>NC_071441.1:61241703-64128039 GCF_017976375.1 Cuculus canorus
TAATGTCTACAATTCAAATAATGACCATTTAAATTTTTAAAGAATCTAATTTCCTGAGGTTTATTTAGACTAAGCTTAACAGCTTAATTAAAATAATATGATGAAATAAAATTAAGACTGCTAAACACAATGACATTTGGCAGATAGTCTGTTTTGTAAAACAAAGGGGCAGATAATTCCTGTCTGACCCATAATTTTGGTCTAACCAGAAAGACTCAGTTTATTTAACAAAGAGCTAGTTCAATGTAGTTGTGAAGTGTGAGAAACCAGGAATAGAAGTAGGGTTGTTTCATGGAAGTTTTCAAAGGAGTTAGTATTTTTCCTTCCCTCTCTTCAACTTTTATGTGAATGTTCACTGAAGTATTTCAGGACTAGGTTAAATATTGTTTAAAATGTCCCTTTTTAAAGCTCTCCATCCCCTAAGTTTTTACTGTCACGTCCTTGACATGTCTTCTTCTAAGTAAATGAGATATCTTTGAACTGCTCTTGTTGTGTGGGTTTTTTGTGCACTTTTATAGGCTAAAAGCTGTCTGCATTCACATCTAACTGTGCTGGAAATGTATTATTTTCCCTGAAATAAGCTTAGACAAATGCTTTCTGTCCTCGCAAGCCTGGAGTCCCTCAGGTACTTTATCCTTTAAATAATCTCTCCCAGTGGATGAAAAATGCCCTGTAGCTTCCCAGGCAGGAGGGCTGGTGAGATAGCCTGGTGGGATCCAGGCACAGGAGCTTCCTCTCGCCCTGCATCCCATCCCTGCCACACTTGAGTCTCCAAGGGCAGGAGAGGAGAATTGTGTCTCTGTGCTTTGTGCCAGCCGCTGCTGATGTCACGGGGGCTTTGAGCACTGCCACCACGTGCTTAGGCATCCTCCTCCCTCCCATCTTCTGCTTTGTTTTTCCCCATACACTAGGACACCCGAAAAGACAGATGACGAGCATTCTCGTGATTTCGGCTGCTTGGCAGAGGGATTCCCCATGGGCTTTGCAGCCCCCCACTTCTGCTGTCCCTCCAGTGCTCCCAGCAAGCAGCTGCACTATGTGTTTCCCTCTGGTGCATCCTGCACGGGGAGGGCAGGTTGAACGCCTGTCTAAGCAGGTGGTAAAATGCACCCAGTAAAATGCATTCAAGCCCTCCGGGGACCAGAGATCTGGTTATACGAACCACAGAAATCCCCAGGGTTTTTTTTTTTATCAGGAGCCTATCTGCAGCTGCCTGTGCTTGCTCTCGCGGTCATCCCCTCCCCATGGGATGTGGGGAAGGGAGGATGTGAAGTGGGGCAGTGGAGGGCTGCGAGCCTGCGTGTGCTTGCCCATGCATGTGATGGTGAGGGGCAGCACGGGGACGAGGCCCATTAACAGCATGGGCGCTGTACGGAGGGTTTACTTTTCCAGTGATTTGGCCCAGACAGTGTGATGCGACACAGAAAGCTGTGCCTCACCTAGCTGATGCTTTAATAGGCACTTTCCCAGCTCAGCTTTGCATGGTTAAACAGACTTTGAACCCTACTACGTGACCTCTCAGGTCCTTGCCTGTCAATTGAATTGCTTCCCACATGCTGCTTTCCCCATTTACAGCTAGCACCAGACCTTGCCCTCTTTGAAAAGCATCGTGTGAGTGTGACCTACTGCTATTTTAAGTGTAACTTGGCTATTACCAGCTATTCCTACCCACACCCCTCATTTACTGAGAGAGCAGGCAGAACCAGATGTGATCACAAGCTGCATTTTCCCTCCTTTGCCCAAAGTGGATTGAAACCCAAACCTTGGGTTTATCTCCTCACCTATATACATACTGAGAAAGAGAGCTTATTGTTTTCAAATCGGTCCTGCCTTGCTGAGTTTGGCTTGCACCAGTGTGCAGATCTCTCTCAAGATTTATCTGTATTCAAGGCTGTCGATGCAGGCTGGCTGAGAGAAAAACTTCTCTCTCTTATCTGTCCCTGGGGTATTCAGGCCATAGGTGCTTGCTTACCATGTACAAAGGCGTGGAAAGAAAAAAGGAACCAGCTAGGAGCCTGCTGGGGCCCCATTCTCCTCTTCTCTGGTAGCTCCCCCTCGCTCTGGTGGTCCCTGGTGTCCCTGTGCTGGGAATCACACGCCAGTTGTACACTTTGCATTTCTGAAGGGCTGATGTTTGCATTATAAGGTCCTTCATGCCTTACTGCAATTTACATTTTAAATAGTAAGGAGATAATGAATTAATGATGCCTATTCTTCCTATTAGATGCAACAAAATCATTCAAAAAGGCCTAACCAAATAAAGCCCTTTAATGTGAGAAAATTCTAATTACATAAATGTTTGAAGTGAATTCTAGCCTTTTCAGTGAATCTGGCATAAGAATCTGAGACTATTTTAGATATGTATAGGTTTTGCCTCTGAAAGGTAAAATGAACAAGCCCTACAGTTATGTTTATTGCTTTTTTTTTTTGCACTGCTACAAGATGTTAATGATAAGTGAAAGTTGCAGGAACATTTATTCTGTTCTGATAACTGGCTCATTTGACATGCACAATAAATACCAAAAGAAAGCAATTTTTCATCAGGAAAATTTCTGTTGAGGGATCTGCAATTTCTAATCTTTCGACTATGATCATTATTTGTGCTCATGCAAGATAAAAATAAAGTGAGGAGCACTTTTGCCCACTGCTCTGATATACAGCTTTGCTTGTCCCCACAGAATGTTTGATATGTGAGTAGGATGCAACTGTCCCACTGTGGATGCCCTTGGCATTATTCCATATGAAAAGTCCATGTGCTGAAAGCAGAGGAGACTGACGTTTGTATTGCTGTACCATTTATTACCTTTTGTTCATGTAATGAAACAATGTCCAGGGGTAACCTGTATATATATGTTGTTTTTTTTTTCTTTTTCAGCTACATATTCTGGGAAGGAGGAACTTGAATAACATGACTACATAGGGTCTGTAATGCCCTGTTGGACTCCTGGCCCCTTTGGCAGGTAGTGATGTTGCAGCCGGAGACCAGAGCTGCAGCTTTTGGCACTTGGAGGAGGGCCTCCTGGCCAAGGCAGAAGGTTGGGTCTCTGCCTTATTTTAAATGAGCCTGCACAGTAGGCCTGTGTGGACAAAGAAGCTGCAAATTCAAAGCATTTCTTTAAAAAAAAGAAAATACCATCAGCAACCTTCCTAATGGCAAAAGTAACCTTGATTGTCAAATGAAAAATAGCTTTACCAGTTGCTGAAAACTACCACTGCATTTAAGAAACCCACTTGATTGCACAAACTTCATTAAAAGGTAGTTTCTGTTCCAGTGCCACAGTCGCTAGAACAAGGTCAAAGGCTCTGCCTGGGTGCATGACTTGGGGCGAGGGGAAGTGGATTCTCCTCCCGGCTTGGCCATTAGTGCGATATAAAACCCAAACTAAGTCCCTTCATCTCTGTTTTGCTTTCTGTCTCCTCAGATATCTGACCTTGGTGGGTGCAGCTTTGATATAAGCAACTGTATCTCAGCAGAGCCATGGCCACGCAGAGTTTAAGTAATAAGCATTAAGTAATCTCAGCCTGGTCCCCCATAAATCATGGACTATTAAACTGTCTGTTGGTCCCCCTGACCACCCTTCACACAGAGGTTTTAGCCTGGCTGAACCATCTCACAGCCAAGAGGCCACATCCCTGCAGCTGAGCAGCACGCATCCCAAGCTTTGCATGATGAAGAAGCACTGGGATACTGCTGTGACATCCCTGGCATCTGGACTGTGTCCTCCAGCAAGGCTAAAAATCACCCTGCTCCCTCTGCTACATGCACTGACAGTCAAAACTGCTGGTTTTTTCCTACAAAGACACATTTCCTGCTACCTGCCTTCAAGGTGGAGTGCGCAATGAGCCTACACGGCATGTGGGAGCCAAGTTTTCCCTGCATCTCACTTGAATTACCACAATGGGGTGGTAGGTTCCTGCGTAGCCAAAATATCATAGAAATGTGACATTCAGCTCAGTGAGTGGCCATAACCTGTTCTGCTCACTGATCAGTGCTGGGTAATCAGTACAACATCTGCAGACACTGCTGTCAAAGCTTTTTATCTCATCTTTTGGAATATTGATTAAAAATAAATAATGTTAGCCCAAGAGTCATCCCAGTGAGAATCCTGCTGGAGCTAGCCCCATTAGTAACTGTGCTTTAGGATCTACTAGAGAGCCAGTTTGTAATTTGTCTTCATGCACAATTAAGGCAATATTTTTTTGGAACCACATGTCCATGTCTAGACTTTGCTAGTGTTCGAAAATCCTGGAGGACAATATCTGCAGATGGGAACTTTAGCATAAATCAGCACTTGGTCTCAAGGCATGACCTCCTCCAATGCTCTTATTGCGCTCAAAAAGATATGTGAATAAAAGTAAGGCTAGTGGTGATATCAGGTCTGCTAACAGTCACAATGGTTTGTGCTGTGGTTAAATGAAGGCTAACTAACGGAGGGGGAAAGTTCGCTGCTTCTAACATTTTCTCACAAACAATCAGTTTCTTTCAGGCTACTCTTTGGTATTTTGTTCTGACCTAAGAGATGCTGAAGGCTTGAACGGTGCTGATGTAAGCCCTACCAGGGACCTTCAAGTCGCAAAATATGTTGCCCGTGTCTGTGGACAGGGTGAGTAAGGCAGAAAAGCTGGTTGTAGCTGTCAGCGGGGGCTGTGTGGGATGTATGGGGCCGCAGAAGAAACTGTGGTGGACACACACACGGGGCAGTGGGAGCCTGCAGATGGTACAAGGGCAGTGCAGGAAGAGGAGTGTGAACCCTCCTCGCCTGTCTTACACTTACAGCATAATTAGGATCACATAAATGCCAGGGCTGTTAACAACCACGGTGATGACTGTTGTATCAGAAAAATCCCCCCACCACCCTCCTCCCAGGTGTTTGCACTTACATATCACTTCCCATTAAAATGGTCTGCAGCAAGCGCCAGGGGTGTCAGAGCTGGGTGATGGAATTGAATTAGTTTGAATAACTGAATAAGTTTTAGATCTTGGACTGACAGCTTGTTCATATACATTTTAAATGCCCAGCAGCAGCTGCATAATTTGCTTTACCCAGGCACAGCTGTTCACAAAGGCACGGCAGGCCTGTACACGGCTGCTGCTTACTTTTAACCTCACTGCCCTCAGGTTCCCTTCCTTGTGTGAAGACACGGACTCAAATGGTGTAAATGTAAACAATCAACTTATAAACTTATATTTCTTTCTTTCTTTCTTTCTTTCTTTCTTTCTTTCTTTCTTTCTTTCTTTCTTTCTTTCTTTCTTTCTTTCTTTCTTTCTTTCTTTTTTTCTTTCTTTCTCTCTCTTTTTCTTTCTTTCCTTTTCTCTCTTTCTCTTTCTCTCTTTCTCTCTTTCTCTCTTTCTCTCTTTCTCTCTTTCTCTCTTTCTCTCTTTCTCTCTCTTACTCTTTCTTCCTTTCTCTTTCTTTCTGTCTTTCTGTCTTTCTTTCTCTCTTACTCTTTCTTTCTTTCTTTTTTCTTTCTCTCTTTGTCTCTTTCTTTCTTTCTCTTTCTTTCTCTCTTTCCTTCTCTCTCTCTCTCTCCTTCCTTCCTTCCTTCCTTCCTTCCTTCCTTCCTTCCTTCCTTCCTTCCTTCCTTCCTTTCCTTCCTTCCTTCCTTCCGGGTGGCTTGAAGTCACCTGGGAAATGCCTCTGCTGCGCCTTGCAGAAAACAGCAGGTATTCTGGAACATTCTGGTTCTGCCTCATCCTGCACAGCACAGGCACGGCACCGAGGAAGAGAAAGTTTCATAAAGGCCTTTTGTGTATCGCAGTCTGAAATCTGGTATCAGTAGATGAAACGAAGACCGAGCAAGCAGATTTCAAGAAACGTTTAATAATTTATGATGTACTTGGCACTTGTATAGCACTTTTCATCCATGGTTCTTAAGAGACTTCAGATATGTCAATAAATGATAAAAATATAATAATGTCTTATTATAATAAAGCCATTTCGCGTGTCCATAAACAGGAAGAAAATGCCTTCCTAGCAAGATGAATTGTTTTATCTACAATCAAAAAAGGCACTCTAAGAAAACAGGACATAAAAGTAGAAATCTTTGTTACCATCTCTCCCTTGTAAGCTTTTTAAGGAAAATCATAGCTTTAGGCAGAAGAATTATTTCATACTTCAGCAAAAATACCTGCTTGACTGATATTTATTACCCATGGTGCTTGTAAGGCCTACATGTGGTGGATGTTTGCCCTTCTGCTTGGTAGCCTGCCAGCAGGAATGGTTTTACCTCTGTAAGAAGCAGCAATGTGAAGTCTTTGCCTTGGTGATCAGGCTCATCTGCAATGATTTTCTTTTATATGTTACCAAAATGAAGATATTGCACGTAAAGTCTTTCCCCTACAGATGCAAAACAGGTGATAGATGGCTATAAACAAGAGCAAATGTAATCTCAGTCTCCTCTGGATTTTTGGTTTGTTTTAAGGATTGGATTATTTCCCTCCATCATCTAAAGTATACATGGGCAAGTGTTTGAGATTTTGAACACAAAATTTCCAGCAGGTTTTTCACCTTGCACACAGGGGTTTGGGCTTTAAGGCATAAAGCAACACAGAGGGAAGAAGGCTGAGGCTCACTGCATGGCACCGACTAGCAGCGTGCACTACCCAGAGTGACTGTTCTCATTCACTTGGTGCAGCTGTATCCTATAGAAATGTCCCTTAA
Organism: Cuculus canorus; assembly: GCF_017976375.1. Classification (NCBI taxonomy): domain Eukaryota; kingdom Metazoa; phylum Chordata; class Aves; order Cuculiformes; family Cuculidae; genus Cuculus; species Cuculus canorus. The sequence goes on from NC_071441.1 coordinate 61,248,366, forward strand.
CAACTGATTCCAAGTACAACAGTAGTTTGCCAAGTGACGATGTGGTGGATGTAGCTATTGAGGAGCGTTCGGAAAAGGTCTAAAAAAAAATCCAAATAGCCATTGGTGAGATTTTGAGACAGTTTTACCGTAATCCTTTACCATAAGCAGAGGATAATGAAAACACCTGACTCTGGCTTGTGAGTATTTCTACTGCACATTGAATTAAGTGAAAATGCAGAAATTAAATGGAACTATTCAGATGGAAAATTCCTTAATGCACAAAGGTCTTCAAGTGAGAATGTTACATGCAGTACTTACCATTAAAGACATTGTTATTCACCAGTGCTTACCACATATTGGCATCTGAGATGTTATTCTGATGAGCTATTCTAAACAGATGGGTTAACTGTGGTTTCTTGGAAAATGCATGGGTTTTAATTGCAGTAACATTACCTGCATTAATGGCCATGGTAGGATGTGGGTGAATGTGTACTTGTACTTAAGGCTGTCCAATATTTTCCACTGCAAGAAGCTGTTTGCTGCTGTTTATAGTATCACCGCGTTTTGTCCAGCAAAAATGGGTGTCTCTAACTGATGCTGCTTCTCAAGTGCCAAGAGCAGTGGTTTGTGCAGCCACGGTGAGGCAGATTCTCTCTGCCTCACCTGGAAAGCCTCTAATGCCTTCTTATATTGAAGTTTCAGATGTGCTTTGTGATAGAGCAAGCTTTTGAAATGTTGTGGGGGATTACAGTATTGTTAGCCCAGTGAAAATCCTTTACACTCTGAAGCACACACTGTAGGAGATATGTAAATATATGATCCAAGGAAGTTTGTTAGCATCTGACAACAAATCTCCTTGATGCTTTCATATGCAGACAGATAAGCTAAATATGTATTTTACCATGTAGCTTTGCACTCCACTTTTGCTTTACTGGCAGTTTGCCTCTCTTCCTTTGTGTGTTATTTGCCTTAGTTCTTCCTTCAGTTACAGAAGCCCACTTTCATTTTTCTATTAAATATAGGGTATTAAAAAAGTACAATACATATACAAATACCTGATGACAGGGAGCCAGGCTTTTCTTGGTAGTATGCAGTGATGGGATGAACAGCAATGGGCATACACAGAAATACAAGAAATTATGTTTAAACGTAAGAAAAGTCTTTTTCTACTGTGGAGGCGATCCGATGCCGAGAGAGACTGTAGTGTCTCTATCCTCAGAGGCACCTGAAACTCAAGTGTATGTGGTCCTGGGCAGCCTGCATTACCTGACATTGCTTGGGAAGGGGTGTTGGACGGTCTCTGGAGGTGCCTGCCAGCCTCAGCTGTTCTGTGAGCCTGTGAATATACCTGTATTCTGTAACATGCACAAATACACATTGAAAAATGATGACTTTGTGATGTGGTCCATGGACCTGGACTTATCTTTGCCAGTCCACGCCGCTGCCTAGTGGACCTTGCCCAGCCTGTGCAAGGGTGTTACAGCTCTGCTTGCTTCCTCTGTGGCACAGAGTCACAGCAGGGAGCAAAAACATCCTGACATGAGAGGAAAGAGGAAAAGGATGTGGTCCAGTTCCAAGTTACTGGGACTGAAGACCTTCCAGGCCTCCTTGGCAGGCAGCCTTCTCCCCTGCTCCGGCGCCGAGGCACAAGGCTCACCACCACACACAGCAGCAAAGGAGAGCAGGAAAAGAAAGGCACCACCATGTGCATTGTGCTGGTCATGCAGACAGCTGGCTGGCGCTTCGCCTGAGGGACCTTCCTGGCCTGCTCTTCCCATCCGAAAGCACAGACCAGCCCTGGGAAAGGGACAGCAGCCAATATAGCTGTACATGGTAGGTAGCCCTCTAGTTCTTGCACTGCCTTCCACTTATAATAAAAATAAACCCATACAAATCCTCCATAAATAAACAGACGGAAAGGCTAAGTGGAGACCATCCAAGCTACTTTGACAGCAGCAGTACAGCTGATGACTGATTAGAGAGGTAGCTCACCGAAGCCCAATTATAGTCTAGTGTTTAATTGCTCCTAGGCAGCGCCAGCCTCCTGGGCAGGAGGCAGCTGGCTGCCTGCAGTCTTCATACCCTGGGGGAGAAGGTAAAAAAACTTCTCTGGCTCTGTGGGTTTTTTGTCTTTGGCACAATTTGGAAACAAATCACTCATCATTTTTATTGCTGTAAATGTTACCCTTCTTTTTTTTCCCCCTTTACATGAGGCAACCTTCAATTAGCTGCATGAGTAAGACCATACCATCTCTCTTAAATGCCTTAAATTCTCTCCTCAAAAGGTTATTTCTTTTGTGGGAAGCTGGCACGTATTTAGTCCCATCGACTCCTACCCTCCTCCTGAAAGACCTTGCTGCCTCATGCCCTACCATTGTTTCCTTCTGTGACCGTGACCATCACACTTCACTTCTGAGAGAGAGGTCAGGTCTATGAGACCTGCGGGCACCTTGTTGTGCGGAAACGCTGCTCCCAAAGGAGGGAGAACCCTCCTTGCACCTGCCACCCCCGGGCTGCAGCACTGGAGTAGCTCCCTTCTCTCTCCCCAGAGAGCCCTTTGCTTTCCCAGTAAAGCCATGTGGAGCTAAAAAAGGTGCAAAGGACTACATTCCAATGGATTTTCTACACCTACCAAAACTCACTTTTGAAGGGACAGGGAGAGGAGGAAAAAAGACTCGTGATTGTCAGCTCTTGAAAAATAAACTTCACAAATAATTACTACTGCTGTGAGCAAGTTGCTGTACCAAGAACTCAATGTATGCAGTTTATTTGTTTTACGCTATCAAACTTAGTATTGTTTTTTTTTAATAAATATATTACCTAGATGCTCATATAGGTAATATATTATAATAAATCTTATGCATCATGTGTGTCAGTTGTATCAATATTTGTATCTATATCATTACATGTTTTTTGATCTATATATGTGTCAGTAAAGTTGAAGTTTTATGGTCAAATGGCTGCAGGATGGTTTCTGACAGCTGGAATCCCATGATACTGGAAGCATCCCGTCCCTTGGCAGCTGGCCATGCCACGAACATCAGGGCAGCGCTGAGGGCAAGGGAGCAGCCACGGGGCACATGGGGGCTGGTGCAAGCTGGCGATTCATCCATCACCTGTGAGCGGAAACACATCTCTCCAGGCAAGGCAGTGAGGCGTTCTGCAGAGACACCCCCCAAGAGCAACCCATGGCCCTTGCACCCTGGGGCGGCATGCTGCATTCCTTCCTGGCTCTAAGACCAGCAGCATCCCTTTTTATTCTTCTTCTACCCTGCGGGAAGGGACATTTTTTATTCTTGGCTCCTTTTGCTTGAAACACGAGTTTCCACGTGCCTGCCCTATTTGGAAATTCTTGACAAAAGGTAATCCTTTTTCTTTGAAATCCCCTTCTTTTTTTCCTCTGTTTCTGCCGTCTAACTCCACAGGCTCTGGAGCTGTGCCTTTCCTCAAAGCTCTCAGTTAAACTGGGCAATTCGGAGAACATGGATGAGAGCAAACTAGGACTTTGTGACTGCCTCTTGTCCCAACTCCTGGTTTGTAGGTAGCCCGGGACAAACTGACTTCTGTCCTCACTTTGCCTGTTCATGAAATGGGTCATCCAGCCTATTCTGCATCAAAGCAGACCCTGCTGGGCAGCAAGATAAAGGTGAAAGAAGAGAAAAGGTTTTAAAAAGGAACAGCCTGATTCAAACCCCTTTTGATCTATGTGAAGTTTTCTTACATTCTCCAAATCAGTTTGAAAGCACTTGTGAGTGCCCCAGACTTCTAGGCTGGAAGGGAGCAAGAACTTCCTTGCCAGTGGCTGATCCTTGCACCCGCCGCCACCCCTCTTCCTACATTGCTCACAGCACCCGTGTTCTGCAGTGCCAGCTCCAGGAGCAGCAGTGACTCTCAGACCTTCCCTGTCCCACGGGTTGAGGTCCCACAGATGTGCCAAATCCTGTTGGTCACAACTACACTACCGGCAATGCACAGAAGTCAGTAAAGACATCACAATAGTGCAGTGCTTGTGTGATCAGTGTTAATGGGACAACTTCTTCTATTTTTAAGGCAATGGGGAAAAGCCACATACATCTTCATCTAGACTAGGGAGTAGTTTATCCTTTCTCTTAGTTGATGAAGTCCAAATAAGGTATACTGTTTTTTATTGCTTTTAGGCCAACTTTAATTACGAGTAAAGCCTTTCCCAGCATTGCAGCAGCTGGTATTTCAATCTTCAGGTAGACTTGGTTTTTTTTACCTCCACAGAAAAATTAAGAACAAAAAAACTTACTGAGTTGCATTTGTTATACAAAGCAGCATGTTCATTTAAAAGCAAATACTCTGGAGACTATTTAGTTTCCTGCCAGTCAACATAATGCATTTCATGTTCTGTGTTCAAGTATCAGAGAAGATCTCACATCATGTATAATTACGGGTAAGATTGGCTTCTGGACAGCCTAAATAAACTATATAGTGAGCTGGATACACTGGAAGACTAAGACAAAGGCCCAGTATCACAGGCTGACTGACTCATGACTCTTTTCCATTCTGAAAGCTCCTGCTTGAAAGTCAGGTTTTCCTGCATTGACTAATATTTAGTATGACTTAATCAGTGAATGTGTTTGTCTGTAAAGGGGTTTTAATCTCTGAATACAGATGTACTGCAGTTAGGAGATACTTAAACATACAAGTTACACTAAAGTAGAGCTGTTTGAATGTAGGCATGAATTATTTAAATTCAATAATTGGCCACTCAGAATAAACAGTTTAGGACAGTGGGGAAGTGGGATGCATTTCTACTCAGAAAGTGTTTATACAAACACAGCACATCTCTGTGGGCTTGATTACCTGCTGATGTTAAAGATGAAATCTCATCTAAATGCATTTTAGTACCATTAGTACAGCAGAGCCCATACAGAGAGGATAACGAAAACGGTGTTGCAACAGCCAAGCTTTGGTTTCTCTCTCTTTGGTGTGTCCAACATACCCACAAGGATAGATGGTGAGTAACCACACAGGTTAACCAACCAATATATCTGCACAAAGTCAGTGGAGCATGAGCAATGAGAATGAAAGCACATCCCTAACCTGCATCTTACCTTATCGGCATAGCATTGCTTTATGTCTATTCAGCTCTGTCAGGTAACTCTTTGAGGTTTCCTAGGTCGAAGGGCAGTAGTTCTTACGGAGGATACATGGGAGGATGCATGTCTGGCTGCTATGGATTGTTTTGGAACAAGCTCAGCATCATTCTTAATTCTTCAAGAGGCCCCTGCCCAGAAAAGCAGTTGTTGGGGCCCAGGTTTAAAATCTGGAGTTCACTGGACATAATCATGCTTACAGTTGTTTCCTGGGGTTTGCACCTGTGTTTCCAGCAGGAGTGAACTCTAACTCTTCCAAGCTACATTGTCTGGATCCAAACACTGCTCCCTCCTTCACCCCTTGATCACCCTGCTGAGTTCAGTAGTTCCACAAAGTTCATTTCCACATCAACATTAAATGCCAGCCCTTAATCCACCTGCTGCTTGGTCTCTGCCATGCTTATAAAGATGAGCTAACATCTCAGGACTTTGTTCTGTGATATTTGTCAGTTACTTGCAGCACAGAAATGCTCCAGGGACCTGTCCCAGCATGAAATGCAGACACATCATAGAATCATAGAATCATAGAATCATAGAATAGTTCGGGTTGGAAGGGATCTTAAAGACGATGTAGTTCCAATCCCCCTGCCATGGATAGGAACATGTACCATGCTTGGTGCTCCTGTAACTAGGTTGCATCACCATGCACACTCCAGCTGTCTTAGGCTCTGCTTGAGGCATGAAGGACCATCTGCTGCAACAAGGTGGTACAATTTAGCAACTAGGTTGTGAAGGCAGCACTAGGGATCAATACATAGGGTGGGTGCTTCTCAAAGACACAACCCAGTTATTTCATGGAGGTTCTCTGGCAAGGCTGCCTGGGACAGCCAGTACTTTCTCTGTTATCTACAAATGATACTCTGCTTAAACTAAATTCTGTTATTCCTGAAATACTTTCTCATCGTTTCTCCAAACCAGAGAAGGGAGTCAGTAGATCCAGTTCCTATACCCAGCTCTGTTTTACGATTTTAGCCAGTGATGGTCAATTCCAAAGCAACTTGTAGGATATCTTGCAAGATACTAGGCACAGCCTCACCGCTCACCTCACCTGTGGGTCTGCTGGTGCCTTGTATGCACTATTGTACTAAGTCTGCAGTACTGCCAGCAGCTTTTTTAATTAGACGTGAAGCTGGGCAAAACTGCATGGATCCGTGTGTCTATGTCACAGCTGGGAGGAGGAAGGACATGCAAGTAGCACTGCATAGGGTCAGGTATTGTCTGCTTAAGGACTTCAGCGTATTCAGGTCTTGAAAATGGTCAGGGCTGGAGGAAAGTTTTGTACATCATTATTTCTGCAGCCTTTTAACATGCACAGGAGATGCACCCAATGCTATGTCACTATTATAATCTGTGCGAGTAGTACAACTAATGAAAGAGGCATGCAGTCAAGTTACCTCAGATACAGCCAACTCTTGTTTGGACAAACAGCTGAATTGTCCCAGATAGACACTTCACATTTCCGGGGACACACAGCTTGCACTTAGGTAAGGGCAAAGTTCTTCACTTATTGGATTTTAATCAAAAGGAAGATCTAGACACGTGTCTGATCTTCCTATAAAAGACATGTCCAGATCTCTGATTAGCATTGCAGGATGTGGGTTTCTGCTTTATTCCCACCAAAGTACAGGCTCTATACAGATGAGAAAATACTCTGGGTCAGGCACGAGGGCTGTCTGAAACTTAAAATTTGGCTCTGAGAATTTTCAGTTATATTTTATCATTATTCTGAAATTGTGGTACTACAGATGAAAAGACTTGGTTTCGAACAAAATTTTTCTTTTCTATTTAGTAAAGACATTTGTTTGTCAAAGAGAAAAATGTCCCTCAGATTGTGGGTTGCTGTGGCAAAGGATTATTCTGTTCTCATGATACTATCAAAAGGTAAAATTGGCGAGTGATACCACACACCACACCAAAAAAAAAAGCCACAAAAGGTCAGGAGAAACACACGCTCGCACACACAAGTCCTTGAACTTCCACAAAGAGATATCACATTACAATTTGCAGTGTTTCCTAGGAAACCATTTTAGTGTAAACGGAACTCTTTGTCTCCTGCTCTTTGCAAAATTGTTTGAACCACCATATCTCATAAAAGGTTGCTTCACAGGCAATTTAAGCAGCATTAAAAAAGCTCAATCTGCAGTTTGCTGCACCATCAGAGGCAATACCTTTATCAGCAGCCTGAATACTTTAGATTGTATTTGTTGAGAATTGATAAGATTATGTCATAATTTCTAAACATCAGAGAAATAAAATCTTCTCGCTTTCTTTTTTTTTGTTCTTTTCCAACATGGAGTGCTTTTCTCTACACAGCAAGGCAGAACTAAAGAAAACAGCAGAAATTGTTTTAGGAAGCTCTTATCAGCATGTTTTTACTAGCGTGTTGGCTGAGGTAAAGGTACATTTTGGCTCTTTTTTCCTCTGACCACAGAAGAGGCTGGAACAGGATTTCCACCAGCATGGCTCCTGCTCTCCGGTGTTAGCTATTGTGTGGCTGTGGCCATGTGCCACCTGCTAGCCCAAATCCTGCAGGCTGGAACAAAAGACGTATCTGCCCTGAATTACCTGTGTCCTTTGCTCCAGCAGGCTGAGTGCCCTGGCTGTGCAAGGTGCTTCTCAAAACTAGGACAGTTTCTCAGCCAGTGCCAGGGGTGACACTTTTGCAGCATAAGCTGCAGCCCCAACCCAGCATCCTGACTGCCCTGGAGGGTGCAGCCACCCTGGTCCCAGGCTGCAGGGAGAGGGAAAGTTCTCTGTTCAGCTGAATGCTAGGGCTGAGTTTGCAGGCCAGAGAAAGCGTTTCCACTGAGGTCTTTGCCAGTTACCTTTCGTTATTTATCATCTCCCTTTGAATCCAGCATTAGATGCCTGCTATTTCATCTTAAGGAGGATGAATGTGAGTGCATGCAGTGCCTTCACTGCTGCTGGCAGGCTGGCCTGTGCTTCTCCTGCACTTTGCTTACAGAGCTGACCTAATGAGTTTTGTTCCCTCCTGTAGTCCCTGTCATTTATAGTTGTTATAATTTCCTGTTATAGCTAGTGTTTTCCTCCCTTCCTTGTGACATTGCAGGGTTCAGCTATATGGCTGATGTGCTCTGACTGCAGCCTGCTAGATTTGTCTTCGTCTTAATATATTATTTATGATGCTATTATTCCTTGCAGCGGACTGCCAGCCACGCTCTGCATACAGTTGCTGGCCTTCCAAATGCATCACAGCCAGTAAAGGAAAACACTGATATAATTGAATTAACAGTGGTGCTGTTAGCCTTAATAGAGTTTGTCATGAAACACTAAGCAGATGTGACAATGATCTTGGTTAGTCATATTTTTGTCCCTACACCCAGACACAGTAACTGTTAGGCAGATCATTGGGGAGGTTAACCCTCCTTTGCTGATCAGTAATTGTGCTTACCTAGACACGTGGCAATCACTTTGGACTGACAGTTGAAACAAGCCAAGGACTTGAACAGCAGAAAGTTTTATTTTCTGATAATAAACTTGGCTAATTAAAACAAGATGCAGATGGTACTGCCACCTAGCAATTTTCACCTCACTTACTCTGACTCCAATTATAGCCTTTCCCTACTGACTTACACTGTTTAAATTACAAAGTCAGGGAATAGATGACTATTTACCTGTTTCTATTCATACAAAGAAGTCTAACACATCATTGCTCTCCTGCACAAGGCATGTGATGATGGTCTTAGTACTTATTCTGAAAACTATCCCCACTCTTTCAAAAAAAAGGGAAAAAGAATTAAAAAGACTACTTAGACTCATTAGCAGACACACACATCAGCAGGAAGCATACGAATATTACACACATAGTTGTGTTTCTCTAACACTTGTTGGTTGGAGCAGGTGCCATACTTCTGGGAAATTAACTTTAATTGGAACTGGCCTTAACTAAGTCAGCCCAACCCACTTTTTTAGCTTATTATTTTCTTTAGATACTCTGAAATGCTTGATGCTGATCCCTTGGGTGATTTTCTCTTCTTGTGAAGAGAAACATCATCCACAAGGATGGATGTAAACCACATCCACAAGGACAGAGTAGACAATAAGCCATTAAGAGTTTGCTTGATACTGCCTCAGTGCAGTGGGGTAGATAATTGAGGCCCTTCATATTGCTTTAAATAAGTTTTGTAAGCAAGCTCCTTGAAACAACAGTTCTCTGTAGTTTGAAAAGGTATGCCTGTTGGAGGACAGGGGGAGAAACAAGGTGAGGCACAAGAATTTATTTATGGAGACCTATTATTTAAAGTCTTTGAGCTGGATTATGTAAAAATATGTATGCAAATTAATGCTGATTGGAAAGGAACTTCCATGTATCCTGGATGACATGCTAAATGAGGTCAACATGAGTACCATTAGTATGACAAGTAAGGTGACAGTAAATTGACCAAAGTGCTCAAAGCACCCTTGTTTCCCCTGCCCATCTTCTTTGTCCTGCTCAACTCCAGGGAATTTCTGCAGTGTGGCATCAGTTGTTCTTGCAGGGGAATGGATCTCATGATACAAATAGACAGCAGAGAGGTTTCCTCCCTGTCAAGAGTCATCAGACTGGAGGCTGAGGGCACTGCCTCTCCTGGGAGAGAATTGCAGGTGCTCAGTGCAAGGACTTCTCCTTGGCAGGGTGCTGCAGTGGGTGCTTGTGCTGTGCTTGGCTGGCCAAGATCCCACCAGGGCAGTGGGATCTGATGCACCCTGTTTCCTTCAGTTCCCCTCCTAAGAGGATCTTCCTTTGACGGCCAACAGATGTGGGAGCTCTGCAAAGAGGCAGTGAGTGCCACTGCTAGAGATGTTCTTGGGCCTTGTCCTCCAGGCAGCAGCTTGCAATTGTTTATAGAAGAGTATTAATAAATAAATAGACGTATATTAATCTTTGAATAGCTTCCATAGATGCTGCTTATACAAAGCATTTCAAATAAAGGTGGACGAAGTAATTTCACAGAGGACAGATTGCAGGACTGAAAACGATTCACATCTCTAAGCACCTGGAGACCACTTGCTTTCCCATCTGCTGAGACTCTGGGAGCACTTAGGTCAAATGTGGCAGAGTGTGGAGCACTGTGTGACCATCAGTGCGCCCAGGCTCACAGTACTCAGCATCCGTTGGGGCAGCCGGCCAGGTCCTGGCCATGGCAGTCATCAACCCTACGTCCACACCACACCTCTGCGTGCCAGTGTGTCTGGCCCAAAGGAAGCCTGCACCTGACATTAAAAGAGAGAGGTATCTGCAGGCAAGGCACTGAAAATCCATGTTTGTAATGCTCTGCTCTCGTGTGTCACTGCTACAACAAGGCCACCAACTTCAGAGCTCTGGTGTCCTTCAGGGCAGAGATGGAGCTGTAGAGGGACCCACGACTTTCAGCGGAGGAGAGTGTGCCAACACTTGGTGACTTCTCTTTTTAAATCCATCATGTCCTGCTCCTTGAGGGAAGTTGGCACTTCCAACACTTTCTGCTTAGCTACTGTTAAAGCTGTCCATGCTGTGACGTGGGGACTGGTAGGCAGAGCAAGGCTCTAGGTCCAGAACAGGGTATATCCTGGCAGGCTAGGAAAGCCCAGTATGACCTGAACAAGGGTAAGTCACTGGATTGGATTCCTTGTTTCTACAGCATCATATGAAACTCCTGTCACAAATCAAAATCACAAAGCCCAGTAACTAACCGTAACAAAGCATTTACCTGTACTGTAATTGTTGTGTGTAAGTGATCCCCATTTACACAAAATTAATGTGAAGACTGCAGGTATGTTTTAATGACTCCCAGGACTAGGGAGATTATATACTCTTTTGTTATTTATCTGTTTACTACCATTTTCTTGCAGAAGTAATCTCGGGCAACATCCTCTAAATCAGGCCTATGAAGCACAATAGATTTATGCCTGCTAAAAAACCCCACAGGCTCCTCCATTATTAATATGTAAAGCCTGGAGATGAAGTCACATCTGTATGATGATCTATTTTGGTGGACCATGCGTGCTTAAATCCTAGCCTTGATCTTTTAAACTATCAAGTCTGCCATAAATATTTGATGATGAACAAGCTCATAAAAAGAAAATGCAGAATATGAATAGAGGGAGAGCAAATGCGTGATTCAATTTTTAATTACCATCACCTTACTTTAAAGGCAAGTTCATCTTCTGTAAGAGACAGAAAGTAACAAATTTCTTTCTCGCAGTAACCTGATGAAAATGATCAGCACTGCCTTTGTTATTTATGTTTTAGGGAAAAGGATGAATTATCATAGAAACAAAAGAACCAGGGCACCAGAAATAAAGTAGAACAGTCTGGTTTTATTACCATATGTAATCAGGAGCATTTACTTCTTCTTTTCTCTCCTCCTTCTTTCCTTCTTTTTCTTTCTCACCTTTTTTTTTTTCTTTTTTTTTTTTTTTACAACATACATTAAGTTGTGAATCAGATGTTAAGGGGATGTGGAAATGAAGGGAAACTGGTGACATCACAATATTTTACAACTTTACAAGAAATGAGTCTGAATTTGTTGCATCTACCAGTGTATAGCAAGGGTGGAAAGCAAAGGCACACATAGGTTCATGAACCCCTCACAGCAGAGGGTGGAAGGGAACCAGGGGCAGGAAAAGACGAAAACAGAAGACCCACCAAGTACCAAATGCGCCTTTCAAGGTCAGGCTAGGAACTGGTGTGGTGTACATTGTGAAGGTAGGTTGCTGCACAAGCTGTTGCCATGATTATCCATCTCTACGTTTTGGGAGAACACTTTGTGGGGTGATATCAAGGGGACCTGTGCATTTGGTGTTCCAGGGGTGTGGAGCTTGGTTAAAAGGTGGCGAGTCGGTTCTTTTTTTAAAAAATGACCTTGCTACCTACTGTCTTCAAAGGGTTTTCGGTTTGTTTTTATTAAAACAACAACATTGCTTTGGATACAGATCTATCTACTCCAGTCTGCATAGTTCACTAAGGGTGAACAAAACTGTTCATAAAAGAAGCTATGATGAAATGAAAGAACATGCAAGCACCCTTGTTACACACTTTGGTCTAGACCATCCAGACTTTATATATACCATCTATAAGCTAATGGACTTAAAATCTGTCTTTTCAGTCATCCAGAAACAAAACCAAAACCCTGAAAAACAAATGGAAGTATAAAATTTTAAAAAACAAATTGAAACAGAAACAACCACCTTACTCAAACATACTGTTCAGTAGATATATATATATATATATAAAAAGCTTAGAAGCGATCCCCATCATTTTTCTACAGTATGTTGACACAGTTATTGTAACAGATTAAAAACACATCTACGTTTTTGCATAAACTGAAAGACTGGAAAGGAACTTACACACCTGCGCGCGCATACACACGCACACACCTGTGCGCACGCACACTCCCACGCTAGCTACATGCACAGTCACACAAAAGAAACAAAGGAAAAAAAAAATTCCCCAAAGAAGTATATGCAGCATCCTTCTGGAGCAGCTGGTAGCTACTGCAGGAGCCCGCCTGCCGCAGGAGCCTGCCTGCCTGTCCTAGCTCCATGTGCCCTGCGTGCTGTGGGATGTGCGGACAGGCTTTCTGCAGGGCATGGCCCCTCTCACTGGCACTCGTTCCCCAGCCAAGGGACACACCAGCCCCACAGACAAGGGTGTTGGTCAATTCCCTTCTGCCCAGTGAGACTGATCCCCATGCTGATGTGTGGTGAAGGGGGAGTAGGTGGAGGAATACAGAATCCCCATCGTGGTGCCTTGGGAGCATCGCCACTTGTGGGTGGTTTGAGAGAGGACTTGGCACAGCTAGAAAGTCAAATTTAAGTGGAGGGTATGTTGCTAGCCTAATTTGTTGAGGGACATAGGGTTATGATAATAACCACCCTGTTCTTCTGTCAATGACTACTCCAGTTCTTGAAGAGGCTTGGAGGAGGAAGGATCAATAAATATTTGCATTACTCAAAGGGGAAAAAGAAGAAGATTTTACGTACTACAGCTCACAAGTATACACAACTGAGGGTGTAAGGCACAAATTTACATGTGGAAGAAAACAGGCTATTCACAGATATATTCCCACGAAAAACCCGTGTGATAAGACCATAATTTATGCATGGTAACAGCCGGCATATTAACTAGTTCACACTGTTTGAGGATTTTGTTTGCCGTCTCACATGCAAGGTGAAATGAGATGGCACATCACAAGCTGGTGCCTTCACAGAAAGTATTAGCTACTGACAAAGCCATGTTGATAGCAATGGTGCACCAATGTGCAGCTTTTAAGAGTTTCTTTTGCTGTTGCGTTAGAAGTTATGAACTCGTGCTATTTGTTTGTTGCCATCTTAGGTCAGAGGCCCAGCCAGCTAATTAGCTGAGAGACTTAAATAGATATCCCCTTATTTTTCAGCTAATCGGGCAGTCCAGGCACAAAGTTCAGAATTCCAGCTCCAACTTACCTAACTCAGTGAATTTATTGGAAAAATAAAAGAGTTTTAATTACTCCAGTTAACGGGTTTCATGTTAAATAGGTATAACTTTCAAAGTACTTCTCTGAAGAGCTGCTCACAGGATGATGTGCAGAAGTCATTTCCTTAGGAAAAACAAAAGTTGAACAATAAATAAGAGGAGTTACTTCCGTTAACAGTCACGTGTTATTCATTAAAAGAGAAGGATAGCAGAAATCTATGACATAGTTTGCCCAACACGGCATTTAACTGCTGTAACCAAAAGGCTGTAACACTGATGGGCATCATTTCACAGTACCTGCACATAGCAAAATTCTGCCATTGTTAAGTCAGAGTTAGTTTTATCAATGGGTTCTTTTTTTTTTCTTTTTTTTTTTTCTTTTTAAAATTTGTTTGTTTTCGTAATTATTTGTTTTGCTTTTCAGAGCACTCTTTCCAAGTTCAGGAATGCACTGTGCAGCTGAGGGGTGGGGTGAAATGTCACAGTCATCTTTCACCTGTGTGCTTTTGGCTCAATGTTTGTGATGGAGGGTTAGTCTCTTGAGCAAAGAACCAGCGGGTTGTGGGGGTGAGTCCTGCCATTGCAAACCTTCAACCATGGGTCATATGGCTCGGGTTTAAAAAAATATTCCACTTTTCCCAGAGAGCAGAAATCCAACACATCTTCAGCTTTCAACAACCATCTTCTCAGAGGAGCAAGCGATAACAGTTGCAGAACATCGGCTTTCAAGGGCAACCTCTGCTTAATTGCCATCCTCCCCCCACCCCCCTCCTGATTATGTACACGCGTCGTTGGGCTTCATAGACGTGGAGAGCGGAGCAAAGGAAGGTTTGGGAGGTACGTCTGGCTTTAGCGAGGGTGTGCGTTTCAACCCCGACCTTGTCAGTGAGTTGTAGGTGGTAAGACTTGGCTGCCGAGATACAGTCACAGCCTGTGCCTGAGCGGCGTGGACTTGTATTGAGTCCACTCGCTGTGGGGCTGGTGGCGGGTTGTCGCCCCGGCTGAAGCTCTGATTGCGGGAGAGGTGGGATGAATTAGAGGAGTTAGTGTTGTTTCTTTTGAGTGTTGACGTCTGGTGACTTCTCGTGAGTGAGTTTGTAGGGTAGCTTCTCTTGTAGTCCACGTTGTAAGCAGAAGAGTGCATCTCCAGCCGCTTGCTCAGGCCACTCTGTGACAGCGAGGTGCTTGGTGGCCCAAGGGAAGCTTCCCGTTGGGGTACTTTTGGTGGCATGCTGTCAAGGTTTTCCACCAGGTTAACCCCATGGCTGGGACTTTTGCTACTGAGATGGTCCTTGATAGTTTTGTATTCAAGGGTGGCATTCTGGTCCTCTACAGACATCTGAGCCCCATCGCTCATTTTTGGCTGGTCAACATACTCATGCTGGTAGCCTTGCTGTGCTATGGGCAGGACCACTACGCTGGGAATGTGGCTAGGAGAAGCTCTGAGTGGCAGGTCAGTTGGGATCACAGGTGAGGCCATTGGGGGGATGTCTTTTGTGCAGGCATTGATGAGGTTCTGGTTTCTTTCCCATTCTCTGCTGCCACGGCTGGGCTTTCTTTTCTGTTGTAGGGTTGGGGTGGACTCAGGGGTTGGCAGGGCAGCCAGGTCCAGATGGTGCTGGTCAGCTTTGATTAGCATCTTGGCAGTGTTGCCTGGGGTAGCCAGCTTGCCATTGTGCATCAGAGGTGTGAGGATAGCTTCAGGCTTTGGCTCCTTGGACTGAGTGTCCCCAAAGAGGCCACTGAGCTTGGTAACGCTGCTCATGGAGCCACGGCGTGAGTGGGTCAGCTCCTTCTCCTTCCTCTGCACAACAGCCACGTCTCTGCGGCGATGGTCACAGATGCAGTACACTATGATTCCCGAAAAGACGGCTCCCATGACAAAAGCAAGAATAACAGCAATGGCCAACAGGGTGACTGGCACCAGTTGATCATGACCCTTCAGGTAACTCTCACGAATCACTCCTGCAATAAACAGCATAGCATGGTTAAACAAACTAAAGATGTGTAAAAGCTATTTATTGTTAACTACTTTGTTCAAAGGCACATCCTGGGAGATCTGTTTGTGTTTTGCAAGGTGATTTTTGATCACGTTTTTGTCCAGGTTTGAAGATACACCGTACCTGCCAGCTACATCTTGCATGTGCGGCCTTGGGCTTTCAGTACAGCTTTCAGATCTGGAGTTGAAGACTACAAAGCTCAGGCCAGGAGGGGGAATTTACTTGCAGAGTAAGTGCAATCAGTTTGAAACCCTGTCCTTGAGCAACTCACACTGACTTCAGCAGGTCAGAGTTATTATTTCTCCTATTCTAATGTAGTGCTCATTCCTCCTCTCCCTACATCTGATCTGTCTTCAGCTAATACTATCTTATTTTTATGATGGTAAACCACACTGAAAAACCTTTAAAAGGAAGAGAGGAGACAGAAGCTCTATAAATACCAGAGAAGTGCATCGCATATTGTTTAAGGCTTTTTTTTTTCTGCTCATCATTCTGTTATCTTTGTCATGTGTTTTTAAAGTCAGTGTCACATGCCTGAGCTTTAGAAGGATGCTTTTAAATAACTGTGAAAGACAGAGCACAGTTTTAAAATCTATTGAGCCTGCTAGACGAGTGTCATTGCCATTTTAATTTTAAAAGCTCTCTCTTGTTCTGAACACACGAATAGGTTGACCTTTGTGCCGAAAACTATGCTTTCTCAGCTGAAAGCCATGACTCTGAAGACCTCATCTTGTGGTCCTGGGCTGTGGTCAGAGATCATTGTCAAATCTTACTTGGCCTTCCAAGCGCCTGCTGGCATCTTTGGCATCTCCATCTGAAGTCCCTAACACAGCATTTATCAGTAGCCTGAATTTCTGTTTAAAGTTGGACACCAAACCAGCAGTGCTAATGAAACACAGGCACAGAGCCTCTAGTTTGCTTTTTTTTTTTTTCCATTTCTTGTTTTGTTCCGAGTGTTTAGCAAGGAGCAGAGACATCCTGACAGGGAGCTGAAGGAACACCTCTCCCACCTCTTTCTCCAGTGTGTCCAAATGCCAGGGCAAAAGTGGATGGTTGCTGCACTCATATAAATATCTTAACAGTAAAAAAGGGAAGGAAAGTAAATCTTAGAAAACAATGTATAATTAGAAACAATCTTCAAATTAAATGTTTCTAAGAGAAATCTCTCTTAAAGCCCAGCAGCCCTCTAAGAGGCAGATTTTTCTACTCTTTGTTATGAGCACTTAAAAAGCAGTGGCAGAACCTAGCCCTGTAATTTAAATCCACGTACAAAAATGCTGTACACAGATTAGAAACATAGTCTAGTGGTTATGGCACAGTCTAGTCAGCAGTAACTACACTTCACTGCAAAGGTGCTGAACTCCTGTAGACCTTACACTTACTGATATTTACACGCTAGACTCTGTAGCATTTTGAGACCAAATTTATTTACACTTGTAAAACTGTCTGCAGTCATTACCGGAGAACTAGAAATAGAAAGTCCTAAATGGCTAGGAAGGATGGTCTGGGAAGTGTTAAGTCTTATCCAGAAATGCATTGCTGGGCATGAGATTAAGGAAAAAGAAAAAGCCCACTTTCACGGACATCTTCCATATACAAATTACCCAAAGACAGGCCCCTTTGAGCCCTTAAGTCCAATGTTCTTTTGCATGAAGAAGACTCAAAATCCTTGTTCAGTGCTTACCTAAGGGTGTAAGCACCTACAGTCAGAGCCAACATGGGTTCATGAAGGGAAAGTCATGCCTTACTAACTTAATATCCTGCTATGTATAGACTAGCAGAGAAGAGGTTGGAGTGCAGCCCTGCAGAAAGTGATCTGGTGGTTTTGGTTGACAGTAAGCTCCATACAAGTCAATAATGTGCCCTGGTGGATAAATATTACAAAGTATTCAAAGGAGGGCAACAGAGGTGGTGAAAAGACTACAGGGCATGACTAATGACAAATGACTGAAGCTGCTTGGTTTGTTCATCTTAGAGAAGAGCAGACCTCATCGCTATCTAAAAGTCCTTACAAGGGGCAGTGGAGAGGGAAGTGCTGACCTCTCTCTCAGGTGTCTGGTCATAGGATGTGAGGGAATGGCTTAAAGCTCGTGTCCATGCCTGACATTTCCTACTAGCTAAGTGAGGTTGCTTTAGACTTTCAGCCTTCTGCTGTATGCTAAGTCTAATTCCACGAATGACAGCCCTGGGCACAAACCTGCATCACTGCATACAAAAGCAACACAAACCTTCAGTTTTACATCACCAATGGATATTGAATCATCACAACTCACATTACAAAATCACCACACATTTCAGACTGAGTGACTGTGTGTGTTCAAGAAAGGGGTAGCTGAAATGATGTTGCTCATGCTGCAGGTTCTTTACCAGCAGAAATTTATGTGGGTCTTAAAATAGTTTGATTCCAACTAGTTCTTCCTGAGCTAAAACCTTCCTGTTGTTTACTACATTTTCTATACTAGAGTTAAAGGATAATTAACATTAGTGGCTTTGTTTTAGGCACGCAGATCTTATCTGGACACAATGTCGGGTTAATGACATAATTTATTTTTTATCATAGATCACATCCCTGTTATGTATGTTATCCATCTTTAGCTATGTAAGCAATCCCCAAAACATTAATTTAAATAAAATAAGATATGCAAGATTTGACCCTGCACTAATGTTTATGGAATACATAAAAATAACAAACGAAAAAGTATGAGAAATGTTCAGTATCGTACTGGTATGACCATGGGGCTGGGGAGGAGCGGAATGTAATATGAAATAGGCCGATAATTGCAGTTGCTGTCAATCAACATCTCAAGCCCTAGCATCTGTAGTATCTGCCTTCAGAGACTGAGATAAATAACCAAGTGTGTGATTCCAATGACGAACCCCAAACACGCCAGTTTGAAAGCAGAGAGACAGGACAATGTTAGTGCCCTTTTTCAGGCTGCATTGACTCTTATTTTACCTACCCTGCAGCTCTTGAACAACAATACATTCCCAAGACTCAGTCCAGCATCACTCCTTAGTACTCATTATTCAAAGAATTAAAATACATGCAAAAAATAATCAGAAAAATGTAGGGCATACATTTTTGAAAGTCGAATAAAGTATTTGGACTTCCAGCTTTGAAGAATACCTGATACCTCCCTAAGACATTATGTACTGGAACACTGACTGGGCCGGATGCATAAAATACTATGGAACCAGACCTTAAGATAAGATTAATATACACACCACTGTATTATTTTTATCCTACATTTAATAAAACAATTATTCTAAATAAAATACTTTTAAAATAGCATTCTTCTGTTTGCAATGTGTTCTCTGCAAATGTGAAAATACATTGCTTATTTAATTTTAAGTGGCTTGAACAGGTCACTCATACTCTTGACTGTTTCCTGTAGCACATGAAGATGTATCATCATGGAAAACAACCAGATATGATTTGAAAAGGGATATCATTGAGAGAATTACCTGTATTAACATTATACTTGGGACCGGTCTGATGGTAAAAGTAAAATTGAAAAAGTTTCAAAGAAATAGACCAGGAGAAATATTTGCACCTTCAAGGATCACACCTTACATGCCACTAGCGACATTTATGTCTCTCTCTGAATACTTCAGTTAAGAATCTGTTCTTTGCAAATCACAACTGGGCTTATGACTTCAAGGTCTTCTGACATGTGATGTATTATTATTTCTGGCTACTAAAAGAGCCAGACTAGTGATCTGATATCCACCATGGCCATTCTGATTCCCATGGACAACCTGATCCTTCCTCCTCCACTAACTAACTGTAATTTCATCCCATGTACTTTTGTCTGCATCTCCTAACATCGCCATTCATATTCTCAGTCAGTATGCCCTGTACTGTAACAGTATGGAATATGCAAAATCACTTCCTCTGACTCATCTAATGAGACAGAAGACCTGATATGCCATTGTATTATTCTGCTATACATAATTCATTCTTTCTTCCAGCAGAGCTTGTAGGTAAGCTACACAGCGTTGGCTGTCTGGTTGGTAAAGAGCAGAGTAAGAAAAACATTTCCAAACCTTCAAAGTGTTTCAGCTCTGAAATGAGCTACTGCTTGGATAAATCATGACTAGATTATTGATCTAGGTTGTTCACTAAATGTATATTAGGGAAAAGCAAGGAGACATTAAATTTTATGTCAATAATACATATTCTTTTTCTAAAGTTCTGGAAAAAGTGAGAAGCAGACTTGTTGAATGTCTCTGGGTGAAAAAAAGAGAAAAGACATGATAAGGGGTGATACAATGATATAGATCTACTGTATAGCTAGATAATTGTAAACAGGAAGGAGATGAGGCTGCTTCTTTTCAACAATTAGCAGAAGTATTCAAGTGTTAGGACTGTACCTTGGCATCTGCTAAAAACAAGTTCAAGAGCAAGATGTGCACAGTGTTCTAACTATAATTTTATGAAAATGCTTACAAAGCTATTCTGGGCATGTTCTACTCCCTCTAATTCTAACAGGAAAGAAATTTGGAGGGCAGAAATATAATTAGGCTGCAATAATCACAAAGGAATAGAATTCATCACTCTAAAGAATACATGGCATGAGCATAACAGAATAATAATAATGAATATTGGTACTACAAACTTCAATAAGGGAGGACAGATAAGGAAAGACATGGAGACTGAAGCATTTACTCCTTTTCCTGCTTCACTTTTCAGCAAAAGTCCCCACTTGATCTGTGATCAGGTAAGTAACAAAAGTCAGGGAATGTAAGTCAACCAGAATAGAGAAAACAGGTAAAAATATCTAGGTAATGTAAATGTTTTCAAATTGTCTAAAGGAATTTGCTCCCAGCTGCTCAAGGAACTAGCCAAACCAGTTTCTAGACATTGTAGTATCTTGGTGAATGCTGGAAGAAATACAATCATCAAGAGCTCTGTAAAAGGACAAGCCTATTACTTGCCTTTGAGATGAGCCAAAGGGAGGACCTACCAAAAGACAGACCTGCCAGTCCAATTTTTAGAACAGGAATGATATTAAAGCAAGTGATTGAACAACTGACTTTATGAGCATCCAAAGGATGATAAAGTAATTGGGGAAAAAAAAAAAAGGCCAAAGCAAATTTGCAAAGAATAAATTACACTAAACCAGACAAACTTCCTTTCTTGACAGGAGGAATGGCTTACTTTTTATAGTGAAACATTAAGTATGATAACCTTTTACTTCTGTAAAGCCTTTGACTTATTTTCTCAGAAGCAAATGAAAGTGAGCTAAAAGCTGCTGAAAAGCTGTAGTTGAAAAGTATTGATCAAAGGTTACCTGGAAAGAGATCTGAAGTAAGGTGTCTGTCTCAGGAGAACAGCAATTAACAGGCATCTGCAGAAAGGAGACCTCAACTCCAGAGGCCCAGCAAAAGAGCTGTGTCCTTTTAGCATTTACAGTGTAAAAAGAAACATCCCATGATAAAGTCTGAATTCCTTTGTCTTGTCTGTGATCAGGGACAGGGATGGCAAAACATCAAGAAGAGCCCCATAGGCATGTTCTTCTAACTCTAGGTTCTGGTAGACCTTTTGCAATGAGTACAACCTGAAATTCCAGCTTATAACTCTCACAACTGTTCGATGAATGAAAATAAACAACTGACTACTTCCCAGTTTGAACAGCTTAATGTGAGGTTGTTTTAGTGACATAATGGTCTGGATGCTGCCTTCTCTCACAACCATAAGTCCGTGAGAATACCAAGAGCAGGGCAGAGAGCAGTACGTGGTTCTGTGACTACAAGATCCTGTGTGTGAACAACCTAGTTACCGGTCACCAAAAATAATGGCTTCTAACTTGAGTACTACAGACACAAAGACGCCTCTGTTCCAGAAATGATCTATGGTCATGAGAGGTGTACCCCAGACTACGTGCCATGTGCACCTAGAGCGCTCTGTGATCACCTCTGCAGGGAGCTGTTATTGTCTACTTTCCAAAGCTGCCTGCAACAGATGGTAGAATAATCACCCAAAATGGTGGCACACACGAAACTGAAACACAGAGGTGGGAAATGAAGAATTATATCTTGGCAGGAAAGTGGGGAAATAACTATCAGGGAATGAGGTAGTATTTCTGCCTAGACCACACACTAGCAGCAGTCAGGGAAGTGAGTGCCACTGCTGTCTTAAACTTCACCTCCCCAGCTAAATGGGAATGAGCCCACTTCCATCTCCAACACCTAGAAAATCACTTGAGACTTTCCACAGAACAAGTCATTCTTCCAGAAAGGCACAATTATTTCCTTACTGTTGCTATTCAAGGGGAAAACTTTGCAGTTAATTACATTCTTCAGTGCAAGCTTCTCTGTCTGATGTACCTCTCTCTCCCTCTGATTACACTTGCAAGAAACGCTGGTATAGACTCATTATGAATGGAGGTTTTTATAGGCTTCAGAATATCTTTTTTAAATACCACTGAATAGGTTTTCAACATGTGTCTCCAGGTGTTAGAACTGTGTTTACAGGCAGTCTCATGCTGCTAAAAGACTATTTCAGCCTAGAAAATCCCTGCAGGTATTAACAAGCTTTCTTCCTGTTTTTTAACCAGTGATAGCAATAATAAAAATTCAGATGAACTTAGACTGGACACCCAGATTTAAAGTGATGGGAAAACAGGAATGACCAGAGTCTACCATGCATTTCAGAGATATTATCTCATTGTTTTTCTTGAAGGAATAATTTCAAGGTTTGACATAAACCAACCACATTATAATCCAAATGATACGATGCTTGCCACTTTATTGGAACTGTTTTTTTGAAAACAGTAAGTAAGCTTTTTCCTTCATCTTCCTTCTGGCTGCAAGGACTTGTTCTGCTGACTCAGTGAAATTCTACAATTCTACCTAGTGTTCATTTTTCTGGACTCTCAGTGCCACCAGCTAGAAAAGATCAGCTCAGACATTCATAGTTAAAGCTGATGGCAATTGCTTTCTTTTCCTTCTCCTTGCAGTAAATTGTTGATTTGTAAAGGTCTGCAACTGTAAGTTTTGTATGACTGTACTGAGAAGACCAATTCATCTCCCCCCAGATTCTGCTCTACAGCTCTCAAAGTCAGTTGCCCAAGCTAGCAGTCTGAGATATCCTGCAAACAAAAAGAGGATATACATGTTTGGAGAAAAAGAAAATGTTCAGTTACAAGAGGCCCGGTGATCATGAGAGGTATGAAGAGAAATTGTACTTCAGAACTATGAAAAAAAAATCAATATATAACGTGCCTGAAGTAACACCTAACAAAGCCTTGAAAAGGATCTAAACAATCAGATCAGCCATAGTGGCCTCTGTCAGGGTTTTTTGGCCCTTAATCAGATCTGCTTCAGAAGCAATCCCCCTGGGGTAGGTTCATCTATTGATCTCTAAGGGTGGTTTTATTTCTATTTTCAACTGGTCTAAATTATATCACTTCTCTCTACTTTTGGTAAGTACAGGTTGACGTGACCCTGCATAAAAAAAAGATGGCTGAATTTACTAAAAGAGAGGAGATCAACTGGTGGCTTTGCTTTCAATGGCAAGACTGAGAACTTTCATTCTTGCATTTTTTTAAAGCTAGATAAATTAAGCAAGAAAGAGGAAAGAAACGACTCCATCATGTCCATAAAAGACAAGCCATGACTCTTGAAGTAATATTTACAGAACTGATTTCAATTATCTGTTTTCAGTTTGATTATGAGCCTGCAATCCAATTTTTCTGCATGCTACAGTGGCCATACAAAACCTACACCACAGCCACACTTGTGAATTTTGAGACACCAGAAACATGCGGTTCTTTTTTTGAAAGGGGTTATTATAGATGGAAATTACAAGATCCAAGACAGCAAATTAATGCTTGGCTAACTCCCACCCCAACGAAAGGAAGGGGAGGCAGACCTGAAAAAGATTGGAAAAGCAAGCTTTTAGAGCTTTTTTAATTGTATTACTTCTAAGCAGTATCTCTGTAAACAAACCAGTTTATTAAGTTTGCAGGTATGGGAGAAGGTTTAAGATACACAGCCTCTGGGACCTATAATAGAACAAAGAAAGTCATTACAGTCCTGAAGCCAGCCCAATTTTATTTGTCCCACCAGCTGGGCTCAAGGCCAGCTCTTGCACTAGAAGGTGCTTGACAACCTTTCTCCCACTGGCAAGTAGTATGCAGTGGCTGATCATTCTGACTTTCCTGATTTCAGTACTTTCATTCACCCCTCACCCTCACCCAGTGAGCAATGATAATTTTAGATGCCTCTGTGTGATGGGGAAGAAGCAGGCAAGGCAGATCCTTTAAAAATGTAAAACACAGGCATACACAGTAGTTAAAACAAGATGTATGAAATCCAAATGTCAAGGAAAATTAATTCTTTTGTAGCTTGTCTCGGCAGAGGCAAACTTTATGCTGCTTCACATCTTAAAACACGAGTTTCCTTTAAAGTCTGCTGCATTTCCTCTAATGACGTAAAAAAAAGCTCACTGCACATTCTGGGACATTCCTACTACGCCTGGGATGAGCTTAAACATATCCAGCTGCTCTTTATTAGTTTACTTCAGGGGATCTTTCACAGCTGGGTTAAACCAGATTTACATATGTTTGGCTGAATATGCATGATTTCAGGGCTCCAGAGAAGTTGTTGTAGCCTGCAAAGTGAATCTCTCATCTTCACAGTTCCCATTTCACTGCATGGAGCAACGCTTATGGCGCAGAATAAATGCTGTACTCCCCTCCCATCCCTCCTCCCCTGCTGTGGGCATTATGTATTCTGGGCAGCCCAGCGCCCTTCTGGAAGCAGTTTTTATGAACAGTGTCAAGGAAAGAGAGGGTGTCACTGAGAAATTCTGTGGCTTTTCCTCTCCTTTTTTTACAGCCTGTTTTGAACTATGGCCTTTCTGCACAACAGGGAAAAGTTAAGTTGCTGAATGTCAACATCAGCAGCTCTACTTAGCAGGCTGGAGCTCAGAGCAGCCTTATGGAAGAATGCGGGTTAAACTGCAAACACTGCATATGACCTAAAAGCACAAACTGTTTCCTCATCAGCTCTTATGTTTTTTTAAAGGCAAAAGTGGAAATGATAGTTTTTGAGCTACTAGAGCGACTGAACACATCACAGCTGAACTAACAAAGGACCCATCTATTAGTCATCCAAGACATTTAAATAATAAGACTATACCCTATGTATTCGATTCCCTGAGGTCCCTGGAAATAATTCTTAAACTGCTGAAGAACTACGTGACCAAACTAGCAATGTTTATCCATGCACAGACTAGACTTCTTACAGCCCTTCTGCTCACAGCTGGGTTGTTGGTGCATGTTAGGAACAGGGACAGACCCCCTGTTAGATCTGCCCTAACACAGAGGAACAATGAAACTTCTTTTGTCATTAAAACTCCAGCACTGTATTTTTTGTTACAGAAAGCAAACACTGTGGATTCACTCTTAATTTCTCCTACACTCTTGAACACTGCAGGTGTAGTCAAAAGATTTGGACATAAGAATCAAAACATGGCCCCAGTGATCAGTAAAACAGAAGACTATTCCTTCTAGAAATATTTGCAGGGCTGGTGCTGTAGACACCAAATAGCTTACAAATGCCTGATGTTACGCTTATCATCTCCCTCTATGTTGCAGTGCCATAGTCTCATCTGCCTTTGAATATGTTAAGTGACTGAGGTATTATGATGAGTTTGAAACACTGGCCACAACAGTCAACAAGACTGCTATCACCGCTAGACCTTCTTGCGTTTCTCAGTACTCTCCCACTATAAATAGCCTTCTTTCCTCTCAGTTACATTCATTCAAACCTGCACCATCTCCAGTATAGCAAGAAGGGTTACTTCAGCCACACCCTGAGGTAAATGACACTATTTCCCTGATGGACTTCTTGACCTGGTGCTGCTGTCATCTCTCTCCCACCTACTTTTCTGTCTCCAGTGGTGGCTCCTTTCATGCATTTTTCTGTCAAATGTCTGCCAAATTTACAGCTCTTTGCACTTTTTAACCTATTTTTTTAATTGTCTTCCCACTCTGTAGTCACTGCATGTACATTTACACTTTGAGGCTGTAACTGCACCGATGTCTCCTGTCTCTGCATTTTCTAACATGCTTAGTGATTACTATGGCCAGTTTGCCTCCTGGATGAGGTGAACCTGTAGCTTCATCTACTTTGGAAAGGAGGTACCTGCTCCAGCTCCAAGAAAGCTACTCTGGGGCCAGCAGCAATTGAAACACAGTAGCGTGTGCAAGCCAGTGTCTTCTCCAACATACATTCAAAGCCTACCCTGAAACCCTCTTTACTGCCCAGCATCAGGCCAGGCAGATGTACCTGCACATTTGCTGTAGCACACATCTCATAAACAGCAGTGTTTCTGCAAAACAAAAACTCTGTCAGCCTTCCACTCAGTTCTAGTACTGTATCAAATCTCCATTTTCTGGATTTATTGTAGTATTTGTTCAATTTCTGCTCATACTCTTTTATTAAGCCAGTATTTTCCACTGCTGCAGGCAAACCAGGCAGTTTCCACAGCTAGTTAATCAACATGAAGGTGCCCTAACAAGGAACCTAACCGGCTTTTTTCATAACTGTAGACTTGTTCTCAGGATATGTTTACGGATCTACAGACGTATGAATTCCATGTTAAAGGTTAAAGCCTCATTATTTCTTTTGCTAGCATTGGGACTCTAACAAATTTTATCACAATCTCTTCTCTCAGTGATACATATTTATCCTCTCTCCTCCCTTCTAAACACACATTATCAAGTTGTCTTGCCATCAGCAAGTAGAGATAAACTGTGCTGTCTTTCCAGGTCTTGATGCTGGGTATATGAAAGTATCCTCTGATTTGATATCAGTAATTTAGTTCAATGAGTGAGAACTGCACACAGAGATATACAAATCCCCCTGAGTACAGAAAATTAATTGGTCTTGCTGGATGAGCGCCTCAGGGCATTGCCTGTATCTTGGTCATATTTAGACAAAAAGCATATAAAGTGCTGTAGGACTGTAAGACCTCTTTAAGACACTGAATAGAGTCCAGTGTTTTGTGGAGATAAAGCTGAACACTATCTGCAAAAAAAGAGCAGTGCTCTTTATGTTCTTTATTATGAGCCGTGATTACCCAAACCTTTGGGCAGGCTCTGTGGTGAATGCAAGAAGTTCAGCGGGGAGCATAGGCAGAAGAAGGGACAGAGGGCACCCCTGCTCTGTGCCCTCCTTTGAGAGCCTCTGATTGGGACTCATTCAGCAAGGAAAACACATGGAGAATTGTTGAACTGTTTGATGTGAGCTATAAGCTGGTGGCAGGAATTAAATTTCTCCAGTGCTGACCACAAGCTCAAAGAAACTACCAACAGCCTTTTCTGCACCACATGACAAGACCACTTCTGTCAGCTTCTTTAAAAACAAGTGGTACTCAGCGTTTACCCTGCATTATGGCTTTTGTCTCACTCACCCTGCTTGCTTCCAAACAGGAACTCAGTATAGTTCTCTGTTTTAAAGAACAAGGAAACACCTGAAAAATATGTACTTCTCAAAAGACTTTTCAAATTATTTTAATGAAGGCTTTGGCGTGCTGCTGTTCAAGAGGTGTTTCTGCACATGCTTATATTCCCTGTCTGTGCTGGTACTGTTTATGTTTCCTAATTGCAGAACTTTCGGGCTCTCCCCAAAACTTCCTCTGTTTCTTTCTGCAAGAACATGATAGTGCATAACAGTAGCTTTGTAAGGCCTGCTTCCCCCCAACTTTTTTTAACAACTATTCTTTTATCTTCTATAACAATTGTGGGTAAGATGGGATAGAGCATGAACAAGATGGCATATTATGGACAGCATGCAGCTGGTGCTATTTTCCATTAAAAACCCTCTTGTTGGGCATATGAAAGAACTGTCTCGTTGATGCCCAGTTGTGACAATGCTATCAAGCTAGACCTTCATCTGAAATCTTATTTCACAGAAGATAGCAGTCTTTGGTTGCTGGTGGAAGAATTACAGCTTAATATCCAGGGCTAACCACTTTGGTAGGTGTAGGGAGCTGGAACTAGTCTACATCTGGTCATCCACCAAGATTCACTATTACACAGCATTGCAGGTATTCTTCCTGGCCAACATGAAATTGCTGATAGACATTTCCAAATGTTTGCCGCATTGTACAGCTGTGCTTGAAATGGCTCTTAATGCTTTCTGAACAAGTTCTCTACAAACTATCCTAAGGTCTTCTAATGCCAATGGAGCTGTTAAGATCTACTTCAGTAGAGGGACTTACTTATTCTGATCTGCTAGGGCAGGAAGAGCTGTCAGACCATCAGCTGGTGGTTAAGGGGCTTATTAGCCACAGCACCAACAGTCAATGTACATGGAGTTGTCCATGTATTTAGTTGCCCATCGGCGACAGGTCTCTTCTGGATAGGAGGGACTGAGATTTCTCAAAAATTTACAGCTTGGCCCTTTACAGTAAGGCCCTTTACAGTAAGGCCCTTTCTTCTTCATGGATGTCAGTAAGTGCATTTTTGGTATAACGGCAGGTTTGCACTATCTGCCTGAAAACTTCTCAATAGAATACCTTTAAGACTCTTTTTGCAACATTAGAATAACCACATATTTTCCCCCTCCTCCTTCTCAGCTACTGGCACAGAAAGTCTTAGAACACGTGATTAAAATCTAGCAAAAGTCACAAAAACAGTAATTGGATACCAGAGACTATAGTATCTCACTAAATGACTATTAAAAAGCTCGAAGTAACACCTGCCTAAACACCTGCCTAAACTAAGGATATTTATAGGAGTAACTACTTTCCAAACTCAATGACATTTGTTACCTGTATTTAATGTTCAATAAAATTAACATGGCAAAATATAAATTATGCCCTCTGCAGGTTTTTCTTTTTTTAATTAACTGCATGCTGTTAATCAGTAAGCACCAGCCCATCCTGACATTAAGAATTAAGCTTGCCTCTTTCACAGTTTTAAAGAAAACTAGGAAAAAAAAAAGAGAAGGGTCAGTCAGGATCCTTCCTACATACTGAAAAGGATGCTGATACCATTCACTAAAAGGTTATCTATATAAGAAAAATGTAGGTGGTGTTTTGTGCAAAGGCATGAATTAAACAATTCATAATGCACAGATCATATTAAAAGTGCTCTGAACCAGGACTGTCAATGTTTAGGTCATTGTAAAAAGCAACTTGCTACAGGACATCTTACCTATTAATTAATACAATTATTGAAACTAGGCACATCATGTATGAGAAAAATGAATTATGCAAACATCTTTAATGGCATATTGACATTTTATTTGTACACTGGCATTAACATAACACTAAAAGATGCTTTAAGTGTCTTTCAGCTACTAGATTTTCTGCTCTTAAATCCCTTCAAATTTCAAAGCAGTTTCAGACATCTCTTATGTAAAGCGCTAGGCTGCCCTCCCAATTCAGCATCTCTGTATCTCACGACTCCCTATATTCCATATGAATGCCATAAAAATAAAACTGGGTGTTACTTAACATCCTGTCCACCACTTATGCTTTGCTATTTCCAGACGGAGTAGTGGCCCTGCAGGGCCAGCATACCCTACAGCAAATTCCCAGCTCTTGATAAATATGTCAGTGCTACAAGGGTCAAACAAGAGCACGAGGCAGTCTGTTCCTCCACCAAACTGTCCTCACCGGGTGACTGTGGATGAATGAAGCTGGGGATCTAGTCCACCACACAATAGCTCTAATGCCCTGAACCCTGAGCAGCTGCCTTGACAAATTAGACGTGGCCTCTTTTATTGAAAAAGCAGATCAAGGTCCTGGGGCAATGACAGTTTTTCCCTGTTTTAGTAAGACAAGCTTCTACGGCTCATTGCAGCAATGGAAATGGATAGCCTGACTTTAAATCTATGCAGGCAGACAGTCACAGGTCAAGGATACCTGCTGTTTCCTGCAGCCATTGTTGACATTTGATGTGCTCTATTTTAAAATTCATCCTTCTTTTATTTGTACGATCCAGTAATTCGGGGACAGAAAAGCTCTGTTGACAGTTTCATAACCAGGGGTTGCACATCAACAGAATCTCTTCTATTACCAATGATGTCTTTTTTGGATACGAAATAGCAAATGGCTCCTGATTCTAATCTTCCTACTCAACCTTTCCACTTCTGCTAGTTATATCTGAAATCCGTGCTGTTAGTGAAGTGTAGAAACATTTTGACATCTGAAAATTTTAAGTTAGCGCCAGTGCTGAAGTAGAGGCACTCCTCTAGGTGAGGCACAGGCAGATGGTGTGCTGGAATATTCCTTCTCCATTATTTTGATTTCCTCATCCTTGCCTATCTTTTGCAGTGAAAACTGTTCCTCTCCTTACACTTTCAGAATGTAGTATAGGAAATCTGTGATTAAACAAGATGGAGCTTTTTTTACACAACGTTTGAAATGAAGACTTAGTCACAGAGAAGACACACTAAGTCACTACTCTGTATTCTATTACAACCCCCACATTTGATTAAAATTGGCTTAAGGATATGACCCTCTCCGAGGACTAGTTTCTGCCATGTTTGCTGCATGCCTTGTCTCCTCTCTGTCTCTTTGCTCTTGCTCTCATAGAAACTTACAAAAACATAATAAAAACAAGTTCAAAAAAAGTTTGTTGTCAGGAATAGCCAGGATTATTCTTTCATCAATTTTATATACAATTCCCATTTTATTAATAAGCATCCAGTTTTATACTGCCACTGTTTGAACTTGAGGATGCAATCTGAGATGATTAGCGGTCCCCAGCCCTGGGAGCAGACAGCTTGTACATGCAAGACAGAACAGAAGAAGGATCACTGTCATCCCCTGGCCAAGCCTGATGTGTTGTCTTAATCCTGACTGCACAGCACACTGACACATGTCACAGGACACCAGTGACTCCAGTGTGGTGAGGCTATCAATATTCTGGCATGTTTGCTCGTTATTAGCCTAGCCTGGTGACACAGGTATCTGGCCATTAAAAGCTGTGCTGAGAAATTTTGTCCCATTTAACTGCTAACAATGGTGTCCTGGTATTTATCTGATATGGAGCTCAAATGGTGCTGCACAGCAGGTATGCTGTGATTAGTCTCTGAGACTAACATACAGTTCCTGGAGAAGTTGCTCATTAGAGCCATTCTAGACAAATATAGGATTGTTTGTTTGTTTGTTTTAAAAGATTTTTTTTTTAGTATTTCAGTCAAGCAGCTAGTATATATGAAAAATGTAAATAAGTGTCTCCCCTAGAAACAGGGATGTTTATAGTAAGCTGATGCTAATTTGCCTAAGAACAGTTTAGTAAAAAAAAAAAATGAACTATAAGGCTTTTTTAGCATAGACTTACCCAACCAACCTCCATTTAAATCCTGATGGGAAAAGTAGGTAGGTTTTAATCTACATGTGGATCTACAGAAGTTTAAATGGAGTAAGTCCCACATAATCTTGTCTTGTGTAGCTGAAATCTCTTTGTGAAGCACAAAGTAACCAAGTAACCACACCTCTCTCTTTACATCTCAGCAAAATGCTGTTGAATCAGAGACAGAATCAAGGCAAATTCTCTACTTCCTTTCTCACAGCACTCTTTTACTAGAATGTAGGCAAAAGGCTTAAAATATAGTAAGGGGAGGATCTGGTCTGATTCTGTCTTTATTGTTTCCTCAACACTTGAAACTGTTACTGAAGTGCAAAGTACTTGCAGTCTGCTTTGTGTTTGTGCATACAATGGTTTGAGAGATGGGAAAGAATAGCAGTGTTTGTTTAGCTTCCTCCCAGGCACACATACTTTGAGTTTATAGCTCTTACTAAGCCTTATCCAGCCAGAACTGATCAAGGTGCAACTCCTTCTCCCATTAGCCTAAAACTTTTTGAGGATCAGTGAGTTCCTTCTGACAGTGCCTGGATGATGATGTGGATCAAATACAGAGTATTTGCTTCACCTTGAAAATCGCAGCCTTCCCCCACAGACTTGCAATCACTGACTCAAAAGATATGTTTTGATAAATTTTGTGCC
Source organism: Cuculus canorus (assembly GCF_017976375.1). Classification (NCBI taxonomy): domain Eukaryota; kingdom Metazoa; phylum Chordata; class Aves; order Cuculiformes; family Cuculidae; genus Cuculus; species Cuculus canorus. The sequence continues at coordinate 61,279,882 of NC_071441.1, forward strand.
ACTTTAAATCCTCTTCTGAAATATTACAAAATGCCAGCAAGATAATAACAACTTTTCCCTGCTTGCTCTGATAAAAAAACGTTTTGAATCTTTTAGATCCTTGCACATCTAGCATATAAAAATATTTTTGCGCAAGAACATACTCAAAAAATTTACTTTGTGGTGCAAAACTCAGCCTTCCCATGATGGAAACCAGTTGTTTAATTTATGCAAAAAAAGAGTCTGAAGCTTTGTTTTGCCACTGATATTTTTTAGTTTTCTCTTGTTTCATGTTTGCTTGTAAAGTATCTTGTTAAATCAGCAGGTTACAGTCTTTATCATAACTGTACCTGAAGTTTCATATGTCTCACTGCAGCAGAATCTGCCTGAACATTTGCAGACTCTCTGGAGACAAGCATTGTCAGCACTTGGCAAATCTTTCAAGTAGTGATAATCACAGCAAATTTAGTAACACTGCCACTTGTGTACAATATGAAGTATCTTCTGCAGTCAAGGTTTTGAAATGAACAGCCCTTGGGCTCCCAGTAGCACAGCCCTCTCCAAACACAGGAGCTGACTATTGTTAATGATGTCTAATTCTGTACCACAGGAAGGGTGCAGTTATTAGTAGAAATAATAAAGATTCCATATTCTATAAAATAATTGGTGCTACCAGACACCATATCTACAAGAATGTTCTTGACATCCAAATACACCAGCGATTCTTAACTCTGCCAACTGTGTCCATCACGTCCCACTTCTAATCAGCTTTTCACCACTGTCACATAGATATCAACAAAAGGCTTGTTAGGGAAAGGAGATACCACCTCAAAATCTTCACTTAATGAGTTTTGAGACAAGTAAGAATACAAACATTAAGCCTGCTAACAGCAAAACTACACTTTGATCATTCGGTGCCCACCTCAGCCATGTCCACCTAAAAGCTGCAGAGAAGAAACTGAGCAGAACCATGAAATCATAAGCTGAATTTGCAAGCAATTTATCAAACCTGTGATTAAAAGGCAGGCTCCAAGAATTCAGGGAGAGAGTGAGAAAACTGAGCAGTTGGCTGCATTTGTGCTAATGAACCCAGGACTTCAAAAGCACGAGGCATTTCTGAAAGGAGGCAGGAAGGACAGGAGGCAGCAGAGAAGGGCAGCAGGGTAATGAGGGCAAGGACAGCTACTCCTGAAGAAAATCGCTTTTGTTTTCTCTGCCCAGGCCTCTCTACGAGCAGTAGTACTCCCTGCTTCGTTAGTAGGACAACTACAGGGAGACACAGCACTACAGCACTACTGGGGTCTAGAGGGTAAAGCCTTGGAGTGCTCCACAGGAGGAGCGTCACGATGGTGGAGGGAGGGAGACCAAGTACAATGGCAGCAGGGGGAAGGTTAGATGGCGAGGTTAGGGAAACTGTTTTGACAAAGGTGAGAGACACACAATTAAATTAACAGTAAAACACAGCAAGAAAAGAAACAAAATGTAAACATACTCTAGAACATGTTTTTTTTCTTTTTCTCTTTTTTTTTGTTTTTCTGGGAAGGAGATGGAGAACAGGAAAGAGGGGTGCAGTTTGCCCAATAAGAGCCAATTTCTTTTTTTTATTCTGCAATAGGAAGGGCAGATTCCTTAATGACCAAAATGAAAATGCCAGTAGGATGGCAATGCACAGTTCCCACTCTATGGGTTGCACTACACATTTTCGTCTTGGCAAGAAATGTGATGTAGCTCAGAAACAACAATCCCAGAGTATATTTAGCTACTAAAGCTGTGGCACACAAATGTCACATTCCCATGAGTCAATCCTTTTAAAGAACCCCCTCTTCACGCCCCCACAGATATTCCCCAAGATGCCTGCACTGAATTAAAAGTGAAGCATATGGATGGATGTGACATCATCAAAGCACCCATGTTACAGAAAAGAAAGTAGCAAGTGGATTCTGTACAATCAGTACAATCAGTAAGAAGCTGTTTGTGAACACAGGAAAAGAAAAAAAACACTGTCCAAAGGATTAGACATGATCAATGAAGAACAACACAAAGCACCTTGCAAAACAACAGAGAAAACACAAAAAAGAAAAAAAGAAAGTTCTTTCTCTGTCAATGTGTGAAAGTAAAAGAAATCACAGGCAAAAGTGAAAAAAAACCTTGATAAAAGGACAGTAAGCATACTATTTTCCGATTTAATTTTGTATAAGAACTCCTTCCTTTGCCCTTTTAAAACAACAAATCGATAGCAATTTTGGAGCCAACTGGCTCTGATTGGGCAAGGCAAGGAGTAACAACACACAAGTAGATGGTAATGGTAAACAACCATGCAGTCACCTCTGCCACCATTGTTTTGATTGTGTGTAGACTGCTTCCAGCTTTGTCAATACTCATAATTAGTCACCAAAGATGCATAATATTTAAATGACCCTGTCAAGTGCTAATAAGGCTCTTTGGTAACCATAACTCCCTAGGGAGGCAACTATTGAATGTAAGCCACCTCATCAGTCAGTGAATTGAAGAGAAAATGATTAGAATCCAACAGCTATACATTTATTAATATTTTCACTGCATGCTTTTCTGAAAGCTGCTACTGGCATACAAGATGCTTTTAAGGGCTAGCTTTCGCTCTATTAAGCATTACTTCACAAAAGATTTGTGCAGTAGGGACCCACACATAACAAATAGTGCCACTGAAATCCATACAAGTCTCTGCATTCCTCCGGGCCAGATCTTCCACTATTGCTGGTTTCTGCCACCGCTACCCTGTCTGACGCCAGCAGAAGAGCTGCAACTTGAAGGATTCCTTCCTTCCTTCCTTCCTTCCTTCCTTCCTTCCTTCCTTCCTTCCTTCCTTCCTTCCTTCCTTCCTTCCTTCCAACTAGAAATCACTTTTTCTGAATTGCTCTTTCACAGCTGGAAAGCAACAGCTGAGGAATTAAAAAATGAGGACAATATCTCAAACTGAGCTTAAGTAGGAATTAGGAATCTGAGCTTTCGTTGTCAGCACCCTCAGTTCCTTGAACCCTTAGGTTACAGTTGTTTGAGTATTGCAGCTGTCTTAAATTCTTCCTCTGCCAAGGCCCAGCAGCCCACAGGTCTGCAGGGTGAAGAGGAGCTCTGTGCTCATAACTCATATGTAAGCCTGATCAGGTTCCAGAAATTCACTTTTTTTGCTTTAGATTTGCAGTTATTCTCCCAGAATGTCTACTGGATCAAGCTCTGAAAAAAACATTTGTTCAAATGGGCTGCTTCTAAAATCTGCTTGAAGGAAGAAGAGTAAGTGGCAGTTTTTCCCTTTTTATAGGAAAAGCTGATGCTGGGAAGTGGGAGACAAATTTGTATCCTTTACCAGAGGGTATTCAAATCTTCATATTCCATTTCCTGCCATCGAGCCTAAACGCCAAGGCCAATAGATTAATGTTTGCCATGCATTCTCAGGAAATTTCTCTGCATCGCCTGTCTAATTTGACTGGCCTCCTCGGCTGGAAAAGTGCTTCAGGCTTTGTCTGTGCTGGGCAAGCCAGATGACACCCAATGCCTTCATGGCTAGGAACCGCCAAGGCTCTTAGAGGTCAGTCCTGGGGAGTTCAGTGATAAATCCAGGATATCCTAGGACTATGGGAGGCACCATGTACCTGAAGGCTGTTGTGAATAACAGGCACAGAGTTCACAGTCTGGGTCCAGACTGCCGTCAGCTGTTTGTGTAGCTCTGCTGAAAACTGTTCTTCAACTTTAACGTACTCATCACCCCCTGCTGTAAGTCTCCACAGCCAATATAGAGGATTCAAGATTCACTGGGTCAGATGGAGCAGAAGGAATATGATTTAGTAACCTACTAGCTTGGACAGACAATGCAAAGCAGCAGGTCTGGCATGCCAGTAGCTTCTCTAGGAACAGCTGATGCTTTTGTCTAATGAGTTTTTCATGTAAAATGCATGAACAATAGAGAATGGAATCCACATTTAAATTAATATTTTAAGTGTTTTATATCAAGTATTCATAGCAGAAAGGACTGAAGCTCAAGTGTGTTCTTGCCCCTGGTGAGTACCCTAACCACTCAGCAAGTGAGTCTTGCTCATACCCATCCTCCTTCTGGCCCACTGATTACTTAATTAGTCCAAACAGAATGAAACATCTTCAACAGAGAAGAGATTGAAAGAAGCAATCTAGGAACACCCTGAAGAAGAATAACAAGGACTCAGATCTCTCTAGGCAGTGGAGCTATTTAAATCCAACTCCCCTATTTACAAAGGAACAATTTTAACCTCTGAGACACAGATTAAAAGGAGCTGGAAAAATGATGGAGGGCCAAGATGGAAGGAGGGGGCACCACCATCTTTACATAGGAGAAAAGCTTCTTCTTCTCTAACCATATTCAAGTGGCAAATCTGGACAATTCTCTGCCTAATCCTCTGTAAGTATAGCTAAGGGTGACTTGAGGCCAAAAGACAGGGTTGTCACTTGTATTAGACCCAAGTGTGCTTCAGTACAGGGTGAAAACAGTGAAATGACACCTAAATCACAACCTTCTGGTGCTTTAAAAGCACAGAATAGAATCTCTGCCCACCAGCAGTCACCCCTGCATCTTTTAAAATACCATGATGGCCTCCTCAGACCCACTTTTAAAGATATTTGTCGCTGAGATCTCACTGACAATAATGGGACTTAAGCCCAGTGGCTAGGACTACTGTCGGGTTTACTTCAATGGTTCAACTAGAGGAGACCTTCAGTATCTCTGTCTGTCGTTAAGAGATGGAAATAATGTAAAATTAGCTGAGATCTGCTGTGCTGCCCTGGAAATACAGACAAAAAAGCAATATAAAAGAGCACCATTAAAAACAATAGCAAGCCACCAGAGAACAGGGCAAGTCAAGTATAAAGAGAGCTAAATCTCCACTGTTTCCCTCCTTCCCGTACACAACAGACTCTGCAAAGGCACACACTTCTGTTTGTTTTGTGTGGTTTCCTCAGGCAGTGAATTATCTAGGACTGAGTCTGAGATTGGCTGTTTAGTTTCAGGCTTAATGATAAGCTTTTAATTATAGCACAGGAGTTTCATTACATGTTACTCTGAGCAGCTGGAAGCAGTTACACTTTAGTCTTTCCCCTCCCTCCCTCCTCACCACAGGACATCATTTCCAAGGCCTTACCCTTCTTGTCTTGATGATTATGGGATGAAACTGCCACATATGGATCTGTATTTTCAGATGAATCAAGCGGATCCTTCCAATCCAGCATGCGTCCCCTAGCATCATAACCCTGTCGAGGGTGAGAGTCGGAAGTGGTGGTGCTTGGGACTAGGGAACTGGAGTGTCCTGTTTATATTATAAATACAGGTAGGGAAGACAAGTGTCATTAGTCACTTACCACGCTACCTCCACACGCTCAGGAATGCACACACTGCTTTGCTTCTATGATGGGCGAACGTTTTGTCTTAGGCTGAGCAACGTTTCAAAAGTCCTTCAATGCATGGCCCCCAGGAAACAAGCTTTGAACCTTCCACATCAGGGAGTTAAGAGGTGCACACATGCCTCAGGCTGCCACTGAATGGGCAGTTGTGTGCTTTTACTCAACAGAACTAAATGCATGTGGAAGCACACTTCATCTGAGTCAAGCATCCTTTGGCTGGATTCAGTACAGATACCTCACTAACACTGAAGAGTTGGCCTGCGCTGTCTAGTACCGGCTTATTTAAAAAGAGTTTTAAAAGCCAATTTAAAACAGAACAACTTCTAATATGGCTAAAACTGAAGAGGAATGCCAGAAGAGCTACAAACTGGTGACATCAGGGGCTCTGTGTATCATGTCCCCAGGGGACTGCCTATCCCCTTTGCGTAGCACGCTCGTACTGCAGCATGGCCCTCCAGATGGAACTGTGCAGGGCCCGCCAGCTGCTCACAGCCACTTGCACCCTTGCTGTCGGTCCTGTCTGAGCTGATAGTCCAAAATGGCTCTGAAACAAGCATAAAACTGAACATCATTTCTGCTCAGAGTGACTGAGAAGACAATGTCTTACTACGTGGATCTACCCAACAACATGTGACTCCAGTAGCTGCTCGACGGAGGTCTTGCATGTCTTTTTTTCCATAACAGCTACTCTAGACATTGTTACTGCTGTCCTGCATAAGGCTGATGAGCTCCTTGCCTATCAAATACAACCCAACAAACTGCACATCCAGAGGACATGCCCCACTGGAAATACCACACAATTTTAACAGCAGTTTGTCTGGAGCAGAGATGTGCTTGTAGCCTCCTGCACTCTTTGCACCTAGATCTTCAGAAGCACATCAGCACCTAAAATGTTGGGAATGCTTGGAGTCTACCATCTCTGAAAGACAGCTCCAAGCTGGACTTCCTGGTGGCTCAGGCTGCTTCATCGCTGCTAGGAATAGGGCACCAAAATGCCATCCACATCACAACATTTTAACATCTAAACAGAACACAGCTCTCCAAGTTCCCTTTTGGCATGTGCACCAAAATTAATTATTTTCAGCAGCACTCAAGGAGCTCTGGGTCTGGATAATTTCGTGTGGAGTAACTATATTTCTTTTTGCCTACTTTCCTGAAAGAGCCCATCAATAGAGGGGTTTTTGAAACTTGCTCAGATACTAACTAACAGAATCGGATTATTACAGACAGAATGGCAAATAATGCTTTCTCTTCAGATAATGCCAGACAGGGTGTCAGAAGCCCTCTTTACTCCTGCCTCCTTTTTAACAGCTCAGCAAATTATTTTTTCTTCCTTAAATGAGACTTTCCTTCGAGAGGAGTCCAATCACCGTGCTACAGACTGCCCTATCAGTGACCCTCTCCCTGCTCCTCCCCTTGACATTGTTTCAGTGCTCAGGAGAATATTTGAGACTCACTGGGGTGAAGATCAAACAACAAAAAAAATGCCCAAATTTAAAGCCTCATGGAGAAAGCAGAGAGAAGGGCAGGCAGAGACCATGCTTCTGTAGTTTATTTTGAACAGTCACTGGATAAGCATAAGGCTTTCGGAAGCTGCATCTCAAAAAAGCTGCTTTAAATGGCTTCAAAAGCCATTCAGCCCCATCTCTCAGAAGTACAGAAAGACCTGATGAACCCAGGTCCCCAGTTTCACTCCAGCGATCAAAAATCGAAATGCTGGTCCCCAAGCTTTTGAAAGCACCCAAGTACTTCATTTCACCCAGCCCTCTCACCAGCCTCATGGGGCTGAACTGTTGAAGTGAGCAAAAAAGCTGCAACTTCTATTAAGATGCTGCTATGATTTAAAGAAGCTGAATATTAATGGTCTTAAAGAAAGAAAATGTCTGTGCTCCTAAATATATTTTGAAGGAGCCCTTTTGATTTACTGCACAGGATTATATATGGCAGCACTTTGGCAGCACAGGACGTGGCACAACTAACTCCTGTAACTAGTATGCTTAGCAGGGAAAACTGGTTAAATTCACAGTGTTCTCATTGTGAAGCCAACTTTCAGTCACCATACCTAATGATTAACACAATTTAGCTCTAGGCCTCAGGCTGGAGGCTTTTACTGACAAGAGGAGTGGATTATTTTTTATTTCTCTTGATAGGAAGCGTGATTTCTCCCAGCCACTTTTCTATAACACAGCAAATTAGAGGCTGTTTTTTGCTAAAAACAGAGCTTTTAAATGCCACTCAAATAGAAAAGAGAAGCCAAACATTTTCCACTTTTAAAGGTTTCCATAAGACACAGTGTGTCTGGGACCACTGGAAACACACAGTTAGATGGATGATGGACTCCGATCCAAATGTGCTGCCTCCTCCACAGCAGTTCTGCAGTAGGAGGCCTTCTTTCCAAAAGGATAGGTAGAAGTCCAGCAACTGAAAACACATCCCTTCTTGAAGCAAGAACATGCTGGAGTGTGAAAGCGTTCATCCCTACACCATTTTACGCTTGTCAACTCCTGTGCTTGTCTTCAAGAAATAAGAGAAATAATAGGACAGAGAACAGGCCAGAAAATGGAAATTATGAGATTTCCATGTCTTCTTTTCCCTATGGACTAAACCACAGTGCCGGCATTCATGGAGCTCGAGTCTCCAAGTTAATACTCTATTCAGCAACCACAATAATGTGTACAATATTTGGTCATCCTACAAATATAGTGCTGCACTCAACATAAGAAAGCAATTAGCCATAGCTTGATAAGAAGGTAAAAGAGAAGACAATCTTGTCAAGTAACAACCATATTTTATCCTTGTGTTTGACATGCATTTGTATGCTCACATCACTGTCCAGACACTTGCACTTTAGGTGCGCTTAAAGGTGGAATTCTAAGGAAAAGCTGCAATTATGGGTAAGAAAAAGCAATTCTTAATACAGTAATCTAGATGAAATATATGCCTAAAGAAATATATGCCTAAGGGACACATTTTCTGAAAGAAAAAAAAAACAAAAAAGATTTCCTGAACCATATGCTGTAAATACATAGAGAACTCCTTCATAATGTAAAGCTAAGGCTTTGTGAGGATATTAATGTGTACCAGATGGTTGTTAGGTAGAGAAGGGTTTCACACAAACACGGGAAATCAGTCTATTCGCTCTGTTACTCATGTGTTAGTCTAGTACACACTGAGAAACAACCTCTTCACCGCATGGAGATGAACTTTCTTCCACTTGATTTTGAGGAAGCAGAGCAGGAGCAGATTAGAGCTTAATAGCCTGTCCTACTTGTATTAGAGCTGTAGTCTGCTCACACTTACTAGTGGGCAGTGGCTGCTCCCGTAAGCAGTATCACTGCATCCTGTAAGTGCCTGAATAGCTGGTCCTGCTGGGTGAATTTCATCTCTGAGCAGAGTGGCACCACAAATGTACGAGCTAGTTAAGTTTCTCTCATAAACAGAGAACAGACTGAAGTGGCAGGCAACCCAGTCCTGGCCCTCTCACACACTGCCATTATTAAACCTTTACAACGTGCCGTATATGTAGTGGGCCTTTTTTTTTCCATTACACCATTTATACCACTCCGACTGTGTAAATAGACCTCACTGCAATTTAAAGACGCTTTAGCATATATGAGATGTGGCCAGTACCTCTATGTTAATATTGGTTAATACATAAACATCTAAAAATAACAATTCTACCTTTGTTTTAAAACAAACCACCTGAAAAACTGCAGACACGGTGCTTTTCTAATGTTTTTGTTTAAAGTAAACATGCAAAAATCAAAATAGACACACTTTAAAAAAAAATCTGGTCTAGGTGCTTCCACTATTTGCAAAAACTTTTCATTTGGAGTGCCGTAATCAACAGAAGGAGAGCAAAAGCACTCAGTGTCTACAGGCACAGATAATGATTCAGAAGAGCTGCACTTCTGTGACTATAACTCGTTCTGAAGTGCACTTGTAAAATATAAGGAGGTTTTTCAGGTTTAAAACAAAGACAGGAATTCAATACGAGTTTGATAGTTGCTCTAATATGCACAAGTCATTAAGATCTCAGAGGTTAAGATGTCTGCACACTATCCTATTAACAGCTATAGCAACCTAATCAGACAATTAGAGGAAAAGGCTAAATCAATACTACAGAGGGAGAAAGGACTATGACTAGGGGGTAAAATAAGGGCCCAATTCACTAAGAATTGATGTTTCCAAAAGTAATTGAAGCTGCTTACAATTTTGCAGAGGAATCTAGCCTAATCCCCTTGTTTAAACACGTGGCTCTTGCATAATTTCTCTATAACATTCTGCAGGCAGACCTTCAGCCTGCTACCTTATCCTTGGGTATCAAAAGGAATGCACTAGAACAGTCACCTGTGTGGACTTTGCATTTTACTTGTTTACAATGGATCACATGAGACTGCCCCAGAAAACGGAACCCACCTGCCAAATTCAGGAGGAGTATCAAGGTTAAGGGTTTGATTCTCCTTTCATTCATGGTGCTACAGACTGGCAGTAAGTCTGTTGAACTGGGCTGATTTATAATGCAGTAAATCAAGACAATCAGGCCTCAAGACTTCTTTTGCAACGGGAGTTTTGGATGCCTTTGGATATATTTAGCCCACTGGATCCAAAAACACCCTAAGCATTCACTTGGTTGGTATTCTGGTATATCCCAGCATTCTGAGGTTTAATCTATCACGAAATACCATTTACTTATGAATTTAATTGTACTCAATAAAATTAACATGCACCATTGATAAAATTTTCTTTTTCTGAAGAAAAATATGATTTGAGCAGTCACTACAGTTAGCAAACAAGGGCATGTTTACTGAGAGTGGTTTAGTACCTCATTCTGGATTTTTTACACTCCTCGTGGAAGATCAATAGAGGTGGCTAGCACATTTCCTTTGCAATGGTAAGTGAAGACAAAGAATGCTTTCAATAATATCAGAATGGGTATTTAAAGTAAACCCATAAAAGGAAGAGCTGACTTGCTTAGACACCACATTATCAGGATGTACTCGATAAGGGTCAATGAAATAATCTGATTCATGAAGTCTGTCCTTGGGATTGGCATGCCTGAACAGTAAAATGGACTCCCTTTTGTTACTTCTTCCTGGGACTGCTGCTTTTTTCACTCTCCTGCTCACCTGAGTCACTTCTCTGCTTTCTGCTTTCTTGGTCAGATTAAAATACCAGCTTTTGCTGAAGTCCCTACTAATATGGTAGCTGACAAGATCCAGAACTATAGCCCCACAGCTTTAACTGTGCAGCCTAAAAAACCTAGGACATTAAGAATCCTCAGCTTGTCTTTCATTTTATATATTCCCTTCACTAGTTTTCTTTATCATGCTTTCAAATTTCGCCTGCACATTTTCCATTTTCTGATGATAAACAACATAGGGAATTTGTTTTTATTTTTACAAATGTTGAACAGTATTACTGTGTCTCCAGGTATTCATATTCTGCCATACTGAGCTGCCATTGGTTCTGTTTTGTAACTACATGTTTTCCAAGAGTCAGATAAAAGGATCAATTAAATGTTCATTGCAACCACACAGTAACCTACATCTTGTTACATTCCGCCAAACATATGGTGAATTTGCCTAGTGCTGGTGAACTTCTAGTCTTGTACAATCTGAAAGCAACTTCACACGCAAGCTCCAACCACACATGGAAATTTGCCATTGACTTCACTGAGAACAATACCACTCATCCTCTTAGCTTGTGAGTACTTGTCTTTGGTCAAGATGTCTATAAAAAGAAACTATTGCAATATAAGTTTAATTTTGAATTTTAAGTGATTATTTATTCTGCAATAGTTCCTCGTGAAGACATTTACTCTGCACTCCACGTACCAGCATAATCCATTCCAAATATAAAGAACAACGTAGTGGAAAGCACTGTGAACAGATTAACAGATGCCTCATGGGAAACTGCTACTCTAGGCTTGCAGAAATGCTTCTCTTCAGCTCAGATCATTTAATTTGCTATGCAAATCCCTGGGTTTTTTTTAATAGACCAGGCCCCATTCAAGCATTATGATACTGCAAGCATGGACAACATGAATGACTCACTCTATAAAAGGCAAGAACCTTCAGGAACTGAGGCATAATCCAGTCTCAACTCATAAGGAACAGGTTGATTTTCCTTATGAGATATCTTTCTATAACCCAGGGATACTTCCCTTCTCTAAGGTATCTCTGAATGGCTGCTGTAGCAGTCATGACATCAGCATGGACAACTCATGAGTGCCTTGTGAACAGCTATCTTGTTTTTCCTGGTGAACAGGTAAGATGCATCACTGAACCCAAGTGTTCTTTTGTCTGAGTGTTCAGATGAAGCATGTTTTTAATCACGTCTGCTGGGATGCCATTAAAATAGGCCATAACTGGCATTAATTCGATGGAGACTGTTTTGGGGGAGAACTAGAAAAGAGGGATTGAGAATCAAAAGGTATTACTTAATCCTAGTTGTGATTAGTGAATCAGGCCCTCAAAACCAAGACAAAACAAGTGAAAAAGAGTAACAGCTATTTGAGTACAGGAACTACTAGCTAACACAGGATCCAGGGAGGAATTTTAAAAACACCCATAAACTGACCATACAGTGTGTCGTATGACATTTCATGATCAGGTGAAGCAGTTGGAATGTCTATGAACAAAATAAATTGGGAAGAGACATTAAATAAAACAAAAATACGGAAATACTTAGAAGTTCACTAAAAAGTGATTCCTCCAAAATGGATTTGCTGTCAGTAAATAACGAAACTAAGAACTTCCTTACCATTCAGGGCTACGAAGGAATCTGAAAGACAAATAACAGGGGAAAAAATAATTATTTTTCTCTCTTTTATTCTTTTTAATAGTTTGCTGCTAGCAACCTTCTATGCTTCAGCTGATATTTATGTGATTAATACCCTAAGGACCCAGGCAAAACTAATATTCAGAAATACCTGAAAACAATATCTGGCTTTGAAATCCTAATCTAATGCAAGGCACTACAAGTGATGCAGTCAGTGATGGGAGTTCAATGAGGACAAAACTCACATGACCCAAAAACCCATGAAGTAATAAGATCAGATGGTTTAGCAGGGAGTGAAATCCACCCCTGTGCGGTGTCAAGGTTCAACGCATCATTCAGGGCTAAAGACGGATTTAAGCACAGTATGGGCTTTGTGGCTCTCTGCGCAGGAGTAGATCTCTCTCCATGAGCACAATGTGCCGTTTCTGAATAATTCCCTATCCTTCTTTTAAATTTAACTGATGTAAGGTACACTCCACTCCTGTCTAACCCATTTGTCCAAGGAGAGCAGAACTGGCTGAAAAGGGCAAAGTTGCACCAGCTGGGAACTGACCTGATTGTGGTGCTAACCCATTTTACAGGAAGCGCAGGAGAGAGTATGTGAACACCTCTTTCAAAAAACTTAGACAGCCTACATAACCCTGTCTACAGGTGTAGCTGAGATGGAGGGCATGGAGAGGCTGAAGTCCTTGTATGAAGTCAAGCATAGTGATCACAGTAATAAATGGCTCTTGAACAAGGACGCACAAGGCAGAAGGCGGCTCTGCCTTTCTCCAGAACAGCTGTCCTGCATCGTATCCCATGGCACACTCTAGCCCTCTGTTATTTTGCTCTGTATTCCAAAAGTAATGACTCTGTCACTGTACATTACTTCCTCAGCTCCAGCAGTTTTATTACATCTACAGGCATCAATGTAAATGACAGCAAAACCTCTTGATTTCATAAGGTTTATACTAAATATTTAGGACCCAGAATTAAACCACCCTTGGCAAGAACACTTGGAATGACAGCTGTCCTGGACACAGATGTTGGTATTCCTCTAGGGTCAGAATCAGCATGTAAAGCTTCTTTGCATGCAGTTGTAGGCTGTGCACTTTTAAGCACCTCAGCACAAAATTTAAATGTTTAAAGACTGTGTTTAAGTTTCCAACTCACACTGTCAGTACCTAACGTTTACCATTAAGATTTCTTACGCAGGGTCAGTAGTGCCTGACCCTTAATACCATTATGTTGTCCAGCCTGTGTGTAAAATCCATTAAGATTCACAGACTAAGTAGTTCCCACTTCTTGATCTGGATCCAAAGCTGAAGATATATTTTACTGTCTCCCTGTCCTGCATGAGAATGTAATTCAAGTCACAGTCCATACCAAGAAACCAAGTCACTTTTGTAATAAACAACTTGACCACCATGGCTAATAAAGACAATGAACACCCAATTCATTACACAATTGCTATAATCAATATCCTCTCAAACTAAGGTTTTGAAGTGTGGTGTTTGTATAAACACACCAACTGGAATATTTTCTTTAGATACATTTAAACAATTGCTTCTTTTCTGAACCTGCATCATTAGCCGCAGTTGCTGTCCCTGTTGTGGCTTACAAAAGAATGCCCGACAGGTAATGGTGACTTGATGCATTCAAGAGGATGCTGTGACACATGGTAAATAGAGGGTAAAAGCTTTGCTTACTTTGGCAGTCACCCAGGCCATCTGTATTGCCATGTTCTATGTCCTGTTCAAATGCCAGTCTAAATAATAGAAAGAAAGAAAACAGTATGAATAACAACAGTCACAGGCACTACCAGAAAGAAATTATCGCATGTGCAACTGAAATAAAGCCCCGCTGTGGAACTGGCAGTTTCTTTGGAACTTCCACAATAAGGCTGAAAAATTGCAACACAGACATTTGAGTTATTCATCATTGCTTAATTATTTCTTGGCTTCTGATAATGCTTTGTCTTCTTATTATTACTGTTTTAAAGTCCATGGCATGCCTCATTATCATGGGAAGCAAACAGATCCCTATTTTTTAAACTGTTAACTCCATAATATATGATACTATCAGAAGCAATTATGATCCTACCTTAATCTGTCCACTTAGTAGACAAGGTGTGTGGATACTTTAATGTAAGAAGGAAGACAACCCAACAGGTAGATATTGTGCTGAGGGAAGACAACCTACATCTCAACAGTGATTCACGTACTATGCTGGATGAGGCTGCAAGGCATAAGGTCTAGTCCACAGGAAGCATTCCACTGAACTCAGGGGGCTATACCGAAAAACACTCACAGGCTTTTCTAGCTGACACTCCCATTTTACGCTCATAACCTCTGCCCATGATTTTGGACAACTAGTGAAGCTGTTCTTCCAACTTTCTGTACAGTCAAAGGTGAATGACAAGGGCCTTGGAAAACCTCCAACACAAGCTTTTGTCTACATTAGTTAGAATCCTGCCCTTGAGGCTTAACTACCCTTGCAGGCACCTCATGCTCTTAAAACTCCTGCTCAGCTGTCACCTAATAGGGGTCCTGACATCACTGCCTCTTGTTTAGAAATTCAACAGACATCCTTACAGCTGATCTGGATCCCCTCCCAAAATGCTGTGCGCTGGACAGAGAGTGACCTGCCTCGCTCACCTCTGGACTGCACCACCAGAAGCTGCACTGCCTCTGTCTTAATGGATCTATTTATAAACATGGGAGCTGCTATTAAGACTAAGATATGAAAATCCACTACAACTTGCCATGGAGGTGCAAAAGGACTCAAGGACTTTGGGAATGATGATACAGACACAGGTGCATTTTAATTTTATATTACCAGATATCCAGTCAGGAACAGTCCACGCTTTCGCAGTAAAGCATAGACAGATGGATATACCAATGGCACCCCAGGGGCCAAAAAATTTTGACTTGAAATTGCAAATTAAGAACAAGACAAAAGCACATGATGGTAACTCATCTATTATATACTGAAGACCTGTACAGAAGTAAGCTTAAAAGAGGACCGCTGTAGGGCTGCTGAGGTTGTGCGATGTCTGCACCACACTTCCACTGCTACCTTGAGGAAGTATAGCTGTACCTCAGCATAGGTGAGCACTAGGGGTCTCAGGCCAAGAAATAAGACCTCTGAAGTGGGTCTGCTCACTTCAAGGCGGCTTTGGTAACAACATTTAAAGAAATCTTCACAAATTTACATTATTATACAATAATTAAATTCTACTGTTAAGCAAGGAGAGATCCAGCACTTCTCTGAATCTGCTTTAAACTTTCACTGTGCTCTGTGATTCCTCTTAGTAAAGCACAGTAAATTAGAAGGACTGGTTATGTTTTCAGTGGACAAATTGCTTCAGTAATTTAATTTGGATTCTATTGCCTCTTTAATCAGCGTGGCTAGTCCAGACATCACCATCCAGTTCCCTCCTTTCAACAACACATGGACCTTAGTACAGCTCTTTCATTTTCTTCTTTCTCATCTTTCAGCAGTTACAAATAAGCTAAGAGTTCGCATCAAAAAAACTTTGTGTGACATTTCAGAAGTGAATGCAAATAAGGTACAGACAAACACTTCCCACATTTTTCCTCCCCTAAGAGCCCCATGTTTCAAACAGCTCTGCCCAAGACTGCCTGGCACCATAGCCAGAGCTCCGCGGCCCATCCAGCCAGACCCCTTACTTACTTGGAGCCCAGGACCAGCTGCGTGCACACCCCATTCTCCTTCACCCATCCGCAATACGGGTCTCTGGATGCTATGCAGGCCCTTGAGAAAGAAGAGCACAAGGTGGCATTCATGAGTGCTCCTGCCTTCCCCACGCCTGGTGTGTGTGCTTCTGACAGCCACCAGAAAACACGTACTTTTTGCATTTGCCATGGCGCTCGCAACGTCCCAGGGGAACCTTGATGACACAGGTGGAGAACGCGACATACAGGGCACTGCTGGGCTTGTCAAGCTGCATGCCCACAATTCGCTTGTCTTCCACGCCGTCATAGCTGCACCTGGTTAAAAAAAAAGAGAGATAATCTTATAAACGAATTCTGCTGGGAAAGCAGAAGAAAACTTAATGATGGAACAAAGAAACTCATGATGAAACAAAACCCAAAACAAACCCCAAAACTCTCACACAAAAACCCTGAGAGAGGTAGAATTGAACAAGTCAAGGAAAAATAACACACGCTAGCCACTAAAAACATCAATAAACATAAGTGAGTATTAAAAATGCATGGGACAGGGGAATCAGAAATGGAGAGAGATGGCACACAGACAAGCTTTCTAAGGGGCCTTCACTTTTCATGTTTATTCTTCTCCAGTACTCAAAGTAGCTGAAATTTCTGAATTATTATGGCCCACTTCAAAGCCCCCTTAGGCATATTTGAGGAAAGCTGAAATGCGGGAAATTTCCCTTGGAGAGCAGCTTTCTGGTTGTTGAGATATTTGGAGAGGAATCAGCTTTTTTATGGGATTAGAAAATTAATCTTCCTTTGCAGAACTTCACTTTTAATTATCTATCAGCTGCTGCATAGGACGGGCTATTTTCTACACATACTGAATAAAAAATATCTTATTGCAATGTAGAGACTGGTAAGCAGACATCCCCTCCCCAAACAATTTAAAATTACTGAAAAAACTTGGCTTCTCTAATGACTTCCTTTTCTATGGAACAACCTACTCTCTGGGAAATCATAAGTTCAAAGTCACCCGTACATGAGTACAAAGAATCAGATACACACTTTTCAGGATTGTAAACGTTCATCTCCTCCAGGAAAAGGCTATCATTTAGGAAACCACTGTTCCCTGTCCGTGCCAAGAACTTCAGGATGATTCCTTTCTCTGACCCCAAGAAAACCACGGTGTAGTTCTGATACGGCCCAGCAGAAGAGTCCACAGCAATTTTGGTCAGGCGGTATCTAGAATAACAATACAGCATTTCACAATACTTGGGATTAGATTGCATTTATTTTATCCCTTTTTCAACTTCAGATAATTGTGTGGTAGCCTTCTAGCAACCATAGAACATATTTAAGCACTTTTCCTAGCTGAATAACCCTGTAAGTCAACACAGATAGTACCAGTTTGGCTCCTCAAATGGTAGGGAATTTTCACATTTGTCTGCACATCCATATGTCCAACAGCTAGTAGAAGTGTTTGCAGAAAGCTGAAGAGTGCTAAGAGTCTGAGGCCGTTTAGGAATTATACTTCCAATAAAAAGCAAAGTACTAGCCTGGTGACTTCTTCAGGCAGAGAAAGAAAATCAGCACAGTGAAATTTCTGATTAATTTCAAGCTCTGTCACATCAAAAGCAGCAATAATGACAACTGATTTACATTCAACTCTTTTTGGCAGGAAAACTGTGTGAGTGCAACAGCGAGACAGTAAACACCATTTTACCTCACTAAAAATAACCACACAACTGCCACTAAGCAAGCTCGGTGCTGAGATGATACTGAATCTTGGGATGACATAATTTAATGAAGACAAGTACTGCTGATTTGGTTCCAGTTACGTGGTATTGGCAATCAAAGTAAAGTGCTTTGCAGAGCTTGCTGCTCTAGTCTTTGGTTGGAAGTACATAACCTGACAAAAAAACTCGACAGAAGATACATTACTAAAACTAAGCTCTGCTCAGCACAAAACTCTATGTTGGTATGGAGGAAGAGAGGAAAATATGGCAAAAGTTAGTCAGACTATTCTGTTGACAGATGCAAGGTAGATAAATAGTATAGTGACCACAGCAGAGAGTGGGAATGTATTTTGATAGGAAGGGGATGGTGTATTTGAGACTTGCTGATTTATGAGTCTTTGTTCAAATCTCTTCATCGTTATTTTTCTCTTGTTGCCATAGAAAGGATACAGATTATGTGATTACTTCTGCCTGTATACTTCTGTAAACATTGAAACACACCCGTACATATCCCGACAGACATCTTCATATCCTGTGAACATATCCTGGCAGACATGATTGTATCCTGTGTACATATCCCTGGGCTGTCCGCTGATACTTGCCCAAAGTCTTCTACAGAGCTTTCTCAGACACTGACCCATAAGCCCACAGGCAGGTCAACCGTCCCTGCACAGCATTTCCTCCAAGACCTTATTTTGGCACAGTGTGGTCGGAAAGGATCTAATCTTGAAAACTGCTCAAGGAGTTCTGTGGCACCTGCTCAGTGCTGCCATCAGTCCTAGCTGGATTTATGCCCAGCACATCAAGGATGTTTATAGGGTTTGAAAGTATTCTAAGCAAGACTATTAGCACAACTTGATAGTTACGACGTGAACAACAGTCCACTCGGAGGTACGTACCTGACCATCGTTCTCAGGAACCAGGGACGATTGACAATGGAAGGTACAGCTTCGTCCATCAGTGGATGTGTTTTGATGAAGTTCAGAGTATCATCGGGGAACTCGTTAGAGCTTACATATTTTTCTAATGATGTAGAGCCAGCACAGCAACCAGGCCTAAATAAAACAAGAGAGTAAAGCTAGAACACTTATTTGATGCCTAAGTTAGTTGCACTGATCAATGCAAATCTCCTATTCTAATAAGGCCCTCAGTGAAATCTGATGTGCATTATGAGGTTCTAAATGACTGAGAAGACTGAGAAGCCTGATGGAGTTGTTCAGCACCTCAAGGAAAGCCTAAAATCCTACTCAACCCTCTACTCATAAGGACTTAACGTGTCACCAAAAAACACAAGACAGGATTTCTTCAGCAGGAGTGTGATACACACAGTTTGTAGTTCATCTTCTCTCAGGGAATCTCATCACTGCATGCGAGCACGTGGCTAGATGCTGCCCAATGGGCACAGCTGCTTTCTGAACTGTAACTAGCCCAGGCTGACTGCTCTTTCCTGGAATAAAAGCAGTCCCTAACATACAGAAGGAAGTCATTTTTTGAAGTGCGTGAAAGAATGTTGCTTTTAGTCCTGTCTGGTAGAAAGTGGAATACTGGAGAAGACAACACAGCAAGCAGTCCTGTAAACTTTGGTTTTACCCTTCTTTTAATTTGGATGGGACAATTTAATTATCCTAGCACATTGAGGACTTCTGCCAAAATGTTATCTAATCATTCAACAACTTACATACAAATCCGCTCACCCTATCTTAAAATCTACCCTGCTCCCTCAGAGGTGACCCAACTTTCCTAGCTGGACAACTCATGTGTACACAGGAAGCAGGAAAATGCTTTGCCTGCTACTATATTTTGTGGGTTATTTTCTCCAATAAAAAGGTCCATTTGATCCTATTTCCTTTAGGAATCTTCAAGACTTTGAGCCACTGTGAGATGGATGAAAAATGGACCACCCACTCACAAACATGCTTCTCTCCAGTTTCTATCTGCTCTGACATGGGCAGAGCCATTGATCTCAATGGAGGAATGCCAGCTTGAACAAAATATAGTGCTGGTCATATCATATCTATTCCTAAGATTTAGATAAACATTCAAATCTTAGGTAACTAAATGTTATATTTGTACGTAACACAGGACTAGCTGGGTCAATGGTCAATGAGTCTGGTCCCACACAACTGCACAATGAACACTACATGCAGAGAATGTGTGCTCTGCCTCTTCGTATCCAAAACATTTCATTTGTCTTGTAACTGCATACCGAGGTAGCAACAGAAGGAGGAAAGGAGAAACCAAAGGCATCACCAGTCTCCTAGGTCTTTGCAAGGGCACTCACTCATGAGGTGACATTCCCAGACAACTCTAGGGAGCAGCCTTCTGGCACCACAGAGCCTAGGGTTCTGTGTATCTAATCCGGAGGCCTATTTCCTCCTAAATCCTAATCACATGATTGGATTAATCCTGTTTTAATCTCAAAACTGGTTTAACCAAGTAAACATAAGACCAAGCAAACCCTGCTTTGCACCTCAGCCAAAAAGGGAAGCGAGGCCTCTGAAAGGCTCCAATATGTTTCTGAGAAACGTTAGGATCAATAGGAATGCTAATGTTTCTGCACCATACTGAGATATCGAAATAAAAATGACCTTATTTCAAAGGCATCTTATGCCTCTCACACATTGCAACATGAGTTAGAGCTAATGATTATTTCTAGTAAGCAGATTGATGGCCAAATGTTACATGAAATAGTGTTCACCAATTCAGATCATGTTATTTCCTATTGACTTAGAACGAGCAGTATTATCTTCATCATAACTGTTAGCCTGCTATTGGCTCATCTCACAAACTCACAAAGCAATTTTCTCTTCTTCCTTCCTATTGAAAGAGAAGATTTGTCTGTACACAATATGAGTAAGTTCCAAACAAACAAACTTGGAGCCCTTGTGCAGCTTTGCACTGCCAAGTGCAAGGCCATCCCATCAAGTCAATGGGTTGTTGAAACACTGCAAAAAAAAAGAAGAAAATGCAGCAACAGTGCTAGCAGGTGCTTTACTAAGGCTCAGACTGAAAAGAGACACAAAATCTACCACATTTTCCAGTCACCTCCAGGCTCTACTCTTGAGTGACAACCTCAGAGTAAAGACAGCACGAGAATACTATACTTGGCAGCTCTAAAACATGATGGGCCAACTTTGAATTTAGGTTGCCACCACAGAGCTTCAGATGTGGTTTTCTTTTGAAGTTATGCAAGATATCACAGGCAACGTAAAACATTAATATTAAAGCGGTAGAGCTTGACTGAGATAAGCGAATTTGCTTTATCTACATTCATATCATACTCTCAGAGCAAAATGTCACTGGTCTAAATAAGTTAACAAGTGGCTGTCAACAGCAACTTGTATGAAACAGGTGCTTGTAGGAAACAGGAAGAGTGTAATAGAGGAGCCACATGCAAACAGGAGAGAAGTGGTACCAGGGAAAACAACTGATAAGAGGAATGAGGTAAAGTGAATCTCCATTTTGATGGAATGCTGTTTTTTTCTCGCCAAGATGCATCCTCTGTGGCACATAAATTGCATGTTAACTGCAGAGCAGCAAACCGCAGAGCTGGTGCAGGCTTTGTAATGGGATATATCTATTACTGAACCAATTTGCAACAGGTGTGTAACTCACATCACTCTTAACTAATAGATTATTCCAACCAAGAAGATCTGATGCTGGCCTGATTTATGTTACATAAATCTTGTTTAAGTGGAAAAATTCTCACCCGCATACCTTAGATCCAAATGCAACTCAACTGCTGCTTTACTGTCACAACATGTATTTCCAATTGTATCTGCACCTTAGAAGGCTGCTCAAATTATCAGAAACATCTGTGCTGCAGGCAGGAACAAAGTAGTATGAAATGTACCTGGGCTTGGGCACTCGTTCGTCAGGGACTGGTGTCCATGTGGAATCTGGAGACTTCTGTTCCTTGAATCTCCCAGTAAATACATTGGCAATGTCAAGCATGTCATAGGCACAGACTGCAGAGCCAGGGATGCTGCAAAATGACATTTCCCAGAAGTTGTTACTCATTCTGCAGTTATGCATAAAATCCTGAGTGAAAAATATGCTGTATAGAAGTCTTCCTGTCATAGGCTTCTCAACTCTGAACTGTAACCTCTTGAATATTGACAGGAAAAGACAGGCCGGTGGAAAAGCCTCAAATATACCAATCAGCAGACAGCTCCTGCCAGCACAATTTGTTTCAAAGCCTCTATAGAAAGAAGTAATTGCAATAATCTCAAAGAAAGCAAAGAATCTGGGAAACTGTATATCACTGGTGAAGCATGAGGAGTAATAGCCAGTCTCATTTAGAACCCATTATTTAGAAATTTAAGTTCTGGTAAGTTACAACATCTTTTGGTTTTAACTCTCACAGTCCCTGTCATGCCTCAAAAATACACTGCAGACAGTTCAGAAGTTGGTGCTGATCAAACAAGGAGCACGCTGCAACATGACATTGACCTGGCTTTTACATGTTATGCCTCCATCCTCCCACAGCCGGATCTCCACCAATTTCTCCCAATGGCAAGGAGTTAGCTGTGCTCAGGAATTTGCTTAACTCAATGAGGTATAAAGAGCTTATAAAAGCAAATTAAATTTTATTTTTAGATCATAAAGTTGTAAATATCAGCTTTTTGATTGTTTGCATGCAACCACATAGCAGCATTGTCTAAATGTAATTATATCTTTACCTACATACTTTCTGAAAGGATTAGGGGTTTCCCATGGTCAGTCAGTTGGAAGCATGAATTATTCAGTTATTCACCTTTAATTTTTTTACCCATGAACTATTGTGTTTGTGTCTGACTTTCACTGCTTGATTTTATCAGGTAAATAGCATAAACTCAGCTAGCTGAGGCTTTCAATTCTGCTTTTAGCTAGTAGGTTATTATACACTGAAATAAAAATGTGGGAACTATAATACTGTTACAGACAATAAAACTAAACACATAAAGGTATATAAATTGATAGGAAATAACTGTTTAAATATTAAAAGCTTTCAAAATGCTTGTTACTGAAGGAAGCAACAAGTAGGGAGATAGTATTAGTCTAACTTTGATCTCCACGTATCGTGTTTTATATGGAAGGAAACTTCAAAGCTCTATATTAATGTGATGCTACACAGCAAGAGTTTTAAATTTTCACAGCCACATGTAGGTCAATGTACGAGTTGGTCAAAGGCATGTTTGGCCACACACAAGACCTCACCTTGAAAGACTCCTCAAGAACCACTCCAGCTCAAAGATTTTGCACTTTGCCGAATCAAGCCCTGAACAAAAAACAGCCCTAAAATCTCGAGGTGTACTATAGAGCACTAAAAGCACTGAGAACTGTGCTCAACACATAACTCTGCAGTGATGGGGGGATTGCTGTGGTGAGAAGACTGCAACAGCTTTTACTCGAGGATGGCAGTCTGCATTGCCACAGTATGATAAGGCCAATACAGATAGAGTACTGTGGTCACAGCCAAGCCATTTCCCATGGGCTACAAGTCATCAGCTCCTACCCTGGGCAACCTCGGGTTAGACTGGGGAATCGCTTCCAGCTCACTCTAGAAGGAAGCTTTGTTTCAGAGAGATTTGTTGCAGCTTTTCCTCAGTGGAGGAAATTCCTCAGTGGAGAGGTGCATTCATGTCAGAGGCAGGTCTGTTAATGAGGTGTCTCCGTGCCTATGTGCCTTCCTGTCATCTTCAATGCCTGACAAAAGCAAGGCAAATAAAATAGTCCCCTGATTTTAACACCAAATACTTAGATCTTAAAATGCAGATTCAAGGAAAAGTATTATAGCATGACACATCACTGTAAATACTAGCAGAGTAGAACAACCTCAATTTTGAGATAATCTCAAGATACAATCTATTTTCTGATGCTGAATCTCTTGTTTGTTCACTTGTTTTCAGTAAGCCAGGTTGCATAAAGACAGATCTTCTTAATTCAAGCCTGTATTCCCTATTGGTGGCATAATTATTCCTTTGCAACTCCTAATGTTTTGATGTCAAAGGCAGCGATTACACATTACAGGTCTGAGCTTACTCTCACTTGAAGTCAGTTCTGTGCATGACCTCACTAAGATCAGGCTTTGACAGGAGGTGGTGAGTGCACAGCAAAAACAGATGAATTTCAGCTAAAAAAAATAAAAAAATCCCTCTTTCAGCTCAAACCTTATTCTGTGAACCAGCAAGATATTTTTTAATTAGAATGCTATTATTTTTTTAACTTTTCTGGGAGACCTCGATAATTAGATACAGTTACTCTTCTAACAGCTTCTGGAGAAACATGTTATAATGTGTGATGGTAATAAATTCTTTGCAGATGAACCTACGCTTTTGGAAAACTACACAAACAATGAAATACAGATGTTCTGGCCACCCTCCTTCAGCCAGCAGGACAGTGTAGGATCTTGGCTTTCCCAGGAGAAAATGCAAGTCATTAGGGATGCATGAAATAGATGGAAGGAGTACTAACACAATTCTTGGGGTAAACAGGACAGACCAAATCTTTATGACAAAAAAAAAAAAAATTGTATTTTCTCTTTAGAATAACATTCTGCAAGCTACAGTCTGCAAAACTTCTTGGTGGTCGGTCTGAATTACTCCTATGTAATGAAAAATATGTCCAAGGAACATGTCTAGATAGTAAATGGCTAAATGGCTGAAAGCTGCTCTAAATTATCAGATATAAAATGCAGTAAGCAATACCAGGTGTCTTAAAACACAACACAACTATCAGTAAGCGTGTAGTACGTAATTAATTACACTATATGAGCAATCACTTCTTGTACTTTTATAAAGTAAAAAGAACATGCAGTGAAATGCAAAACATGAAGGAAACAGAAGGTAAAAGGTTATGGCACCTATTACCTATTATACGGAGTGGAGAAGGTTGCTAAAACAACATCCCGTCCATTGAAATGGATAACATCTGTAACTGCTTGCAGTATGTTAAAGTAGAAGTGTGAATCGCCAGGAACTGAGCAGTTCAAACGAGCCTTGAGAAAGGAAGTCCACTGTTTTTCCAGCACTCTCTGAGATCCTCCCATGTCATTTTTGCAAACCTGAGCCACCCTTGGGAAAACTACCTGGAAGGAGTATAGAAAAAATAATGGAGAAAATGAAATGTTTGTTTGAAGTAAAAGACTTTATTGGAATTCTGCTTTTAAAACATTTGGAATAATACAGCAAAGTGCTTAATTTAATCCCAGGTTACCATAATCTGTGACAAATAAGAAATATAGAAAAAAATCTCAGCTATGGAACAGTGTGCTACGAAAGATAAGGCTGTGGCATTTGCTATACAGCCATAAATCCTTCAGGATATCTCTTCTGAACTCATATAAAACTCATTTCCATACAGACTGCTTAGCTTTCTATTTCCCCAAACAAAAGCACATTTTATATTCACAATCCCTGCAGCCCACGCTGCCTGCTCTGGCTCTTGTGTTTTCAAGACTTAAAAGCTATGCAAATCTTGCTGGGCTTTTATTCCTGCTCTCCACCTTTGTGACCTCGGTCAGCTTTTCTGACTGCTTACAGAAAGCTATTGTGAAATTAGCAAAAATGTAGAAAGTGTTTAATTATTCTTTGCAAAATGGTGGAGCACAAAATTCCTGACCCTATTTACTCAGCACTCCAATTGATTTTTTGAAGAAAAATACTTCCCCGATTTGGAAACCATTTAAAAAAGTTACCTATTATGCTCAAATAACTAAATTTGCTTGTGCTTTTTATGATTTGAGAAAATAGATTCCAACATACACCATCAAAGTAAGAAACCACCCCGTTTCCTTTCAAGACAAGTGCAATGTTTCACTCCAACCAACCTTTTGGCTTGAGCGATAGGAATCTTCTCAAAATGATGACCTTGTCATCATGATTTATGGTTCTCATTTCAAGGTCACTCCCAACAGCACTGGCCCTAGAATAGCATATGTTTTCCTCCTCTTGACTCTGACAGAGTCATTCAAGGCGATGTTTTTTGCCCTTACCTTTCCCATGCTGTTGTACTCCACTGCAATTTCCCGGAAGAAGAAGTAAATGTAATTGCCATAGTCCACTGCCTGAACAAAGTATGGTTCTAGGAAAAAACCCAAGACATCCTATTTAGGTACAGCATATAGCATGCAAAGAGAAGCCAAATATATTCACACTAAACATCCAGAGGTGAAATGCCTGCATTAGTCAAATTTGCTCCGTTCCCAGAACTAGCAACATCACCACTGCAGAAGAATCCCAGTCTAGGGATAGGATGGCTGGGGACAAGTCTGTGCAACACCACTGCAAGCCAGTTAAGTGTTGCCACTAATTCGTCTGCCCTGAGTGGTGTACGAGGAAAAGTAAAGAGGCAGTACATAATGGCATGCCTGAGGGGTCCAGGCAGTGCTCTTTATGGCGTGCAGGCTGTGTGTGGAGAGAATAACAAACCACGTAACTGTTTCTGCCCACATGTGTCTGTAGCAGCAAGCAAAGTGGGACAGCTAAAGTTGACACCTGGCAAAACATTTCTGCACACAGAAAAAGACTTCAAAACGATGGCTTTGCTTCCCATTAAAATCACTCCAAATGCTAACTATTCATAAAGCCTCCGTGAAGCTAAACAGCACCGTTCTTAACAATGAGGGCATTTAGGGTACAGAAATTGCCTAATTCAATGGCAACTGCACAGTTTCTAAGAACCATAAAAGAAAGCCTTTGTGTGATATTCACATAATTTTATTTTCATTGATGAATCCTAATGCTAGAGGACAAACCCAGTATATTTCATGAAGCCTTGACTGTTACTTAACACAGTCCCGGGGCAGGAATATTTTCAAACACAGCCTAAGCACATCTAGCTCTCCAAGTTCCAGCCTTTACATCCAACAACTGTAAACTGATGGATTTCAGCTTGGAAGGCTTGCTGGAATATATATTCTGATCTACCATGTTCACAGATTCTGTCAGGTCCTCTAACTTGGGATCAGGAGAAAGGGAAAGAGATAAACAGATCAGTGTAAGTAAGAGTTGTAATTTAGTTCCCTCTTTCTGCCACGAAGCATTGGTGAAATGAAATGACAGAGAGGTCTGTCAGGATTCCAAGACTCTCATCAAAGATGCTGCTTTTTTCACTTTGTTTATTTATCTACCTTTCAACCACTTTGAGTCATGTTTGACTGTCCGCAGAGTTGGGCTGTCTCCAAGGCTCCGATATATGACTGCATCTATTGCAAGGAAGTCAGTGACTGTGGCAGAATACAGTTTTCCCTCTGGGGAGGAAGGAAAGAGAAAAACAAGAGGGGAGGAGCATTAGAAACAATATAATTACTTGGTCTCATCAGTCAAATGAGATGGGGCAAGTGAAATCATCACAATCTCCCTAGGAGCACTGAAGAGAAAAAATCTTAGGTAAAAAGGACTTAGTACTGAAAATGCAAGTCACCAATTTTCAAAATTACAATGTAAGAGGTACGCTGTTGGAGAAGAAACCTTATGGAGTAATTTTCTCCAGTTTAGGTAAGTCATACTGAACTATCCTACCCAGTTTCCCTGCATATGCCTCTGGTTCAGTGTTTATAAATTCTGCCTATGTATCCAAGCAAAATAAAAGCCACAATAGAACTGCCAGTCTTAACTGGGAGGTCAAACCAGACAGGTTTAGGGAACTGCCAGCTAACTGACACTTATGCAAACTTCTCCCTTTGAGAGCACTACTCCTCTGCCAAAGATCACTAGCAAAAAATCAAATAGTGTGCAGGGAGCTCAGGTGAAACAGGGATGCAACGAGATGGAGGAGGATCGCCTATCCAAGTTTCTTTTTCAAAATGCCATTTAGGCATTTCCCACATGAATGATGCATTCCTCTCTCTTAAAGAACCGGACGACAGGCAACAAGCGACAAGCAAGGGTCTACAAAACGGCACACCAAGGAAAAGCAAAATGCGCAAAAACTATCAGGAGGTAAAAGCATGATCTCCAACAACATTTTAAAATTATATTTGTTGTCCAATCCATTTGCAGGTCATGGCAACTGTACAGGGCTGTTTTGATGTGTGAGACAGATCTTGGAACGTGACTCCTGGTAGTACAAGCATCATGGCACAAGGATGGAAACTTGTACCTCCACTGTGCCTAAATAGAAGTCCAAATGGCCTACATCTCCTTTGACAGAGACTATGCTGAGGGCTGGGTTGTGAAGGCACCAGCACAGAGGACATACTCAGGACAAAGCAGAGAGCTTCTATTGGTCAAGCTCTCCTCAAGGACGAAGTTTAATTTCAGCGCAAGATTTAAAAATCGGACTGTTTCCTATTAGCAGGACCGTACTCTTTGTCCTGATCCTCAAAATTCCCCTAATTATTTGGCTATTTAAAACTGGGTTTTTTTCTTAACAAAAAACCAGAAAAAGATAATTACAAAAACAGCTGATACTAAAAACCAATTTTAAAATACAATAAAAAGCTGAACTGTTTAGATATGGATGTCTGAACTTATGTTAATACAATCACACATTTATTTTCTTTCCTGCCAAGTTCCTGAAGGCCATGTCACCAATTAAAATACACACATATCAGCTGTAATGGCTACAGGCTGCCATATTCATGTAAGTGCACCCAACAGACTTAGATGAACTGAATTAGTACCCTAAATTCCTATGAAACCGTTTTTCCCTGGATTCTGAAAAGTTCTCATAAGTACCAATATGTATGGCATACCAAGCAAAGTTTTTCTGAAGCAAGCAAATTTACAGGGTATATTCTGTTAGAATTTATTTGTACAGTATCAAATTTATTCTGAATCATCATGTAATTTCTATAGATATTCTTTTTATTTTCCAGTGATGCAAGGGCCTCTTCAGTGGCAAACTGGTCGGGCCGAGACCAATGGCATGAGGTTTAAAAAGACCAAATGCCGGGTCCTGCATTTGGGGCACAACAACCCTATGCAGCGCTACAGACTGGGGGAAGAGTGGCTGGAGAGCTGCATGGAAGAGAAGGACCTCGGGGTGCTGGCTGACAGCTGACTGACCATGAGTCAGCAGTGTGCCCAGGTGGCCAAGAAGGCCAATGGAATCTTGGCTTGTATCAGAAATGGTGTGACCAGCAGGTCCAGGGAGGTTATTCTCCCTCTGTACTCGGCACTGGTGAGACCGCACCTCGAATACTGTGTTCAGTTCTGGGCCCCTCACCACAAGAAGGATGTTGAGGCTCCAGAGCGTGTCCAGAGAAGAGCAACGAAGCTGGTGAGGGGGCTGGAGAACAAGTCTTACGAGGAGCGGCTGAGAGAGCTGGGGTTGTTTAGCCTGGAGAAGAGGAGGCTGAGGGGAGACCTTATTACTCTCTACAACTACATAAAAGGAGGTTGTGGAGAGGAGGGAGCTGGCCTCTTCTCCCAAGTGACAGGGGACAGGACAAGAGGGAATGGCCTGAAGCTCCGCCAGGGGAGGTTCAGGTTGGATATCAGAAAAAAATTCTTCACAGAAAGAGTCACTGGGCACTGGCAGAGGCTGCCCAGGGAGGTGGTGGAGTCGCCTTCCCTGGAGGTGTTTAAGGAATGGGTGGATGAAGTGCTTAGGGACATGGTTTAGGGAGTGTTAGGAATGGTTGGACTCGATGATCCTGTGGGTCCTTTCCAACCTGGTGATTCTGTGATTCTGTGATCATCTTACCAAGCTTCAGCAAAGCAAATATTTACACTAAGTTGGTCATAAATGCTTTCTTGGTCAGTACGGTGAGAAAGATCCATTTGAAGGGTGACTGAGACTGTCCTAAGGATAGGGAATCTGAGACACATGGGATACATCTTTCTCTGAAGGTGTCTCTCTCTTTCCATGGTTTATGAATTACTTGCTACAATCACAGAATTTCTACATTATGTTCTTTTGACTGTAATTAAGAAATTACATACTACCATCACCATTAGTTTTGAATCAAAACGACCCATTCATTTACACTATAGAGAGTCAAAAAAAATTGCAACCTGCTATAAACTCTCCGCTTTATAAGTCAGATAATACCACAGTAGTGCTTAATACAACCCTTTGGCCACAGACACAGTTCAGAGTGGCTGGAATACTTGCACAATCTTAAATCTTCAAAGGACTAGCTGAAGTACTTCCACATGACAACCCAGGCTTTGCTTTCTAGTATCACACCTGCTGAAGAAGACTGACATTATTGTGAGTGACTTCTGTATTATATTTACACTTACACTTATTTTACAGCCCAATCTAAGAAAAGATCATCAGGATTCACACAGAGAGAAGTTCAATAAAGAAACAATTTAACCAGGAATTCGTGAAGAGAGGTACAAAAATAGCACTCCGCAACCAAAATTAACCCCATTATTAAGAACTCACTTTTTAAAACTTTTGTAGTAGAAACCAGTTAACTGTATTCTGCTGCATACAGCATAAATCATTATTAACCACACTTGTGACCTTTATCTACAACAGCTGGTAACACCACACAGAGATGTTTTCTGCTCTAAAATAAAATCACCATCCCTTTCCTTCTAGATCTAGGAAAGGGGAAAACAAGCATGTTCCCTAACTTCCTTTTATTATGAAGGTTAATTTGAGTTTAGAGTTGTGAAAGAGCACATCCTGCCCACTCATTGAAGTTCACACAAGCCTTGACTTTTCTTGACTTTCACAGAAGCCGGATGCAGCCAGAAATGGTGCCTCACACTGGTCTGCCACCGTATTATCAAGAATCCAGGAAACACTGAAACATTGAACCAGGAAACTGAGGTTTCAGGCAATGTTTATGGTAGTGAAGTTAATCCCAGGGAAGGGAAGGCTTCCACGCTCCTGATTTCCTTGTGCCCCTTATTTTCAGTAGTTATTCATTCCCTTTGGTATGTTTTAAATTTTGGCATTCTGGACTCAAAAGCCTGGGCTGCAGGACAGAAAGCATAGAGTTTATCTCTGTCACTTTACCTGCGAACAATGCAACGTTAGCATGCTTTGCGTCATAGGGGCACCTGGCCATTCCACTGAATTCATCTCCCTGGAACTCCAGGGTATCCATCTGAAAAACAAATGGGAACTCCTCAGACAGAGAAACAAAACTTCTTACCCAAGATGAGGCTTATGACAGTGTTATTTCTCTTCTAGGCAGAGAGAAAGGTCCTTTCTCTAACTGTGCTCCTGACTATGAATTAAGAACCTAACAAAAATCATGGTGTTAAATAAAATCAGTCTGAAGAAAGTGCATCCAATAAGTCAAGCATTCTTTTGGAGCTAATCACTCTTACCCTGACACATTTTACAAAAGTCTTCAGTCTATATTTTATCTGTACACAAGCTTCCTGTTGAACTGTAGCAGGCTATGTGGTCTGTGGTTCTGGCAAAGATTCAAAATTTATCCTCAACAGTGATCCAACAGAAGCGCTCTTATACACAGAAAAGACTGCAAGGAACAGCAGTCAAAAGAAACAACACTAGGACAATTATCTGTGTGTGCATTTTTCTCCCCAAAGTCCGGAGATCCTTCTGCTCTAGTCTCAACAGTGGTGCTCTCTTCCTTGATTTGCATATTCAGAAGGATGCTCTCCAAGTCTTACTGTATCAGTTGAGTTTGTGTCACGGAGAAATCCTCTTACCATCAGGCAAGAATTAATCTGTGCAGGAATTGTAAAATCTGAGGCTTAAGTGTAACCCCTGGGAAATAAATTCACCCAGGGCACTGCTAATGACATAAATACACAGATCAGCTGTATGCTCGGTTCAAGAGAATTTAGTGAGCTAAGGGGGAAAGGTACAGCTTTTACCTCTTTGAGACTCCCATGCACCCATATTTGGAGGATAAAAATCTTTCTAGCATATTTAAGTAACTTGAGCAGCTCATAGTATATAAATCACATATGGTACAGATTCACAGAGCCTGAAAAATAACCCACCCAGCACCATCAACTACTCCAATCAACTTTTAGCTCGTATGTTACAGCACCCAAGTCCTCCAGGGGATGATTTGTCATAATTTGTTTTCTATCATGTATCCTTCCTGTCAAAATCCACTCTGAAGGGAATTAGTTGTGTTTACTGAAGGGCTGAAAAGCATTTCACATGCTAGTGAGAGGAAATGAGTTACAGTCCTGAGCAACTTTCCCTGCACTCAGTGCCATATCCCAGGCTCATCCACATTTCTGCCGGCAGTGTGGAGGGACAGCCCTTTTTTCTGTTTGGCACATCATTAGTGTTCTGTCAATATAACACAGAAATACAAGAAGGAAAAGGCAGGGCAGGTGTTGGAGAGACCTTTTGCTGCCTCTCAGAGGTATCACCACCGAGTCCTCGCAACTCAGCAACAGGTGAGGCAGTCTGCAGAGCCTAACAACCACAGGGTATGGAACATCTGCAGTAAAGGTAAGGAGGGACATTTATATCCCCTACACCAGGATGCCAAGGAAATGTGTATTTGCCTCAAAAGACTGCTTTCTAGCAAGGGGACTAGTTGAGATTTGTGAGCTGCATTAATAGCACTGAGAGTTAAAAAATGACAAACTGTGCTGTAAGACTAAATGCAGCACTGAGAACAAGAAGCTGCACTGCATACTAGGAGTGGGGTGAAATGAAATAAAGACAATTAGAAATGGCTGTTACCAGACCCGCTATCTGTACCACACAGTTACCATGATGCAGGCCTGTATTTTTATTCAAATCTGAGTCTTCCTTCCAAGAGTGAAAGAAAAGACTACACTAAGCTTCCTCCTGTGTTTCCCAGACTATCACTATCACAGTGGCTAAACAAGGTAAAGTAGCACTACGGAAAAAGCAAGGAAGAGCAGCAGTCACAGCAAACACCACTAAGGGAATTGTTTTCCTGGATGTTTTTCCTGTTTTTTACAATAACTCTGAACCCAAAGAAATGAATGAGAACTGTGCCATGACTGTATCAGAAGCAGCATAGCAAAGCTGAATTTTCTTCTTCTTCCTGCAGAAGGATGAGAAATGACCTATGGGACATAGCAGTGCCTGGAAAAGCAGAGTCTGGATATGAAGGGCCAAAGTGAATTAATTTCAAAGCTACAGCAGAGACATTCACCATAGGGGGTTATATCAGATTATAGCAGTGCAAGCCTGAGAAAATGGGAAAGATTCGAAATATATGGGCCCTGTTAAAATGCAGATGACAGTGACACACTATGTCAACGGAAGAAATTGGGGTCAAGGAATTCATGTCGAGTATCCATGGACCAGCACTTTTCTACACTGCTCTAGATTATGCTTTGGCTCTGCAGATCCTGAGGTAGTGAGGAATACATCACTATCCTGCTGTGCCTTTCCCTGTGGAGATCTGCTGTCAATCACTTTTACAGCACACATTGCCATGGGATCTCCACAGCTTCCATATCTGCTGGGTGCCCAACACTAATCTTCCCAGATTTCGATGTGCCATACTCTCAAGCACCGTAAGAATTAGCTTTGGGATTAAAAACAGTACAACAGAGACTTTCAAAAAGTGCTACCCCAGAGGTAACCCTCAGGATTAGTCTATGACTTGATGTGGGTGTAAGTGACAAGCTCAGTAACTTTCTGAGGAGTGACCACATCCCCAAGCAGAGATCTCAAGGACTCTCTACCTATGGTGGGCAATGCAAAGTGGCAATAAACTCCGAAGTGCAGGAGTTGTGAAGAAGTAGGCAATCAATCTGAGCAATCTTCAGAAATCCAATCAACATAGATCTCTGTAGCATTGAAACAAGTCAGGATAAACGCTACAGAGTTAAACGATGCATTGTTGAATGACAACTTCGTGTTGTTGCCAGCATAGTCACCATAAATCAAACAGAAAGGCATAAACGAAATCCCACAAACAGGCCACATACCTTGTAGTTCCTGCAAGAAGGGTTGAATGCATTTGTTCCACAGATAAACAACGTGTCCTCATTTCTTTTTAGAAGAACCTTAATAAAATTATGACATTCATCCTGAAGAAAAATAATAAAAAGTATTTCAGCTAATGCATTTTGGGTGTCTGGTTTTATTTTTATGCCATGATATTTCATTGTCAGGTCTAAAATGAAATTGGCTGGAAGCCACTATGATATTCTGGGCTTTATTTCAACTGTGTTTAACTGACAATGAGCAAGACGCAATTGATTTATATTCTAGTCCTTTAAAAATTGCTACAAAGAACTAAAGGTAGGATACTCATGTTATAGTTCAGATTTTGCTGTAGTACACATAGGTGGGTTTTGTTTTAAGGCTCTTGCTTTCCTTAAGAGTCTGACCTTCTCACCTATGTTGCTACAAGACAGTAGCATCACCAATGCAAGTATTGGCATTAAAGCCTCTGTAACTAGAAGGGCAAGCAGGTGTAAAGAATCACAGAGTCTGCAGCTAATTCTGATATCACTTGTGCTACCCATACGTTACAGTGGGGTAAGATTGGAGTAAGAAACAGTCGTTCTACAACTATACAAATTCATGCCTTCTGATGCTTTACACCAACTTCACAGTAAATTCCTGCAGGAGGATGGATAGCAGCATTTAGCTTTAGAGAAAGTGGCAAATAAAATCAGTACACTAAGCATCATGTCCAAAATCCCCTGTGCTTTAAGCATTTCAGAATATCGCTGTGGCTACTGTCATAATGTTTATCACATTAAAAGTAAACTATTTTTGCAAATTAAAGCCTTCAGTACGTTGATGGAAAAAGCAATTACTGGCAAGAAGTGAATGGCATGATCCATTCCACATCACAGACAGCAGCCTGAGATAATAGTGAAGCAACTAAACTAAAGTGGCAGATGCAGAAGAAAAGAAAATTGCATACCTTATGTTTTCCCTTCATTCTGCATGTGTCTACATCAGCTTGTCTAGATTTCCATGTCAATTTCTGCAAGGATCAAGAAAGAAATCAATTAGAGCCCAGAGGTTGTTGCATTTCATTTCAGAAGTTCCTTTGGAGAGACTGGCTGTTGAACATATAGTTATTGAAAGCTTTCTGCACCCTTTCTCTGTGATTAATTCACCACTACAACGAGAGATCCGTGATATGGAGCATTCATTTAATTTTGTGTTGCTATCTATTCATTAGACTAGAAACCTATCCCATTTTTTTAAAGCTGAAATCAACAGAATTCAGCAATAGGGACAACTGAAAAAGTATGAGTATTTCTCTTAAAAGCATTAGATGTTCTCTTCTTGTAACTTGATATTGTTCTGCAAACCAGAAGGGAACATTTTTGGGCTATAAACCCCAAATGGATTGCAAATGAAATACGCATTCTGGAAGACAAAATTTTAGAACAGTAAAGAAATAAAATTCAGGTAAATCTTATCACTTCAAGTCAGCTAACAGGTTCAGGGAGGCCTCCACCTACCTGGACCCTGTTGACTTTATCTGCCAATACTATTCCTCCACAACATTTACAAGTAAATCTCAGTCTGGACTTTTTTTTCAGTGAGTTTCAGGAGTGGTCAAATGTGGTAGGCTGATTAATTAAAATAAAACTTTATTTAAAATCTCATGGCCCAAGAGAGTAATGTCTCAGATACTAGAGCCACAACATTCCTGACAATGTCTCCAATCAGTAAACTGAGGCACTGTGCATTCATGAAGGTCCCAAAAATAAAAGAACAACCATGAATGTTTATTTCCGTTCCATGCCTGTGCCCTCACTTTTTGATGAGTAATGATCATAAGCTCATCTTCAACATCATTCATAGTTAAAATGAAAAGCTCTCCTCTCTTACAGTGGAATTCATCCAATGCCCAAATTCGTATGATCTTCTGCTAGACCAAGGCTGTGTTCAGCACATATTGTACAACATGTATGCAATGCAAAGGAGCTGAAAGGATATTATTTCTGAAAAGTTTATGTTAATATACAATCTCATAATGCAGACAAAGCTCTTCTTACACTGAATGTAACTTCTCATGGAGATAATGTGAACACATCTACAAAGTGATGTTCTAAGAAGGTTTTATTTAGTGAGCACTTGTATGAATGAATAAAATTTGTATGCATGAAAATATGCAAATAGCACTTGCTTTTTATGATGAAAGTTTCAGTATACTTAATTGGGATAGTATAGCTGTTATAGAAAACTGCTGAATATAAATGAATGGATGTTTGACAGATGTTCCATCACAGACCTTACTGTATTTCAGTATGGATTGCTTATCAGTCCAGCTAAATCACTTATCACAAATTCACAGAGGACATGATTGCTGTTCTAGCTTTCCCCAAATCTGATTAGCAATGCCATCTTACTTGCTTATTACGGTTTTTACAGCAGTGCTGGCAAGTTGTTTGAAACAATGTCATCTTCCTATTTATTTGAAGCTTGTTCTAGTGTCCTTGGTTTCTGGATGATGATAAAAGCTACTTACTTTGCTAAAATAAATTTCTTCTCTATGTGATGCGTCCATATCAACAGTATAAATATGGTCCCTGTAAACAAAGGCAAACGAATGCAAAGTCAAATGGAGCAGTCAGACAGTTCATTTTCTATGAAAAGAGCTATCTATCACAAGATAATCCATAACCTATTCAAAAAAATATCACAGGTCTTACCAGGGAACATTATTTACAGTATCGCCTGCTTCTCCCAGAAAAGCACTTTCATATATAAACTATCTTCCTTCTTGTTAAGAAAAAAGGAAAAATGCTGCAGAGCTTCAAAGCGAGATTCTTTTCCAAAAGCAATTATTCGAACAAATGAGATTTTGGAAAGAAGATAAGAGTCACATAATTTCTGCTCTATAGGTCCTACAGCAGATGCCATGAACTAGCATGCAGATGTTTTACATATCCTGAAATCAGCTACGATAGTACTTAGGGAGCCTTTGCCAGATTCCTGGGCTAGCAGTCACTGTGACACATTTAGCCATCCAGGGTTAAAAAGGGGTTAACGCTTCCTTATTTTTCTTTGTTTTTAAAATTATGCATCTATCCTCAGTTGTTATAATCTGACTGACAACATGGTAGGCAAAAGGCTGACAGCCACAAAACTATTCCCAGAAACCACTCCTTTCTTCACACACTGGTAGCCAAACTAAACTGTAAAATACTCCTCTGAAAAAAGCTAACATTTCTTGCTTGCATTTACTTCCCTGTTTTTCTGAGAACCTGTCTTTTCTCTTCAATTAGTTGCCTATCTCTCCTTGGAAATAGGAAACAGACTCAGCTATTCAGCTAAAGGGATATTTGCAAACATTCTCCTGTCTCTAAGCAGAGAATAAGGATATTTATGTATGGAAACCAAAATTTTAAAAAAAACACCTACAATGCCGTAGTAACCACCGCATCAAATTGCAACTGACCATCTAATTTTTCCTTGAAATAACACTGGCTTTTTTTTCAAAATGCAGTAGGCTGCGCAGCTGAAGCACGATCTACAGCATTGGAGGGGTCTGCTGTAAGTAGGATACAGACTGTTTCCATTTTAGAAAACCTTGCTCTCAAAGTTAGCTTCCTTTTACTGAGTTTTGGGGGAACAATGCTAGTCTCTTAAATAAAGCAAACATAAACCACTGCTATAAGAGGAATAAGCAACACTTCTGTCACATAGAGAAAAGAGGCAGCATTGTTGTGAGGAACTGACTTTAAAAAAACTATTGTTTGCTACAGCACTTGAGGCTGTTTGCTTTGTAAGATGCCAAACTGAGGAGCAGTGGGTTTTCTTCTCCAGACTCCGTAAAACCAGAGCTGTCACTTACTTCCAAGAATGGTTTAATTCTTCAGTTTATTATTTGCCTGACTTCACTGGCAGAGTGTGGCCAGGGTGGGTGCTGGACTAAAATTACCTATTCACATGATATCAGCTTCATAGGCTACCGCACAGTTCCCTTTTTATGTACATCACTCTCTGTTGCTGTCACTCCTACTATATAACAGTGGGAACAAAATCTCTTGAATTGCAAATTAGGTGTGACTGGAGCTCTAAAAACCTTCTTCCAGCACAGATCTTAATCATTAGTCTTGCTTTCCAGTGCTTATGAATTTTTTTTCCTTTTACACAAGACAATTACAAAATACAGTGGTAATACTCAGAATGAGTCTTCAGTTATTTAGTTCCACTCTCAACAAAACAGTTTTTAGGGGACTTGCTTTCTGGTTCAAGAAACAGTTTAAAGAAAACTCAGATGCTAAGTTATGGGATCATTTGAAAGAGAGTTAGTAACAGCCAAATTACATATAATTTTCTCATGCCATACGTGAAATGTTTTGCTGACAATGTCACCAGAAAGCGAAAGAGCTGTCAAATGCAGGGGAGGGCTCTCTAACCACAGACAATGCGGGATTGTCCTTGCCTTCCTTTTCCCACTGCTGTCCAACTCCTACTATCTACTTTCTGTGGTATGTATACAGCTCGCTGCTAATTAAGTTATTCTAACACAAATTGACTTAATCCTAGAGCTTCTGTTTTTCCCACCTCCAGTCAGCAGAACCAAGTTTTGTTGCCATGGCATAATCTTGTGGAGGAAGGGAATTTAAATAATGCCACCGGCTGTGCATGACCCTTGGCCACTTTGTGCATCGTCTGGAAATGTGTAACTGCAAATGAGGAGCGAGCCATCCCAATGCTTTGCGGGCTCAATAAACCATTTTGTACATACACATGAGGGGTGTCAGATAATGTGAATAACAGCTGCCACTGAACAAGACAATGGGAGGAGGAGACATGGCAAACTTAGAAAAGGGTGTGTGTGCGCGGGTTTGGGTGAGTGTGAGAGAGACAGCGAGGGAGTACCCTTCCCACGAGAAAAAAGAAAACAGAGCTGGTCCTTTGCAGACTGCAAGCTAGATATTTGGAGAGTACGGCTTCACAGACTTTGGCTGAGTTATTCTAATTTATATTGGCTGGATATCTCTGCCTGGTAACATGAAATAAAGCCTTTCCAAAGCAACACAAAATTTTATATGGCAATAGATAGTACAGAAGTTACGTACGCTGTATGACAAAATAAGCAACTGACAGACAGAACTTTTATCCTATGCCAGTCACTCGGTAATAAAGGTCAACGGTTCTCAAATTTGAGTTAGCCCTCTTCTGCGCAGGGAAACTGCAAAGTAAACACTGGACTTTCTAAAACAAGCAAGCAAACAAACAAAAAAAAACCCCAAAACATAAAAAACAGCCCAAACCCAATAACCAACAAATAAAATCTCTCAATATTTAATAATTTGTTTTGATTGCTTTTCAGATAATTGGGTACAAATGTAAACTTAGCATTGCTATATTTCAATGTATTAAAAAAACAGCATGAAAGCAATATCTGATATGATAGCTAAGGGATTTATTTTAGCTACCATTTTCAATGAATCTTGTTGCATAACTCTTTCAGAAACACGTTTCATTGTGTACAGATTTGCTTCAGTCCCTAGATTTACTATTACCTCTAAAGCAGAGGCGGTATTGCAAATACAAACTTTCATTCACACCAGTTATCAAAGGATGAGTCATTTTCTCAAGTTTATTACTTAAAAATAACAATGACCATTGAATTTTAACTTGTATCACATAGGCTTCTCAGCCCAGCAGGGATTTTGTTCAGTAACATGTGGAGGGAGAAATGAATACGTCAAAAAGTTTCTGAGTTACCAAAGGAAAAAAAAGTCTAAGAAGATTTTTTTGTGCTTGTGTAAGTACAAAACAGACCAGGTTTTATTCTTTTTTGTAGGTCACAAGACCGTAGGAGTATATAAGCACTCTCATTGTAGTAAACTATTTTATACAAATACATACCCACATAATACAGAATGCATATTCACATAGCAGAACACATACTAACCCCCAACTATTAGCATTTTTTAATATAATTTGTGGACACAGTGTTCTCCTATCCCAAAATGTTTTGCTGGAATACCAGTTTCTTGGGCACTGCAACAGTCTAATTGCATCAATCTCAATTTGGGAACAAACTATGAATATAGCAGAGTAAAATCCACAAAGCTGATTTACCACCTTCTCACTGCAAAGGATTT
Organism: Cuculus canorus; assembly: GCF_017976375.1. NCBI lineage: Eukaryota > Metazoa > Chordata > Aves > Cuculiformes > Cuculidae > Cuculus > Cuculus canorus. Next base: position 61,319,347 of record NC_071441.1, read on the forward strand.
CCTAATTTAAAGGAAACCAAATAAGAAAAGCGAAGGGAACTCAGCCATGAAAAGGGAGAAATCCTTCCACCATCTTTCAAACCCCTGCAGCCTGCTCCCCCGCCACACTCTCTATAACACTAAACACAGAGAAAATACTGATCCCTGAGCTTAGGCTAAAAGCAGAGGGATGCCTTGCTGTGGGGCTGCCTGCTTTTAGTGCCCTACAAACAATGCTGCCATAGCTCCCATACAAGGATGCTGTTTCCTTCCCCGGACTTGACACCAGGGCTGGTCATGAGTGAGAATCCAGAGCTCTGCCACCCAGTCCATGAGGACTGGTGTACGAGAGAAATCTTAAGAAGCTGTGTTTAGCCAGTACAACTGCAATGCCTGGGCAGGGAGGGGAACAGGTAGAAGTGTGGTCTTCCAGCATCCAGGGACATGACTATGTAAGAACGGCGCTCAGCGACTCTGCTGGCGGAACACAACTAATTACTTAGACAGGCAGATCACCACCACAGGACACATCCGACCACCCAGAAGTTTGGGAGGGGCTGTTTGAGAAAGAAGCCAGGCAGCTCCGAGAGGCTGCCAAGGGCTTTGAAGACATGGCTGGTGGTGAGAGGCTGCCTGTTCAGCAGCTGTTACCTCTCACCTCCCGGCCATCCCACCTACCACTTCTTCCATCTGCAGCAACAGCCTGTCTCTCAGTGGCACACACAGAACGGTGCGTACTTCTTTGATGAAGGAGAAGGACTAGAAAACAGGCAGGAAACAAGCAGCTACCAGAGGGACAACATGTGCGGAGGTCCTACACAGGACCTAGATTCAAAGGTTCCTACACAGGACCACCCATCCTTGTTAAAGGGGACCCTTCCTGCACCTTTCCTGGGTCCATCAGGTAATTCTCACTCTAAGATCATCAATCTCATTTGCTAACAAAAGGCAGGGAGAGGAAGTGTTAATGTTTCATTGTGCCAGGTTGGCAGCTGTGTAAATCGTTGTAGCTCCACTGAAGCTGATGGTGCCATGCTGAGCTACGCAAACAGAATGGGTGGCTCTATACACAATTTTCATAAAAATGCATGTGCTTGTATCTGCATAGTACTGCTCTCCAAAAATATCCAGACTCTAAATTCAATTAACCTCGCTGAGCACATCAAAAGAAGCAGCAAATGTTTGCCTCTTTTTTGTCTTAAAAGGTATTAAAAACATGCCTAAACCTGCAACAGTTACAGTTTAATAACTCTTCTCAGAACATGTATTCGTGCATCAGCAGAATCATTCTTTAAAATATGTCATTAATAGTGTGCACAAACAAAATTACAGGTTGAGGATAGACTCTCTCCTCTGTGGAGCTAAATAATTTCTTTGGCAAATTCCCTCCTGCCGGACTCAAAGGGAGTCAGAGGTGTGTAGTCCTGAAGGGACTGCCTCAGTACCTCAGGAAAATGAACTTCAGCTGACTGACTACCAAGGTTCTCAATATGCCTTACTAACAGGCTGCAAAGGTCTCCCCAAGTGTGACAAAACCCTAAAAGCAACGTGTCCAGCACAGAACGCAGAATATCCCTCGTCTTCTCCCTCCTCTGAAAGCAGTGAGGGAAGAGCAATGAAGCAGGGAACTACTGACCTAGCAGCAATGTAGAGGGTCCTGTTCATGACCATGACCAGTTGGATGTCCAGCCGGTGCCTCTGCGTGCTGTTCCGGCCTGGTTTGTGACCCACGAACACCGGATACTGTCTTGTATCTGTCGAAAGGGAGAGAAAAAACAGGATCAAAAGAGAATCACAAACTGAAATGGTGCTAATATGGAGCACCATGCGGCCAGCTAAAGCCAAGACCTGTGCTTTCTGTTCTGCCCTGGCAGCACAGCCTAGGGTTGAAAGGCACGAGTGCAGACAGCTGGAGGTTACTTCAAGGTTACAATCTTTGTAGTTGCACAGGAGAAAGTCATGACCTTTGTAAAAGACATAAATGGTCAGATTTTTAGAGCATAAAACAGTTCTGGAACTCTTGGCACACAGGTACATGGCACTTTCTCATAGTTTTGCTTTCAGTGCTTGCAGAGCTTAAATGCTCACTCCTGGCTGCCAAAATGTGTCTAGCAGGACACAGCTGTTTCACAGTGACCTATCAATCACCGCAATGACTGGATGGGTAGTGGTTAAAGCAAAAGACTTGGCTGTCCTTGGTTCAACCTACCAGCACCCTGGCTTTCCTACAGGACTGGACTGCCATCATGGAACAGCTGTGGGGATTTCTAAGAAATGGTGGGAAATCACCATCTGAACTTTATCAAATAAAATTCAATACATATTACTTTGGCAACCCATCTGACAGTCCAGCCTGGAAGCCCCATACTGAGCTCATGCTATCAACAAGTCAGCTCTCCCTCAGGCTCTACCAGTCACCAAGAGCACTTATTCATTCTGTTCCCATGGTTTTTTTGGTTAGACAACAGCGTACACGGGCTGTGCTGCTGCTTGCGAGATGATCTTTATGTACAGCCCATACTAACAGTGAATATTTCTAATCAAGGGCCACCTCGCTGTTATACTTCATATGTATATGTGATCATGACAGCTAGATGCACAAACTAGGGAGGTAGTTAAGTAAATTAAAAGACAGAAGACAAGAGGATAAATGTTGATGAGCATCATCATCAATGTAGAACTGCTGCATGTGCATGTTATACAGAGCTGACCAGTACCTAGCTAGGCGTGAACCTTTTCCCTATCAATATGCTCTCCCAGAAACCTGGAGCTGTTTGGTGGAGTCCGTTTTTTCAGAAACTCAGCTACTGTTTTATTGTTTTCAGTTATTGTCCTCTAAAACTATTTTCCCTGTTAAGCTTGGTCAAAGTTACTGATTCACAGCATGGCTTCAGCAAAGCAGCTGAGAGCCACGTATCAAAAAGCTTGGTGATAAAATGGCATACAAACAGAAACATCCCTGCAAACCAGATGCTGAGAACTCTAAATGAAATAAATCAAGACAGACCAGACAGGTTTTATATTTGGAAGTTTAATACTTCTGAGCAAGTCCTACATGCAAAATGTCAAGTTTAACTGTCAGGCTGTTAACTGTCCAGTACCGTTTTCTCAGTAACTCATGTATCTAGCATGAACTTGGGGCCTGCACATTCATGTGGATTTCAGCACGCCACGTCTCAGAGGAAAAAGTGATCCCATGTCCCATTTCTCCAAAAGGCTCAAGATGGGCTATTTCTGCATTCGTCAAGACTGTTATTGTCACCCTTTTGGAGGGTCACAGTGTTGGAGCTAAAGACTCAGTGGTCACACTAGACATGTTTCAGCAGGATTTGTGTCAGTGTAGTTCTGCCCTGTTCTCATACCCCAGACTCCTATTAGCATTTGGAGCACATCAAGTGAGCCCCTGAAGTCTGTCCTTCAGCTTGGTGTTACCCAAGACAGACAAGTCTATGGGTGCCAAGGCCACCCCAAGCACAGTGAGAGCAAGGACAATCAAGAGATTCACTTCAGAATCAAATTTCTGACCCAAAGCAGGCTTAAACATAAGCCTACTCATTGCTGACTTGCAACTCCTCATCATACTTTTACAGACTCAGGCGTTAAAGACTTTCTTTCAAACATCTGAACCTTTGGGGCTTTGGAAGACTTTTCTTTGCAGCAATTGTAATTGAGCTGAAGTAAATGTGAAAGAATCAGTTATGCTTAGCCTGACTTGTATGGCGAAATGCACAGAAAGCTCTCCACCTGTTTAGCCAGCAAATATCGATACTGATTTGCAGCTGTCTGTGTTACCCTAGATTTTGGAGAGTTTGCCAATTACTGTTTGTAACAAAGAAGAGAGATTCTGTTACAAAAGATTCTTTGTCTTGATTTGGTTTTTAGCTACATTGCCAGCTTAGGGAAAAAAACCCTAATGTTAAAGCAGAATCCACCAGAGCTTAAAGAAGTAAGTTCAATTATTTGTATTAGAACAACAAATCAGGTTTTCAGAGTTCAGTTAATTTAGTGTGCCCTGCTTGATACTCTAAGGTCCTCCACTGTTTATCCAGAACTACATTTTCACAAGTCAGGTGAGGAACACTTTGATTATGCAGCTGGGTGGGGAGAAGGCTTCCTCCCTTTGCTGCTGGATTCAGAAGATATTTAGTTTGATTACGCTACTGAAGTGTCTATGTTTGAGAAGGAGAAAAGCTATGGTTTTGGAAGTTTACCACACTGATAAGGCAATGTGAAAAAGTTGTGTTCCTGTAATAGTATCTTTTAACATAAATTGGCTGATCGGGGAGACATCAAGAAAAACAACTTTATTTGTTGAAACGGTAACAAAATACTGTTGAACTCCCATTATCAGTATTAAGCAAATGAAGTCCTCTGGCCTTTTATACTTACAGTTGCCATGCGAAATACTGATCGGCTCAGAATCTTCTGGGAAACCAGCCCCAGCAAAATGTAGCAGTGTGAAATATAGCAGCAAGGCTTCTGACCTCATAGTAGTTCAGCTGGGAGGCTTCACTTCTTCACTTCACCCTGTAGAAGACAAACAAGAGCCTTCTGTCGATTCAGATCTAACCACCGCATACAGAAAGCTAAAAAGAGTCAACACGTAGTAGAGGGAACTTTCCTTCTCCTCAAGCCTTTCACTGTAAGTAAGCAGGTATGTCATGTATCTAGGCAGAAATTGCCCGACCAGACCAGTTGCCCTTTAGCCCAAGCCTCAGCAGTGGCACATCTTGCTTGAGAACAGACTTAAGTTTCTGTGAGTTACAAAGAATTTTCTGCCTCAGCTGCTTATATGCAATAACGAAACTTTTGTCTCCTGCACCAACGGACAGCTGACCAGGACGTATTTTGCTCTCCCCTTCTTTGGTTTACACAATTTGATGATGTCGTGATGACATACACCATAAATTAAAAAAACCAACAACCACACTACATTATTCTGGTTAAAAAGAGATTAAGGGTTATACTACAGGACTGATTCATACCCGGCAGAGCTGTGAATCAAGTGAAGAAACCCTGAGAGAGCTTGACAGAGCATGCAGAACATGTCATTGGGCTTTACCACAAAAATACGTACCCATAAATTTAGGTGCCATAAAACCAATACTCCAACTCGCGATAAAATAAAGGAGAACAGAACTGTCTAAACCCAGCATTTTTTCCCCCGTGTTCCACTGATGCATTCACTCATTCACATTTCACATACAAAAATATCCCTAAATCTTGAAGATAAAAGGAACCACAGGGACCTTTGGATACAGGGAGAGAAAATAGCACATAATACAGTAAATAGCTCATAATTCCCAGGCAAATTTCACAGAGTCATTGATCTGCAGGGGAAATCAGTGTAAAAGTGGGGTTTTCTTTTCATCCCTTCCAGAGTTTCAAACCTTTGATGCCGCCTGCCAAAGATTTCTTTTGAACAAAGCTTTTTTACAGTAGTCTGTCAGTCATTCAAGACTTACGGGCAGAAAGTCAAACTTCATAACCTACATAGTCTTTGAAACTTAATTGGGCAAACAAAGTGCTAACTTGCCCTTCTGCAACACCATTTAATATTAGATACCTATGTATCCCTTCTTGATGCCAAAAAAAAGCATTAACAAGTCTTGAGTGTTGCATTTTCATTTGTAATGTCACAGACACAGTTGATTCCTCATCTTTTACCTAGCTGAAAGACATTGCAAAAATTAACTTATCAGATACTTGTTTTCAAATACAATTTCAGCTCCTATAACTGGATTGGAATAGGGACTCTCTTGCAGGGCAACAGAGTCCATAAGGACTAATGATTTATTATACTCTGTGTTTGCCTATTATTCAAATACACAAATTGGAAGCTTGGCTGATCCTCTGTTCCTATTAGCAAAATAACTGAGAGATCGAGCTAGACTTAGACTAGACAAAATAAAATTTAATGCAAGGCAATGACTGACACTTTAACTGAATGAAGTGTCAGATGGAAGGGAAAGGATAAAAATAGCAACAATAACTGCGATACAATGCAGGCACTGTCTGTCTATTATACCTTATGTGAGAATGCATACTAGAAGACAGTACATACAAACCCCAAGAGAAGCACTTCCATCTAGCACTGGTTAGGCCAATAGCTGTGTATGATTACTAACACAGCTACGTCTGCCTGCAGACACTTTCTTTACCTGTTTCCTCCATTTGTCTCTTTAATCACCTCTTACATTTTCTTGTGACTGTTACCTCTCTGGGGCAGGAACTGTTTCTTTCTATTTGTTTCCATGTCCAGTGAAACATAATTTTCGGCCCTTAGGAATGCTCAGTGTAGAAATAAGAACCAAAAGCAAATATTGGAAACACAGTTTCCCTCAAAAGGTTTAAATTAAAACTAAGATATACACATCATGGGGTTAATTCCTTTCTTTCCACATGATTTTGCAAAATGTAATTTTGTCACTTGAAAAATTTTGCCCCGTAAGAACACTGCAAAATGACAAAGCACCTTATTTTAATACACAATTAGATTTAAATTCTTTCTTTCTTGGAAGTGTTACAGTCCAATGCAGAAGTGTCCTCTGAAACACACATGAGGAGCAACAGTTTAACAGGAAGAACTTATCAAGCAATCCTATTCTTCCACTTAAAGCTTATTCATCCACAGCATCAGTATGCAGGCTGACAACTCAAACCCACTTGGCTCACAGTGAGACTTCAGAGCATAAGAATAGCTGCTTTCTGTTACTCCCTATCAGCACATCATCCGCTACCTAGCAATGTATCTTAGATATGAGGAAAGCATTATGGTACTGCAGACATCCCGTGCTGCTCTACTGCAGAGCTTGAAAAACTTCTCCAATAGGCAATTCTGTACCATCATTCCCAACTTCTCATGTAGACATACATACCGCTCTGTGTAAATATACATGGGAGACAGCTTTCAGCAAAATGAACAATGCGCAGCACTTAATTTTTCACTTTATGTGCCTGTTATTGGGCCAGATATGTTTTTCTTTTACCTGAAAAGAATTAACTGACAAATGAAATTACATATTGCCTTCTAACAAAGACTACAGTAGTAGGTTTTAAAGTATATGAAATTCTGTGTCATTCTTAAGGGTAGCTTCTAGGGAAGTTACCTAGGAGAAGAGAGAAAAAAAAAACCACATAATTCTCTGTTGCTTTGATGCTAACATAGTTATTCAAATCAATACAAAGTAAATGCAAAATGTCTACTTTGATCTGTCAATGACTGAAGTGGGCTACACACCCGGATCAATGCCTGTGCCAATAAAGTAACAGAGAAGGTCTCAAGTTGCATTCAAAGGTAGCTTTTTTTTACTAGAAGATAATTACTCAAACATAATGTTACTTTTGGTGCTCTTACAATGGTGCAAAGAGCTGTATTGTTTCAGTGGAATCTCAGAAAAGTGCTGATTTGAGAAGGTCACACTTATTTTTAGTACAAATTTCCTGTTCAGCGAATACTTAGCTCTGGTTGGACTCCCGGGAGTGATGCAAATGTTCTCACTTGCAACTGTGCTGAAACTACTTTCTAATCAAAAGTGCTTGTGAACACAGTGTCTGATGAAGCATGAGCAGCTAGACAGTGATGCTGAGTGCGTACAGGCACTGTTTCCAAATAAAAGGTTTGCAAACATCAATGGAGAGATGTTTAGTAAATGTAGAGCACTGCAGTTCAATCTGTCCTGCATTAAGCCATACTGGTTGAGAGAGTACTCCCTATGAGAACTCCAGTTCTCTCTGTTCAGATCACAATTACTGCTCTTTTTGAAGGAATCTAGTGGTGACAAAAAGAGCGAGTTTTGATGGTGAGTTTTTTTACTAGCAGCTATGTTAAGAAAATACATCCTTGCAAATGTTTAATACTATGTCTTGTAATCTATGTCTAAAGCAGTGACTTGTAGTCATCGAGGCAGATCGAGCAGTGGGGTAGATCAGATTTCTCTCAAGCTTCAAAAAACTCTCAGGTAATTTGCTTCTTGCATGTCTAAAACCAATGCGAATATAACTTTATGTAAGATACTTCAGTGCTCTGATTCTTTTTTCAGAAGTTGACGTTTCAAATACCTATGTAATATGGCTGGTTCTGGTTACTTCTGTGTTCCTTCCGTTTTGTCGTATTATGGTTAAGTATAAATAAACCATGATTTCTTAATGTGTACAGAAATCAAAGTTTTGCCTTCCTAGATAGAATTTGTACACCACATCCCAAAGGCGAAGCACTCCTAAGCAGGATGTCTGCATACCAGTGCAATATAGTTGCCATTATTATTATAATATTATCTCACTCAAAGCCTATGTAAACATACACATATGCATATACATATACCTCCACACACACAGAGAGATGCTTCACATACGGGTATTAAATTTTGTAAAAATAGAGCAGCTGGCATGAAGGAGATTCTGAAGCTAAGAAAGCAATGATCCTTCCAAACAAAGGAGAAGAAGTCTGATTTTACTGTGCCAAGTCCATCCGTTATAGCTATCTATGGCTATCTGAGACAACAAGAAGCTACTGTGATGAGCCTTGGTTTTTGCTGTCTGGTATTTTTAGCATCTACTGAGCAACACTCTGAGCAGAAATGCCTATAGAATATCTGCTTAGCTAAGGAAATGATTCCATGGCTGCTGTCATAATACCCTAAGTAACCAGGTTATTGTATTTACAGCTTGTAAGTTCCAGAAAGTTTATGCAAATCACATGAAACATCCTACATGGAACAGCTAACTTCCTGGTAAACTCCACAGAAGTTTGAGGCCAGATTTGATCTTGAGAACAAATTCAACAGCAACAGCAATGACTGTGCTGGCACAACTCTGAATAACTACTAAAACGGACACTCTTCCACGTTACAAAATCTCTTGTCTTGTTGCTTTAGCCTCACTGTACGTCCAGCTAACCCCAGTATTAACGCCAAGTAAAATCAAAGTATGTAAGCATGTCAGAATTTTCCCATGGCACAGTAAGTCTGCTCAGAACTGGACAGATCTTGTTTTACTCTCCCTTATTACAGACCTCCCTTATACCATAATGGGTTGTGTTCATGCACAACAGCTGCACTTCAATCCACAAATTATTAAGTTTAATGTGAGAATTACCAGGCAAAATTCAATGGTCTGTGTTATGCATGAAGCAAGACCAGAAAATCTAATTGCCTTAAAAAAAAAGTCTGTCTTAAACAAATTCTTTTGTTTCTAAAAACATGTAGAACTTAACTCTTCAGAAAGGCGGTAAGTTGAGTAAGAATGAACAGCATTTAAACAAATAGTGAGGATACTAAAAGGTGAAGCCTGATGAATTTGAACTACTGCATAATGAAAAATGCATGACCAGAAAAGTAGCAGCTTCTGTGAACTGACCCTGGAAATACTCAGCAAATAGCCCTTCTCATCACATTCAGCATTTCCTATATTGGGAAAAACAAAAGGACCACAAAAAAGCAGAAAAGAAACTGATTTGAGTTGCATAGCAGAGGTATCAGCAAAGATTTGCGATTCTCCTGTGGGAAGAGCTTTAAAGTCATGCAAGTGAATCAGAAACCCAAGTCTTACTTCAGCGTCTCATCAAAAGCGACTCACAAAGCAAGATCTATCTACTTATACACAGAAAACATGGATTGATCTATACAGTACACGCTTTGCCACATGGAAGGCAGAGCACAGAAACCAGTCGGCCGGTCTGATTGCTGTTCCCTGCTACAGTACAGATTTACCATGCGATGCTGGCAAGCATCCTTCATCTCCTTTGGCTAAGCCTTTGGAAATCTCTGAGTGGAAGACGCTGTTACTGCTATTTACCCCTTTAAATTCACAGTTCCTAGAAAGTGAAAGACGAGAGTTCTGTGCAAGTTCAGAGAATGGAATTAGGAATAATGCAACAACAAAAAGAAAGGAATACAACCTGCAAGCTGCAGCTTCCAGAAAACAAGGAAAGTTAGGCCAGCAGAGCAGAGCTGTTGAGGAAAGGATCCTTTGTCTACGCCTGTTTGGGTAGTGGGCTAGCTGCTGCTCAGACACCTTGCATGGCTGCAACCTGGCAGCAGAAGGGATCGTGCAAAATGCCCAGGCTGAGCGGTGTCAAGGGGATCAGACAGATGTGAGCGAACAGAAGCTCAGTGGGTGCTTGGAGAGCTCAAGAGAAAGGAGACACAAGTGGCTATCAGCAACACACAGCATGGAGTGCCAGACATTACAACTGAATTGGCACATGTCAGGACAGTGCCAGGGATGGCCAGCTTTTTGCTCATGTTGTCCTTTCTCTAACAATTGCTGCTCAGTCACCTGAATGGTGGTGCAGGTGGCCGTGGAGACTTAATGCCAGCTCTATCACTACCATCCTCTAACATCTCTTTGTGACCGATGGTGCGCCATCACTCATCTTTCCTCTCCTGCCCTGCTCCTGTTGTGTCTACAGCTGGCCATTTGTTTCATGTGGCCAGGAAAACACTCTAGCACTCCAGGTAGCTAACCCTTATGCCAGAGAGGCTGGTGCATGAATGCATTGGGGTAACCACCTGTACTCATTTGAATAATGTGTAAGAAGCAGTTGCTCCTGCAGGCTGGTGAGGGGAGGGAGGCTCCACCTGTCCAACATCCCTGTTTTCCCTAAATTACACGTATGGAGCACACTCTCTCTTATCTTTTGTGCATATCAAAAAGTTCTCCCTCACCATAAGAGGAATGCATGGGTGCCCTCTGCTATACACACTTTACTACCATTTTGACCGGGTTTAGTACTGTTTACTCATAGCCCAGCTGCTGTGGGCTGCAAGCCAGACATGACAATTAGGCCCAAGGGAAAGACACCAACGAGAATTATTTTGCCTCATATAGTAAGCGACAGCATCTACCTTCATTAAAAAGAAGACTACAAACTTCATTGCTAATTTGATGTAACACAGATGCATGGACCACAAAGATCTTACCCACTAAGACTTGCAAAAATATTCATTTAAAATAAAATTTCAGCCAAAATAAAAAGTATATTCCACCTAAGTTTCAGGGGTACTTGCTTATTTTGTTTAGGTTTATGAAAATGTAAGTCCTTACCATCTTTCCTCTCCCATCATTTGCAACTTTCCAAGGCCATGCATCACACACAATGATGTCAGCTATGATATGTAACATCACTGCCTCCTGCTTCAGTAAGCGATAAGCTGAAAAGATTTGGACAACCCCCAGGCAGCACTGATGAGCCTCAGCCTGATGAGCAGTAGTAGCAGGTGTCAAGTCAGTAGGCAAAACTCAGCATGCTTAATGCTGGCAACCTGTCTTGTCAAGATCAACATTACTGCTCGATCCAGTGCAGTGCAAAAAGAAAATGTAAAGAACAAATGCAGGCCTGAATAGGAGAAAGCTTCTGCTGACCCGAGTGAGACATGCCTGATGACTGCAGCGTTAATAGGATGCTGCTGTTCAGAGAGAGAACAGTCAGATGGAAGATGAACATCTCCCAGATGGAATTAGAAGCATCTCAGGCCTATCGATTTTGGTTGTAACCTTTACTGTAAACAGTCCACGGGGGCCTCATCAGCCACCTGTTCAATGATATTTGCATTGAAATACAGAGCCAACACAAATGAGAAAATGGCCACAGTTCCTTGCTAAAGCATCTGCTCTGTTCCATCCCTCTGTCTATGCATCACCAGCCACAGCAAAAGCACAGGTTTTAGAGGAAGGGGTAACGCAGTGGCACTAGCTATCTCACATGGCACCAGAAACAATGAACGCTCCATTTGTCACCGTGTTGATGGTGGTGGTACTGGTATTATATCATGCAATATTTCACTTTCTAATAATTGCTCAGTTTTATACTGAAATCAGGCTTGCCAAAACTGGGAGGAAAGCCATCTGTGCCTGGAGGATGACTGCCAGAAACATTTGCAATTTTATTTTGGGGTTATAAACCTGCAGAATGGAACAAAGGCAATGCCTAAATAACCCCATTCACTCATCATCCCCAACCACACAGAGCAACAGACCTAACTCTGGAACAGCTTTGTCGGTCATTACAAAGATGTCTTTATTATTTTTAAAAGCCTCACTCATTTAAGAGATAAAAATAGCTCTATTGATTATTTGTGGGACTTCAGCAAACCACTGTCAAGATTCTGAATTGATTTAAGAGCTAAATGTAGCAATCACTGCCTTCGGACAGGAGAGAATGCCACCTCTAATACATACTTTGCTGTTTCATCTCAGCATGCCTAATAGAAAACAGATACACTACCAGCAACACCATTACTCTCCCCAGCCCTCACTTTGCCTGAGAAATATCTGTGCCAGTGAACTGACCTTCCATTCTCTCATCTGATGGATGGAATAAAACTTATGTAGCTGCAGGTGACCCAAAGCTGTAATGGGAAAGAAATGTGTCCTCCCTTTGTTTTCCTCTCCGTTTAGAAAGCAAAAGTGAAAAACGAAGCCTGATATGTTTTCACAATAATATTGACAATTTCCACTGATTAAAAGTTTGACACAGCCTGCAGACATTGTCTCAGCTGCCACATGCCTGCTGTAAACATAACATTAGGATCAGGCAGTAATCCTAAAACAATCCCTGCAGCTCAGCCAACTCTTCAGGTCAGATCCCCTCAGATACTTAGCATTTGTTTCCTTTCACTGCTGGTATATACTTAAATGGATTGCAGTCCTTCTTCATCCTCTAACCAGGAAGAAAAACTTAATTTCCAGTCTTCTTACGTCTGCATAACAGATCAGATCAATATAAAACGGCAAAGGTTAACTTTGACGAAAAAGTTAGAATCCCACAGAACATATCATTATGTTTAAAGCTCAATATAATCACAAACAATCCTCCTTTCTCTTTGTTAATGCAAGAAGTTTTCATGTATTTAATGCATGAACACTTGGCTCTGTTCTTCAGGAAATTTGTCCTTTTTATTTGAAACAAAAGTGTCCACCTTTTTGAAATGAGAAGAGAAATGTAAATCCTCACATTTAAGTTAGCTGTTAAGCAACCAGAACACACCGCTTCACTTTCGTGCAATTTGGCTAGTTCTTGTCCTAAATCCATTTATGCAAAAACTGACTCATTAACCTGGTTTCATTTACCTTGAGTGAAACAGCAGCATTTCACTTGTTGGAGTATTTTTTCAAAAGGTGCCAATCAGATTTGGCCTGAAGTGGTATGGTAGAACATCAAAACATGCAACAGACATTACCCTTTACACATTAATTACTGCAGTTGTAGACACCACAGTACCTGAAAGTGCTCTGCACCTGAAAGCCACTTCTGGACAGCCCACTGCTTGTCCCACACCCCACTAGCCCAGTCATGGCAGCAGGAAAACTCAGGCTAAACCTCAGCATTGTGTTCTGGGGAAGGCTCCTGAGCACAAGGACATGCAGACACATTTTGGTCAGGAAAGCCAACCCATGCAAGTGGAAAAAATGGTACAGCTTTTCCCTCTAGAGACCAGGCAAACTCATCAGGATAAGTTACATTTGTCCTTGACAGATAGAGATTCAGGTAAAAAAGGAGTCCTCAACATATAATTTTAGCTCCAAATTTGTTTATGAAATTGGGTTTCTTGTGTTTCTCTGCACCTAGCAAAACAGCAGGAAATAGATTACTGCAAAAATGAAAAATGTCCACAAAACAAATGTAATCCCTGTGGGAAATTTTAAAAATGCCTGTAGATAAGCACAATCAGGTAGGGGGAAAAAACAGAAGACTCCAAGTGCTAAGAAAACAATCAAATTAACTGGGAACATTGTCTCTCAGCACTACCTCTGACATCTCTCTCCCTCAAGACACCCATCCATTCACATGTGCCCATATACTCATAGAAGCTCACCCAAATTTAAAATGCTCAGATATCGCAGGGAAGGTTTTTTATTAATACTTCAGAGAAATATCATAGATCTCTATCTTTCAAGATGTTTTTTGCTGATATTTTTGGAAACCACAAAGGAGTAGAATAAATCTGACTCTTAGACAGAAAATCTATGTAGTTTGCTTTCCCTCTGAGATAAGCATGATGCTCACAATAATCCAGTTCCTGCAGTTTGTTACTAATTGCTAGGTGCAAGTGGCAGACTGTCTCGAGTTTTGCTCTGCCTAGATTCATGCCCCCAAAATGCCCAAATTTTACAGCACATACAAACCAAGCAGCTTAATGGAAAAGTTAATACAAGAAAGTACCCAATCCTTAAGAATGGTCTTTGAGTAAAAGGATCAACTTAATATGCCGACATGACACATTTTTCACTCTTCATTCCACCACTTCAGGGTTATGGAAAAAACATAAGGCAAAGCAAGAAGCCAGCAGATATATAAGCCAGCAGATACATAAGAAAATACCATTTTGGTGATACTGCTGAGACAAATGATATTGTCTGTTAACTTGGACATAAGGTTAATTACTGTAATTCGATTCATTTTAGAGGGAAAATGCTATATGCAAATATCATGTTAACCTCTGAATATAAAAAATTACAATTCCTGTAATTAATAGAAGAGTGCAAGATCACTTTAATTACTGAGGGTCTGTAATTGAGAGGAAACATGACCTATTATTGCCATTTCAAGGGCAAACTTAAAATTGAGGTGATGTGGGTCAGCAAAAGTAAAAAACAAGATTACAGTTAGACAGAGATGATCCCCTGTACTACATAAATACACTACTCTCTTCTCCTGACACACATTCACCCACACACTGAAGAATACGAGCATTCTTACACATTTGTTCACACCTGCTTCTTAGCTCAGCATGAGCTGCATAGAAAAGGAAGTCAAAGCAGCATTGACAAATGCCTGTAGTACAAGTTACAAAAGCAATATCTCTGTTATTATGTGCTTTACTTCTTTGGAAAAGCTGTAAAGAAAAAGGTTCAGTGTAGCAAGAGAGAACAAGCCCACTGAGTATGACTGCCTGAACAGGGCATGATGGATGAGCTTCCTCGTGGATAGGAAAAGCCTCTAATCTGTTCTCTGGCTCATTGGTAGAGCAAGGCAAAGTTGTTCTCTTCTTCTGCAGGAAATATCTCCCGCCTTTTTTGATACCATGTGCAGAGTTTTTGCGAAGGAGAATCCAGACTGTCACCCAGATGAGACAGCAGCCTGTTTCCAGGTCCTGCGCTAGGGCAGGCTCAGCTATGCAGCTCAAAACCCCACAGAAAGACAAAGATGTTTCTATATGGCTTACACTTCCTATGGCTATTTTAGGAATGATTGGCTGCATTCAGGTTCCAACTGCAAGTAATGAGATACACGAGAAGTCATTTTCATGGCACCAGCACACAGCTAATGATTGATGCTGAAAACATCATTGCTAATATTCCAGCTAATTTTGTGGAGCTGAATAAACCCCCAATCTGTGTGATGAAATAACATCTACCAGCTACAGGATGGAAAGACTGTCACTCTGGGGTTCACTGAAGAAAGTTTGTCTCTAAGCAAAAGACTAAGGCTTTCTCACAGTCCTTTTCTCAGACCTCCTCTTCTTCCCCATCCTCTACAACTTCCCTCCTTAAAGGTGGGGGAAGCAGAGAAAAAGTAATGATTCATTAGCTGACTGCATCTACTCAATTCAGCAAGAATGCTTCATAAGTAGGCACACAGATCTATGGGCTTTTAACAAGTCTGCCAGGTGTTTCCGAACCCAAATGAATCCTTCCTAGCTTGCCTAACAGGACAAAATTTCCTGTGCATGAACAGGGAAGGCGACAGCATGGCTGGCAAACTGCTGCTGTTATTTCTTACTCTGCAGTTCTGCTGTTTATGTGATTTATATCAAATGCTGCAGAGAGAGTTTTCTCTAACTTTATGTTGGCCTCAATAATGTGGACATTCAGCTGATCAGCTGCCAGGAGCTGATCTACAGCCAAGACCCAAATTCCTGCCAGCAGATAGAAGAGAAAAAAAAGCACAAAAGACATTAGACCAGAAAATCAAACTACCTTCTAATAAGACTGAAGGCTGTATGCACGGATTGTGCTGAACTCACTAGAAAAGTGTGAAGTCATGCAGGTTGGCATCAAGGTGTGACATTCTCAACTGGACTCCAATTCGGCGACTCCATGTCAAGCCTTGCCTACGTGTATGAATGATGGTTCTGACAGATTATGCTTTCTTTCATCACTAAGCAGTACCTCTCCACCTTGCAGCACAGTCACAGTTAGTAGTTACACCTAAAGGGCATGAGCTTGTTTTCATTTATGCCAGTGGGAATGCTGACCCTGAAGTCTGCTAGTTTGTGCAGTACTGATTCCCACCGGACTTCAGAAAGACCTGTAGCTGCCCCACAGCTCATACAATTTACATCAGCTCAGGGGTGACGTTGTTTTACCTGTTCATAAGCCTTTCAACTACAGAAGACTGTATATATTCAATACTTTCATTGTCATAAAAGTACACCTCCTAATAAAAACACTCCATTAAATTCTGCTAACTTAATATGGCTTTTGGGCGGTCTCCCATCTCATGGGAGAGGAAATGGAAATACCACATCCAAATTTTGAGTGAAATTCAAGGTTATACTTAATCTTTTAAAAGAAGAAATACCTCTTTTGGTTTGAGTTCTTGCGTTCTTAGAGAAAGCAAGTTAGATTCTCTAGGTCACATTCCACACTGTATTTCTTCTTGTTAAAATTTGCCTACAAGCATGTCAAAACAGTGTCTCATAGACACTGTTCTTCTGTGGTAAACATCACTACATCAGCTTTAATTAAGAGACTATTATTTGCACATGTGTGCTCCTATATTTAACCTGTGCTGTGAAAAAGCAGTGTCTATGACTACATAAATTGATGATTTCTAGTATCTTGAACAGCAGAACCAATACCACCTGCAAAATGGTCTGAAATAGCTCAATTAAATAGCTCTTCAGAAGAAGAATTCTCTTAATTACTTGCAGCAACAGGTATTCAAAGGACATCTCCTCTTCAGGTACTTCCCCTTTTCGGATGGAAAAAAGTAACTTTGAAAGAAAGCACTTAACCTACAAAATATTTCTGGAAGCTCTGAGGAACCCTGTTATCTGACATCTCCTTTACCTCAGGGTTGTCAGGGATAGCTTTTCATAGACACCAGACATAGATGTACTTCAGTGGCAAAAATAGCTCAGAGCTCCTCCACACTCTCCCAAAACTTCCAGAAAGAAAAAAGACTTTTATTTAGTTCACATAGCAGTAAGCTAGGCTTACCGCATGTGGGGTCAGAAAAAATGCCCAGTCACAGAACAAATGGCACTCTTGGAACATTCTGAAGAATAATATCATTAAACAAACAAACAAAAATAAATGAAAAAAATGTTATGTTCTCATGTATTTAAAAAAATAGGTGAAAAAAGATGGAAATTCATTGATAATTTACAATTACCTCATTGAGTACTGATCCCTACCACAACTTCCCTCCTTAACTTAGAGCTGGAAATCCATTTTTTTCCTTCAGCAAATTACCATACTTTTTTTTCCCTAGTGTCCTAGAAGTATTACTTACTGTCCTGGACAAGAAGAAACAACCTACACAGAGTCTTCATGAAGGAGTATGCAGCCTGGAGGGGCAACACAATTCTATAACTAGAAAGATGAAGATACAAACTGATAATGCTTTACCGTGAATTGCTTTTATAAAGAATGAAATTGGTTTGTGAGACTGAAAACTCTGATGCTTCCCTAGTGCAGGCTGTGAGAAATGCTTGTAAGCTTCATTTCTGAACCCTAAGGAGCTCCCCACAATCCTTTCTCTTCCCAGCACTTACATACAGCAACTATCTCGTAACAGGACCTGGCTTTCCTCACGCAAGAACAGATTTGGCTTTCCTCACGCAACAGATTACTCCCCTCACTCACATACACCCTTACAGTCTCCAAAAGCTGAGAACATTATTTCTGCTACAAGCTCATAAGGACAGATGGCATCTTCCCTCCTTTTTTGGACAACTTTAAGAAGATCGGTAGTGTTTCACATAAATGAAAAAAACCTGCTCTTGATGACGAAAGGATGACTAAACGTGGAATATACCTCTTAATGTATGTTTTAATAAACCTGACTTGGGACATTATTTCTCTTAGTTGAATGCCTGTAAGCTCTGAAGGGAGATGTTATACAGAGAAATTGGGATAAAGAGATGCAGTAGCTTTCGCTCAGGGACTGGACAATGAAGAGGATGGACAGCAAGTTTCTTCTTCCTGGACCTTACCAGGCATGTTCCTTCTTTTTCTGTCATGGAGATAGATCAGCTGCCATGCTCCTTCTCAGTCAATAGAGCTAGGCACCCTCCTCTGCCCTGACCCACTGAAGATAACCATTTCCCTCTGCTTGGAATGAAGCCTGTGTCCCTGCTCTGCATTCCCCAAGGGTAGGACACAGTCATCCAGAAGAATTTTGCCTGACTGGAAATGTAAATGAGGAGAGAATCTTTTCATCACAGCTTCCACTTCAGTCTCTTCTCTTGCTATGCACACTTAGAAATACATACAGTCAAACATGTCACGGCAAAACTGGTAAGCCATACATCCTCTATAGGATGCTCCTGCCTACATCCCTCACAAGCAAAACTATTCATACTGCATGAACCAACACACACAAACTTCTTTCCAATATGCTTTTCAAGGTATTTCTAGTGTAAACACAGAAAAAAGGTACGCTTTCTTTTATGACAGGCCTGAAATAAAGCAGGTCTAATTAGCAAAACCAGATATGACTTCAGAGGTAACGTAGTTTTGAATGGAAAGATAAGAAAACTCTCCTTTGAGCTTATTCAGCAGCAAGCTGCCTCCAACCTTTCCTTCTTATAACCTTTTCTCTTTGACTCTGCAAATCTATGCAATAGGTGAACTGATGATTTCCTACAACAGCAGTTTGATTACTGGTTGATCCTTTGTCACAAACATCACCTATGGTCACGGAATGTCCTGCATCAACTGACTGTGCACTACACAGTCCTGTACACATTATCACTTCTATTGCTGGCTGGACCCAACTATACAGATTAGAGTACTGTAACCTACTGTCTATCACTGCTTGGGTTACAACCTGTATAGTAAAATACTGGTTGTGACCAAAGTAGAGCTAGCAACTAAAAAAAAGCAAAAAAAAGTATCTTTGTCAGCAGAAGACACTATTACATTGGAGCTACTCTTGGTTATGTTTTCTTAAACTTGCATTCTACCCGGGGCCATTGGTTGAATCATAGAATTCATGAATCATGGTTTGGGTTGGAAGGGACTTTATGGATCATGCAGTTCCACCCCCTCTGCCGTGGGCAGGGACACCTCCCACTTGATCAGATTGCTCAAAGCCTCATGCAACCTGGCCTTGAACCCCTCCACGGATGGGGCAGCCATGACTTCTCTGGGCAACCTGGGCCAGGGCCTCACCACCCTCACAGGCAAAGCATCAATTTCTTCCTGATACTTAATCTAAATCTCCCCTCTTTCAGCTTAAAATCATTACCCCTCATCCTATTACTGCAGTCTTTGATAAAGAGTCCTTCCCCAGCTCTCCTGTGCCCTCTTTTAAGTACTGGAAGGTTGCCACAAGGTGTTCTTGGAGCCTTCTCTTCTCTAGCCTGACCAACCCCAACTCTCTCAGCACATCCTCATAAGGGAGGTGCTCCAGCCCTTGGATCATCTTCATGGTTCTCCTCTGGACTCGCTCTAATAGATCCATGTCCTCCCTGTGCTGAGGGCTTCAGAACTAGACACAGAACTCCAGGTGAGTTCTCATGAGAGCAGAGTAGAGAGGGAGAATCCCCTCCCTCAACCCAATGGCCGCGCTTCATTTGAGAGAGCCCAGGATACAGTTGGCTTTCTGGGCTGCACTGCTGGCTCATGTTGAGCTCCTCATCCACCAGCACTCCCAGGCGCATTCTTCAGTGTTCTTTGGCTCAGTCTTTAACAGTCAGACACCGTTTCCCCCTGGGTATTCAGCCCCCTCAGCTGAAAGACAAGGACAGAGAGCAGAATGTACCCCTCACCCCCATAATCCAGGAGGGAGTGTTAAACGACCTGCTATGCCATCTGGACCCTCACAAGTCCATGGGGCTGGATGGGACCCATCTGGAGGAGTTTGCCAAGCCACAAGGAGTAAGGAAGGGATCGTACCCCTGTACTTGGTGCTGGTGAGGCCACACCTCAAATCATCCATTCAGTTTTGGGCCTCTCAGTACAAGAAAGACATTGAGGTGGTGGAGTGCATTCAGAGGAGGGCAATGGAGCTGGTGAAGGGTCTGGAGAAGAAGACTTATGAGGAGAGGCTGAAGGACTTGGGGCTGTTTATTCTGGAGGAGTCTGAGGAGATACCTTATTGCTCCCTATGACTACTTGAAGGGAGGTTTTAGTGAGGTGGCTGTTATTCTCTTCTCCCACGTGACAGGTGATATAAGGGGAGAGGAAATGGCCTCAAGCTGCACCAGGGCAAGTTTAGATTGGGTATCAGGAAAAACTTCTTCACTAAAAGAGCAATGGAGCATTGGAAGAGGCTTCCCGGGGAAGTGGTGGAGTCACCATCCCTAGAGGTGTTAAAAAAGGTATAGATGTGGCACTTCAGGACATGTTTTACTAGGTACAGTGGTGTTCAGCTGACATTTGGACTTAATGATCTTAGAGGTCTTTTCCAACCTTAATGATTCCATGAGTTCTAGGTGCTATGCAATTTTTAAGGAAAAAAGGTCTTGTCCTGGAAAGTTTACGGTCCACGTAGACAACACATATATATGTGTGGATAAAGGATTTTTTTTAATTTACAGGTACAAGAAAAAATATTCCCACCTGCAGTTCTCTTAATTCAAATACACAAGTCTTCTTTGGCCCTGTTCTCTCCCTAAGCAAATATTTTAGTTACTAAACTCTAAAAATATTGACAGCATTTCTACAGCATTACAGCATAATAACTGACTTCCAACATCTCGAACTGCTAAGATCAATGTTTTGGGCTTGAAAAAACACATTCAATTGCTGACCTCCAGTCCAGCAACAAGTCCTTAAAAACTCAATCATGCATGCACTCACACACATGGGATGCATTTCCTAAGACAGAGGATTTATTGCTTGCAGTTTCTGTTTCAGCAGGGACATGGTTTCGGAGCACAGTTTTGCAGTTCAATCAGTACAAGCACAGTGATTCATCTCACTGCAAATACTCAACTCATAATCATGTATTAATTTAGTTTTTTCCATCATTACCAACTGGTCCGTCAGAACTACATTTTGTTCTAGCTATACCTATAAAAGTTACCCAAATAACAAAAAAGGTTGCTACACAGTCTTTCTCCTGAACAGCAGACTTCAATAACAGTAGTGTTTGAAAAGCCCTCAGCAGAGTCTGGGAATGGATTGCATAATTCACCAGTCAGTCTTGGTTCAATAACAAGAGAAATAATGCCCCACATTTTGTCAGTTGTCTCACGGAAGTTTTCCTTCATTCTGTCTAATCAATCAAGTTAAATTGCATTTAATTATTAGATTCCTACAGCTTAGCTTAACCAGAATAATCTAATCATCACAACAAATTCACACTTAAAAGCAAACCTCAGTGCCAATGCGCAGGACAAATTGAAGGTTTAACATGCAAACGGTTACCAGATGCTACAACCAAAAAAACATGGTTTAATTCAACAGTCATCAAGTTTCAATTCTAGCAATGATGAAAACAAAGATACTAAATATTACCTTTCCTTTTTAGAGAAAGAAAGAAGGAATGACAAAAATTCTGTGCTGAAGGAGGACAGTGTCATGAGCACCAGGGACAAAACAGAAGAACAAGAACAGCCATCTCAGCACATTACAGCTTTCTGTTAAAGCCACAGCCAGATCTGGCACGATATAAACAGCAGCAGTAATTCCCTTGGGACAGCAATGTTGTATGAAGCTACGCACAAAACACTTCACTGATGTCTCTTGGGGACCAGGGGAGGCTGAAAGTCTATTTTAACTAACTCTTCTAATCCTCCCATTGCCTCCTCCCAAACCAACACTTACCTTCCTCTTCAACCACAGCAGTGGCTAAAAACCTAACTATGCACTGCTTTGAAGATCTTGCACTTAATAAAGTCTGTAAGTTTGATTTCTAAGTTACTGAAAACAAACTTTATGAAGCTTATTAGTCTGTATCTTTTGTATCCAAAAGCAATGAAGGCTCCTGAAAGACTTGCATGTATCTCTGAAAAAAGGAACAACCACCACCACATCGCAGTCTTGCATTGCTCACCATTTATTCCTCCCCTTATTCTACTGACAGCAAGATGGACAATACATGAAAATTTGATTCTTGGTAAGCTGAGTCATGTAAATTAGCTTAATGAAATAGATGACTTTGTGTATGTCCCTTTGATACTGATTAAGCTCAAGTATCCACTCAGCTAATGACTAAAGCAATACCACGAGAGCTCTTGTTGAGGTGTCATAGCTGTACTTTTTTTTTTTTAAACAGCCCTTTACTCAGCACTTATTTCTATGTCAAATCCCCCCAGGCAGAAAAAACAGACCAGCTTCCAAATAGCAGATAGAAGCAGTTAATAGCTTAAGACACAAATGATGTAACATAAAAATCTGCAGCTACTTTGCACAGCTTGGGTCTCAACATATAAAGGAATATGCCTTTGTGCCCCTGGTTTTCAAAGCAGATTACCAGTGCACTGCAAGGGGCTGCTTTGACTCTGTAATTATAGCCATCTTAATAATGATCTGTTCGAAGGCTGCCTACTGCTAGTGCCCAGACAGTTTAATCACTATGCATTCGGCTGTAGAGAACTAGCTATCTTTCCTCTCATTTGAAACATGGGACATGTTGTGTGAAGGCGGTGTAAATGAGCTTCCCTTGGACTAGCTGGCTAATATACTTTCATCATTTAAAGCCTAAATTATAAAATAGGCCAGTAAAAGTGATAATGCATTGCTTCTTATTATACAAAAAGATGTTTCACCTCAGCTGCACTAGATGAACAGTCACTCCTTACACAGCCTATACATATATTATTTATCGAGCACCAGCTGTATGCTTGGCATTGTACAGATACAGAGAGATGCTCTCCCTACTCCTGGGAAACTTTTATACTCTAAAATAGTGGGGTTTGGCATTCATTCTGCATGTAGAAATCCCTTTGACTTCACTATGGGGAGCAGTTGCAGAAGCAAGTACAGTGAGAGATAAAATTCAAGCAGTGCTGCTACACGGACTCTGTTTTAGGCTTTGTGGAAACTGCTGTGAAGCCCAACACAGAAGAGGTATGAATATACCTGAGCATGTGGGAAGATGAAGAAAGATGATGCAGCGTTACCAGTTGTAACAACTCTTTGTGCTTATGCTGGCTGCATCTCTCCACGCCCCTCTGCTGTGGTTGCTGTCTTAATCTGTTCCCATACTACGATGCTTTCAAGACAAAACTGATCCAATAGTGTCTGTCAACGAAGAACCAATGTTCACTGTCCTCCAATGCCAGGGATTTGCTAGGACTCCTAGCTAAACATTAGGAGTGGGCCTAGTGTGAGAAGAAGGCATGAATCACCACCACAACCTCCAAAATGTAATTTATACTTCAGATGAGATCCTATCCTTTTCTCAGGAAATCCTACACAGATTTCCCACAGTAAAGAACGTAACTGGCTAAAGGTACAATTATATCTACACACAGCAAATGGAAGAACCTGGAAAAGAAATGGGGAAGAGCAAGAATAAGGGGAGAAAGAAAGGGAGCAGACCTGAGTACATGCACTGGGAAGCAGAGAACAAAGACTGTGGAAACTGGGAAGCTGGAGATTCAAACAGGTGAAGCAGGCTAGGGAGGGAGCTATCATGGCATCCGGGCATGGAGGGAGAGAAAGACTCAGTGAGTGGGAGATGGATTGAAAAATACAAAGATAAAAAGGACATTTCAACATAAATATAGCTGCAAAAAGACTGTGAGGAAGAGGGACAGATGCAGATATGTATAAAGGAATCTTTAGAAGTGATAGAAGGCAATTACATGCAAAGAGAGAAGAAAGGGTAAAGTTTCAGGGGAAACTCCTAAGAAAATGGGAATAAGAGAAGCATATCAGCTGGATGAAAGGAATTGAAAGAGTAAGAAAACACATAATTACAGCTACTCTCGTGTATTACACTCATTTTCATTTGGAGTCCATGCTTGGAAATCGGGTCTCATGGGCAAGTGTTATTTTGTTCCTTTACTAACTCATCAACTTCTTAATCTTACAGAAATAATTCAAGGAGAGGGGAGGACACAAGGAAGCCTTCTGCGTATTGACTGATGTCATACCCTAAAGGAGGTAATGATGCTGCCCAACAGCAGACTCACAGGAAGACTTCAGGTCCCAATACTACAGCTAGAACCAAACACAGGTTCACAGTTTGTGTCAGGTGGGTCACTACTGGATGAAAAGACAAGTCCCCATCACTTCTGTCAGTGTCTCGCTGGTCACAAGCCATCTAAACACATTAAAATACATTAAGTACTTTCTTAAACACACTCTTCCACATCCACAATCACTGTAGTTGTCTCAGAAGTGCGTGTTAATCATAAATGAAAGGGACAGCAGCTTTTAGATCATGGACAAGAAGGCAGGCGGTCCACCAAACAACATCACTCTTGTGAGATCCAAACTAAAAAAACCTGGATACTTACCGCGCTAAGGGAATTTTGCCTGTGCATGAGAACTGTCCTTATGGAGATGAAGGATTTGGTGTCTGCGCCCAGCTCCCTATGTGTATCCACGTGTGCCTTGATTTATACAGTAATCATGTCTGCTGCCTGCAGCACAGGGACTTGTTAAAAAAGCACAGGCAAACGTCCTCCTGCAGAGCACTATTGTACACTTCAGTCAGTGGTGGCATCAGAGAGGATTGACAAATGGACCATGAGGAGGGGAAAAGACTTCTAAGCGTCAAGGTGGTATGGAAGAAGAGGAAAATGGGAAGGACAGACTTGGGAGAGCAGCACAGAAAGTGGAAAGGGAATCTGCAAGAAATAAGAGGGAGAAAGAATACATACAGAAAGCCCAACACAACATGTACCTAATACGCCTCATGGGACTTGGGTAGATAAATCGAAATGGAATAGACCTCCATTTTCATACAGCTGCAAAGATAAACATCCTTCCCATGAAACCATTATAAATCCCTCGTCTTCAAGGTTGATTTAAAAATTGCAATTCAGCTGTTGCAATTTGTATCAGGCTGGAATTTGGCAGTACCAGACATCAAATCAATTCCACGTGAGAAGGGGAACTACAATACTCCATGTTATAGCCTGAAATTGTACTTTCAAGGGTTTCAAATGTACATGACTGCAAAGTGAATGAAAGATTAGGTTAATTTTTAAAATGAAGTTTAGCTCTCAGTAGAGTCAGTGGAAAGATTCCCACTGACTGATTAAAGGGATCCTGTCAGAAACACAGATGATGTGCCTTCAGCATTCTTCCTCTTAAAAACAACCGGAAAAAAAAAAAAGAAAAAGCACAAATATTTAAGAGAAGAACATTTAAGCCCTGGTATTTGACATTGGTATATCATTTACCAGCTTGCCGTACTGCTATCTAGCACATTGGTGTTGCTCGCACATAGTTATTCATTGATTTCCATGTGGTTTTTTTTTCCTCAATACTGTCTTAATCTAATGGGGTTACACCTTCTGCACTAGGCACACAAGGTTAGTATCCCGCATGGCAGGGATCAGGAACCATGCACTGTTACACTTTCTAACTGTTAAAAATATGCAAACTGTGGGTCTGGATCCTAAAAAACACAGGCAGACAAAACTGCCATTTAATTTAATAATGTCAATGGGAGTGTAGCCAGCACGTCAGACCTTATGAAATTAATATGCTGCACTAGCTAGTCTGCTAGTTTATGTTAGAGGATGTGTCGGGCACTGAGAAACACATATCAAATTCAGCCTCACACAATCCTACAGCAAGAACGTTCTGTTTATTTACATGTAAACGTTACTTCTAAACAAACACTGGAACAAGCCTGGTTGTTAGGAATTTGCATCCTGATGCTGATGTCCTTGAAAGGACCGAATTTTCCACACACCCCTTGCTTCTCTGAAGTCACACGCTTTCACCTGCTTGCCTGGTTTCAGGAGGGACTTTGGAAAACCACAGTCTTGCAGCCTGGGCTAAGTCAATCCAAACTCTCACAAGTTACTGGGAGCTCACAATTGCTTATACACAGGCCATAGGATCACACTATGAAGTCTTGCTTCTTTAGGATGCCAGGCTAAAAATATAGCCATTTGCATTAATTGCTCAGAAGAATTGTAGCCCTGAACTACAGCGGTAATTGTACCCCTAGTTGCACAGAACCAAATTTAGCCCTGGAGGCTGAATGAGGCTAGGCTCATCGGTGACCCCCCCTTCCCTTCTGTGGGTTTCAGACACTTCCTTCACCCTGCCTCACACAGTTGTTTGTGCTTAATTGGAAACAGTTGAATTTCCTGTTAACTGGTAAGCAAACAAAGCACCCTCTCCATCAGCACTGGGATCCCTGCTTGGCTGACTTTAAATAGATGAGGCTGACCAGATACTGACCATCAGTTCGGCGAAGAAAGGACTGTTGTGTGAGAAAGCTGCATCCTCCCTCATCGGGCACCCAGGCAGCACAGTGCTGCCACTGCCCATTGAAGCCCCACGGTCAGTTTTGGAGAGATGGATTTAAAAGACAAGGTACCTTTCATCAGGTCAGGAAGGCATCACTGTGCAAAAATCCAGATGCTGGAGGGCGGACAAAGATTTGTTACTTGCCTACAAGAATTTTAGAATGGGAAAGGCACAGGGGGACAAAATACCTTGGCTCTCAATGCAGGAATCTGGCAAAACCCCAAGCCCAGCTCTTCCTGAAAAGCTCAGTGTGCCAGTGTTTCCTGCAGGTACTACTTCAGTGTCGACAGCAAGATGTTCTCAGCAGCACAATAACAGCTGCACAATGCAGGCAGCAACTGAATGGTTGAACAGTTCTTTATACAGGCATGGTGTGATAAAAACCTGGTGTTCTTTTGTGCTTCACAAAGCCCCTACTTTGCTGACTCCAAGTTCAAATCTCACGGGCTATTAGGAGATGGAAGACGGACAATGCATTAACATGCATGGTAGAAAAGAATGTGCTTTATTCTGGAAACCAAGCTTGTGCTAGGATCTGTATTACACCCTAAACACCAAGCCAGAAGCTTCTTTCACGTCGATTAGAAGGTATGTATTTTGGCATGCAGGGATCAAGCACTTAGTCACAGGGCAACTCCAGCCTGCCCTTCATGATGAGGTGTAAGTGGAGCATTTTCCCTTCACTGGCTGTGCTCCCCAGTAGGGGCAAACATAGCAGATATAAATTTGTCAGCAATTGGTGGTCTTGCAGCTTGTTTTTTAAAGGCTAGGAAATGAATGATTTTTCCAGCACCCAATCTTTTCTCTTCAGACAGTAAATCATAGCCAAATAAATGAGAGATGGGAAATTCCCTTTAGAGTCAAATTGTGTTAGGAGGTACAAGTTAAGCCACAGCTAACTCATTTGAATTGCACTGGAAGAACAAGAAGAGAAACAAAAGAAATTATCAGGACAGAAAGGCAGAGCGGGACTGGAGCGACTGTTAGAGGTGGCAAGCTAGAAGCGAAATAAAATAGCAGGTCTCCAAACTTATTCTTTTTCTTTTAGGGTCGGTATGTTCTTTAACATCCTCCTCTTAACAATAAAAGCCAGGCAGTCATGCTGAAATAAGACTGAGCACTGTATGGATGGTTCACCAGCAGATACCAGTCCACAGTATGTCAGCTTGCCTTTGTTACCCCTTCCAAATCTTCTCTTGAGAATATTTAGGATTTTGCTGAAGAGTCCCACGATTCCACGAGGTCTTTGTTTATTCATCTGCAAATCAGTATCATAATGTAGTACCTGCCTCACAGGGAAGTTAGGAGGCTCCATTAATTCTCCTAATGTGCTTCAAGATAATCAAATAAAGGATGTTAGGCAAGTGTATGGTAATGTTATTGTTCCCTGGAAATTCCTCCTTTTCCTAGTTGGCACAATTCTCCCTTTCCCTGCTTAATTTTAACTCCTCTTAGCCCTTGGGCTACAGTTTATTGCTCTGTCTCTAAATCAAGGCCAAAAACTCTTTGCAAATAAATTTCCACTAGCAGCGTTGAGTCAGTGTCAGAGTTTTTGGTGTAAACTGTGGGAATTAAAACGAGCTATGCTGACAGTAACATTAAAATTCAGTTCTCTCATCCCTGCTTACAAAAGATGTCTCTAAAAGATGACAAAGTGTTTGAAGGTCAACAATTGGTTTTGTGCCATATGGGCTGAAGGCTGAATATCCTTGTAAACACTCACACAGATTTGGGGGTGGAGGGCAAGTGCAGGGTGCAGTGAGAAAAAGCCCAGCAGTAAAGGGAAGCTTCAATTACAAGCTGGCCTTGCTGAAGAAAACTACCAATTAATTAGAATTAGCTTAGTCCAAAAATCCTAAACCCATTGGAAGTGAACCCAGTCCTTCCATCTATCAGTCTTATAAAAACAAGGTGTCCATTTTGAGAAGAGTAAGAACAACTGCAGAGAGATTTCATTTGAAAGCCATGATGTCCCGAATGAATAAATCCTGTAAGACAGTGTACTAAAAATATAGCTGAAGTAACGGCTAAAAAGGAGATTGCCATTGACACGACAAAGCGTTAATTATTATTTCTTCTTGATGATACTCCACCCACATAACTTTCTTCTGCCAGTACTTAACACATTATGGTCATTACAGGTTCAAACACTGTAGTAATTCTAGCACACTTGCTGGTATCTTACACGTGGCTGGATATCTGGGACAGTAAAAAGCTCTAAGTTGTGTAAGCCGTAAAGAACATTGATTTATCCACATGGGAATTCTCCTGCGTAGCTGTATCACGCCTGCATTCACATGCTTTTTTTGCTTCCTGTAACTGCCATTACTAAATTAGTTCTCTCTCATTTCAGTGAGTTATTTCATTCTGCCAGATTTCATAAAAATCTCTTCAATCACATAAAGAACATTCCAAAATGTGCAGCAGACCCTACACCAGTGAACTGCAGAAAGCACTTCTGAAGGCTCACTCTGAGGACAACCTCAGCCCTCACGGACATTTGTTCACCAACGTGATGCTCCTTTCAGGGGAACAAAACAAAGCACTTTAAGCTTTTACAGAAAAAATAGAACATATGCATAGAAAATAGAAAAGCATGCATCTTGCTAGTCCCAGCAAAGAATACAAAATTAACAGGAGTGAAAACTACCCAGGAACTCTCGTTGTTTAAAGTAATCTCTGCAGCAAAAAATCTGTATTAGGTTTGCACTGAAATAAAAGATTCTTACCTAACTGCCACCAGGCTGATTCATACTCAACAATGGTATTGGCTTTGGTGGTATAATTCCCAATTTCCTCTGCTGTGAGAGTGAAATAAGGTACAACACGCTTTTTACTAGAATTCAATGGACAGCTAACCTCCGTGATTCTCAATTGAAAGACTACATTTTTAGCCTTTGCAGTGGTTAATAACATGGTGTTTTGCTAAGCCAGCTTCCGGGGCTTTCCCCCCTGAATAATAACTATAATATGCATTGTCTACCACGCTCACGTTCCAATTTATTTGCTATTTTTCTCTTTGCCTAATGAACTGGAAAGCCTGGTTTAAAAATGACTAAGAACATGCAAATTCAAGTATAAAGATTTTTTTTTTTTCTTTAAGAATCGCACACATGAAGTTCCTGGTGTTTCACATGTCAAGGAACTTTCAGAATTACTTAATTTTTTTTTATTTTTATTTTTTTTCTGACAGGCTTTGACCTTCATTCTTCGTGTCTTAAAAGTTCAGTTATCCAGTTATGAGGCTCCCTTCTCAAGACTTTCTGCATTCACATTTGTTGACTCTGCTTTTGATGAATAATCAACATAGTAAAACAAGCTAATAAATCCGAGTTTCCATAAATCCCAACATTGTGACCAGAGACCTGCTTGAGCCTAAATGGCATTTTTATTTACTTGAAGACTATAAAAAGTTGTGTAGATGAATCAAGGGGAAAAGCATATGCCCTCACCTTTTAGCAAAGTATTCTTTCAAAGGCAGTGAAGGTGATGACAAGTTTGAATAAGTGTCAGCTGCAACTGGCTCAACTTTAAAGAGTACCAGAGGGTGTTATTTTTTTCTGTCTAGACCTGAGCAACTGTATCTTGGATACACTCCTTGTTAATGTACTGAAACAACCCCTCGTCACCAGGGATTCCAGATGGACTGCTTCTAGGATCCACTTGCAAGCTGAACCAGGGGCATGAAAGGTGAGCTGACGCTTCCCATTTTTCTCATCCTTCAGTTCTCTTTCCCTTTGAGTTCAATCTCAGGGTTTCCTCCATCTTTACATTAACCTTTGTCCATCATTAAAATCAACAGAACAGACTGCAAGCTATGAACACACCAGAATTAATATAGTATAATGCTTAAACTACTACAGGCTTTCCAAAGCGGGAGGTAGTATATACTGCTCTTAAACACCTCCCCTCTATGTATGCACTTCTGAATTCCAGCCTTCAGAACCAGAGAGAAAGCAGTGTTGATTTGGACTTGAGGAAGAAGAGATGGATCTGCTCCAGAGGCAACTCTTGATTGCTATGAGTTCAGAGGGCTGCCAGCACAGAGCACTCTGACAGGGAGTAATGAAGGGCACCCCAGCTGTTTCATCCCTGGATAAATCCACACATGTTCGGAACAGTCTGGCAAGAACATGGAACAAAATCAGAGTTAGTGAGAGTTTTTTCCAGTGACCTCACAAGAGCAAGCATTTCTCTCTTGCTGTGAGGCTCACACTCTGACGCCAACAGGAAAGCACCCATTTTTTATTAAGATGAAGAACAGGAAAGCACCCATTCTTTTAAGATGGAGATGTCTTGGTGGATACTTCTTCCTATTTTGTACATAATGGTTAATAATCCAAACAAAGCCTTAAAAAGGTACAAGATTCATACCTAATCATGTAGACAGACCTGCAGATGACTGGTTCCTCTTATGCTCATTCCCAAACACACGCTATAGCTAACACTTTCCATTGCTGCAAACCCAAGCATTATTAAAAATTATTTAACTACCAAACCAGCTACGTTAGTGATGATTCTGTTCATATTAGCAGGTTATTCATTGGTCAAAGTATTTTCAATGATATATAAAAATGACCACAAGTCTTTTCCTTCACTACAACATTAAATTTTTGGTTGACTTGGCAGTAGCTATTCACAACTAAAGTATGTTTATTAAAATAATGTGGAAATCACCCAATACAAAGTCGTCTACTTCTCAGGGAGATTTCCTAAATCTCAGATAATTCATGTTTTCCTCAAAGATTGATGGTACAACACATCAAAGAGCCTTCAGATCAGACCTCCTGAGATGTTGTCACGTAAGAGGTAAAGAGCCAGAAACGAAGCAAAAGAAAGCAGAATATGGAGGAGCTGGCACCACAGCAATCAAGATGTAGAGAGAAAGGCAGCTGCAATTACAGAGAAGAAAGGAGAAATGCCTGAAATATGAATCCTTTAGAGGAAGAAAGGATTTGGTTGAATTGCAGTAAAGATTAGGAGCTTGTCAATACTGGGATCCTCAGGAAAATCCAGACAATTGAAGAAAGATGAGATTTCACAGCTAATTCTTAAAACATACTAATCTTCCAAGGCATGCAGAGTTAAATTGAGGTAAGGCCACTTCAGAATAAAATCACTCATACAGGGATCAATGCACTTTAATTAAAGCATAGTTGTAGATAATGAATCTTACCTATCTACATCCTGGAGAATAAGGACATGGTGACATACAGAAAGGAAGATACAAAAAGATAAAAGACACAAAGAAGACACCTGAAAAAGTTTGGTTGGCAAAAAAATGGTAAAACTTTATCCTAGATGAACCAGATATTTGACATCCTTGTCTGTACTCAGTTTCTCCAGAACCCTCACGTGTAGGAGTAATATTTGGCATTGCTGGTAAATTGTAAAAGTTCTGCAGGTTCAGCAACAGATTACATCCTAGAAGGTTTCTGTAGATGTTGTGAAGATCACATAGCCTGCTGTGGTTCATCAGCTGGATATCCTGTGCATTACTACAGGAAGTAATGACAGTAGCAAAAGCATTTCAAGTAACAGCACAGGATATTTCCCCACCCTTGTTCCTGTTATTTAAAAATTTAGCTGAGGCAGTAAGACTGCAGGACTTTGACACTCATTGGACTATTACTTCACATGCGAACTCACCTCCCAGCTCAGTCCTACCCCAATCCCTTTCCAGCTACCCACATGACATCTGCACACACAAGGTGTTTGTTTCCCTTGTTCCTCTCAGACAAAAGCTTTCTGAGATGTTTTTTGACTTTAAACTACAAGAGTTCACTGAACAAATAAAATACAACTACCTTTTCTCAAGTAACCGTTATTGAATTTGCTGATAAGGATAAAGCTTGTACAAACAAATGCCTGATGTGGGGTAAGTTTTCACACTGTTTCCAGCCAGCCGTGTCTGGAGTCTGTTTACTCTGGTAGCACACGGCTCCAGCCCTATCAATGAAGAATTCAATCCTGTGGAGTGCAGGTGTTGTACTCCATAAGGCATGCAAAAATGCTGAGGTCTACTGTAATTAGTTTTCAGATTAAATCTGGCAGTTTAGTATGTCTTACGTGCAATCAGTAACAAAAACAAAAAATATGTTCTAAAATTAAAGGGAACTGAAAAACCCCAAAGCTATGAAATATTTCCCTACCCCTTCTTGTTTAATGATAAAGAACTATTTCTGCATTTGAGCTGCATGCATGAACAGCACTTTTTTTGGCGAGCTCACAAGAGAAGGTTTTTTCGGTTCAGACTCTCTGTGCTGCCATCCCAGTTCTGAGCGTAAATTGGACACAAACCTCTTCCGCTGAGCCATAACAAATCTCTTCCAGAAAGGGTGCTGTCTGATGTTGGCACAGACCTGCCAGGTTGTGTCCTTAACTACTGCTTCCCAAAAGACCATTGTATGGAAAATAAAGAAGGGAAAGATGCCGTGAACAATGCGTCTTTGCGTCTCCTGATTTCCAGGAATAGTACGGACGGCCCCTGGCTGTGACATGGATTTCGAACACCTCTCCCCAGCACATACTCAAGCCAGGCTTTCAGAACCGAGGGCTGCTCTAAAGGCTCATTATGCCACGTGCAGGATTCCCGTAGGTTTCTGCCACTCTCTGAGATCTTACAAGCAATTAGAAGCAACAGGAACTTTATTCTATAAAGTCAGGGTTTATAGCTTCCCCGTCTCCTTTCAAACCCTGAAAATTACAGTATTGTTACTTCTCTAAAGCAAGGAATTTCAAAGAGCTGCAAATTAGCTACGTGAGACTGGGATGAATAATACCTTCTAACCACTGTGAATTCCAGTAGGAAATTCATTTCCACTGACTGACTTTATTTCAAAAGTGTTCATACACTATGGTGATTGTCTGCAAATATGGTTTCTACATGAACTGAAGAAGTAGAATTTTTTTCTTGACAAGTAATTATTGAGTATTTGGTCTTTCTGTAAGGAAGAGAGATACCACTTAGAATCAATTTAACATATCTACTTTACCTGGAGCCTGTGTCCTATTCTTGAAAGTGGGTGCAAAATCTTAATAGACATAACATAAGCCTATCTGATTCATTTGTGAACAATACCAGAGAAGATATATGTTTACATTTCTTATACTCCATTTCAATTTCTATACAGAAATATTCAAGTAAATATGTACACTTCCTGGAATATTCCGTAGGAACGGTAAGTATTACTTTGTAGGAATGGTAAGTTCCTTTGTGCAAGCTTCATATATATTGATAAAGTCAACCAAGAGTAAGCCTACATCAAACAAGGAGTGAGTTTACTACAACACCCTGGAAAGCAGAGTTTATCCATCTACCTTGGCAGAGCCTTGTGCCGACAAAACTATACGGCTGCTGCACAAAATCACTAAATGCCAATTGGTAAACCTCTGCACACTGAGCCGTAATGATGCTCCTCCTGTTTCTACACTCCAGTACCTACATACAGGGGTTTAAAAATACTGTTCCTCACTAGCTTGCTCTACAAGTGCACCCAGCCAGTGTCAGCACAGGGCTGCTGCAAATCCATTCACCAGACAGTGAATGTACTTGCAGCAAATTTACTGGACCAATTCCCAGGTCTTTAGCAGATTTTTTCATTTTTTTATTTTAATAGGGTCATTGCTAGATGTACCAGCACTGTAGAACTACCCTCTGCTTATTTAGAGCAGCCTCCACTTTTTATATTTTTTTTCTCAGTCAGCCCTTTTGAACACAATAGGATTGACAATCAGATACAAGTTCTGAAAACAGTTCCTTTTTTTTTTTAAAAAAAAGAGTTCACTGCAGATGATATTCCTTTTCCCAGTGGCAATCTGATTGCTGATGACAGCCTAAATTTCTTGTATGAAGCTCAATAATCAAACTGCAATGTCATTGCTCTTCATATTGTTCATGAGTGGTGAAAAGTTATTTCCCAGGAGTCATGCTCTTCCCAATTTCTCTCTTGTGCTGCCCTAGCACTCCTGAATTTTTAAAGTTATTCTTGGTTTCCTCTCAGAAAAAAAACAACACTCACTGCCTAAAAGACCCACAGAACTTGAGATTTTTTTTGATTTTTGCATTTAAATATGCAAAGCAGATGCAGATGTCTGCTTGCATTTTTCAACCATCTGCTTTAATAACTACAGGATGGACTCTATACTGACCTTGCTTTCCAGTCCCATAGTCTATGAATAAAACTGTTTAAAACATGACTTAAATCCAATGACCGATTTGCAAGAAACCCCTCACTAAAGAGGCCTGGAGTCTGAAGGCACACCGTTAGTTTTATACCTTGTCTGCTGACAGGAAATGTCTCCTTCTTTATTCTCAAATACCTGACAATGACTGAATACCAACACCAAAGTTTATAAACTCTGTATTTCTTTATTCATCAAGTCATCTTTTTTGTTAAGTGGCAGCTGACAAAAACATACCCCTTTTGGAAGGAAACTTAAGAATCACCCAAAGGTAACTTGCCAGCTAATGCAATGCATATTTATACCTTTAAAGAACAGTTTCCCTGTGTGCCAGTGTTGCTAACTCCTACAATTTTTATCACAAGGCTGTGTAACATTGGGTATTTTCTTTGATCCTCTGGCTTCTGAAACCACGATATTAAATGAATTTCCAGGAGCAAGAGAACTATCTGGTCCCTTGGTATCTGTTGCAAGCTTGCCTCTTCATCATTTTGAAGACCTGATCAGTGGAGCTTGGTAACACCATGTCTCTTTCTATTTCCAGAAAAACAGCACTCTTCTAGGAGTGTTATGAAAGACTCAGTGATGTGTTTTATTGCCACTTGTCAGACCCAGGCTAAGGAATTCACACTATTGATAAAACCAAGCTTTTGGAGTACCACTTCTTGCAGACAGAGGTGAGCTTGTTCTGGCCCTCAGGCATTGCTCAGCCCAGCATCGCAGACCCAGGTGAGGGGCAGAGCCGGATGTGATGCCTGCACCAGATGGGCTGATTCTGCCTGATGCCAGTGGTCCATGGAGATTTTGCATCAACAGAAGGTGCAGAATCTGTTTAAAAGAAAGTCCTGTGCTGCCTATTCTTGTCACTGAAAAGTACAGATCTGTGTTCTGGCCTTTGAAAGCGTGCTGCACCTTCCAGTGCCACTGACTGCACCAAGAAGTCTTGAATATTCAGCAGTTCTGAAAGTCATGACATATCCCTTAAGCCTCCATGAATGCAAACAAAGTGAATGGTAAGAGCAAACCCCTGGAGAAAATAAAATATTAAAATCTCTTCATTTGTAAGAAAGGGAAAAGTATCAAATGCATCTCCAGTAAAATAGTCCCTTTAGCATTAACCTTTATTATTAAGCAAAATAATAGAACTGATCACTCCTTAGTACTTCTACTAAAAATACAAAGCAGACAATTAATGTTACACCTCTTCGTGTCCCTGTACAGAAAAGAATATTATTTCGTGCTTTGAAAAAAATAGATAATATATTTATCTATGATCACTGAAGGAATCAGTATGAAATAACTGCATACAGTGCTTTCTCTACCAGTCCAACTTTCCCATGTACAGCTTGTAAATAGGCCTTTGATGATTAACCTATTCCACATAATCACACAAAGAAAAGTTATTTAGCCGTATTTCCATTTTAGTTTACAATATCTAGACCAATTCTCATACATACTGAATATTAATGAACTACAAAGAAATAATTATAAAGATCATCCTACATAACATACATCTACCCATTCAACAACTTCCACCTGAACAGATTTTAATATCCACAGATTTTCATAATATTTCTTAATAAAACCTGTTCCTAACAGGAATTTCTGCACTTGCAATTTTCTCATACAGAAGATACAAGCATAAGCAGCACTTGTTTTCATTTAATGCCTGCAACTGGCCAGAGCACCTAGCCTGATGGTCACCACAAATTCAAGAACACTTAACTGGGACTGCAAGAAGGTTACAAAGATATCTGCTCTCTCAGGTATTACTCGATATCAGCAGACCAGCAGTCCTTTAATTCTTGGGCTTGAAAGTAGCACAATGAAGTAACTCCAGGAAGTCACAAATCATTCTGCTGTATGCCAAGCCTGTGAAAATCACTGTGTTACCAAGGTGGCATACAGTTATTTCAACTTTTTCTTTATTATTTTGTTGACTTGACCCTAGCAAACACCTGAAGTAGTAACATTTTTTTTTTTTTTCATTTAATCTGCATGCAAATCTTCACCAGTAGCTCCTTTGATAAGCAGCAGACTAAGGCACATGTCCAAAACTCTCCACATCATCAGAATATTCCAGTGGACAAAATCCACCTACCATAGTATCCATGTTCAGCAACAATTGCGAACAAACCTCCAGAGAAAGGCCAAGAACAGAAGCAGCATTACCGAATGCTTGTAGCATTTCACGTATTTAAACCCCTTATGGCTTTGCACCATTTTTCACATATTTTTGTGTATATCTGACTTAGTGCTTCAGCTACCTAGTAACTCTGCAGAGGTGGATAGAGAGGGGAAGGAAAAAACAGTAACTAATTAAAACTTACAAACCTCCAAATGACCCAGTCAAGTTTTTTTTTCAGGTGCATTAATGCTTTACATTCTGCTACCTGTGTAAGTCACACAACTAGGAGGCAAGTAGCGTGTTTCTCCTTGGAGGTATGGAAATCTCCTGCTCTGCATACTGCAGAGCACTGATGCTTGATAGAGAACACTGAGCGAGCTGATACAAATCACCTGGGGGTCCAGCCATCTGCCTCTCACCCTACCAGATCAGAAGATCTCAGCTTTAAACCTGCTTCCTACTTCAGAAAAAAAAAACCAAAAACCAAACCAAAAACAAAAACAGTGTTTTACCCTTGGTAAATGTATGCCTAGATAGGACACGCTTAAATTTGCAGGGTAAAAATGCAACCTTCCTAACCCAGGCTGGATTGTTTTTCTTTTTTCATTTGAAGAAAATGGCAGCTGTCTGAAGCTGTTGAAGAAGGCTGAAATGGTAAAAATAATCTTGAAGGAGAATTAGGAAGCTAAATGCAAGTAAGGTGGTCAGAAGTGTGCAATAAATGCTATTTAACCTCGGACTCTCATTCATCATGGCTGTCACTGAGCATGTGTGGCACACACAAAAGTGTTAATAAACTTCATAAAAGGCTTTTCCCACATGGGTTTTTGTTTCTAAATTATAAGTTTTGTCTGAATTAAGCTTTATTTTTTTAAATTATATTGAATTATCTGGCTTTAGAAGGAACAAAACAATATTTTACAAACTTTAGTTCAATGTTGATAAAGCATAACACAAACTCAGCAATTGCTTACCAGACCTCTTCCCTCAAGACCACCCTGAAACTCCAAACAAGTCAAAAGGGCCATACTGAGAATAAATATCAAAGACATTGCCAACTTCGTCTTTCTGTTTAATTAGCAGACAAGCTCATTAGCAGAAAAGATGTATAGGAGAGTACGCCTGCAGCCTTTCCTCACATCAAGGACTGTAGGTTGCAGTCACATATGCAGAAAGCAGCCCAGCGCTGGCAGCAGTAGCAGGATATGGTAGAACTGGGGACAGAGAAGTCTGTCCTCTATTAAGGTGAAACCTCTGCATCATGCTTGTGCCATAAACTGAGATTTGGCATCTTTGGTTGGAAGCCAAACCATCAATTCAGGAGCACAGAGCACAACTGGCAGAGCACAGCCTTGCTCTTCACCAGTTATATTTTCTGCATGAGGGAGGAGCAAGAGGGAAAGATAACCCATGTCTTCAGCATCCAAACGCTGTCTTGTCCCACAGAGCACCGCACCGTGAACAAACCAACACAGATACAGGTGGTAAAGAAATAACTAGCACCAGAAAACATGCATGATATATGTGTGCATGGGAGGAGGTGAGTGTCTGTGCCTCGTCTGCACAGGATGTGCAGGGGTAATTCACAATGCATCCACTGGACCCTGCTTCTGGGCTCAAAGCCGCTCAATAAGCAGCACCGCTTACAACTTAGATTTTAGCAGTTGTTCAGCACACAGCAACTAATACTCACAAAGCCCTCCAAGAACTGAGAGACTGTTTGAACTAAAGGCAGTTCACTGCAGCCTCTCCAAGCAGAAGCGTGTCCACCTAATTATACCTGGGATGTTGTCAAGCACATTTTAGCTTAAAATGCAAACAAAATCCTAATTTTAGAATTTCTTAAACTCTTTTCTATTGAGAAAATAAAATTTGAGAGACTTGCAGAGTCACAGCTGTTACTAATCAAATTTATTTAAGAAAGCGATGTGAAGCAGCATGTTTGTGAAAGTTCATAATCACAGCACAATTAAATCACTTTTACAGAGCATTTATTTGAAAAGTTCTGTACACAAACTTTAAATATGGAGGAGAATATTTCCCTCACAGTTTAGGTTTGATTTCATTCCTGGAAACCACTATAAAAATCCTGCTTGCTTGCAGCAGGGTTCTTTATTTACACTTGGTTTTAGTTTTAAGACCTGTGACAAACACCAGATTGCTCTTGTTCTTCACAACGTAAGCAGAGCTGCCGCACATACTGCCCTGCCTCCTGGTACTACCCAGCCAGCATGCTGTACTCCAGACTCACTCCAGAGCAGTTGGCTCAGCAGGTTTATCCTCTGCGGACATCCAGATCCAGAGCTGGAATAGGGGCTTTGAACTTCATATGCCTCCTGGCACATCAGCAGTTACAGGCACAGTATGACAATCATATCTTAAAATGATGTTTCTTGCGTAGTATCTTCACCTACTACAAAGACCAACTCTATACTCGCTGCCTGCACAAAGGCAAGTCCTGCTCATTTCAGCAAGAGTTTTGGGTCCAGGAGAGACCTGGGGGCCTCCTGCCTCCAAAGCCACCAGCTTCTGCCCTTTCCTTCCTCATCCAGAAAAACTCTCTCTTCGAAAATACAGACTGACATTTTTTAGAATAGTTAGAATATAAAAAAAATCTAATTTTTAAGGTTTTTAATCTATGTATCGAGCTGGGCTTTTGCTTCCCTGCTCAGGCTACTGATAGTTTTCCTAAACAGCATCAGGTGCAGGGTTTTTTAAAGGAAGTTTTACTCGCTCAGTGGAAACTGGCCAAAAGCCATGAGCTTGTTCCAGACAGCTGACTGGCCAGCTGCAAAGCATAATGCCAATGCCCTTCCCTCATGGCTGCAAACATGTCAGCTTACCATTGGCCTGGCAGCTAGAGGATCATACCACCAATTAGCAGCTTCCCTCAAAATGCAAATACTGTGAAGCCTCCTTCCACTTCTTTGTCCAAGATTCATTACAACAAAATCGCTTACTGTACTTCTCAAGGCCTCTTCTCTCTGCACAGCTACAGGTCAATCTTTTCCTGACAGCAAAAATGCCTTTCCAAGCCAGTCACTCAAGATGCTCGGCAATGATGAAACCTGCTTTTCTCTACCAGCTTGTGAGAGAAGTCAAAGGAGTCTCGTGAGATTTCCCAGGCAAAGGAGGAGGGTGTGGAGATGGAGGAGAGTCCCATCTGGGCTTTCTTCCTCCCCCACCTACCAAAGTCTGTACGAAGGGTAAAGAAATCAGGCAGAGAGACAAACGATGTCACTTGCATCTCCTGTGTACCATCTGTTTTTTCCACTCCAGGCTTCCTATATACTTTAGATGGTGACAGCTCATCAGAAAGGAATCGTCCCACAGCATACTGCTAGCTTGTAAGGCACAGAGAGCAATGAAATACAGCATTTTCATCCTCCCCTCTCCTCTCACACCTCAGCACTTCGGCTACCCCTCTTTACTAGTATGGATATATACCTCCAGCTAATACCTTAATCCCTCTGTTTCTAGAAAACTTCCACTCACCAGCCTTGATCTTATATTTTCCTTGCTTCCTATAACAGTTTATTCTTTAAAAGTTGCTCTACTTATCTCTTTTTGTCTCACCACTTGTAGGGGGTAGCTGGGATCCAGCAAGAGCAGTATGGTACCACAGCTGTATATGCTCATAATTACAAGGTTTATGGGCTTCTTGTTGTCTTACTCAGTCATGATGTTACCTTTTCAAAGATAATATTTTTGAGAGATTACACATACCAAAAGCACTGACTGACCTCGATAAATGTAACTTCAACATAATTAACTGGGGAGCACCTATCAAAAACATCTTTCTCTTCAATAAATTATTTTGAGTGAAGCTTCAATCAAAAAAATGTGGTCGAGATAAAGTGATACCTCAACCTGGATGATCTTAGTGGTTTTCCTAGCAGGCTGGGGGGAGAAATCTGCAAAGTATTCCTCACTTTCTTGCAATCTCTCCCACAAGCTCACAGAACAGGCATTAACCTGACATACAAACTTTTCCAAATATTGCCAACATTTCAAAGACATCACAAATATTGAAGCACAAAAATTCTCTGTTACTTTTTCTCCTCCAATGCAGCCTTCAGCAGGATAACACTGCTTCCCATCTTTTGCCTGCTGAGTTAATGGTGAAAATATGCACTAAGTATGGTGTACTCAGTTCAAGAAGAGGGTTTCATTTAAATTGATAAAAAGTGAGGATTTTTCCTGCAGTTAGGGACACATCTTGTCCTTAATTTCCCATTTAGTCTTGCAGGTGCTGGAAAATTGTTTAATCTTTTTATATCTCATGGTAGAACATAAAGTTGAGATGGAGTTTAAAGCAGAGAATTACAGCAGTGACTTAAAGATGTCCTAGTGTTTTCTAAGTCAAAGCCAAGGCTGAAGACAA
This sequence comes from Cuculus canorus, assembly GCF_017976375.1. Lineage (NCBI taxonomy): Eukaryota > Metazoa > Chordata > Aves > Cuculiformes > Cuculidae > Cuculus > Cuculus canorus. Next base: position 61,360,584 of record NC_071441.1, read on the forward strand.
TGTTCTTGTTTCACACCTGTTGATGTCAATGGGAAAAACTGTGTATGCTCATGGGAGATCACAGGTTCCATCATGAGAGTGTCCCACCTATTTCCTAAAAGATAATCTGTCTAGTTAGCCTGAGCTCTCTTATCACTCAATGGCACCTCTGTTTCATCCTAACTGGTTTCACCCAGGTTGCAGAAACTGCCTTTCCTTCTCTGAATCAGCAAGACTCAACCTGGAGCTCGCAGCACGCCTATACGGCTGCCGAGACAACCCTCTCAGCAAGGTGACTTGGTGCCACAACACTGTCTCCATCTCTTCCACCTTGTGTTGTACACACTGAAAAATCCGACGATCTCTCCAATATACAATCTTACTGTTTTCCAGGCTACTCTGTGAGCATTGAGATGGGTTTGGGACAGATGCCTACGGAGTCTGTGGTTTGTACCGAGTAGAACTGAGGGCTTCCAGTTTTAACTTCTCCAAACCTGAAGTTACTAGCTTGAAAAGTAGAAATCTAAACCAAACAATTTAGAAGTCTCAATAAACAAATGCCTGGTCTGAAAAGTCTGAGTATTTAAAACAGGTGTGAGTGAAGCAATCAGGCAATATCTTTATTTGATGATGAATTTCCAAGCATCACTGATGCATTGTCAATACATCACCTTCAGAATGTACCCAGGAATGGAGTCTTTCGTAATTCTTTTGGCACGTCTGATTTATTTATGCATGCATTTGAGTTGTGTCTGTTCTAAATCTCTAGATATTTTAGTCATGACACATTTCAAACACATACAACTCACTTTTTTTTTTTTAATGTGAGACCTTATCAGATGAGACTGAAAAACTAAGTCTTTTCTTTGTGCATAACTTTCTTCTTCCTTGATGCCAGCTGCTTAACAGCGGCTTTCTACCCAAGACCACCTGCAGGCTTGCAGATGGTAGGACAGAGGTATGGACTGAGTGGAGGGCAAATGTGTGAACGAGTCAGAAGCAAGCACCTGTCTATAAAGCAATCGCAGGATGCAAATACAAACACATCACCTTTTCAGAAACATCCTCCCCAGATGGGAGTCCAATGTACCCTGGCAGAATGGATTCAGGGGAGGCACAAATTTAAAACCATGAGGGAAGTCAAGAAGCCCAAAATCAGCATGGCAGCACAGGCATCTTCATCAGCTGGCTGTGCTCTTCTGCTGATTTCTCAGCCTGTGTTGATCTCAAAAGATCAGCAGAGGTGGAAGCGGAATTACTCCAAAACATGTAAAACTGTCTTCATGGGCATCTTGCTTTGAAGCAGAAAAAACCTGGGCTTGACTCCTTCATGCAGAAGTGACTCTTGGATGGCTACAAGAACCTGCATTTAACCTTTCCAGATTCATATGACTATTGTTCAGCAAAAGAAGGCTGAAAGATGCTTTGTCTCAAGCAAAATAGAAATTAAATGGTTTAAAACAAGCACTGAGTTCACATGGGACTGACCTGAGGTAAAATCCAACTCAAAATGCACATGATTTCCAAAGAAGCTAAAAAAATTGATTGGAAAATTGAAAATTAAAATGGTTTTATTTGTGGGTCAAACTCATTTTGAGCTGATGTCTAACTCACTTCTAAAATAATGAATTACTTGAATTACTATTTATTTATTCTTCTTAGCCCTGGGACAACATACAGCTGCTGTAGTCTATTTTTCTACATCTTGCAAAAACTTTATACATTTCTAAATTCTGGAAGCTCTTTAAACATAAGAGAGTATTTAAATATTCTTTTGAGCTACAGGAAATATACTTCTTATGAGCAAGGGGAAGTGCTAGAACTACTGCCAGAAACTATTTAATAGCTTGAAGCAATTTCTATGCTCTTGTTTGAACAGGAGGAAAATGAAATATTGTTTAAAGTATATAGAATCTCTTTCTATCTCCCCTTCCCTCTCAAAAATCCAACTAATTTGCCTTAACTTAATCTGAGCTTTTAGCCTCCCTTCCCTGCGGTTACTAAAGAACTAAGCAGTCAGAGAACGGGAGCTCAAGATAGAACAAGTGAATGTTAACCTGGGACATCATTTTGCTAATATGCACAGCCACTGTTTCTCCTCAGAGCAAATGGTATTGTTTTATGTTCAACTGGTTGCACTTGTATAGTTTGATTGTCTTATCTGTCCTGTAAGGCTGAGCAAAATGGTGCAACCACTGAAACTAAACATGAATTTATTTTCTGTAAAAGCAGGGCTGAGACATGAAAGCTGTGAAAGAATCTTGTTAGCAATTCCTTGTGTAGGCAGCATGTCTCACTTCAATAATATGCATTACGGCCTTTACCCATCGCTGCGAATTCACTTCTCGAGCTTTTCTGCACATCAGTTTGGCTAACCCACTTTCTAACGTCTCTGTCTCTGCATAAGCAAGCTGAAAACTATATTGCTTCTTATACTGCAAACAGTAAGGCAACACATGCAGGCACAAAACCAGTGCCTTTGAAGAGCATGGCTTGTGTCCATCATTTCCTGTTTTTGTTCCATGTTTTTTACTACCGTAGTTATCATCTGGACGCCTGAAGCGTCTGCACTGAGACTCTGAAACACAAGAGGGCAGGCTACATGCAAAGGAAAAACAACACTGCGTTTTCCTTCCAGGTTTCACGATGTAAATAGCCCAGCTGAACCAGCCTGCTGGAAAACTTTAGAAGAGGTGCATTCCTCACTTTCAGCATAAAAATGAGACCAAGCTATTCTGTTTCTCTAGGCAGCACATTAATAGTTTTAACTATATCTCTGCATTTAGCAACTGTGTCAAAAGGTGAAAGGTCTTTTTTCTTTTGAAATCTGTAGCAATGCCTAGTGCGGCTATGCAACGGTAAGAAAAGTCACTTGAATCACAGAATCATAGAAAAGTTTGGGTTGGAAGGGACCTTAAAGCCCTCTTTCCACCCACTGAAATCTTTAAGGCTCCCCCTCACACACACCCCATAAATGTATTTCAGTAGATGTGTTGTGTTTGTTCTTACACAACCCTGTTTTTTTTTAAATGCGGGTAGTTGTTAGAGCAGGCTGTCATAGGATGGTTGCCTAGAAGTAGGCAGCACAGCTGCGAAGTAGCACCACAGCCCCCCTACTTTCTCCGATGGTTTTCTGCTGAAAAATTTCCAGTACTAGACTCTTCGCAGCTAAAATGCCAGTTTCAATGTACAGAGACCATTATAGCACAATGTCTTTTTGATGTTCATGATATTCATTTGCTCATGAGTCAATTTACTGCAAAATTTTCAAATTTCAGTAATTAACAATTCTTACTAAAGTCAGCAAGGTTTATGTTGCTGATATGAACGAGTCAGAGGTTAGCTTTCCTAGGTAAATGCCATGCCCGGTGAAATAAATACGGACATGCAGTCTGAAGCAAAACTGTGCCCTCATTTTTCTGTTTGATGTTAACAGCTCAAACGTTAGATCCTGCTAACCCATATTTTTGTGCCTCAGATCAGCTCCTCTGCACTTATCTACATGAGCAACGTCATTGGTTTTGATGACATATTCACGCAAACTAAGGCTTGTTTGAATAGAGATTTACAGCTGGGAATCCAGATATTTGGATTTTGGGAGCCTCACACAAAGGTGCTCCAGGTTTTGAAAAGTTCTTCAAGTTCTTTGACTGTGACAACAATGAATTCTTTCATCTGTTTCAAAGGAAAACAGATTACTGACCATTTACAAAAAAGAAAAAAAAAAAACCAAACCCAGAAAATCCTTAAAGTCTAAAGAACTGATTTGCTATTCAAGGTAAATCAATGCAAGCATTCTTAGAGGCCCCTTCTCCCAACATTTGCAGTCATTATATAGTCTACATTTTCCACCCTTCTGCAGCACATCACCAGCTTTCAGTTGCATCAACACATTACCAGAAAAGGCCTGGATGAATTGCCTTTCTCACATAAACAACACTTGAGCTGGGTGCTGTTTGGGTTGTTGGTTTTTTTTTTTTGCAAAAATATGTCTCCTGCAGGATTTCAGCTACACGAGAGAACTTATGACAAACACAGATGAACACAAACAAAAACAACTGGTCAAAAATGTAAAGGGTGCATGGAAAATGAATTAAAATTTGTGTCAGAGAACGTACTCAGTTCTGCACTTCGCCTTTTATTTTCAAAGATTTTCTTCGATAGATACTTAAACACATGCACGTAGCACTCTAAGAAAAATGTTTTGACAAATCAAAACTACATTATTTTCACAGTCAGCCAGTCAGTCACCAGCCTTCATCTCACACCTTCAGGCTATTAGCTCCAGGTTGACTAAATTGCCTTTTTCTTTTTTTTTTAATCTTGGGAAAGGAAGTGTTCTGGCAGTATCTCTAGGTCTTATGCTTACAACAGGATAAAGCAAAAAAAGACAACACCGCCCTAGAATATACACGTCTCATGACGGAATTAATCAGTGTATCTGGACATGATGAACTTCCCTACAACAGAATTAAAAGGAAACACCTTGCAGATAATAATGAAAAAATGTAGAAGCTCGTGCAAAAATCTTTCCTTTTTCTCACCACAGTTCTAAAAGCGTTCAGTACTTAATTTCTTTTCAAAGACCAATGAATTCCTACTCAAATTCAAGAATAATTCCACCAGGTGAGAAAAAAGTTTGTCTTCTTGCTTTTTCACAAAACCTGAAAAGACTCATCTCATTGCTTCCTTTCCAAAACCAAAAAATTTCCACACAACGCATTTCTGTAAAAGAAAATCTCACTGCATGGACACAGCCCTTAAAAAGTGTGTTATATAATCATCTCCCTATAACAGACTACAGCAAATTTAAAAAATCAATTTAACAGTCGTAATTTTTGATTAATATGGTTAGGATCAGTAAGTTGTAATTGCAAAAGCTGTGCATTCATGATTAATAAGTACAAGTTATTCGGAAGTGTAATGTGCTGAACACTATTACAAGTTTTTACACATAGTACCAAATTCTGATACAGAAAATGAAATTCAAAAGTTGATTTTAATGCATGATGACCTTCTTTCATTAGAAAGCTATGATGAAAAGCCAGTACTATAAAGACTACGACCCAAGGTTCAAGACTGCAGTTTAACAGCCAGTGATCCCCTCTGGATAATACAAATATTCTGTGTAAAATGCAGGCTGCCTTTAGCCATGCTCATGGCGTGAGGTATTTCTCAAGAAAGACAGTCCCATGAGATTCAACCTCTACTTTGCTGTCAGGTGACAGACACTGGGCTGTACCCTATGTGTTAAGCAAGCCCCGGAAAAGCAGCTCCAGAAAACAAAAAGGCATCCCAATCCCATCTCTTCCATCCTTCTGTCCTGTGCTGATTGCAATCACAGCATTTCCCACACAAACCCAGGCACACCGGCCAGGGCTCCAGCTGACATCCCATCACTCCTTCCCATCCATCCACCCTAAAGAATCCAGCAGGCAGGTGTGTACTCTGCCCAACTTTCGCTCAGGTCCCTCTGTCAGCACGCAGCCCAAGATAAGTTTTAGCCTCCCAGGAACATCCAGACAGTAAAGATGCTATTTAACATTTGTGATCACAAAGTGAACTCCATAACACAGCCAAGAAGACATAAATATAACAATTACTTTACCAGAAAGTATTATTTTCTCTTCCTGATGAGATCAGTACATTTGATGCTAAAAGTCAACTAGGATGCAGAACTGGTATGGCCAACTAGAGAAAAACCTAAAGAACTACATTGAACCACAAATGGAGTAAAGGGTAATTGCTGAGGTCTTCAGTAGAAACTGTTCTTTAACCTCCTTCAGAAACAAGACTTGGCTTCTACACTGACTATACAATCACTTACTGCTCACTCCCCTGTTTCTTGGAGGAGAAAAATAAACAATAAGCAAAAAAATAGTTAATATTAAAGAAAGTACAGATGTATCTTACAGAACTGCTTACATTAATTTGTATACAGAGCAATTCTATACCTAACTTGGAACTAAATGGAGTACAATAAATTCTTACAAGAGAAACAACTGAATTTGTACCCCTACAGCTTTCAACCTAAGATGTTTTCCACTGTAACAATTTCTAATGCAATCACCAGTTCCCTTCTAAAGGGAATTACAAAATGACCAGGGCATATTATTTTGTGCTACCAGATTGTCAATCTGCTAGATACGTGCACATTGTGAGCTTAACAGTAAAAATGCTGGAATTAATTTAATATAAAATACGTGTATACAACAGAGCACACAAAAGCCAGACTATAGAACAGAAACTTCTATACTATGTGAGAGTACAAAATTACAAACACATATTTTCTATGCAGCTACCAGAAAAGAAAACTTTGTCATCTTTAAAATTAATGTGAAAATACTGGACTTAAATTTGTTCAGCTGGTAGGACTCCTGAAGGTGGATTACAAATAACAGGCGCATGTTCTCAATCTGTTTGTTGATCTTACTTGAAAAATTGACAAGATTGGGTAGTAAAGTAGCAAGAGGAAGCTTTAAAACTAATCTTTGAACTGCAAGCTACCCATCTGAAAGTTAGAAAGTGGCTAATTTTCCAGATTAGTTCCACTTATACTGAATTCTTTAATCTGAACTGCGCAGCTTTTAACATGATTCTTTCCTTGATGTGAATATTCAAGGCTTTTTTTGTGAACAGTAGATACGTATCAAGCTTATCTGTGCAAGCACAAATTGCTTTATTAGAACTGGAGGGAAATCACTTAATTCTGGAGACACTAATGGAAAGTGCAAACGAAATGGCATTTAAATATCTGCTAAAAATGAGGCTTACTCCTGCTCACACAGAGGTGATGAATTTTTTTTCTCAATGGGAAAAGTAAAAGGAGACCATGATTTGCTTAGTGGAAGATGCTTGTGCATTGTTTTATATTGTGCATAACTGACAAAACAATTAACATTCAGCACTACATTGACAAGTCAGTCTTCCAGCTACTTTCCTGTTAGACCTATTTACTACTTTAGGACTTCTCTTATTTGTCAAAAAAGCTATTTGATTATTCACAGCTCTGCATTTCTGAAAGCACGCATGTTTTAATGGCGAATTTGTGAGCAGATATTGAAACATTATTAAAAAAAATACTGCCAGTTTCAACACTGTGCTGAAAGAGCACTGGTTCTGTCTGAAAAAGGGTTCATTTCCGTTTTTCTACTTTGTAATTCGAGCTGCTCTGCAGCTAACAAAAGGGTACTTCTTGTTATTTTATTAAATTTAAGGTAACAATAAACATTAACCCAGTCTCAAACATGATGTCATGCTGTATGTAGCTAGGCTAAAAGAGAATGTAAAACAAATTACCTGGATTGCTTAGGAAACCCTAAATGCCCTAATTTACCCAACCATTTATCAGCGGAACTAATGAAAAGCTTTTTTGCTCTTGCAATGGATAAAGGTAACCATTAGTCTCTGAAGTATACATTTTTATGAGCAAGACAAAACAAAAAGCAAATCTTGGGAGTAAATATCAGCTGGACGTTCACATAACAAGGTCCAGAGAGACGTATCCAGAAGTTTCCTCTTTTAATCCAACTCTGAATAATGTTGGATGCTGCTCTGTGTTCCTTCAGAGCTCTACTACTGCCAAAATAACTGCAAGGCTTGCAAGTCCAAGTATATCTCAAGCCTTTCCCAAGGCACCCCAACACTATCTGAGGCACTGAAACTATGGCAACCGAATAAGAAAGCAGCTTCCATGATTAATAGATGAAGATCCCAGCGACAGTGCCTAGCTAGGCCATAATTCAGGAATGCGAGAGGAATTAGCATAGAATCCATCTCAATCTACCAATAAAAAGTAGATTTCGAAAGCCATCAATGAAACAGCTTTTTTTTTTCTGCTAAAGAAAAAAATATGTTATAGAACTATAAACTGTTCAAATTCTCATTAACATTTCAATGAAAGGCTGCCTCGAGTGCAAGTAATGGATAAATGTTCATGAACAATGGTGAAGGAACCAACACAGCAAATTTTCCATCTGACTATCAAAGCCATACGTAGGAATACTCAATAAATAGAACATCTGAGTGAGGCTGAGCAGACGGAGATAGGAAAGCAGAAATAAGTGTTGCTGTAGTCAGGAATATATATGGACACAGTTTTTCCTATTGTGTTGGGAATTCATATGAGAAAGTAATTTTTCCATCCACTGGACTGGGACATCCGACCCAATCTATCATATACTCCACACATTTCCATTACTAGAAGGCCCTTGTGAGTCTGTCAGGGTCATTGCGAAATTGGTGAGGCTTAGGAATATCTTTTTTTTAAGCACATAATCAAACTTCTGGAATTACCTCCAGTAAAAATACTAGTAGTATAGTCCTCATCCGCTAGATGGTCTCAGACTAAAGTCAAAGGGCATAATAAAATATTCTTTATTTCCTTCCACTTTCGTAAACACTAGGTTTTTCACTAACGGCAATTGGCTACAAGGATCATGAAAGCATGGGAAAGCTTATTTTTTTCCCCATATCACACAAAGGGTATAACCCTGCACTCAAGGCACTGCTTTACCTGAGGAGGGTGAGGGAGACAGAGCCAAAGGTTTCCCATAGTGAAGACAGCACACATGCTGTCACGTTACACAATGTGCTGCGATGCTGTGCTCTGCCCTCAGAAACTCTAACTTCAGTATTGCATGAATGTTGTAAAACAGCAGAAAGTTCCTTGGTAGCAGTTTTGTCGGTTACTAAAAAAATCCACCCAAAAAATGGCTTGGAGTAGTCCATGACACATGAATTTCAAGTATCTAGTATAAATACTCTATATAGAAATGCCTATTATTAACAATACTTTTAAAGGAAAGGTCATCACTGAATGTAGTGAATTACCATATGTCTTCACTCTAGAGATACAGCAACTGGCAGTTCTGTTAATAGCTGGTTTATCTACTTAATTTTACATCTCTATTTCAGCCACTAAAGAAACACTTTGGGGCTTGGGGAAAAATTCCTTTCATACAGAAATGACTCTCTATTCGCATAGAGTATAGCACCGCCCTCCTTTTGGCTGATAAATAACTACAGTTCTATACTTGGAAATACTTCAAGAGGTTTTGGAGTCAATTATGTGATAATTCATGTTGGGTATTTCTCGTTTTATTACTCCTTTTTTGAAGGTTTTGTTTTTTTTTTTTTAAATCAAAGCTACTTCCTTTTTTTGTTACACTATAGCTGAAGCTAAACTTTAGACTTCAGAGGGCGTAAGTCTAGCAGCCTCATTTATGTTCATCTGGTGCATAAAAGATGAGAATATCACTATTTTAAGGCAGAAGGCACAGATCTCTCATCCCATTTCCAGTGGCCCCACTATTAACTGTCGGCAGCCTTTAGAAGTCTGAAGTGACAAAACCTGCAAATGCATCTATGATGTCTTTTGATGAACCTTCCCTAAGACTTCCAAAATATCCTGATGTTTAGCTGCATGCCTCTCTTCTATTTTTTTTCCCCTCCCTCAGTTCCCATACCACATTTAATTTTAAATCCTCTCACATCTTCCAGCTACTAAAACAGGATAGGCAAACGAGCAGCTTGGGACTCCAGGAGACAGGCAGGACATGCAATATGTGTAATTACAACACAGTAGGTGGCACTCTTCCCTTTAAATCCTAAAGCAGTGCCTTGGAGTTGTGCTGCCATACTTGTGTTGCAATCAAGACCTAAAACTAAAGCATCGTTCACTGTAGACAATCAAAGATCCCTTAATGCTATATAAACATGAACATTCTCTTATTTCCATGGACATAAGTAATGGTTTAGTTGTCTTACAAGACAGCACATAATGAAACTATAAAGACATGCAAACTCCGACCTGCCAGGTTTGCACTTCAAACCGGAGAAGTCCCTGGAGAAGTCCATTTCTGCCTTCACTGACCTTACACGCATCTAAGCGGTTCCTCACTCAACAGACTGGTGCGGTAGACTAAGAATAAAAATATCCCTATGGAGGGGTGTCAGGCTCAGGCCCAGCCTTTTCCCTTACTGCTCGTTTATTCCTTTGAACACTGCTCATGTTTGCTGTATGCTGTTGATCAACAGCCAGACTCCATGCTACTACTGACTGTATCTAACCGCCAAAACGATCTCCATGTGCTACCCCACCCACCTCAAAGTAATCCTGATTCACAGAACTAACGAGTATAAAATGCTCAAATGGTCACCAGTAAAAAGCACTGCTTATTCCTGTTTCCACTGCCTGATCAACAGAAAGCTTGTCACAATTTGTCAGATGTGACTTTCTCCGTAACATGCAAACCTAGGTCTGACTTAACACTGAAGGTTGATTCAGAGTTAATGCACTCACACTACAGCTTCAGGTCCTCACCAAGCATCAATTCCCAACAGAGAACAGTATTTTCAGATTGAGGCACAAACACAAAAAAGTCTTTATGTGAGTAATATTTCAGCCACTGCCTTCACTCTCAGGAAATTACTCAGGCAAGCAAGGCTTCACTGGGCAAGCAAAGCTTACTTGGTTAAATGAGACGTGGAAGGATAAAGGCTAAAGATATGTCTCCTCAATAAATGAGGTGGTAGGAGGTAAAATACTGCAGCATCTGTATCAAATTAGGAAAGTAAAAAGTTCTGGTTTAGTACAGTTCAACTTTTCTCTAGCATATGCTGTGTCTAACAGAGCTGAATGTTATTTTCCAGAATTTACACAGTTGTTCCCTTTCAGCATTCTGGTATAATATATGGGAATCAGGTACGATACACAAAACATTTGTTTGGGTAGTATAACAATGCGTTCTTGCAAACAAGTTGAATGCGAGGCATGTATTAGCTCAGGTCAATTTAATCCTAAAACATTTTATGTCTCCCCTGCTGTAAACCATGCAAACTCCTTTCATGTGTATTTATGTATGGCTCTTCAAAACAACATGACAAATTTCCCTTTCCCTTCACAAAACATGCACAAGCAAGTTCACAATCACCAACTTCCTTTTTAATGCAAACAGTTCTAGTCTGGATTTATCACAGGTCATTAATTTGATCTCTCTTTTTTTTTTCCCCTTTCAAATATTCAATGAAGGCAACTCCTCATCCTTAGCCCAACCTGCCTCCTTCATCAGTCTTAAACTGCAATAACTGGAATTCTCTATTTACAAATGTTAAGGGGACTACTGCTAATGCTTTCATCTTCAAGTAGTTAGAGATGTGAGCATTTCTCATAGATATTAGTTGTCAAATTAGATTTTTGTTCAAGTAGTACGAGTTCAACTGATAAGGTCAGGTTTGCCATTAAGTATGAATATACAGTTTTAATGTAGACTGAGATACATAGAACATCTGTGACCATATGATTCATCTTCCCTGAAAGTATTCACCATGCTTCAAACATTTGATTGCTGCTATATGAAAAGCAAATGTTGCAAATACACTTCACGGTATTACTTCCTATTTTAAAATTCATCTAGCATACAAACAGAAACCTTATCTGGGCGTTCTGCTCCTTAACTAAACTTCCATGAAAGCCAGAGATTTTCTCCAGAGAAGAGTGGTGGAGAATGGAGATCAGCATTTTTATGCATAGGAAATTGTTTGGCTTTAAAGAGAGACGGTATATATTCTCTTTGTCTTATACCTTATGAAAAGCTACCATATTAAAAATGGGTTCCTTTTAGACGAAATTAATACTTTAGACCGTGAAGCCTTTTAGCAAGCGGACTTTAAGAGTGACAAACCGTCCCAATCTTACTGAAGCTAGTATTTGCTTTCAACAACCTATGAGGCAATTCCATGAAGAAAGCGGTTTGCTGGAGCAGACCCAAATTTCCTCACAATGCACTAGATTAGTTCCATTAAAAAGAAACCCAACAATCATAAGTTAACCAGAGCAGGGTCATTTTGCCTTTCTGGTCTGAAAACAAACGGCAAAGGAAGCCCTGAACATGATAACAGCTGAGTAAATCTTACTCTGAGAGAAATGCCACAGGCTCCTTGAAATCTCCCTAAGTTCTGTGATTACAGAGGCTGGCTCTGCTGGACTTTCTCACGTTGATGCCGAAGGATTTACCCGCCAAGTAAAGACTACTTGCATGAGAATGGCTCACTGGATGACACTCAGAACAAATGAATGCAAACCAAAAGCACTCACTGCACTGATTTTTGCAAAGACAGTGGGAAAATCGCCCCTCTAGCTCCCATCTCTGAGGTTAGCTTAACAATTAGCATCGTTGGTGAAAGAAAGAAGTTAGCAGCATCTATGTCAAACAGTAAGCCACTGTAAGCTCTTCGCTATTTACAACACCTGCATGCCGCGTGTGCTCCTTCGGAAGACCAAGCATTCACCTCGAAGAGTCTGGAATTAGTCTTTTGCAACTTATCACAAAGCTGACTTAAAGTCTTTCATTTTTTTTAGCCGTTTGGAAACAATATTGTGTCCACGGCAGCTGGAAATGCGCGCTGCACAGGCGCCGGCACAAGCGCGCATGTTTACAAACTTCCAAAAACATCAATTAGCTCGGGGAGAGGAACAGAACCGATTTCCCTTGGAACAAGCGGTCAAGGTTAGGAAAAGACGGGCATCTGGCTAAGGGAAAAGCCCAGCAGTTACCGCCTCAAGACTCACCCCGGGAAGAGCCAGGCGGGACAGCAGCGGCTGACCAGGCTGCAACCTCAGCCCTCTCCCCCTGTCACCCCCGGGAAACGCCTCCCTCGGCCAGGAAAGAACGAAGCAAAGCGTGGTGGGACGGCCGAGACCTCGCAAGAAGCCAGGTACTTTCTCCACGCGTGAGCAATGAGACCCAAACTTTCGGAGCCGCGCCCCGCACCTCGGTCCCGCAGACGCGGCTCCTGAAGCACCTCACCCTCACCTTGGAACCTTCCCAGCCCGTGCATACACAGGGATGGGGAGATGTATGTGTGTAGGGGGGAATCCCTGTCCTCCTCAGCATCCTTCCCCCCCGCTCAGCATCCTTGCCCCAGCTCAGCATCCTTCCCCCCCGCTCAGCATCCTTCCTCCCCGCTCAGCATCCTTCCTCCCCGCTCAGCATCCCTTCCCCGTGCTCAGCATCCCTTCCCACTCCAGCACAGGCGGCACGAAGGCACCCTGCTCCCGACCAGCCTCCCCGCGCCCCACCGGGTGGTTTGGCCGAACACAAACTCCTTTGTGCCAGCCGTCCCTTCTATTCCTGCTTGGGAAAACTTTCTCTTTTCCTCCGTTTAGCCTGGCGAAGGGTAGAAAAGCGGCTGAAGGAGCGGCAAGGTGGAGGGCGAGGAGCTGCGCTGCCTCCCCCCACGATCCCCACCCTCCGGGCTGCCCCGAGAGCTCCGGGATCACCGATCCTCCAAGCCGGAGGGAAGCAGCTGGAGGAGGCAGCAGAAAGGGGGCGAGGATGGAGGTGTGAAAGCAGCCCCGCCCGAGAGCCAACGGCTCCGAGAGGCTGCGGGGAAGCGGGCGGGGACGGGAACCCGCATCCCCAGCCCACGATCAGCGAACAAAGCCCTTGGCAGCGCCGGGGGCTGCGCCTCGGAAGAAGTTTTCTCGGTTCCCCAGAAAAAAAAAAAAAAAAACAAACCGAAAAATCGGCAGCTTTGAAATAATCATCAAAATAAAAAAAACAAAAAACACACACATAAAAATGACTAAATCGATCTCAACCCCCAAAAAAACCCGCGTGAAAAAGCGGAGACCGCGGGGTTACGCCTTTGCACGGAGAGCTCACATTGTCCCTGTAACAAAGAGACAGAAACACAGTTGCGGGTAGGGAAAAAGAGGAAAAAAAAGAAAGAGGAAAAGCAAAGGCACGAAGATGCCTGGAAAGTAGGACCAGCAAGCGCAGCGTGTGCACTTGCAGGAGGCTCTCCCCTTCCTCCCTCGGCGCTGCAAGCGCTGTCGAGACGGAAAGCAGCAGCCCAACCTTAAACCGCAAACCATCCTCGCTCCTCCCGACCCTGCCGGGGCGCCCCGGGAGCCTCTTCTTTCCGAGCAACCCCGAAACATCAGGTAGGGACACGGACAAGGGGAGTACTGTACCTTTTCGGTGCATGTATCTAGGCAGCTAGAGGACAGAACTAGCTGATGTAGTGTCCCATTTAGTAATCCATTTAAGGGGATCTCTCTGGGAAACTGGAGCCACTCTCTCCTTGGCAATCCTTTGTCATTACTACATGTGTGCTTCCCGGGGGACGGAGTATTTAATATTTCTACTTTCTGAATTGCGAATGCAATTTGTTCATTTCCAGTGATGGGCGAAAAGAGGGGAGGAAACGGGAAGAAGGAGGAAAAACAAAAAAAAAAAAAAAAAAAAAAAAAAGGCGTTAGCAACTCCTCTCCAGACCCAAATTCCACTACGGTTCCACTCCAGTAAGTCCCCTTCACTGGCGCCTCGGGAAGAAAGTCATTTCGGGGTCTCCTCCTGCTCCCTCTCTACCAAAAGTGCTCCCGGTGTGACGGCTGCTTCGGGAAAACTCCTAAGGCTGCAGGCGCTCTCCGTGCCACCGCGGGAAAGCGCAGTCGCTCCTCGCCCCGGGCTGCCGGGCATTGGACTGTGCGCGGCGAGGGCTGCTGAGCCACTGCTGAGCCGAGGCTGAGCCGCTGCCCTGCCTGCCCTCGCCGCCCGCCTCCCTGCCCTGGGGACGCGGCTCCGCCGGCGGAGGCGGAGACAAAGCCGGGACTGGACGGGCGCGCCCCCACCGGCGCTCCGCCTCCCGCGCCGGGCGGGGACCGGGCAGTGGGCGGGGCGGGACATGGCTTCATCTACGCTAAGCAGGGTGTGTCTAATGGGGCGTGACCTAAGTGAGAGGGCGTGGCCTAAGTGAGGGGCGTGGCCTAGGTTATAGCATGTATCTAGGAGGGACGTGGCCTCGGCAATGCTATATGAACGCATGGCTTAAGCGAAAGGGCGTGGCCTAAGTGAGGGAGCGTGACTTAAGGGGCGTGTCGTGGCGTGTGCAATGCTTGCAAGTGAGGGGCGTGGTCTTATCTATTGAGGGCCGGTCGGCTGGTGGGCGTGGTTCGAAGAGGCGTGGCCTCCAAGGCGGTGTGGCCTCGCGGAGCCGCGGGGGCTGTAGTGCCGGCTTTCGTTCCCCGCTGCTGGCGGGCGCTCCACGCCGGTGCTGAGCGTTCCCGGCCTTATGCAAGTGGAAACAGAGGGGACCCTCTCTTGTCCCTTGTCGCTCCGGAGAGGCGGCGGGCGGGCGCAAAGCCGGGGACCCGCGCAAGGGGCGGGTTCGCAGCTCTCGGAGGGGATCTGCGGCTCCTCCGCGGGGTGCGGAGCCGGGGACCCCCGGCAGACTGCGCGGAGCCGGGCTGGGCTGCATCCCCCGTGCGCATCCCCCTCGGGATGGGGTTGCAGCTGGCGCAGGGCTCAGCCGTCCGCTGGTCTTCCTTTTTCCCCCTCCCCTTCGCCCAAATCCCGCCTCGGTGGTCGCTGTCTGCGCTAATCCCTGTCTCGGAGCCGATCCAGCCAGGAGCAAGCGGCGTTAATACATTAATACCCCTCTCGCCGGCCGCCGCCGGCTCTAATCCCAGTCTCCCAGCCCCGGGGCTCCGCCGGGTACCCGGCTCGCGAGCCTTGCTTCTCCCTCGCCCCGGGCCGGCAGATCCTGCTGGGACCGGGATCCTCCTCCTAAAGCTCCATCGCCACCCTCGGGTCCCCGATGCTGACCTCCAGGAGCGCCAAGGCTCCGGATGCGGGGTGCGGAGTGCAGGAGGCGGGATGCAGGATGAGGGGTGCGGGGTGCAGGATGAGGGTGCAGGATGCGGGGTACAGGGTGCGGGATGCAGGATGCGGGGTGCAGGAGGCAGGATGCGGGATGTGGGCTACCATAAAACCCCACGAAGTAGTTGAGGGCTCTGTGAGCCGAAAACCCGCGTGCAGCGCTTCTTGGGCGGCGGCATGCGGGTCCCCCAAGAGTTTTAAGCAGTAATTTTCCACCCTCCAGGTCTCTCCGGAATAACGCTACAAGGAGAACCTCTAGTTATTTCAGCGCGGAGGTATCTCATTTCCAGTGGGTTCATTTACATGTGCAATTGCTTTAGTATGATTTATACTTCTTTTTTTTTTTTTTTTTTTTTTTTTTTTTTCAGCCCAGATAAGTGAAAGGACATAC
The DNA here is from genome assembly GCF_017976375.1 of Cuculus canorus. Lineage (NCBI taxonomy): Eukaryota > Metazoa > Chordata > Aves > Cuculiformes > Cuculidae > Cuculus > Cuculus canorus. The sequence continues at coordinate 61,376,619 of NC_071441.1, forward strand.
AGCAACCCGGGGATTTGCTGTCAGGCCGCGAAGTGTGGCATTAAAATTAGAATAATTACTTGTTTATGATAGCTGGTTTTCTGCCTTTTACTTTTAGATAATGAAAGGACTCTGAGAAATTGGTTTTGGTTCAGTATTTGATTTGGGATCTAAAATTACACATTCATTCAATTTCTACTTGTTAGATTACAAGGGAAAACATTAATCTCTATCAAGGAAAAGTTTCTTCTTTCTTTTGAGACAGTCTAAACTGGATGTATACTTAGGGTAATTTTCTAACCAAAGGAACTGAGACTTAATATGTGTTTTCTTTCTTTCTCTGAAAATCTAAACCAGAAGTACATCGAACAGAGTAATTGCCGGGGACAGATAAATTCTAGTGAAACAAACTTACCCTAGATCTGAAAGCAATTAGAGAAACTGAACTGGTACAAATAATTTCTGGGTACCCAAGCCTATGTCAGGGGGGTAAACCAGATGAATGTACCTTGATTTGCCAAGACCCCTAACCCCATTTCCACAAAGAGGCCTCCTCATCATCTCATGCTGCTTTTCCCTGTGTCAGGAAATGAGAAAAGAGTGAAAACGGTCAGGATTTGCAGGAAATACCCATTCAACAGTATCAAAGGCTGACATTCAATCATTACATTATGCTCAATCTTTACATACATTTTTAGGTGTTCAAAACATCCATTGACTTCATTGTGAGTTTGAACTGTAAGGAGATCTAGATTGGGCCCTTAATGTGTGCTTCAGCTACTTTACAAATATTTTTGCAATACTGAATGGTTTATTTTACACTTGCATTTCTTGTTTAATCAAAAAAGACTCACAGAGAACAATTTCCCCTCCTATATTTAGGGTTTTCAAAAATACAGATCAGATTTTGATATTATTAAAGATCTTCAAGAAAGCTGAAAGCACTAAAAAAATCGCATTTCCAGACATATTCAGGTTCTTAACAAAAATGTTTTCCATTCATCCATTTTCTTTTCCTGTCTTTCATTTCCAAGCCAGCACTGCCTAATTTCTTCACTTAAATCACACATTGTAGCCCTTTTTTATTTAGCTTTCTGCCAAAATGAAAGTCAGCTCTTCTGTCCTTCTTTCCCTTACTGCTCCTTCTGCTATTTACTAGAATCAATCTGCAAAATCAGACATGTCTTTATGGCTTACAAAACCACTCTCTTTTCTTTTACCTGCCTCCCTGTTCCCTTCCTCTCTCTGTACCCAATCCAGTAAGTTCTTCTCATCTGTTCTCTCCCACTAAGTTTTTTAGGCTATTTTTGTGGAACTTCAGTATCAATCTCAATTCTCCATGCTGTCAGACTTTCTGAAAACTGAGACACAACCTTATTTGTTTTGTATAGACCAGTTAACAACTGTGGGCTATTCACACTGGCTTGGGGAAGGGAATTATTATCCTTATTGATGGAAAAAGACATATTTTTTTCACTGGCTGCATTTTGGCAGCTGCAGAAGTAAAGTGCAGTGGGCTTTCCAGTCAGGAATTCTTGGTGAGGTTTCCATGGAGCTGTGCATTTTAAAAGCCTTATCTGAACAATTCACACAACCTACGGTTGAGTAGAAATAAGACCCCATGAGTTTTCCTCACCACTTACTCCAGCCCTTCTTCAGGGCAGGTGTCTACCAAATATTGGACTTCAACTCATATGAAAATGTTACTCCTACTCCTCCTTCCTAATCATACACAAAATGTGTTGACTTTAAGTTCCTAGAACCCCTGTCCCCCTATTGGAGAAGAATACTTGTGTCCCCTTCACTGGAAGCAGCTGACTCTTTCAGTTGGGTTGTGTGAAGTTCAATGCCAATTGGCATGCTGAGCCCCACACTGTATACATGTATGGTTTCTCCTCTGCCAACTTCCCAGACCCATGTGATTGTAGAAGCAGCATCCCATTAGACATAGTTCTGAGGAGCTGGGATACTGCAAGAGTGCAATGGCACCTTGTCATTGAGCACATCCTTGCTCATGATCTTCCCACATCAGAATCACCGCTGCAGTGTTCCCAAATTTCTCTGTTAATTCTTATTGTGAGATTCAGTTCAGTTCATCTGTGCCCCCTTTTCAAAGGTTCAAAGTGCAGCAGTTTTACATTGACAAGAAGCAACACCCAAGAGTGGTAGGGCTGAGCATTTTGACAGCTGCCTGAGGAACACTGGGGGCTTTTGCTCCAAGGAATGTATTAGATGGTTTGGAGAGGTTGCAACTCCTTTTTCTCCTCTCCCATTCTGATATCAGAGGAGATGCCTTTACCAGTGTGGATATATCTCATCACAAATAAAACCAAAATATGAAGTGCAGGGACTTCTTAATGTAAAGGAGCATTGGCTGTTTAATTTTACCAATAGTGAAAGATCATCAAAGTGTAAATGTGTTTTTTATCAAGACAATACTATTGAAGGCCTGGCAAAGTAATTACTCTTATGCAGAGAAAAATAAGATCTTTCTTTTAATCACTTCAGAGGAATTCACCAAACTCAGCTGTACTCCGAAAACGAGGTTGAAGGTGGGCAGGTTTTTAATCAGCACATAGGTGTTCTTGGGCACACTGCAGCTAAAAGAAAGAAGACTCCTAAAAACCAACAAAACCCCAATTCTTAGTCTCTTAATGTAAATAGCAGTGGGTCTTTTGCCCAATGAACTCCTGCAAAGACAGGCTTGTAGTTTAAAATCGTGAGTGGTAGATATTTTACAGACCACTGTAAACATGTAAAATGAGGTTAGATTAAGAACAGGTTGGCCATGAGTTTCGTCCAATGATGTAGTTTTTAATGGTTGGTGAGCCCTTGCAAAATTCTTGCTGTAACTAAGGACCTTACTAGAAATGCCACAGTTTAAAGTTGCTGAATGGTTAGTCACCTTGTTCAGACATCTTTCAAATAGGATAACCATATGACCATGGACTAACCTGGAGTGTGCTCCAACAGGGACACCCAAAATATTAAAATCTCAGGAAAGTGGTTCCAAATATTCACTGGAAATATCAAAGACTCCACTGTAAGATTTGCCTGTGCCTGGGAACCCAAAGGGAGTCTCTGTGCCATTTCTGTGCAGGTTGGTCTTTATGACTGTGGAGGGTTTTGGAAGGCAAACAAGGCTGCAGAGCAGATGTTTTGTGCAGGAGGCTGCCATGGTCAGCCCCTGCTGTACTGTGCCAGAAAAATCAGCAGAAATTCGTGTTGCGCTGTAAGCAACATTCACATGTCACTTTGTCATCTAGTTCCTAGGAGAGGAGAGTGTTACATGATGGTGAAATAAGCAGAGAGTACTGTGGATGGCGGCTCGACCATATGGTGAAGGGAGCGGTTTCCTGTTAAAAAAACAAAACAACAGAGCATGAAGGATCAATATATGAAAGTGGTGTAGGATCTAACAGTTGTTAAAATCAACAAAAATTTGCAGAGATTCATTATCAAATTACTCTAAACACACATCGGCCAGATCTTCCTCTGGTGCATGTTAACAATCTTATTAATGTTAATGCATCCATATCGATTTCAGCTGCTAATTACCTATTTTGTAAAATTTCAATGTGAGAGCAGTGTATGGTAATCTTTAATAGCCTGTGGAGCTCCACAACAAGAATATAACTGATTTGTGGTACTCCATGGGCGGTTGTTTAAGTCACTAGAAAAATTATTTGGTATAGAACTCTATTGGATTTTCCATAAAGGGAAGCTTACTTTCTTCACGCATTGGTGTTGATGATCTCACATTGGCCTCTTCTAGTTAGAGTCTCTGAGAGGAAAATTAATTAGAATCTGAAGAGAGTTTTCGGGGTTTCTTTCCTATCAGTTTTATTGTGGGGGAGGACAGTGTGCTTCTAAGTTACTTCATGATGGTTTAATTTCAAGTATTGTGCTCTGCATTTTTAGTTTACTGTTTCAGAAATTCTGCCTCCCCTCTATCCCAGCATTGTGCTTAGGTGTTGCATCCTTTCTGAGTACAGTAAGAAATGGAACAAAATAAAGTATGTCCCTCGGCTGCTGTTTCTCCGTATATGATTAAGGTTTGACACTAACTACTGAGTTGTTTGGACAGCAAACAAGGAGGTGTAGAGAAACTCTCTGAAAATATTCAAAATACATTTTGTATGTATTTGTATGTAAAATCAGGGGTTTCATCAAGCCCTTAACAAAAACAGTGAGAAAAGAGATTTATTTTGGCTTTGCCTGTGTTCTTGCAGTGGATAAATATGGTCCAAAGTGAGCCATTGCAGTGACTCTGAAAAAAGCAATGAATATTTCAGATGTAGATGGGGGAAATAAGTGTAAAATTATTATAATTGAAAAGACAGCACTTGAAAGAAGTCAATACTGTAATAAAAATGTTTTAAATACAATTACAGCATCAAACCAAGAGCAAATCCAATTTTAAATAATAAGAAGTGGTTAGTTTAATAAGTCAAAATCATTGCTTTCAGTGTCCCTTCAGCTGAACTGAGCCCTTAGGAACACTCAGTAAGTGGAATTGCCAGGCAATACAATATTACCAAAGAGAAACCTTTAATGGTTTCAGTATCTGAAATAAAGAGGCTTTATTCCATCCTCCTTCCCAACACACACACTTTAATTCATAACATTAAATCTCATCCAGCTGACTTCTTTTTTTTTTTAACCCTCAAATTGATGGCAGTGGGAAGAAAAAAAGGGTCTGCAACTGACAGACAGAAGAGGAAGGAGAAGAACGGAGGGGAAAGAACAGCCAGGACAAAATGGAAGTGACAAGGAGAAGGCTCCAGCTGAGAAAATTTATGAAGCAGAGTGTGCAGTGGGGGAGAGGAAGGAAATCCGGAGAGAAGTTATGGGGGGAAAGAGGCCCGAAGAGAGAGGAAAGCAAATAATCTCTATGTGAAGTAATAGATCAGTGATATACAGTAGAGCAATGTAGGAAGAATAGGATTGGTTAAATCCTGGCAAATGAGCAGCTGATGGAAAACAATCTTTCAGTCAGGTTTTGTCCTTTGATTCTGTGAGATTACTGAATTACAACAACAAGAAATGAGAGGCCGAGTTGCTATTGGTTTACATTTGCTTTTAAACAATACGAATATTTTTCCATGCTAAAGGAGAAATTAATGTCAAACACATTATGGCCTGCTAAAACACAGAAGAGAGACTGAAAACGTGTTGAAAGACTTGACAAAGTATTTTGGAAGAAAAGAGCGTGTCCTGCTGTTGGCAAAGCAGTTTTCATCAGTGTCAGGCACCTCCCTACACAGTCTGATGAGCTACTTGGACCTAATTCTGTGTGGAAAAAGTGACACAGGATAGCGAGGAAACAACAGTGTGCTGGGATACAGGTCAGATGCTGGATCGGTCTAGAAAGGCACTGGGGTGACCAGCAGCCGTCATCTCTAGGTAAGCTGGCTGGAGGTCTGCTCCTCTTGGCTACCGCCTATGAGCAAAGGGAAAATAGGAGGTAAGCAGAAACACATCTTTCTCACGCTCCCTGTGCACGTGCCCTCACCAAGGGTGAGTTGATATCCCTGGCGTGTCATGGGGAAGAGCAAAAAATTATTCCTCTCTTAGGAAGGATGTGGGATGATCCATCAGTTTCTAGCACAGTGTGGCTTTTATGAGGTATTGAGAGCAATTGGCAGTGGGGAGCTGATGGGGTCTTTTCTGAGTATGCTCTGTCTAGCAAAGATGTTATTCAAGAAGAAGAGCTGAAATGACTATTTGCCTTTGTATCTTTGTCTGTAATCTTTTTCCTAAGAGGGAAACTGACAGGATGGTGTTTCTAGCACTAGTTCAATTAACTGGCGTAGAAAGGGCTGTTTTTCATAGAATCACTAGGTTGGAAGGGACCCACTGGGTCATCGAGTCCAACCATTTCGTTTTCCCCTGTGTTGCATTAGGCCAGGAAAAGTAATAATAGAATGCTGGAGATGCAAATTCAGTAGTTGAGATTTTTCCAGATAACCTTCTGTACTCTGCTGACGGTACTTGTATTTAAAAGGGCTTTACTCCACCAGAAGTTGCACTGAAGCTAGTACAGGTAGCTATGGAGTTAGTAATTTCTTGCAGTGTGCAGAGATCGTAACTTCTGGCCCACCTTGGGATGATGGTGACAGTGGCATTACTGCCACATACAGCCCTTCCCTCCTGCCAGGCTGGTTGTAGCCTGGAGTTTCCAGGTGATTATTAGCACTGAAAAGCATTTGCTAATGAAGTCTGGACTATTAGCAGGGAATGAGGGATGGGGAGTGGAGAATTCCCATGTTTGCTCATTCCTGGCAATCATTAGCTAGCCCACACTCCGGGGTGTGACTGTCATAGGTAAATCACAGCCTAGACATTCCAACCTTGCCTAAGTGAGTTTCAGCCACTCCGCTGCACCCGATACTGGTGCAACAAAATTGAGAGGAAGTGAGTGAAAGGTGTTCCGAAGATTTATCACTGGTAAATGATTTATCACAGAAAGGGCAAGAGACCTTGCAGAAACTGCCTGCTAGAAAAAGCCTGTTTGACTCACTGTGAGAGTTTCCATTGCTTTGAAACACATATGAGCTTTGAGTCAAACCATTGTTCTTTCCTTAAACCATCATACCAAACATACTGTGTTAGCATGTACTTTTCATTGCATGTATGGAAGTTTTGTGGATAAAGAAGTCTTCCTCATGGGTGCAGAAGTGGCAAGACTATGTATAAAGAAGAAATATCAAGGAAAACATCAACTTGCATGAAATAAACCACAGGTGTCCTTATTTATGTGCCATCAGTGATGAAACTCCCACCTGCTGAAAAATAAATTCACATATTATTGCCAAGGGTATCGTTTATAGAAGTATTCCTGGTGACTAACTCTTTATTTGGGCTGTCCTGAAGACAATATTATTCCTCACTTTTGGCTTACAATTCCTGTGGATGTTGCTTGGATTGCACATTCAGCCCTGTGTGGAATATGCATTGATGTTCACAGAAAAGCATCAAAAAACATATGTGCATTTTAATATCTACTTCTATCCTATTTCAAGGACACATATTTAAGAGTATTAAGTGTTTGCTTGGGCCTATAGTCTACTGAAATCTTTAATTTGGGTAGTCAGTTGAATAAAAAACAAAGTAGATTTATAGATTAGCTGTGTTAGATGCAGGCTAAATTGTTCTGAGTAACGAAGTGGCCTTACAGAAGTTTTTGGTATTTTTATCACTGACTTTTCATGGGACCAAAGCATCATCCAAGATGCAAAATCTGTAACATCAACCAGTTTGTAACCATGCCTCCTAACTCTTTGGAAACAGAAAATTCAGAATACTATAACTATGAAATAAAACAAAATAGGCATTAAAATGAAAATTTTGGTTCAATTCTTGATCTCACTGGAGTCAATGGCAAAACTGTAGCTGACCTCAGCATGGTGAGACACTGATTTTCAAGTCTAAATCCAGATTTTGGCATGGTCTTTGTGAACGCTAGATAAGACATATGCAAGCCACCTTTTCCCCACACTCTACTTGATGCTAATGAAATTATTATTCCACTCCTGCCTCTTGGGAACTGGTTTCATAGTGACTTTACCTGTACTATTTTTCCTCAAAACATTGTCTGACACCAACAGATAGTTACTTTGTTTGGAATCATAGAATCGTTAAGGTTGGAAAACACTTCTAAGTGCACACAGTCAAACTGTGAGCCCAACTCCACTGTGCCTGCTGAACCGTGCCCCAAAGTGCCATGGCTATGTGGTTTTTGCACCCCTGCAGGGATGGTGACTCCACTGCTTCCTGGGGCAGCCTGTCCCAATGCTTCAGCACTCTTTCAGTAAAGAATTTATTTCTAATAGCCAATCTAAAACTTCCCTGACACAACTTGAGGCCATTTCCTCCTATTGCTTGTCACTTGGGAGAAGAGCCCAGCACTCACCTCGCTACAACCTCCGTTTAGGCAGTTCTAGAGGGTGATGAGGTCTCTCCTCTTCAAGCTAAACAATCACAGCTCCATCAGGAGCTCCTTGTAGGAGTTTGTTTGTTTGTTTTGTTTGTTTTGAGGGTGTTTATGTTGTTCTTTTTTGGTTTGTCCTCTTCAGAATTTAAAAATAGACAAGTCTACTGCAAAAGTTACTCCTTGGTTATCCTTAAATTTTCCAGCAGTGTTATAATACCTTGCAAGTGGGAGGCTTATAATGAAAACTCTACAATGACCTTAATGATAGTGGCAGATTATAATATGCAGGTTGCTAAAATGTCTAGTTAATGAATGTCAGTAGGATTAGAAAATGATGAGGGCACTTTTTAAGGTCTCCATGCTGTGACAGATTTATACACCTAATAACAATGAAAGGTGCACAGGAATCTGTGGACATTGCCTCTTTCCTCCAGAAATCAGCATCGTCTCTTATTAATTAAATTGAATACAGAACAATATAAATCTCCCAGTGCTTATTCCACTCATTTCATACATACTAATGAGGATGAGTTTCTGAAGCTGGTGGTTGAGATCATTTATTCAATGGTGGGAAAAATAACATCAGGATACAGACCCCCTGCTGACTTTGCACACTGTTGTGCTAGATTTATATTGGCCTACTAATAAGTAACTGAATACATTAAATGAGGCGCTTGTCACTGCAAGGGTTACAAGGGACTCCTTGTTTTTCTTCCTTGTGTATTCTTTGGTGAGGAGATTAGGGGAGATGGGCCTATTATGTAAGTCTCTCCTCTTCGGATTTCATCCACCGGTTCAAAGCCCTCTTTTCCAAACAGAAACTATGCCAAAGCTCTCATCAATCATTAAAAGTCCCAGCAGTTACAAACTCGCTGATTTTGATGTGGAGTGCAACACTCCTGCCTTTTTTTTTTTCCACATAGGAAAGTGAATCACACTATGCTTAGCAGTTCAAACTCTACATTGCACAGTATGCATGATTAGCAAAGAGAGAAAATACAGGGCATTCAGCAGCCAAAGAAATGTCCCTTTAGAGCTCCTCTTTGGGAGGAAATACAATGGAACAAGCAAGCTGAATATTCCAATGCGGCATATGTGGCTGAAAAAAAACTGGGGGAATCCTGTAGATCCACATTTAATTTTGAACTGATGGACTTAACTTCTCAGCCTTCTCGATTTAGGATGAGAAAACAGCATGCACTGTGCTGCCAGACAAACTACTTGTGTTACAAACCTAAAATACCACACGATTACTGCACTCTTTAGTGAATGCCCTCTGTCCGTGTGTGTAAGTTTGGTTGGGAAGCACTGAAAAGAGTACTATATGGCAAATGGGAGTAAATGAGAACTTCTAAAAATCAGACTGCCATATTTTCTCTGTCCACCAGTTGTTAGACAACAGGCAAAATGCACCAGCTAACTTACATCATCAGACAGATCTGTTCTACAGATGAGTTTACATTGTGACATGGGAAACTCAATTAGCCTTATTAGCTCAGCTTATATAACTGCATAGGTAGTTAAATAAGGGTGGCCACCTCTTTGAAAATCCCCAGCTACAGTATTTTGCTGTACACAAGAGATGGGAGGAACTTTTAATGTGTTTTGCAAGCAAACAAATGGAAAGAAAACAACAATTTCTGTCGAGCAGGTAACATATTGGATGCAGATTTGTGCAAGTGGGGCTTGTCTGTAACCATTGTCACCAAACTGGCTAAACAATTCACATTTTTTTTTGATGAGTTGAAGAGAGGGTTCCAGTACATGACTAATTACCCTGAAGTTATGTGACTGGAAGACCAGGACTTAAAGATTCAGTGGTGAATGAAGAAATGAGAAAAATAGTGCAGGTTAAGTAACATCTATTCTTTGTTTGTATTGTGTATGGCAATATATAGGTGAAGCTTTGTAAGAGATTTTATTATGTATTCCAGTTGGCTTTGCACTGTGCATAACACCCTCAGGGAAAAAAAAAAAAAAATCTGTGATCTTTGCATGGCTTCTTCCTTTTTTTGGGTTACTGAATTTTCCATATCCAGTGTTAGAAAAGCAAGGCTAAGATATTCTCCAGAGAAAACAGGTAGAGGTTTTCCTTTGTATATCATGAAGGAGTCTCAGTAAATTTACTTTTCATTTTTCCATGCTTCTTGCCTGCTATGTTTTCTTCCACCTGACAGGTCTTGTTGGTGACCTGTTTTGTGAATGGAGTTACTCTTTCCTCTGAAGTTGTAGTTTGTCTTGAAAGTGTTACCTAGGAAGCACTATTTTATGTTGGACCTTGAGGTGCAGTGAGGATTTTTAGTCACTCCAGAGAATGGGGGTAAATCACAAATAGTATCTTTTACCTTAGGAACTCAGTTTTACATTATAACTTTTTTCCTTGAGAGGCGATGCTCTTGCACACACTTTGTTGTTTATGGAACTTAACATTTGAACAACATTGCTAAATATGATTTATTTATTTATAATATATAGCACGTCAAATACCGGTGTTTGTAAACAGTAGCTGTGAAGTAAAATATCATTTGGAAGTATTAGCTAAAATATAGGCCACAGCCAAAATAGTTTTGTTATACCGATAGGAGAAAGATGTAGATTTTTTTATATAGAATAGATCTTATCTCACTGAATTTACCTCCCTTACTCCACCGCTGTGCTTTGTTTTGGGTTTTTTTTGATACCTATTAGAATCACAGGGTTTATATGAGTTTAACTATATAAAGAATGCATGTGATAATAAATGAGTCTTCAAAACCATTACCTCTTTGTTCTGGGTCGGGTAGCTGTAGGAAAAAATATTTTATAATGTATTAGTTAAGTGCCCATGAGAAAAGAAATAAAATAAACTCAAGAAACCTCTGTTTCTTAAAGAATGTATACTGAATATGGAAGTAGAGCCTTAACATCTTTTCATTCACCAATCTTCTTTGCAATAAGAGTCAGCTGCCCGATGTGTTTACTGGAAGTCTCCATGAGTGCATCCGCAAAGGATGGGGTGGAATTGTAAGGGAGTCAGCTCTGTGAAGGAGAAGGAGATAGAAGTTGCTATGGCAGGTCTGTAAGAAGTTGTAGGCGCCTGAAGATCTTCTCTGGTTGATATCCAACCCTGGGATGCAAATTTTCCTGTCTCTAGTTTACAGCAGGCTCTACAATTATGGCACTTAGTACTTGAAGCTATTTCCTACTCAAATGTCTGATTCATAGACTTTTAGACCACATCTAAAATTATACCATTGCATGCTGAAGATTATAATCCATTCTCCATTAAAAGAAGGTCCATTGAAACTACATATGTTATTATTAAGCATTTGTTCTTGCATGTCTTCTACGTCTGTGCACTATTTACCTTTTGCATTACAAATATAATGAGAAAAATTATGTGTATGGATTTGCTTGCAAAATATGCTATGTTAATGATACATAATATATACATAGGTGCAGTAAGACCCAGAAAACGTTGTAGGTATCTAGTGTGGAGTTAAGTTACCATATCCAAACTGTAACCTGTATTTGCCACTCTACTTCTAAAGCAAGAGACTTAACCACTTGCAATAATATGGGTTATTGCCACTCAAATCTACATTTTTGAAGCTGGGATTTAATTCACAGTTTTTGCCTGGATAAACAAATTACACAAGATAGGTGTTATACCTAAACATGTAAACTTAAAAATGATGTAATTCTGTATTTTAGATGAAGACCACTGCAAAAGAACTGAGCAGCAAAGCTGGAGCCAGGTCCAATGCAGATTTCCATAAAAGAACAAACCTGTTCAGATAAACAACTTACAACAATTTCTACAGCTCAGATATGTTGTAATCATTACCAAACTTGTTTTTATATGTATTAGAATCCATTAATTTCTTTGGCGTTATTCCTGTTTTCCACCTCTAGTAATATACATTGTGTTATTTGTGTCTTGTATTGGATAAATGCTCAGTTCTCAACGCCTCCTTCTTTTATGTAAATGCACATATTAAATGACATCCAGGGGATGTCTTCTTGTCTGTGGCTGTTAGAAATTCTTAATGCATTACAGTGTAGCTGAATTCTCCTGTTTATTCAAGCAGCACACAAATGTCACTTTACAGGTTTAGGTCTCCTCCCTTGGCTGCTGTTTTCTGCCCTTGCAACACTCATACACCTCCTGGAAGGATGAGATAGGCAGCTCCTCTTGTGGCCTTCCTCTTATTTCTCCTTTTATTAGGAAACAGTAAGGTAAGAACGCGCCTGTGTTCATGATGAATAGGCCTAGTGGGAGATGTGATGTTTAATCTCCATGACACGTGTCGTCTCAAGCTGCCCTAGGAGCTGGGATGCTGGGGCTCTTCCTAACATTGGTCATTTGGATATGACCACAAGTTAAGCAGACTGGACTGACGTCCAGAAAATAATTTTTAACTGCAGCCAGTAGCAAAACAGTGTCAGAGTTTTAAAGGTTTTAGCGGCATTTCTGTGGGAAATATTTAAAGTGACTTCTTGAATCAAATATTCCCATCTAGCTGCAGAGGTATTCATGTCCCAGGTCTGCAATGTTTGGTTACACTCCTATTGTTTGATGTAGAGCCTTAGATCTTCAATTAATATGCAATTCAGTGTTCACGGAGACAATGGCAGGATCTACTCAGCATTTTGGCAGCTTGTGAAACTCAGATAAACTCTAACCTTTGCCAAATACAAAGCATGATAAAAGCAGAAGTTGCTCTTTCCAGCTGAATTAAAATAAACTGCCAAAGACTTTGTAGTCCTCATCTTTTTTGCTGTTTTACTGTGGTAACCTTCAGCTGGCATTGCATGGTGCCTGTAAAATACCCACTGCAGAATTAACAAATAGAGCTGCAGCAGCAAGCATGAAGCCAGAAATGTGAGTCTGTCTTCAACCACTTTTTATCCGTTAGATTTAAAGCAAAACATATGTTGCTAGATATCTCTAGGCCATCACTGGAAATAGCTGGGAAGTCCAGTGCTATAACCATCTACCTTAAAATGCCTTAGAATTCACTAGGGTAGGATTTCACTGAGACTGTTAACTGGGAGCAGATTGAGATAGCATCATGAAGATCTTTCCGTGTGCATGTCCAAGGGCTGAGATATTGAAAAAGCCAAGTACAAAAATCTCTCTGAAAACCTGTTTCCTGCAAAATTATTTGAAAAATAGGAGATCCCTGCTTTCTGCAAAGAAGATAAAAAGTAAAGTTAATCTTTACGTGGGAGTCAGTAGACATTACAGAGGCAGAAAGAAACACGTGAAGCAAAGTCAACTACCAAAAAATACAGTTGATTGTTTTTATTTCTTTATCTTATGAAGACTTTTATGTGTGATCTGACAGTTCATGACTATATCTCAGGGCTGAGACCTAGTCCCGTGTAAAACAGGACAGCATATTTATGATTACTTTTCTCTTATCTTATCAGACACAGGGGAAAAAAAAGAAGTTCCCACAGCATTCTATTTTTAGTCACTCACAAAGTCACAACAGTTCTACATTTCTCCTGCTTAGCACAAAGTGTGTTTTGTCTCTGAAATATTTTCAGGGAGAATAGGTATGAAAGGTCCTCGTGTGTCTCTTTAAACAGTGTTTCATCTGACCTAAATGATTCAAGTGGTAGAGTTTTGCCAGCCTGACACATCCAGATTGAACTGTATTCAACAGAGACTCACAGAAACATCTCCCCTGGCAGATCGAAGAGGGTGATAATCCAGGCGAGCTGCAGAAAGTTGACTTTGGAAAGATGGGGCGGGCACTGGGTGAAGGAGTATTTAAAAGACCAAGTGATTAACCACTGTCATATGGGACTGTGCATCCAAAGGTTAACATAATATTTTTTATGGCCGGGGTAAGCAAACTAGGAGGCTGCAGGGTGAACAGAGGAAAACTACGTGATCTTGAATGCGAGTGGAATCTCCTCTTGTTGGGAGAGCTTTTACTAGTGAAATGTTCGCGTTGGTGTAGTTACAGCGGGATCTTCATCCATCCAGGAGTCTGGAGGCTGAACCGTTCAATGGCTTGAGCAAGCTTGAGTTCAATCCTCTCCTCTGTGTGAGAAGACTCAGAGCTTGGAGGTTGCTGCTGCAGCATTACTGGGCGTGCGAGGCTGATTTACTCCCAGGCTCGTTTATGACACTATTCCACTTCATGTGGCCAATCCACAGAACCATTGCACTGAGATAGCAGTGAGGCTGACAAAATATGAACAGGGAGATTGATCATTCTGCAATAAATGTTGGCATGTTGATAGAGGCAGTGTGCTGCAAGAGATGTCAGCTGAAATCCGCATCAGGGAGACAAGGGAGCTGATGTTGGGTGAGCACACATATCACTAGCCCATGAAATGAAAAGGGGCATAGATAGCATTGATATCTCTTTCTTGGTTTTCTGAAGCCTACTTTGAAGATTGCTTTATCTTTTCTTTCTTTTTTTTTTTTGTTTAAGTGAAAATAATTCAGTGAGTTTGTAACTAGTTTCAAGACCACTAAGTCAAGGTTATGGCTTAAATAAACGGGCTTGTAACTGGTTTCAAAAGAGAAATATATATGGACATAGCTCTATTATTGTCTAATTCTTGTTAAGTAATCTCATCAGAAATCATGCTGCATGGAAATCACTTTAGACCTATAGTTTATACTGAGCTATTTCACTACAGGAATAGTAAGTCAAATGCAGGCATTTATGGAAAAATGTTGTAAGATTATTTTTACTTAAAGTATGTGTATGGAGTGGCTATTGCACCCCTAGTGCTTGAGGAAATACTGGCAGGAAGAGGGGTGAAGTTCACCTAGTGTATCCATGATCAGAGGAGGTGATACCAGATAAATCACTTGCTATTTAATTCTGTTCGCATTTCCTCTGTTGATTTGCTGCTTTAATTTCCTATTATACATTTGATTTCTCTAGTGATTTTAAATCAGCTCTTCTTCAACTTAAAAAGAGAGGCTAGATGACCAAGCTTTCAAGTGAGTTTGCTGACCAGAAGAATCTCTTAAGAGGCTCACAGTAAATCCAGTGGAACAGTGCATTTTGTTTATGTGCCTGTTGTTAAAGGTTGGAGTGCACAGTAGACTTGAAAAGAGTTTGGAAGACTGATTCAAGTAGCAGTATTATTTTTCACATGAGTGCATCAAGAAAGAGCATAAAGGGTTGTAGGAAAAATAAGAAAAATATTGCAGCTATGGAAAACAATCGATTCATGTCCTCATCTCTTTTTAATAAACTTGACTTCTTTTTAGTCTTTGTCATTTAAACATAGCTAATACGGCACACCTTGGGTCGCACTGTTTTGACAAATAGAACAAGGAATTAATTTATGGCTGTGTTTCTGCCTGTATAATAATTATTGGAAATAATTAACAGGAAAAAAATCTGTGATGACTTGAACAAGGGAAATTATTGATCTAGAATAAAGAAGAACATATTGCAGGTTCACTAGCATTAATGTGTTTGACACCCATTGAATATCTTTTTCCTTTTTTTGGTTTACAGTATCTGAAATTAGTCACTGAGCACCCTGTTTTCAGCTTCTTCCTTAAGAAATCTTAATGATAGAGCTGCAAACTCTCTAGTATAAAGCTTTACGTACAAAACCAGCACAAATCCTCCCATCCAACATCACATACTCTCAGTGAGGCTGATAATTTCTGTCACAAACCTGCGTACCCAAGAAACTATAACTCCCTGCACAGCTCGGCACAGCACATTACTGCTGGGGTGATTGGAGGAGCTTAAGCTGTTGCTCTGGTGATTTAAATGATGTAGTTGCTAGTAGGACAGGCTCAACATGTCCGCAAAAGCAAAAATTTCCTTCCCCCCTCTCAGTCCACTGGCTCTTTGACTGCTTTTTTTACACCTACTCAATAGTACTGAAATGCCTGCCTCTCCTTCAGGCTTGTGGGAGTTATAGATGTGAGCAGTGCAAGCAACCACAGTAGCAGCTAGAGACAGAACCACATCAAAACTGACACCACAGCCAACGGTTTTCACACCAATGCCTTCAAGCTGTGCTTTCTATCTCCCCAGTGGAGCTCCTCATAGCTGACTGCTGCTAATAAGTTGCTTCCCCCTCTCACCACTACTCCTCCTGCACTTTGAACAACTGTCATCTCCTCCTTTTCTCCCACCTATCCCTCCTTTATTCTCATTCCTTTGCTCTCTCTTTCTCCTGCTCACCTTCTGTCTCTCTCTAGAGCTCTGTGGTGACTAAAGGGCATGTGTTGCATAGCCATACCAGCAGGTAGTGTGTGCTACATCTCTGGCTGCACAAATGCACAGCCTTCCATTGCAATGCCTGTTATCTGCCTTTCTCTGATAATGTGTTATTGCTGCTTCTAGCCTTAGCCTGGCAGCAGCCACAGAGATTAAGTGAAAGGCATTCTATTTAATATGAAAGGCATTAAATATTTCCTTATTAGGACAGCATCTAACTCAGCAGAGCCGCACAGTTGACAAGAAACGTCAAAGCAATTGGTGACTGAGGTGATATATTTGTGTATATATCTATATAGTGGCTATTATGGAAGTAAAAGATTGTTCCCTTGCATCTAGATACATACACTGATTGATGCTTCAGATTACAAACCTTTACTTCATGACAAAATGTACAGAGCTTAATGAGTGCAAAATGGGTAGATTTGTAAATCAAAAGAAATAAAAATAAATTTACCTCAACAGTTTCCCAGTTGTTTTGCTTTCTGAATAAATCAATATAGGATAATACGCCCATCTCTCTTTCAGGTTTTACTTGAATTATTGTTTGCATTTTTATCTGACATAATTCCCTGCTTTGCAGCATTTAATTCATCCACTGAGTCAGTCAGCAAAACACAGGTGATTCAGTGGGACAGACCGTCATTCAAAAATATGGGCTATTTTTTCCCATTGCTATCCAATGTAGATATATGGCACACTGTATGTGTCTGTCTAGTGAATAACCTGTGCAATCTAAAAAAATTTTCAAAAGCCATCTTGTTTCTGTATTGTAGAGTGGTACTGTTATAGCAGTGATGATAATGATAAAGCTTGATGTACTAGGAGCCCTTATCAGAGATTTTTGTCGTCGTAAAAGAGTCTTAAAAAGAGAGTTACACTGTTATGGGAGACTAATAGCGTCTAGGTGCTTGGGAAATGTTTATAGAGAGGAAGGTGCAGCTGAGAACTTACTGAATAGGTTCAGATTTTCAAAAGCCACATATCTGGAGCTGGTTTTATAGACAACGCCATACCTATTGTAATTCTTCGAAGCAGGAGCCTGTGTACAGCTAGAACAGATGTTGTTGAACAGATGTCAAGAATAAACCTTGTACAGGTACCTCCAATAGTGAAGAATAATATCTGCTGCAGAATAATCTTTGATTTATGGGTATTCTTTCTTGTATCTGAAAATTAATTACAGAATATCCCATTACTACCTTCAATTGTCAAAGCTAAAGTGCGGTTTTGCCATGATATACTTACCATCAGGGGCAATTGCCTAATAGAGAAAAACAGGTGGACATACATCCACAACAGAATGGATTGTGAAGAAAGAAACTATACTTGTATGTAGTGATTAAAAAAATCCCTCATAACAAGATAAGCTAATGATTCATGATCCAAAAATCAGTCATTTATATTCTCTCCTTCATGAATTAGCATTATTGAAAGAGTCTGTATATATGTTAAGAAAACCAGTTTTAGCTTTAGATATTATCTTTAAAAAGTAGAGGTACTTATATTAAAAAGTCACTGCTTTTTCATAGGTACAGATGTTTGGATATACTAAGGACTAGAAAAACATACCATGAAAGAACTCATAAAAGACTCTCTTGTATCTCTGAAGGGTCTTGGGAGCTTTGAATTTCAATAATTGCCATCCCAGCTCTAGTTTGCTGAATACCAATCATATGCATTTCCCATTCCAAGATCCTTATTCAGTTTTATTTACAACCTTGTAAATCAAAGAGTCCGAATGATTTTATTTGGCTCCTTGGGCTAAGATTGAAAAATGGTTTTCCTGTCAACTATGAAAGGAAAAAATGAGGGACAGGTGCTGCAGGGACAGGTGTAAACACAGGAGTGAGGTGAAACAGCTCACCCAGAACGAAGTGTCATGAAATGCTGTAAAATTGTGCTGTGGGTTTCATGAGATGAACACCTGCAATTAGCTAAGACAGTTGGTGGTTATTTCAATTCCCTCTGCGAAAAATGCAGGGTATTCATAACTGGTTGTGTAGAATTGAGGTACAACAATGCATTTGTGGTAGAAAACTCATCTTTCCCAGTTAAACCACAAAGAGGCTGCTGTTGCTGTGCCATTCATCCCAGTGTGAGCTGAGCTAACAGAGATATTAGGTTGCAAAGATGTGGCTGTGCCAGCATAACTCATGCAAGGCCATACCCTAGAGCTTGCCGAAGCTCCCGTACAGATGTTTGCTTTTCTGATAGCTACTGTCTTTGTGAGCCTGTGTGTGCTGAGGACCAAGGAAGACAACACAGATCAAGTCTTTGCAACAGAGACCTTCACAGAGCACAGGGATAGGCTTGCTCAAGCATCCGCCTTATTTCTAAGCATGGACCTATTAGCAAACCTTGACTGCATTCTTGAGCACATGCATGCATACACAATACAAAACCTCTGTTGCAGTTGTTGTTTTTAAAGATAATTACTGTGGAAACTGAGGAGGATGACAATTTATTGGATTATTTAGAACTAGAACGAATGTAGATCTTAAAAAACAGTAACATGAGGAGACTGTCTTGCATTCAGAGCTCTGCAGACTACAGACATTGTATCAGCAAATTAAATAAAGCAGGCGGTCCATAAGGCAGTTTTTACAGTCAGGCAAAACTCCTGACAAGAGATGCAACACTGAAATTACATAAATATGCATACGTCATGCCCCAAACTCTATGTGAATGTGTGACTTGCAATTACTGTTTGTAAAGATGTT
The DNA here is from genome assembly GCF_017976375.1 of Cuculus canorus. Classification (NCBI taxonomy): domain Eukaryota; kingdom Metazoa; phylum Chordata; class Aves; order Cuculiformes; family Cuculidae; genus Cuculus; species Cuculus canorus. The sequence continues at coordinate 61,395,458 of NC_071441.1, forward strand.
GAGTGTAAGTTTAAATCCTGACATCTAGCGTTATTTTCAAAATTATCTATTTCTTTTGAAATCAGTTATTTCACAAGCAAGGTCAAAATTACTGGAGTCACAATCCTCAGGTTTAAAAAGATTGGAGATCTCCTCATTCCCCTGACAGTTCCAGAAAGCGTTCTCGCTCTCTGCCTCGCACTACAGATGGTCTTACCTCTTTATGAGCCTTCCACTGATTCAGCCAGAGAACTGAACAATGCCATGCAAGCAAGCAGATTGCTTCAACAGTGAACAAAAGGAAAGGTGTTCTCTCAACACTTTCAACAGCAGACAGTAGTAAAAGGTCCAGATAGCTTGCAAAAACCTTTGTTCTTGATGCAAGAATCTTCGTGCTTCATGCAAAATTTCTGAAAACATCAGTACTCCCAGTTGTGTAAGTCAGCTAGCCAGACGTTTTGAAGCTATCTACCCTGATCTGTGCATGTTTTTCTTTTTTTCTTTCTGGAGGGAGTTGGGTAGGGTAGTGGGAAGGAGGAGGGTAGAATATAGTATCTCCTTTTAAACTTGAAGAATGAGAGTTTGCATGATATACTGTGAAACATAAGGGTGAAGTGGTAGGTATTCCTTTAAGTAAATAAACAGATTAGATGCAACCATCCAACACAATATATATTACCAATTAACAGCAGGCTTATACTGTGCCAAAGAAAATCATTGATTTCTCTTTAATTTGCAGCATTACTCTGGTGTACTTATTGTTTAGGAGACGGTGAGGGCCATAAATTTCCTCACATATGGCATTATGCTATTCAATCCAATGCACATAAAGTAAAATATAACCCCAAACACTTAAATCAGTAGGCAAAGAGATTTCAATAACAGAAAGTGGAAGAGCAGCAATTTTTTTGGCAGAGGTTGTTCAAAGTTAGCAGACAAAGCCAGTGTGATTTGATATCTGCAGAACTAGTGAAGCTAGTGACAGGATATGACCAGGTGCTTGACAGTTTCTGCTGGCTGCATCAGGTTGTCTTCCTGTAGGATGCAGCTGTTCACCTATTCTTTAGTGAAAGCAGATGGAAAATACATGTAGCTAATTGGTACTACTGACACGGGAGTCAAAGAAATATTATTATTTATTTTTTTTTCCCTTTGACTTCCTTTTCTTCATGCCAAATATTAATATCCCAGATGGGGAACATTAAAATATGTAGAATTTCAAACAGAAAATGTCTGAAAGTTGATGAATAATGTCCATAAAATAAATAACGGCTGCTGAAGTGGAGACACGTGTTATCTATTTCTTCACTTAGCAATAAAATCCTTGTGGTATTCTTAAGAAGCTGTGGGAGTTCTGACTGAAACATTCATTATTTTTGACGATACCCCTGTTGGATAAAAGGAAAATAAAATCCTTAAACTGATCTGTGGAAAGACACTGCTTTGTAGATTCAGAGGTGCTGGTAGTGAAGCTTTGTGTAAATCTGCTTAATGAAGTATTTGTAAATTTTTTTCTGGATAGGATCCTAAGAAATTATTTTAGTCTGCTGAGTTAAAAGTAGAACAGATCACTTGATTTCACTTCAAGAGAAAATATGAATTTATAAACATATAAACTTTCTAAGTATACTGTGTCTAGGTCCTATAATGCCTTCCTCAGCTGAAGTATGTAGGATCATTAAGATCCTAGGATTGCAGGATGAGTTATAGAAATAAAATTATGTGACTTGCCTACCTTTCCACATGATTCAAATACTCAAAGATACTAATATATTTAGTTTCCTCACAATGCCTAAAGTTTTTATTTCCCATGTGTTCCTATAAACAGAAACAAATTTATGGAAAGCTTACGACCCAACAGTGGCTGCTTTCCAGCTGAACAATGAAGATCACAAATTTGTGTAAATACTGCCTTAGCTAAAAGTGCTGGAAATTGATAGACATTTGAGGTTTCCTTCCTTTAACAACCATTTTTAGCATCATCATTTTTCACTGAAAAGCAAAACATTTCAGTTTACTTGTTGAAATTATAAGACTGGGTTTTCTAGGGTCTCTGTGGCTCTCTTTCCTGTTCAGTCAAAATAAAGTTGAATGGGAATCAAGCAGAGGAAAAAAAAAAACTTATTTTTTCTTGTATTTTTCCATTTACTAAAGCCCAGAGAGAAAAATCACACAGCCTCATTTTTCAACAAAGTGCCTGATAAAATTGTTAGCTTTACTTACATGCTGTATATTTCTTCTGATTACTTGGAATTGCTATCCAAAACACCAAGGTATCTTAGAAACCATAATTCATTTACAATGAAGGTCTGGATTGTTCCCCTGAGAAATGTGTAGTGAAGTGACCTTTCATGTGCATGTGTTTTTTTGATGTTGTTTTTTTTAACCTCAGTAACGGTGGATCTTAACCACCTCCGTCTGCCTTCCCCCACCAAATCTGCTGGAGGTCTCTCTATAAGAGAGGAGTGGAATAACAAGACAGGAAAAGAAACACACAGGAATGGCAGAGTTTATTTCTAGAGCTTTCTTGAACTGTGACTACCTCTCAAAAAGTATTGTACAGTTGAGGCTTATATTACTCTGATATGCTCTGAGGAATAATGGAATAATTCCAGAGTTATGATTCTGAGGAACAAGGGAATGAGAGAAATAAATGTCTGAGAGACCACTAGGCAAATGTACATCCAGTTCTTGGAGAGGGGGGTTTAGTGACTGTTTTCTGCAGGTAGGGCAAGTTGTGTTGTGTGAAAGTCAGAGTGAGTGTCTCCATCGCGTTGGTGCAATCCTGACGATATTGAAAGCGTTAATGGCTTGGGACAGAGCTTTGGTGGAGCTTTATGTTGCATTTCAATGCTTAATCAAACTTGCTTAAACATCTTTGGGTGAGAAACAGGCTTGTAAATTTCTGGAGCTGTAACTGCACTAAAGATTTTTATCCTTTGCAATATTTTTCTGTATGCTTTGGCTGAAATTAGAATAAAACAGGAGACTTTAAGAAAGGAAAAGAAATAAGTAACTAAAGTAGGGAATCCTGCAACAAAATGACACATTTGTAGAAACAGAGTGAGTGAAATGAGTCCTACAAACCCAAGAACACTCCCACCCGCTTACAAACTCCTAACGAAAGATGAGAATTATCTGCCACCAAACTAGGACTGGTTTTCAATTAAACATACATTCAGCTCTAAGAAGTGGTGAAAGTTGTCAGAGAAAACAACCCTAGTATATGAAATAGCTGTGCTACAAGGACGGCAGCATGTCTGGTAGCTTGTCCCATGTCATGGAATTGCTATGAGTGTGTAGCATTACAAAATATAGAAAAAAGATACCTTCCTTCCTTCCTTCCTTCCTTCCTTCCTGCCTTCCTGCCTTCCTGCCTTCCTGCCTTCCTGCCTTCCATTAATTGGTGGCACCAACCAGACATCTCACAGTTGTGTGAGGTGTGTGTGCAGTTGTACACCAGTGTAACTGAATGAACACTGAATATAGGTCACAGTAATCAAATTCCTTTAAGTTATTCACACTTTGTAAATATACCAGGAGAAATTTAAAGCAGACAGTCTGCCTCACTCTTTCTTCTTAATTGTATTTTACATTAGATAGTCATTTGATAAAATATCTGATGCCAGTTAGGCACGGACTAGAGTCTTAGTATGATGGATGGACATGCTTGCACTCACTATCTGTCCCTGCTTTACTTTGACATATTTAATAACAAGTAGATTGACAACATGAAGAACTGAAAATAAGAATCTCTCTCTTACTGCGGCAGGTGACAAGGCAAGAGGGCAGAGGGATAGTTTAGAACCTTCTCAGGTGGGAAAGAAAACCCAAACAGATCTTCCCTAAGCATCAGGAGCAGTGGTGTACACCCTTATTATCTGACACCCTTGGGTGCGATGTAATGGTCATGTCTTCTGCAGGACCTGATCTGCAAGACGCCCTAGCACAGTGTGGATTGTACTGATCCATTCAGTGAACAGTAGGTCTGGGCTGTCGGGATTAGTGGGGATTGCACATGAGACAGAAAGTGCTGTCAGGGCTTCCCAGTCATTTTGAGAATGACCATAAGCTGAGGTTTAGTCAGTGTAATGCTGAAAACTTGAGTATTTTCCAGGTTTAGGCAACAGCTGAGTGATGTTTCTGAGGACTGCAGTTTGTATTTATGCAGCTAAAGCCTATCTCTGATCCCAAAAATCTTTTCTGGATCCTGGCTTATGGTCTGTGGGACAGGAAGCATTTCATGCCGTAGAGCTTTACACAACAGAACTCTAATCCAACCAGGATAGTAGGAGGGTCTTAGGCAAACATAGAGAGTTTCCTCAGACCCAGATGAACACTGCCAACATCACTTGCAGACGTTTTTTTATTTATTCTTTTCTTTCAAAGAGGAATAGATCATTTCATATCGTTATTATATCTGAAGGAGAGGGAAGACTATAGGGAACATCAAAAAGGTGACGCTTTGGATTATCACATCTGTTTTCAGGGCAGTAATGCCTTAATTGTTGGAGAGCTTCTATGGACTAGTTGTAAATGAAGCTCAGTCTGCCATAAAACTCTCATGCTCAAAGCAAGTTATGCTCAGACACACCTCTGAGATGATTTTCATCCAATTTGCTTTTAACGCTAGGGGAGGGTATTACAGAATGGATTACTGTTGTAATAAAGTTTTCTCATGGGGATTTAGGAATAAATGTGCATCATTAAAATATTTGTTAATGGTTTTCTCACACTAAATTCCATGTATCATGTTAGGAATATTATTGTTATGCTACATGCATATTTTGAAAACTTAAAGGGAGGATCTTAAACACTGAGGAACACTCAGCTTCAGAGGCCAGTTTAAACTGAGACTGTGCTTTCAGAACCAGCTCTCTATGCCACTCATTACTACTGAATAACATGAGATTAACTTCAAAACCACATATATCTCTTCACGTGCCTCAGTGATGTTTGGAGGACTCATTTCACAATGACCACGACTAACCATTTAGAAAGCATGTGAACACTGTGGCAAAAGGGATCTTTCAAATAGTTAAGGGGTGAATAATTTCACTCAATACCTTGCACTGCATTGGTACTTCCTGGAATGATTCAGAAGAAACTTCAGGCTTGTATAAAGAGAATTTTCCAAGGACATTAGTTTAAAGCAGGAGGTGAACATGAAGTAGTTTCTGTTTCATTGGTCTTCATGAGATGTAATGATTGTACGTGGTATTACAGGGAGAAAAATAACTTCATGATTTCTGGTAGTAACTTCAAGAGCTGTACAATTAATTGCCCTTTAGCTATGATATCTTTAGCACATTCCCTCTTACACTTATGGGCAGACAGACAGACGTCTCCATATCTGATGGACTACTTGGGGCTTTTCTTTGTAATACTTTATTAAACATTCCCTATCCTTAATTAAGGAGTTATCATCAAAGATGCTGAGGTTTCCTGCCTTGTAGTTTTTCATATTTAAGACTTCTTCAACATTTTTCTGGTGTTAGAGGCAGAAACTGTGTTTGCTATGGGTGACTGTTCTTGAACCTCTGTCCCTAGACACGTGCTATTCAGCAAGATGGATTTTATGGATTCTGAACCAGCCTATAGCAGCAACGTTATTGAGCTTGTATGCTCCCTTCCTGTATTTCAAACTCATTTTTTATTTGTTATACTGAAGGGCACACACTTATTTTAAGGTGATAGAAATTTTTCTTTGGCATGTGATATTCAAGGACAGGTGAAGTAGACATATTGTGGATCTATGTGATTTAAAAATCTCTTGCATACTTGTCTACACTTGATGAGCAAAATGGTCTTCTATGTTCTGTATTTCTATGCAAAACTCCTGTGGGAATCTTCTTTGATATGCTAAGATGGGAAATCGTAGTAAGTCCCATCATGCTCATGTAACAGAGTCTGTAGTCTTTATTTGAAATGCTTTTAATGCACCCGTCATTGTTCTGGGACAAGACAAAGCTACCTAAAAACTTAAATGAAACTATCACAGACTACATGCTTCTCTGTGTGTCCACTCTCACTTGCATCTCTTACCTTCAAACCTTCATCCAGCCACAGTCTGAACTCCTGAATAGGACAGTTCTTCTAAACTTCTAAAGATGGTCATGCTTCTCTTCCATCCTCGTCTTTGGTCTAAATCATGAGAATCTTAATTGTTTTTCTCATGTCAAAGAGGACCTAACCTATCTGGAAAGATGGAATACGCAGATTTCCCACAACATTGTCTGTTTTCTTATATTTTTTGTAAAGTTCGTGTTTTGTGTTTTTTTTTTTTTTAGGTGGTTTTTAATTTTTTCCATTTAGTATTTGGATTTTACAAAGAGTGTGATGGGAGAATATACCAAACAACATTATCTGATACTAAGGCCCATGACAACGCATTTCAGATATATTCAGCTGAACAACCAAACTTGCAAATGCTTGTCCTGATACAAATATTCAGTGAAAAGTTCTTGTGTCATATTTTACTCTGCTTTTGTAAGCTCATCGGCAAAGAGAGAGCCCAAAGCTCACTGGAGAGCTGTTGGTCTAAGAGACCCCTTGGACTTGCTTGCCAAGCCACAGCCCCACTTAGAAATTAAAATACTTCAGAGAGAAAACTATATTCCATGTCATCTTAAGTTACTAACACAAAACCTCCTCATCTGGCATTTATAAAAAAAATCCCAATTTACTGTTTCCACTTTTAGAATTGCACCCTATATTTAAAACTAGAAAATGATTTGTCATCACAAACAATACGTCAATACCTAGTCTGATTCGCTCTTTTAAAATGATTGACAGTCTTTCTTAAAAGCCTTTCAAATTGATCATCCTTTTCATTCTGGAAAAACACAGCTGCTTTCCCACCTTTGAACCTGTCACTATTTGACAGGCAGTGGGAATCCACATTTTTTAAGCGTCTTTCACAATCCGTGTCCAAGGCAAAGGTAAATGTTAATTCCTCTGCAGGATTGTTCCTTATCTTACCTTGTATTCCACTTTTTTCCAAAGGTGGCTTGCAGTTGCCAGCTGTATGTCCCTTTACTTCAAGACTATCGAGACCACCTAAGGAGAGGACATATACAGGCCTGCCCCTGAGAACTGTCAGTGTTACTGATGTATTAGCATATGTTGATGACCCAGCTGTCTTCGTACTCATCCATGGAAGGTTGTTGTTAGCCTGGGTAGAAACTGGCAACTTCCCTTCTAGCTGAGTCTTCACAAGAAATAACACTAAAAACCAACCCTGCTGTTTTAAAAGGCAGCCTCTCTTCAGAAGGCTATCATCATGTGCTGCTATTGATGCCAGCAAAGCAAAGCAAAGAATAAGACTCTAAAATAAGTTCAGCTGTTTGCAGAGTCCAGTTATATCTGTAGATCAAAAAATAGGCAGCTTTTTATACCTGAATGTCAGTCTTTCAAAGAGTTTAGTCCTGAGACAGACAGTTGCACCTGGGTGTGCAGCTCCTCTTGCGTCTCTGTTTTTCTTGGCTCAAATTAGGCAGATTTTACTTGACAATGAATCTGAACCATAAAAATGTTGTTTATTTGTTTTCAAGCAACAGAGAAGCCACCTTCATAGAACCGGCTTGCAGTACAGAGCTGCTGTTTCATTTTGGTGTAATGCGTTCCCTATTATACTTATTGTTCTGCATTTATTCTATTGCCTGGTACTGTAATACACTGCTCTCAGTATGCTAATGGGATTTCATGGGGCTGCCTTCACCAGCCTGATTTGTAACAGGAAGCCAGGACAATAAAGTCTTTGAGAAGATTAATGTGAGAAATGCATGCCTCTGTGGAGGGGCATCACTGCAAAATCAAAAACAACACTGTCTTCCATTGCTTGTTACTGCCATCTCATTTTCACCAGTAAATAACTAGTGCATTTCTTTCCACAATGAACACCAACAAAAGGAAGACAATCTTTATCAACAATAGGCTTACTATAGGATGGGACAGAGAGAGCAGCATTCCTTTCAGGCATTTCATAGAGTCACCTGTCATTCTAGACTGCAGCAAGACCACTGTGTTTAAAGAAGTTCCCTCAAATTTTACTTCACCGAGCATCTTCTGACAATTTGCAACTTTCTGTTAGAAAATTCACGATGGGTTAACAAAGACTTTGGCAGTTTAGGAACAGGTTTTGATGATGTGGTCTTGAACATACTCTAGTGAAGTTGTTTTGTCTACCACTATAGCTTAGATGATAAACTGTATTTAGTAGTACAGAGCACACAAACGTGCTATTTACTCAAAACCAGTCAGCCAACAGCAAGGTAAGGTGGCCTTAGGAAACAGCTTCTTAATTTCACTGGACATACATTATCATTACACACACTGATCAAAAGTCGCTGGCTGTCTTCGGAGCCACACAGTGTTCTTGCATTAATCTGGAAATTCAAAGAACTAAAAGAAAATAGATATTTTTATTAATTTTTGTTTTATCTATTTGCATTTCAATTATGTTGTTATTTCAGGGGAAAATAACTACAGCAGGGATGGGAAAAAAAAAGGTGAAGAATTATTTACATGAAGTATTTTCCCTTGCTGAAGGCCAGATGTATGTTTCAGGAGCCTTTGGCAGGCACACATCAGGTGTCATCTGAAAACATGAATACAGAATCAGCTGGTATGGCAGGCATGCAGGGGCAGTGCCAAATGTGCATGGCCCACAGGCTGCCAGGAAAAGGTTACATCAATGTGCAGAAACCAATGTTATCCCTGACCATTTACTCAACAGTTTAGGTAGCCCTGGAGTCTTTTAATCTACCACTCCCTTGGAGTCCCACAACTCTGAGGCGGTGCAACAAATGGCCATGATGCAAACCGATTGATCAGGACCACAACTGCTCCTGCTTACATCCCTCCACAGCTACCCTCATCTCTGTTATCTCCAGGTGTTGTGTTCTTCACTGCTTCCAAAGGCATTTTTGCAGCGCTATTTCTGTGTCAAGTCTACTTCTATTTAGCTTGGGAATTTCTTAGCTCATGTATCTTCTATGCCGTTTATCTAATTCTGTCTACATGCACTGACGTTGGGAAGTTCAAGGAGCCATGTGTTAGCAGGAGGCATCACTTGTATCTGGTACAGATCCTCCTGCTTTCCATATGTCCAGCAGTGTCAGAATTTATTGACACACAGCTCACAAGCTAGCTCAAGTTTGCTAGAAGGAGGTCTTGACTGTGATAAATACAACAGCAGTTTTGAGCAGTGCCTGTCTGTTAATAAATTAGCATGTAAATAAATAAAGAAGTAATGAAGAACTGAGAGAACGTTTCTGCCTCCTGTCACTATAAAGCATGCTAAAATACTGTTGTGGGTGCATTTGCTATTTCTGGTAATGCAATGTGTTGAAGTGTCACATTTCTCATGCACCCTGGGCAAGTACGCATGGTAGCAATACCTGTTATCTACTACAGTAGTTCTGCTATGAAACTATTAACAGGCTACTTTATGGTATATTTCTTTCCCTAATTCTGCTAGAGGGTTTTTAAATTGATTTAAGTGAGACTTAGTTAAACTGGATTAAAGACTATACCCCATTAAAACTTAGTCAACTGATGTACCCTGCAGGAATTTAACTTTATGAACAGAACTGTATTTTAGAGATGACTTTTTCCAAAAGATTGATTTTGTCTCATTTTTACCTTGGCAGCATCCTGCAATCTAGATTCAAATGAATGCATGACCAGTTAATTCAAACCTGTGGCTGCTTTGCAGTTCTTCTCCATAGCCCTGATATTTCTCTAGCACCTCTTACTTTATTGCGTGGGTGTGCAGATGTGCATCACAATTGATTGCCACAGATGTGGGAAACTTTTTTTGAGGGTGAATAGACAGGACAAACTTTACTGACAAAACCAAGTTGCTAAGGGTAGTAATGATGGAGCTACCTGTGCAGAACTGCAGAGAACTTTATAGGACTTTGTGCTTGAGGATTAAAATGGCAGATGAAATTTAACAAGATAAGTGCAGACTGATGCACACAGGACCTCACCTTGCTCTCCTTTTTCCCATGAGTTCACGGGGAAAATACAAAATATATGGTCTGTGAGCTGACTCTAATGAGTCAGGAATGAGACCTTGAGTTTATAGCGCATAGTTTCATTACAATGTCGTCTTAGTGGTCAAAAAAAGCACACTGACTGTTGGGGATTATTAGGAAAGAAGTAGGAAAGTGTGTCCTATAATTTTTTCTTTCAAAAGGATTGTCATAGATTTAGAAAATGTCTGGAGAATACAAGTCAGGACAATCAGAAAAGGTGAATTTTACATACACAATAGGTAATTAAAGGGTGGAAATGCTTCACCACAGGATGCTATAAAATCTAACATTTCACACAGGGACAAATGAAAATTGAACTAGCTACTGGAAGATGAATAGCTGAAGCCTTTTACAGATGTGAAAAATCACCTCTGATTCAGGAACCCTACAAACTAGAAATTCTGGGAAGCTGGAGAAAATTTACGAAAAGCTTGACTGTAACCTTGCTTTGCTCTGAAGGTACTCTCTGGGAAATCACTTTTGACCCTTCTTAGAACAAATGGATTAGGCTAGAAGTTCTGATCCACTCAGGCAATTCTTAAAATCATATTATGTAAAATGCCCTAATAATCCTCCTAAAGTCCTTCCAGAAAGGGGTGGCACAAAATTAGCAGGAAGGCTTAGGCTACTGTCACAAGTTTCTGAAAGTTTATAGGAAGGAAAACACAGAAAAAATCATGAAATTTGATCGGGATCCACTTAAAACATCTGAGGTTCTTTAGACAAGAATTTCTCTGACTGTCAAAAGTTGCTTGAATATTGTGGTTCTAGTTTCCACTTCTGTGGAATCTAAATATTTATCTTTGAAAATATTAAGTCATCCCAGAAGATCAAGCTGGCAAGTATTTGTCAAATGCTTATCTTTAAGTGAGGAAAAATGTACACGACGAAGAAAACGTAACAGTGTTGAAAGAAAGAGTTTTGGGTTTTTTTTTAAGCTTGCACATAAACCCAGGTTTCTGTTATTTCATTGTCTCTTACTGCACTTGCAAAGAGCTTTGGTTTTCTGCCAGTTGTTTTCCAAGTGTTGTTTAACATATGCCTGGCCAGGAAGCACTAACAAATAGAACTCCAGTGATGGCGTGTTCCTTTTTTTTAACCATGTATTCATGGGAAAGTTATTTTTAATCTAGTAATAATTGTTTCTGTAACTTCTGTTTTCCTCTATATGTAACATTTTGCTCCACAACTGCAAAATTTATAATGCAGAGATCCTGAAAATAATAAATAATTTGAATAAAACCATGCAGAAAATTTAAAGGATTCTGTTAGTGCAGAAAACTTTTCTCCTTCCGTCTCATTTTTTTAAAAGAAACAAACACTGTTTCCCTATGTGTTCCTGTTTTGATATAGATACTTTCTTCAGTGACTATCCATCCATGAACATCTCATTATTTTGGAAAGACAGTGGCCACAACATCACCAAGACATCAAAGGTCTTTTGTCCTTCAGTTCCTGGTAGGTTTGAGTTTGCATATAAAATGTAAATTTAACATAACCATGTCATATTCTCATCTTAGCTATTTTTTAGTATTATTTTAAAAAGATCAAACCTCTGGAAACACATCAAATATCTGTAAAAATCAGTGATTCAGACACAGTTCATGCTAGTTTAAAGATCCCCTTATTTGTGTCAAGATGAAAGCATGAACCATACCCAGTAAAGGGATTTGGTAGTTAAAGTAGAACTTGGGTGGAAGTGTGGCATGAAAATGTAAAACTGAGGTCAGTATATACGCTCGTTAAACTGCGGCTTAGCCCTGGGCACATCCTTCTTTGATTTCAGAGTCCCTAGCGTGCCTACAGGTCTGTTTCAGAGATCCTCCTGCAGCCCTCAATGCAGCTGAGCTCCTTGTTTCTGCCTAATAGGACACAAGACTTTGTTACCCTCGAAATATACGTGACTGCTTACTGGCAGGATCAGTTACTAATCCAAATGCTGATGTGATCAATTTGTTTGTCTCAGGAGAAAAACTAGCAGCTATTGCTCATTAGAAAACAAAAGCAGTCAGCCAACTTGTGGGAGTCGTCAGTTCGGTCCTTGTCATAGCCTGAGAAAGCTTGCATGTAATTTCCCACTCCTGTGTATTGAAAACAAGAAGGAAAAATGCTGATCATCCTCATTGTCCTCCAGTCTTTTAGTCATGAGGGAGGAGGTTGCAACAGCAGAGAGTTGTGCTTGGTGAAAGCACAGGGTCCCTGTTTCTCCACAGCATTATCTGTTTGATAGCTGAGGCACTCAGCGCTGGAGAAAAACTGTGGCACTGTGGTGAGAAAGTTTCCACTTCATAAGTTTCCACTCCTTCAATAAGGAGTCGGAACCAAGAAGTTACAGGGAGAAGCGGTTTGTTCATTCTTCTAGCTTTGCTTTGTCTCGCAGTAAAATGCTAATATGCCTTCATCCACTCACTCAACGCAGCCTGTGAGCTGGAGCGTGCCTGCAGCCCTGACCCTGGCATCTGCAGCTGTATCGAGTGAAGCTTCAGGCACACTGATTTCCTAATTGCTTGCTCAATTTACAAGATGCTCAGATTGTCCTCCCGAGAAGACTGGCTCTCTTAGTGGTACATACAGAGCAGAAAGCACCTAATTCAGAATTCTGGATCCCACTCCAGAGGCCTGCCTGTTTCACATAATCTATTACATCTAATTGTTCGTGGCCTTATTTGGTGATCCATCACTTTACATATTGCTTAAATTTGTGTTTTCTGGAAGCTTTCAACTGCAATTCAGTTGTACAGTGCATTTACCCCTCTCTTCCACGTAGACAGTGTTTTATCATTGTAGGACATGCATCACAAATGCACGTATTATCATTTTTCTTGTTCACTCTACATAACATAGCTGTTATAATGAAGATGAACTAAAACTAGAAAGAGACCACTGATAGCCAGCTGTCGTCTCCTGTGCTGTAATGCAGCAACAGTGTCTCTAATGTACCAAAGGGATTGTTCTATTTGGTTAAACTGCACTTGTAAAGTCTACAAGTTATTCATATCTATGGAGATGGCTCCTTTGCTTATGTTACCAAGAGTTGAACTCAATTGACATACGTAGATGTAAAACCAGTAAAAGAGGAGGTCCATACATATATTCACATACCAACACATATACTAGACCTAACACGTGGGTTAGATACAAGTCTGAGTTCCGCCTGAACATGAGCCAGCAGTGTGCCCAGGTGGCCAAGAAGGCCAATGGCATCTTGGCTTGTATCAGAAATGGCGTGACCAGCAGGTCCAGGGAGGTGATTCTCCCTCTGTACTCGGCACTGGTGAGACTGCACCTCAAATCCTGTGTTCAGTTCTGGACCCCTCACCACAAGAAGGATGTTGAGGCTCTGGAGTGTGTCCAGAGAAGAACAACGAAGCTGGTGAGGGGGCTGGAGAACAAGTCTTACGAGGAGCGGCTGAGAGAGCTGGGGTTGTTAGCCTGGAGAAGAGGAGGCTGAGGGGAGACCTTTTTACTCTCTACAACTACGTGGAAGGAGGTTGTGGAGAGGAAGGAGGTGGCCTCTTCTCCCAAGTGACAGAGGACAGGACAAGGGGGAATGGCTTGAGGCTCCACCAGGGGAGGTTCAGGCTAGATATCAGAAAAAAAATTCTTCATGGAAAGAGTCATTGGGCACTGGCAGAGGCTGCCCAGGGAGGTGGTTGAGTCGCCTTCCCTGGAGGTGTTTAAAGAATGAGTGGATGAAGTGCTTAGGGACATGATTTAAGGGAGTGTTAGGAATGGTTGGACTTGATGATCCAGTGGGTCCTTTCCAACCTGGTGATTCTATAATTCTATGATTCTATGATTCTATGCACCTCTGAGTTGTGGCAGGTGGTTATAAATATGGGATTTAAAAGGTGAGGTAAAAATGTGTTCTCCCTCATAAGAGGTGAAACTTATTATGCTAGTGCATTTTACAGCATGTTTGAGACAGGGTAAAAGTTTCTATGTGGTCAGTTTTCCTAATCCGAATTATATTTTTTTCAATATGTTAAGTGAGGTTAATACGAGCAGTCGGCCATCTAGGACCTCATTTCCACTGGATGTTGGGGTAGCTTGCATCAAAGCAGGGCTCATTTTGCAGGAACATCAGAATCCTTCTTTTCATTGCCACTTAGATGGTGCAAACATAATGTGCAGTACAGCCATCACCCTACCGCCTCTCTACAGCTCTTTCACAAATACTGACGGCATTAAGTCAGGGAGAGGTAACTAAAAGGCATGATTGGAAAGTCCTTCCCACTTGCTGAGGATAACTCCATGTCCTGAGTAGCTATGACTCTAGACAGTGACCCAAACTACAGGCAGAAGGAAATGCCAGACTACCTCTCTGGTGCTATGCAGGGGTTTAGAGTCTGCATCTAGTTAGTAAACAGTCTTTGATATACCTAATGTCAGCAATAATTGGGGAAGCCTCAAACTCTGAGGATATGTCATTGTAAATGTTAGCACCTTCTTAATTTTGGAGATATAAGGAGTACCACTTCAAGAGGTAAAGCACAATAATATAGCACTCTTCCCAATATTTCTTTCTTTAAATAATAAAAGGCCTGAAGTGGGACTGCCTGCTTCACAGTAGTGTTAACAATCAGATGCTATTTTCTGCTCTAGCTGCTTTCATCTTTGTGAAATGCCCAGCTAACAACTATTTCTGGATGTTATGCCTCTTTCTGGAAACCCTCCACTCCCTTCATTCCACCCATGTGTGCAGCTACACGATCAGCACAAAACACTCGTGCATCCATTGCTCCAGGAACTGCCTCTCACAGCATACCCTCACACTGCCGTGTTGTACGTTAACTGTTTTTTGGGGTGTAATCTTCATTCTTCTAGTAGTACTGGGTACATCAGTACAGAGGAATTAAAGGACATTTTATGATTACAAAACTGAATGACGAAATGAAATCAACACTTCAGTGCTTGCGCTTTGAAAAATATCAGTACTAAAAGGTCAACAAAGAAAGGTGTGGTGAAGGAAGATCCTTTGCAGGGCAAATTGTGTAGGGCCAGAGTATACTAATTATGTTATGCTGAATGTCATTTTATTGTTTGAGATGGTTTTTCAGTTGTTTCTACTTTTCCAATACAAGAGAAGATAAAGTCACATAAAAATTTGTCCTTTAACACTACTCTTTCTGGGTTGGGTTGACCTTGAGTGACTGCCAGGTGCCCACCAAACTGCCCACCAAAATGCTGTGTCAGTCTTCTTCCATTGACCACACAGGGGAAGAAAATATAATGAAATTCTCATGGGTTGAGATGAAGACAGGGACGTCACTTACCAGTTACTATCACGGACAAAACAGATTTGACTTGGGGAAATTCATGTAATTTATTGCCAGTTAATTGTAACAGAGTGGGATGGTGACCAATAAGAAAAAAAACTCAAAATCCTTTCCCCATCACACTCTTTTTCTCAGGATCAGCTTTACTCATGCTTTTTTCTAGCTCCCTCCCATCAAGCAGCATACAGGGACAAGGAAGGGGAGTCGTGATTATTTCATAGCACTGTCTCTGTTGTTCCTTCCTCCTCATGCTTTTCCTTATTTGGTCCCTGCCATGGAACACAGTCCTTCACAAACTGCTCCAGACTGATTCCTTCTCAAAGGCTGCACTTCTTCAAGAACTTTCCCAACGTAGGTCCTTTCCATGGGTACAGATCTTCAGGGATGGACTGCTCCAGTGTGGGTTCCCCATGGGGTCAAAGATCCTGCAAGAAAACCTGCTCCACTGTGGGCTCCTCTGCAAGGACTGCAGCTTCCTTCAGGACACATCCACCTCCTCCATGGGGTGCATCATGTTAGAATAAGGTATAAATGTACTTTATATTATTTTACCTTACTGCTATTCTCTTATAAGACTGAGTTCCATGGTTTTACTAACCTTTATATCAAGCTGACAGCATCTGCCCTTGAGGGAAATGATGCACTTCGGCGGTAGGGTTAAACATCACAACTTTAGTGTGTAGACAGATCCTCAGGGCTTAGACAGATGCTAAAGTTGCTGCAGCTCAACAAGTTATTGCACATCAGTCACTGACCAAATACACATGCTCAGTCTGTCCCAAATGTGAGGTAAAATATAAGTGCTTAAACCTATCTTGCTGAGTCTTTTTTTTTTTTTTGATTACTTAGCCAGTACTAAAAGGATGATTAACTTCTGTAGAAGCAAGAAACTGAACCTGTAAAATAAAGTAGATCACTTTTTTAGAAAGCTAATGGGGACGGAAGTTCCTTGGGACAAAGCTACTCCATTTAAAAAGAAATACTGGAGGAAAATATGAGAATGGAAGTTGCCTTTAAAATTAGTTTGTTCACCTTTCCCTGCTGACTGTAACTGACTCTAAACGCTGGCTCTGGGATGCATAGTGGTTACAGTATGACAAAGCTATGACTTCGGCTTCTACTTTTGGCTGAGGGTGTAGACCTTTCTTGTGGTGCCTAGTCTTAAGTAGAAAGTCAAATACTTTTTCTCACATTTGTTCCCCAACTATGTAAGTCATCAAAGCAATTTTAAAATCAATTGAAACTCTGAAAATGAGCCAATACCATTCCTTAAAGTTTAGTGCGATGTGCTGAGGCTGCTCTCTCTGAGCTAAGATTGAAAGCAGCGCTTTGCACACGTTAGAGTTTAGGCAGCTTTATGTAGAAGGGCAGGAAGTAAAGCAATATAATATTCCATTTTACAGATCATGACTATGTGTACACCATCCATCTGTGATGATAGATTTAGCTAAACTTCTGTGTGCTGGGAGTAACACATCAGACAGACAGGCTGAGTGCAACCTTGCTCACTCTGCAGATAGAAATGCTGCTCCACTCACACGCAACACATTGAAGAAGAGCCTCCATACAGTGATTTCAAGTGGGGAGGAGGAAAAATTAGCAGCACTTGGGGCACAAATTGTCTCTGAAACTTGGAATGATCCTAATGGGCTAGTGATTTGGCAAAATAAACCACTGTGCTGTAGCAAACTGCCCTTAGGCTGGTATCAGAACAATTCTGCTGCTGCAGAACCCAAATGTCCCTTTAGCTGGCCCAAGAACTACATTAAGTTTTCTTAAATTGAACCTGGATTGTCCTTAGAAAAAAAGACACTTCCACAAAATTATTGCTTTTACACTGTGTCCCTCTGCTTCACGTTTGGTTTTCTGCTTAAAGCCTTCTCAAGCCCTTACCGTCCTGACCTGCAATTGAGCTTAAAGGAAGTAGTGCAGATTATTACCACCACTTGCAGTGAAGCCAAAACTGTGGGCTGCAGGTTGGGCTGTTTTAGTGTGTCTACTCACCAAGCCTGTTCTACATATTCTCGGAGGATCCTTTAATAAGGTATATTAAGAGTTGCTGACAGTCT
This sequence comes from Cuculus canorus, assembly GCF_017976375.1. Taxonomy (NCBI): domain Eukaryota; kingdom Metazoa; phylum Chordata; class Aves; order Cuculiformes; family Cuculidae; genus Cuculus; species Cuculus canorus. Next base: position 61,412,828 of record NC_071441.1, read on the forward strand.
CAGACAGATATGGAGTAAAACGTAATGACACATCTTCAATATGCCAGGGTCATCGCTACTGCTCATTCCCAGTATACAGTGCAGAAATTTCTAGCCAGAGTTTTTGATCAGTAGAGCCTATTTTTAAAGTACTTCAATTTTTCTTTGGTGTTCTTTTTCATGTTTATACTTTCAGACATTCTTAGGTAATAAAGCTTTAAAATACATATTCATATGAGAACTCTAAACATTATGATGGCTTGTTTAGAAATTGAAATACGCAATTTTGAGATTGAATGATCAGTATTATTCAGAAAATTACTTGAAGATGTTATTTGAAGCTGGCACAGAACAGTTGTTATTCTTGCAGAGACATAAGTCTGTTTAATATCAACATTATGTGCTTCTAATTTTTCTTAAATATCAGGGAACAGTTTTTTGCAATGTCACCGAGCTGGAATACAGACATGGTAAATACTATAGGGTGAAAATGTGATAGAGATACTTATTTACCGTGTGTACAATTCTGCACAGTTGGAACCAACTTTCAAAATAATTTCAAGAATATCAGGCACATATTCTGCAACAGAGAACAAAGAAAGTATCATGTGAAGTTAGACCCTTCCACAGACCATGTGAAATATCTTGACAATTAATTTGTGTCAGCATCAGTGTGGAAGCTGAAATGAACTGATATCAAAAGAACAGAAGATTCACTTTGTGAAAGGATAAAATCTGATCATTCTCACATGAGCATAAACTAATTCAGGCAGGATTGCCATGGATATGGGAATAGGAATGAATCAATATTAAAAATTACACAGGGACATATGGGGATTATTTTACAATAAAAACAATTTTCATCTATTAAAAAATTATAGGCATGAGATACATGCCAGGCTAATGATGATCAAATGTAGCTATTAATTTGGGGTAAAATAATTTATGTGTAGTATATATTTACTCAGTCTTAATCATCATCACGGTAATCTAAATCGTGATTAAATATTAAGGCAATGGCTTGAGGTCATGAAGGGCTCTTACATTCTCCTTCAACAGCTCAAGGGACAAACAAGGCAAATTATGGCAAAGTCCTGTGCTGCTTCCTTTCTCCCCTACCCACCCCACATGTCAATATTCCCCCTGGGGACTTTTTGCAGAGAAAAACAGCGTGGCAGGTGCTCTCCACATTGCTCTTCCGATGCTGTGATCTCCAAGGCAGCAAACACCGGGGAGGCCAGGCGGCAGCGCTGGATCAGGCACCCCTTACCCCAGCTCAGGTGTCCCTTGCCTCTAGGGCTGCAAGAACAGAAGGAGCTCAAAAGGAGAAACCAGAAGGAATTTCCCTAATTTTAAAGGCAGACGAAGGCTTTCTTGCTAGTCGGGTCTTTTGGTGATAATAAAAAGCATAAGCCTGAGGGTGATAGGAGGAAGAAAACATCCCCCTATGGAATTACATAGGATAAAAATAAGGGCTTGAATCTGAAACCATGTCTCCTTTTGCCTCTTTTCCTACCTCCCACAGCGAAATGGGTTAAGTGCAGTAAGCAGAGTGAGTGTATCAGCTATTGCCACTAGAGAGCTACCAGATGTCTGCTTTGCAATTGGAAAACAAGGGAAAAAAATGCTAGCTCAGAGACACGGGGGTGGTGGAATTTGATAGTTAGTATCAGAACCCAAGGAAAATTAGCTAATGTGTGTGTCGGAACAAGAAATCCTCCATTCATTGCAATTACTCAAAATCTTGGCTTGCCATTGAGAATGCATTTTAGAGCCTGGCATAATTAAATGGGGAGCAGGAGCCAAAAGGGAAATTACAAACCCCTGAAAAGGAGAATTAAGAGACTAAAATCATACCTCATTTACATATTTTGCCATAATTTCAGCAAGTTTAGCCAAATTGCATTGGGCCAAATTGAAACTGATGTTAAACAGCAACAAATTTACTGGCTTAAAAAGTTACTCTGGACTTGTGCTGTAAAATTAAGATCAGAATTTGGCCCAGTGTTTGAAAAGTGCTTTGATCATGCATAGGTTTCCTGGTATTGCAGAACTGGAATTTGCTGAAAAGCTTGTGACTGAGCTGCCTTTCTGACTGCTGTCCCTGCAGCGAGAAGCTATTTGTTCAGCAAGCATAACTTGACTTCACCCCTTGTTTTCTCCTGCCTGGTAGCCATCAAACCTACCCCAGGAGTAAAGAGCGACCTTACTTCAGAGCTGAATTGCACTGACTTTTAGTTTTATCTTGCTGGCTCTTTAACTATTGCAGTCACTTGGAAGGTAGTCCAGTGTGTCTGCATCCTATCCTGACACTTTGGCTGAGACAGAGAAGGAGGAGGCTGGGCTTCCCTGTCTTCTGGCCAAGGGCTTCCCAAGGCTGCAAGGAGCCTTTGGTCTGCTTCGACTAATGCATTTAAAAAGAGGGCTTGATGGAGAGGAAACCCACTGAACTGCAGGTCCAGGGTGAATCTGACCACAGTTTTGTTTTAGCAATTTGATGCCAAAGCTGGCCAGAGAACAGTCACTTTACCAGTACTTAGCCACGAGATTTGGAGATTCCTCAGAAACTCCCACAAGCATAAAAGAAAAATGCCTTCTAGCTCCTGCAATCTAAAAGCTTAGCATTTCAGAAATCTGTATTCAAAAGCCACGCTGAAAGAACAAATTGCAAGAATGCTGCAAAACAACAGTATTCTTTATATTCTTAACCAGGTTCTTTTCAATACAGAAGATTGTCTTCACCCACTAGAGGTTATAGAGTTAAAATTGAAGTTTACTACTGGCATATTTTCATTGATGTTTTCAGTGGTAGGACTTGATTCCTTTCTGGCTTAGCAGCCTTTCATGTTTGTTTGTAGAACTAGGAAAAGAAGTAACTCTCTGAATATTATAAATGGTTAACTTATTGCATATGTATATTTTCCAGGCCCTCTGCTTGTTGTTGAGTGTTGAAGAGACACTACAACTGACAGAGCTGTCTTTTCTTCCAGGAACAAAATGAATTAGTAGAAGTGAGATAAAAATGGCCCATTTTGTAAAAATCTTAGAAGGAGAGGGAAAGGGACAGACAAGTGGTCTCACCAAGGACTGAGTGTAAGAAGAAATAATAAGATGCATTTTTATATCACAATGAAAGCTCTCCAGTCCACACAGTATTTATTGTTTGTGTTACTATAGTTAAATGGACTGCTAATTTTTCCTTCTTCTGGTCTGTATCCACTGGATTGTTATTTTTGCTCAGCTGCAGCTTCAGAGCATTTAGTGATTAAATCTCCCCCAAGGATTTGTTTTTGCAAAGCCTAGCAGTCTATGCACTCTTTCTTTATAGATTTGGTATACTTTGGCTGTGGCTGGGCTAGTGGGAAGGATGCTTGCATATTATTATTGTGCCTATTAAAGGAAGTGCATATGATCTCCAGTCTGGGCAATTAGTAGGTGAACACTTCTAGTCAAGGTACAACTATTGTGATGAAATCTTTTGAGTTCAGGACCTGTGTAGAATTTGGTCTTCAGTTAGGAAACAATTGTCTGTACCAAAAGGAATTACAAAGGGCTGAAAAAAGAGGTTGGAATGTAGTCCAGCATGCATCAGAGCCAACACTCGTGTGGAAAGCCTCCATCCCAGCACATGAAAAGCATCATCAGGCCTTCATCCTCAAAGGCAGAGGAGAAGAGGATCATGTCTGGTTTTTGAAGGCCTCAAAATTATCCCTTCATTGCAGGGCACTCCAGCTAATTACAGGCAGATCTGGGGAGTAGGTGGGCAAAGTGAAAAACCAGAAATATGGCAAAGCATCATCTGTACTGTCATTCATAAAAGCAATTTAGAAATATTCAGAGTATGCAACTGCCTCGTATTTGCTGGTATTACTCAGGGAACCCCAGAATCCCTCTGCCTTGAGTGATTGCCACACCTGGGCAGTCAGCCTCTTTCCTTAAAGTTTCCTCTTGAGCTGCGTCACAAATGTCATCCGGTGCTGGTTAAGATAAGAAGCTCTGGGCAGTATATCCCTGCACCTTCCTTTCCCATTAACCTGTGAGAAATGAAAAGGGCTCCAGCGTCATTCAGATAATTACAAAAAGCTTCTCTATAATTCATTTATAATACAATGTGCAAACATGTAAGTAAAATTATACTATTTCGTTTCAGTGTGTAAAATTTCTCAAGTAATGGCTGGGATGAAACAGAATCAACTGTAGGTTAATAACCTAAATCTGAATTAACTACAGCATTTTTCATGGTTCCTTTAACTGATGCTTGTAATATCCAGTGCTGTTCAGGGGACAGGATGCCCTAGTACATAGCAGAATCCCTGTATAGCTTTCTGTACCATCCTTCTTTCTCAGGGCACTTGTGCAGATCTGCTTCTCATCGTCAAATTTTCTACAGAAGTGGTAACTGCAGCATGTAACACCCTTTTAATTCAGATTACATGGAAACAAAAACATGAAAAAGATATGCCACACAGGACCAGACATTTATGGAAATAAGTAGTTGTAAATCTGTTGCAGGATCTGTCCTAAACTCTGTGGGATGCACACTAGTTTAGGCAACTCAAGGAAGATAATCTCCTTGGCCTGGCTTTAAACTGACTGTGTGGTACTTCCCATCTTTGACCTTATTGATTAGTTGAGTTTGCTGTGACTGCTGTCTAAGATTTAGGCCTGGGTTTCTTTTCTGTAGTAGCACAACCAGAGGTTTTGGGGACTGGGACTACACACACTTGGGATAAGCATTTGGATATTGTAGCTTTTAAATTCTGCAAGACCCAGCCTTTCCTTCTCTTAAGTGAGAGGCAGACCTTTCCAAGGAGTGATTTAATAGCTCTCGGAATTGCTTTCTGGAAGAGCTGTTTCTCTACAGAGAAACTGAAGGCTTCTTTGCTGTGTGTGCAAAATCAAGTGCTGCTTGGCCATTTCTACCTTCAGTGCTGGCAGACTTCAGCCCAGACGGAGTCAGCCAACAAGGACCTCTTGACCTGACACCTGATGAAGGAACATGACAAAAGCAGAAGTGCAAGAGGCAGAGCAGTTCAGATCCCCCGCCACGCTCAGCGGAAGCCCATCCATACCTGCCAAAGGCTTTTGTATGCTCCTGATAGGAATGTGGTTGAACGGGATGGTTAGGAACAGCACTGGGTCAGACTAGCTGTTGCGCTACCTCAGCAATTAGGGAAAGGCGTGCCTGCTTGAGCAGGAGACATCCTTCCATACTTTTCCATCTTTTAATTGCTGCCCCATCCCTGTGATCAAAGGCAACCGAATAGGCCTCCAGTAAAATGGGCTACTGCAAGACTGGTGCTGGCCACAGGCAGACTGTGCAGGTGGTGTGGACAGGACATGCCCTGCAAGACAGTTCTTGGGACAGAGACTGTCACATTGAGGAGTGGCAATTACTGCTCTCTGTCACTGAACTTGCTTCCTTCCCTGCCAGACAACCTCCTCCCCTCTCAGAGTGGCATTCAGCAATAGTAGAACTGAGCTGCTGCTGAGTGGAGCCAAGCAGCAGGCTGCCGAACCCTATCTTCAAAAACAAGTCCTGTGGAGGAGGCAAGAGGTGGTGATGACTTTGCCAGCTATCCCTCTGAAGTTCACAGCTTAGGAAAAGGTGAAGTCCATCCAGTCTGGTAAAAGGCTTGTCTCAGTTCCCTCAGAGGAATAAGAGCTCCATTAAATCTGGATGAACAGAGGATCTGTCCAGGGAAGTGATTTTTTTCCTGTCTTTGTGCCAGCAAAATTTGGTTAACCTATGCTGCTGAGGAGATCAGATAAATTAACCATTTCATGCCTCAGTGCATGGGCTGGGTGAAATGCAGAATGTGCACCAAGTCCCCAAACATTTCTGATGGGTTCTGCAGCCATCTGGAGGGGTGAAGCACCAAAGGTGATAGCTTGAATTTGTAGCTGGAATTGCTTCTGCTCTTTCCCCAACTATCTTCAGGCCAACAGACTCAAAGCTGGGAAGTCAGGTGGGGGTTGCTGGAAAGATGTAGTGACCCAATAGCACAACTTCCCTCTTAATTGTGCCTCAATGCCTCTTCTGTGCTAAGGCTTTGTGTTACTCCAGTTTAGTATTCGCTGCTTGGCTGTGGTGGCTGGCATTGTGACATTCCAGTGTCCATAGGTGTGGTGAAAAATGCTGGATTACCATTGGTGGATCAACAAGTCTGCATGGAACAATGTCTCCCCAGAGGTGGCACAAGATCGTTTTCAAGTGTGATGTGGAACAGTCATCAGAACCATTTGTGGAAATTAAAAACCTCTTGGTATGCGCTTGTGCCGTGCTTAGGGTATGCTGATGTAATCAGTGTGAGTTTTTACTGAATCAGAGTTGGTCTCACAAGCAGCACGCACTAGTCTGTGGAAGGTCTGGTCTAAACCCAGTTCACTCCAGTGGTTTTGGATAAGGCTAAAAGAAACTTCCAGCCTCTGTAGGGAAGAAGTGAAGAACACCATATTGCATTCATTTTCCACAAATTGCTCAATATGGAATTTGTCTACAGTAGGACAAAAGTCCTTCCTTTCATGGAAAAAAAAACCTACGAGACCACCAATGAACTGTTTTACCAGTCATGAAAAAAATGAGCACTGCTGTGCCAACCATAGTAGTACAGCTGCCCTAGGCAAACAGGCACATTTATGTTTACAACTGGCCAGCCTTCTCCCACAGGCTTTAACACTGCTCTGTAGATTCTGAGATCAGCATCTCACATCCACAGCTCCCATAAGAGGAGGAACAGTCATGGCTTAGTTTATGTCTGTATGCCACATCTCTATGGATACCTCCAGAAGCTCCCATGAAGAAGAAAATAAAGATCAAGTATTTCTAATAGAAGAAAGCAACAAAAATATTTACTTTGCTATCTAAGAAGAAAAACAAAAAAACCCCACGCATCCTTTGCAGTTGTAAGTACACCATAAATAAATAATACCAAAAGACTGAACAAACTGTGTAGTTATTGTTAATGAGTTAGACTTCCGGCAATTTGTGCAGTGTCTTGAAGAAGATGATGGAAGATTTCACTGCATGCAGTGTCTGATGTCTAAATTGTTAACATTGCTGAGGTGGATCACGCACTGTCACTGCCATGAAAAGCTGCTTATCCAAAGAGATTGAAAATGAAGCCTTCTATGGTCTACAGCCCATGGGTGAGGCCACATGCAGGGCATAACTAGGATACTGAATGGACACACTGGTTTTCTAATATGGATGAAGCTGTGGAACTGGGATCCAAGCAGACAGGAAAGGTCATGAGAAGAAAAATACAATGAACAGCTGCCTGCATGTTTTATTAGCCTGGCTTCCTAAGGAAATAAGACTTGCATAACAGTACTGCTTGCCCATTTGTTTTTCTGTGCTGCCCTCAAATAACTTCTGGTTCTTATTTCAACTAAATTTAACAGAGAGGTATCAGCTTTAGATATATTACATTTCTCCAGGTTTCATGAAAACTGGCAGCTAGACAGGGAAAAGAGCTAAATTAGTAGTGCCAGTGAGGGAAGGGTTTCAGTGTGAATTAAACAATTACCTGCTCTGTTTTGCCTGCCAGCTGGCCAACCAGCATGGCCAAACAACTTCAAGCCCATCAGGGAATAATGAATCAGGCTTCTTTTCACTTGATGTAGAAGAGAAATGGAAAAGATGCAAGAGGCAGGTGTATGGTGCCCAAGGGGTGATGTGGAAGAAGGAGAAAATATGAAGAAGGGAGCAGGGCAGGGAATACATGGAGGAAGAGGAGGGAGCATGGGCAGAAAAGGGTCCATGAACACAGTAGGGGGAACTGAGGTTACAGAGGTGAGAGAAGGCCATGGTGGGAGGACTGGGAGCTATTGCAGGGCAGGCAAATACAAACACAGTCTTCCTGAAATCAGGCCTAATTAGCACTGCTACTCCCAGAATGGCTTTTGTATACAAAGCCTGTTGTGAATACATTTCTATTCTTTCAGAAGTGATGAGCACCCTTAGCTTCTATGTATTTCAGTGGGAATTGTGGGTGCTCAGCATCAATAGCTCTCAGGTCCTGTCTATATAATTTTAGTTAAATAAATGTGCAGCAGCTATACCTGACTGCCCTGCAGCATGAGAATTATTAGATCATTACAGTTTCTTATATCCATCACAGTAAAAGCAGATCTGCAGAGGCTATTAATATACATACACTAGTTAAAAACAAAATATACCACATAAACTGTCATCCTGATTATCAGAGGTCTGCAGACTATGTTGTACTGCTATATACTAAATTCTTTTTTCCTTAATTGCTGTAATATATATATATAGTTCAAATCAATTAAAAAGAAATGTTTGGGCAAAATCAATAGTGAGTCAGCCACAGCAAGATTTAGCAGCCACAACTGAGTTGAAGGTATTACAGAATCGTAAGAGCTGATTCTCACCTAACTCAAGTTTATATTGGAGTAACTTCACTGACTGAAGCATAAATTAAAGAAACAGAGAGGTAAATAAGGCCAAAAGAATGAATGAGCCTGGCAAGAGACCTCCAGAAAGGACTTTATCCTCTGTGCTATTGCTAAAATCCATTGTCCCTTGAGGCAGCTGATAAGGCATGCATACCAAGGTTCCTATCCTTAATTATTTTACAACTTCTTTGGGAGGGATGCAATCCTGTAACTAAGTCCACAGTTTTAAAATGAAGATGTGCTGGAAAAAACAAATTCAGTCTTTGGAGACCATTGTTATAATTTTGCCATCAAATGAGTTTGGACTTTCCCCGAGCAATTTCTGTGCGTCTATGTCATAGAGTTCATCTCTGTCTAGTTACTGCCAAACGATTCTTGCCAGAGAACACTTTTCCTAGGGACTTGGATTCTTGCTGTTGCAAAGGACTAACTTTCACCAAATGTCACCTGCATTACCATCTATTTCACAAGAGCAGTATTTCTGACTTAGAAAATTGACACTGAAATCTACCTGTGTTTTATGGATTGAAAGCTAGATAGTATAGTTTGATATCTCTTAAGGAACAATACGTTGCCATTTTCAAAAAGTCCTGCTCGGACTACGTTTGTCAAAGAGCTTCGGGGGATGAAAAAATGGGTTATGAATAGCTCTCTGTACACCTCTTCCTCTAATTATTTTAATTGTCCCTGCAATTACACACAGAGAGGAGCAATTTTCCGGATTTACTTTTGTATTTAAATTGCAGGTGCGAATTTCTCCCATGGCTGGATTTTGAAAATATCTAGGACTGAAAGTAGATCTGCCCACGTTGCTTGATATCGCAAGAAAAAGCCTCCTCCTTAAGAACTTCTACTCATTTGACAAACTGTGGTTCCTGCTTTTTGGTTGGAAGAAGGTGGTATTGTTTCCACTGAGTAAGTTTCCCAGTGATACAGCTCAACATATAGGATATGTGGCCAGCTAAGCATGGAAAGGCATGGAATCTTTTGTCAAAATATTAGCGAACACGCATCACTGTTTCAAAGTTTCTCCTGCCAAGACATGTATGTTACCAGATACCGAATACAGAATTGTAATTTACAGTGAGGATTTTTTTGCAGGTAACGTAAGGATGCACTATTTTGTCAACATTTCAAGCAGCTTAATTGAAACACTTTCTGCCACATTTTTTTATTGGCATGCCAGTGTAATAACTTTTTTTATTATATGAACTCTGACATGCTGAAGCAACAGCATGGATACTAGATTCTTCTTTGCTTATTCTTATGGGTCTCAGAGAGTTTGAGAAGACGTCCTTTGATAGGACTTCTGAAGGGAGATAAAAATACATACATTTTACAGATGAGTAAGCTTTAAAAGGTGAAGTGGCATCCCCTGGATGGCAGAGAAGTTGATGTACGAATACGGTAAAAGAACCAGTGACTCAGTCTACGCTGTCTTGTGTGACCTGCAATAGCATGCTGCCTCCATTAAGGGAAAGAAAAACAGACTGAAGAAGTGCAGCTGACTAAAGCTGCATCATCATCATTTTGAAACTGACTAATGCCCTGGCAAAGCACAGATCATACTGCATCTCTATTAAGTTTTCAAAGCAAAGATTGCGATCTTTATTTACACCTAGCTTAAACTTCTGAAACTCTGATGTATTCTTAGCAGTTCCTGCTTGAGTGTAAGCAAAATCAAATCAAGTGTGGAGAGTGCAGCTGTGCTGATATCTTTTAGGTAATTAGGAACTCGATTAAGAAGCAGTAAGGTGTGTCATGGTGTGGGTACCCCACAGACTATCCTTAAAAAAAAAAGTTAAATCATGTCTGCTGCGAAGCAGTGGTCTTCTCAGGCCTAGAAGCTGGGCTAAGAGCTAGGACTAAGGTTTCTGAGAGTAATTGTAATTATTAGTCTATTACTTTACTACCACAGAAATACACATGGATCTACTTGCTGTGCTGTGCACCGCCCACCATCCATGAAAAACTGCAATACTGTCCTAGAGCACTTCAAGGAAGATGCAAATACAAGCTGACTTGATTTGCATAGCTCTGAAAAGTGGCTTTAAACATATGGGCCAGATTCTTAGCTCTCAACAGAGGTATTTGGACTTACGTCAGGCAAAGACCTGGTCCTGAAGGCATGTGCATGTGCATACATAGGCCAGTTACTAGAATATATGCATACATATAACTTGCAGCAAATTTCTAATTGCATCTGTAATTCCAAATGACTAATTTTACACTCAAATTGCAATCTGAGAATCTTCCTGTTTCCACTTAGCTATCCAAGTCACCCATGCAGGCAATAAGATACAGTATCATGTAATTTATCTAACTAAATGACACATCTTAATTTCTGAATATTTGCAGTGAACTATTGATGAATGGGCTCTAGAACAAAAAATTATTCATGGAACACATTGGCAAATACCTTTGCCTGCTTTTGAGAACATATCTCCTTGTAGACAACACTTAAATAGAAAAGAAGAAGTATTAGGGAATTAGTTAAAAGTTTTTGGTTATTCACCCTAGTCTACCTAATGCATGCTTGCAGAAGATTTTAAACATGCCTACTACAGGTCGAAAGTGCCTTAGAATCACGTTTTACGATAGCTTTAAACTTCTGAAGAGCATCCAGGTAAGGAGCCTATTTTCAAAAACACCTGCATTCCTACTTTCTATAAAAATTGGGTGCTTATGTGTGTTTGAAGAGGTCTTGTGATTGTTATATGCAGTTTTTATCAGTCAGTGAATGTATTATGAGGTGCTTTCACTATACTAACCACTCTCGCACTCAACATTGAATAATAGCACCTTGAGTTGGCTTAGGCTAGAGAGAGGTAGCAGTGCACATGCAGATTATTATGCTGGTAAATATTGATTTGTATATTTGCAACAACCTGATTATGTTTTTGAGATTGTGTTTACACTTCTGAAACAATGTCTTGGGCACTTCTGGAAACTTCACATCGTAGCTAGGATTTTCAAAATATCTCAATGTTCACAAATATTTTTCTCATCATGTTAAATACTGAACTCTTTTGAAAACATCACCACAGATACCACAGGGACAGTGTCAAGCACTGAATGCTTTCAGAAAATTCAACTTTCATTCTGATGTCTGACTTTTCTGGCAATGCTGTCCTTACTGGGGAAGCTGATACCCTGCAAATGTGATCAAGTTGAGATGTATATCTTAAAATCAATGGGAGACATTATGATAATTTTGCGTCTGGCTAACAAAAATGTAACGTCATGAGGTCGTACTCTTCATGATATTATTAACTGTGTGTATACGGTGATACTAGTCTAAAATTGATGCATATCAGTCTTACCATTTTCTTTTTCTTTAATTATTTGTGGAATTGAACCAAAGAGCATCTTCGGTTTAATCTAAGGGCCTATTGTTGTTGAGTTATTCATTAACAGTTTTTACAAGGATCTCAACAGGATAACTCATATAGTAAGTCACTCCCAGCTGTTGTAGCACAAGATGTTGGAAGAATCGTACCTAGGGGTATTATATGGTTAATTGTGGCCTGTATCTCATGTAATACCCACCTTCTGCAAACTACAGATTGCATGAAATTTACATAGATTTAAAATAATCCCAAGCAAATTGACAATTAATTTCATAGGACTTGAAGATATGACAGCTCCTGTCTAATTAAAGAGTACAGGCATCTGCGTGTGGCACTATACTGCCATATCACATTTTCATTGAAGTTCAACGATACGGTGTTGGACTTGTTTTCCACACCATCTTCTTTCTGTTTTTGAATCTTTTTGGACAGCTTTTCAGTAAATTTTTAGTGTCAGCAGATTTCCAGCACATGAGGGAGGGAAGAAGAAAGGCTTGGGCCTGATGAGGAAGGTTCCAATGCAGATATCTAAACACCAATCTGAATTTTCAGCCAGCTTAAAACCAAATAATATTTTTCTTATAAATTGATCTCCTAAATTCTATAGTTACAAAAGGAAAGGAGGCAGAAGGAAAGAACTGGTATCTAATCAGGACTAAAATAGCTAGTGGCTGCTGGGTGTTTTCTTGTGTTGTTCTTTTTTACCTCTGTGGACTCTTACTGATTGTTCAGTGTTTCAGACACCATAAATTGAATAATCTATAGACTTCTGTCTTGAAAAAGACTGGCAAAAAATACAGAAGTAAAGACTTTCTCCTTGAGCTATTTGCTTACATTGGATAGAGAGGCATTAATACTGTTAGTCACAACATACCCACTGTCATCCCCTGACATCCTGATATGAGAGAAATGGGTTTGTGCTGCCGGCAGAGAAAGCAATAGAAAATTAAATAATCCTCTTAATTTACTTTGTTGAAGTGGGCAAATGACTTTTAGAGAATTGCAGAGGAAATAAAAATCTTAATGATTTTCTTTAATTAGAAAATAGAAGGGTCAGTAAAATACTCCACAGCACTGATGCCCAACATACGGAACAGTGCGTTGCTCTCCTCATAGCCAGCACTTAACAGTAAGCACTGTTGCAAAGATGCAAAACCCGTTGTTTTTTTTTAATTAATGTCCCAATATACAGCCTGTTCACTGGAACTCAAACAATGGCTTTGACTCTCCACACAGCTGTATGGGTCTCCACAGCTTGTGCCATGTGCTCCGGCTGCAGTAGGGACTTCAGGCTGGACCACATGGGGTGTGCAGCAAGCAGAGCAGTTTACAATTCATGAGTGGTAGAATACATCTTGCTTGCCAAGAAGGCTGTCTTTGTCTGAGACTGCCAAAAGATACTACTGGCTGAAGAGTCACTCTCTGAGCCAGAGGGAAATATTCACTTGAACAATAAAATAAACAAATGATTATAAAATGCATTATCTGTTACCATGCAGTATGTTGTAACGTTTCACAGTCTGATTTGCTATTGCATGCCGGTGATTTATGGCGTATTACCTCATACTCATATAATTTCATGAGGTCAGTACTACAGTGTTATATGAGGGAAAGAGGAGGAAAAAAGGTATGCCCTAAGCTGATGAGATGCTGAAACATCTGTGTTGCTTATATTCCAAAGAACATGTCCTCTTTTCGGTGACACTATATAACTTGGCACATAATTAATCTGTCTTGAATACTTTGTTTAATAGGAATAAGTATAATTAATGTTAGTATTCCATAAAATGAAATACAGCCTAAATAGTACAAAATTATTGAAATCAAGAACAACTCACTGGCAATCAAACTAGCACCCAAATACACAACAAAATAGTTTAGTGTTTTCTGGGGAATGTCTAAAGAAAGGCCCTGAAGTCATTAGAAATTGTTCCAGCAAGTACTGTGGATTTTTATTCAAGGAAGAAGCTTACAGGAAAATATAGTTTTACATCGCCAAATACTTGTCATACTAACACCATCCCCTGAGTACTTTCAAAATCCGATACTACAGTTTTTCATGAAAAGTTAAAAGGAGAGATAAATGCAGACCCAGCAGGATGAAAATATATTGTTCTTTTAATGTCTAAACCTAGGCCTCTTTAAAATACAAGAATGTAAAGGGCATATTTTCATACCTGTGTGTGTCTACTGTTAGTTCCAGTGAGAAACAGGACTGACCTCAAGCTACGTTAAATTAAATTGGTCCTAAACTCAAGTAAAAGAGGCATTCCTGGTAAGCACTAGCTAAACTGTACAGTATAGTTTCTCCTGAGAAGAACTGTCTTTTTATTAAGCATTTGTGCAGAGGACAGCACATAATTTCTGAGTGGGCCCTGAGGCTGAATAATTTGCAGATCAACATCAGTACTAGTCAGAAATGCTTTCTAGGCTAAAGCAGGTGCAGAAGTGAAGACTTCTGTTGGAAACTGGTGGACGCATTATAGTTTTAAAAAAGAGGAAAGTAATAATAGGTATGTTATCAGAATTGAAAATTGGAAGATTTTGGGAAAGTTTCTGTGTGTTTTAGTTTGGTTTATTTTAGTTTGTTGGGTTTTTTTTTTCAAAATGATGAAGGCCTGTTTCATGGTGTCTGAAATCAGCCAAGGTGCAGCAATAACTTGGGTAGAATTTGGGAATACTGATTTGCTAGTTTGAAAACTCCACTAGCAGAGATTCTAGTGTTGGGTATGGATCAACGGAAACAATGGAGAAAAGCAAGAGAAAAAACTTTTCGTAACTAAAGTTTTATACTAGGAGTAAAATGCTAAAAACTTAATTTTTTGCCTCAAGCTAGTTTGTAAAATGAAGATAATAAGGCTTGTGTGCACCTCATACGCAGTGCTTGTAAGGTAACCTCTAGTTATTTCAGAGCTTGTAAGGTATGAAAAGTGGTAATGTTATATAAGTTCTGAGGATTATTATTATTAGTTTTAGTAGTTATTATTATCTAGTTTATAAAAAAAAATTATAGGGAGTCTTTCAATGAGCTGTGATTTTCATAAGCCTGAAATTTCTACATTACTAAAGCAAAGTAAATGGAATCAACATGAATGAATAGTAGTTATGTATGCAAAATTCTACCTACATTAAAATCCTTTGTTCCAAAATTAAAACTCTTATGCAAGAGTAAAGCTTCAAATACATGTATTAAGAGGGGGGATGGTTGCAAAGTCAAGAGCTCTTGGCTTCATACATTGAAGTCTCTTTCCCACCTGACCAGTACTGCGGTTAAACAGGACAAAATATATGTTGGCTTTTACTTGGGCACAGCTCATTAAAAAGCCTTATCCAGCTTTGCCTATTGTGCCCAGAAGCCTTCACAACTCTCATGAATGCAGAGAGGCTTTGTTTGCTGTGTACTGTCCCAGTGCGCTCAGTGACAGAAACCTCACCTTTGGCCCAAAAAATACCTGGTGCCTTTTTTAACACCTGAATGCTTTACAGCACTGAGACGGCTTTGATGCAAAATAACAGGACAAGAGTCACTGGAGCAAGTGGTTTCAACAGTTCAGGTGGGAATATGATTTTTCCCTCCCTCACCACTTCATTCCCTTAACTTTCACCCCTGGGTCTTTTATTATTCTATGACATCTCTCACAGAGATATGAAACTGCTGTAAAAGCTCCTATGTTTGTATATAAATACCTAACCAGAAGTAGTAACTAATTACATGAGAAAAAGCTGCAAATTTGTTTGCTTTTCTGAGGTCAAGGCTCATTGGTTTTGTTTTGTTTTCTGTTCTGTTCTTTTTTTTTTTTTCCACAGTGAAGGAAAGAAAACCGGGATTGCATTTAATTATCCCGTGACCCCAGGTGGCCTACACCTCTCCATGCCTGTTAGCCACTGAGTGCTAGCAGAACTGCTTAGCTGAAAGCTGCCTTTTGCATGTTGATGGGCATTGCAAATCCTCCTACAGAGTCGTCTTTCATGTCAAGACAATATCAAGCACAGCAAAACATCACCATATGTCCTTCCCTCCACTTCTCCCTGTGCTTTGCAGGTTGTATTCTCTTTCTCTGTCATGCAATCAGTCATCTTCTTTAGTGATGAGAGTGTGTATACGCACGCGCATGTGTGTATGTGTGTGTTCACAATGTCATGTTGTGATGAGAGGGGGGGAAGCACACTGCCTTAGCTCAAGATCCTCCTTTTTTTGCTAAAAAGAATAGCCACATCTGCTGCTTTGTCCACAGAGTGCCTACTCTCTCTGCGGATTCCAGTTCTGATTTACTAATATTTAGATCCTTACATACAGAAATATTTCTTTCAGAGCAGATGAGTGACTATTTCCCCCCTTTTTTCCCCTGCTGATTAGCAAGTGTCATAGCATTCTTGTTTCTTGACAGCAAGAATTAATCGTGCCACAGAGCCTGATTCCTTGGGGGGAGGAGGTTCCTTAAAGGACTAAGGAAAAGATGAAGGGAAACAACCTTGGATTGCTTTAGAATCCTGTTTTATTAACCTGATCTAATTTTGGACATGAACATTTCCTACAAATTCTAATTTAGTATTAGTACCGGAATTACAAAGATTAGAAGGAGGAGTAAAGAAATTTCATCTTGGAACCTTTAAATGCTTCTGTTGGAATTGTGCTGAATTTTTCATTTCTGTCCATTTGATTGATAATTTAAATAATTTTGCATTTCATTATACTGGTCGCCTCGTAATACATAGAATTCGACAGTTTATGGCCTCTATCCATGCTGTCTTTAAGGGAAAGGTAGTAAAAATGAAATTAAGAAAAACAGATTAATGCCAAAATCCTATGATGGTGCATCTTGTAATTATCACATCTGCTGCAAGGGATCTGAAAAATATCTTTGGATGCCTGCCATGCTGCGAGCAACTCACACAATTGGGGGGAAGCAGCATAGTAAGGGACAATTGATAATGAAATTTTTAAATGGACTTCTAACCTCGTAGCAGGAGCTCTTACCCATCTTGTATTTTGTTGTGTCTTTTGGATTTTTGTCTAAAACTATATTCCTCTTTCATGATGCCCTCTGAATTTACGTTGGAATGATGGCATGGTAACAAATTCATCAGTGACAAGAAGAATGGAGAAAGGGAGTGCAGACTGAAGAGGGAATTAATTCTTGAGGTCCCTGCCTTGGAAAAGCATTAGGTCCTACTGTGAGTGGCCTTTCTCTTTTCATTCATCTTTTTCTTAAGGGTCATAAACTCATCTGCAAGGTTTCTTAGCATAAGGCACTGTGGCTCTGGGAGCAACTTCATTTGTCTTTTGTTAGGTGTTGTTTAGATTCTGAGTTTTTGCTACCAGCACTGTTTTGTGACTTAGTAACCTGCAATACAGTTGTGTGCTGAAAAACATATCAGAATCACTAGTTGAAAAGAGTTGAATGCAAGCTTGAAGGAAATGTGTGATCTCAGCCCTTGATCCTCGGATTTATTATCTGTGGGGAAGCATGTATATTTGTACATAATTGCATGTTCAGAGCATCACTGTAAAGAATCTTTGTTCACAAATGACTCATCAGTGATTTGGCCTCAGGCTTATAAGCCTTTTCAAAAGGAAAAAAATTGACAAGATAGTAAACATAATAATTAACCCTCCAAAAATAGTGCATTGTTTTCAGTAATTTTTTCTACGCGGGACCTTTACATTGTCTTTCCTACTGCCACAATTTTGGCATTATTAATACATAAGGAAGTAAAGTGCCTTTTGAGTGAGACTGGAAATGTTAAGGCCCTGTGGGGGATTGAGAAGGAAAAAAGTTGTGGAAGGTATCAGCAGGGCTACCAAGGCTTATTAGCGATGTTCTCGCAGTCTCCCATGATGAAAATTTGTTTTCTGACCTCCTGTACTCAGATATCTAGAAGTCATTTCCCATGCGCTGGGAAGAGATTGTCCCTCTGCCAGCCTGGATAAAACTTGGAAGCCTTTTGGGATAGTAAGAGACTATGCATGTCCCCTTCTACTCCTAATACTCCCAGCACAAGTCTAGGAGCAACTTCTCCTTTGCTTCATATTGGCCATACTCTGAAAGAAAGGAGCGAACCTTGCCCCTTTCTCCAAATTGAGAGGAAAGTATCACAAGTCGTGGACAGTGTGGAGCCTGAGTGTAGGAAGGCACAGTCTGCTCATATTGACTGGGGCATTAGGAGTCTCACAGAGAAGAATGACTTCTTTTTCTCCCTGTTGGTTAAACCTAGGTACTTTCTTGTTCATGGGACAGATGCCACGTTTCTCCCCATTTGTCCTTGTAGATTGCCTCTTGCAATGCCTACTTCACACCACATATTATTTAGGTGACCCAGCCAACCAGCTCAGCAGTTGGCAGGGCAAGCACAAAATCATTTGAGGTCAAAACACAAAAGCTGTTTCTCTTCGGTTCTGGCACCAAATGCAGAGGAGCACCTCAGAAAAGTCCGTGAAGAAGTAAACAACCCTAAGAACAGAGCAAAGATTTTGCACTCCAAGCACCCAAGAGGGCCAGCCGTGGAGTAAAGAGATGAGAATAAGGAAAAGCTGTCCATCAGCTGAGTACTAAACTATTCACAAACAAACCAGGAACCAAAGTAAAAAGTGTTGTAAGATTATGCAATTAATTACTTTATCACAGTGACCTTACAGATGAGAGACTGACACTTGGTATCTCTGAACTCTGGATCTCTCTGATTCCCCAGCATTGATTTCTCCCTCAATGTAATCTTGATGAGTTTTTGTGTACACAGCAGTTTACCCTGCCTTTGGAAATGGAATGGGGAAAAGTAGTGTTTAGTGAAAACAGAGAAACCCAAATCCCAGTGTATTATATGGGTTTGAGTTCTGCATGTGCTTCTGTCATGCATCCAAGGGCATCATTCACTGCAAGAACGGCTCCTGTGATTCTCTATCTGGGATAAATGGAAAAGTAACAGGTTCACACAGATTCCTGCAGGCACTAGCATTTTTCTTCAGAAGCCTCTATAGGGACCTGTTATATTTCTGACCCAAATCTTTTAATATACATTTATACTGTAGACTTCATCTAAGGCTTCTGAAGCTATTACTGCTTCATATGTTACTTCAATAATCTGCAGTCAGTCTGTAGCAGATTTCTGGGAAGGAGATTTGGAAAACAACCTACTTCTCTGTTGCATTGGTCTTTTTCTATTAATATCTTGGCCCATTTTGGCAGTATTTCTAAATATGAATAAAATATTAATCTGCAGATTAAGTACTAAGACCTACTTTGAACTCAGTTGTTCTACAATAAATCAGGTAGGCTAAAGAGCTACCCTGTATCTATACCATGTAATTTAGATCAGAATCTGTCCGGCTCTGATACTCTGCTGCTGGAACTACAGTTACTGTATTTTCTCTGACGGGATAACAATAATGTTCATGGTAAGCTCTCATACACAATTTAAAAGACTTCTTTTTAAAGCCTTTGCTCTTCTCACAAATGAAATAAGTAAGTATAAAAAACAGACTTTACTGCTCTTACAAAGTAAATATCCGAGCAGTGCATGCGCTTCAGCACACCCAGCAGGATCAAAAGTAAACCCAGAAACAAAACAATATAACAGAACCCAGACACTATGGGATGCAAAGTTCTCATTTTTTTTCTTGCGCACCATATGAAGGTGCTAGGAAGTGCATGAGCTGGCTCACTTCTTGCAGGTTCATATATAAGTTCATGACAGGGTACTATGGCTGCAATGTTGTGAGTGCAGAAAAGCCATAACTATGAATCAACTGGTTTTGTGCAGAGTTAAAGCAGACACAACAGACCCTCATCAGCTGCCACTTATTTAATTACTAATTATTCTTTAGTTATGAGATAGAATATAGATGTGGCAATGTAAGGAGTAGCCTCAATATAAGTGGAAAAAAGGGGTATACCATCAAACTGTACATCTATTAAGTTCTTGAGATAAGAGTTTGTCTTTATACTTCACATGCATGCGATGTTTAGTAGAAAAGAGCTTCAAGTCACTGGCTGATGCCTTCTGAACAACTTGAATAATAAGTGGTGAATTGCAGCAGTCAAGCAGTGTAAGTGTTAATTCCTAGCTCCAACTAGTAGGGCCAGGGTTGTAAAGTAAAATCAGAAAGCTCAATAGCTGTTGGTGCAGGAGGATTATTTTCTGCTGTAATTGTTGTGGTAATCTTTATTTTTCCTGCTCCTTCGGTGTTTTTTATGGGAAATCCTAAAAGCTAATTCTTTGAAGCTGGAGACTTGGCAGAAAGACAGCAGAAAATGTTGCCCCATTCCATCCAAGCTGTTTCTCAGGAAACAGCCATAGGAGCCCTTTGTGCTCAAGAAATGACCGAACTTAGTAAGTTAAATCAGAAAGTAAAAATCCTGGAACGAAATAAAGATAACTCCCTTGTTGCTTGACTGCTGGGGACCCTGAGCACCTGTGTGCTAATGATCAAGAATTTATACTGCTGAAGAGGACAGGTGAAGGCATGGTCAGTTTATCGATGTGATATGAGAGCCATCCTTCTGCTTGTCAGGCAGACATCTTTTCTTAATTCTGAGGGTGAAACTGTAGGAGGTTTTCAGAAACTGCTCTCTCGTCTTCTTTTTCACTAGAGAGGCTTGCTATAATGACAGAGTGACATATAACTGCTCTGAGGGAAACTGGCAATGGCACAGCATTGAAAAAGTGCTTGAAGTTATTTGCTGATAGGAGTACTCAGGTTTCCAAATCGCAGCTCCTGCTCTAGCTTTAATTGCTGCAATTTTCTCTTTAATGGGCTCAACAAATAATAAGAAATAGATAGGAAGTAGAACAGATTCTGCATTTGATTTTAGAAAACAATCATCGTCATCAGGATAAACAGCTGAAAAAAAATTGAATAAGATAAAAAGTCTTCCTAAAATGAAGATGTATGGATGAAGCTCACAAGTTTTGTAGAATTAATGTTTTACGCTACAGTTATCTGTTCCTTCTAGTTTGTCCCTTTTACTCACCTAAGATGCAAATCACAGATGTGGGCACCTAAGTATTTTTGAGAATGGAATAGTCTGCCAGAGGCATGCCAGTAAAAAATGGCACATAGGATGGCATCTGTGACCTATCTGGGTACTTCGTAATCCCTTCCAGTTGCCCCTGGGTCAATTCAGTTCTGCTGGTCATTGTCTTGTCTCTACCTTTCCCTTCATCTCAAGGAGCAGAAAGCAGCACCAGTTCTTCCAACCAAAGCACACCTCCTGCTGACTAAGCACATGCCCACCTTCATTAGTATTTTCGTATCTACTCTTTCCATTTCTTAAGTAGTCCTGAAGACCTAGAGGCATACGGAGGGTGAATTAAGACAAATTACTCCGGACTTAGGTCTCTGAACGTGCACTGGCCTGCCATTCTTGCCATCCTGTGCAAGAAGGAATCACCAGAGGTAACACTCTTTCTCTTTCCACGTTGAGCATGCAGAGCAGCATCAACACAGATCAACAAACAGCAATCAAGTACTGCCATTTCCTAACATTTATGAAAATGAGATTGGTGGGCTATGTGCAGTATCCTAAGGACTAATGATGGTCTCACTGTACCTAAGGGAAGTTCACGGGCACTTCAGGCCCTGATAAGCCTAAGCAAATCCGTGTTGTGTTCCTTAGAATGATGGTCTAAACTTTAACAGCAGGATAAAGATCTGATAAGCTCATCAGATGTATGAGGGGGTAGGATGTCTTCAGCAGTCCGAAGAACAGGTTAAACACTGGAGACTTAAGGGAAACTTAGAGCCATTATTTTCCACCATAAAGCCCTTAGATTTTAATTAAACGGAAGTTTTACAATAGTTGCATTACTTCCTTATCTAGGGGAAAGAAAGGAATCTAAACTTTACTGTCCAGCTGGCACACAGAGTTTTTGTGCACATTCTTTCATGAAGACCAGTAAATGTGTTTCTATCTGTATTTTCTGTGCACCCAGACACAATTTCACAATCCTACTTTAAAGGTGTTATAGATCACCGTGCAAGATGAAATACTGCCCCAGTGTCTGAACTTGTGGCCTCTTCCTAGGAGGCTAAGCTGGTGATAAATATCTTCTCTCTGCCCTAAACCAAGGCATTAGTTTTGCCAAGTGAAGAAACTGGATGACTAATCTCCAGTTCCTGTGACCTACCATCACATCACATCAATCATATGTATCACAACTGCATGTATGTTATTGTGAAATTGTGAAATCATTTGGTCTCTGTTTCAGGAGATTTTACATGAGGCCAGGATAATGAAGAGGTTTCATTTGAAGTATTATTTTTTTTATAATTACTGAAACATATGCCTGATTTTATCAAAAGATTTAATAAGCTTCAAGAAAATAAAGCTGACAGTTATTTACTTGTAAAAAATTTTCCAATTATGCCACAGTATGTTGTCCTCACATAAGATTATCAAACCATCTTACCTATTAGCATGTTATAGAGACTTATCAACATGGATGTTTAAGTGCCATCAACTATTGAAATATGGTTGGAGATATAAGCTCAAGTTTATTTTCTTTGCACCTATAAAAAGTAAATTTCTTCCAGTCTCATGTAATTGCTTGAATAGTTGTTATGAGTCTCTAAAATTTCCTTCTTAAGCTTTTTCTATAGCCTTTTGGATAGGTGATGGCAGAGCAGAGGAACCACTAACCTACTATGCAAAAATCTGAATTTTTAGTGCCCAACAGTCTCAACACAGAAGCTAAAATCCAAAGCTGTTTTCTCATTCACAGAGGGTCCTCTCTCAGCACAGACGTGAGTCATGCTGGCAGGAGATCATGCAAAGGCTCCCTGAGTGGCTCCTAACTTGATTTGTGTAAATTACTTTCACAGCCTTACACCACAATTGAAATTACACCACTGGGAGGGATCACACAACCTGGGAAGCACTGAATATGGTACCATGACCAAATACTCTCGTTGGAGAACAGTCAGACTCCAAAATCTTGGCTGGTCTAAGACATATTCTTCCTGTGGAAATGAGACTTATTTGCAGTAGGAGTCTGAAGTTATGCAGCTAGGAGAGACAGAGAGAGGCACTAAAATCTCTGCTCCTCTTGGACAGCTTAGTCTTTTTCATCCATTTGCATCCCTCTGAACTTCTTCAGCTGCCTTGGTAGCCAAGTCACGTCATCAAAGTCTCCTCACAAAGAGGCTGACTTTGAGACCATAAGCAGCCAGAGTGCTGCACTCCATGCTACCTCTTCTGCACTTGCATCAAAAGCCTGATGAGCTGGGTGGCTGGAGGGGACACCCTCACAGCCACCTGTGCGACTCCACAAAGATTAATAGACTCTGCCAAGGCAGAAAAATGTCACAACTAAACCTTATGCTTTCACTACTCAGAACTGTGTAGTTTAGTCCCGGAAAATGTAAATAAAGGAGAGAGACAGAGAGGAAGGAAATAAATCAGCCAGTGGATAATCCCTTCTATTTTGAGGACAGTAAGGTCTTTCCTCTTCACCTCACTTAATAGGGTCAGTTTGGTCCAAATCTTTTTTAAGAATCAAAATAAATTTTTCATGATAATTTTATTTCATGCTAGCAGAGCAGAGATATTTCCTTGTTCATTTTTATTTATATACTGTCTTCTCCAAATTTATTTATATTGAGAAATGCACTTTACATGTATGCCAGGCACCCAGACATGCATCATGTTCTCATGTCTTTCAAAGTACATATTTTGAAAGAAAAATTGATTATATAGCAGGTTAAGCCTGTGATGCGAAATCACTTGAGCCTACAGATTGAATGTTGAGATTCATTCATTAAAAAGACTACCCTACTTCACACAATATCCTTTCTCCTGTAAATGCTCTCTCAGCATTGTCCCTTAGTATTGAGTTGCTTAACTTGTCTTATTTTTAGACATTGAGTAGCTGTTCATTAAAGTAGATTATTCACTAATATAAGGCAGCAAACAACAGATTAAATGGAAGTATGAATAATCTAAAGTGGATGTGGGGAAAGGCTTGAAAAAATGACCCTATTCCTTAGACTGGCTTGATCTGTGTGTGGTCTCTCTGCTCTATTTCTTTCCTCCTGTTGGTGAGAGGCTCTGACAACCCTTTTAGTGATAAACATCCACATAAACCAGTGTGTCATCATTATGCATAGGCTCCAATTCCTTTCCCACATTGCTGTACTGTGCATCCTGTACAGCAATTTCATTCTGTCATTCTGTGCTGTATCTGATACATAATCCCTTTCTATAGAAGTTTATCAGCTTTTGCAGGCTGATTTCAGGAGTCTTTTGGCAAGTTTTGGTCCTATGCTAGCTCTGACAATACAGCAACATGGCACAAAACATTTTTCTGGTATCTTCTGACCAACCATGGCTAATTAGCTACAAGCTGTTAGCGTGTTACAATAATGAAATGACTAATCAAGAAATAAAATGAAGTCCAACCAATCCTCTTCGTCATAACTCCCATCACTGCCACATTTTTTCCAATAACTTGTTCAATGATCCGTACACATGTATTATTTCTGGTTTTATTATCCTAAACATAGAAACCTTTTTCTTGGATTTTTTCACTTGCCGTGTTCATTCCCAAGTATATTTCTATTTATACACAGAAAGCAATCAGTAGATGTTTCACTGGCTATACCGTCGTTTTCATGAAATGTAGTTTCCAACTGCTTAAATACATTAATTAAGTGGAAAGTAACTCAGAAGTCAAAAGCTAGTTAATGAATGTTGTCTTCATTCAATACATAAGAATATTGGAAAAGCACTGACAGACATCATAGACTGTCCAAACAATGACAAAATAAACCTTAGAACCCAGATACATAATCTTTTTTGTTAGCAAGAGACCTATTGTTAATGGATACTGTCCCCTCAATTTACAGTTAGGAAAATGCTCTTTTCAAAGCATTTCCCAGTGTCAAATGAATATCTTCTTCTTCTCACACTTCACGTAATTGTCTCAGACAGTGTCTTCTTCAAGGTTTCATCTTGCCTCCTCTAGCAATGCTGGAAGTTAGGAAGTCTTAACTTTTATTACTTTGCTTCCATGCTTCACTCTTCAAACCTTTGAATAAAAGAAAACCTGAAAGGTGTCCTTACACAGAATTGATCGATCACAGCTTTACCAAATGGCAACATGTGGATGGTTCTGGGGAGGATGGCGGTGACGGGCCAGCACAATGAAACAGTTACAATAAAAGTCGAGTAATGAGGAAACCCTTCTGAGATTCATAGTTCCTATAACAAACAAAGGCAAGCAAAAAGCAGACCTCAGTGTACCTGAAGAAAGAATAATCCCGTTAGGGTAATCCCCTGTGATCATTCAGTCTGTCTCCCCAGCAAAAAATTTTGCTTATTGTAGGAAAGTATTAAAAAAGAAGTTACATTCCCTTGAAGGTTTACACAGTGGTAGGTGTTTTGTAACTGTCCTCATTAATAGTTCTCTTTTTCTCACCTTTGTTTAGCACTGACATACAAAGAAAGCTTCCCGCAAATTAGCAAATGGTGTGTTTTGCTAGAATGTCTCAGGAGTGAAAAATTATATCTTTAAAACTTTACAGGAGTCATGTAGCAGGGAACCAGTCTGTAAGACTGATTTTGGATTTGTAAATTCTATAAAAACTATGAAAACAGTACAATAAAAAGGGTTTTGTCCTTGAGCTAAGTGGACATTTACCTTGTGCTCTAACAAACTAATGAATTCCTGTTAATACAAGATGGAATTTCAATGAAAGAATTACCTGTGTATTCATAATTGTCTATAGCAGCGAATAGATAAGCCATAGACCTGGAAGCTCGGAATTCCTCTGTTTTAAGCTTGCCAATGATTTCACAAACAAGCCACAAAAGATCATTGTTTTGAAAACAGAGGCTCGCTGGTCTGCATACTTTCAAAACTAGCCTGTGCAGCTCTTGATTTGTAGAAACTAGATATATACTGAAGTTGATGATAATTATGGGTACTCAACAACTTTGATGATTGAACTATTTATTTATGTACCATAATCTGATTACAGAAGTCTAAATATAGGCCTTCAGGCCCAGAAACAGTGGACTTAGTTTTCCTCTAAAGAATAGTTTTGAAAAAGAAAAAAAAAAGATATTACAAAATGCAAACACAGAGAATTTAGCTGAAATAAAGAAATAAACATGTTGACCTGGAAATAAACATGTTACTAATGCTGTGAAGCACAATGACTTTCCAACAGGAAGTGGAATAGGAGCCAGAGAACACAGGTAAACAAACCTTGTACATGAGTTTCACCAACTAATGACAATACACATAATTGGAAGAATAATAACAACAGCCCAATTCAAAATTCTCTGACCAAGCAGTTTAGTGTCAGACACATTCCAGACATCTCTCAGTGCTGATCATGGCTCTGTATGTTTGCATATGTTACTACTGAATTTGCATTTACGTATTATTAAGTACATATGTAATTACATGCAAAACTAAGTTTTTTAACTTGCACGTACATTTTAAATGGGATCTTGATCGTGTGGTTCTTAGTCTGAAAATGTAATGGTGGAAACTAGATTTCAAATATTCAGGGAGTTTTGGCTTTTAGAGTTTCTAAGTAAGATAAGGACAAATGAAAGATAATGGCATTGTTGCACATGAGCTGAAGGAGACTGTGAATCCCTGACCAAAGTCCCCGCCAAAACAAAGGGTTCATTTTAGGAACTGCATTTTCCTGGCAAGACTAATTGGTACATGCTCTGCTCTAGAGTGTAAATTAATTACATACAAGACGTTGCAAAGACATACTGTTCCCATAAGTACTTCCTCACTGCTGATGATGTACCTTCCCATCTCAACGGATCAGCTAAATAGTAAATTGGGTGCATACACTATGATCCTGTCTGCTTAGCTCTTATAGCTACTCATGTACTAAAGGACAAGCCTATGTCTCTTTCTGAATGAACTGGTGAGAGAACCCCAGCCTTGGCCAATGTCCTTTTTCTCATTAAAGGTAATCCCTACTGCCTACTCATTGTGGAGATGTAATTATAATATACATAGCAAGCACTCAATTTGTCTCCTTGGTTGCACAACATGTACTTACACACCTAGATCAGAGAATCTTACAATGGTTTGGGTTGGAAGAGACCTTAAATATCATCCAGTTCCAACCCCTCTGGGGGGGGGGACACCTCCCACTAGACCAGGCTGCTCATGGCCCCATCAAACCTGGCCTTCAACACCCCTAGGGATGGAGCATCCACCAATTTCCTGGGCAACGTCGGCCAGTGCCTCACCACCCTCACAGCAAAATATTTCATCCTAATATCTAATGTAAATCTCCCCCTTTTCAGCTTAAAAGCATTACCCCTGTCCTTGCACTCCTTGATAAAAAGCCTCTCCCTGGCTTTCTTTACTCACCCTTCAGGTACTGGAAGTCTGCTCTCAGGTATCCCTGAAGCCTTCTCTTCTCTGAGTTGAACGAACACAACTTTCGCAGCCTGTCTTCATATGAGGTGTGCCCCAGCCCTATGATCATTTTCATGGTCCTGCTCTGGACTTGCCTTAACAGATCTGTGTCCTTCCTGTGCTGAGGACTCCAGAACCAAACATGGGACTCCAGGTGTGGTTTCATGTGGGCAAAGCAGAGGGGCAGAATCACCTCCCCTGCTGTTCACACTTCTTTTGATTCATCCCAGGATATGATTGGCTTTCTGGGCTACAAGTGCACATTGCCAGCTTATGGTAAGCTTCTCATCCACTGGCACCCCCCAAGTCCTTATCTCAATCCATTCTCTCCTCATTTGTGCTCGGAGTTGTCCTGACCCAGGTGCAAGACCTTGCACTTGACCTTGTTGAACTTCATGCAGTTCCCAGAGACCCATCTCTGAAGTCTGTCAAGATTCCTCTGGATGGCCTTCTGACCTCCTGTCCTATGCTGTGCAGCGACACAATGCTATGTGTGTTGGCGGTATGTCTGCTCTCTTATGCCGAGCAAAACAAGATTCAGGTCTTAATGCAACAGTATGGAAAGCACATCAGTATAAAGTATCAATTCTGTTAGCTCTTGTACCATATGAGCTTATTAGATTAAATAAGAGCAAACTTTTGGTGGTTAGAGGAGTGCAGATGGGGCTACCTGTGTTGTTACTGGTGGATTAATGGTTTTACATCTGAGTATAATAGCCTGACTAGACAATTAAATGGGAACCCATACAATTTCGCCAGGGAGTTTTTAAAGTTGACTTGTGGAGATTTGCTTAAGTCCATAATCAACTCCAATAGATTATGTCTTTTACGAGAATATGAACATTTTGATAAGGTTGAAACTTGTCCATCTCCCAGTTTTCTCAAGGAACCAGCTCTTTTTTGGGGAGTGGCAGAAGACAATTAAACCAGTCTCTGAGCAAACTCTATGTCACTGACTTCACCTGATGTCTGTGGAAGGTCAGGATAGTAGTCCTTAGCTAACACACTTCCCATGACAAACTCGTTCCTCAAGCCAGTCAGGTAGAGGGGAATTTTAAAACACGTCATAAAATAATTAACAGTGGTCATTAGGTAACTGTATTACAAAAGTGGTGATAGATTAAGAGCTCAAATTTTTGCAACTCTCATGGGAGCTGGTACATGCAATGCATAGTCTCCTTTCTGCTTCCTGAATTGAGGTCAGTACTCTTGCAACCAGACATGACTGCGAGTGGTTTGGGCTGAATTCACAGAAAAAAAATGACAGGGATAAATAACAGTAAAACAGCGTTGTCAGTTATTAGAACCATTTGCCTAGAGGTGTAATGGTGTCAAGAGTGGATGCCTTGCCTCAAGAAGGAGCCACAAACTTGGTGAAAAATGACTCGATGCTATGAAACAGTTTATGTCATAGAGGCACGGTGGTGTCAGGAGAAGCCTGATTAGATAATCACTTACCTTGAATTTGATCAATCTCTTGCTTTCAGTTTAAGGTAGGTAAATTAGAAAGGAACTGGAGCCTCTTTAAATATCAGAGAAGTGAAGCTAATTCCCTTTCTGTGGCTCTAAATTGCAATTTTTAAGGCTTGCTTGCAATTTGCTTAGAACTGTACACATGTATCTCATGAGAAAATCAGTCGTAAGATCTATAGTCCCCGAAATGAATCCAGGATTCACTTCTGTTATGCACAGAATCTTGCCAAACTTGCCTCTTCTCTTTGCTCCTAAATATAACTCAAAAAAGGGTAGAAAGAGCTGTACTAGACAGTCCCCTGAGCTAAAAGATGCTGGTAAATACCCACCCTGTCCTTTTCTTCTGCTAAATTTTGCTCTCTGGGTTCTGTGGATTAGTGCCAGAGTATACATTAGCAGTACACTTGTCCTTCTATCTTCTTCTCAGATTTATAAGCTGAAGCGACCTCAGAGAAAATGCTTGGATGTTGGCATTTTTGGACTAACCCTAGCACATATCCTTCTTAAAAGGTGATTTGTATTTTACTAATTAACTTCATCAGCAGTAAATGTGCTTTAATGACAATTTTTTGGATGAAGTTCAGAGGATCATTAGCCTTAATCATATTAACCTAATACAGTTATTTATATCAGACAGAACAAAGTGCGACACTTTGCCACAGGATGTTCTTCTTTAAAGATGATACCAGCGTGGGAATTAAAAGAACCTCTAATACTTCTTGCTAGTTGAGCTGTATGGAATGATAACACCAGATTAAGATGGCTTCGTCTTCTCTGTTCCTTAAAGGTTTCCATGAAAACAAAAACCCAGCATGCTGCTTAAGCAGTTTGTGCTTACGATTTCTTAAAGTCAGAGAACATAAGTATTACATACTTACATAGAAATTTGTACGAGTCCTTACACATGGTTGAAGATACCAAGTAGTGTATTTCATAATGTTTAGTTTGTATGAGTTCGGATCAGATGATCTCCAGATGCCTAAGTGATATTGTGATTTTGGTTTCCCAGATACTGAAAGCAGTCTAGGGTGGGGATAAAAGGAATAAGGGGAAGCTCATTTTAAACAAAAAAGAAGCAGAGCTGGGAGGAAACGCCCAAGAGCAAACTAAACTAAGGATTAAGTTTTGCAAAAGACTGTCTCTCATTAGTAATGGATTCATTGCAATATGCTCACCCAAACATATAACTGGCATAAACATATAATTTGTTCTTCATCTGCAATTTGTTCAGAAGCTGTTTCTCAGTTAAACAAGATTTACTTAATTGTTAACCCTTAAATGTCAAAGCTAAGGTACAATTAAGCACTCCAATCAGGTCTAG
Organism: Cuculus canorus; assembly: GCF_017976375.1. Classification (NCBI taxonomy): domain Eukaryota; kingdom Metazoa; phylum Chordata; class Aves; order Cuculiformes; family Cuculidae; genus Cuculus; species Cuculus canorus. The sequence continues at coordinate 61,442,765 of NC_071441.1, forward strand.
GAAGTAATGGCAGTTTCAGGTAACCAGGTTCACAGCAGCGCACTACTGATACGCTGTGCAGTGCTGTTTGCCATCAAGCCTCATTTTCAAGCCATTAAATCCATGAAGATCTGCAATACAAGCACCTTTTAATTGTCCATCATAGTGGTCTCATTTTGTAGGGTGCTGCCAGTAAGCCAGTAAGCTTCAAGTGATTGCTTCACTCCCTGTGATAGTTGCAGCTCCTAGTTTTGGCAAGCTCAAAGAGTGAAAGCTGTCTTCGTGGCCTCCCTTTTACTTAGCAGCTGCTCATGTGTGTGTGTATGATTTGCTGGTAATATGCAGAAAACATTCATATTGGGAACTTCAGTTACAGATTCAGATCCATCTTTAGCTTTCTAAATTAACACATTAAGGATGAAAAGAAAAATAGAAATCAATAAGCTTAGCACTGCAGTCACCATTATAATGGAATTTAACAGAAGATGGGTGTCCATCTTTAAACACTTAGGACAGGTCTTTTAATACCAGCAGGGCTTGAAGTAACCAAAATAAGTGTTAGGCATTCACATTCTTCCTGCAGTTTTGAAAAATCTCATCACTAAGTTTGTAAGCCTGAGTCTAATACTTGTGAGACATCCAGGTACCCAGAGGGCAAACACCATTTCAAAGTTCTGAGGTTCTAAAAATTAACTAATCAATTAGGAACAACACAAAGATGAAATGAAAATAACCTTCATATGGTGTAGCAGTCCTTGTTACTTTGCCCTTGTTATGCAAGGATAATTTTTTTTTCATTTTTCCACTTGGGAAAAAAACAAGCTTCTAAGGCAATCCACTTTCTCAACCAAAATCTATATTATTCTAACCATTTCTGGAAGAAGGAAGAGACTTATTTTTTATAAGCAATACTGAGGTTTTTAGTTTGACTCCGGAGTACAGAAAGTGTTTCATATAAGTTTTGAATATGTTGAATGATATTTTATGAAAGTTTTCCCCTTTAAATCTTGAGCAATGTCTAATAGTTTGCCATTTCATTTCTTTAATATGTTACTAGTGTTCTGTGTTTCATTTTAGCAGGTCAAGAGACAGAGGGATAACTGACAAGGTAGAACTGGCACAAACCTCCAGGCAAGATGATTAAAAGCAGAGCAAAAGAATAGGCCAGTAAAACTGCATTCAAGACTAACAGAACAGGTCTGTTCTTCAACCCACCACAATTTGATGTCAGAGTTCTGATTATCATCAGCCTCTTCATTCTTTAGCTAAATTCTAAAACAGATTTGCAGGGAGAATGTTTTTGAGACTTGAACAAGAGAAGATTTTGAATAAGTTAGTTCAGCACGGATTCCTAAAGTGATTTTCCACTCATCTTATCCAAGGCTTCACTCATTCATATGATGAAATATCATGGGAAGAAAGTCACAGTGCTTACTGTGCCAGGTGCTAAACTAAAATGATGAAAATGAATTAACAAGGTGACCCGAAGACTGCAGTCTCCTGCTGCTTTTGTCTTGACCTCTAGAGTTCCCCAGCACCCTGGTCAGACTTCCCATTTTCTCTAGTGTTTTTCATGTTTGGAAGTCAGTGACCTATGCGAAACAGCAGCAAATCTAATCGCCGTGTGTCAGAACGGAGGAGAAGGAGAAGAGAGAGCTTCCCACCCCAAGGACACTGTTTATGCCCTAGAGTGTCAGGCCAGTGCGCTCATTAACAGACGATCAAAAGCTTAGTTCAGTGGCAAGCTTTCAGGAGACCAAGAAGAAGCCATACATGGAGTCACACATTGCTCTCCTTTCCCAGTTCCCACTGGGATCCTTCACGTATTTAGGTGTGTGCAGGGAGCTGCAGCTTACAGTACATTGCTGGAGACAGTATTGCAGTTAGCCATCATTCTTAGCTGGAGATGTTGTGTCCCAGCAAGGTCTGTGGGAGAGGAACTGGTACCCTAAATGTGTGAAGGATTCCAGTGGGACTTGGGGAGCAGCCCTTTACTTTGAAAAGGCAGCTATTCCCTGGTTCAGGCAGTGAGCTTCAAAACCGAGCAGTCTGTTTCTGTAGAAATGACAATGCACAGGCAAAGTGAACCTCAACATTAATCTACAGAGTAGCAGCCTTCAGGCAGTGACCTTTCATACCCAGCCCTTCATTCCCTTGAGTGCAAGAACTGGGCTCCTTTTTCGTGTTTGTTGTGCAAAAATTTGAAGTGAAACAAATGTACTATTGGCCTGTACTGAGGCTTAGAAAAACAGCAGGAGGTTTTGAAACAATGGCAAGCAGCAGCTACAGCAAGCTGCCTCAAGAGACAAGCTCTTCTGCAACATTCAGAGCAATAGCTGTCCAAGTGCTCAAAAAGGATAGTTATTTAGGAGAAGATAAAGGTATTCCACAGAAATTTCTATTCACAGTGCTAATGCTCTCTCTGACAAGCTTTTCCTCTCCTTCTATTGTTATTCATTTTGACCACAAAGCAAAGGGAATGAAGTTGCTACATTTTATGTAACAGTTTCTTGAAATTCTGGCTTGCAAGAGAGCACAGCAAGGAAGATAGAAGACAGCTCAGACACACTCATTCAAGCATGATTTACTTTCTTTGTGTATGAAGCTTTCTGTGACTTGCCATGCCATGCTACGAATGTGTTTTTAATCATCAGGACTGCTGATAGAGAGAAATGTAACAAGAATTGGCCCTAGGAGGGCAGCTGAATTCCTTCTTGCTTGGTGAGCTCCTACCCACCTGGTGAATATCGGCATCTCAAAACTAAAAGACAGACCACTGTAACAAGCTCCAGCCCCAGAAGACATGAATCTGTTTCATGATATCCACTTCTTATTCCAAGCTTTGGTGGATAGTCATCAACTGTATGATGAAAGTATTTCTAAAGCACATCTACTTTTTTTCTCCTCTCCTGCTGGGCTGAGTGGGTTGGTGAAAGGGATAGCAGTTGTAACAATCTTCTGTGCATTGCTCTATTGGATCCAATTGCACAAAACACTGATTCAGACCTGCACTGACTGCTTCATGCAAACCTGGACCAGCTTGAATGGGTCAGGCAACAGAGACTTCCTAGGAGCATCAATGTGGGTTTTGATCAGTGTGGGGGTTCTTCAGTGCTGCCCCTGCAGAACTTGTGTTGGCCTTGGGTGTAGCTTCTATGTTGCTTTGGTAGTGATAACCGTGCAATGTGATATTAGTCCAGCAAATATTGTAGCTATCCTTTGTGCTTTAGATCAAGTTCCTTTTTAATTTTGCAGACATCTGACTCATCAGTGCTTCACATCTGGGTATCATCACTTCTCCCAACGGGATGTGCCTGAGGTAGCTCTGACTAAGGAATTGAAGGACATTTTTGCCCTTTCATGCTAATCCTTTAGAAGGGAAAGCCAAACCCATGCCCTTTCTCACCTAATAAACTCTAACAATGGAAAATCCTTAAAAAAAGAGAAACTTGACAGTGCCCACTATATATAGAAATTGTGGTAGATAAAGCTCTGTGGTTGAAACATAGGGAAGGAGTAGGAAGTGCGATCTTTATCATCTTTGGTAGTCAAAAGCCTAAGTTCCCTGCTGCGTTACTAACAGAGGTACCTGGTGCTGTGTGGCACTCTTGTTCAGAATGTGCCCTACTGCTCTCTGATTGCAACTTAAAACCTTTATGAATCATTGCCACCAGTCTCACTGAGGCCAGCCACTTAGTAGGATTCAAAACATAATTAAACATTCATGTAGATAATCAAACCATCCACAGCTACATTAGATGTGTTCAAATTGTAATTAGGGATAACTCTTCATGCTTTTAAGGCATGTTAAAGCTGGCTTCTAGTCTTAATACATCTGATGGTGTGTGTTTATGTAGGTAAACAGGTGGGATGGTTGAGGCCCTAGTTTGAAAACCAATCCTTAATGACTGTGCTGCTGTGTTTCACCCAGCCACTCTCAGCTCGCTTTTCACAACGCTTTTTTTTTCACAGCTTCTGGCTCCAAGATTGTTATCAATAGTCCAGATGCTGCCTCAAAGCTGAGAGGGAAAAGTAATGAGTCTTTCAGACAAACCATCCACAACAGTCCAGATTCTGATCTCAGGCTCACTGACAGAAATTGGAACAACTCAACAGGCTTTAAAATTCACAGTTATTTGGCTTCAGAGCCAGGTAGCTGAGAGCTGACTCTGACTAAAAGGATACTCCTTGGGAGCATTGCGGATCCAGAGCTCAAAGCTGAGAGGACCCTGTTCTGCCATGGGACTGCAGAATCTCTCTCCTGCAGCTGCCAGCAAAAAGTTTTGTCTATAGACCCACACTCCTTTACCATCCTAATGGGCACATTCAGGCTGCATGATAAAGAGTTTTTCTTCATGGGAAAACAGCATTCAGTTTGTGAACTTAGAGGGGATTGTTTGCTACATTTACTGTGGAGGTGAACAGTTCACTGGAGCTTTCATGCTCACCCAAATTCACCCACATGGTATTACACGCATTGCTAACAGCAATTCTTATTTTTTTAATTGCGTATGCACAACCCAGTCATTAGAGGTTCTGCTATAAATCCAAGACTGAGCAGAGAGGCGACATTTTTTAAATTCATGGTGGGAAAGGTCAGAAAAAGTGGAGCATTTTTCACAGAGAGGATTCAGTCTGACTGTAAAACAGAAAAGAAATAAAACAGTTTCCTTTTTGCCTCCCTCATCTGAGTATGCTATAAACCTAAGGAAATGCTGAGTCTTATTCATTTTTTTATGGCTTTACAGTTCAAGAAGTAGAAACCCATTTGACTCTCAAATGTTGGGGAAAAAATAATTCCTGAACTTGTCACCATTCTTTCCTGTCTTTTGTGTCTGTACCTAAGGCATGCTGCCAGCTTTGTGCCCATGGTTTTCAGCACTATATCAAGAAAGATAAATATGCAGTTTTCTATAGAAAGCAAACATGGCTTTTGGTCACACCTGTGTAAATCCAGTTATAATTCCAGAGAGGTAAATAGCAGAACTCCAGGTTTTCAGCATTGTAAATGACGCCAGAAATGGAGTTGTTCAAACCTACTTGAGAGAGAAATGATTTATATAGAAGATTATTTGATGCCACCTTTCTTTTCCTTCCCACAATTTGCATGTGTGCCTGTGACTTTATAAGGCCCTGACAGAAGGAGCAGAGGCTGTGTGACAGCTTGCAAGGAGACCTTCTGCAGAGACACATCCAGCTTGGCCAGTGAAATCTATCTGTGTGGCACCTGTTAGTTACGCACAGCAGGACTGTCCATCATCTCTTGTAGTAGCTCTGCATTTCCATAGCACACTGTGGTGCAGGCAGAGGAGAAATTACTCTCTAACTATGAAACAGTGAATGAGAAATTTCTGCTCCTGTTTATGCTGTCAGACCACCATCCGGGATGCTGTACATCAGCTGGAGAGGGGGAAGGGAATGTAGTTGATTCCACAGGCAGCTGCCAAATCTCGATCCTCAAAACAAGCTCTCAAGCATTTATCTTTGCTTTCTACCTCATAAGATCCTGTAAAAATATTGTTACCAAGTAGATAAATGTTTAAAGAGGAATGTGGAGCACCTCATGCCATTCAAAAGGGAAAATAGTCCCATAGTGTAAAAAGATGTAGTAAAACAAAGAGCATACACTGTCTATGCATTTTGTGATCTAATGCCCAAATCACAAATGGATAGACAGCAATTTCCACTGCTGAACTGCAGCAAGATGTCCTTGGGGATACTTGGACTGGACTGCTCTAGTATGAGGAACAGAAGGAAAAAAAGAATATCATATGGAAGTATAAAAAAAATATAATATGGAAATATAACAGAAGAAAACACACTCAAGTCCCTAGGGCTTGGAGAATTTTAATTTAGTATCACAATAGTCATGAGGAAATTTGGAAATGAGACTGCATACGGCTTTCTCAGGTTTTTCAGATTGGTGAGGGAGGGCAGAGTTCCTCTTAAATAACTCCACCATGCCTCACGTACACGACCATCCAAAACACCCCAAAATTTTCCCCATCCCAAAGATCCGTTCTCTCTTTTATCTTCCACTGATCTTCACCAGCCTCTGTATCATCTCACACTTCTCCCTAATCATAAACAGACTGTGTCTGCAGCTTCTGGGATGAGCAGGCTCATAGTGTTGCTGTGTCATGTCCACAAGAGGACACCTGCTACTTTTTCTCTGTGACCTAACCAAAGAAGCATGAAGAATTGATGACTTCTTGCTCTATTTTCTGTGGTGAGTCACGGTTTCAATATCACTTAGATACTTTACTGTAACTGAGTGATTACTCCCCTCAAAAATTAAACCTTTAAGCCAGCACTTGTTACTGCTGAATCCCAAGATTCAGGTGAGCATTGCATTATAAGGCTAGACCTCTATTTAAGGCCTGAGCATGGTTGCATATCTTGAAGGAAGAAACAGATAAGATGGGGAGTAATGGCACTATTTAGGGAGGAAGAGTAGTCTGTCCTGAATTCAAGACAAATTGCCTGTGTTTGAGGACCTGTCTTGTTATCTGTCTTCCATTCACTATGATGACATCTCTGTTAGGTAGTGGTTCATTAGTAATAGGGGAACTAAAAATAGACTTATCAAGGAAGTACAATATTCCCATTTACCACTGGGAATTGAATCTCAGAACAATTTATGAAGCTAAGTAATATATATGCCCTTTTGTAATCTTTTCTTTCGACCTGAAATGGTGGTCAGAAGGTGGTCTAGAATACAAATCCTAAAAGCTGTGGAGGACATTACTGAGAAGGAAAACCTAACTTCAAAGCAGTCTTTCTACTTTTAGCTCTTAGCTAACCCATGCCTCATAAGCCAATGCAAACCCAGTTTGTTTGGTTACTTGAAGGAGACTGCATCTGTGTCATGGGGAAAGATAACTGCAGTGAAATATCTGATTTTCTAACAGATAATCAAATAAATAAATAAAATGACTAAAAAGAAATGGATTACTGAAGTGATCTTTCTGTTGCTAACTGATAATTTTTAATTGAAGTGTAGCAATGTTATTAATAGCACAGAATAAAGATAGTAAAAAGTAATGAAATGCAAAAAAATTAAATGTTGTGATCTTCTAAGCTATTTATCCTGTGACTGCTAAACAAGATGATGTGAAGATTTCAAGTATGAAAGGATGTGTGCAGCTGGAGCTAAAATGCTATAAATATCCACTCTGTGTGATTCTGATATGAACCGTCAAGTTTTAACCAAAATCTTGTAAATAGATACTCAGTTCTGTAATAGTCCCTACATGTTACTAGCATTGCTAGGGGGATCAGCGACATGATGTCACAAAGCAAGATGTGACGTAACTTGCACAGCGTTTTCTGAGTGTGATTGTTCATATCTGCCGATTTTATTTCATATCTCCTCTGAGCCATATAAACGCACGATACGTAGAGTGCATCATTAGATTGTCCATGTGTCTTTTTTATTTATCTGTGGATTTTAGATGACACTATACCAGCTTTATTCTTGTGTCTCATATTGTCACTAAAATCTCTTGATCAAAATCCAAACTCATGTTATGCTGTTGGACATAGTATGTTTGAGGAAGTAAAGAGCTAAATGAGTGACACCCTCATGAAACCGCTTGAACACTGTGGATTAAAAAGCATGATTTATGCATTAAGGAGGGATGGCTGTTCTCATAGACCATGTCCAAAGCTCTTACTTTTATACTATGTACAGTCTGGGAGAATAGGTTAGAAATCAAGACAATAAGCTTGCTTAAATTATGGGATAAAGCATTTGCAAAATCAAAGTGAATAAATACTTTGAGAAGTTCTAAAGCTTTTAGGTCTGCAAATACTTCTCAGTAGAGTTTCATTATTATGATAGTGACTCTTTTCATACATATACTAGGCACTTTGGAATACAACAAAGACATGATCTTTCTCTCAAGGGACTGAAATATAAAATCCACTAAGTATCAGTTAATATGGTCACTGAGGGCAGTGGGGCGGGTGTTAAGCATCTGGGCTGAAATTGCAGAATTGAGATCAATTTGAACCATGCCAGATGCAACAGAGAGTAAAATAAAAGAAACAAATTTCCTTCTTCCTTCCCTGTCTTCTCTGTACTTACATAGCAGGAAGAAGCAAAGAGCAGTAGAGCATGGATGAAAATAAAAACAAGATTACATAGTCATTAAGGAGAGGGTAGTGTCATGGAACAGAAAACAGTGTTGGTAAAATGGCATTTTGTAAGTGTTACAAAAAACAAGCAGCAATTTAGAAGATGTGTTTGAACAAGAATAAACAACAGTGGGAGAATATTTAGTCAAATGCATACGTAACATTTATTGGCTTGCACCGGGCCATTGTTAGGATATATGAATGAAGAATTAAAATCTACTTAAAAGGGACTTTTTTAAAAGCAATTACCATTTAAAAAATTCTTAAGATATTTAATAGGATTTTCATACCAGGAAAACTAGTGAAAATGATGAGCCACATTTGTGCTTATGATGTATGTTCATGTTAACTAGGAGCACAAGGGACGTAATTTGTTTTACAGTAACTTTCCAATAATGAAATTAATGCCTAATTGCATATAATTGATTTTATTGTCCCGTGTTACACAGGGCGCTAAGGACAGGCACGACAGGCTGATCTCTATCAGTCTCTTCTGTGACTCTGGGCACTCCCATAATGATGCACGGATAGCCAGCTGTAGCTCAGTTACAGCTCAATTAGATGTCACCATTAACCTAAACTTGAAAACAAGTTATTAGCTGTAGCAATTTTTAATGGTGAGATTTAATATAAAATACTTTAATTATATTTTGTTCTGTCATATGTATTAATTAGTGACCACACAGAGATACAAACACACATGCAGACAGCATAGAAAACACAAGAACATTCACAGAATGTAATTCATGTATTTGAAAATGCCAGATTTCTGTCCTTCAGGTTGAATGGTTCTATACCCCTTTTGCCTTGGCTATAGTTTTTGCCTCAGATTTTGTTTCTGAGGACTGAGAGAAGCGACACATCAGATGTATGCCTGCATGCACACTCTTTGCAGCCATGGTTCTAATCCAATGGAGACCAAACATCTGACATCTGAGCAGCATTTTAGTATCATCTATGCTTTTCGTGACATGCTGTCTTGAGGATGTGGAGCCTCCTTTCTTCTGCATTGCCCTGTGGTATGCTGCCAGATTCTCCTGTTGTACTCACAGAAGCATAGCTGAATTTTTAAACCCCCATTCACAGAAGACACTGTGTGTCCCTGGTGCTGCCCAGGACTATAGACTGGAGAAAACTCGGTACACCACTGGGTTTTGAGAGAATTTAGCCAGAGACGCTCAGAAACATTAGGGTTCTGTTACAGAAAAGTGTGGGAGATATGAATGTCTCTCAGCTGTATTGGTATGCCTCAGCTGAAAAGAATTTGAAAAGTCCCTCTTCCATGAGCTTAATTAAATAAGCATAACATTAAAGAACTCATGCCTACAGTGAATGTATGAACATAAAAGTACATGTAGTTGTATGTAAGAATATAGATTTGCTCCATGGTGACTGTGTTACAAAATATTTTTGAAACAGTGAAAAAAAATATCAAGGCCAACACCCAAATAATGTCATCTCTGACAAATATATACTATTAAATTCAATAAAGAGATAGATGAGTGAGATTCCCAATTTTATGTCTTGGTAGAGGTCAAATTACATGATATTTTAAGTCCCATTTGGTCTTAAAATCTGTGACTTGACCCCAATAGAATTAGAGTGACTTGCACCACCTGAGGATCTGGCCCTCTGCCTTTGTTAGAATTAAGTAAATTATTTGTCATAAGGTAATTTTTTAATTTCAGCTCCTCCTCATGCTTGCGACAAGGCGGAAGACAGCTTGCTACTCGCTGTGATTTATTCTGTACTTAGAGATATTCATCCTGTGAGTAACTCCTGGGCTGGCCCTGGCTTGCTGCATGGTAAGCATTTGCTATTCAGAAGGAGACTAGAGTAGTTGGTCATTTAAATCACATGGTAAATGTAAGTTATAAATCCCCAGGAGATGACAGCTCACGCATGCTCCGCAGAGACTTGTTAGGGCAGGACAGCCGTTTCTCGGAAAAGCTCCTTTGTGCTGTACATGCCACAGCTACAGCCTGGAGGAGTTGAATTTTCTACACCTTTCCTCGGTCTGTCCAGGATGGTAGCAGGGGCTATGTTTTGGAGGTGGAGGAATGTGCCTCCCATGCTCTCCTTGCAGATGCCCAGGCACACAATGCTTACATCAAGGAGAAAAAAATGCTGCACCGGCTAGCAGGGTGCTGGAGCAGCCTGGATCAGGAGCTTTCTTGGTACAGAGACTGGAATCAGCTGGAGAGGGGATGGGGAGCCAGAACTTATGAGGCTGGAACCTAGCAGAACACTGAAATCAGAAAGTGGCTGATGGTGGACAAGGGACACAAGGATCTGGTAGCAAAGAGGGACTGGCAGGAGTCGAAAAGGGCAGCAATGAGTTGACTGAAGTTGGGGAGGGACTGACTGGTTGGGGGCCAAAAGTCTGTGAGGATGACAGGCAGTGGCCAAGGGTGACAGATATTCTTAAACTAATCTCTTAAAGCAACTGTCATGACATTAATGCAAATTTATTATACTATATCAAAGTGAGAACAAAGAGTGTGATACTGAAGAAACCTGGTACCCACCTCTGGGAAGGCTGATTCTCTGTGGTTGCTGCTGCAGAATGAGCAGAAACTAAAGTGAAAGCATTAAAACTGGAACAAAAGGAAGACACTAGTTTGCTAGATTTGTTCTCTGCACAGGTGTGAATGACCATGTAACAGCACAGAACTGTGAGGATCTTACTCAGAAAGGTCATTGATAGATTAGAAGAACACACGATTTTGCACTCAAGTGAATTGTATTAATGTGTTTTTCTTGCTAGCGTCAGTAAAAAAAGTAGTTTTTCTTAATCTATATCCCTCCCAAACACTTTGTTTTCTGCTTTCTTGCCTTGACTTTAGTCCAATGTTTGTGTTCTGCGTGCTGTTTCTGTGGGAACTCAGTAGAAACCTTGATGAAAGAGATTTGCTCTCTCTCTATGCAACCTTATACGCACACATAGAGACTGCCATGCACACACGCCCTGAGACACAATAGTTTTACGCACAGGATGCTCTGCCTGAGGAGGGCAGGTCACACAGCGCTGGGCTTGGCAGCATCAGCTTCAAGGGACATTTTAAGGAATAGGTTAGCTGCTATCAGTCTAAGTCAAGTATCCTGGAAAAGGAAATCGTAGTCCCTAGTTTTGCATCAGGAAGGAATCTCTCATCCTGAGGAAGAAAGATTAGCTTAACTGTGTGTGCAATTGCTCAGGAACAACTTCCCAAATTACAATGCATGAAAAGATCTGTATTTAGTACATAAGGGGAGTAAGAGGACAGGGCTGCATGCAGATTAAAGCTCACATTCATTATTGTTATTAAGAAGTCTAATTTTAGAAGAAAACTATTTTACATGAATCAAAAGCACAGTGATGTTAAAGTACATTAAGCAGAAATTTGAATAATAAAGGTCATATCTGCGTATGTCTCAGAAATAATAATATGGTGTAATGACAATACATGATTAAATATGAAAGCGTTCTGTGTTGACAGAGCTCACAAATTAGTATATTTTCTTAATATCTTCTTTGGATAAATACACATACATAATGACAAACTATATCACCTGACCACCTTTTACAAGAAACTTTGATGACACGTTCATATTTGCAGTAATAGATGATCCTGGTAGATAAGAATTGGATGCTCAACTTCTGTGAATATGAAAAATCTTGGGAAGATCTTCATAAAACTGACCTGGAAAAAATTCAAGAAGAAGAAAACAAAGCAGTAGATGTAGGTAGTAGTGCGGAAGCCAGTTTGATGCATCAGTAAAGTTCTGCTCAACAAAAATAGGAACACTGCACGATGAAAGAGGACACAATACTTCTTTATATTTTAGTCCAGGAGTACATGGAGTCTTATCTTTCTAAGAATGAGGGTTAAGTTCTACTTCCCCACTGCCAAATCTCTCTGCATTCAAAGATGATAATTTATTTAGATTAAGCAGAAATGAACTGACTTGAGAAAAGCTAAAGGCATAAACTATGCCCCTAATTCAATCTGCACAGCAGGAATTCCACCTAGTCGTGCTCTCTTCCTGTAAGGTGCAGCTTTTTAGAGAAGAGCTGGAAGTGGTCACGCTAATGTGATTGGGCACACACCAGCAGTCGAAGGGTGAGGACACTTCCTCACTAAACCTGCTTTTCTTTTCGCAAGGTCTGGCATAAGCATGTATCACCACGCACACAATTCACATATAGAACAATAACATCGAAAGTACATATGGCCAGGCCTTGGAGCAGACAACGTCTTTAGTGAAATCCTTTGCGAAAGAGCTCACTAGCTTGTATTCAAATATTTTACAATGCCATTAGCTCCCAGAAAAGCAAGAAGTAGCACAAACGATGGATTTAAAGCCCTGTCTACAGTGTGCATTTTATGAAGCGTCAGCATCCTTCTTCCACCAGTGAATTTGCAGGTTCCTGGCATCATCCTTCAGGAGTATGGGCACTTGTCACAAAACTATGGAACCAGATCACATGCCTGACAGCTTATTATCTTTCTGGTGTGATTATTACACTGCAAAGGGTCAGTATAGCCTTCCTTGGTTTCAGTCCCTTGCCTGTAAAACATAAGCAATAATCACAACATGTCCTTCTTCCCACACTTTCACTGCACTGCCAATTCAGGTAGTAATCTCTGCCAAGTGTCTCTTGCACATAGTTTTACAGAAACCGGTACAAAGGGTGCCTGATCATGGCCACAGCTTAACATAAATAAAAATACCAGATTTGTAAAGATGCTCCCTGAGGTCTATTCAGATAAACTGTATGAAAGCACCTTATAAAGGTATTCAAGGTCAGGAATATTCTCTCCTCCTGCTGGATAAATTACTTTTTTTCAGTGTGAGTTCAAAATCTCTCATATAGTCTCCCTTGCATTACAGAAATTGTCCTTTCTGCCTAATTAGAGAAGTTAAGACAAGCACTTTAAGATGGAATGTATATACCTAATGCTTGTAACAGAGCCAGTGGCTATTAGGGTTGGCTGATTAAAGAAGCTATAGTCCTCAATGATAAATGGCTTCGGGTCTGAGATAAGGCAAAGACACTTCCAAAGAAATCTTTCAAGTCATGGAAGAGGAAGCAAATTTGTGAGGGGATATTAAGGACTGTTATTGGATTCTCTTTATAACCAACAGTACAGGAAATTCATTAGTTGTTTTTTGTCTATACTCAGTAAGTTAAATCAGCTGGATCTGATACGAAATAGATGCATGGCTGTTTGGCTCCAAATACTGGGAAATAACACACAAAAAAAAAGGAAGTATTGTTGCTAGAGGCAATGATGTCACAATATGCTACCTGCAATGACCATGTGAAAGCAAAACAAGAAAAACGAATGCAGTGGTGAAGCACTGCGCTTGTATTTTATGTAAAGTCATTGAAAATGTACTTTCTGTTACATAAGCTTAGGAAGAAACTCATATCTTACGTAAAAAAAAAAAAATAAATCAGAAAGTGGATTTAACCTAGCTTGTAAAAACCTAGCTTGGAAAGAGGGAACAGTCTAATGGTGATCATGACACTGCAAGCTGTAAGAGATTAAAAAAATTGTCCCCATCATATAAAGTAAAAATTATGAATCTGTGCTGGACTGGATCAGAATTCCTCCAGAGAGGAATGAAGAGGGGTAGAAAAGGGGTTAGCTCAAAGGCTATTTTTTGTGATTTCATGCATCATTCATTTTCTCAAGAGAAATGTGTAGGAAATACAGTCTCTTCTCTGAATAACTTTTTGGGGAGTTAACTTCTGCTCTGCCTTGCATTGTCATTTATATCTTGATAAAGTGTGTCCAGGTCTGCACACAAGACAAAATAAATGCCAGCTTTCTGCTTACGCTAATGGAAACATTTTACACCTCCTTTAGAATGGCCTAGACAAAGTAAGACAAAAGATAGCCAAGTTCTTGTAATGAAAAAACTTCTCTTCAGGTGGTGCAAAGTCATGTAAACATACTTGATTTTGACTGTGCAAAATAAAATTTATAGAAATATTATTTATCCTGCTCATCCTGCTGGTGTGCCTTCTGCCAACTGTTTTTGGTGTTTTGGAGTGAGAAGCTTTGTTTCTTACTGTTGCTCCTTTCATAAGAGAAAAAATACTCTATTTGCCCAAATTTGTCAGCAACCATAAGCACATCAGGGTAACAACTTTCCTTCAAACACTGTCTGAAAGAACAAATTTGAGGTATATCTACTATTTGGAAGAGCTTCTCAGATGACGGAAGTGCATTTTATTTGAGACATTTAGAGTGGGGCACCCTCCTTGTGCTGCTGGATGGATGGCCTTTGTGGGACCTGAGCACAGCCAGGTGTCATATTTTTGGGGTGTTGCCCCCTTCCCTGTCAGTTGAGCTGTTCCTGCCCTGGAACAGAGCAGAAGGATCTTCTGCCTCCTCCAGCTCTTTGTTAGGATCTGGGGCAGGGGTGACAGGAGAAGCCAGAAGTCCCATGACTGGCTGAGGTGCCTCCATGAGCAGGCCAGCAGGGCTGTTGTAGGGAGCATGGTCCAGGAGTTTACTCACCAGTATATCCCGGGGAGCATCCTTGGTGGCACAGCAGAAGATGGAGATCAAAAGGCCTTCCGTGGCCAGCACCTTCCACCACTTGGCCCTAGAGCACAACCACAGCTTTGATTGCTGCTGGGACAGCAAAGTCTCTGGGGTCTCTGGGTACTCTGAGGAAAGGGCCACCCAGACTCCATCTCAGGTCATTCTGGCAGAGCCTTCTAAGAGAAACGTTTAACTTTGAAAGCTCTTACTGACAAGAACTATTTCCAGCCCCACAATAACTCTTTCCAAAAAGTGACATATGCCTCAGTATATAAAAGATCCCTTGTTTTTCATTCCTCCCTCCCCCCCAAAAAATCCCACCACATGTCAGCTGTCATGAAAATAGAAGAACTTTAAATTTTGTTTCTGATTGAAGCTTTCTCTTCACACTTGGTGAGTTAAATGGAGACTCACTAGAAGGAAGACTTTGGTATGACCAGTGAAAAGGTGCTGTTATCAACACACATCCCATTGCTCGGTAGAGTGTCAGTAGAAGCATTATCTCTTAGCGCAAAAAAAAGCATCTGCAAAAGCATTAGTTCTTGGCAGTGCGTTTTGCACCTCACTCTCTCTCCAGAACCTGTACCTGCCAAGATGTGCCTGCCCTAAAGTCAGCCTGTCATGCTTTAGGAGCATGTACGTCATGCTGTCATCCATCATTAGCCCTGTAATGGGACAGAGAAGTTATTTCTAATCCTTTTCGGTTCCTAAATATGCACCTGGTTGGCAGGAGGACTGAAAATAAAGAATTGTATGATAAAACAGATCAGAAGGGACTTGTGGAAGTCCAGCTGTCCACTGAAATCACAGTTAACATAGATAAGGTTGCTCAGAGCCTTTTCCAGGTGAGTTGTGAATGTCTTCATATAGTTCATTGGGTGAAACAAAGAAACAAGTAGTATTTGCAAGTGAAAAAGCAAGGCAGCAGTAGAAAATAAGTATTTTACTTGGTTCATAGTCAGATAGTGCATTTATGTTACTATACACTTTGACCAGATCCGTAGATAACTTTTTTGCGGTGTAACTGAAGACATGTAAGTATACAATCAGCTATTGATATGAACTAGTATTCTAAATCAGCACGTTATGTAACTCAGTATGTCCACATCCTCTACATCCAACTCTCATTTATTATCTTTGCCAAGTTTGAGGCTGATGCTTAGCTGGCATTTTCATGAGGGGATAAAAAAAGCAGTGTCCATCTGTATTATCTCCTGCACGTAGCTCAGCGTTATAGGAGACAGCAGGTCACAAGCTCTGGGCAAGACTTCCACTGGTGAAAAGGGGATGCACTTTGAAGAATTCCAGTCTTATTTCCCTGGAAAGCTGCTACAGAAATGCAGCCACAATGTGTCCTGAACAAATTAAAGCCAAGCATTTTCTGCAAATTTCAACTGATTTATGAATACATCAGTGAATTTTTAATGTTGTTAAAGATTCCAGATAAGAGAAGTCCTTCCATAAATCAGAATAATGAAATGTTTTAAATGGGAACATTTTGGCTCAGAAATGACTTTGCTTTTGATGAGATTAAGAAGCTTAAATTTTGGGCTTTCACTTCAGCTGATGCTACAATTTATTCATCAAAACCAAAACACATCCCATTTGGACAATGTCTAAGCAGTAATAATTTAAAACAGTACAATACTTCTTTATCACTTTATCAGAACTCCTATAATAAAACACACTATTGATATCTTCCAGCACTACATATCTGCCAACATAAAATAGCTGCAAGAATTAATTTTCTAGATTGTCATTTTTTTAACTGATTCTGTCTTTGAGCAAAGCAACTCCTCCTCTAGGTAATCATCTAATAATGATTGCTAGGTGGATTTAGCACCCCGTGGTAAGACACATTGCTTGAACAACCCCATCCTTTTTGTGACTACTAGAAATAGACCAAAGCAGCAGACGGCATCCCAACACCATCAAGCTCTATGAAAACTGATTTCTGTATCTGCAACTTGTGCTTACTTCTAGTGACAAGCAAGGGGTGCTCTGTGTGTTCAACAAGTTATCAATTGTTTCTCAACTTGAATGAAATGTTCACTCGAACAGAGAGCACTAGCTATGAAGACCCATCCCTCTTAAGTTGTACATAATCCTAAAAAAAAAAAAAAAAGTGGGATATACGTGGCACATGGGCCATGTATTGCTAAAGTAGCTGAAAAGGGACAGAGTTTTCTGAGGAAAAATGTCCATGATGACTTTTTTTCCCTTAGTTTTTATTTTTTATGCTGCTTTGTTCCCCATTGCTTTCACCAAGGAAACAAGACCTATACAGCCACACTGCCTTTTTGCTTGCCTGGCATCTTCTTACTCCCCACTGACAGCTCTGAACCCATTAGCCAATTTCAATCAGTCAGTCATTTCAGTGTCACGAAGTAAATTACAACAAGTTTCTGGAAAGGCAGTGACTGGATTTTCTCACTTTGTGCTTGTTTGCTTGCTCCCTTTACTGCCTCTTTCTCATTTTCTTGCACTCTCAATTAGTAAAACAGCCAGTCAACATGCTTAATAGGACAAGTCAGCAAACAAAGATACCTGTAAATTAAGTGTGAACCTTCCTGTTGATTTGGCAAGCAAACAAGCAGGAGAGTCCTAGCTTGGTGTAGTGTGATTTGCATCAGGAAAGGGCACAGTAGGACCACTCTGCAGTGAAGAGCAGCTCCAGTGGTTCAGAAAGAACAAGAAAGATTGAATGAGGAGATTTTCACATTAAACTGCTGCATCTCCTACAGGAATTGACTGCAGTGTAATATATATTCAAAAAAACAGGTTCTTGTTATTGTGTGGGGATTTGAGGCACTCCTATAAGATCTGCTGTAATAACAGTGGTGATCTGTGACAGCAGAGTTACGGTATTGACCTCAGGATGGATCCTACTTCCTGTTCCTCCCTGAATATGCTGCTCCCAAATTGCAGCTGGGACAAAGTTTACCAGTGCTGGGTTACTGCCAGCCACTGTCCCTGTATGTTTAATAACCATGAGACAAAGAGAAGCTGAGAATGAGTCACAGCAGCAGCACTGAGGCATCAATAAGGAGTTGAAGGGCATTCTGGCGATGATGTGCTTTTTGCTCTGCATTCTCGACTGTAAAGAGTAGGTAATGAATCCACCATAATGTTTGTTTGTGTGTTTTTACTACTCATAGTCCTTCATCAGAAGATCCTTCCCCTTTTCCACCACTTTTTCTATCCTCAATGGAGGGTTTGTTCTGATTTTTAGGAAAGAAGCCATGTAGACTCCAAACAGTCTCCTGTTCTTTCTCGAGAGTTGACCATAAAGTCCTGCCTGTGAATTCAACACTACTGCCTTAATGTTTCAAAGCAGAATTAGAGTGAAATAAGCTGAGCTAAACTCTGATTTCTTCATGAGTCTGGTGACCCAGCATATGACTTTGCATAAAGAATAGTACATATGGAATCAGCCTGTATTTTTGTGATAAAGGTAACCAGCCTTCTTCATATCAGCTGTATTAAAAAAGGCACTGGATTTCACTGTTTCCCATGAATGTTCCATTGTGAATCAACAAACTCATACTGATGATGAATACTGACTGTATATATCCCACAATAATAAATACACTGCATAATTTTCCTATAATAATTTTAGCTTCATTAAAACTGCTAAAAATATTTCTATACCTCACCTAAAGTCCTTTACTTCCTTTTTTTAGCTTTTAGTTTATATACTTTTGCTGTGTTTTGCACCTTTGACAGCTCACTTCCCCATAAATCCAAATTGTAATGTTATATTGATCATTTTCAGCAGGTGATGGTTTCGTTATTTCATTTCACTCATAACTGCACTAAAGGCACAATCATATAGGTCCTTAGAGACCTCCATATATCCAGCTGAAGGAACTGAAGGTTGGTGGGCCAGCTACCTAAACAAAGAACTGGGCATTGTTTGTGCCCAGTGTACAAGTATGCTGCCATGTATTTATTTTATTGCATGAGAACTGTAAAAAGAGTAGGATAGACAGGCTGTAATGAGACAAAGAAATCTAGTCCACAAGAAAAGGAAAGCTCCAACATGTTTCAAAGACAGATGGAAATTCTGATCCTACAGTATTCAGTAACTTTAAATATATCCTCCACTCAGTAAGACAGCAGAGCTTCCTTTCTCTCAGATTAAAGAAAAGGTTTTAGGTTGCTCAGGTAAAAAGAACTATAGTGATGCTTTCCTAATCAGAGATAAATATCAGCTACTTCTGATCTGCTACATTGTCAGCTAAGTAATGACTCATTTTCTGCATTGTTCTCAGTAGGTGAAGGACAACAGGAGAGAAAACCTTATCCACAGGCTCCTGTTACACTCAGGCATTTCCTTCAATCAGAGGCAGGCATTATGAAACACAGTTAGTGCATTCACAAATTAAAAGAAGAAACACAGTCAGCAATTACAAAGGCTGTTGATACTCCGAACTGATTGTCCGGTAGCATTTCAAGGCTGTATGGTCTTGATTGGCTAAGACAGGAGAGAGAGAGATAATAAGTAAGTCTGCAGGTCAGTTTAGTGCCTGAAAACTAGTTCTTTTAAGGTGGTTTCTTTTCCCTTTATTTATACAGCTCACACACATTCAACACAGAAAAACTCAGGATGTCTTCTTTGTCTAGAAACAGGAACAACTTGAGGGCCTGCCACTACCCTTCACTTTAATGCTTGGAAAAGCCACGGAAAAGATTTGTTGGGCAGCTGCTATGACACAAGTTACTTATGGAGCTATGCAGCACCTAAAATGTCTTTACGCAGCATTTCTGGCACCTGAATAGGAGATTAGATTTAGGGCTGAAATCCAAGGCAAATCTCTCCATTGTATAAAATGAAGCAGTTGATGTTCCTTGTGGAAATTCTTGAAAAGCTGTTCTTATTAGGTTCCAGCTTATCCTATGAGTACTTCTACTAAACAGCATGAGCTAAATCAATGAGGATGATCTGCTATTTTCTTTCTAGTAAATGCCCAAAGTTTAAACAATATTTTGGCATGTGCTAGACAGTCTAGTCACACTCTGTCTTACCTAACTCACTGTCTGGCAAACTGTGCCCTCAATTGACACTCTTCCTACCTGGGAAGAGAACAGCCTTCATAGGCCTACCTGAAAGCCGTTCACCTTTGCTTTTGAATTCTGGATGAATGTCATGATTCTCCTGAATTACAGTATTTGATTTCAGGTTTCCCACTATTTTGCTTCATTTAAACTCTCTGCAGTGAGAGCTACATATTACATAGATTTTAGTAATCTGGTATGTGGCTGTCATTCTGCTGTCATATTGCATTTTACCCCCTGGTTGTAATGCATACCCTGTATAATATGAATTGCTACTGTTTTGCGGTCTATTTCAGAGATTCGCAAGCAAACGAAGCATACTGCTGAATCCTGTCCTGCAAAAGTGTGCATGGTTTAAAAATGTGACTGTGAGTTCTTGCCTATGCTGCTAGAAAACATTTCATTCTGCAAAGCAGACCATTTTAAAAAGGCGCAATATTTTTTTTTGCCACTAAATAACCCATGGTTTATATAGCGCCAATTAGAATCATAGAATGGTTTGGGTTGGAAGGGACCTTAAAGCTCATCTAGTTCCAACCCCCCTGCCATGAGCAAGGACACCTCCCATCAGATCAGGCTGCTCCAAACTCATCCAACCTGGCCTTGAACACCTCCAGGGATGCAGCAGCCACAATGTTTCTGGTCAACCTGTCTCAGTGCCTTGCCACCCTCATCATGAAGAATTTCTTCCTAATGTCTAATCTAAATCTTCCCCCTCCAATTTAAAGCCATTCACCCTTGTCCTGTCACCCTTGTAAAAACTCCCTCTCAGCTTTCTTATAGGCCCCCTTCAGGAACTGGAAGGCTGCTATAAGGTCTCCTTGGTGCTGGCAAGAAAATTATTATTTAGATGCAACCATTCATTTGTTTTCTTGTAGAACAGCAAACAATTATTCAGATAACTAGGAGTGAGAGCAAGTAAATTTCCATCCCAATATCTTTTATTTTCACCTAGGAAAAAATACAAAGCAATTTTGATAATTCTTGATGTGTCTACTGAAGTAATGCTGCCGTTCCTGCTTATCAACAATTATCTGCAATTAAATAATTTTAGAGAAAAGTATTAGAAGGAAAAGGTAGCCAACATAGTTGTACATTTATTTACTTTGGGAATGCCCAGAATTGTCACGTAGGAAATAATAGTTTTATCCTGAAAGGCTGTGAGTGCTTTTCCTAGTATCTTTGCTACCTCAGGGCTGAGCACAGACAAAATACCTGAAGATATACCTTCCAAAGAGAAATAACAGTCCTGAATAGGTCTAGATAATCTGTTATTCTCTCTTCCTCCTGAAGGGCTAGGTTGGTCTACTTATTGTCTTGGAAGTTGTGCATGCAGTTTTGTAGAATCACCTTGTCAGACTGCAAGTCAGGGCTGCTGGATGTTAATTATAAAGGCAAAAGTCTGTTTTACTTATTTATGCAGTTTTAACATTTGTTTTTCCATGAGGACAACTCACTTTGTGTAGGACTAGTACAGGCCTTATGTAATACTGAAGGACACCATTTAAGTTTATCCTGTGTTGGGAGATGAAGTTTCATTCAATACTGCTATTTTCCTGTGCAAGGTTGCAATGTCGATCTCTGCCAGCCTTGTAATATACTGACTTATATCCAAGAAAAGCTATGAAAGGTGGTATTTAAAAGAAGAAAAATAAAATTTCACTTGGTTTTTAAATTTGGTATTTTCTTGATATTAAATTTAAAAAACTCTATCAATTCAGTCTCATATCATATTGAATTAAATATTGTATCATAGCATACCAATGAACGAACCGGTTAGTGAAATACTCTTTGGAAATATATATTTTTGCAGTATTTTTCCAATTGAGGTAAGAGTTTCCTTGGGAAAATGCAAATAGTAACAAAAAGGTGTTCATTAAACATCTGAAAAATACGCATCTAAACCTGCCTTCCTTCTAACCTTGTTTGCAGATGTCATTAAGAACAGCAAAGACTAGGTATGGACAGGAGACTCATTAGCAATGAAGTATGATCAAACTCAAGATTTATTGCAAATGATGCAAAACTTCAGGAAGCCATCTTTATTGTGTGCAAATTAAGGTCTGCTGTTCTGATGAACTGACAGGACTGTACTATGCAGTGGAAAGGCAGAGGTGGTACTCCAAATAGTACCTATCACTGCTCATTCTTACACTCATTATAACATGGCCTGAGGCCTGAAGCACAACTTTTTTATTTATTTTTTTTTCCCTTTCCAGACTGTAACGAGCTTTGTAGATTTGTACTGTAATGAAACTGTTTAAAATTGATTTGACTGCTACTGTTATAAAAGTTCCAGATCAAAGAATTCAACATCAACCCAAAATGGGGTTAAAATGTCCTTTCAAAATGGCTTTGAGTAAGAAATATAACCCCCATCAGGCCCACTGATCCCATCATGTTTATTGTGGCTAACTGTAAATCATTCACAAACTACCAGATGGTGCTGGATGAGCTTGAGAATCATTATTTTGAGTAATATTCTGTGTTCTGATTTAATTTCAACCTCATTCCACAGTGTTTTTACATCCCTCCTATCATAGTCATGAACACCCTCCCATGCTAATTTGTAAAACGAATTTTACTGAACACCATCTACTCTTATTGCCATAGTTACAACCGAGAAATCGAAGATTGTTACACTGAGCTGAAAATAGTTGTCTTAATACAAGGAAGGGGACTAATTCTTATGCAAATCTCAGTGCTCAAATACAATTTCTTACTGAAAGAACAATGCAAAGTTTGATCTCTGGTAACACAGCCCTCTACTGTCTTTTCATTCTAGCAATGACCTACAAAAAAGGCTGAATGAAATGCATAAAAATGATGGGAAAAACACAATGCTGGGACGAAATATTTGCCATATATGTTATTTGCTGAGAGGAAAAAAAAAATGAGTTAAATGTAGTCAAAGAACTTATTTTGTTAAAGCTCACAGTTGTTAAAAACTGAGATGCTGCTGACTGGAACAGGAGTCATACAGCCTTTCCCTCCAACTCTCCTCTGCAAGATACTTTAAACAAGTACCAGGAAGGGTCTGTTTGGAGCCAGGACTTTCAGCATTTGAGCTATTGCTGATTTTATGCCATCTTTTTATGCTTATAGATTGCAGAGTTTTTAATATTATGAAGAGAGGATGCAAAAGTTATGTCACATATTCCAAGCAGCCTTGAATCAAGTAGGGAAGGTCCAACAGATATATGGTCCAAATGCTGTATATCGGTGATGTCCTCTGTGCAAGGGCTTCCTTTTTGGGGGTCATTGTCTGTGGTGACCCCAGAATATGGAGAAAAGATCCTGTATCTAGGCTACTTGCAGGGAGAAGCTGGGGTGGCAGCTTGTATGACAGTAATAACTCGTGAATCCACCACAGATCCTCTCACAACAGCTCTGGAAGACATGGCAACCACAAATGGTCCTCATTACTTTCCTCTGTGCTGGTAAAGCAAATATGTGATGGAGGGAGAATATGTATTGAAAGGAAACAAAACAGAAAAGAGACAAGAGCTTAAGAGAAAGAAAATGCAGAGGGGAAAATCAAATCTATCTCAGAGAGAAAAGAGAGAGGAAGGGGGAAGAGTCCTAAAGGGGTACTTAAGTGATACAGAAAACAAAATAATAACAAACAGCTGAAGGGAAATAGTGTTTTCAGAAGAAGAGGGGGAGGGTGTGAATGTGCGAGACAGAATAATAATGAAAAGAGACTCTTAATTCAACATCTGGAAGGAGGAAAGTAGACTTTACATTGTCCCTGCAGAGTTATAATTTAAAATCTATTAGCATTTTCCTATACAGGACACTATACACTCTTACTCTGGATGAAAGAAATCTCATTCTATTGACTAGAATAATCTGACACATTAATAGAACACTACAAATCCTAATATGCCCCTTCACTGGTAAAGAGCCAGGATAGGACATTTTGCATTTAGTCTTCCAAATGGAGAACTGGAGGAATACAAGCCTTCCAAGAGGACAAGGCCTTACAAGATCACGCCACATCTGTTACAATTACTTTGGTCTCCCACAGTATTCTCTGTCCTCTCCACCACTTTTTTTTCCACCTCCTTCTATTTTTGTGGTGAGAACACTGCTAGTTCTCTCTAAGCATCACAAACATGGCAGCTGAAAAAGAAGAAACATTTAAGCTGTTCTTTTAGCTTGGTGCCACTTAAAGTACCTGGGTCTGCACAGTTTAAACTTTACTTAAACCACATCACTGAACAGAAAAGTGTTCATACAGCAACAGCTCTCCCATGCAAAAATGTGTAAGGAACTTCTTGCTACTCTTTCCTGCAATGTAAAATGTTAGACCACTTTCTGTCTGGACAGTATGAATGCTAATTGTGACTACAGCAGTGGACAGTCTTAAGGTAGTTGCTCCACCTACTTTCCCAGTGCAGAACAACAGAGTTAAACCAGATATTGTCCTCAACTACCCAAATCCATCACCAAAAAAGCCTTTTAAAATAAAGATTTTCCTTTTGTTAGCAAGCTTATTTTCTTGTGCATGGGTAGTGGCACTCAATCACACAGAAAATTATCAGCACATATTAAGAAATTGGAGAGCAAATATCTCGTCAGAAGCTCTATGTAATGTAAAACCCAACGTCTATGTAATTCTTATTTCAGCTATTACTCTCAGGTAGTACTGAACGCAGTGCAGAGAATACTGTACTAGCACGGGTGAGAAGTGGTGGTTAAGACTGTCTCAGCAGTTTGGGTAAAAGTTACATTCTGCTGCTCTGGAGGAAGGGCAAAATAGATCTCCTCATCCAGATGCCATTTTATTCCCCTCTTATCCACTGATGTTAGTGATCTGCAGGGGCAAAGCAAATCCTCTGCCCCTCACCAGTGCAAGATTTTCTCCACTGGGAACCGTAGCCATGGAGAGCTGCTGTATGCAGCCCCTGCGGAGTCTTCTCCTGGCTAACCAGGAGCCACCCCAGCAGTGTCCTGCTCCCAACAGTGTGGTTTGCTCCTGTCAGTCTGGTGTCCTATTTCTTATCCCCAGGCTAGTGGGGGAAAGATGGAAGATGTATTTGAGCCTGGATTAAATGGCTCTTGCTGGAGCAATCTGCTACCCAGAGCAATACCCCCAGGGTGACACTGGCTCTTGCCATTTCTCTCACCAGCCATGACACTTAAGAAAAAGGATTAATTTTACCCAGGGGATAGTGGCGGAGACCACTAAACAGAAGTTGCCTAGAAATGCTGCAGTATTTGATGTATGCACTGAAAATTGACTAAGACCACTTTAACTTAATGAGGAATTAGCTAAAAGCTTGAGTTCACATTAACTGCAGCTAAAAGAAACTAACATGACAGAGAAAGTATATCTGGAGAGAGACATCAGCTGTGCCTTCTTAAAGTTCTACTGGCCAAAACAAAATCAGCTGTGCCTTCTTAAAGTTCTACTGGCCAAAACAAAAGTTACAATAATAATAATTTGCAGGTTGCCAGAGAATACATCAAATTATGCAGAACAACTGAATGTCACAATATAATTTAGAAAAAAGCTGCAGTAGCCAGAGAGAGAAAAAGGTGGAAGGTTTTACAATGATAGGAATCTGAGGAGGCCACAGATTAAGGTGATTGCAACCAGTATTTAATAACACACTATATTACTGGGTTTTATTACACTGTAATAATTCCAGTCATTATTAGAAGTGTGTGCTGAAAAAGAGAAAAGGGATGTTCTAGTTTTGTATAGGGCAAAATTGTGCAGTGGAAATGAAATTCCTCTTCTGCCTTCTCTTCCTTCCTTTTTATTTTTATTTTTTAAAAGAAAAACAGAAAATATAAGAAGAATCTCTGTAAATAGATTTTATTTTCTAGATAGTGAATATTTACTGTTACAAAGTGATGCTCAGTTATTTGTATCTAGCATTTTGGTAATAATATAGTTCTATTGATATCTGCTCTTTTGCTTAACTTGCTATTGCCGGCAGTCTGTTACTGGGACTATTCATTTACTTAGAGTATGGACTTTTGAGGAAATATATGCAGCCTCAGGCTAGCTGTCTATACTCATAAATAACTTTATCCAGGCAAGCTGTTTCATTTAATTGATTTGTTTACCAAGGTAACTGTGGGTGGAATTCCATTTGGAAGCTTCTTTTCCTTTTGGTATCTAATGAAAAAACTGTGATGTTCTAAGCTAAGAAGAGTCAAGATAGTCATATTAAAGTTTTTCAGACTCCTAATACCTTTGGCGGAGGAAACTGAACTTTGATATGTGGTCATCAGCTCTTATAGTTGATACTTGCATAAATAACAAACCTGTGTAGCAATGACTCTTCAAGGGTTTAGAAATGAGATTCCTGGTTTCATTTTCTCAAAGCAGCAGATATGCAATATCATAGGCCAACTTGTGCCGGCACTTTGGAGTTCCAGCTCTTTCTGAAATAGGACCAACTTCAAAGCTGGGTTAGGCTACTCTGTGCTTCTGTTGTTTCCATGAAATGTTTGGAACCTCCTGTAATTGTAGGGTACAAGCTTGGTTCAAAGGTTTGTTCAAGTGTTTTGTTCAAGTGTTTGCTTGATTGAAAGTCCTTTACAATGTAGTATTACAGAATAGCATTCCTGCCTGTTTTATGCTGTTCCTACAGTTTGTGTTTGCTCAAAGGAAAATCAGTTCAGTGACTGTTAGTCTTTGTGGCTTCCTGTGTAAAACAGTTGGATGTTTTTGATTGGGTAATACTTAGTGTAAGTGGAAGCAAGTGGTAGTCTTTGAGGAATGGTTGATATTTTCAATAGAGGCGTTTAAGTCCCTTTTGAAATTTTGTGTACATCACTTGCTGTGTAGGACTTTTAAGCATCTGGACAAAAACAGTTAAATAGCACTGTGCACAAAATAACTCAAGGCAACATTACATGTAATTGCAATTTTGTTCAGGGAGTTTTACTCAGCTGAGATGGGTTTATGGTATAAAGTGAACAAACGATGCCCATTTCACTGTTTCAGTAGCAATATTTGTCCTCCATCTAGTTTATGTTGAGACTTCATCTTTGTTAATGCTAAGGCTGAACACAAATATTTATGTAAGGGTACTAGTAGTAGCTGCTATGTCACACTGCTCCTTTTTTGGTTTTAGCTGAACTGGACAAGACGTTCTGAGTTCAGTTCAAGCATCAGTCCACTATTACAGGCTAATCTGCTAAGCTTAGCTCTTAACATTGGCAATAGCTGTCATTTTCTGTAGATAGATTTTGCATCCAGTCATTATTCTTCCTCATTTCAGGGAAGTACTACAGAAACCAACATGGGGCTTTAATGATATTCTTTTATTTTTCTTTTTATATAATCAAATGACAACTTGCTTTTAGTTAAGCAATTGTCATGAGTTCTAAGTATATCAAAGGTATTTTCTCTTCCTTAACAATCACAAAAGCTTCTTGGTGAATGCTTCAGTTTTGAGATAGGTATATTATTCTCTTGCCTTCTAAAACTGATTGTTAAATAAGAAGAAAACATCAGAGGCCATCAATCCGGCAAATTTATTGTAAATTTCAGCAAGACATGACAGTGAAGAAAAAATAAATAATAATAGTAATAAGAACTACAAACATAGGCAAGTACTTTGCGTCCAGAAAAATTCAGAAAATGCTGGAAAAGAGTTTTTTAGGAGACAGTTATGTATCCATAAATACTTGGTGTTTGTAGGGTTTCTTTAAAAGGACGAGAGTTCTTATGACATTTCAGAAGGTCAGGAGAAAGGCAAGATGCAAGGAACATTTTAGAAGGTTAGGCTGGAAGGGCTCTGAGCAACCTGATCTAGTTGAAGATGCCCCTGCTCACTACATGGGGGACTAGATGACCTGTAAAGGTCCCTTCCAACCCAAACCATTCTGTGACTCTCTGATTCTATGATATTTTCTCTGCTTACAGGACACCTCACATGGGGGTACTGGCCTTACTGTCTAGCTTTTGTGGATCCCTTCAAAGTACCCAGTTTGTCATGGGTTCATCAACCACATCATGAAAATATGTCAATTACTTTGAGAGATTTTTATAACTAATCTCAATTTTCTAAAGATTTCTTCCTTAAACATTCACTGATTTATCTTTTTTTTTTTTAAAAAAGACTACTTCTAGCCTGAAAGAGGGTCCCGTGGAAGGTTCTTATATTCTAGGAGCAGATCTTTTCAAGGAGACAAAGCCAAGAGAAGTCTAAACCACTAAATTTTCTGAAGAGATGATGTAATTGGTTTCCAGTTAGTCTTTAATATTTTTGTTTGTACTGCATTTTTGTGCCAAGGTGATCCGAACAGATGTTTGATGCTCTACTGTTTTAAAGGTGTTGATTAGTTTCCACTAAGTGCAGATTTGTTGAATCTGCAACAAATAGTCGTGTCAATAAGACTGTTTGAATGTCTCAAGATGGTAAATGCTAAAGAACCTTGAGTAAGGTTGATGTAGCATTTTTTAAAAATTATTATGGATATTTCTTGTGTAACATGATGTAATCTAAAGCTTGCTGAATGTGTCTATATCATCCATTATGTTCAAGCCATGTCAGGTACACCACGGCACTGCTGTAGATATTAATAACTCAGCACTGTAAACAATGTCACTAAGTGTTTTCAGTTCTCTGTGATATATTAACTAACAATTTTGATAAAAGATAAACAGCTCTGTTGGGCACTAACCCAAATGCTGATTGATATCCTGAGAAGGAAAAATCACTATTGATTTGTATGGATATTGGATGAGACCCTTAATAAGCGCTAATAGAAACTGCGAAGTCTGTTAAGATTCGATTTGCTTTCTTTATATGATCAAGAGGAGTTTTTCTTTGCCAGCAATATAAATCCAGGCTTATGTGTAGAGTTAGGCACAGGCAGCCTAAATACTGCTATTGTGCCACACGTTTAGGGACTTCAATAGATTAATTTAGTGTTGCCAAAAATATACATCTGCTCAAACTGAGAAAGCATGCAAAAATGAAGATACACCCACACCAGTGAAATGCTGATGAGCAGGAATCTGACTACTCTCAAATAGAGTTTCACAGGGCAATGGGAAGTGAGAAGCAATTTTATGAAGCTGCTTATATTTGCACTAACATATTTCTACTCCACTGTTGTATTATCTACTTCCTGTAAATATGTGTTTACTGCAGCAACTCTGCAGTGAAAGAGAAAGGTCACACAATGCACGCAACACTTTTTATCCTATTAGTTCTGCTATGGAGATGCAACAGAGTAAAACAAATCAAAGATACATGAGCATGAGTGTTTCAAGGGTACTCAGCGAACTTGGGAGAGAGCAGGTGTTGGTTACAGTGACATGGCAAGCACATTAGAAACCTTTTGCATGTGCAATTAACTTGACATCTCCCTGTAGCATGAAATACGTAGAATTTTTTCCCAGGATTTTTTATTGCTGTACTTTGAAAAGGTGATGAATTACTTGAACAGCAGAGTCACTCAATGAACTTCAAAGTAGTGACAAAATGTTGAAAGGGATATTATCTTTGGTCCTCAAGATTTTAGTCAACCTCTCTTAGCAGAGATCAAGGGACAGTTTATTCAGCTTTAGCCTAAACCTTTCTCTGGACCATCTGACATCTATCACCACCAACAGGAGACACAGATTATTAGATGGACTTCAGGGTTGATTTGATATGATAAATGGTGTCTTTCTCTGTATCTGTATCTAACAGAAAACTAGGTAGGTGGAAAAATGGAAGATACTTTCATGTCTGGAGAGGTTTAAAGGAATATTGCAAAAGAAAACCTTCTTTAAAGTTTCCTTTTTATTTTCAAAGAAATTTAACTCAACCATATTCATAGGTTTGTGTAGCTTACACACGTTCTGAGGAAGGTTTGTAAGAAATCTAGGTACATTCACTCAAAAAAAAAAATTATGTGTCATCCCTGTCTTTTCATAAATGAAAAATCTGATGCAGGAAGACTGCTCACAAAACTGTTCAAAATGCTAACACAGAAAAGTTCATGCACTTTGACCTATTGAATAAATAAGAATGGTATAATTAGTTTGTGACCAGTTAAAAATTACCACGACCACTTGTCATTAACAACAGCATCAGATTCCTCTGATTCCTTGACTAATTCCAGTTCCAGCTAATTCTTATTCACATATACTGAAGTGAGATGTTGTATTTTAAACTGTTCTTATGCACTGGGTAGAGAGAATGAAATCATACTTTTTTTTTCTGTAGAAGATGAATTAATTTCTCACAGAGAAGTAAAGAAACACAAGAGTTATTCACTGTGGTGACTATTGAAATTATATAAATTTATTGAAACAATTAAATTGATAAATGCTGTCATTAACCACCAACAAAGGCTCTTTTTTCAACAATTGTACTATGTACAGAAGAAATTTTGGCTTGAAAATATACATTCCAGCTGATAGTACCATTTAAAAAAGACATAAGACACTAAAGCTTGAGGTGTTCACATATGTATTCTCTATCAGAAAAAAAACAATAGAGCTGATAATGATCTATCCTACTAGTCTACTGGAAGCAACACAGAAATATGAAAGTGTAAACTCAGAACTGTTAGATGTGTAGAATCAGTAGCCTTTGCCTTTTGGTGACTGTATGCAGATTCGGTGCACTGTAAGAGCAAATAATACAGCTGGAGAATTACACTATTTGGAAGATGATGTCACTAAGAGACTGCCACTAATAGATGAAGGAAATCAAGGTTTCCTATAATACTAAGGCAGTAGTTAAAACAGTCATTTGTGTTTTTTCTGGTGACTCAATGGTAACGCTGAAAAAATGAAAAATGTTGTGTCCTTCTTGCATACCTGACGTTTCAGCAGGTAGTTCACCCAAAGGAAAAAAATGCTTTGATGTCAGCCTGAGGAAATGCTGCTCTGATCAGTGCAGGTGCAAGCATTCTACTGAGGTGCTCCTCGTAAAAGTTTGTGGGACAGATAGAAAAAATGCATTTTTCCTGTCGCCATGTGGTTTGGGAGTTTGTCCCATTAAGAATAAACTGGCTTAATCTTCATAGAAATTGTCTTTCAGGAATCCTTCTGAGTGATCTAAATGTCTGAGGTTATTTTATCCCTCTTGGGTATTACAATACATTTGTAGAATAGAGATTAGGAAATTGAGTCCTTGCAGTTTTTTTAGCATGGGTATTTTGTCCTATATTTCTTAATCCCTGTCTTTTTTTCACTATGTTTTTTACAATAAAGAATTCAGTGCCCCATGATGTGAAGAATGATTCCTTTGCCCCTTTCTCTCTGTTTTGCTCTTAGGCTGAGCTGCTCAAATATGCTTTCATATGTTGACAAGCTCATGGGTTTGATGCATTAAATAAAGAGAAACAAAGGAATAGGCTGATGAACTTGATTACACTGAAAAATCAAGAGAGGCAATTTAATTTGAAGTTTCCATCATTACAGATGCATTGGAAATACTGCTGATCATAATGAATTTGCTTAGTATTCATGGGATGCTACATACATTTCCATAGATTATACTCTTGTGAGATATAGCCTCACTTAACCACTGGCTATTCCTACTGAGTGAATTAGAGTAAACAGTTTTATCAAGTAGTGAATTCCATCTATTGCCGAGCATTCAGGGTACAATTGTTATGCTTGACTAGCTAGACATTTAGCTTCTCTCTGCTACAGAAGTGACCAACCTCCTGCATAAACATGTATGATTTATCTCAGGATTACAGCTAATCAGAATGTTTTTGCAAGCTGCTTCTTATTTCTCCCATGATGTTTTTTTTGTAGTAATTTTCTTGTATTAAAAATTATGGAGGAATCTTGGACAAAAGTTTAGGGAGTCTTTGTCAGCATCATCAAGGTATGTGCGTAGTGAAGGTGCATTTCCACCCAATGTTATCAAGAATCTGCCGTACACTGCTGGCCAGTTGCAAAAACACTCCTTAAAAAACATAGCATCTTATAATATGTCACACTCTAATAATTCCAACTGCTTCTACCTAAGATCATATGCTTTTTCTCTCCGCACAGCCTCCCCCTCCCCCTCCCCTGACCCTAAAGTACGTGTTCACAGTTGTCTTGTATGCTAAGATTTAGTAGTAGAGGCATGCTCTTTCAGGAGTCAAAAGTCACTGCATTTTTCTCCCTTGATTTGTTTTTCCTTATCAAACAGCTGCAAGCTCCCACAAATTCTTTCTGTAAGACCATTTAAGTGAGAGACGGAGCTACAGAACAAGACTAATAGCAGATAATGGAAAGAGTAATTATAAATGGTCTACCTGCTGACAGGCCTGCTTTTGCAGTCCTGGGGCTGTGCAATATTTATTTCCATGATCAACTCACCACTTTTATGCAGCATACTCCTACTTATAGACCGCAATGGTTAAATACACAACTTTTATGTCTTTATTCTCTGACTGTTGTCATTCAAGAACAATTAAAGGAGGACTCTTCTGTGATTTAAGTCCTCTATTTGGACTATAATGGTGACAATGCTGTATGTCAAGAACTTACTTACTTGTCTGTAAACACAAATACATTAAGTATCTACGTCTATGCTCTGCCACCCACTGCCGCTGAGTGCTCTGCAGAAGAGCTGCAGAGAGAACAGGAATTCTTTTACTAACTGTCCTGGTGCTGCTAGCAACAACGCTACCATTACCAAAGCGTAATTTAAACTAATACCACTATTCCAGCTGCAAGTGGTGACATAGTCAGCGTGCCTGGAACTGCTTTCATTAGTGTCCTGACAAGTTAGCTAGATTTCAAGTGTTTAAGGGGAGAAGACTGGGGCAGATAAAATCCACCTTCCTAGAAAAGGGTAGTAAGACTATCCCAGCTGCTGCAATGGAGCTGTTGCAGAGACATGGGTAATTAAAATTCTGAAACCACATTAATGTCAATTCTGTCACTCCTTCCCTTATGTTTCAAGAACCATTCACCCTGCTCTCATTTCTTCACTATATATGTAGATTAGAGGCATCAGCAGCTACCCCTGATGCACTACAAAGCATAACAATTATTTCAGCTTTGTTTGGATCTTCCACTGAGCCTCTCTACCCTTTTTCTACATATTACTGCAGAGTGCTATCATACACACAAAGCATTTCTTTATGCTTCCTCAGTCAATCAGCAAACATGGATGGCTTAGGACAGATGTTCTCCTAGAACAGCTGGAACAAACTTGTATAGTAATGGTAGCTTCTTATCACTCTCTTCTTCAAGGGCTTAGCAAAGTATGACATGGAGTGTGTGTTACTGACTGACCCCCAGACTGCACAATGTGAACTGTTTAAGTGTTCACACACTGCTGCTGTAGATCATCCTGTTGTGAAAGTCAAATCCTCTAGTTAAACACGTGACTGCACAAAGCAGTGTCAGAAAGGCCATTTGAGATTAGTTTCTGTTTCATGATGGTTGTTATTGATTGCAACTTAATGGTGTTTCATGAGTACAATGTAGGCAAGATACTACTTGATGGAGCATCAGGCTGAAAGAGTTGGGCTTGTTCAGTCTGGAGATGAGAAAGCTCAGAGGAGATCTTATAGTGACTTTCCAGTACCTGAAGGGGCTACAAGAAAGCTGGGGAGGGGCTATTCATAAAGGCTTGTGGGGACAGGACTTGGGGGAATGGGTATAAACTGGAAAGGGGCAGATTTAGAGTGGACATTAAGAAGAATTTCTTCACCATGAGAGTGGTGAGACACTGGCACAGGTTGCCCAGGGAAGCTGTGGCTGCCCCATCCCTGGAGTTTTTCAAGGCCAGTTTGGATGGGGCCTTGGGCAGCCTGATCTAGTGGGAGGTGTCCCTGCCCATGGCAGGGGAGTTGGAACTAGATGATCTTTAAGGTCTCTTCCAACCCAAACTATTCTATGATTATATGATCTAATATTCTGCTATCCACAGGGCAAGGCTTTGTAGTCCAGACCGGCATTTCTGTGGCCATCCATAGCACTTCAATTTTTCCCTGGAAGATTTCATTTCATAAGAAACATTTGATTTCATAAGAAACATTTGATTTGATAAGAAACATTTTTTCTTTATATTTTTTTGGTTGGGAGGGACATAACGTATAACCATCAAAAAGGTGGATATCAGTAAAGATCATGATATTTTTTATTCATGTAAGGTCACCTTGAACCACTTGGGTGACTTCAATTACCTGTGCCAGGAATCTCAGATCTAGAAAACAGAATAGTCGAGTAAGAAATTCAGATTCCCAAACACACATGCTGAAGTCGTATGTATAAATAGGAAGTGGGTAAATGACCCACATAGAACAGAGACATACATCAACACACAGTTTGTCAGGAGCAGAAATCCATATATCTTCAAGAGAAAACTTAAGAAAGTGAAACAGTGCAGTACCCACATAGGAAAAAAAATAAAACTACACAAAAAAACTCCAACCAAACCTGCAACAAAACTGGTCACAGAAGGAAAAAGTGTTGGTCTTGCAGAACTCACATGAGCAATCCAAGGTATACATGGATGCATACTCTTTTCTAGGCCCTAAAATATTGTCTAACACCCCAGGGATAACTCAAATTCATACACAAACTTTAATACCAAAGTCTTACTTATAAATATTGGTCCCTGGATTGGCTTGCACAGACCCCATTCCTTCCATATCACAAAGTTCCTTTATTGGTGCCACCTTTCTGGATATATTTATGCATAAAGTATTAAAGAAGTATGTAACTTATTTTCAGATCATTATTTTCTGATAAAATAAAACAAAAGATTAAGTTCACTTTTCATTACATTTTGTTTACCTATACAGTTATGAAGTAATGAGTCATTTATGTTTTCAGTCAGCATTTATAGCTGACTTTTAATTAACTCCCCTCCATAATTTTTAATATAGTTCTTTTGCTGAATAATTTTTATATTCCACAATAGCTGAAAGCATAGTGAGTACAGCACAGAGGAAAAAAAATGGCCCTATATTACCAAACCATTATATTTGCAGCAGCTTTGTGCCAAGATACTTTTCAAAGCAGTCAGACAATAAATTAACAAAAATGCCAAAATGGGGCATAAGGGGCCAGACCTTGATCTCATTGAAATCAGTAGATGATGTACTGAATAGTGCTATTATTTGGCCCTTAAAACTATTCAAATATCTTTGGTTGAAGAAAAATAACGGACTATTACTGCAAATCGAACTTCCATTAAATTTTCTATGCACTTAGATCTTCATATGAACTAGGGAATAGGTTTTGTTTGAACTGAATACTACTTATATTTCATTTTTAAAATGATTTTTAATGTTGTATTCTCTCCAGATTCTTATTATTCTAAGGGAACAAAAGCACAGCTAATGAACTCCCATATATGTACACTCCCCTGGAGACCAGGTAGTCAGGTAACACCCCTACTTCTTATTTCAAAGGTTGTAGGTTCAACCTGACTGAGCTCTGTTTTAATTAAACTTTCTATTTGCATCTCCACAAGCTATGACATATAAAAGTCAACCACGGTTAAAAAAAAAACGCTATTTACACTTACAGTTAGATGGAATCTAATCATTTGTGCATAACACAGAACAGAAAATGATCAGGAACAGTTAGCACAGGCATGTCTTTATCTAAGTACAAGCCCACAGAGTTGTTCAACAAAGAGTTGTTCAACAAAAACTGGACAAATTTCTGGTTCACAAACTGCATTTATTGGGAAAGAAGAGTTTCAACATATGTTCTGTGTTTCTGCTCTTGCATATTTGTTTAAAGTTTCTATGGCCCAGGAATGCCGAAACCAGTGTGGCATGCAAAGATATAATTATACATGTCTACCTGCTAGCCCTGTGATACTAAAGACTGGAATTGCTGAGCGCACCAACACAACTAGGCAAAATAGTTGGGAATTTCTAGTACACAACATCTTTGAGAGCAGTTTTAAATGATGTGTGTTTTATGGTACATTGGAAAAACTACTACGTACCTGAAGCCCTCTATGCATCTTATAGACTCTGGGAAAGAGGTAGGTATGTGGCAGATGACAGCAAACAGTGCTATTTAGTCCTGTGGTTAACTTGTGCCAGTAGGGATAATAGTGATGAGTAAGACGGGTGCCAAACACAGTTAGACCTTCCTATATGTTC
Source organism: Cuculus canorus (assembly GCF_017976375.1). Lineage (NCBI taxonomy): Eukaryota > Metazoa > Chordata > Aves > Cuculiformes > Cuculidae > Cuculus > Cuculus canorus. The sequence goes on from NC_071441.1 coordinate 61,478,533, forward strand.
AGCTTCTATGTATCTTGCCAGGGATACTCTAAATCCAGGTCAATGTTTCAGGCTATTTATTTACTGTTACCTGAAGGAATGGGATATGGGACAAAAAGAAGTGCAGCTTAAAGTATTTCCTACCTGTGTTTTATTTTAGGAGAATGGATGAGTAGGGAAAGTAATTAATAGTGGAAATAAACAAAACCTATTGGCTTTCACAGACTCATTTCTATGGGCCATGAGAATAGACTTCATTTTACAAGTAAAGATATAGAGAAAGAATTTTTCCATGGAACAGAATGTTCTGTATCAACGAAGACCAGAAATCACAAGGTGCACATACCTCCTTGCAGAGTATTTGTCAACTGACACATGTTTTCTGTGGTCTGAGATGTGCTGTCAGTTGAGAAAGCAGCCTGTCAAAAAAGATAAAGATGTGATGGATTTGCAATTGCACAGGAAAGTGGTATGTCTCTGTGCAGACTGGAGGTGGAGCAAATATATGTTTCCCACTTCACTGAATGAGGACTGATTCAGTGCACAATTAACCTATGCTGACAGTCAGACAGAGTCAGCCTAATATACCCACCACTTATCTAATTAAAAGAATCTGACCTAGAAATTATCATGTGCAAAAAATATTGAAATGATCGGTCAATCAATTTGGCCATCTAATGAGCTCTCTTTCAAAGGATAGTTAACTGGTGAAATCAAATATGCAAAGTTAGAAATAAGAAACCTAAGCCACAGATTGATCTAAAGCCCACGGAATATAACTGCAATTCTGAGGAGACCTGAATAGAATGTTTATGGCCAATTCCCCATGTTACTGAAAGTCAAGGCCATTTTCTTTCTTCTTTTAAGAGGCTCAAAATTCATCAAATTAGCACTTGTGAATATTGTTGGATTATTTTTTATTTTATTGTAATTTATATGCTACATAAGCCTGTATATTTTTAAATTACTTGGCTATTTTTTAAGTTTTGGAAGCAATGATGTTTTAAAACATATCTTGTTTAAGAAGCAGCTAGGTCTTACAATTTATATTTACCTTATCAGCTTGAATAAGGTATTCCATTTTATTGGTGCGTATGTCTGGCTACTATACAAAAGATTTTTTTACATGTTAGATGCTTAATGTCAGTTCCTCTTCATGTGTAGTATAACTAAGTCTAAAGCTACTATATTGTGATCACTAAATATTATGGCATAGTTTACAAGGAACTAGTCACATTCTTGTTTCTTTCTATATTGTTACCCTAATGAAAATTTTCAGAAGGAAACTCAGATTTGTTTTCTCTGCCTTGGCTGGCAAAGTCCCTCATTAGGATACAAGCATTTTAATAATGTAGAATAATCTGAATTTACCACTTATAGTTCAGAGCCACATGAATTAAGCTGTGGCAAGGTATGGCTATGCATTTTGAATGTCTATTCATTACTTATGTTTGAGACCTATAATGATTTAAATCAATTGTGCCTTTTCATTTTAAGTCAAGATTTTTACACGACTTTCTCCAGTAGCAGGGAGCAGGATGAGACCTAATTTCCTGAAAAAGGCACGGTGTGCTTTCTGGCCATTTATCTGATCAGAGCACAAGCGCAAGTCCTTGCTCACTCTACTTTCTATTCAAGTAAGGTGAGCACCAGGAACACGTGATAGGCAAGAGGAATGAGGTGTTGCCAACAAGCCATAGAGTGATTTATGTGGAAGGTTCTTTTATGCTAGCCATATCCAATGTAGTGATTTGTATATCATATGAATCTTGAATTTTTTATTAGCTAATTATCTCTATTTCTTGGATCATAAAATTTTACAAGAAGTTTAATTTTAGCTGTTTGTCTGATGCCCATTAAAGTCAGGACAAGAACATCCTACCTGTTTGAATTTTTGCTTGGTTTTGGAGTAATTTTGTCTGTTAGAGATTACATCCTGAACTTCTACACATTCTTTGCTTCTTCCAGAATGAAATCAGGAACAGAGAAATATTAAAATGTTTTGAATAGTGGAGATCACAGCTGCTTTGGAGAACTTCTCTAGCCACACCCATCCCAGGCAGGCGTGAAGAGAAGGACATTTCAAAATACAGCAGCAACTTTGACCCCAGATGCTGAACCATGCAGTGTCTTGTTTTTGTTACTACCCTCTTCATTTATTTCTTTTTAAGGTCTTGATACCTTTTCTCAATGGGAAGTGGAGTGATCACTGGTTTCCCAATTCAGAATCTTCTATTAATGATGTGTCAAATGTGTGTGTCAGGTGTAACTCATGAATGCTGGAAGAGGTACCTGCCAAGTCCACGGGCAGTTCAGAATAGTTTGTCCATTTGTTCAGGACACCCGTAAGTCCAAAGACAATGGGTTATGTTAAGTTATGGTACAGATGAGAATAAAAATTGCCAGGACAGACCCTGCCAATCAGAGTGGTTTAGATTTTCATGTTACAAGAAGGAGGCAACTTTGAAGGGACATTTTATTTCCCCTCTGTGTGGGCTCTCATGTTAATCTGAAGCATGTGGAGTAATATATTTGTAGTGGTTTTGGCTTCAGACCACTGGACCAAAAACCAAAGGTTTATTCTTTGTTTCTTTGTTTAAACAAAACTCTCCTACCTCTTTTTCCAGCATAAAAACCCAAAGCAGTGACAGATAACTATACCAAACAGTGAGTATATGTGTGCATGCATGGGATGACAGGAAAGATAGTTAAATTTACTTGACAGTATATGTCAGCATCTGTGTTTTCTATAGTGCTTATTGACTCAGATAGTGAATAACTGTAAACATAATTTTGAACATATTCCTTTAAAATACCATCTTGTTCATGCTTTAGAAACATTATGGTCTTCCATAAACAATAACCAGTAATGAACGAGGTGCTCGTATATATGTGTGAAAGAAAAAAAAAAAAGATTAAAAAACTTTGCCCGATGTTCAGATCTAATCCGGCCTGTCTGGGTTTCACAAAGGCTACACAGTGTTTGCCAGGTTACTGTTTTTTTGAAAGCAACTCATCAAATATCTGCTGCTAGAGAGCCCTCAGCAGCTGCAGGATGATTCATGCTGGGGCCTGGGGGCGGCTGCGCTCTCACATCCTGCAGCTTCCCAGGCCCTTCCCTCCCAGACCCGCTGAAGGACATTTCTCCTGCCATTTCCATGATACAGAGCTGGCAGGAGCCGAGGGCCCCACCAGTGGACTGGAGAGGGTGGAACTGTGCTGGCACAGCTTGGGACCAGAGACGTCTTTAAACTTTAAGATGAAATCTTATTTGCTTTTGTGCTTCAGGAACAAATGTTTTCAAAGGGCCAGAAGCACTAAGGCAGTTTACGCCTCCCTCAGATATCCCTGTTGTCTCTTAAATTAATAAACTGATGTGGCTGACACAATGGCACACAAAATGTTTTGAAGTCACTTTGGAGAATGGACTCCAGTCCCACAATGGGTCTTAGGCTAGAAATGAGAAAAATTCATTGTTAAAGACAGTCAGCACTCAGCTGGTTTTCCTGACTCAATTGCAAGCACTTGGGAGACAAACGATGTGCTTTACAAGAGCATAGCCATGGATTATTTTGTTCATTTCCTGAATGGAAGGGAAATTTAAACCACATTTGGCTTAGATGCACAAAGCTGTTGGTACATCTGGAAACAAAAATGAAGACCACCTCAAAGAGCTCCAAAAAAAGTGCAAAGGAAATGAACTTTATCCTATGATGATCAGAAGGGATATCACAGGACATACTGAAGAATTAATGAAACACACTTCAAGAACCACGACTGCGTGACAGGAGGCTGGTTGTAACCAGGTTTGCTCAGTAAAATATTAAAGGCCATTTCTCCCTACCCATTTACTTTGACTTACTACAAAGCACTTTGGAAAGGGTAAGAGAGTAAGAGGTACGGAAGAGGTTGTGACTGCAGAGTGCAATAGAGAGTAATGGCATGAAAGTTCTGCGGAGAAAATCTGGTCAGAAAGCATAAATCAAAGAGGGTTGCCCCGGAAACAGGCATTACAGTGAAGTTGACATCTTTAAAACAGCATTTCGTAGATCAGCATTTGTTTTAGAAACAGAATAGTTTTTAAAATATCAAAATGGCATATTATACCACTTCATTTATTTTTACTTTGAAAAGGCTTTCAATAATATTAAAATATTGCAATGTCTGTGCAAATATTTTTAGGATTGGAATATGACCATGGCTTTTTTACTAAAACAGTTTTCTCTCCCAAATGAACCTCATGGATCATCTCTGAATGTCAAATTATTCTCCTCACTCTGTATTAAGAATTACAGGAAAAAAAGATTGGGTGGAAATTTATTCTCTTATGTGTTATTTAGTTGCTGTTCTTAAATGCATTCTCTGTTGAACTTTATAAACACATCCTGACTTTACCCTACTAATCATCAACTTTCCAGATAGAAAAAGGGAACATAAAAAGTATCCAGATCAGCAGTAAGGCTTAGTCATGCTCCTCCAGGTCTTAATTGACCTTGAAGTGGGGCTGAGTCATCAAAACGTTCAACTGAAAGCACTTGAGCACACAGTGAGGACACTGCTTCAATCTTCAACTAGAGCTGAGTATGGGCAACTTCCCTGTTGCTCAGAACATCAAAGGAGAATTCTGCCTCTTCCTCAGGTGTGGTCCTTTCCAAGGCTTATCTGAGCCAAGCCCAGCAATCACCAGACCTGCCAGAGATCTGTTCAGAACACTCAGAAATTAATGTTAGGCTAACCTGAGTAACTTGTCCCAAAGCTGTCATTATTGTGAATATTAACAGTTTCTTCTTAGCCCCATGTTATAATAATCAGTGTATAATGTTGAAATAGACATATGATAAATCTGAGCCTTAGGTCTGTTGAAATCTCTTGGAAATGTAAAATAGATTTTTAAAAAGTAATAAAAATCATCTAGACGGCACCAGTGAGTTTCACTTTTATAGCTTGGAAGCAAGAATATTTTTAAGATAATCCATTGAACACACTAGATTAAGGTTGGGAAAGAGGTGAATGTTCACACATGAGATTGTGATATGGCTTTTTTTTAAAGTGTACTTATTGTTTTGAGAATCACAAAACTATACAGTACTACAGAAATCATTGAAACTCTCAGTCATTCAGCCTGGAACAAACACTTGATTTTCCTTTCCAGACATCAGACTTGCAGATTTTTCTAAGTCCTGAGCTGTACTGAAATGTTGGAAGACTCCTTTGCTGATCTTTGCTGTATCAAAGTTTGTTGAGCTACCTCAATGTTTGTTAGGTTATTTTTCAATTAGTGATGGATGAACTGTGATAGATTTAAAGATCTGAGTGACTCACAAGAGATCTGAAATGGTTAAGATGCTTTTTGAACAACTTTGTTGATTGCAAGATATGTAAAGGAGCATTCAACAGAGTAAATTCAATGAGGAGGCATTGATCACACAAACCAACACTGTGAAAGAGACAAGAATGTAAATACTATTTATTATTGCTTTCTTCCATTATATGTACTATATTATCACACTTTATTTATTTTGAATTTATTTGAGGAAATATGTGAGATCTAATGACTCATTGGTAATTCAGTGATATAAAAGAACTGTAGAAGAGAGCAAAAAATATAGAAGGTAATTCTAGAAGTATTTTTGAACAAAAAAGCTAGTGATAAAAGTGATGTGCTTTTAAATGAACTATTTTACGCTTGACCTAAACCAGAAACTAATCTTCCTAAACTTGGAGTCTCAGCTTCCCAATGGAATAATTAAATGAATTTTTCTACCAGAATGTTTTAGATTATATCGCAACATTTTAACAGTTTCACTATGTCTAGGATTGACTCTCAGTGTTCCTAATTTGGCTTGAAGGATTGCTCTGTTGGGGTTTTTTTTTTGATATTTTTGTTTTTAAATCAGCATAAACAGGAGTTTTTGAAGTCACCCAGAAGATGTAGGATTTTAGAAGCAGTCCTCCTATCAGCGCAAGGGCAAGTGAGGACAAAAATGCTGTGAAACAGACAAAATGTGGTGTGTGAATGTAATCATGGCATTTGAAGGTGATCGTGGCGTTCACTGTGTGGTACCACAACACCTCACATGCCCAGAACGGTGGACTGAGTGCAAAAGAACATTTAGGCCTCCTCTCCTACCAGCTGATCCAGTTGCCAGGTCCTACTTCTTACCTCACAAGCAACACAGATTAATCTGGTGAGACACAGCAAAAGATAGCAAGCAAGATATGAGTCTGGGAGCTGATGCCTCCTAAATTGCCTTCATGCTTTTGTGCAGGCTCGCCTTTATGTGAGCACAATATCCCTTCTGCTTTTTAATTCCTACATCTTCCTTAGCAACTGGAAGAAACTATCCAACTGAAACTTCCAGCCTACCGTCGTAACCTCTTGTTACTGCTGTCTGCTGTTACTGATGTAGACTCTACACTCCTGATACTCTTCTGGCAGCCCTTGCTGATGACATCTCTAAAATGGAATCCTTTAGACAACTGCCTTTTTCATTCCCTGTTCCCACTCTCAGATCTCAGCACTTCCAATGTTAACTACAGGTTATTATTTCTCCCATAAATCTGTGAGTTACTCCTACACTACTGTCATAGTCCACCAGTTTCTGTGACTGCCCGATGTTGCACAGCTCTGACCACACAGACCATTCCTTATGCGGGATGCAAAGCCCACCACGAAGGGCCACGACCTTAGAAAGGGATTGTTTTCATTTAAGTGCAGCCTTTCATAAGTTGGTTAAGAATCTAATGGGCAAACCGAGGTCCTGGCCCTGGAAATACTTTTTAAGATCTTTGAGAAGACTATTTATCAAAGCTTGAAAGAAATCTCGCTGTGGCCTTACAGTAAATCAAATGATCCCTTTCCCCGTGCTCTCATTTGTGGTTTGAATCATTTACAATAAGACTGTTTTCAGAGACAGAAACAGGTGGTTGTGGGGGTGGTGGATAAGAGTCAAAGCTCTTTAATGAATACAACTTCAGAGGAAATACGGTAAAAGGGCTCTGACTGACCTGCACATGAAAACATGAGATAAACCCAAAAGGTGCAGGCCGAGCTGGCTTGTAACAAGCTCAGCCTGATAGTGAGTACAGTTGTCATTTGAAAAGGTTCAAAAAGGTACAACAATCCACAAATGGCAACCTAGAATGTTGGCTGTGTTGCGGCAGCTTCATGCTGACAGACCAGCAAGTGGGAACCATAAATCCAGACCTAGAGAGCAATATGTAAAATAAAATCCTCAAGTAATGCTGGCCTTACACACCACCTTGCAGAACATCTTTCTTCCAGCTGCCGGAAGAAAACACAGATATAGATTCTTAGGTGGTCTTCGGAAGCCTCTGAGCACTGACACAGAGCTTTTCTCTTCTTGGAGCTGTGACTGAGCAGCCAGGCGGTGACACTGGAAGGTAAGCACAGGTTGGACTCTGCCCAGAATCAATTCCACAAAGTGAATTTTTCTCTTCAGTAGAAGGTATTTGCAAACATTTGGTGCTATCAACTCAGGAATGTGAGAATACAAACAACTGGCTGTGTCCCAACACCATGAAAGAGTTACCTCCAAGAAACTAGCAGCTATGATAATGCTCTTTATCTTCTGTGACCTAGAAAAGGGAGCACAGCTAGTTCAGTGCTGGGTATCTATATGAGATGCCAGATCCAAAAGGTTACTGAAGACTTCACACACAACTTTAACAGTCTTAAAAATTAATCTTGTTAGTGAAATCTCCCCAAAGCCATATTACAGGTTAGACTTTGGACTCCATATCTTCCCTGCACTCCCCTGAAAGGCCTTTCCTTTCACATTGTAAGCTCTGCAGAAGAAGCAATGCTTATTTTTGAACTGGCCTTAGTACTAAGTACCCTGCCTTTATCAAACATATTGGAATGTGTAAGCAATATGTCTTTTAGTAGGCACAGAATTCTGATATATTTTCAAGTTTTAAGTTTTTAAGTTTGGAGCTGCATGATAGAGACTATTAATAAATGATCCAGCAAAAAGAAGTAGTGCAGAAGATGCATAAAAAAGCACTTGCAATTGCAGGAGATTTCTACAAGTTTAGTACAGTGTTTGTTTGTGAAAGCAGTTTATTCTCAGGAACAACAGCAAGAAAACGTGAAATATTGTATAATCTATTAAGCAGTACTTTCATAGGTGCATGCCATCATAAGAAAAAGCTGCACAGAAAAGCAGAGGAATATTTTCTTTTCCAGACTCACATTAATGTGGTAATAAATAAATTTGAACTTAAAAGCTGGATTGGACTTGGTCTAAAGAAGCATGCAAGGCAGCGTGAACCCTATGGTAAGTTCGGAGTGTGCAGGAGAAGAACGTGCCACGTATCTGCTGACTCCCTCCTAAAGCAACCAGGTGGTTGCCACAGACAGAGAACAAATGGAAACTCAGTTCGGTTGACCTCCACAAGCAACTGTGTCAAATCGCCTTAATGCTGGTGCTGGTGGTACTGCACATATTTGTCCCAAGCAACAAGCAGGACTCTCATTTTCACTGGGCTGTTAAGGCCAGATGTCTCCCTTCAAATATTCTTTGCCAAAGGCTCAGTCCACCCCAGAAAACTGATATGAACAGGACAGGCAATGCCTAACTGAGAGAAATGCCGAGTCTGCAGAGAAGGGGCTCCTGGGTGGGGACTGGATCCTGGGAACCGCACAAACCAAGTGGCACAGTGCTACACAGAGTCCAAAATTTGGGATGCTATATCCCTGCCCCATGTGGCAAATGCCACAAAGCCTCCGGTGTTCTGGGACATTTAGAACTGACATTACTAAGAGCTTCTGATTAGTATTTTGCACGTTTTAAAATAAAGTGTTCAATAGAGCTGAAATTTATTAATTTTGAAAACTAAGCCATCTGGAGCATTAGCTGCTTAATTACAGCAGAAAGATTCATGAATGAACAATGTGAAACACTTTCTATTTTCCATTACAGGATTCTGTTTGTTTGAGCCTTTTTATTCCTTGATTAAAAAAAGAAATATGCAAGCAGTCATATCGTGCTATTCCTTCAGTTTTGTTTTCTTCTTTTCACTAAGTAAGAAATATCAAACAGAAGACCAAAGAACAAATGCTTCCACGCAAACCTGAAAACCTAAACCCTAACTAAGCAGTGATAAATTTCAGTCTCTCTTTACAGAGCAGCAAGGACAACAGTCACAACTGTAGATGAGTATGGAAGAAAAATAATCAAAGAAAGAAGTTTTGTTTCTCTATTTATTATTGCATTTAATATATTTTTCCCCCACTGGGTTGTAAATCACTTGCTTTCTTGTGCTTTCACTCTTTCTAGCCATTCCTGAACCCACAGCAATACCCAACATGAAACAATGTGAACTTGATGAGTTTACTCTGCTTGAAACAAGGAAGCCTTTGTCCCATATGCCCTAGGCAACTTAAAGCACAATGCCTCTATCCTCCTTTATCATGAGACCTTCAGTCAACATTCCCCATGGTTTATGACAACTGAACCAACATTTAGGCCTGAGGCATTCAAACATGACATTTGAAATAGAGGGTGCATTGACATGCATGAACTATGTAGTGTGCTGCAGTTGTCTCCTGCAATATCAAGGTATAAAGGTAAATTTAGGTAGAAGTTGTTGCTACAAACAATCATTTTTCACAGCTACTTTTTCACTCTTGCTGTTTCGCAAAAGGGAGTGAAATTTAGAAGTTTCTCTCTACAGTGTGAGTTTTCCTGCGTTTGGAGGGGGGGATTTTACTGAGCATTTTTACAAAAGTCCCCCTTCTTCCACATATGATGCCACAGCGCTAGCTAAACAAGCCTTCCACAGTGTCCCAGGGCATGTTTCAGCTCTGAAGCTGTTCCCTGTTGAATGCTGATAAAGAAGGAATGCTGCCTAACGGGTTTATCCTGAAGAGAAACTGTCTGAAACTGCAGATTCCCACAGCCTGCAATGCCTGCTCCACTGAAATGTAGAAGCCCCAGGTACCGGTATAACTAGTCAGTGGTGTTCAAAGAGGAGCCCGAGATATTCTACATTCATGTCACCCCTTAGTGCATGGGAATGCCAGACAGAGGGAAGACTGAATTTGAGTACAACCAGCTAGTTAAAGAGGAGACCACAAAGCAGGATGAAACACCATTCCTGCACTTCAGGATCTCTGGAAATACTTGAAGGTCACTTGACAAACTCTGAGGGAGTAAGCTTCTCCATACTGGCTTTTCTGCCAGTGATCTTTTTCTTTTTCAGTGATCATTTCTGCCATGTGGCAGTGAGGACTTCCAACGGATGAAACAGTTCTACTAGGGAGATTGCACCTGGATGAAGGTTGCATGTAGGCTATCAACAACATGATTTGTGTGGTTACCTTCAGAAATAATCTTTTTCTGAATGCCAGAAAGTCATATTGCAAGACTGAGTAGACCACTAATAAGCAATAGTAACACAGGACAGAAGGAAAGCAACAGCAGCCTAGAGTTTTTATCAGTTGACATACTGCCAAGAGTTGATGATTGCCCAACATCTTAGGCGAAACTGAGGCAAAGACAAAAAAATATAAATATAAATAAAAATATAAAGTTATAAATGTAACTTCCCTGCATCTGCGTAATCAGCAACAGAGTAGAACTAAATCCCTCACTCCTAATGTTTAGAGTGCCATATCACAATGCAATGTGTCTTCTTATTTAATAAATGCCTTGGAGATCTCTGATCCCTGCCCATCTGGTAATAGGCCCTGACTGGTTTTGAAACCTGTATAATGTTTCATTTATTATGTAACATTCTTCAGAGGCTCAACTTCACATCATTATAGCAGTGACTGAAAGTCGCTGATTTTTGATAACAGCAGAAATATTTCTACTGTATTTATGCATAGCTCGAATAGTCAAAATGTCTGCATTTTTCATATTGCAATCTGCTTAAACATTCAGATACCAATTGTTTGCTAACAGTTTTGTGAATGTTGGTGCAAAATTTAATTTGCACTCACCTGTCTGCTTCAAGTGGAGTGTAAAATATACTTGTTGCACCATCGTCACATGTTACAGTAATTTGCTCAGCACAACTTCCTGGAGTTAAACCAAGTGGCTTAAAACAGCTAGCCTTCAGGAATCCTACCACAGCAGACACTAACAAAAAAACTCCCTAGGAACACTGGAAAGAAATAAACCAGAAAGAAATCCAGACTGAATAGAAGACAAGCATTTCTTAACTCTTCATTATGTTTTCTTTAATATGTCCCCAAAGCAAAGCAACACCTGACACATGAGGAGCTGTATTGCAGAAACATCTGAGAGTTAAAGTACTTCAGCAACCAGATATCCTGCAATGATTTGAGTTTTGTCATGGTTTGCCATGGGATGTTAAAAGAGATACTGAGCAAACTGGCTGACTGCTGCACAAATCAGCTTCACAAGCTTTTATTCACTGTGCTGCAGTTTATTCTATTTGTTAAAGCTGTGTCTCACTGCAATGACGTATCATTTTAATTAGTATAAATGTAGTAACTGAGAATGCAATGCTTTGCTTGAACACACTTCATGGGGCAAAGCACACAGGCATATACTTATCTTTAAGTAGGTGAATCATTATAGTCAGTTGAGCAATCCTGAAACTGAGTGTCTAAAGTCAAGCTCATGCTTTTGTACTTGGATGGACCAAATTGCCACTTATCTGGTTTTGTATTTTTTTACTCTGTATGAGGCTTCTGCTTAAATCACTTCTGCTGTTTGCATACGAGTCTTATGTAGGTGAAACATGCAGCTTCTGCACTGAAATCACTATTGACACCTCATCTCTTCAGATAACTGAAACAAGTTATGAGACTTTTCAAATAATTGATTCTCCAGGAGATGACAAACAGAGCAAAACAATCCCTTTGCAATGCTCAAGAATCTCTTCTGTTTCTTAGGCTGGCAAAAAACTACCTCTAAGCTTTTTTTTCAGCATATGCCACTTTGCTGGATGGTTCCCAAGTGAGCAAAAATAGCAGTAACAGCAGTTGAGATTTATCTATGATAGGTTTACTAGATTTCCTACAACAGGTCTTGGAGGCAGATAGCTCCATTTTGCTCCAGAGTACAAGAGATCCGAGACCTGCTCAAGAGAGAAGAGTCTCTGCTGCAGTTTCTGTTTAATGGCATCCAGAGCTTTTTGCTCCTATGTTAAACAAGCTACTGACTTTGCCTTCTCAGCTACTCTGCCTCCATGTACTTCTTTTCTGTTGTTCTGGCACTTGCAAGGTAGCTGCTTAATCTTATGGGCTGCTATCCCAAGATGCTTCAACCTTCCTCCTTGCTTCCCACAAAGCTGTGACCACACACTTAATGGTTTTCTACCCACAACACCTAGAAAGCTATTTCTTATACCCTCCTGTTTTTTTCTGCTCCCTGTCTTCTTTACTCCATAAATCAATGGATTTTTCCACATGTGGAAATATCGTCTTTCTCCATGGCTGGAGTTTATAAAGGAAAAATCTAGCAGAGCAAAACTGTTATGATATTAAAAAAAGAGGGGATGAAGAACTATTTGCAGGAGAGAGAGAATAATGTCTCTGTAGACATATTTGCACCCATCTCCCTTTCTGGCTTACATGAGATTTTTGCTGCAGTAATTTGGGCATCCTAAAATGCCCACCATAGCACATAGACCTCCCTTCACATGGCTCTTCCTTCTTCCTCCTTGACATGCCAAACAAGTGAGAGGCAGCACTGCTTGTGGTTAGATCCTAGTACAACTAGTCATCCTGGCCAGCAGGCAGCTGCCAGACAAAGTGGATATGGCTACCTTCCCTACTTTTCTCCCTAAAACTGGAGGTGCCATTATTAAGGTTACAATTCTTTGCTGACCTGCCAAAAGTATTGAATGTGTGGGAGGTGCATGTCCTTAAGAACTCTTCTGTCAGTAAAATTCGTTGAAAGTTGATGAAGAAAGGTATATTATTGTGAATAGTGGGGAGTGATGAGAAGTAAAGCAGTCACATGGGCCTTCCTTTTTGGTCTTGCTGCATAGCACCCTCTTCTGTAATTCAAAGTCACAATTCCTGCTGTCTGACTACCAGAGGTGACATTTTATCTGTAATTTAACCCTTTAACAACTGGAAGGAAAAGGTTGCATGAAATATGTTAATATGAAGGAAGTAACTGATCCACAAACCATGGAAGCGAGCTTTGACTGTATGCTTTACAATGCAAATCTACTTAAAAATATATAACTATATACTTTTATGTACATAATACCATATTTAATAAAAATATAACTATATTTCAGCATTTTAGATCTAAAATTGAATGTAGGAAGGAGGAAGACATCAACTGTACTTTAATCTCCAGCAAAACCAATCACTACAGAATAATGATATGAACTTTGATAAAGTAGGACTAAACTTCTTTGAGTGTCAATTTCTTCAATAAAGAAGGACTAAATTGTGTATTGTGTTAAGCTTTACTGACCTATGGCTTACAACTTCACATTCCCATTCCACTTCTTATGGCCATTTATTCAGATTTTTTTTTTAAGTTACTGCTTTTACAAACAGTCTTTAATGACTGCCTCAAGAGGTTAATCAATTATTTATAGTGCTGATGTGGAAAAGCAATATATATTGAGCAAGACATACCATTAATTAAAATGGTATCACTGCCTTTTTCACATTTTAATCTTGTTGTCAAGAATGTTCTCATTCATTAATAACTTGAGAGAGTGTGTTTTACCACACTCAAAACACAACATTTATTGACTGGAACGTAAGACAGACTTGTGTGTTATCTCTGTTTGAGATAGAAAGAAAGCCCACTTTAATGTGATGTCACATACCATAGTAGTTTTTTTCGAGTTCATTTTGAAGTACAGCAGTCACACAGACTTTACTAATGTATTTTTCTGCCATTGTATCGGACAGTAAAGTCTAGGATAGGTTCACTGTTCTGTGTTAACTTATCTTTCACTATAGGGAATTTTATTATTGATGTTGCTCCCTCTCCTTGAGTTACAAATAATTTATTTCATTCAAATCTACAAATGAATTTTTCAGACTAATCAGTCCCAAACCACCAATTCAATCATTGATGCCCAGATAAACTCATTGACCTCTCATACTGAGCTAGAATATTTGCCAACTTGCACTTGATAGATGATTTGGTGAAATGTTGATAAAGTTGGAAATGTAATATTTGCATTTCCTATACTATAAACTAACACAATATTAAAGAGATCTTCTAACTCCTTAATTCATTTACATTGAATTCAGTGAGGGTAATCTAGAACAACACTTGGACTCAGCTGGACAGTGTCTTTCTTGTTCTCCTTAAATACTGCACAAGAGGTTCAAGCCAAATAACAGGTTAGTCAGGGTGCTGTGATGAACAAGTACGGAGAACTTTTTCTCTCTCTTTCCAGCATCTTCCTGCCCTTCTCATGGTCTCTGAACAGTAACATTGATCTGAATGTCTGTGTCTGTATGGCCAGGCAGAGCAAGTTCTCTCAGTCCCCTCACCATTCACTGTGGGGAATGCGCTAACCTTGTTCCCTCCTTTTCTGTGCAACAGTATTTCCCTGAAGGAAGGGCTTCCTCCCAGTATGGAGCCAGACAAAATCCCTTTGAGAGAGATGTGGTGAAGACACCCTTTGAAGTCAAGTATGAACACTGGGCTTCTATGAGAATATTATGCAAAGAAACCAATTCCCTCTTCCTTTGGTATTGATGAAGGATTCTATCTCCTGTGGAGTAGTCTAAAGGAAACTGATGAAAGAAACCCTTTCGGCATATTTCATCAGTGATGTTTTGATCTTCCACATGGAGATTAGTATTTCTAAAAGTACATTCTAAATAGATATAAACATTTTGATTACAGGCAAGACAACAAATGCAGTTTAAACCTCTGTTAAATGATGACAGAAAAGTCACAACAAAAGAGCCAAGGTAAAAGACCCCATGCATTGCTAAGTGAGAAGTGATGAATTTCACTAATTAATATCTTGAATTTATCTAGGGCATCTTATTACAAGCTCTGTATTCTCTCAGTAAGTATTTCTTATGTCTCAAAGACCAGGGATGATGTCTGATGACCAGTGGCATGTGAAGATACAAGCGTATTAATGAAGCATTTAGGAGGAAGAATATTGGCAGAATGATTTTACTGCATTAATAACAGTAAGCTGCACTGATTGTTATGAATTCATTGGGATCGACTGCATAAGAAATGACCTATTAAAAGGCCATGACTCTGCTCAAGGAATCTTCTCTCTCTCCACACCTAATATAAAAAACAGAAGTAATATTAAAAGCATGAATGATATCTACACCTAATATAAAATAAGAGGTATATTAAAAGCATGAATGATATCTACTTTTATAAATGAAGGAATCTGATCTAGTTTTATATGTTTTCCAAATGGAGAAAACGAATTTATTTCCACTCAGGAACAATTGACTGCAAATACTGTTAAAAAAAATACAGCTGGTTTTGAATGCTCTAAGCAGAAAAAGTACTTGAAACAATAAAATTTAGTTTAAATGGTTCAAAACCAGACCAGACTTACTGAAATTCAATTAATGAAAGAATATTTCATCCATGTACTAAAACCTCGTGGTCTATTGTCTCCTCTGTATATTTGTGAGGCTCTCAGCAACAGTATTTGGGCATAAGTGATGAACAATATGCCTTTTCCAGTTCATTTCTTAATGACAATGGTGCTTGCCAGAATGTACAGAGCTGAACTGATCCCCAAGTTTGAGGTCAGAAACAAATTTTATTTCTTCTCTCTTTTTTCCTTCTCCTCCTTTTCTCTCCCCCTCTCTTCCTTCCCCTCCTCTCCTCTTCTCTTCCTTCCCTCCTCTCCCCTCCCCTCCCTTCCCCTTCTCATTCCTCTTCCCTTTCTCATTCCTCTTCCCCTTCTCATTCCTCTTCCCCTTCTCATTCCTCTTCTCCTCTGTCGCCTTCCCTTCCCTTCCCTTCCCTTCCCTTCCCTTCCCTTCCCTTCCCTTCCCTTCCCTTCCCTTCCCTTCCCTTCCCTTCCCTTCCCTTCCCTTCCCTTCCCTTCCCTTCCCTTCCCTTCCCTTCCCTTCCCTTCCCTTCCCTTCCCTTCCCTTCCCTTCCCTTCCCTTCCCTTCCCTTCCCTTCCCTTCCCTTCCCTTCCCTTCCCTTCCCTTCCCTTCCCTTCCCTTCCCTTCCCTTCCCTTCCCTTCCCTTCCCTTCCCTTCCCTTCCCTTCCCTTCCCTTCCCTTCCCTTCCCTTCCCTTCCCTTCCCTTCCCTTCCCCTCCCATTTCTCCTTCATTTTATGTATCAGATTTCCATTTGCGTATGTCAGTTTGTCCCACTCAGACAGTTATGCGCATATAGAACTGCAATGTGGGCGCACTCACACTTTGGTCTTTCCTGTTTCTCTTCTTCTTTTTCTTTAAGTATGCATTGTGTGTGTGTATCAAAGGAACTGCACTTCAAAGTCCTCCTCCAAAGGATAAATCTCAGCCTCAGAAAGAACCACTAGCAGTTAGAGTCCTTGAAATAATGGATTCAGAACGCTGAAGGTCTTGTGGCATCATGACTTGGTGAGGTAAATGGCGGTATTGGTAGCATGACCTTTGAAAAATGAATTACACTTTATCTCCTGCAATCTCTGTTGCTCTTCTGACCCTACTTCCTTCCCAGGGAAAATGGTATGTGCAGGTCTTGTGCAGGAGGTACTGCAGTTTGGAATACAACCAGAGAATTGCAGGGGAGATGCTTGCTGCATATCCTCCTATGAAAGACCAGGAAGGCAGCCTGGGAACTGCAGGAGGAATGACAAAATGCTTTTCTGAATGTCCCTGTGGAAGATGATGACTGGAAACCCGTATTCTAATACAAGTTCAGTACCCTGAACTTGTGCATGAAACAGAGCTTGCCCCTCTGCCCTGAGGTCAATAAATCTCTCCAAAGACCATGGTGTGTTTGGTTTGTATGGTTGCTGGAGGCTTCCCATATATCTGATAGAGCCAATGCCAGTTCCAAGCTGGCTCCAAACTGGAACTGCTACTGGTCCAGGCTGAGCCAATCAGTGACAAGTTAGCACTTCTGGGGTAACATATTTAAGAAGGGGGAAGAAAACATTCTGGGGCTGGAACAACAACAGCTGGAGGAGGGGAGCGAGAATGTGAGAGACAAACAACTCTGCAAATACCAGTGAAGCGGAAAGAGAAGAAAGCGGCCCAGGTGCAGAAGCAGCATCCCATGGTGAAGACCATGGTGAGTCAGACTGTTCCTCTGCAGCCAGTGGAGGTCGATAGTGGAGCAGATGCAGCCCACGGAATACTCCACGTCAGAACTGGTGGGATGTGCTCAAAGGAGGCTGTGACCCAGTGGGAAACACACACTGGAGCATGCTCCTCACAGGACTTGTGGCCCCAAGGACAGAGGAGCCTGCACTGGGGCAGGTTTGCTGTCAGGACTTGTGAGTGATCTCTTCCTGTCCTTGTCTCAACCCACTAGCACTTTGTCATATTTTTCTCCCTCTGTCTGGCTGAGGAGGGAAGTAGCAGTTCAGCTTCATAGGCACGTGGCATCCAGCCAAGGTCAGCCCACCTCACATTATTTCTACTACGTATGAAACACACCTGACTCCTCAGTACTGACAAATGTATTTTTGGAATATTTAATTTCTATTTAAAACTTTTACTTGATCCTTCATTCTGACTAAAATTTGCAGCATGACGTTAATACCAGAGTTTTAATTAGCTCTATTTTATTTTTGGGACTTATTAAATGAATCTTTTTATGCACCACAGTGCTATGGGGCTACTGCAGCTTCTTCCCAGCATGTGATAAAATATGCATCACTAAAGGCTGTAAATTACTTTTTCCACCTACCCTAACAAAATTGTGGCTTGACTTTTTCTGCTGCTGATGCTCAGAAAGGCAACTGTGTTGACTTGTGCTGATGTCAGGAGGAAAAACTAATGCAGGCAGGGCACTCTGTCTTGTTTGCCTTCTCTTGCTCCTAAAGCTTTTTTTAATTGTAAGTTACATATAAGCAAACACTTTGTATGTGTTTTCTTTTTAAGCCATTGTTGACATTCTGACATTTAATCTTGAATATGAGTCTTAATAAGCAGGAAGGGCTACTTTTTCCTTTTCCAGTCTTTGGACATAATCTTTCTCTCTTTTTTACTGAGTGAGGCACAAAGTGGTAGAATCAACCCCAAAGTTTTCCAAAATTTCACAAATAAATTTCAAGCTCACGGGCCATTTGCAGTGGTCATATTTACCTACGCATTGTGTCCAGATATCTCCACCAAAAGACAAAGGCAAAGGTTTGAAGTGTTTCTGTGAGGTCAAGGTTTCTGTGCTATTTACCACACACAGTGAAACAACATTGCATGGACCCTCCAGTAGAATCACATGTGACTATTTCACTTGAATAAACTCATTAAAGATTCCCAGCTTGATCCCTTAATCCAAAGCCAGAGCTTCTTGAGATGCGAAGCAACTCTTTCCTGATGGCCACAGTGAGGTTTCAACAGGATAAAAGGATGATCACTAGGCCTTTATGTAGGTTTTGACAATATAATCTTGCACAGGTTCTCACCTTGTAGCATCCTGTCTTCTTCAGTTCACAGGCAATCTCTGAATTTGTAGTCACCAACCTTGATCTTTATTAAATGCCAGTCAATCCTTGTGCTCAGCGCAGAATCATTATTTACCTCATAGATTTTTCTATAATTCTCCTCACTACATTAACCAAGAGCTTTGCAAGCACGGCCTTTATCCTTATAATCTCCATCAGATGAAGTGTTGTTATTTTCCTCATCTTAGATGGGGAGTGATAGGGCATGGTGAAATCAAAGGGTTCAGAAGAGTGCATTAATTGTAGGTGTCTATTTTAAATGAGGGAGGAGCTGACTTTTTCAAAAGGATTAGCTTTGCTAGAGCACATTACAAGGTGCACAACACAGATGTAATTGATTTTCCCAGAAACAGAGAGTGCTCAATGTTTCCTTGGTGTCTGGTGGTAAAAATATCTGTTAGTACTCATCATCTCTGCAAGTTATTCTGTACGACATGGCAGGTGGTCAGTAGGACATCTGTGACTGAATTTCTTTAGAGTCTTTGGAGAAGGTCAGATCCAGTCATTTCATGGCAAATGTGGGTGATCTAATTTTTTTTCTCTCTCTTTCTTCCTCCCTCCACTGAAACAAGTCCACGGGGAGATAAATGAGGCTTCTGTCCCCGTTGGCCATATCCACTTAGGGTATGTTACTGGAAACTTCAGTGCAGAATTTCTACAAGTGTCCTTGAAACCCTCCTAATCTATTACCACAGAAAGAAGCAAAAAACAGCAATGAATTTCTGTAATTGAAAGGCATTTCTACAATTTGATACTGCAGGGACATAGATGGATAAGAAAGCACCCAATTCCAGAATATTCTGCAGGGATTTTCTTGCCTCCAATGAAATATGTATGAGTCTGATTAAAGTCACCACTTGAAATTTACATCCTCTGCTGTATAGTAGATATTGTTATGTTGTCTCTGAATGGATAATAGGTTCCTGGGGCTAATACAATCCTAGTGGAGCATAAAACACAAACAGGAAAAAATATTTAGACTCACTTCTTGGGGTTTCTCTTGTGAGCATCGTAAACAGTGAAGTCACTGAGTCAATTTTTCTACAGTAGATAAGAGCTATGCAGAACATGTTATTATTTGTGCTTTCTAAGTGCTGCTGCCTGCTTTCTCCACAATGAGGCAGGAGATTTATTTAAACTGTCAAATGCTCAGACCTCTCCAGTTTTATCCCACAGGAACAATATATGAGAGCCCTTCCTCACAAAACCACCTGAACAAATAAACAGACACACAGAAAATGCCCCAAAAGTTTTGCTACATCTCTGAAACACTGAAGTATTCTTGAAAACCTGCACAAACATCCTGAGGTTGCACACTGGATTAGCATTTGGATTTGCTTTTGCTTGTAGTGGTATTTGTCTAGTGGCTATAGAAATACACTTAATGATTACAAGGCAGCCCCAAGAAGTTCTCACGATGAATTGCAAAAGTTGAATGGAAAATCTGAGAAAGATGGACACTAAAACCAAACAACTACACTCCCAGAAAGAGTAAAATATTTGCATAAATTTGTGGCTTTAAAGAAAGTCTGTGGAACCTGAATTTGCATAATCTAAACGATGAGAAAAGTCAAGAAAACTAAAGAGTGCTTAGACATGTTGGTGCCAGGGCTAGCTCTTAACTTGCACAAATCACTTTGTGAGAAGAAATCCCATGTACCCTGATCCTGGAGCCAGAGAAAGCACTAAGACAGATTTCCCAGAAGAAAAGGACAAAAGGCTGTAGTCTACCGGGCGAAAACAGCAGCAAAAAAAGACTTGGAGATCTGTGTAGCAGTATCTAGTGGAGTTACTAGACATTGCTCCATATCAAGGAATGGAAATATAGACTTTGGTAGCCTGAACCTTATTGCATATTTAGGGATCAATAGATGAAGAGGAGTCTGTTCTAGTCATAACTTTGCTACAAGCAAAATGCCCAGGAACTGCTGAGTCCTCAAGCTGACAGCGAAACTTGGACAGAGACGTGGAGTTGCATATCTGCCAGAAGCAGGAAGGCAGACAAGATCTGCAGCCATGGCAATGTGGGCTTAGAAACCCTGACACTCCTCCAGTGCCTCTGTCCACTGCCTTCTGTGGCATGCCGAAGCCCAAACTGCAGTTTCCCTAGTAGTCCTCTGAAAACGATAGTTGTATGAGGGAAGGAAGAAAGAAAGGAAAAGACTTTTGGAGGAGAAACGGGCTGTGTTTCAGAACTGCAGGCATCCTCCTCTTTGTTTATCACTCTCCTTAATTTCGGGAGCTATCCAGATACAAATGTGAAAAAAAAGGCAGCACAGATGGTTCTTGGTAAATGGTATCAGAGGCTTAAAAATCCACAGGGTCCTGGGTCTCTGGTTCTCCTCTATTCCCCTTAAAAATAATTTAGTAGTATTACAATTCAAATATATGAAAGAACATAACTCATCGTTTACTTTTTGTGAAGCATGTAAATGCCTAAAACACCTTACAAATAAACAGTTTATGCTTTCAAGGTCTGCTCTGTGTTGAAACATATAAACAGACAGCATAGCTCAGCAAAAACCATGCTGAGTTCCTTTTTAAGATTTAGAGCCTACCCAAGGAACGCTGATGCTATCTTTAAACAGAATCCCCATTTCTGTCAGCATTTCGTGCATGGGGTCATCATACAAAATATGTACTGAGCCTCTTTGCCAAGGCTGGCAAGTGGAAGGACTCTACTTAAGGAGTATTCTGCTAAGCTGTAGTACACTGTTTGTTTTCTTTGGTTTGCAGTAACATACTAAGTAGTGACAGGAAAGGACTCTGTAAAACGAAAACCAGCCACTCCCAAGCTGTCTATTATTAGAGCACTTTACAAAGCCAGAGGCATGGCAGATACCATTCAAAGGTGCATAACAGCTTCTTTCCTCATCTCATTCAGACTCTGAGCACCTGTCACCTGAGTGCTCCTGGTTTTGCTACTCTCAGCAATGTCTACATTTCCCCTTTAATGCTTATACAGATGTTTATTTTATAATGTTTGACAATTCGCCTGTTCCCTGCTGAGTAATGAGACCCTGGAAAAAGCCATGCTCCAGGCATCCCTACAGTCTTAAGGCAAGGCGAGGCATGTTATTGTGCCTTGCTTGAAAAGTGGCAGGTCACCATTTGTATTAATTGATGACATAAGTGTGTAGATGTGGTACTTCAAGACATGGTTTAGTAGACACAGTGGCACTGGGCTGACAGTTGGACTGGATGAGCTTAGAGGTCTTTTCCAACCATTATTATTCTATGATTCTATGTTTCTAAAGAAAGGTCTGCATTACGTGAAGGAGAGAAACTAACATGGCAAATAGAAGCTGCTATCCTTTCTTCTACAACTCCATTTACCCAGATTAGGAATTCCTTTTACCTACGCATGGAGGAAGGTTTCTACGAAAAACTGTTTTTAATCAGGTGGAAACAGTTTAAGGGCAAATGTCTTCGCCAGTGGTGATTAGTTTACCGTCACAACAAAGTAATGTGTGCAATATACAGCAAATTTCAAAGCTGGAAGATGTACCTGTTGACATATGCCTAAAGGAATTTAAGAGCTGCCTCTACTTCCAGAGGGAAAAAAGTGAATAACTACCAAAGGTACTTTACAGTCTGGTATAGGAATGGATTTATACTGGTAGTCTGTAGACAGGCCTGATCAAGTGAAACCAGTGTTATACGGTTTAAAATGTTTTATCAAATTGTTTTTTTTCCTCAGAAAATTAGTCTTTCTTTTTTAACAATCCTGATAATTAGACAAGAGATTCAATGGTAAGTCAGTGAATTTTCAGAGCAAGGGTCAGTTACAAAAACATGGAACAAAGTACTTTTAATCAGGTTTTTAATAAGAAAAAAGAAATGTACCATTTACTAATACAATAAAACTCCTACTATTTCTAAAATCAAGTATTTTTCATAAAGAAAATAATAGAATGAGAGAATAAATTGTCTCTCTAATAAAAATAGTTTCCAACTTTGTCTGTTTTAGGAATAAAAGTTAACAAGATGCATACCTTAGAGGGATGAAAATGTTACAGGGTCACATCACCCACCCATTTGAAAGCAGAGAGTGAAATCAGGCTGAAAAGAAATTATTTTAGCATGTATTAAAGACAGCTATGCTTGCCTATTTTACTTCTTTAAAATCTGTTAATTGGCCTGTGCTAGTAACACTTCCCTTATTTTGCACAAGCCAAGGGCACGTGTGCACCTTTTTGTAGGCATAATAAATAGTTTGTACTTCCACAGCATCTTCAGTCAGAGTATTTCCAAGAACATTTCAAGGAACTCATGTCTTTATTTCACAATGTGAAATAAATAAAGCTGTGAATAAAGCTACTACTTTTCCTCATTTGACAGATGGAGAAATGAGATGACTTGGATGAAGCTCACCTCTTTGCATGGGCCACCACCCTCCACTTGCACCCTTTGTGTGGGCTCCCTGAACAGTAGCCAGCTGCACCCTCCTGCCCCAAGGCTAATCAGTGCTCAGGATTTAGGTGTATTATAGTTCTCTTTGTCTTCATCATGCTCTTTTACCCTAATGGCAAACTTTAGACTCCAGAAACCTGTTGAATGTGGACTGACTGGTACATGCACATAATGCAATGTTTATAGTCATCATTACTACGTAATGAGATAAACGTCATAGTTAACAAATGTAACCTAGGTGTCTATAATAATGTGGTTTAGTCAAGACACACAGCACAAGCTAAAATTTTGGCTCCCACTTTGAAGAATTTTGCAGAATAGCATGCATGATTCAGTGAACAATCATATACATTACATTGAAGTACATCTGAATACTACGTAGCTTCAAATTTGCTGTTTAGGAACTGAAACCTTTCAGAAAATATTTACTTTGCAAATGCAGCTCATTTACCATGTCAGACAAAGTGATTCTTAAACATCATGGCAAACACTAGAAATTCCAGTATAATCACAACACTTCACTAAAGATGAAAAATAACCTTCACGCACATGTTTGTTTTGGGTTTGCCAACAATAGCAAAGGTAATGTTACAGAATCTGATGGGTCCAGTGAGTAGCCCTGAGGAAGCGGGGACATAAAGTAGTGAGAAGAATCAGGCCTTGAGAGGGTTGTGAAGAAAGCCATGGAACTGGGAAGGACAGCAAGATGCAGAAAAGGGTAATTTACTGAGAATCTCTAACTCAGAGGAGGCCTCACACCATTTCTGAATGTGAAGAATTGAAGTACTTTTTTACAGACTGTGACTTTGTTTTGGTGCCTTTACATTGAAGCTGAACTGCAGGGGAGTTATCTCCATGTTATTTATATTTAGTTTAAAAAATTATTAATATGCATTGAATAATTATACATATAACATATACTATATGAGATATAGTATGTAACATATAAATCTATAGAATATATAACATGATATATACTAAAAAATATATATATAATGCATAACATATAGCATATAACATTGACTGTAGAATATAGAATATAGAATATAAAATATAGAGTATGGAATATAGAATATAAATATAATCTTTTCTGACCTTACAAAATCCATGAAGTAACACAGAAAATATTAAAATGTCATGGGTAGCTTCAATTTGCTCCATTTAAAGAACGTCATTTTTTAATTTCAGAAATGTAAGAGGTATTGTTTAAATAGCTTTAAAATCACAATGTTCTACGAGGATCAAGATATATCCCTCATCACCAGCCATAACAGAAATATTCTGACATGACTGTCTGTTTCCCAAAGATTCAGCGGTCCCTCGTAGTAATCCTGTCCCCACAGGAACAAAATATCAAATCCAAGTCTTCAGAAACACTTCAGAGCATGCCATAATGAATAATGAGAGAACACATTTTTGCCCACAAATGCCTAGAAAAAGATAGTATTGCAAAATGTGTATATATAGGTTGTGCCCCTGAGTTAGTATGCAGAACCTGTCTAGGCCTGCAAAACACATCCATCCTTCCCTGCAAAAATGTAACTTATTCTTGTGCACAAAGCGAAAACTCATCCTACAGATTTGAACAAGTAACCAGGAAGATTATTTTAGGTTAACTGTAAATGTAACTGGTTCCTGGCTAGAGAGCCTGCGTGCACTCATTTGTACATATTCGCATATAAGTAATTTACTGCCCTATTCCCCTGCTCTACAGCCATCTGTAAGGAAAATGCAGTAACAGAAATCACCTACTGTGTATTGGTTTACTTTCCAAGCACTGTTTTGACAGGGCAGTCAGCTAAAACCATCCTCTCAAGACAAGTGTAGATTCTAAGTTTTTTTTTCGTGGAATCCTGTCATGCAGAGAAAATCAAAAGGAATCTTCTGCTGCACAAGAATCGAAGTGAACAAGATAAAATCTATCATCATTAAAGGGTTCATGCTTCATTAAATATTAATCAGCTATTGTGCTGTCTATATAAGAAAAAAATATTTCCGGGCAAAGAGGAAGCAAAATTAGAGCCCAGATATAGACAGTACCTGTAGATGTTTTCTTGCATGAAAGCTTACTGGTTAAAAGTTATATTTACAGTTAGCCATATTTCAAGCCATGCAACATCATATGACAATTTTTCCTCATTGTTCTTGAAAGTGATCTGTCTGTTTATAATAGATGGAGCTTTCTTTCAGAGGAGAATTTTCAGACACCTGAATGGTCTACGCTCCATATGTTGATCTCTGTTGCCTGCAGTGTCGTGGAAATCACTTTTGTAAGGTATGTTATTTAGCTGTATATTTATTTTCCAGTCTTTGATAAAAATGTTCCATTTAGAAAGAGAATAGAAGATTTTTTTTCCTAAAAGACTTAAAATTGTCCTGAAAGTCTGCTTTGCTTTTAATATTGCTTTTTTTTTGTCCTTTGTTTTGTATTTTATTACTAATTTTCTTTTATTTTTTTGTTTGCTGTGAAACCCCGTTAAACATGCTCAATATCTTTTTATCTCGTGAAAACAAACTTTCTATTTTACCCAAGGTGATAAGGAATCTATCAGAGAATTTACTAGGTTGTAAAATTTAAAAAACTTGAAAATACCCATTACAGGACTTTAGGTTAGTGCAGAACTACAAAAAGAAAAAAAAAAATAAGGTTTTAACCAGTAAATCCCAGAAATATTCTTACATTTCAGAATATTCTGGTATCTTTATTAACATGTAGTATTGTTTTGTATGGTTAAATCTAATAAGCAGAAGCTCTCTTAACCTCTTTTCATCCTCTGAACAGTGTAACAGCAAAAGAAATGAAGGTGTAAAGGTGAAACCATAAGGACTCATTGAAGCTGAGAATGTGAGAGAGAGTAGTTTGAGAAGAAGAGTGAGAGTGTGGGTAGCGTTTACTTCCAGAGTAAGTGGGTATAACTTCTCATACTCAGAGGAATCTACCAGAGAAATCATCTCCTGAAGTACACAGAAATTGCATGTGGAGATCAAGGAATTAGGATCCAGCCTGAACCCTTGATAATCAGTTTAGCAGATGCACAATTATCGTACACAGATATATATATTTATATATATATCACACTATGTCCTGATATTAATGACAGCTGTAATCAGATTTAGGTGTAATAGTTGTAGCATTGCTATATGTCTCCTGTGTGTACTCACAGTATTTGGCCACAAATGCCTAGAAAAATTGTGATAGAGTGTTTATGGTATGCAGTATGAAGCTCTATGTCTCCTAGAATAATCAGAATGAGTATATTAACTGATGATTCCTCTTATTTTCTTTTCAGTCACCCAGGACTTGAGTGGAATGTGCTGAAGGACTTTACATTTTCTAATTAAAAACCCCATTAGATGATTACTGCTTATTTTCGTTAAAGACTGAAATTAATCTTGCAGCAAGCTGCCTAAGGACATCAAGTGAACAACTGGACGCTTGCCTTTTTCGTTAAGTCAGTATTCTGGGTGACATAGAGTATTTTCTAGGAAGTGGTCAGAACCTACCATCTCTTCTGGACTTGCTGGGAGCTGATGGATGGCAGAGTTGGCTTGGACGTAACCCAGGGCATTGCCAGGTTCTGCTGTAGACACCAAAGAAAAAACACTGTGCAACCAAATTTCCTAATTTACTTCTCATTTGAAGTACGTTGTAGAGTAGCTTTCCACCTTTGAACTAGAACCCGATTATGTACTATGGCAGAATTTAGGTCTGGATTTAAGCATAAAGTGCAAATGGCATCTGTCCCACAGTGTGATGGTGCTGCTCATGTCCTGCTCACCTTATTAATTTTGAAGAGTAACAGTATGAAGTGGAACAAGCAATTTTTGCCCCAGTGGTTTCAGAGTCACAGTTAAGAAAGTGATCAATCATATTAAAACCAGGGATTAGGAGGTCTGTCAGTGTAGATTGCTCTATTCCCTATAGACCTGAGTCAGGAACTTTGTTTAAACAACTCCTTCTTCTCCCCAGAACAAATTAAGGCTCTTTATCTCTCCTTAGCCGACACCAGAAAATATTTTCTGGAACTCATAATAATACTTCTAAAGAGGTTGTGTCTGGAGTAATATTGAATCTCTGATTTAAATGCTGCTGTTCTGTGTGAAGCACCTAGGGAAAGACATAATGAAGGTCTATCTTCAAGCTTACGGTGCTTCTGGTTTCAAGTTCAGTCTATGAGTATTAAGCTTCCTCATCAGCTCCAAGCTTCACAATCTAAAGCACACACCTCTCTTGTCACTCCATCTAGTCAAGGTTTTAGAGAATAAAGTTTAAACTGTAACAGGTGCCATTTGATGTACTTGTTTGTGGAATGGTACTACCCACTGTCTGGGCGTCGACATGGGGAATTTCTTCACATATGAATAGATTTCCCAGTCACGCATCAACTTTGTCAGAGTCTTAGGAGATAAAGTGGAGGAGGAGAAACATTTGCTAAAATATTTGCAATACATCCCCTGATCAGATGGCAACAGCTGCTTGCAATCCAAATGCCTCTCTCTCTGTTGAGTGTTCATGTTGTGAATACAGAAATGGATTCTGCTTATAATAAAATGAAGACAGTTTATTCTGAAAATAAGAGCCACAGAGAAGCTGTCCCCTTCAATTCCTCCATGAGTGACACAGAGATGGTCACCATTCCTGTTTCTATTAGGAGTGGTAAGTTAAAAAAAACGAACTTACCACTGTCATTACAGGATGTGATTGAGTCTCAGGATACAAAGAAGCCTTGTTCTTCCATACCAGCTCCTACATTTCTTGTGTCTCCCACTTGCTCCTTGGCAGAGAACATTGCTGGATTAACCATGGCACTTTCCATGCAACTCCCATGTCTACGTCTGGCAAGAACACACAAAAGGAAATTGTTTCAGAAGAAATACTGATCTTGGATAAGTCTCAAAGACTGAGGCTCTTTCTTTCTTTTCCCACACACACCTCCAACACTGAAGAAAATGTGCAGCTTCCCGTTGCATTGTAAATGCAGAAAGCAGGAGCTACTAATGGGTGGTGCTGTTTGCACTGTGTTCCTAGGGGAATGATTCCCCTCCACACATAAAACCTGAGTACTTAAAGAAGCACTTATATCAGATGGCTAGGGATACTTTTAGGACTGGCAAACGAGAGAAGAAAATACTATAAATGCGAACTATTTAGTCTCTGTTTCAGAGACAGCTTCATCATGGTAGGACTGCATCTCTGGCCAACTGAAGTTCTCAATGTAAGCCCTAGAGAAAGATCTTTGGTAGCAGCAAATAGCAAGATGAGAAAGTGACAATAAAGAAGACACAGGCACATGTGTATTTTATGTAAGAATTGGAATTTGTTTTAGAAATGTTCATATAATTAACACAATCAAGCAGAGAGCTTGTGCTATTGTGTTGTTTGTAACACTGCAAAAATCTGTTCCACTTAAAAATAGAATTGTTTTGTTGTGTTTCTCTCTTAAAAAGATATACTAACCAAGGGGAGTTTGGCGTAATAAGTAGGAACACTTCTGAGGCTGCCGTTACAGAGAAATGGAGTGGCACATTTTGCCAAGATGCAAGAGAAAAAAGCAAATGAGCAAAAAAGTGAAATATGTTTGCACTGACTATTCATAAGTACCTGTGATTGTTTGCTCAACTCAGTTTACTTAAAAAATCTGAGGAATGTCTTGATTCAAATAAACTCTTTGGGAGGAAAAGCCAATTTTCTCCCGTGCTTAACCTGTTCATCAACATTAAACTTCCATTATAACTGAGCCCACTCATGCAGAAAGTTAGAAGCACATCCCATTGTTACTATTTCAAATTCCAGGTCCAAGAGAAATACAAGACATGTTACATTTGAAGTTTTTTGAATATAACTGAAAACTTCTATAGCCACACATTATCTACTTCGCAGTTTCATGGTATCAGTTCAAAACAGCCTAGGATACCAGATTCCTGAACAAAGTCTAATAATCATACTCCTTCAGTTTTTGTGTTTTTAGCTCCATTGATAACTTAAGATAAATTAATGTAAATCAGGCATCATCTTTTGTTAGTACAGTGAGGATCCCCATTACAATATAAAGAAAGGCAAAACTCACATTATTTATGTCTTGCACCTTATATGGCCATAGTACCTAAACCCCTCATTCCAGAACGGAGTTCTGCAAAAATTATGCTTACCATATTCCATACACCAAAACGCTCACTGTGCAGTAGGAGCTTTTACGAACTGGCCTAGATGTTTTGCATCTGCAGGAGGAGAACATACCATTTGTAGTTTTATGTACCCCACCATTTTCTGGATCATTTGCTTTAGATTTCTGGAAATGCATCCTCCCATTTGAAACACCAGCACAATAATAAGTAGTAACACACAAATCCTTCACCTTTGAAAAGTACAGATTCTCATTTTACTGAAAATGAAGGGAGAATTCTTACTGGTAAAGCTCCTACTTCTCTTTTTATCATAAGCCAAAGCTTCTCTAAAGCACGAAGACAAAGAGCTACCAAATGTTGGGTTAAGTAGGTTAAGTTCACAATGTATGCACATCAAAGGAATTTCCAGCTAGACAAACAGCTATACTGCACATATATGTCCATGCTTAGGAAAACTTTTGAACCTGTTACTTTTTGGATGTCAGACTGAGAACTCTAAAATAGAACAGCAAGTGTTTCTAGAAGATAGAAGCATGTTGTATCAGTTCTGCAGCAAAGATGGATTTACAGTCTCTAGTGGAAATTGCATTCCACTTCTTTTTCAAAAGGAAATAGTCTGATTTGGTTTTGGGGCTTTAAGAGAGAAGGAAGTAAAAATAGGGTAGAAAGCAGTACCTCAGTGAAGAGGAGACAGTTCAGAAAAGAGGAAAGGAAAAGGTCTGTGAAATATAAAACTTTTGATGAGGTTTCTCTGTACTTGTGTAATTCCTGCTTGCCACAGATAGCAGCCGTCTTCTTGGAACTAATCAGTTTTTAGATATATGGGCAGTGCACACCATGGGGAGGGACTCAGTCCCCAAATAAAGCACTAAGTTGCCAAAATAACTGCACAGAAAGAACAGATGCAATAGCAGTTTTATTATCTGGACTACTACCTCTAGCTCTTCAGAGACTATCTGACTTAAAATCTAGTAGCGAAAGGATAAGACAATAGTATTTTTAAATTAAATCGTGTTACAGAAATTTCATCACGAATATAGCTGGTCTTTTAGGCCTCCTGAGAAGATAAGACTTTTTATTTCCTCTAGAACTATTCTGTTGATGGATTTTGCTTTAATGCACAATGTATCAAAATAACAATTGCCTGGTACTTGGCAGGTGCAAACCAATTTGTTCAGCTTGGAATGCTTGATGACTTTTTATGATGGCTGTGACACTACATTTGTTTGACTAGTGCACTGAGCATACAGTAAAAAAAGATGCCAGAAGGCAAATTCATGACGAAAGAACTGATCTGAAAAGAAAATCATTGAAGAGCATTGTTTGTATTGGTATTCTTTACTGATCGGACACTTTGAATGACTCTGTAACAGTCATAGGCATAAAAGCTATCTAGCCTGTTACAGGCTTGTATAGAAGGTTTGCAATAAACTGTGTAACTCCTTTTCTCTCTGCAAGCTTTTAATCAAACTGTAGCATAAAAAGCTTTTCTTTCAAAAATTAACTATTTTAAAAATATGTTCAAAATGTATATATTTTTAAAAATAATTGTTTCTCTGACAAAGTTTTACACTTTTATAATGTGAACTTCACAACTCCATAGGCCCTTATCAAATTATTTATATTTGTGGAGAACTTCCTTACTTCTCACTTCACGTAGTGTTCCAAGACACAATTCTTGAGAACAGTATATATGTCAGGAAACATTAAAATATTGTACCAAAACCTTTGAGAATTCTTGGCCAACTAGGGTAAACAGGTGTAAATTTAAACTGGTGACACATGCCCATTTATACATGAGTCTTTTTGTTCCCAGCTGAAGGCCTTTCATTCTATTTCTCAAAGTGAGTTCACATACGTTTTTCTAATACTGTGTTTAAGTTTCCAGACACATTCACTTGCACATTTTTTTAGTACTGCAGTACCTTTTTCCACCAGTTTGATTTAGACAGTCTACTCTCCTACATTCCATTTAGATTTAAATCCACTTTTTGTACTCTACATTGAAAATGTAATGTCTCACAGCCTCCAATGGATCCCTCTTTCCTCTAGACACAGAGAGCCACAGTTTTCTTCTTATAACAATTGTCTAAATGTATCCAATGGCATGGCAGCGGGTCCTGATAACAGATGTGGCAACAGCTGGAGAAATCTTTTTTTTGCATTTGAAATTGATGCTTGATTCTATGTACAGCCAAATAAATCTCTGGCATTGCAAACATGTAAATTCCTGTGGATGCCTTTGACTATGCTGAAGAAATATTTGTTTTTCTTTCTTCTCTCCATTTAGGGGTTACAATGTTAATAGTGAATTGGCTATTTGAGCCCTCCTTCAGTAGAAGTGTTACTCCCCACCTTGGTAATGACTTTGGGAAATTCTCAGGGAAAACGAAAGTATAGGAATGCACACAAATTTCTGAAAACCTGAAGCACTTGCTCTTGTTTGCAGGATGGTTAGAAACTGGATGCCATCTCAGGTGTTGGAAACACCCCTAGGATATGCAGCAGAATGTGAGGTTTCCAGGATGTAGGCAAGGGAGAGTAAGAATTTGTCATACATTTTTCAGGTCTCCTCTTTTTCTTCATTAAAAGAATGAGCTTTATAGACCTACAGAGCCTTGTCTTTGGATGAAAGTTCAAACTGAGCAAAAAGTATTCAAAAAATCATCACTTAAGACTGTATAAACCTTACACCTAGCTGTTTCTGTTGATGTTGTCCCCATTACAACTTTTTCTTTCAATCACGCTCTCAAAGTTCTGGTTAAGTTTAGTGGGTGAAATTCTAGTTTCAGCTTTTTACTGCATACTACTAAGCCAGGCTACAGACTATAAAGATCAACATGTTCTGATGAAGGAGGCTCTCTTGTTGTGGTGTTTAGACTTAAACTATAGCAGGGCATTAACTAGGAATGTGTTCTGCTGGAACAGTACTTGGAGCCATCCAAAAGTCTGCCTGTTTCTTAGGATTATCTGTTACTACATTTCTGCAACACACATGAAAAGAATGCCTCCTCAAGAACAGCATTTCTGATGCCTCTGTTACAATTGGTATGGATGAAATTCTGACTAGCCTTTAGTTTCTTCAGGGCCCTGATTTCCTGCAATAACTCCTTTGCTGTCCAATCTTGTGTGGTCAAGTGGAGGACCTTCTAGTTGTTATCTAGATGTTACTTTGCAGCAGATAGGCACCACATATGGCATCTAGAACCAACTCTGTAACAGAAAATTTGTATTGCCTTTGAACAGCGAGTTCCTAAACGCAGCGAGCATCTGGTATCATAAACTTAACCATAAGCAACAGATCTTTGATGGCTTAAAGTGTATAGAGAAGAAACTCATGCTATTTCTCTTCTGCCTGCCACTCTCCTTATTTTACCTGCCCTACAGGGAATCAAGCATCTGGAATCAATTAGATGAGTCCATATTCTGAAAGGCTCTCCCAATAACTGTTAAACAGAAATGTGGTTTTTCAGGTAGCAGCTGCAGATGTTCTGGCTAAGGATAACAGGAGTTCAACTCTTTGCCTTCTGTTTACCAACCTGGAGAAATTAATCTCTTTATGAGGGTAACGTTAAGTATATAGACTTGTATGTAAGTAAACAGATGACTCTCTACATAATGTATAACCAGTCACTTCACCCAGAAGGGTTGAAAGCATGTCTGGTGCTTTCTTTTCCAATGCGTTTTGACATCCAAGAGTAAAAAGAGGCATGAAAGAACTGAAGTTGAAGCATAGCTGTGCTTGGGCCAATGGGTATTTAAATAAGTTATGGATTTCTGTGCTGTTAGTGTTTTATTGCAATACATAACTTATTAGTATATATTGGGCAGTGTTAGAGAAATGCGTATATGAACTCATAGTTGGTATGAATCCAATTAAAATAATTACATGAAAATGATGATTTCTGAGATTAATCAACTACATTTTTTTTTTTTAATTTTTACTTTCTGAGACTCAAAAGCATCTACTAACCAGCAGAGGGGGGTGAGAGGTGATTGTCCCACTCTGTTATGCACTGGTCCTGTCTCAGCTTGAATACTGTGTGCAGTTTTGAGCACCACAGGGTAAAAAGTATATAAAGCTATTGAGTTGTGTTCAGAGAAGGCTGCAACATTGGTGAAAGGTTTAGAGGGGAAGCAGTACAAGGAGTGGCTAAAGTCACTAGGACTGTTCAGCCCAGAGAAGGGGAGACTGCGGAGTGACCTCATCAACATCTACAGTTTCCTCACAAGAGGAGGAGGAGCAGCAGTCTCTGATCTCTTCTCTCTGGCGACCAGTGATAGGACCCGAATGAACAGCAGGAAGATGTGCCACAGGGAGAGTTAGGTTGGAGGGTACGTAAAGGTTCTTTGCTTAGAGGGTGGTGGAGCACTGAAGCAGCTCCCCCGAGGAAGCAGTAATGGCATCAACCCTGACAGTATTCCAGAAGCCTTTGGACAACGCTCTCAGGTACACAGTGTGATTGTTGGGATTTTCCTGTACAGGGACAGGAGCTGGACTTGATGACCCTTGTGGGTCCCTTCCAACTCAGCACTTCCTATGATTCTGTGATTCTATGTTGAAACAGCACATGAGGTGGCATAACATTTAGAGGACAGCTTTCCACTGTACTTATGATTTTGGTTTTTTTATACTTTCATGATAAAGAGAAAGCAGATAAAATTCTGAGGCTTTAGCCTTTTGTTTAACTCTTTGCCTTCTAAATCCTGAAAGATTCACCATGTTATAAGCAAGCGTGTATCCGGCTCTTGGGAAATCTTGGATTAGTTTCTAATGGACTTAAAACTCATTTCAATGTTTTGTAGGAACTGCATCAGGCTATTTTTCACAACTGAGAACACACACTGGACAAAGCACAAGGTCATGCTGATTTTCAGATTTCTGGTTTGAACTTTTGTAAATGCAGGCCCATCAATACTCTTATGAAACATATAGAAATTATTATCTTTGACTTTTTCACTACAGACCAAGAAACTGATATGCACACATGTCATGACAAATTTACAGATCACAAAATAGGGGACCCCATCATAAATGCAAGAGCTCTAAGCTAAGCTTACCATTTTAATTATTTGATCGTGCTTCTTTTAACTTAACTTCTCTGAAATTAATTGCTTTAACTGAGCAAAGTTCTTACAATGCCTGTGACATCAGAGATTTCATAAGAAATTCATATTTCTGCAAATAAAGAATACTTTCAGGAACAAGAACTACTTCCTACATAATCCACCATTCTCTGAAATACAATAGACAGTGTCCTTTGATCAAGAAGTACAGAATTTAAATCCTGAAGCAAATAAAAAGTGCTATTATAATAGGGCAATTGCCACTGAAATTCTGTTGTATTTGAGAAATCAAAGGCCATATAATTAGACTGAGAGTTGTGAAAACTGTAATAGCCATTGTGTGATGTTCTACAGTGAATGGGAAGTAGCAGTAACCAATACACTCGATAGGATAATGCAATATTGACCGTCATTATCAACTCATCCAACAACTAGGGTATTTTTTTTGGATTCCTGTTTCCAATTCCACAAATGAAAATCAGAGGCAAACCCCATGGCACGGTGGGAAAGAAAATATGGAGATCTATGAGAGGAGATGTATAAGGTGCCATAGAATAAAGAACTTGGGCAACCCTATATGTGAAGTTCAATCCCTAAACTAATTTATTATGTAGCAATGTATATTTGCATTCTTAGAGAGTGACCCTCAGACGTTCTCACATTATGTATGAATGATTAAGCTCCAAAATATTCAGTATATTAAAAAAAAAACCCTCAACAAGTCATAGGCTACATTCATTCTCCATGTAGAGATACTAAGCCTGTAACATTTTTCTCATAGCTGTTACTATAATAATTTAAAATACTAGAACTGCCATAAGGAAAAGTAAATAAAAGAGTCATCTTCAGGCATGTTTGTGCGATGATCTTAACCAGTTATACAGCAAATAAAACAAGTTCCCACACAAAATGCAAATACCCTTGTTCATGTCTCACTGATGTAATTTTTTTGGCTTCTCTGAAGGTATGCCTAACTGGGATGAGACAAAGCGCACATCCAGCATAGTCTGTTCAGTAAATGTGCAGAGGCACTCAAAGGGAAAAAGACTAAGTCCAGTTAGTGGTGTGATCTCTTGATCCAGGGACTGCTAGGAAACTAGCATGAATTATGGAAAAGTTAACGGCTATTTTAGTTTACAACATCAGCAATCAGGCTTGTGGGCCTGTTCACTGTGCCAGGTTTGTCAGGAAATTATTTTTTTCCTGAAATGTCTCTTGACACTGGAGGTAGAATCTACTACTTGGATGATTTAGAGCTCCTTGGAAATATCTGCCGCTCATGGATAACTCCTCTCCTGGCTAGAATCTTCTGGCTTTGGAAACCGAGGCCAATGTAAAACTTCATGGTCCCAGATAAGATCCAAGATCAAACTCTTTAAGCTTTTCTTATTTGGAAGGAATTTGTCCTAGAAAACCAAATCACATTGTTGACAAAATTAAGTCAGAGATACTCCACATGACTTATAGAGTGGTGTCCAGGGTTTCCTGAGATCTAGGGGATTTTCTACTTCCACTTCCATCTCTTTCACACTTTAATGAAATCCAGTAGATTTTTCAAAAGTAAATTTCTCTTGTTTTCAAAATATCTCTTAAAAAATGTTTTAGCTTTTCTAAATGAAAGCTTTAGTTTGAATGGCTACGTAGGAGGGAAGAATTCTTAGCAGGACAACTTGTATTAAAAGATGTTCTACATCTTAAAACAGTCTGAGAAGAAAAACTCAGACAATACAGGCTTGTAGTTTGTAAAATGGGGCTGCCTTTGGAAGTGAGACCTATGAAGCTAGCAAAATGTTATAGGCTTTTTAATGACTCCTGATATTTGAGGCAGCTATAGCAACCTTTTAGGAGTCTGAAAAAAAAAGACCAGTTTGAAGAAGAGGTGTTCGCAATAAGCTGCTTGAAGTCAACACATGCACACAGAGTAAAATCACAGGCATAACTCTGCCAAATCCAGCTAATCCACAAACACCTTAACTTTGCGAGTACTGAATCCCTTCATCTAGCTATCAAAAGCATGACAGTTGAAACAGTGAACATACTTGTACTGTTATAGATTTTACAGGCATAACATATTTCTATGGCATGCATACCATATTCAATGTTAATATTCACTGATTCTGGTGCTAGAAGGGTCACTTGGAGGCATGTGATCTTCAGATCTTTCTGAGCGTGATTAACCCAGAACCCTTCGTCTGCGGGGCTGGAGACAACTTTGGATCCTACTCAGGGATTCACAGGCCTGTGCTGAGGCACGTGTGGGTTTCTGGAAGAAAAAACACAGCAAAGAGAAGACTAAAAGAATCTGGGTGGAAAAGTGTAAAGCGAAGGAGCTGACAAAGTGATGAAACTGGAACCTTTTAAAAACAAAAATGTGATCTTTTGATTGTGTACCTTTTCGGTTCTTTTTTCTACTATTTTCTCCCATTATCATCCACCAAGGACTGTACTGAGTATTTTAATTCTGCTCATGCAGATAAGATGAGGAAACACTCTACGGTCTTTTCTGATGTCCCTTTCACCTTCTTCTCAAACAATACTTTCTCTCCAAATAACTGGCAGGAAGATCCATTTCTAGGACAATACAAACACTTAATATTTGATTATATTTTTCTGAAGTATTAGTACAGTCCTGTGAAAGGTGATCTTCATCCAAACACTGAAAAATGTTTCAAAGGGGTAGGCGGTCAAAGTCATGACAGCCATGTGGCTTCAACAGTCCTGTTGTGAACTACCCTCATCAGAAAATATTCATTCGATCTCTGGATATTACTGCTGTCATCACCAGAAAGAATGGTCAAAAGGAAAGGAAAGGGAGTTTTAGCCAAAAAAGTTTTCTCTTATCTTGGTTTAAGGATACATTAACTTTTATCTGGTCCCTAGAGTTCCCAAGAAACCATGAGGAGGTGTGTGGTTCTTAAGGTCTTGACACCCCTACCCTTCTGTACCTCCAGTAGGAAGGAGTCAGCACAGTACTGTAACCCATCTTCACGCCCAGCTTCTGATGCGTGCTCATCCTGGGTCACCGCTCTGCAAGCAGCTGTGTGAAATGGCATTTATGTACCGCACTGGGGTGGAAGAAGAGGAATGAGGAATGCAGTATCAAACTAAAACTGCCAGCAGCTACTCCCTGAATCTCTAAGACTTCATTCTCTCTTCTGATGGGGAGGAGGCACACTAAACACTGATGGTAATGGCAAATAGACAGGTCAAGCAATAAATGTAGTTGCTTGGCTTTTTGTTCAACACCTTTATTTTTTGCTACATTTTTTTAATTAGAGTTTTAATTACAGATGAGCCATCTAAAATAATAACAAACTTGTTTTCTCTTTTTTAAATCCTGCTTATTTATACACATTTATATTCCCAAAAGTTATCAAGTGGCAGATGATAGTTCTAATTACCTCTTCAATGTGCAATGCTTGTCACATCATGGTTAAATTTTTTTGACGGTTCTGACCTTTTACTCAGTTGATCATGAGGATAAGATGATCCAAGGTGTTTTGGCATCCTCTCAGTAACTGCTCTGAAATAGTTTGGTTGACTGCAAGGGTAATTAAAAATATAATGACAATAACTGCAGAACTCATGAAAAAATTATAGGTCAGTGCTGCTTCTTTACTGCCATTTCCACAGTGATAAAGAAATTACTGTTAATTATCAGGTTATTGCCATACTTAATTCTGTTAATTCTAGGCTATCCAAACAACGTAGAGAAAAACAAATCACTATATTTGGTTCATCCACCAAGATGGCAGTAGTGTCCCTCGATCATTCATTCTAGGAATACTGTATTTCTGTTAATGAGGTTATCTACCACTCTATAACCAGTACACAGAGGTTAAAAATTTTACTTAGAGATATCAACCGGTCTCTTTCAGGGTGGTTCATGCACATGTATGCACCTGGTCTCTTGAAAATATTCCTTCTAGTGTTGTGGCAGTTATATTTTTCTTTCTTTAGGCCCAATCTGGCAAAGCAGGAGGCTATGCCAAGCAGAAGAGGGCTTTGCTGACTACAATGCTCAATAACTCCGGGCACAAAATCTCACCCAGACTACAACTGGGAGAGAAATATAAAAATTATGACTCTAGGGTAAAACTGGGAGGTAGACCAAAATGAATTCATTTTCATTATGACTAATTCAGGAAAACGTCTCTCTCTTGGAAAGTGTTTAAGCACATACCCCTTTGATTTCAATGGGAGTAGAGGGAACCTTACAAGATCTGAATTGGCAAATTTTCATCTCAAGGCTGTGTTTTCATCTTTTGAAAGTATACACATATTTTTATTCTGTTTAGAAATCATATAAATGACTTTTAAAGTAATGTTTTGAATCAGAACTCGATGTTTGATCCTATGTTTATGCATATAATTGTTTCTCCCTGTTTTTTGGTAATTTCAAAGAAAATGAGAAAAGTAAGATTGTTTAATAGATCATATATCTACTCCAAAACCTACTGAGAAAAACCCATACTTACTGTAGTCCTTAGCTGCTGTAGGATCATGGAGCATTTCCCTGGGAAAGCACCGGTCTTACTCCTCCAAACGTCATTGAAATTTTCCTAGGATAGATGTGAACACGATGCATTTTTTTCCTGTAAAATCAATAACAAATGCCCTTTTTGTTTCACTGTGCCAAAGAAGCCAGTTCAGCTATTGCCTTCTATACTTTTTTTTACCTTTCCTAAATTCTGGATAGAGTATATTTTCTAGTTAGCAATTTTTCCTGTTGTCTTTGTAGCTTTCTTAACAAAGAGATGCTGACAGCCTTGTCTTCCCTTGCTCATCTAATATTTTTTGTAATTCCAGTGCAAATGACAGTACAAGAACTATTTCACTCTGTGCTATTCTCCTCCTGGTCCTCTTTTTTTGTGTACATGCTGAAAAACTCCTGAAGCAAGTATGGTGAGGAGCAGACAGGAGGTGATGGTCAGGATCTTTTGGTTTGCAGTGTTGACTGATAAAAATATCAGAGGCACAACTGATTTCCAAGCATCCTGACACTCTTACTGTTCTTCACTCTGTATACTGCTCAACTTTATGTTCATGAGAATCAAAGGTGCTTTTCATAGTGACTTAAATAGAAAAAAGGCTTAAGTACAGTCAAGATCATTCCAGACCTCATACCACATCGCTTGCAACTCCCTGTTTTGACTAGCTCAAGTTGAAGAATTCTTTCCATTCAGGGCAATGGACTTCAAAAGGCTCCATGGCCTCAAGTGGCAAAAGTGTTACAATCTTCTTCAGAAATCTGTCTTCAGGATGTTAAGGGACCTACAACAATAAGAATATTTTATATGGTATATTAAAAGGAAAATAAAAGTTAAAATTTGTGTGAAGAAGTAGGGCTTGATATTGTAAAAATAATCTGTAACATAGAATAATTCTTCTAGTCCCTCACTGCCATTGTCGACTAGTATTTTGTTCTTCAGGACAAGTTTTTCGTTATAAACCTCAGCAATGATTAAGATGAGATAAGAGGAATTATGAATTTCTGCCTTACCACTAGAATTTAATTACCTTTCAGTAAGTGGGACTCTGAATCTTAAAACCTGTGAAACCTAAAGGTGTGATACCACAAAAGAATTGAATTATTCCTCCCAATTTGGTACCATGAACTACACAGTTTGAACTTTTCCCTGCACTTCATTTTAGAGAATATTAATTAAACAGTTAGTCTTGAAATGCCTGAAAACATCATTAAAATGTATCAGTCTGAAAAACAACAACAAAAACCTGGAGAAATAATTGATCCCTGAGAAATTTTGTGGACGGGTGTTTGGGAACAACAAAGAAGTTAAAAGTTTAGCTAAGTTACATTGTAAATTCATTAGATCAAAGATTTTTTTACTACAGATGAGTTTTGTACACTTCTTGTGTTTTATCTCAAGATAGTGTCAGATATCTGAGTTATATCCCTTGCGCAAAATACTGTATCTTCTCCTTTCTAGTGATTTTTAAGCAAATGTTTAAAATTCTTTGTTTTTTTTTAAAAAAAGTAATAGATAACAAGCAAAGTGTCCTTGCTAATATTCCCTCTCTCATCTAATACCCCTGTAGATTAGCACAGATTGCACTAGAACAAATGATCCTCACTCTAAACTGTCACTTGCTGAATAGATGAATTTGTGCCTGTTTTTGCATGCAATCAGCCCGTAAGAAGACTAAAAATAACCACACAGAACTGCAATATGTGGAAAGCATCATAAGACACCATAAGAGAGGGCATTTCAGTCACTAATGACTGAATTTAGTCCAGTACTGCTTCAATACACTACCTGACTGTCCATTGCTTTGGTGCACCAGGTGGCAAAGATGTGGCAATTACTGTTCTGTGGCAGAATGATGAGTTGACTTACACGAATTGGAAGATCATTGCTTCAAGAGTTAGTGCTTCAGTAAACCATACAGTTATTATGTTTCATTGCTGAGCTGGTGGTTTAAAGAAGTCAGTATTTTAAAAGAAATAATAATCACTTAGTTGTTAATTTAACTTTAAATTCAGTTCAAATATTTTGTTCAAAAGACAGTAAGTTTTGAATAAAACGCAGATACTCTTGAAGCTGGCTGCAATTGCTCAACATCTTCAGTATGTTCAGGAGTGAATGCTATCCTTTGATTAAAAAGGCCCTTTTTCTCTTGAACTCAATGATCTCTATGGGCCTCACCCAGGCAGCTTGTGCTAATTACTATACATCTTGCTAAGCTAACAGCAGGCATTCTGTCTAAATTGCTGAGATAACTTGCATGAGGCAGAAAGGCACAAATCAGTTTGTTTCCTAAAGTGATTTTTGCCAACTGATAGGAAGAGAAACTATTAAAAATATAAAATTTGAAAATCTAGTTAAAAAAACCAAAATAGTTTGCCGTGCTTTAACCCCAGACAACAACTAAGACCCACACAACTACTCGCTTACTGCCCTCTGGTGGGATGGGGAAGAGAATCAGAATACTGAAGGTGAGAAAACTCATGGGTTGAGATAAAGACAGTATAATAAATAAAAAAAGCTGTACACACAAGTAAAACAAAGAATTCATTCACTGCTTCTCATTAGCAGGCAGGTATCAGTTATCTCCAGGAAAGCAGAGTTCCATCACACATAACAGTCATTTGGGAAGACAAATGCTGTGAATTCGAATGTTTCCTTTCCTTCCTTTTCCTTTCCCCAGCTTCATATCCTGATCATGACATCATATGGTATGGGATATCCCTAAGCTCAGTTGTGGTCAGTTGTGTCACCTGTGCCCTTCTTGACATCTTGTGCAC
Source organism: Cuculus canorus (assembly GCF_017976375.1). Classification (NCBI taxonomy): domain Eukaryota; kingdom Metazoa; phylum Chordata; class Aves; order Cuculiformes; family Cuculidae; genus Cuculus; species Cuculus canorus. Next base: position 61,519,968 of record NC_071441.1, read on the forward strand.
ATTCCTAGCCTCCTCGCTGGGAGTGGGGAGTGCGAGAAGTAGAGACTGCCTTGAGTCTGTGTAAGCACTGCTCAGCCGTTAACTAAAACATACCTGCATTATCAGCAGTGTTTCCAGCACAAATCCAAAACATAACCCCTTACCAGCTACGGTGAAGAAAATTAATACTACCCCAGCCAAAACTAGCACATGGCTTTATATTTTCTTTCCGGAAATATCTTGAACAATACAGCCAGTGCTTTATGATTCCATTGTCTGGCTAACAGTCCATTTTATCACACAACAACTGGCCAGAATTTACCTTTCCATACACTCACAAGTTCTTTTTCACAATTTATATCTGATTTGCAATCATTCCTGTGTTCTTCAATAGAGTTAGATTATTTTTGTAGCTTTAACTGATTTTCCGAACTCTATGTTCTTGTATAAAGAGTTTTGCACTTCAAAAAAGTTTGGCTTTGTTTTCTTTTGGTTTTTATGTTGAGAAGGCAGATTCTGTGATTAATAGCTGTCGATGAGTGTGCATAATTACATCTTTCCTTATAGCTGAAATGTTTGCAGAGCTGGTGTAGGATATTTTGAAAAGTGTGCCTTTTGCTCATTAAAATGGTAAAAGTTTATGTGGGCATAGAAGCCATGTTTCCTGTGAGAGGAATGAGGGCCAGTACTGAATGGCATTACTCATTCAGGAAACCAAATAGGCTTATTTGGGTTCTATTTGCATGAGAAAGGACTGCTCTGTACATTGGGAAGGATTGTAGAAAGAAATCTACACACACTCAACTCCTGACATGTCTGACATGTTGATTAAGGCCTTTCATGAGCAGAGAATTTGGTTGCAGCCTCCCACTAACACATTAGGCACTATTAGCTGCTCTGCAGTTCTGCAAGCAACACATTGGGAAAAAAGGGGGGTATTTGCTTTACTCAGTACTTTTTCATAGAGGAAAAGCATAAGATATGTGTCAAAAACTGTCTGCAAGCTCTAGCCTTAATTAAGAGCATTTTCTAGTAAAGACAGTAAGTAAAATAGCTGCAAAACCACTAGCTTTAGAGTGGAACCAGAATGACTTTGCCTTGCCCATGGCGCGATGCTGGAGACTGAGTGGCACTGCACCAGGTACAGCAGGACTTGCTGTCCTTTCAGTATTGTGAAAAAATGCTTCAGCTGGAAAGTGTGCATGACAAGCATGAAAGCAAGGCAGGGAAGCCTGAATCCAATCAGGAGCTTCTGCATCCAGGCTGAAGTGGATTTAACGTTTTATCTGGGAGAAGAGGAACATTCTGCTAATCCCAATGTGTGCAATGTGGGCCCAGAGACACAAAAGCAGACAGGATGGGGCTTGCTAGTTGCAAGATGTAGCTAGCAGGTTAGAAGACAGCTGTGATTTCAACAGATGGCTCAACTTTCTCTGTTTAAGCCACCTCCAACACAGCCATGAAAAATGACACACTTGGCAGACTACTGGAACCAAGATCAGTCCCTCAGGGCTTTTCGGTTATGCCACATGCCCTGCAGCAGCACAGAAAGTGAAGCTGAACAAGTGGCTGGTATCCATCCTCGCTCATCTTCTCTCCTCCTACTATGGATTTTGTGTTGTGAGGGTAACATCTCCAGCACAGACTTTCAGCCTCCTGAGCAGACATCCTGAAAAACACAGGCTCTCTGGTCTGGGGGATGGTTGTTGAATAGAACTATCTTATGTTTAGAAAATACACTTGGCCATTTTCCCAAGAATGTTTCATTCTAATGAGAAATAGACACCCTAGGTCTACAGGAAGGTACTTATATAAGAAGAAACAGGATTACAAAGGCTATATGCTAAAATTCTTCTGCCTCAAGAGGTTTGGTGAAAAGAGAGATATTGTAATGCCCACAGGCTGTGATACAACTGAGCTGGTACCTTGGGCAGATGGACTAGAACATTATTATTTAAGAAACCCATACACAGTTTGCTAGTTAATACACAGGTAAGCTAGTTGTATACATAGTCTTATGGTAGCCTTCCCTATCACAGCAATTTACAACCATAGTGAAAAATGCCACATGTAACATACCATACCTAGACAAAATGGAGTTTCAGTGCCCCATTAGCCCGTGACATCCAAACAAATGTCTATTGGAATAACGAAAAGAATTTCTTCCAAATGAAGGATAATTTCTGACCTTCAACCTAAAGCCAAGAACCACTCTCAGCCACTGATTGAAAATAAGATCTTCTTTACAATAGCTTCTAGAAGCAGAAATAAAGAGGTGATAGGATGACAGGGTTTAAGGTCACCAGTTTTTAAATGAAAATCTGATTTGTTTGTGGCCTGATTTAAGTTTGTGCTTCTATCACCAAAAATTACGTTGAAGATTAAGGACTTAATTTTAAATGAAAAGTTGCAAATGGCTGAGTTTCATTGCAGTTTAAAAGAATAATTTCATGCTCAAATACTAAAGACTTCTAAATATTAAGGTCTACTGTGCATACTATACATTGTTTTGGCACTTTGCCTCTTTACTAAATGGTACTGATAGACTAGAGAGACTTCAAGAATTAGTTGAAAATAGATCAAGTGATCAGAAGGAAAAAGGAAGGAATTAAGAGAGCTATATATGTAGAATAAAATAAAGTGATGATTAACGACAGTAGGAAGCCAGTCAGCATGATATACATACCTGAATTCTGTGTCTTTTTTGCTTCTTGAGTCTTTATGGAGAAAAAGCTACTTGACAATGGGATCCAGGTTTGAAGCTTCAGAATAAAATCTTCAATGTGCAGTGGTGCTATACCCGTTGCGGTGCCTCTTTGAATTGTGCCAACAGCCCTTTGCTAACTCATTTGCCTGCAAAGTTACTCTGCAATATGATTCTTATTAATTGTTACCACATTATGAAAATTGACAGGGTGTCAGAATGTAACAGTGTTAGCCAATGTCACCTCCTTTTCATCACTGGTTGTCATTGCCTTCACACTGTCCTCTTCTCTGAGGAGACAAACAAATGTTTGGCGTGGTCGGGTGATGAATGAGATCTAAAGGATGATTCAAATCACAGAGAGACTAGAGCCATGCCCCATCATTAGCATTCTTATTCATTGTGTCTAAAGAGCAATGCACCTGTGGTTAAGATACCTGGAATCAAATTACATTTGGAATTTGATTCCCGTGAAAACTCAATAGGGTAATAAAGCAACATGCAAGGAAACAAGCTGCAGAGGGACAAAAGGATAAAGTGATGACACAATGTCTCCTACAATGAATAGGAGACTTCAATTTTTATTCCAACAGCAAAGTTAAGAAAACTCCTGGATATGAAAATAAGAAGGTTTACACTCATATGAAAACACATCAAAATATGCCAAGATAAGAAATAATAATTTTTCAACCCAGTATGCAGAGGGAAAAGTTTTGAGCCAGAGAAGACACTGAGAGTTGGCTTCACGGGTTCTGCTACATCAGAGCCTGAACTCTGCTTTCACAGAAACATAGGCAGGCCTTCTTTACCAGTGACCTTCATCTGGCTGCGGCCACCCAAAAGCATGTTGATTTGGACTGAGCAGGATTTAAGGGGAATGTTTACTTGAAAATACTTGAATGTTATCCATTAGGAGGACAGCATTGCGAAGATGCTTCATATGCTGGAATATTCTTATTCCAAACAAAATCCAAGCTTGTTCTAGGAAACTTTCCAGATGGAGTGAAAGTGTAACGTTCAGGCAGCTCTGCACTGTGCATGCACATCACTGGGCCTGAGAAAAACCCCTCCCTATTCCTTCTGTTGTTCCTTCACAAAGCAGCCTATGTTCCTTGTGCTATTTTCCTCACTTGTATGAAAAGATAAGAGCAGGAGAGGGCTGATAATGCTGTTGACTTGAGCGTCATCTTGCTATCCTCTAAAGCAGGCTGTGGTGTGAGGGAGTAATGAATCTACGCTCGACTGTGCCAAAGACAGAGTTTTCTCCTTAGATGAAGAACGCAGAGGCCCCAAGTCATTCTCAGCATGTAAAAATATTGATCAGACTGGCTTTATAACCCACTAGATTGCATAGAATGACTTTGGAACAAGCTGTCATTCTGAGTCTATATGTTTCAGTGAGACATAAGAACAAATCTTAATATTTCATATCATACAAATTATAGTACTTCAGCTCAAGCTATCAAATCATTCACAGCTTTGAGACCTGCAATACGTGTAGACAAGTGAATGAACCAAACTCTGAGAACCTGAGTCTGATCTGCTGTTTGCTACTACAACCCCTAATTTCTTTATGGAGTTACTCACGAATACAGTAAACTTGAGGGAAGAACTTGGACAAAAATATTTTTAGCTAATTAAATTACAAAGTTATAGCTGCCTTTCTTAATAGAGTCTTTCACACTTTCCTATCTTTTTCCTTCTTATTTAAAAAGCTAAGGAACAGCTGCATGTGTCTCTGAAAAATGCGATACTGACAATTTTCTTCTTTCTTTTCTTTGGAATTTTTACAGTCACTGCTTAACTGTCATGAGCTATTTAAACAAATACAAATAGAGTCACAGTGACATTGTAACAGCTATAAGTCTTTTCATGTTGGTGCAAGACACTGCCTACACAGATGTGCAGAAACACAAAAGCATAAGTAAAGCCACATATGTGTTGCTACTCTGCTTTACTTCTGAGTGAATAAATTCTAAAGCAATCAGTAGTAGTCTGTAGTTCATTTAAAGTCAGAGAACAAATAACAGGGGTTAGAGCAAAAGTAGCAGCAAATCTGAAGATTTTTGAAAAACTTAGCCCCCTAGCTTTTCCTATGGAGATTTAATTTTGACATTCCACTGACATATTTTTCTTTTAAGGTGCTCTACAGCTCAGTAAAGCTCACATGAACATCTGTTCATCACTATAAAAGTTTATAGTGACCTGTGAATTTGAAATTTAAATCAGGTAACATTTCAGGTTATAACTTTTAGATTAAAAAGAAACAGCTTGGCATTGTAAATGAACCGATGCTGGCAGAACGGTTGGACCGCAACTACCTTTTTTTTTTTTTTACCTTAAAACAAAAACCATATGGGGTTGATGTTAGCCAATGCCATTTTCTCAGGGTACAATTATATACATCTGTTATTGCAATAAAGAAAATAGTTGTCTAGTAAGATGCATCTGCTGGCAGAAAATTTTCCAAAATTAATATTAGCATATAAACCTGCTCTTTTACTGATCCTCATTCTTTCTGTTCCAAATGTCCCTCTCATATTTTTCAGCTACCTCCTGCTATTTTGCTCCTTTCTGCTTATTGCTTCTCTGATCGAGAGCCATAAGGAACCAAATCCTGTTCATTCACTCAGCTAGCCCCATCTGTCTTACTGTGTACATTTAAGCTATGTCTTCATTGTCAAAAAAGCCTTTTTTTTTACAATGACATAACTGGATATGTTAGCTAGCTTTATGTCAAATCCTAATGGATTGAAGTCTTTGGCCATGATGTAAGTAGGTGAGGTCAGGCTGTATTGGTAACCTCACCTAGTTACACGGTGGTAGAAAAAAAATATTACTCTTGCCTTGTCTCAGCTAGGATCTTAAATCAAGACACTTAATATTCATTAGTTATTTGGATGTAAGATAACCACCTGGTTTTGGAAGAGAATGGAAAGAAAAACAGTAAAACCATTACTTTTTTAAATATCATTGCAAATTTATTGGTATAAATATTGGTAGAGTTCTTAATCTCTGTAGCTGCCAAGTTACGAGATTCAGTAATTGGAAAGTACTTTCCAGCTACTGCTTCCAGCCATGTATTTCAACTGTATTCTCATTTCATATTGGCACAGATCAAATGCACAAGCAAGGAAGTCCTGATAAATATAGATCATAGTACAGAGGATGCTGTGGGGCATACCAATGGAGAGAATTACAGAGCATTTTATGATTTTGCATGTATATTATACACTATTATTTAGCATCATTCTCATGCATTTGAATCTCAAGAAGATGAATTGCAAGATGTCTCCGTCACAAGAAAATTACTGTAGGATTTTCACTGGCTTGATTAATTTGCAGACATATATGTGAAAATGTTTACAATGAATTCACATGTTTTTTTATACTGAAGTTTGGGAATAATCTCTCTGCCAAAACTAGGTGGCATGAAGATGACACCATATAATCTAGAAAATTATTTTATCAACATTTATTAACACAAAAAAAATTCTTGTTGTTACTCATTCTTTGCTCTACCTCAGACAAGGCCCTACTCAGATACTACTATTTTAATAGGATAATTTTTTCATCTTTGGATGTATTGTTGTTAAATTTTATGTTATATGAAATGTTATATATATGTTATAAGAAATAGCTAGACAACAGGTAAAATTATGCTGAAATTACTTCAGTCAGCATGTCTGTTATTTTTTAGCCAACTCTGCAACTTACCAAAACTCCCACAAATCTTTCAAAAATATTTTTTATATGTTACAGTAATAGAGATTAAAATCCTATGTGCCTTCTGCCTGTTGAAAATACATGTTCAAAACAAAAATAAATTTTTTTTTGGCATTCCAGACTCTGCTTTTTTTCCTGGAAAATAATGCAATATATCCAGGAGTGGCACTGTGAGCTGAATACATTTTCTGATCACTATCTTCTCTGGAAAGTGACATGCCCTCAAAATTACAGAAATGTGTCCCTCTTCCTTGCTTTCTCTTTCTCAGCTGCAACTTGCCCAAATCAAGCTTCCAACTTCACTTTCAGTTTTTCTCCATTCCTTTTCCAAGTTCTTTCTTACACCTACCTTTAATTTCCCCACTTGTTCAAAACTGCTTCTATCACATACTCAAAACGGAGGAAAAAAAAACCCCACAGATTGCTCCTGGTTTCAACATTTTCCAACAAAGAACAGCCAAGGTTTAGGTGAGGAACAGCAGCTTATTGCTCCAGCAAAAGAAGACTAATGGAAAGGACTCCAAAAACAGGGTGTTCCCTGCACCTATGGAGGGAGGCAAAGAGATGGTCTTCAATACCTTCATGTCCCTAACACTCTGAGAACAGTGTGAAGAATATCAGGGCAAAAATAAAATATTAATCCTTCATATATTTTGCAGATGAACTGCATAGAATGATAATAAAATTGATGAAGAATAATAAAATTTGATATATTTTTATTTATTTCTGCACAGTAATGATCATTCAGGCTCAGCACACACTGCATGTTAACCTGAATGACCCAGAATTGCTACTGTAGCTGGAATAATACAAAGCCAACTGCCATCATAAACTGTACAGCAATAAGACAAGTTTATGTCAGCTGGAAAATGAAAGTGAGTTCTGAAACTGGACAGTATATTTGCATATGTATGAGGTCCATAAATCATGAGTTTAACGTGCATCAACTGCCATGTTCTTTAAAGAAATTTGAACTAAAGTAGTCTCAAGGCCTGCCTTGTGGAAAAAGGTGTGCATATGTAACAGAACAGACTACGAAGAACTGATACAGTTTGCAAGAGCTATAAACTGTTCTCAGTTCTTTCCATGCTAAAAAGAGAAATCCAAGTAATGAGAGGAATCCTGGAAAGCCAGTGGCATGGGCAATGTGCAGGCTTTCTCTGAATTCCAGAAAGTATAAAGACATTCAAGTTCAGCATGGGAGCTTGGCAGGGAACCAGGAGCTGGGGGCAGGGGGAACTTGACCAGGGTTGTGTTATCTCTATATCATATAGTTTTTTTTTTATGATGATAATCTACTTATGTAGGCTATATGTCTGTAAAGACTTTAATTCCCATTAATTGGCATACAGTAGGGCATTAAGTTTATACAATGTGTACTTGCAGAACAGAATTTTCTCCATTTGGCCTCTAATGTTACCACTATGCAAGCATACTGCAATTAATCTTGAATGACCGAAAGTACCTTTCAGGAATTCTAGATTTTAGTAACAAAGTGGGAAATACACCCCAATAAAAAAATAATTAGTTTTCCTAACACTACCACTTCTTGAAAAGAGATCAAATAACTATACTTGCACAGGAAATTTCAGCACAGCTCCCTTTGTGCAACAACGATATATATGGGACTGCTCAGCACTATTTTCCATTTGCTAATTCTGTCATACAAAAAGTATGGAGGTTGTATATCACTAATTACATGTTTCTCAAATCTATGCAACTTGAAGAAAATTGGAGTGAATGTTAAGGTGGAATAGTAAGTGGTACAGCCTTTCGATAGTTAAAATATTTGATCTAAAAGCCAGGTCTTAAGAAATGTGTACTGGCATTTTCAAATACAAGAGACATAAAATGGTCTTGTATTTATCTTACTCTGAAGATCCTTCTAGTTTCTTTCCAGAAGAAAATAATATATCACTTGCAGCTAGGAAGAGAGGGGAGGGGAGATAAGAGTGAGGTTGACGCATATGATTGGAGAGACCTAATACATAATTACCATAGGAGAAATTTCAAGTTATCTAATCTTGTTTGAAGATTTATTTTTTTGACCTTGCTTAGTCTCTGCATTAATTCTGTTTATGTTTACTTCTAGCATTAGCAGCCTAATCCTCCACTCACATCTGCATGCAGCACTGAAAGGCACTAAGTTGTACCTTGTCAACATGTTGGAAAAAGATCTTCCTGCTGTGCTACATCTTGACACAGAGAAATACTATGACTGTTGTCTTAAGTCTAGTGTTAGATCCCAATAAAAAATAATTGCAACAAAGAAGTGACAAAGATGGGTGAAAGGTCAACTACTTATTTTTTTCTTTAACTGTACTTTTAGTGCAGATGGTCAAGCTTAGTGGGACATGAAAGGACATATGAAATAAAGTTCAGTGACAACTGGCTATGCAGGCATGTGACAAAAAGCCCTGAAAAAAAGTGGACAACTATTTTTGACTACGTGAGGTATTTTCTAGCTCAAAATAGGGGGTGATTTATATTCTTGTAAACCTCTGCTAGAAATGGTAATATATTAGGATGCTTTTCAGAAACAGTAGACTAGTCTCATAATAAAAGGAACAGCCAACACAGTGTTCCGTACGTCACCGGGTTTTCATCAGAGATAAATCAGGCATCCCATCAACATTCTCAAATTTTATTCTAGATGTAAACAGTCTTGTGATTATGATGGGCCTTTTTTTAATGATCATCAGCAATCCTGTACCAACTCACAAGCATATCGCAGTTACTTATTTCTGGTAGTTCTGCACACAATACATTTATGTTGATTTGTCACGATTAATTTTTTCACTGCATGTAACTATAAACAAATGTATAATTTACTCTAGATGTTATGGCAGCTTCCAGAATTTGGTGGACTGTAAAGATACGTGACAGTGAAATATAACCTATGGAAAATGCATTCTCAGCTTTAGAGAAAAAACAGTGATGAAATGCCTTAAAAGAAGATTTTGTTTGAATCAATGAATACTTGTACATTTCACAGTCTAGACAATAGACCCACAAAAGGCTTACTTACTCTCAAGAGCAGGAAATGTCCCTCCCTGGTACTCTGCATGCAACTTGAACCTAATCTACAGGAAACTTGATGCTTCCAATCAATGTCTATTCGTAGCATTTACCATGAAAAATCTATTCCTGCTAAACTCTACAACTTTGTAAGATGGGCTCAGAAAGCACTATGCATAGGCCAGAATTTCTTGTGCTGAAATTGGTTTTTACTATAAGGCAGAGGAATTCAGCTGCCTACATATGCTTTCCAGTACCATTTTAGAATAGCCAGTGTGCTTCATTTTGACTCATGCTGCTGCTCCAAAGAGACGTGGGTCTCCTGGTACTCCTGTGTTGTACTTTATTACCCTGCAGATGTCTTAGACACCTTAAGGGATCAAAATTGCCATTATATGCCTACATTTTGTTTTGGCATGTGAATGATTCTGTAAGAAACTGGAAAACAGAATGTTTCTAAAGAGCTTTTTCCATTTTGAAATGCATTGTCCCTGGCAAAGAAAAACAGCGAGTCTTATTCCTGGTATAACTTCATCTATTTCCCCCCTTAAACTGTAAAAACTCTGAAAATGTAAAAATTAAGTAAACCAGGGAGGAAGTTATTGATATGACAGAATAAAGATACAAAACCCTGCACAAATACAGTGAAAGACATGCACAACTCTGTTGTTTTGAGTGCTTTTAGTGAGGCTTAGTGCAGCTCTGTAAAAATGCTGCAAAGTTGTACAAAAACCATCTTGAATTATGTGGACAGTATTCAAAGTATCTTGCACCAAAATACATACCTGAAGTTCTGCTGCACTTCACAGTTAAAAAGGAGGAAAAGGAAGCAAAATAAAGACCAGATTGTACAAACACTGTGGAAGATAGCTTCAGACCATCACTTGGGGTGTCGAAGAAATCTTTACACTCATGTCTTATGGTAATATTGAGGGATTAATGGACAAAATCTTCCACATCAATAACAGCAGGAACTACTAGCTGAGCATTCTCCCTCACTTAGGGAAGATATCAAAGAGATGTTGGATAGACATGGAAGGGTACAAGGATACCCTTCAGTGTCCTGGGTCGCTACTGCATATAGCTGAGAGCATTCACCATCTTTTCAACCCTCCTGACTGTGGTCAGTTTTGAGCTTTTTATTTTAGCAGGATAAAAACTAAAAGGTGGAGAAATAAGTTCCATAAAAAAAAGACATATGGAGTTACCTCTGCCTTCTGAAGCAGTGGTCAGAGATACTGCTTGGGGTGGGGATAGAGTGACTGGCTTTTAGTCCAAAGAACACTGATGTAAAACAGTTAAACATGGAGTCACATCATAAAAGTATAGATTTCAGTAGAGGTATTTTCAATATATTTTTAGCAAAACAAGGCAAATAATGGAGATCTGCCACTTAAAAAAAAATATATAATATATATAGTGATGATTTTAAGGGACCATTCCTTTTACAGAAAAACACAAAAGCTAATTCCACTGACTTTTTAGCCAAAGCATGTGTGTTAGACAAGACGTAGTTAGACAAAAACATTGAAAAAAGTAGTGCATCATGCACAAGATAAACTCAATGTATGGGAAATATCTTACCCTCAAAGTATAATGACTAGCTAGATGATAGAATACCATAGGACTGGACATGTTAACTTGGAAGAAAAGCAAAAAATAGATAGGAAAAAAAGCCCCCAAACCACCTTATTAAAGAAACAGAAGAGAATTTATGTAAAAAGTAAAGTTTATGCTAGGAAAAAAAAACGGCTAAAAATGCCAGGAAAGAGAATTCAGAAGAAAACACAACAGTCTTTTTCTACCCCAAAGACTATACTATCAAACAATACTAGCAGTTTTTCTTGAAGGTGCAGCAAAGGATGAGCTCATACTTACGGAACTGAGCACAAACAAATGAAGATCATTCTGCCTGAAAAAAAACCCAAAATCTATATACAGAAAGTTTAAAAATCAACAAGTGTTGTGTTGTGGGTGAAAAAATAAAAGTGCTGGCATGTCTAAAAGTGTCTGAGATTGGTACCGAACTATGTAAATTTGCATCAATATTACAATATCATGTAAACTTGGCTCCTTTACTATTCACCTAAAGCATTTTCTGTCTTGTGAAGTTCTATTAGCAGAAGATTAAATCTGTAGAAATGCAATACTGCTACTTTTACATTAAGTTCTGTCCTCAATGGTTTCAAAATCTTACACAAAGCTTTAGCAGAGAAATAATCATACTGTGACCTCTGAAAAGAGAAGCGCTTATGGGTGCATACCATCTAAATAATATGAAATAGATAAATACACAAGTGGGGTGCCATTATAATATGATTTCAGGATGCAGAGATGATTGGCGCAGATAACAGCAAGTGATGTGCAAGAAGTACATCAAAAGAATTTTACATTGGATAATTAAGAAACCTATCAGAGGAAAAAAGCACAGAGGTGCTTGCTTCTGCGTAACTACCAACTGCTGGTGAAAGCATGAAAAGAATGATTGAAGGATAACTGGTGATTTCCTAGGAAAACATTTGAAACCAAAGACCAAACCCCTCATGTTGGACAAAGAGGAAAGCAGAAAATAATAAGCAGGAAAACATCCCCTGTAGCTGCATTCAAGAAGGGTCATTACAGGGAAAGACAGCATTTGTCAAGAGTAATGGAAAGGAAGCTGGAATAATTGATCCGGAGCTGCAAAGAGCCTGAGATTTTCACATTCACATACACCATGGAAGTGAGAACTCAGTAATATTTCTAAGAAGAAAATAATGATTTGAAAAAATGTGCCTGACTGATAAATTGCTTTTTAGAAGCATCAAGAAATCAAAACTAGACCGCAGGAATGAATGTGAGTTCTGTTTACATCATGCTGAGCCTGAGGAGAGTGCAAGTTACCATTGTGGAAACATCAAAATGACTGCCTGAGATTTTGGTTTGAAGGCAAACACACAGGTTGTGAACAGAGGGAGAGGGCAGGTGGTACAGAGGTGGTGGCTGTGTTTGTGAGTCAGGTAAGATGAGGAAAGACAACTAAAGGGTGGCAGAGAAGACTTCTGTGGAAGAAGAAGAAAGTAATGATGGAAACCAGTGAAAGACTTGTTGAGTTTATGCTACAAAAGTACAAAAACACAGAGAGGGAAAAAAGGAGGGAAGAACAGTACTGGCAGACACTTGACATGCCAAGTAAAGAAGACAAAAACATTGCTTCTGGGATTTAAGTTTCAAAAAAAATGGTGAAAAATAATGTGTTACAAGTGAGAAAAGAACTACAGATGATAGGTGTCTAGACACAAGGACAGAAGGATAGAAAGCACCTGTATCTTGCAAAGTGTTTTAAAGATGCTTAACTCTTAACATCTGTAGTGCTTTCTGTACTGTGAGTGAAAAGAAAGAGAGAAAAAGCTGAAAGCAACACCAAAGGAGAGATGAAACAGTAAAACCAGAGCTGGTCAAAGGTAACAGACCCAGTAGGAAAGAGGTTAAATGCTAAACCAGGGAAGGTATAGCTTGAAGTAAGAAATCTTTATTAACAAAGTGGTAGAAATGGAAGAAGTACAGTAAGGCCTAAATGTTATACTACTCTGTATTCCTGAGTTATACAAAATGATATAGTATGCAAAACCAAAGAGGAACAATGGAATTCAGGTTATTCTGGAGACAAAAATTTTGTCAGACCTACTTACTTAATTGGTACTACTCCAAGCTGTGGTCAGTCATAACGATAAGCATAAATGAAAGACCTTGTATTGAACAGCCAGGTCAGAACCATTTGTATGATCCAAACAAATGGTGATGCTTTAAAGACTCTGCTACGCTACATATCACAGTTAATCTTTTAATTTTTCATTCATTAGTATGCCACTATAAGCACTTGTGACACTATGAGGATCTACCATATGGTCTAGCTTTGGCACTGGCAGTTTTTCTAGTTATTAATAGATAAGGATCTGAAAAATCCTCCAGTAAGGTGCATACAGATGATTCAATGCCTCTGAAGAAGGGCTATGAAAATCATTCAAAATTTGATGTAGTTCTGAAATATTCAGATGAGTATGAAAAGATCATATATAGTGTTCTTTTTAAGAAAACTGATGGATATTATTGTTAGGTGTGTAAAAGTGTACGCAACCCACTTGTGTCTACTCTCCATGAGACTCTAAGAAAACCTGAAAAGGGTACAACAAAAAGGATGAAAAAGGTCATGCTGACTATGTGTTGGGACACGTTTAGTAATCATGAATGGCAAAGTCAGATGATTTTATGGATTACTGTCCTGCTACATGTGATAGTTCAATGCTGTGCCTTCAGCTAAGTTTAAATACAGAGTTCATGCCAGTTGGAACACTCTGCAAAATTCCAGACTCTCTTCTCCTCTCTTTTGTTTGTGTGCATATGTATGTGCATGTAAGACAATCAATAACAAAACCAAAATGTGTTTTGACACTAAAGAAAGTAAGAAATGGAGAGGAAGAAGTTAAAAGTTAGAAAAATCAGCAGCTATTTTGGTGCTGTAAGTTGACTTAGATAAAAGCAAACAGTTAAATAGAATCCAATTCAATTCAAACAGACAGTTTTGACATTTAAATGAAATTTCTAAGGCATGTACTGTGGTTAAACAAGGAGTGTGGCTAGCTTCCAGATACATATGGCAATTGTGAGGAAGCAGTTTTATTGATGACAATCAAAGCTGGCATGGGAATTCTGGACCCATGAACACAAGAAAAAGCCAGGGTCTTTTGCATAATCTATGTCATCTTCTCTCTTCATCTAATAACTTTTCCCTACTTTCCATCTATGTCTTTCTCTAACATTTCCTATCTTTCCTTTTAAATGCTACTCTCCTTGATTGCATTCTCTTTGATTGTTTCAATCTTTCCTTTCCACATTATTCTCTCTCCATCGTGCTTCCACTCTAACCTTCATCATTGTCTGATATGCAGATAGGCTAAAATCATTGCCATAACAATCTTGCAAAGATCAGCTGACTCTCCTTGTAATATCTGTACTTGATGCAGTTACAAATACACACTTAACAAATGTGATTGATAGAATAGCTTTCAAAAATCAGGGCACTGATTTTTATTTACACCTGAAGAATTTAGTCTGTTTCTAAGTATTAACTGTTCACAAGTCATATTTGACAAATGCTTAATGATTGCTGGTATATGAAATCATCATGCCTTTACCAATGTTACAAGTAAGTTTCTAAATGCAACATAACTAAACAGAAATCCTTCAAAGTATTTATTCTCTACCCGTTCCTTTCTGTGATGCCTGTCATCAGTTTCATATTATGCACAGAAGTGAAGTTCAGGATGTGCCCGTATAGTGCAGCAGCTCATCTTAGAAATAAACAAAAAAAAAGAAACTAAGGCAGTGTCCAGAATAGTGTTGCTAGTAGCAGTCTGCAATCCAAGATGGGGAAAGGCAGAACAAAGAGATGAGCCTTTTATCCTACCCTGCAGGAGCCAATACTGACTCAGATGGGTCTCCAGCTGCACTGAATCTGAGGTTCAAGGGCTCGCTCAACAGAATGCATCTCGTCCCTGATAATTCTTCCCACTGAACTGAAAGCCAAATCCTCTTTTCACCGGAAAGAGAGAGGTATTACCAGAAAGAGCTGTAGGGATGCAGATGAGAAACTTGGACTAAATCCCCAAATGACTTAGAAGCAGCTAGAGAGCTGGGCATAAGAAAAATATTCTCTTTAGTCTGCCCTGGCTTTGAAGCCTTAGGAGTTTCTAGCAATTCTAGAGCACTAACAGGTGGAGAGTTTTTTAACTGACTGCTCTGGAAGGGGTTAAATCAAATCTGTCTTGTTAGACCTGGAAGACTGAATCAAATCTTAGAATTACCTGTTGTTACAGAAAGTCCAAAGGAGTCAAAAGAAGTCCAGAGTGCTTTGAGGTTACTCCCCCACTTCACTGAGAAACAAATATGCCCTTATACAAAAGGAAAGTCAATAGCCATGTAATTTCACTCACTTGTAGGCCAACATCACCTCATCTAATTTTAGTGAGCACAAGGCAATCTATTGTGGCTGTCCACTCCTC
Organism: Cuculus canorus; assembly: GCF_017976375.1. NCBI lineage: Eukaryota > Metazoa > Chordata > Aves > Cuculiformes > Cuculidae > Cuculus > Cuculus canorus. Next base: position 61,535,436 of record NC_071441.1, read on the forward strand.
CTCACTGAAACTGGCAGTAAACGTTTTGACCCCACTCAATAAAGATCAAAGTGCAATATGAAAGTTAAAAGGAGACGTTGTTTTATCAAATCCTGATATTTTCCAAGATTTTTCATAACCTACAAAATAACAGTTGAATTTCAAGGAAAAAAAAAATCTCTTTTTGGAAGTTTTAAATCAATTTTAATAAAGGATAATATGTACTTTCAATAAAATGAAAGCAGATTTAACTAAGACAATGCATTATGAATAAAACCAGTCAGAAATATTTTCCATTATGTCAGTGAATTTAAGGTAAGTTGTATGTCAGACACTGAGGTTGATGCCAGGGGGACTATTTAAGAGAAATATTTAGCTACTGTAATTGACTCTTTGAACTAAACAGCATATACTGCTTATTCTGAAGATGGAGAAAATTTTTCTTATGAAATCAGAATGATACCATATTGATGCTGTGCAAAGTGCATGTAGCTTCTGATGCCAATCCATTCTCAAGCCTGTATGGAAGACCAGCCTTTCAAAATCAGACACTCTCTTTTGATGAGGGAGGGAGAGCAGAACAAAGCTCTTATGATCCAAGAGGAATTGATTAGAGACCTTCTCAGCCAATTAGACATTCACAAGTCTATGGGGCTGGATAGGACTCACCCGAGGGTATTAAGGGAGCTGGCAAAGGTGCTTGCCAAACCTTTTTCTATCATCTGCCAGCAATCCTGGCTGACCAGGGAAGTTTCACTTGATTGTAGGCTGGCAAATGTTACACCCATTTACAAGAAGGGCTGGAGGGAGGATCTGGGAAACTACAGACCTTTCAGTCTGACCTCAGTGCTGGGAAAGGTCATCAACAGCTGATCTTGGGTGCTATCTCACAACACACACAGGACAACCGGGTGATCAGGCCCACTCAGCACGGGTTTATGAAAGGCAGGTCCTGCCAAAATAACTTGATCTCCTTCTGTGATGAGGTGACCTGCTTGATGGATGAGGAAAGGCTGTGGATATAGTGTACTTGGACTACAGTAAAGCCTTTGACACCGTTTCTCACAGTATTCTGCTGGAGAAACTGGCCACCACTGGCCTGGACAGATGCAGCCTCTGCTGGCTTAAAAACCGTCTCAATGGCCGGGCCCAGAGTGTGGTGGTCAATGGAGTTAACTCCAGCTGGAGGCCAGTCACAAGTGGGGTTCCTCAGGGCTCAGTACTGGGTCCAGCCCTGTTCAGTGTCTTTATCAATGGCCTGGATGAAGGCATTGAGTGCACCCTTAGCAAGTTTGCAGATGACACTAAGCTGGTTGGAAGCGTGGATCTGATGGAGGGTAGGGAGGCTCTGCAAAGGGATCTGAACAGGCTGGACTGCTGGGCCGAGACCAATGGCATGAGGTTTAACAAGGCCAAATGCCGGATCCTGCACTTGGGACACAACAACCCCATGTAACATTACAGGCTTGGGGAAGAGTGGATGGAAAGCTGCCTGGAGGAGAAGGACCTGAGGGTGTTGCTTGACAGCTGCTGAACATGAGCCAGCAGTGTGCCCAGGTGGCCAATGGCATCTTGGCTTGTATTAGAAACGGTGTAACCAGCAGGAGCAGGGAACAGATTCTGCCCCTGTGCTCAGACTGGTGAGGCTGTGCCTCGAATCCTGTGTTCAGTTTTGGGCCTCTTGCTTTAAGAAAGACATTAAGGCTTTGGAGCGTGTCCATAGAAGAGCAACGAAGCTGGTGAAGGGGCTGGAGAACAAGTCTTGTGAGGAGAAGCTGATGGAACTGGAGCTGTTTAGCCTGTAGGAGACTGAGGGGAGACCTTATGACTGTTTAGAACTCCCTAACAGGAGGTAGTAGAGAGGAGGGTATTGGTCTCTTCTCCCACATGGCAGGTGATAGAACAAGAAGGAATGTCGTCAAGCTATGCCAGGGGAGGTTCAGGTTAGATATTAGGAAAAATTTCTTCAACAAAAGGGTTATCAAGCGCTTGAACAGGCCTCCCAGGGAGGTGGTTGAGTGACCGCCCCTCAAAGTGTTTAAAAGATGGGTAGATGAAATGCTTAGGGATATGATTTAGTAGTGGGCAGGTATGGTTGGGTTTAATGGTCTCAAAGGTCTTTTCCAACCTAGTGATTCTATGATTCTATGGTTAGAATCAGACTTCTGAAACTCCAACTAAATCTGTAATTTTGTTGTACACAATACCTCTCTCTGGCAAATTATGTTCAGCTATTCATCTCGTCTCCTAGCTGCTGTTAGAAAATAGTTTCAAAGTAAAATATTCTTCTTCACATTAAGTCCTCAGACAATCATAATTTCTAGGTGGGCTGCCAAGGTACAATCCATGTGTACTTAACCTGTGATCAGCCAAATTATAGCACACAGAATGTATGACTATATTATAGTCATTTCAGCTAAAATCAAATCCTTTAGTTTGTCTGCCATCACCATCAATTTCATAAAGTGTTATTTGAGCATGTTCTTATGTTCTGCTTCTCAGTGTAAAAACTCAAGTGATCCTTTCAAGTCTATCAAGGCTTCAGAAGATGGAAAATGCCAATATAATCCATTAAAATACCCAGAGAACCGGAACATTATTATACAGTTGCCAATTTAAAAGATAACTGCATTAAATACATAATAAAAAAAAAAAAAAGAAAATAGACTATAGTGTGGGGAAACATATTTACATAGGTGTATCTATTTCTCTATTTTACGCCCAAAGTGGGTAACTATTTATTCAGTAATATTTCTTAAAAGGTCTTTATTCGTCAATGAACTTTTCTCAAGATCAAATAGAAAACAGGTTAGTTAATGCTGCTTATGTGCAACAACAATGTACACAATACCGGATTAATTTTTGCAGTTGCCATATCAATGAAATTCAAGGACTAATAGGAACAAAAAAATTAACCCTGCCATGGCCTTCTCCAAAATATGAATTTACCAACTCAAATGCAGATGGCTGTATTTTGTTTACAACTCTGCAGCTACAAGAGTTCACAGTCAAAATAGTGTACTTTGGTGCAATGCACAGTATGTTTGCTGCACAGTTAAAAGTAATAAAAGCAGTTTCAAGAAACATAAAGCCAAGTAAATTAAACATTTTGAGAGGGTAATTCATATAGCCAAAATTATTAGTAGAGTTACACCATCGGAACATCATTTTCAGAGGGACAAACAAAGAAAAACGCTAGCTTAAAGCAACACATAAGAACAGCATACACTAAAGCAGAAAACCAGATGAACAAGAAATTCTTCAGCCTGTCTGTGGTAGTTTTGTAGTTAAAATATGAGAATTGGAGCCCGCAAGAACAAATCCTAGAGAGGTGTTTAGGTGACAAATACAAAGGAATAAAAAATAAAGATAAACCTCCCCAACTTGAAGAATCATGGTATTAAACTCCTTTGCAATAAGACCTAAGATATCTTTGCTCTTCAAAGTATTTGTAATCCAGTACTGCACCAGTTTCATTTTTCCATATGAAAAGTGTAACTGGATTTGAAAGTCTTCAATTGGTAGTGAAAGTTTATACCTGCCTTTTTATAATGATCTCATTCATTCAATCATATTATACATAAATCATGTAAAATATTACCCTTTCTTTCTTTGGCAGCTATACTGAAAATTCAAGAGAAATAAGTTTTATTTGCCTTCCTCCTCTTGTTGCAGAAAAATGTTCTCAGGAGGAATAGTGCTTGTCAGTATTTTGGAAAACATCTTCCTTCTATTCTAATGGAAAGATTCAAAGTGTCATATCTCCAGATATTATGCTGATATCATATTCCCTGTTTTTCTTAGCTTTTAAAACTTGTTTTATGAACAAGTTAACCTTAATTTCTAGCATTTCTCATAAAGATTGCTTTTCAAAATTTTAGGGAAAAAAACAACCAAAATTGTAAAATAAATTAGTTTGAAATTGTGGCGTGATCTGGCAGCAATACAGAGAAGGAATGCATTAGCATCTTTAAAAGAATTTATATCTGCTAGATAGGATGCCCTTTTTAAAGTCAACGACTACTCACATCCTAGACAGTCATCATGATCTTACAATTGAATTAATTTCAAAATATTCAGCAAATATTTAAGAAAATAAGTTCATCATCATGCTTTAATTTCTGAACATCAGTTAAGTTACATTCCACTATTTACTCTCTCAAATTTTGTATATTCTAAAAAGCAATATATCATTTCTTGTTTGAATTATGATTAATCAGTAACTGCTTACTGTTAATCTGATCACAAAGCCTGTTTGCTGGTAGGGGCTTCATAACTAATGAATGATATAGCATCACAAAATGTTACAAATCACATTATTTTGTGTATAACATTTAATTTCACTGAAGAATGACTCTAGGAAAGGCTTGTTTTTGTTAGCACAAACACATCTTTAGATTGCCTTCATGACTTTTATTATTAATCATGTGTTAATTTCATCCAAAACCACAGACTGGAACACTGCTAAATTTAAATTTAAGATCTAAGTTTAGATCTAAAGCATAATATGGCTGTGGATATTTCTCCTTTGGACCATTTCTATCACTCACAGAACTGTTGGTTAATAATATGACAAACATCTTCATATACAGGCAGGACACTAATGTCTTTCCTAGCTAGCCTCCTGTTTCCACTGGGTTGAATTTCAGACAGATGGCATTGGCAACTGGGATGCTGGCCAGTGAGTTATACGTTTCCAATAGCTTATGGTCATTTCTGTGGAAAAAGGTGCATGGGAGCTAAGTTTGATGATTATCTGACAGTCATGGGTTTAAAAACAGGTCTCAGAATATTCTGCTCTCTGAGGTACAGACTGAACTGGCACGGGTGGCAGGCCTACCTCTCATGCTCCTTTCCATTTACACAGGATACTTTGATGTCCACACTTTAAAAAGGACATTTGCTGATCTTCATAGGGAAGAGAAGTTGCTGACCACACTGCCAGTGGACCTCAAACATTTCTACGCAATCTTGTGAAGTTCCCAATTTGTATTGATAACTGAGTCCGGTTAGTTAGATTCTGAATTGCTTCTTCAGGTAAGCTTTTCTTTACTTCTATGGTAATATGATTTAGCCACTGTTCGGAAAAAGCAGAATTGCTCTTTCCAGATAAAGGAAACAGGACTTTTTCTTTAGACAAAAGTATTCAATTGGTGTTTACAGGCACTGTTTTTAGGAAAAAGATAACATATTAACATATTAACCAAGTCTACATAAAAAAACCCAAACCAAGCAAACGGAAAAACTACTCAACCCCTTCCTCCCCCAAAAATCACAGAAAAAATTTTATAAAATTACAGTCACAGTAACTTATAATGTACTTAATTTAACAGACTATGGATAATTATATCATAAAGAGATCCACATGGATACTTGAGTGAACAACACAAACTAATAATCAAGACTTTTTATTAACTCCATAATCCTGATGGAATTTCTGAGAATTAGTATAAATGAAAAAAATAAAATTAAGAAATGCAGTATAAATAATACCTAAGATGGCAAGAATGAAAAAGTGGAGAGAAAGAAGTACCTAGTAAAGAGCTTAAATGAGATGTATATCGTCATGAATGGAAATTGTGTGTGTGTAAATATATATGTATGTGCATGCACGTGTGCATGCATGTGTAGCTAGTACAGAATATAAGGCAGTTTGTGTTCACTTCCTTGAAAGATTAGACTTGAAATTAGACCAATTCTACAGTTAGCTAAGAATCATCTTGCCATGCAGTCTGAGGGTCATAGTACAAGCAGGCTTCAGGCTTTCTTCTATCAAGAAGTCTAATAAACACAATTATTAAAATGGAAAATACTTTTCTCGCCTACACGATGGATGGAAGGGTAAGAGGTCTGTTCAAAACAGTCAGCCTGATTCATTAACAGTCCCGGGGCTAAAAGGGCAAAAACTGGCTCAAAATAAAAGGCTAAGCTCTGACAAACTTCCCACAAGCTTTCTTTCCAAAGCCCAATATTAAAACAATGTAATGTTAAATGACTTTGGAATACTGAAGTGTCTGTTGACTAGTACAGCCTATTACACAGGCAGCAAAGTTCACTCTGTTAGCTATGGTTTACTGTTATGCTTTTTCCTAAGCCTGTAATATTCTTAGTTTCTTTCAGTTTGTTTTGTGAACAGTTTAGCTTCAGAGAAGCATTGCTTCCATCCATGAAATAAAAAATATTTTATGATTTACATGTCATTATATTTTCATGATGAAATCGTGAAAGAAATAGCTGGGGTTTTGGTGTAGGAATTACTTCAGCTCTGCCCATTTCAGGAGGGATTAAACAGTAATAGTTAGGAAATAAAGAGGAAGGAAAAAATGATCTTGAGATTTGGTTTTATTTTTTGTTTGGAAAGCATTTTCAAGTGAACATTTCCAAATTGATACTGTTTTTCAATTGATGCAGCATTTAAAAAGCACAAACATCACAAAACCAATGTACATTTCTAATAATAATGGATCCATTTCTACCCTATGTGTAGATAATTTTGCGATTTCACCAGTAAACATAAATCTTCTACAGCTATTAAGGAACAAGGAACATCTGTTCCTGGCTGTAAGTCTGTCATGTCACCAGTAAATCCCACCAAGAAGACATTACTAGCATATTACTCTAAAAGCCACAGTTATATATGTAAAAACATTGTTTCCTGCAGAACAGCTGCTGTGTGACCTCAAGTTCGTCTGAAATAGGACAGTGTGATAAAGCATACTTACCTTTCTCATTTGGAAGGACTGTATCCTTACATATTAGACACCTATATATTTCAAGACAGGAACTCCCATACAGAAAGATTAATATTCAGATATACAAAATAATATAGGAAAGTGAATTTGACTTCTTCCACAATAGGTTGCACTTAGACAACAGTCACTCCAATGTTGTTTAATATTTCATTGTATTTTCTCAAGAAAAAAGGAGCTAAGAGAAATATTTGTCTGGCAGCAATTAAAAAAACCCAAAAAATAATGCATTACAAAACATTATTTCCTTAATTATATTCTTGTGTCAAGAAATATATTACATCTGAATAATTTTTATCTTGGTCACAGATTATCTTGGGGAATGTGTTAGAAAAATGGCTCTTCCTATGATGCTTGCTTCATGTGGAACTTTAGAATGGGTTATGTTTAAAGCTATATTTAAAGTGACATATTATGGGGGTAGGACAACTACTAATCAGCTTAATTGGTAGCAAAGGAGATTGAGACTAGATGTGAGAAAAATATTTGTAACTGTAAGGATAATTAATGCCGCAAAAGTCTACCTCAGGCAGCCAAGTAAAAACACACACAAAATGTTTTCTAAACCAGATTAGGCAAGAACCTGTTCATGTGTACTAATCCTACCTCAGAGCAGAGAGGCAAACTATATGACCTCTTGAAGGTTTCTTTTGTCTTATATTTAAGTTTCTTACTCTTGCTGAAAGACAAGAAACATTTATAGGCCAACAGAGGATTGCGTTTACAATACCTTCCATACACTTTTTCTCTTGTATGTATGTTATTGCATAGCAAGGAAAGAACTAAAATGTTTTCCTTTCCTGCACTCTAGTTTGCAGAAATTGTGACTGCAATTCAGGAAACCTAAATGTGTCTTACCCTGCTAAAATGAGTTTATCTGAGTAATTCCAACTGTTAGTTCATGACTGCTAAATTGCCAGAACAACTATGGAAATATGTTCTAGCATCTATGGTCTGGATACATCTGTGTCACATTTTCAATTACATCTATTTTCATCTATGGCAATTAGATCTGTGGCTGGCTGACTACTTCTGAATGTGTTTCTGATGTTAGCAGTCGTTCAAATATGCAACATTGGAATGAGTTGCCTCTGGAAACCATTTATCCTAGAAACATTATTCATAGTTGAGAATGTATCTTCTGTGTTCCATATGCAAAAATAAAGAACTACACAATGGCTCAATGGGATTGGAAATACACATCTTATGCATTGACTATTTGCATTTCAAAGTACTAGAAATGTAATTTTCTAAACTCAAAACCCACTAAGTTTTGGTACATACAACTATGGAGAAGATTCTTCTATCATCCGCAATCCTTTTTTTGCTGATGTGCAGGACCCATATAGATTTTGAAACCTCTTGGAAAGAGAGAAATGGCACTATTCAAAAGTTCCAGAGAAACAGTGAGGAAATATGTGCTTCGTTGATGAATTCAGGGAATCTCAGGCCTGCAGGAGCTCATACACGTGCAATGATTCTATTAATCACATATAGACCAACCATTTGTGTAGCACTGACAAAACAGTTGCAACAAGTCCCTGCTATGATATTCACCATGTGTGTGCTACATGACTTACGTGCCTGTATTTCTAACCAAGGCAAAATGACAGCAGAAACTACAGGCTCCTGTATCAAGACATCGCAAAGTGACATCTATTCGTGGTTCAATGTGTTGTAAATAGTTAATTAAATATTAATAAAACAACCGGAGTTCCCTGACACTTTTTTATCTTGTTCAAGTTCTGCATTCCAAGAAACAACACATGGAAGGGTCCTGCCTTAGAGCAGGGGAGTGTTTGGCTTTTAATTGCTTTTCACCCATTCCAGAAGGAGGTGATGTGCGTTCAAGTGCCTATGATTCCTTTACAATGTGTAGATAATTTTATACACTAGCAAAAAGAGCTTGCAACTAAGCCAGTGCACTGAGCAGGGAGATCTTGGAGCCATCCACTAGGAATTGCCACCAGGAGGGCTAGTCCTCACATATCACGTCCATGAAAGAATTGTGCCTTAAACTGAAAGACAAGGAAGAAGTTCCTGTACTTATGAGGTGGTCTACCTCTTTTTAGAAAAGCATCTTTCTTTTTCTTTTAAAACCTGAAGAGCATTTCTTAGAGGCAGCTATAGGTAAACGGAGATGAAGCTGCCTCTCTCACTCTTTTTCTGCAGCCAATCTCCCTGCTGATCCTTCCTGTACAATCCCTACTCATTGTAAAGAGTTTTTAGTCAGAAGATCTGAATTATGCTATGTCTTCAGCTGGAATGGTTTCAAAATATTTTCCCCAGAAGTCCTAGCCAGAGTGGGCTCAGTCTCTCTCATCTGGGTGAATCGGTAAACATTAATTGGATTGTGACCATGAACTTACACTACTGCGGCTGTCATTGGGGGGAGGCTGGGGTTCCACTCTCATTGCTTTAAAGCTCCTGACAACTCCTTAAGACAGATTTCATTGCCTTTGCTCTTTTTTCCCCCCCTTCTTGTTGACAAGGTAGCATGGGAGAGGAACAGATCCCTGTGCTGGATCAGCTGCAGTGTATCATGAGATTGGACAACTGAAGGGAAGACGACAATCCTCAACGAGTATGTTATTATGAATTATTCTCAGCAGCCAGTATACATCATGATCACAGATCAATTAGACTTGGACAGAGCTTCAAAATAGTAGCCAGCAACTCATCACGAGTTTTTTTCTTTCTTCAGAGGATTGGCATAGCACACAAAACAGTTTCAAATGAAATAGGTCACAGCCAGACAATCTGGCGTATAGTATGATCAATGTTACTACGGTCCTTGTAATCACCAAAAGTTCCCCCTCTGAAGCCATTGCACATGCCAAAGCAGTAAGTGCCTAACACTGCTGAGAGGGAGATATCAATGTCCTTGATTTAATCAGTCACTGATTTCTTCATCAGATGCCTCAACTCTGCTAGTCTTTCCAGATTAACTTTGCTTTTGCGGTTTTTGCTTCTCAAAACAGAGTTGATCTTTTTTTGTAATGCGACGTCTACCATTTGGAAGCATATGAAGCATAGGCCTCTGCATCTGCTTAAACAATGCATTTGCAGAGTGGAAAAATGACATTTGCACCCTTGTGTCTGGGTCACAAAACCAGTTCTGTTCTCTATGAGAACTGCAGTAGAAATTTATCTTTGATATGCTCTTGTTTTAATAAGAACATTGAAGGAGTGATAAGTCCCAAACAGGATTCCTATGCTAAACCATGTCAAAAATCCCTTTAAGATCTCCCTTTGCCTCTTAGTCTCTGTTTCTTTTATAAGGTAAAGGACTGTCTGACTTAGACCAAAGTTATGGACTCCACATCTTCAAAAATATTTTGGTGCTTTCTTCAGTTTTTAGCAATTATTACAAGTATTCTTAAGCTTTTTCAGGAAATTAGAGCTGGGGAAAGAAGACAAGTGTCTGCAGTGAATTTTGCCAAAACCAGAGCTTCTAAATTTCAGTTTACTTCCATCATTTTATGAGGCTCATTTTATTTCTTTCAAAATTAAAAAAGAAAAAAGTTAAATGAAGTTCATTTTACTTGCTTCAAAAAGGACAGTTTGACCTTCTGTTTCCTCCTTTAGATGTACATCTTCAGAGATGTTTATGCTGCAGGAGAGTGTACTGAGCTCCCAAACAACTACTGAGATAAACACGGCCAGTTCATCTTGAAGAGGAATATCCTATTGTGCTAGAAAAGGGTGGGAAGAACTTCCAGAGGCTCTTCAAAGGAAAGCAGATAATGAACTTGGAAAATGGAGAGAAAGTATTTCAAAGCTCAGTGCAACAGCTTATTAGATCAGTTTTAAAAAAACTGATAAGAGGCTTGGCTTAACAGCCACGGAAAGACTGGCAGCACCCCTCTGCTTCCAGCAGATGGAGGAAAAAAGTAACATTACTAATCTGCAATTTTTATGCATGAGTCTGAGGTTCATTAGAGAGAGATGTTCACTGCCATTATGATCTTGCATGATCATCACCGCCATGGTGAACTTATATAAGCTGACTAGGTGAAGATGAACTTAAAATCAATGAAGGTATCTGTGAGAGTGATTCAAACAAAAAATAAACTGAAAAACAAGCAAACAAAAATAATCAAGACAGAGGAATTACCTGGTAGGAAAGTTTAACAAAATTAAAATGGTTACCTTGCCTAATGATTAGCTGGAGAGATGATAATACTCATGTCTAATATTTGAACAGTATTACTTGCAGAGGAATAGTTGAGATTGGAGGAACAGAGGGAATAATTTATCAGATAAATATGAGCAACATTTTTTTCATTAGGGCTTAGTCATTTTATGTGTTTTTGTCAGTGTAACGCACAGATTTACTAGAGGACAAGTAAGGATGGTTACAAATCTCTAGAGTGAAGCATATACAATCCATAAGTGAACTGAAACTGTGGAATAAATTGGGTGCGTTGGGACTGAGTGGATGGGGAGAAGAGAGACCTTACATAATGGTTTCTGAAACCTGACCCTTTGCTGAAGCAGGTTTTTTCCAGAGATATGTGAACAGCTGGTCATCTTTCTTTATCGCAGTTCCACAGACAGCAGTTTGAAAATATATTTTGGGTTAAAATGAAAACTTTACTTTGTTGCAAGTTCTTATTTTTTAAACTACTTCAAATTTGCTTAGAACAGATGAATTGCGAAAAGAAGCTTTGTTTTTCAACTGAGATGATACTATTTTGTTTTGAAAAGGCTAAAAATGAAGCATGGAGTGTTTTTTCAGGATTTCTTTTCTTGCTGACATAGCTTGGTAAAACCAACACACATTTAATGTTTCCATGAAATTGAATCTGCATTTTTCAGTAAAGATAGTTTTAGCTGAAAAATATCATGGCTGATAAAAAGCCAGACAAAACAGGTTTTTGATCCATTGGATAACATGTTTTTATCACCTAGATCTTACTAAACTTCTTTTCTGCCAATCTCTGTGAGTTTTCTGGTTGCTTTTGCAATGCAGAGATTACTGTTTACCTGCAATTCTGGCCTGCAGATGCACAAGGCCTACAGGCTTTTTTATGTGTTGCCCTTCCTGTATCATTAAGAAGTACCATGAAGCGATGGCTTTTGTTTTTTCACCACAATTGCAAGATCTTGAGTGCTATCATGAAATACATGCAAGGGAACCCGGTGCTCAGGCCCAGTCAAAGGCAGGTCTCACCAAACTAACCTGATCGCCTTCTATAACAAAGTGACTCAACTACTGGATGAGGGAAAGGCTGTGGATGTAGTCTTCTTGGGCTTCAGTAAAGCCTTTGACACAGTTTCTCACAGCATTCTGCTTCAGTAACTGTCAGCCTCTGGCCTGGAGAGGCGCACACTCTCCTGGGTTGAAAACCGTTTGGATGGCCGGGCCCAGAGAGTGGTGGTCAATGGAGTTAACTCCAGCTGGAGGCCAGTTACAAGTGGCCTCAATACTGGGTCCAGCCCTGTTCAGTGTCTTTATCAATGGCTTGGATGAAGGCATTGAGTGCACCCTTAGCAAGTTTGCAGATGACACTAAGCTGGTTGGAAGCGTGGATCTGATGGAGGGTAGGGAGGCTCTTCAAAGAGATCTGAACAGGCTGGAGCACTGGGCTGAGACCTATGGCATGATGTTTAACAAGGTCAAATGCCGGGTTCTGCACTTGGGGCACAACAACCCTCTGCAGTGCTACAGAGTAGGAGAAGTGTGGCTAGAAAATTGCATGGAGGAGAAGAATCTGGGAGTGTTGCTTGACAGCGGCTGAACATGAGCCAGCAGTGTGCCCAGGTGGCCAAGAAGGCCAATGGCATCTTGGTTTGTATCAGAAATGGCATGACCAGCAGGTCCAGGGAGGTTATTCTCCCTCTGTACTCGGCCCTGGTGAGACTGCACCTTGGGTACTGTGTTCAGTTCTGGGCCCCTCACCACAAGAAGGATGTTGAGGCTTTGGAGCATGTCCAGAGAAGAGCAACAAAGCTGGTGAGGATGCTGGAAAACAAGTCTTACGAGGAGCAACTGAGAGAGCTGGGGTTGTTTAGCCTGGAGAAGAGGAGGCTGAGGGGAGACCTTATTGCCCTCTACAACTACCTGAAAGGAGGTTGTGGAGGGGAGGGAGTGGCCTCTTCTCCCAAGTGACAGGGGACAGGACAAGGGGAAATGGCCTCAAGCTCCACCAGGGGAGGCTCAGGCTGGACGTCAGGAAAAAAAATTTCACGGAAAGGGTCATTGAGAACTGGAAGAGGCTGCCCAGGGAAGTGGTTGAGTCACCTTCCCTGGAGGTGTTTAAGGGATGGGTGGACGAGGTGCTGAGGGACATGGTTTAGGGAGTGTTGAGAATAGTTGGACTCGATGACTCAGTGGGTCCCTTCCAACCTAGTGATTCTATGATTCTATGATTTGCGCAAGTCCAGGTAGATGATGTTAGTTATTCTTCCCTTATCCACTAGCGCTGTAGCCCTAGTCATAGAAGGCCACCAGATTTGTCAGGCACAATCTGCCCATAGTATTGGTTGTCATTAATCACCTCCTTGCTTTTCATGTGCCTCAGAAGATTTTCCGGGAGGATCTGCTCCATCTAGGCATAGAGATGATACTCACCAATCTGTAGTTCCCTGGGTCTTCCTTTTTTTCTTTTCTAAAAATGGGAGCCCTCTTATCCCTTTTCCAGTCAGCAGAAACTTCACCAGGCTGCCATGACTTCTCAGATATGATAGATAGTGGCTTAGCAAACCTGTCTGCCAGTTCCTTCAGGACCCATGGATGTATCTCATGAAGTCCCATGGACTTATGTACCTTCAAGTTCCTTAGATGGTTTCAAACCTGATCCTTTCAGGATGGTGGGAGATTCTTCGATCTCCCAGTCCCAGCCTTTGACTTCTGCAACTTGGGAAGTATGACTTGAGCACTTGCCAGGGAAGACTGAGGAAAAAATTGTTGAGTTCCTCAGCCTTCTCCATATCCTGCACAACCAGGTCTCCTGTTTCCTTCCAGACAGGGCCCACATTCTCTCTACTTTGATCACTGGCGTACTTACAGAATCTTTTCTGGTTGTCCTTGACATCGCTGGCCAGATTTAATTCTATCAGGGCTTTAGCTTTCCTAACGATCCCTGGCTGCTCAATTTCTCTATACTCCTCCCAGACTACCCGTCCTTGCTTCCACCCCCTGTAGTCTCACTTTTCCTACTTAAGTCTCTCCAGGAGCTCCATGTTAACTCATACAGGTCTCCAGGTATTTTTGATTGACTTGCTCTTCCTTGGGATACAAGACTTAGCAGGCTGTTTGTTCATGTCAGACATAGTGAATGTGAGGGATGTTAGCTCTTCCACAATGCACATTTTGTCCGTAGAAGCAGAAGTAATATTTGCTTACAGAAATTATTAAATGTTTATTTTATAACTTAGAAATTTAATAAACTTCTTAAACTTAAACCACAGACTACAGAACTGGATCTACAAATAAAATCCTAGTGATGAGGCAGCTATCATTTAAGTGTTTTCACATGCAATATGCAAGAAGAAAATGGATAAAATTATTTTTTTCAGCATATTTCAAAATATTAAATACATTAAAGCAGAAAGATGTAATGACATAGAATAAACGAACCAATCCTCTTCTCCATTACTCTTAATTGCTTTCATATTGTCCATCGTTTCTATTGTCTTCATTTAACAATGCTCTAAAGTTTAACTTAGGGTGGAGAATCTGACTATTAGAAACTAAAAATAAAAATAAAAAACACACGGAAACTCAAGTTTCAATGAGAAATTAAACACATTTCAGAAGACTGAGCATCTTTCTTCAGCAGTAATACCTTGTCCCCAGTGAAAAGACAAAAATACGTTAGCGGTCATATAGAATAAGATGCAATTCACAGATATGTTCAATCTCTGCATGCGCTTCAGTAGTAGCAATTAGCTGGAGCAGGGGACAAAGGATTGGTGAAAATTTGGTGTTAATTAAGGGATTTTCAGAGGAATATGTCCCAAAGCCAAAGAAATGTTAGGCCAAATCTGTGGTTGTGGCAACTCATTATAGATCTATTGGAGTCAGAGACACGATACTAATTGATACCAGTTGAATAGTTGCCTTATGAAGTGTAAGAAAATATTACTAACAACTATAACTATAAAATCTGAGGAAAAAAAAAAAAGGTTTATAGCAGTAGATGTGTGAGGGTACATTTCAAATGTGAAGCAATTACCTCAAAAGTGAAACCTATGGGGAACATCTGCAGCAAGCTGTGTCAGAATCAAGGACTAAAAGGAATAAAACAGGGAACATATACCTTATCACAACACATCTCTAGTTGACAACTAGCACCAGTCCTGTGGATTTTCATTGTTGTTTGGATTATCATTACAACAGCAATGCAATGTCTTGTCTTCTATGAGGAGATGTTCATTGATATGGATGGAGAAGATAAGATCCAAGAATTGCCACACACATGAGAATACGTTCTTGATAAAATCATCTGACCCCTGCAAAAAAACAAATAAAAATTAACATTGAAACAAAGTCAGACTGAAAAAAACCCCAGCAATAGACAAACCACCCACACATGGTTGTTTACCTGAGAAAATAACTTCTACTGAACAAACCATTTTAAGTGGGCTAGTTGGAGGGTAAAGAAGGGTGAAAATGAGAACAAAATGCAACAGGAGTGAGAAACATCTCATACATGTCTATATCCAATCTACTACATTTCAGGTTTTCATCAAAAATAGGTAAAAGTCTGAAAAATGCAACCAAGTCTGAGTATTTAATAAGTTTTCACGAGCGTGGATGCTGCACAGTCCCTTTTAGGGTTCTGCGGGCACTCAGCATGCTTTCTTACTGAGGAAGAAATAACAGCAATCAGCTATTTGTATGAGTTAAACAGCAAAAGGTAATGATATTGGGTATAATTTGTAATGATAACTTTTTTAGGTGTATGGGAAGGAATTTTGAATTCATAAAATTCAGCAGTCAGATGACAGAAGTGACCTCTTTTGTACAAATAAAATTTACTAATAATAAAACAAACATCAGTTACAAGAATAAAACAGCTATATTTGTGCCAACAGCTTTCTTTTAGTGTAATAGTGGATCAAGGAACAAATTAGGGCTGCAGAGGAAATAACAGACTAAGATTGCAGAGCCAGACCAGCATTCAAGGTCAGGCTGGACAGGACTCCAAACAATCTGATCTAGTTGAAGATGTCTCTGCTTATTGCAGTGGGGTTGGATTGGATGACCTTTAACGATCCCTTCCAGCTCGAATCAGTATGTAGAAATCATCACAGAAGTTCAGAACTATGCAAAATTTGCCACCCTTTTGTAGCAGGGATTAACATTGGACATTGTTTTTTCCAGTTAATTTACTAAAATATACCATTACATACTTACCCTTTCTCTGTTCCAGTAAAATGCCAACAGCTTAAGATCTGTTCCACTGAAACTGAACTGAAACTACAGAGCATTCTATTTAGATAGTGAAGTATGAGCATACAATCCCAGTCATTTACCTGATAGGCAATACCCCACAATATTTTGATGTTATTACCTAAAACTCAGCTTTGCTTGGTCTTTTACCTCTAAAATTAGATATACTTTTGAAATAAAGTAGAAATATGGCAATGAAAAGGCTAAATATTTCATTTTGAAACAAAATACTCCAAACTCTAATTTCTCTTGTTTTTAATTACTTCAATGCAGATTTGAGAGAAAACCTGACAAGTCCTCAAATTTCCAGGTCTGTACTACATTTTAAGTGACGTGTAAAACCCAGGTTGCAATTCAAGTAAATTAGAGAGTTTCAGATCTCTTACTTAAGAGATAAGACTATATATTTATTGTTTTCTGTTATCCAATGTCCCACCCTTTAATGTCCCAGCCCTCACAGGAATATGTGCTCTAAGCAGTCATGGAAGAAAACCTCAGTCTCATTGCTCTGTTTTCTCCCTTCCCCAAAATTTTGGAATTTTATTCATTCACACTCTCCCATCATTTGTTATTTATCTTCCAGTTCTTCAAAATGACATCTGTGATGGTTTCTGCTGGCTTGTATATTCGTCTCATCCTCGTGTGCTGTGAGTCTGAGGGAGCATATGCCTCCCTCAACTTCACGATCACTTTTTCCAACAGATGCATCTAATGACATGTCCTAAATTTATTCCTATCTTCATCAGAGGATTCTACTAAAACTTCCTCAGGCCACTTTAATATTTCCATGGGACTGAACACGACCTGTGGCTCATTAGGCTGTGAAGTAGTATTTACCTGTTTCTCTTTGTAGTTTTGGTAATAAATGAGACAGATCCCTGAAAAACCACCTGCGTGGCTTCCTTTCCAGATTTGCTAAAAGATCGCTCTCATAACATGTACTCCACAGAAGACATCTCTCCATGAACATTTTTGTACAGATATCAAATGTTTTTAAGTTACAAATTTTAGAAAACATCAAGATAGTACGTAACATCTTTGTTTTTCTCTTTAAAAGCATGTAGTATTTAATAAAATGTCATCAGTAGTTGTAACACTTTCCAAAGGATGACTTCGCTCTGCATTCACTTATGCTGGTTCTCTCTTTTTAGTGTCATCTGCTAATTTTATTCTATTCTATGTATTAACATATATATGCATATAATATGCAATTAAATATCTCTATTAGAGTTGAATCCTTTTTAGCAACACAGTATCACAATGCTATTTCCCTCATATTCTTTAAAATGAAGTATTAATGCTCACTATTTTTTAGCAAGTATTCTTTATTATTTACTCATTTTAACTTTTAAAGCCATGGCAAGTTCTCCTTTACTGATCAAGATGTTTATTCTGCTGTTGATTTCAGCATCTCCATTTGCCTATTTGGACACCTTTGGTCTTCTTCTAAATTTGGTTAAGTTCAGTTTGCCTTTTTTGACCACAGAATACTCTAGCTGATAGTCTTATTTTTGTTGATTTGACTTCGTTGTTCTCGATGCCCTATATCACGACAAGTATGTTCTCTAGGTGTCTATAAATCATTATTACTATTCAACATTTTTTACTATGTTGGTATTCAGAAGTCAATCAGACTTTGCATCTGTTATGACTGGCATACTGTTAAAAAACCAAGAGCTTCATGTAAGAAATCTCTTCTGTAGTTAACACCGATGGTAACTGCAATAAAAGTGCATTTGCATTCGTGTTAATTATATGCATACACTAGTCACTTTGCATTAAGCAGATCTGGATATATATGCCTGTTTTGTGTATCTATTCACGTGCCAATTTCATGATATATCTGCATTTCATTATTAATACTACATATTCTATGATAATATGAATATGATTTCCACATGGTATCCACAGTTTCTCAGCCCAAACTATTTGGCAAACTAATCCTAAGCATTTCTCAGCTGACATGGAACAATTCTTCAACAAAATAATAAGAAATTCTGAACAGCAAGCTAGTGAACAGAGGAAAAACATTGAGTGCTGAGGTTCTCTATGAAAAGCTGCCTTGGAAAAATGGGAAAGAGATGCACTTTTAATTCTGTGGTTAATACACAGCCATAGTGGGTGTTAGTGTAACTCTCAGTCCCATATTTGCAAATAGTTTTGCAAGAAATCTTTTTTGCATATGTACCATTTCTCAATCACATTCAGAAATCCATTAAATATCTCATGAATTCTTTTAAGGCTTTCAGGAGAAGTTATAATATTCCATGAAGAAAAGCTGTGTTGCAGACATGTAGTACCTATCTGTGAAAGGCTAGGCATCCGGAACTGGTTTCTTTCCTCAGATCTTTAAAGTCTTGTAAGTTTTCATCTGACTCAGTATGCACCAGGATCACAGGTCAGGACAGCCTTGTGATATGGGGAGGTCAGCACCCCAAATGCATTGCTTGATTGTTTTAATGTAAAGAAAAAATCACAGGCTGTTCTGTCTAAAAATAGAGTGAAGCCACAGTTAATAACTCAGATTTACAGACTTTCAAATTGTTCTGGAAACTGCTAATAAATTCCAATGGAGTCAATAAGGAGAGAATTATTCTTCACACAATTAGAAAAGTCAATGAGTTACTATCAAAGCCTCAAATTTGAAATAGTTTAGACTCCTAATATGTTTACATGGTAAAACATACTTTTTAACCTTATCAGGCCAATGCACGTGTGCTCATGTGGTACAAGTCTTGGATTAATCAGAAACGCACTATTTCCTAATGCCCCAAGGCAGTATCTAGGAACAACAATGGGCAAGATTAACATTAATATATTCTGTGTATCAGTATTAAATATTCATATTTTAATACCCTACAGTCTCTGAGCAAGTTTCTTTGCTCTTGTATTAGCTTAGCACAATGCTGTGTGAAACAGGACTCTTCCCATCAACACTTTCATTATACTGCTGCAGTAGACAGATACAGGAGTAAGCCGCTTATACAGTACGGAGTCATACCCAGCTAATATTTTGATAGTAAGTTAGTCAAGCATTATGCAAATATGATTCACTGTGTTGAAAACAAATGATAACAAAGTAAGTGGTTTGCTTGAACAGAACCATCCACTGTACTGAAGTTAGTGTAGGGGTTGCTCCTGGTAGGGCAGTTGGAAGAAGTCTGAAGGAGGTGTGGTTTTATTATTTTGAAAGAGGAGACAGATTTTTGCCCTTTACGGTTTCCACCGTTGGAAATGACTGCTGCCTGAAGAGTACACACTAGCTACACCTTTGTGCTGGGTAAACTACTTTAGGAGGCCCAGCCTATTTTTGTAATCACACTTTCTCCTGTCCCAGGAATATCTGCTGATTTTCAGCAAGATACAGGCTTTGTGAGGTT
Organism: Cuculus canorus; assembly: GCF_017976375.1. Taxonomy (NCBI): domain Eukaryota; kingdom Metazoa; phylum Chordata; class Aves; order Cuculiformes; family Cuculidae; genus Cuculus; species Cuculus canorus. Next base: position 61,554,947 of record NC_071441.1, read on the forward strand.
TCTAGGCTAGGATAAATTCTGAGAGTTGGTAAAGAATCACTTACTACATCATAAATTGTTCTCTGCCAAGGGATTAATACTGATAAGGTGATTTTGGACATAACATCACATCATACCTTCGATAATTCAAATTCCACTGAAAGAACAGAAGATATAGGGAGTAATAAATATAGCTTGCAAACTACTGCAACACTTTATAGAAATGTGTACATATAAGAATTATTATGCAATCTTATTAAGTAATTAAATATCTTCTTACTTTTTCCTGTTACACTGTCAGTTTTCATACTGTGTTGATAAATCATTAAATGTACATTTTCCCTTCCACAAATAAGTTTTAAAAAGGCAAAGATTTGAGGTTTATAAACAATACTACTCCTCCTTCTTCCCCTGTTTTTCAAGGTACCTAAAGATGCAGCTAAGTGCTTGACTTACTTATAACCAGAAGGTCTGAGATATACCCGGCCACCTCTACTACTGCTGCATGCGTAAAACAAGTATAAATAGATAAAAAGACTCCTACACTCTTCCCACAGCGACAGCATCACAGCGGTCCCAGAGCAGACAAGCTTTTTCTGTAGCTGCGGAGGAAGTAGAAGGATATGCTTCACAGGAAACAGAGCCAGAAAACACCCATTTGGTCACACTAGATTTTCCATGGCAATGCCACCAGCAGGTCGCAACAGTCTTATCTTTTTCCTTAGAATTTCTAGCTTCCCATCCTCCCTCTTCCCAGCCCTCTTTGTTGCTCAGTTGCCTTGCTTGAATACTTGGGAGTCCAAACTTGCATTTCTTGCTCTTCCTTGTTTAAGCCTAAGAAATTTTCTTCTTTTATTTGTACTTTGAAGACATTTTATAAGCTATCATCGTACTATCCCTCATACCGCCCCTCCCCTTGCCATGAAACTTCCTTTTTCTAAGCTATGAACTTTTATATTCTCTTAAGTCGTTCTTCAAGAACTGTAAAACCTTTGTTGTCCTGTATATTTTTTGTGTTGATCATATAAACATAGAAAGGACTGAGGATTTTTGTCTACTGTTTATTCCAATCAACACTTAGACGCAAGGCTTACAGAAAATAGCACGGATACTCTGCGCTCATACTTCAGTAGTACAGGGAGCCATGCCAACTTTTCCCTGTGTATTCTCCAGTACACCACTTCTCCAGACAAAAAGTGTGTTCTTGAAACATTTCACTGATACACATAGATTGACAGATTTGCATAAAAAAAAAGCTTAAGCATCTTTTGGTAGTTATTTTAGCTGATCTTTTCATCTCTTAAACACTTTACAGTTATAGCTTATTCCATTAAGCAAATGAATTTAAAGTATATTTACTAAGAGCTTTTTGTGCATGATATGCATGCCCATAAATGAATTTCTTTAGCACTACACCCATTGGTGGCTGCAGTTTTTCATATCAACCAACATGATCTAGAGGTACTGTTTTTCATTCTACTGAGACACTTCAGTGAATGTAGGCTTTCTTTTTCCACTAGAGTTGCTTCAAATAATTTCACATGCTTCTACCTCCATTGAAGCTGCCCTCCTCTGTGTTACTTTCTAAGACATTCATGCAGAACTTTTCAGATTTTCAGACAGAATGGCAGAAGAAAGAAACCCTGTATGTTTGTAATCATATGCACCGAAAAGGAAGGGTGGGTGAAAATTTTCCCCTGATACTCTGACACAACGTAAGAACCTTCTTAGAATAGCATTTAACTTGGCTTCCATCCCAAGAAGGAGTTCATCTGTTTCCTTCTAGTGACTTCAGTTATAATTTCCCAAAGCTGAACAGCAATAGCATGACTTCCAGGCAGAATTTGAACAGCTGATGCTGGGGTGTCTCATAACTTGCCTGGAATTTCCTTGCCTTCAGTTTTATTCTGTGGACTGAGCTTAGTGAGTAGAAAGAAACTTACCACAGCAGTTACTATTATCTTCCATTACTTTATTATTTTGGAAGCCCTGTTTTGTAAATGATTTCCTCATATTTATTAATAGAAGCTCCTATTAATAGTTCTGTGAATAGCACTGACCTTTCTGCATCTGATCTGTTGAAAATGTGCTTTGAACAATGTTTCCTTGGATAATAACTGTGTGTAATAACTGCATATAACGCATAAAACTGCTACCAGAAACTTCAAGTCCAGCTCCTTTTTCTCCTGCCTAGAGGGCCTTATTACATTGCCCAGCTTATTGATTTGTGCATGAGGTTTTGAGTTATTCATTTTTTCAACACCAAAACGCACTTTCTGAGGTTTGAGCTCTCCTGTCATGCATCACCCAAGGCCAGAGCACATCTGTAGCTGGTGAACTGGTTCTGTCAAACAAGACATCACAGCTCCATACTTAGCTTCAAGATGCAGGAAGTCAATTTACTCTCAACTGTGCTGTCCTGACTCCCTCTGTAAATACCTCCTAAATGCAGCTTGGCAGTGTTAGTATTTTTAAATTACTAAGAATAGGCTAAGTCTGTCTAAACTTACAATGTTCACCAGCTCCCATCAAAGCAATTCTGATTTTTTGACATGATGGTCGGTCAGACAATGGATACGTGCTGCATGGGCTATTTATTTTAGTCCAAAGTGAAGCCCTCGAGCCCTTCCAAGCAGTGGTCACAAGAAATACAGTTTTACTTTCTCATGCAGTAACAAGGTCTCTCTTTAAGGGGGAATTTGTCGGTTGTGTCAGCAAATGGAACTTGGTAAGGAGGTGTATCACTAGCTATAAAACACCCTGGGCTGGATCTCTGACTGTAGCTGAGGAGGCCTGAGGTACCCACTGAGAGATGGCAGATGAAAGCCTTCTGTCTTCATCTGCACCTTGCCAAAATCCCAGTGCGAGGCACAGTATCCATAAGGAGCTGGATACAGAAAGCAGAATAAACCAGAATTCAAAGCAGAATAAACCAGAAGTAGATTCAGCTACTTATTTTACTTTATCTGCTTAGCGAAGCAAAACAAAGAAGCACTGAAGGGAGCAAAAATAGAGCTTACTCATGAAATTAAACACCAAGCAGCCAAAGGAGCAGAAGTTGCAAAAGAAGCACAGCTGCTTTAGTGCTGATCAGCACGGTCTGCCACAGCTCACTGGGGAGTGGGGTCATGACGGTGATGTGCGTTGTTGTGCACACTGTGTTTAGGGTAACACTAGCTGTTCCCCAGGGAATGAATTCAGCCACACTGTGCCTTCTGCTTCCTTCCTTGCTACATGGAAGTGACACTGCTGCTCCTGCTGGCGTCACTTAGTGGCTAGCACAATCATGGAAGTAAACCAATGCTCATGTGCATTCACATAGGTCTTCTATCTATCTTCCCCGCAATGCCAGATCAGGAGCAGTATCCTTCAGCCATTCTCTTCCTCTGGGTGCTGTGATAATGTGGCTCAGGGTGGGAAGGGAAAAGCTTGCCCTATGCTCAGACATGCACGACAGCAGTGTGATCCTTCACAAGCACTTTAGCTAACACCACAGATGACTGGCAGGCAATTAAGTAAACCAACAAAAGGCTATAAAATATTTTTTGCGTGTGATTTGACACTATGTTCTTACAAATAGCTTTTTCACAGAACAATAGAAATTAAGAGATAATCTTAGAAATCAGCATAAATAAATATATTGTCAGCCAAATTCACTTCTTTCCATCTGAATGGCAAAACCCCTCTTACAGTATATGCATCATACACTATCAAACCTGTTGCTTTGTGGGAAAGATTAGAATCCAGGGGCTAAATTTGATTGTCAGGAACAGATATCCTGTTGCCATTTCACAGGCTGCATTGAGACAGAGCAGTGAAGTTGACACATATACCGCAGGACTTTCCAGGGGAAACCTACATTGCTCTGGAGTAGCTGCTGGAGGACAGAATGGAGAAGTTAAGGCTTCTCAAATGACTGTAGACTCCTTTGTTTAGGCAACTGGATCCCATGTTACAGCGCTTTGTCAGATAAATTACCATATTTTTAGGAACGAAACCAAACTCCAGTTTGCTATTTCTCTCATTAAAAGTTCATGTACATATATACACATCTATGTAAATGTATCTATATGCACATACATATATGCATACACACATGCTGTAGCTATCTGAACATGACCACAGAGGATTCTGCCATAGTAACTGGAGCAGAATGACTTAATTATTTATTGATCCTCATGATTTGGCAAGTGACTTTATTTGAAGTAGACATCTAACCCTGAATGGAAAGTAGGAAGAAGCTTCATTCTCTTTTCTAGGGTCTATAACAAAGAGTCAAAGATATTTAATTGTCTCAGAAGCCAACAAAAACTCTGACAAATTTTGGTTCCCTTCTTCCCCTCCATGGAAAAGCAGAGCCTGCAGGTAAAGCACAGGTGGAAACAGGGACAAAACAACAGAAACATAAACAGTGATTTTCTACTGCATATGCAAAATATGGTGTGTATTTTCTATTACTATTACTATTACACAATCAGCAAAGAAAAATTAAGGCAACTTCATTGCTTTAATTATTTCAGAAAGATTTTTACAAAGGAGATCTTTAAAATGGGTTAGGCCTGATGGTCCTCTCCACAGGGACTATTTCTTTACAATAGTACTTCGTAATGGGTATTGGTAGCTGTAAATATAATAGATTAACCTCTTGCATCTAAACAAATGTGGACACTGACAGTAACTGAGCATTTCTGATGCTAAGAACTTTAAAATCATAAGAAAACACTTCCCAGTTTCAAATAGAAATGTATTCATTGTTTTGTTCTCTACTGCCCAACATCCAAAGTTGTAGTAGCAAATAGCAATAGGTATTGGAATGGCAGGCTTACCTGCGTAGAATAATAAGAAGGAATAAATAATACAAAGCAAAACATTAATAGCAAAATCTTAGCTTTCAGCAGAACGACTTTGTACTTCAAGACTTTAAAGCAAAGTCATCCCATTGGTTTCCCCACTTGTTCCCAATTAATTCTGCATATGTATACATAGGGAAACTGATTTCAGTGGTTATTATGGTAATATTGCACATCCAAACAGTCCAGACAATTTTAATACAGAAAGCTGGCAACGAGGAATAAAACTGCCCTTAGACCACTTTGTCACAGTGAATTTCTATATCCACCCTGAAGGGTAATCATAAGGCATTAACCTTCCATAACGGTACACTAATGTAAGTTTATTTATCTAGATGAGTGACAACAGGTCATATAATTTTTCTTGGGCATATTTTAACCTCAGAAAAGCTTTTTGCATCACTCAGAGAATTATACTTGGGTATATGTAGGTAGCTGAATAGAATGGCAAATTGCTAAATGTATAAATAATAATCTCTTTGTAAAGTGGAAAAAAATATGACAAAAACTCCACCTTTGTTCTCTTTTCCATATTTATGTGATCTGAAATCCATGGAACACAAATAATAGCAAGCATACATTAGGAAACTCAAAACATTAATGCACCAAATATTGTTAATATGATATAGTAAATGGTACTTCATGATGGGAGAGATATATAGTAAGCTAAAACATGTAAAAGTCTCATATTGAAAAAAATGAAGAAATGGCGCAAACTTACAAAGGTTTCTCTTCTTTATACCTAAATATATTTTCATCTTTCAGGAGATCAGGTATTTCATACCTTTAAATAGCTGACTATTACACAAAATTTAATGACTCTTTAGGCAGTACAGTGAATACTTAGACAACACTTCATAAGAAATCCATTCCAAGTTGTTCCAGCATTTTGTTCTAAGAATGCTTTTTCTCTGAGCAGGATTTCATAACATAAATTAAGAAAAGATATGTAAAGGTTGGTTTCAAACACATTAAAGTACCTGAAATTTTGGATTTGATTTTTGAAATTAACGGTATGTTACCAGTGCAAAAATAATAAAACAGTTTACTCTTTTGTGTTTAATTAGATTTCATTAGTTCATACCTAGATAAAGTGATGGTCTGAATGAAGTGCCAGTGGTTGCTATTGTCTTAATAATGAAAAGAAAGGTGTAGGTAAGAGGAAGTCTCTGCTATGAAAGACAAGTTACACCTGAAAAGATAAAATAAGTGAGAATTTAGAAGCAGAAGGTGAGAAGAGGTGAGAAGCAACATGGCAAGATTAAAAATGTTAATAGAAAACTATGGTGTTAATTCTGACCAAGATTTTTCCAAAGGTTCTGAAGAAATGAAACTTCTACCTCTACAAATAAAAAAGGCAAGTTATTGAATAATATTTATAGACAAATACGTTCTGCTTAGTTTTCAGGCTGGTGCACTTTTCAACCTGACATCTCCTGTTATTACACATCTAGTGGTGTCTGTAAATGACCAGAGTGTTTTTTTTACAAAAGTGACTACCATGATTTCTTGCTATTTGTCAGGAAATTTAAACCAGAACTTCTGTATCTCGATATGTTAGTTCCCACATAGTACAAAGACTACAGGAAAATGTTTTCTGTTTGGTAGGAACCAGATTTAACTAAAACACAGGTCCATAATATCAAAGTATAACCAAAATTTTGGATCACATCCAGCAAGAAAGAGAAGGTTATAATCAAAGAAATGAAAGGAGGAAGACAATAAGAGAGCTTAGTAAATGATAATTACTTTCTTCACTGAGAAGACAAGTTGTATCCCAATGATAAAAAAAAAGTTTATTCAGAAAGCAAAATCATATTTTAGAGGGCAAAGGTAGGAAATTTTCAAACACAACATTTAATTTGATCTGAAATGTAAAATGCTCTGTTAAGATAAAGTCAATAAAAGGCCTTAAGCCCTGAAGCATTCAAAATTTTAATCCAAAAAGCTGTGCTGTGAAAGGAAATAAAAATTTAAAAAAATCTATACTTCTGAAAAGTCCCTGTGATTACAAGATAATTCAGTTTCTCAAAATTTTTGAATGCATTTTCCTGAAAACAAATAATTGCTTATGCCAACAAAACCAATGAAATTGAACATCAAAAATTATTTCACAAATTACTTTGTTGCCATCAGATCTTACTGGAGAGTAACCAATATCTTACATAATACTGTCACAAAAAGACCGTTTTCAATGTCTGGTATTCCTCACCAAATGGGCAAAATCTTTAAGCTGTTTTTAAATTTTCTTCTTCTCAATTGTTCTCTAAGTTACAGGGGATCTGCCTAACTAAGACTTGGACAAAATCAGAGACAGAGCCCCAGGCTCCCTCACAAAGCAGTGGAATTCAACATTTTCAAAAACCACAGTAATCTATTTATTAGCAGAAACAAGGTCCACTCAGTCCTTCCGTACTCATTATGAAGGGACTGATTTTTTAAAAAACGTAATATTTCACGTAACTATGAAAATATTATTTTCTCACCTTACATCTGCATCAGATTTTAATTGCAAGTGTAACTTAGATTTTCCTAAGTTGTTATAGGTGTGGTGAAGGCTTTCATCTGTCTATAAGACAAATCAATACTAGCTTCCCGTGGCATCTGGGGAAACAGAATATTTAGATACAAGTTGTTCATAGTTTGACTAAATCAAAGTGATTGTATCCCTGTTACAAGTATACAATATTGCATGTATAAACATGAAGTTAATTCACAACCCTTCCCCTCTTTTTTTCCTTGTAATACTAGTATTCCCAAATAAGCCATTTTACCCTTACAAAAGAAAAACTCTGTCAAGAAAAAAAAAAATTAAGATTAATATTAATTATGTACATTATAAAGAATATTTGATCAACTCCCACATGGATTTACATTGGAATCGGCAACTGGAATACTGATTTCACTTCTGCTGAACAAAATTAATTAGCAAGTTCTTTTCAGTGTTTTAGATCTAGTCTGTGTATATTAAAATATTAATAAAGAGTGTCATCCTTTTCTACTACTGACTTTCAAACCCTTATTCATTTTTAAGTGATGGAAATTAAATGCAAATGCAGAATGATACAACAGAAACTGAACTTCCTCTGTGTGAGGCTGCAAGAAACCTTTTCTGTTCCATTTTTCAGGACTACAGTGGATTACTCTCATGTTTCACACTGGTTTTATATATCTCATTTCTGATATTTTGCATCACGCTACTGAGGCAGGACCTCTTACAAAGCTCAGAAGGCTTGCTCTTGAGCAAGGTGAAGATCGCTTCCCATGCTAGTTCCACTTGCTTCTGCACTGAACTATACCACAGCTGTCAAGAGCCAAGTTGACTAATATGATACTGACCATGACTCTATTCGGGGCTGCTGAGGGTAGTTTGGATTCATCAACATGTCAGTTAGTATAAAAGCGTGTGGTTTTACCACAATTTGCTCTCACAGTATGGTATGTGATTTGTCCTTATCCGCAGTCTTGCAGCCCATTCATCTCTACACAGCTACACTGAAGCTACATTGCACATTTTATACTGTAATTCATGTTGAAAGAAAAGCAACAAAGACTGATTACCTTCCTTGCCCAAGTACCACTCTTTCTAAAGTCAGAAACAAGAGTTGAGTCCTCAGAAAATCCCTAGGAGGTGTCAAGCACATTCTGAGAGACTAAACAGCAGTCAAAGTTTTAAAGCACCCCATTTTTATAATAATTTTAAACTCTTTGAGAACAGTTACTAGATGAACAAAATGAAGCTGAGATGCTGGTTTTATTTTCAGAGTCTGAGGAGACAACGTTTCTTGAACAACTGCCTTCTGAAATACTTATGCACCATCTGGATGGCCTAGGCTGTAACCCCTCAAATTTGCTATTTAAATTTTCAAAAATTATCCAGACAAGCAAAGCACAGGCGGCTTTTCTTGGACTAATGGATGCCACCTATATCTTGAAGCAGAACTGCAATAATCAAATAGTTCTCAAGGAATACTCAAGAACTAGCTTGTTGATCAGCTCTCTTAATAGTTTGTCGTTGTTGAGAATAAGCAGTTAATAGTGCAGTAACTTTACTGCATAAATCTCAGCTGAGTTCCTTTTTACTCCCAGCTTCCCCAAGATGATTCCTAACAGACTATTAGGAAGCTGGCTGATAGCATTTCCTGGTTACGCAGACTTAATATTTCATTCACAGCCTCTGTTCTCAAGAGCTGGATCATGCCGTGAGCCAAAGGAACAGCATTCGTCTGCCTGATAAAACAAGTGTTTGCTCTGTATGATTTCTATAATCAAGCTGCTAAAATGAAACGTCTGCTATTCTGTATTCTTCTGTAAGACCAGGAAACTGTTTCAACTTTCTGTTTTTACTGAAGCCCTAATTTCTCCACTCTATAATTAACAGTTTTAATACTTCCTGTAAATTCAAGTTCCAATAACTACATGTTTATAGAGCCAAATGGATTTGAATCCATTCCCAGCAAATGGATATACAAAACCTGACAGAAGGAAAGCTGTTCCCACATCAGTTGTTCTTCCTTATACTGCATCCATATATATTACTCAGTCAATCTGTAATAGCAAGCTTGGACAAGCTTGACTTTGGAGGTATAGAAACAATACTTTTGTGATAAACAGCAATACTGCTTGACTATGTTCGTATGTTGGTATAAAGTGGTTATATTTCACTTCCAGTTTTTAATTAATTGTGTTGTTTCTAGGAATGTATTTTGAATTATGTAATCATATTCAGAGTAACACCTCCTCCCTCTTCCCTTGGAAAAACTACAACTACAATTTTTCTGTCACATATTTAATTTACAGTCTTCAATTTTTCCTTATTTTGGCTAACCAGTGAATATCTGCCATTCCAAGTTACTACCTACAACAAATGGAACGCACATTTAATATCCCATTTTGTATCACGGATGTGCAATATGCAGTGATGTGCTGCATTTACTGCTTTCTTTAAAATTATATGTTTGTTCTCAATAACAAATTAACTTTGGGTTTGTCTGATTAGACATCTAATCTATCTGAAGACTTTCAGAACTGTGGGAGTTTCAGGTTACACAAGGATTTGACTGCACAATATGAAACCCATTGCAAGTTTTATAATAACTCAGCCTACACACCTCTTATCTTTTCGAAGACCCATTCATTAATATCAAAATAGAAGTCAGTATTTCCATAAAGAAGGTGTAGAAGAACTGCCATTTAGCCTATACCACAGTAACCTTCAATAAGCCCCTTTCTAATGTTCACTAAGCCTCTCAATAAATTTGGTCTACGTGTCAATTTTCTACCCAAAAAGATATTTCACTCTGAAGAATGCACAAAGCATATCGGCAGCTGAATGATAAAATAAAGATGCTTCCAGACATTCAAGCTTACCTACAAACACCGTAAAAGAGATAACACTTCTTCCTTAAGACAACTAATACTTCCCTTTCTGGCACTCAAGTACTACAGTGGGGGAAAAACTGAGCTTGCTTTATCATCTGTTTTAGCTTTTGAGTTGGATTTGTGTCCACAAAATCATCACACTTGAGATGCAGTACTATGGATAGCATTGCAGGTATTTCTGACTTTTCTGAAAGCTGAGAAATTTGGATTCAAGCCTTTCTGTGTGAAAATATCAGTACTAGAACTACTAGAAGAAGGTCTAGAACCAGTACATAGGTTATTTTAGTTGTGAGAAGTTATAATCTTGGATATGTTAAGCATCATAAATTTAGAATCCTCTTGTCTGGTTAGCTAATATTTAAAAGTCATTTTAATTCCAGTTTATGAATTTTGATAGGTGTTCATGAATTTATTCTGTGTGTACCTGGCGCTATTGCTTTAGTAGCTCACAAGTCCTTCAGGCAGAGCAAGACTGGTTGCTAATATTTTATTTTTTATTTTCTCCTTCTTGTCAGATTATGCTAATAAAGATGAAGATATATCAGACCTCTGCAGGATTATTACCTCATAATATTTACAGTCATCCTATAAATGTTTAAGTGTTTTGTAAAACATTCATTTTTGGTAAAACAGATTTAATAGTAATTAAGAAACTTTCACTTACTTCTCAAAAGAAATCACAGTCAAGCTTTCCATTTATATTTAAAAATACTTTACTTAGGACAAATTTTGTATTCACAGACTGTCCCTTAAATTCAGTATCTTTAAAGACATAGCCTTGGAAAACATATTATTAAAAGTCTATTATTCAAGAAATATATCACTATAAAAACATTGGGCTTGCAAGTCCAAGAATAAATATATAAACATTTTTTAAATAAATGGCATTTAATCAGCATGATACAAATTATTGTAAAATAATTGTCTGAGTTCATAAAAAATAAAGTAACAACTCATAAGTTGTTTCACTCCAAACGTATTTGTAGGATGGGAAATACTGCACTATAATGGTTTACTGCTGGACTTGGTAGTGTTAGGTTAAGGCTAGATTTGATAATCATAAAAGCTTTTTCCAGCTTAAATAATTCTATGACTCTAGGGTTCTATAATCTAATTTTCAAATGACATTCACATCAAAAGTGGTGCTCAGTGACATCTTGAAAACTAGAGACCTAAGTGGAAGATTAACTGAAAAATTTAAAAAAAAAGATGAGGTGGCCAATATCAATTCTGCATTAGAATAGGTAACACTAGTTCATGGAAGTACGACAGTCTCAGCACATGGAGAGGACGTGAATTAAAGGTCATAAGACTTCCATTATTACCATTAAATCTAGCAAATTTTTTAATTAGTCAGTTAATCACATTATTTCCTCTTAAATTTCCTAGAAGCAATCGAAAAGCCTTTTTATTGCTTTTAAACAACTTTGTGTCCAAAAAGAGCTTTCAGCTGATGAAAACATACCTAAATATAAGGTGGAAAGTGCTGTACTTGATCTTTTGACAGTACATCCTCTATAGCCTGGAGATTCAGATGGACTTCACCATCATACACAATGTGTGTAATGTCTACTTACCCTCCCTCCAGACATTTCCAAAATTAGCAGCAATAGCTGTTAGAATGAACTTCATCAATAGTAATTTTAATAACTAATAGTAATAGAAATAAAGGAAGACAGGAAGAGAGAAGGCAAGAAAGAGAGAAAGAGAGGAAGAGGGAAAGAGGGAGAAAGAAGCAAAGAAAGAAAGGCAGAAAGGGAAAAAATTTAAAAAAAGGAGAAAGGGAAAGAAATAATAATGTTGATAAATCTATAATTCCTTTTTTTTTTTTTTTGCAGTGATATGTTAAAAATGTTCAGAATTACTGCTATCTGAAGTTGGCCCAGAGCCATACAGTTACTAGCTTGTGGAAGTCTGTGTGAGCTCTTGGAAAGCATAAGGTTTCCTGGACAGGTGGCAAGAAATAATGGTCTCTAGAGTGGGTGATGATCTCACCTTTTCTAATAACAGCTCCATCAGCTTGCAAATTCTCAAGTAAAATACTTGCATCATTCCTTTTTGTCTGGAGGACATAGTGCCACACATCATTCATGAAAACTTATGATCCTGGAGGGAATACAAGTGACCACTGCTTAATTGTTCAGCGGATTTATAAGACCTGTAGAAATATAATGTTTTATAGATTTCTTAGTGGTGGGAAAATTTGAATGTAATGGATAACTACAACTGAAAATATGATGTATGATGCCACACAGAAGTTATAGACAAGCTCCAGCCCTATCCTAGAAGTTCAGGAAAGATAGATTCTCTGAGTTTTGAGAAAGGATAAAGTGAATGATGAGGGGAATTATAATCTTTAAAAGAAAATGACCTCTTTCTAAAGCTAGGAGGCATTTCAGGACAACATAGAAGCACTGAACACCTGTAAAAATCCATACTTGCTGAAGGAATGCATTTGTTTGTCTTCTGAATGCTGCTCATCTGCTTTTACACTTACTTTCCATTGTTACGATTCATATGACTATTGTGCCTCAATTAAAACAGACCACAACATTGAACAAGAATTGCCAGCAGTTTGGACAGAGGAGACTTTGAAACCTAAGTTAATTATGACTCATACTGCATAGCAAGGACAGGCAAAGCTGACATGCCAAGCACTACCTAGGCTCTTGGGCAGTTTAACCAGCCCAAAAACCAGGGTGGAAAGGCAAACCTTTCCAACTTTTTCCCAGCAAAGCTCTACTATAAAAAAACAGACGCTTTCTATTTGGATTCAGATCCACATCATCTCACTCTCCTGCTGTGGCCACTGGAGTGCTTTCACGGCTTGCCACTGTCATCTCTTCCAGGAACAGCATGGGCTTAGCAGAGTTTTTCAGACAGAATAAGTTTCAGTGTCTTCATTCAGTTAAGTAAACGAATCCCAAAGAACTGTTAGTGAGTGATGACTGGTTTACTTTGTGACTGTGTAAAGTTGACAACAACTCCACAGTTGAGACTTTATTCAGTTGCTTTCTTAGGCTGTCTGTCGGGACTTAACAAGGGTAACACTCCTCAAAGACCTAATCACACTGCAGCAGGATAACTTAACAGAACTTGCACGAGTGATCAGCACGTTTGATTGCTTTGATCACCTCCTGCAAACACTTATGCTGACCATAGGGTTGCCTCCTCTGGAAGAAATGCCCTAGGCCCTTAGGGGACCGTTGCCTTACTGAAGGAGGGATGATAGTTACACCTATAAGGGATACCATTTCTCTTGCTTTAGAGTCTCATGGGTATTGCACAGGTGTAAGACATGTTAAAATTGACACGTACACAGTGAATAGTGACAAGCCATTGGCAGAAATCAGACTGTTGTCTCCAGACAAGTCAAGTAAGGATTATTGTGCTTGCTGAATTTTGGCAATCGTGATGAACTCCACAAAGGTTGAGTGAAAAAATGCAGGTATCTTCTGCCACCTACTCCATGGGAAATGAAATATTCCTTTCCTCTCACTCCTGTGGTTATGGCCACAAGACACATAGGAACCTACTTGTGAAGAAAGCTCAGGGGCTTCCTGAGTTACGTTAAACAGAGGAAGAAGTACCTCATATTAATAGGGTGATCCTTAGCATAGTTAAACATCATTTTGGACAACTGAATAATTGTTGCACAAGGTCTCTAAGCTCACCCTACTCAAAGGCCTTGAAACAGGATGTGATTGCTAACTATCACCAAGCATTAGGATGGGCATGTGCATCACAAATCACATTTCTTCACGGCAATGGTCTATGGGCTGCCGGTGTGTAGACTGGCAACATTATTCAGGTAATGAGAAACTGCGTATCTTTCCTGTGCTACAGAGGGATAGGTGGGAGAGTAGCGGGAGGGAGTGGTGACACCACTACCTCTAAGAAAAATTTGCTTGCAAATCCAAAGTCAGTTGAGCCAGGTTTTTCCACAGCATAGCTTCTCGAACTTGATCATTTGAGCAGCTGAGACAACTGGGGTTGTTTAGCCTGGAGAAGAGGAGGCTGAGGGGAGACCTTCTTGCTCTCTACAACTACCTGAAAGGAGGCTGTAGAGAGGAGGGAGCTGGCCTCTTCTCCCAAGTGACTGAGGACAGGACAAGGGGGAATGGCCTCAAGCTGGGCCAGGGGAGGTTCAGGCTGGATATCAGGAAAAAAATTTTCACAGAAAAGGTCATTGGGTACTGGCAAAGGCTGCCCAGGAATGTGGTTGAGTCACAATCCCTGGAGGTATTTAAAAGATGCGTGGATGAAGTACTCAGGGACATGGTTTAGTGGTTGATAGGAATGGTTAGACTCAAATATCCAAGAGGACTTTTCCAACCTGGTGATTCTACGATTCTATGATAAGGCTACCTTATGTGCTGGGATACAACTGTAAAAGTCAGACACTCCCACATACTCTCAATGGAGTGCTTGATGTCACTCATGGCATAAATTGCAGTGAGAAGGATTAGGGAGTCATGGAACTTGCTCTCAAAAGCACCACAGACTTTCTGTTTTCAACAACCCTCTAAGAAATTATACCCTCCAGCTGAGCTTGCTTACAACTTTCTCTTTCAGGGCTGTTATACTACAAAAAAAACCCAGCATGGTGCACCCCTGCCAGCACAGCACTGCCTAGCTCATCATGGCCCAAATCAAATGCGTCCAAGCTCTCAAGTCCTGCCAGAGGTGCTCTGACAACCTTGTTCAATATGAAGACTTTCCTCCCTACCTGTTCTCTTTTACTGAAAGACAGACACAGTCTGAAAACTGGCAAAAATCTACTAGAAGTTTTCTACTGAGCAGCAAATTTCAGGTACTGAGTTCATGAGGGTACACTCAGAACAGGGCATTAAGGAAGTTAATTTACAAAAGATTGCATTATAACACAGGCAAAAAAACCTACATAGTTATCAATTACGGGATCTCAGTGCATTATACAATATCAGTCTAATTTGAGGCAAATTGGGTGCCGTTGGCTAGGAAAGGGAAAGCGCGAAGGGACAATAATACTTAATTTGGGAGGAGAATACACAAAGCTTCCAGTCTTCTGATATCCAGGAACAGAGTAAATTCCTTTTCTTTTTTTTTTTTTTGTAGAGGATGCATTCTTACATTGCACAGCAGCATTAAAGTTGCATGCTCTTAATTGATGTGTAGATAATAAAGCTAAATGAGGTTGCTGTGACCATCTTTTCTGGCCTACTCTTCTACATAACAGGACTTTGCTGAATTAATTCCTCTTTGAACCAGAAGTAGCTTTTTAGAAAAGCTGCCAATCTCCATTTCTATTTTCTACTGATAGAAAATTCGCTACTGGTATGAGAAAATTCCATTTAGAGGCACTATTGAAGGTGTGCTTTCCATTTGGAGCTGATATTCCCTAGCTTTAAACCAGTGAATGTTATTTTCTCCTTGTCTGCCTTATTGAAAAGCCTCTATTCTGAAGTTCCTCTTTCCCATATTGATACTTCTAGATCACAAGCAAGCCATTTTCTTTTAACTTTCAGTTTCAGTTCGAGTCTTCCATTATAAAGTATATTGTCCAATCTCTTTGTTCTTGTCATTTTTCAGAACCAACTTTCAATTTTTCTGCATCTTCCCTCAACTGGAACATCAAGGATTTCTCTAGAAATACATAGTTTAAGTAGAAACAAATAATAAAACCCACACAGATAAGACTGCTATTATTCAAACCCCCACTGTTTCTGCATTCTTAGTTTGTCACTTCTCTGTGCTACTGCATTGGAGCTCCAGATTAGCAGTCTATACCACGATCCAAAGTTTTTTTCCAGAATTGAAAGCTAAAATCCTTTGAGACCTACGGATTTTCCTCTTAGATGACTTTATGTCTGCTCACAGAGAAACACTTCTTATTTGGAGTATAAGAAGACAACCTAGATCATTACATACAGGACACTTTTTATTTACTTTCCACTGCACCTTTTCACCCAGAAATTGGATTATTAGTACTATTGTATTCCACACTGCTGATGAAGATATAAGATAAGGTGTAGCCAAGGAGAAAACTTTATTTTACATAAAACATTAACAGTACTTCTGTGTTTAACAATCAACTAAACACAAACCAACCAAAGAAGTGTCAAGATTGTTTGAAAGGCACAGTATCCATAGTCATTGTTCACAAGAATTAATTGTATATTTAATTATTTATTAATTGAACCTCCTTGATGTCATTCCATTATTTTGCCTAGATCAATGTCACACTGACAGGCCAGTAATTATCTAGGTCATCCCACTTACCTTTTTAGGTTATTGATATATTAGTTTTTCTTCAGTCCTTTAGAATTCTCAGTTTTCTGCAAGACTTTTGTAAATGAATATTAACCATCCAAGGAGATACTTGGCTTCTTAAAAAATCAAGGACACGAATTATTAAGGGTGAGCTGATTTAAAAACTGAACTTTTTTTTTTAATGGCATTCTAAACCAGGCATAAAATGGTAAATAATTCCACAGTGAGAATACATCATCTGAATCTTCCACAAACTATCTATTGAACATGGCATTAATGCAAAAACAAGATAAAAAGGTAATGAGCAGCTTGGAGATGGGATAAGGAGAACAGTAATGAGGAGTAAAAGAATTCTTAGAAACCCAACAACACGATTCAGTCAGGCTCTTCTATGTAACAACACTGCCAAAGTGGACACTCTGCGAAAGGAAATTATATATCATGCATATGCATGCACACGCAAAGTGTGAAATAGTAGGTGATTTAAAACAACAGGTAATCTTTAATTGCAGAAGACAGTTATTGAGATAACGAGAAAAAGACCACCAAGACTTAACAAAATAACACCATGAAAATAATTTTTCTAGTGTTTCTAGCACTTTATTGTGTGCCATATACTCTATGCATTCAAGGTTATATGTGAATTCTGCTGTTTATTTCAAATCTGATTAATCTTATTTTAGTTTTTTTTAAAAAATCACATTGATATGTTGTTATTGGGAATTTCTTTTTGTCATTTGATGTTATGTGGAAAATAGCTGTGATCTGTTACGTCATTTAACAAGATGCATGTCAGAAAATAGTGTATACCTTGAGGCATTTACTACTTAACTAAAAATATGCACAAAAATATCTAAATTAGTAACATGTAAAATGAGAAAAAAAGGAAGAATAAGTTTACTTTCAAGTCTTTTATTGAACAGTTCTGCTTTAATTCTTATTATTATTTAATTCTTATTATTCTTTAATTCTTTATTCTTTGGTATCACAAACCATCTACACAGGTGTGGTAAGCTAAGAAACAGCGAGATTTTTTAAGTCTTAAGAAGAAAAAAAGTATTTAATTAAGTATGAATCATGCTAAAATTCAGGTGTTTTTGTTACTAGCCAGAGTCAGAATTAAATGCATGCATATTAACTGGGAAAGCTATACTAATGTTTATGCTAATAGTCTTTCTTAAGCAGAATGAGGAGAAATATTTAACTGAAGAAAGAGTTATGGGAAGACTATATGGGAAAGTCTCTAAGTTGAGGAGGATCTTGAGAGGAAATATGAAATTTTATATACCCCACATTTAATCTGAAATATTTCATAATATGATGTCTAGTCTGTAAGTATAGTTGTCCACATACAGCTTTCATTATAATTTTAGTGGAAAGAAGACAATTTCCTATAGGAATGGACTTCAGTGAACAAAGAATGCTAACTGTAGTTAGTACTAACTGTAGATTACTTCTATGATCACTGGCCTTAGGAATAAAGAATCAAAGGTAAGACAGAATAAAAAATGGCTGTGCCCAAATAAAATGTCTTCTGCCAGTAGATACAGCTGAAAACATTCAAAACCAAATAAAATATTTAGCTAATGTTTGTATCATGTCACAGCGTGTCTTACCTAAGTATTGTGTTCAATGTTAATTGCATTGCAGAATACAGTAGGACTCAATTCCTCAATGCTCATTCCTGTGGAAAGTGTAAATTTGTATTATAACACAAATGCAATCAACAAGATTGCGTGAAATTTAGGAGAAACTGAACATAAGTAGAGGTTGGAAAATTGGTTAGTGAGTGGCCCTGGTTCATACTTATCAATATTTGTCTGAAGCAGTAGCTATTGCACCAATTGAAAGTAATTATTCATTTCCTCAGTTACAAATACCACCTTTCTTTGCTAGCATAACTGTGCAGGTAAGTATGGCTAGAATGCAAGAAAGCAGACAAACCCCCCTTGAATTCCAATTATCTTCTGAAATTACGTGCTTTTGGACTACCTATTTTACATGAGGCCTCCTATGGGTAAAATCCAGCTTAAATGGAAAGAAGTTAAATTAAATGGTGTCAATACTGACGGGGGTCTGTGTCACATAAAATAATCCTTGCACTGCTGTGACATTCTGTGCAGAGGCTGGTGATAATTAGTACCATCTTTACGTTCAGACTTGGACAAAGAGGAAATCTGTGTTCTCACCCCATTCAATGCCAGTAAATCAACCCTTGCTTCTGTGAAAAAAAAGCGTCAGTAGCCTTCAGTATTACAGCAGTTCACTGAGGGGCAATGTCTTCAAAAGTTCCTTATTTGTGAGAACAGCTTCACATTATGAGCTCCCGCTGGCACCATCTGGTCAAAACTTAAAGGAAAATCCAAAAATAACACAGAATGAGTGTATTTTAAATGAAACTACAATTGCTGAGACTTACGTCTGGTTATATTGGGAAATGCTGTATGTCTTGCAGTGTTCTTTGGGGAGTACATATGTTTGAGTGTGCCTGTGGGAGGTGGGTGTTTTTAGCCAAAGAAGGCAAATACAAGTCCACAATCTCATAAGGAAATTTAAGTACTTTAGGGACAAATATGTTGGCAGATAACCTGTAAAAATCTGTAAAATATTTTGGTTTTCCTACAATGTATTGTATGTCTGCTTTTCAGAAGGAGAAAAGTCAACTATTTCAAATCCTAAAATGTCTAAGTCGAATAAAATTTCTGCTCTTCAGAATATGTTATTTAAAATAAATAATATATTTTTATTTTAATGTATAATTTAGTTATTTTAATGTTGTAATGGATATGGTGAAGTACAACATAAGAATTTGTTTCTGTTGTGTTTGGGGGTGGGTTTTGTGTGGTTTTGTTTGTTTGTTTGGGTGGGTGGGTTTGGGTTTTTTGTTTGTTTTAGTAGATTCTTAAAAATCTACTAAACTGGGAAACATCCCAATATATGTTAAAAAAAGTGGCAAAATGCCTTCATGAACTTAAAGTCCATCTTTTATGTGTATGTGTGTGCACAGACACAGAGCGTAACTATATTCTTAAGCTTCCGTACTGAGTGAGACCAAAGTTTAGCCTTGGCTAGAACGCTAGTACAGGCAATTCTGTGTCTGCTGCTACAGCTAGAAAATATGACCTAGGGTTTTCTGATTTACAACTCTTGTTTTTGACGTCTTTCAGACTTTTCATAATTTGTCCAGATTGTTTTTGAGCCTTCATATAGTTTGAGCCCATACAATATCTTGAGGAGCTATGTGAAACAGCACCGATTTTTTTTTCTGCTTTGTTATTTCTTTTTATAACCCCCTAGCCCTTTTACTGGAAAAGAAAGGAAATAATTACTCCTGATTCTCTTTTCATTCTACTCATGATTTCATAGGATTTTATTCTATTCCTCCTCACTCATCTCTTTCCCAGGCTGAAGAGTCCTAGTCTGTTCAGTTATTCCTTCAGATATTATTCTTTAACTTTGATCATCCCTGATACCCTTTTCTGCACTTTCTTCAATTCTTGTTCTCACATCTCAAAAATAATATAACAGAAATGGAAGCATTCAAAATGTAGTTGAATGATGAATTTATGCAGTGGCATAACAATGCTTTCCCTTCAGTACTCTTTTTTGAATAATTTCCAGCACTCTATTTGTTTCTTTCACTCTCCTGATCTGGTGCTTTCATAAAATCACATTATAACATCAGCAACTCCCTTCTATGCTTACCTTGGATGCAGACTGAATTACTTAATACACATTAAATTATGTTTCAGGGAGAGAAATTTGGAGTCAGGTTTGTTTAAGTGTAGGCTTAGTCTGCAAAACAAGTTTGTGAACATTAATGAATTTTAAAGTGAACATACTTTGAACTTCTTTACTTACAGAAATCTGAAGATGTTTTGTTTTGTCACAGGATGTATAAATATCCGGTAGGAGTCTGCTACTAATGTGATTAACAGGTTAACACTAAGAAGAGTTTAGAATTTTTTCCCTCTCATAAGAGCAGAATTTATGGCTACAATCTGAAAACTCCTTGGTACAATTTTGGGAACATTGTACTGAAATTTTTTGATTATAATAAAGATAATTTTTAGATACCGATGCTGAAATCCTCTTTTAGTTTTAACGTATTTTCTGCACGTCTAGATGTTGAGCCTTCTGCTCTGCTAAAAACTAACAGGGAAAAAATAATCTTTTGCAATAATGGATCAGTAAATTTAAGTAAAAGAAATAGCCACATATTGTTTATACCAGGTTTTGAAAAATGTGTGAATAATTTTTACCCAATTTGTCAAAATGCTGGAAAATGCAATAGGAATTCAAAGGCTTAATGTAAGAAGAAATGAGCAAATGTGATAAAATCACAAGTTTTTTCACCAAATACAATAAAAGATGAAATCTCAGAGAGCGTTTGCATGAGAAAAGGTTTCATTATTGCCTTTTTCTCACTGTTAGGCAAACTAGATGAAAATTGTTTCTGTGGTGGTTTATTCTCATTCATCCTGTCAGCAGGAGTTGGACCTCCTGCTCCTAACGTTCCTAGGTATTTCATCCTCTCAAGAAAGGATACCTAATAGGGAAAGTAATCTTGAAAAGTCTTACTGTGCACCTCTACGCACTTCAGCTTGAACTTCAGCTTCTTTTAAAAAGCTTGACTAGCTCTCATGCTGCTATTGTATTTACATCTACTAAACTAAAAACCTGTAGAACTACAAGTCATGAAAGCCTGTGGATGTTTGGATGTCTGTGATGAAGTCAGTGTCCTGCAATGCAAACTGCTAGATAAAGCTCCCAGAACACTGAAATATCTCAGGAGGATGAAGGGCTAGGTCTAGTGAATTATGTTAATAATAGTGCTTTCATTCATCCCTGCCAAGATTGCTACCTTTATTAAACATATACTTTTAGTTTTTACATAAAAGACTGCTACTGCTGTTTTCATCAGTCCTTCAGCAATTTCAGAATGTAAATGTAAAGCTAATCTCTTTATGCCATTGCTCAGCTTACAATAGTTTTTAGAGTATAATATGAAATGTGATTTTGCAAAGTGTATATGAAATATAAAGATATTTTTGTGTCTAGGAACATGCACCATTTACTTACACAATTTATGGTTGCAGTCAAACTCCTTACTACTACTGGATCTTCACGAGGAACTGGGAGGTTTTAGTAGTCTGTAGATTAATTTTGTGACTGTAGGATGCAGTATTCCTCAGAATTTTGCAATAAGAAAATCTAAGACAGACAAGACATCAAATCTCACCTCTTGCAACTGTTTCCTGTAAGAAAATACACGTTTCAAATGTATCTTGTCATCAAAGTTCTCATTTTTAGGTACGCTAAATACTAAAAGTGAAGAAATTAAAGGAGTCACCTGTTCCATATAAAAAATCATGTTTGGAAATCTTGATAGTTTCTGACGGTTTTTTTTCAGAATATATCTTAAGAAATGCCAAAGCTAGAGGATGAATATCCCCACTGGCAGTATATATGTACAAATTAAAGAAATGTAGGTAAATGTGTCCTAAACTATATTCCTGATATGTATTTTAGATCATTGATGCAGTCCAACACAACGTGACTTGTGTTTAATACCAGAAGTGAGTTAATAAAATGAAGGGTAGGTTTCTTATGAGAACATATCCTGTAGGGTCACATTGTCATTCATTTCTACAAAGACCTCTAAGCTTGTTGGCCAGTTTCAGCTGAACCTGAAGGAATTATCAGCGGTAAGCTCCTGCCTGTTTTATGAATCACTAACAGAAAGGCAGAGGTGAGACTCCCAAAGTAGTGTGCCAGAAAACATTTAGACAAATCATAGCCACTGTAGAGATTGTTTAGGAGCAGCCAGTTGACCGTGTAACTTGTTTTACATTGCAAATGCACTGACTGGACAACCAAAGCACAGGTAGCTCGCTAGTCACAAGGTTCCCTTGTGAGTCTCTAAAAGAGAAAGGATTTGGACTGACAGGGTTACGTATTGAAGTATTAAGGGACAAAGGAAGGAAATTCATAAGAAAGAAAGCCTCACTGGCATAGCTCAGGTTAAAAAGGGTTTTAGTGTCTTAAGCTGAAACAACATAGAATTTGAAAAGATAAAACTCTACCTGAATAGTCATTCCCTGGCACTGTTAAAAGCATCACAGTGTCTCATGAATATTCTAAAGCATTGCAGCTACAGTGCCATAGAGTCATTCCTCCATTCATAAGACTGAAGTTAATTGATCACATTTGGCAAATATTGACAATTTTTTGGCAAATATGACAAGACTCTTACATGCATACATACATACATAGATGGAAGCTAGTTACTAGATTCATGTGTGCGTGGAGTAACCTCCATGTGCACAGTGAATATTGCGTCTAGTCCCCAGCTCCGTAGGGCTACTGAAAGGTTTTCTAGGCTCTTATCTCCTCTTCTTTCTCCCTTTATTTTTTTTTTCTCATGAAGCATTGGTGTTTGGACAACAGGCTGAAAACAAGGTGGCAAATCATGGAATCATAGAATAGTTTAGGTTGGCCAGGACCATAAAGCCCATCCAGTTCCACTCCCCCCTGCCATGGGCGGGGTCATCCCACTAGATCAGGCTGCCCAAGGTCCATCCAACCCGGCCTTGAACACCTCCAGGGATGGGGCAGCCACAACCTCCCTGGGCAACCTGTGCCAGTGTCTCACTACCCTCATAGTGAAGAAATTCTTCCTTATGTGTAGTCTAAATCTGCTCCTGTTCAGTTTATACTCATTCCCCCTCAACATATCACTACAAGCCTTTGTGAACAGTTCCTCTCCAGCTTTCCTGTAGCCCCTTTCAGGTACTGGAAGGTCACTCTAAGATGTCCTCTGAGCCTTCTCTTCTCCAGGCTGAACAAGCCCAACTGTTTCAGCCTGTCTTCGTACGGGAGGTGCTCCAGGCCTCCGGCCATCTTTGTAACCCTCTTCTGGACCCGTTCCAACAGCTCCATATCCTTTTTACATTGAGGATTCCAGAACTGGACACAGTACTCCAGGTGAGGTCTCACAAGAGAGGAGTAGAGGGGTAGAATCCCCTCCCTCGCCCTGATGGCCACGCTTCTTTTGATGCAGCCCAGGATACGATTTGCCTTCTGAGCAGCAAGCGCACCTTGCCAGCTCATGTCGAGCTTCTCATCAACCAGCACCTCCAAGTCATTCTCTGCAGGGCTGCTCTCAATCACATCATTTTCGATCCTGTATTGAAACCACAGATTGCCCTGACCCAGGTGTAGGACCTTGCACTTGGCCTTGTTGAACCTTATGAGGTTCTCAGAGGCCCACTTCTCCAGCTGTCCAGGCCCCTCTGGATGATATCCCGTCGTTCCGGTGTGGCAACTACACCACTCAGCTTGGTGCTGCAAACCCTCTGCAAACTTGCTGAGGGTGCACTCAATCTCGCTGTCAATATCATTGATGAAGATATTAAATAGCACTGGTTCCAGTATAGATCCCTGTGGGACACCACTAGTCACAGATCTCCATCTGGACTTTGAGCTATTGACAACTACTCTCTGAATACAACCTTCCAACCAGTTTCTTATCCACTGAACTGTCCACCCATCAAATCCATATCTCTCCAATTTGGAGAGAAGGATGTAGTGGGGGACTGAGTCAAAGGCATTATGGAAATCCAGATAGATCACATTCATTGATTTGCCTGTGTCTACTGCTACAGTTACCTCCTGATAGAAAGTCACTAAGTTGGTCATATGGGATTTGCCCCTGGTGAAGCCACGCTGGCTGCCTTTAATCACCTCCATGTCTTCCACGTGCTTCAGCATGTCCTCTAGCAGAATGTGTTCCCTGATCTTCCCAGGCAGAGAGGTGAGGCTGACAGATCGGTAGTTCTCAGGGTCATCTTTTCTACTCTTTTTAAAATTGGGCACAATGTTACCCTTCTTCCAGTCACCAGAGGCCTCTCCTGAATGCCATGACTTTTCAGATATCATGGGGAGTGGCTTGGCAACAACATCTGCAAGTTCCCTCGGGATTGAGGGAATCTCATCAGGTTCCATAGGCTTATACATGATCAGGTTCCTCAGTAGGTCAAATGACACACAGGAAATTGTTACTAGTATCTGGTTTCACAGTGAGATACTAGTAATTTTGCTTATGATAGCTAAGACCGAAAAAAAAAAGCTAGATAACTTTCTCTGGGTGAGGGAATCTCTTCAGAGGAGCTGAAACTACTTTTGTCACTTATGTAAAGTAGTGTGGATTGGAATGTGTATAAGAAAATCTACTAAGCAAAATACAAAATATTGTATTTTTCATAAAAAAAATCCTTAACTGTGCTGACTGGGGGAATAAATATATTATTTCAATCCTCCTTATAAAATTTAGTATTTTACAGTTTTTTATTCTTGAATTTTAGTTATTCCTGCAAAGTCATCATAAATAAAAGACTCTTTATTAGTACTAGTGCCTTAGGGAAGGCACACACAGGCATAGGACTCAGTAGAGTAAAGGAGAGGGTAGTGAGCAATTTGAGTCCTTGTTACAAACCCTGACTTAGAACGTATACAAATGAATTGTATTAGTAGTCTGTATTCTGAATGGAATTCTTAATTTATTCTGGATGTTGATTATCGGGTTTCGTCACCAATCTTCTGTAACAAAAAGTCACAGAGCTGAGGAAGATGGGTTACATTAGTGAGACATTACTCTTGACAATGTATTTTACTGTTACTATGTCAGAAAGCTGCATTCAAGCAATAACAAAGACCTCATCTGTGAAATGAGAGAGAAGTAACAAAACTCACAAGTACCTGTGTTGTTAAGAAGATCTGAAAAAGGCGTTTGTTGTGAAGTAGACACCAGTCTGACAGCTGCTCTTTTAGCATCACTATCTGAGTAGATGGTTTTATATCAGCTGTCCCTTTTGTTATTTTCTTCAGGTGTTCTTATAACAGGAAGATTTCCATTCCAACCAGCCTTACTGGTTTTGTCACCTCTTTCATTAAGCTACAGCAGTTTTAACTTTTAAATAACCCAAAATGATCCAAACCTTTGAGGTCAGCTTCAGTTTCAGTGGGGTATTGCACTCAGTGACATCTAGGTGTCCCTTCTAACATACATTTTTCTCTGATTCTATAAATTTATTTCCTTCAGTAGAAGAAAGATCAAATTATCAGAGAGTTTCTTATCCAGTACAGTACTTATACTCTCTGTTGTTGTTAGAACATTATCTAATTATAATAATGGAGGTAACATAAACTCCCAGTTTTCTGCTAACTTCTCTGCAGATGTGCAGAACCCATCACACAGCGGTTGCTTACAATGTTTTGGCCTTGTCACCTAACCGTATTACTCTGCTAGGAATAGATTGCTATTTTAGTCCTGGGTCACAGGCTTGCCAAAGAAACCATATGCTGAACTCAGAGCAATTAGAAAGCAGGCAGGCAGGCAGGCTCAGCATCCCTCGGGTTACCTGGCAAACACAGCTGGTCACTGGATTCCATGCTTCCAGTGATTTTAGCATTTTCCAGCCACACCTTCAAAAGCTAAACAAGGAAAATACACTGGCTTTGGTTTTGAAAAAGTGCTGTGGAAATTCAGTGTTTTAATCAAGATGTAAACAATTCATTTAAGACAATCTGATTTAAATTGTATTTTTCTGTGCAGTCCCATGTAAACTGCTGCTCAGGCTGATAAGGAAATGCAGTTCCCTGGAAGGCTGTAATTTCCCATTGAATTCTGCATTCCCTGTCTTGATGGTGCATCAGGGAAACACTTGAGAGCGAGGCCTTCTTGCTTTTTTCCCTGCAACCGATTTTACAAACTCACCTACTATTATACACCAGAGCATTCACTTAGAAAAAGATCATGTAGCAAGTGGTGAGAATTATTCATTGTCAGGTAGAACTGAGTGCTTGGGGATATTTGTGCTATGGCTTTCACTGCGCAAATCTAATAGTTGATTTGGAACTTGGTATGTTGTTTCTCTGAGATCGCTAATCCAGTATGGGCTGACAGAAACAGATGAACAGATACATACGAAAATCATGCCAGTCACATCACAATAATGTAATTTAATATATTTGTAGTGATTGCTTATGGGAACAAAAGGCATACTGGGGCACTGAAACAATTTTGCATAAGCTATTTTGGAATGTCATGGCAGTTTACATGTTTAAAATCTGAATGCTATTTTGTTAGCTTTATAAGGTTCTCGAGAAGACCAGAAAAGTCTAAATGCTTAACCACACTTTCAGCAAAAGTCAAATTTCCCTATTTTCTTTAGATAAGACTTAGAGCCACAGCTGGCTTTGTTTAATATCTTGAAATTTAGCCACTCCGATGTGCTAATGATAAAAACACCCCTTGGTCAAAGGTCTGCAGCACTCACGAAAGCAATGTTCAGAGCTGACAGGACATCTGAAAAGCACTGCACGTAATGGTTTAACAGTGCACACGGACTCAATACTGACAGGATTATTAATTAATTTCCATTACAATGACAGTATATACAAACACTGGCAGGAGTATTTTAGTTTTTCCTGCAATTACAACCCAATAAAATTCTTTTTTTTTTAGCACCTTATGTCACATGCACAAAACTACCACATTTGTAAGGTTAATTAACGCTAAAAGCGTATGCCAATATGGAGAAACAGATACCTCAGTCTTTATGATACTTAGCTATCAAGTCTTTATCCGAATGTTCAGCCAAATTTTTCCTTTCTATAACTGCCTAATGAGGTTTACTGCAATAGCAGCTATTGCTTTGATCTCCATCTATGCTTTTTACCAGCACTGTTTGACCCATCACAACTGTGGAATGAAAGATATTTATCACAGTGTAATAAACCTAACCACAAGCTAGAGGTAATGGCTTTAAATAGAATAAGAATTTCAAAACAAAAATGAGGAAAATCTTATCTTCAAAAGACTGTAGGCAAAACAGCAGATTTTTCCCTGTCTTTATTTCAGCTTTCTCAGACAGATTTTGAATCCATTATTATTTGAATTAATAAGGAAAGTCTGACAGAAGTAACTTATCCAAATCTATTTAATATAATTCAAACAGGAAGCCCATTCACTTCAGGGAGTTCTTTTGCTAGCTGAATAAAATTATTATTAAATAGGGAGCGCAATACAGTACAAATACCCACTACCTTCAAACACTCATTTATTAAAACCTTATTATATCAAGTAGCATCTCTGCCAAAAAATACAAGATCTTAGAGTATGCTTCTTCCAACTGTTCTTCTACAAAGAAAAATCTGCCAAAACTATGAAATAATAGTAACGCAGAAATATTACAACAGTAAAATCACTAAGAAAAGATAACTAAGATTAGAACTGACCACTGCTTTTCCTTATCACTTTCTTATCACTACTGGGAGTTAATTCACATCGGATACTTTTATCTCTTAACAAATTATCTGTCCCATACCAAGGAAGTAAAAGTTAATACTTATGTCAGTGCTACATGCTGAGGCATACTTGCAATGTTTCGTAACAGTGTTCACGCTGTGGTGGAGTTTAGGAGACTCATCATGCACCAAAACACCTTTGTGCATGCATACCCAGATGGGCTTCTAAGTTGTTTTCAAGAACTGAATTGAGTGATGTTAAACAAAAGGTTTTGTAACTTCATGACTGAGGAGAAACCTGGTCCACATTGGCAAAAATCATTCATTTAGTTCAATTCATAGTCTTAAAAAACAACCACAATTCTTTTTTTCTTTAGTATCAACAAGGTGGATTGGCTTTTTCTAGGCATAGGACTTAATGTCTTCTGTGTTGTGAAAGAAACTGGAATGGAAACGCCCTTTTGGAAATACAATAAAGGAAGCAGAGGGCAGTGACAATCTTCAACACGTTGTTCACTGTCATACACAGTGGATAGTAATAAATTTTCCTGCAGCTTTCTAATTTGTTTGAATGGGCAATAGCAGGGGTCTCTAAGCTGTTAATACACACAATCAACAATGCTGTTTATGGCTATTATCATACTTCTGTGACTCTATTAAGTGAATGAACTGATGGTCTCTGAGATATAAGGTACATACCCCGATGTTGCCCTTAATGTTATTGCAGAATAGCACTAACTTTCTGTTTAAAATTATTGTGTTATATGTCAGTTCATTGAGGTGGTACAATCGATCTCATCCTATCCCGCTAAGTTCTAATATTATCAAGAAATCCTATAACAAAGATAAAAATAGGGTTTTCAGGTCTATGGACAGTGAAAAATGTTACCTCTTACTGCTTTTTCAGAAGACTCTGGGTGCAGGAGATATCTCTTTGGAAACATCTGTTTGCACTGCTTTTGGTTATACTCTGAATGACAGTTAAATAGATAAGATACTAAATCCACGTTAGCATTAGAAAAAGAAAAAAATATATTTCTCTACTGTTCTGTGAGAAAGTATTTAACCTAAAACTTTGCAACCCTTCAGAAAACATCTGCTTCCAAAGATTTCAATACGGATGAATGCATGTTCAGAGCTAGGGGAGTGAGTTATGAAGATCAACAAAGGGGAAAAAGTTATGCTGTCCGCACAACTGTCACAAAGGGACAGAAAGATGAGAAAGGCAAAGCTGGTCACGCTAAAGCTACTGGGAGGACATTGATCCCGTGACTGCGAACTGCTGAAGAGTGAGGCAAGGGAGGAAAAGAAAGCTGACAAAAGGAAGAAAATGGTTTGTTTGCATTCATCACGAACTATTTAGGACCTCATCCCCCTGCAAGACACACTGATTAGCTTGTTGAGTGGCACAGTACCCTGAGCAGGGTAAAGGAAGAAGATGTAGACAGAAGGATGAGGAAGTTTTGCCATTAGAAAAAAAAGCATTAAAAACCCAGTTTTTATAGACCCTATTGAGTCCAAAGATGTGAAAGTCAGGTATGTACAAGGAAGAGAAATCAAAGAGAATAAAAACAGAAGGAAAAAGAGCAAGTGGGTGGGAGAAATTGGCACAAAAAAGCAGAGTGGTGCTTTAGATACAACAGATAAAGGCAAGAATTTGGAGAATGAAGAACAAATGGATGATAATGACCGAAGAAATAACTGAATGGAAACAAAATGTTCAGGTGGACTCTTACAACAACAAGTAGAATATGGAAGGTAGCCTGAAATGAGGCATGGATTGACACATGGTGAGCACAGATGTGGTAGAGGAATTAAAAATTTTCATATTTTGATATTTACAAAGAAAACCTATTTTTAATGGAAACATTTTATATTTTTATATTTTTATATTTTGGTCATATTTCAGTGCAGAGAAAAGGAAATGACATTTCTTTATCTTTATGTCCTTCTCCTACCAATGAGCATACAGTCACCTGTGATGTTTTCGAAAATAATTAGTTTTTTTTCAGAAATGTTACCCTTACTAACCGCATCTAAAAGAGCTGATAACAAGTGATACCATTACGCAAGAGCAGATATTGAGAGTATGCAAAGACTACTTGGTGAATCATTGCTCAACCCAGCAATGCAGCATGCAAAATGAGCATCAGTAACATTTATGTTTAGTAACCTATTATTTAAGATGGGAATGTGGAAGAGTAAATGTGTTCCTCTATGTCAAAAAATTAAGCTCCCCAGTAGTGAGTGTCACAGTGTGTTCAAAAGATCTAGATGGGGCCTTGGGCAGTCTGCTTTAGTGGGATGTCCCTACCCGTGGCAGCGGGGTTGGAACTAGATGGTCTTTAAGGTCTCTTCCAATCCTAACTATACTACGATACTAGATAGATAGTGGGTATAAGTTACTGAAATATGGAATTGAGGAAATTAACTTAAAAAGTGTTCATGCTATCTTTTAAAAATTAAATTAAACTTGATGGGAAAGAGTCTTGATTTCCATTTGAAGCCAAATATTCTGAATAAATTACAATATTTAAGCCTGGTCCCTAAAGGAGACATTCATAGGATCACATTTTAGCAGGAAGTTAGTGCAGAAATAGATCAACCTGCATCATCTGTAATGTAGGCAGGTTCTATCTTTCACAGAAGGAATTAAAAATTGAACCAAGTCTGCTGAGGTCATGAAAACTGTATTAACAAAAGCATCTGTCTCTGTATGTATGTGTGCATGTGTAAACAAATACGCACACGCATGTGAGCAATGGATACAAGATTTCTGTGGCTTTTCTGTGCCATAAATGCTGTTTTGTAGTTATTCTAAACATTAAAGACTTTGAAAATTCAACCTTCTATTAGTCATCAGGTAATGAAAGCCATTCACCTAATTGCTCACACTCTCAGCTGTGTAACATATGAATCAGTAACTGAAGCAAGAGACTACACCCAGACGAGAAAGGTCAACAAAGCAGTGCTATATTTCATTTACTGGAAATTACAAAACAGAAATTAAAGAAAAATAAATAAACTTTAAATGAAAATGACAGGTTTGTTGTTCAAGGGAGTGTAATATTTGCACACCAGAATTATTTCTTTCCCTAGGGTTTCTTATTAGTGCTATCTATTATTCTCCCCTGAATCTGCCCACACTCAGGAAAACTCAAGAAAAATAAAGCAGACAATGTAAAATGTGAAGGTGTGTTTATCATACATCTCCATTACATTTTTTCTAGTTGTCTTCCTTTAAAGACACAATGGGAATGAAAAAGATATGAACCACCATGTTGCGTACAAAGGTTGCCATTCAGAGAAGTTGCCATTCAGACATGACCTACAAAAAATGCAAGAAAAATAGTAGTATTGCAGCTACTTCTAAGTCTTCTTTGAAAATCCATTTGATATTTAAGATACTTTCTCTTTTATTAAAACATTTCCCTTTCTACCGCATTAATTGATAGTACGTAATGTGATAGAATGATAGTGTTTAAAGAGTCTTCTATATTTTTACAAAAAATCACATTTTGAGCCAAATTATTAGAAGACCTGCAGATTCAACAGACCTAATTATTAGGACTTCAATTTTCACCATATTTCTGCAATTAGACAGAATTTGACAGTTAGTTGAAAATAATCAGTTACATTCCCTCAATTTCCACGCACGGCAAAGCAAGGTAGTGTGTTCTGTAGGTGAGAACTTGGTCTGGGGAAACAAAGGCCACTGCTCTGAAGAGTGTGTCAAGATCTGTTTTTCTAGGCTGTAAAGTGAATTTTTCAAGTGGATATGGGCCATTTCACTGAGAACAAAACCATCTCATCTAATCCACAGTAACCTGACCCTGGACTGTAGACAAGTGCATTTCTGTAAACAAAAGGAAATTGCCTGAAAATAAGTACAGATAACAGACCAAACTCTCATTTATTTTTCACTCATAAATGGACACCTACTTACATTAGGAATGTATCCTTCAATGATGACTTCTCTGACTCACTCATTTACTTTTTCAGAATGGTTTTGCTTTCAGGCCAGTAGAAACAGGAGAAATAAATACATAATAAAAATGGGATAGCTACTACTATAACCACAACAAATTCTTGACATTTCTGCTACTATTCCCATGATAATATTGTCATAGTGTTGCACAGTTTCTGGTTGCACTTTGATCACCACTTTTTTTCACCTAGAAGAGTTAGGAAAAAAAAAAAAAAATCTAAGCGGAGGAAGTCAAGTAAAGAGTAACTTAGCTCTGCAGTTCTGTTGATGGCCAGGAACGTTAAAAAAGCTCCAACATCTGCCGATAGCTACAGACATTTTCTCGAGGAGCTTTTCTTATAGCGGAGAATAAATATGATCTTCTGTAGTAAAATGCACAAGAATTAGGTAAAAGCTGGTGATATCAAGAAGGATTTTTTTTTAAAGAAAATTAAGAATTCATTGGATGGTAAAAATGTTCCTATCATACTACTGGGACTTCCAGTTACTAAGGAAAAGCTCTGGTCCCCAAGATGGGGTACACTTACATTGTTGTAGGAGTCACAATTTATAGTTTTTTTTCTGTGGTAAAAAGAAAATATAGGGGGGAAAGTAAATCAATTCTGTTTGAATGCAACAGCACCCCGTTTAAAAATACAGTATTTTTACTTCATTGGACTCTCTACAACATACTGAAGTTTCAATCTAATTTTAATTTGCAAAAGTATTGCTTGTGTTCACTTCCACATTAAGATGAAGTTTTTGAGAAAACACTTGAAGAATTTGTTCTACATCTGCTGAAAACTTAGTCGGCCTTTGAAATAAATTGTGGAAAAAAACAATAAAAAGTTTTTGATATTTTCAAAATTCTGTCCTTTGAGCCCTCTCTTCTCAGAGGCTAGATCAATTTCTAGAACATTGACTCTGGTGTCTCTGCAACCCTACCTACTATTTGTAGAGGCTTTACTTCAATCTTTTTTATTTCCAGTGCAATGTGCATTGTTGTAAAGCCTATGAAAATAATTGCTTTTTACACCAGTATGGAAATAGGCATAATAAGAACGAGAACATGATTATTTTTTTTAAAGTAATAGCCCAAATATATCTGAGTAGCACTGTAGTCATTTAAAATAGGCTTCACCCACATTTTGGAACATTTAGCTGATCTTCTTGAAGAGTAACAGAAAGAGAAAACACATCAAGTACCTTTTTTCTTTTAGTCAGAACAAAATTAGAATAGGCACCTAAGAAAGGAAGTACTTTGTTAACAAATGGGAAAGGGAAATGGAAAAAGAACCCACAATGATTCAGTTAAGAAGTCCTAGATTCTCTGAATATTGTCTTGCAAGATCAGCAAGGGACATATGAGAGAATTGCATTTTATGAATTTACAGATTGTAGGAGGATACGTTCCCCCCCTCCCCTCATAGGCACTGACATAAAACAGAGCAGTACAATAACAAAAAAATACAAAGAAAACCATGTGATCTGCTGCCCATTGATTTGATAAGCAGTGCAGTGGCTTATCTTTATGGTCTAACTTCTAATTTGCATTTCGGTTTTGCCCATTCCACAAGGAGATAGTGTATCATTCAGCCAAGTAAATCAGTGAAGAAAAAGAAAGTTAAGAGCTGCTCTGACTTATGGATCTGTTCAATTCAATATTCCTGCGAGCATGATTGCTTTAAAGTCTGAAATTGAATAACGTCTTAGTAAAAATTAAAAACAAAGGAATGGACTCTGGTAATTGCTTATTAAATTTTTAAACCCCAGTGACAATAACAAGTTTAAATTGATTGCTCAATATATTTTAAATAGATGATACTGAATGTGCAAAAAAACCACACTGGCATAGCTTATAACTAGACCTTCTTGAATGCATGAGTACCTCGATACTTTACTACCTCTGGAGAGTTTAAGGTAATTCAATAACACTGACTGGAAAGGATCTGATGAAAATGCTCTGCCATAGGCATAACTAGTGCTGGCTTGTACCAACTGCCTCTGGTTAGTGTTTTGGTAGAGCAAACTGCACTCTCTCCACATGCACATTCTGGCTTTCAGCTGTCAGCACTCACCTCTCCTGCAAGCCATCCAGCTCCTTATTTCTGCTTAGAGAGTTAATATGTTTGTTTACCTAGTGCAAATCTTGAGTTTCCTCACGCTCTGTTACATTTTCACAGGAAATTTAATTTCAGCATAGTAAGGTTCAGGAGCTCAACACCAGAAACCAACCAACCCAAAACCCTGAAATATATTTTAACTCTTTAATTCATGGAAGATGGGAGGAAAATGTTGGACTAGAGGGTCTTGTAGGAGTGTATGGAAGGATAAAACAAAGAATAGAAGAGAACAGGAGAGAAAAAGACAGAATTAAAAAGAAGCTTTAGGACAAAATCCTACTGGATTATAAATCTCACTTATCATCTTCAGAGAGCTTTTGAAATGCTAAAGGAACAAAAAGGTGTGAATTTTAACAGTTTTCTGAAGGACTTTATTGTAAAATCTATAAGGTGTTCTGAAAAAGTCACATAAGCTGGAGAGAGGGCACTGGGAATACAAGAATAATAGAGAAGAGAAAGGGAAATAAAAGATTTAAGTATTTGTGCAAAAGCAGCAAGTTAGAGTTCTCACTTTCACCCTGACTTTTCACGATCATGTCTCAACACTGATCAAATACAACTTTTACATGTTAGTAGGGAAAAGACTATTTTCTCAGACCTAGGAAGTGATAGATTCTTTCTTGTCTTCCAGGAAAAACACACTATGAAAGTGTCTGTCAAATAAATACTGAAAGATACAGACAAAGAAGCACGATTCAGCCAACTAAAACCAATCGTCAGTAAGAGGAGAGCCAACACGCCTCTGTTGTAACAGTAGCAGCAATTCCACCTCTTGTTGTATGCCGCTGCCCGGATTACTTGGCAAGCCACCTGAATTTATATTCTTGCCAGCTGCTGTCTTTAAGATTGCCTTAGATTTGAATGCAGATTTAAAGCACTTAAAGTTTACAGTTTAAACACAGGTTCCAGGATCACTTCAAAGGTATCCAGCCTGTGAAGTGGATGAAAACAAAATTACAGGTCATTAGCAGGAGGCTAATTGTGTCAAAATGATCTTGAACCTGTGGCATACACAAACAGGTGTGAACATTTACTTCAGAGTATAGCTCCTGGCAGACAAACTATGTAAGTGGGTAAAGAGAATGGATTTATTTATTTTTTTTTAAATACCTTTTCTTCTTTTAGCAAATGAGAAGTAACATACACTGTGGAATAAAGGTAGAATATCTGTCAAATAAAAATAAAACTGTCTGCAAGTGGAATATGAGGTGATAGGTTTTTATTTCTTTTATTTTCATCTGATAGGTGAGATGAGATTGTTCTTATTGATCCCAGGTTTTCACAGTTGACACGAAGTGAATGTTAAGCCTCTTTGAGACTAACATATATTGCTTTCAACATCAGTACTTGAAAAAAAAGATTATGCAGAAATGAAGTTAAATTTTTGTGATTTAACATTGAAAGAACATTGTTAATGTTATTTCAATTGTTATAATTTAAACAATTATGTTTTAAATATAAAAGTGAATCCTTGCCATTAGCAGTAAAAATTCACATTTCTGTCTTGCATAAATTCTGCATTTTGGTTTACAGAACCACTCAGAAGTTTACTAAATTTTCCATGAAATTTCTTTTTATTGTCTTACTAAATATCCCAGAATTAACATTTATTTAAAAAATTAATTCTTCTGAATTCTGCACAATTCAGACACTTCGTCTTAGTTTTAGGACTCTACAACACTACCTCCACTTCTTTCCACTTTTACATAGTCTTGATTATGCTCAGAGGGTTGGATTCCTTTCAAGTCCTGAGTCCCCAAGACCACATTAAAAAGTAAGAATCTCAGCATTCATTAAGGGTAGTGAGGCAAAGTAGAAAATATCAAAAACAAACAAGCCATCCAATCTCTAGCTGCTTTGATACCTTCGACACATGATTTGAATGTAGCTTTATAACTCAAAAGAAAAAAAAGGAAAGAAATAACTATTAATAAGACTAGTACTTAAGCATCCCTTTAAAGACAGTGCTGGCAACAGCGCATGGTGCATACATCTCCTCCGTGTAATTGAAATCACTGTCATGTCCCAAATCTTCTGACTCCATTGTTGGGAAAATTCCCACCTCTTAGGCACATAGTTAATCTTCCATTTCTCCCTGCCAAATGCACTGCTTCCTTCTTTTCATCTTGAGATGAATTATAAGCCTCTAATCTTTTCATATTTTCTTTAAGAAGGAATTGTGCTTCAAAATTCACAGTTCCGAACCTCCCTTTTCTCCCTAGCTTTCAGAGAATTCTGGATATGAACCTTAATCTTGCGACATACATTCTTCTACTTTCTTTAACAATGTTTTCAATCAGTATACTTGTTAAGAACGTGAGGAAGTCTCCTGCCCTTCCTCACAAGCGCTTACTAGGTACAAGGGTAAGTGAAATGGTGCTCCTCATCTTTATAGATGGGAATATGATGTCTAGCAGTAGATAAGACTCAGAAGAGCTCTTTATCCCCCACATTAGAAATAACTTTAGAAGCAGAAAAATAAACAATCAAGTAAACAAAAATATTCACATTTATCTGCTAATGCACAGGCCGATAACACATTGGAAATGACAGCTGTGTGCTTGCCATCACTCAGGCCATTTCAAGGCAAACAAGAATAATGAATGACTAGAGTTAGGGGACAATTAGTCTGTCCAAGAAAGAAAAGATATATTGTGTTTTCCTTTCAAAACAAAGAAAGCTATTACAGCTTTAGAAGTCACTTTACTTTGCTAGAATGTTTTCCCTGAGTACTATCATCAGGTACAGGCAGAGAAAGTATTATATTATTTCTTCCTTTTATTGCTCAGTTTGTTAAAACACTCCAAACTCAGAACTCTTGGGATTTGCTGAATAAGAAGTGAGGTATGAATTAGAGAACATGACAGTGC
This sequence comes from Cuculus canorus, assembly GCF_017976375.1. NCBI lineage: Eukaryota > Metazoa > Chordata > Aves > Cuculiformes > Cuculidae > Cuculus > Cuculus canorus. The sequence goes on from NC_071441.1 coordinate 61,591,680, forward strand.
AATGCTTCCCAGCTGCTTAATAGGCAAGAGAAAGCGTTCTTTTTTCTCTCCTTGTTTATGGGTGATATTTCCTCACAGAATGAGGAGAAAAAGGTACCAAGCAAAGCTAATTATACTTTTAGAAATTTCTCATCTACAATTCAAATAAGGATTTCCCTGAGAGGGATTCAAATTTTACATACCGTATGTGCTAACCTTCATCGTACCAAATGGCTGCATAAGATGAAATGTTTTCCATATCAAATATATTTCATACACAAAGTTCAAAACCACCCATGCATTTATGCTAAAATGAATTATCTAATTTAAACATATGAAATCAGGCAGATTTACAAATGAGGTTTCATTTTGAATTCATACCTCCTTGTCCTTATTTCAAAAGGGAAAGGGAAGCTTACAAAACAGTGAAAGATGACTAACTCCCATGTAAAGGATCCCAGCAAGATGATTCTAAAACCTGTGTTGTTGACACAACAGACAGTAACAACTCTAGTCTTTTCTGGCTTTAATACTTTCTTAGATGTTTTCCTTAACAGCTTGTGGATTAGAAATGTAAAAGCAACAGTTTCAGCTTACTGGGTCATTCTTTATGGAACACAAGCTGGAGGCAAATAAGCAGACATGGAATGAAAACAGAACAACAGCCAGTGAGCCTGGCCTTTCAACGAGTGGCATCTTGTTCCATAACGAATTACAGCACACAGTCTTTAGTTTGACACTAGCACCACTTGTAAAAGAATAATTTCTCAGCAGAAGGAAGTGCAGCCGAAATTGCTGACTTCTAAGACTTTCTTCCATTTATCTGAAGTGTTTCTTTTAGCATGCAGTTAATACGTATTCATGAACTATGCAAGAAAAAAAAAAAAAAAAAAAAGAAGACAGAACCCCCCACCAACACGAAAAACAAAAAAACACCAATCACATTTGAACACAGATTGTCCCAGAACCAAATTAACTCAGAACGCTCCCTTTTTCTGTCATGGTTCATTGTCTGTATTTTCCAAAGTACTTTCCTCTAGATAACAGGGAAAAGAATTAGTTCTGCTCCCCAGTACAGACAATTAAATATTAATTCTTGATTTTTTTGGTGATAAACTCATATGCTAGAGTAAGGGGTACATTGTAAATTATTCATTAAATATGCAAATAGCAAGCAGTATGCAAAATGTCATTGTTATGCAGAAATGTTAATATCTGAAAATAAACACAACTTAAAGATGAAACCTTTATATAAAGAGTGCTATCCAGGAGTCAAATCCTTGCTATACACCTGTGCCACTTACATCTTAACAGGGCAGTGAAGATATCTCTATACTAGTGTTTTATTTTGAACCAAAAGGGAGCTATTGAGGCAATCATTCAAATCCTTCCTGCTTACAACATTTGAACTCTTATGACAGAATGATCTCAAAGGGTATAAGCTGTACTCTTTTCAGAGGAACCAAACCTAAGGATGCACTCCGTCTGTTATGCGGTCCGTGGAGCCTGACTTTAGCTTGTCTGACGTTGCAGCCTCCAAGAGCACATAGGGAGGATGGTGGGTCTTCAGTACCCTACACATCCATACTTATTGCTATTTCTAATACCTACTGATATAGACAGGAAACAGTATATGTCTTGAGCAAACTTTGCATTTTGTAGTCGCTTCCTTTAAGATGGGTGATGATGTAGACAAAATTGATTTACAATCTAAAAATGAACCATATATAAGCAGAAGGTTTGGCCCAAAATAATGGAGTCAAAGAGACTCTAATCCTTTTTTCACATCATAGCAAGAAAACATTTCATGAAGTAAAAATTTCTAATACAGTTTTGTTTATCCTCTCATCCTTAGAAAGCATCAAACTGCCAACAGCCTGGCTTGATAACACAGAAGAGTGAAGAAATTACTATTCTAGACTGCCACAGACGGAAGTTAAACTGCTGAGAAAGGAGCCCCAGGTCCCGACTGGCAGTGTGGTTCTCTACTCATGTGTTACACATGTTGCTTCCAAGACAGTCTGAACCAGCTGGACTTTGGACTTCCTTTCAGAAGGGCTCCAAAATATTATATCAATAAATCTGTTATAAGTTTTCAGTAACAAAATTATCTATATTCCAATCAAGTACATTCAGGGAGCCTTCAAATGTACCAAGTTTGAGACACCATCCTGCTACATGCAGTGTCTTTTTTTAGTGAAAAGAGAAATTCTGCCTAATTAAGTGATACTCTGCAAATTCTGAATACTGTTACATAATAAATCTTTTAGTGTATTTGAATACACAGGTTTCAGAAGAGATCATAAAGTCTAAATCTGAAGTAAAACAAAGGATATTGAATTTTTAACCATCTGGATATGTCTATATGCTCAGGCACTGAAGGTCTCTGCTTGCAATTTAGTTGTGAAAATTCAACTACTACTATCAAAAGCATTTTGCAAAAACCATTTTTCTTCAAAACTGAGCACTTTTGAAACAACTACTTTCTGTGAATATTTGGGTGTTTCTTAAAGAAATATTAAAAATGAACATGAAAAAGGTTGATAGTTTAGGTATCTGATACCTCTTTTGAGCAAAATCCTTGACCGGAACCAAGTTTTCTATCAGCTCTATTACGAATAGAAATTTATTTCATTTTCACAAATAAGTTTTAAACTAAATGTCTGGAAAAGAATTTTTTTCTGTTGTCAAGCAGCAATATAGTCATCTGTTTGAATTTTCCATCTATAACTCATACCTGAGCTGCCCATTAGGAGATAAGTACCTTATCTAGTCACTAATTTACTGAATCTTGTATCACCAAACAAATAGCATTTAAAATTATACCATTCTTCCTGTTGTTTTAATTCAGTTCGGTAGCTTTGCATATAAACTCCTTTTATCTTTTATAAGAGGCAAGCAGATGCTTGTTGCCCTTATTTAATGCTCTTTCTGACTTCAAAGGGAAGTAAAATGAGACTTGCAAACTGCTGAAAGATACTACTGGAAGCATATCCATGGGTCACAATTCATGTCAGCCTCTACTGAGAACCTGAGAAATTATGCCACTAGCGTATCGCCACGACTTATTGCAAACTAGTAGACTGTAGTTTATTTTCTACTGACCCACAACAGAAGATCCAGGATAGCTATTTATATAGCACATACTGGATCATGCAAAACCTTAGATGCTACATTGCACATTGTCAAATAGGATCGAGCTTACCATGGCTTCCCAGTTCGGTCCAGTCTTTATTCATTTTTTACCATCTCAAAGCATATTAGCATCTTCAAAGGTAACCACAACTTCCTGCCACTTTGCAATCTTTAAAACAAATAATACTGATTCATTTTAAAAATTGCTTGTGTCCTTATGTCTTAACCACCTTTGGAAGGGGTGACAATTATGTTTGTATCTGAGGTTAAATATGAGGAAGCACGTTTCATATCCCATATGGGGTCTTGTGGTGCATACAGTTGGATGGAGATCAGAGAGACATCTGGCTGCAACTACTGATATTATGATATCCTGAATGAAGCTGTTTAACTCTTTAATTCTCTTGTTAAACGTGCTCTAGCAGAAACAGACAGAACACAACAAGTCTAGTCAGATTCATAACATTTTCTGATTAAGTACATAGAAGTTCCCTCTTGAAACTATCACTGGTCATACTTTGTGTAGAAAACCCTCTTCTCCATCAAGTACATGCTAGCTGTGCTCCAAGCTTTTAAAAATCCTGCTATGAACTGCATTATCCTCTTTGCAAGAAACAGGTAAAAACAGATTACTTTTTGAAACAATGAGAGAATAAAACAAGAAGGCTGTCCCCGTTCACCACCTACCACACCAGAAGCAACCCTTGAAGAAACAGAACTGTCATTAACAGTGATAGCTCAGAATCTGGTCTAAATCATGCTATTTATGTAGTCCCTCAAGCTTGAAACTTGACTGGCACTTTTCTCTGCTAGCACCAAAGTAATCAAGTCTATTATGATCACTATTATTATGCTAATTTAGCCAGCTGGAAAAGAAAAGTTAAGAAAATCAAGGTAGCTACTCAAATTTGGTATCCTTCTGCTAAGATACATAAAATTACTGTTAAAAAAGTGCTGAAGGTTGGAAGTCCACCTCTTTACTCATGTGATTGTATTTAACTAACAATATTCTCAGCTGCAGTAGAGAGAGTGTCAAAACATAAGATAGCTTCAAATCATGGGTAAGCATAAAATGAGTGTGCAAACCTCATGATGTTCAGCAAGGTCCTGCATCTTGGTCAGCGCAATCCTAAGCACAATTGCAGACTGAGTGGAGAATGGATTGGGAGCCACCCTGAGAAGAAGGATTTGGGGCGTGCTGGTGGATGAGAATCTCAACATGAGCCAGCAATGTGAGCTTACAGCCCAGAAAGTCAACTGTATCCTGGGGTGCATCAGAAGTGTAACAAGCAGGTCAAAGTGATTCTCCCCCTCTGTTCTGCTCTCTTGAGACGTCACTGGGAGTACCATGTCCACTCTAGAGTCCTCAGCATGAGAAGGACATGGATCTGTTAGAATGATTGCAGAGAAGGGCCACAAAGATAATGAGGGCTGCAGCACCTCCCCTACAAAGACAAGCTGAAAGATCAGGGCTTGTTGAGAGGAGAGGAGAGGAGAGGAGAGGAGAGGAGAGGAGAGGAGAGGAGAGGAGAGGAGAGGAGAGGAGAGGAGAGGAGAGGAGAGGAGAGGAGAGGAGAGGAGAGGAGAGGAGAGGAGAGGAGAGGAGAGGAGAGGAGAGGAGAGGAGAGGAGAGGAGAGGAGAGGAGAGGAGAGGAGAGGAGAGGAGAGGAGAGGAGAGGAGAGGAGAGGAGAGGAGAGGAGAGGAGAGGAGAGGAGAGGAGAGGAGGGGAGAGGAGGGGAGAGGAGAGGAGAGGAGAGGAGAGGAGAGGAGAGGAGAGGAGAGGAGAGGAGAGGAGAGGAGAGGAGAGGAGAGGAGAGGAGAGGAGAGGAGAGGAGAGGAGAGGAGAGGAGAGGAGAGAAGAGAAGAGAAGAGAAGAGAAGAGAAGAGAAGAGAAGAGAAGAGAAGAGAAGAGAAGAGAAGAGAAGAGAAGAGAAGAGAAGAGAAGAGAAGAGAAGAGAAGAGAAGAGAAGAGAAGAGAAGAGAAGAGAAGAAGAACTTATAGAAGCCTTCCAGTACTTAAAAAAGGCCACAGGGAGGTTGGAGAGGGGCTCTTTATCAGGGAGTGCAGTGATGGGTAGGATGAAGGGGGCAGTTTTAAGCTGAAGGAGAGGAGATTTAAATGTGATATTAGGAAGAAATATTTTACTGTGAAGGTGGTAAGGGACTGGAACAGGCTGCTCAGAGACGTTGTACCTGCTGCATCCCTGGAGATGTTCAAGGCCAGGTTGGATAGGGTTTTGAGCAGCTTGATCTGGAGGAAGGTGTACCTGCCCATGGCAGGGGAGTTGGATCTGTATGGGCTCTGAAGTCCCTTCCAAGCCAAACCATTCTATTATTCTATGATTATATGAATTCAGTGTAGTAAACTCCCTGCAATTTACATCCACTTTTTCTTAAGTAAAATTTTTTATGGCGATGTTTTCTACAGATTGAAGGGAAATATGAGGGGAAAGAGATTTTAAATTTGCATGCATTTATAAATATGTGGGAGTACAGTTTTCTTCTTTGCTTTTCATGTATAAGTAGTTGTAACAATAACAATGGACGTGTAAGTTTTTGTATTACAACACAAGCAATATATAATTCAGTGGCTTATTGAATTTACAAGTTTTACTTAATTACCCTCAGAAAATAGTGCCTAAACTCTAGATTGAAATTAAATTCATCTTAAATCACTGGTGACCCCTATGACAAATCAATTTCAAGCTTGACATAATAAGTTACCCTGCAGATAGCAAAAAGCCCCATATCCTGTGGGACTGCTCAGATTGTACTTTGAAACTGAAAAGACTCATCTCTGGTTCCTAATGGTGTTATGTAAATATGAAGGAAATGTACAGCACGCAGGGTGACATCATAGATTATACAAGAAAGGGTGATCAAAACATTAAATTAAATCATGGCAAGTATAACAAACAAGCTGCTGAAACCTAAAAAGACGTCCTTATAACACCTCATAAAACAGGTGATACTTATACTTTCAAAAAGCAATAAGGTGGTCAGAAGAGAACATTACAAGGAAAAAATATTATAGTAAGTACATTGGCCTTTGTGAGATGATTAGAAATATAAACTATCTTTTTCCTGGTGAGTTATACTTTAATAATGCTTTTCTGTATGTGGTGTGTACTGATTGCAGATCTAACCACAGTCCACAAACTTTGCCGGTTTTGAAAGTGGCCATTCTTGTGGAGATTTTCTTTATATTTACTAAATTCTACTGCATAAAACCACCATATCTCTTGATGTGACAGAAGCACATGGTCTTAAAATTTGAATTGTGTTATCCAGTTCTCAAATTTACAGTACTTCAGTAAAAAATTTATTAAAATCCTTACGTTCCCAAATTGAGAAAATGAATGTCCTAATTCAGGAATTTTAACTACTGGTTTTCTTTTTTAGAACTGTTAATTGCTGTACATAACAAGATTATTCAGAAATCCCAACTCTGTTAACTATAAGAAGTGTTTTTATTGCATGATCTTTAATATCATTCACTTCTATTTAGTACACTGTTACAAAACAGTCACCTGCCTACTGCTGAATAGTGTCTAGGCTATTTTCAGATCAGCAGCATTACTTTGACAAAACTACAAGATCATGCGTATTACAGCCTAGGCAACTGAGAGATCCATCTTCAAGTCCCTGCTTCCTCAGACAAAATAAATTATTTTTAAGGTGTTCAAAGGTTTTGCTGAATTTACTGATTTATAATATGGAATTTAAAACATATGCTGCCCTCATAAAATTTTATGAATCATTAATATGATTGTGTTGGGGACAAGGTATCACTTCTCTCTATGCTCATACTAGTGAATATCATGATAATACAGTATTAATAAAGTTACTGCGAAGTGTTTTCAAAGATACTGAACACAGAGAACATCTTGTACAGTAAGGGCTTATAAAATAGCATATCACATCATTATATGTTTTCCTGTGGATCAGCATTTGAGAATGAAACCACCCTATTCTTCAGTTTATTTTTATTCCATTGATAAAGATAGGTTCCATCAGAAAAAAAATCGAAGTCTGCAGATTACACACAAAATTTTGACTGAGAATATTTGCATTTCATGTTATTCTAAGTGCATGATGCTATCAACTTAATTAACTAGGGCTGCACTAATTATCACTTTCACAAATCAGCTAGACATGTCATAATTTATTTTGGTGAATTCAAGCTCCAAAGTCCACGGAAGTCACCTAGTATCTTCGGAGATTTTTGTAAGCCTGCGGAGGAGTTCTAAGGAAGAGTATTTAATCACATAGTTTAACTTACCAAATATTTCCATTCTAGTGAAGTCCAAGTGCTTGAGAGTTGTTGAGAAAGAAGTGCTGGAATTGCAAAACTAAAAACAAGAAAAATCACTGTAGAGTTTAACAATTACCACAAACTGAGGAGGTGATTCTCATGATAATCATACAGGTACCTTGACTATAAAAAAAAGTCATATATCTTGAACTTCCCTTTTTCCCTATCACAATCATGTAATAATTTCAATGAGAGATGTATTTGAATCTTTCATTATGTTTTCACAGTTCATTGCTGGATCCAATGCTGTAACTTTTGATGAACATGATGTCACTGTCATGATGAGTGGAATTAGACCACAAAGTTTTCACCTGAAAGCTCTGACAGTTGATTGCAAAACTTACTGTTGACTTAATGGAACAGATCTCAGTGACAAACATTTAATTCTGGATGTCAAAAGTGCAGGCTAGTAAGACAAAACAAGGTTCTCTAAGCAAGTGAGATACCAGAACATATGTGCTCTATAAGCACCCTCTGTGCTGGGAGAATCACTGAGCTCGTATGCATGATGAGTTTAGGAATGACATAAGGTTTCTTATAGCGTGAGTAGGAGTTATCAGAAGGAAGGGCTGCTCTAACACTTAATGGTGACTGCCTTGTAAGGGAAAGAGCTGGCACCACCTCACGTATTTTTTACTTTTTGAAAGACTGCTTGCATAGCTCTCTCTCTAAATCATGCTCTTACTGCATATCTGTTTGAGGACGATAAATCCCCTGAACGGGGACGTCCCCAGAATGACAGCAGATCCAGAAAGACAAGACTGGATCAGAATCATCTCTTTGGTGCTTCTTAACCATCTTCTCTACCCTCTGTCAGCTGGCTTCTGCTGACCTATTTCTTAGCTATAAAAGTGTCCCCAGGGATAGTACGAAACATGAAGGTGTGTAATACAGTGATGTAGCTGCCACTTGACCAAGTAACCAACTAAATAAGAAATTGGAAGACTGAATACTGTAGCATTTCAGGTCATATTTGAATCTAGTCCCAAAAGACGCACTGCAGGATTCTCTGACTTAAGGTTTCTGGTGGTATGTGAGTGTCTGTATCACAAGGATTTTCTCATAGTTTTGCAAAGTAAATCTTTGCTCCTCATGCAACCTTGTCAAAAGATACAGGATTTTTACGACACAAGTGGTCAGCTAAGGCTAAAAAATTGGAACATCAATTCCCTGACTATCAACCATTCTTTACCAGTTGTAAGACATCACTGATAAAACAGTGTTTAAGAAAAGCACATGCTTACGTACTGATTTTTTTAGTAATTAAAGTAATTATGGGTCTCATAGATACTTATGGTGTGAATCCTAGTAGAACAATAATTTTCCGAAAGTCTGATTGCAGGCTATTCCAATAAGCCTTCAAAAAATTATATTTCATAGTACTGTAAGCCAAAACCTAATCAATCCAAACCTTTTTGATTCTTGCCGGTTTCAGGACCGTTGTGGCTCTCTTTTGTTACTGAACAAGCTGCCTGTGAGACGATAATACAAATATTAAGCACACATGATTACATTTAGGTTTTGGGAATGTTTATGTGTCTGCGTTTACCAGTAACCAAGATCTTGTACTTGAAAAGGGCAGACTTTGGAAAAATAGGATGATTTTTTACAGGAACTGAACTTAGCTATACATTTCATGGATGACTGAATCTTTTCTCTTTTTTTATGTCAAGACTCAAAAGGAACTTTTACCTCACATTCCAAACCATCACTGATTTAAAACTTTGTTGTGCTACACAATATACTATTTTTATTTAAAAATAAAAAGCCCAAAACATCAGACTTCTGAACTTCTCCATGTCCTGCACATTTCATTCAGATGATGTGTCCTACACTATGTGTGTTCCATGTTTAAAAATCTTGAATCTTCCTTTGACTGTAAAACTGCTCAGGATATATGAAACTCTTCTTTAAAAATTATCGTAAGTACACAGTAAGCACTTTCAGAAACATCACTTCTCATGATTGTATGTAAATATTCAAATGCAACAAAATCAGAACATTCTAAATACAGCTAAAAGAAAGTATAAAACAATGGAGTAAGAGATAAAATGCCTGTTGCCAAAACACTGCATTTCAGCACATTTAATTTAAAAAAATCAGTTGTTTTGCAGTGCCTTGTCCAACATAAGGATGACACAGGTATTTAAAAAAAATATCGTAGAAATTCATTTTGCTTGTATCCTCTGCTGTGGTTTGTCACCTTCTTGGACAGTACTTTGTAGTGCTGGAAAGTGTTTCTGAGTTTGTAAGACAGTGTGATCTTGTGTTTTAGATTAGATCACATGGTCTAATAGATAGTTTATATTGTATAATGCCACTTAATCTGTAAAAAACATATGCCAAGCCAAAACAATGCCGCTGACATTTCAGATACAAGAAACGAGGATCCACACAAAACACTACAACAGCACCAACAAGCCGAACAACACAAACGTTAAAGTCCTTACACACATACAAAGCAATTGAATCCTAAACTACACTAATATTTCATTAAAAACTCAGATGGATTTATTAGACAACAGCTCACTACTGGAGAACAAGTAGACCAGCAGTGTAGAAAAAAACACTCAAACCTAGCCTGTGCCACTTCATTGCAAATGTTTGGAAAGCCAAACAATACATGTATCACTTGCTAAGAAAAACAAGTGCATGTCAATTGGATCAGTCATACTTCTCATTTACAGCTTGACAACATGTTACTAACTCTTATGCTCTTATATTATCTAACACCTGCCCAAGAATGGGTATCTTACTGTATTTTAATTGTGAACTTTGATTTCTTGTAATATCCTTTGTTTCTTTCATCTCCCTTCAAATCAGTTATCACATTCTCCTCCTCCGAAGAATCTATTCAATCACAGTTAACAGTCACATCTAGTTACCTGAGGTACAGATGGAATTGTAAAATGCAGAAAAACAAAAAAAAAAGGACCTTCCCAAAAAAAAATTTGCTCTTTGTCAATAATATAAAACATAGTATTGCAAGAGCAGAGCAAGGTCTGGTAGGCAAAATGTCACTAACATAAGCATACTTCAACAAAATCTTATCTCTCTCCTAACGTTGCAGGGGCACCACTGAGACTATCTCAATTTTTTGGTCTACAGTTTAATAAGACTAAATGTGTTTCAAAATCTTGCGTAAGGTTTGCATCTTTTTCTTCTCTCTGGGGTTAGTCTGTTTTAAAATACATTGGGAATCCAGAACTGCTTCTTGTAATGGTTCTGACAAAAAGTCCAAAGAGTTTTTTTTAACTAAGCTTGTGGGAAACTTGGAGTCTTTGGATACAAAGGAGGTAGGATTTTGCACTGTGGTGTCTTACCAGGGCAATGCAGCTCCTATTCTATTTAATCATAGAATCACTTCACTAGGTTAGAAAGCACCTTTGAGATCTTTAAGTCCAACTGTTCTTCAATTCCAGTTAAGTAACTCACTGTCCAGTGCCTTCTTGTAAAAATATCATTTAGTATTCATTCACGTACACTATTTAGCTGATGCTTCTCATGTTGACTTTAGATAATTTTCTGCAATATGCTTCTGCTGTCAGAATTTCAATAATATTGTTTCAAATTGGATAATAATCCACTGCCACCAAGCTTATTTTAAAATAAGGGAGAATGTCCAGCAGTTGGTTCACATAAAATCTCATTAGTCTCTTCTGATTGTTTTGACATGTCTTGGAAGAGAGCCGTTCATTACCATGCAAATGGAGATAACCTCTGTTTCTAGGCTAATTGTCATATAGCAGTTTGGTTTGAAATTCACTGGGTGATTTTCAAGCCAAAACAATCATCCAGACCTAAATTATAGGGAAATTAAAAAAGGGGTTTCAAGTGTAAACTGGTTGAAATAGTGAATATGAAATGATTCTGCCCATTCTGTAATGCAAGAAAGAGAAGATATTCGTAAGTTCTCCAACATCGCAAAGAACAGTTAAAGATACAGGTCTCTGCTACAACGGAGATCTGAAAGACCAAATGTTGATTATTTCATGTTGAGTAGCATATGCAAATTTTTTTATTGATATTAATAAAACTTCATGTAGGTAAAACACTGTGAATACATGTTTAACTTTCCTTATTGGAGAAGATACAGAAATTCAATTAAGTGAGACAGAGTAAACATCATACTCAGTTTCCCAGCCAAAGTTGGATAAAAAGTTGCTACCTTAGGAAATGGCTCTATAGACTCTGATAAACATAATTCATTGAGTTTTAAGGTATGATCAGCTTCAGCCATCACTGTGGCCAGAAGGAGCCTGTCACATTTGTTGTCAAAGCAGTCAAGGGAGGAAGCATCCCTTTCAGTGGTAGTTGCCTTGGGAGAGCCATGTTTTAAACTATCACAGCAGGTTATGCCAGAGGAGACTGACAAAATCTCTACTTTTCAGTATAGTTGTATTTTCAATTCTGCTACCAGAGGGAGTCATACTGATTCCCACTTTTTCTGTCTGCTCTTCAAGCTGGGAAACGATGTCTGAGCACTTTTACAACTGGCTCAATAGTCTTTGAAATAATGAATCCAATAAAGAACACAACTGTACTTAGAGCAACCCACAGTTAAACAAATTTTCATTTGCCAGGGAAATAAAAATCTTGTTAATGATACTTGGATCTCGAATCACTTTAAGATGTTATTGACCTTCAGCAAAGAACCCTAAAAGAGTTTGAAATCAACATTCTAAAACTGTTTCTATACTGGGGAAACACCCTTGATTTCTATTTGATACAAGAAAAGCTACAGAATGACTGTTTCATTAGAAGCAGATAAGATATAAATAGGAAAAATGATAGTGCTGGAAACAGTCCACTTGTGTGATGTGACCTTCCCTGAAGCTTGGCAGATGTGTACAGGCTCTCCATTATGAAAACAGCACCTTCCTATGATATGCAATATTGTTTTTTTAGCAGAACAAAAGCTGCATTACACTCGGTCCTCTCCTACCCCATAATACACCACCCTGCAAGTTTTCAAAGATATAATACACATACAGTGTTGTGTTTTGCTTGTTGTGATATATTGTTTCATTTGATTTGAAGAAGTTTGGGCAAGATTGAGCATTTTGGGGAAAAAAATACTTGTTATGACAGTTTACTGCAGTCTCCTCCAGTTATTCTACAAAGGCTCTTAAGAAGCCTGATATTTCGAATTTTAAGCTAGATTCCATTAAATCTTTAAGATGCCATTAAATAATGGAATTCTTCCATTAAATATTCATAAAGAATCTTGACACTACTTAAAACTTCACAGACTCCTTTCAAAGCAATCTCAGAACAAGTTTCCTAGCCAAAAGTGTAAGTATTTGTTCTCGTTTGTCTTACTCCTCTAGCTTTAAAATCAATATTGAATTTTTTTTTAAACAATATTATTAAAAATTCTGGGAAGATATCACATATACAAAGTGATATCACCTGTGTGATATCATAGAAATATGTATTGGCTTGCCTGTAATCCTGTGAATTCCCTGATCATCCCCTTTTTCCTGAAGTAAGCATAAATAATGGCATTTTGCCCCTAGTCATGTAAAATGTGTATTATAATATCAGAAAAAAAATGGCTATAGGCCCTCTGCCCTCTACTGTGTATCATCTTGGCTGTAATTCTACATGGTTCAACCAAATTAAGAAGTTATAAAGCAAAAAACTTTCAACTAGTAAGTTAGTTGTCCTTTCCAACACATCTAGAAAAAAATATTTCATTTGACTCCACATTGTTTGAGCTGTATTTCAAGTACTAACCTACAGCTGTCCACAGCGGACCCACTATTTTGCTGTTAATATAGTTCAGTAGCAGATTGTGACTACATTTCAGCTGCAAAAGAGAAAAAAACAACCTGAAGTGCACCCATATTGATTCAAATGTCCCTCCTCCCCTGCTCCAAAAGTTAAAGTCTATGCCTCAAACAGCATGATGCCAAACACAAAAAAAAAGTGAAATTAATTGATAACCAAATAAGTGGTAATTTGAACTGTGTAAGAGGGTTCATAGTCTTATGATGGTGGCTGTGTTAAATGTAAGGAATGTTTCAGAAATGTATAAAACCACTGGCTCCTCGAGTAAACTTATTTATGTGTAATAAGAATTTGAGATGGGAAGACTGAGAATTCCTTTCACCAGCCAGATGAGAAGTCAAAAAATAATTCAAGAAGTAAATCAGAACAGCAGCTACATCCTGCTGGAATAGAGTTCTGACTTCTCTCAAAAAGTATAGCTAAGGATATGGCAAGTCTAATAAATCAAGGAAAAGTCTAGGGATTGCCAAGCTGGTGAGAATGGAAACTAGTGCAGATGACAAAGAGCTTTACAATGACTGCATCGTTCAAATTTTGCATTTAATTCAGTTTTAGTGTTACGAAAGGTACAAAAGGAAAGGTATTTACAACTGTATTATCTAGAGAAACTAGATTCAGAGATAGGCACCCAATCTTTAAGAACACGTGAAATCCCCTTTTGGGTACTGGGTTTTAAGGAGCAAAGTAAGCATGTACAGGAAGGTAGAAATTATGTGGAACAGATCAATACATGCATAGGTCATTACGGGAGTGCCACAAAGCTGTGCACCATATCGTGCCTGCAGCATTTGAAGGATGATCAAAAGCAGAGAGGGGAAGATTGAGAGTGTACGGGGTGGAGGAAGAGGGAGAATTTGTATCCCTGAAACTACCGTGGTACAGCTGTGTTGGCACATGGATACCATTTCTTTGTGTGTGTGTGCTTGGCCACTGCCAATAAACCTAACCACCTATTGAGGTTTAAAATCTACAGGAAAGAACAGACCAGAGAAAACCTGATCATGGTATCTACAGGAACTGAAGGTTATAGTGTTTGAGTCAAAACATCTACTTTCCTTCCTTACTTTTCTCTGCTTTCTTTCTTGCTTTATTTTGAAATTCAGGAAGAATCTAGTTACTTTTTGATTTTGTATCAGGCTGTTTGCGTTGTTCATTACTGCCAAACTTACTGCTAGATTTGTGTACCGCTTCCTCCCCCTCTCTGCCTCCGGCCCCATGCTTCATCCTATTATGTTACTTTTACAATGAGCCCACTGGAGTGTAAAGCCTCTTGGGGCCTCTCTAAGGGTGGTCTTCAGGCACAAGCTACTGTAGCAGTAAAAATCAAATTGTCCCTTGTGTACTGTTTGTGATGCCCAAATGCTCTGAAACAGAATTATTACAACACTCAAATGTGCAAGAAGGTTCCAATAAAAATTTTTGATAGCATGGCACGTTTGGTAGTTAATTAATTTCAGATATTGTGTAAACTGAGACAGAACAAAAATCAAGAAACAGTATTTCGAAAGCATGCTGTAGGGCTTCTGTTTAAATGCTGCAGGAAATCTAGAAAAAGCCAAACTACTGTTTCTAAAAGGACTTACGTAGCAGGGCCAGTATTTCTTTTGCCATTTTTAAAAGATTTTACAAATACAGAAAAAATCTCCCTCTGGAAACAGTAAAAATAAAGCAGTCAAATAAAGGTTTAAATGCAAAGCAGAGTGTAGCCACATTTGCATGCGTTATGATACTGGTGCTAAGATGTTCTTAGCTATGCAAGAAAATGACAAGCAAGGCAAATTGTCTACTCAAAGTCTTAATCAGTTTAAGGGATTTTGATCTTCTGCAAACTTCTACAACTAGTTGGTCAGTGATGTTATATTACTAAGCCATAGTTTATTTTGGAAGCCCTCTGCCCAAAAGACTTCAGGATTCATTTTCTCTATAAATCCAATTGAAGACAAGAGCAAACTGTACAAATAATGAAAAAAAAAAATCAATACATCAAAATTATTTATCTTCCCTTGTGTAAGCCTTTGATTGGTCTTTAGCTATGACAACTTAATTCTTGCTTACTGTGCTGTCAGAGAAGATTACAAAGCACTGTTAAGGATATCAGTGAACATCACTACTTTTGAGTAGGTGTGACAAGAGAAGATGCAAATACTTTAAATTTGAAACATGTAAAAGTATATATTTATTTTTTCTAGTTTTTCAATAGATAAATATGAATTTTAACCCACAAAATTCACTGACATGATAATTCAATTAAAAGCTTAGTAAACTAATAACAATGCTAAACGGCATTATGTTTTTAACCTCCAGGCATACATGTGAGCTTTTACAAAAAACATGTACTATCAGGCTTCAGTAGAATGACAATCCGGTTAAGGCTCTAGATGAGTTCTAGTAATCTTCTGCACTTTTAGGTAACTCATTCAGGACATGAGCACCAACTGCTGTTTTAGGCTTCCAATACAGTTTTGGGCAACATCGACTGTGGAATTGGTCTCACATGACTTGCAAGCTCCTTCTACTAACAGAGGACAGAGGCCGACCTTTCCAGAATCAGTTGCAGCATTTCAAGACAGGCAGCTACTGTAAGTTATTGCCAGTCATCCTCTGGAGGTGACTACAGTTCATAAAAGTAGATGTTCTGTATTTATACGACACCTAAACAAGCTGTAGGAAACAAAAGAAAGATATTCAAGTCTAGAAATGGCAGAATCACAAGAGCCAAAACTCTGATCTCCATTCCACAGATAACTTCTCCTATTGACAGAGTAAGCCTGCAAGCCTGCCTGAGGCTATATATGTAACATTAAGTGAACTAATCTATGTGTTTCTTCCTCCTACAGCAAAATATGCAGAGCAATGCAGCTACTACGTGCATATGAAAAAACATGAGAAGCATACAGCAAAGTGCAGCATCCTATCAAATCTCAAAGTTGGTTTATATTGTAGCAGGCTTAGATCATACCCAATTCTTAAGCTTACACCTGTAGTTAACAAATCACTTAGATCAGCCTCATTAAACCACTTCTGGAGCACGAAGAAGCAACTAAGTCTTTCATTCCAAGCCTATCACATGATACTATAAAACAGATGCACTTGTACTATTGGACCAGAAAAAAACCACACTTCTACATTTTGTTTCGTGGATTTCGTCACTTATCACCTGTTCCCAATTCATGCAAAAATGCAGTTCTGGAGATACATGATGACATCAAACTCTCAACTTCCTTTCTAAACAATGATTCCACGTGTTACAGTAAAAAATGAAAAACCGAACAAATTACTTGAAAAGCCCAATCCTCAGATGCTTATCTGAACACACCAGCAGTCTTAAACAACAAACCTAGGTATAAGAACTGTCCACCTCTATCTAGCCTGTTCTGCAAATGCCAATTCAACTTGATGTGGTAATAAATGTCTGACACTGATCCTTGTAAAACACATATCTCTGTGAGGAACATTCACATCAGCTAACTCCTTTCATTTTTCTGTAATGATGCAACCTCAAAAGAAAATACAAATCCCATACTGTGAAGACACGTCAGATGTCCCCTGACACCAGGACACAGACTCAGGATAACAGAGGTACTCTATCCCTACTCTACACATCTGTGCATACTTTGAATTTGCCCCTGCCCTAACACTCCTAGGATCTAATGCCATAACACATAGAATATGTCCATGGAATGCTGCCACAGCATATGGCACATACAATTTCTATATAAGGTAGGAGTTCTATAGGTTATCTTAATAACTCTCAACTTTTCTGCATTTGAGTCCTAGCATTTCTGCTTCTTCTTTTCCTTCTATAGATCCAGACTCTTCCTTTGGGTATTTTTCTTCCTTTGGATTGGAGAGACTGTGTGCATCCCAAAGGGAAAAACACAAACCATCCCCACTAGCCTTGGATCTGTATCATTTTGTGGATACAAGGATAACCAAAAACTAAACAAAGAAAGTTCATTTCACTTGGATTCAGAATCATGAAAACATAACGATGCATAAGGTTCAGTTGCATTTTTCTCTACAGTTACTGCACATATACATGTACGATTAGAACCCTGAGGCTTCTAAGTAATGATTTTGCTAATATAGTTTAACACTATTAAAATATATCTAAGAAACAAGTTCATAGAATGATTATTTTACTGAAAAGCAAGCCACAGAAATTCTGTTCATTAATATCTTTAAGAATGATATATAATTATTATGTTAATTATATCAAATCAGTCATGAAAAATAATTGTAATACAGAAGTTATGTAGTATGAAGGAGAGCCTATCCTTCATCTGTTTACTGATTTGTTTCCCTTGTGCCTCAGTCACCAGTGCTCTGCAGTACATATAACCGTCATTTTGCATTTCATTTAATGCGGTGAATCTCACTGAACAAAATCTCTGCATTCTTTCCTGACAAGGTTTTTAAAGAAATCTTTCCTGTGGCAAGTTTCCAACCCAGAAAGGACTTCCAGACATTGCACTTCTTCAGTGGAAGCAAAATTCCACTGGCACATGAAATACCTCTTCTGTCATATGTTTCTGCCTTTTTTTTTTTTCTCTGGAGTGTTGTCTGAATAGACTTAAGTTACGGTAGCTAACACCATGGTAAACTGAAGGTAAATCATGAAGGAGAAATTAAAAATCCCAGCTAAGAAAACCACTTTAAGTAGCAAGGAACACAGAGTGGAGCCGTATTCCTGTGTCTCCATTGCAGTGGTGCTACAAAGCTGCCTCAGAAAACACAGAAATTGAAGTATGCGTGCACCCATCTTTCAAGGCGTGCAGGCAGCAAGGCAGTCCTTCCTCACTCATCCCCTTCCAGTGTCATCTTGGGGCCTGCAAAAGGACATTGGATGCAAATTTGCCATTTTATGTAGTTTAAGTGAAGTGCTTCTTGACCACAATGAATCTTTTCACTAAGAAAAATACAGCAGTGGTTCCTGTCAGTTGCATTATAAACAGGAGACGACATCAAGGTACATATTTTGGGTGCATATTCACCCCTAGAATCCATATGCTAAACCTCTCTCTTGACAAACAGCATTCAGCAAATGGCTTGGACATGCGTGTCTGGTTTTCATTTGGAGCTTACACAACACAAAGTTATTTGCTCTCATTTTACTGAGATGATGATCTACAGAATATGAAACAACTGCAGTTAGCAATGTCCCATTGTATATCAAAACAGACATTATAAATTTTTAAGAATTACTATCTCAAATCATTGATCATTGAGGGATTTTTACTCAGTGACTAATTTGACTGTGCTCTGTTTTGTATTTTATTGTTATGACCCTAAGTTGTTTCCCAGATGCAGCTTGTTGAGATGTCATTTTTTCCAAACATGCTGTGTTTTCTCTCTGAAGAGACATTTGACCATCCCAAGACAGTACATACAATGCTAAGGCTGTAATAGAATCTGTTTTTCTGTGCTTCTTTCTCAATTCCTAACAATCAACTTGGCACATGCAGTGTCTGGTACAAGACCAATCTGTTCGCGCCAGTAAACACCACGGTCCAGGGACCATCTCCACTCCTGAATCTTCTAGAATTCTCATGTTAGAATTTGAATAAATGCATCTGATCTTAACCCAATTGCTCCACAATGCAGTTCATTCTTAAAAGAGATTTTAATTTATCTCCTCAGTGGCCTTTTCTCCACTGGAGATGTTATGGTTCAGCTTGGATACACTAAAAAGAAAGAAGTCACAAGAGAGGGTTTGCATACACATTTTCAGGTGTCTTGACATTTGGGATGTAGATCTCAATCTAACAGCATTCTATGTTAAAATGTCCCATAAGTCCTTAAATTATTTTTCAGTCTTGGCACAGATTCAGTGATATATCTGAATTACAAACATTACCCATAAATGCAAACTTGTTACCTGTGGTTGACTGCTACTTGGATAAAGGGAAAATAAAAAGGCATCGGTGGCGCTATGTTCGTCTTAAAAGAGCTGCATTGCACCTGAGAGTTGTATTTTGCTTAAACTGAGCTGGCAAAAATATTTCTAGAACTGAAATATGGGGTGGGATTCATCTCCTCTAACTTCAAGATGTTAGATTTTTTTCTTCATTAGAAGTTAGGTGTTAGAGACACCTATGTCTAGGTTAATCTAGGTACTATCTGCAGTCAATGGAGAAAAATTGGTATATCTGGAAAGCAATTTATCTCATCCTAAGAATGTCTGAAATAAGAGGAACCATACTTTAGAAAGGTCTATTTCTCTCCATTTGCTGCTAAGGAGATCTGAACAAATAATCCAAACATGGACATCTAAAGTTAAGGAACATGATTCTATCCACACAGGGTCTTACTAAAATATTTTTAAAACTTTATTTCTCTATATTTATAGTTAACTTGAAATTATTTACTATTGTAAAGGTAAATTGCTCAATGAGAAAAAAAAAAAAGAAAGAAAGATACTCCTTCCTATTTCTACCTTGTACTTCATAGTATAGAAGCCAGGGATTAGTATAATGAACATCTTTCTTTCTTACTTGTGGCTTGCTATTGTAAAAAATCCTGTGTAGCACCCACGGTTCTTGTAAATTGGAGAGAAACTTCTTAGGTAAAATCCCATGACAACACTGATATTCTCATGGATATAACACTGCAACCCAGAATCTACTTTTTAAAAAAGCAAGCTTTGAAATAAATATAATATAAAGTCCGTATACAAGAACTGCTTCTTCAGAAAAGCCCTTTAAAAAAAAGTAGAATAGAATAGTAAATTTAATAGAGAAGAGACAGAATAAATGGCATCTGGATTTTCATCCCAATGTTCAAATCACTGTTCAGAAGAGTAATTGTGTCTGTGACAACTTGCTTTGATATGATAAGCAAGAGTTAACTTTCTGCCATTGTCCAGTGCATGAAAGTTATTAAGTAAAATTTTGATCTGATTTTGGAGAAGATACTTTTGGACCGCAAAATGCGAAAGATATTGCTCCTCTGTTTTGCCTGCCTCATGGATTTTGCTTGGTTGTTTCAATCCTCTTCCTCCCTCCCCTACCGCAGGTCTAGTCCAACTAACTTTGTGAACTGAAATGGAATGCTGTTGTCCTCAGAGGAGCTGCTGAAAAGTGCTGTTTTGATAAATACTGTAGGAATAGAACCCAAAGGAATTCCAATAAAGAAAAATACACAATGCTACTTCATTTCTTGTTGTTGCCAGAACTTTGATATGACTAGGCCCATCAGGAATAGAAAATCAAGTGGTGCTACTGACGTTTTGAGATGTAGGTCTTATTTTCTTCAATACTTAGTTCAAGTAAACAAAATTTGCACATCAAAGTAACTTTGCATGCTGGTCTTTTGTTTTTTTCTTACTAGCTTTGAGTCTGTAACCTTTAAAGAATTCAAGGAACACAGGCAGGTGTCTCTTTGTCAGCTGTTATTAGATACCAGGATATAAGATGTCAGTAAGAATCATGACCATCACACTCACATTTTCTTATTGCTGCCACAGATGGCAAAGTAACTGCACCATCCAGCTTTTTTCAAAGTGTAACCAGTGTCTGAAAAGATGGGTCAATAAATTCTGTTGTCCAAACAATATAACTCACTGAAATTGTTTTTGCAGCCTAACAGAGCACTTGGCAGCTAGGTACCAAACACAGCATAACAACTGTGTAAGAGATAAATATGTATGTGAAATAAGGGTTGTGTCTGAAACAACAGGGTTTATTCAGCTTGCATAGTGCTGCCATTATTGTAAACAAACACTAATCTGACCCCAAGACTCTGACTGTAGATGACTATGACACATTAAGCTTGGCTTGTGTGATAAGCATTTCACAAGCAAAGACTTTGCAGAGTTTCTCCTTCCCTACTAAGACTGGAGTGATTTCTAGATTGGTGATTGGAAATTCTCTGGCATATGTGAGTTGCTCATTGTTTGTTTAACAACTGATGAGTCAATTGCGGTGTATTCATAGGACCAATTACATGGACTGTGGTTGTGTGAGAAGGATGACTGGTTACTGAAAAGGAGACTCAAGAAGGACAAGACAAACAGATAACAGCACACAATGTCATAGATGCTGCCAAACCAGAACAGGGAATAAAATCCAAACAAAAACAAGACAACCCCTCAAAACCACAAGCAGAAGGGAAAGAATTACTATTTTACCAGTGTATATCTTTTGAATATGAAGAGAGTGTAGGATGTACTTATACGCACCCAGGTGCAATACAGAACATATTATAGTGTTAAAATCTTGACAGGCTGAAAGCCTATAAAGAATTACTCATCAAAACTACAGCTTCAAGCTCTAAGTGGCACCAAATTGAGAGCCAGCTTTCACAGGACAATCAGAGACTAGACTTCTGCCCTAATATCAAACTTTTTAATAATACAATTAATGGATTTACCTTTGGATCATTGCTATAAAAAAACAGTTATATGCTTCAGCTTCTGATACTGTAGACTTTGTCTTGCAATTAGAAGCAGAACTCTGCTATTCTATTAGAATAGAACTCTGAACAGAGAAGACATCCCCAAATAATTTTAATTCTTTATGTCAACAGTAATATTTAAAGATTTATATATTAGGCATTATATCATATATTACTCTAGCATCCTGTATTTCATCCTTTATTCCAGAAGAAAGAGTAAAAGCTGAAGTATAAGAAAGATCAACTGCACAGACAATCTTTACTGGTGAAAGATTTCTTAGCTCAACAATAATACAAGCCCAACAGTGCAGTTATTGCAGGAATCCTAAAGATGTCCTCTCACATGCACAGCTTCGAGAAATGCCAGTGGAAACCAGCTGAACTGTGCTTATTTATCACCTTTGTTATTTGGATGGATGTCTGTTCTGGTTTAAGGGCTCTCAATCTCAGTGACTGCACTGCTGTTCACTGTAGGTGTATCTAGAGTCCGTACATATTTAGGTACTAACTTCATACTTTATTAATCAACAGATTCTAAGAGTCCTGAAGAAATTACATTTATTGTTAAAAATTTTGAATGGCATGTCACTGGAAGCTTCCCTTCAAACTGGAAAAAATAATGAATTAGATAAGTTTAGTTATTTCAGGGCCACTCTTAATGTGTATATATACGCAGATTTTTTTTTTTTTTCAGGAAATCCATTCTCCCTTGAAATATGATCTCTTCTCAAAAATATTAAAAAAATACATCTTATATTTTAGAATCACCCCCTGTGCTCTTGCTTGTTCAATACTTTATGCATGTGCTGTGATAGGAAAGAGGCAGTTTATTTTTATCTGATGAGGAAATACTAAATAAGAATCAGACTCTTGCTGAGTCCTGTGAACTTTCCCAAATTTCCCACAAGTGCTCATTGTGTATATGGCACTAGTATTGATAACAAGCACCATAATGGATTAGGTGCATCTGCTCTAAAACAAAGCCAGCAGCCTGAATAGAAGCAGATGATTTTTAAAGATATAGAAAATTTAGTTGAAGCAGGAAACTTGTCTTTAGGCTTTAGGACATCTACAGAAACTAAGCATAAGGAAAAATCAGCAGATTTTCTTCAGTAAGAAAATGAGACATATTAAATTTTATAATGTATAATAAAACTTTGGCTAACTGTGTACATCTATAGACTTTTAATATTAATCACACTTCTTTTCATGCTCAT
Organism: Cuculus canorus; assembly: GCF_017976375.1. Taxonomy (NCBI): domain Eukaryota; kingdom Metazoa; phylum Chordata; class Aves; order Cuculiformes; family Cuculidae; genus Cuculus; species Cuculus canorus. Next base: position 61,614,514 of record NC_071441.1, read on the forward strand.
TCAGACAATATTTAAGTGCTTCTTGACCACTTAGTCACTTCAATAACGATGCTTTCTCAGGTTAGAAACAAAATATGGATGATCAAAAAACCCAGTATGGTTTGCAGACACTTGGGAATCCTCAAAGAGAGTCTCACTTATCCTATTATTGCCTCTTAAATTCATATTTCTAACACTACGGACTTCTAAAGTTTTACTATAGTACTACAGAGATTATAGGAGAGTCCTCCTAAAACTGTGGACCATGAGGTAGAAAATGTTGTTTCTGTTCCTTGAAGAATATTTTTTTTAATTATAAAAGAAAGCATACTGAAGTGAAATAATGAGACATGTTACATGTACATTCTTTGTAATATAACCAGATTTTCTACCTTCTGTAGATCTGTAGCACATATTTTATCCCATTTTAGTAGCAATACAGACATAAGACATGAAGGTCGGTCTTCTAATCACAAAGAAACCATGTACGTTTCTATGGCACATATACTTAAGAATGCAATGTATACACAAGTGCTACAAAATTCTAGTCCAGATGTTCAGGAAGTCCTGGAAACCAAAGTGCCATAGAAGAGGTGGTTGCTGTTACTATCATATGTATGGCTTAAGATGTTGATTGCCTTAAAATGCAATCTATAGATTTAATACTTTACTTGAGGCTTATCCCTCCTGCTATGTAACTTATTCCAAGATCAGATTTTAAAGATTTTTAGAAAGACTATAAATTAGTGCTTCTAAGCACATTAATAATTTAATATCTTTTATTACTAAGAGATCATAAAATACAGCACTATACTTTCTGTATCTGTCACATAACCTAGTTGAAAACAATGATAAGAAATAGCATGTAATTTTTTTTTTCTCAGTGTTCTGGAAATCTGTATTGCTTCTGATGGTTCTCAGCAGAGAGAAAGAGCTCTATGTCACTTTTACCCAAGGGCATTTACCATCCTCTTTTAAATTGTGATCCTCAGGGCCAATTTTTCTGGTTGGATACACTTCTCATCACTCAAATTACTATTGTGTCTGAAGTGCCTTGTTGATATATTGTTTGGGGTACAAGTATGTCCACCAGTGCCCTTTGGAATTGTTAAATTGTTTTTGAATATAGTAAAATAGTTTTATTACCCACTTTCTGCTAAAAAAGGCAAAACAGCTATGCTATATGAAAGCACTAGACAGCAGCATTTTCCAGGAACAAGTTATTGCTCCGAACTCCAACATACAGACCTGCTCACATTTCCTTTGCAATCTAAGTCCTGTGTTTAGTCCCTTCACTGTTTTTTTTCCTCTGCTCCTGTGCAGTCATCCAAAGCATTATCCGCTCTATATGCCTAATAGGTATCCTTAATATCTATTGGTTATTAAAATACTCCATGCTTGAGATCTGTGCTCATAAGCATATAAGAAATATTATTTCAGTCATTTTATTAGTTATGTATACACCAGCTGGGAATCAGAAAGCTCATAAAAAGGAATACTGAACATTTCATTCAATGGCCCCTAGTCAGTAAAGATGGCCTTTGTCCTTCACGACGTGTAAGATATTACAGTATTGACTGCATTGGCTCTGAGAAGAGACATACCGTTCTTTTCATTGCATACGACATCCTGCACATAAGCAGTGCATCTAGCTGAATTCTCTCAAGACTGAGCAAGTTCTGTTTGGACTTTTAACTTAAGAAGGGAACAATTTTAAATAGAAATTAGGATAAATTGGCTGTTTGGAATAGCCGTAATGATGGAAGAATCTTGCATTTCCTGCATTTTAAAATGAGATTTCACATAATCATTTCAAAGTTTTACATTCTGATTTAAAAGGGGTTTAAAAAAAAGGTATTTTAAAGTAGTCAGCAAAAAATAATCATCACACCTTAAAACCCATTTTAATTAAATGAACTACTGAAAAATTTGAAAATATTCTGTTTCAGCCAAACTTATGTTTTATTTTTGCTTTTAAAATGAGAAATAACTTCAGAAGGTTGACTCTTTCCATAGTTTCTTCCATAAGTCTGTGATCAGATTTCACCTTATTAATCCAGAAAAAAAGGAAAAATAAATCATCTGATTCTTCCAGCATTTTTCTCTATAAAATTTCTGCCAAAATCAAGGGATGATATGATGTAGCTGGCATCTCAGTCCCTTGTTTCAGCTCCTGTTTCTATCCCATCTGTATATTCTTTTTTTGTTAATCCCTCCAGTTTCCTCTCCTCTCCTCTCCTCTCCTCTCCTCTCCTCTCCTCTCCTCTCCTCTCCTCTCCTCTCCTCTCCTCTCCTCTCCTGTCCCTTTCTTTTCTTTCCATTAAATACTTCCTGCCTTATTCTGGAAGTGACCTAGAAGGGAAATAAAACCTTGGCTAATTGATCTATTTTTTTCACTTTCATGATAAATAAATAACATAGAAGAGATATTTGTTTAAAGCCACTGAACAAAGCCATATTCTGCTCAGTGCATTTTTAGATGATTTCAAGCTTTGGCAACAATTGGCAAGAGTGAAATCATGGCTTTACAAATAATGCAGACTCCAAAGAGGGGGCATAATTTCTTTTCATTAGTTTTTAAAGACATTTTTGGTATGCAAATAAGAATGAGAGCTCAGGATTCCACGTTGTGTTCCACAGGCCAGGTAAGAAATAGTACACTAAAGACTTGTCCAGACTCTGCAGACCTACAACGAATTTGTTGTATTTTTCTTTTAGTCGTATTCAGAGAGTAGTGGTCAATGGCTCAAAGTCCAGATGGAGATGCACTACAAGTGGTGTCCCTCAGGGGTCTGTACTGGGATCGCTGCTGTTTAATATCTTCATCAATGATATTCACAGCGACATTGAGTGCACCCTCAGCAAGTTTGCAGAGGGTTTGCAGCACCAAGCTGAGTGGTGTAGTTGCCACACTGGAACGATGGGATGTTATCCAGAGGGACCTGGACAGGCTGGAGAAGTGGGCCTCTGAGAACATCATGAGGTTCAACAAGGCCAAGTGCAAGGTCCTGCACCTGCGTCGGGGTAATCTGTGGTTTCAATACAGGTGGGGGATGACATGCTTCATAATAGCCCTGCGAAGAAGGACTTGGAGGTGCTGGTTGATGAGAAACTCAACATGAGCTGGCAAGGTGCGCTTGCTGCTCAGAAGGCCAATCGTATCCTGGGCTGCATCAAAAGAAGTGTGGCCAGCAGAGTGAGGGAAGCAATTCTGCCCCTCTATTCCTCTCTTGTGAGACCTCACCTGGAATACTGTGTCCAGTTCTGGAATCCTCAGTGTAAGAAGGATATGGAGCTGTTGGAATGGGTCCAGAGGAGGCCTACAAAGATGATCAAAGGGCTGGAGCACCTTCCCTACGAGGACAGGCTGAGAGAGTTGGGGATGTTCAACCTGGAGATGAGAAGGCTCAGAGGAGATCTTATAGTGACCTTCCAGTACCTGAAGAGGGCCTACAGGAAAGCTGGAGAGGGGCTGTTCATAAAGGCTTGTGGGGACAGAACCAGGGGGAATGGGTATAAACTGGGCAGAGGCAGATTTAGACCGGACATTAGGAAGAATTTCTTCACCTTGAGAGTGGTGAGACACTGGCACAGGTTGCCCAGGGAGGTTGTGGCTGCCCTATCTCTAGCACTGAGTAACTCTTCCAAATGGAGAGGTTATGCTAAGCTAGGGACTCAAATCTCTTTCCATTTGAAAGACGTGATATGTAATTTCTTGCCTTCGTGTCTAGTTAACTTGAAATAATGGACTGATTTTGATGGATTCAGGTCACAATTCAAAATGTCATACATGGTAAGTATGAGAAAAGCTCTGTGAAATATGTCAGACCACTTATTAGTGGAATTTGGCCACAGCGTTGTTACATGATACTCAAGAGATATGATAAGAAGTGACCTCAGAAGACTCTTAGACATTTATATATCACGTCCTCTAAGACATGTGGTATTCCTTTTTATTTTATAGCTCATAGTTAACCCAACAGATAGCTGAAATCATGCTTTATGATTATCCTGCAGTCAGTGAGACTAGGGAAAGCATCTTTTCCCACCAAGACTTTCTCTATAAACTTGAGATCTACAAAAGAAATTGCTTCTAGGAAAGGAGAAGAACAGGTTGTTGAGTTGTGCAACTCCTGCAGAGTCTACACACCCCAAACAAAGACAAGAGTCTCAAGTACGGGGAACGAGAGTTCAGTGTACAGGAAATCTCTATCCTCGCTATTGTCTCAATAACTAAATAACTCCACAATCTTCTTGCAAGCCACACATGCTTCCTAGTTTTGGCTGCTGGAATCTGTTTAGCAGAAGCAGCCCTTTATTGGCATTGACACAGAGACAGCTTCATTCCTTGCAGAATTTTGGAATTTGCAGAAGAATTTTCAATGGTTTTGTGTGCTCTGCTCTACAGAAGATATGATATTTTTCTAAGTTTCTTCTACTATTGCAGTGAACTTCTGCAGAATTCCAGCTGCTACTCCCACTTGATTTTTTCCCCCTCTTTTCAAATAAAAGGGAAAGTTGTGACTCGCTATTCCTTTGAATAAACACATATTGAGATTCAAATAAGTATTCCTAGGATAACCCTTTGAGTGTTCTCACAAGTACATGACAGCAGCTGCTTTAGAACATGTAGCAAGCACAGTTTGTATCTGTAGCTCTACACCTCTACATATTGTTAAAAATTAGTGGAAAATCACATACTGTGCATTTGCATGCATTATTTCAAAGGCTTTATTATTTGAAAGCTGAATGCTGTCAAACACCCAAAGCATTTGCACTCATCAAGGACAAAGTCATTAGGAAGTGAGAAGACTTTCAAATGAGTTGAACTCAAATTATTCTCTGTTTCAAAGGCTTCTAAACCTGTGATAATTTTTCTTTCATGCTTAGATAACTTAGTAATATATCAGTCATATATTGCTAAACTGCAGCATAATAGCCCTGAGAAATATCATTAAAAACATACCTTTTCACAAAGTTTATAAAGTTATAAGCACTTTAGAAATGTTTGTTCCTCTCTTTGAAGTAATACTTATTACCTAGTACAACTTCAACCATATTCCAACTCATTGATATTCTAGTGTGGTGGCTCTTTAGGTGGAGTTATAAAACAAAACTGTATTTGACAGAAGTCCCTAGAAGCCAAAGAGAACACCAGTATCTCAGGCTTGCTGCATCCATTCTAGCAAGCCTCTGATTACTCATTCATTCACTTACTCATTCATTCATTACTGCTAAATCAATGGGAGAACTTATTCACATGGTACAACTGCTACACTGACAGATCAACGAGGAATGATTTTACATCTTGTGGAGATGAATACCTATCAGCAAGTGACGTAATGCAATTAAGACAACAAATTCCAAGCAAATAAGTTACTTCAGAAAATTCAAAAGACTAATCATTTTGATTATTTTTTAATAGCAATGTGAAGTTCTGCATTTGTCTCTTGATGGAATGCCTGAAATGCATTGTGTGCATTCAAAAGCAGTCTAGGTTTCTGAATAGGACACTATAAACCTGATTTCAACAGACTGAAAACAAGATGTGACAAGCAGTTTGACACTGGCCCTCTACTAATTTCCGCTGTTTGTAAAGAGGCACGTCTGAATGGAAATATCTCGGCAGAATGGGTCAGTATGGTTGAGGCCATGTCAGCCTGCACATAAAAAACACAGTGCTGGGGAAAATAAGCAGCCATTGATTTCTAGTGAAAGCCCCCAGAGTCTGGGGAAAGCAGCCAAAATGAGGCACCAGCTGCTCTCTGCTGGAAGTCTTTTGTGGAAGAGTGAGGGGAGAGAGAGAAAGCTGGTGGGTCTGAAAGGGGAAACAAGGGAGAAATCAGGAAAGAAGAGGTGCTGCTGACTGCCTCAGCAATGCTTCATTCCCCACACTCAGTATTCTCTGAAAAATGAATGAGGGGAAACATCCCCCAAAACTTCTCTATCTTTTATTTGTGCAATGTAATGGGAATGTTTCCAATGGGAATTTCTCATGCTCTTTCACATTCCCTGAATTCAGCTGTGTGGCTTTGTTTGTGTGGGTTTTATTTTATTTTTTTAAATACTGCTCCAATCTAGTAATCATATGCATCAAAAATGGAACAAATACTCAGCGTGATTGCAGCTCCTCATTTGCATAATTGCATTATGATGACAATTTTAAGAAGGTAATAAGTGGAGGATATTCTGTTTGAAGTTTTTTTTAGCCTATAGTACAGAAATCTTCCCTATCTGCTATTTGAGCACCTCCATAACAATTTCATGCTATAAATCGTAGTGAAACTCTAGCAATGAGTAATAATTCTCTTGCTTCTATTCCAGACACTGTAGACAGTGCATCCTGCAATGGAATGCAATATTCATGAAAGGATTCCAAGTGAGCAGTTTCTGATGGTCTGAAAATCTGAAATGGTTCGTGTTCTTAATTCCCTTTCTAGTCCAGCATGCACAAAAAGGAGAGTGAGGGGAACCATTCCAGGACAACATTTTGAATTAATTCTGGGTCCAAAATCTAAACCTGGAAAAACCGCATGAACCTTATCCCAAAAGGAACTCTTTTGAGCAAACATAATTACTTCAAATGTATTATTTAATGCAACTGGTCAAAGCTAAGAAATATCAAATCAGTAGACGGTCTTTGAAGCCTGTAAAGAACCCTAAATAAGAAACTTCATGTGCCTTTACTTGTAAACAGCTTCAGAGTAGAGACATCCCATCAACACTGATGACATAAAAAATATGACAACTATCAGTTACAGAAAGTCTCCACAACAGCTGCAGGATATTTTTTTTTCCAAGCTGGTTTTTACAACTTTGTTTGTTACCAACAATGGATATTACTAGAAGGTCAGTGTTGTGCTACTGGTCACATCTTGCTTTCATTGTATTGAAATCAGATTTGGTGGGTTCCACTGCTCAGAAGCTTAGGATGCTTCTGAAGAGTGTACATATGTAACTCTGGGTATTGCCTCATGCCTCAAACTAACAAAATTGTGGACTGCTTATCTAACTCTTCTTCCAGAGGTGTGACAGAGAAAACTCTCTCTCTTATCAAGACCGTAATTGCAAGTTTAATTTAGTTTCCTCTGAGTGTCTTGAATTTTGGCCAATTTGCTTTGGTACCCTTTTTTCATATCATCTGGTGCACATGTAAGAACAATTCCTTCCTTTGTTTAAGTATGTCCTCCTGTGGTTTTTTCTTATTGGAACTACTGCTCGCTAGTCCCAACTCTGGTGTTCAGTTCTAATCTGTAGTTTCACAGACAATATGTTTATTTGCTTCAAAGATCACAAAAACGTGCTAGGCTACCAACAAACCCTCTGCTGTCTTCTGCTTCACTAGAGATTATGTAAAAAATAACTAATATAAGTGAGAAAAAACTTTAAACATGAACATGATGATTTTTATTTTGTATTGCCACCTGTATCATCATATCCTTCCACTTTCCTTGGTTTCGTAAGTCATCCTCTCTACATTTCAGAGAAACACTTTAACAATCTGCTAGTTTTCTCTTTTCTTTACTCTTTCATAAAACCACAACACTTTAGAGAAGGACACCCTGTGAAGGACTGCAGGGATGCGAGGCAGAAAAATCTGCAGTTATTTGCTGTTAGCTGGACTGCCACAGGAATAGATATATGTACATATGTTTGTGATTATAAAATTGGGACCCAACTTCATTTTGGATTCCCATCACCATAGTATTTTTGGCCCTGATCTTCACGGGGCTTCGATTATTATGAACTTTCCAAAGCTCTGTGTGTTTATGAAGAGCAGTTTGGGTACGTCAGTGTTGTAGAATTGGAGCTCATCGAAAAATAAATGTCATAGAATCTGAAGTAATTCAGTGGTCCTGAACAGCATCAAATCATCTTCATTCAAGCAAAAAAATATTCTGACCAAATGCCAGGACTGCGCACTCAGTTCATTTTCATTCACGCTCCAGGAACCTGAACCTACTATTCTAGTAGAAAGTTTAAAAACAGTCACTGTGAAGACAATGATTAAAACAATCCTAGGTACCTTTATCTGCAAGAAAGATGATTCTTTCACAGTGTGTTGTTGGCTATCTCACTGTTGCGTTTGAGGTAGATGGGCACAAAATCAAGTCAAAGATATTTTGCTTAAATAAACTGAAGTATAAGAAAGAAAGAAAAAATACAAGAAGAACAAGGTTTTCTCGGAGCACTCTGCATGCTTATTAGATGGTACTGAGCTAAATAACAATACAATAAAAGTATATTATTTAATTAAAAAAATATGACATTCTCTCTTGCACCCTGTTTAGACTGCCTGGGATACTTTTTATTATAGCATATCTGAATACATCTGTTCATGAAATTCATTAAATTCACCCAGAATAATCTATTTCCCTACTCCATTATTATGCAGATTTATTAGAAGATGCATTAGAAAAGTTTGCAGTTGTTTAGCAATTATCATCCACTTTATAAATTTTCCCTATTTCAAAAGCTTGGAGTACAATTTATAATACGTCCTAGTAGTGCCCTGGATACAATTAATCACATTAATTTCTTCATTTCCAGCAAGCACACATTTTATCTGTATTATTTCCTCAATCAATTTTTCTTTTTAAACCCAGTGACTGGTTTAATACACATGCTACCGTTAGTTCTCTAACATACCTTCTCATCACACATCATACCTATCTATGGGATATTCAGCTAACTACTATGGTTTGCATCCTCAGCTTGCGTAGATAGACAAGATAATTCAATACTGCCATTACAGTTTACATCTGCTAAGAAAACAACCCAATAGCAGTTTGATGCATTATTATAGATTAAAAAATGTAATTTAATTGCAGGAGGGCAAATTAAGGTCACCTTTTAATACAAGCCTTCCAATATCAGAAAGCAGAAGTGTGCATATTTGTGCATAACTGGACACATATTTTACATAGAGAAATATGTACTTGGAGGGAAATTCAAAAACTGACAATTTTTGGAAAAGATGAAGTTAGTACCTATATCACTAAGGATGGCAGAAACCTACGCACTCTGTAGTGTGAAGGTCTATACTTCTGTTTTTAAAATATTTATATTTCCAATTGTATTTCTAAAACAATAATTTATCTAACGTAGTTCAATTTGCCTTCATTTTGAGACTTTGCCCTCTAAAGAATTCCTAAAGGCATAGTCAAGAACTATAAATATTAGGTCAGAATAGTTATTATAAGATCAGTTATATCTAACGCGAAACATTTACCTGAAAATCTCCATATGAAGTTCAGAAGTATGGCTTTTTCTAAGAAATAAAATAAAAAGTTGAACATATAGCAATATATAAAAACTCCACACCATGCTTGATAGTCATTCACCAGTCCAGAAAAACATTGATATTTCAATATTTCTTTAGAGTTCAATGCGGAATTCAGTAGACAGAATCATCTTAAATCACAGCCAGGAATTCCATGAGAAGAACAGATCTTGGGTGAGGGTTATTTTGCTGGCTGATAGTCTTATAACTACACTTGGCAGCAGATTCAGACTGCTGACTGACACAGACACTTTTCTGATTTCAAAAGCATCTGCCATGTAGGGATTTTAGGAGAATCAAAGGCTCCAGAGGTCTACACGGCCCACTGTGTCAGAGCTACCAACACTGAAGTCCATGTGTCTGCTGCTATAAGATAAAGTCTGTTTTGAAAGAAAACAAACTTTATTGACATTTCTGCCAGAGCTAAGAGCAGCTCTTGAAAGGCAAAATTACACCATGTAATTGTCTTGGCCACAATCCTAAAAGTCTTTGTGTCACATCAGGAGTGCTTTACGTGGTCCAGTTCAACTAAGAGTAGACACTATGGTTACATTTTCGTGCTGTCTTTCTAGGAAATGCAGTACAAAAGGCTCTGCCTGAGAAGCAGAGCAGATTTTGCCGTCCACCTTTGAGGCTGCCACACTATCTAATATTTCCAAGTACACTGAATCTCATGTAAGGTCAAATGATTTCTTAGGCTTTTTAAAGGGTATCTCCAAACCTGAGAACCCCTCATGATACTTTATTCCCACAACTTTTCACTGTAGTTATGTTTTGATAAGGACAGCAGTTCAGCAGTATGTGAACCTAAATAAAAGGGACACTTTCCAGAAAAAAGGGTCCAACCTTTTACTTTACTAATACAATAATGTACAGAGACAGAAGTGAAAATCTGTTTCTATGGTCAGGAACAAGATCAGTGTTGGTAGTGTCAATGGAATTTGAACCACTGATGAATCCTCATTCTACTCCAGAGAGAGTAAGTATTATGATGGGCAAAACCAGGTGTTTGAGAAAAATACCAATCTATACTTCTCTGTACCAGGAACTCAAATATTATCCAGCTTTCATGTTTTTCACTGTAGACTCAAGTACCCCACAATTTGCTGCTGGAATCTTTTCCTACTCCCTTTCCTTCTTATGCAAAGAGAAAAGCAACTGACACAAAAAGTAGGGTTTCAACTTGAAATTCTGAAGTGCCCTTTCTAATGCTGCAGCAAAGCTCAAGCTGAAGGCATCTTCTTAAGTAGTGGCTGATGAGAACTCCAAGTTAGGCTTTTTAGTAATTATAAACCTTTTAAACTCCATTCCCTAAGCAGGCCAATAATGGGAGTTTGGCAGAACTCCTACAGGTAAATTACAAGAGTAATTTACAACAGTATTTTCCTGTTTCTTTCTATCATACAGCACAAGAGAAAAATTATGTCAAGTCCATCTCTACGTGAGGTTTTGCCACCTATTGTCACCAGGACATTCTCTTGTCTCTGCCTCTGCCTATGGATTTTCATCCCACTCCTTTTTATTTACTTCTTGTTGTCACTTCGTTATTTTATTCCTCTTTTCCAGCCTTTCAGTTTCTCAATCTCACAATTCTGCCATCTTTTTTGTTTATTCCTCAACTTAATTTCTTCCTCCTGCTATTCTGTCTTACCCCACAATTCATGTCTTCCACAACAAAATGTTGCTCATAAGCAGTCCAAATAAGCTTGAAATTCTTGCCTGCACAGTCCAGAACCTGAGAAGTGCATTTCAAAAGATCTGACCTTAATGTCGCACAAAGCCAAGGTTTTTGTGAAATCACTACAGTCTGGCCAATGGGAAGGCCCACGTGACTTAGTCAGTTGGAGAAGAGGTTATGCTCGTGTTTTAACATATTCTAGAACAAAGTGGGTACCAGCACGATGCATCCATCCATATTTGAATGGAGATGGTAATCAGGGTGAAAATGACAGAAATACTAACATGGACAGCAGTAATACTAGGAATAAGCAAAGGTTTGATCCCTCTGATCCACCGTAACAATATTTGGATACCTTTAGCAAAAACTTAGAATCAGACGGATTTCTGTGTGTCCATGGCTGAACCAGAACAACCATTTCATACTTGTTTGGTAGCACTTCCTCTTGATGACATGATGGGAATAATTAGAGGTTGAGATCCTAAAATTTGTTTCGATGGAAACAACGCAACAGAAAAATGTTTGCAAACCGTAGGGCATAACACGTATTGGCTACCAGAATTAAAGATGGAGCCACAAGAATTAGCAATTTTAGGTTTGGTAAAAAAGGATTACTGCATGAATTGTAATTGTAGTTCATATATAGGTCATTGGAGTCAGCATAATTTTCAATCATTTAACAATGTTGACGCAGAGAATTATGCTTATAAAAATACAAGATTATGGTGTAATAGGACCTCACCAACATTCCCTAGGGATATGAAGCCTAGGCAGATTCCACCAGGAGGATTTTTCGTATGTGGTGATCAGGCTTGGGTAGGTTTACCATCAAACACTATGGGAGGTCTGAGTGTTTAGGAAGATTAGCTATGCTTACACCTAATAAAGCAATGATATTTAATCATTCTCTTTTGAGCCACCACAGAGAAAGGCGATCTTTACATGTGTTTGCCATTGACTGCAACGACAACATCCAACTATGGTATCAAGGAGAAAGGATTGCAGCAAGCCTACTGCTTCCACATGCACCAGCAGTGAAGGCACTAATGCAGCTGAACAGAATGGCATGTTGATTAGCCAAATAGACAAACACAACGTCAGAGATTTTGACACAAAAGGCAAATGACATCGATTCTCCGAGACATGCAACATTACAAAATTGTGCTGCAATCGACTTTCTGTTGCTAGCGCATGGACATGGATGTAAGAACTTTAAAGGAATGTGTTGCATCAATTTAAGTGATCATTCTCGGTTGATTCATAAATCTATGTCAATACTCATGGATAGAATGTAAAAATTAGAAATGGATGATTGTTTCTTTTGGGTTAGAAAACTTACTAAATAGTTGGGGATTAATGGGACGGTTAAAAGCTTCAGTTAAAATAGCTTTGCTCTATCTTGGTATATTTCTATGCATAGTTACTTTTGCCTTATTTTCTGTGAATTGTACAACGAGCAATTGATAATTCCTTGAAGGCTGTGAAGATTGTAAACACAAAAGGGGTGATATGGAAGAAAGCATGTTTGGGTTTGAACTAGATGAGAGAAGGTTCTGGCTCAGAATTTGTACAGACTTAGAGATTCCACTGTTGTGTGTATGCCAAAGCAGGTGGCCGATGCCTTGGTATGCCCACGATATCAGTAGCGAGCACAGACCAAGCAGCCATTGGTCTGAAGCCTGCTAGCTAGCTTAAAGTCCTCGGAATCATTAGCTGTACTCGTGGGATATTGATGAAGTATGTGAGAAGTGAAGAAGCAGAAAGCATAACAAGGAGATAAGGTGTACATCTCTAGCTGCAGTTTTTGAGTTTATCTTTATGAAGTCATGAGAATAGAGATAGTGGAATTTTACTGGGGTAGATATTAATGAGGCAGATTAGAGTATATAAGGTCTGTACTTTCACTCAATAAACCAATTTCGCTTGCACCTCAAATGGAGTCCATGTCCATCAATCACCACAAAAAATATGAAGATTTCACACCATTTATTCAAAAGGATGATATATTTTGAGTGATCAAGAAAAGACTGCTGATTAAAACTTATTTTAACATCGCATGCAGGGTTTTTTTAGGTCTTCCTTCATCAGCAGTGTTTCTCCTCAAGATGAATAATAAAAGTAGAAGAGAAGAAACTCAACCCTGCTGAACTTCATGCTGCTGGAATTGAGTTAAAGACAACTGGCAGGAAGACCAGAACGAGCAGTAGTGCAGGGAGTCAGCAGCACCATGTGGCATGGAAAGCAAGAAACAGTCTGGTGAGAAACCAGGCTTCACTAGTTTTCTTGGTTGTGGTTTGACAGAAAATGACTTTCAAAAACACTTGAAGACAAAGTCTTCCAAATAAATTTTCCTTCTTTGTAGATATTGTACCTATCACTTCCTAGGATGTTGTCTAATGTGAATTACTGCCAAACGTTTGCAAATTGCTGAACACTGACACCACTCAAGAATATGAAAGAACATTCATCAATGGTACGCTGTACAAGATCTTGGAGTGTATTGTGTAGAGTGATATTTCTGCTAGATTATACAGGAATACTAAATGAGTGCAACAAAATCATATCAAAGTCCAAATGCTCTTACCATCCTTTCAAGACAGATATTGCAAAAGAAACTATCAGGAGAAAACTCACTTTTTCCTACTAGGTCTTTCAAGCTCCTGTACAGAAACATTCCACTCTACAGTTTAGATACTCATTCTTTTATTTTTTAACCAGGGCTGAACATGTGGCCCTTGAACAAATTCAACCTCATTCAAAGCTTGTAATAAGAACATCAGACTTCTGGCCAAATAAGGAAACTTGGGATCAGGCCTTCTTGCATTAGAAATCAAGATGAAACAGACTGCAGGGAGAGCATGTGTTTCTCATAGGTACTCTGCTAATATTAAACCTCCTGCAAGTGCGTTTTGAAATCCGTCTGAAAACCTCCTAAAACTGTAGCCATAGGCCCCATGCAATTCAAGCCATATAGCCTGTAATACACATAAGGACTCTTTTCTTCTCAGACAGATATGCATTTGCATTTTTCCCCTCACAACTATGAAAGATGAAACACCACAACACTTTTTCCTGATGTCAGTTCTCAACATACACAAAACCTTTTGTGTTGCATGGTCAAACACTAAATCAAGATTTAGATCCGGTTTTCACCAGTGAGCCTGTGCTTTGGGATGCATAAAGACAGTCACCCTGAAACCTGGCACTCTCCATAGCCTAGCTGTGAGTTTTTAATCTCTGTATCATCTATTCTCTCCCCTCCTGCTCTCCAACACCAAGCACAGGCACTTGCAAATCTGGAGAGGCATTTTATGTTTATCCATTCCTCTGCCACAGGGTTCGTACAGTCCTTCCTCATGTAAAGCCCCTGACATGAGGCACTGACTTGTCAGCTCTACTTGGTGCTGACATGGGATGTCCTAGTGCAGACCCTCAGCTCCACCACTTCAGACAGGAGTAGGATACCCATGGGCTGAGCCAAGAGCTTGGGTTTCATTGCCATGGAACTGCTAATATACTTGTGGAAAGTATGATCACTGTGACAAATGGGCAAATCAGTTTAAAGCTTCAAAGAATCATAAAATAGAATCATAGAATCATAGAATCTCTTGAGTTGGAAGTGACCTACAAGGATCATCCTAGTCCAGCTCCTGTCCCTGCACAGGACAAGCCCAACATTCACATCATGTGTCTGAAGGTGTTGTCCAAATGCTTCTGGAATACTGTCAGGTTTGCACAGTGACTGCATCCGTGGGAAGCTGTTCCAGTGCTCCACCATCCTCAGCAAAGAATCTTTAAGTAATGTTCAACCCAAACCTCCCCTGGCGTATCTTTTCTGGGGTGCTGTCATTGGTCACCAGAGAGAAGAGATTAGCACTCCTCCCACGTGAGGAAGCTGTAGACCACAATGAGGTCTCCCTCAGCCTCGTCTTCTCCAGGCTCAATAAATCAAGTGACTTCTGCCGCTCTCCATACAGCTTCCTTTCTAAAGTCTTCACCAACTTCGTGGCCCTCCTCTTGACACTCTCCAACAGGTTTAGATCTTTTTTTATTCTGTGGTGCCCAAAACTGGACACAGTAAAGTTTCACCAGTGAGAAGCAGAACCGGACAATCACCTCCTCCCACTGGCTGGCAATACTGTGCCAGGTTTACCTCAGGACATGACTAGTCTTCTTGGCTGCCAGGGAATACTGCTGGCTCTTGTTTAAACTTATAGGTCATGTTTAATTTTGAGACTATAAAGGCAGTACTTTGTTCAACAAAATGATGGCACTTTATTTTTTTTTATTTTTTTTTTTTTTTTTTTTTATTTTCAGTGTGGGACTTGCTCCTCATCAAAGATCATCCTTCTCCCTTATGCTTTCTAGCTACAGAGTTTACCAGATTGTTATTCGTTTAAACTAAAGCTCTGCTTTATAAATTACTTTTAAATTCTTCAGTGTAACTATCTAATATATAAATGGGATTGACCTCCTCCACTGCTCTTTCCCGTTTCATCTTACCTCAAGTAATAACTACCAGTTTTCTCTGCAATTAGCCTAACAAATCTGCACGTATATGATGAAGGAGCACAAGTTCTGAGAAGACATTCCAGGTAGTGGAGACCGTCTGCCTCCTGCACTGTGCAGAAATACCACCACATTGCTCCTCTGATGAACTACATCAGCTTCCCATTTCTCACTGCAATTACCCCTGTTTCAAAGTTCTCCAGACTTTATTGCTGTGACGGTTCAAAGCCTCCAAGTTCTCAGTCAAAATATGTTCATAATCAGCTTGAGCCCATTAGATCTCATTCCAGCTGCATGCTTTGGCTTAAATATGGTTTGTGTTCACATCTCTCTGATGGGCCAATATGTGTATTCATTCGCTCTGTGTTTTACTAGTCTGAAACATACCATACTTATTTAATATCAGTTTGTAGGACAATCTCTATTCGTATAACGTATCTCCACTTGCACACAGATAAGGCTAAATTCACCTTTTTTTCTATTGAATTTTGTACAGTTTGATATCTAAGATCTAACCAATGTTTCTAGTATCAGTGTCAGTAAATCCCACTTTTCCCTTTCATTTTCCTAAGGTGCTGTCAGATTGGGGATGCATATTCATTACCTCTGAATACATTGCTTCAGTCGATGGTGAAATATTTCCATTTCTAATACATGGAATTATGCTTTCTTCTCTTCCAAAACGTAATAAGCACTAAGTTGATTTTGAGTAAAAGCTCTGCATGGACTGTCCTTACAGATCACAGAGTAAGAACATTGAGAACATTGGAGCTTAGCAAGTCCTAGGACAATGAGATAAAATTAATAGATGAGCCAAGCAAGCCACTCAAATACTCATGTAAAAACTTGAACCATATTCCTAGAGAAAGTTCAATGGCAAAGGACAAAAATGTCATCATAACTTAGCAAGTAACTTCAATTGAAGATCTGCTAATAATATAAATTAGAAAGTTCATAAAAATGTGGCAGAAAAATGAGACACATAAAGGTCATCTGCCCTATTCAGCAAAAGCCTGTCTTGATCAGCTTCAGCTAATATTATGAATTTTCTGAATGCTGACATAAGAAACAGAAAACAAATTGATATGTACTCCCTGAAAATAACATCACGGTAAAAAGTTGTATTATTTTCTTTAAACAGGGATTTCTGTGCATGTACTGCAGTACCATTGAACAGATCCCAGGTATTTCACTTGCTGGTTTCTCACCTTTAATTAATTAGAGTATATGTACTGAATTAACACATAAAACCACATCAGAATCTGAATTAGATGTTTGTGGCTTATGTGAGATTGCTATAACTACACCTCTTTTAAAGCCAAGTACCAATGTTTTTCTTCCTATTTCCTCTCTGCTTTATGAGGAACGAGTTGGATTGGAAGTTAATGATTTTTACACCATTCATACAAAAAAAAAGAGCACTTTTCTTTGTAGCCAGGAATCATTTATTTCTCTCCACAAACTGTATATTCCATCCATCCTCTATCAGTTGAGTAGGAAAAATCCGCAACAAAAATATAACCCACTGATCATCACCTGTAATTTCTTGCACATGGTTTAAAAGTAGTAAAAGGACTCATAATTTAAAGGTGAATAGTTTGAGTTGTGGGGTTTTTTTTTCTTGTTTTTTCTTCTTTTTTTCCATAAATAACCATCAAAAAAAAAAAAAGCATGGAACACAATAGTTCAACAACTTAAATAGCTGTCCAGTTTTTCTGCTAGGAGGAATAAAAAACCTGTCATGATAAAAGGAAGCTTTGAAACTAACTGTAACTATCTTCTAGCTTTGGGCATGACAACAAGAAAAGCAGCATAAAAGTGAAAAAAACCAAAACAGATAGAGTTCATTGTCATACCCAGCTACAACTTTCTGTGCAAGCTTAAAAGTAAAGATGCTATGTACTTTAAATATGCAAAATACCTTGGGATTTTCTCAGTTTTATTGTCTTTCTTGTAATATTTTTTAGTTTAAAAGAATTAGAATAAAAAAGAAGTAATTTCACAGTTCTGTTTCTTTGGCTCCCCACTCTGATGTACTACTTGCTATTTATTTCAGGTTATATGCAATATTGCCATAACTATGTCTCAGAGTGGGATACACATTCTATCCTTGAATTGAGTCTGAGACATTTATTTATTGCTTGATTTCTAAAATGCATTTATATAACAAATTCTGAAAGAATAGTTAGGGATAATAGTAGAAATAGCTAATTGTGCTCACGCGCATCCCAGTATCACTTCATTAATTACTTGAGTTTATAGATGAATCTTGTTCTATGCTCTGAAGATCAACAATTTCAAGCTGTGATGACAGATATTATAGTGCAGGTTATAAAGGTGCAGACTGTCTTCAGATACATCCTTCTTGGCACCTGACTATATAAGTTTTACCAAGTCTGAGCATTGGTGTTTGTTTCCAGTAAGAACTACCTATGGTTTTGGGCGAAGATGAGTAAGGAAGAGTATCATGTACAGATCTGTAGCTGCACAATTATGTTAGGTATCCTGTGCCTTTGTCAGTCATACAAACTTAGCAAAGGGAAAGGGCTTGTAGAGGGACAGTGTTCCTGAAGGTTGTTCTGTGATGCAGTGGGACAGTAAACAGCGGTGAAGAAACAAGAGGCACTGAGACATGGGAAGGTGGATATAATTGACTGCAGATGAACTAGTAGAATAAAATAGAAGTTATTCAACACCTTCCAGACCTTTCTTCAGCATGAAACATTAATATTCAGAGTTTTATTTTTAATAAGAAAACTTATCACAGCTCATACTAACTCTTCCACTGAAGCAAGTCAGAAGTTTGGCCAACAGTCCAGGCTTGATGCATTCTCCATCTGGTTCAGTTTCATCTGGACACTACCTAATAAAGGCTATCTAAGATTCAGGGGGTTTAAAAATCCATGATTTTGAAAACAGCTGGATGAGTTAAGGTTTGATAGTAGCCTTCACCTTGAGCTCCATTTGTTTTCATTAGTCTGTATTAGAAGTTCTGTGATAGATTTACAGATTTTGATGGCTTCCCTCCCATGATGTGATAAATAAGCCTCACAGCTTATAACTTAGCTGTTGAGCCCAGATGGTAGAATATCCACCGGAAAAAAAAAAAAAAAAAGTCACAGAATCATCTGGTCATGGAAAAAATAAAGGAGTAGGGAATGAACTAGGATATGAACTGAGTAAAGACATCCCTAGAGCATGTTCCCCTTGGTTCATCTAGAGTCTAAAGCTGCTCTTCTGTGGTGAAGGGTGCCTGCTAGCACTGCCTGTAAGAAACAGTCCCAAGTGAATGTCTCCTTCCATGTTTCCTGTAGGTTCCATGTAGGTTTTGGAGGTTCAAAGTGCATCTTGACAACACTGTACAAATAAAATGAATTCATATCACTATTTTTAGGATGTAATTAGGAGCATATGCTTACTTACAAACCAGAGACATAAAGTGCATTCATCACAAACTTTACACAGTAAAAAAAAAAAAAGAAGAAGAAAAAATATTGGATTGGCACAGAAAATTTTGTCTATAAGCAAGACAGCACTGACATCCATGGGATTAATAATTCATATATTTTATCTCATTCAGAGCATTTCAGAAAGTCCATTATACTATGTTTTCTGTATAGTCAGTAAAATTTTGTAGCTCTTAAAACCCGCGAAATGAAAAATAGGCTTGAAAAGCCATAACACTATCAATACATTAATATTTATGTAGCTCTTTTCATGACAAACATTCCGAAGTGCTCTCCAGTAAAAGAAAATTAAATAAAGCGTGAACAGAATGCAGATGACTGTAAGTCAAAAGGTCACTGCAAAAGACAAATCAAATGAATCTGTTTGGCTGAGGGACTGACCAAGTTCACCCAGTTAACTCCTGGAAATCCTGTGGTCTTTTCTAAAGCTCTGGCCAGCCAAGTTTTAGGAATAATGAGTCAGAAAAGAATCAAACCAATCACAACCAATGAGGGGTACATGTTGAAACCATTTCAGTATAAACAGGTAAGAAGATGTTGTTCAAACAATACTGACTGTACAGAATATTTCTTTCCCCTAGCCATTTGTAAATGATATATCTGATAAAAACTGAATCTTAAAAAAAGTAGGGTATTATTTTTTTCACACACCACAGCAGCAAACCATTGATGTAAATTATGTTAATTCCGCTACCACGATGTGGTCATTCATGGGTAAACAAAAAAAAGTGTAAAGAACAAAGACTGACTAATGCATAACTACTAGTTCTCCAACTGTACTTTGTCTTCAACTAGCTTTCATCTTTCAGTATTTTTGAAACAAGTAAATTTCATTGAAAAAATATTCTCCAGATTTGATGATTTTCTTCACTGCCTGATAATTAAATGAGGACTAAAGCAAAAAATGGAACTTAGGACCTTAACTGAACGTAAGAAAACCGAGCATGTTTCACTAGATGAAATTAGAGACATGAGCTGGTTTTCTTAGCTTTGCAACACTGCGTGAGAGAGGATTAAGTATGATGCTGAATATTCTCATTATATAAAAACTTCCATGTTAGGATCTAGGGTTGTAGATGGCTTTTAGAAGCTAGTTGCAGCAAAGATCATTAAAAAAGAAACGTTTCTATGAAATGGTTGGGTGTATTATTAGTACTCATTAGAGGCCAAAGAACACTCTGTTTTCTCTTGGAATTAGTAGAATAGCAGAAGAGAGAAGATCAGTTTGATGTTTATGGATTGTCTGCTTATTTTTTGAAAAAAAGTAGAAAAAAGAAAATATATAGGGTTATCTACTTGTATTCAGTTGCTGGCAGGTATGTATTCTGGTTCTAATTACAATACAAACATTTCATTTTTCTATAGGTATCTGTTTGTTTTATTCAGTTTTCTTAGAAATAAAACCACATTTTTTTTGAGTTGTCAGTAGATTTATTCAGTAAGGAGGGATTCAGTAAGTAGGGATTCAAAATCCCTCTGAAATTCACAGGGGAACAGGAGTCATTCATTTTAATTGAGAATATTTTAATGATTCTTTAGCTACGTGTGAGCTCAAACCAGTTTTCAAGTCTGCGTACTGTGTCAATATTGACTTTAGAGCTATCACAAGACAGTCAGAACTAAGACTAAATGTAATCTCATTTGAACTACAGTCTCATCTATTACAGCCATCGTTATCTTTTTCCGGGCACCTGTGCCAATATCTCTTTCCATCCTGTAAAGTTTGTTAAAGTACCCAGAATGATACTCAGACTACGGGGCTTATCCCTGAAGAATTTTAGAAACACTTTGTTTTTGACAAATATCGTAAGTATTTTCACCCAGTTTTATCAGAATATTTTGGTTTTACAAATAAGATCCATGGATGATGTGGAATCTAAAGGACTATTTGGTATACTAGAATTTTTATATATATATGTCCCAGCAGTGCTATAGAATGTATGATGAATATTTGCTGTACTATACATTGTTTACTGAAGTAACCCTCAGATCTGATGGAATTCAAAAGACCAAAAGCTTTGGTTAAACAAGGTGACTCAGACAGGAAACAACTAGAGACAGAACATGCTTCTTTCCATGAATACAAAAAATAATCTCTTCTAGAGGTCACTAAGTACAAAAAAGTGTACATGTGTAATACAAAACCCAAATATCGCTTTCTAAATAAATATTAAATTTTGTGCTTTCTTTGAGGCTCAAAATCTACCTTTGTGGTGTTCCGGTTTCATGCTCTATTTAGGAAACATTATGAAATTTGAAAGCAAAAACAGTAAAAATATTAATGAAAAATAAGGTGTTACCTCAGATCTGGATCCTGGTGAACATAATTATGCCATATATTGTTCAACAACAACTACACAGAGGAAAAGGTCCTGTCAATAGTATAGTCTCTGGGAGCAAGAAGACAGCAGGGAGAAAAATGAAGAAACTGTGTCCTTTGTCCTTTTAGAACACAAAGAGCTCTGTATCCCCAGCTGGCATCCATGTCCTTTATTCAAATATTATGAATACATGATGGATTCTGTGGCAAGATCTGACTTCTTTAAAAAAAAGAGCTTCACAATGAAAAACATATAAATTCTACCCACCCAAATTAAGAGAAAGACAAAGTAAAAATTGAACTCTATTGGCACAAGACATTTGAGTCATAGAATTATAGAATACCAGATTGGAAGGAACCTCAAGGATCATCTGGTCCAACTGTTATAGGTAATGTATAATTTAAATGAGATAGCCCAACACACTGTCAAGCTGAAATTAGAAGTGTCCAGTGTAGGGGAATCTACCACTTCTCTGGGGAGATTTGCCATGCTTTAAACTCCTCAAGGCTTGCGCTTATATGAAATACTTCCGCACATGAAAACTGATGCATCTTTAGAAAAATTCTGCTTAGGGGTGTCAGTTTTAAAACTGCCTTATTTTTTTAAAAAAGTAATATGTCTAAGACTGGAAGAAAAGGTGTGTGAAGTTTATGACTCCCAAAGCAGACTGAGTCAGTGACGTGACCTCTATTAATTCCCTCTGGCATCCACGAAATAAAGCAGGCACATCAAAAAGGTTTTCTCACATGTTGAAGGAGAAAATGCAACAGCTTAGTGAGTATGAAAACTAAATATAAAGATGTGTCTGTAATCCCACCGATTTTCCAAGTGCCAGTTAGCTGCCAAAATATTGCAAGTAACTCCTCCGTCCCTTCAGGACCCAGAACTACTATGGCTTTTCACTTGGAAGGAAGAATTTATGCCTTTTGAATAATGACTGTTAGAGAAAATGTGACTCTTGCCTTTCAAATACGAACTTTGGGGCTAGCATGTGTATTAAGGCATTAGTTTTAATCTGAGGGTGATGGAGTTCAAACTCATATCATTTTGAAAGAATCTCTTACCCAATACTTCTAGATCATGTTGGAAGGCAAGAAGAGGAAGTCTTCTCCAGTCTTGTGCAAGTTTTGTAATAAAGAATGTAACGTTAATTTAGCCAGAATGGAAGTACAGGAAGAAATGGCTGTGTAACCAGAACTTCGATCTTTCTTTAGAAAAAAAGGAGTATGACTTAACCGAAGTCAGCTCCTGAAGTGGTTTGAAGAGTTATTTGCCCAGTCTTTGCGTAATTTTAATGAAAAAATTGTCCTGGATCAGGAACTGAATTTAATAAAAGTTTTACCTAAAATCCTGAAACAAGAACTACAATACATGTATAATCCTTTATTTGTTCTTCATTTACTCAACTAGCTTGCAGTTTCTCTTCTGTAGTGACATTATTAGAGCTGTTATTCCAGAAGTCCATGAGTAACATGGCAGAGCCTGAGAAGATTTACTTGGCTCGTTTTAATGCAAAATCCATACTCTGAACCCGAATCAGGCTAAACGACAATGTGAATACAAGGGATGAGATCTCCTACTTGGGAAACACCAGCACATATCATTCACTCAACAAGCACTTCTTCAGAGTAAATAAGCTCCTCTTCTTCATCATTTTTACACTGGGACACTGATCTGTCAGTTGCTTCAGGTTAGGTGAGTTATTTTATATTTCAGTGACCATGCTTCTTTTTTTCAAGAGCATACTTGGACATCCTACAGGCCAAAATGAGTTATCTGCTATGCTGTTTAGTCATGTCCTCTAGCAGTGTCATCATCTTGAAAGTGCGTAGATTAATGGTTAATAGTGTGAATGAAGATTTCTCCATTCATGGTGAGGAATGCATTCAGGCATATTCCAACTGTATGCAAGTATTTAAATTTTTATGCAAATAGAGAAGGAGTTATTCATCCCTCTTAATCCTCAGTTTATCAAAATTGATATCTGATGGTTAAGTGTTGCAGGCTCCAGATTTTTGTGCAAATTTTCCACATCTGCTGTGGAAGCAGATTCGTCCTGGAGGAAACTGAACTGTTCCAAATCTGACTAGCAGAAATTAAAGAAAAAGAAGCAAGATGGTACTCCTTTTGGTAAATGGTGCTTCTGGGAAATATTGAAAAAAAAATCTGTTTAATTTACCAAGAAAAAACCGGGAAGCCCCTTCATTGCATAGTTTTACAGCATCATCTGGAATTTATCTTTTATTCATTAAAATTCTGAATATATTGAGAACATGAACAGCTTTTAATATTGTGTATATCAACTCCATGTGGAAAATAAAAATGAAAAAGAGATACAACCTGCATAATGCATATAAAAGTATCCAGGACAGCTACCCAATGTTCCATGAGGAGTGGCATAAATTGTAAATTATCATTAAAAGTTTGCATGGAGAGACTTGGTAGACTAATGTAAACTTAAGGATCTGGAGGGTCCCTGTTTGCTAATTACTAAGTTACACTTTAACAATTCTTCTACCAGCATCAGACCATGCTCATAAGATATTGATCTATTTAATTTGGCTCTTAGCATGAAGTCTGAGCACGCTTGCAAACATTATATGAGAACAGAGCCTGAGTTCTATTAGTCAGAGTTGTTCACTTCCAACCTCACGTCTGTATCCCACATTCCTCATTTGAAATCTGAATACATAAGGAAAGGATATAATCTTCTGCTCCAGTAGTATGAATGTCTGAATTTTAGAGGAAATAACCTGGTGCAAAAGGCATATGTTAACAGTGCTAGATGGACAGCTTTCACATGGACAGATTTCCAGGAGGTCTGCGTGTCTGACTTGATCATCTCCTGTTTTTAACTCTCTAAAAGAGATATGAACTCTTATAGTTGAAAGAATGGGCCTCAGCTCGTGTCTCTCTGCTCTGAAATCAGTTTCCAAACTCCATTACATTCATTTGATACTGGAAAGGGACCTTAAAATTTAGTTTTAATAATTAAAATAGTTCCTTCAAAACGAACACTTTCTAATGTTCGCGAAAAATTATAAAGTTCTTTGTTGAGTAGAAATGTGCTCCTGTTATGATTAGGT
Source organism: Cuculus canorus (assembly GCF_017976375.1). Lineage (NCBI taxonomy): Eukaryota > Metazoa > Chordata > Aves > Cuculiformes > Cuculidae > Cuculus > Cuculus canorus. The sequence goes on from NC_071441.1 coordinate 61,638,837, forward strand.
AGATTCATAAAGATCGTCATGAATGGAGAATCTTTATTAAAGGGAAAAAGCAGAGAGGTCCAGTCAGCAATGTATCTGTTTTATGTAAAGCCATTTAAATTCACTTCTAGACTAAACATATTTCGCTGCCCTGTAGCTAACTGCTCTAGAAATGAAAGGCACCACTATAATCAAGTACTTTCTGCGTTTGAAAGCAGAAGTTTCCATCCTCTTTGCTCATAGAATTAAATCAAAATAAGGAATAGAAATCAAAATACAAGTCTGCACAGATAACATGTAGTTTTCATCATGGTGCATTCCTTATACTTTGATAATCATAAATTTTTCTTCAAAACAATGTCCTTCTCTTGCACTCCAGGTAGCTATTGTGAAATAACATGAGCCCAGAGCTCCAGATAAACATTTATCAAAAGTCCTTGAAAAAGCCGTTACAATATTGCTTGAGGATTGATCTACATCCTTCTGCCAACTTAAGACTAATAGATATTAGCAGAATGTGAAAGAGATTGTTAAAAATACAGTGGCAAAATATTCAATATGACCTTGAGTTTTATTGCACAAGACTCCTAATTCTCAGGCAAAAAATATTTTCAGGTATAAGTGATCCTAAAGCCCCCCTTTTTCCACTTTCCATATTTTCCTAAGACCCTTTGGTCATGAAAAATGCAGAGGGAAAGAACGCTTTCAAAACTCCCTGTGGCAGAATAAACTAGAGCTGAACCTTCCTGTGATTATTCCAGAGTGAGTTATTTAAGCATGGGACTGCTTCATAAACTTCAGGGACTTCATTTGCATGTGAATATTGATTCCTCTCACACAAACAGTTCATCCTTTTATGTTGCTTTGCATGAATTTGCCCTCCAGAGAATTGATTTTTTTTTTATCATGCTTCAGACAGTGTTTCTGCTGCCCCGGTAAAAAACAGTTCTCCTTGATGAATCAAATGGAGCAATAAGAATGTGTAGATTACCCCCAGTTCTTCCGCTCAAGCATAAACAATTCACATTTCCTTCCAAGGAAAGAGTGAACAGTTGACCTCTCTTTTAAATCATCAGATAAGCAAAAGTGGTTGTATGGGGGGGGGGGGGTGTGTAGAGATAGCTACCAGATAATCTGAATTACCAAAATAGTTAAGTGCAGTATGTCCTAAGTAAATCAGTTCTCAAAGAACTCCTTGATCATTTAACCAAGGCTTATATTTTTCTTCTCATAATTCATCCTGAGGCTGTGCTTAACAGCTGGAAATAAAACTTACAGTGTATGAGTTTGACCCTGTAGCCTCTACTTACATGAGTAAAGGCTACAAATTTCCCACAGCAGTCCCAGAAGAGACAGAGTGTGTCACAAGCACTAGGATTTCAGCAGCAGATCTCATTTGCATCGGAGTGCTGCATGCGGGGTGGAAGACTCAGATCCTGAAAAGTCAGGAAATGAACAAGTAGCCTGGGACCATTTTTCTCCCCTCAACCAAAGCTGACATTACAGTGTTCCATGAACATTGAATAGTCATCATAGGAATTTTGTATTTTTTCATATCTCTACAACCCTGATGAAATGCTATTTCTGTTTTGATATCATAGTTGAATATAAAAAAATCTTTCCTTATTCTATCACACATTTACTTCACTGCAGTGGCATTGCCTGTGTTAGATCACGGTGGTATGAGATGCTGTGATGACACAATAATAAGGAGCACCATGTTACCTTGACTAGGCTTCTTATGAAAAAGAAATATGGAAAAATTCAGTCGATTGTTAAGTATTTATATTAACAGAGGACTGGAATATGACTGTTGCATGTCATAACTGAGAGGTACCAATTAATTTAGGTGTATAATGCAGGGAAAAATAATGATTTCTCTTATAAGTTATCCATTTGTTGTTAATTACTCATCTGCACGTTTTTTCATGAAAACCAAAGTTCACAATGCTTAGAGCAATGAAGTAACACTGTTGATACCATTATCTATAAAATATGTAACAGCAGCCTGGAAAAAGTCTTGTTCTGGGTTGCTAAATCAGCTGATAGTGAACAATAGTTTGGCATGAGAAGAAATGCTCTCAGATTCAGATTTCCAGAGGAAAATGCAGTTAATGTCCTATGGAAAGTTCTCACACTGTTCACAGCATATTTATTTTGGGGAGCAGATAAAGAGTTGTACAACTGTAAAAAGTATGATGAAGAGATACTATTAATAGTTACCAGTTGACTGAAAAAGACTTATTCTTTCACTGCTTCTGACCTTTAACAAGCACCTAAACAACCTGTGTTTAACTTTGTGATTTGCTATGCATGGATGAAGATTAGGAAAAAAGCCCTCTCCTCTCTATGTGGTATATTGGTACTTAAATTGCCAATAAATCTCATCATATGATAAAGATATAGTAAATTACCCTGAATTCTCTATCATTTGAATGCTTTCTATAACAAAGTTACTTAACATTTCATTTCAACTCATATGGGCATTTCTCTTGATTGGAAGATATGTTTATATGCAACACACTTGCTCTTCAGTGACATATGAAGCACCCATGTGTGTGACTGGACACATACAAGCATTACGTTCAGTTCAAGCAGTAATGTTGCCTGAATAAATGCTAATATAATAGCATTTACAATGAGAATATTCAACAGTCCTTTCTCCCTGTCAGATCTGATGTAATCAGTGCATTCTTTTTTTTGGAAGATTTACTGTTTACAGTATCATAGATTGACATTTACCTGATAACTTGTGTATCTCTTCCAAATGACTTTCTTTATTTTCTACTGACATTTAGATATTGATTTGAAATCCTATCACAATAGTAAATGACTAATTGCTTCAAAATTTCCAGTAAACCTTAAGGTTAACTAAAAGGTATAGCTGTGTGTTTTTTAAGATTTTTTTCTTTTAAAAATATTGCTAATTTTCCAAACTAAATAGACAGGAATAGGTCCACTAAAAACCTGTCTTTCTATTGCAATATCCTGCCAGTACCAACGTTTCATCAAAAGAAATAATAAAGATAAACCTCTATATAGTCAAAATTTTCTGGGCTGGAATTATAATCGTTCTTCTTATTTCTGGGGGATTAAGAAATTTCAGACTAAGCCCTCAAAAGGTTGTGTACAGTTTCACAGCTTGAAAGCTGTCATCTTGAGTAATGCATAAATTTACTTTTATCTCACAAATGTTTCCTATTTCCTGTAAAGACTAGTTTAGAGCCTATAAACATGGGACATTAGTAAGGTTTAGAAGTGATTCCCACTCATGTGTACAGGACAAAAGTGAAATCTAGAAGATATTTTCATCAGAACAGTGTGCAATGAGGGACAACAAGTAAGTCTATGTCATAGAATCATAGAATCATAGAATCATAGAATCATAGAATCATAGAATCATAGAATCATAGAATCGTTTGGGTTGGAAGGGACCTTAAAGACCATCTTGTTCCAATCCCCCTGCCATGGGCAGGGACATCCCACTAGATCAGGCTGCCCAAGGCCCCATCCAACCTGGCCTTGAGCACCTCCAGGGATGGGGCAGCCACAGCTTCCCTGGGCAACGTGCTCCAGTGTCTCACCACTCTCATGGTGAAGAAATTCTTCCTAATGTCCAGTCTAAATCTGCCCCTCTCCAGTTTACACCGATAACATTCACTGTAATTGAGGTTTATATGAGCAGTTCTTAAAGTCAGTACTTTTGATGGCTTTTGTTTTGATTATTATTTTATTTCGTCCACAGTGTGTATCTCCAACTGATTGAGCACAGAGCAGGCAAAGGAGGCGAGGAGCCAGGGTTGCCAGAGCAGTGCCGGCACTTTCCCACTTCGGTAACCGAGTTAGCACCTGCTGTGCCACTGGCATTTCAGTGGTGAAAGTGAGTGAGTACCCTGGCTGTAGGGGCAGGTGGATTTGGATTTGCTCACCGTAGGTGTGACTCACACAAACATGAACCTCAGTAATATAATAGTGTGGTTTACCTTAACTCTAAATACTGGCACGCGGTTGTCGAGGTCCCAGTTTCTCCAAGTTTGGAGGAAAGTATTTGACTGTGAATAGTCTTATTTCTCCCCTTTTTATTTGCATCAGTCTGCAGATTTCAAAGTGTATCTCAGTTACAAAAGAGTTAGCAGACCTGTTACTGGAGATAACATACCCATTATATTAACTCTCTAGGTAATATGATGGCAATTTTCTTCCATTTTTAATATTTTTATCACACCAAATGCAAGATGCTTCCTTCACCTTTGCCAGCGCTTTCTCTCCCTTGGCCCATTCAGGAGCTGACGTTTTAAGTCTCCATTTCTGCTATTTATAATCTTAGTGTTATTGGGAAATGAAGACTTTTTTCAAAACCTGCATTCTGGCAGAGAATCCAGACAATTGACTTGTTGACAATAAATGCATAATAAGACTGCAAATAGGAAAAATCATATTAATTCCCTTCCATATTAGTATTCAGGAAATTTTCCTCCTGCATTTGCTGGAGAGAATGACATTTACCTGAATTTAATACTCTATCTCTTTTTTCCTAAGTGCACTGCATCTAGAATTAACCAGAGTGAAAAGAACAAATAATTGACGAAAATGCATAAAGACACATATATGCACGTTTTAATTGAACCTAAAAAGCAATCCTGCTTTGCAGTCTATTTTCAGATTTTTTTTCACGTCAGATTATAAAGCATAAATTTGTTCTGCATCTGTCCTTATAGTTGAACAATAACAGCTTACACGTGAATTCTTTTAACATGTTAGCGTCCAAATCATTACACATTACATTGTTTATTCTTTTGTTCTATGTCTGCCCTCTAACACTCCTAACTTTGTATTTATTAAGTCTTTTGTTTATCTAAGGACCAGCACTCAAGGAGGACAGGTTTCAACATCTCTCTGGCACTGCCCCATTTTTTATCCTTTTTCACACTGTATTAAAAGAAGAGTGAGACATGACACTGTAAAGATGAGGAATTCAGACACCATATGTCCTTGCAGCAGTTAGGCACAACAGGATGCTCTGAGATGTCAGAGAGAGCATCCAGCTGTGCCTCAGTTCTGGAGGACATAGGCAATGTTTCACCCTTATCTATAAACTACCTGCTGTTTACATTTCTCTGTCACTGTTTTGCTATTCTTTAGTGCTCCTTCTCAATGGAATATTGGCAGTGCTTTTAAGTGTATCTCTAGAATATTTTTAAAGCAAGGACAAATATTTAACTTCTGAAGAAAGGAAATAAACAAATATTTCCTTGGAATATAATCCAACTGAGAATAACTAGGGTGTTAAAAAATGCAATTTGCCAATTGAAAATTAATAGGCCATTGTAGAAAAGACACATGAAGAATAGACTTTGTACAAATATCGTGTCAAAGATCTTGGTTAGCGATCAGTCGCTGAAGAATGGGTGCCTTTACTCATTGACAGCTGTTAATATTTACTTTATTATGGCTGTTTGGAGGATAGAGTTGGAAAGAAATACCTATGCTGCATTTCAATTGAGACAACCAATTTAATGTTTTTCTACAGCAATGCCCAGTGTATAGTCTTCCAAGAGAAGGAATTATCCTTTATTTAATTGTTGTATGTATTGTTATAATAATGCTTTTTGAATGGTCACTAGGAGGTCTTATGCCATATAGAGATTTTTGATATATTACTTAATCCTTTTCAATAGTATTATTACATGTGACACAACTTTTAAAACCTTTCTGTCTACACAGTTGTATGGCCTTGTGAGATGGTGACTTGCTTAAACATGCATACACATTTCTTTGGGGTGAACATAAACACAAAAATAGACTTAGTAAAAAGGATAGGTCAGTTTAGTCCAATCTAGTCCAATTTGGTCTACATAGTCCAGTACCATGTCTCCCCACTGCTGATATTTTCTGTACTTCAGATACGTTTGTATTATCATATAATCTTTTTATTTTTGAGACGCTTTTATTTCCATGCAATTTTTTTTAAAAACATGTTCCTGATGAACACCTGACAGCTAAGCTTATTGACTGATAAATAACAGAGTTTCAAGAAGTGTCTTTATTTTGATTCTGTCATTATAGGAGATGAGAACAAATTAATTTTAAAATAACTTAAAGTATCTGTTTCAGTTTAGTTTTATAGTAGTGCTTTTCTTCGAGTGTCACTCTGATTTTTTAGCCCAGGAAAAACATCAGTCTGAAATACCAAGTTTCAGTCCAAAACAACAATTTTAGAACAGCCATATAAAAACCCAGGAAGAAATAATTTACAATGGAAATTCTGACACAGCGAGAAGTACATTGAGTCACAGAAGAAAACAGTGTAATTCTGGGATTTTCATGGAAATGAATGATAGGGTCAAAATCAAACTGCAAGTAACTAGTTGGTGCCTACTTTGTCATGAGACAGCAATATTACCTGCCTCACAGCTTCTGACAAAACTGTCTCTGAAGCTATGAAACCCCATGAGTGCACTGGGAGTTCTGCTGAAAATGGACTGCAGGCCTTGACCTTTGGTCTCTCACACAGGAGGAGGCAACTTTTGTCCCAGATCCTCAAGATTCAGGCCATACAATTCCATATATCTGTACAGCTGCATGAGCCTCTTTGTCAAAAACAATTGTGTGGTTTGCCTGCTGCAGTATCTTTCAATATGCTTAGGAGAATAATGCTAGAGGTAGTTTCAACTTAATGTAAAACCTCTTTCTTTTTTCTTTTTCTAGTACTTTGAAACTCCTATATTTTTTAAACAAAACATATCAGGATAATTGACATTACTGTAAACAAACACCCAAAATAAATTCTTACAATTTGTAGAAATTATGTAATGCTTATCATAAAGATTAACACAGGAAACAACAGCCTGGTTTATGAATACTTACCTTCTGTTTATAATCATCCATATCATCAAACTCAATAAAATTGCTAGAACAGAAATTTAATCCTCAAAAGCTAATATGTTTGCAATTAGTGAGATAAAAATTAAGAACTTCTCTGCAAAGTCATTACTATGATTCATCCTTTTAATCAGCTGCTGCAAATTGTGTTCAGAACCTTTGATTTTTTTAAATGGAAAATTGAGAAAGACATTTATTATCACCATTTCTATCCTTCAGTTTCAAAGGGTGAATTTGAGTTATAGACCTCCATGTAATGCAGTACAACAGACTTTAATGCCTTCAAATACATTAATTCAGAACATGGGCTAGAGATTTTCCATGTACAAATTTAGCACCATAATGCTTCTCTCTAAGATGGAAAAGATTCAAATGTAAAAATGTTAAATTTCTGCAGGCAATGCAAAGTTCTCATTAATGAAAGTATGCAAGGTCATTCAATTGAGCTTTGTGTTCCCTTATCTCTTTCAACTTTTGTGATGAACCTCCTTTAAATTTCATCTCAAGGAAGAGTGAGTTCATAATCAATGGCAAATTCACAGTTGCTCACCAAATATTATCTTAATGATCTATTCTAAAATGGATATGCTTAAATACTTCCAGCAAATCTAACAGAAACTACAATGAATCCCTGAAAAGAGAACAAGGCATAGACATTTGCAGATTGCATAATTTTAGTATCCATTTACTTTTCAATTAGGATTCAGTGCCAAAAAAAGCATAGATGATTACAAGTAAAGTGTTGTAATGCCTTAGAATCTTCCCAGGTGTAATCCTAAACTTTGGTTTAGCGATAAAGGCTTTCTGAGCGGTATCCTTGGATACTCAGGTGTTCCAGAAAGCTGACCCAAAAATTCTATGCCAAAAAATAGTTATCTGTATTCCAAACTCTTAACGTAACATGTTCTTCATGAACATAAAATCTTAGTAACACAGAATGGTTTGGGTTGGAAGGGACCTTAAAGATTGTATAGTTCTCTCAATTATTTTTTCCGGCTTTAGCCTGTGGAAATTTTGTGCACTCCAGGCAATTTATATGCAAAGGTCCATCTATTTGGGAAGTAATTTTGCAGTGTCAATTAATTTTTTTCACCCAGAAAACATGAACTATACTTATAAGTCCAGCCAAGTGCTGCAAATGTGAAAAAGCAGAATAGAAATTTCTATGGCAATCCCAATCTATCTGCTTTCCCAAGGGCCTTAAATAATTAGTTCTGACAAGCTTTTGGAAGTTTCTGTAGGGTGCACATATAATTTGAGTACTCGTATACAAATTAAATTACATTTTTTTTGTATTATGTTCTTGAAAATGACTGGCAGACTGTATCATGCCTTCAGCAGGACCTTCAGGAACCTAAAGTGGGTAACAAGGCCCCATTTTCCTCAGCCACTGTCAAAGGACATTAGTGGCATTTAATAAATGTCGTTTTTCACCCTTACTAAGAATATATTTTGGAGAATGATTTTTTTTACATTTTAAATTTCTGAATAAGAAGATGAGAACAAAAAATTTTTCAGTGGATGTGAAGCTAGAGATAAATGGAATAAAACAAACACAGCTGTGGAAGAACTCCAACATCAAAGTTGGATGGTTCATGAGACCAAGAACATAGAAAAAAAGAATTTGTTTAAATATTTTATTAAATTAATTTTGAGTTTTGTGCATAACTGAGTTACTTTTGGGGTCAAAGATTCTTCTGCTCAGAACTTCATTCTGTTTATTTTTCATTCCCATGTCATAATAAGACATGTCGAGTTGTTCATCCGGAGTCCTGCATAGATGATAGCTCAGGTTCCATAACTAAAGTTTGAGCCTGCTTAAAGTCTTAGTAAGATACCAAAGCACTTTCTGGAGCTTGAGAATAAATTAATCTGTCCGTACAAATAGAGCAATAATTGTTCAATCTAATCTTAATAGCATTATGTGCTCAGTCTAGATGTGTGTATGCAGGTGATGATTAAATACTCTCCACTGAAGTCTGAGACTGATGAATCAGAAGTCTCAATATGAGTCAGTCGCCCACCAGCCTTGCTCCCCTTCAAGTCTTCCCTTCAAGTGGGAAGAAGAGCCCACAAACTCCTTGGCTGTTTGGCATGTTAACTTGTAAGGCTGTAAGCTGCTAACACTTCATTCCAGGGATTAGCTTGTTTCATTTTAGAGTGAAACCTCCTAGGGAAAAAGACTGCTATGTCTGCGGTACAGTCAAAGTATGATGGGAATTGATATCAGCTGTTTTAAATGTTTGTGTGTGCTAAGGTGGGTGAGGAGTTTGGTGAGAATTTCAGTATGCACTCTTCAGACTTGGAAGCTCACCAGGTTTACACCTTCTCTCTTTAGCTGAGGCTTTCAAGGTTTTCAAAGCTTCATTAATTTTAATCACCCTCTATTGATTTGGTCACACTCCTGGCAAAATCAAACCTATTAGTCAAACAGAAGTAAATTTTACCCCTGGTTATGGTCCATTCAAATATTAAATGGCAGTATTAAATATCACAGATATGGGGTTTATGCATGCCAGATTGTATTCATGATGCTTAAAGACTTACAAAGCAATCCCTCCTCACCAGATGCCTATCAGCAGATAAACACTCAGCAAAGAAAATACCTTTGTATTTTCTCACAATAGTGAATGGAGAAAATAATGAGACAAACATTGATAGTAGGTAAACATCCTGTGATCTGCTTTTGGTAGTATACATCTCCCCATTACTCAAAAGAAAAAGAACAGATCCTGGTTCTGTATTGTGAAAGGGTTGACAAAAGTTGAAGAGTGTTGAGAAGATATATAGTTTCTCACATGTGAAAGGGCTGAATGGTCTCCAGCTTAGTCTGCAAAGGAATAAGGCTTGTGTTGCTGGAGCTAGACTTCTTGATTATATCTGCCTGTAGTTGGCATAATTTGATCTTGTCACAGAATAAATAATAATCTTTGTTTCCTGCTTAAGTAACTATATGCAGTAAACGTTTTATGTTGAATTTCTAAACACCTAGTCATTGTTCAGTATGGATTCAAATGATTTTCAGGAAATCATGTGATCATTAAACACAATTAAAAATGGAATGTGTTTGTGAATGTTTCAATAATGAAAAATTAGGTGAAAAGTATAAACATAACACTCAACTCTTGTTACAAGCTAGAAATATTTGATTACAACTAAAACCAAGGTGTACAACATATTTTTAGTATTTCTTTTCCTGCATTTACCTATGTATTTTAATATGATGTTGTGTATATGTTTTTATGGCTCCATCGTGCTCACAATAAGTGGATATTGACTGCTTCAGAGAAAGACATTAAGATTTATTAACCCCAAAGATAAATATTAGCTAAGGTGAAGCTAAGGTCAGGATTTCTCTTAGGAGAAAATTCATCTTGATATTCAATGAAAGGAGAAATTATCATCTGTATTAATATACACATTCTAACAACTTCGATCATTACACACATTGAAAATCAATTATGAACTTCATCTCTTAATCAGTTGCAACTGGAAACTTTTCTTGTGCAACACATTCTCTTTTAACAATGTCATCACAAAGACTGGACACATGCTAGGAAAAGAGACCTGCTTACTGAAGGGTGAACAGTAGTCAGCCAGACTAGAACTCTGTGCATCAACAGGTTTTACAACAGAATGTGCTTCAGTAATGAAATTGAGAACACATAAATCATCTTGGAAAGAAATGAACAAGAAAAACTTCAATATGTTTCTATAGTAGTGCATTTCACCCAGCCCGAGTTAGGTATTTTCTTCCTCTTATATTCTGATGTACCATTTTACCATTACTTCATTTTACCATTCATCTTCTGGAACTTTTAATTCTGTTGCTTAAAAAGTATTATCAAATATATTTAAAGATTAAAGGTACTAGAACAAATGCTTGCAGGAGTATTAATATGTATTGAATTATAAAATTAAATAACAGAGACACAACATCTATATTGAGAATCTAACTGCTTAATTTAATCATAAGGACTTACTGAAGTTATACAGTTACAAGCTGAAGGACTGTATCCTGCAACATTTTGAGTTATCAGACTTTTTTGGATCATAGAATCAAATATTACCCAAATATTCCTGGATTTAATATTTGACAGATGACATATGTTTTACACTTTTATGTAAGATTGATAAAGTCTATAAGGTACGGTGCAGTGTTGTTGGTATATCAGTGGGTAATTTACATAAACACCACACTATAAATAATTAATATTGTAATGTATTACGTATAACATTTGAAATTCACACTTGCTGGGATCATCAGTATGTTACAGTTGCCTGCCTTGTATACAAATTTTATTTCCAATTTTACATTCCTATACTTCTAATTTCAATGATCTACAGACCAAAGTGATTTCAATGAGTAAAATGAATAATTCTGAATAATTAGTATATTAGAGAATTTTGTGGTCTGATTTTAGACAATGAACAATAGCAGAGAAGGCTGTATTCTTTAAAAGAAGCAGAGAATTTAAAAAGTAAACATAACGATAGAATAGTTTGAGTTGGAAGGGACTTTAAATCAAGTTCCAACCCCTCTGCCATGGGCAGGGAAATCTCCCAATAAATCAGGCTGCCCAAGGCCTCATCCAACCTGGCCTTGAACACCTCCAGGGACAGGACATCCACAACTTCCCTGGGTAACCTGTGCCAGTGCCTTGTCACTTTCATTGTAAAGAAATTCTTCCTTATGTCTAGTCTACCTCTGCCCCTCTCCAGTTTATATCCATTGCCCCTCTCCAGTTTATAACCATTACCCCTCATCCTATCACTACAAGCCTTAGTAAGCAGTCCCTCCTCAGTTTTCTTGTAGCCCCTTCAGGTACTGGAAGGTCACTATAAGGTCTCTTCTGATTCTTCTTTTCTCCAGGTTGAACAAGGCCAACTCTCTCAGCCTGTCCTTGTGGGGAAAGTTGTCCAGCCCTTCGATCATCTTTATAGCCTCCCTTGGACCCATTCCAACAGCTCCATATCCTTCTTATGTTGAGGATTCCAGAACTGGACACAATACTCTGAGTGGGGTCTCACAAGAGAGGGATAGAGGGTCAGAAACAATCTGTTCTTCAGTTTAGGAAAGCCTCTGAGATGAGCTAGAATTCTAAGGATGAGGTACCTAGTTTGGATTCCACATTGCCATAATCTGAAATATTGCAAAAATAAACATGGGTTATTTAAAACATACATGCAAAAGGAAAAAGTAACAGACACTTGAGGAAGATAGAATCAGTTTGTCTTTACAGTTACCTTTCATAATGAGAAGCAGTTTGGGTCTATACACACAAAACAACATAGGCTCAATGTGTCTTCATCTAAGATATCCACATGATTTCCCCAGGGGTCTTGTTGTGCCATGTTCACTCTCCTCCCCCTTTTTTGAAAAAGCAAAAATAACAGCTTGTGATTGTCAGAAACAAGTGATATTTATGATCAAAGAAATCAGGACAGGAATAAAATCATCCCCCCAAACCTGAACAGAGCTGCATATAATTTGTCCAGTGATCTAAACCCAGACTTTACTCTCGTTAGTTTTATTAAAACGGCTGTGTTAAAATCGTCGTTATGGTTCATTTTGAGTTCAAAAATAATTTTTAATGCAATCTTTAACTCATAAAAATATAATTTCAAGTAAGACCATTTAATCTATTTTTTTTTTGATAGTCAGAAACCTTGTTTTCAGTAAGTGGCTAATACTTTTATTCACATATAATTCACCAGAACAGCTACGTCTATGTCACAACTTGAAAATATTAACTGACAAGGTTTCATTGTTATATTATATGCCATGCATTCAATTCCATAAATTCGTTATAAGTGGCCTGAAAAACAAAGAAATTTCATGCTTCTGTTAATTTTGCTTCACAGCAATTGAAGAGGAAAATATATTTGCAAGGTATTCCCATCAGATTATGTATTTTTCTATTAATACTGAAATAATTAATATTTCAAAATAGTGAGATTAAAATTTTGCTTGATATTATATTATACATTCTAAAAAGCTGTTTGCACACACAAAAATTTAATGATATTAATTAATTAGAACTTTATATATTTAAGACTGTGAGGTGTTTCACAGAACTGCTAAATCAAAAGTGTTCTAATTGTTAGCTGAGTAGTTGATATCAAAATCTTTGAAAGCATAAATTGTACTGGCCAACATGAAATCTTCAGGAAGAGAGGTTAGCAGGACTCATTTGAAGTATGTTTGCAGAACTCTGCCTTTCCTCAAATTCCCCAAAAATCATTAAAGTAAAGGAAATTTTCACATTCATCCTGATGTCAAGATTCAAAGTTTGCTACACATATGATTTAAGATCTACCTTTACATTAGAGGTGAGAATCAAAGTTTGGGCAGTTTGTCTTACAAATGCACCAAACCCACTTATTAGCCAAAATTCATAAGCAGTTCTCCACATTAAGCCTAATTAATATGAAAGACATACTAGCACTATTTAATGTCATCTGCAAGTTCTCTAACATCTTCTGTTTCTCTATTAACTCTGTACTATAAGAATAATATAAACTCTAAATTGCAAAATTCAATGAGAAAATCCAAGCATGTCAATATAATGTGAGTTTCCAGATTTGGAACTTTTGAAATCACAGGATCATAGAATCATGGAATCATTTAGGTTGGAAAAGATCCGTAATACAATCAGTTGTGACCATGAACCTAACACTGCTGTCCACCACTAAACCATGCCCTTAAGCACAACATCTACTGTCATTTAAATACCTGCAAGAACAGTGACTCAAACACATCCTTGGGCAACCTATCCTAGTCCTTGATAACTCCTCCAGGGAAGAAATTTTTTTTACAATCCAATCTAAACCTTCCTAGCACAAATTCAGACCATTTTCTCTTGTGCTGTCTTATGGTACTTGGGAGAAGAGAACAACATCCACCTCACTATGGCCTCCTTTCAGTTAGTGAAAAGATCTCTCCTCACTCTCCTTTTCTCCAAACTAAACAACCCTACTTCCCTCAGCCACTCCTCATTGGACTTGTTTTCTAGACCCTTCACCAGATTCATTGCCCTTCTCTGGGCACACTCCAACCCCTTTTCTTTCTTGTAGTGAGGGGCTCAAAACTGAACACAGTATGTCAGGTGCAGCCTTAGCAGTTCCAAGTACAGGGGGATGATCAGTCCCTTTGTCCTGATGGCCAAGCTGCTTCTGATACAAGCCAGGATGCTATTGGCCTTCTTGGCCACCTGGGCGCCCTGCTGGCTGAGATTCAGCTGGCTGTTGACCAGTATTCCCAGGTCCTTTTCTGCTGGGTATCTTTCCAGCCGTTTATCCCTAACTCTATAGTTTTACATGCTACTACATTGCTAGCACTAATATTTTCTTTAGTCTTAAACATTCTGACATCAAATTTGGTATGAGTCATGTTTTATCTTCAGCGTTTTCCTGTTTTCTGCTACTCATCTCACAGATTTGAGTTTTCTCTTTTTCTGAACCAAACTCAGACATTCAGCCCTAACCATCTCTGTAACTGTCGATATATATTCTTTCCTCTTTTAACTTTAATTTGCAATTTATGTTCAGGCATTGCCTCTTTTCTTATTTTAAAGCAACCTTAAAACCCTTCAAGGCTTCTTCCAGGATTTCATCTGTTCCTCTAATGACAGTTTTAGTGACCTCCATCTCCTTCATTGTCTTCCTACAGAATTTTATCGTGTTCCCGTCTGGTCTTCTGTCTTTAATCTCTATGATCAAGTTCTATTAAAATATGATCCTGGCCACCCTATACTTCCTTTGTAATTCCTGCAGTAGCTTCTTATTATAACATTTTCTCTCATGACATTTATCCACTTTCTATGGGAATTTTGTAGGTATGTCTTTGCACTCTTATCTCCAGACGATGTTTTCTGCAACTATGGATTAAATACTATCATTTTCGTGACTGAAAACTGATAGAAGGACCATTTCAGGTCCTTCTTCTAGTCATTTTAAAATGGTGACATACCTTCCTAACATCTTTGTGGGTGTGTAGTAGTCACCTTAAATAGACCTCCTCTTTTTTTTTTTTACATCCTAGAGGTTTGATGGGAACTTTCCTAGAATTTGAGTAGCAGTCTCTTTTTTCCTGAAATGCTCCTCGAAGTTTTGCTGTGATAGAAGCAAAAGTGTGCTGGGAGTTGAAGAGCTTACCAAATCACAGAGTAACTTTGACGTCATCTCCTCCACCCTCATGCATAAAACCAGCAGTGAAGTTAGACCGAGCTGCATAGTATTTCACTACTTAGACGAGGAAGACTTTCTCTCACATTGTCCTTGTCTTACCTTGGGACTGTTGACCCTGTTCTGCAAAGAAAATGAGCGAAGAGTATTAGCCATTTCCCCTAGCTTGTTGAGGTTGCTCTGAACAGCATCTTTGTGCCAAATCTCCACATTTCCTTGTTATTTACATTGCTCCCTTTATAACTTTTGATCTAATGACCTGATGTCATTAACTTCTTTTTGTTTGTTCTGTGCTTGCATTTTTACTATGACAGCTTATTCCTTGTGTAAGACATTTAGTTACTTAAGTTACAGCACTTAAGGAATTACAATATAGTGTCTTAGTGTATAATTATAAACTATGAAGTTACAAATAGTGCTAAGAGAACATTACTTCAGAGTGTGAAAAATAGTACTAGAAGTCTGTCAGACACTGCTAGTTGTTACCAAAGAGGATGCAGGCATTCTATGCCCATAGTGATTCAAGGTACTTATTAGTTTCCTGTACTTTAGAGATAAATAAAAATTAGTCAAGCTACCCGAAGAAAAGACGGTAGTTCAGTGACACAATTTTTTTTTTGTTTAAGAACAGATGTTGCTTTTTTTAAACAACTTTATTAGAGGAGTTCACAGAAAACTAGTAGAAGTAAATAAGTAGAAAATTCAAAATTGTTGTATTGTTCAAATGGCATTTTTTATTTTTTTAAATTTTCTTCAAATGTAGTTTTTATTGCGAATGTAAAGTCTTAATGAATTGTATATAATCAGTCAGACAAACTTCCATTTAGTTTTAAAATATTTTAAATTATTAATCTTCCTTAAAAAGCAAAATCTCTTCCACCTGAAATTCTTTTCCTGCACCACTGATTTAACATTGTTGTCTTAATGCATTGCTATTTCTGTCTTCTCCCTGTTGCCTTATTCACACTGTTATTTCCAACCCACAAAGCTCTCTAGTAAACCGAACTGAGGGGCGAGGAGCTTGTAATAACAGTCTGTGTTACCGAATTGCAGATTTTATTCAGAAAACTCTTAAATCAGTCAATACTACTAGAACAAGGAAGGTGTAAGGTATAGAATTTTTTTTTGAAAATTATTCTCTGAAATGGTTATTTTTGCTAGCATAGCAAGAATTGAAGTATTTATGGAAGCAGCTGTGAGACACTGGTTTGCCCAACCATGAAGGACAGATTCTTTCTTCAGGGGTTCAAGAAGATGGAAAATATAATATGAATTTATGCATAGATTCTCTGGGTGACAAAAATCAAATGAAATGTTTCCTTATACAGTGACAATTTACTGAGCAAAGTAAACATGAACAGAAAGCTAGGTGTAGATTCTGACACAACTAGAATGAAAAGCATGAAGCTCACCTGAATTTATTTCCTTAAATTCTTCTAAATAGACAATATCTTTTCCATTTTTATTTTATCAGTGGAGAGAAGTAGAAAGCAATAGCTGCTCTCCTTTCTATATGTTTTTGATTTTGGTCACCACTGTGTGAACAAAAGACCTCGCAGCCTTAGATCATTCCTTATTTCTATTTAACAAATAGGTATTGACAGTACACCCATACTATGTACTCCATGAGATGGATTATATCTGCCTAATAATGGATAATAGAGCTTCTTCAAGCTCTGTGACCCTTCATTTCAGTAGTGCTAAAAGAAGGATATTACCTCTTGTTGAAACGATTTTTTTTTCCTTTCAAGTTATGCTCTGTTTGAACAATTCTAAATGTATAACAAACTAGAATACAGTATTCATAGACATTCCTATAAATACTTCTAACAAGGCAATGCTCATTTAATTTCCATATTGCTTTTTGGAATGTTTCAGTCCCTGGTGATTATTAATCATAACGGACTAATTATAATATCTAACAGTGCCACAAGCAGTTCTTACTTGGTCTAGGATTCTAAGGAAAAACTGTAAAGACAGCACCTTCTACATAAAACCACCCAAATTTGCTTAATGACTTTAAAAACATAAAAAATAGTAGAAATAAAAAAGGAAGCAACCTTCTTATTCCTCTAATAGCTGATCATCAAGACTACAGAATTTAAAAAAGAATTATACTTTGTCAAGAAAAAAACTTGTCTATTTTTTAACCGTGTATGATTTATGTTTTCCTTCTGTGAGAAAGTTAGCTTTGTATCCACCTAAGAGACAAAACACATAAGTCAACTAAAAATCAGTACCATAAGCAGTAAGAATAGAATAAAGAAAACACATAGAAAGAAGCTGCTCAAAAGTTAGATGTTGGTACTCCTATGATGCTGTTACCTTCCTGGGCTAGCAGAGAAAATCTGGGCAGAAACATACTTGCCATAGGATGTAAGATAGGTAAAGTTCCAATTTTTTTGTTGGAAAGGCTGAAAACTGTGGGTAAACTTGAGGTGACTAGATGAGACTAACAATATTACAGCAAAGATCTCAAAAGAGCAATGAGCTGCAATACACTAAATGCAATATTCTGATTGTCATTCTTCACTTTCTCTCCCAAAATAAATGATCTGGTTTTGTTGCTAGTGTAAGATGTGCCTTTTAAATCAGAATACTTTAATTTTTTCAAAAGGTTTTCAACTCCCTCCAACCTGATGACATCTTGCTATTTCCTCGTAATTTTCACTATTGTGCCTATCACTTCTTCCATTTACCTTTGCTGACTATTTTCATAACTGCTACTCCTGAACAAACTTCAACATTATTACACAATGGATGGTAGAATTAATTGTTACTAAGACTTAATTAATCCCTGTTCACAACAGTGAGACTAAATATGCATAAGATAAGACTCATAAATGTGAAAAGGATTAGTGATATAATACTTCCAGGATCATAAGAAAAATATATAAACCAGCACATAATATATGGAGGAGTTTAAAGAGATTCATCTGTAGAAGTAGTTGGATTTTGTGAGATATTACGCACTGTTCCAGCATTCCAGCATGTACTAAATAGCAGCAAGGAGCAACTGCCTAAAAACTTTAGAAATATAAAAGTTAAGAAGTTTTTGTGTTATGCCAGTTTCCAAACATTATTGACGTGGTACTGTTTTCAGTGGAATGTTTTCTATCAGAAAAGGCAGAACTGATAAATTTAAAAATCTGTAACATAACTATACTATTCAATTTGTTAGCATTTAATTTGGGAAACTATTGCAACATTCTGTTTAATGTTGGCAGTTATGCCTTATATTATAGTTGACAAGATATGGTTGAAATAAGATATTTATTCCATATGCTCATGAACATTCAGGCAGGATGAAGGCTGGGAATAGACTGGGAATCAATCTTATTGCACAGGGAGAGAAAGCCGGCAGCTCATGTGGTGGCGGTCATCAAATGTTACCTTAAAACCATCCTGAATCCTATTATTGTATAGTTCAAGACTGCTAAATAAAAGCTGCTTCTGTTCATCCTCACAGCTCAGGAAAATAGCAGGATTATGGGACCCATACTCTGTCTCCAGTGATGATTTTTCACTTCTTTTCTTCATTGTTTTCCAGGGTCTGTTTTTTTCCATGATGCTAAAGCACCTCCTGCTTGATTCAGTGCTCTGCAGGATGGAAGGGTCCAGCCCAGATGAAGTGCTGTAGAACTCCCTCCCCTATGATAAGGCATCTCAGCTTCTTCAAACTTTCTGAAGCGGAGGGTTCACAGGGCTGCTCCTGGTTCCGTCGTGTCTCCTTGTCACTTCCCGAAAGCACAGACAAAGACAAGACTGTGGCACAACCCAATACACCTTGGCTTTGAACGGCTAATCCTGGCAGTGCATTAGAACTACAAAGTCCTATATGGGACAGTCTGTAGTTAGGTAAATTACTCCCTTCCAGGTAGGATAGACTCCAGATAATGCATTTAGGAGAAATGTCTGTAGAAAAGATGGCAGGTATTGTAGAGTACTTCCTGAATGCAATTTTGGCTGTAGCATACATATTTTTTAAGGTTCTCGCCTTTGCTCACCCCTGAATAGAATCAATACGTGTAGATCATGCCTGCAATCGCTAAAGTCCTTTGCTTCCAGTGGCTGCTGAAACATACCAACTCACTGGGTATATTAGAGTGTACAAACTTTGAAAAACTTTCTAAGTTTCGATTGCTTCTTCTGATCACAAATGCTGTTTTTTTCACTTATTATGGAAAAAATACAGGAAACTAAATATGCTATGGCAATGCTATCCCTAAGAAATTCTAAACAATCCATTGGAAGAAAGAAATAGCTAATTCTAACAGCAGGAGATGTAACAAACAGATTCCATTATCTGGTAATGACCTTCCTTCTCCAGCTACCTTAGTCATTATCAGACTGGTAGAAGTCAGTGAGTCACTAACTAAATAGACAAAAACTTTATATAACTCAGGCATTCTTTATATTTTACTTGTTTCATGTGAGTTTTACTATATCAACCTTTTTCTTTAAGGCAAAAAAGTAATAATGATAACAAATCAGGTTGTTCTATTGTTGAATAGCTCAGAAAATGCAACTCCAATTATGCCATTTCTTATAATGTGGGAAATCTGGGGGAATGCTGATCCTGAACAGAAAAGTTCCTTATGTGATTGCCTCAGCAAGGACTTTACAGGAAGACCTTTACAGGAAGAGTGGGCAAATGCTGCGAAATTCATGAGGTGAGCTTTCTATACTTATCCAGTTTATTTCCTTGCTAAGGAAATTAAGTCCTTGCTAAGACAGTCACATAAGGAACTTTTCTCTTCAGGATCAGCATTCCCCCAAATTTCAACACCATTTGTTATAATTATCAACTTTGACCAAAAGGAAAACACAAATTACAAACAAATAATTCAGGGACAAAAAGAATTCCGGGTATACTTTATGTCACACTGTTCACTCTTTTCTATACATTCACAGTGACCTGGCTCCTTAACTGGAGTTTGGTGTAGCTTGTAGAGGCTTACAGTGAAGACATCATAACTGTCTCTGAATTTAAGGAATATTTGGTCCAGCAAGCATAGCCTTAGGTATCACAAAGTAATGGACATATAGAGACAATCCACTCGCAGCTATTAATATTGCATTCATTCTGGAACTATGTTCTGTAACAATTATGTTTTAATATCACTCAGCACTAGTAAGTCTCCCACTTTGGCTGCATCTACATTTTAAATGCACTGCTTGGATGCAAACCCAAACTTTTTTTGCAAGCTTAGTATGGCTGTCTGGTAGAGGGTGACCCTGGATCTTGCCAGAGTCCAAGAACTATTTCAGTTACCTGTACAGTACCATCATGAAAATAACACAAGGCAGGTAAGGTCTTCCAAACAATGTCCGCTGTTTTGGCCTTAACTAATTTCTTGAAGCCTTTCTCCCAGTGTATTTTGGACATAGATCTGTGTATTCTTCAACATGATAAATCCTTGAAAGTTTTTGTCCTTCATCACTAGGTTCACACTGCCATAATGAGCAGTGAGTCACAAATGGGCACTTCCAGAAAATTAATTAATTAATTAATCAATGAAATAGGCAAAACTGAGAAAAAGTTGGAACGATGATCTGGCGTTGGAGAGTTTCTGACTACGAGTACCAGTCATGTTTGCCTTGGTTTTCTCCAAGACAGGAAACATCTAAGTGAAGTATTCTAAACAGTACTGCTGCCTTCTATGCTTTTAGCATTTTATAAACCATGATGATTATTTTTTTGTTCATGCAAAAAGAACACTAAGAAATCCATCTGAACATTCTATGTGACCTGTTCATGTTAATTCATGGTTTTCTTCCTAAAGTACATCTTATTGCAAAAGAAAAACATGTCAGTACAATTTTTATTCATATGGAGTCCACATTGACGGGGTACTTCATATTATCTGTGATTATTTAATTTAGGTTTGCTCTTCTCATACTCTCAAGCTTTATCTTGGCATCCCCAATTTTTCTGCTTGAGTTGGTCACAGTAATAAACTTTTCAACCCAATAAAAATAGAAAGCTCTTTCTTAATTTCTAAGATTTTTCTCTCCAATTTTGTTTCAGGTTCTGTTTTAGTTGGCATTTCTTCTAGTCAGTTCAGGAAAACTAAGAGCAAACCCATGGGTCTTGCTTGACTAGGGTGTCTGCTTCTTAATCAAGTGGTCACGCTGAACAATTATAAAATCCTAAGCCACATGGACAGATCAGAATATCACATGGAAAATCCAGTATTTCTTCCTCTGTATATAGTTCTAGAACTATGTATTGAGAGGGAAAACTCACTTAGAAATCCTTCCTGTTGCATGTTCTTAGTATTTGCTTGAAGGCATCCTATTGACATGAACTGAAATGTCATTCTACAAACAACAGCACATTTATTTAAGAATGCAGTTATACTATTACATATAATGACTATTGAAAGCTAAAATAAAGATTAACATCACACAGGAATAGATTCTTTTCTTTATAGATGCTTGAAGAGTTATATGTTTCTTATCTATGATGGGGATGCATCAGAATCCTCCTCTCCCCTCCTCTCATAAAATTTAAGACAGATTTGTTTGTTGCTTTATGAGCCTTCACCAACAAGTATATGGTAGTTCAAATACCTTTTTAGAAACAAACCACTTGCTGCGATATTTCATTCGATTTTCTAAGGGTCCCTTAAACTTCCACTGTTTTGACACAAATGAAAGCATAAACAGCCTCCAAATAATTTTCTGTGACATACAGATGTTTAAAATGTAATAACAGATGTCAATTCTACAGAGAAAAGCAGGTAATCAAAGTACAAGTATCCTACATGACAATAAATCTTGTACTGCAATCTATTCAGTGTTCAGTCATGAAACTTAACATTATTACGGCTGGTTGCAAAAGAGACAAAGGCCTTGTTAACTTAGCATTTCATTTACTAATAGTTAACAGACCTCGGGAATGTGTCACTTTAGTACTAGCATCTAAAGTACATATTTTTTTCAATATACAGATAATGTATTCAGTGATATCTCTGACTCCACTAGTAGAACTTACTTATTTTACTTTCCATCAAGGAGCCTTTATTTCCTATTCTTTTACTTTGAATAAAATTTCTGAATTTCTTGTAACTGTAATTTTTAAGTTAACAACAATTTCACAGTACTTACTGAAGAAAATTAAAATTTCAGTTTGATTCTTTTTTAAGGTTCTGGTAATACCAGAATTTGGTATCACCAACATTTCCATGCATTTCATATGGCAGATTCATATGGACAGCCTTCATTTCACCACTTATTACAAATTTGCATTATAATAATCATAAAACTGCTGATAAAAAATCTGAAGTTTTGATAAAAGCAATTCCTCTGAAAAGTTGGAAAATTATCTCAGCTAGTTCTGGTTCTTAGACATTAATATGCACTTACCATCTTGTTAGCACATTAACTACCAGCTCCACTCCAAGCCGAATACATCCCAAAGCGCAGTTTGGGTCTGATCAATAAAAAAATATATTTTAAATAAATGTTTATGACACAATTCATGCTGCATACTGAGTTCTAAAAAATTGATCTACATACTCAAAATTTACCCATTTAAGTACTCAGACTTTCGTATCTTTCTGTGCAACAAGAGGAGAGGAGTATTGGCTTCCTACACTGTAAAAAAAAATGAACACCTTCTGGCTTAAGGATTGGTGCAATGCATTCTCTCTCTATAGCTTTTAAATTCTATTGTTTTTCTTCTTACTTCTCATTCATTTATATTCCTCTAACTTCTCACCTGAAAGCCCTTGTTAGTTTTTTCTTCCTTTATATCCCTTCTAAACATGTCCTGCTGAACCTTACCTATCAGACTCTCCCTCACAATTTCTAAATCTCTGTACTTTCAAATTGAACAAGGGGAAAAGTAATTTTTCCTGGCTCAGGCTGAATCTGAGTGTCCTTCACTCAACAAAGAAAAATATTGTTTACTAGCTGTGGGTGAATACCAGACGAGGGGGTGAGAATGGGAACTGGAGGAGTGTGATGAGGGTTTTTATGCATAATGCATTCAGCCCAACAGCTATAACCAACCCTTATAGTATTAGAAAATTGCTAACGATTTTCTAAGTGAAGAGAAGAAAAAGAAACAGATGGAAGAAAGAGGGCAGTTACGGTCTAGCACATGTTGAGTCTTACTATGTTCAATTTTTTTTTTTAAATTTTTTTTCATCTTTCTTTCTTCACAGCCAGTGGAGCTCATTTTTCTAATAGCAGAAGTGTGCTATTGATAGCATCAATACGATCCCTTTTCCAGAGCTACCTGCATTAGCCATCATAGAGAAAGTAGTTGTTGAGTGCTGAAGGGAACATTCCCTATTTCCATGTATTATTCAGAGCACTCAGAAAGAACTGTTTGGACACCTTGTTAAGAGCATTAAGAGAAGAACTTTGCTAATGTTAGAGTCTGCAAGGAAAAATAACCTCTGATTTCCTGTGTTATAATGATTAAGGGAATATCACAGGCTCCAGTATAACAAAATTAAGAACTTTCAATATTGTATCATCAACACAGAAGAAAGTGTGATTGGAATTATCTATAAAATTCTTCTAAAAATTGCACTGAGAACTATGGAAAAAGATGAGACTGTCTGTATCATCTGTATATGGGCTTATCTGTCAAATTGAATAAAAATTCAATTCCTACATGGAACACTAAAGCTCAATTATTTTATTACATTACCTGAAACACATAGATAATTTAGACGATATTAAAGCATGATTGGGCTTTAATACTTGAGGTAGAAGCTGCCTACATAAATATAAAACTTTTTATCTTTTCAACTTTAGCATCATTGCATCCACCAACTGGTCTTACAGAACAGGAATTCATAATATCTAACAACCTGTTAATGCATTACTGGATAAAATAGAAACACGCACAATTCATTTACTGAGAAAGGAAGATAGATAACTTAAGACTGTATTGCTTCGGGTCAGCTTCCATGGATTGAAAACACCTTAACCAAGTTCAGCTTCACTATGATTAAGCTATACTAGCAGCAATTCGTCCACAAGAACTACCTGTAGTTCTAAAAGGAGACTAAAATCAATTACAAGGCTGCATTCTTCATTTACACTGTATGAGTGTTTTTTTGTGATCATACTTAACAGCAATAGTTTTCATTAGACAAAAGGAATAAAACTGGTCTCTGCAGTATAAATCTCTGAAAACATAGGGTAAATCAGCATAAACTCCACTGTTTTTTGGAGCTACGTTGTATCAAGCCCCTGTGGATGGGATTTGGAATTTGATGTCCAATTCCTGAAGTATGTCCTTACAGTGGCATAGACAGATACTGGAAAATTTAGCTTCCTCATTTTTCCTTGCTTACACTGGTGAATTCAAGCATTCAAATCAATACAGTGACACTCCTGTCATTCTACAACGAGAGAGGAAAAAAACCCACAAACTGTCAACATTTCTCCTTTTCTGTTGGCGTAGGTCACATTTTCAGGAGAGCTCCATAGCTGCTCATTCACAAGAGTAGCTGAATGAAGTTCCCAAGCCTGTATTTTGGGAGAAATGCAGAAAAAGGGCAAAAACAGACATAGCAAATCCGTGCTAGCTGTGAATGAGATAGATACCCAGAGCCCCTGAAGGTGGGTGGTCGAGTGCAGGTACAGCTCACTCAAAGGAAGTACTGAGACACTTGGAGTGACTAGGACCACCAGCTCCATTGTTCTGAAAGCAGATCCAGGGCAGGGAGAAATCACCATAAGTGTGATCACTGTCGTAGTCACTTTCCTAGAGAAGGCAGAGATTACTGTGGGAGACCAGAAGAAATCTTCCCTCTGCTTCTTAAGGCAGAAGGAAGGACAGTCTGAGCAGCGCATGCTGCAGAAAGCATTCTTCTTCTTAGTCATTGAAGAAAAAAAAGAAAGGTGTGGAATCTCATCTCAAAAAGTTGATATATAAAAAATTTGACCTCTAGGGACAGAACTTTTAAAACCAACAGACATTTTAGGAAAATTTATCAGAGGAAAGCTATAGTAATAAAAAATGACAGGAAAAAAAAAAGACAGGAAGAAAAGAAGACAAAAGCTCTGAGGATAAGGAGAGAGAAGGCAAAGAACAATTATGTCAGGGTGAAAGAAAAATAAAGCACACCCTGTCTTGAGATATTTTCCATCAGGATTGAAATATGAAGAGAGTTGGAGGCTGTCGTTAACTTACTTTTATGGTCTCTTGTGAATCTGACACGTTTGTCAAAAATTAAGTATCTATGAAATAAAAAGTATTCATATTTACTTAAAAACATAGAATAACCAATCCATAAAAGTCTTGCACTTTTATGTGTTTTTTTATGACTTGACATATTCTTGTGATTCTCAGCAAGCCTGAGGTTACTGTGCCGCTCGTCCATCCTCTGCTTGGTAACTTTGAACCTGTCATGTAACAGAAATTCATCACCCATTGAAAGATGTCACAAGGTGTCAAGCCACAGATTTGTCTTTCTTATCCCTTTGCTGCAAATGAGATTCCACTGTCAAGATGATAGAAAGTTCGAGGTGGAGGCATCTAGAAAAATGTCAGAACCTCACAGGCTGTGAGTTAACACCGGGATTCACATCTGAACTGAGCCCTGGCAAAGGTAAGACTTCTTGAAATCAAACTAAGGACCAACTTTTCAAATATACTTGATCATCTCCTGGACTTATGCCTCAGCGCAGTAAAGGTGAGGACTGCCATCCCAGAAAGCCTCAGTTCCTACTCTCTCTGGAGACATTGTTAAAAAGTATGGGACTTTATTCATTCATCTATTTAGTCTAGTACACAAGCTGAAAACATACAACCTGATAAGTGCATAAAATACATATTCTTGCTATTCATGAATTAAATAGTGTGGAAAATAAAAAAATCAGAAGTTGCAGGAAATGTAGAGGGGAATTGGAGGTGGGGAGCTTCTCAAATAAGGCAAGTTGTGAAAGATGAATCAAAAATAATAAGAATTAGTCTCTGATCAGTATAAATATCAGTATTCTTTGAATCAAATATAAATGTGGGAGGCATCCTATATCTGCACATACTGAAGAAAGCTTATATGCAACAAAAAGTGGCCAGAGAGAGAAATAAGAATGAAAAAAAGAGAACAAAGGTCAAATGATTGTCTTCATTTAGTTGGTTAAGAAAATAAGTTTGTACTGTGCTTGTAACGGACAACATGTTAGCTTGGAAGTCTTAATGTTTACAACTTTTGAAGGCAGTTTTCTACTAAAATAATAGTGAAGGAGAAGGATTGTCACACACTTAGTACCACCCAAAGATCATTACAAAAAATAAATGCAGGGTGGTTTCAAACTAAAAAAGCAGTTCATTATGGCACTGTTCTAGAGAAGGAGCAGAATTCTACAAGAATATTAATTTTGCTAAGTAACCTAAACTGTTGTGTTATGGATTTTGAACTTAAAAGCATGGCAGTGACTCTCTACCACAAGCAACAAAAAACCTAACTAGCAGTTAGTTACTGAGAACAAGTAACGTGCTACTATATATTTATGTCTTTATGAGTCTTATCTATCATGTTTATGAAGACACTAGAAAGTTATAAATGGATACTGCAATGTGGAGTAGTCCATCTCAGACACTCATTATGACAACTTTATTTCAAAGGATAAGAATTGCAATTAATTAAGAAATTGTAGTATATGTAACCTATTGGGAAACAAACAATGGGTAATGTGAGGTCATCTCGTACTTGTCAGAAGCTACAGCACCAGTGCTTAGAAAAATGCTTAGACAGAGTTGTTTTGTAGAATCAGAGAATTATGAAATGGTTTGAATTGGAAGGGACCTCAAAGACCATCCAGTTCCACCCCCCTGCCATGTGAAGGGATACCTTCCACTAGACCAGGCCACTCAAAGCCTCATCATCCAGGCTGGCCTTGAACACCTCCAGGGATGGGACAACCACAACTTCTCTGGGCAACCTGTGCCAGTGCCTCACCACCCTCACAGTAACATATTTCTTCCTGATATCTCATCTAAATCTCCCCTCTTTCAACTTAGACTTGTCAACCCTCATGCTGCAGTGACACTCCTTGGCAAAGACCGCCTCCCCATTTTTAAAGCATTTCACACACTAAGCAGTTTTTTTGAATTGGACAAAGGTTCACAGAAGATGAAACTCTAGCATCATATTACATTTTTAGTGTTATATACCCAGTGTTTATAAACAACATGGCCTCATACATTAGTGGCTCAGGCTATATCCCAAACAGAGAGCTGTTTGGCTTCTGTACCAAAAGGAACAGATGCTATCCTAGAACTGGGCAATGATGCCTACTTATTTAAATGATCGACATGTTAGAAATTCCAATAATAGTAATATTAATTCAGTAATGAACTATGGAAAAGATGAGAGAAAACTCTTACATAGTACATTAATGTTTTTTCCTCTAACTTTATAGTTTGTATGTCATTTCTGAGATAGTGGGGTTTTATCTTGAAAATTGAATAATGAAGCATATGAATTAATTTTGAAATGTACAGGTTCCTTGTTGTTACTGCATACGTAAGTGATTTGTGTGTAGAACAGAGAAACATGCACTGTTCCTATTTTTGGATGAAAAATGGCATTGAATTATGTTACCTTTTAACATGGTTCTTGACTTCACAACTTAGTGGTAAACCATTAAGACAGCAGTTTTCTTTGGAAAATATGTATATATTTTAATATTGCATTATGATTGAGAAAATTGTCCAGCTTTTCAGATCACAGATTTCCTCCCTTGTCTTTGCATTTTCTGTGACTCGGTGATTTCTTAACTTTTCCCCCTGTCTTTTTTTGTCACAAATGTCCTCTGCTTTCCTGAGCTCCCTTACCCTATCTTAGTTAACTACCTGATAATAAAGACCCACCATTTCTTCGTTTTCACTGCAAATGCTAATCCCTCTACACCACTCTCTTGCTCTCAACCCACTCTTTCTATTTACACTGAGGTCTGGACTCATACGAGTAACTTCAGGCACTTTCTTAAAGCCACTATGTGAAAAGTCTGTTTGCCCAGGATGTTGTATACAATCTGTTGGACAGAGCTAAGTTCCTTAACGATGTGATTCGGTTCACCTCAGATATCAACGTCTTTGTGATGTTGTGTTCTTCCTCTCCCCCATTCTGCTTTTATATGTATAAAAATAGCATTTTATTATCAGCGTGCCAGACATTCTTCCACTCTTAATCAAAAAGCCTAATATCTAAACCTACAAATACTACCTCTTGCCAAGAAAGAGAAAAAAGAGACAGATTAGAAATAGAGAAAACCTAATTCTTCACAACTTTCTCTGGGTCTTTTTCCTTAGAGTTAGATTAATAAAAATCCTTTTGAACACACAAAATCTGCATTTCCAGGTAAAAAAACTCAAATCCATCTATGCCCATTCATGTTGATCTAGCTTTCAGATGAGATGGCTTAACTGATGTGAAGTTGATTTGAGGGCTGCTGTTGTTTAAACTGAATCCAAATGGAAATTACTAATCTAGCATGAGTATTGTATGCTACAAAATTCATTTGGAGAGGGACATTCTCTGTTATACCTTGTAACGTCATAATAAATAATTAAGCAAGGAAAGTATGAAAACCTACAACTATGTTGAGATACATCAGATGCATTAGTGAGAAAACTCTCTTCACTGTATTCAGCACTTAGAACTTGTCCTTTTCATTGTAAAGGTTATCACAGGCTGTATCAGTCTTTTCAGGATCTGTAGATTGATGAGATTAGAAACAAAATTGCCCTGAACTTTTGACCGAATCAGGGATAAAAGATCATCTGAAAAGGAAGCCATCATCAACAGCAAATAAAATACGAGATGGCACCGTGTGCGGAGGCTTGTGACCTAATCCTTGGGAAGCTGAAACATGCATTTCCTGACATTACTTAGTAACAGAAAAGATAAAAAAAGTAATGAATATTTCAGGGTCATCATGTTTATGGACCTTGCAGTATACCACTGTAGAAGGCAAGTAACACAAGAGTGTTGGTCCTTTTTGATTTATAGTAGTGTTAGAAATCCTCGTGCTCTTACATGGGGAAACTACTCCCAAGCATGATCAGACTATGACAAGAATACTGTTTAGAAACTGCAGTGATTGGTTTTGGTATTTTTTATTTACAGAAACTAGAGGACTTTTGTCTGTTTTAACAGTTTGTGGCAGCTAATTGCAAAATCATTTGAATGACTGCTCCTCTCTTTTATGTCTTGCAAATTGTTTTCTCCTCCTTTGGGCCTTCATTTGTCATATTTTCCTTGTTTTATAACTGTTTCTTATACAGAATAGGTCTATGCTAACCCAGCATAGGTCATGCTGTTTCTCCACTGTCCCAATTGAAAGTCAAAGTTATCAAAAAAGACCATTTTTCCCCCCTGTGTTTTAGATGGTGCCTTACATGGCTCTGAACATACTTTCCACTTCTTTATTTATTCCTTTACCATGCAACAATGATTGGAAAATTTAGCTTCACTTTTGAGATACAAGGTCCAAATTAGAGCAGCCTGTGCTTCTCCCCCCCCAGGCAGCATTTATTAACTATCCCACCTCAGTATTATCCTTTCTGTATTTTTCTGAGAATGATAAATGACTTTATGTGTGTGTGTGTATCAGATGATGTAGAAAGAAAGCACTGCAAATACAAAATTAAACTTGATTTAATTTTCCTTCGTCTGCTGGGGAGCATATATTCCCCTACCAACACACACTACCAGACACAGAAATGAAGTGCCTTTGCTCAAGCTGCTATCTAAGGGACTCTACGTTTCAACTGACACAAGCCCTTTTCAGTGACAGAGTAATCAGGTAAAAATTTATCAGCAGTGACCTATTATATATTAAACAAAAATGCCAAAAAAAAAAATAGCAAATCTTTGTACATCTAATTGAAAAAAAAAAAAGAAAGGAGGGATGGAGTATTATATAGCCCCGTGTACAAATATCTTTGACTTTCTGTGTTGTTTGTTAGCTGTGATGCTAAACTTTGGGAAGAACCTTGGAGCAGTGTCACTACTTGACTAGTGACAGGGAAGAGGCAGCTTGCTCATTCTCTAATAAACCACTTTTTACTGACTTGCAAAAAGTGCAGTCACTTCAGTTGCACTTGAGCAAGCTGCCAGAAATCATACTGAAAAACATGGAAAAGTAAAGCACTTAATCTGCCTAAAAATACTACCATCATCCTTTCTTTTTTCAAAATACTGGGTGTAACATAAACACCTAATGTTCAGTAGAAAATCCTTGTAGTCCTTCTCACTGGGGAAAATAAAATGCAGCAGTAGTAGAAATGAATGTGGTTGCTGCCACGTACGGGGAAAGAAGCTCTTGTAGACAGGGATCTACTGGTTTCTAAGTGTCACAGGCAGTCCACCTGAGCCCATGGGACAGGGTTTTGTGAACAGTACTGCAAGAGCTGGTATTTGGAATGAGTGGAAAGGGAATTAAAGTATACAGCTGCCTGGAAGGGCTAGGGAAAATGGTGTGTTCCTCCTACTTTTAGATTAGCCTAAAAAACAATAGCCTGGAAGAGAGAATAAAGTCTTTTTGCTACTAGAAGTTATAGGTATTCCAGTCAATAGGCAGACAGGGGAAATACTATCCCCTTTCCCTGTGGGAAAGGTTACGCAGTCAAATAGCAAGTACTTGCATATTGCCAATGGAAAAGCTTGAGAGAAAATAAAGGAGCGTCCTTAATGCCATTCATATCTATAAAGGTAAAGGGAAGACTTTGGTGCTTAATGCTGAATCTGCTGCAAGTTTCCTTTTAAAAGAAGACATGATGGGATAGCTTTAAGATGGAAAGTCAAGTGTCTTATGCCAGAAAATTTTTAAACAGAGAAAGGCAGACTGTAGCTTTTAAAATTAAAACTTGTAGAGAAAGCTATTTCCAAAGATTTCTCAAAGAAAAGAAAATTTTCTAGCTTGGTCTTGGTGAAGTTTTGTGTAACATACTAAAATAATTCTTCAAATAAACCGTGTGCTGGTCTAGGGTATCAATTTTCCATTTATAAATCTCTGAAATCAAATCAAACAATTAGAAAACCCTGGTGGTTCAGTGAGATAATTCTCTTACGGAATCCTACACCAGTATGAGGGAGAATTTCCTGCTCTGAGTATGGTTGTTCTCATCCTACTCAACACTGAGATGAGGTCTCCACATGCCATGTTTCTTTTTCTGCTCCTTTCCCTGATTAGGGGAAGAAAATCTTGGTAGATTTGCTAGCAGAAATCAGGCAGAACCTCAGACAAGCCCTTCTGTGAAGATATTCAGAAAACAGGACTGCAAACTACTCTGAAAGTGTGCAACTGCCCCACTGTATAGGGCTGGACACCCTTACTAACCCACACTGCAGGGGTCAGAAGCTGCCATTTCAGTAAAGTCTTGTCTTTTCCTCTTCGCTGAGGTGACTCAGAACATCCTTAACTTGTCCAAGTCCAATATATTACTATGCCTTCCTCTTTTGGCCTCTTTCCAGCTTGTAAAGGTGGACTATCAGAGATGTCTTGAATAATAAACCTCTTCTTCTGTGTAATGTGGAAATATGGGTCTCAGATATTTAGTTTTAACTTCTTGCTTTTCCCATAGAGTGAGTCTTCAGTGCAGTGATCTTTACAACATCATGTTTCTTTGACAGAAATGTCCTTGCACTAACGAAAAAATTAACAGAGCCTGGCAGGTTTAGGTTATGATGTGATAGCAGAAGAGGAACCAGGAAGAAAGCTAGAGAATTCATTCCATGGGTTTTGCATACTTCGTGCCTTTGCAGGTGCACTTGAATTTGATTTAAACATAGAGTGATTGCCCTTGGGGTGCTGGGTAAAACATCAGTAAACAGTATCGACTCCACAAAGAGGTCATATTGAGATTTAAGTTATTTATTGCCACATTACACTATCCTGCTTTCATTTTGTCTCTGGCAGGCTGTTTGATAAAGTTTAACTTTCATCCTGCTCCTTTGAATGTGACTTTTCCTACTGTGTAGCACTAATTTTAATTTTTGTCTCTGAGGTGAAGTCCTGCATGGATGTGTACATTCTGGTGAAAATGGGGTTCTGTAACATATTCCGGGAGCAAAACCCAATCAACCACTTAGATGAAATCATTCAGATCTGTAGTTGTGAGGTTATGTAGGGAGAAAATCAGAAGGGCCAAAGCTTAGTCTTAACCTTAATATGTCTACCAAGGTAAAGGACAATTAAAAAATGTTTCTATAAATCTATCACCAGAAAAATGAGAGTTAAGGAGAATCTTCATCCTTCAGTGGACACGAGGGGAAACAGTGACAAAGAAGAAGGAAAAGGCTGAAATATTTAGTGTCTTCTTTGCCTCAGTCTTTAATAGTAAGACTAGTTATTTTGTGGTTAACCAGACCCTGAACCTGGAAGACAGGAACAAGAACTGGAAGGAAGCCGCCATAATCCAAGAGCAAAGGGTTACCAACCTGCTACTCCACCTAGACACACTCAAGTCTATGGGACTGGATAAGATCCACCCAGGAGTACTGAAAGGACTAACAGAAGTGTTCACCCAGCCACTTTCAATCATTTATCAGTAGTTCTGGCTACCTAGGGAGGTCCCACTTCACTGGTGATTAGTAAACATGGTGCCCATTTACAGGCAGAAGAAGGATCCAGGGAACTACAGGCCTGTCAGTCTCACCTTGGTGCTAGGGAAGATGATAGAGCAGATCATTTTCAGTGCCACCACGCCACGTTTACAGGTCAACCAGGAAATAAGGCCCAGCCAGCATGGGTTTAGGAAAGGCAGATCCTGATTGACTAACTTAATCTCCTGCTGTAACAAGGAGAACCACTTAGTAGATGAGGAAAAGGCTGTGGATGTTGTCTACCTAGGCTTTAGGAAAGGCTTGGACACCTTTCCCCACAACATTCTCCTGAAAAAAAAATGGCTGTTCATGGCTTGGACAGGAGTACTCTTCACCGCATTAAAAAAATATCTGGATGGTTGAGCCTAGAGTTGTGATGAATGGAATTAAACTCAGTTGGAGGCCAGGCATAGGTTGTGTTCCCCTGGGTTCAGTGTTGGCTTGATATCTTTGTCCATGATCTGGACAAGGGGATCAAGTAAACTCTCAGTAAGTTTGCAGATGACAACAAACTAAGAGTGCTGATATGCTTGAGGGTTGAAAGGTTCTACAGAAGGGTCTGTACAGGCTGGATTGACGGGCCAAGGACAACTGTAAGGAATTCAACAATGTGAAGTGTTGAGTCCTGCACTTGGGCCGTAACAATCTCAAGCAACAGTGCAGGCTTGGGCGAGAGTAGCAGGAAAGCTGCCTGGCAGAAAAGGACCTCTAGATGTTGGTCGATAACCAGCTGAATGTGAGCCAGTTGTGGCCTAGGTGGCCAAGAAGATCAATAGCATCCTGGCTTGTATCAGAAATATAGTGGTTAGCAGGACTAGACATGCAATCATTCCCCTGTACTCGGCACTGGTGAGGATGCACTTGAAATACTGTGTTCAGTTTGGGGCCCCCTCACTACCAGAAAGACATTGAGGGACTGAAGCATGACCAGAGAAGGACAATGGAGCTGGTAAATGGTCTGGAACACAAATCTTATGAGGAGTGGCTGAAAGATCTGGGGTGGTTTAGTCTGAAGAAATAGAGGCTGAGGGAAGACCTTATTGCTTTTTACAACTACCCGAAAGGAAGTTGTAGTGAGGCACATGTTGGTCTCTTCTCCCATGTAACGGGTGGTAGGATGAAAGGAAATGGCCTCAAGGTGCACCAGAGGAGGTTTAGATTGGGTATTAGGAAATATTACTTCGCTGTTCCAGCACTGCAACAGTCTACCTAGGGCAGTGGTTGGGTCACCATCCCTGAGGGTATTTAAAATATGTGTAGGTGTGGCCACTTGGGGACAGGGTTTAGTGGTGGGTTTGGCAGTGTTAGGTTTACAGTTGGACTGAATGATTTGCAAGGCCTTTTCCAACACAAACAATTATATGATTCTGTGATGCTTAGCAGGCATTCTACTTCTATTGCCATTAATAAGTGTAATACTTGCAGAGAATTTATGCAGTGACCACAAAGCCTTAATTGTCCCCCCACATCCCAGAAGTTTATATGAGCATAGCATTGCCAGATGCCATTTGTCTCCTTAAGTCTATGAAACATAAGGAATTATTTTTTCACAGACCTAGTGTATAACAATCTCCATGCAAGGAGTGCAGGTGTGCAAAACAACTGTAGAGGAGAAAGGAAACATGAACAAAACCCCCAAAGTGTTCTCCCATTTAATAGTCAGACAGAAAACAAATGTTTCAATAATTGATAATAATCTAGTTCTAATGAGGAAGTCGGAATAGAGGATCTAGCATTTTTTTCTAAGTAACAGATAAATATAAAGCTATTAGAATATAATTTAGTTTTATGAACAAAAAGATGTCACGGATTAACCAAAGATAATTTCCAAGCAAATTATTCTTTTCAGAGTCAATCATCTTTAATTTTGAAACAAGATTCTGGTCTTGATTGGAAGATTCTACTTTTTACTACAGAAAGTTGGTTTTTTATCCTTTAGCTTGCCAATTTTTTTTGTTGATGTGGAAACCTACTATGCTCTACCATTGGATTAGTTGAGTTTCCAACATTCAGGAATACTGAGATTTCTAAGATTGTTATTCTGAGTGTTATTCTGTATCGATAGGAAATTTGTGAAAGAATGGCACAGCATGCTCAGCCGGGGAATGCTATAAGAGTCTGTGTATGTCTAACCACAGGCACACAGACTATGTTTAGTGAACATGAAAGTTACTCAAGTGTTAGGACTAGCCTTTAAGTGATTGCTAAAACTGCAAGGGGAAAAATATTAATGAATTTTATGTACTTCTCTTCAGACAAAATAATTAATCAAGCAGACTTTTTTTAGAGGTAGATTATTCTTACATTTGTGAAAAAATATGCTTTTTACGATCTCTAACTAAAATTATCTAATGCCATAGAAATATTTTGTGATTACATACAGTGATCAATAATCAATTTTCCAAGGTCAATCTTCAGATATACTAAGCTTTATGACTTGTTAGGTACTTTATGCATGTTTTTTTCTTCTAAGCATGCTTACATGCAGTCGTTAATTAAAAGTCAGAAGAGTAACTGTGCATTGAGTTGTGGTGTGAAATATTTAAACAAAATATAAAAATTCTATAAAGAGATGAAAATGGTAGTCAATCAGGAAAAATTCAGACTACTTTTTGGCATTTGTAATGTTGATATATACAGTGGGATTACTTCTTCCTCTGACCTGAAATTGTTGTTTGGACATAAAATGACAACATCTTCATGTTTGATCTCTGAATTATGTGGAAGTTTCCATATGATGTATTAATTAACTTATTATTACTAACTAAATGATAAATAGGCTATTAGAAAGAAAACAGAATTTGTTAGGAGACTTACCACACTTTCTGTTATCACCTGGTGATGTTCATAATGTGTGAATGAGAAGATACACAGAGGTCCATGATTGTAGGATGCCCCAGTCTCAGCTCTTTCCATCCCCCTTTCCATCATCTTCCAGCAGTCCTGGCTGACTGGGGAAGTTCCACTGGACTGGAGGCTGGCGGATGTTGTGCCCATCTACAAGAAGGGTTGTAGAGAGAATCCAGGGAACTACAGGACTGTCAGTCTGACCTCAGTGCCGGAGAAAGTCATGGAACAGGTGATCTGGAGTGCTATCATGAAGCACAT
Source organism: Cuculus canorus (assembly GCF_017976375.1). Lineage (NCBI taxonomy): Eukaryota > Metazoa > Chordata > Aves > Cuculiformes > Cuculidae > Cuculus > Cuculus canorus. Next base: position 61,674,578 of record NC_071441.1, read on the forward strand.
GCAAGAGAATCCAGTGATCAGGCCCAGTCAACACAGGTTCATGAAAGGCAGATCTTGCCAAACTAACCTGATCGTCTGCTATGACAAAGTGACTTGACTACTGGATGAGGGAAGGGCTGTGGATGTAGTCGTCTTGGGCTTCAGTAAAGCCTTTGACACAGTTTCTCACAGCATTCTGCTTCAGAAGCCGTCAGCCTCTGACCTGGAGAGGCGCACACTCTCCTGGGTTGAAAACTGGTTGGATGACCGGGCCCAGAGAGTGGTGGAAAATGGAGTTAACTCTAGCTGGAGGCCAGTTACAAGTGGGGTTCCTCAGGGCTCGGTACTGGGTCCAGCTCTGTTCAATGTCTTTATCAATGGCCTGGATGAAGGCATTGAGTGCACCCTTAGCAAGTTTGCAGATGACCCTAAGCTGGGTGGAAGCGTGGATCTGCTGGAGAGTAGGGAGGCTCTGCAGAGGGATCTGAACAGGCTGGACTGCTGGGCTGAGATCAATGGCATGAGGTTTAACAAGGCCAAATGCTGGGTCCTGCACTTGGGGCACAACAACCCTGTGCAGTGCTACAGCCTAGGACAAGTCTGGCTAGAAAGCTGCCTGGAGGAGAAGGACCTGAGTGTGTTGGTTGACACTGACTGAACATGAGTCAGCAGTGTGCCCAGGTGGCCAAGAAGGCCAATGGTATCTTGGCTTGTATCAGAAACGGCGTGACCAGCAGGTCCAGGGAGATTATTTTCCCTCTGTACTCAGCACTAGTGAGACCGTACCTTGAGTAGTGTGTTCAGTTCTGGGCCCCTCACCACAAGAAGGATGTTGAGGCTCTGGAGCGTGTCCAGAGAAGAGCAACAAAGCTGGTGAGGGGCCTGGAGAACAAGTCTTACAAGGAGCGGCTGAGAGAGCTGGGGTTGTTTAGCCTGGAGAAGAGGAGGCTGAGGGGAGACCTTATTGCTCTCTACAACTACCTGAAAGGAGGTTGTGGAGAGGAGGGAGCTGGCCTCTTCTCCCAAGTGACAGAGGACAGGACAAGGGGGAATGGCCTCAAGCTGGGCCAGAGGAGGTTCAGGCTTGACATCAGGAAAAAATTTTTCACGGAAAGGGTCACTGGGCACTGGCAGAGGCTGCCCAAGGAGGTGGTTGAGTCATCTTCCCTGGAGGTGTTTAAGGGACAGGTGGACGAGGTGCTGAGGGGCATGGTTTAGGGAGTGTTGGGAATGGTTGGACTCAATGACCCAGTGGGTCCCTTCCAACCTAGTGATTCTATGATTCTGTGTCTTCTCTTCTTGCCTGCAAGGTTCCTCTAATGAAGGTTGGAAGAATTACAGAAAGTCGGAAAAGAATGAGTCAGAAGCAAGAGAAGTAGGTAAGACTTCTGGGAGAAAATATGCACAGATTTCTGTCTGGAGGAAATAAACCAATATGTATAGAAAGGATTTTTTTCAGACAACTTGTAATTATCCACAAACTCATTACCTCAGGATAGCCTTGAGGATAAGTGTTTAGTAGGAATGAAAAAATGTTGTTGACATCACTAAAAATGTTACCCTGGTTAGAAAAGATATTAAAATTATACTCCACTGCTTTAATAGAAATAATAATACAGAATAATGCTCCTGGGCATGAGCTCACCATGAAGTGATGTGGGCTAGGAAGAAAGTACCCCTTTGGGCGAGTAGAATTTTGAAATCCTGACTCATGAAAAACTCCTTTATATTTCCTTTGAAGCATTTGCTACAGGCTTAGATAGAGGATATTGACCTAGGTGGTCTACTTGCTTATGCTACAGACATCTGCTTTTATGGCTTCCGAATGGAAACAAACTGCTTTTATATTTTCTCTTGTGCTGTGAGTCTTCATAACAACATTTTAGTTTTGCTTCAATTCTGAAGCTCCTGACGTATTATTAATCTGTGTTGCAAGATGAGATAAACCCCAGTCAGTAGTTATATTGTGAATGCACTCACAGCATGGGACATTATTTGCTTAAGATTTTACATTTGTTCATAATAATCTGAGCTAAGAAAAACAGTTTTTGTTTCTTTCATCATATTTGGGAAATGTCTTCATCTTTATCAGAGAACTCTTTAACAGAGAACTTGACAAAGACTCTCTTTAACTCAAAAATAGAACTGTTATCTATACGATTTTAATACTGAGATATGGTACATGTCCGCTGGGAAAATTTATACACATTTTGCTGTCCTTATTTCAAATTATTACTGTCCTATGTCTGCAGACATTTAAATGAAAAATTAAGAGCTGCCTGTGTGCATTGTTCTATTGTATTAATCATATGTAGTTTTATATAGACATGTACAGAAAAATGCACTTAAGAATTATTCCACAAGTATTCTGCTCAGTTTTATTTATGACTAACATTTATTTTTATTATCCATTGACATCTCACAGGCCCACGTATCTTTCCAACAGGTAGAAACAGTTCTTTCTTGATATCCACGGTATATTTTTGCAGTAATCCTTTAGTCACATAATTTTTCTTACTGCATTGTTATTTTTTAATTCAAAGCTCAGCTTATATTTCAAAACATGCTTTTGTTTGCCAACAATGTGGAATTCTGGTATATTTTGAAATTAAATTTGTGTGTAATGTTACTGATGTTAATATAAAATGTATTTCATATCAATGCTAATACAATTAACATTAACACAAAGTTACTATGACATATTGTTAATTGTTGATAATTACTAATGATAGCAAATACTTCTATCAACTGTCCAAATTATTTCAGTACTGGCATACTCAAGATTTTAGAAGCATAGTTTAGGACAGGAAGGGAAATCTAATTTGATTAATTTATATATTACATTGTGGTAATTGCAAATAAATAAGAAAAATAACCAATTTCTGCTCATCAGAAATAAGCTTATCAGCAGTAGTTGCTTTTCAATTCAAAGAAAACTGAATCTTCATCACCTCTGTAGCACCTATAATGTCCTTTCAGAATCCTACCTGAAGGAAAATTCATTAACATTTCTATAAAAATTCACAGTCTGAAAATCCTTTCCATCCTTCCTACTGAGTTTCCCCTGTTTTTGCTACTCCCTTATATAACCACCTCCAGTTTTATTTTTTGTTTTCAGCCAACTGTGCAAAACCCTCAGATCCAAAACTGGCTGTAAACTTACTTTGACAAAGTAAGCTTTGAATGTAAGTTACGTGGACGGTTGACAAATGAAGAATTCCTATTCTTTCATGCTTTCCCCTTAAATCACACCCACTCTCTGATGAGAATCAGTTTCAAAGCTTCAGCTGCATGAATGAAGCCAAAATCTGTTTCCACTGATCTTATTTAGTTTATCCAAGCCTCATTTTCGACTAAGATTCATGATGTATGATGTATATGGTAAATGATGCATATGATATCTGTTTCCAGCTATGTCTCCACGTTTCTCAGTAGCTGTATCTGTTTTATCTTTATTGTTATTTAGTAACTCAGATAGATTGTCTTATGTTGTAGTTAATATTCTTGTAAATACAAAGAAAGTTTTACTGAGAATCTATGCCGGAAATGTTCATTATATCAACATTTCCTCAAATGTAGATTTATACACTGGCCCTCTCCTTTGCCACACTGGTAATTCTATTAAAAACCATCTAAATTGTAGAATCATAGAATCATAGAATGGTTTGAGTTGGAAAGGACCTTGAAGATTATTTAGTTCAAATCCCTCTGCCATGGGCAGGGACATGTGCCACCAGATCAGGCTGCCCAAGGCCCCATCCAGCCTGGCCTTGAACACCTTCAGGGATGAGGCAGCCACAGCTTCTCTGGGCAACCTGTGCCAGTGCCTCACCACTCTCATGGTGAAGAAATTCTTCCTAATATCTAGTCTAAATCTGCCCCTTTCCAGTTTATACCCATTCTCCCTCGTCCTATCCCCACAAGCTTTTACGAAGCCCCTCTCCAGCTTTCTTGTAGCCTCTTTCAGGTACTGGAAGGTCACTATAAGATCTTTTCTGAACCCAACTCTCTCAGCCTGTCCTTGTATGGAAGGTGCTCCAGCCCTCTGCATCTTTGTAGCCCTTCTCTGGACCCGTTCCAACAGCTCTGTATCCTTCTTAGGCTGGGAATTCCAGAACTGGACATACTCCAGGTGAGGACTCACAAGAGAGGAATAGACGGGCAGAATCCCCCTCCTCGCCCTGCTGGCCACGCTTTTTTTGATGCAGCCAGGGTTCGGTTGTCCTTCTGTACACATTGTTGGCTGATCACAGAATCACAGAATCACAAGGTTGGAAAGGACCCATTGCATCATCGAGTCCAACCATTCCTAACACTCCCTAAACCATGTCCCTAAGCACTTCATCCACCCGTTCCTTAAACACCTCCAGGGAAGGTGACTCGACCACCTCCCTGGGCAGCCAGTTCCAGTGCCCAATGACTCTTACTGTGAAGAATTTTTTTCTGATATCCAACCTGAACCTCCCCTGACGGAGCTTCAGGCCATTCCCTCTTGTCCTGTCCCCTGTCACTAGGGAGAAGAGGCCAGCTCCCTCCTCTCCACAACCTCCTTTCAGGTAGTTGTAGAGAGTAATAAGGTCTCCCCTCAGCCTCCTCTTCTCCAGGCTAAACAATCCCAGCTCTCTCAGCCGCTCCTCGTAAGACTTGTTCTCCAGCCCCCTCACCAGCTTTGTTGCTCTTCTCTGGACACGCTCCAGAGCCTCAACATCCTTCTTGTGGTGAGGGGTCCAGAACTGAACACACTACTCAAGGTGCGGTCAAATGATGTTGAGTTTCTCATCAATCAGCACCCTCAAGTCCTTCTCCTCAGGGCTGCTCTCAATCACATTGTTCCCTATCCTGTACTGAAACTGTAGATTGCCCTGACCCAAGTGTAGAACCTTGTCCTTGGCCTTGTTGAACCTCGTGAGGTTCTCACAGCCCCATTTCTCCAGTTTGACCAGATCCCTCTGGATGGCATCCTGTCCTTCCTTCAGTCAGCCTGGTGTCATCTGCAATCTTGCTGAGGGTGCACTCTATCTCACTGTCTATATGAAGATATTAAACAGCACTGGTCCCAGTACGGACCACCGAGGGACACCACTTGTCACAGATCTCCATCTGGACATTGAGCCATTGACCACTACTCTCTGAATACGACTATCCATCCAACATCCATCAAATCCATATCTCTTCAATTTAGAGAGAAAGATGTTGCGGGGAACCATGAGAAAGACTTTACAGATCTCTATTAGCTAGGTGAATAATTATCTTCAATGCACTCTACGAGTCTCCTGATTGCCTACAGCTTGCTGTACTACTTTTCCAGCATATGTCAGGGTGGTTGATCAAGTTTTATGGAATATTATCTTTATAAATGGCTATTTTTTGTAATTATAGATTTTTTGTCTAATTTTGGTTTTATTATTTTCTGAGTGGAAAACAGGATTCATTCATTCATTGCCTGCTACACCTATGCATTTATTTATGGTTTGTAAACTTTTCGTCAGTGTGTATGTTAACATTATTGGTATGTAAATGTACAGATAAGTTACAGTTAACAGTTAAAAACTTTCAGAAATATTTTCCTCCTGAAATGTACATTTCCTACAGTAGGTATTAATGTTGTATAAGGGTACTAGAGCCACAATGTATTTAAATCTCTGTTCTGAAAAAAATGGTAATCAGCATGAAGGATTCAAGTGGTCTTGAGCGTAGAGCTTAAGTTGTCTCAAGACTGAAACATGCAGTAATTCTATGGCATGTCTGAATAAACTAGGTATTCTTGAAGGACAAAAGGGTAGTTCAGCATGAAAATGTGAGTCAAAACCTCCACCTACTGCTTCAAGTTTCAGACAAACAGGACCATTATAAGTAGTTACATGAGGAGAAAAAAAAAGATGGTAGGATGAAAGGAATGGTTTTCAGTCTAGTCTTTTTCTTTATTCTCTCTACACCATTTAGCCTGCCCTATGTTTCAGCACTATTTAAAATGGTACATTTTAATATTTTTTTGTTCTACCATTTCATATGTTCTTTGAAGCAAGACAAACTTTTAACTTAAGCTGAAGTGTTGAGATGCTTGATTTGAAGTGATTTGAAGCAGTAGGTATTAATGTTGTATAAGGGTACTAGAGCCACAATGGCTTTAAATCTTCCTTTATTGTATCATTTGAGATTTAGTTTTCTATTGTAGATGCTTTTTTGCCCCATAGAGTTCTCAGTCCCTGTAGTAAGACTCTTGCTCTGCACTTCAGAAAGAGTTTTCTTTGACCTTTTCCACAGAAACATTTTCCTGAAAGTGTATTAAACTTTACCGGATAATATATCCCTTGAAAATATGCTGGTGGCCATATACATAATCTAATATGCCTTGATAAATTATGGTGAATGGAAGGGCAATAATCTCAGAGGCTAATTTTAGCCCAATCTACTACATCTGATGTGGGCACTGGCTCAGAATCATCCCCTGAAAAACATCTGGTCTGTCACTGAGGCAAAAAGGAGACTCTGGAAACTAACCTTACGGCATCCACTTTGGTGAATACTTCCTTCTCCCCCAACTTATGTGGGCATTGCCTCAACAAATAGCTTAATAAGAACAACGCTTGCTTTTCAGAAGTGCTACTTCTCTAAAAGGAAATCACAAATCCTGTTTCTATTCTCACACTTTCATGTCTCACACTTTTCCCATACATCTAAGCTGTGATTTTTTCTCTCAGCTACTAGTGTGAGTTCAGAGTTCTCAGTCCTATATGTACTCCATGATTACAAGAGCTGTTTCCCAAGGTTTTCAGCTAGTTGTATGGATACAGAATTTAGCTGTGGGGAGTGATGATGGCAAGGGAACCGAATAGGCCTCTACCAACTACACTGCTTCCAGAATAATTTCAAGGTGTGCTTCATCATAGCTTTTTCTTATTTTTCATCTTAGGAGATAAGTGAAACATAACCATACCAAGGAAATCCCCACCTAGGAAGAAGCATTATGCTTATGTTCAATATTATTTTTAAAGCACACTATTAACTCAAATTAATGTATTAAATATGTAAGTAAGTAGAAGTTTCCATTTCCTTCCCTCATACCACTGTCCTTCCTTTATTACTTTTGTGGCCAAAACAATCATAAATATCCCAGTACATTTACAACAAGGACAAGAATCCTCCAGAAAATATTTAGCATGGATAGACAAGCCTCAGTCATTTTCTGTGATCTTTATATATATGGTTGCACCTTCTTGACTGTATCAACATTTCAGAAAATGTTTCCCAGGTGCCTTACTTCTACCTACTCTTTCAGTATTTCCTTTCATTTGGTTTAACGCATCTTTTCTGCTTCTAGGAAGTAGGACAAGAATGTCTCAGACTCACTTTCTAGCACGCACATATTTTCTCATCCTTCTCCTTGTCCCTTTCCATTCTGTTGCTATTTTCTTCACATTAGTTCACCCAGTCATAGCTGTCTGCTTTCTGCCCTTTTTCCTTTCCTCAGCCATTGGTGGCTTTGATGCTTCTGTTCCTTAATAGATTTTCCTTTTGTAGTTTTACTGAGTACATTTATGTTTAGTAGCAGGGAAAACTGAGATGGGTGACTTCAGCAATCCTGCTGTTTTCAAAGGTGCTAAGTGGCACATATTGCCACTGGTGACAAGCAAGAAATCGGAATGAAGCACCCACTTGTGACTGATTACACTGTACCTCTTCCTTGAACACAGCATTAAAGCACAGCTATCTCTGGATTTTCTGGCCTTGGGAGCCTTAAGGCTCTGAAAGGCCAGGGTGAGGACTTAGATCCAAGTTACTCTGATGCTTCTCCTGTGTACTGCATTGAAGCAGTGTGCAAAAGGCAGTCTTTTGTTCTGTTCACTCTCTGTTTTTCCTAATAGTTACTGGTAAGCACAGTAAACTGTGTCAGATTTTTTTAATTTTGAGAATTTTAGAACTAAAGTTTAATGTATACAGATATCTGGTTGAAGAATAATCATAATTGAATTTACAATATATGTAGCATTGTTAAAGACCTCAAATTATTTTTGATTATTGTAATTAACTAAAATTATTATTTCTTCAGATGAAATTTTTTTTGATGGATCCGAACTACACTGAAATCAGTAGAAAGACTAACAGATTAAAGCATAAGTGAGGGATGATATTATTAAGGAAAACAAGGAAAAACTGGTTTGTTTGCTAAGATGTCTTATAAAGTGTGATTTATTTCTTTGTCTTTCCACTCCATTGTGTTTATTTTGGTAAAAAAAGGTAATGATCTAGATGGAAGTCTTTAGCTAGAACAGTGTGGTTTTAAGCAAATATTGCATAATATGTGATATTTATCATCAATTCTTTTTCTAAGTATTCATAGTGGAAAACTGTGAATATCGGAAAAAATACGGCATAAGTCTATGGCAGCATTTCTACAGACTTTAAAATGACTAATTCTATGTCTCAGACTCTAAGCCATACATTTCAGCTCTAAAGTAACGTTTATTTAAAAACACTATTTTCCCTCAAGAAAACACCTTGAATAATGATATTTTTTTCTGGGATCAGCTGCGTTATCTGCTCATCTACTAACAGATATCTAGATACTCTAAGATAGCAGGTAATCTTAACACATAATGGTAATTTCCCGTCAAAGTGTGATATTAACAATACAGGAAACATTATGACAATGATACCACAGTGGAACAAGACCCTAGTTCCCAAGAGTAATACTGCCAAGAGATATCCACCCTTGCCACTTTTGTACTTTGATTTCGACAGATTACAATAAAATGTAACAACAGTATCCCAGGCACGTGAAAAACAAACATTTTATAGGACGGTATTTTGGAAAGAAAAATGTTTTCTGTGTAAAAAAATTTCTGATGAGCTCTGTGTTTTCTGCTTAGGGTGGAATTTCAGCTCAAAACAAACAAAAAAAGCTTTGTCTCATTTGAACCAGTGACTTGGTTTCGGGTTACTAGATTTTCAGGTAAATTCTCTGTTATTGATATCCCTGTAATTTCTCTTTGACCTTTCTCCCCTCAATATCTTATTGTAGAAGAAAGACACCAATCTTTTTAAATAACTATTCTTATTATTTTTCCAGCCTTCACTTAGGAGATTCAAGGGTCCTTTCCTTCCAGTCTGGATTGAAGCATTTGAAAGAACACAATTCAGCGTGGTTTAGATATGAGTCATCTCCCTGATCTCTTAAAAATGAAAAAGTGACAGAATACAATCTTTAGTGAAATACATCTTAGGGTTGATGGGATAAACAAAGATCCCTGTTACCGGGCTGCATCACCTGAGCACCTTCAGTGGGATTTCCATGCCCACTCAAGACTTCAGACCTCTAAGCCTCCCTGCCTGCTAAAACATAAGGCAGTTTTGAAGCATTTTCAAAACAATAAACAAGCATTGATCCAAATGATAGAGAGAGAACTCGCAGGCTAGTGCCAGGTAAAGTATGCATGTCTCCTACTTAATGATCACAGAAAGCTTAGGTTATATTCTGGTACTTTCATGTAAAAAATGTGATTGTTGATTACTACTTTTTTTTTTTTCCTAAATTTACTTTGCTTCCATCATTTATAGTTTGTTTTCTGATTAAAAAAAGCAACAAATATCATGAATGTGTGATGTGGCATTTCTCAGCATATTTAAATCAGGGTTTAGATACCTTAGAAATGCAAATATGTCACACTTGTTATTCTAACATTTGTGGTAGCCTTTTGAGTAATTAAAAAGCAGTCTGAATTCTGAGGTTATTATTGAAAAGGTCATTTATGTCCATAAAGAATACAGACATGTGCACAAAAATCTTTTCATTGAAATGCAGTGAAGGTACCTGAATTTGTCAAGAGTTTGTTTGAACTTTTGTTTTTGAAATATTAAATATGAGTCAGAAAGGACTCTGATAAGAAACACAGTATTAAAACTTTAGACTGCCCATATAGGTCATATTTTTTAATGAGATTTATCTTCTGCTAAAGGCATCAGTGCTGTTCATAAATTGAGAGCAAGGAACAGGAGCACTTTTCAGCTCCTTTCAATCATCACTCTTCTTCCAGAATCATGTTGATAAAGAGATTTCTCCCCTGGCCTTGATACTTTCACATGCTCTTGGGAAAAATCGGGTAAAGGCAGTAGAAAGAAATCACTTTTGTACACTAGAACTGAAATGGCATATCACAAGCTAAAACTGACCTTTCAGAAGTGTATTCTGGATGCATATAAGCAGATTTAGAATAATCTTATGGTTGTGTGCCTCATTAGCATAGCCTTTGTGATAATTTCTTCTACTTTTCAGTGCTAGCATGATCTGGAAACCAATAGGAGGGAAATTTTTCAGACCCTCTGCCCTCTAAACCCAAGTGAGACTAGGAATGCAAAGAAGCAAGAAAATCAAGGAGGAAAAAAAAAAGCACAAATTTAGTAACACTGTTTCAACTTTGGACTAATTGTGTCATATTCCCTGGCTACTCCTTAAAAATTAATCACTCTAATCCTCTCTCTTCCTCTTCCTTAATTTGAATGGTGCATTTAAATATTTCACTAAATAAGAACCTCCTGTTACTTGCTGCCACCGCAGCTGCTGTATTTTGAAACACTTCATTCTATTTGTTTCTAGCCCACTTTTTTTTTGGTTTTATGTAGCTGGTTGGCCTCATAAATATCTCAGGTCCTGATCTAGTTCACCTTCAATTGTGCTCATCCTCTTTTCCCATTTCCTTGTGAATTCAGCCATAATTATCTTCTCAGTATAGACAGATTTTATTTTCATCTCTCCATTTTCCTCACTTTCTCCCTGTTTGAAAGGCAATGTTGGATTTGTGTCTGAAGCAGCAAAGCACTCTAAACGGGAAGTTAGCAGAGCTGATTAGCAGTGAGGGGACTGATGAAATGTAGGAACAAAGCTAAACGAAATCATTGGAAACCGTGAAGGAAGAAAATTATTCTGAAGGAGCAGAAGCTTGGAGGGGAGAGGGAAAGAGAGTGAAAACAAAACCGAGGTTTTGAAATCCTTCACAAGCTTTTCTTCTGCCATGGTCCCACCATTCACAAGTCATCACTGTCTCTCTGACCTCCTGGTGCTCCAGGGTCCATGGCTCAGCTCTGCTATGGCGCTGGTAAGAGAAAAGCCCTGTCTCAAAGTGCTGAGGAAACTGCCAAGCTATGAGGGACGGCTGTGAGCAAGCCTGTAGGACAGAGACAGACACAAGCATGATAAGAAAGGTAAATTCTGAAACTGGAGCTTCTGGGAAATGGATCTTTAGCTCAGAGGCCAAGGAGAAATAAATCACTAGATTTGAGAGGTACAAAATCCTATGTGTAAAATTAGGGCATGGCTCTTTTGTGGAAGAGCAGCGCTGAAGCCAACACCCAGCAAAATATCTCCAGTGGTGTCTTACTGGGATGGAAAGCATAATCATGATGAAACCACCAGCTGCCTTTTGAGTGCTACATCATAAATAATAGCTTCATACTTATACACTGCTTATGTGAAATTGCTGTATGTAAGAAAGGGCAGAAGGAGCAGCACTTATGTCAAATGCAGCAGCAGGAACAGTGACCGATACTTCCCCTTCTAACTGGATTTGGAAATACGCAAATAAGAACACATCTAAGGAGGAAGCACAGAGTACACGGTTATGAGGATATGGATCTCACCCCTATTTGAAATGTTGGAGTGAACAATATCAACAAACATCACCTGTTAAGACTGGCAGAAGAAGACGGACAGCTTGCCTGGTAAGGTGCAGTGCAGAGTCCCTAGTAAGAGCCATTTGGCACAAGAAAAATATGGGAGTAGTCAAACAGTGCAGCTAAACAAAGGGCAAACTTCATGTATTTTGAAGTTTAGAAGTTTAGATTGGACCTTAGGAAAAAATTCTTCACAGAAAGGGTTCTCAAGCACTGAAACAAGCTGCCCAGGAAGACGGTGGAGTCACCATTCCTGGAGGTGTTTAAAAGGCAGGTAGATGAGGTGCTTGGGGATATGATTCAGAAGGAGACAGGTATGGTTGGAGTTGATGATCTCAAAGGTCTTTTCCAACCTAATGATTCTAGCATTCTCTGATTCTAAGTTAAAGCCATGAACATATCACTTTAAAGGAAGTAGAAAACATATTTACTAGTATTGCATTGCCTCAAAACTGATTACTCAATTTTCAGTAGAAACATAATGGGAATAGAAGGAGACCCTTTGGAGGCCCTCTTTATCAAGATGTTTGGTCTGTGGTCTATGCACAGGGTAATTTCACAGGAGGGAAACTGGAAAATATAAATCATATGAAATAAGGCTTTCCTTTCTCTCAGAAACATCACATTAGATTTTAGCCTGCCATTATATAATTGATTCTTGTTCTTTGCACAATCCCCGGTAGTGTATGTGACAAATAAAGTGCTGGAAACAGTTGCTTTTTCAAAGGTGATTTATCAACAAAGGACAATCCACCAAGACACAAGGGCTAAGACCTATGTTTGGTACGGTTTCAAAGGTCATTTTTGCTTTTTACATTGAGTTAGATTTCTCTTGGAAGATACTGTGGGGGAAATTCTGAATAAAAGTCATTCCAAGAAGGCCTAAGGAAAAAACCCAAACCTTCTACAAAGATGGAGAATGGAATAGGAAACATTTAAGATTTCAATCTCAGAAAGATTTTGGATAGTCTGTTAATGTGGAATAAAAATGGGAGCAATGACATAAAATAGTACAGTAACATAAAATGTCTCATGTTTCTAACAGCCAAAGAGTCAAGTTCACTCACAAAAAACACACTCCCAGGAAACTGTGTCAAATAAGTTGCCTGATTTCTTTTGAGAAGCAAAATCATATAAATTATTAGTTTATAATTTAAAGATGGAGGGAACTGTATGGCAGGAGAAGAAGCAGAATAAATTTGGGAGAGCTAGCAACCCTTACCCCAAAAATATTTGTTAAGAAACCTCCTCTTTTTTCTTTTTTTTTTTTGAGGTTTCTTGGCAATAACTTAGGGTAATAACCCCTTAAGGACAAGAGTTTCTAATGAAGCAATACATGTTAGGATTAATTCTTTCCTTCTTCCACACATTTGTTACAATGCACTCCAAATGCTGTTCACTGCAGTGAGATCTAAGCCATTGTCCATTCTGCCATTCTCCCTTTGCTACCTGCATGGATGCTGTGGGGTGACACATGCCCTGAGATGGTGCATATGGGGCTGAGCTTCCCCAAACCATTGCAGGTCTTAAAAATAGATATACAATCGCTTTATCTTGCTTGGAGCAGATGCCAATCGCTCTTCCTTTCCAGAGTCCCTAGATTCTTGTGTATTACTTACCTGCTTTCTCCAACCAGCTTCCACAGCAAATCTGTTCTCAAAGACTTTCAAGAACTCCAGTCCAAGGATTTACACAACTGTGAGATTTCTGAGAGTACTATAAAATGAAAGATCTACATTGTGCCAGTAATAAGAATTTTAACTTGGGTTATGATAGATATTTTAGTCTTAGGCAATAATATATGGCTTATAGGAAAAAACCACACAATCTGGTAAGCTGTGAATAGTTTGCAACACAACCTTAGTAACCCTCAGAAAAAATGACATTACATATGCTCTGCTATAGATGAAAGCATACGAACAATATTCCTTCTGAATATAAAAATCATGGCATATTTTTAAAGATTTCCATTTAAAAAAAGTGTTAAAGGAACACTAAGATCTTGATTCCACCAAACATACTTGTTCTAGACTAAGTTTGTGAAAATATACTTTGACTTCAATATAGTCTACATATCAACAAAATGAATGGTGAGAATAAATATCTGCTGCATGAATACTTCCTATATTTCCATGACAGACTAAAAACTAATATTTTTTTTTTTTTCATAACACATCTGGAATGCAGCAGTTGTTTGGGAAAGATGAATCTTAGGAAAAATCAAGACACACAAAGTTCCTTATATATATTTCAGTATTGTAGCTAGTAATACTTCTGAGTAGGATTTTTCTGTTGGTATGTCATACCAAGTGTACTTAAACTTTCCAAATGAACAAAATAATGTACGATGAGACCTGATAATATATGCCAGTTTACTTCTATTTGCATTGTATTCATGGTCAGCTCAGCACAAGCCAGTCATCTAAAGATTAATAAAAATGAAGTAAACTCAAAACAAACCACAAAATAAAACAAAGTACATCCATATTTAAACTGTAAAGGCAAAGGACAAACTGATAAATTATTCTATTAAGAATCTATTTTGTTACAGTATGTATATATTTGAACTACTCTTTCTTCTTCCAGATAACACTTACTTCAAAACTCAAAAAATTCAGCCAATGTAACCATTTAACCAGAAAATATTTAGTCTCTGGCTTCAAGAGACCTCCTAATGACTTTAAATTGACATGCTTGATTGCTCTGCTGAGGTATTCCACAAATTCTATTAGTCCTAATAAAAAATGAGTGTCCAGGTAATGTTAAAGGTGTTTCACTTTATCTGTAACAGTGAAAAGGAAATCAGCTGGAACGCAAGACCTGTCTTTTCAGCAGTGAGGATGTGTTCCTGATTATTTGAATTATAGGGCTCCCAAAACCAAGGAATTACCCTTTTTTTTTTATTTTTTCTTGAAACTGCGTTCCTTAAAGTGCATCAGCATGAAGTAGAAGTACAAAAATCTTCCTCCCAAACCCCACTGTTTTCGGAAAGCGCATCCCAAAATGTTTTGCATTGGACTGTTTTACGTTCTAGCCTTTCTCTACTCAAACACTCTTCAGTCAGACAGCCAAACTTCTCCCCCCGCACCATTTAAAAGAACATTTCTTAAATATTAAGACTCATGTTACACAATTTCCACTGCTAACAGTAAGTACAGGAAAAATACAGTATCTGTGTCAAAACCATCATAGGTACTTTAACTTTGGGTAATGTGTAATAAGAGTCTGATACAATTGCAGATCCTTCTATTGATTAAAAAGCATTGATTCGGCTGTTTTGAAAAGAAAGCTTGAGTAATAGTTCTTAGAAGTTGCCTGCAATTCTGCAGCTAAGATCTGAACATCTTAACCTTCTCTGGAAAGAAAAGTGCAAATAAATTATAAAAATAAGTTCCAATTATATTTTGCATCTTTTTAAAAAAATGAACATAAGTAAATATAAAAATTTTGAAAATTAAGGAAATTAAATAAAAATCAATATCTATTTATTTTTCACTGCTCTCATCTAGTCTGGCTGAACTTCTGGTTTACTACTTTGCTCTAGAAGGCAAGTGTAAGAGTTCGCCCAACGCAAATGCATTATAGAATTATTTGGTGTTATACTCTTAACTGGAGCCAAGATTTGTTTACAAAGGAATTAGGAATTACAAATGAATATTAGGTGTTGTCTCTGTCTCTCAGCTTATGCCACTTGTGATAAGTTAGAACAAGTGTAGTGCTGCTGTAACAGACATCATTCTACATTTTCTTCTGAGCTCGTGCTACAAGAATTATGTTGTAAAAGAATTTGATCTAGGCAGTTATATGTCACTGTCAGAAAGACCTTTGTTAGCACTTCATTGTGGTGATAAAGAGGAAACAAAAAGTGAATGCGGATACTGAACTATTGCACTCTGTCTTTACAGACATAATGTGTGATCAGATGTTAGATTTGAAAACAAATTTATGTTTTTCAAGCCATCACAAAATACGGCTCAAGTTCAGGTCTTGCAAGGAAAATCAGACTAGATGTAGGCATCTTAAAACAGATCAAGTCATCCTACAAAAGTATGTTCACTGATTAAAGAAGGAGTACAGATGATTCAATTAGACTCTTGCATTCGTCCTCCGTACTGATTTAGTGATTTTCTGCTTTACCTGCCATGTTCTTCCAGCAAAAACCAGATTTGAGCTCAGTCACGTTCCACCCATTGCCTGCATCTGCGAAGTATCAGAACTTTCCACACGGTCTCCACAAGAGTATTCTTTGTGTGACTTGAAGAGGTTGCAGTGAACCAGAAACTCCATCTTTGGGCTTGTACTTGTTATGGAATGACTTTTCAGTTTTGGAGATGTTGCCAAATAGGTGAACCACCTCTTTGCTGACTGTGTTATTTGTTTTAAGAACTGCTTGAAATAGAATTTCTCTATATAAGTATGGGAGTGTAGGATGGGACATATAGTTTTCTGCCTATGTTTCCTGGGGGCCCTGGAGCCAAACTGTAATGTTGATTCTCTGTATCTATACTGAATGAGCTTGTAAAGAAGAATTTTGCTAATACTACACTGTATTGAAAACATTTCCTCATAGTGTTCACAGGAAAAGGAGGAGGGGAAGAAAATTACCCTCCAAAACCAACAAAAAATAATCTTAGTCATAAACCTTAGTCAAAGGGATTCCATATATTCAACATACTAAAGGGACAACTAGCACCAGCTGAACTCACACATTCCTCAGGACATTACAGAGGATGAAGGTCAAATAAGGTGGGATTTTATGACTTAGGTGTGAGTGGAGACTGATTCATGTATGCTAAAAGCAGCAGTTGTAAGAGATCCTGAGAGACAAAATAATTTTTATTGTTTTAGAAAGAAATGCAAAGAAAGGATGCAAAACAGAATACTAGTGGAAGACATTGCAGGCTTTCGAAGATTCCCAAAGGGTCAGACTTCATGCAAATTCAGGTATTTCACAGTTCACTTTGCTGCTTCTGTCTTCAGTAGTTAATAAGATTTACGTCTATAAGCTGGAATCAAATTACGATTCTGTACATTTCCGTAAACGCTGTTCAACATAATATCACACAGGTTTGATGATAGTTCATAAAGAAGTCAATAAGTATGTTATTTATTCAGATGTTGACTCACCAAATTCTGCTTAAATGGAAGGCCATTTTCTCTTAAAAGATACATTAGTCTCCTTTAGGGAACACTTCAAGGAGTTTCACTTCTGTAATCAATAAAATTCTATATTTGTACACCTAATCAGAGCACATCTGCTTTTCAGCTAAATTACTGTTCAATAAGAGAGTCACAAAATCAAAATTAACTTTATTTCATTGATTTCTTTTGTTCTGCATGTTTCTCAGAGTGCAAAATTAAATATTTTCATTTTAGTAACT
The DNA here is from genome assembly GCF_017976375.1 of Cuculus canorus. Taxonomy (NCBI): domain Eukaryota; kingdom Metazoa; phylum Chordata; class Aves; order Cuculiformes; family Cuculidae; genus Cuculus; species Cuculus canorus. The sequence continues at coordinate 61,691,605 of NC_071441.1, forward strand.
AAAACCTGACACAAAGTCATTCCTTTAGAAAACATTCTCCTCTGTCAAGACTACAGCACTTTAAACTGCAGCCAGTGCCATTCATCATTCTAGCTGCGAGGATTCAGCAATTGTGTAGATGTTTTTTCTAATCATTTTCTTCCCTAAGCCTGACATCTGTTACCTGATATCTATGCAAAAACCTTGTTGTAGCTGCTGGCAGAACAAGCTGTAGGAAGAATCTGATGACTGGGACACGGGACTCAATCCTTTCTCTCACTAAAAATAATATAGTTTCCTTAAGTAGAAAGATCTTGCAGAATCAGTGGCTCTGGACTTTCAGGAAGTATTTCTGACCAGGGAAGCATTTATAAAAAGTAAAGAAATTTAAGTGTATGCTCTAGACACCAATGTCAATTACATGTGAAAACTCAAGGCTAACACCTTGGAAGCTAAGCACTTCCAAGGCACTTCATGCAGCCCAAAGTACATACTAGCGTGGGACTTGGTTTTTGCAACAATGCTGTTAACTCCAAGCTGGAAGAAGCACCACACTCCACTCCCCAAACCCAGTCACCGTGGAGGGGCAGTCACCCCTGGGAAGGCACTTCTGCCCTGCAAATCTGTAGGGACCAGAAAGCCGCCATTTGGGTAAACACGCTTGCTTTTGATTTTTGAAAGCAAAACCAGCATAGCTATTAGCTGTCTTGCTTTCCTCTATTAAAATGTGGCAGATGATAAACGTGCACCATATTCCCTGAAATTGTTACTGAAGCCTGGTTTCCTCTGTGTGCAGAGGTGACGTACTTTTACTTGGATGTACTTTAGGGCAGCTGGAGATATAGAGATGCCACTGAGGTGGCGTGAAGCTAACAGCAGAGCAGAGTAGCTGCTGTGTGGGACTGTATTTCACAGCAAAGCCTGGAGTTGATTGGAAGATCACAAAGCCTCCTGTGCCAACATCCCAGCCTCCAGTTGCCCCTGTAAAACTTCAGCAAATATCAGCATGCTTATGTTCACAAGTTGTTAACAAAGGGTGAGGTCACACCTAAGACTATTGCCATGATAGCCAACTGAACTATTATTGATCTACAAACTGCTGTCTTCCCCAAATTAGTTGGTACCCTCTTTACTACCCTTAGGAACTTGTTTTCAGACTCAGTTGTGACTAGGAAAGATTTGCCCCAGCAGGAGCCATTCAGGAGGTGACTTTTTTGGGTACTGAGCCACTATTACTGAAGGGTTTGAAGGGGCCCACAGGAAGACTGACTTGGCCCTTTTTGTTTCTAGCACCTGGCAGAAGATTGCATAAAGATGAACAAAATTTCCATAATGAAACCCAAATGGTGAGGTTATTTTTATGTTTCTCTCTCAGATGAACTCTTATATTAATAATGCCATTTAGCTTTAACTAGAAGGAAACTTTGAGTAAAACTCTTTCAGATATATCTGTTCTTAGTTAAAAAAGTAGATTTTTGATCATAGTTAAAAAAATGGCTGAAGTTAGGAACTTCATTTTCAGTCTGTTTTATAATGTCAAGTAAAGAAATAAAATAATGCCTATTTGAAGATTGGCTTCACATTTAAAATAAAATCACTAAAGTTTCCCATATTTCTATGTATATTGACTTATCTTAAGTATTTCATGGCTGACTTGATTACCTGTATCCAAAATACATTGTTACAACTGAAGATACCATTTTGATTTTTTTTTCTTAAGCACAGAAGACATTACCTAATGCCAAAAAATATTTTTCCAAAATATATTAGCTCTGATGCAAGCTTTGATCACATTATTTGAGGGAGACTTTCCTTGGCCAGGTGTTTGTCCAACGTAGAAAATACCAAACAGTGAAATCTGTCCTCTTCCATAAAAAATAGTTAAGAATGCATGCTTAGACATTTCATAGGATCATGGAAATGTTGATTGGACCTCTACTAGATATTTAGTACATCATCTAGATTGAAGAAGCATGGTAGACAAAATGATATCAGATTATCTGTAACTTAATCTCACTGTATGTGGAAACCCCCTAACGATGCCGAGTCCAAAACCATTCTTCCTGACCTGTTCCAGCGATGGACATTCTAACATGAAGGGTCCTTCTGCTTGAGCTAGTGGAAATAGGGTCTGTAAGTACCTGTGGGTTTGGAAAGAGTTATCCGTGAAGAGAAGGCCAAGGCAAAGGAACATACTTTCTGAGAAGGAAGCATGCAGGAACTTCCCAAGGACTGTTTGAGCTAGACCATTTTTAAGGTCCTTTCCAACCCACAGCATTCTATGAATCTATGATTCTATGACTGAGTCTCTGGGTTTGTAAGTCTTGTTGAAACATGAAGAACTGATAAACTTGAGAGCCAGCCAAACCTGCTAAATGTCAACAGTCCACACTGGCATGAGTGGCAGGATGTATAACTTGGATCACAGCCATGGAGTCAGTGACTGCTATGCACAGATGATGACTGTAGGGCTATATATGCACCTGATGAAACAAGGAGTCTCTGGAGGACTTTCCAGACAGCTGTGCGGAAGGCAACACAAACTCAGCTTGTGAGTCTCTAGCTGAGGTTGGCCTCCCTGTTGCTGCTCCAACAGGGCAATTGTGAGTAAATGCGTGAGTCAGCTGCATGAGGGAATAACTTAACATGGTGCCTGAATAGTTAGCTGCTATTAATAACAACGGGCTAATGAATAAAAGGTGTTTCCAAAAGTATTGTTTGTAGCCTGTGCCTGCTCCTACTCAATCTTCTGTTTTACAACTCCTTTCTATCCTCTCACAGATGTCTTGAACTGGGGGCTCAAAAATGGGCACAGTATTCAAAGCATAGACTAACATTTGCCTTTAATGAAAATGAATTGTCATTTTCTGCCAATTACAAGTCCTTTTCTCTTATTTAGGCTACTGGTTTTAAATAATATTTCCTCTACTTGAACTAGCAACACTGAAGTTGAATCAAATACTTTTCTGCTGTTATTTAATCCTGTTAGTGTATCATCTTACAGAATACTATGTGACAACACATAGTTTTAATCAGAGAAAGTGAAATTAAAAACAAAAGCAGTTCCCAACAAAATTGTTCATGTTCCTGTCACAGTCCTTCAATTGGCTTGAGAGCCTAAAGCATTTTCTAACTCTCCCATATGTGTTTTCCCCCCATTCCAAGATTACTTTCCCTACTTTACTGATGGCTGCCATCTCCTCGATGCTGGAAATGTATTCTCTGATTCAATCCCATCATCTGGTGTTATAAATATGGGGAAAAGATTTAATGAGAGATGAAGAAATGAAGCTGTGATTAGTACGATTAAATTCTATGTCTTTTCCTGCTTGGTGGTGGCATAAGGGTGCGATGTGGCAAGCACTAAGGAAACATTGGGATTGATTTTGACTACATCCTACACTTCAGTTTCTGTGCTACTGCTTGTCTTGTTCCCTTTCTAAAATCTTCTCAGAGTATTCTTGTTCCTAAAGGTAAATTATCGTATTCTTCACCTAGTCATTTCACTATGCTTTTCCTACTTTCCACACCTATGCAAGAATGGAGTTTTATAATATCCAAATTTGAAGAGCCATTTAAGACTGCAGAGAAGAGAAGGAAAGTTTAAGAAGTCAAACCATTTTTCCCCTTTATTTCATCCTTTTCCTCTGATAATTCAAAGAAAGCCTTGCAGAAATCTTAGACAAGACTTAAAAAAAAGATTTTTCTTAAAATTACAATAAAAATCTCTATAAGAGATTTGAGACCTGCTTGGCAAACTCTATTCTAAACCTCCCCCAGCCATGCCTGACAGTTCAGCTTATGCTAATAGAAATCTGTCTTGACTTCCAACTTCTGTTTTTTTTCCAGTTCCTTGAATGGCTACTGAAGATTTCGCTGTATACAAACAAGAGCTTAACGTTTTTGGACAGTTAATACGTACTTGTTGATGTAGAGAGACTTTGAAGGGTATCGATAAGAATTTATTGGCTGAATAAATGTCTTTGAATTTCCTGCACCCAGTGTTCAGAAGATACGTTTGATAGGCAGCCGTGGGAGGAGTACACGTCTTAGAGGAAGTCATTGCTCTCTTAAAAGCTGACAGTTGTTTCTAGGAGGCAGTGGATGAAGGAAAGGAGTAGCACTTCCTACTATCATCTACTTAGAAGTAGATGATAATAGTAAATGTAAATTTTCTTTCAATCAGTTTTGTTTTCTTCATCAGAAATGTCAGCTGCTTTTAGCTACCTTATCCTCTGTCTCTGTGTCCTCAGGAATATTGATACCACATGAATCCTTTATATATCTCACAGTAATCGTGCAGTCCTTCCTTCATTTTCTTTATGCTGTACAAGACAATTTCATTGAAACCTTGTGTGCCTGATTTCCACAACTGTTGTAATCTCTCCTCATTATATCCCTGTGGCTTTGTTCTGGGAAATCTGGATAGGACCGCTTTGGTTGGAGTGAATGGCCATGCTAAGCTGCTGTGGCTTTTCTCTTTTCTCATTTCCCACATTTCATCTCTTCTCATGTTTCCCCCTCTTGGCATACATGTGGGCTTGTATGCAGGCTTGCAAACAGAGCTATGGCAGTCATGTTCATGAATGCTAACTAGGCAAAATCTGGTGCAGCTCCAAGTAATCATTCTGCAAGTAATTCAATTGGATACTGAATACCTAGACTGCAGTTTTTACGCATCTACCAAAGGGATAGCTCTCTGCATTAATTTAGCACTCTTTCCAACAGGACATTAGCACCCTATTCTCCCAATTCTGATTTCCTTACAATTTTTAGGACTGCAACATTGGTATATCTGTACCTAAATGCAACATCTATCATAATTCTTTCCCGCCACACAAGCCTGCAGGATTACATACAATGCTGGTCATGTTGCAAGGGAAGTCCCACGACCAGCACATATCCCTCTTCTCATATATGCTTTAATCTTCTAGCAAGTTTAAGAGGTTTGTAGCTATAAAGACAGGAGGTGTACTCACCAAAGAGTTTCTTAGGTGGAAGAGGCATCTCTTCAGGAAAACAGAAAGGTCTTGCTGCCGTATTTGAAGGAGTTTTCTTCTGTTTTTATGAATTAAGCCATGCTGTTCCTCTCTTCTCTCAACAACAACAACAACAAAAATATAAATAAACAGAAACCTTATATCTGTGTGTTGTTGCAATTGACCTGGCTGTCAGGAGGATAAGCCACCTGTTAGAGGCAATGATGTGGAGACTTTCAGGAACCAAAGTGAGGACAAAAGGTAGTGCAGTCCAGCTCTGGACAATTAATAAGAAAAAACCACAACTTTCCTGAAATAAAACAATGTTACTTAAACCATTGTTTAAGTGGGACACTTCTGACCACTCAAGGTAGTTCTGTTACTTGAAGACCCTCATCTTGGGTTGCAGTTGTCAAGCATCAGTTTCCCAGGAGAAGTGGCAGATCAGGTGTGTCCCTTGGTAGCCAGAGGAAAGAGATGGCCCCCAAAACAGGACATTTCAGGGCAGAAGCCTAAAATAGATGTTAGAAACCTCTGTGTCTAGAAAGATACTCTTACTGATTCACAGGTAGTCTGGTCTCCTGATTTAAGTGCATAAACTGTGTCCTTGCCTTTAAAACCCAGTCAGAGACACATCTCTGGCAAATCACTTCTTAGTTGTAATTACTATGAGGACAAAGAAAATACAGTGCAGCAAGACAGTAATTTCTATTAAATGTTTCTCTAAAATAGGTTATAAGGTCATGGGATTCATGCTTCTTATAAATGCTAAGGCTGTCATTCACTTATATGACCATTACTATTTCTGTCCTTGTTTTACAGACAGCCATTAATGATCCCTGCAGTTATTCTTAAAACTATATATTCAGTGGACTGTGTCAAGAGTTAAAACAAGGGAATAAACTAGGTCGCTTATGTAACACACTGTGTCTTTATGTAATTTTAATTAATTTTCACATATCTAAGTAATTATTAGTATTCTAACCCCTGTAAGAATGTAACTATTAAATATACCCACACCATTCTCTGGACATAGAGAAAATAAGAGCAGATGGAAAAGTTTTCTAGAGTATTTATTTTAACATTTAAAGGTTAAATCTAGTTTTTTTAAGGATGTTGTTTCCCTGTACATTTAAATGGGCATATTCATCAATACCTTGCTGTACCACACATATTATTAGAAGTTCCTTTATTTTGACTCTTTTAGCTTCAAGATCCCCATCTGATGGGATTTTTCAAACTTTTGGATGTGTCTTTCAAATGTTTGTCCTATAAAATATCATCATCCTCTACCATAATATTTTACATACAAGCATAACTTTTGCTTTGAGATTACCCATCACATGATGAAACAGTCTTTAGAAGAACTCTTTAGCCCATCCTTCCACATACTAGATCAAGGAAATGCAAATAAGAACAGGATGAAAATATTTGGATCATCGCCTTCTCTTGCAGCAATAGAACATGACACTAAGAATTATAGACAGCTTGCATCAATCTTGGCTGTGTAACTGAAATTGCATATTATCTGCTTCTCTATTTTCAGTTGCAAGCAAGGTTACAGAGCACAAACAGTTTCTAACATCAAGTGTCTTTCTCTAACCCTGGAACTGTAACTGCTGGAAGCAAAATTAGAAAAACAAACAATTATAACTGCAAGACTACAAAGTTAAGTTCTTGGACAAAATTAATTCACCAGTGATTAGAATTTTACCACTGATTCAGCAATTGATCAAGATCTCACCTTATTTTTCATACAGATGTACACTATAAAAATATCTTTTTTATCTACAGGTACTACAGATGTGTTCCATTACACTGTCACATTTCTGCTGTATTTCTATCTGTCATTTCATAGTTTTGTAGTCAGCCAACAGACACTGTGCTGCCACCTGTGTCAGTGGAGCCATCACGCATGGTGCAGCACCCAGCCCGATGCCTGAGCACTTCAGGTTATTGAGGCATGCAGCAACAAAAGCTCCACTACCACTCGTCTTCATCCATCTCTCTCCAAAGAACAATGTGTTGTGAATTATCTAGGCAGCAGTCTTACTAAAACTGAATAAAGCAGAGAAAATACAGCTAGAAAAGTGATGAAACACATTGTCATCCTAATTTAAATCAGTTTCATAAGATTTTCTTCATAAGCTGAAGAAAATATTAAAAATAGCAGGTATTTTCTTTGCAGATACTCACTGTGATTATCTCCTCTCCATTTATCCATTCATCTATCTACCTATCACGTCACTCCCTTGTCTCTGCTTATAAAACACTTATTTTCTCTAGTACTTTTCTTCTTGTCCCTCATTCTAAAAGTTTCAACTATTCTTGCTGTACCTGTCTTTTCTCTCAGCCTCTCTGTTTTCAAGAGGTAATTACCACATTTGAAGATCTTGTTCAGTGCTGCTAAAACATCCAGAAAGAATACCAGAACACTGCAGAAAAGAAAGATGGAAGAAAGAAAAAAGCTAGAGAAAACACAATCTTTCTTTTTAGAGACACGTGAAAATATTGAATATGACTGAAATAATTTTTTCCCTACCAAGGAGTCAACTGTGGAGGAAGATCTCCACTAACACTCAGATGTTCTTTTTCCACCCTCCACTCCCCTTCTCTCACTTCCCCCCAGGGTTATTTTCTTCCTTCACTACGTTTAAAACATCCCGGTCACCTCTCCTTTCTCTGGAGCACACAGATCCTGGCCTTAGGCCTCTTCCATTCTTGAGAGCCTTTTTATACTTGTAGTATTGCAATTTATAAAGAATTTGCCTCGGGGAAGTTCTCTTGGGCTTAAAAAAGATTATCTGATATTCTACTGACAAAGAATATCTTTCTTCCTCTCAGTCAAAGATGCTGAAAACAAACTAAAAGCTTCAAGAAATAGAACAGATGGTTGATCGTTAAAAAAAGACTGACAGCTATCTTTTGGAGAGCAGGGGGCTTATAATAAAGTCAGAATAGCCAAAATAATCAAACCATGTTAGGTCTTGCTAACAAACCTACACACACAAACCTCTCAGCTGATAAATGAGTAGGAGTTTTTGATATTGCAGAAATAGAAAAAGGGCAGGGATAACATTCAAGGTCTGGGATGCAATGTGGAAGGGACTTAAATGTGGGACAAAAATGACGTGTCCTTTGCTTTATTTTCCACTAAGAAGAATGATGCTAAACTGCCAGCAGAATTATAATTAGAATTGGAAATTGCTGTCTCTACATGTAGAAAGTGAACATAGACAGACTGAGGTGGCAGATGAAGTCCCTCGGGTGTATGTGGTCTCATCCATAATGTTAGGTCCAGTAGAAAGATTTTATAACTGATCTTCCAGCTTAAAGTGATACTGTCTTACTTTAGAGCAGTAAAAATAACCATGCAAAGGAAAGGTATTCAGGACAAGCATGATACAATCTGTCGAACATCATCCTTGAGTAGTACTATTGAACAGACAAGAAAGAGACATGAGTATAAGGAAATAGAATTTGAATTAAATAGTTTAGCAAAACACAAAAGGGTTTCCAGGGAGGGTTTTAGTCATGCAAAAGATCCCCCTTGGTAACATGTATTTTTTTAACAAAAGGTTAGTAATGGACTTGTTTTACCTGCTTTCAACAAAATGTATCTTAAAATAGTGTCTTATTGGAAATATGCAGGTTAAGATAGTGGAAATGGTTATTACGACAGGAATTATTAGAAAAGAAGGCAAAAGAGAAATAGAAACAGGCTTTATGGACAGGGTTGGGCTAAAGCTACTGATGAAGTCCTCAGAGACCTTCACAAACTGATTTCAGGCAGTAATGACTTGGGAACAAGAAAAAGAAATATAATAATTAAATTTACTGATAGTACAAATTGGAGAGACATCATTAATATTCAGGAAAATCAGAGTATCATACAAGTGGAACCGAATGACCTGGTCGACAGAGGTGACTGAGAAGGGATAAAATTTAATCATATAAAGTGCCATTTCATGCATTTGAAGACCAATGACAAGCCCCACTGATGTAAACCCAGAACTCATCAACTGAGAGTGACAGAGAAAAAGAAAGATTTAGTGTTTTAATCAATCACAGCATGACTATGAGCCTCAAATGCTGCTATGGTCATGAAAAAAGCAAATGCATCAGGTGAGGTATTCCCACTAAAAACAGGGAACCTATAAATACTTCTACATAAAACATCAGTAAGAGCTCATCAGGAATGCTGTGCACACTTTGATCACCCACATGCAAGAAAGATGAACTCAAGATGCAGAAAGTGCCAAGTGGTGCAGCTAAAATGATCAGGGGAATGATGAGCCTATCTTATACGAGGAAAATAAATGCACTTGGCTTGGTTAGCCTAGCAATACCAGGGAAAAAAAGAGGATATAATTGCCCTCTCCAAAAAATACTAGGGAAGAGAAGAGCTATTTAAACCAAAGAATGCTGCTGGCACAAGAACAAATGAGTGTAAGCAGTCATGAATAAATATGGGTTGAAATTAGATGAAGATTTGCGTGAGAAGAGTGAGGTTCTGGGACAGCAGTTTTTGGATGGAATCAGAGGGGCAAAATCTAATTAGTTTTAAAATGGATCTTCATGCATTTCTGAATGAAATTATGTGGTGTGTTTTCTGGCTTTAAAAATGGATCAGACTCAGAAGCTCTCTTCCATAGCTGTGGTTTTTGCTGCTATTTTAGACAATAAGCACATATGGCTGATTTTATAGTCATACAAGTTTTCAAGGGCCCCTCTATGTGTGATCAAGGTGTGCAGAAGATTTTTATGTACTGTAGATTTCCTGAATGTGTTCATGGAGCCACAGAAAAATCTTATGCAGGAAATTAACATGGACTGCCTGTGCAGTCCATCTCATCATCAATGTCATATTCTTAAATGTTCTGCACTGCTATAGTCACATGTTTAAGGTTTCTGTCACCTTTCTTGAGAAACTATTTCAGGGTCCAGTTGACCCTTCTTAGTCGCATATTACAATTTCAGATTTATACTTTCCTGAGATCAATTTGCAGTGATTCCCCTATTCTTATCTTCTTCAGGAGGTGCAAAACATTTCAGCTACTTCTCAACATTTAATCAGTATTTAGACATTTACATTTCCCTCATAAGTTACCTAACCATCCATCACTACTACAGCTCTCACTACAGTTTTCATAATTCTGTTGTCAAAGAAATCAATGATATTCTGGCTAATAGCACTCTAAGGGTAGGAGAGTGCATTTGTCTAACATTTCACTCTGAAAGCTATTTTTTTAAATGTAATTCTGAGACTTTTTCCTTTTTTAAGTTAAACGCAATCCCTGGTGAGCTCTGAGACCAACACCTGCCTATTAACAGGCATTTTCCTCCACAATAACCTGTGTGACTTCACTAGCAGAAAATCTGATCTGATATTGCAAACATCTTTTCCTGAAATAGCTGGCTCTGACCTGAAAGCACCTCTTCCCTGCAGAAGGTGTGCCAGAAAAAAGTCAAAGAAACAGTTTTTACTCATGGTACTTCTATGAAGGAAAAAAAACAGTGAATCTTTATATATTTTCAGATCTTATTTTTTTCTTTCATTCTTTACAACTGGACATGAACACCACTACATTAAGAACAAAACTATGTCAGAACACTGTGGAAGGGGAAGAGAGATGGAGCAGCTCATTCTCCCTCTACATGAGCCATCTCAGAGCCAGCACGGAGTCCACCTTGAGGCTTAGAAGATGGAGGCCGTGGTGGTAAGGACAATCAAAAGTAAAGGTGTCAGGTATATGTCAGGTTCATTTTCCCCCTGAAAATAGTTTTAGATGTCAGTGGTGATGCAGTAGATTTATTGAATAAGCTTACTGGGACATTTCTCCACATTATCCTATGAATCTTAAAAAGTACAATACTTAATGCCTTTTCTTTTCTGCTTAGAACTCTTCAGAAAACAATTAGTCTTACAGAATACCCAGGAAGGAAAACCAGGTAAGTTTTGCTTTGCATGAGAAAAGTTATGTGCTGCATCATCAGCATTTTCTGCAAATGATATAGACTTCTATATTTATATTGCTGTTCCTAGAGCCCAGGTACATAATTACTGCAAGAAAGTATATAGTATATAGTATATAGAAGACACTTTTTCAACAAAATACATTGTACTTCAGGCACAAGTCAAGCAACAATTGTTCTGCATATAAGAAAATAAATTTCTGCAAGATTTATTCATTTTTTCTAGCCCCAAAAGCAGCAGCATTTACTTTGTTGAAACTTCCTATACAAATATTTTACTTCATGAATTCCCTTTTTTGTCTTTTCATTTCATTTTGTGCTGAATGTCTGTTTTATTGGTGTTCACCAGAAGATAGGTAAACACTATTATTGAGAGAGAATGTTAATGAGAATAGATTTTTTTTTTGCTGGGTAATATTTTATTTTTTTGATAACTGCACTGCAATATATTAAACATGCACAATGCTTTTGATTTACACTATCAAAGAAAGCAGATCCTGCTATCCTTGTTAACAGTGATTAATACCATACTTCCCCCTTATTTTTTTTCAACTGTGTGTGATTGCACATGGACTAAAATCTTAATTGTCTGAGGAAGTCTAGTAGAATCGGGACTTAATCAATTAAGTTGCAAAATATAGGGGACACAGAGAACTTTGTTTCTTATTTCCTTTAGACAGAAGTTGACTGCTACAAATTACACAAGCTGAGTTTTGCCCTCCCTTTGAGGATTTCGCAGAGCTTAAACTTTCTGCTAAATTTGTTGGGTTTCTGTTTATTGATAAACCAATATAAGACGTGTCTCTGACAACCAGTGAGTCTCTAAGTTTTGTGTAATAAACACATAAAACTGACTGCATGGTTTGTCTTTCTAAAGAGTGATAGATGGAAAATGAATCAAGTTAAAAATATTGTGACCTGGTTGTTTGAAAGGGACTATGTTAGACCTAGATTTCCAGTTAATGGAACATCTTTATATCACTCCATCGTGGTTGTTCTGTTAAAGAAATAAATAATAAGCTTTGATTTATGGATATACAGATCAGAAACAAATCGCCTACTGGTAACAGCCTCTGCAATGTTGGTTCACATCCAACATGCTATGTAAGAGATTTAAGTATCAGTTACTTTTACTCAGATTTGTGTTGACTTCCAGTATGATTCTGATACTAAAAATCTGAAGGAAGCTGTTGCTCTGTTGCATGCAAAGAGAAAGACAGTGGTTGGTTCTACGGTAGTTTGGTAACATATGATATCCAGGGGAACACCAGACTTCAAAAGATGGATATCTCCAAGTATCTCCCATTCCCTATTAAATAATCAGTTCAATTACTCATTGAAGACGCTTTATTGTTTAACTAGGTGCCTATGTGTACACTTTAATCAACCTCAAATTATTTATCCAGAATAGCTAAGTATTTGGTCATATAATTGACTGAGTTATACAGCTAATATAAGAACAAAATATACACAAATAATATGGAAAATATACCAACTATAGATATAATAAGCTTTATATAATGATAAATGGTTGGTAAACACCTTTTTTATTTCAGGCTTAGTAGACAAGTTGTCTCTTGTGACTGTCTTTAGTCACTCAACACTTTCCTTATCTAAAACCAAGAAAAGATCTTGATTTTCATGTCTTTCTGGGAGACAAAATTATCACCCTACCTCCAAAAATTTTTTACCACGTTGATTATTACTCCCAACACCATATTATTTTCTTCAAGGAAATGCATGCCAACATGGTGGAACAACCAAAATAGCATTAAAATGTAAAAGGAGATCAGAAAGTCTGGTACAGCAAAGGCCATTTACATGTTACTGAGCTCATCGCCACTTGGGGCAAATCCTTTGCTCTGACGGAAGTTGGCCTATGGCGGTGCTGCTACTAGCACCTCTCCCCTGTTTATCAGAAAGAGCAGAAACAGCCAAGTTTTGCTATGAAATATTCATTTATGATGGATCTGCCTGTTCTATCCTGTCAAGTGGATGACTGTCAGCCTCAAAGGCAGCTGTACATGTAAATTAATCACTCTGTTTTTATCAACAGCAAATGCATCTCTGGAGTATCTTATTTTCTTTTTAAAAAGAGGAAAATAAAAGTCTATCACTTTTCAGACATCACTAAATGCAAGTATGAAGCTGAATTGTCTGTAGGAGATTTGTGCTGGAGATATTTTTCCATCACTTTCTATCAGAAAGGTAAGAGCAACAGAATAAAAAAGCTTACCTTTAGGGGAGAAAGTAAAGCCTCTCTCCAATTTTTTGTCTTTCCTTGTGATCCAGTCTTAGCAGCAGAGCTGCTAAACCATATTGGCTGAGTCCTTGCTGGTAATGTTCCCTAATGCAAGCAAAGATACTGGCGTGAAGTGTTTTCTCCAAAAGCAGATCTGAAAATTTTCTTGTAAGAATCAAAATTAAAAACTCATACTGAGAACTAATGATTGCTACTGGGGGTAAAAAAATAGGACAAACCAAAATGAGCTTTAAAGAATTCAATTCTTCCTTAGACAGCAATGATACTATGTCAAAAGACATACCTTTGCAAGCAAACACACTGATTAATTTCTTTTGAAACTGAAAAACAAACCCAACCCCCCTAGTTCATCATGATTTTATATCATTAGAACTGTGAAACAGTTTGGGTTCTTACTGTAACACAATCTATACAGGTGCTACTGAGCAGCTGTATCTCGCTGTGTAGATACCTGTAAAATCTTGCTGATTTTGGCATACTTAAGACAGAGGTATTTGAACCCAAAAGCATAATGTCTTTGCATCTTTCTTCCCTCTTAGCAGCCTCCAGTCACTGGAAATGTGCTTCAGAGCGGCAGTGTACAGGGAGACAGGGCACAGATGAGGAATTGTTGGATCACTTCAGTTTCTTGCCAAAGCCTTCAAATAAGCAGTTTCTAAAAGTTCTTGTCCAAAATTGGTGTAAAGAGAAGTGGTACTAGTGAGTCATGCCTGATGGGAAAATGATTCTTTTAATATGGAAGAAGTTCATTGCTGCAAAGTAATAGCAACTGTGCTGTTACCAACCACTTCAGGAAGAATGTAGCTATTTGTTTCGAACATTTTCTTTTCTTTTTTTTTTTTGCCTGTAGAGCCCTAAAAATTTTTAGTACCTTTTAGACATTTTTATGTGTTGCATAATATATAGGCACTTTTCCTTTTTTTTTTTTTTCTTCTTTTTTTTCCTTTTTGGTTCATTTATTTCAAACAACAAAGAAAGTGCTCCACAATTTTTCATATAGCCTTTGCAGTTGTCCATTGGTGCCCACAGAATCACTGGTCACTTCCTAAAAACCACTGACTTAGGCAGATTCAATACTAGAATTCACCTTGCTTTTACTTTTTTTCACCTCTCTGACACAACTATAGCAAGCCTTCTTAAGTCTGAAATCTGTGAATAGAAATAAGTAGTTCCATTAAGATTTAAAGATAAAAACCAATAAGATAGAGAACAGAGGAGCCAGACTGCTCCTGGAGAGGCGAGGGAGCACACTGAGCCAAGTGCTCAGGAGCAGCTGTGAAGAGACGTCTGTTGCTTGGCCATTAGAATTTCATGTTTTTCTTTGGCACAATCAGGCAAGCGAGTACTGTCCTAGCCACAAGGCTGTACAATGGCACTTTTAATAATCAGAAACAAGAGCTTTTTGTTCATAGATGAGAAAGCTGGTAAACTGCAGAAAGGTGAATGTGCAAAATCTGTGGAGGTATGGTTCTTACAGAGCATACCATTTTACATACCTTTTCCCTACATTTGAACATGAGATCTCCCTTAGCCTGACCATCCACTGCACAATCTCAGTGTGGCACTGAAGAGTATTCTGGAGTGCCCTTTGTATTTTCACTTGATACCACAATTATTGTGTCTTTATCTACTGGATTTAAAATCACCATGTCAAGTATTGATTTCTAGCATCACAGCTTGGGTGATAGATTTAACCATTCAATCATCCTTAACAGCCAATTCTACACCTTTTTCTGCTGTCTCTATTGCTGATTGCATTATAAACCACCATAAAATTGCTAGGATTTCTCTGTGGATTTACGGAGCAGTACTGAAGTAATGTGAATGCCCGAATGCAGATTGCCATAATGAATTGAAAGCTGAAAAATGGGGAAAGAGTAAGGAAACAAAGACACTTTCAGGTATCTCAGGCTTAATAAAAATTACTTCCAGTAATTCTTAAAGTACGCAGAGTTCCCAAACCAACAGATGAATTTCAAAAATACATTTTTCATCCCAGTAATTTCCCCTGTTACGTCAAACAGCTTTTTTTTCACATGCAAAGTGATGTACCAAGGCTTAAAGCAGCATTACAGTTTCTTTGTGCTACCTTATTCTGATATTTTCCAATAATTATCAACCAAGACTCGCAATCTAAGGATGCTTGTGACTGTATGCAGAACTGGGTGACAGGCCTGGAAGGACAACTCATGGAGAGGTATCTAGAATTTGCAGTCTTGTGGCAGGGATTTGCAGGCTGGGAGTCAGGACAAGCAGCCAATGAGGTTAGATACCTGTTGGTCACTGGAAGAGGGAGCCTGAGATGGGGACAGGGTGTCTCATCCCTCTTACAGACAGCATTCCACCAACCTACTGCCTGGCACAGAGGGCCGAGGCACTGCAGATTAATTTGTACTCAGTGAAAAACACCATGGCAGTTCTTGTTGAGAAAAGCCATATCTATTCTTCCAGGTAGAAAAAGGGCTTTTTCAACCCTTTCATACTGCTCTATCCCACTTACCTACCTTTGAAAACAATGAAGGTGTATGCTGTCTTTATTTAGGTCTTAAAAGAAACTGCCTTTTTTTTTTTTTTTTTTTTTTTTTCCTTCTGTAACACAAAATTATTAAGAAAAATATTTCCAATTTCTGGGGGAATTTATGACACGGGGAAATCTGATGGAAGGGAAATCTACAGGACTCTGTAAGTGTCTTTCTACAGTGTCACTCCTGAAAAGTATTGGGCTGCATCACATATCTTCACCATCTACATAGTAATGGAGTAAGAGAGGCTGAGGTTTAATCTCAGCGTTTCGGTGGGATCATGTGTGGGCATTATAGACAGCTTTAACAACAGCTGTGAGGACCTTAAACAGCTCCTAATTTATTACAACACACAATCTACTACTTCTATTTCAGCACAGCAAACAGTTACAGCAAACTATTTAACATCTGGTTTCTTAGCCTGAAGAATGTAGCCTAACACAGGCAGAGCCATGACCAATACACATCCAGATGAAGAGTTAAGGGTAAAGAACTGTTACGGGAATGTAAAAAAGATTTTAATGAAATTTTAAAGTATGCAAATGTCCTTTCTCTGTATTAATATTCTCTTAAAGGAGTCATTCCCTCTCGGCCTTCCTCATTTCTGGAGATGCTGGTATATAACCCTCTAATTTGGTTAACTTTTTCTAAATCCCAGAATCCTCTCCATCTTCTTGGAATCTTGGGAGCTGCCCAGGGAATGAAAATATTCATTGCATACTCATGTGGAAATGCTCCTTAAATATATGTTGGCATGATTAATTCGTAACTTGAGCTAATTTCTGCCGAATTAAAACACCTGCAGCAGGGCCCTTATAAAAGTTTCCACAGACATGTTATCTTTTACACGGTTGTATTATCTTTTATACAGGGTTCCATCACTACTTCATGTAACAGGAAAAACTATTGAATTATAGCAGTGTAGAAAAGCATGAGACAAACTATTTTAAAGCATATGACCAGTGTCAATCTAAGTCTTTTCCAGTGTCCATTGAAGTTGAAGGAGAAAATTCCTTTCATGCCAGTAAGTTCTGGCTTAAATCTGGTGAGCCGGGAAACAAAAGTTCCTTAAAAGCAGAAGCAGGAATGAAAAATCAATGGCAGTGTGTGTGAACGAGTGACAGGATCAAGGAAGTTATTCATTTTAGTTGTTAAACAAACAAGCCAGTACACTCAGTCCAATGCCAGTGTCTCAGTTCAAGCCTTGATGGTGGTGTATGTTCTTTTAATCCCAGTGATTAATGGTGGCTTCAGTCAGAAGAAGGAATCATTAATGCAGACGTGGGATAGTCCGACTGTAATTCAGAGCAGGTAGAAGTATGATGCATGACTACCTCTTCACAAAGCGTAATAGAAAATATTAGCTGAACATTGTGAAACATTTATATCTGCTTTTATGTATTGTGTTTTCTTTTCATTTAGGACTTTAGCAGATAATTTATATAAAAATGCTTAAGGTAGGGCCTTTTGCATATTATCACAATGTTAGTTTATAGCTACATTGAGACACTGTTACTACATTTACCATTTTTATAATGAGGTTTTATTACCCCACTCTCTGGCAAACTAGAACAAGTTTGTAATTAGTACTATAAATACTTATAAAAGATTGCAGTAGACATAGTTACATTTTGGAAGTTTGCATAAACATTGCTTTATTCATTGTGTCTACTTTTTCCTTGCAAATTATTTTTTTAAATACTTTTTTCAAAAAAAAGCCCGGCACATTTCAGGAGGTTTCCAAAGACTGATTAAACTGGAAGTGACAGAAAGATGCCAAAATCAAGTGTAAATGTATTCCACTATAAGCCCTTTTTCGTATTTCACACAAGTGTCCAGAACAACTGACAACATTCACCAATAAAACCTTTATTACAGCTACTTGTAATACTTCAGCAGCAAAATAAATGATCAAAAAAGGAAACATTCATTCCTTTTTTTTCATTACTCCATCTCATCTATTACTTTACTGAAGAATTTGTCTTATATGGATCTTTTTCTGTTCTGATGCATGGAAGTAAAACACCTTGGGAAAATTAAATCTTTCTAAAGGTAACTTTTTTTCTGTAACAGCAAAGCAGTCGTTTGAAATCTGAACTGTGTAAGAGCAAGGTTACCCTATGGTATGATTATTCGTCAGGAAGAGCTGATAAAATGATATAACATTTTGTGTGCAGATCCTGTGAATGATTTCCATATTAAAACTATTCAGTTCATGAGTTAAGAAAAAGAGTTTTTTGTTCTTGGCTGCCAGCTTGGAAAACCTGATATTGATCTGTGGATGAAACTTGTTTCTCTAAAACTCATCTGCATTAGTGAAGGCAATCAATTACCATATCCCTCAGGCAGGGACGTTCTGCGTCTGGCTGGGAGATAGGCTTTGTAGTAAATAGCCATGGCACCTCGCTGCAGGCAAAAGACCCCTCATAAGGGCAGCCAAGAGACCAATGTTGCCCAAGCAAGCACCAGCACCTCGGGCTGACCTCTGTGCTGGTATCATTGGTCTCTTGGCTGCCCTTGTGAGGGGTCTGCTGGTCTCTTTCAAACCTCTTGACTCTGACTCTGAGTTCCTGTTGGTCCTCCATGCTGCCTGCCTAGATTGGAGCCTCTCCTCATCACTTTCTCTTTTATTTTCTTCATGCTTACGACAGCAGTACCCAGCTCCTGAGGCTCCATAAAAAAGACGTGGTTTACTTCTAACAGCAATGTTTTTCAGCACATAGTTTTGTCCCAAGCCATAATATATGTTTCTGGACAAAAACCAAACAAGCCCTTCAATGCAAAAATAAACAAACAAGCACACTTTTTGTGTGTGTGTTTGTGGCTATTTGGCGGTTGCAATTCTGCTATTAGCACAGTACAAAGCACAGTGTTCAGAGCTTTTTGATTTAATTTAAACAAAAAGATCATAACATTTCTTATGAAAACTCCGTACGTTCTCAGACACCATCTTCCTATTTAGGCTGCATCTCAGAAGCACGTGAGACCAATCCTGGGGTATACAATAGGATTTTTGCTGCCATACATTATTTTAGCCCCCAGATAATACATGTCAAATATCCACTGTGCCCAAGACATTTCTGGGTAACTGAAAGATTACATCAGCCTAATCCACAAATGTTTGGAATAGTATTGTTAATGTCTTCAGTGGGAAAAGTGTCAGATATTTTACAGAAACAGATTAAATATTTTCTGTGGCTTATTAATAGATGGCTTTAACCAAGGGAAATTCTGTGATCCCTTTTAAATGAATTTGTCTTTTGTTTTGGTTTTTTTTGACAGAGTACTTTGAATGAACTCTTGTACTTTTATAGAGAGCTGAACATAATCCAAGGGTATTTGACCTGCTGTGTTTGGGACGGCTGCAAAGTGTTTAACAGTGAAGCAAGTTTAGCTTGAAAATCTTCAGCTTCTTTTTCCTTTCTTTTTCTTGCATCATCTACAAATGAAATATATAGTTTTATCGTGTCTTGACAATTCACATGATAAATCCAAGACATGTAAATAATGATCACATTTCCTAGGATTTAAAGGTTGCGTTTTTTTTTTTTACTCTCATATTTAGATCTAATACAGCTCAAAGGATCAATGTTCTGAACCAGAAAACAGGAAGGAATATTAATCAAATGTGAAAAGTTTGCTATAAGAACAGCCTCAGAAAATGTTTTTAAATATCACTTGTCAAGCACACCATTATTTCTTTGGCTTATTTTAGGCCAAATTTTTGAAGAAATGGATAGTAAATTTCAGTTTCAAACTACACCATGTTCATGTGTACTCTAGGGCTTCTTGGTGGGTAAAGAAAAATTACTTACTATTTGTGTTACAGAGAGCTCATTCGTACTCAAGGGACTAGAACTGTTTTGTGATTATTTGCTGTCACCTACAACAAAAGGCTACTTGCATATCCTGGCTGAGGAGGCTGATTCTTAGACCTATGTTTCTGATCTACATTTTTTTAATTGTTAATTAGAGGTCATTATTATGTGTCCGAGCAACAGCTGGCCTCAGAGGCTGACCAACATTCTGCCTGTGCACTTTTCTGTGGTGTGACTTCAGGACACCTACACAGGTCCCATTCCTGGAACCCACTGGCAAGACCACCCTCTATGTACTGTTTTGAGCTGTCTGAGGGACACCAGCTCCCACTGTTTGGGAATGGTTTGGGTTGGAAAGGACCTCAAAGATCATGCAGTTTCACCTCCCCTGCCATGGGCAGGGACATCTTTCACTGGGTCAGGTTGCTTAAAGCCCCATCCAACCTAGCCTTGAACACGTCCAGGCATGGGGCATTAGCAACTTCTCTGGGCAACCTCTTCTGATGTTCCACCTCTACTACAGTAAATAACTTTTTGCTTATATCTAACTTAAATATACCTTCCTTCAATTTAAAGCCATTACTCTTTGTCCTATCACTACGTGCCCTGCTAAAACGTTCCCTCTAAAGTTTTCTTGTAGGCCTCCTTAGGTACTAGCAGGCTGCTATAATATGCAGCTAGAGCGTTCTCTTCTTCAGGCTAAACACCCCCAACTGTCTTAGCCTGTCATCATAGAAGAGGCGTTTTATCCCACTGATCGTCTTCATGGCCCTCTCCTGGACCCAGTCTGACAGTTTCATGTCTTTCCTGTCCTGAGGGCTCCAGATCTGGATGCAGCACTCCAGGTGAGGTCTCAACAGAAGAGAGAAGGAGGGCAGAATCACATCCCTTAATCCGCTTGCCACAATTCTTTTGATGCAGCCCAGGACACAGCTGGTCTTCTGAGCTGCAAATACACATTGCTGTCCCACTTTGAGCATTTCACCAAATGACACCCCCAAGTCCTTCCCAGTAAGGCTGCTGTCAATCCCTTCATCCCCCAGCCTGCATTGATATTGGGAATTGGCCCGATCAAGGTGCAGGACCTTGCATTTGGCCTTGTTGAACCTCATGATGTTCAAACAAACTTACTTCTTAAGTTTGTGGAGGTCTTTCTGGATACCGTCCCTTCCCTCCAGTGTGTTGAACACACCACACAGCTTGGTGTTGCTGGCAAACTTGCTTTGTGTCTGTTCAATCCCACTGTCCATGTAACAGACAAAAATGTTAAACACCGCTGGTCCCAAAACTGAACCCTGAGAAGCAGCACTTGTCGCTGACCTCCACTTGGATATCAAGCAGTTGTTCACAACCCTTTGAGTGCTGTCATCCAGCCAGTTCCTTTTCCAGTCCATCCATCAAATCCAAGTCACTTCAATTTAGAGACAAGGTTGTTGCGTGGGATAGCATTGAATGCTATGCAAAAGCCCAGGTAGATGACATCGGTTGCTCTTCCCTTATCAAGAATTCTGTAATCCCATCATAGAAAGCCACTAAGTTCATCAGGCACGAGACAACATTTGTGAAGCCATGTTGGTTGTCACTTGCTACATTCTTATTTTCCATGTACCTTAGCATGGTTTCCAGGAGGATCTGCTCCATGATCTTGCCAGGCACAAAGGGGATACTGACTGGCCTGCAGTTCCCCAAGTATTCTTTATTTCTCTTTTTAAAAATAAGGGTTATTTTTCTCTTCTCCCATTTCTCAGTCAGTGAGAAATTCATTGTTCTGCCATGACTTCTCAAATCAAATGGATAGTGGTTTAGCAATTTCATCTTCCAGTTCTCACACACCTTCAGTTTCCTCAGACGATCTCGAATCTGATCCTCTCCTAAACTCTCCCAGTCCCTGTCTTTGCCTTCTGCACCATCAGTGCTGTGGCTAGAGTGCTTGCTTGTGAAGACAAAAAGGCAAAAGAGTAATTGAGTACCTCAGCCTTATCCGTATCTTGGGTACAAGGTCTCTCATTTCCTGCAGCATCACTGCATCCATTCTATTTTAAGGTGCTAAGCCATCTTATGATTATCCAGCACAAGAGTTTTTCTGACCTCTGCCGGGAGAACAAATGAAACCCTGCTGGTGGTGAGATCCCAGTGTACAGCAGCCTCATTTCTCCTCCTTTGTCTCACACAAGAATATCTTCGTAAACACATAACTGCCATTTGTTTTTGATGGGCTACTAATTTGCTGTCAGAAGGGCTTATTCCGTCTTTGTCTTCTCTTCCCTCACCCTAAAATGCATTTCTGCAAGAAGTAATTAAGCATTTACTACTGAAAATGAGCAAAGATGGTTCACTGAGTACAGAAAAAAAAAAAAAAATCTCACATTCTGTATAGCAAGTTGACAAATCTGCTTTCCTTTTCCACTTTTATAGAGCTCGTAAGTTGCTTAACAGTCATTAATAATATTTACTTCTCTCATATGTCCTTGTTAATTAGTTAAGGTCTTATAGGATTAATGATTTAGAAGAGTAGCTTTAAGGATCAGTTGACTGTTATTCAGGAAGGCTGTAAGTATATTATAAATGAAAACTGGACAAATATTTTGTCACACGACTGTGTTGGGTGATGATTCCTGAAAACTCTGATTTTGTGCAGCTATTTTTCTTAACTTTCCCATGTGGAATTACAATTATTAAATCACACCTCAAATTATGCACCAAAAATAATTTCAATCTCTGAATCAATTGTGGATGTTCAATATTCTGAATTTGAGTTAATATGATTTACAGAGAAATATCACATATATTTATGTTTGACAGCACAGTCATGATTCTTCCCACCAAAACCCTTGCATAAAACATTTGCAAATTAACATGTATTTCATTTTTTTCCTCTCAATCTAAAAAAAACTGTGCTTGTGGTTTACTGTTTCAGTGAATTAAATTTGTGTATTAGTTCCTCAAGGAAAAGGAAAACTGTAGGAAAAGAAGGTGTTACTAAAATACAAACAGATATTTTACAGGTTTTTGGTCTTTTTCCAGAACATCTAGAAAATGAAAGAACATTTCAAAGTACAGAAAACATTCTCACAAAAAAACTTGCTTCATAATTTTTTCCTTGTAGCAACGTAAAAGCAATCACTATTCATAGGTGTTTCTTTGTAAAGTTTTTTGTGAAATTTATTTGTAGCGGAACCACTGTATTTTATCAGAGTATCATTATTTTGATATCATATTATTCACCTCCATAAGTATATATCGTTGCTTCAGAAACATCCGTTCATTATTTAATCAAGGTCCCTTTCCTTCAAATGAGTCATATTTAACTTTATTGCTATATTTAGAGTATTTGCTAGGATTATTTGGCACTTGTAAATCATGTGGTCAAATCTTTTCTGGGCTAGGGTTTTATTTGCAAAGTAACACCCTTCTCATCTCAACAACTTTTTTGCTGAGATTCATAATGTGAAATTCAACCCAGCTCTCTTCTTCCTTGTCCCGCACTGGCATTCCAACAGTACGTGGCTATGCATCTTCCACCCATCCACAAATTCCCAGGGAAAGCACACAGTGTGTGCCTTGATCTCCGCTGTGCCCATGCCCGTGGCTCAGCCAAGACCCTACTTGTGCTCTCTGTGCAGTGAATCAGTGGTCTGCACATAGAGTGGTGGCAAGCTGCCTTCTCAAGTTACATATTGCATTTAATAACACTCAAAGGGTTTTTAATGACTATTCCATTCACCAGCTGCAATACAACCTGTCTTGCTGACAGTCAGTAGCACTTGCAGTCGCTTACCTTTCTACACCTTTTTGTTTTAGATTTTGTATTCTTGGCACACATGTGTCAAGAGGTGTAGGTGGAGGCAGTGTCTGTGATTTGGCAGTGCCAAAGAGCAAGATATTCCTGCAGAAGAGGCAATACCCTGGCAGCAGCAAGTGAGATGTCCAGACCAGTTCTTCCTTGGTATTTTATAGATTTAACAGAAAAAATATAATGCCAACTTGTTTCTGCTGTCTGAAACCAGGACTGACATGTATTAGACAGAAGAATTTATGCACGGAATACGGATGGCTATGCATAGTTGAAGTGGTTCACCTCATCTTTGTAGGTACTTTCTACTATCTAACACTTAGCTGAGGTGAGTTAAATTTCAATGACTAATAATCTTGGTCAGTGTATAAGAGAATGATCCCTTCTCTGAGAGACCCAAAACATATCCTATTTCAAGGCAAGCAGACCGTCAAATTTAAGTGCATGAGTTGATAGGCTGGAAGAACTTATCCACATCCTTCTTTGGGGCTCTGTATGCAGAAGGACTGGGGAAAGGAAGATGCATTTTTCTTCCAAGTATCACATTTCTTCAGTATAAGTCCCGGCTCCATGAAACGTACCTACAAGCTCCCATGTGTTTTGCCAAAGACACGTCTGTGTAGCATTTTTGTCTTTTTCCACCAAGTTTTTAAGTCCATCTACTTACAAGGATTAGTTATGCACTGAATGATTTGGGCTGCTTCCAAACTATAGCAAGCACTGCATGCGAAGTTACAGCAGCTTAATGTGAGCCATTTATTAAACTTTCAAAATTGGCTAAGAACCAAATGCTGACTCAAATGCTGGATTTTTTAGCAAGGTGTTTATAAGATCTTGGTGTTGAGAACAGAGAGAAAAAGAGATGTTTGGGAATGTGAATATGGTGAAAGCTGCAGGTAATTAGCATCAAGTAAGTAACACAAAAAATCACATGCAACATTGTAAATAGCAGTGCTAGACAAATTGAGAGAAGCCTCACTGAAAATGTCTGTGAATTTGTAAATATTTGTCAGACGTAAGCTCACTTTGTTTTACGGGTAGTCAAGGAACTGAGTTGCAACTTTCAACTTTATAACTGTTTTCTTATTGTGAACAATACCTCTGATTTCTATATTTTTGAATTTCAAGGTCCTAAAGTCTCCAGAAACTGTTCTGAATGAAGAATAAGGGTACTGTTAGGGAAGCTACTGCACCATAACCTTTCTACATGGAGGTCTGATAAGCTTAGTAAAGGTCCTTGTCTTCTGAAAATCTTCACTGAACAATATAATTAGAAAAAAAACACCAACATTTTATTCAGCAAATTACACATAGGGCTTATAGCATTAATCAGGAAATTCATATGAGCCAAACACTTGGCATAGGGCTAATAACATTAATGAGGAAGTTCATATAAACTAAACACTTGATATATATGACATAGAGTCTTGAAACTTGTGCACTTTGCTGCAGAAATAACGTGTTGTACTTTTGCTCAATAATCTCTTGTAACCATAAAATTTCTAGGTTACAAAATCAATTTTATTTGTTGTAAAAAAATTCAAATGTCTTGAAATTTTGAAGAATTTTGAAAGCATATATTGGAATAATTTGGTTTAAAATTCCCTCATGATGTGTGTGACATCATCAGCTTGGATGGCCCTTCAACCAGCAGTCAGTCTGTGAACATTTCTAACTGCCATGGATATTTCCTATTTTGGTTGCAAACTGGAGATAGATGTTTCCACCTTGGGAAGAAAACTTAAATAATGAATTTTTTTTGTAAAGTTTCCTTTACATTTGATGTCAGAAGAACAGAGAAATAGGGACAGAGGAAGATTTCCTTTTTTTTTTTTTTTTTAAAATCTGTCTAATAACCAGCTATCTCAACAAAGTAATATATCACTACTGTGACGGAGTTTGCAATCAGAATTTTATTGCTGTTCAAAAACACGATTGAATTGTTTCTTTTTAATTTACATGATATGAAAACTTAGATATTTGCATTTATTCTCTTTATAAAACTCTAAACAAATTAATGTCATGGAAGGCCATAGGAGGGAATTTAAACGCCAGATGAAGCAGAAGTCCTTTTAATCTACTGACAGTTCTCGTCCACTTCTGTAGCTAAACTGTGATGACAATTTTCTTATGTGAGTGAAAGCTGCAGACATTTAGACTACTTGAACTATATTTAGATTTAATAAAAAGGGCAAAGTCATTTATTGAAAAGCTAGTATGAGCAAACCCTTTTAGTCATATTAGAAAGGTAAAACATCATTATGGAGACCAAATACTTTTCTCAGCACAACTGCCTAACTTCTGTTATTACCTACTAAAAGAACAACTGTATATAACAAAAATAAAGGATGCCTTTGAGTTACTAGAGGTGTAATCTAAAAACTTCAGAATATGATGACAGGAACTTAAGTGTGGCTTTTACTTAAATTACCAAAATCAAAATTTAAGAGAGATTGCATAATAAAAGTATAATCTTGTTTTCATCATTTCATTCTTTCTTTCATTAACTTGGACTGTAAAAGAATGACTTTCAGAAGAAATGACAAGTAAAATGCTGCCTTCGACACTCCCCAATAAAGACAGTGTAAAAATGCCATACTGACAATGTTCTTGAAACACATGAAGCATCAGAAGAGTGGAAGATGAACAATACACAAAAAAAATGCATCATATCCCTATACTAATTGGTTTTGCAACTTTTACGGGAAAAGTGAAACATTGAGGGTGGAGAAGTTGCTGTATTTTATCCCAGAGTGGTTGAACTAGAAAATCTGGGTAAGATTTTGTGTATGAAGTGATCCTGTACATCTGTTGGGATAGTTTTCCTAAATAGCAGATGTGGTTCATAAACACTAATAGAGTCTGCAGCACACAACAGAGATGGAAAAATAATGTCAAATTCTGAATTCAGTCCAGTATACTTGAAAAGTAACTACACAGACAGAAGTATATCAACATTAGTGTGAAATCATAGTAAGAACAAATTTATTCCCAGAAACATCTGCATAGATATAATTCAAGACATATTTTTAAGGAAAGACAGACTCTTTCTGACTTTCAGACCTTCTCTTCTTACCCAGGTGTAAAGCAGACATACAGATTACATATCGGCCCCTTAGCAAAACCCCTCAATTCCCAAACAAAAGTTCTAAAAGCTTTTCCAAAGAAATTAATACGGAAATTGCTGTGGTAGTATCAATACTCTTAGAACAAATTCATCATTACTGGGAAAATGTGCAGCTTTTAGTGCCAAGAAGAATGTTTACCACTGTGATTGCCATTACTGAAAATTCTGAAGTGAGCCTAAAACAGTAAGCACTTCTCTCAGTATTTCCAGGGCTCAGTTTATAATGACCTAATATTGTTCTCTTAAGATAACACCACTTTAAGTGCTTTCCTAACTCAGTTCAAAAATGTAATTTATATTGAAATTAACTAAGTTATAGTTTTGTGTAGAGTTCTTTGGTTGTTACATTTATCATCATTCCTGTAGCGAAAGCTAAAAGTTAAAATGGCCGCATTTCTGACTTTATTTCCTTCTAACAACAAGAACTTTTTTTTCTGGAATATTGCATAAATAGAAATTAGACTTGTTCCATTCAAATGCTTTCTGCATTAGATATTTTTCTGCTCTCTTCTTCTGCCCCCTGCATTAACAGGATGCTTGAAAGCTCTGTAAGTGCTAAAATATTTGCAACACCATGTTTCAAGTTGTAACTGAGGGAAAACGGTGTTGTATTTTCATCTATACTGTGAGCTTTGCAAAAAAAAAAAAAAGAAAATGAGTCTTCAAAAAGTATCTTCATTTTTCTCTTTGCATTTTCTCTTTTAGTCCTAGCTGGAAAACATTATGAAATTCAGCATTTTAATTTCCCTTTCTTGATTTTTCTTTCTTTTTCTTGGACTTTTTTGTAGTGGGTGGCATAGAACTTACCAGTGCTTTTGTATAACTGCATTTTCACATGCAGTGACAATAACGTCTAGTGGTACACAATTATTCATATTCTTTCATTTGGTTGCATAGTAGACTTCATAGGTCTCATAGCTAATCTTCAGGTGAGAGTATGTAAGAGGCGCCAGAAACCTGCCTATGCTAGTTGTTCTGTCAGCAGTCCTCATTCGACTAGAGACATTCCCATTAGGTTGATCCTGGCAGATCCTTTCTGTGACAGCTTGAAGAACTCTGAGATGATGTCATCCTTAAAGTAGCTGGTGTGTGATCAGCATTGCTCTATGCACTTGGAGAGATGTCTCTGATAGGAGACACAGCCTCTGGCTATGAAACAGCTAGAGAAACTTCTCCTCTTAGAGTGCAGAGGAGTCAAAAGTGCTGATTTCCTATTCTGGCACCTTCCATTTCTCGGTCATTCTAGCTGAAATACTTGTGAGTTTCTAGACCACACAGATAGAAAAAGGTGTGGCACATCCAGGACAGCTGGTTGTCCCCACATGCTGAAAAAGCAGTTAAGCAGAAATGCTCATAAGAACAAATGAGTGTAATGAGTAAATGAGAAGTCATTTAGTAGATCATAGAATCATAAAATGATTTGGGACGGAAGGGAGCTTTGAAATGGGCAGAGATGTCTTTCTTGAGATCAGGGTTCTTAAAGCCCATCCAACTTAACCTTGAACACTATCATGGATAGGGCATCCATGGCTTTTCCGGGCAACCCATTCCAGCACCTCACCACCCTCACTGTAAAAAATTTCTTCTTTCTATCTAATGTAAATCTATCCTGTTTTATTTTAAAACAATTACCTCTTGTCCTATCACTACAGGCCATGATAAAAAGCCCATCTTTGTCAAAAGCCCGCTTTAAACATTGAAAAGTCACAACAAAACATCCCTGGAGCCTTGTCTTCTTCAGACTGAACAACCCCAACGCCCACAATCTTTTTTTTCACAGAAGAGGTCTTCTTGTCCTCCAATCATTTGGTAGGATGTTTTTGAAGATGACAGTGCTCATGAGACCTGTACAGCAATCCATTTTTTGTAGTTCAGGACACAAATTATGTCTGGAGCTTGTGTCCATGTGGGTGTATAATCTGCAGTTGTGGCTTGCACCACCCTCCTTCTGCTAAAACTGCTCCTGGAAGTGCTTCCACCTACGCACGTGGTTGCAACCTCTGTCATGGCCATTTGGGTCACTTTATTCTCATGTGAGTTTATTACTGTAAGTGTGCTTCACAATGCCTGATTCTTTCTTCACAGGAAAGCAGGAAATCTTTCCTAAGTATATCCATCTTTGTATTCTACTACGAAGTACCAGTGACCTGATTTTTAAAGTACAATATCTACTCTGTAACTCAAAATTTAGGAAGTGAACTGCTAAGTCCTATCAAATTGAATGAAGTATTATTTATTCCCATTTTCCCATGATATTCCGAACTATTCTCCTGTGAACAGCTGGGTTTCTCATTTACTTTACAACATTTTGCACTGTCCAGGACACTGTGCTTTGTGATTAATAACAGAAAACTTTCTGACATGATTGGCATACTATGGACAGAAATGTGCTTTTTGAAAAATAACTAGATATTTAGAGGGATGTGAGGTGAATCTAGAGGTGTAACAACGACTAAAACCCATCAAACAATGTATTCATGACCTGGTTTGGCTGTTCACGCTTCAAGGTATGCTAATAGTACTGCGGTAAAGCTAACCTCAGTGTCCTGTAATGTTTTTATTATCAAGTGACACATTTTAACAAATAATAAAAAATATTATTTTTCCTTGAGATGTCTTTGTGTCTTAAGAAGACATAAAAATATAAAAGATGAGTAAAATCTTTTGGGAATTCAACACTTTTCATTGCCATTTTCTGTTCAATTTTCGTTTACCAATACTGGTAACAATCAGTGTTGCACTTTAGTGACCAAGAGGATCGCTGGCTTAATCTAGAGGTTTAGTTGTTCTGAGAACAGAACATGTGAATGGTGCCTCATGGTGCTCCATAGACACAGTGTAAGTACTGTAGTAAGTAAAAATAAAACCGCAAGAGTACTATAAAATACAGATATCAGGTTCTTTGAAATATTTGAAATGTGAATATGCTTAGCAATCTAAACAATTTTTATTCCAAATGTTTCTCATTCACTACAAAAGGATAAGGGAAGTAAAAGTTAATTGTAACTTTGCACTAGCAACCCAAATAAATTTAATCTTGTACACAGAGAAAGGCTTTTCATATCAGTATTTTGCAATATTTATCCTTCTTAAAATAAGACACTGATCACTCTGTGGCAGAGTACAATAACAGAAGCGTTTGCACCATTTGAGTGATTTCTGACAGAAAGGAAACTATCATTTCAGAGGGAATGAACTAGATAGTGTCTACAGGAGGGTGTATGCTACATCTGGTTAAAAGCTGCAGTATTGTGCTAGATGATGGGATGCAGGAGGATGTTGTATGTTGGGTCTTCTCAGGGAAAACTCCGAACTGAGGTTCCCTAACAAGATTGCTAGAGTTTTCTTAGTCTTTAGAGATGAATCATCTAAAAGAATTTAACTTCAGAGTGGTAAATGAAAGATCAAGATGACTTTAGTCCTCTGTGTTTTTTGACTGAAGCCTGGTGAAGGAAGAGTTTTCTGCTCCAAATCCTTGAACTGAGAGCAGCTGGAAAAGAAGAGTCTCTCACAGGGATACTTTTGCAGAAGCCAAGGATATCAGCACACCACAACCTGGTCTAGCAGAGGCACTGCTTCTGGTGGTGGTAACTGAGGCACTGTAAATTGATCCCTGTGAGCTAGAATACAATTAAATGTGTCAGAAGAATCTATCACCTACACTTTGGAGAAGTGAAACCTGTCTGTCCAGATGACAGCTCAGTTATTTGGTGCTCTCATCAGGCAGTCACTGGCTGCTGTCAAGATTCTGCTCATTTGTTATTGAACATAGAAAGAGAAGACTTCCACTTAATTTCTGGAAACAGATTGCAGGCTGCATTACACGTACAGATGTGCATGCACCCACAGGTACTAGAGATTTGCACTTATAGAATAAACACCAATACAACATTCAACATATGTGCACTTTAGAGGCAGGAGTGGGGCATTTAAAAAAAAAAGAAAAAGCAACAGAATAACTTGTCTAAATTGAAGAAATAAGGCTGAATATTAGCAAGAATATTTTGCAGTGCTACTGGTTCTTATCAACAGAAGTTTTGAAAAGACAAGCTCATTGACTACTGTTGGAAGCTGGCAGGATGAAGAAATTGAAAAGATGAAAGTCAAACCAGGTAATTATTCATCTAAGAATTCAACTTTCCACAGCTAAGTTTGAACTACTAAAGACAAATATTTTACTGTACTTAAATGCAAATAAAAGTGTACTTATATTAATGAAGTTTGAAGAAATTCTCAGTTGCAGAACCAAAGCCAAAAAATGCTAAAATTAACCTATATTTTTTTCCTTCTGCTTGTTAGCAGGCTATCAGGAAGTGGTATAAAGTATGTATTCCTCTGTGATTTTAAAGCTTTTTGTATTTTAAAAAAAAAAAATTGACAACCTAGGCATAGCGAAATGCAAGCCTTGCATGAGAAATCCTGATTTCCATAATTAGTCAAACAGAAATTGCACAGATTTAATTGTGCTTATAATATGACATGATCTGAAAGAAAAATCTTATTTTAGATGGCACACTTAAGCAAGTACTTAATTTAAATGGGATTTCAGTACGTTCTGATCTCCAGGAAAGCATAAATATATGCTTTTGTATTCTCCTGAATAACTTGATTTCTAAATGGTGATCTTCCACCTCTCCTTTAATTCTGCCTGCTATTTTGCTCTATGATTTTGATATTGTCAATTATGCCTATTTCAGTAGTGCAAATAGACCAGGATTCATCTTCTGGCCTGGAGGACTGGTGTTGATCATCACTCATTTCTGTAATACTTAATTTCTTTTTATTTCTACCAAATTAGTTTGGTTACATCTAACTGTCCACTGAGAACACCGTGTACCCTAGTCCATCTCTTAAACCTTGTAGAGACACTGGCTCAGCAAGCACTTGACAGCTAAAAAAAAGCACAAAGGGAAATGCGCGAGTTGTTAAATAGCATACCCTAGTCCTATAAAATACACTGTGCTATGCCCAGGAGAAAGGCAGCTTTAGGTCCTACCTGTGTGACCTATTAGAAAATACATGCTAAACTAAACAGCTCCTCTGCTCCAATTTCCTCTACATTCACAATTTTTCCATGCTTAACAATAATGACAATCTGCTGAAAGTGAAATGTTGTTGATTGAAAATATGGCTTGCACGCATGTGAGAAGCAAAAAAGTCTACCTTTCACAGTGTCTGTCAGACTGCTAGCATGAAAACAGAATTTCAGTACATTTGAGTGTGTTTTCTCCCCACACATTTTTCCCATACTGATTTATCCTGTCTCCCTGCATTGCCAGTAAAATGCTGTCCCCAGAGAGAAAAGATGTCACTGAGTGCAGCTGGTCTGCACGCAGGAAGAGTAATCCCTAGTGTGTTGCTTGTTGGGAGAAGCAAATACCACCTAGACTATGCCTTTATTTATTCCATCATTTATGGATAAAGACAGGAAAACCTTTAAAATGTCTTTGGTCTGCATGACACAAGCTTAAAAACACTAGTCCCTATCTAATACCAAATGCTAAATATGAATCCAGTAGCCTAACTTACATGTAAAGATAAATTAATGAGTCTGAAAAAAAATTGACAACTACCTCTTTTCTGACAAAATAAGCTCTTAGCGCTCCACCCTCACACCAAGAACAGAGCACAAAATGCTATTTCTGGGCACCAGTTTCCATGGTTGTTTAATATTCAGCGAGGATCATCTTAAAGTTAGCTCATATTTTAAGAATTTCACAGCACATCTGTGCATCACTGCATGTTTTTAAGGGTTTTCTTGAACACAATAATGGTTCTTTCCTAAAGAATCTTACTGAGGCTTTAAATTCAAAGCATTAATTGTTCTTTCTCAACAAACAGTCTCCAAAGATGAGTTTCTAATTAAAAGAAATTGCAAGTTATCCAAGTGTTTTAGGTTGTGTGTTGACACTATGTATGTTTACTAAGAACTGCTACTGAGAGTGGTGTTCACAAATATGACACTTTAAAGTTTGATTCCCCCTTTTTTTTCCTATCAACATTTAATTGAGATAGTATTATTTAATGTTATGAAATATAAGACTTTTATATTGCAAGTATACTTTGAAAGTACTTAGAATTGCCAGAATGTTGTCGTGACAATGAAACTGATGGTAAAACTCTCAATGTCTTCCATGACAAGATGGTTAAACTGATACTGTGAGAATACCAGTCCTCCTTTTTTTGTTGAAATAAAGTCTTTCTAAAAGACTTGAAATTACGCAGGAACCTACAGTATTTCTATAAAAATCCTGTAACAATATAATGGACAACAGTACACAAACAAAACTGTCCTCACAGTAATTATCATGGCACATTTCAGCCCAGAGGGAGCTTATCTGATTTATAAACCTTTGGAAAAGTGGTATGAATATATAATTGAAATGTGACAGACTCCTAATTATAGAGGCAACTGTATCAGTCAAATATTCTCAACACAATAGCACATATAACTAACTTTGACAAAGTAATAGTGTTGTGAATTAATGCTGCTGACAATTCATATCCAGCTTAAAGAGAATTCAAGATATTGTGTGATTTTCCCTGTATGTAACCCTGTTAGGGTCCAGCAAAATGATATAATGAGGAATGGCAGTTGTAACTAAGACATTTCCTCATTAAGACAATCCTCTGTATCATCATAATCATTGAACATCTCTTCATGTAGACAGCTACTTAATAAAAAATCTTATAATAAAAGTAAAAGTCAGTTCATGTCTTCCAAGGGGGAAGGCTTGCTTTCTCAGTGACCTCAAAATACACCTAAGAAATAAGTAGTTAGAGAACTCGGGCAGTGGACAATTCTGGGCAGTATACACCATTTCTCAGAAAATAGACTTATGGCAAATAAATGAACAAAGGCATTCAAGCTGGCTGCCCATAATTTCAGCAAAAAGGCTCATTCCAGCAAAGAGCTAAGTCAGGATATTTCAATGTAGAAAGTTAGCAATTGGCTTTTTATATTGTAAAAATATCCATATTTTCTGGAAATTATTTAAATAGAGGCTGAAATATATATTTGCTTAAATTCAGTGAGATGGATGCAATCAGTTAAAGAGGATGACTTCTGCCTAGTTCAATAAAGCAACAAATTTGCAAAAATTAAATTTTTATTTGAAAGAAAAAAGATTATACAGGATGATATTGACAACAGCTTTATCAAAATTCTGTCGTGCTGTTTGCTTATGTTATTTAGCTTACACATTGTTGGATAAATTTTTAGGTTGGTATTTGAGTATGCAGAAATGAGGGACTCATGATGATTTATTTACTAAGTGTACTTATCTGTTTAAATTGAAATATATTCACCACGGTAGGTTTGGTTAAGCCTTATTCAGAGAAGGTCCCATCCCTTTTATGACGAGAAAGACCAGGCTCACAGGAAATATAACCTGTTCTGCATGTCATTATGCACACAATTAGTTTTACCTGCCTGAGTAGTATCAGCAAGCTGACTGCACAGTTTGGATGATGAAACGTTAGCACAATTTGAAACACTGGTGGTGTACAATACTGGTAACTTTTAATCAAAATTACATTTCATTATTTACTGGAGTGGTCCTACTTTGGCTTTATGAGTTCTGATGGCATACCACACCTTTCTTATTCAGTTTAGCTAAAATGTGTTAATCCCAGAGAGTAGAAACCACAATTGTGATAGTGTTATTCTTGAAGTCTGGCAACCTGAAGGTCTGATTTTGCAAAAGATCCTCAAGCACAAGAGCAGTAACATTGGCACCACAGCCAGGATTACATAAAAAGCTCCACGTTCCCCCACCTGCAGGCTAACTGAAAATTCACCAGTGACTCTCAACACTTATTGTTCCTCTCATCTAATTTTTATGATAAGCATTTATTATTGTGAACTTCAATTTCACATTTATTTTCTAACAAAGTAATCATATGTACTTTAACTGTGATATTTATTTTTGTTATATGATATCATAAAAAATATTATACATAGCACCATCTGTTGGCTGAGATAGCTATAATACATGAAAAATAGTTTATGCATATTAGTTAGAAATGAGTATAACAACAAGAAAACAGGAAAAGGACTGTAAAAAACTAGATTAGTAAACTGCATACTAAAATGATCTTACATGTACCTTTTTTCTGTAAGTTAGTGAACATATTTCCAAAACAAGCTTTTGAGGTTGTTAAAATCAAGATCTGTTGACATATTTTTTGAAAAAAAAGATGGGTATGAAAAAGCTATTAAACCTAGCTCAGTGTAAACTGATAAACAGTAGTAAAGAGAAAGTGATAAATGAATTCACTTGCGGCATCCTAGCTCATTGTGCACTTTAACGTCATGCTTCTCTAGATCCTCAGTGCTCTAAAATGGCAATAGAAACTGGATTAATAGAAAAATAACGATATAGTCTGCTGTAACACACCTATGGAATTTCTGATGCAGAATTGTGTGTTCCTCCTGCTCCCTGAGAGTCTGTATGAAAGATTGTTCCTTGAGGTGCTCTCCTTTCCTGGGATTCAAGTCATGTCACACTTGTGTCTGTGTGCATGCATAGAGGTGGACATGCAAGCAATCTTCTGCTCTAGTGAGTATATATTTACATAAAGGCCAGTCACACCTGCAGTCTGAACCCTGATGGCATCTCCTCAGTGTGAGAAGCACTGTGGGTAGGAAGGCTTGGTATGATAGCAGTTGTTCAGTACCACTTTTCTCTTGCCTTAGACAACCTGATGCCTGCTATAGATAGCTTGTGTACTGACCTTGTTGGGAAGTTGAGCTGGGCCTGGGCCAGCATTTCTACACGTGGTTCATCAAATCTCCATCCAACTGCGTCCATCCAACTAGTCCTGGAAACCACTACAGAAAACTTTATGCATATCAGTACCTCAAGGTCACAAGAAGGTGTTTGTCATCCCCTTGTGTGGTGTATGTGGCTGCACAAAGTGGGGTTTGCTGAGCAACAAAAACACGGTGACTTTTGTCAAGGAGACAGACCAACAGTTGTATCCAAAGGAATCTTAAAAACTGTACATCTTTTTGTAGTACAAGCCAGGTGGTGAGAAGCCTGGAGAAACTTTCCATTCCAAACAAAAAATTGAAATTTGTTTCCTTGTGTTTAGACCAATGGATCTTGAAATAAAGACACCAAGAATGTTCTCACACAGAGGTTAATGAGACAGCTGAACTAGAGCTTACATTTGACAGCTGCTTCTTTATTCCAAAAGAGGTAGTAGAAGAAATACTTGTGAGTTAAGAAATGGGAGCTGTATCTCTGGCAGGAATATACACTCGTAGGTCTCCTGGTATAAGATTAAAAAAGCTACAGTTGCCTTGCACAAAGCACTGATCTGATACAAACCCACACTTCAACATGAAATTCGGTCAAAACATTTTGACATGTTAAATTCATGAAGGAAAGCTTCTTTGTACCTGATGAGCTCCATACACTGTTTTCTATAATTCAACAGAAATGCAATTGTGCACTTGATCTGGATCGGTTTAGAAGTGCTGGATGACCAAGTATTGTGGAGATGAGGCACTAACAACTTGAGATATCTTAGCTTCAAGTAGGTTCTGCAATTAACTCGCCAGGCACCTAGAATTACTGCAGTGTGCACATTTCACTCCAGGTTTTCTACCCATGTGGCAAGAAGGAATCCCTTAGTCTTTCAACACCTGACACAATGCATTTTATCTCCTCTGGCTGCCCTTGTGCAGGAACGGAGGAAGTCATAACTCCTTCCACCTGTCACTGTGAAGAAAAGACATTCACACGGCTCATCATTTATGGTGCACATGTTTAAGCACACTTAGTCCTCTGTAAAAAGTATAAGTGCAATTATAGCAATAAATACAATTTTTAATGATGTACAAGACACCAGTGTTTCTAATAGTAAGGTTGGGGTTTTTTTTCAGTCCAAAAGCTACTAGTAGAAGTGAGGTTCAAACGAAGTTCAGGACTACTGCATTCACTGCACAAGGCTACAAGACAGTTATCTTAATGTGGTCATAGTTATAAAGAAAAACCATTTAGTAAAGCAGGTCCATTACATTGTTTTGTTGCCTCTTGGAATCTGGAAAATTAGAGTGGGTGTTTCTGATAGCAGTTATGAGAATAATGTTCATCTTTTAGAGAAGCTCATACATGACCTGATAAAAGTTCTGCAATTTAAACATTTTTGTAATAAATGTTACAAAATACGATTGAAATCCTACCAAGTTTATTCTGCTGGGAAAAAGTTATTAGAAACAACAGGAAGAAAAGATACAATACACTGAAAATAGCATTTGATTCTATGATAACACCATTCATATTAGTCAATAGATTGAAAAGGTAGAGTGAATATCTAAGACATATCATGGAAATCAATCCGTATGTGTCAGGGAACAGCTAGAGTCCTAAATAACCTTTAATTCCCCCATATTAGTCACCACACTGCAGATGAAACAATCATATTTCACTCTCTCGCTTCCTATGTTTTGCTCTGCTCACCTAATAGAACAAATGGGTTTCCGTGTTTATTTGCCCCAGCATAATGCATGGAAATATGAATCATTTAGGTTAGCATCTCCTGGGGCAAATGAAACCAAGAATTACTTTGCCTTCCTACAGTCCTAATGCCAGATACTGGAGAATAATCACATGTGAAGAAGATCTCTAGTAGTCTTGCTGAATATATATATAATTGATAGTTTGCACTGCAATTTCATCATTAATTCAAGAATTTCAGGACTTAAAACCTTCTCTGTGAATATGCAGGAGACCTTACTTGTGTCTTTCCTCCTGCTGGTCACAGTAAATATAGCCACTACTTTATTTGATTTTGCTGTTTAAGACAAAGGCAGGGTGTGTTTTGAGTCATTGGCAGGTAAGCTGACTTTACTTGTTATTTCTTTTAGGTAGTTTATGTGTTCATTCATTTTTAATCCATCTCTATACACATGAAGGACAAGATAGCAATTGGGAACAATCGACAACTAATTGTCAATAAAAAATTACTCTGGAACAACCTGGAAAAGTGGTTAACACAAGGTACTTTGACTTTAGTAGGGCTTCTGACACTGCACTGCCCCATTTTCATGTGGAAGCACTGGTATGCTGTAATGCTAGTAGTGGTTCAATATCTGGCAGACAGTACCAAGAAAAGTGTTTATGCAGCCTGGTGGACAGAGGCTAGGGATGGTCTAATAGCCTACAACAATTTTGGAGGACTTATAAAAATTACAGATTCAAACTCCTCAGCAGAGGCAGACACCACAGCAATGGGCAAATTGCAGTTTTGAAGGTTCAGACCGAACGATGGGAAAAACCTTTTCCCTGGAAGAAAACTGCAGCATGGTCACCCAGAAACACTGTCAAGTCTCCTTCTTATTCAAGATTTAAGAGGAAGGAAGTACAGTGTAGGTGATAGTCCTGCATTGAGCAGGTGTTTGGACTCTCAACCAATGTTTCTGTAGTTCTGTGATCTCAGGTGAGCTACAAAATTTACATGATCATGTGACAGCACTGTGGAGCCATTAAAACTGACCCAATGATTAATTAATTCAATGATTAAATTTTGTAGCACTCTAATTAATCTCTTTTCAGACTAAAGTCATGACTATTTTATTGTGAATGGGAGTAAAAGAAAAACAAAAGGGAAAACACCTTTTTTCTTGCCCTTCCAAACACTTAAATCTAGCATCAGAGATATATTGGAAGAAGCTGTGGACATAAAAAAATGAGGAGCTCATTAGCACAGGGCAGATACACTGACAAGTGGGCAGCTTTAGTAGTTTATGGTTTGTCCAAACAAATAAAGAAAAGTCTGTCCATATTCAGTGCATAACACAATGAACAGTAATATATATAATAGGTTATATAAACCACCTTGTATGTCTTCTTGCTTCCATATCTCCCTAATAAATCAAAAGAATTGCTGTGGTCCAAATCAAAGACCGGAATTTGACTACAATAAAGGTGGTTGCTTTCAAATCCCCACTGCAGTTTGCACTATACTCCACCCACCACATTACTCTGACCTGGAGAATGGAAGTAAGTTGAGCAAACCCCTATTGTTTGGTATAATAGAAAATCCATTATTAGGTTTTTTTTATGCTGTGCAGGGAAGTTCTGCTCCATTTTCACTGTTCAGTGCAGTGTAACTAAAAATCTATGTCCTGCAGAAAGCTTTCATGCACTAACTGAATTTGATGCACCTGTGCTGTTCTGGCAGCGGTGAAGAGCAGCAAGCAGAAAAAGTGGAAGAACTGGGAGAACTGCAGACCCACATAGTATAATATGCATCTATCCCTGCTAGTCTCTGCATGTCCCAAAGCTGAAATACTTAACCATTTATCGATACCTGAAAGGAGGAATGATTTCTCTCTCTGAAAGCAGATAATATCTGTAAGCAGAAACAGCATCAAGAGGCACCCATTTATGAGGCTTATGTTGCTCCTTCTTTGCTCAGTTAAGCAAAATACAGAAACTGCTATGGGTATTTGGAGGACAGTATCTGACACTAGGGATGGCCCTAGTGGCAGATAAGGACACAGCATGGTTTTGGGTTTGCTTTTCCTTTTTTTTTTTTTTTCAGATGTCATTCAGGTTTAT
This sequence comes from Cuculus canorus, assembly GCF_017976375.1. Taxonomy (NCBI): domain Eukaryota; kingdom Metazoa; phylum Chordata; class Aves; order Cuculiformes; family Cuculidae; genus Cuculus; species Cuculus canorus. The sequence goes on from NC_071441.1 coordinate 61,730,634, forward strand.
TTCAATGTCTCAGATTTTCTTTCCACTTTGAGTTTCAGAGCAGATTTTGGACGTGAAGGTAGGGGAGGATCAATGCAAGCAAAGCCTTGAGAATGCAGCCTTTGAGGACAAGGTGAGTGGGGAGAACTGGCCACTTCCCAGGCTGACCAAAGATGCAGGTAGGAAGAACTCAATACTGTCCTGCCTAGATTCACAACTCAGATGTTGCCAGCCAAACACTTACAGACAACATGAAAACAATAGACTTAAGGAATGTGTAAGTAGAGGAAATGCACTTATATTCTTCTCTTCAGTACATTTATTTTTTACAGAAATCCTTTGTTGTAGGGAATACTATCAGAAGCTGATTTGATACAATTTAAAACATTTAACTGAGGCTGCTGGAGAAGCCTTTGGTCACTCACTATGCTTCATTTTCTTTCCTATCACTGCTCCTTGAAACACAGCAAGTAATAGCTCAGTGTGAAAATCACTACAAAAGCATCATAAATGGGAAAGAAGTAGAAGAAAGTGCTAGCGTGTAAATGCTTGGTTAGGTAGAGTTACATAGGCAACCATGTAGAGTTATTCCAGCAGAAGAAGACTGGGAAATAAACTCCTGTCCTCACAGGACCTGTGGAGGTCTTAGCAACGCTAAGGCAGAGCTTAAATGCCATACTGCACATCTGAAGGACATGATCTCTGCACAGTCCGAAGTAGAATCATAAAATCATAGAATCATAGAATAGTTTGGGTTGGAAGGCACCTTAAATATCATCTTGTTCCACCCTGCCCTGTCATGGGCAGGGATATCCCACTGGATCATACTGCCCAAGGCCCCATCCAACCTGGCCTTGAACACCTCCAGGGATGGGGCAGACACAGCTTCCCTGGGCAACCTGTTCCAGTGTCTCACCACTGTCATGGTGAAGAAATTCTTCCTTATGTCTAGTCTAAATCTGCCCCTCTCCAGTTTACACCAATTCCCCCTCGTCCTATCACCAAAAGCCTTTGTGAATAGTCTGTCTCCAGCTTTCTTGTAGCCCCTTTCAGGTACTGGAAGGTTGCTATCAGATCTCCTTGGAGCATTTTCATCTCCAGGCTGAACAAGCACAACCTTTTCAGCCTGTCAGCAAGATTTGTGTTTGAGCGAGCCCCATAGTTTGTTTTCCTTTTAGCACCAGATGGACCAATCAACTTTCTCCAGAACTGAACTGTTTTTTGAGCCATCACATAACTTCTGTCTCCTGAGCAATATGGTAGTATAGATACATCAGCTCAGGATCTTGTTTGTGGAGACTGAACAATTAATGTTCTGAAGCTAATTAACATCACTGAAAAAGAATTATGTGCCTTTACAGCAGCACATATTTATAAATGAGTAGAAGCACAGGCTATTGGAGAGAATACAATGATGGACACAAGAGACCCACCTGCCCCCGCTTCTTGCCTGCGCTCATAGCAACTCTTCCTTTTCTTTCCCCTTTCCACCGACTGGGAGTTGTACACTAAGCCTCCTGCTCTGTGGGGCAGTCAGATGGGAGAGGTAGGGGAGTGCCTTACAGTAAAGTGATTCCAAATAGCAGGCTAACATTTGTATTTAATTATTTGCATGGTGTACTCATCTACTGTTTTATCTAGAAGGCTGAAATGCACAGACCATAGTGTTGTATATCTTGCCTAACTGAAAAGAAATTGGAGCTAGATAGCAAATTAGCTTAGGAATACCTTCCATTTGTTCCACTACGTGTGTCAGTGTATATATGATTTATATTTTACTTCCTAAGCCAAAAAACACCAATTGTCTCTGAACATCTGGTTGGCATCTGTGAAATCTGCAGTATGCACCATTAATCAGCATATTATTGTGAGGTTTGGTAACGACAGATAGATAGGATAAGTTCACTATATTAATGCAATAATGCTCACTGGGGTACTGCAAAGCTACTGCTTTCAATGTGCACTTGAAAAAAATAATTGCTTTAATAGCAGCCTAGAGGAAAGACTGGTATTTGTACTTAACAAAATCATCTAATGAACATCTGTCTTTGTTCCTACTAGCTTGCTTTGGACAAAATAGATATCATATTTTTCATTTCCTGTCTTAAACTATTGATTGCTATTAATGCTGTAGTAACTTGTATTTATGTGGAAAATGCTACATATGCACATGTGTATACAAGGATACCTAGTATCTTAACCATAATTTATGTATTATTAATTCTGAGTGGACGCTTCTATATGTGTATGCAAACACACAATAAGCAAATATTTGACATTCTTCCCCCTACTCTTACGTCTCTGATAACAACCCAGTTATATATAAGGGATCCTTTGACTCCAGCACAATTATGAATCTGTCCATCTAATTTTCCTGATAGATCTGATTTTTTCAGTTGAAAAGCCCTTTTTTCCAAAGCGTACACTGTTCAATGTTGTAACTAATTATTAACTCTGATGTATGCTTAAATTTCCACTGGAAATTATTATGGCCTGAATGCAGTGCTTCCCGTCTATTAACATCACCTACAGATTCTTGTGAGCTTTATCTGCGTATGATCATGTAAGAAGAGATGATCACTTCTTTACATATGTAAAAAAATGCAACAATTTCTAGTCCTACAGCTGGTGAACTAATAGAACTTGAGTGAAAGCAGAGGACATAGCTAGAGGCTATTTGCGATGTGTTTCATACATGGAAAATCAGTTCATTTTCTGCCATTTAACAGAACCGTGGGAGAAGTGTTCTAGGCATACTTCAAATAAGTGACAATGTAAATTCTGCTCAAAACATAATAAGTAAATTTCCCACTTTTCACATGGCAGAACACCTGGTTTAAATACTTCTTCCTCTTGCCTTACCGAGGTTTTGAATATCATTTATTCTGCAATTAATTTCTCTGTTTTAAACATAAAAGCTCTCCTTTGCACATATGAGAGTGCATATTATCGGTTAAGATTCCATCCAGAAACACTAAGGAATTAGAGCTAAATTGGTGGCAGAGCTGCACTTTGCATTGATTTTGTTGTTGTTTTTGAATGCCAAGAAAATCGATTGGATTCTAATTGGGTCTAAATGGCATTCACAAAGGACAGAGCTTTGTCTCTTTACCTGAAGCCAAGTAGCTCTCAGACAAGGGTATTTCTTCCTAGCATTTGAAAACTTCAAGGAAAATCTAATCTACACCATACCTTGCAATCTTTGATGAGGAGCAAGTATGGGTGGCTGGAATATAAACAACAGAAAGACTTCATGTTCTGGTCTTTTACCCTCAGAATAAGTACCCACACTTCACACCATTTGTCTTAGTTATCTTTTCCATATAAGTGTTTTCTCATAAATGTTGTTTAGTACCCAAGCTGATTAGTTTAGGGATCACAGTGGTAGAGGACACTAGTACTTATCCTCCCAGATCTCATAGTGTGTGTTTCCTTTATATTCAAGAGAGACTTTAAAGGTCAGAGAATACCTTCATTCGTAAAACTGCTAGACCTTCACTGCAGGTGACCACAAATATGTCTGGTGTTATTTAGTAATCTGATAATGCCACCCCTTCAATGGATCTCATGAAGAGACTGAGAAACATTCCTGGTACGGCCTCCATATTTCTATCACTGAAAGCTAGAGTTGCAGTGACTCTCTGGGTGATAGTTACACCATTTTAACAGAAATGTAAGAAAGCAATGCTAGGTATGAACTATCAAAAGCAGAGAAAAGGTGAAACAATGCAATGAACAGTTAAAAAAATTATTGGGATATCCCATAAAATATATTCTGAGTAAAAAGTTGTTCCAATAAAGAGGTTTTAGTCTGGGTGATACCAAAGAAAAGGAGCTTTCTGTTTGCTGTCTCTTTGCTCTCCCTATCCTTCAAGCACTAACCAACAAATATTGTGGAGAAAATACATAACATCACTGAAAGGGTGGCCCATGACTACCTTAAAATAGAGGGAAATTAATTTTTGCTTCTGGATATTTGCTTATTTATTTTCCTAGATGTATACAAGTTAATCTGAAGTCTATGGCTAAGGTATTGCTACATGTAAAGTCCTGTGTTGTTATTTGGCACAGTGTAAGTAAGTTGAATATCTGTGGTGATGCAGAATCATTTATTAGGAGTTTATAGCTTTCTCTTCCTTTATCTCTATGTGTCAGTTATGTATTTCAGCTGACAAATTAATTTCAGATGCTCTTCCAACCCTTGGTCTGGTTGTCTGTAGATTTATGCTGACAATTGTATTAGAGTATTGGACTTAGAAATGCCTCTTTTCATGGACAAGGGACCAAGGAGACAATAAAATGAGGTTAGTGGCTGATTTAAATAAACCAGGGATTTTTACAAAGAGACGTATAACTATGCCAAGAAATCCTTTCTCAATAAACAAAACATTGGTTCTTATAACCTTTCATTTCCTTACATTAAATTCCTCTTGTGGCATATTTTCTTTGTAAGCCCGTAAAATACACATGCTGTCTGCTATAAACTACTATTTTGATAGGTGAATGTTAAAGATATTGCCTTGGCAAAAGTCCTCCAAAAGTTATCATCTTTAAAATTTGAGTTTGTAAGATACATAACGGCAAACCCAGAATCTGCTGGCTCTGCAGAAGTTTAAGTTTACAAAGATGGAAATCTAGCAGGGAAGGTTCTTATCAGACAAAAAATGCCAATGCTTGACAATAACTTCTGAAATAAACCATCATAATTATTAACCCTGACTGATACTCACACCTTGGAAGTACTCCATCCCCAAATCCAAACCGAAATGTGAAGTGCTATAGTAAACTAAATAATAAGTACCATAATCATACTAAAATCTGCCAACAGAAGATTGTCCTGATTGTCTCAAAAATATGGAGGAATGGAAACAGAGGATCAGCCTGATGTTTTGAACTAATCTCTGTCATTTCGTAATCTCCTGGCTGTTGTACACTGAAGATTTACCTGTCTTGATTAGCTGAATAATTAATTACCATCCATCAATGGCAAGGTCAATAAAAAGTAGCATTCCAATTTTGGAGAAAACAAATTGGGACACAGCATGAAAAGCTGCGCTCCTAACCCATGCAATCACTTCTAATGTTATGTCATGCAATGATGCCAAAATAAACACTGGGTAAAGGTGTGTCCATGCTTATTTCCCTAACTTTGTAACAGCTGCTCTAAATATGTAGTTATGAATCACCAATCACAATCCATTCTACAAAATCAGTTAACCTGATATACTGATGTCATATTTATAGAACAATTTCCCTGCCCTATGCTAGAAATGCTTACAGCTTTTAGGCTTGTGCAAGTCAGCTTCAGGACTACGGGTAATGTTACGTGCTTGTGATAATCCAGAGTGTTGTGTGGTATCTATAGGGATTGTCTTTGCCTTTGAAGGACCAGTTGATGGCTTCTCCATCAATTAATCTGATTTTCTTGTTAAGCAAGTCTCCTTCTTTCATTCTCGTCAGAATATTCTGGGATGGATATTGCAGTGATCTGAATCCTTAAGCAATACGATTCAAGTTAACATGGATTTCTTCATGTGATGCCACAAAATACTTTACTTACTAAGTGAAATCAATTCTGCTTCTGCAGTTGCAACCAATTTAATCTGTTTATATTCTGAAGTGGAAAACAAAATCAAAGACTGAAATTTGAAAATTCTAAGCATGTTTAAGTGTTCCTAAGGACTAAATATAAGCAGAAGAAAAATAGTAGTAGATGAAGAGAAAGCGAATAGTAAGAATTCATGTACACAAAAAGGATTTGGGGTGTGATAATTAATGTATTGGTTAATATATCAGGTGATTAATGTATTAGTGATAATAAATATATTGATTGTGAGGGCAGGGGTGAAAAGTGAGCCTCAAAGAAAAGTGTTCCTGGCTGTTCAAGGTCGTAGAACAAAGCAGAGGTTTAACCTCTGTTTGGAACATGGTTAATGAGTGTACCTATGAATGGCTGCCTAGACCCTGTCTTAAGAGTGTCATGGGAAAAAAAAGCAGCATTCATGGACTATAACATAGTTTAGGAGAGTTTTTTCTAGTTTGAAGACTTTCTTTTTTTGGACTGAAATGATAATTTATGGTTTGAATTTAAGACTTCCAGGAAATTATCAAAGTTACCAAATAAATTTTTACAATGAAGCATCTTATAGTGGCTCATTGGGATGCCTGAAGTGAACATTTTTTTTACGAAACTCCTAGCTTAGCCCCTTCTTCCTTTGCCCTTTCCTTGCCCACGTATTCTAATCAAATTTAGTTAAGGTCTGACATGGTCCGAACCTTGTTTCTCTTCCCAAAGCAGAATGCTGACAGCATGGAAGCAAAATTGGACAGTCGCACCTAAGGTTCTTGACATGAAAGTGACAGTACCTTACTCGGAGAATGCTTTAATGTTCAGATTGCAGCAAAGATGGGCAGAGGACATATGAGGTGACTGCCTAAATCAGATCCCCAAGGCCCTACTTGTTCCCCAGACAGCAACATCTGTCTAGCAGTGGCTGGAGCACAGGTACCAGCAGCCCCTTCATCATCCAATATTGTGCACGGTTCCAAAAGTCCCACACTGACGTGGGAGTGCCAGCCTACGTCTGTGAGAGGAGGTCTAGGATTGAGCCATATGTCCCTCACCTCTAGAGGGGAAATATCTGGACATGAACAATTCACCTGTGGCTTCATTGCACCATTAATCCTAAAAGTCAAACTTGTGCTTTTCTTGGAAAAAATGTGGAAGCCTGTGACTCAAATTTTGAAGAATGAGCCCGAAAATATGGCATTCGCTGGTTCTGGAAGGCTGATCATCCAGAATAATGTTCTTTAATATATTTTGTCCTGCAGTTATAGTATTTATATTGCATCTTGCACTACTGTCACTCAAACGTTTCTGTGAATGCTCGCTCTAAGTTTGGTTCCAAACAGAAGTGTTGTATGACCTTGTTAACCTAGTTTCCACTCAGAATTAATATTAGTGTGTCGACTCAAAATATCTCCCCAGATAATCACAATATGGCATGCAATTTTGAATATCATGTTTGTTTGACACAAAGGAAATGGAAATAAAAAATTTCCTGTAGCGTTGTGAATGCAAATATGTTACCTCTTTGACAGTGGTCACTTTATATTACACTACGATAATGTTATTAGAGGTATATGAATACTGATAAAACATTTTCATAAGATTCAAAATTCTTTGCCAAATTCTGCTACTTAAAACGGGTATTTTACATAGGATTGCTGACAAACCTTTTTCTGGACTGAAGAGAGCAGACAGAACTAATTGTATAAACAAACTTCAATCACTCATTAGGCAGTAAAGTAATCATGAAATTAATTATGAAATCAAAACTGTGTGTATCCTTTTGATTAAAAGCAAATAGAATTACTAACAAGAATTCTACAACATCTTGAAAGCTCATTCAATTGTGAACTTAGATTGATTTAAACAGCTGTAAATTTTGAAACCATATTTTGAAAATGGAAAAATATAATTTAATAAATTATACTAAATAAATGAAATTCAGTCAGTAGAATTAATGGCAGATTTAAATAATTTAACAATGAAAATACTTGTAGGTCATTCTGATAGCTTTTTTAGCTCTAGTTCAAATTTTAGCCTAGTATTTAAGAAATTGACTTTTTTCATCATATACTTACACAGCGTTGAATCATCAGAGATTGTTTGTGATTATAGCTAGCTAATTTCATTTTTAAATACCATAATACAATAGCCTAAGTTTTTATGTCAAGTTAATTTGTAAGCTTTTAACATATTTGAATCATAAAAATACTATTTGTTTTGTCATGATCATTGATTTTGCTTTGAAACCCTGCCAGGCTTACCAAAAAATGGTATAGTACTGTTAGTATAAATCTGCACAGTTGATAAAGTCTTTGCGAAATTAGTAAGCCTGGAATTTGTACTTCTAAATTTATCATAAAAAGCGTGTAGTAAGAATATATACCTGTTCATATATACCTGTTGACTATATGAGTATTCCATGAGTCAAAGCAGTTTCCACAAGGTGTGTCACAGGTAAGAAAACAGCCACCAGACTATTTGGAACATGATTCAGTTTTATGACCACAATCCACTGTACAGATTTGTCTAACTTGTTCTTAATTTTTTCCAGTGGAAAACATCCACAGCTTCTGGGTACCCTGTAACTGTTTCACTTTTTGAGAGTTGGATATTTGTTAAGAACTAAGTTCAGTCTCTTTTGTAAACTAAGTATATATCTTCTATCTTTCTTGACATAAAACAATTGAGCATTCCACCTCGGGGATGTTTTTTAGTATAATGGAATATTATCACAGAACAGCATATCTTGAACTTCTTTGTCAGTTGTTAATCTAAATAAATGACAAAGAACTTCTACCAACCTTTCCTCAAAGGATGTATTTCCTAAACCTCCGCCATTCTTACTTCTCCCATCTGGACTCTCTTCAGCTTGTTTACCTCTTTCATATATCTCATTGCTCCAAAAAGAATAAGAACTCAAGCTGAGATGTCAAAGTATCAAGTGCAGCAGATTTCTTAAGTACTATATACTAATTGTTAGTACACTAGAGATATTTGGGGAATATAAACATCACCTTACCAATGCAAGTTCAATGTGCTATTCCCTCAAGATCCTTCTCTGAAGCATTGCTAAGTATTTAGCAACTGGACAATATGACTTTCCACCTCCATTTACAGAATTCTATCTCAGTGATTTCAGGCTATTTCTGATCTGTACTAGTGTATCTCTTCAGCCTTATTTCTGAATTGACTAAGGCTGGAAGCTGCCTCTGAAGGACATCTACTCTAGTCTTATGCTCAGAGCACAGCTATTCCTGATGCGAGAGCAGGTTGTTTGGCACCTTGAGTGGTCAAAGTCACCAAGTCTTCCACGGCTTCTCTTTGAACAGAGAAGGTTTTTTTTTCGCTCAGGTTGTCACTTACCTTGCTCCATCTGATGAATGTTACAGCCTATCCTTTGGCTGGGCAACCCAGGGAGGAGTCCATTTTGTCTCCAACCCTTGGCCGTAATTCCAGTTTGGGAAGAGAGAGGCTGTTACTATCTCCCCCTTTCATCTTCTCCTTCCTGGTTAAACCAAGCGCAGTTACCTCAGCCTCTCCCTGCAGAACATGAACTCCCAACCACTGCAAGCCCTCTGCTGGATTCTCCAGTTTTTCAATCTTTCTGTTGCACTAAAGAACCCTGAACTGGACACAGCACCCTACAGGTAGGATTGGCACTGTTGAACGGAGGAACAAAATTCGTACTGCAAAGACTGCACTCCAGCCTCCTGGACACCTGCTCAGGTTATGCTCTGGTGGATTCACTCAAGCAGCAGATGGAGGAGCTGCAGTAGGAAGTTAGCAGGCTACACTGTGTTAGGGAAAGGGAACAAGAAGGAGAGTATTATTTGAGACTTAGCAAGAAGAAGTATTAGCCCTTGGAGTACTGATCACCACAGGTTAGCAGACAAAGAGTTTCAACAATGAACAGAGAGCACCTTGGAGAGAATACCATGGCCTCTGGTGACCCTTGGGAACAGGATCTCTCTTCACCGCCTTTCCTCATGTAGTTAAACTAGGAACAAGTGCAAAGCCTTGGCAGAAGATCAAACCAATAAACAAGATTTACAGCAAGAAATCATACCAGCAGCACATACTAAAATCTACAAAAGAAGGTGGTGAGTGTTAGCAGTGGGGTGCCTCTGTTGAGAGGCACAGAGGCACACAGCTTTCAGCCTGATATGCAGTCAAGGGAGGTTTGCTGCTTGGCAGAAACATCACAGGAAGACTGCTATAACTGGTTAAAAGCACAGATAATCATCTCCTCCTTTTCCATATGGGCAACAAGGATGTAGTAAAACAAAACCTGGGCAAATTCAAGCAGAACTTCAGACCTCTGGGGGCCCAAGTGAGGCAAAGAGGTGGCAGAATCTTTGCTGACTTAGTGAATAGTGCTTTAAACTTATGAACTTGGTGGGTTGGGGTCCAAAGATGTGACACCTGTGTATCCATACTCAACAGCGTGGATGAGTGAACCTACTAAAGAAGTAATGAGTGCTCCCCAACCCTTTCCAAAGGCAAAATCAGCCATCTCAAGTTAATGTAAACCAACAGATGTAGTTTTGGTAGCAAGCGGGAGGAGCTGGAGGTCTGTGCCTCGTCTGAGCATTATGATGTGAGAAGAATCACAGAAGCTTGATGGGAAAACAACTCATGTGACTGGAAGACCACAATGGATCGTTATAAACACATTCAGAAAGACAAGAAGAGAAGAAGAGGAGGTAGAATTTCTCTCTTTTTGTAAAAGTGGAGTTGTGTGTATGGAGGTGAGCTATGGACACCATGAAAGTTATAACAAAAGCCTTTGCGCCAAGATTAGAATAGAAGACAACTGAAATGTTTTTTTTGCAATAGTTTGCCTGTGGATAGATCAAGTACTCCAACCATATTTTAATCATAACATTTCTTTGCATAAGGTCATACCTATTGCAGTGAGGACATACGCAATACCTGGTGCACAGAGGTTGGATCTGTCTGTCATTTCTATACTAAAGATAGCTAGATGGAAAAAAAAAATAAAAATAAGGAAATAGTGAAGAAAAAAGAAATAGTGCTGAGCTCTGTGAAACTGTGCTGATTGACAGCATAGGAATGTGAATCCATCTGGCAACTTTACACATCGCATCTGGCAATTTAAGGCTAGTAACTGCCATTTTTGACAAAACACAGCAATATTCTTTACTTCTTCTGAACCAGACACCTACAAACCCAAAGCTGGAGCTTATAAATGCAGCTGCAAAGTCAGCTGACAATCTGAGGTCACTGGAGAGAGCTTTCTGACCACCGAGGAATAAGAAAGTGCTATTAAGTAAACAAAAAAAGACAGCAGAATCTTAATGTTAATTAAGAGCTTCTTATTCAGCTTTAGAATTAAAATTCCTCACGTTGGATTTTTAATCCAATGTCTATCTTGCTTCCAGTGTTTAATAAATATATAAACCCAAGTATAATTAAAAGGTATTTACATGGAAATCTTGCTTCAGAGCTAGGACCAGACAGCGGTCAAATTAACTGCCAATGAAAAGCAGAGCCAACATTCTCAAGACTTTTCCTTCTGCTTTATCGTAAATAATCTCAGCAAGACCTTTTTTCCTCAAATGTCATGGACCTAAACACCAAGCTGACCAACAGAACATTCATTAACACAGTTATTGTCCAGCAATGCGACCACTTCTAAAAGCAATGCTCACTCAATGGGTACAGTATGTCTATCCTTTCATTGCACATTTTGAATTACTTATAAACTTTGCTCAAAATAAGAAGGAATAATAGAAAATATTTGTAATTGTGACACACTTTCAAATCTGTATCACATCTTCAGAACAGTAGTTTTTATGCTTCTTTTACAGGAATTTATAGTAATTGTAGAGTAGCAATCTCCATTCACTTGTTAAAATAAGAGTAAATTAAACAACAAAAAACCCTTAAGGTCTTAAAATGATTTTGTAAATTTTGCCACATTTTGCCACTTCCTAGGAGCTGATAGTTTTCAGAATGATTGCTTAAGGTTTTTATCTAACAAAATACATTTGTCTTCTGAAGTTTGAGTGATTTCATTCATTATGTTTTCTGAACTAGAACAGGTGCCAGAGGTGTAATACTGTATCTGAAATCTTAGTTAAAACAGTTCTATTTTGTTTTTTTCTTGAATAGATACCTCTATGACATTTATACAAACAGCTAAGTCTTAGCGAATTTTAGCATTATTAAAAAAGTGAAAAAAAGGCTTTTTGAAAAAAAAGAGGCATTTACTATGGGCCTAGACATATTTTGCCAAATTATAACAAGTATAATTGAAAAATTAAAATATTTAATAAATTTTTAAAGAACTGCCATTTCCCCCATGTAACTATTCCTTTTCCAATCATTGCATGATAGAATTAAGAATGCAATTGCCATCAACACCAAAACCAGACAGTTACATCTCCAAAAGTATGAAAAAATACAATTTTATTGTGCATATTATGGTGATTTAAGACAAAATGTAATCCTAGGCAAACAAATGATTACTTTTCATTTATACATAAGCCTATCCAAGATACATTCTGAATTTTTAAGATAAAATTAAAAAGAATATTTCCTTATTTAATTTATTACATGCATATGAACATAAAATTAGTAACTTCAGAGAACTACAGACAATGAAGTGTCCAGTACTCCTCCAAAGGAAGCACAACAGGACTCAGTCTACCACAGACTAATAAATAGCTGTTCTGTTAACACTCACATTAAAAAAATTTAAACTCCCCTTATTCATTTATTGAACATATCTTGTGGTCTAGGTTTAGATAAGGACCTTATTTTAACAGGTCAGGGAAACTTGGTAGAGGGACAAGAGTTTATTCACCTCCAATCTGGGAAATGAGCTCTCTAATGTACCCTTTCAAAAGCCCCATCACAATGTAGAGAGGATTACCACTGATTTTTAAGTGGCTGGAAATCAGGAAACTTGATATCTAACCAGGAAAAAGAAAACATTTGATTCTGAATGGCTATAGCTGTAAGGAAGTCAATCTATGAGAAGCACTTTCTTCTTAGAAGTTACATTTTATGTGTGAAACTAAATGATTCTCCTCTCCAGCTCCTGTTTGTGCCGTACAATCCTCTGCCAGTCTAGGACAAACCTACACCTTTCTTCAGTGTGTCCTATGTGCCACAATGTTCCCAAAGAGTTGATGTTTTGTTTTTTTTTGTTTTTAAATTTAATTCAAATTCTGGATCAGTTTGTCTGGCATCCAAGCCTGAAGCAACTTAAAAGACAAAAACAAATGGAAAAAGCAGTTAGATATTATTGGATAGGGTGAATCACAGACATACCCTTTCTGTCTTCAAAAATAATACGTGTTTGCTGACTGCTTTGCTACTATTTCCCTCTTGCAAATAGAATTTTCTCCCATTGTCCACATGATTAACCATGGCCATGTTCAGATTGCCAAAGTCTGCTGACCCTTTTGAAGCCTTCCCTTCTCTGCCCTAGGGTTATGGGTTTCTCATCTCTGTCCTGTGGTCTAGTAAAAGATACAACCTTGGCTGCAGCCCTTGCCTGTCTTGTCAGTTACCACTTCATCCTGACTAAAGCCCTTTAGTCGCAATTATCTTTTGAAATCACACCTGTGTTCACTACAAAATAATGTACAAAAGTGTTTGAATTCTTTTTTTAAAAAAAAAGACAAAAATGTTCTTATAACCTGTGTCTGTATAGAATAGCTTGTAGGATTTCCCTCCCACCAAATATTCTTTTTGTACAGATCTACGCTGTCTCTGGTAGTAGAGCCTTACACGAGTGTGCCATAATTCCACATATTATTCCCTCAGGTACTGCATAGGCTGTAACTCAAGAGCCAGCAGAGAGCAGAGCTAGTGTAAACTTTTAGTGTACAACTTTGCATAGTTTGCACCAGAATACGTGATTCTAGCTACTAGCCCACACCTATAAGTATCCATTTTACTGTCATACCTGAAAAATAAACGATAAGCACCTCCAAGATTCTGCTTGCTAGTTAGCTAGGCCACGTTAGCTTATTTTCAGATATTCCACTTCAACTTGATAGTTAGAACCAGAAGTGATTACATCCATAATTACAACTTAAAGGTGACAAAAACGAGATAAGGTATGGCAGTAATCAGAGGATTAAAATGTCCATGTTCAAGTCCAAGCCTGGCAAACAGCAAAGAGAAGCCCTAATTTGGAAGGAAGGTATTGTTTAAACCTCCTTTTCAGAATTATTTATTAATAAAATGCACTTTGGGACCTGTGATAACTTTTAGTGATTTACTACTCCTCAGATTGCAAACTTCTCCAAAGTAGAGCTGCTAAGTACAATGGGGATCAATGTTTTGTAACACTTTAGGAATTCAAAAGCTTGGAATTAAGACCTTATAAAATCTTCTTCTTCTTCCCAGGAAAGAATAAGTTTTACTTTCTCAATCTTTTGTAATAAGACAAATCAAAAGAGGCATGATTATATGATAGATAACTGTAGTCATGGTGAGAAATACTATATACATCTCTTTGTAGTGTTTATTTTCTTTTAGAACCTTTCTTTTGAATATTCTCTAGGAAATATTCCTGCCTTGTTTCTTCATTACGACTGACAGCCTGTTATTTTTTAGTACAGCATTTTCCTATACTTTCCTTGAAATCTATTTCCCTGTTGGTTTATTACCATTTGTTACTATTTACTCCATATTTTGTGGACCTTTACTCTAGGGTTTACTAATGTATTTGAATCTGCAGTGAACTCCATTTGCACTCTATTAGGCAGGTACCTAAATGACTGCAGCCATTCTGAATCTGATTACATTTTACATTGTCCTTTATTATTTAATGAGACTTCCAGTTCAGTATCATCAAAAACTGTGCCTGTGACATTAGCTGCTAGAGCTTTGCTCTCTTCTGCCTTTCCTGAGCAAATTGCTTAGACTAAATGTCTTTGTAACATGTTCAAGATTCTCCTGTCTTCCCAGAAAAATGCTCCAGAAAAACAAAGAAACAAAAAGGCAGTAGAATCCAACCCTAAACAAATGGAAACTGAGAGAAGAGTTTTTCCTGATCCAACCTTTGATTGCTGGAAATGTCATATATTACAAAGGATAATGTGTCCTGGAAATGAAAAAACTGAACCCTGACAAATGGAACCAGGTCAGATATTTCTAAAAAACACTGTAAGTATACTCTGCTTTGTGAAGTTGTAGTGGAAGACCTAGGGTTGTGCAGCAAAGAACTTTTCACTGTTAAGGAGATTTGGTGCCCCTTTTCCATTCTTCTGGTGGCATTTCTTGCTCTTACCCACAGAGCTGCTGTCTTCAAAAAAAACCCCGAAGTTCCAATTGTGAGGGAAGAGAGACAGAGGAAAAGATTTGTAGATCTGAGCTCTTTAATCTTGAGTTAACTAATGAATTTATGTGAAATTCAAATTCTAGCTAAGTATCAAACACTTAATGAAATGAAAAATTTATTTCATCTCAGGGTTAAACTGTTCCCACGTTACTCAGCTAATTCAAAGTTTTGCAGTTCCCCCTTACCATGACTGCAAACAAATCTTGTCTAAACAAGATTTGGCTAGGTGGCAGGATGGAACATTCAAAAATAGCAACAATACCAAAAACAAAGGTAAGAGACGTATGTTATTGTATCATTGTCCATCAGCCCCATAAACCAGCATTAAAATTCTATGGAGTAGTAAATACAATCACTGAACTCAATGCAAGTAGAATGAATGAACGATTTACTAAATATCTAAACTGACAAGGCATGCCTGCAATGATTGACAAATGTTTCCTGATTCCACTCTCAAGCTTCCTCCCCCAGTAAATGTGAGCTACTGAAAAGAACCAGAAGTCTTCAGGACCGGTGTGAGAAAGTCTTTCCTTTCTCTGCCAAAGGCAGCAGGAGCCCACCTGTATAAACAGTGGGAGTATTCATTGGGTTGTGGCAAGTTTTTTCTGAGAAAGTTTGTTCTTCTGAAAATACAGAGATAAATACACTTCTTGACTTTTTGGTGAGAATTCAGTAGAGTTACTGTAGGTTTTTTTTTCAATGACACTTCCTGATTAGAAAATGAGAAATCATGGAGATGAAAGAATTTGCACCTTAATGAAGAAGGTCAGTGGAAAGGAGTTACCTTGGATTTATGTCCTCAAAGCCTTCAATTTTTCTAGGAACTAGAATTGCCTCAACAATACAGGCCAATCCAAAATGCAGAAGCCTCCCTCTTGTTTCCTCAGTACTTCATTAGTTACCGAGTTCATCTGTGTGTGAACTGCAATAATTTTTGAGTCCTTTCTGTTTTAATCACAAATGGGCTCCTGTATTGAAAACTCAATGCTAGTGCATATGTAATGAATATTGATTAATTTAGGTATAAATTAATAAGGTAAAAGATAACACTTCCTGTCAACACAAAGAAGATGTGTACACGACAAAGCTAATGTTTTCTTAGAGGTGGTGCTGTTCCATTTTTGTAGATGATCTAGGTTCATGTATTTGACTTCAAGAGGTTTAAGCCAAGTAAATTTAAAGTACCAAAAAAGCTACTAATCTGGGGAACATTTTTGAAAATAGCTTTTCTTTTTCTTTCTCTCCTCACTCATAAATGGTCAGATGGCTAAGTGTCAAAGGATTTAAATAAGGACTATTCATTAAGGAAATTAAATACCTGCTCATATCCTATGGGCCTTAGTGGAATTTAATATCATGATTTAAGTTCAGCTATTGTTTTCATAAATATGCATGAAATTAAGGATATTATCATTATCATTCTCTTTCCAAAAAGAAGAATATTCATGGCTTAAGAGGAAAAGGTCAAACTGGATTTAACCTCTTCTAATACTACTTTATTCTGATGACTACATAGGGCCCCAGTGCCTTCTGAGGGTGGATAGATGGGGCTGATAATATTGTTGAAGTGTAGGTACAGTCATCACTTTTCTTGTATTTCCTCAACTCTGACATGTTATTGCATACATAATTATACTCTGTGTTTTAAAGTTGAAAACATTTCTAATATACACTTAACTTTATCCACTTAATTTATGAGAATATTAAAATTATATAAAATATATTTTCTAATATATTTTTGGAAAAACACGGATACTGAATTATCAGTTATGTAATTTAACACAGAAACTATGTTACAATGCTTGAAAACTAATTTTGACTATTTCAGAAACCTCAAACAACACCATTTTCTAAACCCCTACATCAAAAGTCACAGCACCTTATCCTATGAGTCCATATGGACTGCTCATTTCCTTTCTGCCCTGCCTAGCAATTGGTGGCATTTAGCCAATAGAAATATAACCTCTGTATCATCTTATCAAGCTAAAAAAATCCAACCATGGCCTATCCAAACTTACTTGTCTGTTTTGGTGTCAATATAACCTTCGGGGAAAAAAAGCATCCAGACATGCACAAATCCATCTCTTAATGTATCTGTTACTTGGTGGGTACTATCTGTCTGGTTTTTGGGTGTGTAATGTACAAAGTAATTTTTATATTTATCCATGAAATTTGAGATTGTGAGATTGTATTTTGGACGTAATTCACACTCATCTTACCTAGAATGGATCATCAAGTTAAAAGACTACTTTTAAAGCATCTTGAAAATACTGAGGGCATTTTTTGCATCATAAAAAAAGAATGTTTATACTTTCTTCTGACAGAAGAAGTGAATTAGAAAATAATAATTTTTCTTTTTTTTTTTTTTTAATTGCATGAGGGAAACCAAAAATGCAAAAAAAAAAAATCTTGGAAAAGTAGCTGTAAAAAACACAAAAGAATTTCAAATCCAAGTGATTGTAACAGTGTGGCTCAAAAACAGACACAAATCTGAGGCTGCTGGTGGTAGTAGTTCTTTGGACAAAATAGCTGACATTTTCTGTCAATTATCCTGTGTTTGTTTTTCAGCCTTTGATCTTTTCCAGTTTGGCAAGAGCCTCAGACACCCCGATCTCTCAGCCAGCTCATGAGCAAATAAAATTGTGACGGCTGATTCAGCAGAATGGAAAGCAGGTATCAGAAGCCGTCTCATGTTTCTCTTGGAGGAATTCTGCACATTTCAGCTGTGAAAGCCAGGGTCACCAGTCACACAGACCAGCAAAACACGTGTTTCCTGGTCTTGCCAAGGAGACTGGGAGTTGCCAGTAGGGCAGCTATGCTGTTTTCTTTCCTCTGGTGAACATCCCACACCTGGTACAGGAGGGTCTCTGGCTGTATTTAGGAGCCAGAGCTTGGGAAGGGTGCCTGGGAGGCTGCCCCTCCTGCCACAATGCCAGCAGCTAACCCAGAGCTCTCGTGCTCAGCAAAAGGAAATGCAACTCCACAGGATGAAATGGACTTTAAACATACATTTCTTTCAACTGTAGAATTTGTATTGAGACAAGTAATGGAGTCAAGCAATTAAAAGTCAGACTTCCTAATGCTTACAAAACAGCAATGATATTTCTTTGCATCACCTCTTCAGGCCCATTGCTTCATTCTGATCTTTCCTTATGTTGAAAGGACACTCATGCCAGGCACAGTGACCAAAATATACCTCAGATGTGTTAAACATATAATGAAGCTACATGGCTAATTATGTACCTTTTTACTGTCTCACCATACTTGAACTTTTTCCAAATATCCACTCTGAATAAACCCGTAAAACACTGTTTTTCCAAGGAGAAGGTTCAGAGCCTTGGAATAGTAACAATGAAATTTCATGCAAAATATCTCCTTTATTTTTTTGCTGCAAGTAGCTGCAAAGCAATGACAACAACCCCTGCAACAAAGGACAGGGAGAGATAGGTAGCTTGGGATTCCTATTAGGAGACTATTCCACTTAAGAACAATAGAAAATTTTGCAGAATGTTTGTATGTATGAATTCAAAGTTCTTTTAAAATTATGGTCTTAATGTATGTGATAAATACTTGAATAGAAGTTTCCAAGTTATTTAGAAAGAGGCACAGTTTTTTCCTATAAAAGTAAATAGCGTTATCCTCGGAAAGTATAAAGTTATCGTATCTGGTGATCAAACTTTAATGTCATTTAAAATAGGTTCCAAGCCAAAAAACCCCAAACTCAAATCAAAACCCTGGAAAAATGGTTAAATGTCTGAAAAAAAATTCCATGGATTCTCCTTTTATCTGCTTTCTTGTGGACAGGGTCACACTGGAAAAATTGACAACACTTACAAATATCTAGGTCAGAATTTGTTCTGAACATTATCAAGGAGTGAGATATTGTCTATGATATGTGGTTATGGTGAAACTGTTATCAAACCTTCTGTCATCTTGATTTCATTTTATTGACACGTTTATGTGACTTTAGTAGGCTTTTTCCACCCCTCATAACTAGTGCTGCTTAGAAAAGTGAATGTTAATATCCCATTTCAGTGGATTGTTAGTATTTATATAAACATGTCCTTCTACAAAATGGATCAGCTCTTACCAGTACATTTGACCATCCCTAAGGAATTTTTAACTGCTAAGTTTAGGAGGGTAAACGAAGTAATTGTCAAGCACTACACTTGTTTTATAAAGATAATCCCATAGGACATGTATGATTAAGGTACACTTACTTCTCTTGGTACCTTGGTTTCATATTTTGCCAAATTTTATCTTCAATACTTCTGCATAATGGAGAAGAATATACATTAAAGTGATCCATTACACAAGACAACCTGGGCTTTGATTTCATTAGTAACCTGAAGTCACCCACTATCATTACAGCCAATGCACTTACAGTTAAATCAATTGCATTAGATCATAGCTCAAATAACTGCCACTGGCCTGAGACTTAAATCAGTCAGTGCTGTGGCATACATCAGTGTTGTTTGTTTAAGCAAAAATCTGCAAGAACAGATGAACTTTTATTGCATTTGAGAGTTGGGACTTTTGTGGGGTTTTTTGACTTTGTTTTTGATTTTCCAATGGGGTTTTGAACTTTGCTATAGAAAATTAAAGCATAGGATTACCATACTGTCAATGTTATCTGTTTCTCAGGCAGCCTTTTGAAACAGTGAATGGATTTTTACAGCCCCTCTGCTCTTGACTTTTATTAAAGCATATGTCAGTTATTTGTAGCAGAATTTAACGATGGGGGAGTCTTACAAAAACCTCAACTGCTATTGAGTGGTGTAGCTGCATGTCTTGGTCAGGGTGGTTTTCCATATGACTTGGTGCAAAGAACATGCACATTCTTCCTGTGTGTAGCTTGAGACAGAAGCTCCGATGCAGTGAAAGTACCATGCTGAGTGTCACATGGTCTGATACCATGGGAATTGTTAAGATGATGTTAACACCTTAGTCCCTGAACTTCACATCCACTCTCCCCACCTTTTCTTAATGTTGTAGGCTGTGGACCATCAAAGATGCTTGACTAATGCTTAGAAGCTGCATCTTTACCATGTGAGCTGAAAGCTAATAACAGAAAAAGACTATTAAATATAGCCTCAAAGAGTTCATCCTGCTGCAGAGTATGACTCTACATGAAACTGCTACAGCTGTACATCATGTCCCACATAATTTGTAATCACAGAAACAAGAAATTTATTCTCATTAAAATTTTATGGGAAACAATAAAATCACATCAAGAAGAAAACACATATATAATGAAATCTCACTGATGAAGTTGTATAACAACATAGAAGTCAAGTCTTTCTTTTTCCTTAGAAAGTCTGTTTCATACAGCTTAGTAACTTAAAATAGATATGTAATGCATTTATCAATCTGCTTTTACCTTTGTTGAAGTTTATGAAAATATTGTTGCCAATCTGTAACTGTCCTACAATGTGACACTTTCCCAGAATGTTTTCTCAAATCTCATTCACTATACCCTACATTTTACTTCTGAAAAAAAGTAAAACATAATAAAATAAAATACTAAATTCTCTGTTGCAAAAATGAAAGTAGTTAAATTAACACACCTGGTTCCCTCAAGCTGCGTTTTTCTTCTTACTGTAGGGAAGTAAAATGCAGGAACTGTCCTAAATACTATTTTGCTTTCAAAAGGTGCCCCAAACTTGCTCCTTGAAAAGATAATCATACATTTCTTGCCAAAATATTTCCATAATAGAAAATGCAAAAGAGGAGTACACAAAAAAGAACAAATATTTCTTTTCAGAAATGGAAAATAAAGATGTCAATGTGGCTCAAGAATAAAAGAAACTTCTGTTTCAGTTTTAACTCTAAAGTGAAGACAAGTTGTTTTTTGTCATATTGTTATTTGTGTGTAAGAAACCCAGTATTACCTGAGATTTGGAACAGAAATTTTATATCTAAACTATGCATGTTTTTGTAGGTCGGTGATATTTTTAATGTTCAAATCAGATGTGGATGATAAATATAAAATTAAGTGGGAGACAATATATACCTTTTTTTTAGTACAATAACAAAAGATCATATGAGAAATAGTTATGGGAGAAAACAATAAAGTAAAAATGTTGAGGATCTTGAGAAGCGTAGTGTCTTCTTTGGTTTAATAAAGCTTTTAGCTCAAACATTGAAGAAACAGCTCTTTCCATATCAATTTCCTTTGTCTCAGTACTGAGATCTACAAGAAGGTAGGCAACAATTAATGGTGTGCACACATATTCACTGAGGAACAGTTCTTCTTCCTAGAAATACCTTTTGATTATACCAATCTGTATTTTTTTTGGGGGGGGGGGTTATGCAAAAAGGAGTTTCTCTCATGTTTATAGACTTCATAGTGATTAATATCCCTGCACAGGGGTCGTTTAGGCACTTGAGTTAGCAGCAATGGTAGGTATCCAGATTTAGGGATTTAATTTATCTGTATGAACAAGTTTATATCAATTCTCAAAAAAAAATCCACTCCCTTGGAAGTAAGATGGTGGGAAGAGAGATGAAACATCTGCTACATTTAAAAACAGCTTGTGGGCTCTACCATCAACAAAGCCAGCCCCGCAGTTAATCAGCTCTGCCCTCACCAACAGATGTCACTGCAAGCAAAAGGAATTAATTTGTGAGGTTACTGGGCTCCAGGAGAGACAAAACTCTCTGAAATCTAAACGTGAAAGAGCCTCTCTTTCAGAGCATATGTTCATGTCTCAGTTCCTCTGCCACAAGCTGAGAATTAGCAGCAGGCAGACTGGTAAAAATAACAAAAAAATTTAAAAAAAGGGGGGAAAAAAAGGAAGTGTTCAAACTTAAAGCCATGTGAAAGAACCGAAACACATCAAAGCAAAGCACAGTACTCTGCTTTTAATTTTATGAATGATTTAACTGAGAAAACAAAATCTGTTCATTCATTGTGTGCATTTCCCCAATGTACATTCAGTAAAGTAGACATTTCCAGTCACCTCATTCTGTGGGTAAAAATGGGAAAAGGAAAGTGTCTGTGTAATAGTTACTAAACAGTTCCATATATTTTTTTCTGATTACAAATATACATATACAAGACACACGAAAATATTAAAGCTACAAAGTAAATTCATTAAAAGTTGAAGAATCTCACAGTTAAGATTATTCATATGTAATCTTCATTTTCCATTTTAGTATGCATACTCTGGTATATTCTTTAACTCCACCATCATATGTCTGTATTTTATTTTTTAAGGCAGCCTTAGATTAGAAAGAAAGAAATATTAGAGAAAAAATATATTATGAAGAATTTTGCCTCCTGTGACAGAAATCTGTTAGATAACATGCAAAACAGAACCCTCTCCTATTTGTACTACCACCAGAACAGGCAGCAAAAGCAATCTGGATCCCAGGAGACCTGATGCACATTTTCCCTACCTACTTGAGAGCACTACAGGAATAAAGAAACCTTTGGGTTTTCGGACATTAACCAAAGCTTTGAGGGTAGAAAGAAATCTTTTGTCGTAGCACAAATTCAGTCCTGGCTCCTCATAGTTTGTCCTGCCCTTGTCTCCTTGAAACACCTCCTCCCCTCTGCCCTTTCTTCTTCAGTCTGCTTTCATGTTGTTGCCATTTTTGCGGCTTATTTTCTGTCTTTACTCCGATTAGTGGTTTCCCACTCTCCCACTTGTTAGGAAGGAGGACTGTGAAAAGGTGTTTTTTTCCCTGCTCACAAGTAATCTATCTTGGCTGCCAGTTGGAAGAATTGCAAGGTTGTCTTGCTAAGCCCCCAGTGCCCTTCTCTGGCACAGATTTGCTGCAGCAGGAATCTCTGGCAAATTTAACTGGCAACCTCCAACAAACCTTTGCTGAGCACTTGCAATTTGAGGTTTGTTACTTGTAAAGCCTTGCAACTCAGCTGACATTTAGCTTGCTTTTCTTTTTTTCCCCTCAAAGAAAGCGAACTGCAAAGTGTCAGTCTTTGCTTGAAAACATGGGGACGCTACAGATTTGTCATGAAAGAAATATAGCTATCAAGGTCCATAGGCAAAACAACTTTTTATCTCTCTCATTTGATTTGAGATTTTTCTTGTTGATGGTGAAAGAGGGAGATATCCATTACTGACTGCCTTAGTCCATGGTAAAAACATGGTGTTATATGGAATATAACCCATCTCACTACACAGGCTAAATGGAATGTGACTGAAAAGTAATTTTGGAAATTGAGAAGAAAATGTGACTCCTTAGTGAACAGATGGCTTTCAAAACCAAAAAAACTTCATTATTTCTCACCAACCTAGTGAGAATTTTCAAAAGTCTTTATACTTATGAAGATGTGATTACCACCTACAAATCATTAAACCTACATTTAACTCAGATAGGACCCTTTTGGTTTAAAGGGACAACATGCAGGAGAGTGTGTGAAGTCATGCATCAGGTCTAGAGGCCAGTTATTCAAAAACTTGATCCATCCACATCAAACGTTCACATTCATGTCTTTTCATGCACACTTTTTGCCTTGTTTGGCTTACAGTAAAAGATCACTTTCCTACTAAACAACTGCTTTGTATCTTATTATACCACAAGCTAATTCAATAGGAGGTGGTAATCTCTGTTTCAAAGTCCTATGTATTTCCCAGATTGTAAGATTGGATGATTACTTGCTGCCTTGACTTTTTTAATTCTTTATTTCTCTTTCTTTCTCACTACTTAGGCCCACTGCATTTTTCCTCCCAGTTAACAGCTAAAAGTGTGTCTGAAAGAAGGCAGTGCTTAGCCTCCGCTTTCTCCTTTGTGGCTTGTTTTTGTCTTCCAAGATACATTTGTCAACATTTCAGCTAGCCCTCAAGAATATGTAAAGTCACAGTCACCTTTCAGCAAGCCATTATTTCCTCATATCAGAAAACATAAACTGGTAGTTCAGTAAAAAGTTGTCTTGTCCTTATAGCCAATATAAAGAAATAATCTAAACAAAGACCTGCATCCTTTTTCAAAGAATGAAAGTTTCTGTCATACAAAGAAAGGTCTCTCCCCCATGTACAGTGTGAGGAAATGTAACAGAAATAGTAGAAGGAAATCAGCAATACAAACAAGCTTGCAGTTTTCCTAGAGTTCAAAGGAAGTGATCATACATCAAAGACTCCAGCCACTTTGAAAGATTCATAAAAATATATCAGCAATCAGACACCAGCAGAGTTGTAGTGAAATATCTTTGTTCTCCCATGGAGGTGGGGAGATACTGTATTTGTTTCAACATATTTGCTTTCCATTTAACATGGGAAATTTGTCTATAATCCACAGAGGACAATATTTTCAAAGGTTCAGGGACTGATGTTAGCAGTTTGGGTGGCTAAACATCATTAGCCTTTGGTTGCTGGTCTGTACTAGATTTTTCCCCCTCTATGCTGAGCACATTTTCAGCGTGGAAATGTTTTAGTGTTTGGAACTCCTTTTCATTATCTAATGAGACTCTAGGTTTTCCAGAGCCAAACCCACCCTCCTCTATCTCTTCAGATGCTATGCAAGTTCAAACAAGGGTAGAAGCACGTTGCCCTAGCCCAGCATTAAATCTTAGTGCATTGAAAATCAGTCAGCACATGGTGGTCAAAATCTAGACCTATAATTTACATGTAAGATGAAAATGATTGCTGTGCCTCAGTACTATCAGTAAACCTAATGCAAATTAATTAACAGTCAGAGTGAATGTGAAGTAGTAAAGGACACATTCCATGCCCTACATCTTTAATGAAGCTCAAATGCTCTAACCTTTTACTCATATCCTTCATTTTAAGCAATGCCTCCAAAGTCAGGTGGAGCTGGTCATTAAATTTACGGTCTGGAAAATCTGGAAGCCAACCAAGAAAACTGGTGTTCATTTTAAGTTCTCACATTTGATAACAGTCAATTTTTATCTTGTCTGAAGCACGTTCTAGGCAAGCACATGTTGGCTTTGAATTCTGACTTAGGTAGTAGTAATAGATATCAGATTGTCCTTGTTACTGGCTACACATTTGTGGCACATAAGATATGTGCTGTATGCCAATTTTAAAAAATAAAGGAATCTGTGCTAGCTAGAAAAGTCAGTCATTTCTTACCAAACATCAGCTTTTCCAAAACCTAGGTGAAAATTTCTTACCTTTTCATCACGAGAAAATAGGTACAAACTCACCTATCTTGTTTAATATCTAAATCATGGTTACAGCATTCTGATGACTGAAATGATCAGATCTGCTATTTTTCTACTATATAACATTTCATAGCACCATTACAGTTGCCAACCAACCAAAAAAAAGAACAAAGAAAATAAATACAGGATATAATATTCTCTATTCATGCGAAAAACAGATTTGGCTTTTCTGACCTCCATGAATGGAAAGATTTGCAAATGTCCAGTTTCTTTATGTGAATTCACCATATCTACTAACACCAGCTGTTTGTGTCACTGTTTACACATATAATATATACTGAAGAGTCCTTCCAAAAAAAAATCAATAGCCATTATCAATGTTATTTACCATCATCATAATCCATCATCTGCTGTTGTTTCACACCATTTTTTCCATGCCAAGGGTGGGTGTGCATTACAGTGTTGATGAGTAGCTGAAAATTACCATGACATGATTGCTGAGTTTCTGCTGGTTGGCACAATAGAAACAGAGATGCATTAGTATGTGCTACAAAACCAGCTCTCAGCTGAGACATGTTCTTGTTGTAAAATATCAATATAGTTAGCCTCTGGATAGAGTAAAAGAAGAGTTTATACTATAAATAACATTTTGGAATAGGATTGCAACTTCTTTCTGTGAGAAGCATGAACATATCTTTACACATTGGTTTGTTAGTTATGATAATGAACTGTAAGACAGAAAGATTAATGTACAAGAAATAACCTATTGACTACCTAAGGAAAAAAAATAAGTTTAGGACACTTTTTTAGCCTTATTTTAACCCTTCATTAGCACGGTTGCTGCAAATGCTGTAGAATTGCTTTACCACTGCGTGTCTGTAAATACTGCGTTACTCTTCTCCTTGACAACCTCTTCTTTTGCATGGACAATCTTTCAGAGGCTTTGAACGGCTTGCTATCTCTACAGCTGGGTGGGCTAGATATACATGTGAAGAGTTTCAAAAAAATTAATAGTCATAAAATAGTTTCTCTGCTATCTTAGTCTGATATGGGGGGATTTTTTCATAAAATATTGAAGTTCATTTTAAGCGTGCATGCTCAAAATCAGTATTGAACAACTCTTCAGGGAGACCTGTATCCCCAGAGTAGCCCAGGCTATTGTGAAAACACTTACTAATTGAAAGCTAGGCATTAATGCTTTCACATCTCAGCATCCTACTTTTTCCCTGGCCTCAACAATTAAACACCTAGTCTTGCCTGAGCCCACTAATGAGAAAGCTAGGTACCTGCGTATGACTGATTTATCTAGTGCACAGATGTGGACAAGTGCAAAAATGATAAACCAAGAAGCCAGTCTAACTTGAACATTCTCCTCTTACAGAGGAGGTTATTAAAGGAAATACCCCTTGGCACTGTAGGGTTGTGTGTTCAGGTAATGCTGTAACTAAGTGGTAGGGCAGTATATCTCAAAAGCAGAGGTTTCTCCACACCTTAAGAAGGTTCAGGCTCAGCATCCTGCACTTGCTAGCCAGCTGAGACCTGAGAAAATTGTGCCCTGCTCATGGGGTAGCCAAAGTCCTTGTCCCCTGGGTGGTGGGACTGCAGGTTGAGCAGCAAATCTGCTCGACATGGTGAACACTGGATTGCACCTCCTGCATTTTCTGGTTTTGACCCCTCCCTTGACTGTCTCCCTGCTTGGTGTGTAAAGTTTTTCCCTGGTATCTCTGAATCCCTGAACTATTCTGTCACATAGAGTCTTGGCACTTAACACTGACTTTTGGAGAAAAATAGGAGGAACACAATACCTACAACATGTGTAGGACTCCATCAGTAAGGAGGAAAGGGGTCAGGTCCCAGTTTTTGTGAGTGCAGACTCTGGCAAAGGAAGACCTGCTATAAAGCGTATGAACAAGCTCAGCTTAAGTGAATATGATTTGGAAAACAATAGCTTACTGTGTTCCATACATGTGCTTGAAGTTACATGTGAGCTTAAATGTTTTCCTGACTAGGGAAATGAAACACAGGCTGGTTTGTAAGTGGAAAGATTCAATGAGATTCCTGCCTCACCTCAACAATTATAATAAAAACATTCTAGAATTTCCAAGCCATATATTGTAGCAAAAAAACCTACCTTCTATCTAATTTGGTATATTTTGTCATTAATCAGGGTATAAAGTGCTTTTCAGAGAATGCCAAGAAGAAAAACAACGCATGGAGCAAAAGTGTAAAGACAATGGCAGCACTGTTCACTTTTCACATTTCAGTACGTATAACTTTCCTTCAATACATAGATCAGGCCACATTCAGGAGTTCAGGATTGCTTTTTGGGAAATACAGACTTTTTCACAAAAAATTGTGCCTGTGACTGTATGTACACAGAATGGTATGATTCCGTAATACATATTTTAATCAAGAATTTTGAGAATTTAAAGCTGATCTTAATTTTTCCCATTGTAAATGGAGCATGTGATGACTTGTGTGTAACTGTAAATATAAAGGATAAATTACGGTTCTTTATCTATGGTAATCTAATCTATGGCGGTTGGCTGTTCACAGCACAGCAGGTACATTGCAGCCAAATAAATATTTTTAATTCCTTCTGAATGAAGATAGAAAATTTTTCTGCTAATTAATATAAACTGTTCAAATAAATTATGCTAACATTCTAAAATATGAAAATAACTTTTCATTTGTTATTTTTAGGTACTGGGTGTATTGTGTAAAAAAATAAACACTTGACACTGGGAGCCCTGTGCATCCCTGATTCTAATCTTCTTTATCAAGATTTCCAAATATGAAATTATAATGAAGTTTCAGTTAGTGAGCATATGAATTGGATTAATAATTACTTGAACTGTAACCTTGAGTGTAAAACCAGCATAGTTAGAGGAGATCTGTCATTCATTTCCACAAAGGTCCTAAACCTCCAAAGTTTGTGCCTCCTACTTGAACTCGAATCCTCTTCCTCAGACCAAGGTGACTACCTGCAGCCCTGGCATGTTCAGATATCTTTGGAAAAAAAAACTCCTCAAAATGAGATTAAAAAAAGGATAACGTGCCCCAAAGACTTTGTCTAGTGGGTAGCTGAGAAGTGGTACAGCCTATAACAAATGGGGCACTCCGTGGTTGCTCTGCCATGCAGAAGTTTACCTACTGGAGAACAAGGAGGTTGAGCAGCCTGTCTCTGTGGGCAGCTTACGGGAGGTGAGGCTTACCCTCCTTGTTTCACTTCTGTCTGAGATCTCCTCAAGCACTTCTCAGATTTTGTCCAGGAAAATCTTACCTGTTTTTAAAACCTGTTTGACTTTGAAGAGGAATACGGAGGAGGAGGAATACAGAGTGTCACCACCACTGCTCCTGAAGGAAAGAAGGTAGCCAACTGCAGCCTACCACCAACTCTAATCTGCTCCTCTAATGTTTTAATTCAACTTTCATGATTTCTCACTTGTAAGAGAGGAAATGGGCCTTTAGTGTAATCATGTCACTCTGCACTACACTGCACTGGTATTTCCCCACCTCTAGTGTTCTGTGTGCAGTGTTAGGCAGCTCAATATAACAAGGACATCAGACTATTGAGATGTATCCAGAGGAGGGTGACAAAGATGGTGAAAGGCCTAGAGAGCAAGACTTAGAAAGAGTGTCTGAGGTCACTTGGCTTCTTCAGCTTGGAGAACAGAAGGGGAAGGGATGACCACATCTCAGTCTATGGCTTCTTCAGGAGGTGCAGTGAAGGGGGAGGTGCTGATCTCCTCTCTCTGGTGACTATGGATAGGACACAAAGACATGGAATGAAGCTGAACTAGGGGAAGTTCAAATTGGACATCAGAAAACGTTTTTTCCCTGAGAGGGTGGTTGGTTCCTGGGACAGGCTGCTCAAGGAAATGGTCATAGCACCAAGCTTGTCAGAGTTCAAGGAGCATCTGGACAGTGTTCTAAGGCATGTGCTGTAGTTTTAGGCAGTCCTGCTAGAAGCATGGAATTGGACTCAATCTTCGTGGGTTCATTCCAACTTGATATATTCTGTGATTTCATTGACACTGGTCTTATCTGAAGAGACATGAGCTGCTAAAGTGTGCATACTCCTGTGCTGTAATTTGAATCACATATGTGCTACAAACATGGACTGGTTTCAGAAGAAATTATCTAACAAGAGCAAAGACTGTCATTGAAAATCTTGCAGAATAACAAAAAAAGAGAAACATCTATTGCACAGTGAAGTTCTTCAAAGCTGTGGATTATGAAAACTCTGAAGAAGAAGATACATTCTGATTATATACAAAGTGGCATTCTACTTTTTTTTTTGCTTTCAAAAATGGTTTCTAGACCATTATTGTTCATGCTTGGCCACATAGTTCTTTGGATATGCAAAAGGGGTCTGCTCTGTCTCAGACTGAAGCTAATTGGAGGGATACACGTGAAAAGGTTAAACACTTTTTCTTGTCAAAACTGACTGTTAGCTTAATATAATGAACTATCTTCTTAATGGCTCTAAATCCATCAACCTCACCAGGGCTACTGTGTTTATTTTATCTGAAGAGCTGAATTTAATGCAGTCATAGAAGAAGAAAGTGTGGTGTCTGCTACATGTTTACAACTTTCTTCCTCAGGTCAGCAAACCAAATTCAGAACATTTATTTTACAGTACGCTTAATTGTTGCTTTTGCAGGTTACATTGGGCATTCAGTTTACTTATCTAAATTTTCAAACAAAGCTGTAAGATGAATGGGAAAGGGAATAAAGGGCAATTCTGAAAGGAAAACCACAGTGGTTAGGTATTCACGAATGCATATTTGGATGTACTTCGTGAACACAGAAGTATTCTTTCTTTTTTTATCTTAACAGCTCATTTTTTATAGAAAGGCAGAGAAAGGAAATTAGAAGAGGCTGGCAGCTTGAGAAATGGAGGTAAAGATCATTTCCCTTGGAAGAAGTAGCATGGAAACTTTGCAATTATCAACAATTCAAATAATTGAACTTCCCCTGAATGTTTTCATTCATTCCTTCTGCTGAGCCAGTTTGAAAGAAATATTATTTTCCTTTTAGTCACATTGAAATTATTTAGCTCCATTCTATTATGCTTTCTGAAGCCTTGTATGCATTTTATTCCTAACTTACATACCAAGGTTACTGAATAGGACACGCTTTCTTCACCGGTTGTTTTCTGCTATCTTTACAAAACTGAAGTTTTTTTACTGCTTTACTGCTCATTGAAGTGAATATAACTCAGGATTCTTGGTGCCTGGTGAAAAAAGGTGCTTGTTTCAGAGAAAATGGAGATTGCAAAAAATGCTTCACCTGCAAAATACCAAAAATAAATAAATAATTACAGTATAGGGACCAGTGCATTACACGAAATTTAGAAAATACAGTGTGCTTTCCAGCTAGGACAAAAACTAATGAATATTTCCTGTTTATTTTTTACATAGATCTACATCAATTAAGAAGACTTAAGAAGAGTGAGCTAACACGGTGTTCTCTTGCAACATTTACACTCTGATTCTATGTGGATGAATTATATTCTTAGTCTACTATACCATTTCAACTTTTTATTAGAAATACAGTTATTAAAGGAGAAATCCTGGACTGAACTATTACTTAACATTTATATTTCTGACATGAAAAAACTTCAATCAGATACTGATATTTCATAAGACATTATTCCCATCTATCTTGAATTAAAATATACTACATTGTAATCCTTTTTTTTTTTTTTGTCATGAAGAAGGTGAAAGCAATGGATGTAGATTCTATGCATGTTAATAGATAAACATTATGTATGTACAGCATTTAGACAGAAATAGCACCTACTCAAAGCTTTTGAATGATACTGAGGAGAATGAAAGATTTCTCTGGTTTCTGAGAATTTAGAGTTGTTCAAAAATCAATATGGAAATCAATTCTGAAATTGTGTCCTATGCAGATAACACGATGTGAAAAGCTTGTACCATTAGAAAAACTAGTAAGAACTAACAGAACACAGTCTACACGCTGCCAGTCATGGTAACAATGTTATCTGAATTTTATCTGTCTTATGAAAACAGAGCTGAACATCATCTTTCTTAGAACTGAACACTCTCCTTTCTTTTATTTTTGCAATAAGTGCAATAAGCTCAATGAAAGAAAGAAAATGTATCATATCAGAATATAATGTGTTATTTGATTATGTTTCTTCAGCATCAGTCAGTCACTGATCTCACCCAGATTTTTGTAGATTACAAGGCAGTTTCACTGGTGACAGTTTTTGGGTTCCTCTGACTCTAATGTCCTTCCATTCCTACAAACTATTCTACTAGCAACAGATTTTCAGAAAAGCAGAAGGAAAGACTAGATAAAGACAGCGAGAGACTGAGTAGAGACACTTGTGATTTAACTTATTTTATCCCCTGAATAGAACACAAATCCTGTCTGTCAGCTCGACAGCTCAGCTCTGCTTAGGGCACAATGTCTGTGAGAAAGCTCTGAGGCTTTAAACCTTCAGTTGCAGCTGTCACAAGTGATGTACAAAAAAGTGATTATTAATGCCTGGCACTGAAAGTCACTGCATCTAACTAACCTAATGGGTCATTCATTCTGTGAACTATGTCATTTAATTTCAGAAGAGGTCTCTTTTTCCATACTAGCAGTAAAAGTGCACACATTATACAAGTGGACAAATAGGACTGCTAGCAGTGTATCTTAAAAAAAAATAAAATTGTAATATTGTTTAGTCTGCTGCAAAAAGATTTGGATCACTTGAGAATCTGACCTGGAAAAGGGTAGGAAATGTCAATCAATCAGGCAGTGGCAGATGATGGATTTGATAAGGGGGATTCTGAAATGATTATACATGCTAAATGCAAAAGAGCTGTAGTCTATTGACCCAGAAAGAAAAATAAAAGTTAGTTCTCAAAAATTCCTTCTATTTGCAGTCCAATCTGAAAATGTACTGGGAGGACACAAAAGTGGCAGTTTGCTTTGCTATGAGAATAAAATGAGAAGACAGGATGTAGAAGAGAAAAATGCACTGAAGGGAGGAAAACACCTAAAGTCACCTTGTCCAGGAACAAAAAGTACATTGTAGTTTCATGTACTTTACCTAGATAGTCTCAAATTCTTTTTTGTAGAACATCATTCCTGAAAACCTTCACTCCACTGAAGCAGGGAAGCGTCACCCATCTCTCAGATGGTGACTTGAGAAAGAGAGCTTAGATGGGAAACGGGTAATGGAGGCATCAGGAGGGGCCAGTTGTTTCAGTTCTGTCTTTTACACCTTAATTAATCACTCTTAGTCTGAAATTTTATTACAAAGTACAAAACCAAAACTTTCTTTGAGGAATTAAGGCAGTCAGAACAGAGGAATTTTTTTTCTGTTTGGAATCATAGAATAGTTAGGGTTCGAAGGGACCTTAAAGATCATCATCCAGCTCCAACCCCCCTGCCATCATCCAGCTCCAACCCCCCCCTCCCACTAGATCAGGCTGCCCAAGGCCCCATCCAACCTGGCCTTGGACACCTCCAGGGATGGGGCAGCCACAACCTCCTTGGGCAACCTGGGACAGTGTCTCACCACTCTCATGGTGAAGAAATTCTTCCGAATGTCCAGTCTAAATCTGCCCCTCTCCAGCTTATACCCATTCCCCCTGTCCTATCCCCACAAGCCTTTACGAGTAGCCCCTTTCCAGCTTTCCTGTAGGCCCTTCAGGTGTTGGAAGGTCACTGTAAGATCTCCTCTGAGCCTTCTGTTCTCCAGGCTGAACAAACCCAACTCTCTCAGCCTGTCCTCATAGGGAAGGTAGTCCAGCCCTCCAATCATCTTTGTAGCCTCGTCTGGAGCCGTTCCAACAGTTCCATATCCTTCTTATGCTGTGAATTCCAGAACTGGACACAGTATTCCAGATGAGGTCTAACAAGAGAGGTATAGAGGGGCAGAGTCACCTCCCTTACCCCGCTGGCCATGCTTCTTTTGATGCAGCCCAGGATATGGTTGGTCTTCTGGGCTGCGAGTGCACATTGCCGGCTCATTGGAAGTCAGGAAGTTATCCTACAACCTTTCATTGATCTCAGCCAGATATGTTGATAGGAAGCTGGAAACCAGACCTATTTTCATCCAGAATGTCTGTGTCAGGTCTAGTGAACCTGTGTGTCATACATTTCAACATGCCCTAGCATAAAACTACTTTATCATCATGACTGTTGTAAGGCATGTATAAGTCCAATATCTTCCACTTCTTTTGCTTTTGCAGTTACTTCCAGACTTTTGGGAGCTCAAATTGTTTATCTTTCTTCATTCTCTAATTTCAGACACAGATATCTAGACTTTTTCTTTCATTTAAGCTTATTCAGCTAGGCAATTTGAATTTTGTGAACTGGAGTCACCTTTATTAGAGGAAGATTTTTGTGAAAGCATTGAACGACAAGCAGTAAAGTAGCTTTGACAAACACAGAAAAACATAAATTCTGATTCTAAAGCACTCAGATTAAAGTGAAAGGGCTTACTAGGATCTCATGCAACCAAAGAGGAAAGCAGTATGAAACTGAGTATGAAAAGAAAGCAAGTCTGAGGACTTCTCAGTTTGAGGAAGTGTGGTGTTAAAGGAGAAAATAAAGTATTTATGTCGATCAAATTTTAAATAATTTCATGGTCACTGGAGCTAAAATGCTAAATTGAGAACTATTTATCATTCTTTCACTTGTCTCAGGCACACATATATGCTATGGCAGGGAGAAATGTGTATTGTAAGAGATAAAAGATTAAAAAATACTAAAATAAAATATTTTTGATTGCTGTTCAACTTATTAATACTTAAGATAAAAATAATCCCTTTTATTAAGATAAGAGTTAAATCAATATTATTAGACTAAACATTTGTGGGTTTTATTTTGT
The DNA here is from genome assembly GCF_017976375.1 of Cuculus canorus. Lineage (NCBI taxonomy): Eukaryota > Metazoa > Chordata > Aves > Cuculiformes > Cuculidae > Cuculus > Cuculus canorus. The sequence continues at coordinate 61,764,460 of NC_071441.1, forward strand.
TGCTTTTCTTTAAAAATATTTAACCAGAGTTTGTCTTAGCTCAGTATAAAACTCCAGGAACAGCAAAATAACTTACATCATGACAGTGAGGTAAATGTTATGCAATGACAGTGCTGTTGTCTTACTGCACTTCTTTATCATAAGCCACTGTAAGGATAGGACTATATGTTTTTTTTTTAATTCAGGTCAGTATTCCTGGGCAGATTTTGGTTGTTAGTATCAGTTTAATATATAACTGGAGGAAACGGCCTGACATCATAAATACAGTCAACTCTACATTAGAAAAAGAAGGCAAAAAGTTGAGATTTGGACTCTTGCCAAGGTGAAATTATGCATAATGTGGAAGTGGAGATTTTACATAAAGGTAAGAGCTCATCTTCTGGTTTGTAAATTTCCTTTCCAGTTCTTCCACAGTTTTTGACTGAATTTCCACCAGTTCTTGAGTCCTAAGCAGATTAGAAAAATAGGCTTGATAGTTTGATGAAATTTGATTTTGAAGTGTTAGCTTTGTTTGCATTGTTTCCATGAACAAAGCCAAATCTTTGAAGAGATGTGACTTTATTTAATTGTGTTAGTGTACTTCTGTTCAGCTTCTCAGGTGCCTCTTTTGAGTCAACAGCATGCACTTAGCTTCTTCCCACAGAGACAAGGGAACATTGCATTAATATGGTCTTGCAAAGTGCAAACATGACAAGTTGGTTCAATCCACAAGAGCTTCCTATTAAAACATCTAAAAGAAAATCCACTGGAAACTTCAATGAGTGTTTTCTAACAATGCTCTCCTTAGACATCAAACCTTAAATCTTGTTATAAATTTCAATTTACATGACAGAAGTGATGCACTCTCCTATTTCTGAGAAGACATACCCTTCTGAGTTTGAAGCTGGTCTCCACAATACAGTATTACCATCATGGGTCTGATAGTCTGTGAAGCAGTGCTGCAGAGAAGGAGCTGGGGTCCTAGTGGACAATGAGTTGACCAGGAGTCAACAGTGTTCCTGTTGACTCCTGGTCCTCCAGTGTTCCTAAGGAAGACCAATTGTTGCCTGGACTTCTTTAGGCAGAGCACTGTCAGCAGGTCCCTGAAGGTGATCTATCTTCTCTATTCAACATCTAAAGTGCAGAGTACAGTACCGGCTCCCCATTACAAGAAAGTCATGGACTTACTCTATTAAGCCCCATGTGGGGCCATGAAGATGAGTAAGGGACTGGAGCATCTTTCCCATGAAAATAGGCAAAGGGAGTTGTGATTCTTCATCCTGAAGAAGGAAAGGTTCAGGAGGATCTTATCTATGTGTATAAATGCCTGATGAAGGGAAGGGAAGAAGAGGAGTCTTCTCAGCAGTGCCCATTGGCAGGGCACAATCAAAGCACATCAAAATCCTTCTGAACAGATTATTTTAAAATTTTTTAGGATTTATTTACTGGTAGGTGGTCAAACACTGACACAGGTTGCCAAAAGAAGTTGAGGAGTCTCCATGTGTTGAAATACTTATAACCCAGCTGGATATTGTCTTGCACAATATACTCTAACTTACACCGCTTGAGGAAGGGATGGTTGGTCTAGAAGATCTCAAGAAGTCACTTCTAGTCTCAATGATTTTGTGTTTCCGTCTTGCTGGCTTGAGTTATTCTTGAGGAGTTTAAAGTGACATGTGAGAGATGCTATAAACCCTTAGGAGAGAATTTACTTAGCAGTCTTGGATGATCACCATATTGTACCAGCAAAATGTTTCAGCTATATTTTCTTCACTTATACCTGCCTTTTAATCCTTATTTTAATTTTCAATTAATTTTTAATTTTTATTTAATTTTTGCTCTTGGAAGCATTGTCTTTTTTTCTTATTTTCCATAGAATGAAGTAAAAGCAAGATATAAGAACGTGTTTTTAAAACCCAAGTGTGGAAAAGCTATCAGTTCTATTTGTCTTTCTTTGTTGACCTCTTTTTCTATTCAGTTTTTCCTCTCCAGATGATTAAAGTAATTTCAAGAGAAAATGTCAGATAACTCTATAAGTTTATTCTTTTGTTTTGTTTTGTTTCTTGGACGTGAAATAAAACATTCTTCTCCTTATACTGTCTTTTTTCCTGGTTTTTATTTGAATTGAAAGCAAAATCAGGGTGAGCAGCTGTTGTTTCTTTCTTTTAGCTAGCAGAGTCCTGTACCTTTCTTTTCAAAAACCTTGAAGATCTCTTGTATATTTCTATTTTAGTAAATCCAGCTAAAGCAAAGTTTCCTCTCTTCCTCCTCCCCTGTCCTCCAAGAACAAATAGAAGGAGAGATCTTCATTGCACTGGTTTAAAATTGTGTCACTTAACTCATTTACATCAGCTTTGTGAATCCAGTGCACACAGCTGACTGGCATAGAGTTTGGCATGCCTTTAACGTAACATGCAACAGCCTCATTTAGTAGTAACTTAGTCACTCTATAACTAACTCTGCTGAAAAGAAGTTAGAACTTCCTTTATATCCAAGATATCCATGTAAGCCTATTCACATAAATGAGACCTGTCAAGATTATTTTTTTTTTTTTTTATGCATGTCAGCTTTCAGTATTTTAGTTTGATTTTGGCCTGGTTAAGCAGCTCTAGATCTCTCACTTTATGATGTGTTTGCTTCAGAAAAAAAAAAACAAAACCAAAAAAACAGTTATGCTGTGGCATTCCTTTCCTTTTTGTTGTTCCCAGCCAGTGAGATACTTTTGAACTTAACATCTGCTAGTACAATCCTGCCTTTCAGTTCTGGCCTTTCTATCCTTCCTGCCCACCCAGAACAGAAGTCCCTCCCTTTCATGTGACTTGGTCTCCCAGGAATGCTGTTTGAAAGAGTAAGAATATTTACCAGCTGCTCCATACCTATTGAGCCAAAGCACAAGGTTAAGTTAATTTGAAAGCCAGTTACAGCCAGAAAGAACAAATCTGAGAGGGGTGGCTTCAGGATTTGCTCACATTTTGAAAGGAACAGAAAAAGCAATAAAATGGAGGACAAAAAAAACCACTTTACTCTTTCTTCCACAGTTTCTTATTTTGAGGATTTCTAAAGGAAAATAATGTAATTACATAGTTATTTCTAGTAATAGAAATTCAAGTCTTCATTGGAGAGACTCACTTAGACTCACTTTTAAGTTTCAGAGAAGATGGACATAAAAATTCTTTCTATATTTTTTCAGCTTCTGCCAGTAAATATTCTTTCCCATTCCAGTGGAGCTGAAATTTTAACATCTGCAAAACATTTAGCAGTCACACATACAAAAAAAAAAAGTACTACACATTCCAGTAAATTATGCAGAACTTAGCAAGGTAAAACCATACCACATCTGCTTGATTCTAATAAATTCAAATTTAAAGGTGTTAAGATAATATCCTGGCTGAGTTGCCCATGCTGTGTCTAAAGACATTTTTTCACTCTCTGTCTTTCTACCTACTGCTTCTAACTGATTATCACCATGGTGGGGTAAATAATTTGCCTTCCTACCTCTCCCTTTTTGAGTCATGGGTAAAATCTGATCCATTCATACCGTTTACAACATCAGGCATCAACTGGTGAAATAAGACAAAGAAAAATTTGCTGGATTACAGAATTTTTTAAGGAGGTTCATGACAACAATAGCCTGCAGTGCACCTATACTTCCATGTTTGTTACAGAATTTAAATATTTTACTTTGTAATGAAGGGAAAGACCTACATCCTGTGCATCTTTCCGATCCTGCAGTCCAAATGTGGGTCTGGCTGACATCACTGGAAGGATTCCCAGAGGTTTCAGCCGTCCTGGATCCCATCTTACACGCCACAGACCTTGCTTGACTTTGCTATGTATTTAGCAGATAGCATTTGTACGCAAACATTATTTTATGGCCAAGGCTGTAAATATCACATCATTTCTGGTTTTGTTGTTTGCAACATGTGTATCATTGAAAAGAAAATAACTCTTCATTCTTCCTATTTCTGGCCTGGGTTGTAACATTAGGATTAAAAGATCAGTAACCTTCTACCTTAAGTAATAGCAGCAGAGTGAAGAGAGCTATAAATTTGTTTTGCCAGTTCTAGAAGTCTTTTCCTCCTTTCTGAGTAGATGTCTGATGATGGCAACATATTGATTATTTTCAAACATGTGTATGCTTTAAAAATCAAATGCCGAATTTGTATGCAGTTCAGGCAGAGAATCTTGTAAATTGGAAACCTGTAATTTTTTTTCAATTGCAGAGTAATACTTCGTCCTTAAGTTACCAGCTTTAACAAGAGCAGTTACAAGTCTACTTAATATCAGGTGGCCCTTGGTCTCACACTCAGCCTTTCTGCCATGCTTAGGCCTTCAACTGGCACTGAATACTTGTGTTGCATCAATTTCAGCCTGCAGAAGAGGAGATTGAAGGGAAACATCATTGTAGTGTACAACATCCTCACAAGGGGAGAATAAGCAGCAAGCGCTGATCTCTTCTCTCTAGCAAGTAAAGACAGGAGCCAAGGCAATGGCTGGAAGATGTTGTCAGGGGAGGGTTAGGTTGGATATTAGGAAAAGGTTCTCCACCCAGAGGGTGGTGGAGCAGTGGAACAAGTGTGAATGTTGGGGCTGTCCTGTGCAGGGACAGGATGCAATGATCCTTGCAGGTCTCTTCCAACTCAGGGTATTCTATGAATATAGTCTTGCATTCTAATTTGAATAAAAACACATTTTAAGCCTGTGAACTGAAAGAAGGCTACTTAAAATTGCTTGTCATTATCTTGCAGAATGTGTGATATTTCTAAGCCTAAGATATTCTTGATCAGGTCACACATGTGAGGCAACACGATACTAAACTAGGTGGGAAGGTGTTCCCCCTGGGAAGGGCTTGCTTACCTTGCCGACATGTGTTTTAACCTTGATTTGAATACATTTTGATACAAGTCCATGAAGATGCTAATTTCTCTTAGCATTGAGAAGTCTAATCTGGAAAAATATAAAAATAAAAGTAATACTTGTCTTTCCCTGTCCTAAATGTACTTAGCTGCACTGAAAGAGAGTGGAAGTTGCTCATATACTGCTACAACAATGAAAAGTGTTAGTAAATTTAAGATACATCCAGCTACTGCAGCTATTACAATATTTGTAAACATTACTGCCTGTTCAGTATTCAGCATTATCTCTGAAGAATAAAGAAATAGTATATAAACATATACAGATGGATAAAGTTGCTTACATGTTCCTTCCTTCATTCCACTGCCAGTATGTCCATAGCTGCTTTTCACATTACTTTGCACAGAGGTCTTTACTTCCCAGAAACTTGTTTTGTCTGACATGAAAGCCAAGGTTCCTTTATGATTCAGGCAGTAATAATATAGAATTAATGCCCTGTAGACAGCAAGAACAAATCATCACTTTCTCACTGGTTTTCTTACTAGGGGTTTCTTTTATGAAGAGAAAAAAGTTAATAGAATTATTTCCATATTATGCTATGAAATCTTTAAGGAAATTATAAAACTAATTAATATCAAAACTTTCATTTAAAGATAATAGGAGACATACTTTTTGCTAAACTGCAACAAAGATATTTCTCAGCCCAGTGTGATCAAAGTAGTAAATGTGAAAAAGTTAGCACAATTTAATTTGATCTGTTCAGTTTTAATTATTATTTTCACTACTCATCAAAATTTCTGATGGTTTTACAAGAGACTTCCTCAGTTTTTAATAAATCCGTATTAGTAAAGCTTTCCTTAGACTGTTTAAGCAATTAATTGACACGTTTATTAAATGCTCTGAGGACTAAAAAGAGAGGCCAACAAATGAAAGTGGCTTGTATGGAGAAAAAAAGTAAGAAATATTTTTCTACCGAGCACTATTTCCTCTACAATAAGCCCTTGTGAGGGGACTTTTGCCAGAATAAATATTTTCCCCACATGAGAAATAGATTGAGTAATGATGCTGCTGAATCAGAGTTGTACTGGGCTCAATGCTCCAAAACAAAAATCCTCCCTCTCTCCCTTGCCATTTTGTGTTTATTACAGGCTCTGAATTTTGTTGAATTCATGCCCTTCATGTTCAAATCCTGAGTTCATAGCTTTCATTGAATGAAACAGCTGCCAATACCACTTACCCTCGAAGATGTTGAATGTTTCAGGTGTATTGAAAAGCCTTTTTGTGATGTTTTGCATTGGCTATTGCAAGCATTTATCTTAGCACTTCAAAGTCTAATCAGGAAAAATAGGTGATGTTTGGCTTTCCTGCTTTTGAATGTGCTTGACTATAAATCTTTTAATAATGCTCACAATATGCCAACAAATATGAATAAGGTCTTTATGCTTCATTCAAATAAGTTCTTTTAAAATTGTGCTTATTTTGCAAAATGGATACAGGCTGTGATCAATGAAGCCAAAATACAGCATTCTATCACTTCCAGTTTTGAAAATCCAGCAGATTCTGAAAAAAAAAACCAAAACCAAAAAAAACCACACCACCCCCAAACAGTCTAGATTAGGAATATAGAGCTATAATGATATTTTTGGAGTGATTATGATATCCATGGTAAGTTTAGCATGTGGTTGCTAAATTTAAATGCTTCTTGAAATGGTGCTGCCTCTGTGCATTTAAACCTTACAAATAATTTGCTGTTGCTATTAGAGGGGCCATCATCGACACCCTCCACATTCCCTGTTCTCTGCCTGCAATGTTTAGATTTGGTGGTTTCTGTTGCTTACAGGTTCTTTTCTCAAAAGATTTTAGAGTGCTGAAAAGGTTTTTGTGGGTTTATGGTCCTTGAAAAGGAAACTTCTGGAATATAGACATTTTCCTGTTTATGGTAATTAGTCTGTAGATGCTACAAAGTGTTTCTTAACTCTGTTATCAGAGCAACTTGGTATATTTATTGTTCAGATTAAATGACTGGAACAGTATCAGGTAAAGTAATAGGCAAGGAGATAAGCACTTGGTAATTTGTTCATTATGTCAACTGAGCTTTTCACATTCAACCAAAGCCTTTTTTATTTTTTTCGTTTGGAACAACACAGAAAATGTGATAATCAGGAACTGCAAGGGATGACCATCTAGCAAATTATTGTGAAGCAAGTCGGTGGTGGTAATTGTCTCACCCTTGATCCCATAATCACTGAAGGGATCACTTCAGGATCTCTTTCATCCATGTCACTCACTAAGTTATTCAATTTTACAGGAAATCGGAGCCATGATGAGAAACTTCTAGAAGCCAAGACTAATGAAGAATGATGTTGTGACCTGGCGTATGCCCAAGAACTGTTTTCTAGCTAACTAGTCTTCAGATAAAGGTAGTATGAAAGGAAATATGGCTTTATCCTTCATTTTCTTCTAGGGAGTTTTAAGCCTAAGGAGGCTGGGAGGCAGAACAGAGCAGGTTGTTACTTTGTCCCTTTTGCTGGTCCATCATAATGTACAGGACAGCCTGGCGAAAGAAAAGCAGCAATTTGCTATTAGTACAGGGGACCAATGAATTAGAAATTTCCATTGACTAGAAGGGAGGACTGTAATTCAAATATGGTATCTGACAGACTCTGCCTCCAGGGTCTAATCTTAGTGCAGAGGAAACATCACTCTTACTCAGCAGTGCTCCAAAAATTGACAGACTCTCCCAAATGTTTAATTAAGACTAACAAAGTATAATTCCTTCTTACATTTTCCTTAATTTTTTTTTAATGTCAAGCATTACTAATAATACAGTGGAAGAATTCTGCTTATTTCATTAAAGAAAATACATTCTATTATTCCTCTTCTAACACATTAGTTTTGTCTTGTTTCCAAGTTATGCAGCTATTTGAATCTGTCCATGACATCTCAACTTTGGAATGATTTGAAATAACCTGTCAGTTGCATAATTGCACTCAACATTAAGCACTTCAGCAGTTCACAGGTTTCTCTGCTCCTTGATTGTTACACAAAACTATTCATGCCACTACTTAGTGGTAATAAGATGCTTGGCTCTACAACTCAGCTTCAGGGGAGATTTTGTTTTCTCTAAGAATCGTCTTGGTAGTTGCTGACTATGGCTCTCCTCAAGCCCATTATGTACTGTGTTACTATTTCTATTATTATCACACACCGCCTCTTCAGAGAATCTTTGTATAGATTTACACATATGTGTGTACTTGTCAAGAAATCTCTGCTTGTACCTACTGAAGAACTTTGTGTCTGTGTTGGTATTTTATTTAGTGACCCTTCCAACTCACTTGTTCCTTTTAAGAAAACACAGAGCACTGCATAAAGAAAAAAAAAAAAGAAGCATTCATAATTAGAATTGCATAGTTCTTGTGACATTATCACCTATGGATACATAAGGGTGTTGTAGGAACCATGCTGTCTCTAACAGTTGAGACTGGGAAAAGATACTTCATATATTTATGCGGATCACAAAATTACAAGGTCTGTAGTTGCAGCATGATTGTCATTAGATGCCTTTCTAATAGCGCTTAGCCAGTGTATATTTACTATAACCTTGTGTTCCAGAACAGTTCTTGGATGCGTTACACAGCTAAAATTAACTCCGCTCCTCTCATGTACTCCTCTTACATGACGTTAAACCACATTTCAGCTCCTGTGCTCTCATTAACAATCTTCCTCTTGCAGCTCTTTTTCTCCTGAGCAATGATTAGTTAACTTTGCTAGGGTAGAAGTGGGAAATATCCTGTTAAAAGGCTACACTCAAACACATCCTCAGCTTGCGTAAATCATTGTAATTCCACTAAGGCCGTGAAGCTACATAGGTTTACACACCTGCAAAATCCTGCCCTGTAAATCTGATATTTTGAGGACCTCTGCTCACAGGCTGTAGGACGCAGCTAGTGCTGGAAGTTGAGAGCTCTGCTGAAGTAAAGCCAGGCTGCTCCTCAGGATCCCACATATATTTCTGATTAATCCCTGACTCTAGTCTCTATGCAGAATGTTGAGATAAAATAAATATTGCAGTAAAAAATGTGTAACTGAAATCTTTGTGGATCTAGAACAAGCTAGTGCTGAACTTGCTCCATCATTACAGTGATCATATATTTTATATTGAATATGCATTATCAATGTTTAATTTTTAAAATTTATTTTTATTGTAGTGTAACTTATTAAGGAAATGACAGGTCTGAAAGAAATAAGAAACATTGTTGCTAAGGAGTAACATTTTTTTGCAGACCACTCCTTTGGCCAAATGTTCTTGCATTGTGAACACGCAGTTTATTCTCAGCTACTAGCTCTCGGATGCTAAGACCGATGTCTGAAGAAACAATAAGCACCTGTAAAGGAAGTGAATAGATATATTTTGTTCAATTATTTTTTCCTTAAAGCTCAAATCACTTTTTCTTTAGTTAGTCTGTCAGTACTCAAGAGTATTTCCTTTGATTTAGTCACACTTTATAAAATTTGAAGTATTGGTTTCAAGGTATTTTTTGATTCACAGTGGCATTTCCAGAGAGGAATTCATACATGCTTTTCTTCTGACACTGTTAAAGTAACATGCATTTGTAGTCTCAGCTCGAAAGTTACAAAACAGTGTTCTTCTGAAGGCCATCAGTTTAACATTATGCAAGGGCTTTGGTTCATAATTATTTGGCTGAGGTCCATGAGTGACATTTTTGCATACACATCTGCACCTCTGCACACACCCAATCAACAAAGCAGGCATTAGAATATGCTGATTAATACTCCAGATGGCATATGAAAGCCAGAGTTGGGACCTAACACCTGAGTCTTCAAGACTTTCCAGCTCAATGTCTTTTTCCATAGCATCAGAAGAGCCACACCTGGAAAAAAAGCTGTGATATAATATCTTCTGGCTCCCAGCCTAGGAATCATTGCTCCTTTCACCTAGACAAAAAAAGAGCAGCAAATGTAATTACTGTCACTATCATATTATCTGGGAGTTCTTGCATCACTCTCAGGCCTGTACAGCATTTTAAGATGAAGAAGCCACATTATAGGCTAAATTCTGTATCTTATGTCTTCATTACAAGTCCATGCAGAATAATGTTCAGTAATAGAACAAACAGGCAAAAATCATTAAGAGAAAAAGAAGTCTGAATTTATAATTGGGCATAGATGAAGTCTTTAGTGAAAATTTGCTGCAAATTCATGTGCAGATTTCCCAAGTGTCTCTGTAACAACTTGCTTACTGATAGTTATGCTTTTAACTGTTTGCTACTTTTCTGACCTCTAAAAAAAATTTTACTATGGATTTTATGAACCATTAAGTAGCAAGTGGGTGGAGTATTACCAACCACACAGCCAATACATTTCTTCAGGCTTTCAGTATAGCCTGCTCTAAGGCCAGCAAAACAATCAAAATGATGCCTAAAGATGAATGAAAATGTATAGGACTGCATACATCACAGCTATTTCACAAGAATTATTGGACATAAATTTCCAAAAAATTATGGTTTTAAAATAAACACAAAAGGAAATTCTATAATTCGTACCCTTGAGAAAACTTCATTTTCCTTTTAAAAGTCAGTATAAACTAACATCCTGCAAGCACTGGATTTTTTCCTAAAATATCTTAAATAAAAAGTTCTGTTTCAGTTACTTTTAGGCTTCTCCTGCCTTCCAGTTTAATTTCCTGAAATCCAATTTCCTATTGAAGGTTTTCTCAAAGTGTTTAGGCAAGAAGGCTAACCAGGGATGTCCCAGTTGACTGGAGCTTGGCAAAGGTGATGCCAATCTACATAAAGAGCTAGAAGGAGGATCCAGGGAATTACATCCATATTTATTTCCCCTTGGTGCTATGGAATGTTATGGAGCAGATCATACTGAGTGCCACCATTTGGCACAATCAGGCCCAGTCATCAGGGGTTCACAAAAGGCATCTCCTGCTAAACTAACCTGATCTCCTGCTGTCACAAGTTGACTCACTTAGTTGAGGAGGGAAGGGCTGTGGATTTTGCCTACCTAGACTTTAGTAAAGCCTTTGACACTGTTGCCCACAGTGTTCTCCCTAAAAAAACTGGCTGATCATGGCATGGATGGGCATACTCTTTGTTGGGTAAAAACTGGTTGGATGCGAAGGCATTGTGATGAATGGAGTTAAATCTAGTTAGCAGTCAGTCACAATTGATGTATCCCAGGGCTCCATGCTGGGGCCGGTTCTGATTAATATCTTCATCAATGATGTGGATGAAGGGATTGAGTACTCCCTCAGCAAGTTTGCAAACTTGCTTTACAAACACCAAGTGGAGAGGGAGTGTCTATCTGTTTGAGCATAGGAAGGCTCTGCAGAGGAGTATGGATAGGCTGGATTAATGGGCGAAGGCCAGCTGTATGTGTTCAACAAAGCTCACTGTCAGGTCCTACATTTGGGTCACAACAACCCCGTACATCGCTACAGGCTTGGGGAAGACTGGCTGGAAAGCTGCCTGGCAGAAAATACCTGTGGGTGCTGGCTGAATAAGCTGGTAAGCCAGCAGTGTGCCCAGGTGACGAAGAAGGCCAAAAACATCCTGGCTTGTATCGGAGCAGCAGCAGTAGGAGGAGGGAAGAGTCTGTTCCCCTCTACTCAGCACTGGAGAGGCTACACCTTAAATACTGAGGTCAGCTTTGGTCCCCTCACTACATGAACGATATTGAGCTGCTCGAACACGTCCAAAAAAGGGCAATGAAGGTGGTGAAGGGCCTAAAGAACAAGTCTTGTGAAGAACAACTAAAGAAACTGGGGCTATTTAGTTTGGAGAAGAGAAGGCTGAGGAGAAACCTATTGTTCTTTACAGCTACCTGAAAGGAGATTGTAGTGAGGCAGATGTCAGTCCCTTCTCCCAAATAAGAAGTGGTAGGGCAAAAGTAAATGAACCAAAGTGGCAACCGGGGAGGTTTAAAATAGATATTAGGAAATACTGCACCAAAAGTGTTATCAAGAACTGTAACAGGCTGCCCAGGAATGTAGTTGAGTCACCATCCCTGGAGGTTTTTAAAAGATTTGTGGATCTCGTGCTTAGCAACATAGGCTAGTGGTGGAATTGGCAGCATTAGGTTGGGATCAATGATCTCAAGGGCCTTTTCCAGCCTAAATGTTTCTGTGATTCTAGAATTCTATGATTACAATTTTCCATAAAATTTTCCATCTCTTTCATATGCAAGTCAGACTCAGTACAACGGTCAGTACACTGGAATTGAAGTACCCAGAAGAGGTCTGCTATAGGACTGTGGCATTTTATACAGAATCCTGGTATCCACAAAAGCTATTTCCATATATTGGACTTGGCCTTATGAAGAACAAAGGAAGAAAAATTAGATGGCTTTGAGTGGCAACAGAGCAAAACAGATCTTTACTGTCAGTATGGTGGGATGCAAGTCTGTTGAGTTGGTGATTTTTTTCCCCATGATGTCAGAACGCAGTGGCAAGCATCGCCACTTGTTGTATATGTTCAGGCCAGGGTGAAATCCAACCATCACCATGGCAAGAGAGGAAGCTTTTGAAGAGCTCATCACTAACTTGAACTTGAAGCAGCATAATAAGAAGTGATTAATGACTGAAAGCAAAACGTTTTTTTTTGTTTTAGTCCGATATTAAATAGACAGATTCCACTTCATAAGATCGCATGCATAACTGGCACTGAAGGAGATGCGTGGTAGCCTTTCCAATAGACAGGTCAGCGATTTCCATGGACCTAGAGGACTGAACCAGTATGTCTAATCATGATAGCTACCTCATTTTTATGATAGGAATTATATTTTTAGTATATGCCTAGTCCTGCATCCAATCCAATACAAATGCTTTTCAGTTCTATGAAGCCTGCTACTGTCAATCCTGCTTCACAAGACAGATAAGAGCACTCAGTAAGCATAGAATAAGTACCATTTTTAGTTCTAATAAAGAGAGAGATTATGTCATAGGAATTTGCACTGAAGGCTCAGTATGATAATGTGAGTTAGATGCAGTTAGCCATCCTTTACGCTAGTGTATTTGGGAAGCAAGGTAATGTTTATACGATTTCTTTGCAATACCTGCAGAATTACCAAATTGTGGTTGATTTTCTGTAGCTTCTCCAGCTGATCTGACCTGTCCCTTGTCGCTACCATCAGCAGAGATCTAGTACCAGCTTATAAAAAACATTTTCATTTATTGGGTTATTGAAAGAAATAATTTAAATCATTTTGCTTTTCTCACTAATTTTAATATCTGCTTAAAAATATAGTTATTAACATTGGTGTAAATCATAACCTCATGATCCTGCAACAATGAAAAATATTTGGCATTGTACTTTCACATTCCACTGAAGAGGAAAATGTTATCAGTATTGTCATCATAGCCCAAATACTAAGATATGCCAGTAACATGTGCATATTTTACCATCTGATCTTCTGCAGGAGTAGAACAGTTACAACATTTTATGAAGGAGTTATGTAATTTATTTTCTTTATTTTCTTATTTTATATAGCAAGTATAGAGGTTAGAAAACCAAAATTAAGACAGAATTATGAAAATAGTACTGGAGAATCCATTCATATCCAAACCTAAAATTTCCGGTGTTATTCAAAACTTGGAATTTACTTGGTAAATGTATCATTTGTTCATATTCTTTGTGCAGTTATGTTATTTTGCACATGATAAATTATACAGAACTTTTACCACTCAGTCCTACTTTTCTTGGTGAGTCATTTTTCCTCTGATTTACTGAAAAATATGAAGTCCAATGGGGTTTTTTAAGCTGAAGCAAAAGAGTAATGATTCACGATGGTATTGTTTTATTCACTGAGCTTTTATTTAATTCTTCATAGTTTTCACTTTCAGGTAACCTTCGAAGTGTAGCAAAGTTGTCCAACAGAACTTGTGGTCTGAGGTAATTCAGTGATAGACTGCTCATTTGAACATGCAGCAGTGGTTGGCATGTAAGTCTGAAGAAATTGTCAGGATTCATTAATAAAAAGGAAAAGATTGTTTATAATACATCAGATACTGCCTGGCAGGAGTGGAATGTGGAGAGGAGGCAGGGTGTTTTATTTTTGGTGAAATATGATAGTGAAAGCCAAGTGCTCTTCTCTTAAACAGGATTTGATTTAGTCTGGTCTTTCCTTACTGGCAGTCTAACATCCATTTTACACAGATTGTTAATGAAATTGTGAATAAATCCTACATAACGCATATCTGCAAGATATAGGCTTGAACGGAATGAGCAAGAAATACTGTAGAACAATTTGATGTTTCTGGTAATAATGTCTTACTGTTAAATACATATTGGAATGCACCAAAAATAACCAAATGCCTGCAGAGTTTGTTTTCTAATCCTCAAATCACAAATTGAAACTTGTAGTTGCTGTACATCAGTTGCACAAAGGACTAATTTAACTTATAACACAGCTTGATGCTGTGCAAATGTAATAAGTTATTAGGCTATTGGGAATGGTAGAGTGGAACAGCTTTGTTTTGATGCTACTGCTTCATCTGTTATTAGTAACTTCAGCTCTCACTAGGACACCGATAGAAGCACTACATCCTCATCTACCAGGTCAGAGAGGGCAGATTCTTAGAATATTATGACTGCCTCACCTCTTCATAAGAAAGGCAACATCACTGTTGCAATTTTAGCCCTAAACTCTGTCAAATAATGCAGAAACTTATAATCACTGAAGTGATGACCAAGCCTAACTTTTCTGTACACAGCATGCTCACCTGAAATAACTTACTTCCTTTGGACTGCCACTGTGAACGTTCAGGACTAAAATACTGCCTTAATTAAGCAGTTCCTTGTTTGCAGCTAGAACAGAATCATAGTAGCCAGAGTTATGACCACTCCTATGCAATGCTCTCCAGTTCCAGAGTAAGAACAAAATAAAGCCCTTTTCAGTCACTTCCTCATCAACCTGAATGCTGAGAAAGGTTGTGCAGGTGCTGGTACTTGACCGAGCCCATGTTTTCAGTAATTCAAACTATAATTAGAATCTAAACATTAACTTTAAACCAATATTAAATATTAACCTATCCCTAAGGTATTTCTTACTTATGCATCATGTAGCAGCATTTTAAAGGCTTCCTATTTTTAGCCTTTAAAAACGTACTTCAGTTCTTCAAGACAATAAAAGTTATGGATTTTTGCTATCACATTAATCTGGTAACAAGGATAATAAAGTCAAAACTAAAACTTGATGTGATATTTTGACAAATTAATGGAAAGGATAGCTTACTATGTTTATAATAGGTGAGAAAATACTGATGTGCCAAGACATCATGACCATGGGTTGAGCTTGATGGATAAAAAGAAAAAATCTATTTCTTTCTCATCATTAAAACAAAACAAATATGCTTCTGTTCTAGTGATTAGAACATACCAGTGAATATATATTCAGGAGATGTATGTGTGTACACCACACTGTGATGGGTTAGTGTCCGCTGTCAGCTACATGTCCATTTGACTGCTCACTCACTCCCACTTTTTGGCAGGAATGAGGGAGAAAACAGGATATGAAAGTTAGAGGGTTGACATAAAAGCAGGGAGATCACTTACTGTCTTGGGCAAAACAGACTCAGCTTGGGAGAAATTTTATTCCATCTGTTTCTAGAAAGAAAATACAGACTTTAGAAAAAACACCTTTCCTTACCCCCATTCCCAAGTTTAACTTCCCCCCTGCACTCCCAGCTCTTCCACCAACCTCAAAAGCCTGTGGGCAATGAAGGGTTACAGTCAGTAAGCGATGGTTGCTCAGTGTCAACCCTTCCTCTTCACACTTTTTCTCCTGATACAGCACGGACTCTTCAAGGACTGCAGCTCCTTCAGGGAATAACCAGCTACTCCAGTGTGGGCTTCCTCCCAGAGCTGCAATGTTCTGTCTACTTTTTCTCATTCTCTCTCTCTTTTTTGCCCTTTTCTTTTTCCCTCCTCTATGCCTGCCTGGTGTGTTCTGGCATTTCTTAAATATGTTTTCACAGAAGGGTCTCTAGCTTTGATTGTGGGCTCAGCTACTTCCTGTGTTGGGTCTGTTGGAACCAGCTGGAATGATTGTCCCCATCTTAGGTCAACCCCTGATATTTTCCCACAGAGGCCACCTCCAAAGCCTACACACAGGACACACATGCAAACATACGTTTGCTGCTATGTAGCATTTCAGAGTGTGCTGCAAATCACTTTGAAACCTGTTCCTAAATTTGCAGGTTTGAAAGCAGAAAAAGGTGGGATTTCTCCCAAGTATCTAGAGGAATGTTAAAATGATACAGATAAATTGAACTTGCTTGCTCCCAAACTCTGGTATTTCTCTACTGGAGTTTACTAGAGCTGTTTCCAGACCTTGTCCTGTTACACCCGGCAATGGAATGGCTGTCTGAGGACCATTGGTGCTTAATTCCCTGTGGGTTTTATCTCTTTTGAAGTCCTTCAGTGGGAAATCCTCTCCATTGGTGTGGTGCACAACAAGGGGGGGTACCTATAGGTCACTAGCAGGTTCCTTATGGGTACAGTACAACTCACCTTCGCAAAACAAATCTATACTTTGAACTGTTACAGGATGTTTGCAAGATCCATTTGGTGCAGCAACACTTTAATCATAGTCCCACTACTTCCAGCTATGCCAGGGGAGTGAGCAGGTGATAAAATAGCAGAGGACTTTGAATAAGGGTTGCAGCCACAGCACTGAGGGTTTGCACATTAAAGCAACATTGAAAAATTTAACAGAAGCAGGCTTTAAATTGATCAAGATACTGTTCTTTCTGGGGTGGGTTTCAAAACTCGTTTCAACCTCTCTCCTTGGTGCTGCTCTCTCAAGCTTCTGTTGTCCTTTACTTCTGTAGACTATTACAGCCTTTTATAAATGAGCCAGTGTAGGAAATAACAATGAAAAGATTCTTTTCTAATTCAAATGAAACTTGATATCTTTCCTGTAAACTGATCAATTTGTAGGAGGTATCTCTAGGTCACCTACAGACACAACTAATAATGGGGAATGCAACTGCATGCCCTTTTCCATTGAAATAACTGTATTCCGTCAGGATGGGGAAGATCATGTTCATGAAGCGTCAGATTAGAGGACTTATTCTATAGGTGAAGTTCATTCTTTATAACTCTGTAAGTGTTTTTAATTTCTAGGCCGTGTCCCCTAACCTAATCACTGCTGTGCTGATGGAGAAAGGGGAGCTATGCCACAGAGAGCAAGAATAACCTGGGGAGCCACCAAGAACATCCTTAAAAACATTTCTGTGGCATATGCAACATACATCAAAATCATGGAAGCAAGGGCTGAGAGCGTTTTCAGCACTCTCTGTCAGCCTGAGCTAGTCCATCCAGTCAGAACCCAAGGGAAGAGAATTAGATGATTTATTACGCCACCATGTATTTTTTCCATGTCCTTTCTGCCACTTTGTAAGTATACAAATGCGGAGGAATTGTGTACTGTGCATTGTGTTTATGTGCATTCATACACTTACTTTCTGTACTCTTAACATCAGACAGAAATCAAGAACCTTATACTCAAGGTCCATGTTAATCCATCCTGCTAAAACCATTGTTGGAGATCAAAGGAGAACTGGAAATATTTGACACATTTGTCAGACCATCTGAAAGTCTAATGAAAAAGAAAATTATTATCAAACTGTCACGAGGAATTATTTCTTACATTTTGAAAGAGCATTTTATACTTTTCATGGTTTGATTTCAAAATATTCTTTTAATAAGAAGCTTTAAGATCCCTTATTGTTTTAATAATCTGTCTGTTTTTCACTGACATGTTTTATCTTTTTGTTAATATTTTCCTAGTGGCAAGGAGAGATTATTTTGTCTAGATTAAAACACAAAGTCAAATGCTGAAAATAAGCCTTCAAGCCTCTGGCTTTACAGCTAGAAGGATCACTTCTTTAAATCACTAGCTGCCTGTAAGTGGTTATTCCAGCTACTTCACAGATACTTGTATTCACATATGGCATTAACTTTCCAAACCAAATCTAAATTCAAGATGATTATGTGAGGTATGATTAATTTTTAATGCACCAACAAAGCAGAAAAATGTAGGGGAAAAAAAGTAGAGCAAGTAGCTTAGCCAAACAGTTTGAGTTATCATCTTCTTTATAAGAAAGAAAAATCCTAAAACATTTGCAGTGCTAAAGAAGTATTTGTCATAGCATTTTTAGAACAGCAGGTTTTATGGAAAATGTTTGTAAAAAAAAAAAAAAAAGGCAAAAAGGACTTTAGGTTTTGAAGGCTATTGATGTAAAGGTATTTTTTTTAATATATATACCTGTAGCAAGGAGTTACCTTCCTCCTACTAAATTTCTAAATGATCCTGTCACCATCAGACCTGAGGGCTGGTTTTTGTTTGGTCAGTTTTGTTTGGTTTTTAGTCTGTCCATATTAAGAGACAGTAACAGCGTAGTTCGGGCTGATATGAGCAAAGAAGTTCTTTCAGAGAGAGAACTAAGTTCATCTGTTAGTCAGAAAGAGCAGCTGAATATGAATCATCAGTGTGCAGAAATGGCCACAAAGGCCAATATAATCTTGGCTTGTATCATAAATACTGTGGCCAGCAGGACCAGGTAAGTGATTTTACCCTTGTGCTCAGCACATGTGAGGCTGCACCTCAAATAATGTCTTCAGTTTTGGGCCTCTCGCTACAGGAAAGACATTGAGGTCCTGGAGCATATCCAGGGAAGAGCAGTGAAGCTGGTGAAGGAGATAGAGAACAAGTCATGCTAGAAGCTGCTGAGGGACCTGGGATGGTTTTGCCTTGAGAAGAGGAGGCTGAGGGGAGGCCTTATCACTATCTCCACAACTACCTGGAAGGAGATTATAGCAAGGTGAATTTTGTCTCTTCTCCCAAGAGATAAGTGATAGGATGAGAGGGAATGGCTTCAAGCTGCACCATATTGGACATAAGGAAAAATTTCTTCACCAAAAGGGTTCTCAGGCACTGGCAGAGGCTGCTCTGGGAGGTGATTGAGTCACTATCCTCGGAAGTGTTTAAAAGATGGGCAAATGAAGTGCTTAGAGGTATGATTTAGTAGTGGGGAGGTACAGTTGGGCTTGATGATCACAAAGGTCTTTTCCAACCTAGTGACTCTATAATTCTATGATTTGCTCTTGATTTCTCAGAAAAAAAAAGTTTAAATTTCATTAGTTTCCACAGCCTGAAAGTTAAAGAAGAGATAAGTGTTGATTCAGTCATATTCAGTTCATATTTTTTATTTGAATTTTTGTTTCATTTTGACCTTTTTTATTTCAGACTGTTCTTCATACGCTACCAATGGCTTGCACTGCAGAAAATTCTGTCTCAGAGTTTTTTTGCTATAGAAAAAATTCAAACCAGGAAAATTATGGTAAATAAACCAATTTTCTTTTTTATGCTAAAGTATAGGGTCAGAATATGCTGACGTAAAAAAAAATCATAGAAAATTCTTAAGAATTTTTATTCATCATGTTACCATTTTTATCTGACCACATAACAAGAATGATTTCACAAAATATTATAGTGTTGCAAAGTCATACATTACAGCTTAAACCTTTCTAGGATGTAGAATATACCTGGGAATATAGAAAATCTCATAACACTCAGAAATGTGGAAGTAATTAAAACATTTTTTCTGCCATGATAGTTATGTATTTGAACAGGTTGCCCAGAATGGCTGTCCAATGTCTGTCCTTGGAGGGTTTCCCTGAACGATGTGGTTTAAATTCAATATCGACATTGCTGCGAGCAGCAGATTAGGCAACACATACACACTTACCACTCACGCCCCAAGGTCCCTTCCCATCCGAATTATTCTGCAATTTTGGGTTGCTGGAAGTATTAAAAATAGATTATGCCAGTATGTCCTAGTTACAATTCCATCTATAAAAATAACATTGACAACTTTGTTCTGTCTTCTGTAATACATGACAAATTTGGGACTGTCTAGTAATGAAATCAAGTAGCTGAAGAATGGGTTTTTTTTCTGAACAGCCTCCAAGGAAACTTAATTTGAAGAATTCAAGAGGAAGTTAATTCAGTTGAAATTAGTGTGTTTTGTGGATCTCTCATTAGATCATTTTTCCTCCTAATCATTTTTATGACACAGAAGGAGTACTCACCATTATATTTAATACCAGAAGCAGATGATCCAATAATTGTTTAACGACCAAGCATAACTCTTCCCCAAATCATAAGTGTTATTAGGGAAAATACCTTGTCATTAAAATAATTTTAAATAATTTTTAAAAAAATAAATTAAGACTTTGCCAAATTGTTCCAGTTTGAGCTAAAGTAGAATCAATTTTCTAACTCTTCAGCAAAGTCACTTCTAAGTAACTTAATTTTCTGAAAGTTAATGGCATATTAACTTATTTCTGTTGAAACCAAGGCCATCCTTGTGTTGGTGGAATGCTATAAGTCAAAAAAATGAAAAATGTTCAAACCTGCAGGGAGGAGTGGAGCGGACGGGTGACTCAAAATTGATCAACAGAGTATTTATTCCATATCTGTCATACCCAGTACAAAACTAAGGGATCACAAGGATCAAACCTTCTTTTTTCTGTGGCTGACCTCATCCATCCATCTGCTCCAGATCTCAGTCCATGCATTCCTAAATCCAGTTCCTGAATCGAGCTCCTGTGTGCTGCTGATTCCAGTCTGAGGACTTTACTGCACATGCCCTACAGAGTCAGTGGTGATGTATAGCAATTGAAAGGTTCAGTTTTGTGTATATTTTATTATTTTCTTATTAATATTATTATTTTCCTTTGTATTATTATTCCTTCATTAAAGCAGCTTTAGTTTTAGTTTCCAACCCGTAAGTTTACCTTTCTTATTTCCCTTTCCTTTTCCCTGGGGTGTGGGGAACTGGATCACAACTGCCTGTATTTAGCTGCTGGACAGGCTGTGGAGGGGCTAAACATATATTAAGACCTTGCCTCATCGTATCTGCTGCTTTCAGGTGGCCATGACTGTGAAAGTGCATATGCAAACATTCTGGAAGTATCCATTATTGAGAGATTTCTAGACATAGAAGACAGTAAAGAAGAATTTTTTTATTAAGAGGTAAAATAATTACCTCAGGACTACTTAAAAATTATAAATGGAAACTATTAGTAGTAGTGACATGACAAAACAGATGACGAGTAAGACAGCAGTAAGAAATGCAGGCTGAGTAACTCAGAACAGGGCAGCATTATATACACTTTGGAAATTACTGCTTAAAGACCATTCATCCAAATATTTTCTCAAAATAGGTTTTTTGTTTAAGTAAGTTTTTTGTTGTCTTTTGAGTCAGCAAAGGTCACAAGATAGTCCCCTCCTCCTGCTGGTCATCTGGAAGAAAAATATTAAAATTTATAAGCTACTCCCCAGTTCAATTGAATCGCAGCAGAAAAAAGTAATGTGTATAAGAATAAGAAAGAAGAAGAAATATTAAAAAAAGAACTTGTCTTTAAAAGTACTCTTCTGTCTCATTTTATATTCAGCTTTTATCATTCTCTCAAAAATCCAGACTGCAGTCTGGTTGTATTGAGAAAGACACAGCAACCAATTCTTATTTTGGAGAAATAGTGGGTCTGCCAGGTTGCCTGGCCAAATTAAAAGAAAAGGGAGGAAAAAAAAAAGCCCAAAACCAAATCCTCAAAACAATCAACCAAGCAAGAAAATCCAAAGCCCCAAGCCCCAAAGGGAGTAAAAAGGGAAGGGAAATAGAAGTAATTTCTGAATTGTAGGTCTTAATTCACTTTGTGATATCAAAGAAACGATTGTCTACATCTTTCATAGAGTCTCCACTTGTGCTTTAGGCAACCAGGCTATTACAACGAGCTTACAAAGGCAACCAGCTGCCTCACAGTCTTGGGACTGTGATCTTCTGCTTCTGACAGGAGACTGCAAAAAACATTGCTGGGTGCTGACATTTTTCTTATTGGAGGGTAAGAGCATATTTTCAACTATATGAAAAATACAGCAGATTTAAAATAGGACTATTAATTTATTCAAGAGGGCAATTCTGCCAAAGACAGTACTAGGAAAACAATTGGAAACATATCAACAAATTAAGGACTTTCAAAAAAAACCAAATTCCTCTTATCTGTTTGCACACACAGGGTAGGATTAACAACAAAGCAGCAATGCTAGGAATTCCACGGGCCATTGTAGCCTCTAGTACACTTAGGTGCCCTCACCTGTGGGGCAGCAGAAGGGGGCTAGGAGGAGAGGCAGTTTCCCAGGCTCTTCATGAGGTGTGTCATCCCCAACACTACCGCAGCACAGCAGGGAAAGTGCACCACTGTTTACCTGTGGCCTGTTATTTCCTCTCAGGTGTGACCTTTGCCACACTAATTTGCAACTGTAATAGACCCCAATTAGCCTCCTTATTCCAAGAATGCATTTTACTGATGTATGCTAGGCAAGTCAGTCTGTACCTATTAAGTGACAGAGAATCAGTTGCCTAAGGCATTTTCAGAGAAGTTCTCCATGTTTATTTCCTGTCTCAGAATGACTTAATTTCCTAATTGATGAAGTAGACGTTGTTTAGTTTTAAAGTGAAACAATGCCAATTCCTTGAAAGTGTGTATTTTCACAACCAAGGTAAATCACAGCATCATAAAACACTCTTTTAAACTTATTAAGGTCTTTAAGGTCATCTATACGCTGACTTGTAGTGTATAGACGACCTCTTCTATAGTGTACCTAGAAGCAACTTCATTGCTATAATGCTGCTGTGTGTATACCACAGGTCAGTACTTACATATCTGCTAGGTGTACCAGAGTGATAAGTAGATTCCAACTGAATATATAATCAAGTATTCAGCTCTGTCTGAAACTAAGATTATTGTGAAATATTAACCATCTTAATACAATTAAGACACCTCAACATTCTCAGGTATCATCACACTAAAAATATATTAATGTACATTTGAAATTATCTGAGTAGCTAAGTATGCTGTCGCTGTAAGAATGTTCAGGATGTTCCTCTACATTCAAATACACATTTTTTTCATTACATTCCATGGAGAGTATAGGTGTCTAAGTATCTAAGGTGACATATTAGTGGGTGTCAGCTGTAGGACACCTGACCAGGTAGAACAAGTAGATCAGAACCTCTACAGATAGGAGTAGCATCAAGTTTGCATGCCTTGGTCCTTATGGACGTCTTCAACTGTCATCTGCTGGAATGACAACACAGAAAGACAAAGGGAGACTAAGAAAGCTGATTAGGATCACTTCCTCCAGGCTCAGGTGCCGTTCAGCCCAATGAGCAGAAAGTAAAGCAAAACCAGCAGGAAGCCTGTGTTGGTGAAAAAAGTCCTCCTACCTAAACTCAGTGTCCAGACGTCCAGGGATGACATTAGGTAAGCTAAGACTCAGATGGAATTGTATCTGTCCAAGTATGTAAAAGACAACAAGAAAGGTTTCTGTAAGTACAAAAGCAACAAACAAAAGACCAGGGAAAACATGAACTAGTTCAATGTGCTGGGGAAGCTGTTTGAGAAAGACATGGAAAAGGCTTCTTTCCCTCAGTCTTTACTAGCAAGATAGACGTTCGGTGATGCCAGGTCTGACAGACCAGGGGAAAGACTGGAGCAAGGAAGACAGACCCATGGTGGGAAAAGGATCCAATTACTGCTGGATTCAGTATTGTCAGTATTATTATAATTCAGTATTATCAGAAAAAAGGAGTCCTGCTGTCATTCAGAAGAACCTTGATAGGCTGGAGAAATGGATTGACAGGAACCTCATGAAGTTCAACAACTGGGAAGTACAAAGTGTTACTGCTGGGCAGGAGCAAGCCCAGACAGCAGTATTTGCTGAAGGTCAACCAGTTGGAAAGAGACTTAACAGAAAAGTACCTGAGGGTCTTACTGGACTGCAAGTTGAACAAAAGCCAGTAATGTGCCCTTGCTGCATAGAAGACTAATGGTATCTGGGGAGGCGTTAGGCAAAGCATTGCCAGCAAGTTGAGTGATACTTTGTCGGCTCGTCAGTACAAGAAAGACACGGGCAGACTAGAGAGAGTCCAACAAAAGGCCACAAAGATGATTAAGGGACTGGAGTATCTCTGCTATGAAGAAAGGCTAAGAGATGTGGGAATGTTTTGCTGGGAGAAAAGAGGACCCAGGGGCAGTCTTATTAATGCATATAAATACTTGAAAGCAGATGGAGCCAGGATCTTTCTGATGGTGCCCAGTGACAAGACAAGAGGCAATGAGCACAAACTGAAATGCAAGAGGCTCGCTCAGAACTTCAGGAAACATTTTTTTTCACTGTGAGAGTGGCCTAGCACTGGCACAGGTTGCCCAGAGAAGTTGTGTAGCCAAGATATTCAAAAGCCATCTGGACATCCTCCTAGGCTCCAGCTGGTCCTGTTTTGGCAAAGAGGTTGGACCAGGTGACCTATGGAGGTTGCTTCCAATCTCAGCCATTCCATGATTCTGTGATTCTGTGACACTAAAACTTTGCTAAGATATCTGCAAAACTGCTATATGGGATCCACAAGTGATTTGAGATCTGTAAATCTTCCTTCGTCCCTCTGAGGCATTTGACAAAGTTAGTTAATCAAGAATAGTGTAATGGATTTTAAGGCCAGAGAGGACTATTATGATCACAGAGGCTTAAAACATGGACTACAGGATACATTTTTGAAAGAAATCCTGCCATCACTTAGAGACTGCAAGTGATAAAAACACTATGATATCCCCAAGTAGACTCTTTCAATACTTAATTATCTGTGTTTTTAAAAAATTGTGACCTACTCTAGCTTTCCCTTCTAGCCATTGTGTTTCTCATGACACTTTCTGTCTACACTTAAAAGACATGGTCATAAAGAGGCCACAAAATGTTTTATGCTTCATGATCAAGAGATAGTTTTTATTTCCCTACATATAAGCTGTAATTGAAATTCCCTGAAGCACTTTTGCCCCCATTCAGGTGATTTAAATGTCAAGGACAGGAGGTACAGATCCTTTGGGAGAACATACTAGCAACTGAGCCATGCTTCTTGTCTCCTCAGTGGTTCACCAGCTCAAGTCTTCATTTCACAATGGGGCTTGGATAAAGCCTAACTCTGAAGCTTATTATTGAGCTGCTTGCTGACAAAACCAGGCCATTCTCCTCAGCAACTGGCTGACCCACATGCAGGAGCCTGAAGCTGGCACCTGGGCACAGCTGCCTGTGTACGTCCTACGTGTGTGCAGCTCAGCCATATTCAGAGCCTGTCCAGGGTTTGCCAACAGGGTTTTACATAATTTCCCTTTCCTTTTATAGGCATGGCTTTCATTACACAAGCGTAAGAAAGCAGCAGTTGTAACAGAAGGCGCGTTCAGTCTTCACCTGTTTCTTGTTAAGACTTACTGCCCCAAATGATGACAAGAAAACAAAAGAACTGAGTATGTACATATCCTACAACTATTGCCCTGAAAACTGTCTCTGTTTCCCCAAAGAGATTGTGGAACTTCCAGCACACTGGATGTCAGCTCATTTAATTTTAACTAGGGACCAAACTTAATACTAATTTCTTCAAGAAAATTCTGTATAGTTATACTGGCAATTGAAAATTCCCTCATTGGTAAGCAGATACAGAAAAGACTAAACCATGAAAGTTATTCACACAGTAACTCAATATAAAGGGCACTATACTTAGTCTTCACATTATAAAGGAAAAATGTAGCAGTATTTTCTGTACATGCCAGTCACTATCTCTGTTTTTTTTAAACAATGAAGGGTCTTTTGAGTTGTCCTTGAACAAAATGCCAGCTCATATATTGCAGATGTAGGAAGAAGACTACAACACATTCAATCTTAAACATCCAAGTGAAGAGCTAAAAACACAGTGGTGGATGGGAAAGAATAAAGAAGAGTTTTCTTTTCATATGGAATTTTCAGAAGTAACTTACAATTCTACTTAATGTTAATGATCTTCTTGTGACAGTATATACTGTGAGATCAGAATTTACTCCAAAAATTTTTGATTCAAAATATTCCAGGTAGTTTCATAACATGAAGAGAGCTATAGTTGTGAGCAAAGTGTGCTCTTAGACCTTCATAAAATAAATAAATAAAATCTGCAAGAAAAATGCAGAATGAGTACAAGCAACACAGGAATTTAAGCACACATCTGAAGACGTACTGCTTCATACAAATATTGGTTGTACAGCTCAAGTCTTATTGTAAAAAATCTATCATTCTGAGAATATTTACCATACATCAGTGCAATCACAGAAGCAGTTGTAAGTTTTGATGATGTTAGGAGCAAAAAATAGCTTCCTTTATCCAGTTTAAGATTAGTTTTAATGATGTAATTGGCTAATAACAGGACAATCAAAAGCTCAAGTTATTTAGTAGGTTTCTATTCCAAATTACCTGATGTGATATTTAAAAATCATTTATCATAGTCATAACTACTGTCTTATGTGTCTGTAGTCATATAAGCAAACACTATGAGCCCAAACTAGATTAAGTAATGTTTAAGTAATGCTTTTTTTAAATTATTTTTTATTTTAGGATAAAAGACAACAAATCAACAAAGCTTAGAGTGTAGCATTCCCTCGGGAGTAAAATACAATTCTCTCTGAAGACTTTGACAGAATAGTCATGAAAGTACCTATGTTCTATGTCATGGAAAACTTTGCATCAGAAAGAGAAACGAATGGTCACTTAGGACACAGCTTATTTATGAAAATATTAATAATAAAATCATTACACCACGCACTCTTAATGTATGTTTTCAACAGCACTATGAACTTCCTACATGAGAAATTCAAGGGAGAAAAAAAAGAAAAAAATTGTTTTCACTCACTGCTGGACCGAAATAGAGATCCAGTTATGATGGACCAATCTTTCAACATTCAGTAAGAACGAGAAGTACCAGTCTGGACTACGTTTTCCTGTCAGCAATAACTACCTGCCATTTCAGCATGTTTATGCACTCCTTTTGAGATCAGAGTTCTTTAAATGCTAAAATATGAATTAGTATTTTTTCACATGAATTCTAGAAGCAAAAAAACTACTTAATAAGGAAGTGTTACATAAACTCTTCATTTCTATCGAACAAGTCTGGCAGACCTGCTGTATAAGTTTCTAAAATCAGAACAGTCCTTGGAGGTACTGCTGAAGAAATTCTGTCTACTCTACAGAATCAAATTTTCTGCACCAGGAAAAGAACTCAGAACTGGTATTCACTGGAAAAAAATGAGGACATAAAGAGTCAAACCACAATTCTACAATATGCGGGTTTCTCTGTGGTGAGTTACTCTATCTCCATTGAGGAAAACTTAAGGTTGGACACAGAAAAATCTGTCAAAGTAGTCAACGTTTGAGCTTATAGTGTACTTGACTGTGCAAGTAGTTATCTACGAGAAGGTGCGCAGGTGATTCACATGAGAAGAATCCCACCAGAAGTCTGGCGATGTCTTTCAAGTGTATATTAATCCAAAGACCTATTGTTTCTCAGCAGTGTTTCTAATTCTTTTTGGAAAACAAATATTAAATTTTTCCTTTGAAAATAAGCAGTGTATGTACTAATTCATCTGTATTAAATTGTCAGAACTCAGTATAATAAAGAAACACACTGTACTCTTTTCCTTACCTTTGCAGACACCTCCATGTGAAATAGCGTCTACAGCAAGCATTTTTTTTTTCATTTTCCTCCAGCTTCTTTGACATGATTAAAACAGCTGTAAACAACCTAATCCTGCAGTAATGTTTTATGACTTATTCAGTTACTAGTAGCTTCTGTAAGAGCATACTTAGGGCTTTTTTTAACCTTTATTGTGCTTGAAAGTTGCACATGGTATGTGTTGGTGTTTATGCCAGACATTATATAGTAAGCATAGAAAGGTTGAGACTAATGAAAGTGGTGTATGCTGACTATAAGCCTTTATGTAAACCTTCACTACTACCACATGTGATTTTTATGTGCTGCCTAATACATTCAATGGGGATGCTCTAACCACAGCCACCTTTGCAACAGCAGGGAAACGCTGGACAATGATTTGGCAAACATTTCAGAAACATACATAGAAAAAGAGAGGGATGGTGCTGTGGCTCACTTGGCTGGGCAACAACAGGCTTCTGTAAGGCTCTCAGGAGGCAAGCAGCATTCAGAAGAGGTACTGGATTTTACAAGCTATCAATATCACATTATGTGCTAACCTCAGTTCTCTGAAGTGTACAATCACACATTATTTTTATTGCGAATGTACTTCGTGCAGTAACATGAAATTACGCAAGTGCAGGCAAAGTTTATATCCATCTGTATAGCTTTAGTACATCACAGTATTTCAATGTAAACAAAACCAAACCATTTTTTTTCTATACCAAAAAATATTTTTCCCTCTTTCTGAACTTGTTGGGGAATAAAAATATATTTATTATTACTACCAGAAAATAAATTTTGATCCCCTTTAAAGAGTAAAGAAAAAAATTAACAGGCAGCGTCTATTCATTTGAGTGGTATCATTTCCTTTCCCTTTATCATTCAAATCATATCACTTTACAATTCAGGCTGTCACACCTCTGTGTATCTGATGACTGATGTAATCATTGTACAATCAATGGGGTCTCCCTGGCAATTATCTAGCCCTCTAGAGCACTTTTTACCATTGCCTTGTGAAGTTGTTTAACTGTTTCTTTTCCAAATGACATTTGAAATTGCCCATTTTATCTCTGACAAATGGCTACACCTATTTCCAGTCCTGAATCTTTCCAATCTCAGCCAAGTCTTGTAGTCAAAAGCAACATTTTAATCTACTTTCATGGCACTCCATAAGCCCCAAATATTTTTAATTCTTATGGTGTAAAATTCAAAGTATATCTTCTGTCAGTTATGTAGTAGAGAAACCTTATTTATACAATATGGCCCTTGTAAGAGTGTTGATTCTTTCCAGCTCTTTTTCATAACAGACACATATCAGTAATGTATGTTTTATTTTTTTAAGTTCAACTACATATCATTTCATACTGTTGTCGTCTTTCCTGAAACCTACAAATTCTACCCAGAGAAAGAGTGTAATTACTTTGTGCTGTGTGGTTCACCCCAGTTAGCAACCGTCATCCAGTGGCATACCTTATGAAATACACAAGTGCCTAAGCAAGTGGAGACATTAGCAAAATCCTCCCGTTACATAACACTAGATAGTCATGACTTAAATTATTTAATTGCAAAATATATTGACATCTACACCAAAGCCAGTGGTACCTGTTTCCAACAACTCAAACTCCAAGGTAGAGCTGCTGCTGCTGCTCCAAAATTCTGTCTTGAATTCAGCTAAATTGCAGACATTTGTTCTTTTAAACAAAATGACTGCTGGCTTGATGGGCAACCAGTATTCTCATCCAAATTTTATCAGATCAGAGGTTTCTCTGATCGTTTCTGTACCTAAGTGCAATGTTGGATTGGAATTTGAAATTTTGATCTGTTTTTTGAGGTAATATGAACTGATTTGAGAAACGTTTACTTGGAGAGGTAAGGATGAATACCATCTCATTTCAGTCTTAGGAGATTCACTGAGTTATCTCACATTAGTAAGAAGAAGTAGGTTCATCACACTGGCATCAGGCTCACTGACCTAGTGTGCAATACTACACAGATGAGATGATGCATTGGGTCTTTCCACAGTTCTTCAGGTCATGAAAAAACACACTGTTAGAGAGGCTCAACTACCATCAAGTCCATATAATTTTGTTTAATGTCATTATTCTTCTGCAAAAATGTATCTTGGCCACTGTGCATATTAATTTAATCTACTATAAGTTATGTGAGTGAGCTCTGTATCATGAAAATTTCTGAAAGATTTTGGTGGATGAAGGGACCACAATGTAGCAGTCCTGACCTGAACATGCACATCATACAAAGAATTTACTATGACTTCTACAGCTGTGTTGTCTGAGTCAAAAAACATTCTGTAGTTTTGGTACTTTCTTTTGGCTTGATCCCTTGGTAGAAGAATTTATAAATTTCTTTTCCTGAACTTACCACTGCAGTTAAACTAGCCAGAAAAATGAACTTTTTTGTATCTTTGTCCATTCTCTTGATTTCATTAACTGCCATTCTAACATTCCTTGTATCATCTGTGTTTTGGAAGGCTTTTAAATTGCTGCCATCATAGCCTGATGTAAGATTTCAAGCAATGGAAGATTAACCAAAGCCAGATATGCTGGTTATAATATGAAAGCTACTTAAATAGCAGACTGAAACTCCTGACTGATTACTGATTCTCAAAAGACCTTACATTCCCCAACCACTTTCATTTTAGATGCAAATTATGTCACATGGCAACTTGTGCTCCACAGTAAGTTTGATTTTTTTTTCTTTTTTCTTTACAGATTTTTTATGTTACTGTTCTTTATCTCCGCTTACCAAGTTATAAAGAGGTTGGTGTGGGAATAGTCCTTTGACAGAAGACAGAACTTAAGAGGAGATCACCCTTGTTTAGTGCCCTACCCAAGTGAGCTGTGATGGTGTCTGCCTCTTGGGGGAAGAGAAGATACAAAAGAAAAAAACCCAAGATGAATGTTGTAGGACTTATAATCTTGTCTGTGTCAGGACCACCAAAGCTTCCCCACCATGAAGTTTCACATTATAGTTGTTGAGACCCTTCATGTAAGCTCTGAGAGGTCTCCTCAGAAGATCTTTTGGATTCCTGACTCTAAAGCTACACCTAAACTTAGAAGGCAAAAATTGTCCAGGAACAGGCATTATTAAACTCTTCAGGCAGCCCTGGGATTGCTTTGATCCTTTGACATTTTACATCTTTTTGTGGACATGCCCCACAAAGACCCGTGTAAAATGTCCCTAAGCCTAATTACCTTCAGTTTTAAATAAAATCTTACATGTATTGCATACCTGTGCAAGTCTGTCTTTCAAATTATTATACCATATTATGTTTCGCTGGTCTAACTCAGAAACCATGGAATACTCTACAGCTGGCACTAGAATGAAAAACTTAGGGCCAAAGAGGCTGTCTTCATGGTGAGATGCAAAAATATGCAGCAAGTAAACTCCTCATGTAGATTTGTCTTCTGCAATCATTGCATCTGTTTAGAATACTTAACAAACCTGAAAATACCTCTATGAAAAGAACACTTCTATCTCATTATAGAATGATTTACAATCTTTCAAGAACAATTGAAGGTGAAGAGCTGAATGGGTTGACCGTACAAGGTCTGTCACAACAAAACCCAAGACTATGCCTGTAACTCTTTCATTCAATAAATTAAGAAAATCAATTATGATCAACTTCACTATGGTATCCTTCTGAGTTAACACTCAGCTGCGTATGTTGCTGATGTTGTTGCCGATGTTCAAAGCAATTCCACAGACCATGTTCTGTAGGGCAGTTTAGAATCTCCATAACTTCTTCTTTCACATCCTCTACTGACAAAAAATGGGTTCCTTTGAGCGCTGACTTGATCTTTGGAAGACAGAAGTAGCAGGTAGACAGGTTTGATGAATAGCGTGAATGCTAAAGCACAATGATGTTGCTATTAGCTAAGAACTGCTTCACAGACAGAGCATAGTGGGCTGGTGTACACCAACATTTCCTCAGCGATGGTAAGAAAATGTGTCTATTTGAACATGTGTCCAGTTCTTCTGAGGGAAGTGAGTGAGTTGAGCCTTATCCCACTGTGACAGATTAGAACTACTTCTTATATCACTATCATCATCTTTTTGTCTCTCCCCTCCCTCTCTTGGTTCACGAGCTCTATGGTTATTCTCAGGGCTTTTTGTGTTGAAATATTTTGGGGGAAGGATGTTTTATATTTCTATAAAGCAGCACAAATATATTTCCCAACATTTTTGTCTGAACTCATAGCTTTCAAAACTTTCAATCCTCATTTAGGCCTCAAAGAAATTACTGTTGAGGTATGCAGCCTCTTTGGGCTTTCTTCCATTTATGGGGTTAGAAAACTGCAGTTTACCTATGCCCTAAACAATACCAGCAAATTAGCTTCCCTGCCAGAATTAAAACAAAGGCAGCATTTAGCAGACATCTGTAGAAGGTCTCTAGGGCCCTTTTTTCTACCAAATTAATAGAACGATTTTAGTAGGAAACTTCCCATTTGGAAATCTCAGGAGGAGATTTCTTCTGTTTCTGCCCTCCCCCTTACCTCTCACACTCCCTCTGCTCATTCTTGCAGGCTTCTTACAGAGTTCTCTTATATCTTCCTATATTTAAGGGATGGTGCAGGCTGTTGATTTACTGGACTCAGGGATCCTAAGGGGATCCTAACAGTTTTACAATGGCATATGTTTCAGAATAAGCCAAGAAGTACTGTGAGAAAGGGAGAGAGCTTGGCAGGTTTTGCACATTTTTGTGTTTCACCATGTCTATTTCTGTCTTTGCACCACCTACAATAGCAAAAGCTTATTTGGCTTATGAATAAACACAATGGGAACTGTTCAACTTTCAGCCTCACATTGTGGCAAGTGTTTGCACTAGTGTGTGGGGCTTTTAAAGCAATAGGTAACAACAGCAATTGTCTCATCCCTTTGTGATGTGCCATCATTGCGAGACATTTCTAAGTTACTTGTTTAACTAAAATGGGCTTGTCTATAATCTACAGGGTGTACTGGATGATGAGCATTTTCAAATTACATGGTTTGCAGTTCCTAGTTCCACTGAATTTACAGCTGCTTTCAGACTCAGTGAACTGCATTTGATAAGGCTGTATTCGGTCCAGAACCTTTCTTTAGGTACATAATTGAAACTATTCTACCAAATCTGTTTCACTTAGACTACAATCATATTATGTCAGCCGCTCAAAAGTATCCCATTCTGCCATGAGCAGTTAGTGGTGGATGTATAATGTCATTTAATAATTTCCCTCTGAAGATCTGGCATATGTGAATAATAATGTGGTAATGATCAGGTTTGTGTCCCAGCAGTGGCTCAGTGTATTCTAGAGTGTGTGATCTTGTTGTGTGGCAGTTACAATTCGAGAGACACAGATGCCGCATTAAGGGAGAGTCCAGACTTTGTACTGTCATTTAGAGACTGGCAGGTGTCTAGTAAGGACTCAGTGGAGGCTTCCATCTGTTTGACCAGCTACAGCCTGCATAGAGAACAGCTCTCCTCTTCTAACGTGGTGGGGTTTAAGTCTGTGTTATAATAAAGGGGTTCTGAAAATCTGTTTTTGCTTACGCATTCTCACAGTGGTTTGTTTGTTACTTTCTTCCTGCTGTCACTCTGTAGAAATGAACATAGCTTTACAGGTTACTTGAGTTTTACATAAAAAATATTTCCATATGAGGAGATTTCCATTTGTTTGTTACTTTCTTCCTGCTGTCACTCTGTAGAAATGAACATAGCTTTACAGGTTACTTGAGTTTTACATAAAAAATATTTCCATATGAGGAGATTTCCATTTCTCAATGTTACCTAATTAAAAAAAAAAATTAAAATCCACTGCTAGTCACTGTATTCCAGAGAGGGTTTTTTTTGAAAAAAATGAAGGTTGGATTTTCATTTTGGTTTGTTTGTTTGTTTGTGTGATCTGCTAATTCATATATGCAAAGAAAGGGAATTATGACTATACACAATGAAGTACATGAACGAAGAATATATGAAGTACTGTCAATAGATTATGCTTTTCAGAAATATTAAAGCAGAAAAATTAATCTTCTGAGTTGTAAATAGTATTCATAAAGACTAACTCTGCTTTCTATTTTAAGAACACTGATACAGTTTTTATTCAATTCAAAAATAGCTTTTTATTCATAAGTGTGTTAGAGCAGCTCAGCTGATGTTCTATTTAAAAGGCAAGGACATAAGACACATTCTTGCAACACCGCAGTTTTATGCTTTTCCATGCTGTCATAATCAGATGACGTTTATTGGTTAATACAAAGTTGATTGAGTTTATTTCTTTGTGTGGAGCAGAGGGCTTTGCAAGAATTGCTAACCCACTTTGAATCCAGCTGCTATGTGACAGACCTGTTACTAGCAGCAGACTGCTGGTGGCTTTCTTTTGAGGGAAGATTGGGCAGTTGCTCAGCTTCCCTGAGGAATGGCTGTCTCCTTCTCTCTAGAAAGGAAAGAGGTCTAGAATTGTCATAGATGAGGGTGCCTCACTTTCAGAGAAGGAGGGAATGCACCTTCTGCCGAGGAATGTCAGAAGACAAGGAGTGCCTTTGAAGTGCTTAGGGACATGGTTTAAGGGAGTGTTAGGAATGGTTGGACTCGATGATCCAGTGGGTCTTTCCTGGTGATTCTACGATTCTATGATTCTATGAGTGATCAACTATGCACTGGAGCCCACTGCCTATATGATGTCTACAGGAAGTCTAGCGCATTTCCTCGGTCGATGATCCCACTTCAGCAAGCAAGACACTCAAAAGCTGGATTTTCAGGCATAAATATCCTTTGCTGGATCTATCACCATTATTAGTGAATTTCTTTAGTAAAATGGGCAGGGCTAAATAGTCCAATAGCATTATACTAATTTAAGTTAGATTTTGGCACTCTTTCTCCTCCTTGGCTGCAGCAAGTAAATGGAGCAAAAAGAACACCAAGTAATATAACCAAGAGGATGATTCTCGTTTGGCTTTTAGGAAGTATTAAAATATTTGATCTTTAAAAAAAATCCACTGTGGTACTAAATAAATTTTTTTGCAACCTTTACACAAGAAAAGGCCTGAAAATTAATTAAGATGGAAAAAAAGAATATTTTTATACATGCATGTATATTTATTGATGAGATGTCTGGTATCAGCGCTGCTAATGGCTCCCTGTGTATGGTCAATGAACCACCAATGGTCTGCAAAGATTTTCATTCTATTCACAATAAGCCATTTTGAGACAGTAAAAATGGGAACCTGGAAAATGAAATAACTTTTTATAAATTTGACCACAAATTTAAAAGATAGAAGTGCCCCTTCAACACACCGTGCTCCATTCACTGAGATGAGTATCGTATTGCTTTTCTCATGAGTTGTACATACTGATTAAAACCCCATCAATCTCATTACCAAGTTCATAGGTCCTATTTCAAATGTAGGCATGGCTCAGCATTGTTCTTGCTCTAACGGATTTGTGGTTTCGGATGGAAATGAGTGCATCAGGCTACATGCAATGGCAGAAATATCATGCACCAGGAAAAAAAAAAAAAAAAAAAGGTTTCTGTACTGCAGTTGTGCTGTAGAAGAACAAAGACAGGATGAACACTTTCAGAAACATCAGTATTTCCCAGGGCTTTTCTGAACTTCGATCAACTCTGTACCTTTCAATACAAAGATCAGACAGAAAAAGAAGCTATAGATGGAGAGAGGCCTACAGGTGTACATTTAATATTTTATCAAACATTTTTTTCATTAATCTGTTATTCTGGAAGTAAGCA
This sequence comes from Cuculus canorus, assembly GCF_017976375.1. NCBI lineage: Eukaryota > Metazoa > Chordata > Aves > Cuculiformes > Cuculidae > Cuculus > Cuculus canorus. The sequence continues at coordinate 61,799,635 of NC_071441.1, forward strand.
AAAGAAATTTGTCAGATTCTTCCCTCTACTGTAGGAAGAAAATCAACCCTTATCTGCTATTTTTTACATACATTTCACAACATTCACAAGCATTCATTATGGTATATTACAGGAATGGCCACTACGGAATGCGGGACAAAGGTGAAGAGGATGGCAAAGGCCAAGGAAGACTGATTGAGCATGTAGAGAGTGGAAAGTAAGATTTGATTGTTTTATTAGAGAGAAGGTTAGGGGTTATAAGATGGGGAGAAAAGATAGTTCCTCTGATGGGAAATGAAGAGAGACATGGAGTCAATTAAGTGTGTGGAGTGTTTTCCAGATATGGGAGCTGAGTGGTGAGGGAATCTGTGCTAAGAATGGGAAATGGAGGAGGAGGGGAAGGGCATGTGGTGAGCTCAGCAACAAGAATGATGAAGGTGATGCTGTAAATCACAGACAATGCCTTGTTCCCATAAGGAAGGAAAAGGAGATGAGGTCGGCTGGCTTCACTTGGGGTTATGCATGTTGTATTAGCTTGGGTTATCAAATGAATCTGGAAACAAAACGACTGTTAGAGCGAAAGAGCCCTTAGAGAAAGGGTCATAAGGTCAACTTTTGCCCTGATGTTTACAGAGAGTAGGTTATGGCTGAAAAGAAAGGGGTAAGTCAAGTAAATGTACCTGTAGGTACATTTAAAGTAGAAGTGTCTGTCAAGGATTTTTTTAGAAATAAAAAACAAATAAAACCAAAAGCAAATCTTTTCCACTCAGATTCTTTTTTAATCCAATGTGGATCGTGACTCATTGGCCTTGAGAGCTTCCACCTTAATGTTTAGAGCGTCCCTTTTATCTTTCAAATATGGCCCTACAGGATATAGTGGGGAGATGAAATAAATCTAAATAACTATATAAATACAACTCTATAGTGGTGATTACTTGTGTGTGTAACTGCCCCAGAGGGAGAACACTTATTTCTGGCAGAGCGCCTTGTGTCTGCCAGTGTTCCCCCTGTGGAGCAGTAATGTGGTCATGACTATATCTAATAAAAACTGCAAAATAACAACTTTATTCCTGAGAAATTAATCCTGGCTGCAGAACTACATTAGAAAACACACACACATGCACACACACACACGCACAGCTTATTATTCCTTGAATGCAGAACTTTTCATGTCACCTTGTTGAATTTCGGGAGGTCTCTGTGCTTCCAGTTCTCCAGCCTTTTCAGGTCTATCTGAATGGCAGCACAAGACTCTCATGTTTCATCCACTCTTTCTGCAAATTTTTTGAGGATGCGGTGGGCCCTTTTGTCATGTAAAGAAAGTACTAAAATGAGAAGGTCATTAAGGAAGATGTTTTAATTAGTCTAATATTAATTCAACCAAAATTCTAGTCAGGTGGATAATGTGGGTTTTTTGGGGGAGCAATCGGCATGGATTTGCCAATGGTCAGCTATGCCTCAGCAATCTGTTTGTGTGATAATGAAATACAGTTTGTGGATGAGAGGAGAGCAGTTGATGCCATTTTCCTCAGTTTTAGGAAAGATTTTTGAGGGTGTCTCACACAACTTTCTTTTATCTGAGGCAGGTTGTTATGGTCTGCATTGGTGGAAAATGAAATGAATGAAATACTGGCTGGCCTCACAGTGTACTGGTTAATGCCAGTATGAAAGAGATTACTGCAGGACTCTTTACTGGTATATGCCCTAATTGTAATTATGTGGCCTGAAGGAGCAGAGGGATTGCAATCATGCCAAGTTTGTAGTTCACACCTCATTTGCGAGACATTTGTGGGTATGCTTGGGAGCAGGGCTATCATCTGGAGGGACCTGGGCAGGCAGGAGGAACAGGATGATGGAAATCTGAAATTCAACAAGAACAGATAGAATTTCTGTCCCTGAGAGGAATACCCACTCCAGTAACACAGGCTGCAGATTGGTTAAGGGTAGCTCTGGAGGAAAGACTTGGGGATCCTGGTGGGCAGGGAGCTGAGCAGAAGCCAGCAGACTGCTTTGCCAGCTATGAAGGTCACCTGCATCCTTGCCTGTAAGAGCTAACCAGTTAACTAAGGCATAGGAATGTCTCCATTTGTTTAACACCCATCAGGCTACACTGAGATACTGCATAGAGTTTATGACCCACAGCACAGGAAAGACGTGAAAAAACCTGAGTGAGCTCAGCAGAGGGTCACTGAGGTGGTTGTGACTGTAGCTTTCACTCTGTGCGGAGAGACTAAAAGACCAGGGCTGGTTCACCCCGGATGAGGGATAGCTAAGGGGGCACTGAAGAGCAGTCCATGTGCTTAGCTTTGCTGTGAGCATCTTCTTGTAGCTGCTACCTTCCAAGCTCCTTACCAGAGTTTTCCTGTGAGTCTTAATCTGACCACCAAATAATGCTTGTTTCATATTATTTAAAAATCTTGGCTGACAAAGGCAATTTAGTAGAGTTAATAGTCTTAGACTTAGAGTGTCAGGCCTAAAACTGCATGAAATTCTGATAAAATACACCGTATCAAAAGAGTAACAGTACACGGTACCTGTAAACATTGATCAACAGCCACACATCATTTAACAGGGATAGATAGTAGAACAAAAATATTTTTAACTAAATCCAGGACAAGACACTAATCTCGGGGGAAAAAATATCACTATATCATACAGAATGAGAAACTGTTTACTTGAAAGCAGTGATCTGGAAGGATTTAAAGATCACAGGAGACAAATAACTTTGCATGAGATTGTATGAGTTAAAGTCTGAGGTGATATTTAGATGCATAAATAGGGAAATAAAAACCTAGGAGAAATAAAGAAGGCACGTAAACCTCTCTCTGTGGCATATGACAGTACTGTCCATGAATATTATATATTGTTTTTCCCTATAGCTTAAAAGTAGGTGGAAAATCAGAGGAGGCAAATAATCATGTTTCAGAGCTAGGGAAACGGGGTTTTGGCAAGGAACATGCAGAGTTTAATCCATTTACTTCACCAAATCAATGAAGAGCTACTTGATTATGGTGTGTAAGTGTTTCATGGGCACAAAGTACCTGAAACTAAAGAGCTCTTTACACTACCCATGAAGTGCATAACAAGAGTGAATTGCTTCAAGTTAAATCCAGTCACATTCAAATGACTAATATAGCACATTTTTAAATGATGCTGATTATTCAGAAAAATAATCTGCCAACAAAAGCAATGGATTCTATTTATTTGAGTGGGAAGTGATTCCTTTCTGGAAAATGTATTGTTGGGTTTATGCATATGATTGCTTGTATAAGACATAGGACATTTAAAGGAATTACAAGCATTTGACTGTAAGATGTACTGACACCAAAGCTAAACTTGCATTCAGACTGATTTGTTGAAAATGTGCCATAAAATGGCTAATCTAAGGTGTTGTAATGGACTAGGATCATAGACACATTTTAATTGTAGGAATGATGGCCTTTTGAAATAAGCTAACTTAAACATTTTTAACAGTGTGAGTATACTCTTACCTACATAAAACTTTAATGGCTTCATTTGAGTGGGAATCAGATGAAAAGTGATGGGCAAGCAGACAGATGGTATAATGAGCCTTTCTGGTCTTAAATTTTCTGAATTTCAAAAAAAAAAAAAATACTATTTTACCTGTGCTTTAGCTTACCCAGCTGTAAAAGCACAGTATGCTTGAGTACAGCAATGTAAGATTTATTTGATGTATGTTAAGTCATTTCAGAACCTCAGATGAAGTCTAAATCATAATTATTATGGTTATTACAGACTATCTATCTGTGCCAAACAAACCTTGGATGGTACCATGGAGTCACAGTGGGAGTCTGTTGACTTTCTGAGGAGAGCGTTTTTTTCTGTGAATGTGTATCTAAAAAAAACTAAATCGCTTTTCCTATCACAGCATTTTCAGTGCAGACTCACATGGTATCTCAGCAAGGAAGAGACACAGCAACCGCTCTGCCCAAAGACATTTTCTGCCTCTGACAGAAAACTGATATTTCACCTTGACAGCTGTGGATGCCCTTTGTATTAGCGTAGGTGCTGTTGGGCATCAGAGGAGTTGCTGTTGTCTCCCTCTAGTTTCTGCAGCAGCTATGGCTGAACCTTGCAGCAAGAAGGCCTTTACAGAAAACTTATCTGGACAAAGATTGTTCACAGATTACATTTATTGATCTAAGAACTATAAGCCAATTTATCATTATTATACATTATTTTCATTGATTGAATAATTTAGCCCCATTACCAACTCACAGGAGCCACATCTGTGCCCACCTTGTAATTTAGCAAAGAGGAAGAAAGTTTGGCTATAATAAATGTAAGAAGTTCAGGGAAGCAGGAACAACACAAAGGCCGCGGTACAAAGACATGTTCAGCACTCTCTAAGGACAACGTCTAACACCCAGCACGAGCCCTTAGCTGGGCTCTCAGGGCTAAAACATTGGTGTTTTTACCTTCTCTCAAATACGTTGATTTCCTTTCTGCAGTGCTTGCTTGGGGCAGTGGCTTTTGTCCTTTGGAAAACAGATACTTTTTTTGTACCCACCTGCACACCTGTGTTTCATTCAGTCCAACATTTTTTACTGCAAACGGCCCTTGCACCCACACCACTCAGACAGGAGGGTTTCCCGTGCTCTTACAACTTTGCAGAGAGCCAGTCATGGTCACAATAGAGACTGCTGCTTGATTTACAGCTTATGTGCAACACTGAAACAAGTTCTCATTCTGGCTGAGAGAGTCAGCCTCTCCCTGCTAAGAGTGCCTGAGAGGCTTGAAAATAAAGCCTGTTTCTGAACTCTAATTTTTCACTTTGCAGACTTGTTAGATGGAGGGGTTCACCTTTTATGAGGGCTGCTGTGTTTGGGGCTTTTAATTAATTTTTTTTTCCCATACCATACATACAAAAATATGACATTTTAAAGAAGAGCACACAATTACATACATAATTTCTCATTATAAATAGAACTATATATATGTTCTCTTGTACCAGAAGTATTTTACTGACATGTCACCTTGTCAAAGCTGTACCATGGATAATCTTTCTATTCCTACGCTAAAAAGCCATTGCAGAAATATTGGAGATAAAGCATGGGATTTAAGAAAAATATTTTCTAAATGCTGCATTTTAAACAACACTGCTATTGCCTTTCCCCAGAACTTCTGTTTTCCAGGGCAGTATTACTGATATAGATTTACCAAAGTTAAATTTTAATGTTTTACTGCCAGTAGAGCAGCTTCAGTTAAATTGAAAGAATGAGAGAGGTAAGCTACCTTCGCAATTTTAAGAAATTTAAATTCACATTTTGACCTTTCAGATACTTTAACGCCTGGTTATCATCTGACAGTGATTATGTTTCATAGAACATTAGAAGTAATTCACAAAGGTTATGTAGATAGCACTTTTTAAAGTAACCTAGCACATAATAACCAACATATACGACATTTTAATCAACTTCATCCTGTCTAATGGAAGTATGACTGTGTATGTCCCTTCAGCTATTTGAATTAGTGGGAAAAGGGGGGGGAAGTGCTAGAAGCATTTTACCATTTGGCTGTTGGCTACCCTCTATTCTTTGCTAATGCACTTGAACCCTTGCCTGCAGTAATCACTGGAAGCCCACTGGGGAGGTAATGGAGTTTCTCTCTGCTCAAAGTCACTGCTCAGCACTTGTGCTACCTGATGTGACCTGGTGTTTTAGAAGTGCAGGCATGCAGCTGTAGAAGGCAAGATGAAGATGAGATGGGTTTATTCACTGAGGGAGTAGTTATTGCTGAAAAACTAGGTTGTGAAGATATCATACATCTGAATTTAATCATAAAAAGATTTAAACACTTTGAACTGCTGTTATGATACAGGAGCATAAACCTTCTGATCTTTCCAGGAAGCTGAGGTGGTTTAGAGGAAGATAGTAGGTCATATGCCTGCATCTGGACAGCATACAGAGAGTATTGCACACTTCATATATACATAGCCATCTCCTTTAGCAGCTAGTCAGTTGTGCAGCTCTCTGAACAGAACAACAGAAAGAAGAAACAGACAAGCAAAACCAAAAACCTAGACAATCACTGTTCTCTTTTAGAAAAACAATTCTATGTCGTACGATAGGGATAACAGCTAACAAATCACTAATGAAACAAAAGATGAAATTTGCAAACATGCAAAGGAAATTTTATATTTTTCCTCCTCCTTGCTTTTTTTCTAGAGCATATCACAGCATGAAACTGCTACATCCTGAAAATGGCACAGAGCCTTAGCAGTGACATTTTAACAAGCCTAAATGATTTAGAGTCTGCACTGATCTTGTTATTTGATTGGACACAATTAGTATGAGAGATGCATGCTTGAGTGCTCCGAGTTGTGCACTCTAATGGTCTGACCCATTAAGGGACTTTGCTTGGAACTGTGTCGCTGTACTACAGGCAAATAGGATGGTCACTGATTTCAGTCAGATCACTGAAAAAGGGAAGAGGTGAGAGGTACTCAGATGATGCTGACTTTTTCTTTCCCCATTGACTGTTTATGTAAAATCCATGATGAGGAAGCTAACAAATAACATCAGTGCAGTCAGAATCAGATGGGAAAAAAGGTTGAATAGCAAGAATTTATATAAAACTGCAACATTATGCAGAATACAGAGCTAGCTCAGTCCTGGCAGGAATCTTATTCCTAGATGTCATACTATTCAGTGGCTCGTATTGCCTTTTTATGCCTGTTTTCTTTTATTATTGAAAGTACATAGCTGAAAGTGTTAAAGTACATTAGGACAGTCTATTTTCTTTGCGTTCCAATTCAAGCATCAAAAAAAATCAAACCTAATGAAGAAAATTATGAGATTTCCTTGCCCAGTTTTTGGGTTTTAAAGTCCAAGTAGTCTGGTCAATTGACACGTGCTTATTGCACTGAAACAGTTGCCTGCTCGCTGAGACCAGTGATTTTCATCAGTCTTTGTTGAGTTATTGTCTCATATGATGATGAGAGTAATTTGGGGCAAAGTGCAGCTTTCACTATTCACAGTAACTAGCCAAAAGAAGATTCTGTTCCATGAATATAATTTCCGTTCTCTGCCTGAAAACATAATATAAACAATGAATAAACATTAGGCCAAACAGATGAACTTCTGAATCAGTCAAATGCTATTCAAATCAACCTAGACTGTAAAATGATATTTGTGGTATAATACTGTTATTAATCTTCTATGACCTCCAAATACACTAAAATGCACAAAAAGAATGTTCATCATTCTACTTCTTTCAAGAATTCTGCAAGTACATTTTTAGGTTTTGTAACAGCTTCAGTTTGCGCCCTGAAGACACCAATGAACAACTGAAGTTATACTTATACTGCTTGGAGCCTGAGTGCAATCATACCTATGGAGTTTCCTAACACAGTCATCCTTGGAGTTAGTGGTTTTGCCCTCTGTGTATGCACTAAGCTATAGCTGTAGGTGTTGGCTACATCTTCCCAAAAGCGTCCAACCAATATAGTCACACAGCCTCCACTAACAGGGAGAAATATTCAGTCTCACAGATGTGGCAGTGTTTGACCACTGCTTTAAGTAATCAATGCTCAGGGTTGATTCCTTAGACAGGAAATCAGCAAGCTAGGAGGTAAAGAGAAAACAGGAAGAGGCAGGAGAGAAATAAATCCTTGAACCTGAGCTGATTTCATGGTAGTCTTAGAAGTGAACTGGCACAGTTTCAAATATGGTTCTGCAAGAGCCAGAATTAAACCTCAACAAAAGAGTTAGTTTTCCAGTGAAAAGTCACTCACTGTGAATGGAAGTTTCTGGAATGTGACTGGGTAGTGATGTTGATTAAGACGACATCCTGAAATGCTTCAAGAGAGGAAACTCACTGAGGACAGAAGACAGGCAGAGTTCAAAGTTGAGTCTTAGATGGAAAAAAAAAAGAAGAAATCAAGCAATGTAATAAAAAAAATAAATCCATCCCCTTTGAAAAAAAAATAATGGAGGAGTTCTAAGGGATTAGGGCAATTTGCAAGCATTTAGTGTAACTCACAGAGCACAGACAGAGAGGGTATAGGCAGCAGCCAGGTGTGATGAGCTTTCCGTGGTCCAGTGGACTAGATTACGACCAAAGGAAATCAGAGAGACAGTCTGAAAATACATGTGGCATTTATTAATTTTAAGCCAGATAGATCAGTGCATTGCTGCTGAATGTGTTTTTTGCTGGTGGGAAAGACATATTGGAGGACAAACGTGAAGCTAAGTGGAATTGAACTAAATGTATGTTAGGAAGATTTAAGTGGGTTAAAGAACCAGGAGAAGAGGAGATAGAAGGAAAACATTCATTTCAGGGTTAAAAATGTCTTGCCTCATTCCTCTTGTCAAACTGCTATTTTAGGAAGAGCAAGGAATGAAGATAAGTAAGCAACAATTGGAAAACCTCCACTGGGCATGGGCTAGTCCCCAGATGAACATTGCTGGGGATGTTCTGTTATCCAAATAGTACAGGATTTGTGACCATGAATTGTGTTTACATGGATTACGTTAATTGATTTTGGCTTGGGAAGTATGGTAGCAGGGACTGTTACTGCAATGGCCTCTCCAGAGAGCATCTGGGCAAGCCTGAGTTAATACTATGGTCCCATTTGGTTAGCTAGAATCGGAGTTGTTAAGAGGTCAATGCTTGGCAGGGTATCTGTGAACTGCAGAGTACCCTCTCCCTAGGTGAGCAAGGGGGTTAGCTAGATGGACAGCCATCATTAGCCCCCCACAATTCCCTTCCTGTCTGACACAGCAGTGGTACACAGCCATTCAAGCTCTCAATCAGTGTACACAAACATCTTAAAACTCACCTCTGTATTACGCTGTCAGAAAAGAAACAAAGCAAAGAGGTAAAGCGACAGGAAGATACTCATTACACAGAAATGAAATGACCCAAAATGAAAGGTCTATGTACGAGAAAGAGGAATAACATAACTTGTGAAACACTGACAGTTAGAGAAAGGAAATCTGTAAAACTCAATACATCTGGGAAGATAGGTAACATTCAGAAAGCATGCCAGAGTCCGAAGGGGGTGTTTGAGAAACAAATGGGAAACTGAAGGGGCCGGTTTCTGAACCCGATGAGCTTTAAAGTATTAACACATTTCTATTTCATTTGTTGGATTCTTCAACACTGTCAAATAATATCTGTAGGGGCTTGCCCAACAGAGAATGATATAATTTAGGAATTTGCATTGCCAAGACTACAGTTATTGCCTGAAGGATTTTTGTGGGACATCTCGAGGAGAATTAGTTTTAATAAGTTATTCTAATTACCACAAATGTATTGTGAGAATCTGGGCCATGGGTCTAAACCGACCTGTGCACCCTGCAGACCTTAATGCTTTCAATTATTTGGGGGATGAATATTATTTTGCTTTACTTTTGTTAAATTTTGTAATTACTTAAATAGCTTTCCAGCAGAGAATCTTTATGGATGGTGACTCATTTGGATCCTGCAAGCCTCCCTGGATCCTCTGAGACTCCTGAGAGAGTATGAGTATCTCATTGCTTGTGTTATTAATATTTGAATTTTCTCTATGAAAATGGTAATGCTGATTTGGATGATTTATACTAATGTGAAAGTCCTCAAAAGAACTTACATGAAGTAATAAACTGGTTAAGTACCGAAATGTGAATTAAAAGGCATTTTCTGCCTTATAACCAAGAGCACATCAAATGCTGATTGTAAAACCAATCTTGTAGGCCACCTGTAATTTTCTTGTCTTCGGATTACATCTAAAGAACTATTTTTATAATCAATCATAGATGAGTAATAAGTAAGTTAATTTCAGTGGAGTTCCCATGCAAAGCCAAGGAACCATCTCGCCTGGCTCAGGTTCTTAGAATTCATCTCTGGTTTAAAAAAAAAAGAAAGACCTGTATGAGGAAAAGCTGTGTGTATTTTGAACAAACACCATGAGGAACATTTGGTACATTTCTGCTGATGTAGAACCAGTTATGCATTACCATTTTACCTAATGCCTGCAAATTCTTTTCAGGTAATTTACCTTATATCTCTCTCATAAAACTCGTGTTCTAACAAGAAAAAAAGCCAGTCTGTGATTTTATAAATTGGAAATGGAAAGGAGATCATCATGTCTCTTTTATTCTAAGCAGTTCACAAGATGCTGATCGCAACTGAAAGATCACCTCTCCTAATGTCCCTTCATATGCCATACACACGTCTCCGTAATATCAGTATTTGTTTTGTGCCAGTAGAACTACTTCACTCAAAGAGAGATTTTCACTGAAATATTCATTCAGTGAAGTACTATTTTCCTTAGCAGTTCTGAAAAGCCCTGAAGCAATTATAACGTGCTGTCATCATGGTATATGTAAAAACACTTTAAAATTTGATAGACAGTACCCTAAACATCTTTTCTAGGGCAAAGCATTATTGTTATGAGAAGAAGAATTATGTAAGAGATTTCCTTCTAAACAGCCACTGTGTTGACCTATTCAATTTTTCTTTAGGAAGGTAGTAAAGCTCTTACATATTCTCTGTTCACACACTGTGGGTCACCTTCTCTTATAAGTCAAACAAGTACAGTCTGTCCTTTAAGTGGGCTAAGTTTTAGTAGTTAAAATCTGAGAACCATCTCAGGCAAAGTAAAAGGTATCAAAATCACACCATATAGGAGATTATGATTGCATTCTGCTGCCATAGATGTCTTTCTCATTCGTGCTTGGACAGTTGCTGTAGGTCAAGTGCCTTTGAAGTCTAGTATCAACTGTCTTGTTAATCATCTCCAGGTTGTGGATATATGCTATTGTGCCCACCATATCTTCTGCTTCACACTCCTTTGATAAAGCTAAGATAGAAACTAAAAGCTCCTCATCTTTTAGAGAGAACTTAGTATCACTGGTTAGACAGGAAAACCACAGTGATGGTAAGCCCTCTCTAAAAAATTTCTACTGGAAAGAATCTAGTCTGTGTATGCTAAACCAAAACAGGATACCTTGAAACATAGGGAAATTCGTTTCAAAACCATGTTACTACTCTAAACTGAATACTCTATAAGGACAGAGCCCACAAGAGCTAATTACACTTATCTGAGTCCAAACCCTGCTGAAGGCTGAAGAATGAGGTCCCTTGTGGGTTTTTTCCTGCTCTCAGCTTCAGCCATCAATACAGTAGCTTTCAAACGCTCTTTCCTTCCATCGCCCCAGGGAGAATTTTTTTTTATATTTAACATCAGAGATTAAGTAGTGATTTTAGTGTCTATGAAGGACAGGCAGAGAAGGGGATAAATGGTGTGAAAAAGAACAGATACATTGCAGTGTATGCTGCAGGTGTATTTCAGCATAGGAATTTGTCATTAGCTTCATCCAGGGCAGCTTCTGGCAGTCAGGAGTCTGGCCGGCAGTCTGCTTAAGAGTCTGTCCACAGCTATTTGCTTTGCAAACGAACCTTGAACAATGAGGAAACTGTTTCCTGGATCATTCCCTGGGTGTGAACCTGCATCTCTAAGCACACTTCATGAAGAAGAACTTTAAGCTAACATTTACTCCCCAGTAAAAAGGCCTCCTGTACTTCTGTGCTTTGTGCAGTCATCAGATTTGTATGGAAACATCCTAAAGAAGGTTTGATCCAAAAATCCAATAATCTGAATGGAGCCTCTTCTGCTTCATGAGAGAGCTATAAGCAACTGATGTCATTCACGTACCCTGTTTCAGTGAAAGACAATACAATGGCCTCCCTACCTGCTAAAAATAATAGCTGCTGAGTTAAAAAACTTCTCAGATATTTTGTTGTCCACTCCTCTTGCAGTTTATCACCCCCTCTGCAAATTTACTGAAACATCTCCACTCAGCTTCCAATACCTTTTGAGTTCTCGCTGTGATATACTGTGGGACAAAACTGGATGTTTATAGCAATTGTTGCCCCATTCCACTGAAATGTACTATGATTTGCCAAGTTGTCTCTGCCTTGCCGTACTTTTAAAGGAACAGGTAGTTTTCTGATTTTAAGGCAATTGATTTTCCAGAGCTCGTGCAGAAGACCCCCCCAAAGCTACAATGATTAATAATTGAATTAGAAAAAAACCTCTGATTTGTCTTTTAGCGTTACTCCAATTTGAATTATCTCATGTCTACTGAAGAATCAGAGCAGATACATAGAACATCTCTGTGGATCAAACAAGATAATAGCTTTTAAATCCACAACAATCAATTCATATATACAAAATATCTTTTTCCCACCTTTGCATGGCATCCAAACCTTCGGTCTTCCCAGAATTTAACATGGTGCTGTGGGGAACTACTATGCTATGATCTACCCTTCAAGTTTCAAATAAACTTGTACTGCTTATGAAATTTTTACTTGACCTTAGATATTTTTCTTGCAGAAAATGTGAGAGGAAAATTATTTTCTGTTATGATATCCCATTCAATATTTAATGAGGGCAATAAAGACCAGAGTGCATATAATCCAAATTAATCAAAGGAAGGGTATTTCTGTAGAAGCTCGACATTTTTGTAACCACAGACAATTGTGAGGGGACTGAAGAACACCTTGTTTTAACAACTCATCTGGCATACTGCAAAAGCTCAAGTCAGTTTAAGCTAAAATTTTATCAGGCTTTCCAGGAAAGGTCCTACATGGATAACTGTGATGACAGCCACCTTCATCTTAGGGTGGGGTTATGATGTACCCATGTAACTGGCAGTTAATCCCAAAGTAAGACATACGCTTACCACTAGTGCTTGACTAGAGAATGAATACGGTTGACATTTGGCCCGTTATTTTTTTTTTTTTTCAAAAGGTATTTCTGAGTGACCAGTTTAAACTTTTTTTTTGGTGGAAATTCTAAGTAGATCGAATATAATTGGAACCAGTAACCAGCACAATTATTTATTCTACTCAATAAGATGTTCATACCTCAATTTATAAAATTCCTATTCATATTTACATCAAAATATTCATGAATATGAAGCATTTCAGAAGTATGACTTCACTAAGATATACATTTAATAACAATGTAAATATGTTTTTTAAATCTTCTTTGACCTGGTAATGTTGAAGGCAATACTTTCTCTTCAAGGTCCTCTGAGAGCTTTCAGTAAATGGTAAAAAAGAGTGCAAATCTTGCTTTATACAGCTAACACAGTCATCATCTTATGTACATTGTCAGGAAAACCACATATGATCAAGTTACTACAGTGTGTGAAGAAAAAATAAAAAGTATAAGAAATCCCTTAGTGCTCTGGTTACACAGCTGCTGTTGTCCTGAGCATTTGGGTGCTCTGAGCGCAAAGCAGACCTTCTAGCAGGTTCACAATGCTCTCTTTCAACAAAATTTGCAAAGAAGTATACTGCCCATGATAGGGAAGCAGGGAGATGGAGAGAAAGAGTCGCTGCAGGCATTCCATTATCATTATTTTCTATAGCTGCACTACAGAAAACATGAGGTACTACTAATATCCACTTATTTGATTAAATTCATCCTAATTTCATTACAGAAATGCATGTAATATGTTTGGTTTCATCTACATGCATAGACTGTAAGAACATCTTCTCTACCTAGGTCATCATTTCGTACAGTATAAAAACATGTTGAAAAATAATTTTCTTCCTTGAAAGCAAAATATTTGCACAGCTGAAAAATTTCCAAGGGCAAGAAAACAATTAAAGTATGCTTCAATAGTGTTAAACAAGAAAAGATTTGGCTAATTGGTTTTTCATTGTTATCTAGATAGTGAGGTGTTCTTGTCTTGCTCTTAAACTTCAAGAGAAATTTGCCTTCTTAAAATGTCTTATGCAGCTCCAATCTTTAGAATAATTTGTATTTTACCTATGAAATAAGTATTGAGGCTAATCAAACATATATTGCAAAATATGATTATGTAAGTGATTCTGTGAAATCATATTATCCTCTCCTCCTTCTGGTACTAGGGATCAATTACAAGTAGTCTATGTGAGTACATGTGCGTTTATATTACTATCTCCAAACCAATTTCAAGCAGCTGAGGAGACAGCCCCTTTTTCCTCTCTTTCAATACTAGTCACATTATTTGGACATTCAATTATGGAAGTAGAAGAGCATCACCCAAACAGCGTAATCAGATATGTGATGTGGATGACTATGCTATGAAGTCTAGATTAACAACTCATCTTCTCTTGCTATGTGTGCATAAAAGCAAAGAGAATTTTTTCTACACAAAAATCTTTGAAAGTTACCCACCTTTACCAGCATTTAATGCCTGAATGAACCAAACCTTAAGTACTCCATTATTGCTTGCATTTGTTGTATTCCCAAGAAATAGGCCCACAAGAGAATGAGTTTTTAGAGTTGTCTCTACTTTGTGTATCAAAAAACAACCAGCTGAAATGGTTGGTAAGGATGAAATAAAAAAGTTACTATTAGTGAAGAAAACTTACATTTAAGGGGAAAAGAGTGCTGATACATTCCTAATCAATTCTGTTTGCCTAGGTATCGTAACAACCATTATATTTCATTTGGAATGAAACATTATTTGTGAGGACTTGAAAGTCAGTCAAACACTGAGATTTCAAATTTCAGTAGTTAACTGTTGAAGTGGCCTAGTGATAAAACTTCATCACAACGGCTTTCACTGTGCTACAGATCTTTATTTAATGAAAGAAAAGTCTGTGTCCTTCTGGGTGCCCCTGTGGAGTACCTGAAAGGCTGCAGGTCTCTGCATGGCAGGATATTTTGTAGGAATCATGGAAACTGCATAGGATAAAGCAGTCAAGGAGAAGAAACACCAAGAGAGGATCAAAGGCACTGTCAGGGCTGTATTGTATTGTCCGAGGGGCCAATCACTTGGCAGCCAAACATAATCACCTTGGCTGTCTCTGGGCTTTGCAAACAAAAGAAACACAATGTAGAAAATAAAGGAGAGAGGAGTTTTAATAGCTTCCTTAAAAGCCTGAATTCATGAAATATGTGTATAAAGATGTTCTTCAGGAATAGGTCTTCAGTACATAGAGAGAAAGAACTTAATTACTGATCTTACAGAGATTAACTATGCTTTGTGACTTTTCCTCGTGTTATTATCTTTGGAGGTCTATGCAACCAAAAGATGTGTTATAGTCTTCTGAGTAAAATGTTAAAAAAGGTCCTCGTCGTCAATAATGTACAGGGGATGAGGACTTCATTTTCATGGGTAGATCAAAAATATGTGTTTTCTCAAATACATAATTTAGTCTTATTTAGGCAGAGTCTTAAAAAATTATTTTACATATACAAATGTTCCAGGGAAAAGATTAACATTTAAATGGTTCAGATTGTATTTTCTGAGTTATTATATCAGTTTATGATAAAAGATAAGTCCATTGTCCCAGGTAATATCCTTAACATTTTGAGGATAATATATTTTGTTTGAAGTTCTTTGCCTAAATTTAATGACCAAAGATCCTGAATTATATTGGGAGTTTGACCAATCCCACTTATTTACAAAAAAGTGGTTGGTTTGAGGAGTCTTTTTGTTTGATTTCAATTTTTGATTGATATATTTCCTGATCAGGTAGAGTTCAAGCAAAGAAGAATGAAAAATATTGTGACCCAAATGAAATCTCTTTGCTTTTTTAGATCAAGAGGGTTCAGCTATGATGAGAATCCTATAGGTTAGCAAACTAACTTGCCTAATCAGCTTTCATGATTTTTTTATTTTTTTTTCTGAATGCAGCTGCCTCACATTTATTTTTCAAGAAAAAAACTGTACGGCTTATCTGTGGCCACTGTGTATTTCAGAAAACTTGAACTTTAATACCAGTCCTCTGTTATGCCTCAACATCAAATTAGACAGAACTGTTTTTATAAGAAAAAAGCTTACTCAAGTTTTGATAAGAAAGTATGAAAAGTGCTTTTTAAGAAAGTGAAATTCAGCTATGGTAGCAACACAGGGTATGATGGTGCAGGAAGGTGGTATAAAGTCTTTCTGTAGAGTCAGCAGAAGCAGAACAAGTTTTACTATCTGTTAGGAAAATAAGAATAGTATTCATCCATGGTTACTAGCAAATTAATATTCACTTTCAAATATTGAATGTGATTTAAAATAAGGATTGGAAACTGGTAGCAAAACAGCTAGCCCATTATGTGAATTATTTGGGTTTCTTGACTTGTGCTGCTGATTGTTGTCCAGAAGAGGCTACTAATAATAGCGGGATATTAGTGGAAACAAAGGAATATTGTCTAGTTTAACTCTGAACATCTTATACAGATTTTAGGGAGATATTAATTCCATATATTCACTAAACAAACAAACAAACAAGAGCAATACAACAGATCTCTTTTTGGAAATGTAAAAACAATTTACAAAACTCTTTATCATAATACTTATTTCTGCCTGAAACTCAGATTGATGTTTCAAAAACTCTGATATTTTTGAACCTTATTTGAAACAGTATCCTTCACTACATAATGTATTTTAATAAGACGTGTTTCCATCAATTTTCAAAGACTAAAGACCCAGGTGGATATTTATGCACCTATTAATAAAGCTCCTGGAATGCTGTTTTGCCAAAAAATTTTCCTCATAACAACGTTATCCTTCTAGGAATCATACGGTTTTAAAAATGTCATTTTCCAGCTGCTGGAAAATTCAGGAAGATATTACATTAATTAACTTATTTTAAAATAAAACCTAGTTGTTATTATAAGCTTGCTTTCTCTTGAGAGTTTCAACTGAAGTTGAAGTAAATAAGAATTATCATGGTTATAAGTGAACTAATCAATTCTAATGAGCTCAGACAATTATACTTTTTCTCCTTCAGGAACAACTCCTGACCATCTGAAACACTGTGCTTATTCCCTTGTCCAAAATTATATAAAGTCTGAACAGCTGTTATCACTAAACAAAGCAAGCCAGCTGTGGCTCAGCCTGTGGGATCTGGAGTCCAAAACAACCAGAGCTGTCTTAGCCACTGCTACTTGCCCATGGAATTGGACATAAACAAGTTTCAAAGCCTTATGATATGTGGTTCACTGACAAAAAAGGATGATGTAACAGCAACATGAGATCTTCTTATGACTAATCAAAGTTAAAAACTAACCAGAAGCTTAAACTATTATTGGACTAATAAAGTAAGGAAGTGATGAGAGTGGATTTCTTTCAGCATCTGTCCCTTTGAAAATATACTGAATTATGGAAACAGATCAATCGCTGTCAGCGAATAAGGAAGTCCTTGGCTTGTTTGCCTTCCATATATGGTTGATAATAGGGAGAGCTGTACTGGCAGATGCAGTCATCCTTGTCTATAACTAAGTTGGGTAAACTTTTACATTGATGATGCTCATGTAAAATTAGGGAATAAGTACACACAGAAGCCATCACCAAATTCAAAAGGACAAGAAGTCAATTAGGAACAGCTAAATTGAATTTATCAAGGGCATGCAGTGCTCGACCAGCCTGGTTTAAAGTGGAATTGGCTATGGCTTTATGAAAAAGTGAAGAGCAAAGAATGTCATTTACCTTTAATTTACCAAGGGTTTCAGTACAGAAATATGTCAGTTATTTCAAAAATATGTAGTCAGTGAAAATGTGGCGGAATGTTTGAGCCTAGAATGTAGCTCATACCTGTTTGTGAGTGATGTTTCTCATGGTTTCAAACTGTTAAGAATCTTCTTCAGTGACCTTTAAAGAAAAGCGATCTCTTCAAATTAACTCTAAATTCTGTGAGAGGGAAAGTGCTGATAACACTGGACATAAAAGTAACTGTCCTGTAGAACCATAATAAATTGGAGGAATGGGCAAACCAGAACCATTTAAAGTTCAGAACTTGCAGACCCAGAATGGAGCCTCATCATGTGATGGTACATACTGAGGAAGTAATTATTATGTTTCCCTCTGTTGGTCATTGGTGAGGTTGCTTCTGGAATATTTGTCTCCAGTTTTATACTTCCTAGTGCAGATGAACTGCAGTGATTACAGTGAAAGGCCACAAAGCTGTTTAGTTGTCTAGTGACAGATGACTTGTGAAGGAGAGGGTAAGAGAACCAGATTTGTTCGTCTCAGAAAGAAAAATGCCAAAAGCAAGCTAATATAGTCTTCCTTTACATGAAGCTGGGGCAAGTGGGGCTTAAAGAGAAAATAGTGTCAGATCCTTCTCAAACCTGTACATCAAAAAATCCCAGAGACAATAGACCTGTTTTAGAGCAGGGAATATTCTGTCTGCTTTTACAGAAAATCTATGCAAACTGAAGATAATTAAACACACGCACAGGTTGTAACATCTCCAATAATAGAGGTTGTAACATCTCCATCCATGGATTCCTCCAAAACCTGATGGGACACAGCCCTGAGTGGTCTGATGGAACTGTGATGTTAATCTTGCTTTTGAGATGGATAAGCTGACCTCCATAGGCACCTTTGTAACTAAATAGATCTGTTGTTTTCTTGAGTCAGTGGTAAAATTTGTACATGATGTACATGACAGCTCAGTACTCTAGCATGAAGTGTGAGCAAGGACATGCTGATAGTGATCAGGATC
Source organism: Cuculus canorus (assembly GCF_017976375.1). NCBI lineage: Eukaryota > Metazoa > Chordata > Aves > Cuculiformes > Cuculidae > Cuculus > Cuculus canorus. Next base: position 61,818,064 of record NC_071441.1, read on the forward strand.
CAAGGTGGCTCATCACTGTAGGTGGGATGTCATCCTAGAGATTCTACACCATAGTGTGAGGCAAGGGCATATTGGGGAATCCAATGTACATAAAACTCTGGGTGGTCATTAGAGCAGATTCTGTGAGACATGGTACACCACCAAATACAGCTGTCTCCAAAATATCTGCAAACAGGCGATATACTTTTTACTTATTAATATTACACATACTTCTGGACACCTATCTTTTGCTGATGTGTACTTTATCAATACATAATAAGCAGAAGCAGGCAGAATTATGTAACATATCTGCATTGATTACTGACAAAAGGCTACCTTGTCACAGAGCTCCCTGTCCAAAGAATTTCTAGAAGGATTTGGTTTTGGTTTTGTTTTGTTTTAAAATACTTGAAAAAAAGAAACACTTCATTATGGTTTCTTTCTTTTTTAATTCAGGTACCTGGTTGTTACATTATGTACTAGCTTGACGTATTTTTCCAAGAGGACTGAACAAAATGAGTGTAGTTTTGATTGCAAAACAAAAGTAGTTCTAAACTGTAAACTAGTTCCTGTAGTATAACGTGCCTTTAATAGTATGAACTTCAACAATCTACTAAAATACCTAATGCCTTCCTTTCATAATGGTTAATAAAAAATGCTGTATTTATAAGGTTGAAAGTGAGAAAGAGAATATATTAACCTTGAGTGTTTGGGACATAAACAAGTAGCAGAGTTCTGGTCATAATGAAGTAGGTCACCAAATCAAGCCATTGTATATGACAAAGATGTCACGACCTCTAAAGTCATTAATTTGCATTTCTTGCTGTTTGAGATTGAGATGAGAAACCCAAGCTGAAATAAACTAATGAGCTTTGAAAGTTTCTCTGGAGGCTTAATGAACTCAAGGAGAGGAAAGGACATTTCATAATTTTTATAGCTCAAATATTAAAGTTTATATTTTATACAGTTATTCTTTTAACCAGAAAGATCAATAAAGAGTCCCAATGCACAACAGAATTGTAATTGTATTATATAGAAAACCTGAAATAGTACATCATTTCAATGATAAATGGGCACTTCAGTAGAGTACCAATTCTATAGAACCTCCCTATGAAGAATATGGATGCTTCAGACTAGTTATCCAAATTGCTTATTTAGGGTTGAGTTCATATTCCAACCTTTCAGCTGGGAAAAACCTCAGTGCCAAAAGACTTATTCAGCCTCTAGCAGCCACTGCACCAGAGGTCTAGATAGATCTCAGATTCTTTCCCAGGTCTGGGGTTAAGGTTTCTTTGACAGAATGTCTAAAAAAGAAGTTGTTAACTATTGCTTTTTCGTTCTTTTCGGCTTTGATCTTGTGTTTTCCCAGCTCAAACATGACCAATATTAATCATCAAAATAGACATCTTTCCCCAATCCCTTATTTATCCTGAGCCTCCAGGGTCTCATGCAAGCATCAGAGCTCTCCAGCTGCTAGACACATTACAACAACCTAGGGTTCAAAATTACATTTCTTCCTTCAAACATCTCCAGTGTTCGAGTTTTCTGGTCGTCGTAAGAGTGTTAAAATGTAAGAGTGATGCAGGTCTAACACGTTACACTAGGAAAGGCTTATTGCTGCACTGGATTTGTAAGATTTTATTATGGTTAGATATTTCTTTCTTCAAAACCTATTCAGTCAATTTGCAAAAGGATTCTGTTTGATTTCAGAGGATTTTGGATAGTGCCCACAACTATGAAAGGATTGGGTTGGCTTTTTGTGTTGACTGTGGCTGATTTCTTACAATGGCACTTTCCTGTATTTAGCATTTAGAGGATATACTTCCTCTGAGTTGTTGTTCGGTTCTTTTGTTTTCAGAAGGATACTAAGAGATGCAGTAGAAAAGATACAGTTTCTATTGTTGATATTTTCAGCAAGACTGATGCATTTTTCTTGCCTTTTTTTTTTGGTTACTTTCACCCTTATCAAGATGGCAATGCCTGTTCTTCATTCTATTCATTGCAAAAGTGATATTTGTTCCAGATTTTGTCTGTCTTGATAACATTTGTTCTTGTCCCTGTTGTGCTAATAGTATGCGAGCTTTAATACTGTATTTGGCTGCTTCCACTCCAATTGCAGCATTTCCTCTGACCTCTTTTGTTCTTTTAGTCTGTCTCATGGTAATGCTCCTTTATGTACCTTCTGCTGTTACTTTTTCCTGTGTTTGCATCAATCTGATCTCATCATTTTCTCAGACAAAACATATTTTCAGAAAATTATGAATGCGGCAAACAAGAGGAAGATTTTCTACGCTTCATTCTGCTTCCTAATTTGAATACACTGCTTCTAGAGAAAGATCATGTAATTTTTCAAGTGGAAGATAGAAGAACAGATAGGAACAACCCTAGTCCCTTTTACTTTTGTTTAGGCCTATATCATAGGATCATAGAATTATTAAAATTGGAAAAGACCTCTAAGATATTCAGCCCATCTCTCAGCCCAACACGACCATGCCTACTGACACATGCCCCAAAGTGCTACGTTTACACACTTTTTGAACATTTCCAGGGATGGAGACTTCACCCAGGCAGCCTGTTCCACTGCTTCATGACTCTTCCAGTAAAGAATTTTTTCCTGATATCTAACCTAAACCTTCACTGGCACAACTTCATACCATTTTCTCTCATCTTATCACTTATTACTTGGAGAAGAGAACAACACCCTCCTCTCTACAACTTTCTTTCAGGTAGTTGTAGACTACCCTTGTGATAAGCCCTTCCCTCAGTCTCCAATACTGCAGCTTAAACACTTCCACATCCCTCAGCTGCTCCTTATAACACTTGTGCTCCAGATGCTTCACCAACTTCATTATCCTTCTCTGGACATGCTCTAGTACCTCAATGTCTTTCTTATAGTGAGGGCCCAAAACTGAATACAGGATTTTCTCTACAGCCTCACTGGGGCCAAGAACAGTGGCGTGATAATGTCCTTACTCCTGCTTTCCATGCTATTTCTGATACCATCCAGGATGCTGTGGCCTTCTTGGCCATCGAGGCACACTGCTGGCTCATCTTCATCCGGCTGTCGACCAGTGCATCATTCCTCCCACTCTTCCACAAGCCTGAGTGTTCCATGGGGTTCATGTGAGTGAAGTGCAGGACTTGGCACTTGGTCTTGTTAACCTCATAAAACTGGCCTTAGCCCATTGATCCAGACTGCCAAGATCCCTCTGCAGATCCTTCCTAGCCTTGAGCAGATTGACACTTCCACTTCCAGCTTGGTGTGATCTGCAAACTTATTGAGGGAGCACGCAATCCCCTCATCCAGATCATAGATACTAAGCCCTGGGGAACACCACTTGTGACCAGCTCCCAACCGGATTTAGCTCTGTGCACCACAACTCTTTGGGCTCAGCCATCCAGACAGTTTTTTAACCAGCAATGAGTATGCTTGTCTAAACCATGAGCAGCCATTTTCTTTAGGAGAATTCTGTGGGAGGCAGTGTCAAAGGCTTTACTGAAGTCCAGACAGATAACATTCACAGCCTTTCTTTCATCCAGTAGGTGGGTCACCATCCAGACATAGAAAGACATCAGACTGGTCAAACAGTATCTGCCTTTCACTAATCTGTGTCAACTGGTTCTGATCTGCTGTTGGTCCTGAGTGTGCCTGATGATAGCACTCAAGATGAACTGCTCCATAATATTCCCTTGGTATTGAGGTCAGGCTGACAGGCCAGTAGTTCCCTGGATCCTCCTTTCAGCCCTTGTTGTAGGTGGGTATCACATTGACAAGCCTCCAGTTGTCTGGGACCCTCCCCCCCTCCCGCCCATTAACTAGGACTGCTGATAAATGATGGAGAATGGCTTGGTAAGTTCCTGTGTCAGCTCCCTCAGCCCTCTCTGGTGGATTATATCTGGCCCCATAGACTTGTGAATGTCCAAGTGGAGTAGCAGGTCATTAGATGCTTCGTCTGGATTATGGGGGGAGTTTATTCTTCTCTATGACCCCATCATGACACCTGTCATGATGCTTGGGAACGTGAACTAACTGAGAAGAAGTATCTGTAGGTTTCCTGTCTGTTACATATCTATTTACCTTTATCATAATTTTGCATCACAAGAAGAACAAAGAAATAACATGCTATCAAGACATTGCTTGTAAAATAAAGATCTTCTCTGCCATAGATTTTTGTCGAAGAGTGCTCTATCATTGCTGAAATGATTCTTTAATACTGTGGCACATGTAAAATAGCTTTATGAGGGCAAATTTTGAGTATGACATGATTTCACCAGAACTGAAGTTAATTGAATCTGAGAGGTGCCAGACACCACTAAATATAGGCAAGACAAAGCATTGAGGGGTTCTCAAGCTAAAAATTAGCCTTAAGTTTCAGTGAATACATTTTATAAATACCAGTATTTTAACTTGCAGTATCAAAAAAAAGGGAAACCAAAAAAGATGCTTTCATCAGCTTGAAGAGTTTATAGGCACTCATTGCATTAAACTTTAAATTATGAAAACATCTTGTGAGATAAATGTGCAGCAAAATACCTCTCAGTCTTAGCACTTTTATTGCTTAAAGAATGCTATGAGAAAATTTCAGTTAATAACTAGTACAATAAAAAAAAGATAGTAAACCAAAAGTGGGCTTATTAAGCACTGCTGAATTTTCTGAGTGTTTTAGGCAAATAAAATAGATTTTCAGTGGTTTTCACTTGTGATATTTTGAAAAAACAGTGGATATTCTTGCATCCTTCAGGATGAAACAAGTAGGGGGAAAATGAGGCTAGTCAGACTCAGCAGAAACCATTTTTCTCACATCATTTTGCCTCCCAGTGAGGTTGTGTGAAGTAACTACACATTAATTAAAAGTTAAAAGAACAAATGAGTATTGTAGTGGAATAAATATCATACCCATTCCTCTTTCTTCTGTTAGTTCACCACACTCTAATCCATTCACCTATTTGTTTATAGCAAATATTTATAACAACTAGGGCTGGATGTGAGATGAGGGCTGTCTGAGCCAGAAAGAGTTAACGTAATTTTTACAGTGATGCAAGATTTCGGTTTATATGGCTGGATTTTACATGGTCTTGATTCCCTTTTATTAAAACACATATTTCACAGAAAGAACTATTCACCACATACAGCATTTTGCTGTTTTAAAAGATATATAATTATTTTTAAAAAGGAAGATGTAAAATTACCAGGAAACAGCATAATTCAATCTGCACAGTCTATCTTCCTCCTAGAACCATGTTTTCCAGAAGAATCATATTACTGTAGGTTAATAACCTAAGCATCAATTAACTTCTTAGTACCTGAATCTCAAAAGGCTTTGTTGCTAACCTACCAGGCTATTCCCTATGAGTAATTTTCACTCTCATGACTGGAACGGGTCAGAATCTTTGGGAGGCAAAACACCTCTGGCTCATCTGAAAAAAAATCTGTATTTTTTTTTTTGTCAGGTCTGAGGGAAAATTATTATTGTAAACTAAGATATATTGTTAGCCTACAAAAAATAGATGAAAGTGATTAAACTATACTTGAAAACATTTTTCTGACTTTTAATTCATATAAATCTCTTACTAGCTACCTTTCCATTCTTTATTTTCAGTCCTGACCTAATTTTAGCAGAATGTGACTCACCTTGCAGGAAACAAGTTAACAGCAGTGTTCTCTCCCAACTTACAGAAAGAGATTGCTCTCATTCTTGAATATTCAGATTGGGGGCATAATCATTAACGTATTCTTTAAGTAATGTGACTATCTATGATAATTCTTGTACTAGGACACCTAAAGAGAGGAAATAATATTTTCTTTTGTCTAAGTCAGATACATATCTACACAAAGACAACAGCAAACTACTGCCTTGTGGATAGATGAGGGCTAAATTTATTACTGAAACAAATGTTTCACACAATTTTAATACACATTAGCAACATCACAATAGCAATGTAGTGACAAATGCAAGAACACCTAACCTTGGCTCATATCACTTGTACCTTAATCAGATGAATTCTTCCCTTGACCTACATGCTTCTGTTCTGACCAAATGGTTGAGCTAGTTCATGCTTACACAGCTATTTCCAGCTAGTTACTCAATGATTCACGAGTCTAGAGAAAGCACAGGTGGAAGAATGGCTTTACATTTTGAGTCTGACCTCAAATACAATGAAAGCCTGTTTGGGAGGGGAGAAGGAATCATTCAAGTGTATGCATTTAGTACAAGAATCCCAGTTAAGACACAGAAACTGTGATGACCTGCAGACTTAAGCAAGCATTTGGTCAAGGACTTCCTCTCAGAGAGCTAACTGAGCTGCAAAGGGACTTCCATAAATTTGTGATGCTCAGAGACTTTTGAGCCCAGGCAGACAATATCTTTGGAAGCAATAGTAAAACTCTGCCAAGTATTCCCTAGAAAACTTTGACAGCTGGGAGGATCTTTGACCTAAGCTGAGAGGCTTTAATCTAGTGAAATCATGAGATTTAACCTGTTAACACTGTTCTTTATAACCTACAAGTGACTACTACCACTCATGAAAGATGTAGTACTGTGTCTGTAAAGGATGAATGTGACTTTGAATCTGAACCTTTAAGTCTCTTTGTGTGGGAAGACAGAAGACTCATTGTGAAATGAATTCGTTGTGAAACTACAGGATCTTGAGAAGACACAATTCTATAAAAGAACGTATCTTATCCGTTGTATATAAATATGGAGTAAACAACTCTAAATCTCAACAGGCTTGTAGAAATAGCTTCTCCACTCAAAATAGTTTAAATACTAGATTGTGGAGTCTACCCTGGTACACATTGCCAACAGTTGGTAACCATTGCCAATTTTTTTCAGTATATAACTTAAATTTTACTATTCAAAAAGCAAATATAGACTAGCCAGTTAAACAAATAAGGATAACATCAGTGACATTAACCATTTAGGCATATCTTATTTTACTTTGCCAACTTCTTTTGTGAAGTACTCTTTGTGAAGTGTTTCTGGAGGTGCGGACCGCGATCATTAATGGCTTCAGCTCTGATACCTGAAAAAAATCTCTATTTTGTGTATGCAATTAGCCTTCTCATCGTTGCACAGCAGCAGTTTGAAATGGACTGTCCATTCCAAGATTTGGGAACTAAGAACATATAACTGATAATTCATAAATTAAGCATAACAACAGTACGGTAACTGAACACCCATGTCTTTTGAAAAACCTACAAGGATCAAAACATGAGAATGAATCATCCCAGTTATTTTTGCATGGTATTTAATGTGCCTTATTAGAACTAGGAAGCACCCAAGTGAACAGAAATACACTGGAAATATTGTTATCCAAGAACAGCTGGACTGAAAAAAACTTTTAATGCAATAAAAATCGTAGCCACTTCAATATTCTATTTTAAAGTAAAAGAAATGATGGGAAGATTCTCTTTCAGGGGACATAAGCAAGACTTTGAGAAACTTCAAGTATCAGCATCACTAATTTTCTGATTACATATTTTCTAGACATAAACAATTTTGGAATTTTAACATTCTTTTTAAAAAAGCTAAAACATTTTGTTCAAACACTAGACAATTTCATGAAAAAAAAAACCAAGCTCCAATCTTTTCTCATAGCTTTTCTTTAATAATACTAAAGTTTTCTGCTGATGAACAGCCCTGTACCCTGCAACACCCCAGCACTTCTTCACTTCCAAATCTGACTTCTTAAATACCACTGCCACTGACACTGTTATCTCTCCTAAATAATACAAGTTACTATATTATTACTTTTGCTGACAACAAAGAGGAGTTTCTGAATTCACGAAGATGCAGGAAAGATCAGCTTTGGAAAACTGCTTTCTATCCAGTTATTCTACCTTTATCCTGCATGACTATCAGTCCCTTAAAGTACACAGGAGTTTCTAAATGTGTCAGTTACACATTCATTTTCTGTCCCCTTAAGCAAATGCCCTGATTTTACTTTACAGGTGAACAGCAGGGAGGATGCTGACTGCCATTTGCTACTTACACCTTGCACATACTGCTCATCAAACAGGAGATGGAAATAAAAGTTGTCAAAGAGGTCAAATACAACGCATGCAGGTTTGTATTGTATTGCTTCCAGTAGTATCATAAAGCTAATTCCCAGCACACCTGTAAGGCATTAGGTGAATTCCATGCAGAGGTCTTACTCCGTCTTTTCCTCTGGCCATAGACCCAAATACTACAGTTACATCCAGACTTGCATCCTGGATAACAAGATGGAGTTTGGCAGCCAATGGGACCAAAGAGCAAGGTCACAGCACACAACTCACCGAAGGGCTTCTCTAAAACCTTTCTAGATCACGGATGGAAGAGTAAGATTAGAAGCAGTGTTCAATGTACCTTCTTTGATTTTTGTGTGATCTGAATTATCTGAAGTATTCAGATGTGTTAGTAGACTACTGAGTCCTGAACCTCTAGTTAAATGGAGGTCACCTCTTTAAATCTCTGTGTACAAAATACGCTTTGTCAGGCATGTCAATAATCCAAATCCCTTAACTGCAGTAAGCTTAGGTTTATTTCAAATGCAAAGATGAAAAAAAAACCCCGAAAATTGATTTCTCTGGACATTAGCATTAAAGGGTAATCAAAGAATAAAACTCGTTTGATGTTTGCATGAATAACAATTACAGCACCAGCATCAAGTTTAATCTTTTTTTTTGAGTCCATTTACGTGAAAAATGAATTTATAACAAGTTGTTGTGTCCCACAGGACATATTAAATTATTGCTTTCTCTACAGTTTGGGATGTTTTCTCACCCTTCATTGTCATCCATATATAGAACTCATACTGCAAAAACCATAAGTTACAGAAACTGTAATTCTATGAAAGAATATATTAAGTGGTGTGCCTTACATGGATATCAGAGGGAAATATTTTTGTCAAAAATTGTATTCCTGTTTCAGAAAAAGAACAAAGAACAATTCTAAACATTAATGGAAGTATCCCCTTGAAGTACAAATTCCTTTTACCCATCCAAATGGGTGCCAAGATCAAAAGATGAGTTATATGTGTTACAAGCAGATGTTGAGTCGGCAGCTCTTGTTTAATGTAACTAAGACTTATTCATGGGCATGGGACAAATAGACCATTCTGCACATGATTACAATCAGTGGTGGTAATTTATCCTCGTAAATAAGGACTCCCCTCAGGCTACATGGCAAACAGCTGGAGCTGTACAGAAAAAATCTGTGAAAATCTCTCCAGGATACTGGAACACTACCCTGGGTGAAGGTTGCTGCAGGTACTGTCTTTCACTCCTTGAGTTCCATTTAATTAGCCCTGCTGAGATATAGAGTTCATTAACCGAGGCAGAACAAAGTGTTAATATAGTGCTTTGTGATACACAGGCATATGAATGAGGAAGGAAAAAGTTTCTTTTTCTCCCTAAAACTGAGTTCTCTGCGTTATTCTTGTTCCACCATGAATCGTACCTAGGGAAAACCAAGGAAATTGATACATTCAGAGGAAGAGTGAAACCTTTTGGCAGAAGCAGGGACAGAATCATTGCCCCTTCCCCTAAATCCAACAGACCATTTAAAGAGGAAAAAGGTGACTGTACAGTTCATTTCATTGAAAGAGCATATTTATGCTCTTTTTCACTTCTATTTGTGCTTGGAAATGCTGATTTACAGACCTTTGTTAGTCCAAGAGATGCTTATTTATCTAAATATGGCAGCTGTAAGGAGCATAGCAGGTCAAAGCCCCATTCTGCTAAGCACTATTTAAACTGAGAGCAAATGACATTCCCTCCCTGAAGTCATTATAGTCTAAAATAAATGTTAGTAGAATAACCTTCTAAATACAATTTACGTTGAGCAACTCAAAGCATTCTATTTTAAGAGAGACATATGAGAAGGAGAAAATTGCTAATAAGGTTATATCTACACACAAGGTTGCAGGAAGAGATGCATTCTCCCTGCTCATGTTCTTGGCTGTACATTAGCCTTCTCTGGCCTGGAGTAACCAGGCTATGTCAGCACAGCACAATGGCAGTGGCAAATCCTTCAAATTTTAGCAGAATTTGTTGGCCCTGGAGCAACTGAGTTTGTACTAAGCAATGGCTAGATAAAGGCCACTGAGAACATCTAAGATTACTGAAACAGGAGCTATGCTTGTAAAGGCAGATGGTAGTAAAAGGGTTGACTCAACACTGCTTTAACAGGAACATTCTTGATGAGTCAGGATCCTTGAACCTATTGCTAGTCTTGCAACTGTGTGCTCCGTAGTTATATAGCTCTGTCTTCTCAGTCCTTTTTAGTAGAAAGGCAATATTCTCCTGTAGACAAGGATTCAGAAAAGAACGCAAAAATAATCATATGATTATTACTACGATAGATAGTGAACTGAAATCTAAGCTGTGCTGATCTATCTTTGTTTAATTCAAAACCTATTTGAATAGCCTAAGATCAAAGCTAATTCCAGCCTTGCACTTTGTTTAATTTGCATCCTTGTTAGGTTGGAGGGGGAAGAAGATGGTGGAGTGGGCAGGAAAAAGGGAAAGGAAAAATGCTGGTGGAAGATGGTGTATACAGATCAGACTCTTCTCGTCTCATTCTGGAGAGAGGAGAGGGGAGAGGAGGGGAGGGGTTGCCTTTTAAACACAAACAGTTTTGAGGCATCAATCGCTTCTCTAGGAAGCCTCTTCCAGGGTTTGACCATCCTCTTACTGAAGAAATGATTCCTAATACCCACTTTAAACCTCTCCTGGTGCAGTTTTGCACCATTTCCATGCATCTTATTACTGGATAGGAGGGGAAAGAGCTCAGCACACTCCTTTGCACTTACCCTCCAGAGGAAGCTGTGGACAATGAAGCCAGACCTTTCACCAGCTTTGTTACCCTGCTCTGAATGCATTAAAGGACTTCCACATCCTTTTTAAATTGCAGATTCCAGAACTGCACAATATTCAAGGCAAGGCCACACCAATGCTGAACACAGTGGGATAATCACCTCTTTTGACTGGATGATTATACTCGGTTTGATGCGTCCCAGGATGCCTTTTGCCCCCTTGGTTGCTACAGCACACTGCTGATTGCTGCTGAGCCTGCTCTAAACCAACACTCCTAGATCCCTTTCTTGACACCAGAACTAGTGTCCAGCCACTCCCCTCCAAATTTGTACTCATGCCTGGTGCTAGTCCATCCTATGTGCAAAATCTGGAATTCATACTTGTTAAATTTAATCCAAATAATCGTTGCTCAATCCCCCAATCTATCTAGATACATCTGCAAGGCATCTTGTCCCTCAAGAGAGCCAACAGCATCTCCCTGTTTGGTATCATCACAAATTTGTTGGGTTTTAGTAAGGCTTTAGATATTGTCCCTCAGAGGATCCTTTTGAAAAGGACACTGATGCTTGTCACCTTCTGGACAAGCTGTCCAACTGTGGGATGAACAGGTTCACAGTGCACTGGGTGAAGGACTTGCTAAGGGGCAGAGTTCAAAGGGTTGTGGTGAAAGGGTCTTTATCTGACAAGCGACTGGTCACCAGCTGTGTTCCTCAGAGCTCAGTCCTAGGGCCAGTGTTGTTCAATAAATTTATCAAATATCTGGATGTCATTGAATGCACCAGAAAAAACACATCCAACACATTCCCTTCATCCACTAGGTGGGTGACCTTATCGTAGAAGGTTATCAAATCAGTTAAACAGGACTTCCCCTTTGTTAATCCATGTTTGCCGTGCCTGAAAACTGCATTATTTTTTAAATTCCTTTTCAATGGTACCTGGTATAATCTTCTCCTTAATTTTACCAGGAACTGAGGTTAGACTACCAGGTCTGTATTTCCCTGGTGTTTCCTCATGCTTTTCTTGTAAATTTGAATAACATTAGCTGGCTCATCAGAATCACAAGGCCTTTCACAGAGGATAGAGAGAGGTCCTATAATAACCTCCACTAGCGCCTTTAGAATGCTGAGCTGAATCCCATCAAGCCCCATAGACTTGTGAACATCCAGCTGACACACCAGGTTCCATACAATTTCAGTGTCCACAAAAGGAAAATCACTGTTCCCACATTTATTGTTCTCGAACTCTGGGGACCAGACAGCCCAAGGTCTTACCAGTGTTGTTAAAGACTGAGGCAAAAAGACAGTGACTGCCTCTGCTTTTGTCTAGACTGAAACGGCAACCTTGACTAATAAGATTAGTGGAAGCTGCAAAGCAAAGCACAAACAGATGGATTGCCTATCTCTTTCACAGGTTCTTCCTGTACTTAAGCCATCATCCTTGTCTAAAACTCTTCTTTTGGAAAATGAAAAATCTTATTACCATTTTAGGGAGTATACCTCTCTCTTTCCTGACCTTATCCACCTCCTCTCTTCTTAAACCTCTCCTTACTCCTGTGATATCTTTGAAGTTGAGAAGTCTGCAGCACTGACAGTTGACATTAACACCATGTTAAAGTTGCCTTAAAGATGTTTTATAGCTGCCCAATAGTGACAGATTTTTCCCTGTGACCTGAGTGTCACTGCTCCCTTGATCTGCAAGTAAAGAATGGTCTGGGAGGGATCCTATGAGTTGTACTCAAAAACAAAGTAATTAATCCTTATTTATAAACAAGCAGGCAGAGGGTTACATTTCAATTTCACTGTGTCAGTGCTGACTGCTCTTTTGGGAAGTCATCTAAATCTCATATGAAGCTGGCAGAAACATCACCAATGACTTACGTGAGGTTTGCATCAGCCAATATAATTCAGACAAGTCTTTCTCACACACTAAGAGATATTATTGTCTTTCAGAAACTGTCTTTCCTGGTATACCTCCAAATGCTAGGAGAAATACTGAAACAGAAAATCCAAGTTCACAAGTATATGAACAAAGGAGAAGGCTTGGTGCGTTTTCACTGTTGTGTAAAGTCATCACCTTGAAGACAGTTAACAGGTATCCACCTACATTTTTCTGCTGAGGCAAATGTGGCTGCATCCATACATTTATATCAATTGTGAATTTCTTCTCCAGGGTCTTAACCAAAACAGGCTCTAAATCTCCCTTTTTTTTCTAAAATTTGGGGTCAAAACCAAATAACTAATCATTTATGTGCATTTGATCACTTAATTTTGTTATGTAATCATAAGCTTAATTTTTCTCATGCTTAAAATCTGAGACTAGCAATTTCACTTAATGAAATGAAGCCTTGCTGTGGCAAAGTATATTCATGATTAACAAAGACACACCTTCCTTCAAAATTACATCATGATTTCAACTTTCATATGGCTACCAAAGTCAAGAGTTCAAAAAGCTACAAAGCCTTTTAGGGGTTACTAGTAATTCAGTCACTCTTTTCAGTCATAACAGACTTATTTTAACCTTCCATCTTTCAGGCTGCCACACAATTCCACCCTCAATCATCATCAGTATTGAACCAGATTAAAACTATAATGTACAGAAAACAGAAATGCTTAATTATTTAAAATGACCACAGCGTTTGAATAATCACAGGAACAATACGAAATCAAAGGTCTTCAGTTAAACTGTTGTATGTAACTCTAATTTCCAATATTTTACAGAAAAAAAAAAAAAAAAACCAAACAACCCCTGAAGTACTGATAAAGGTAAATAGTCATCTAGCTATTTCAAACCCATGCTAAAAATAAACAAACAAAAAACAAAACCAACCACAATAACAAACAAAAAAAAAAAGGCCTAATGCTGATGCTTTGTAATAACTACTTACCTAGGTAATGAAAGGCAAGCCACCACTATGTACATATAGAAAACAATATGAGGTTAATTGGGCTGCGATACTTCAAAAGGCAAGGATTGCTGGATATTAAATACAACATGTCTTACTTACTATAATTTGCTTCTTGCGAATGTAACTCTCAGAAAAATATTAACTTTTTTTACATTAGCGTTTTGAAAGAAATGAAATAGGGACAAACCTTGAAATTTCTTTCCTAGAACCTCTGCATTTCAAGATGTTTTCATGCTTCACACAAACCATTTTACCTCTTTTCCACTACAGTGTGCCGGAACGTATGCATTAGTGGGTTCAAGAAAGCAGCCTTTACAGTCCTGCACACCATAGTTAGACCCCCTGTGTAAAATTATTTTGCTGACTTGCTGTTCTGGACCCCGTGTTCCAACTTCTGATGCTTTCAGCTGTTTTGTGCAATATGTACTGAGCAGGGATTTTTCAAGGCCAGATATATTAGCTAGACACCCATACTTCTTGCTAGTAGTACAAATGTCACAATTTTTTTTCCCTATAATACTTCTAATTCATTAAGGCAGTTATGACAGGAGCCTTGCCCCCAGCATCAAGGACAGAAAGACAGACTTGACTTTGTCCATGAGAATAGATTCTGAAATCACAGAATCATACGATATGTATACATATTTAAGTATACGCAGACATCTATCTTGTGTAATGCAGATTCTGATTTCTTTCTTTCTGTGCACTCCAGGCCTTGTGCTAGTGCTATTTTGACCTGAGTTTTTTTTGTGAGTGGAGATGACCCACAATGGTGGAAGAGTGCTTAACAGTGACTTCATTAAATGGTCTCACTGAAGTAAAGAACACAAACAAATTATTTACTTAAACTGACACTGCAGTTTTGATTAAATGTCTTAGAATAATTCAGAGAGAATATATAACTGAAAAAAAAGACTTTTAAATGGGACTTTTTGACATCTTGGTTTTATTCATATTTTTAGAAACCAAAATAACACTAATAATTATTACTCTCCATATTTCACAAATGTTATGCCACTGACCTTGGATTTTCCATTTGCAAGGCAGATAAGTAGGTATTATTATCCAAAATACTGAACTGCTTTAGAAAGGTTTAAGAATAAACATATCATACAGTGAAGCACGAAGTTAGGTACCTAATGTTATGTTTTTCTCTATGTAATCCACTCTTTTGAGAGGTCAAAGTTACTAGCACCACTCAGTAATACATATTTTCTTTATGATGAGAGTAAAATGTAGATTAAGGTGCTGAACTTTAGGTTACCAATTTCACTCCCAGATGATTTATTCCAGGCCGCAGCAGAGACAGACAAAGTCAAACGAGAACACCGTAGAGAAACTGCTGGGTTATCACAGTAGCGTTGCTGTCATTACACCAGTTTTTTCTCTCCTGGTCTTTAACAAACAGAATTGCAGCTACTACCCATTTTAAAATTCTGAGAAAAGAAAATGAATTTATATTTGCAAGTCAAATGTGGGTGAATATTTTAGAGGCTATGTCTGTGATGAAAAAGCTTTATTAACTTTTCTGCAATATATACATGCAACAAGAAAGTCACCTTCAAGAAGACAACTTGTGATTTGCTTAAAATCCTACTGGCTTACACACTGTGAAAATAAAATATTTTCTGTTTCTCACTAGTTAACTTTTCTCTATCTCATTCTTGTTCTTTTTTTTTTCATATGGAAATCACATGATCATCACTAGACAATGGCATTTTCACAGTCACATTGCAGAGAATATTTTTGAAGAATACACAAAAAAGCTCATAACCTATAAGGCACTTTAGGTACAGCGATATCTTGATATCAAGACAGTGAAAATAGGCTTAATACTTACATCTGCTATGCAGATTTTTGGAAGGGCTATAGCAAACTACTGGGCCATCAAAGTCATAAAGCTTTGATGGCCCAGTCTGCTCAGCTGGTTTGGAAACTGAGCAATTCCAGTTTGGTTTGCCCTTCTTAGTATCTACTGCACACACATGCAAATGAGGATCCATGGCCATAGCTTTCCAGCTTCTCCAACCTTTTAAATGGGCCTTTGAAAGAAAAGACATTCAAGAAAATGGATAGAATCCGGAATCACATGATCATTTAGGTTGGAAAAAACCTTACGAAAAACCCCCAAAACCAAAAAGCCAATAGCTATATCCCAAACTTACACATTCAAATCTTGAAACAGAAGAAACTTGATTACTTCAGCTGTGGCATGAAAGCTAGAAAGAAGGCATTTCTTACAATTCCAGTTACAAAAAGATTTGGTCAGAGGTACTGAACAGGATTTTTAAAGTGACTTTTAACCTTTAGACTATAAGGGAAGGAAATGGTCTTAAAAGGAATTTTTTTAACTCCCTTTTCCTTACAGTGGTGATGTTTCAGCACTAGGAAAAAATAAATGAGTATTTATGCCATTCTTTTCAACTAAGTATTCGGGTATGCATGAAACTGATATTATCCATCTATTCAACACAAGAATAAGGCAGACGAAACAATTTCTGTACTCAAAGGGGCATCTGGAGTTAATGTTGGAGATTTCACCCATTGCACCACCATTCTTTGCATGTATTCAAATCTCACAGGTTCTTCCCCCTTTACTGACTCCTGCCTATGCATATAACACCAGTGTGGTAGTTCCCTGCTGAAGTCTGTATAACAACAAGATATTTTTCTCTGAAAAGGCAGCATTGTGTCTTGGTGACAAAAAAGGAAAGTATAGTGAACATTACCAATAAATGGTCTAGCTATAGCACCTGTAGCCAGCGGAATACAAGGCATCTGTGCAAATCTAGGGTTTTACCATTCTGTTAACGTCAAACATATTTTTCACATTTGTGTGCTGGCCATGTAATGCAATTCTGTTTTAATCAGTGCAATTACTCCACGAAAAGGGATACAATAAAGTACTACTAGTTCCTTCATTTTCTGTCAGTTTTAGATCAGCAGACTAATAAGTTTATTTCCCTTTCTGACTATCATTGAAAAATTGAGAGCTAATTGTAAAAATGTTAGCATTGCAAAGTTACAGACTATTCAAAAACTGAGATTTATGAAGTGCTATTGAGGGCACAATTCCAAATTAACAGGATCACACAAGTGAAAATTCATCTGAAGTCTTGTCACAACACTAAAAAAAATCATAACCACACAGTTTTCCTCTCCAAACTGATCTTCATATTGACAGAAATGAACATTTGTGTACCTGAAAGCTAGTTATGTATTACATTAGACCAGTATTGAGTTTCATACTGAATTAGCAAGATTGCATTTCTTAACATCAGTGAAAGAGTTTCTGTTGGTGTAGGTTTGGATTCTGCCCATTTTGTCTTCCTGCAAGTAGTGTTAGACACATTTCCCTGACTTCTTCCTTGTTTGAAGAGTCATTCCTGGAAAGATGTTTCATTGCACTCTTCCTGCTTTTATTATGATTCATTTTAATTTATTTTAAATTATTTTAATTCATGTTAATTTGAGGGGTTTTTTGTTTGCTTTGTTTTGTTTTTCATACCAGCAACTTTTTTTGAAAGGCTAATACTGCTGACAGTCTCAGAAACATTTCTCTTTTATTATTGGGCATGTGGTGACTGGCCAGAACAGTTATCTGACCCTGATCAGATTAGAAAGAGGGTGAACCAATGAGACAATAAGACTTTGACACAGAGGGCACATAGAAAAAGCAAGTAAAAACCTTTCAATTTAAAAGAAGGGTAGGTACATGTATGTTCACTGGGAAAAGATCATTATTAAAAATTACTATTAATAAGTCCAGACAAAAAATGGGCAGAGGAAACTGCTTGGAAGCTCTACAGAATGATGTCTGCTACCTCCACAAAACAAAGTGACTTGTAATTTTAGTAGTTCTTAACAGAAGAACAAGAACACTGCTTTGATATTTGTCATATTTCATCTCCTCCTACACACACCTAGGTGGATTTGAAGCCTGTGCCAGCATTACATCCCTAATTTCACCTTCTGATGATGCCATGCGATGACAATCTAAGCATAATTTCTGAGAGCTTTTATAGAATGACTTTCAGGGTGTAACACCAATTTTAAAGACAGTTCTTATAGCACTGTAGTAATAAGGACACTTTCCCAAAATTGAAATGTTACTGGGGAGTCCCTGCAGATGACTTTTTTGTTCACTAGAAGGGGTGGCTCTCCTGATCTTTCAGTGTAAGCCCTGATAAGCAGTGACCTGTGTTGCTTATAATAGTTTTCCAACAATGTTGCAAAAGGACTTAGAAACCATTAAGGTGATCGCTCCTAAAGTGGTTTGTAGAAAGCCCACATCCATGTTACATCTGCTTGTTGCCACATGAATTGCTTATGAAGTTAATACTTTGCATTTTGATAACTTGCTAATTGAAGAATCTCTTCATCCTTTAAGAATATAAATTGGGGCTCGATGCTATGTGCCTTGTTAAATGACAGGTGTTTGGAAGACGTTTACTTAACAGAAACTTTCTTTTTAGTCTCACATAACTTTTATATAAGAAAGCTTACAATCTTAACGTACTCAAAGGCCAGCATTCTACAGAAGTCCTTCATCTGCTAGTATGATAAATAGTTCATCAGTGAATAATAATAATTTCAGTCTAAGCATAAACTGAGCCGGCTTGTTGACTGTTTTGGCTCAGTACCTCTAATCATATAATTTCTTAGGTTTCAGGTTTCATGATGTGGTACTAATTATTCTGAAATTACTTCATTTTAATTGCTGGCATTTCTTTTTTAATGTGAAATCAAACTGTATTTCCGTTAATACAAACAGCAGCTGGGTGGAAGACAACGGGACATCTCACCTCAATTAGGTAAGAAAAATTAACCTGGAGAAAGATGATATAACAAAACAACTTTTATGAGGTATTTTAATTCCATATATTATTACACCATACAAGTTGTGCCTGATTTAGTGTGACAGCTAAGATTTTCTTATTCATCTTAAATTAAATTAATTAATGACAAAAATAGGATAAGATTCTATGTGCATAATTAGTCTTACCAACCAATTCCTGGATGCCAAGCTGAACAAAATATATGTTCAAATCCTGTAATTTTAATAACAAAAGCAAAATATGATTAGTTTGACTTCTGTTTTATAGTCTGATTAAATCGTAATTTCTCCTTGCAGGTACACTGGAGGTGGAACCACATTTACCATCTATCTCATAATGAAGGAATAAGTGATATAACAAGAGAGAGAGCTGAGATCACAAACAAAGGCAGATTTTGGGTTTGATCTATGGAGAAGAAATGTTCAGCCTTTGGCAATGTCCAATACTTCACACAGTACAAAATTCCCTAAGGATTTATATTTTAGCTACACTGGATCACGTTAATATAAGATATTTTTATTGCATATTATGTTTGACGTTTACAACAGGTATTAGTGTTGGCTGAAAATGTGAGCTATTTCCCTCTGGATGGTACCACTGTATCAGAAGGAAAACTTTCTACAGTCTCTTATTATTCAGATGAAATAACAAAAGAAAAAAAAAGAAACAAAGCCATTCAGTGAGACAAACTATTTTCAACCTTAATGACATTAAATGCTTTATCATTTTATTCCTTTTTGCAATCATCTCTATGTTTTTACATTTAATTATTCCAAATAAGTTGGCACTGGAGATTTATAATATAAAAATGATTTTTTTTTTTGTAAACTACAGTTGAATGAAAGTTAGGAAAAGTTTGGGGTGGTTCTTCTATTACACAGGAAACTGATTTTTGATATAAAATAGTCTGTGAAATAGAAATGAAAGTTTCAATCTGTGTTGACAGAGTACAAAAATCAATCCAATGGTAAGATCTCAGTATTACAAAGATCATTGAGATTAAGTAAAATTCATGGGGCAAGAAATCAAGAGAATTGTTCTGGGAGAAGTGCGGGTGACTTCCTTGGTAATGACTCAGTTTTCATCACCTTTTAAGAACAGTCTCCAGTTGTTCTGTTATGATCCATACTCATTTATTTTGGACTTTGGATTTATAGTATTTCTAAAGGGAATTAAAAGTTAATAGAGATGAATGGCAGAGACCTCCAAATGTTTTTCCTAGCATAACGGATATAAGAGCTTATTTTCCTCTCTCAGGTGTCTTCCATATTCCAGTCATACTTCAGTCACACGTACCCAAGGCAGTGCAGAGAGGTCTCTCAACACGCATAAAATCTTCTGCATTTCACTTACGAGAAGTTCAAGGCTTTTCTAAAACATTATGTTCTGCTCCATACCACTTAGGGGAGGTAAGCGTGTAGGCTATTCAGTTTATCTTGATGAAGAATTCATTATTGGTTCCAGGATGCATTCTACTCTCTGTGTCACTAGGGGGAAATATCCAAAAGTCTGACATATAAGATATTTCAGTGTAGTTCTGCTGGTATAAGTCAGTATATATAAATTAAATGAAATGTTAGAGAAATATTGCAGAAAGATGAAATGTCTTCATTTTAGGGATAAGATAGAATTAATTGTGAATATTAATCTTCTTTAATTTTTAGCAATTCAGAATGGAAGGCCTATAAATATGAAGGCAGAATAATACAGATTTATTTATTCCTTTTTATAACACAAAAGTTCACATAAAAACCTGTACTGTGCTCCATTCTCTAGTTCCTCACATTAAAAATGAATGTTCTCTCACTTTAGGGGCCGAGAGGATAAATCAGAGGGATGAATTCAAAATTACACATAAACAGATTCTGAACTTCCACTTGCAAACTGGCTCCCTGTATGGAGGGGAACTAAAGCAATGTAAAACTTTAATGTGCACATGCTGATGCCTCTCAGAAAAAGTGCAGGTGGGAGCTGCCTTGCTAAGAATAATAGAAGGATGAGTGTTCAGAAGTCATATTTAATCAAAATTAATGTCAACATATGCTTTTAGCACACAGGAAATCTGAAAGATGGGGCTTCAAAGTTCAAAATACTTCTCTTTCCTTTAAGGCAGAAAAAAAGAGACAGCACATTAGGCATGAGAAAAGTTTCATGTTTGAGTTATCCATTGAACACATATCAACCAAAAACACGTTAACTTCATGCTACAGTTTCCAAATGGTGAGTCTATCATACTACTACAATAAAAATGTGAGGAGAATATAGCTGGAAATGCAATATATATGTCAATAATACCACAATTACTAGTGTTATGAACAGCTTCTTTTTAAAAAAACAATTCAAAAATACGAAGTCATGAATAGAAGAGAATAGAATAGAAGAGAATAAAAAGTCAGGAAAGGAAACTTTATTAATATGCTTCAATATCATTTACCTGCTTACACACAAAACAACAGAGAATTAAGAAGTACAGTCATCCACAACAATATTAGCATACCTCTTCGATGTCACATAAAAACATTTCTAGTACTGCCATTTAGTCATGGTCTTCTGAAAGTATTTGATGGCTGATGGTAATGTTTGCTTTCCTGAATTATTGAAATACAAGGATAAGAAAGAATCAATAGAACTGAATGCAGGCACTGAATTTTTCAAAATTCATTTCTGATATGTAAAATGGTATTACCTCTCTTCAGTCATATGAAGAAATTCTTATTTAAGCTGTAGTAATTTTAGTTTGTAATATGTTAGTCCAAAGTGCATACTGCCCAGTTTCCCGCCTCTAGGTGCATCTGTGATCAAATGACTTAGAAAGGTCGAAACATATTAATCTTCCTATCATAACTTGCTTCAAATTTCAACAATACTCAGCACTGAGGACTGCCTGAATCACTAGGAGTACATATATTTTGCAACCGTATGTTGTCCCTTTCTGAATTTCCCTCACTTCTACTGTATCTTCTATTTTTTCACTTTTTAAGATGAGGAGATCAGAATTTTGCACATTATTGAAGATAAAATTAAGATAGTTGTTTCACTTAATTCTTTCCCAATGATTTCCAACTTTTCTTTTGTTTAAAACACAAAGTGCTTTTTAATATGAATGTAAAATTTTCATGGAACTATACAACATATATTATCTCTAAATAGACGTTTTGAAAATCATCCTGATGTTATGGGAAAATTTCCGTTATTCTGTATTAGACAGTATATCACAAGACTGTCACAACATTGGAGTACCACATTATGAGTGTATCTGTCCTTACTAATCTTTATCAGATTCAGAAAAAAAAAGCATGTAAATAACTGGTGAATCACACACAGCGTTTGCAATGATAGGTAAAATCAACACTGGATCTCTATTCCGCTGTCATAGAACTTTGATCAGACATTTTCTTTCTTAGATCACTTAGAACATCAAGCTTAACAAGGTTTAATAGCTAAAAGGCTACACAATTTTTAAGTTTTAGAGAAATATGCAAATTATATGCTGCTTTGCCTGCTTTCCTCAAAACACATAAGTAGTCCCAGGAAAGCTTAGGAGGCCTGTAAAACATAACTCGATCGTAACATAATTTTACCCAATATTTTAGCATTTATAGCAGCATTCACTTATTGTGTGATAAATAGAAGGTTTTCTCTAACACCCCAGACTACCTGCACTCTCATCCTCAGCACCAGATTAAATTTACAAAGATATGATGGACACAATGTCCATTAGAGGTTGCATAATAGCAAATCACACAAATAAATTGGTGGCACAATACTACCCTGCCCTCCTATAGACTGTTTTCAATACTACTAATACACTTCATTCCAGGAGCAAGCAACTGGAGAAACGGCGAGATGTAACTAGGTTTTGAAGGCTTACAGTAAGTTTGTTTTAAGAGGAAATAGACCCTTTAATGAAGAGAATTTATAACTCTATACATTTCAGAGCCTCAGTCCTACTCAAAACAGGTAGTGTTAAGTACTATATAAAAAAACATATTTGTTCATTCTAAAATAGACAAGGTCTTATAAAATGCAACAATTGGATTTCTCTCAGAGCTTTCCATTGAATTTCTTGTAAAAAGATTATATTCCATGTTTCTTTGCATTTTTTCTGTTGATGTTTCGTTTGCCTCCTGGAGTCAATGAGCAGTCCAGGAGTGGATTTTGCCTCTGCAAATGCAAGCAAAGCCTTCTTCTGTTGCCCAGAGCAAGGGGCATGGCTTCCAGAACTGGGTGAATTTAAAAGTGTTTATTTCCATTCAGCAGATGTTGTGCTAATTTTACAGATTTCCTTGCTGCATTGCCAAAGAGACTTACTTCTACATTTTAAATCTTTCCCACATTGGCTATTCTTGTCTTTCATGAATGTTGATTCTAACACACATTGCAGTGGTGAACAATGTAAAACTTCACACTATATAGGCCCTAATCTTTTTGTCAGTCTCTCATAATACACTTGAACTTGGAACACCTCATCTTTTATGACTCAGTTATGAACGTTCTAACACTAGGACCATCCATCTCTTTATGTTGTATTGCACCTTCCAGAGTGAATGTGGCGTTCAGGTGTCACTCTAAAAGGCAGTGAAAACAAATGCAGTATACATCAGACACTCATCTGCCAAGTTAGGCTTTAAAACACATTTCCCGTAGTCTCTTACTTGTATCGAGATATCTGAGATATATATTCTAAATTTGTTTTCAGTTAGATGAAAGCTTCGACTTTAAAGCATAAGATGGTAGTCTTTTTCTTCAGGTTTTCTTGCCTTTCTCTTTCTCCTCACCATTCTTGCATGGATCTACACGAATATGAGGTTAGCAATCTGTTCTCTTCTAAAACAAGTATAAATATTTATTTCTTGTGACATTCATTAGTTTCTAACATTTTATCTGGGCAACCTCAAGCAGACAAAAGAATTGTTAATCACCTTAACAGCTAGTTTCTTCCACAGAAACACTACTGGAAGATAAAGCCTAACTCAGAGGTTTCATACTGCATTTGTTTTTCAAACTTCTAAAGCTAAAGGTTTGCTGACATTCCTAGAGCCATTCCAACGTGAAGCTTTTATTTGATTTGATGTAGCAAAAATAATTAATCTATTTTTAATCACCTGTTGTTCTTGTAAGTAATCATAATTTAATTAGTCTTGATTTCAGACAGGAGATGTTGCCACATGAAATCCTATGGTTACATTTCCAATTAATTGCATTTTCTTCAGAAGCGATGAAATACATCATTCCGCTATTCACTATTCAAAACCCTAAACAGTTTAAATCTCTCTCTAGCCCTTTACTGAAGACAATTAAATCATTATTCATGTTAATGACATTAATTATGGTACATAAGAGTTTTTCCCTATGACATATTAAGCAATGGTTCAAGTGTTAATATAAGTGTATATTTTAAATCGGTTAGCAAATCAACCAATAAAACATTTTTATGACAACACAGTGGTTTCTGTCTCAAATTCCTTTTCTTTTATGTAACTTTTAATTCCCCTGTAGTGCTTTCTTATGCAAGTTTTCTCTTTCTTAATCTACTGAACTGCCATTTATTATTAATCTTAAATTAATTTTATTACATGCATCTCTTGCACTTGATAGAAGTGCAGTTCAGTATTTCAGAGTATCATTGACAATTTGTACTCAGCTCTATGCTCCTCTCAAATTAAGTCCTCTCCTTTTTTTAATGGGGAGACAAAATTTAAAAAGCCTTTCTGTTAGCTGCATTTTAATGAAAATTAAAGCTTTCAATGTTCTATCTGTTTGCTTAATTGGTTAGAAACTTAAATTCTCCTGAGCTGAGAAAGCAATCTACAGTGTATCCAAATTTCATGTTCTTAACATGTATCAAGCAGTAGCTTGAGTCTCACAGGCAATGGAACAAAAGGAGTTGAAAGGATGGGGAATGCTAAATCTGATCTGCATCACTTTTGTTTGGCTGATCTTTTTTAGCAATGGTAGCTCAGGGGTCTAGAAATCAAGGGAAGAAAACCTGAGATTCTTCTTGTGAGTTGAGGTAACATACCACACCACACAGTGCTCTCCAGGCTCTGAGGAAGGCTTGAGAGTCCAAGATAGGCAGTCTTACTACTCCTGGGATCCAACAGCACAATAAAATCATCCCGTCTGCAGAGTAGCATTTATGTTCATTTTTAATCAAAGTATCACCTTTCTTCCTTTGACAAAATTCATTTTTTTTCTAAAATTAACGTGACTTTTTAATTCCTATATTTGAGATACTTTGTCCAGGCTAAATAACATCATATGCTAATAGGATAGGAAATATTCAGAAAGGAGAAAGAAAGGCTCTGATAGCAAGTTCTGATATTTGCCATATTTCAATATGAAACCCATTGATTAAAAGAAGCCAAACACATCACCTCAGGTAATTTCAGTTCTAAAAGCCAGAATCCACAAGTCAGTGATTTCCTTAATGGAAGAGTTTTAACATTTCTTATGGGAATATCAGGCAGCCAAGCGCTATTGAAACAAAATGCCACTTGGAGTTTAAGAAAAATTACTGTCAAATGAATAATGGCTGCTCAAGGCACATGTTATCTATTTCTGCAATTAGCAGGGAAATCCTGTTGTAAGACTCATTTAAAACATCAATTTCACTGCCACAGGAAAACAGCAATGTGGATTAGTTACATTTGGCAGCACTGCTGTGCTGTAGTTAAAGGCCTGTCAGGCTTATGGTTACAAAGGCTTGTTTTTGAGAATCATGCAACTATGAGATAAAATTTTCCTCCAGACCAAGTCTGCATTAAAGATTTCACCCTGAGATGGAGTTTCTTCTTACAGGAAAGCAACCAGTCAAAGGGGGTGGTGGGAGGGGGGTGGTGTCTTTTTTAATGTTAAAACAATTAAAACCCTAAACCCAGGTTGCAATAAATTAAGCAGTTGTTCATACTCTTCATGAAGCAGTGGATGCAAGATGTAATGACCAGACTCTGTCTCTCTCAGAATTATGTCCTGTTCTCTCAGTGTATTGTCTCCCACCAAGTCATATGGTAATAGAGCAATATATCTTAAGAGTCTGCTGAGGGGTCTTTCTATACAGAGATCTGAATAAGGGCTCAGTGTGTTTATCTGTATTCTGCAGCCAAGTATGGACATATGTCTCTGAAAACAATTCCAGAAAAACCTCCTTTCAGAAGCAGTCTTAAAAAAACTTCTGTCTATATATGTGCAATATCTTTGATACCCAGGGTATCTGCTCCACCATGACAGTTTTAACCTAGAAACAAGAACTGCCAGCAGCATATATGCACAACATTTCCATGCTAACAACAGTGACATTCACTCTGCAACAGTGCACAGTGAATGTGCAACAGGGTTAAAAACCTCAACTATGTGTATGCAAAAAAACCAACTTCTAATAAATGGATCTCGCAACCAGAACAGACAGGACAGAGGAAAAGAGCACTAGATAGGGACATGACAGAAAACGCAATTGCTAATCCAATATCCCATATCTGTATGCAGATATGAGCTACACTATCCCCTCCTTTTCTTCTCTACAGTGTCTCCAAATCTAGGCCCATGGGACTGACATCAGTATTTTTCCACCGCATCTCTTGTCTGGATGACATAAAGACCAGAAAGCCAGGGCATGCTTCAGCCACAACTCAAATCTACAAGGAGATCTACTGATCTTCTAATCCAAAGATTCAACTTAAAAATCAAACTTCCGCTGAACAAAACATTTGGAAGACCTTGCTGTATTTTGTATATGTTTAAAGACTTCCTGAGTAAAGGGAGGTCTCTGTGGGCTTTACCATAAGCTAAGATACAGATGTTAGCTTTGCAAACACTACCTTTCACACTTTTAATGGTATTTACTATTTGTCTGGAACATACATAAATAGTCAATACCAAAGACTTCAAGCTATGAGGGAACACTATCCTGACTGAAACATCTCCTGCGAGATAGTCCTGATGGAAAAGGAATGTATTTACTTGACATTAGGTATAATAAATAAGACTTAATAATGTGCAGAGAACACAAAATTGATGGTAGGTAAAGTTTTCCTGCTGTCTGAGACAGGAGATTTCCTCTGAAGTAGTTCTCTCTGTACTGCATTTCTTGTGTAATCTGGCTGACCTTTTTATTTGGAGTCTGCACTCAGCGAATTACATGCACTTCTGATTTCTTTCTGTGGTGTTTGAATTGGTGTTAAATAGCACACATGGTGAAGGCAAGTTGTTGTGAAGTAATGCTTTTGTGGAAGGCAAAGTGTGGCCTGGCTGTAGAAGAGAGTGCTCAGCTGCATGATTGTGCAACATTCTCTTAGACATTAATAAGATATGATGTGACTTTCCTTGTGAGAAAGTCTAACAAAATGTGATGTTCCCATCTTATTAACTGACATTATGTAGTATTAGATTTTCATAGAATGATGTTCACTGGTCTGGCTTCAGCAAACATTGTCTCATATTAACTTCAATACAAATAAGATATAGAGTAACAAGAAAACCTGAAATGGTATATTTTGCCCTCTTTAAAATGGATTTCTAGAATTACTGATTTCATGTTTCCTCTTTAAAGATACTACATCACATTTCACATGAACAGAAAAGTTAAAATCAATAGCAAAATCTTTGTATATGTTTCATAAGTACATTTGAGTTGCATTCTTTCTCTGCCTCATACAAGAAAAAATAAAAAGCTTTCTGTTATCCT
The DNA here is from genome assembly GCF_017976375.1 of Cuculus canorus. Classification (NCBI taxonomy): domain Eukaryota; kingdom Metazoa; phylum Chordata; class Aves; order Cuculiformes; family Cuculidae; genus Cuculus; species Cuculus canorus. The sequence goes on from NC_071441.1 coordinate 61,845,267, forward strand.
ATTACTTTCACTTAGAAACTCTTGCTCACAGAGTCCAAAATAATATTTACATTTAAAAAATATTCCCACTTATTTTATAACTTGCAAACTTGTGTCACATCTTCACTAGCTGAATTTGGCACATTCTCGTAGTAAAAGAAGGACAAAATACATCAGGAGAGAGATTCAGCCCAGAGACGGTAAGTGTAAATTTAAGAGCTCTAACATACTTTAGTTCATCTAGTGGAGACCTGCGAAGAGAGCAAGGGCATCAAATCAACAATAACAGTCTTTTAACCATTCCATACCTACAGGGAATAAATGCTTTTTCTATATATTCGTTATACAAGAAGACATTTAATAAAGTGACTACAAAATGAATCTGAAGTAAGTTTTTTCCCTCCTCCTCTTCCTCCCTTATGGATTCAAATCCTTGAGGTTTTGGTGGATGCCAGTGAAGTGGAAGTGTTCAAGGCATAAATCTGTACCCTCCAGCATACCTTATCTGTTGCCCTAAGCTATACATTCCATTTTTGTCTTCATGCCTGATGTAGCTGGGATAAAACTAAGCAGCAATACCAACCACAGGACTCTACACAAATAGTGCATGAATGGCAGATACTCAGTCCATTTAAACTCTAACACCATGTTTATTTATCTATGTTCTATTCTTCCCCTGCTGCATTTTGTTCTGGCATCCAGAAGCAAGTTTTGCTTCTGGAAGCATTCAGTGGAAAGACTCTCCAGAGGACAGAGACCTCACAGAAGTCCTTTGCTGCATGGCAGATGCAGCTGGCAATATCTGTGAATCAGCACAGTAAGGTCATGTATATGTATGCGTGTTTACTTTGTGCAAGTCACAATATTACAGCTTTGACACGAAAGCAGAGTCAGCATAGATGGAATACAGGAGCGTGTTTGACAAAGAGGTTGATATCTCTCTACAGCCATAGCTGATTTCTTGAAATTCCTGGGCTGCATACAATTGTATAGTAGATAGGCTTAGGTGGAGAAGTAACTTTAATCTTTGGTTTTTGAGGGTTAATAACAGTGGGTGTTTGTTGCTGCAGTTTTGTTTTCTGACTCTGTATGTTTTCCTTACAGGACTGTTTTATTAACACCCTCTTTCCCTGGCAGTAAGTTGATACACATTGTCAGATTTAGCTTCAGAGACAGTCAAAAGAATGAATTGCTGTATTTAATGCATACTTGTTTCAAAGATACCTATTTTGTCACTGAAGAAGGTAAAAATAACTGTTGCAACTGAGACGTTAGTAAAGAATTTTACCCTGAACTAGGATTTTTATTTGCATTAAGGTCACAAGCTTATCAGAAAAAGAAGGTTACTGGAGTGTGAATTGGAAGACATGAAAGTGACACCTATTTCGTGTTACGCTCCTGCAAGGTTCCCCATTCTCTTACTCTGTGAAGCCTTTCCAGTCCAGCAACTTCTAAGAGCATTTAAAAATGTATTCTTCCTGACAAGTGCTACTGTTTACACTACAGCTTTCAAGAGCTGACAGGTATGCCTTAGTGCACTAATTTATTTATCCTATTCTCATGCAAAGCTTCACACAGCTTCTTGGTGCTGTCTTAGGTTGAGAACCTAAAGCACACTATAGCCAGTTAGTTACTGAATTTTGACACAGAGCTATACACGTCAACTCAGCTTACAGATCAGGGTCTCCGAGTAACTCTTCTGCTAAGTGCAGAACATGGCCTGAGTAATTCGTACACTCCTGCTCCAAAAGTAGTAATCACCCTGGCACTTACTAACACTATTTCTTGCAAAAGGGAGTTTGAGAACACACCCTCAAAACATGTATTTTGAAAAAGCAAACTGACTCCCTAGTGCTTAAAGTTTGTGAAGCCCACAGGTAATTTCCAAAATCAGCCTAGATAACAAAATTTCTTAGAAATTTTTAAGAAAATAGAATTTAAAATACTTAGATTTTTGTATCATTACTGACCATAAAACAGAATATTATTTTTTTCATTAAAGGCAGAGAAAGTAAAGCACATGCTTTTATGTTTTTAAAGCTATAAGAAGACAGTTAAATTCTTCTGTTAGAGTCTTAGATGCAACCAGTTCATCTTTTGTGGTAGACTTAGCCTGCCATTTCTTGTCTCCATTTCTCACTCATTTATATTTGTGCAGCCTTGCCTGATACTGATTCTGAGAGCTTCTGTGTTAATCATATAACTCTCAAAACAAAATTAGTAATCTTAATTGACACACAGCCATAGAAATTTCAGAAAATGTTGACCATGTGCTAGGGCTCCCATTCCGAATATTCCATTCTGCTCCTCAGAAATGAAGAAAGTGCCCAAACCCACTACTAAATCTCCTCAGGAAGGTTGCATGCAGAGCATTCATAGGCAAAGAGAAATTCACAGTCAGACTTTTAAAATGCTTTTTTTCTGTGTGGTTGTTTGTAGTAGTTCATGCGCACACTTCATCTCTAAAGGATAATATTAAGAGAGGCTTAAAAACTCCACAAAAAGCCAGTGAGACCCCCTGCCAAGTCATAAAGCAATACTCATGGAAAGTAAAACCTCTTATTTTATCCTCCTAGCTTTCCCCACCCCATTTCACCCAGTAAAAGCAAGTGAAATGAAACAGGAGACGGCGGGAGCAAGGCATCCAGTGCAGAGAACAAAGAAAAGCAGACAGAATAATATCTAAAGGAAGACCTGATAAAAAAATAACACACCTCTTTTGAAATACCTGCACCAAATTATTTCTCTCTATTGCATTCAGGGGGGTATATTCATTTGTATTTAATGTTTTAGGTACAGGATTTTTTCCCTGTAACCGCAGTAACCATGTACATATTATTTTCTTTTACTGATCATGATTTCAGCTGAGCTATATCCAACGACTTGGTATCCATCTTCAAGTGAATCTGGTGCTGCAGTACATCCTTGTAAGCAAAATGATGGCATGCCACATAAACCAGAGAATGGAGGAATGTCTGCAATGGACTCTGTACTAGTACAGTGAGGCAATGTGTTATAATAACTGAATATGTACAAATAGAATTTCACTTAATTTTTAGGTAGGACTGATAACGAATTAAGAAAATTTACTAAGCCTCTTTCCTTTCCCACTACCCCCACAAAGTGAAATTCTGAAAAAGAAATGTAGAATTTAACACCAATGTAAAATGTTTTGTTCAATGTGGAAAAAAAAACAATGTATTTTTTTCAGAATAAGACTGAAAAGTCTGCTTACTATTTTCATTTTTAATTAACCATTAGTTGCATGAGGACCTGCCATGATTCAGAGTAAAACACAATCAGTTTTTTTTTTTTGCTATTAATTATTTTTTTAATCACCTTTTCCAAGAATCCATCTCCATTTTTCTCGTGAATACAAGCATAAATTGTATAAGGGGCAAAAAATCTTGCCTCTGCTCTAAAACCAGAGCTTGGGAGAGTAAAGTCCCGAAGTTTTCTGTCTGTTTCTCCGTGACAGCTGAGCAAACATGCTCAGGGTCCAGAGTGCATCTACTCCTCTGTCTTGCTTCTTCCTAGTCTCTACCAGTGATACCAAACGACAATCAGCCAAGCTTATGTCAGCAATAAGGTGGACAAGATAAACCCACACTCAGTGTATACTATCCACAGAGTCCATTGAAAACTGCTACAGCCCCAAATATGTACGTTCTTTCTTAGCAATCATTGGAAATAGAGGACATATAATACAGTACATTTCTTGTGTGCTCTGTCTTGGTCACAGCTTACACACAGAAAAATTCATCTTGTCAAACACAGGCAAACAGAGTTCACAAACTCTGCTCTAGTTTAACCGTTCTTGCTGCAGCATATGTGTCGTGAACACAGTGTCCCAGAGAGACTGATGTTCAGTGTCCATAGATAAGGAGGAAGACATTGTTTTGCTCTAAATAAACAGGGATGATTGACCATCTTTTTGGCCATTCATAGTCGCCATGAAAAAAAAAGACTAATTTTGGGGAATAACTAGGGTTATTGAACTGATCTTCATAGATCTTGTATTTTTTTTTTTAACTTCCTGGTCTTTATACCCTCTATACATTTTCACGTATCATTTTTCCTCCTGTTCTGCTTTCTCTGTTATTTTTGAACAGTAAGCAGAATATTGCGCAGAAAGTACATTTCACTGCCGATAAGAAGCTTTGTACAGATTCTGGGGCCAAACCCCAAAATACACCTCCATGTCCTTCTTGAAAGATATCATTCTGTGTCTGAGAGACACTGTGTGAAAGTAAACAACAGTGTGAGGCATGAGACCACAAGACGCTTGCAGACAAGCAGTACCCTCTAGCCCCAAATTCCCTCCTTTGTTTTCCAAAGGCAATCAATCATGTGTCAGTGAAAAACCTCCCACCTTTCCTGATTTTTTTGCTTTGTAGAATATATTAGTTAAATCTTCTACTTTGACACCAAAGGGGAAATCTCAGGCTGAAACGGTGTCCCAATTTGAAACACAAATTTGTCATACCCTTTTAATCCTATAATGCTTATCTCCTTAACCACCTTTGGGGTGTACAGACTTTCACTATCATCAAAGTCCCAAGCCCTCTCTCTCCATTTCTCCATTATAATCCTATAAATAAACATTTGAAGAACAAAAACGACTAGTTTCTCTATGGGTGGGGGAGGGGTTTTCTGGGTGATTTTTGAAAGGACAGCACAAAGCTAATCACTTGCCTTGCAGACATGTGCCCATCTTTTCGGGCTTGCCAAAAATTTCTTTCATTTTTGTGCTTTCATTTTGTGTCAGATTAACCCAAAGAAGTTACTTGACAGCCAGATTCGGATCCAAAATGGGCTTGTTTTATAGCCTGCAAGCTCAAATTATTTCCAAGCTTTTTCATGTGTCAACTGCTGTAAACATGCATGGAGATAACAGCAAATATCAGAGGTCTGACTGAGCTGGCATTGCAGCTCTCAGCACCATTTCTTAAAATGTTCGAAGATATCTTAATAACAAAACTTCTTCATTTTTTCCTAAAAAAAATGGTTTAATGCCTTGCAGAGTGTTAAAATATCAAAAAGAAGAGACTGGCATGAAGCTGCTTTAAAGATAAAATGCTGATGGAGGATATTTAACAACTACGAATTACAGGAAATTTCAAGTAGCAATGAATGTTCCCCAACTTTTTCTCACACTTTCTTTCTCACATAGGTTTCCTCCAAAATCCTGGTTCACACTTAGTCATCTCAGACACTATATGGAGGTGAAATGTCTAGACAGATATGCTATGAAATCTAACCAAATGTCTAGGCCAGATGATAATATTTGGGAACTCACTTGTTCCTGTTCACAGGTGATTTTTATATATTATTGACCAAATTAAATATTTTTCTGCTGTAAGCCAGGACAAAGCAGAAAAGTTCATTCCCCAGAGAAAATAAAATACCGAAACTCTCATTGACTTCAGTGATCTCTAGATTAAGTGCTAGTTTTTAATGAGACACCAATCATTTGCCAAAGGTAATCCTACATGTACAATAAAACTGCCACAAGAAATGTGAATCATACTCTGTCATTCCTAGGCTCTGAAAAACAGGAGATCTGATCTAAGGATTAAAGTAAAGGTGTCAACAGCTTCTTTAAAATGCTGGTAATTGAAAAATCCGTGTTTAGCAAGTCTTATTTAATAAGTCATTACATGAACTTCAAATTCTTGCAGAGTTCTTCACAGACTGTTCACTTGCACACACAGGTGCACACTCATGCACAGTGTCTTCTGGGGTTATTCATGCCTGGTCGGACTACCAGTCAAGAAAACCAGGCATGTGTCTGCATACTGTAATAACAGACAACACTGCATTACATTAACCTGCAGTACATTTCAGGGTGAAGTGCAAACTAAAGCTTTAAGTTCAAACACCACTTGGAATTTTGTATTTCTCCTTTCCATAGGCAAAACTGATCCCAGAAAAGGTTAGAAACAACTTGTTACTATATAAACTGTCAAATTTCTAAACATTCCCTTCCAAACCTAGGATTTTGATAATTAGCTACCACTGAAAAAAATCATGCTAGTCAAACCAGACAGAACTTCTTCAATTTTTTTGTTGACTGAATAGAAAGAAACTGGAGATGTTATTATGTGTGCACTCAGCACATTTCTACAGAAGCCTAAAAGGGCAGTCAGACAAGGTCAATGATCTGCCAAGTGTGGTGCATAAGTTTCCAAAGAAAGCAGTGAAGTGGTGAAAGCTTTCGGTTTTCCTGAGCATATTTTAATCATTTTCAAATTGTCAAAGTAAGAGGTGTTACATATTTTTATTAGAAAATTCTGTACCAAATGTGCTGTGTTTTTTTCTATTCAAATTCTTTAGTGCCTCGTTAAAGGCTGAAGTACTAGCAAATGCCTGAAACAACACCACAGTAAACCTTTCCTTGATTAAGAACAGAGTGTGTTGGTTGCAATTTCAGTTTAAATAAATGTGTAAACAGGATGGTGGGTCAAGATCCAAATTAATCTCTAATTTCCAAAATATTTGTTCTTCATGAGGTAGAATCTATTTCAAATAAAGGTGGTACTTAATTCTGAATACTCAAGGACAATAATGAATGAATTGTTCCAGTTTTAATAGACAGAAGTGGAATGTATATATAGTAAAGCTGAATTTGTATTCTTGCTCTATACACTTCTGTCTTCAGCACTTATTTCCATTTGAATGACATTAAATTGGAAGCTGGTATGCCAGAGCAGATGTATGTGGTAGTTCCTTTATATTGAAGAGAAATGATTGGAAGATGTTTTGAAAAGTTGTGCTTTTCAAAAGAAAAAACATTTTTTTTTCATTTAACAAAGCAAAGCCTACAAATGGGTGCAGAATTCTTGCAAACACAAGGTTAGAGAGAGAAAAGATCATTTGGCTTGGGAATTTATTAACTCTTAAATAGTATTTGCATGATTTTTTTCCTGGCATTTTGAAATGCTGTCTTTTGAAGAAGTTAAAATGTATAAAGTGGAAATAGTTAGTATAATGGGCATTTACACTTATCCTTAGTTAGCGTTGTATATTTCTAATTTTCAACTGACTTTAAATGGAAACGAACAACACCACAACCGACTCAAACTATGTCCATACAAAGCCATAAAAGTGACAGACTTTATTAGTGTCAACAGGACACCTTCGTAGTTCAACAAGGGTCTTGGGACAGAAATAAAGTCCAAATATTACACAGAAATTACATAAATTCCCTCTTGAGAGATAATTTTGCAATAGGTGGAGGGTAAAACTGCAGAGGCTGTGTCAAACTTTCACGTATGTATTTAACTAAGCCTAGAAAGCCTTGTGATATGAGACTCACAGTAAAGCATCTTTGAGCCAGTCTTTAGGTAAGCTTTTGTTGTTCTCAAACGTATTAAAATCAAACCTGAGACTTCAACATCAGCTGAAGAAAGTTAACAAGAACACATAAGGAAGTAAAATAAAAAATTGTAGACAACTCCTCTGTAAAGTACACCCATCACAGTTCTTAGGGCATCCCATGCAGAAAGCGTCCTTCCATGTCCACACCATATTGATGTCAGGAAGGTTTATTTACAAAATTTCTATTAACACCAAACTCAGAAAGCTTTATGGACTACAGAGTATTCCTATTCTTAACATATGGGCCATTTCAACAACCTTAGCTCAAGTCTGCTGAATTGGCCTTCTGGGGCTGTGTACCTCTGCAATAGTGAACAAAAGAAGGTGTTTCCCATTAATGTTAATATTCGTGCATGTTTCTAGTTACATGGCAAATGTCTACACAACTTTAATAGCATTTAAACAGGTTGTTAAGCTTTAACAGAAAGTGATTCCTTTGGTAGACATATTTTAGAGACGTAAGACAGAAGGCAGATGGAGAGCTTGCACTCTGGAGCCATTTGGAAGAAGTTCAGTTTTATTTTTAACAGTGCACCACATCATGATTTTGTGACAAAGGCAAGGGTGGACTTGTGTGTTCAAAGGAGGGAGATACGGATAGCGCAAACATAAGAATAGCATTTACCAGCTGCGTTATACTACTACTCAATGTCGTTCTCACCAAAATTAGTATTTAAGAGAAATTGCTTAGACAGCCTAAATCTGTATGTTGTATGTTTTGAGAAGTTTCATTTCAGTTTGGACTTGATTTCCACAATGCTGCAATTTCTAAACTTATATTATTTTTTAATTTATTGAAAATGCAAAGGTTTAGTTTAGTGTTCACTAACAAGAACACTCTAAGAAGACTGGATCTTTCTCTTCTGCTCTGTGGAGAGATATTTTTCTCCATTGCAGTAAACCAAGAAACTGTGACACAGAGAGACACACACGAGAACTAACAGACAGGAACAAAGTACAGCTTTTAGTCATTCCTCTGTCTTAGCTACATCATGTAAAGATTGATAATTATATTATGCCTCTGGTAGATCTACTTTTCTTTATAAAAGCATATATAAATATAGAATATATGTATATAAAGTAAAGTTGAATTTGTATTTTTGCCTTAGACACCTCTGTCTTTAGAACTGAAATGAGTTGAATGATGTTCAATTGGATTGTGGTATCTCAGTCCTGACAAAACCTTAGCAGATAGCTAATTTACCCTCTCCAGGGTCAGTAAAAACTATTGGGTCTTTGCAAAGATTTGTGGCAGGCAATCAGGTCCCATCACTTGAACTGCATGTTAAAAACAGAAAGACAGTATCAACAGGCCTAATTTTTCAGGTTTCATTCTGTTGTGTACTTAGTTGCTTTGTATGTCTATGTCCTAATTTGTAGTAGCATTGTTTTGATGGAGATCATTGGACATTATATCAGTTATTTTCTCTACTATATATACGTCCTCAAGCTTACAAATACTACCACAAGCTATCATTTGCAAGTCTTTCATCATTAGCTTGCTCTCCAGCAACTCCAGCGAAAGAATAGTCTGAAATAGTGTGAGTGTGATTATTCCTTCTTGCAAGAAATTATTTTTGCTGAAATATCATGTTTGCAGTGTTGCCACAGGATCCCTTCCAGCAATAATAAAAAGGTTCCTTCATTGCCTTCTGAATTAACCAATGATGTTATGCTATTTTTTACTTTACTATGTTTGTGAGTTTTCTGTTTTTCAAAACACATATTTTTAAAGTTATTAATCCTCATTACTGTTGCCATAAAAATCTTTGGTTTGTGTTGCATTTTCATACTCAAAAAAAAGTATTACAGTATCTTAAGTTAGCACTAACCAACAGCATTCTAGCCCAGAGCTTAAAACTTATGGATTTAAACAAGTACTCCTGCTTCATAACCTTGTTCACCACTGGCAAAGGGATTAAGATGAATACACTGGGATTTATTCTTTCCAGAACGTGTTTTTGAGTAAAGGCATGTTACAGATGGAAGAGGGAGGTAACAAGTTTAATTGTTCAATTCATTTCAATGACCTATTCATTATAGGCTGGCTATTCAATTGACTAAAGTCAGAAGAATATATCTGTCCCTCCAGTATATATGGAATGAAGAAGGGACAGTCTAAGCATAAGGTCAGTCAGTCCCTTGAAATTATATCATGTAATAATTACCAGTTCGACACGCATTAGTGCATCTCTCCTCGGGAGAATACAAAAATCCCTATTTGGTTTGGTTGGTCCTATTTATGACAAGTTATATGCAGAATCAGAAAAAGTCTCTACATCTGGTAGTTCATGTGGGGAATAAAACATCACTGTTAGGCTGAAGAAGTCACGGTAAACGTTAATTTTCTAGTATTCTTTAGATTAATTATGATCTTAAATACATATATTTTTGCGTAGATCAAATATTACAACCCACTTTAAACCTGACTGTGGTGTGACAGGTATTATAAAATTTTGAGGTGAAAAATGGAGCTTCAGATTAAAGTCTTACAATCAAAAATCCATCCTACCCCCTATCCTTGTCCAGAATACGAGCAATTACAAAGACATATCATTCTACCTCTGTCTACATCTGCTGGGAAGATACTTTTCAGCTTTGTTTTGATAAGCACTTCTCCAAATGGTTCATATTAACCAACAGAACTGCTCTGAACATTGTGTGTTTATTTGTACAAGCCCAAGTTAATTTGTTCACTCAAAGTACTGGCTGAAAGCTTTAGCGGTGAGTTTAGAGTCAGGCAGACACATAAAGAAATCTACTTCTCCTCCTGTTTTTTCAGAGGTCCTTCACTGTATCATCAGAGGTAAACAATCCTCATGTGAGTAAGAGAACTAGGTCCAACCTGTAATAGCAGTTACTTTAACAACAAGCTCACCGTGCTGTACTTTGCAGGCTGGCAGATGTACCTAGATTTACCTTGTGGAAGTGATGTTTCTCGTAGTCTCTTTCTTCCTGTTTTCCCCATACTATGCCCTTAATTCATGCAGATATACCAACTGGAGCTGTAAAAGGTTCTGAAGTTTATTGGTATGCATTCTGCAAGGAACCTGGTGTATTAAGCGCCTCATATGCATTGCATGGATTGTCTTTCCTTCCAGTGTAACATGGAAAAAGGATTACAATTTGTCTTCTGATCAAGCCATAAGATCATTCATACAGCAAACTAAAACAAGTGTGTCAAAAAAAGCAGCAGAACTTGTAGAAGCTGCATCTAAGTACAATTGAACAAGAAAAGTCTGTCTACAATCCAGCCTGTGGAAAATGCAGAAAAATATTTAAAACTTTCTCCTGCTTTTCTCACAAGAGCCAGTAAAAATTACCTTCAAAGTTTCATATTTTTGGTCAGAGGTCAAGATCAACAGATTTCAATTTGTTTCCTGATATAGACTTGTATTGTTCTATCTATTCAATAAAAGCTTGGTAACACCTCAAAGTAAAGAAAAACAAAGATATATTCTTCAGCTACATGCCTGATTCAAAGGCAGCAGTGTTCCCTAGAACCAGCAGAAGCTGGCAGGGTTGCAGAAACACCTCTACTCTGGAGAACAAGATCTCATTATTAATTGCACCCTGGTCAGTTTATTTCAGAGAAAACATTGTGAAGCTAGGCTGAAAATTAATACATGGAGCCACAAGTTTCACCTTTGTGCACTGATTGCCAGCATAATCATTGATGTGTGGGCTTGGCCTGCAGGATTTCACCCACTGAGTAATCAAAATCCAGAGCATAAAGATTTAGGGGAATTCAAAACACAAAGCATGCCAAATAAGGCACCAGAAACAACTGTGCACATAGCCCTCTGAAAAATCATCTTTGAGCACAGCTGTAATGACACAAGCATTCATAACCCTCATTCTGTGTGCTGCTGTTGTCAGGAGAACATAATGGTAAATCATATAATCATGTAAGTCATAGCAAAGCAATGTAAAATCACCTTTTTTTTTTTTTGGCTTCCCCAGGGACTGTCTCTTTCCTGAAAACCATCTCTTTGAATCCCCACTGCCTGCAGGAGTGCTGACATGAATACTTGCAGCTGTGTACAAATTGGTAGGAATGGCTCATGCTCTTGAAAGCTTCCAGATTTTCCTATATGACTCATACGCTGTGATAATATTAAAAAAAATGCATTATTTCTATTTATTGCATTCTGAGCTACAAGTATAAAAAATAACTAGAACATAAAAGAGGTCTCTTCTAAAAAGACTACAGGCCCCCCAAAAATACATTTGAGATAGCACAATCTTTATTCTTCTGAGCTTCATCACAGAAAGGAGCTGTTTTTCAGAAATGATTAACTGCATGGAATACGTTGAAAGGATTTTTTTTCAAAGATTTTTCAAAACTATGAAGTCTATTTTGGTTTATAATTAAAAATTTATTGTACAAGGAGAATATTTAAGATGTCAATGCAATATATTTAAAACAGTTTCGCCAGCTTTTGCTTGAAGAAAAGACTTGGTTCCAACAAACTGAGTTTTATGCATGTAAGACCAAATCGACTCTAATGTAAAATTAATTTAACAAATGTCAATGTAACAACAAGAACAAGCAAATACAAATATAGACATTTCTTTCATGTTCATCTTAGGTTTCCAGATGTTATCAAAGGAACTATGGGTAAAATGCTTTACTTCAAAAAGGATTTACCCAACAAAGAAAATAAGTTCAGAATGTTAAGTGGAGAAAATTCCATCTTCGGATAACTATATTTAAAAATGCAAAGCTGTTGATGGTAAGGAAGATACTCCACTGAATTTCAAAAAGAATTCTATTCTACTAACATGTTTTACAGCTCTTTCAAAATTCTAAGGTCTAATATGTTTCTTTAGTTTTAATCAAAATGCATCATTTGACTAAATGGTACTAAATTTCTGACTTTCTTGTTCAGAGCCCCTTAAGGACTCATTATAATTTCTATCAGGATACTAAAGGTGAGTACTTTTCATGTTATTACTTGGTCTGTCAATAGATTTAAAAAAATTCTGCAATCTCACTTTGAAACACAAAGACATATTAAAATATTAATCTAACAGAGTGAGTATTCTGGTCTCTTAAGAGTCCAAACTGAAGGTTTGGTGCTATCATTGTGTGCTACAACATATACTCTCACTGAAAGGGTATAAAGCTCTGCAATTACTTTTACTGAAACTATTCAAAAAACATTTATTTTGTTATATATTTATAGCTGCCAATGAACTGGTAATGGTAAAGAAAATTAAACCTTGTATACAAATTTCAGGTAATGGACAGTTCTTAAGGTGAATATATTTCTGATTATAAGATTGTAAACTCAAGAAATAATACTGGATATCACTCCATGCTGCTCAGATGTACCAGCTACTGAAGAGATTATTCCTAGGAACAAAAAGTAAATGATGCTTTGAAATGTAAATTCAGGTCTCATATTTTCCCCTTATACTTGCAATTTAATCTTTCTAAAATGTCTGAATAAAACCCACAAAACATCACAACCCTGCTTAATTTCAAAGCAACAAATTCCTTTAATCTAAAAAGTGGCTCAATTTTTATTTGTTTATGGGGAAGCTGCAAAGATGTACATTATAACCACTCACTGATTAGGTTCCAAGCATATAATTTTGTTTCTATACTTCAAAACGATGAATACTCATTTCTGGGTATGGAGAAAGTAGTACTATATAGTGAATATTCTCCTTGTTCAGTATTCCCTTCTCTAACATTTACTTAATAACAGCTAGTAAGATTCAGCTTAGTTGTGGGTTGCATTTTTTATGGTTATTACTGCTCAATTCCATGCCAACTTGTGGCAAACGTGCTCATATAGCATAGATAATTATGTGTGATTTTCTCCCTTAATGAAAGATAAATAATTTGGCAGTCCTGCCTCATGTATTTTTTCTATCTCAATACCACTCATTGTTTGGATTATGTCTTTTTTTTTTTTATTTAGTATGGCTTTGCAAGCAGAATAAAATGTGTTTCTTAGACCAATTATGTAGTTTTTAATGCAAGGTACTGGTGTTTGTATTAGAGATTTGCATATGATCGTTAAGCACTAATATAATATTACATTATGATTTAATCATAATCATATAGTTCTTTGTTTTCAAAGAAAATAACTTGCTACATAAGCAGAACATTTTCAAAAGAAGGAACAGAAGGTACATTTATAGCTACCAAATAGAATAAAAACCACTAGTCAGTTCTAATTTCCATTAGGCCCTATTTCTTCTTGTCAACAACTCTTAACATAAAGAGGCACAAGTCAAGGCAGGACAGAACCGGACAGGACAAAAATATTTGTGTAATAATTTATTTTTCAAATCAGATTATACTTAAAGGTGTTAGTCTTAGAAATTTCAGGTGGTTGTTATGGTTTCACACAACAAAAAGGAGCGCTTGACAAAAAAAGAATTTTTAACAAACTGACACTTGTAGTTAAACTGCAATTGTAAGAGTAATCTTCGCTTGTAATTTTTTAATTGCTTGGAGGAAAATTAACAATTTGTCAGAAAAAAAACAGACAGCTTTACTTCAATGTTCTTCAGTGACCATGAATGATGCATAAAGATGTTGAGCGCCACCCAGAATGGCCAGACAAAAAGGATAACAATCAGCTTGGCAGTTTTGGTTTATGTGCTCCGGCAATTTTTCTGCAAAAGTGGGACATTAAAAAACAAGGAGAACAAGGGAGACAGAATGGCTTAGGCAGGTCAGAGGGCTAGTTTATCATCCTACATTTCCTAGGCTGGTGGAAGAGACATTTATACAGGAAAAACACTGAAAGAAGAGACAGAGAGATTTATACAGGAAAAACACAGTGAAAAAACACCGGAAAAATACAGTGAAAGTAGTGGGGGCAGAAAGAAGGGAAATAAATGAGCTTTCAGTTCATCTTTTGCTAAATAATGCTTAATAAAATAAGTTCAGTAAGAACAACACTAAGACACAATCAAAAGTGAAATGTCTACAGTTGAGTATATAAGAAAATGATAACACTAAAACGAAGAAATTAACTGTTTGCAATTAAAGTTTATTCATGAGGAAACAGCAAAGTTTAATCTAAAAATTACCAAGATGGAAACCTCCATGTGACCAGTATATCTTGTTTTGATGGTGTGCTATTCTTTGGACTCCACCAACTGAAGCAGGTATCGGCATAATTCTGGCAGCAAAACAAGTCTACAGGTGGCGAGTGGGTGTGCAGCTGAATAAACCATTGGATTAGAGCACTGCTGTGCAATAGTTTTTATACACTAAGTCAAGCTGTGTTTTTCAGACTGGGAAAAGAAATTCCAGGCACATAGCTGCCTGGGGCCACCACTGGAGTAAAGCATTCAGGTATGACAAGGTCAAGGAAGAGTCAGGGAAACAAAACCAGGAATAGCAGTTAAGCACTTGACCAACTAATATCATACCGGGCTAGAACTCCTTGGTCCTGGTAGCCACACTTAAAATAGGATTTCCAATAGTGGAAGACAATGAGATCAGGATGGACAAGTGAAAGAGCCTACAAACTGAATTAGGGTTAAACTCAGCGTTTCTTTGCCAACAGCCAAAATTAACTGTCTTTGACAGAAACTATATCTGTTATAAGGACACTGTAAGCAAGGCGTGTTAGCAGAATGTATTATACAAAAGAGGATAGGGTACATGAATTGATTAAGAGTTCCTCTGTCAACTACCTGTCACATTAAACTGGTGTGATTCTGTCAGGTGGCTAAGGACATCCTCCGATCCAGTCACAAGATTGAAGATCTCAGACTTGGCTGAGGGTTTATGACTAGAGGATGTAATGTGTGTGTGCTTATTTGTGGTTTTGCTACAAGTCAGAATCTGGTCACCTGTGAGAGTCTCCTTAGACGCTGCTACTCACAGGATCAATACACACGGTTTCCAAACCTGACAAGACAATTTCACAGTGCTGGAGGCAGTAAGTAGTTTAATTCATGTGGCAGCTTGAAGTAAATTCAGAATTGCCTTAAATTCACTGCTGCATCAGTGCTTAAACACTTATAACTAGTTAATAATTAGATATAAAACGAGTATCAGTAAAAACCCAAGTTAGCAGTTATTTTCCCTGGGAAACATCGGACAGAGTCAGAGGCGCAATTATCACCACAATATTTCTTCTTGGTGGAGGAAGAGAGGTCCGGGTGCATCAGCCCATCCACCAGGTGAAGTAGTCATTTTTTCTTCCCTGACTAAACCAGATTTCAGGTATCAATTTTATACCTTTAGTGAAACACTTCTGGTGCCTCTTGTTGAGGAAGGGACTGAGTCAATTACTAGGTGCTGACTGGCCCTTGGCAAAGCCACTTCTGTCGTCAGAAGCGGGAACCCACGGTTCCCCACACCTTTGAGGCAGGGAACTCAGCACATGAATTTGACCGTGTCTCTGTTTTTCATCTGAAGTAATACAGGCTGTGAGCTGCCACTTGGCTGATACAAACATCAAGCCACCTCCCAATCTATCTGCTTCATGAGATGCATTTTCCATTGCAGGCTGCTCCATTTGTCGACTGCTCTCTTTTGCAAAAATCAAGCTTATTTTGCCACTCACGGGGCCTAATAAATCCATTATACCACACCACCTAGCACAGTAGAGCACAGAGTGTATTTCAGATGGAGCTGAAGTGTTGGTGCAGGTAGAGTTACCCCTGTTCCAACTCTGAAGTAACTTCTTCCAGTAGAATAGAGTAAATAGTGACTTTTTATTCTGATATAGCACCTGGAAGATTATGTACATTCAGAATAACAGGCATAATAAATTCACCACTGAAATACCTTAGCGCGGTTTATGCATTAGGCTTTGGGAGATCACACACTGACTTCATACATGGACTTGCAGAAAAGTGGCTCGAAATATGTTTCAGTTTATGCATCCCAAGAGTGCAAAAATATACTGTCCATTTACAATCTGTGAAGTGCATGTGTCCCTTCAGGACAAGTATTTAGAACGTTTATGATTTCACTACTCTTTCCAGTTAGTTAGAAAATGATTGGAGAAAAGAGAAATCTAGGAGCTAAATCTTTTCTGAGCACCTAGAGAAACACTAGCCATTAGTATTTGCTGAACCTCAGGAAAAGCAGATGGGCCACTGATAAACCAAACAGCTGAGAAAGAAAAACAGGGTGATGGGATGGAGAGATTTTTTTCTGATTTCTTTGATCTTGATATATCACAATACATTATTTAGAATAAAATTTCTTATAAAGTCATTATTCTGTTTGTATCAAAATATTTAGCAGCATAACTGCTTTTGCTGGTTAAATAATGTCCTTCAAAATCATCACAAACTCTTAGTACACCTAAGGTTGAAATTAGGCCTAAGTATTGTAGGAAAACAGCTAAGAACAAATACATTCAAATAACTCTTTATTTGATACAATAATGCCTTGGGTTATTTGAAAGTGACTTGCGTTTTCTCTGTGAACCAGAAAGCACAGATGAACGTAGGCTGTTCCTGTCATATCAGTGAGTGGAGCAGGTGGATCCAGTGATTTCAAAGGTGGTATTGTGAAAGGCAAATAAAACGTGATGTGCTCTTGTTCCATACAGTGTCGCCACTTGTTCCTTCTAGCATGTCTGTCTCATGCCATCTTGCAGCTCTCCAACCACTACTGTTTTTTTGGGAAAAGCCTTCCCACCTGCCTTTCCCCTTTTTCTTTTAACTAGCATACCAGAAGACAACATGTTCCTGCAATATTTCAATACAGTAGGTCTTAAGAGCCTTGGATGATATGCTAATCCCTTTGCCACAGCTGCCAAAAGCTGCATGGTGTCTGAAGCAGCTGAGCGCTAGTTTTGTATGAAGCATCACACTGCAACAGCAGCTGCATGGGCTCCTCTAGCTCCAGTCCTGATCTGACATGAACCTTCTAACAACGGTGGCAGTAGAGCCACTAAAATTTTCTACAATGAGCTAAAGGCACTGTAGATTGCAATAGTCTGGCAAGAAAACTCGTGTTTTCAGGAAAAATCTAGGGAGTTCTAGGATCTTTTGCCAGCTCTCTGCACAAAAGCAAATTTCACCTGCAATGAAAATGGAAAAAAAATGTGAACTGGACAAAAATGTATATTTCCCATTATCACTGCGAGGTGCAGCTTTTCATTTAGTTTAAAAAAACAAAGCAAAATAAAAAGAACCCCGAACCCAAAGGTTAAAAAAATGTGAACGTATGCTTGTTCTGAGATAACTTTTCACATTTAAAAGTAGAAAAATATGAAATGGTATTTTCTGTACCAAAATGATCCATTTATCCTCCGTGAGTCTTAAGTACTTAGGGAATCTTATTGCAAATCCAGAAAATATCTTGCACATTGTGAGCTATAATCTACCTAATAATACAAAGGGGATCTGCTTCTGATCACAGACAACTTTGATGCTCCTGAGGAAGACAAACAAGGAAAGAAAAATAAATTAAAAACATAATGAACATGGTCAGTTTTACAAAGGTCTGGTAGGAGAACATACTGCCATATAACCTGCAGGCTTGACAAATAAAAGTGATCTGTCCTGTTTTGATATAAATCAATTACATTTAAAGGGACTAGACTGTGACTTTCAAGATCAGATAGATATGGTGTTTAAGAATGTCACTCTTGAAATTTTATCAGGGAAATTGTGACTGAAAGCCTTTTTGATACCCTGTTCCTTGTCTATTTCTGTAGGCAGATTTTTCTCTTCCCCACTTTTCGCCTTCACAGAAAAGCAAGCTTTAGTTGTAAACGCGCAGGAGGACAAGGATGGACATATATTTGTCCACCTACTGCTCCATGGCATCACACAGGACAAACACAAGATCTAATTTTGAAGGGGTATGATTCTATCTCTTAAACACTTTACTCATTATTAAGTCAGAGGTCTGAATCCATATATTTAGTGAGGTTAGATCCAAGTCAAACAGATTTCCCTCTCTGGGAAAACCTGGCTCCAATTCATTGTCTTTGAATCTGTTTCCTGCTATTATTTTTATCTTTTACATCTTATTTCTTAAATGTATTTTTCCACATACTGC
Organism: Cuculus canorus; assembly: GCF_017976375.1. Classification (NCBI taxonomy): domain Eukaryota; kingdom Metazoa; phylum Chordata; class Aves; order Cuculiformes; family Cuculidae; genus Cuculus; species Cuculus canorus. The sequence continues at coordinate 61,863,631 of NC_071441.1, forward strand.
TCAGAAGACTTCATGCCATTGAGGACTCCTTGTTCCAATAGGACATCTCAAGTTCAAAGACTTTCCAGCAAGTTTTACTCTGCTGAAAATGCCTTTCTTTAATGACCATCGTGTCACTGTTAGCAAGTGACAATGTGATTTTGAGAAGGTCCACAAGGCAGAAAAAAAAAATACTAAATGATTTTTGAAGATTTATGATGCCACAGAATGGAGTTTCTGCACAGATATTCCTAACATTCTTTCTCAAACTCCCAGTCACAGAGAAAACAAAACTTAACATTGACAAACATTTGCTTTTCACAGTCCAGGATTTTACAATCACATAATCTTACTGGGTTTTAAAAAAATGATTAGGTTTCCATGTGCCAAAATGTTTTAAGCCTCTTTTTATTATGCAAATAGCAGCAAATGGAAGAAAGGCAATCTCAGAGCTTGTGCTTGACAGAAACAATGACCATTACTCAGTACATCTGCAGGACTGCTAGGTACTCCTGGTGAGAATGAGAAGTGCTCAGAAGACAGCGACCACTGCGGCCACAGCAAGTTGGGAAACACCACTCTGCATAAGCATGTTCTCTCACAATGAACTTTGCTTGCCTAAGTACATTGAAAATGTCAGGAGTGATGCCATTTCACAAGCTAGAGACAAAAAGACATTTTAGCACCTGGACTGCAGGAATTCCCACTTTCATATTGTAATGGTATTTTAACTGGGGTATAGTGCTTTATTATTTTATAGCATATTCCTAACTATGACCCTAATTAATTCAGAAGTTAACCCAATGCATTTATCCATGCACTTACTCTATTTTTCAAGAGTTTAGTCCCTCAAGTGTTCTTTCTTAATTAATCATGCAACTATGCCCTTCTTAAAAACTCAAGAGGAAAAATTCTCACGTATCTACTAAAAATGTAGATTTTTCAATTAAATAATTAAGTCAAATCAAAATTCCTGGCAGCAATGCAATATATCCTTCGTCATTAATTGGTATTTCCCTACCAGATATTTTTTCAGTCTAAGATGTTTTATCTGAATGAGTATTTGCAAAATAAAGTTATATTTCAGAAGTGAAAACAAAATAAATGTTGCATACACACTTGGTAAAATATTGTGTCAGCATTTCTGAACTCAACAAAAAAATCCAAACTGCTTTTTCCCAAACAGATACAAGGGGTGGGGTTTTTTTGATGTGATCCTGAACAATTAGAGAAAATACATCATAATCAAATCAAAAAAAGAAATTTGAAAGAAAATTTCCCCTTCATTCCATGCCATTAAATGAGCCTCATTTTACCCTACTTGCTGTAAAGGAAGGATTTAGTTGAATGAATCTTCTTATTTATTATAGCCATCATTTGCAACTATGATTTCTTTTCTCCTGCCTTTTAAAACAGTAGTCTTACTTTTTCAGTTTAGCATCCCTGCAGCTGCAAAACTTAACACAATTAACCGGGATAACAAATAAGACAGAGAACTAACGCACCCAAAATGAGATGGAACATTAAAGTTGCTGCAGAAACCACCTGGAAAGACTCAAGAAACTGTAATGATTCACTTCATCTGGGACAGGTGAGGAAAAACATCCCTTTTTCACCCTTTTCAAGAAAACACAAATTTTCTTACGCTATGCAAATCACATTTACAGTGGAGTTGCCCACATATTTAATGTATTCAGAAGGTAATTGATGAAAGATTATTTTGCAGGTGGTAGTTTACTGATGTTTTTTATTTTTATTTTTTATTTTTCCACATCTGGAATACCTCAGTCTTAGAAGAAACTGTTGTCTTCTTCCTCTGACCAATCTTTATTCTTTACTGGCTTTCCAGTAAAAGGGAAAAAAAATCTTACTCCTATCAATTACAGTGCCCAAAGGACAGACCATGAGATGGTAGATCATTGGCCTCAAAAAGATCTTTTTGGAAAAGCCATGTTAAAACAGAAAAAAGAGCCAGAGTGTGCTGAACTCTGGCAATCCCTAGGCAATGATTAGTAGTAGACATACAGTGCAAGAGGAGCAAAAACACTTAAGCTACACTTAAGTGAAAACTGGTGACAAAAATAAAACCAACCAAAATGAACATCCTTAAAAAGTCACAAGGACTTTGTCTCTGGAGATCTTCCCTTATTACTCTTCCCTTATTACCCACTTTTCCGACTAACTCATGAAAGCTACACCTTTAACCTCAATGGGAGGAGGAGAAGATGGGAGACTCAATGGGAGACTGCGTGTAAATTTTCACTACTCCTGTAGCAGTGTACTACTACAGTAGTGTTTCTTTCACTACCAATGTTTATAAATAAACATAGCAGTTTCCCTCAATTAGTTTCTGTGCCAAATTTAGTGAACTGAAATAGGATTTTGTGGTTTGCAGTGCAGCTTACCTCTGAGCAGCTGATGAATTTTATATTCCCGCAATATAATTACAAATCACTATATGCATTTCATTTATGTTTATATGCACAATGGAGTAAAATGTAGGCATATTTGCCATCCGTTACATCTTCTATCCTTGTCAGGAAAAGAAAACACTTTGCAGGACTAGATTTTCGTGGCTCCTGAACAAAAACCACAAGAAGCAGAGAAGCAGAAAAGTAAGAGTCATCCAACTCCTCAATAATAACATTGATTTTATAGACCCGAGACAGTTAAGCTACATGAACCAATTTGCTCTATGCAACTTTAAAAAGATTTTTTTCTTTTTTATTAATTTCTTTAGATGTAAAGAAAGCCATCCTGTACACACATAATTAAATGTATTAACAAAATATGCTCATATTTTTTCTACCTCAAGAATGTCAGGACAACAAGTTTTCATAGGAATATTATGAAATTATGTATTTTCTTCATCATATTGGTGCTTCACATGCCAATATTTTCAATGTTAGGACTGTGATAAATGAACAGAAACTATGACAAAAATACTCAATTTGTGTTACTTGCATTTGTACTGTGAAGTTTTCTGAGCACTTTCTGTGCATGTAGGTCCTTTAGGTTTTCATCAGAAGAGTTTTCAACAATTTAAAATGTGTTTTTCCACAGAGTAGATTAAAGTGTCTAGATTTTATAGGTTTATTTCCTTTAAATTTATAGGAGTTCGCATGCTTTCAAAAAAAAAAAATGTTCCCAGCCCAAATGAGTGCAGTATGTTTAACCTTAAGGTTTAATAAACTCTATGAAAGTAAAACACAGACTTATGGTGTACGAGTGAACATATCTGAACACAAATCAAACATCATCTAAATAAAGACTTTTCTCATTTCCCTAACAAAGTGCTTCAGTAAAGGAAATTTTGTGATACAAGATGATGTTGAACACGCTAATAAATACTCAAGGAAACCTTTCTACAGTTTGTGATTTTCTCATGAATGTCTCTTGTCTACAGAAGCATTACTAATATAAAGATTAAATCATATAAAGAAAAACTTAGGTTGTTCTTTTGCAGGATTCATCCACAATGCTTAAAATCTAACCTGTATGTACTAAAATAACGCTTGGTTTCCAAGTGATCAGCTAAAAGGAAACAAAGTAGGCTGTTGTCGCACTGTACAATATTAATGATGGGGGGGGGTATTAAGTATTTCAACATGGAAAAAAAATGTTTCTTCCTATTCAAATAGAGGTCAATAGGAGGTAAAGTTGTGCAGTCCAGTCATCAGTTATTTCTGTGGGGACTCTGACTATTGTCATACTGACAAGGCAGGATCAAGTTGATTTAATTCTTTAGTAATATTAATAAAAAACTTGACAAATGGTCTCTATGTTGAGAACAAAAGAAAGCCTTTTGGTTTCCATGGACCAAGTTATACAATATTCATCGCAGTTCTCATACATTCGCAAATCACAAGATGAAGTAATGAAAGACCTAACATAAAATACAGGCATAAAATGACACACTGAGATGAAACTGTAGCTGACAGTTTTTGACATCACTTACTCTGCACAGATCATGCAAAGAAGGAAAAATCATGACACTATATAAGCAAATGAATGTTCAGCCTTATGCCTTGAAAAAATGACTGTTTAAAAATTCAAAAGACAGTAGCATCCTAATGAGGATATTTATATTTCTTTTATATTGCTAAACATTAATCAAACCTCTCTGATAGTATTACAGGAAAAAAAAGGCAACATGCATTTATCTCATTATAAAGAAAATGGAATTTTCCTTATTTGAGCTCACCCTTGCATACTATAATATTCTGTTCTTTTTAAAACGTCGCCATCTTTGCAAATCATTCATGGAACATATATTTTATAAGAATCATCTTTCTTAAAGGAAAGAACCCCACTGCAATAGGCAGGGACATCTCCCACTAGACCAGGCTGTTCAAAGCTCCACCCAATCTCGCCTTGAACACCTCCAGGGATGAGGAATCCACAACCTTCCTGGGCAACCTGTGCCAGTTCCTCACCACTCTCCTTGTGACAAAATTCCTCCTTATATATAGCCTAAATCTGTCCCTCTCCTGTTTATACCCATTGCCTCTAGTCCTATCACTACAAGGTTTGTAAAAAGTCCCTCCCCAGGTTTCATGTAGCTCCTTTAAAGTACTGGAAGGTCACTATAAGTTCTCCCCAGAGACTTCTCTTCTCCAGGCTGAACAACCCCAACTCTCTCAGCCTGTCCTCATAGCAGAGGTGCTCCAGCCCTCCGATCATCTTAGTAGACATCCTCTGGATCCATTCCAACAGTTCCATATCCTTATGTTGAGTATTCCAGAACTGGACACAATAGTCCAGGTGAGGTCTCACAAGGGAGGAATAGAGGGGCAGAATCAGCTACCTTGACCTACTGGCCATGCTTCTTTTGATGCAGCCCAGGATATTCTTATCAACCAGCACCTCAACTCCTCCTCCCCAGGGCTGCTCTCAATTACATCATCCCTTATCCTGTACTGAAACCGGTGATTGCCCAACCTAGGTGTAGGACCTTGCACTTGACCTTGTTGAACCTCATAAGGTTCTCACAGGCCTGCTTCTCCAGTCTGTCCAGGTACCTCTGGACGACATCCCATTCTTTCACTGTGGTAACTGCACCACTCAGCTTGGTGTCATCTGCAAACTTGCTGAGGGTGCACTCAATCTCGCTGTCTATATCATTGATAAAGATATTTAGCAGCACCAGTCCCAGTACAAATGCCCAAGGGAAATTACCTGTCATGAATCTCCATGTGGAGGCCGAGCCGTTGACCACTACTCTCTGAATATGACCATCCAACTAGTTTCGTATTCACCGAACAGTCCACTCATCAAATCCGTATCTCTTCAATAAGGAGAGAATGATGTTGTGGGAGACCATGACGAAGGCTTTATAGAAGTCCAGGTAGATTACATATGTTGGTTTTCCCATGTCCACGACTGTGGTTACCCCAACATAGAAAGCCACTAGGTTGTTCAGACAGGACTTGCCCTTGGTGAAGCCATGCTGGCTGCCACTAATGACATCCCCATCCTCCATGAGCTTTAGCAAGGCTTCTAGGAGGATCTGTTCTGTGATCTTCCCAGGCACAGATGTGAGGCTGACGGGTCGGTAGTTCCCAGGGTCATCTTTTCTACCCTTTCTAAAAATGGAGAATTTACTCTTCTTCCAGTCACCAGTGACTTCTCCTGACTGCCATGACTTTTCAGATGTTATGGGGACTGTCTTAGCAACCACATCAGCCGATTCCCTCAGGACTCTCGGATGCACCTCGTCAGGTGTTACAGAGTTATATATGACCAGGTTCCTCAGGTTATCCTCCCCTGCAGTGGAAGGTTCTTTACCCCCATGTTTCCCTTCTTGTTGTTCATTGACGCAGGAGAGGTGAGGAGACTTGTTGTCAGTGAAGACTGAGGCAAAAAGGTGAAGTACCTCAGCCTTCCCTCTGTGTGTTAATATAAGGTCACCATTCCCAGCCATCAGTGAGGTTACATTCTGTTTAGCCTTCATTTTCCTATTGACTTACCTGTAGAAGCCTTTGTGGCTGGTCTTCGCTTCCCTTGCCAATTTCATCTCCAGCTGCCCCTTGGCCTTCCTGACCTCATCCCTACAAAACCTGGCAGCGTCGCTATACACATCCCAGGTTCCCTGTCCCTGCTTGCACCACCTGTGCAATTCCCTTTTGGTCTTCAGTTTGACCAGCAGGTCTCAACTCAGCCACATTGGTCTCTTCCCTTTCTTGCCTGATTTCCTACATGTGGGGACTGAGCGCTCTTCTGTTTTATGTAGTTTTGATTAGTTATCTACTTTAGTAACTGGATGAAACAGAAATAGGATTAAAGAAGTTTCTGTAGCTAACAGATGCTTAGGTGCTACTTGAATACTTACTGGTCTTTAATATCATACAAAAAGGATACCTAATGAAGTCTGACTTTGGTAGACATGTTTTTTTCCCCCATTAATGTTAGTTGGTAAATTTACTGCTCTTGCCGTAAGACAGAAGTCTAATAGTTAAAATTCATTCTTGACAGTGTCTGTACAACTAAAACCTGTGTTGTATACTAAAAGATAACCTAGAATACAAAAATAAATGTATCACTGTTTTGTAGGTCATTATTAATCATTGATGATTTGTATCCAGAAAAACATATCAACGCCAAAAGTATTTCAAAATTCTAAAATACATGTTAACTATGTGCTAAAACTGCCATTACAGATAAAATGTATTTGTTAAATCTGATCACAACATATAGATATTTGATTTTTACTTGTGCAAATACATACAGGTCTACACAAGAGTGTTCATAGGGTTTAAAATCCTACTTTGGAACATTGTTACATTTTTAAAATGAAGGCCTTATAGACTCTGGAGTAGCTTTAACCTCAATAGCCTGAGTACAGAAAGCTGCATAGACATAGCAGTAAATGTTGTAAAATCTTCTCCAGAAGGTGGAAAAGTTATTTGATTCCATGTAACTTCAGACACAATACTATTAATACCAAGTCTGACAATGGAAGTACAGCCTTAAATGGTTCTTTCAAGTCAGTGCACACACAGCTTTCTCAGACAAAATGCTGCAAACTAATTGTTTATCACTGATTCATAGCATCGAGTCTGCCTTTGAAAACCAAAGAGAACTGAAATTGTAGAGATAGGAATTGTCTCCTTATTTTCCACTTTCTTCATATCTTCTGCTGACTTATAATCTCTGTCTACCTCATTTATCAATCTCATTAAAAAACTACCTGGTGTGGATGCAAAGCTTAATGCAAATAGGACTGCTTAAATGTTTGAAATACTGCAATCTAATTCTAAAGAAGGGTAAACAGCTTCAAAATGGAGTAATGTCATTCAAGTAAATTTCTAACTGTATGTTGAACAGAATTCAGAGTTAAGGGTGTGATGTTTCCCTGCAGTACATAAAGAGCTCAGCTCAAGGTGATCCTGTATAGATCTGTTGCAATATTATTCTCCACCTTTGGCTTTAAAGAAGTTGATAACAAATTGCTGAACTTCCTTCTTCGGCTTTTCTAGTACTCTCAAAAGTTCCCACTAAATGTATAGTTTCTTCTTAACTCTTCAGTGTTAGCAAAATTATTGCCTTTTCTGACAACATTTCATAACAAACAGTCAGATTTTTGTATAATTGATCAAAAACATGAAAAATATTCCAAATTAACAATGTTTTTTATGATATTTGAAGGCATGTTTCTCATGAAGTTTTTGTGGAAAGATGATAGACAGATGATGGCACCAGTTTTATACAAAGAAATAACCACCAGTGGAAAAATAGCAAAAGGATCAATGGATTTGACAAGACGTCTTAAACTTAGTTGTACTTTCCAGTAAGGACATGTCTGATCCTCCTAACTTTTTGGTATGTATCTGTTAATGAGTTAGACACAATATGCCTTTGACAGACGTGAGTCCGGAAAGTGAACAAAAGTGTTACGAGTGGTAGCATTTCCTGCTGCTGTTAAAACCTGCTTGATATCTCTGGGGGGAGGTAAAAAAACCATAACTGAACACTGTAGAAGACTGGTTGACATCTTACATTGTTACAAGTTATATTCTGAAAAGATTCTGTAAAACACAATGCAAAGAATGATCCACTGACACTTGTGATCCTCTATGACTAAGTAAAATCAGCCAGCTGCTCAGAAAGCACAAAATGTTCCGAATGATGCTTTCTAATGTCGAACTGGTCTCCCTGGAGTTTTCTGTTAATGTACACACAATGAACACAATTCTTCCTATTGTAAGTGAAATAAATCTATCCATGAAATTAAAAGACCAGCAAATTGAGTAAATCTGTTCCTTGACTACCTGGACACAACACAACAGCTGTGTAATGAACAGACAATGCAGAGAAGCAAAGTGGAGCAGTGGAAATACGTTGGCTGTAGAAAAATAGAAAACAGTCTCTCTTCTCAAAACCAGAAATTCTGGTGTCTTCTCTTCAAACATTGTCTAGTGACTGAGAATATGATTCCCAGCCACATCGCATTGTCCATAAAGGTAGAGAGTCCACCTGCACTGAGGACTAAGAGTTCGGAATATGGCACACCATAAAGAATGTCATCACAAGTGAGACACTCAGGTATAAGGAAAACACTATTCAGCACTTCCCATCTTCAACAAAAATCATTGATATTATAAGTGTGCAGATATCATAGGCAAAAAGTGCTCATTATAATTTCCCTTTCTCTTCCACTATACTTGTCAGCTGACTGCAGGTTAAAGAGTTCCTATTTTGTAACTTATCACTTCATTCTAAAGATTGAAGAGAAATTTGACTTTGCACAGCAGTCAGCTTAAATATAAGTACACCATTAGCTAGAAAACATTTCCAGCTCTTGAGAAAATGCTTTGCTTAAAACCGAGAAATCCAGAATCTTGCTATTAAGCAAATAGATTGGAATTGCTATACAAATGTATTGGTAATTAAATGCATAATAGAAGCACCTAAAAAAGGTATCCAGGCAGTTATATACCAAGAGCTTGTCCAGTTGCTCAGTACTTGACGTGTCTTCCTCAAGCAATGTTCACAAATTGACATCTGGAATGCATAACATAATTCTTTAAAAAAACTAGCTATCTGAATATTTACCTGGCAGAATAAAACTAAGCATAACAGGAACTAGCCAGTTAGCTACTTTCCCTCTGTAAGAAAAAGGCTGCATTTGTTACAAAGTGGAGAAAACAAGGGTCCTCTCAGGACCTATTCACATTTAAACACTGATAGTCCATGAGTTATAAATATCAGCCTGCTTGGCTTAGGAACCCAAAGACTAAAAAGAGGGGCCCAGTGTGCATATCACAGCTCAAAATGACACTTGAAAGGTAAATACCTCTGTGTTGTTGTAGGCAAAGTCTTATACTTAATTTCTAGTAAATGGAAACTTGATTAGAATAAAACAGAGCCATCAACTGTCCACTTGATTTAATAATTATGTAATTACTGCAAATTGAGATTAGGTGAAAACTACAGGAAGTACATACAATAATCAAACAGAGCTTTCTCAGTGGCATGGCCTAGATTATGGGTGTACTTGTACTTTTGAGATGTGCCTGTCATCAATATGTTTTCACGTAGTTCCTTTCACCTAATAAAATAAGATGTGCAATTAATGAAAGTAAAATGAACTCTATAAAGACTCTATAAATCTTACTTTAGATGTAGGAAGATGAGGTTTTAACTGGGTTCAAAGGTAAACAGTAATTGGTAAATAGTACCTCCTCCACATTACATTATACAGAAATTGTAGTGATTTTTGACTACGAGAGTTTTACAAGGTAATAAGAACACAGCAATGAAGGCATTCTTCCAGGTGTTCCAGGTTTGGGATTTAGAGCTTTTTGGCAGTTTCATGCAAAATAAGGTTATTTAATGGCTGGCTTAGATATGGAAGATATACAAACATATGAATAGGATCCAAGCACTGTTGTGAACAAGAACGATGGGGTGAAAATTTTCACTAATAAGGAAGAAAAGGAAGAAAATATAAGGATGTGGACTATTGGGCCTACTGAATTGTTCAGCAGACAGAATCTGTATTTGTGCTTGTTTCGCTTATCTTACAATAGAGGACATTTAGAAGTATTGGTGCTTATAGTAGGACAGAAGTTACATTTTTATTCGTGTTAACTGTTGATAAAAATCCAGTCAAAGACAAGATTATAAAAGAGTGCTTTGAATATTTGGAAGTATCTAGAATGAAAGAGATTATTTTTGACAGGTTTAACTGGGAAAATGGCTTCCTTAGCATTCAACATTCCTGCTGTAAGACTCGGAAGAGAGACACAAAAATTATGTAGATATTATACAGAAAAATCAAATCATGGCTCCATTGCAGGCTGTCAATATTCAACTACCAATATTTATTGCAAGGCTACCAAATACAATTTACCAGCTTGATGTTAATTTATCACAGTTGAATCATCCTGAAAGTGGCCTTTATGTTTTATCAATTTGTTGGAAAGGGGAGAAGAAAGAATCAAGAAACAGCAATAACACTTTGGCCATATGAAGGAATAAGAAAAATCCATATCATGGATTTTCCTTCTACCAGCCTGCAGTATAAGTGAACTGCAGCTATAGTGAACAGAAGGAAGATATCTGAAGGAAATTATGTAAGAAATGTGTCCTTCTAGTGCCTTTCTTAAACATCTCCTCTGAAGAGGTGAAAAAGGAATTAACAGGGTTAAGCAGTAGATAATCCAGTAATGACATCTAGTTCAGTTCCTCATTATTTTTTACCAAGAGGCAGAGAGAAAAATAAAAGGGTCCAAGCATAACTTTTTACAAAGCTTGCATATCACCCTTCTCCCCAGCCTCAGGTTGCTGAACTCTGCCTTCTCATGGTCACTGCTGCGGAGTGCGCCTTTCATCTTTACTCCTTGTTGGTGAGCATGAGGTCGAGCAGGGCGGCTGTCTTTTCGTTTCTTTATCTCTTGGAGGAGGAAGTTATCATCAACACACTCCAGGAACTTCCTAGGATGGCTTATGTCCTAGTGTGTTGTCCCTCCAATAGATATCAGGGTGTTTGAACACACACGTAATGTCCAGGGCCTTCAAACTTCAGGATACTCCTGTCTGTAGAGCGTCTGATCCACTTGTACTTCTTCATCAGGTGGCCTATAGCAGACACACACTATGTTGTTACTTTTGGCTGTCCTCTCCTTAACTCTAAATGCAAAAATCTCTGTCGGCTCCTTATCCATCACTAGGCAGAGTTCCATGCCCTCCAGCTGCTCCCTCACATAAAGAACAACTACTCCTTCTCATTTCCTTTCTATACTGTTTAAAGAGCGTGTATCCCTCCTTTGCAATACCCCAGTCATGGGAGCCATCCCACTATATTTCCATCATCCCTGCAACTGCAATATATTTGAACATATATATATATATTTATTTATGTAATAGGAATATTCTTCACTTTTGTTTTCTGCTATCACTCCTATTAATCTCATGACCCTCTCCGAAAGTCTTGTTAGCCAAGACTTATTTCATACAGATCCCTCATGTCCTGCCCCTGATAGGACAGAATAGCAAGGGAATTGGTGAGAAATCAGTGAGATGGGAAAGAAAAAAATCACTATTAGCTGGGAAGAAAAAAAAAATATTAAAAAAATTCTCCCTTGAACTTAAAAATGAACCGAATAGTAGTTTAACAAGTGACCCCAACTATTCTCCTGTACAAAGGCCCAGCAAGAAAAAGAGAATGAGACTGAAACTGCTGCTTTGGAAAAGGCGCTAACACACAATATGTGCAGAAGATTTGGGAAACTCCTGCTGATTTAGTTAACAAAAGGAACAGTGAGATTTTCCTTTCCTATACTTGTTTCTGTGCCTTAAAAATTATTTTGTAATCCTTAACAAATATTTAAAGTAAATAATTCCATGTCGCTATTTGTTTAGCACTGATAAATACCTTATTCACATTATGCAACAAATAAAAATAAATAAACTAGAGCATGACCCATACATTGTACAACCCCTTTAAAACATGATGCATCTAGAAATAGTAGAGAGCAATGCGGTGATGTCAGTAAGACTGAGATGGCAAATGTCTGATAAGATCATAGAGGTTAAGTCTATACTGTGGTCAGGCTGCTTCCATAGAATGGGCTGCAATCTGATCTCAGTTCTCAGGAAGGTATATCTGAGGCTACATCCTTTGCACAAAGCCATTACCTTAAGATAAAAAGTCTCAGAGAATCTCATCATAGACACTTAACTGTCAATATTAATTTCTTGTCTACTAGGAGTCAAATCAAAAACATGCTGCTTGTCTGATCCTTGTACATTGTAGGACTGCAGGGACATTTACAACACTGGTCATAATGCCTTGACAAGTTTTTATTACAACATCAAAATCACTTCAAGTGAATTAAATCAATGCACGTGGCTAACAGTTATGTTCATCCTGGACCAAGGAAGTTCTGGGTGCCAACTGTGGTCATCAGTTGACTAAATACTTATCTTCTGTTGACACAACCAGAACAGAAATCAGCTGTAATTCTTTTTCTATTTTCCAAATCTATATATGTTATTTCAGGATAAGGAATAGAAATGTAGGAACTCACACTAACCAGATGTATTTTTCACTCATAATTTTACTGCAAGACGTATTTCATCTGCTGTCAGATAAGTGCTTTAAAATGAAATTACTTGTAAATTCAACTGCAAAGAAAGGGCTTCAAAAATTATTAGACAATTTATCTTGCCCTAAAACCTTCAGTTCTTTAGAAATTTCAGAAGTGCCAGAAGTATTGAAATGCAAAGTAAGCAAAGGAAAATAGTTAGCTGGAGTCTTTGTCTTTCATTTGAAATCAATGTTAGTTTAAATTTCACCAAGAAATTAAATGGTTTGGTTTTAATAGCTGAACGAAGCCCAGAGGCAGATCTCATTTCTTCCAGGTAACCGATACAGTATGTCAGAAGGCAATGGCTTAGACTGTTACATTTCTTTGTGCATCATATTGTTGAGAATTTCCCTATTGCTTTTTATTAGTCTATGAGTCACTTCTGGGACAGCCAGAAACCCTGACCCTAGCTGTACACCCTTACCAGGGTCAGGTCCTATTGTATTTCTTCTCTTTTGAAGGAAATATTCACAAATAGGTAAGGAGCTGTACGTCATTTCAATAGAACGTGGTCTGGGTTGTCAGGGGAAGAAGGATTGGACACAGCATGAGACATCAAACTCTTCTTCAAGTGCAGGTGTCTTTAAATGTATCTCTTCTACTTGTTGCCCATATATATTTGGTAATTTTGCCACACTTAAATATGGCAGCAAGAAGTAGCTAATACACCTCTAATTGTGTTTAGTTGATCAATGTTTACCGAGAGCAAATTTTAGACTCTTTTGATATTAATTGGCTGGCAGCATAAAGTGGATGAGAGCTAAAGTGCAAGGCCCTGGCATGATGCAGAATATAAGTGATCTCTTATTACTCAGTTAAGTAATAATGTCTAGCATGATGTCAGTGCTATACTTAAGGCACTAGATTTTTAAGTGAAGACAAAGATGAAATATACACTGTCTTACAACCTGTCTTGGTAGACTTGCACACTGTGGCTATGATCTGACTTACTGTAATAAGAGACCTGTTATATATATAATTTTAAATAATTAAGCATTGAATTAACTTCTGAATAGGCAAAATTGTAATGTCTGCCTTTCCAAGACAAAGAACTGATAGCACTGCTAGAGGGAGAAAGCCTATTCAAGTCCCAGCAGAAATGGACTTGAACTCAGGAAATCATTAAGTGAAACGGTAAATGGAAATTACTCAATAGCTGAGCTGCTGAAAATGGACATTAAAAAGAAACAGGGAATTTTTTTCCTTTTTTATTTTTCCCCTTTCCTCTTGAGGGTGGCTGAGCAAGAAGGTTGTTTATGCAGAGACATTGGCATGGGTCATCCTGAGAGAGATGTGAGCTCCTTCCTACTCATAATATATAGCGTGCTCTGGAACAGTGGAAAACAGAGTCATACATTTTTGTATAGATATATGACTTTCACTGACAACAGACACAGACAAGAGAGGAAAAACATTAAAGCCTTAACATAAAAATTCTAGGTAATTTTTCATTCTCTGACATAACCTTTCTTCCAAATTTTTCACATTTCAGAATGCATCTGCAATTTAAACACAGTGACAAGGATGATGTGATAACCAAAAAAGCTCCACTGTTGCTCTGATTAACTCTCCTGTATGATATATAAAGCAAATGCATGTTCAACTTAACTGGGACACATTCTTAGAAAAGGCTTAATTTACAGCTCTAAAATGCTGTTTTCCTTGGAAAATGTCATTCTTTATTTTGGACACATTTTTTAAGAAATATTTATTCTTATTCAGTGTGGAGATGCTAACCACGCAGTTTTTCAGGCATGTGACCATAAACTAACACTGTGTATATCAAGAGACCTCTCACTTTTCTGCAGTAGCGAATGTGTAATAAACAGTACTAAAGAGCCAGCTGAAGAGGGGAGGGTTCTTGTGATTTTTCATTTACTGCTTTCATCCTTCCTGGCTTTGCTAGATTTCTTGACAAATTAATTCAGTGTCCGTTATTCCTTACAGACTTCAGATAGAATCATAGAATCATAGAATCACAGGGTTGGAAAAGACCCACCGGATCATCGAGTCCAACCATTCCTAACACTCCCTAAACCATGCCCCTCAACACTTCATCCACCCATTCCTTAAACACCTCCAGGGGAGGTGACTCGACCACCTCCCTGGGCAGCCTCTGCCAGTGCCTGATGACTCTGTGAAAAAAATTTTTTCTGATATCCAGCCTGAACCTCCCCTGGCAGAGCTTCAGGCCATTCCCTCTTGTCCTGTCCTCTGTCACTTGGGAGAAGAGCTCAGCTCCCTCCTCTTCACAACCTCCTTTCAGGTAGTTGTAGAGAGTAGTATGGTCCCTTCAGCCTCCTCTTCTCCAATACTCCAGACACTTCTACTTTATTTTGTACCCATTCCAATGAAGCTCAGAACTGTCCTAGAAGTCTTTTTCCTTTTTTTTTTGCATAAAGTTTGCGTTTTCTGGTATCCATATAAAAAAACCATATTATATGTTATCTTAATGATAAGTTAAGTGTTTTCTTGTTTTTGTTTACAAGATAGAGATCTAGTTAATGCCTCCTGTCCTCTCACAGACAGGAGTGAGAATCACATCTCCCCGGAGAAGCGATCATTGAGAGATGCTATTTTCCTGGCCCCACGTCGAAACCAAGAACAGAAAAGAGATATCCATTTCTATTAATTCCCAGACCTCCCTTCCCAGATGACCATGTTGGCATGGAATCATTTCAATCACCAAAGCTCTCAAACATCAACCGCAAATTTTACTAGATCAGTTGCTTGGGGAAACAAGTCTAAAATAATATGGTGCACACTAGAAGGAAGTTCAGCAGGCCCCTTTGGGCCTAAAGCATGGCAGAGTGATGCCAGGGCAGAGCTGGAAGGGAAGTCCAGCATTATGGGACTTGTCAAGTTGCACAGAAGCAGCTCAAAACTTGAACACCCCTTAAGGAAATGCTCTTTTGCCTAATATGACACAGAGTTCATTCCTTCCCGTCCACTTCCGATTCCATCAGTCATGCCTCAGATTAAGGAACAGGAAGAAATTTGTCTTGTATTGAACTCCCGCAGCAAATAAGAAATTATATTGTAGTTAAACAAAACAAAATCTGAGCTGGAATAATAGGAAAATTAATACGAAGAAAAACCACAGGATTAAAGAATGATGCAATTTGTACCTAGAATGAAAAATCTTGGGCATCTATCATATGATATGCTATATTGTATGAAAAAAAAATCTATGACAGTGAAATGACAGAGGGAAACTATCAAATGTACAAAAGTTAGAAGAGTGATGGCAATATTGTTTCAAGTTTATACATTTCTACATTTCTTCTATTAACATGTGTTTATTTTTATATTTATAAAGATATATATGTGCACACACATAGGCATATCTATACTTTAATGGGAGATTTCCAGGTACAAAATCTCCAGCATGGCACATTCTTGTCAGTCTCTGTGTCAGCCCCGAAAATTCGACCAGGGAAAAGTCATATCTTATCTAAAAGCAAGATGGCCGCAAAGAAATAACATCAGGAATTAAATACATCAGTAGAACGGATTGAATGGTAACTCACCTCCTAAAGAATAGTACTGACAGAATATTTAATCACAATTAATTATAATCTATCATTTCAAAGAAAGTTATAACTACATATATTATCCAAACAGATGTTTACTACTGTGTGAAAAATAAAATTTCTACCATATAGGAATATCAGTTTTAACAAGCTCTCATGAACAGCAGAAAATACAGTTGTGAAAGAACACCAAAACGACATTTTGTGCCATATCCAAGTATCACCCACGAACTTTTCAGCTGCAAGAGGCAGAGGGAAGAGTCTCCTAATGTTCTTTTCTCCTACTCCCCTTGAAATTAGCATCAGTTTTCATATAAAGCCAGACAAATTAAATGATCTGTGACAGTATTTATTATTGAACATCCAAACGGATTAAGTTTCATATATTTAACAATGTATTGAATTTGCCTGAAGAAAAACATGAAACCAATAATCTACTAGATTATATTTTATGACACCATACGTAATGTCATCAAAGTGGTTGAATAGCAGACTCTGAAATATACAATCTCAGTGCAGCAAAAGCGCCATATTCATACTTTCAACATCAAATGCTGGCTATAGAATTTAGGACTTAGAATTAAAATTGAGCACTTTCTAACCTGAAATCAGCCCTCTAAACCTTTCCTAATAAATTGAATACAAGATGTCTTAACATAAATTTACTTAGTCACTTCTCAAACAAGTCACTAAGAAAAATATAGCAGCATCTTGGAAACAGTGAGGAGTAAAGCTAAATAACAAATATTTTTATTTGGATGAAAACAACTTTCCCACAGACAAGTAACCACAAACAATATAAGATGTCCAACAAACTCCTGTAAGCTGTGGGCTGTTCAATCAGTTGGAGGAAGAAGCTTAGTCCCAAAACAAAGAGCAGATATCATATTTCCTATTTTTGGCACAAACAACTGTACCTTGTTATTAGACACATGCCAAAAAAATTCATTCTCTCTGCCAATTGCATATGGTTCTTTGTTACACACACACGCATAAGAATTATGTTCTACATACAGCTGTTTACTTTTGTGGTTTTAATTTGTCTTTTGTCCTATAGGTGACAGACTTCTCTGTGCTCCAGAGCCATTCTGCAGTAATACAGGAGAATGAAAATGTCAACAGCAAAGCCTGTGTAGGGGAACTAACTGCAATAAAATGTTTATTGTTTTTTCAGTCAAGCTGAAATTAGTCTCTTACTCCTTGTTTGCAACACTTATTAGCTACTATTGACATTACAAAATGTTTCCTTCTGAACAAAAAGGTCATTTTTTCAAAATATATATATTCTTAAAAGGATTTAAGTACAACATTGGCCCAAATACTCCTTTTGTCTGTTAGCTTAGCTAATATATCTAAATACTGCAGCACAACCACTTCAAAGGCAGGATTACATTTATCCAACCTAAACCTGAACTTCTTATTCCAATGAATAGAAGGCCAACATATACCCAGGGATATGAAACAACTATCCTGTCTGCAATCCATTTAGTCCATTTGCTTATGCTTTTCCTTTGTAGTTTCAAATTATATTTTTACTCCCTGTGGCATTCCAAGTTACATTAAAAATTTAAATGCAAAACTAATGAAGGAAAGTATTTCTATCTAGAAGAGCTGGTTCTAATCCTTCTCTTCTTCTCTCTTTTTTACTGTCCTTGCAGTGATGAGCCTACAGCAGCACTTCAGATTATTTCCTTAGAAGTCGTTGCAGAAAGTCAGCAGGTGCAATGATAGTTGTGACATCAATCAGCTTCTGAATGCCTGTCTGAAATCTTTATGGTAAGAATTTAGCATAAAAATGTCGACAAAGGTACTCCTGGCAATGAACTAATAGTCTGAATTGCTCTTCACTACACAAATAAATACCGATTGGAAAAATATGCCCTAAGTATTGAATACATAAAATGTTGCAACTCGGTTATTTTTTAGACTCGGCGTTATTGTCATGCAGCTGTGTTTTGTATATTTTTGCTTTATCTTGGGAAATTTCTTAAATGACAGAATTACTGCATCTTATTACTACTATTACTAAAACGGGAGAGAGTAAGTCTTCCCAGACAAATGGCTAAAATATGTAAATACATTATTGCCCTCTTATTATAATTGCACAAATTGCCAAGCAATTGGGAATATATCAATAAGTAATAGCTCGACTACAGCATGTGACAGAACAAAAGGGCACAGACAAGGGCAACAAAGCTGTTGAAGGGAAGAACAAACCTTATGAGGAGCGGTTGAGGCAACTGGAGTTTTTTAGCCTGAAGAAGGCAAGTCTGAGGGGAGACCTTATTGCTCTCTACAACCACCTGTAAGGAGATTTTAGCAAGATGGGCGTTGGTTTCTTCACCCAAGTGACAGGAAATGGGACAGGAGGAAATGGCCTTAAGTAGCACCAGCAGATGTTCAGATAGACATTCGGAAAAAATTCTCCACCAAAAATGTTATTCGGCACCGGGAGAGGCTGCCCAGAGAGGTGGTTGAGTCATCACCCTTGTAGGTATTTAAAAGAGAAGTAGACAAAGTCCTCAGGGCTATGATTTAGTAGCGGACAGGTAAAGTTGGACTTGATGGTCTCAAAAGTCTTTTCAAACCAGGTGATTTTATGGTTCTAAAAAAGACACAGAAACAAACCCTTCATGACTCCAATGAGATTGAATCTTCACAGGACGTATGTGCAACAGTTTCCTGCTATGCTAGAGAATCCTATTTGAAGTACTTATTGCCTTTTTGACTCAGATCATGTTAAGTAACAGTTTAATACTTTATACATTTTCTGTCATGACTATAACCAGAACTTTGATAGTATCAGTTTTCTAATTGGACTTTCCCACCTCAATCTTCTATGTCCTAAAATAGTAGAGTTTGTGAAGAATAAGATAGTAAGCCCTGCAATATCAGTGTTCTCAAAAACAGTCTAGTCTCTGGTTTTCAATATGTCTGTCTTGACAATTTAACAATGAAAATAAAAGAGAAAATCACTGACAATGACATTCATTAGTTCTATTGAAAATTTCCCTCTGAAAGAAAAGGTATTTTGCCAGAACTGAGAATCATAGTTACGTATTATATCAACTGCAATTTTCCTCTTCACATAAAAGGGAAATTGAAGTTGTCCCATTATCAAAGCTGGTCTTGAACAGCACTGCTGAAATCCTAAAGCAGATGTCGAACAATAAATCTGTTTTCCTCATGAGAATATTCAAAGTGAATTCTTGTGGGTTATGCTGGCATAGTTTTACTACACTAAAGGAAAAATAGCTTCATCCACAGCTTTGTTCTTCAGAACTCAGAACATTATCAAGTTAATAAGCAGATCTTACTCACATTCAGTTATAAATGTGTGGTCTCTTTATGGAAACAATCATTATGTTGCCAAATTACAGGAAAATGCGTTCACAGTAATTAATATTTGAGAAAAAAACAGTCAAACCAGACAACAAATTTACCATGAATTATGAAATAATCTCTAAACATCAGTTATCTTTTTAATTTCTTATGACAGATATGAAAAATGTGGCTTTATAATAACAATAACCCTTTGAGCATGGAAAAAAGTGTATGGGAGACATTTCTAGTCACTTGGAATAGACTACTAACAGGGAATTGTTATTTTGTAATAATAATAATACTATGTTTTAAGTGTTCTGTAACCTTTCTTTTTCCTAGAATGAGGATTTGGCTCTACAAGGAAGTCCTCTGGCATTTTTGAAAGAAAAACCTCAGATATACACATTTCAAATTTTACAGCTTTGAAATGTAAAGGAGAAAATGTACTTCCTATTTTAACAGAACAAACTCATCTACCTCTGGGTGTTGTAAAGGAATAGAATTCATCAAAATATCACATTTGAATAGTTGAGGGCATAAAAGCACAATTAGACTTTCAGTGTATCCTGAGACTAGTTTTCATTTTTACATATGTTCACATATTAAAAAGACGTAGAGTACAAAACCATATTTATAAATACGCATATTTCTGTGTGAATGACAAATCACATACAATGTAATACTTTACTGGATTTGTAGCTTTTCTTGAAGATGTCATGAGAAATTTTTTTAGCAGGATAGCGTAATTTCTGGTGTTAGAAACAGGAAAAGATATAACTGCAACTAGTTATAACAGCAAATAGTGGCACTTCTGAGTAATTTCACCCCACAAGCTAATGCATTTGCACAGCTCTGTAAAAACTGGTACTGCATTTTGCGTACACCAATTGAGCAGGAAAGCTCAAAAGATCCCATCAGTTAAGTAAATGTGTATGTTTCTCACAAAGTATATTTTGGTAGTAAGAAAATACTTTGTGTCTATATTACTACAGCAGAAATAAAAAAAAAAAAAAAAAACCTCTCTCTGAGTCTTATGTACCTAGAGCAACAAAAAAGAAAGCAACATCCCTGTTTTAGTTTACATTAAACTTTTTTGACTATTTAGAAGACTTTTCTCTACAGTAAGAAGGATTTGTATTTGTATATGCAATTGATGGTCTTACAGGTCAGATTGTGTCTTTTTTTCTTCTAAGATGAAACAAAAAGATTCTGTCAATAATTTGGAGGCTTTCTTCTGTTTTTGAAGAGTGAAGTAGTTTTCCTCCTCCCCTAAACTGTAATGTGATGACAATTATATTTTAAGTTTTTAAGTTGCCAAGCAAAGAAATTGCCTCCACTTTTGGAAAATGAAAAGGGTATCACTAGCAATGCAATATCAGCTTCAAAACCTAATTTATTAGGGGGCTAGAATCTGTATCTCAGTAGTGATTTGTAGAGCCTGGAGTATCAGGCAAGGTGGATACAGAAGTCCCTCATGCTCCACAGCCATGCCTTTTTTTACCATATCAGGATAATTCTCAGAGGGACTGAAATGACAACATAAAAAAGCTCACCTAAAACAAGTCAAACAATGCAACACTTTCTTGGATAATCTTCCTCCAATCTTTTTATGATGTAGGCCCACAAATATGGGGTTTGATAGACATGTGGGTTTGGTTGCACAGGAATCGTTCCAGAAGTTCCAGGGATGCAACTTCACCATTGAAACTAGTGTTTCATAAAGCATTTACCTCCTTTGGACTACAAGTCAGTTTTTCCAAATTACTCCATTAATTCTAAGGAGGCAGCCCAGGAAGATCATGCGTTGCCAAAGTTGGCTTTGAATTATAATTTCAGCAAAAGACTGTATGTTCCAGCAATATCATTTTTAACAAGACCAGCAGTCTTTTTTTTTTTTAAACTGGATAACCTCTAGGAGACCGTTTTTTAATACTTTTGTTTTTAAAAATAACATTAGAAAACAGTAATTATTTCTATTTATTCATATATAGTCACATACAGTTTTCATGTCCTCGTGAATAGCAGTTTATGTATTCATAAGTTTGTGTGGCTATACAACATAAATATAGACATACAGCCTTATTTAAGGGTAATGTACAAACAAGAATATTTCCTGTGATGCTCAACACCCCTGTGTTTTAACAACTATGGTTTTCAGGGCTAATTTCAGAAAGCAGAACCTTGAAGTATCATAATAAAGTCATAATTTCTAGTCTGGTGCACTTATATTCCAGGAAAGCGTACTCAACACACATAATTCCTGTATAAATTGTGTGATATGCGTATCTGTAGCACTGCAGAAATGGCAAAGGCCCAGGTTACTGATTCTTTGCTTCACTGCTTTTAATACAAGTCATCTAACAAGGTAATGAGGTAGACGACAGGAAATTTAGTATTAATTTTGCATGGCCTATTCAGACCTCTTTTTTTTTTATAAGATTTTTTTGTGATTTACCTAAACTAATATCATCTAGTCAAAGACATCACTATCTGGATCTATTTATGCAGAACTATATAACTTACTGCAACACAGAATTTACCACTGCCAATATTATCTGATGCCTACAACAAGACAATAAAATCTTGGCTTTCCAAAGCAAGTGTCTTTTTATGCAATGCTGCAGTTGATTTCCCTTTCTACAACCGATTTTTATTATGTTCCATAGTAAAGCACTTTCAGCAAATTTAAAGATTATCTGCAATATGTATTCTTGGAATAAACCTGCTGTAGTCATACAAGGAGTTCTGTAAACTATTCTTGTAAATGCATCTTACAGTTTAATATCCTCAGATTAAAGACACTATCACAGCATTTTATATGCTGAGGGAGGCAAAATATTTACAACGGGCAAACGACTGATAAACATTGCTTTGAGTTTTGAGAGTATACTCCACATGTACATTGCAGGAAATTGTACTGAATTAAACAAACTTTTTTTTTTCTGAAGACATCTTCATTTGTATCTAGTCTTTATCATAAAAATCTTCCCACTGATATTTTTTCCGGTGTATATCAATGCGAAATAGAACATGTGTGAGTGAGGATAAACAGCCAGAATTCACAGCACATAATTTCCCATTTCACAGCACTACAATAGATAAATACTCATGGCAACTTTTCAGAACAATGGAATATTGCTTGGAGTTTATTTTAAACTTCCTTTCAAGCAGATATTGAAAATGAAAACATTTCCAGATAAGCGTCCTTTGATCTGGGATGACTGTTATTTGCCACAAGAGTGAGTTGCACCATTGATTGGAAAGGCACAAAAGTTGCCAGGAGCTGGACAGTGATACAAAGGGTTTGTTCCCTGTAGTCTAACTATTCTTCAGTATATTGCCTTGTGATGCTAGAAATAGAAATGTCAAGGGAAGCCTCTTGGCCACAGAGATACAGCCTATATTCTCAAGTGGTTTTCTTAACATGGGAACAGCAAGGATTTGTCCTCTGATAAATTGTGAGGGACTGCTGTTCTTCTTTGCTCTATTATTTCCTCTTGTCCAGAACATGGTTCTGTTTCTAAGATTATCCATCTTTAAAAACATACGAAAGGGCTGAGAACCTAGAAATTGTGCACCTGTCTCATCTAGGCTAATAGAACAAACTTCATTATTCCACAAATCTAACTGTTCTTTTACCCAGAGACCATCATAGTTGCAAATATACGTTTACAGAAGAATGTAGGTGTTTTCATCTAGTGAAGTTCCTGCTGTTGTGGAGGGATATGACACTGGCATCACACTGACTTGCCATCTCTCAGTAGCGCTCATAGCTTGTTGTGCCTTTCGGTACTTTGAGCTTAAAAATCCGAAGCTTGTCATAAATGGCATTTTTGAGCTTGAACTGGGTATTTCTGCTGGTTTTTTGAGACTAAAAAAGGGCATCCTCTGAATGTACCCACAGAGAAATGGTAAGATGTACTTGAAGTGCATGCTTCATATCTTCTTCCTTTAGAAAAAAAATTGCATTTTTTTGCATCAAAAAAATTGCATCATTTTAACAATGATGATTGCTTCTTTGCAAGACTGAATTACTCAGAAAACAGGTTTCTTAGGACATTTATTTAGGTATTACATTAATAATTTAGAAAGTTTCCCTCATTGTTCTCTCTTTTTGCCAGAAAGCCAAGCTTTTGCATTTATATTAATTGCAGTGGTGCTGTTTTCTCAGTTACTCAGTTCATTAGCAGTGCAAAAGACGTGAGGCTTTGGTGATATAAATTTTTTAGAGAGGTTCACCTTTCCCAAGGAGCAATGAAAAGGGCAAAGTCATGACATAATTTCCCATTTTATAATGGGGAATTTATTCAAGCATATTTTTGTTACCATTTATCATTGAGGACACCTTACAATTAAATGCCTTCATTTGCACATAAGTAGCCCAGATACCTTTTTAACTCCCATGGAACTCACTTTGGATTTTCTTTCTTTTTTTTTCTTTATTCTTCATTTTCACTTACTGAAATCAGAACTTTTCATGACAACACAGATAACAGTTTTATGCTTGCTAATTTAAATATTTGGTCTTTAATTAACTTCAAGAGTTTTGTCAAAGGTGCAAATCAAAAACAACACTGGGGTAAAGCAAGACTGCAGGATGCAATCTATCCATATAATTTTTCTTTTGAATTCTCAATTCATGGGTTAATTTAAACAGTGGTTTTCCTTTGCATGACTGGTAGAAGATCAGACACTGCTTAGAGCCATGAAGATTTTTACTGGGTGATATAGAACATTTTCAGAATGTAAGAAGTTAATTCCCAGGAAACCAAACAGATTCAGAGACCAATACTTTGGTCAAGTATGATTTCTAAAGAGATACAGAATCATCATATTGATACAAGCTCACCCTCACATCACTGTTTCTCTTTTAAAGCCACTCTCATAGAGTGATTCATTGCATTGCAGCCATTAAAATGATTTTACAAAACTATTTTCCATTATTTTATACATTAATTCTCTGCCTTTAGACCTTTTCTTTAATAATGGTGTGGTTTTTTATGAAAAAAAAAAAGACAGAGAGAGAGAAACCGAAATCTCTCCCCACAGTGATTATTCTCCTTCACCAGTGGTTTGGCTGTGCACAGACATACATGACAAGAAGTGAACAATTGACACATCAATTGTAATGTGAATAGGACACATGTATTTTCTTTTAGTTAGTGGAGAAGTGTGTGAAGACTTCCTAAATAAGAACACATTGGCTGGGACCACAGTGAAAAAATCAACCTTAATAGGGTCCACAACTTCGCAGTCCTTGTCACCCACAGACACCTACAGGTCAGATAGAAGTTAATCTGAATTAGAGTTCAGCAAAAATTGCTGAGGTTCAAGGGCTAGCAATAGATTTCTTCTTTCCCCTTAGCCACCTCCATTGTGCACATATCATAAATCATTCTGTCTTTTTTTCTCCTCTTAAATTGGTTTTCTCCACCCCAGCACTTCTATATCGTATTCAAGCCTTATTTTTGCACCTGTTTCTACCACCACCTATCTGCCTTCACACTGAAACTTATGTTTCATGTTATATATTTATGTCATATCCCAGTTTTTACCCCATGAACTGAGGAAATAGTGTTCCTCTGTGCTCTCAAGAAATGTCAGGAGTTCCCACAACCTATAATGACCCTGGATAGCGGTGGGGTAAGCAAATCCACAAGTATGAATGGCATTGTGCCTCAGGGTTATTGACTGTAATTTTGAAATCTGTAGATGCAATTCTTTTTATAAGAAACCACTTTTCAAATCTTGTGCACATAATTCAAAAGTATTTGCAACAATGGATGTCTTCACAATGCAAGGAAAATAGACAGCCTCTGTTCAACACTGAAACTAATAAGATTATAAATTCATAGTAACATTACTAAAATAAACATCAAATCACTACTTCTGGAGGCTGGGCACTGTGTTGAGATGGTTGACAATATAGAAAGTAAAATTTATCCATTTCTACAAATTCAATTGTCAATATTGAATATACTTCTATTTATTTACAGTAATGTCCTATTTCACATAGGCATGGTCATATGTTTTGTAAATGCTGTAGATATATGATGTATGATATTTGTAAATGATGTTTGTAAATCATACTAATGTTTATTCTGCCTTTTTAATAAGCTCGAGCGCATAATAAATAAATAAATAAAACTCCCAAATCAGATAGGAGTCTGATTAACAAGAAAACTACTATTTCTGAAAGAAAACTGAGCCAGGTGGACTGTTAGGAGGATGGGAAAAGAGTGGCTTTGCACAGTGAGCAGTAGCAGAGGCACTGGAGGTTCACCCCACAAAGCCATAAGTTTTCCTCTGGGAAAGTGGAAGGGCTTTTATAATCAAATTTCCTGACCAACTGCATGCTGTTCTGCATATTCCAGTCCCTCCTGGGTCCAAGTCACTGCCCTAGACCAGTAAAATACTGCACTCCCTTCCTAGAGTGAGGCTGCAGAAAGCAAACAAACCCACCATTACCCACATAAACCAAAAGTAACACGGGGGGCTCAGTCCAGATGCTTCTCCCAGGGAACCAATTGAAAAAATTAAGACTCACCTCTTCTTGCCCTTCTGCTTCCTTTGTGTTGTCCTACCACAAATGTATTTCCTGACTTTCTCCCACTCTGTTCCTTTACAAGGAATGACATTTCTATTCTCCTAACACAACAATTTCTTAAGTCTATGTTCAATATCCACATCTTTCACAGCATTAACTGCAAGAAGAAACTTACATCCACAAAACTCTGCAGAGCATGGCATTTTTAACAAACTGCAACAGTCTGGCATTTGTGTCATATGTATATGGTGCAACTTAAGAGAACTTATCACCCTTGTTTTTCTAATGCTTAAAGATGTTTTTCTTCCCTTTCATTTCTGATTGTGTTGAATCTATAGATGGGCCCACTTTTTTGCATTTATATATGCTTAAAAATGTTGCATAGAAACACTAGTATTGTTTTGCTCCAATAAGACCAAAACTAAACCCTTAACTTTTAAAATAAAATTATTTTGTAGTTTCAAGTGATGTCAGTAAGTTTGTTTTCTGTTTAGGTGGAACATTCAGTTAAAATATACACATCCAAATGCTCGTGTTGATCTATTTCAACATGATCAATAGACACTTATCTTCTTTCTCTTTTCTTGTAATTTAAAATCCTTTTTAGTTATTATATAGATAAAATCACATTAAATTAACTAGTCCTTACCATTTACTTTTAGAGATGCAGATGAAAATAAACAGCCTCATTTATTTTTCTTGCATAACTTAGTTATGAAAGAATCCATAAGATTCTATAGCTCTCTAGAAATCATACTGAATTCATATCAATTTGTATTTCTAGACTTTGTGAAATGCATTAAATTGTTTGTGCGAAAACCATTCTGAGTTATTCCAATAAATAAATAAAGTGAAATTTTTAGTGTGTTTCCCTAAGTTAAGCTAACTTTTTTGACACTGTGAAAAGGTAAGGAGAAAGTAAGAGGAAAACATCAGTGAGAAAAATAAATTCCAATGAGAAGCACAGAGTTTTCAGCTGTGGACTGTAATATGATATTGTAATTCAAACAAAAGGAAAGGAATTTTCATGTAGGTGTAGGCAAACAGTAGCAATGCTGTGACTTGGTCTTTTTTGTTTCACATGGGAAAGGAATATCAGTAGAGCATATACAGGCATCTGAATCTACTTACTAACATAAATAAACACAAGGTATAAAGAAAAATGTCTTTTCACTAGATTACTTTTCACAGAAAACAGTAACAGCTCTGTTAATGTAATCTTTTAAGATTCTGATTTACACTTGATATTATAAGAACATTTAAAGTATTACATTTTATACCTCATTAACAATAGAAAGGGATAAATTTTAAATTTGCATTTGGCTGAATGTAATGATCCAATTTGAAGCAACCCTAGCACAAGTGCCATTTGTATTCCCTTCCTCTCAGAAAGACAACTAAATGTAGATGTTCTTATTACATCAAACTTGGGCCAAATCTGTAGCTGGCCTAACCCAGAAAATTGCCTTTAACTTGAAGACACAACCTCAGATTACAACAGAGAAAATTCAGTTCCAAAACATGTTTGATACAAGAACTTTTGGGAAAACTAGAGTGGAACTTTAAAAAAAAAGAAAAAGAATTTTTAAAAAAGGACACTCACTAATTGTTAATTCCACATAAAAGAGAAATGTGGCCAGGTATCTTTTCAGGTCCCCATGTGCAAAATCTTTTATTTTTCTACAACTTCTTTTGAAGAAGAAGAAAATAATTCTCATTTCAATACTGACTGTTCTTGGTACAGTTATTTTGTTTCAGGAATTCTATTTGCCTCTTTTCTGGTTTTTTTCTCTCAGAGAACAACAATTTCTGAAGAAAGCTAATATTTTCATACTAAAAAAGAAGTTAAAAATGTCTACAATTTGAGATTAGATTTATTTTCAATAACTTGATCTTTTTGTTTTCTGTTAGGAAAATATTAAAATAATGAGAATAATACTTTTATTATACGTCCCCTTTTTTTTAACCGTTTTTTCTAATGTGGAGAAAAGATGTCATAAAAGAAAGAAAAGTGGAGATTCAAATCAGATTTTTAAAAGGAGTTTAAAGAACTGCTTTTAAAACAAGGTATTTGATATATTGGTTGAAAAAAATGCAATAAAACATAAAAACAAACCTGGTTTGAGCTATATCATGATGCCAGAAAACAGGCAGTTGAAGATAGCCTCTTCACCGCAATAATATGCTAAAAACAGTTACAAGAGTTGCATAAAAAGAAAGTTCAGTATGATGTTAAATACCTGCTTTTTTGTTGTCCTCTACTGAGCAAATTTTATTTCCTCTAAGGATGAAATTACAGTTTTGTCTGCAAAGTTACCGTGCAATTCAACTTATTGAGAGGATTTGGCAGTGCGACTCTTAGTATTAATATCCCACAGTAGTAAAAGCAGAAAGGAGTTTCAAGATTCAGGATAAAAGCTGTGCAAAGAAACATATCTCTCTTAACAAGCGTCATTCATTCACTGATTTTGCTTTTTTTGCATTGCTGTATATTACTTCTTGTAGTTACATGAATCTGAGAATTGTGTTGTATGTTGCATCTTTTCCATTTCTGAGAAACTTCACACCTAAGCTAATATACCACATTTGCTAAAAGCGAGATGCTTCCCTCAATAGGTCCTGGATACACCAGAAAACACTTCAAAATCAACAGATATACATCTGTCACCAGTGTGTCTTTATTGAGCATTTCTGATCCAACTCCATGTTGCAGTAACACAGCGTCATATCCCAGTCCAAGTCCTCTACTACTCCAAAAACTTAATGAAATATAAGACCAGTGCTGTGAGTCCTAACTGAGGATAAAGACCTTTGTACAGTTACCAAAAGGTTTGTTTCAGCCCAGGTTGTTCCACTTCCTTCCATCTTTTCTTTAGGTATTAGAATCTTCCTCTCTATCTCTTTTCTTGAGCAAATGCAAGATTGTTTCTGATTTTCCATTTCTCCTTCCTAGTAAGGAGATTTTCCTCAGGAGGCCAGAGTATGTCATTGTTAGGTTTTGAGTTGGTAATGACCCTCTCCAATGTAGAGTACGTGGTAATGTTACTCCCCACTTGAAGTCAGTTGATTGACTTTCAGACATTGTTTCTCAGAGATTAATGCAACCTGACCATCCTCACAACAAAGTCAGAAGGGCACTTGGCCCTTCCTACCTCCATTTCTACTCAATATTTGTTTCTGGAGAATGATCTATCATATGTCACTCAAGCCCAAATAATATCCACGTCATCTAATAATCATAGAAGTAAAGTAGGTAACTGCTTATGTAAAACAATCCACACAAAAAATTTCACTTGTGTCTTTTTTTCACTTTCTGTCATTTTAAACATATTTCTTGATTCAGGCATGTATCTACCTTTACCAATTTAGCACTTCAACAAAATGTCACAACATATAAGCAGTACTCTAAGACTATAACTGAATCTTCACTGTACTCTTCAGCAACAGAATCAGAGTTAAGGTCACCTGTAGAGAGGTCTCAAACTGACATTTCCAAAATGGCATTGCATGAATAAGTACTATGAAAAAATAAACAGAAGAGGCAGAATGGAAGGAGAGAAAGGGATTAGCAAATGAATATGAGAAAGGAGAAGGAAATCAAAAGAGGGACAAACACCTTATTAATAGTCTCCATGCACTGAGGAAGAGTTGCTTGATCATTCAATTCCCAGCTTTTCACTCGCAGATCTTTTTCAAGTAGGCTGCTCCTACCTGTCAAAAGCGCATTCTGCCAAAATAAGAGAATGCAGAAACCTTTTATTTTTGTTTTTGTGAGAACACGTTCCCTCCCCATCAGTCTCTCACTTGCATTCAGAAATTCTAAATGTCTTGGATGCTTTGGTTCAGGGTTTAGAATTTAGTCATCAAGAAATACAGAAAATGTTAGATATTTTCATGTCTGACAGGGCTTTTAGGATCAACCAACAATTATTGATGATGCAACATTTTATTTATACTTTTACTTTACTGGAAAAAGAATTAATCTTTCTTTACTCTCCTAGTAGGGCTTGTAACATATTAAAGATTTGACTTCAAAACTAGGACGAAAGAAGGATATTGCCATGACAGGTGATACTATATCTCTGCAGTTGCCAGACTATAACATTCATTTCACAATGGGTGAAGAACTGCGAATTTCCTGCTGAAGCATTCACCACGTCATATTTGAATTAATATAAAAAAATAATACGTATATTAGAAAGTGTTTAAAGCATGGCTGATAACCTGCCATCATGCAAGATGCATTTAGAGCTCGCATCTAGCATCCAATTGTATGCTGCAGAATGACTTGATTACATTCTATCGTGGATATGAACCTATAAAATCTTGGTTTATCAGCAATTTAAAATTAATTCAATGATCTCAAATATCTTTTCCAACCAAACACTTCTGTGATTCTAAAGCTGCAAAAATGCTATTAACACTTAATTATCAATTGATTACTAAAGTAATTAAAAATGATTCAATGTGTTATAATCAAAATAATCAACGACTTAATGAGATTCAAAAATAACAAGATTCACTCCTGTAACAAGTGTATATGGAAGCACAGAGATATAGGGATATGTGTGTACACAGACATATATCAATATTTAAGCATTAAGTGTAAGAGAAGTACACTTCATGACAGATAGAGGCTAGCCTGAAAATTTCCCTCTCAAGATTTGTGAGAATACTTAAGTTCAATGCACCAACATTTCCAACAGGTGATGGGCAGATCTCAAGAAATCCAAACAATTCCTGTTAGCAAACGAGGTTGCACACTACATATGGGAGATGTCTGAACTCAGGAGGAGATTACTAGTCTAAGCCTGCTGAGATCCAGCAGAGCTCAAAGGTCATTCTAAGTGATTGCATACTTATAGGCTTTTGAGATAATTTATTTTCATCAGATGTTTGAATATTTACTTTGATATTTTAATATTCAGTTTAGCTGCACTTGAAAAATTCCGTACTGGTGGAACTTTCCACTAGTTGTATAGATCACCTCTCCAGGGCCACAATCCGAGTAACAGGTGTCCAGAGGAGAAAACAATGGCCAACTCCTTTCTCAGGCAATGACAGGGTCTCTTCCCAGGTACACAGAACCCAACAGCACCGAGGGAGTTCCCAAGTGTTCTGCATCACTGCATTGTAACAATGGATATTTTCTCCCCAGTGTGCCTTATTGAGGTGACTATCAGCCCCCTTCTTGAGAAGATAAAGGAGTTTCTTTTCCAAAAACCATAGTTACAGGTAGGCCGACCGTCTTCCTTGGACGAATTCTCCCTATCAAAATTGTGTTCCAATGGATCAGTTAATAGCCAAAATTAAGGTCTGCATGCTAGCAAGGTGGGAAGAAATCCTACTACCAAACAGTTTCTACTACAAAAAGCTTCTGGAGCACAGATGATGCAGAAGACATCATATCCTGTAAATAATAGAATTTCAGCTTTGAATATAGTGATTTGTGTAGGTATCGGTATGTTCTTCACGTTCCACCATTCTTTAATTGAGTTTTTTTTAACAGAGAACACTATCCTGCGCTTTTTGTTGGAACAGCTCCAGAAGAGAGCTACAATAATGATCAGTGATACAAAGAGGGGGAATGGCTAACAATTGGAGAGGGGTAGATTTAGACTAGCCATAAGGAGGAATTTCTTCACAATGAGAGTAGTGAGGCACTGATACAGGTTGCCCAGGGAAGCTGTGGCTGCCCCATCCCTGGAGGTGTTCAAGGCCTGGTTGGATGGGACTTTGGGCAGCCTGATCCAGTGGGAGGTGTCCCTCGCGTCACACGGGGTTGGAACTAGATGATTTTTAAGGTCCTTTTCAAAACATACCATTCTATGAATCAATGATTCCATGATTCTATGATTCTATGACTGTTTTGCATATACACATGTACTTATGTAAGTACACCATTGCCAAAAACTGTGTTTTCCCTGAACAAAAAACATAGGCACTGAACATAGGCACTTACGGCTGAAAAGCAACACTCCAGGTCATTCTTGGTTTTACTTCAACACTTCACAAATTTTACAAGTACTTGCTATCCTGACTTTCTCATCTTAGTTTAAACTGGCCTATGAGATTAGAAGTTTTGAGGAGTAAAGCAAGAAAAAGGTCTGAATAAGCTTTATTTACTTAGGAAACCGAGATTTTTGGTGCCCACTTTGTACTGCATCTAGTGCACAGGAGCTCGTTTATTAATGTTTAGTGTAAGAACTAACAATCCTTGTAAATACATGCGCTATAAAAGAGTAAAGGATTATCACTGTTAGGTATCTTATGTTTTACTGTACAAGAGATATAAACCAAGCTTTAAATAACCATTATTACTTTATGCTTTATGTTAATTTTCGATTCTGCTGCAGTTTCTAATTTTGTTTTCGTTTTCTATAGAAGATGACAGAAAATATATAAGGCTGCCTACATTTCCCTTCAAATGTACAAAAATACACTGGTTTAGACTGTCTTTAATTCATTTCTGTGTAAAATTTGAACTTTGTTTTGTAAAACATGATTTAGATCAGAATTTGAGGGTCGTGGGGAAGAAGGACACAAGCAGATGAAAAGGCTAATGGAACAAAACCCACTTTCATTTTTATTCAAACACTGTTTACAGAGTGACATGAAATATTGGACCTTGTCCTGAGAAAGTGGAAGATTATTGCGATGGAACAATATACCTGTACAGCTGTAGTACATGTTTTGGAACAGATGTGAAGTCGGCTTATGAAGAGAAAGAGAAATGGAGAAAGGGGTTATTTAGCACTTCCATGCTCCCGTGTCCTAAGTTTTCTCTTGGGATACAGAGACATACATCAAGGCAGTTGCCTGTTTAACCTTTTCTGAGCTGTGCTAACAGGAGAGACAGAGAGAAGCTTCATCATGCTATTCCATATGGACTAAATAATGAAGCATCACAGAGCGATGATGAAGCATCAGTGCAGCAATAAAGTTGGCTCTGGGATGGCAGAAATCCTTTGATGTCACTGTTTTCCTTTCCACTCCTTTTGCTGTGTGAAAATATGGTAGTACCTGTATATTGTAGACAAGTTATTCATTACAGCAAAACTTTGACCATCATTACCTTGCCAACACGCTTACTGCTGTGTACAAAACACTGCCTTACTGCACTCAGGGGTGTTACTCAGATGAGTAAAGGCTGTAACATCAAGTTACTAGCCTCAGAGCTTTTAGCTCTCATGCTATGGAACAGTCTAGGTGCACTAAGACACAAGATGTTCCTCTAATTCCACAATAAGAAGTGTCTTTTGAAGAGGAACACCATTCTTCTGGCACTTACTGAAATGTAAAAATGAAAGCTATTCAGTGGCTTCTGTGCCAAAATCCTATTTTATTCTGCATACTAAATAAGTAGTTTTAAATCATTGCCCTTTGTGCTCAGCACGTGTCAAAATAAGACTTAAAGAGATAAGGTAGCTGACAAGAGGGCATCGTCATGAAGAAAAGAGGAATGGAGATTCTGGACCGAAAATAATACTGAACTCTTTGCTTACAAAGCAGTCTGGACTCATGTAACTTGTTTTTAGTGATGTTAGGGTATGCACATAGAGCCAGATTTGTAAAGTAATTTAAATACTTAAAGATTTGTACTGTTTCTTAACTAGGTTTTCTGGAGCACCCGTCTCAATCTTACTTACAGATAATCTTTTGAAAAATTTTCAGCAGGCATGTATCTTCATCCAGTTTAAAAGTTCAGTCCCAGTTTTGTATTTCAAGGATTTGACACTGCATTAAGATGATTTTTTTAATTCTTTCTTTGTGATCTTGAGCCCCCTTTATGAGCAGGCTTCAGATGCACTCTGAAGACATTGGTTACATGTGTTTTTCTTTTTCAAGTAATTTACTGTCTGAAGCCTGAGAATAACTCTGGAAGTAATTTTCCATAACTACAAATCACTTTCCCATTTAAAACAACAGGGAGTGAAATGCTGTTATTTCAAATTGAAATCTAACTACCCAGAGCAGCCGTATCATAAAAACCAACCATAAAAGCCTCCTGACCTCCACCACCAGGACCATCATTTGCTAATATTAGTTTTGCCACAGATTCTGAAGGCAGGTATACCCAACTCCCCGGACCTCTTTTTTCCCCTTCTTCACACCCAACACTCAACAGATTTCATGTAATGTGTAGGTGTTCTCTACCAAGCTTAGTGGAGAGAGCAATACGCTAAAGGAAAATGTCAAGTGACTGATGCTGCTTCAAGTCCATACTGTCACAAAGAGAGCTCTATGGTTCTATGAATAAATTTCATAGGCATGTCTCTCCTGTTTATGTTTAATTCTATACTGAGATAATTTAGTGTAACAATACTGGTAGTTAGGATTTCTACATTGACCAAATTTGACTGCTACCTGTAATACCTGTATATAAAATATTTCTAGTAATTTTTGTGATATATGAATAAACCGAAGAAGAAATGTCAAGCTACAGTATGTTTTTCATCTTTATTTTTATTGCTGCCCCTACAACTGAAGTGCTGAATTCCTTTTAACTTTACAAAACAGTGAGACGATCCAGAACGAGGTATTTTCTTTCTGCAGTATCTTACTTGGAGCTGTGATGTGCACAGGCTGTGTATTCCCTTCTGCAGCATCCTCAGGCAAATAATCATTAGGCAAACTGAATTTATTGCTTAATTTCAAGGCAAGTCAATTGAACATCAGTACTGCTGAATACTCCTGTACCGTTACGGTAGGTTTAACATGTTTGTCTATGTCATCATTCTCTTTTAGGAGCCAACTTCCTAGTCCAGGCTAAAAATCCTATGAGGCATTGCAGAAACTCAGGGAAATGGAAGTAGATATCCAAAAGATAGGCATAAACACTTCATGTTTGTTCAGCAAACTTCACTGAAACATCTTAATTTTGAAATGTCAATCCCTCTGCTGATTTGTTTGTTTCTATTAAAAACTTCCTCCAGAGTACCTTCATAATATTAAATTCCATGCAAAATGTTATTTCAAATTTTTCATCACCAAAACCAAATAATAACTTATCTCAAGTGATCAGAAAAATACTCCAGCTTCATTGCAATCCTTCCCAAATCAGTTACTTTATGTCTTTGCCATTTAACAGGAAGGTGATCAAACACAGGGTGTATGCTTTATGGACCTTCTAAACTTTCCACACAACCCTCCTGCACTTAACTTAGAGCGTTTTTCATCCGACCAGCTCAAGCCTCAACAAGCCTATCCGTGCAGAATGCTTTCATACTGCAAAACTATTTTTGGTGGTCTTACTGCTGTGTGAAAGAAAAAGCATGAGCAGTATTACAGTATTACAGCATTATGCCTGTTCTCCAAGATCAGTGAGCACTTCTCTAGGGGTGTAACTGTATTTTCAAATGAAAAAAATTCTGTCCCCAAACTTAGGAGCATTTTGCAGAATAAAAGTGAGCCTTGCTGGACTGATAATTCTGGTGCTACTAAGTTTGAAATATTTCATTTAGTGTTGGGATTTATTCTGTTACCCTTTGAATGTGATGAGGATGTTAGGAATTAGAACATTTGTTAGCATTTCCAAAAGATCCAGCTTGAGGCTCAGTTGTATTTCTTGGTCTTGCCAAGTTGTTTTAAAAATCATGAAATGTAATCCTTAAAGATAAAACACATGGAGAAATTAATTTACAGCACCCAGAATACCCCATACAGTCATAGGGTTCACTCACAAATATCCTTTTATCTTATTTCCTTCCGTTGATCACTCATAAAGGAAGGGGCATCGATTCTGAGTTTGGAATGTGCATAACTGTCTGCTAAAGCAACACCCACAGGTTTACGTTCACACCACTTTGGCAGGCAATTCTGTTATTCCAATCTGGACATTCCTCTCTCTAACTTGAGCTTGCTTAGTTATGACTGGAGAAAGCAAAAGAAACAAACATTTGGTAGCCGGGCAGGCAAAAAAATGACTGCCCTGTTTCCAGCAATAGTAGTCTCCTGGCCTGGAAAACCAATGCATCTGGAGTCTGAAAATCCACAAATTTTGAAATCCATTTGTATTTTGACAAGGGCAAATTATGCAAAAGTACGTGTTTGTTTAGTTAACTTAAGAAGCAAATTATTTTCACTAGGCTCCTAGAAACATTTGTGATTTCCAGATGATTTCTCCAAAATTATCTTGTTCTTATTTTTTATAACTTTTTTTTTTCTAGTAGTCTGAAAATTCTAGAAATCTAGGGATTCTGAGTCCTTACTGCCGCAAAATTAATAAATAAGCATACAAATCTCCCCCTAATTATATATATGTATCGAAAGAAAGCTACTCAATTAACCTATTACTGCACCTTCTTATTTTATTGTAGTATTAAAGATCAAGAAAAAATTTTCACCAAATTTTCACCACAGTAACAAAAACATATTTCTTTTAATTTATTCAAATCATGGATGAAGGAGCAGGGTGTAGGTCCCTTCTAACTTAAATTTTCTGTTCTATTCTATTTTCTTCTGTTCTACTCTGTTCTAGACTGCTCATCTGAAAGAGTAACAGGAAACTCAAAAATATAATCAAAGAGAGTGTTAAATTTTGAATATATGAATCTTTCACCAATAAAAAATATGGCAGTTTCAGAAGTGAACTACATCAGCTAGCACTGGTCCAAAATTTCCAAAAGTGAAAGGGGAGATAAGGCTATAAAGGTCCAATAGCTTCATCTCAAAACAAACAAACAAAAAAAATCAAACAAAAATCAGTCACCGTCTCCCCAAATTACTGTTGAAATTCACAGATTCAGACTTGATAGAAAGAAGTACCACATCAATATGAAAAGAAGCAGGACTACTATTTAATTTTTTATTTTATTACCTTAACATTAAACAAATTAAATCATAACCGTCTCTCCCCAGAAATTACTTAGCAAAAATAGATCTAAGGTCATCATTCCCTTCTCAGAAGTCTGTGTAATCTATAAAACTAGTTAAGACATGCCCAAACATATATTGCAAGGTGAAATCTTATAAAGTTATTTCTAAAGAAAAATTATCAGCGAAGGACCTGTGCAATATCAAGGAGAAATTACTAATTTAAACTAATTTATTTTGTCTAAAACCAAAGACATAGTTATACCTAAGCTTTAAAATTACATTGCTTGTGCCTAACTTCTATTTCAGGAACTTAATCTATTAGCACACTACTAAAGAAAGTACTTGCAAAGTTAAACCTTAATATTTAATATCACTATATGTTAATGGATAGGAAAAAATTATAAAACTACAAGTAATCCTTAATGCAATTAAAAAATACCTTGCAGGTAAAAACCAAACTTTATTCTTCTTCAAATGCATTTGTGAAATAACTTTTGACTAGATAATTATCCAACAACCATAAAAATAGAATAGGCTGAAACTAATCTTAAACGACTTTTGAAAGTCTGTTACTCAAAGTTCTTACTGGATTATTTTTCATTCTTGTTCTGCATGCAGGTTAGACAAAAATATAAACAGACTGCAACACACCCTAAATCTAAACTAATACTGAAGCAAATAGTTGAATCTCAATATTAAAATGCTTTACCACAGCTGGGAAAAAATAAATTTACTAAGATACAAAACTGATTTAAAAACAGAATGCATGAGACACTTTGTCCAGGTTGGCTGGCTACCTAGAGGAAATAAAGGTTATATGTTAAAAGGAGAAAAATACTCGAAGAGAAAATATTCTATGAGTCCAATTAGCTGCATGTGACTATAGGTGGAAAACAACAGTGGTGGGAAATGAAATTGAGAACTGAAAAGCACTGTCGACAAAATTTTTCTCTGCTTTTGGTCCATGTACATTTGTTTCGTATACTTTTGGTCCACAAGTCCATATAATGTCGGAAAAACTATCTGGCATAAAAAGAAGAAACAGAAAGTTCATGAGAAAAGTATAAATTAATTGGCAAAAAAAGACAAAGTTCAGGTGATTATAATAGTAATAAGGATATAATCTCATTAAGAAAAAAAGGAAGAAAAAATTGTGCATGTTCAATCAAAGAAGTACAAATTTGCGCCACCACTCAGACTGCCGAACATCTCTGAATACTGAAAAAAGAACAAAATAAAGAATGCATTGTTGTGGTAGAGGTCTGCTGAAGGAGCCCAAATTCAGAAAGACCAGTGGACTGACACTTTCTCTGTAGAACAAGCAGAGTTGCAAGGACATCTAAAATTAATATTCTTTAGTTACTCTATTAGGAAAGAAGTATAGTTCTATAAAGATTGTCCAGAAAACCCTTGGAATGAATATGCAAAATGTATGGCTTAAGGTAGAATGTTTTTAAAAGATAGTTATTTTAAAGGACTTTGGAACACTAGTGAACAAAAAGCTTGATTTCCCTGATCTCTCTATTTAAAAAGCAAAGAAAGAAGAAAGAAGTCCAAAATCCACCAAAACAAAAACAGATATTTGGATGTTTTGGAGCATATGGCAGAGAAGAAAAGCAAGTGAGAAACAGCAGAATTGCTATGATATTTCTTTATTAATAAGTACATTTAATGGGCAAGGATAGGCAATGTGTACAAGATCTTACACAAAATTGAAAAAAGAGACTGTGCCCATAACTGTTTTTATTTAATAAATTATGAAAATCAGCTCTAATCACCTTCAAAGGAGATACTTCCTGAGTTAACACACAGCATCGTATAATGCTGCCAATGTTTAAAGCAATCCAACAGATCATTTTCTGAAGAGCTGTTGGGGATCTCTCTCATTTTTTTTTCATATCTTCTATTGGCAAAAAAATGAGTTACTTTGAGCACCAATCTGATCTTTGGGATCTCTTCACCAAAGCCTCAGTCAGGAACTGAAAAGTTTCCATTGCAGACTTCTCCATTTTCACAAGAAACTTGGTGTTAACTCATTATTCACTCTTGCACACTGACATTTCCCAACTGAGGATAAGGAAATTTGTGTGTTTGAACATGCATCCACTCATAATGAGTGAAGAAATCAAGCCAAAGCCTGCCTTATGGTGACAGGTTAGAACATGTTATATAAACATCTCTTTGTCTCTTCCTTCCAACTCTTGATTCCCAAGCTATAGGGTTAGTCTCAGGAGATTTTGTGTTAGACCTCATCCATTAGAAACCTAATGCGAAAACTACGGTATCTGAATGCAAGAAACTGTTAATTGTAGAAATATTATTTTCACACCTGATGTACTTCTAACTAGAATACATTGTATTTTCATTTTCTAATTGGGACTGACTGCATCCTGTAATGAAGAGAAAGGGTTCTTAGTGTGCTTATAAAGAACTTGGAAACAGCACACTGTGCTTCACTTACTCCTTGTAATTCACTGCACAGAAAATAATAATCAACTGAGCAAGGATGCTCTGATACAAAGTAGGAGCTACCACATTAGTAATTTAGATAAATAACCTGATTTTTATTTTTTCCTCCCATGTTTCTGATATAAGGTGAGAATAACTCATATTCCATCACCATACTGAAAGTTGATATGTTTATTTATTATTTGGGCACTTACTAAACATGCTGCAAGCAAAAACATGTATGCACTTTCTAGTCTGCAAATGCAGACATTAAAGATCTGGCACTGATTTGTGATAGGGATGTACAAATGTCTTCAGTGTGTGAATGAATGAAAGTTTGTCTTTAGGTAGTTTAGGCACAATACTTTGCTGTAAGCAATAGATTCACTTTCTTTAGACTTATTTTTTTCTTCACAAACCACATGAACACTCTCATGATTATCTTGCCTTTATATGCTGCTTACAGACTTGTCTGGCTCAAAATGTTTTTCTAGTTATCCTCACACCAAAAGACTTCATGTTTGGAGCAGAACCCATATGAAATACATCCAAGACATCTATTTCATGCATTCACTGGTCTGGTATTATTGTTCTGCTGTTAGGAGACTCCCTGCTGCCAATCATAGACATGATTAAAGTGAACAACTGCAGTAAGAACCATTCTTTCTTGTTAGGTAGAAGGAATAATTAAATCTACCTGAGTGCACTGAAGCCAAAAAGTGGAGGCTATTGCCATAGGGATGGACTACCTGGTATGACTGATGAGTACCTAAGCTGTATGAGGAAAAGGGTTTCCCTGGTAACAGATTATTAATAAAATGGAGGATTGCAGAATGGACGTTTTTCTGCAGTGTATGCCTATGTGTAAGAGTCACAGGAGAAAGCCAAGAAGTCAGGAAACAGATCTGCCTTTGAGTAGAGTTCTCACTGGAGAAAGTAATTTGGATTTCTAAACAAGAAGCTGTCCTTTATAAAAAAAATCTCCTAAATTTGAAACAGTACTTTGTGTATAGTATTTGTAATAAACAGGATAGGATCAACACAAAACCTGTCCACTGTAAGTTCTTCTACCTCAGAGAAATAAATCAGCACTTAATATGCAGGAGATATTCCCGAAGATGCTATCACAGGTGTAAAGGTTGAAGGAAATGTGGGTTTTGCAAACTGTGATTGCCAAATAAATAAATCAGATGAAAATAAGACAGTTATATTAATTCTTTCCAACATATTGGTCTTATTAATAATAAAACAAAGAGAAGTTATGAAAATAACATTACAGGTGTTTGCATAATTTACTTTAGTAGTAGAACTTTTTAAAAAGTTAATAAAATAGACTTATTTTGATAGTATCATTCGTACTGTAGTAAAACACATAAGGACTAGAAAACTCAACAAAATGTTATATTTATAGATATCATTTCAGTGTGGCAGTTCAATGAGATTAATAGGAACAAAAGCTGTCCTTAGGAACAACACCTCAGATTTCTTCATAATGTGGCTCAGAGACTTGGAAAAAGAGTAAGTTCAAATACTCAATTGCTTAAGTTTCACTGAAACTTTCTCTAACATGCTCAAAGTATAGCAAATAATAGAACAAATGTTACGCTCAACCAGTCCTAACTGTGGAGAAGAGATGACAGCTCAGAGACAACATTTAAGAATGCCTAATAACAGTCTATCTGAAGTATTTCTTCAGCAACTCCGGGGCAGGTTGTCACCTGGGTAAAATTCATCACTAATACAGTTACGACAGGCGCAGTTGGATGGAAAAGATTTAAATAAAAGGGATATGGAATAAGGAGTCTTTGTACTCCTAGGCTTTTGACCTGCGAAATATGTGAAGGCAATAACATTTGTGAGAAAAGCCAAGAAGCCCTTCAAGTCACTGGACATGAGAATTAAAGAAGTCAGAGATGTATGAGGAGATTTAATCTGTTTTCCTTGTGTCTTTTGTAAGGAAGTGCATTGCATTTTCCTGTCTATGTAGGTAGGTTTTTAATGTAAGAATAACAGGGTTACTTCTATGACAGGGTGAATGAAGATGGCATGGCAGATTTATTGACCGCATATTTTGTATTCTGTATTCTCTCATGTTTTCCTACCAAGTGCCTGGATGTATAGCATAAGCATAGCTGGGGCTAGTATTTTCAGCAGAAAGCCAGCGTTTGCAGTCTATTATGAGAACCTGAATAGCATGTGCAAACAAAATAACACCACTTGCTCAAAAGCATGCAAAACCTCTGTAAAGGTATAACAGTAAACTTCATGAAAGAAAAAAAAATAATTTAACAAGATTTTTCTTAAAAAATCTTTTCTATTCTCAACTTTTTTGCTTTTGAGTATCCCTCTTATCAACGTACCAGTGTTTTCTGACATATAGTCTACAAAACAAACATACTTCATTCAGGCAGAGAAATGGGGGCCTGGATTTTCCTTTTTAGCCAGGAATATAGTATAGTCATTAATGTTATTCATCTCTGCAGCTATATTCACTGCTTTTTACAGGCATGGAACAAGTGCTACTAAGTACTGCTCAAATATTCAGGAAGACATTAAAGCCGTGTCTAGAGGGAACTCACCACATTATTTTGAGATTATTTGAGTGATAGAAAGTGGAGCATGATAAAGTATACACAATGTGCTGCCACCCACATGAACTGTGCCCACATTTTTGACTGTATGACAGAAATGCTTCCCTTGGGAGAAAAGTTTGTAAATATCCTGGTAGACACTTTCAGTGAGAAATATCTTCCAAGGAAAACACACACATACACTTACGCATACAATCAAAATTGGACTTATTATTTCTGAATAAAGAAGCAGATTTACTGCCAGATATTAGTAGCTCCCTATGGACGAGGGTTTTAAACTTAATGAAATCTAAATGGGCTACATGTGAGAGAAGTGATCAAAAGAGAGCACAAATAAGCAATCAAGAATTTTGGATTGTTGTCTTACTGCAAGAAGAGTAAAAACTTTTCCGAGCCTTTGAAATTTCGATAATGAGGGACAAAAATCAAGTTGTATGGAAAATCCTGAAATTAAAAGTCAGATATCATTATAGAAAGTTTACTTACTTCTCTTTAAATGTCTCCCTACTTTCACCAGGTCATTTCCAATGCCTTAGACCTTTTATTACTTCTTTTATATTTTTTATTGATTAACTCTCTATCTAATCACATATCTTAGTAAGGAAAGAGTTTTGGTAAAGTCTTGGACAGCAGTGATTAAAGATCACAAAATCATAGAATCACTTGGTTGGAAAAGACTTTTGAGATCATCAAGTCCAATTCTACCTGTCCGCTACTAAATCACATCACTTCATCTACATGCCCTAAATACCTCCTACTCAACCACAATCCTGAGCAGGCTGTTCCAGTGCCCAATAACCCTTTAAGTGAAGAAATGTTTCCTGATGTCTAATCTAAACCTCCCCTGGCTCAACTTGAAGCTATTTCCTCTCATCCTGTCACCTGTCACTTGACAGAAGAGACAAACACCCACCTCACTACAACCTCCTTTAAGGTAGTATAAGAGAGTGATGAAGAATAATATTCGTGTTCTTTCTGTGGTCTTGCTATTGTAACTCTTGCCTTATCAATTCACAGAACAGCTCTTTAAACTAGCTACTGTGAAGGTAGAGAACAGCATTCAGGATTAGGTTTTGCCAGGTGCAAATGAGGCAAGTGACAAAATTCCATTAAGCTCAAAAGAACAACTTTCAGTGTCTTTCCTTTGCCAGATTGCTTAGTTCCTTGTCAGATTACACACCTTTCTTGGTTTATTGAATTCTGTCTTATTATTCATTTTATTAATTTCTTGTATCCCCATGTTGACTGCTACATTTTTGGCCGCCTTCAAACATGTTGTTAAAGTCTTTCATTGAAAGCTACCTTATTACTTATCATAGTATTATCTACAGTAGTTTTACTGCTCTCTTTCTAGAAATTCTTTTGTTACTTTCACATTAATCCCATCAATCAGCAAAAATCCGTCTGATTCTATGGTCTTCCACTTTTGCCCTCCCACTTTCATTTTCACATTTTTCAAATTTCCTGTAGATTGCCACAATGGATGCTGGCTTTTGATCTTTCAAGCTTACCATTACACCTGTCTCCATTATCTCTCTAAGTGTCTAATGCATTTTCTCATTTTTCTTGTACTCTCTACACTTCCCTCTATCCGCATTTCTTGCAGGGAGGTAACTTTGTTCCTTCTACTTTTCTGTTGCTATGGCATCTTCGTCTTCTTAAATATGAAGATGGGAGAGGGAGGGAGCATCTGTCACTCAGTATGTACTATTTTTTTGTTTAAAACATTTTATTCACCTTGATGAGACCAGGGAAAAACATTGTGCGACTTAGGTTGCAGTTTATACACTATGATTAACGAATATAGGACTGTCAAAGAGGAGAGTATACACTCCACCCGTTGACTGAAACATGTTTAAACAAGATGCTCAAGAAAGCACAAAAAAATAAATGTGTTCGTTACAAATGGGATCCAAGAACAATTAACAAAACTGAAAAGAAAAAGACTACATTCATCAGGTAACACACTGTCAGGGAAAAACTCAACCAGTTAATGTCACTGTACATCCTCCAGGATTCTTATCTAAGTTCTTGAGAGTGGAGCATATGACCACAGCGTCAGACACACACTGATACGTCTTGGTTTGTGTATGCAATTTTTTCAACTCCTAGAAAGCATATCTTAGGCTAAGTTGACTGCTGCCTCTTGAACAATGATATGTTCTTTGTGATACTGCCAACATTACTGTAGTAATTAAGCAGCATACTTTCATAGTTTGCTTTTGAAGTGTCTGCTTATGTCCTTGAGGTCAGTTAAT
Source organism: Cuculus canorus (assembly GCF_017976375.1). Lineage (NCBI taxonomy): Eukaryota > Metazoa > Chordata > Aves > Cuculiformes > Cuculidae > Cuculus > Cuculus canorus. The sequence continues at coordinate 61,907,722 of NC_071441.1, forward strand.
GTTATTTTGCTTTGCTTAATTTTTTCACTTCCTGTGTCTTTCTAAATATACCTTTCAAATTTTGGCCTGAAATGACTTAGTCTGATTTCACCATAGAAGTTTGAAACTGTCCCTTAGAAGCTGGAACAATTTGGGGTCACCTTGTGCATGGTGTAGAAAGGAGCAGGAATAAATCTCTCACCTGGTGCACATGTCTTCTAACCACTAGATTTCGTCTTTTTAATGCAATTTCACAAACTTATTTTACGCTTGGTTGTACATTGATACTTTTTGGCTGCAGTTTGGTACTCTAATAGCACTTCTGGAAACCCTAGGACTGGTCACACCTTCTGTTCTGATTCTGCACACAAGGCAAATAAGTGGATATTATATTATTTATGTTTTAAAGACTTCAAATTAGCCCTGCTTCTTTCATCTTCTTCGGCTTCAACCTTTAGAAAATTTTATTCTTAGGATGTTTCTTCTCTTTGGGTCTATGAGAATTTTTCATGTATCTGTGAATGCTTCTATTCATTTCTTCTCACATTCACTATCAAATTCAAAACCCCATTCTCACTGTTGAAAGTCCTATTCATGTTCTTTGTTTCCTGAAAGTTTCTGCCTTTTTTTCCTCCAGCCTTCTCTTAACTTTTGTTACTAAAGCCTCTTATTCTCATCTTTTTCATAGTCTTTTTAATATTTAAAACCCTATTTCACCTTTTTGTATGCTATATTTTCACTATCTGAGTTTATCTCTCTCAACAGTAATCAGATATATTAGTTCTCTTTTCTGACATGCAGTATATTTCTTTTGATAAAATAAGGAAGACTGTTTAAAATGCACAAGTACTAAACTGAAATGTTAATATTGGATACTGAGTTTATAAATAAACATCTGTATCTTTCTTTACATGAGACTCAACATTCTCTTTCTGTAGGAACATAAGTTTTAAATAATATGGAAGAGCAACTCTGTTTGCAGGTTCACAACTACCTGCCACGTACATAGACTGTTAAAAATTACTCCAAAAAATCACACTTTCATTTTCAAGGTAATGAATAACATAGGACCCATGCTGTGATCAAAATTACTCTATTCTTGTATAAAGCTGCTCTGAGTATAAAACTGTGATACTTTTTTTTAAGCTTTATATGTTTGGTAATAAAAAATATTTCCTCTCTGTGTTAATCTGGGCTCTCATCTCATTTGCACAGTTTCTTTGGTCAGTCATGTACGTATGCATTAAATATAATTGTTTTGAATTGTGCTGCTTTGCATATCTATGTAAGTATTTTTTATTGAAATTGTTAACAAGTTTTGAATCTCAAATAATATGATTACACACATTCGTTAAAAGAATTATTACAGAGTGACAGCTACAGTATATTTAATCTCCATCAGAAAATTTCCTGCTCCCATACCTCCCACTACATGTTAATCCTGCTTTCTGCAAACAGCTAAAGATAAGTGAATTCATTACTTTTCTGCAATTTTAGAACCTTTGGGAATTTGTATCTGATCGAAATCATTCTGTCTTCTACAAACTATACTTTAGCTCAGTAGACTGGTAGATCTAATATAATCTAATTAAAGATAAGGCACTCTTTTGTTCAGAGCAATTGCAGCTCACTTTTACCAACTTCTACAGGGCATTGAACCCCTGGTTCACCTTTTCAGTATATAAAACTCTTCTCAACTGACTTTAATGACCAACCTGAAATAACTCAACCTAAAACATCAGTGTTGCAGGGATTAATTTGTTAATGTGTTCAAATGGTCATGAACATGAAGAATCCCTGATGACATACTGTAGATTTTAAATTATAACGGGCGTAAGAAACGTATGTACCAAAAATAGCTTTTTTTATTTTAACAATGTTTTCATTCATGGATCTCTGTTGAACTCTGCTCTGATGACTTTATTTTTGTTGATAGATAGTTTTATGTTTCCCCTACAGTAATGCTCACATTTAGGTCTTAAATCCATTAACTTGTGCTGTTTCAGTCACATTACTATATATTTAGTAGCAAACAAAATGTAACCAGTTGAGCAGCTCTTTTTCCCTCACAGAAATTATATACTGAAGACATGAAGGTGAAGGCTGATGCTCATACAATAAAACAAAATATATTTGTGAAAGCATAAGAAAGGTTTCTTAGCACTTTCACTCACAACTTTGCTCCCAGGGTAGAGATACAGCAATGATGGCTGGCTAATTGGCGGTGTCAGCCGAGAAAGATCAATAATTTTCTTTTATTGTGGCAAGTAACAGACAGACAATTGCCTTCAGATATTCTGCCCAAGAAAAATTCTATTGGTCAAAGTTTTTTTCCACCAAAAGTATCACTGAGAACTTGAACTCATCAAAATAAATCTGGACTTGGGAGAAAATAGTATGCAAATTCACACAAAGAAAGTACATTTTCTTACGTTATTCTCAGGCTGGCAGTCAGAGGCTTGACTTGAGTCTTAATCCCTTTTAGCTGAAAGCTCCTTTAGCTGGGAGCTCATCTGCCAGCACTCTGTCACTCTAGCTATTTCTCATGTCAGCTGGTGATGAACAATTACTGACACATTAATCCTGTATCACTTCCTCACAGACTGACCTTTGCCTGGTTTCAAGAGAATGAGATGAGATATAGCATCTACTTTGGACTACCTGGGAATAATAAAAATAAAAAGACGTTTATGGAACATAAAACATTAAAAAAGATTCTAACCTTTTTGAACATGAATTGTCAATATCAAAAGAGACATTAAAGCATCAATACATTTTATAGTTTACTGAGAAAAGATGGGACTCTGTTCTGAAAATTAAAAGTAGTGAAAGACTAATTTTTAAAAAGGCAATTGCAACTACGTAGGAAGAATCATTCACAGATGCCATTATTTCAGAATTTTCTCCTGCAACTTTACTGTAATTCAGTTACAGGTTTATCACAGAGTTTCTTTTATTCTTAACTATTTATATATTTTGCAACTTTAATAAGCATTTTTGAACCTCAGACAGGAAATTCATCTGTTCAGCTGGCAACCTGGATCTTCCATTGAATTTTCAGATATTCCAAAACTTAGTTCTTCGGGGCGGGATAATTGAAGGTGACTGTAATAAAACTATTATCCAAAAACTGTTATAAGTTTTCAACTTTTTTCATTTTTCTTTGGATTCCAGTGATTAACCAATGAAATCAGATTAAGGTTGTGCTGGTTTTTAAAATGTGATTTCAAAAACTATAGTGCAACATATATTTTATAAAGTAATAGTGCAATATACTGCTGTGACCTTTTCAATATTCGGAAATATGATTAGTGTTCTATTCCTCTCCTTCCAGTGAGGAAGAAGGAGAATAACTAAATGCTCAATATACCTAACTCGATATAAGATCAGTCAACAAAATTAATAGCTCTACCAATACAATTCCAAGTTCTTACTCTGACCTAAAGATAAATGTGAGGAAAAAATGAAAACATTCCTTCCAGGGAAAAAATGTAAACAAAAATGTATTTTGAAGTATTTTGATATATGTGTCAGTATGAGGCATTTAGCAATCTTTCCTCTCTATTGTTATCACTCAGCTACAACCTCAACTGATTTGTAGCTGGCTTAAATTTTAGCACTGCATGATCCTTGGGATTGATTGTTTATGCCAAACAACCAAATTATCAGCTTTAAAGTTTAATACTTGATTTTCAGTAACTGTAAACCCGACAGGACCAAAACCGTCACATACACTGACTGTCAATCTGACCCAGTCAATGTCTAGACTACAAATGCCCACTGAGAGGTTTGTCACTGTGTAGGTTTTGATTTCCCATCAGTGGCCACAGGTAATTTTTTTTCTGGTGAATATTTTGTTCTATTTTTAACTTTTTGATACCAAAGGGAAATCTCACACAAAAATTAGTTAGCTAGCTATTATCAAAAACTTTATTAGTAAGTGGCACCTCCATAGGGTCTGTTTTCACAACGCAAAGAAAATATAATTTCTTTGACTTTAAAAAAGTCATATTTCTGTTTTTTGGAAAACTATATGTGTATTTGTGTGATATTACAGGACAAGTTATAATATTATAAAAATGCTACAACGTTATAATACTCTAATATTTTTCTTTGAAGTAATTAACAACAGACTGAAAGTGCTTTCAAGACTTTCACTTCAGTTGTTAAGGGTTATAAGCATTTATTTAACATGTAAATACATAACTAATATGTTTAAGACCACTACTGTACTTAAAGGTCCAAGTCTATGAGGTCCAATACAAAAATACCCCACAAGACTGACCTGCTACTGATCTCTCAGCTCACAGAGTCAATCTGCAGACTATTCACTCTCTCTTCATGCAGTTTCCCTACATTTCTATTCAAATAACACTTTTTTTTGAGAGAAAAAAAAATAAATAACAAAAGATCTTCATCACAAGAGTCTTAACAGGCCATATAGGCTGGCCTAATGATTTCTTATCCAGGTGAGAAGGAAATAACACTAATAGGCTCACAGCAAATTGCTTGGAGAAAATTTCCTGTGCAATCATCAAGCCAGGCTTGGAGGTATGGGGGATATTATGGGTTAGGATGAGTTGCTTCTTGTTTCACAGCAGAGGAACCTTTTCATCTTAAGTACAATGACATTGAAAGATACTCTGAGAAAATGGTAGCATGATGGAAGGTATAGCAGCACAATGATATACTGCTGCACTAGGGGTTTTATGGTGTTTACAGACACAAGCTATTTTTGATTATTTTGAGATCTTTTCAGTCACACCTTGTGTAAATGTATTAGTGTGACCTGTAGCTTCCCTCTTCCACCCACTCTGCTGCGAGGTGTAGATAAATCTTAGTCAAAGACACAGAGGAAAACTAAGCAGTAAGTCTTGAGGAAGGTAAAAGTATTTAAAACTTGGAAAAGTAAAGGGTCAATTGTTCACATGAATCTAACTTTGATTTAGCTTTTCTTTGTGATATCATAACAGTCTGCATGACAGCAGGGTGGGAAAACATCACTAGTGTCTTGGGCTTGTGTTCAGAATCAGCTACAAAGAAGGATAGTGTAAGGAGAGAAGTTTGTGATCCATGTCTTGAAGAGGATGATTTATTCCTCTCAGAATAAATTGTTCTTTATATATCCTCCTCAAGGCGGATGCAGTTGTATATTGCCTATAATTTCACACTTATCAGAAGATACTTGGGCTTTTAATTTGACATTTGGGAATTCTAGAATTAACAATGAAGACACTTTGCTGAAATATCCCATTAGCCTAGTCCTTTTTGGTTCATTACTTATAATTTAACTAAATTATCATGCTGTGCAAAATGAGGAAAATTATAAGTCCCTGTTATTTTTCTGTTTTAACTCAAAGTTATGTCTTTCTTATATAAAAAAAAACACCAACAAACCCCAACAACATACAGGTTGAAATGTTATAGAATACTGCTTTTAAAACATATTTTTGACCACTTTATCATATGGACTACCATAATAGTTTTTTCACGCACAAGCTGCAAGCTGTGAAATGGAAAAAGACTCAGAATAACTGAATATGAGTAAGGATGAAAATTGTATGTTTACTCCCATACAATTAAGCACAACTCATCTAAACAAACTGTGTTTTCAATTTCATACCATCTATTAGGTCAGGCATTTTCAAAACTATTCAGACCACTGTCTATGAACCACTGGCTACTTACTCACATAACAATGGCACTACACAGTGCTTTGGTTTCAATACGATCAATCTAGCAAGTAGCTGCCAAAGCTCTCTAGCGTTGCATTTACTATTCTCTTTCTGTGGATTATTCTGTGATGCAGGATTCTGTCCTTGCAAAACAATATATTGATGCTTATAAGACAAACAAGGTATTCAGAGGCAGAAATTCTCCTGGAACTGGCTTAGACATAACATGTTGGCTATAAAAGGTACGATGTTGGTAGAAATATTTCTATGCGAGAGTAATGCCTTGCTGTCTCATGTGCAAAATGAAATGCGCATTTTGGCAACTTAAGTCTGCATGATTCATTTCCCTGCGAACAAGTTCTAAACTTCCATGTATGGCTTTCTGTATAACACCCTGAACATACCAAACTTTTAATTCAAACTATATAATTACCAGTATTCCTCTGATGATATGCATTTGATTTGTTATGCAATTTAACTCCATTGAAACACCAGTAAATTTTCACAGAATCACAGAATCATAGGAATCATGGGCTGGAAGAGACCTTAAAGATCATCTAATTCCACCCTTCCTGCCATGGGCAAGAACACCTTCCACTGTAGTAGGCGGTTAAGCACAACATTGCCACTCACCAACTTCCCCGCTACCACTGTTGGGTTTAATTAAAAGAGGGAGAAGAGGAAGAAAGAAAAAAGCAAACAAAACAAGCAATGCAAAAGCTACCACTCAACAACTCCCACAGTCAGACTGATGTTCAGCCAGTTTCTAAGGAAAAGATGGCTAACACATCTAAATACCCAGCCCTTCCCTTTTGCTGCTAAGCATGATGTTACGTGGCATGGGATGTCTCTTTTGTCACTGAGGTCACTTCTCCCAGCTGTGTCTCCTCTGAACCTCTTGCCCACCCCCAGCCCACTCACAGTGGAGGAGAGAGAAAGAGTGACACAGAAGGCCCTGATACCATGCAAGTGATGCCAACATTGATTTGGTCACAAATCTAAAACACAACACCACAGAGGCTGCTGTGAAGAAATTTAACTTCATCCCAGCCAGACCCACCACAGTAAATAATGTTGTTAATATTAAAACAGAAACAGGGCATATATACCTTCCAAAGGTTTAGCAATCATTGTATAGGAAATCCTCAGTGCAATCATTCCCACAGTCTGCTGGTAACAAGTAGCTGTGAACTCCATGAGTCAGCAGAAAATGTTATGAATTTTAGACCACAGTTCAAGAAAATGTCTTTGTTCTGGACCGCATAGTCGAAACATGAGTAGGTGCTCCTCTGACTTATTCTTGTGTTATTCAGGTGTATTTGTGTGGTATGACCATCTTGTTTTGTGGTATACCACCCTAATAGTACCCCTGCATGTAATTGTTTTATATATTATTTAAAAATATTTTAAGTAAGCTGGGAATTAGTTTCATGTACTACAGACCACCCAGCCAAGAAGAAGCAGCTGATGAGCCCTTCTATAAACAGCTGGAGATAGTCTCTAGATCTCTACCTCTTGTCCTCATGGGTGACTTCAATCTTCCGGATATCTGCTGGGAGTAAAATACAGCAGAAAGGAAGCAGTCTAGGAGGTTCCTGGAGTGCATGGAAGACAATTTCCTTACATAACTGGTGAGTGAGATGACAAGGGAGGGTGCCCTCCCGGACCTGCTCTTTGTGAACAGAGAAGGCCTTGGGGGGCATGTGACCGTTGGAGGATGCCCGGGACAAAGCGATCATGAGAAAATAGGGTTTTCAGTTCTGGGTGAGATGAAGAAGGGGATGAGCAGAACAGTCACATTAATCTTCCAGAGGGCAGACTTTCGACTGTTCAGAAGGTTGGTTGGCAAGGTCCCATGGGAGACAGTCCTTAAGGGCAAGGGGGTCCATGAGTGCTGGGCGCTCTTCAAAAATGAAATCTTAGCAGCTCAGGAGCAAGACATCCCTGTGTTCTAGAAAAGGAGCCAGCGGGGGAAAAAGACAGCTTGGTTGTATAGGGAGATCTCGAGATGCATCAAAAAAAAGAAGATTATGAGTTATGGAGGAAGTGATAGGCATCTTGGGTGGGCTACAGGGAGGAAGTGAAATTGTGCAGGGAAAAAATCAGGACTAAGGCTCAACTAGAAATCAAACTGGCTAAGTCTGTGAAAGACAATAAAAAATCTTTCTACAAATACATTAACAAGAAAAGGAGTAGGGAGAATATTCAGTCCCTATTGAATGCAGAAGGAACAACAGTGACAGGGTATGAGGACAAGGCTGAGGTACTTAATGCCTTCTTTGCCTCAGTCTTTAATAGTAAGGAAAGTTGTTCCCTCTGTGTACAAACCCAGGAGTTAGAGGAGCAGAATGAGGCTCCCATGATCCACGTGGAGGTGGTTAGAGACTTGCTTGCCCAGCTAGACACCCACAAGTCTATGGGGCCGGATGGGATCCACCCAAGAGTATTGAAGGAGCTGGAGACTGTGCTTTCCAAACCCCTATCCATCATCTTCCAGAGGTCCTGGCTGACTGGGGAAGTTCCACTAGACTGGCGGCTGGCTGATGTTGTGCCCATATACAAGAAGGGTTGCAGGGAGGATCCGGGGAACTACAGGCCTGTCAGTCTGACCTCAGTGCCGGAGAAAGTCATGGAACGGGTGATCTGGAGTGCTATCATGAAACACATGCAAGAGAACCCAGTGATCAGGCCCAGTCAACATGGGTTTACGAAAGACAGGTCCTGCCAAACTAACCTGATCACCTTCTATGACAAAGTGACTCAATTACTGGATGAGGGAAAGGCTGTGGATGTAGTCTTCCTGGACTTCAGTAAAGCCTTTGACACAGTTTCTCACAGCATTCTGCTTCAGAAACTGTCAGCCTCTGGCCTGGAGAGGCGCACACCCTCCTGGGTTGAAAACTGGTTGGATGGCCGGGCCCAGAGAGTGGTGGTCAATGGAGTTAACTCCAGCTGGAGGCCAGTTACAAGTGGGGTTCCTCAGGGCTCGGTACTGGGTCCAGCTCTGTTCAATGTCTTTATCAATGACCTGGATGAAGGCATTGAGTGCATCCTTAGCAAGTTTGCAGATGACACCAAGCTGGGAGGAAGTGTGGATCTGCTGGAGGGTAGGGAGGCTCTGCAAAGGGATCTGAACAGGCTGGACTGCTGGGCTGAGACCAATGGCATGAGGTTTAACAAGGCCAAATGCCGGGTCCTGCACTTGGGGCACAACAACCCTATGCAGTGCTACAGACTGGGGGAAGAGTGGCTGGAGAGCTGCCTGGAGGAGAAGGACCTGGAGGTGCTGGTTGACAGCTGACTGAACATGAGCCAGCAGTGTGCCCAGGTGGCCAAGAAGGCCAATGGCATCTTGGCTTGGATCAGAAACGGCGTGACCAGCAGGTCCAGGGAGGTGATTCTCCCTCTGTGCTCGGTACTGGTGAGACTGCACCTTGAATACTGTGTTCAGTTCTGGGCCCCTCACCACAAAAAGGATGTTGAGGCTCTGGAGCGTGTCCAGAGAAGAGCAACAAAGCTGGTGAGGGGCCTGGAGAACAAGTCTTACGAGGAGCGGCTGAGAGAGCTGGGGTTGTTTAGTCTGGAGAAGAGGAGGCTGAGGGGAGACCTTATTGCTCCCTGCAACTATCTGAAAGAAGGTTGTGGAGATGAGGGATCTGGCCTCTTCTCCCAAGTGACAGAGGACAGGACAAGGGGGAATGGCCTGAAGCTCTACTAGGATATCAGAAAAAAATTCTTCATGGAAAGAGTCATCGGGCACTGGAACAGGCTGCCCAGGGAGGTGGTTGGGTCGCCTTCCCTGGAGGTGTTTAAGGAACGGGGGGATGAAGTGATTAGGGACATGGTTTAAGGGAGTGTTAGGAATGGTTGGACTCGATGATCCAGTGAGTCCTTTCCCACCTGGTGATTCTCTGATCCTATGCTACACATGATCTATATAGTACATTACACATAATACCATGTTGGTTTTATATAAAAATGTATTATAAAATAATGCTAAAAATGTTAGAGCTGTATAATTCTGTCAGAAAGAATATCTCTAGTAGTTTTCAGGAAACTATACACAATCAAAATTCATTGTGTAGAGCAAATGCTATAAAATTATCAGCTTTTTTCAAAGCAATCGCTTTACCTGCTACAGTTCAATCTCTCTGTTTATATAACTCATGAAGGCAGGTATTTTAATTATAAACACCACAGAAAGTGTAGCCAGAGCCCTTTAAATAGCTACAAAAATTAGCAAAGCAAGAAGCTTTGAGTCCAGCAGCTCACTTATCATCTGCGTTCAAGGTGGGTAGTCAAACTGGCCTGGATATCATGTCCTACTTTCCACACTGAATTTGTTTCAGAAGTTGCTCTTGATGTGCACTTGAATCCACTGGCAATAAAGGAAAGAAAAAAAGAGAAAGAGAAAGAGAAAAAGAAAAAGAAAAAGAAAAAGAAAAAGAAAAAGAAAAAGAAAAAGAAAAAGAAAAAGAAAAAGAAAAAGAAAAAGAAAAAGAAAAAGAAAAAGAAAAAGAAAAAGAGGAAAAGAAAAATAAAAAGAAAAAGAAAAAAGAGGAAAAGAAAAAGAAAAAGAGGAAAAGAAAAAGAAAAGGAAAAAGAAAAAGAAAAAGAGGAAAAGAAAATTGGAAGCCAGGAAGCTAGAAAATGTTTTTGAGCAACAGACCATGATAAGACCAACAACTACACACCCAGTATGCAGCAACAACCTAGAAACTGCAAAGACACGTTAACTATGAGCGTAGCTATGGACAACAGCAGTAAATCGTTTAATGAGATAAAGCCTACAAGCATTCTATTTGTCTTCTTTTTTCTTTTTTTTTCTTTTTTAAGCTAGCTTTCTATATGAACTGTGAGTGCTGCACTACAGGGATGTCCTGTTACTTCTGACCTCATTTCAATGACTATAATTATTTAATAACATCACAGATAACATAATTATCTCCTCAGATCTGGGTTAGTTGTATGGTATATTTAACAGACAGCCCCAGAATAACTCTTCCCTGTGGGACACTCAGCCTTAGCAAGAGGAGGAAAGAGTATTATCAGAATAAAAGCATCGATAGCACAACACAGTATTAGTACAACTCTCACTGGAAACAAGTAATGTGTTCTAGAATAATAAAGTGTTCACATGTTCTTGTTTGGTGAATAAAGATAATTTGTTAAACTAGTGCAACTCATAATAATCTACTTGTAAGCCCTGGTTACATTCATTATGCACTATTTTCTCTCTGTATTTTTGTTTTCATGATTTGTTGGGTTTAGGCTTATTACTGTTTGACGAGTAGTTTGCACTATTGACTTTTTGTTCCTTCATTAACTAAGGTGTAGGGCAAGTGTGGCTCACTGAAGTCCATCACAGTCACAACAATCTAATGAGCTATTATTGTAGACAAACCTGTCACTGATGGGGTTCTGCAAGGTCTGTGGGAGCTCCCCAGCGGGACAGGCAGGGAGCAGGGGAGGCAGTAGAACAGCTTGGGAGGCTGCAAGGCTCCATGTCTACATCTCTGTCAATAGGAAATCAGGAAACATGCCATGGAGAGACGGGCAAGAGCATGTATTTGTGTGTTTCGTAGGTTCAGTGACACAGACTGTTTTACAGTACAAATAGATGCCTTAACACAGTTGACTACAACATCTGTTTCACAAGGTGTAAGACAATTGCAAAGAAGCCAGATCATCAATGCAAACGCTACACAGAAGATAAATAAATTGCAGCATGACCATGTTGGCATATTAGTCAAAATTTTGTGCAATTTTAAGAGGCCACAGTGAGCTGATGCAGCAAGTTAAAGTAGTCACGTTTCCACAAACCACTTTTGACAAAGTTATATTTCCCCAGGAGAATACAGGAAATGGGATAAAGAAAGCTTTCACTTAAATGTGCTGTACAAAGAAATAAACATAAACACAGGAAAAAAAACACAGAAGAGGTTTGATCTCCATTATCTGTATAAAAACACTAAGTACTCTCTGTGGGTTTTCAAGAAACACAAAACTAATCCAAAAAAGAAAAAAGACAGAGCAATTTAGAAATTACACTATTTGAATTTTCTTGTAGATAAAAAAGTTTGAATTATGTTTGCAGGGATACATAGTGCTCATGGTTACAAGAAAGGAACTGTACAATGTATAATATTTATTTAGAGCAGTCAACAAAAGCCAAAACCCTCTTTGGACACCTCACATGTGAGCTTTGACTAGCAGCATAGGTATTATATCATTCCTGACTTCTTGCCAAATATACTACATATTGCCAGAGAACACATTAACTATGTGTTCCAAGTAAATGAGAATATATGAAGCCAATGTACTTTCTCCTCCACGAAACTAACTAATTTGAAAAAAAGAAAAAAAAAAAAAAATCTAAAAAAAAAAATCTTTGCATCCTCACAAAAGCAGTCACCATATTGATTTCCACCACAGATGACCACTCCTAAAATAAAACAAAATAGACTGTGGAAATGTGTGAAAAGATAAATATTATAATCTCTCGTTGCAGTCATTTTTTTATTTTAAGAAAAAGGTGTCAGACCACCAAAAAATCTATTTAGAGAATAGTTATTACTATTAATTTTACGCAGAAAGCATTCAGGTTTTGTGGTAAAAAGTCAAATTTTTAAAAGAACATATAGATAAAATTAATTTCTGTCTAGTCACCCAAATATTTAACCACAGAGACCATAAAACCTGTACACTCCAAACACAAGTGTGGCTTTTGTTCTTGTGTAGTTAAAATTACCTGAGGGCAGAAGTACATTGGTGTCCAGAAACACCAGACTTACAAAGATTTAGACAGGATAGGCTTTTCTTTTGTATCCTATGTTAGCAAAGGCCAGGCAGATTATAATTGCAAAACATAGTTTTAAGGGTTTCATTATGTACATAAACATGCATTGCTTGATTCCTACTATTATATATAAAGCATGGACATTTAGGTAAAGACAAAATAACTTCTGTCATGAGAAGAAAGAACAGTAGTGCTTCTTCACAAAGAAATGTAATGGAATTGTCATGAAGCACAAGCTTTGAAGGGAGTGACAGCTGGTTTCCAAAAGAAATCATATTTGGATATATCTTCTCAGAGAGAATTCTATAAGTAAAAAAATAATTTATCCCTTTTTCCTTACATATTGCTCACCTCCTAAAAGAAAATTATCTGAAACTACAATGGAACTTGTAACAAGATAGATAGTTACTGAGACATATTAGAAAATTAGACTTTCGTTAGTGTTCTACTCATTTTGTCGAACAGATGCCCTCCAGACACAATAATAGTCATAATGACTTCAGCATATTTATCTGAAATCTCATATTATGTTCTTTATGGTGGAAAACAAGCACAAAAGGGGTCATGCATCTGTAGACATGTAGAAGCTGCAATATGTTACACTTCCTGACAGAAAGAAACATGAATTAAAAAGTAACACGCAAGCCATGATTGCAAGCTGAGTCAGCCCTCAGAGCTGAGATGGCATCAGTAAGAAAGGTTATGACTCCTGAATTAAAAAACATCTGCAGACTTCAAGATATTCAGGGTTTCAGAAAGCAAGAAGCAGCTACAACCATTAAGGACTAGATTACGATCAAGATAGATGCTTTAGAACTGGAAGTTCTTTTTTCCTTTAAATGTTTGTAGAACATTAATAGTGCAAAAAATTTAGTAAATTTGTAAATTTCCCCCTTCCAAGCTGCTAAAGAGACTTTTACTAGTTCAGACCAAGTGTCCATTTTATGCATTTACAGTCCAGGCATTTGCCTTTGACAGTGGAAAAAGATAACATAAACAAGCGTAAGTGATGCACCCCTTCCAACGTTTTTCCATTCAGAAGATCTCCTGAGCTGTCCTTGCAGTAACCCCGCCCTTACTAAGTATTTAGTGCTTTTTCAGTCTCCTTTTGGATGTCTCTACATTTATTTCACAGACAGCATCCTTTTGTGAGGTGTTTCGTCAATTCTTGCTGTCTTCATTGGAAGGCCCTGGTTTCTATACTGAAGGAGGCAGTGAATAGTCAATTCCAATCCAGCTTTTTCCTTTTATGGAAACTATACTATACTTCAGATTATCCTTCTTGCCTTTCTGTTACAGATGTCACTAAACTCATCACAATGACATTTATAGTCTTAAGAAATGTTTTCTTGTTCCAGGGGAATGTTTATAATACAGTGCATGTACCATACTGTTTAGGTAAGCAGAATTTCTCTCATCTGCAGCAGAGTTGACCACTAACACATAACTCTAGTAAAAAAGTTTGCTGAGGAAACAGAGGAATTAAAGGTGTGCAGACTAATTAGATTTCATACAGGGGTGGAAGCTTTCTGTAAAATGGAGGGATTTTTTTTCCTTCTGTTTAGAAAGGAAGATACTAAAGTTTGACTTAGGATGTATGGAGTTATAAATGGTCACTCTTAAGACCCTCTTTTTGTAGTACATTTTTCCTTACGTACAAGATTTATTTTTGTCTTTGTATTCCCAGAAATCCTGCCTTCCATTCAAATTGCAGCAGACACAGGAAACTTAATTTTATGGGAAATTTGTGAGGTAGCCACTTCTAAATATTTGTGTGCAACTTTGTGAGAGTAATGGTTGGGGAACAAGAGACCGACTACTAGATATTGATAAATGACTGCTGAAAGCCAGGGTATGTGCAGCCACCAGTGAAACCACTGGGGTGTGTACTCAAAGCAAAGGGACTTCATGCTTTCACCAGCCAGGTGATTGATCAGTGAGATGAGAACCAGATTTCCCAGATCTGTTCTTCCCCCTCACATGTCCTGTGTAATTTTATATTCTAGGGAGAAAGGCACATGTCTCTAAAAGCAACTCGCCAACCAAGCAAAAAAACACCAGAGAAAAACAGAAAGCATGATGTGCACAAGCACCAAAATGAGATGCTGAGGCTGATGTTTTGGAGATCATAAAAATGAATGTAGTATTAAATATACCTATTCCTCTTTCTGTTGGCATCAACGAATGGTAATAAAGTCACTCCCCAGACTTTACATTAAACTGCTGATGCCAAGGAAATACTATAATGGGCAAAACTCACAGGGTCATTTGCACTCATGGTAGTGTGCGTTATTGTGCAATTTTTCATCTTGCTCAGGCTCATGAATTAGTTTAGATAATACAATGCAATGCTACATTCAGGTGAAAGCAGCCTAACCCTCAAACGCATTCACAGGAAAGCACGAGATTGCTGCCTTCCTTAAAAGGAGATCCATGAGCTAATGAAACCTGTGACCCCATAGCTTTTCCTCATCACTAAATGCCCAAATGACTAAGAAGATCTTTCAATGACTGCTTCCTATCTGAAAGACAACTGGCTAATTTCTAATTGAATTTTTTATATTAAAGTGGCTAAGACTCAATCTCATTACATTTATTGTGTAATTAATTATGTTAAGTAATCTGGAGCTCCTGTTAAGTATCTTTGTTGTTTAAAAGCTTACTGGATAAACAAGATGTGCATTTTCTTCCATTGTAAGACTGCACTAACAATACGGCTTTCATAAGATAACCTTATTTCTCTCAATATTATTATAAGTAAAAAAAAATGTGACAGATCAGTGGAAAAAACCAAAATATTGTGATATTATATGTCTGTTTGAACGGCAGCATCCCATGGCCTTTTTTACTCTAATCTATCACTGAGCTAAACATACAGCTATTCCTTTTTATAGATTTATTAAAACACATGGCAGAAGATACTGAACATATCACAGTTATTGGTAATTTTCAAGTTCACAAAGGTCATTCCTTTATGAATCCAGATATTTCAGGCAAAGTGCAAAACTCTGTTTTGCCAGTTTCTGAATCATACAACAAGGACTACTATTTTTTGCACAGTGCATCTGCTACAGACTAGCAGAACAATACCATGTTTTACTATCATTAAGACTCCTGTTGGAACACTGCATTTTTCCCCTTTTTTCATAGTAGAGTTTGATGTAAAAAAGAAAGCAAATGAATCTCCAAAATAATGTAAAACTGTCAAAATTATCAAATTGGTTTTAAAGAATCAAAACCAGAATCAAAACACACAAACAAAAAAATAATAAAAAACTCTTTGAAAATTTAATCTGATGGATTAATAGATATTAAAAATTCCATCTCAGAAATTATTCCAAGAAACAGAATAATTATAGTTTGCTATGAATAGTGATAATTAAAAACACTAAATAACAGAATATCATTATAATCAGAAACTATAAACCATACTGACTCTATTTAAATCTAATTATATAATAATGATAGAGCACTCATGTAATACATGAAAATTACATCATATAGTGCCCTGAGCATTTAAACATTTTAGTGTTCTTTGTAACAAACAAAGAGATTGGAGTTAGTACTGACTCCAGTAGTTTCTGATGTGAATGACCGTAAAGATTCAGGAAGTTTTCAGGACAGCAAAGGGAAGACTGCGATTTCTGGGGTATCATGTGCTCCATGGTAAATCAAACACAAGACTACATTTCAGATAGTACCTGCTTTACACTTATATTACTCAGCAGGACATCAGACACATTAACACGTCTTTTTACATTATTGACTTCTTCAGAAACATCTGTTTGAGTAGAAATATTTGAGATTTACCAGGACACAGACCTTATAGTTGTAGAATTACCTATGCTACAACCTGACTACTAATCTAGCAGCTATTTTTGTTTTACATTCGTATAAGGATGAATACATATTGCAACCATTTTGGATCAATCAGATGAACTGAGTGTTGCAGAGAGATACTAGTACTTGCAATTAGCCTACACAGCATTATAAACTTTGAAGACCAGAGAAAAAATATTGCTGTTCAGAATAACACCTAGAATAATTGAAAATAGGGTTTTTTTATTATTTATAGAGACAATGATAATTGCCTTAATATCTCAGTTGATGACAACCATGTGAGTATGTTCAGGATCAGCTCTAAACCATAAGCAATTTTGCATATATAACATAATTCGTTCAGCTATTTTGGCCTCAACAGTGCAATTAAGACAACTGCAGTTTCTAGACTATCTTCCTGTTTTTAAAAGATAAAGAGTCCAAAGCATAACACGGTTTTCTTTTGAAGCTTTCACGGGGCAATATCCTGAAAGACATTTAATCATGGACCTGTCTTACAAATAAAAAAAACTTAAAAATTCATAAAGCAGGGAGAATTAGAAAATGGGTCAGTGTCAGTGATATATTAATTTTTCAACACAAGAATGCAATTCTCCAGCATACACTTTACAGGATCCTTTGAAGGAAACTGCAGTAAAATTGGAGCACGTTTCAGTTCAGAATTTGTGTATTACACTTTTTAATGTTCCTGCATTTGAGTACAAAGAAAATTAATGAGTCCTTTAAAATGACACCATTTTATGTTTCGCTTTGAACATGTAGTTACACTGAGCAGCAAGATTTGGACAAAACTGGAATAAAGAAGAAAGAGTAAGTGGCTACGTCTCAGCAGTTCAAAGGAATACCTTGAGGAGTCTGCATGGAGCCACGAAGTCCCTATCCTTCATTACCACCATCTTTAACCAGATATTTTGGGTGTGTAATTGCTAAGAGGGGGGGTTAGATTTTAATTTTTTTAATTGTTTTTCTCTTTTTTGAAACTCTAACCACATGAAGATTATGCAAATGTATGAAGCCATGTTTAACATTAGCCATGAACCAATTATAGGCAGTCTGACCTTTAAAAAGTCATTCAAACTTCAATAACTCAAACTATCCTGAAATTCATAAACCAAAAGTGTTGAGCACTGTCATTCCTCTAAATAATTTTTTGGAAGGAGGTTACTTCTACCAAATTCCTTAGAACTGCACAAATGGCGGTCCTGTTTTCAAACATAATTTAAATAGTACAGTATTAATTGCCTACTCATGTTGCCGTCTTTTACAGTGAAGATCACAAAATATCCATATGGCACTCTGTGTGGAGCTGGATAAGTAATTTGTTTTTCCTAATCTGTTCTCAGAATAGTTGATATAAAATTAGTTCAGTATCCTGAGCAATTTATTGGAATTTGGCAAATTAAAGAATATTAAAAAAATCCTTTTTAAGAAAACTTGTTATGCATGTTCATGAAGCAGAAAAATAACTATGTACAGTAGAACATTTAAGACTGAATAAAATAACAGTAAAATCTTACCTTAAACTCCATATATTTCATTAAAAAAATGGAAATAAAAGCATCCTATTATGAAATTCACAGCCATCACTGGATCAATATGCACACTTATATTTATCACTTATTGGCAATAATCATGCACATTTAACATTAAATTGTATTAAGATATAGAATTTTTTAAGAAATATATTTGTTTCCTAAGAAGTAAAGAAATGTATCTTCATTATATTCTGCATTTCCCCAGTCTCCAGAAGATTTGATTTTTCTTTTATATGACTGCTTTGTCAGAAATAACTACTCTGAAATCCATGTACATATACTTCCCAAAAGTGGTACTAAATCAAACCCAGAATAACAGTTTTTCCTCTCATTCTTTGTTATTCTATTTGCATATATACACAGGGCAGACTAAGTTTTGATATAGGCACATGCCAATGATCTGCTTTTTCCTCAGTAGTCACAGTGGGTAAAAGGATTATGGGTAGATTCTACATTTCAGCCAGAACACTGTCAAGACAATTTTTCATAGATGCATACAAACACAGAAAGCAGAAACATGTTTATGCCTTACTAAAGGATATGTTAAAAGCAATTAATAATCTCTCCTACGAGTTCAGTTGGAATAGTTTAATAAATATTTAAATATTTTTCTGGCTTCTAAGACTTTCCTTTAAAACCGTATAAAACCATTTCATCATAACTTTGTATCTAGCTCTTTCTCTTAAGTCTGTGAATTGCTAACTTGGAACTAGAGAATGGGCTAAGAGGTTTCACAGCCATCAGCCACCACTTCTGTTGATTTGAGTTCACTGTGGACATAAATCTGACTCAAAAGCTCATCTATGGGTGAAGAACACTATACATCAGTGCCAATATCCTAGCCATCCTTTTACTCTTTCTTTCACTGGTGTAATTTCTCAGGGCATATCTCTTTAGACTAAAGCTTGGAATAAAGCTATAGCATTTATAACAGCACTTTATCATGGCCTTATAGTTGTTACAGCCTTTATAGTTGTTGCAGCCTTTAGCTGTATGAATCCTTAAATATTATTTTTAACAGGAAATTAAGTACTTATTACTGAAACATTATTGCACTGTATGCAAATCTTTCTATACAATAAATCTTTACTCTCCTTTTCTGTTTAATTGTATTGTTAATAGCCTCACTGTAATTAAAGAAATAGCTTCTTTAAATGCTGTTGCAAATTAAAGTATCTGGCTTTGATTTGCTCATACTGAAATATGTCATATATCTCAATACGAGTAATACATAACGTATAAACACTACATCTAATATATAGATACAATGTTTAAATAAAAATATATTAAACTGCATATATACCCTACAAATTATCTTATCCACCAGGAGGAAACAAAATATTTTTTTTTTCTTTTTTCCTTCACTGTCTACGAAGGAAAATTTCTTACTCTCAGTTTTAGATACCTTGGAAGCTGGCTAATCTGCCTTCTTCTCCCAAAGATCTGCGCATGTAGAATTCTGTAAAATAATTAGATATAAGATGAGCTATATGATGTTAATGACATTGGAAGTAAATCACTTTGTACAGAAAAAACAAATATAATTCATTTGTAAAGTATATCTCCCTAAAGCAGGGACCAAACAGCTCTCTGCCCACTAAAGGGAAATCTACAGGGTACTCAAAGTGCAGACCTGCATCACCAGACGGGGAAAGCCTGAACGTGTGAGGCAGTTCCTTCAGCCTCTTTGAATGCACAAATTAACATTGAGCTTTGCCTAGTAGATCTGATCCCATGTTGGAGGGTGAGATGCTCCATGAAATTGCTCAGCTTTGAATGAAGATTTGGCTGTCTAATACTTCAGTCAGTATACAAAGTATAAAATGCAATCCTTCTGAGCTTCTTACTTTTCATATGCAAATTGAAGTACAGAAAATGAAGTATAAATCGGTTTCAAATCAGGCTGTTTGCTATTTACGCTTATTACACCTTTACCAGGTTTCTGTTACTCCTTTTCTTGTGAATGAGTCATCTTTTCTTAGCTCTGTTCAAGATCCTTCATCCCAGAAACTGTTTAGCGGCTCAGGTCACATATGCATATGTGGCTCCATGATAAATGTACTGTAACTTTTGTCAGATTCATCCTCTCTTACAGAACCAATAACTATCACAAAAGCTGAAGATCTGACAGTTATTTGTATCTGCCTTTAAGTTTGTCTTGTTTCTATGCCAGCTAATAAATATCTACAGATATCTACAGTACCTCAATTTTGACAATAATGAGTGGCTACTACAGGTTAGAGTTATTTTCGGACTTACGTTTCTTTTTATACCAATGAAACATAATCTTAGTGTAAAATAAGAGGTCTTTTTAAAAAGCCCTGCTGTTTTCTCAGTATTTATAATTCATGTCAATTCAGCAGCAGCAGTAAACATCAAAACCAGATTGTTTAGGTGAGGTTCTGAAAACCTATTAATGACAACAAAACCAGGGTTTTGACTGATTTTCTTTTTTATGCTTTGTCGATAGAGTCTCCACAGTACTGAAACGAATACTGGTCTGCTAGGAAGAAACTCATGACTCAGTCCAGATTGTCTTGTTCCCCCAAGTGCTTTAACTGAAGAACAGGAATTAAATCCATCATTGTATTAGCATTCAATGAATTATGCAATGTCTTTGGTAGAAAGAGTTTGCAATTATCTCTCTGCAAAATATCTTCTGAAGTTTCAGTTTGTTTTTATTTTTTATAATATGTTGGTTATGACAACACAAATGTGAAATATATACCTAATAAAAAAAAGCGGATAGAAGGAGAGAATGTTTGCAACTGTCCGAATAAAGAATGGAGTGTGGGAAAAAGGCTTCAGTGGACAAGTTGGGCTAGGAGTAAGACTGTCCCAGGGGAGAAACAAGAGGTCCATGGATGATTTCCATGCCTAAATCATGCTTTAGTATAAATATGAGTATGGATAGAAAATGTTTTTACCTTTTTGGCAGACAGATTTTCCATTAATACATATTTTTAAGACTGTCAAGGCTTTTATTAGCAAGCCTGTTTTCACAGATCTAGGACTTGGCAATAGAATTCTCAGATCACAGCCGAAACTTATACAAGGCAAAATTCTCTTTTTTATCTCTGTGCTTTGGAAGTGGAAGCTAGATAAAAACATTCCAAATTATTCCTCTAGGGTGCAAAATATTAATATTCTTATTAAATTATGCTTACTTTATAATAAAAAGTTAAATAAGCTAATACACGTCAGAAAGATGCTACACTATATTTTACAAATTGTCGTTCTCTTCAAAAGTCAGGTGATCTTTCATAATAATCTATAATTCTGAATGTTTTACTCCACAGGATTCCTACTTACAGGTCTCAGAAAATCCACATATCTTCTGTTTATATCTTCATAATATTTACCAGGACAAAACCTCCTTTAATAATAGAAAAATTTAAACAGTTGTAAAAGAAAAGTCTGTATGCAATTCAGAAAAAGAATCAGACAACAGCTTCCAATCCATAGCGAAGTGCAGGTGGCCAAACATGGGAATAATTGAAACACTCAGCTTCAAAATCAACTTTTAGGAAAGACAGTCCCTCAAATAAATGATGCAACCACTACATAAATTCAGACTTAATTTTACTCAAGCCAGGTCAAGTATATGGAAAGAATCACCAAGATGAACTCTTACGCGAACTCCCATTTGAAAATCTTTCTCTTACAGTCATACTTGAGAAGCCTCGTATTGAATGCCCTCCATTTTTATTATTTTTTTTTGGTACCAGCATATTTTACTCTATAAGTCAGTATTATCCCATTTCACCAAGAAAAAATGACTGGTCAAAAATTGCATATGTTTAAGGACGTATGGGTATGGTGGGTGGACTGTTTGGTGGATAAGGAATTGGTTTAATGGTCACATCCAGACAGTAGTGGTCAAAGGCTTAATGTCCTGGTGGAGGTGTCTGACAAGTGGTGTCCCTCAGGGGTCTGTACTAGGACAAGTGTTTAATATTTTCATCAATGATGCAGGCAGCAAGATCAAGCGCACTCTCAGCAAATTTGCAGATGACACCAAGCTAAGTGGTGCAGTTGCCACACTGGAAGGAGAGGATGTCACCAGAGGGACCTGGACAAGCTGGAGAAGTGGAACTATGTGAGCTTCATGATGTTCAACAAGGCCAAGTGCAAAGTCCTACACCTGGATTGGGGCAATCTGTGGTTTCAATAAGGACTGGGGGACAAAATGCTAGAGAGCAGCCCTATGGAGATAGCTTAGATTGATGAGAAGTTCAACATGAACGAGCAATGTGTTCTCACAGCTTAGAAAAGAAACCATATACTGCACTGCATCAAAAAGAGTGTGTCTAGCAGGTCAAGGGAGGTGATTCTCCCCCCTCCTCTGTTACACTTTCATAAGAACTCATCTGGAATCCTGTGTCCAGTTCTGGAATCCTCAATGTAAGAAAGATATTGAAGTATTGAAACAGGTCCGGAGGAGGGCTTTGAATATGATGAAAATGATGGAGCACCTCTGCTATGAGGACAGACTGAGAGAGTTGGGGTTGTTCAGGCTGGAGAAGACTCCGGGGAGACCTAAAAGAGACCTTCCAGTACTTTAAGGAGGCTACAGGAAAGCTAGGAAGGGACATTTTCCAAGGTCGTGTAGTGACAGTACAAATGGGAATGGTTTTAAACCAGAACACAGAAAATTTAGATTAGATATTATGGAGGAATTCTTCATGATGAGGTTGGTGAGGCACTAGCACAGTTGCCCAGGGAAGCTGTGGCTGCCCCATCCCTGGTGGTGTTCAGGGCCAGGCTGGATGGGGCCTTGGGCAGCCTGGTCTGGTGGGAGATGTCCCTGCCTATGGCAGACGGGGTGGAAATGTATGGGCTTTAAGTTTCCTTCCAAACCAAACCACTCTATGATCCTGTAAATCTATGAAGATCTCTCTGTGTGGTGTAACACATTGCTATATTGAGCTGCTATGCTGTATGAACCAAGTAGGGCGCAAGGTTGAATTCTGTTCTGCAGCCTTCTCAAAAAAATTGTCAGCATAAGTTAATATCATAATAAAGAAATCAGTATGAGTCATATGTTTATCTGAATAAACTCCATTATTCTCATTGCTGAAATATCTATTTCCAGTTCTTGAATCAGCAAAGCCAGTGTGGAAATTCCCATTAATTTTGCTGTGTTCAAAGCAACTGTTTTACTATGTTTAGCTGAATGCAATGTATGGCAGATATCACAGCAATCTGTAATGAGATCAAAAATTAATCTGACAAATATAACAGAAGGCTGGCTGAAGATCCTCTTTGTCTCCACAGACAGGAAATACATTTAGAATATTTTGGCAGAATCCATGTCTGTAAATGATATGAAAGATATACCCAGAAAATTATGCTTTTTTTAAAAAAATTCCAACCACAACTCCAGCCCATTAGAGGGAACTCTCAGTCTCATATTTTATGAAGTTCAGGCACTGACAAATCACTACTACTCAGTCATTCAAAAAAAATGAAAAATTTAGAACCAAATATTTTTCTGTTATGTGTAAAAGTTTGCTTAAAATAGACACAGAAAAAAATCAGAACGTCAGAACAGACATGCTTATGTTAGGATTTTGTGTCTCTTTTTCCTCAGAAGAACTATTCTAAAGAAACAAGGCTTTTATTTCTTGTTTATGTTATTAACTTCATTGAGATTCATCCCACAAAAGAGATGTTATTAATTTTCAAGTAATTTTCTTTCTTATGTGTAAAAAAAAAAAAGGTTGGGTGTTATGCTGGGCACATACAAGCAGTGAATTTTAATTTAAGTAATGAGTGAAAAGTGAGTTTTGTGATTTTCTCTGCAGAACAGAGAATCCGTGCAGTACAAATTCTTTGTATGAAAGTATGAAAAAAAAAGTTAATGGTCTTTCTTGCGGTAATTTTAGTGCAGGATTTTTGTCCTCACCTCAGTGACCACAGAGAACATTACAAAATTTTCATCTTTGAAACTAATATTTTGTCTTTAGAGACAGACTAAACTTCTTCAATTTTTCTTCAGATCCTCTGTTATTCCATGGCCATTCTCTAGACTTAGTTAGCCACATCTTCCTTGAACTGCAGTTTTCAGGAAAAGGCAGGAATATCAGAAAGGCAGAAATCTTTACGTCCTACAGGTTTTACAGCATCATGACTGGCCTGAGTTATGTTCTGCTTGTGATCCACTGTGAACCGCAAATTTCCTTCACTGCATTCCTATTTGAGTTGCAGATTATCTGGGTTAACTGTAGAATTTTCTTCTATTCTTATTAGTCTTTTACATATTTTATACAGGTTTTGCATAGAAACTATAAATATTTGTCAAATTATTTTTAATCCTAATGTTTTTCTGTGTTCCTGTTCTTGGACCTCTCAACAGTTTGATACAATCTGCAAGTACAGTAAATGGACTCTATATTCCATTGACCATCTCTAAGGAAAGCAAAAATGTGGTTTATGCTTATGTTGAGGAATATGCTTTATTGAAGCACATATTTATATGTCTGCCCTGATTTCAGGGCAGACTTCTGTAGAACCCTATTTACTCTTTTGACAGTGAACGGTAATCCATTCCAGGGGAGGAGCAGAATTGTAATTTTCCTCAGCCAAGCACAGAGCTATTAAGTGTGAATCAACTAACTTGATTTTGTGAATACAGTCCATGAACAGATGAAATCCCTCCTAATGTAAACGGCTGCCTACTCTTAGCTGCCAAATGTGATGGAGGAGAAATTGCTAGTCAGGCAAGTGGAAATAGCCCAGGCTCCCATACTGTTAAATTAATGCTTACATTTTTATATGATATGCATCCACCTGGCAGAGTCATCAAATACACATTGTGTAAGATAATCTTCACGTATTTCATAGCCTCTAAAATGAATATTTGAGAATTAAATACACGAATATGGAGAATCAACTCACAGAGATCCACATGAATTGAGAGCCTCAACATATGTATATACGTTTTGTTTATAGCCCTTTTCAAAGTGTATGGGTGCCCCTAGCCGGGCCAAGGTGTTTTGGAACAGACAAGGACATAGGACAAGCTTTATTATTTTAATTAATAGCATAGCTTGACCTGTGCCAGGAACTATGCAGAAGTAATTTTTGCTAGGAATAGTTCTCCCAGTGTTTCCACTGCTGAATTTTAGACCTGTCCATAGGGAAACTATAATTTGACTTAAGAAAACTCCTTTCTCAGTGTGATGCCCTTTTAACGGGGCCATCTGGCATGTCCATGCAGACATCCACGTACAAAATTCGTAAGACAGTAGATCAGCTTTATTTACTTTACCTTGAAAATAACATTCAGGCTTTAAGAAAGAAAACAAAAATTACTAGAATCACAACTATCAGACTTTAAATAAATACCTCTGGACTGCATCATATAACATCAAGGCACACAAGTGATGACCAGCTGTATATTGTTTATAATAGGACTAGATTTGTTTCTCATCAGTTTTTCTCTCACATCTATGCTTTCACTTCATTCTCAAACAGATGGAACATCTTTCTTGGGTTAAAAAGTAGAGCACATTGTCAAAAACATTTTACTTTTTGACAATGATACATATAAACAGAATGAATGTCAAGGACAGAAAATATTGTCTACAGTCTGGAACTGCAAGCTGAAGTGCCTTCAGATTTCAGAAGAATGGCGTTTTCAGCTGTGCTTCAGTGGCTGTCGTTTTGAGCTCACTTCTCAAAGGGGGAGTATATTCTAGAGGCAAAGACATTTCCTGGGATCTGAAAGCACATGAAATCAGTGGTTAGTAGATTTAATAAGGTTACTACAAAAGCACATTACCTGTTTCTTCTACCTATGTTGATTAAGACTGCATGTTTTCTATATTTCTTGCCATAGACAGTGTCACTGAGCATTTCAGAAAGAAAAACATTCACAGATTCTCCTTCCTAAGTTCAGAGAGATCCAGCACTACTCCTTCAAAGAACTAGGTGTTGAAGCTGATGTTTAGATGTCTCTAGATTCCCAAAGTCTTAGTTTAGTGAATTTTCAGTGCTTGTGCATTTCCTTATTATTTTCAGAGTCTACTTATTGTAAGAAATAGATGGAGCTATGCCATCTCTAACGGATGAATATCAGACTGTGGGTCTGAAATACATTTGATTCTGCTATTTCAGAGTCTATTTCTGTGAGGGAACTTAGGCACAGTGCTTATAATTTCATAGAGAAAGATACAACACCACTTACAAGAATAGTAATGTTTATACCCGAAGGAAGGAAGGCAGCTTACAAGCCTTTATCTGTCAAATATAAATGGTTTGATTTTTTTTTTCCCTCCATTTTTTTCTAGTTTCAGCATTTCTAGTGGTGGCTGGTTGGTATTCTAGACACAAAGATAATAAAAACATTTCATCAGTGTCAGTGTCATTGCTGATATGTTGCCTAGTGAAAAAGGAGGAGAGAATGCAAGCTGAATTGCAATTTGAATGCAAATTGACATAAGCATTTAGTAAATAATTAAAATTTTAATTGTGAAGTTCTTCAGAATATTTCTGTGTCTCTTGCATAATGGGCAGTAAAAGAGTTCTTAAGAAGCAGCAACAAGAAAAACAGGCCGTGTAGGAAGGAGAAAGATCAGAGAAAAAAACCCACAACATTTATAAACACTTTACTTCTAGGCAATTGAGGTAAAAATTGTTTGTGAACCCCTGAGATATGTCTTATCACTCAGACCTGCTTGGTCGCGATAGTGGAAAATATTTTTTCTTAGTATCCTCATCATTCATGCCAGAAAATTAATATTTACCTGTTGAGGAAGAAGTCTAGAGCTGACAAACGACTGATGTTTTGAGTGGAGTCTTGGAAAGAAGTTTGTACAGTACTTACATGTCTTATACAAAAGGTGATTACTTCAAGACAACGATGTTAGCCTGTTTCTTTTGTTAAAGCTAAGCTTATTCGTGTCATAAAAGACATTTTTTACTCATATGGAATGT
This sequence comes from Cuculus canorus, assembly GCF_017976375.1. Lineage (NCBI taxonomy): Eukaryota > Metazoa > Chordata > Aves > Cuculiformes > Cuculidae > Cuculus > Cuculus canorus. The sequence goes on from NC_071441.1 coordinate 61,934,490, forward strand.
GTATTCTGAAAATATATCTTTCTGGTACGTGAAAACGTCGCATGTACAGAAGCACAAATTCCTGGTAATGCGTGTGTAGTTCAAAGTACCATAGGTCTCCCAATTTAACACATCAAAACAGATTATCAATAATAGGCTTAAGAACACTTGTATTTTATCGTCTCTAATCTGCTAGATCTACAAACTAGCCCCAGCAGTATGAAAGAAAGTAACTTTCAAAAAATTTCTAGCATGGAATAACATGTAATGTAACACATCAATTTAATTTAAGCAAATTTAATGAAGCAAAAAATAGTTTAAAACAAAGAAACATCATCGAGGAGCCTTTATGGTCAATGAAGGGAAAGGATTGAACTGTATTAAAAAATAATAAGTACAACAAAATTATTCTATATAATTCATATTATTTAATGATTTGATATTTTATTGGTTATTTAACTGTTTGAATTAAAAGAACCAATTGGAACCAAATAAATCCTCTGTAAATATTCATTATGGTACAATTCTTCTCTATGCAGAAAGCAGCAATTTATTCATGCTTTTGTAGAAGTAGCAAGCAGCAAAAAGAACCCTATAATCTCTTTCAGCCAATGATATTAACTGTGGCTTTGCCAGTCTTATAGAATTTCCCAACTGCCCATTTAAACCTCACTTCCTGAGGCTTTCATTTAAGGTACATGCTATAATCTGGGTAACTACTACAACATGAATTTGATACATAGATTGACTCAGAACAATCTAAGAAATGAAGCAGAGATTTATTATTTAAATGCATGTTGTATTAGCTAAATTCATATGTGAAATATTGGGTTATTGATCAAGTGTAACAAATCTCCCTAGCTCCATGGTCCAACCTATGGGAATCTGAAGGCAATGTGTTTGCTGCAAAGTGCTTTATGTCTCCAAGAGACATGTGAAGAAAGTAGCTTATTACAAAGATAAGAGACATGTGATTCATAGAATCAAAGAATCATAGAATCACTATTCCTTACAAGTTGGCATACTGCATATTTTACTATGGTGCCCTGCCATTATTTTGTTAATCCCATGATGTGAGTGGTTCAGAATACCTGTATTCTGAAATTTTCAGGGATTTCAGATGCTCAGTGTGTATACTAAGAAGCGCATAATGATTTTAAAGCTTTTAAGGCCACTTAGAGCTTCCGTTTTTCTGGTGAATATACGTTTTGTTTAGGAATTCTCTGTCTTGATTATTACATGAGTTATTTACAAATCATAATTTGAAAAAAATAAAGCAAAAATAAAAACGAAAAAACCCAACACACTTCATAGGTATATTTATGCTAATCTTCTTTCCATTCTGCTTATATTGATTATATGATGTTTTGACCCTAAACACCAGATAAGTCATGACGTGTTTACTTAACCTTGAAATTTTCATAGAATTAAAAGTAGCTGTGTACGGTGGTGGTTTCAACACAGAGCCCGGCTTTTGTATGAATAAGACACCAAACTGATTGACTTTCCCACATTAGCAGTGAAAGGAATCAATATTTTAAACTGATAATTTTGCTACAAAGAGTATGCCTTTTTATATGACTTGCTGTCTTATGCTTCTTTGTAGCAGGCAAGATAGTGTTCGAGATTTCAGAGTAGGAATCCATTTCACATGATGTGTTAATTAGCAAAGTATATGTCAATACCAAGAAAACAGTTATGGAGGAAAAAGGGGAGATGTCTGTCAAGTTATCATTTTAAATTTCTAATACATGTTTTTTCTAGACTTGATTAGAATCACCCAGAATTCTCTGATCCATAAATGCCTTGTGACCATATAAAGCACACAGAAAACTTAATTTGTCTCATCAAAAAAGCACGAACACAAAACACTGAGCTACAAACATTATTTTTACTCTCCTTTACCTTCTATAACATAGGGCTGAAAAGACACTGAGACAATAGAATTCATAAATAGTGCATTAAGCAATAATAAAATCTATATGTATGTGTATATATGTATGTATGAGTACAGGTTGACTACTTCAGCATATGTGTTACTTGAAAGAATGATATTTTAACACTAAGAAAGCTTTGTCTTTTTTTTATGAACTCCTTCCCTATTCTTGTTCTTTTCAACAGGAATGATTACTGGCTATAGCTTGCACTAATTTTCAAAATAATCAGTTTACCAATTTACCACCAAATCAAAACACCTGCTCTTCATGCATTTAAAATCCCTTAGGACAGACATTTCTATTGCACAAAAAGAAATTCCAGCTCCACACTACATTACAGTCGTTTTTTTCTGTTTAAGACCACGAAAGCTCATTCTAGAAATATAGTTACAATTGAACTGAAGAATTAAACATGAAGTCTCCATAAATTATTTTAGCATTGCTTAAAGTAATTAATTTTCAGCAAAGTTCAGAGGTCAGCCTTTGCTTTGAAATGACTGCATTTCATTTCCAAACAGAAGTACCAAACTAGCTCTAGAAGTGAGTAAAATAATGCTTTCAAAGTGGAAACAGTCATACATCCTACTAATGGTATTTATCTTTTTTACTCAGTAGTTTGGACACATGAATGTACATAAGCTCACATATGTCTCTCTCCTACCCATACAGGGAGTACATTGATACATATCTGGAGAATTTTAATACTGGAATGAAAACTGGTTGAGTGCAACACTTTTCCTTTTGCTACTTCTCTTTTTCTTCTTGGCAGGGAATGGAGAAATTAAAAGGTTTCTCCACCACACCTCAGAATCTGATAGATACTGATAGTGTCTTCAGTGAGACATAGGATAAGGAAAGTAGACTTAGAAAATCAACAGTCAACACATAAGGACAGCTGCCTAGCAGCAATATTAGCAACACTGAATCTCATTTGCCAACTAAGAAAAGCCGGGATAAGATGATAAATTTTAATAAAAACAGTGTAAGTGTTGTAATGATGGACTATACAATATGATAATTACACAGGTACCTTCAAGACCTTGGATATTCTAAGGTATAAAAGGAAAGGAATTGGCTACAGTAAGGACAATACAATTAAAGCTTTTAAATACTTGTAGATGCAACAAATACCATGTAGCTTACTAATTTCAAACTTATTAGATATCTGGTCCAAAACCAGCTGGATCGCCTAGAATTTTCTGCTGATTTGATAAGCTTCTACAACAAGCCAAAAATCACCTTCACAAATTCTCTTTCTGGAGTTCATGTGAGATTCCAAAATAAATAATTACAAATATTACCCAGTCCTATTGCATATGTTCTTCTTAGGAAAGTCAATGAAGCTCTAAACAAGAAAAAAACTTTCTTTGTGATTAGAAAGAGGGGTGGGATTGGTGCTGATAACAAAACTGATCTTTTTCTCACTAATAATATTGTGAGGAATGTCTGTGTACAATAGGTAGAGTTTAAGCCTCGTGAACAATTTCTTTAATTTAGAAATTTTTTTTGTTGTTTAGTTGGGCTGTGTTAAAACTATTTATCTTTGTACCTTTTTGTTTTCACTGGTAGTCACTATTTTTAGTTAGAGATTCATTTTGACAAAATAATTTAGATTTCTAAAATGTAAAAAGTTTCATAGAGAGCAACTGGAGGGTTTTTTGGATTTGAAAGGAGAAAAGCAAATGGAAAAAACTATTGTAACTTTTTAACCTATCAAAATGAAAAACTGATTTTTCTGTTAAAGAAAAACAAAATTGTAGTTTTTATGTCCTTACTCCTACTGTTCAGATTTGCTTGTCTTATACGATATACCTGATCTTTCCTTCTGATGAGCTGACAAACGCTTGTCTTTCTTTGAAATTCATCTTTTCAATATCTTTGGCCTCCATCTGCTCTCATTGCTTTTGACTTGACATCTGAAGGGCTTCATACTCTCAGAAGTCCAATGCTACTGATGGCTGACTCTGCACCTCCATGGATCTTCTGTTTCACTGCAGGCAGAATATTATTTTCTGTCCCTGCAAGTGACCTTTATTGCTTCTCATCTCAGCTTAGATGATATTCAAGTTTTTCATGAACACAAACTTTCAATTTGACCTCTCTCAAGTTTCTTCCTATGAATAAGTGTTGATTTTTGCATCGGAATAAATAATCTCTGCATAGTTTTCCTTCTAAATTGTCATGCCATTAAATAGGTGAGCTGAATACATTTGCTATGAAGCAGGTAATTAGCTAATAAATGTATGAACAGTGCATGCCTAAAAAGTGTTGATTTCTCTGTGGTTAGTATTTTCCCATAAGCTCAGTAAATTTCTGAAAATAAAGCAAATCTTCGGAAGCCAGAGATTCTACAGATTTCTATATCAGACCAGCAGTATTGCATGAGTGGCTTTGGGAACATCAGGAAAAGATTTTGCCCAGTACTATGTTCCAGCTGGGCACTGTGTCTAAAGCCTCTTTCCAGAGAACTAACTTAAGACTTTTTGAATGCCACGTCTTCGAAGAGAATCAACAAATTACTTCCTAAAGGGAAGGAAAAAAAAAAAAAAAAGGAAAAGAACTGACCATCTTAACAGTTTCCTGTGCCCTGTCATTCTGCAACTTTATTCCTCAAATTCTTACTATTGATACTTAGGTAGAAATGTGTAACCTCAGCAGGTATTAACTGAGTGATTCAGAGATCAGCATGGAAATGTAAATGTGTCTGGGTTATGTCAGTAAATATTATGCAGTGGCAGACTTACTGCTTCACCTCTTTCCAGTTATGAGGGAATTGCAGTTGGCAGAATTTGAAGCTTACTAGAAGGAACTCCCTAATTCAAAACCTGCTGACAAACACAGCCTGGTAAAAAGCCTTCATTTTGAAAGCCAGGCTGTTTCAAGTGTAAGTGTCACTGGTGCTCTTCACATGACACAAATACTCCTGTTGCCACAGAAAGTCATCAGAAAGACTTTCAGTAAGCTCAGCACAAATGGTGTTGACAGTTACAAGACAGTACTGAGTAGGATCTGGAACAGACACTGGGAAAAATAGAAGTTGTGTAGGTCTGGCATAAATTGTGCCAATGTGTCATATGAACAAAAATATCAATTAAACTTTCTGAGATACACACCGTTCTCAGAAACCAACAAGCTCAGGTGTGATGAAAAAGAAAAGAATCTGAGCATAAAAAGCAGAAAGAAAATTGGACAGGAAAGGTATGCCTGCAAGCACTATGAAGACATGATGTCTGTAGGATATCCAACTGTCGGTCTAAGGAAATACAAAGAAATGGAAAACACAAGTCTAATTTCTCTGTGAACATATGACCAGCTGTAGTCATTTAGGCAAGAACGTTTATGCATTCGGTATTTTGTTGAGCTGAAAGCCAATACAGCATCTTAACGGAGTTTGAGTCTGGACATCATAGAATGAGAGCAGCCCTGCAGAGAAGGACTTGGGGCTGCTGGTCAATGAGAAGCTCCACATGAGCCGGCAATGTGTGCTCACAGCCCAGGAGGTCAACTGTATCCTGGGCTGCATCAAAAGAAGCGTGGCCAGCAGGGTGAGGGAGGGGATTCTGCCCTTCTATTCCTCTCTTGTGAGACCTCATCTGTAGTACTGTGTCCAGTTCTGGAATCCTCAGCATAAGAAGGACATGGAACTGTTGGAACAGGTCCAGAGGAGGGTTACAAAGATGATCGGAGGGCTGGAGCACCTTCCATAAGAGGACAGACTGAGTTGGACTTGTTCATCCTGGTGAAAAGAAAGCTCAGAGGAGATCTTATAGCGACCTTTCAGTACCTGAAAGAGACCTACAAGAAAGCTGGAGAGAGGCTATTCATAAAGGCTTGTGGGGAAAGGATGAGGGGGAGTGGATATAAGCTGGGAGAGGCAGATTTAGACTACATATTAGGAAGAATTTCTTCACCATGAGAGTGGTGAGACATTGACACAGGCTGCCCAGGGAAGCTGTGGCTGCCCCATCCCTGGAGATGTTCAAGGCCAGGTGGGATAGGGTCTTGGGCAGCCTGATCTAGTGGGATGTCCTTGCCCATGGCAGGGAGGTTGGAACTGGATGATCTTAAGGTCCCTTCCAACCCAAACTATTCTATCATTCTATCATTCTATGAATCTAAATGTCTTAGTTTTCAACAGCCTCCTCTGTGTGCACTATGCTTGCTGTAATGACCCGGTGAACTAGATTCAAAAACTTTTACTGGACATCCTGCTATGAACTTTATCTTTTTCATTGAGCATTTTCAGTATTGCAAATTGAAGTCTCATCTGTAGTCCACAAATATTGACTGTTGGCTTGGTTTGTCAGCGTAAACCAAACCAGACTGTGCTATTAGACATAAGATTTGTTCCTTTACAGTATTCATTGCAAGTGTCTGGCTTAAAATGTCAAACTAGTTATTAGTTTGGAGATATGAATGCATAGAAATAGAGAGAATGACCTCGACATTTTTCAGTTGTTTAATAAAACTTCATAATATTACATTTGCAAAAAACATTTCCATTTTTTAATTTCAGGTTGATTTTTAAAAAGATCTTTCTTTTTATTATAGTCAAAAACAAAAGCTAGATTTAAGTTTGAAAACTAAACATAGAGAAGTCTATTGTATGAATCCTGCCATAACACAGTTGCAGGTAACCTTGGCTCAGAATTTCTGTTGGAGAACAGTTGGAAAATAAGTATAAATTTTTCGCAGTTCACTTAAAACTTTATAAGGTATTCTACACTGCACAGAATCCTATATAAAGCTTTTAAAAGTAGTTTTCTCTTCTGTTTCATTATTAGGCCGTATGTTTTTGGTCAACACTGCAGCACTATGAAGCTGATTTCACTTTTTAATAAAATTGAGAATGCAGATTTTTATGGTTCAGTTGTAAATGTGCTGTGTCAACACCATACTATGCATACAACTGACCTACAATTATCCTTTTGGAGCTGAATGAGGATGCCAATAATTGTACCACCATCATTATGCAGTTCTTCATGTGAGTCCAAAGCAATTCAGAAGGTCATTTCAAATGTTGTCGCCCACTGTGTCTAAAGCCTAGTAACACACTGAAAAATAATCTTGGATTCGCACCACTGCTGTGAAGTTGTCTGTTTCAGACTTTACTAAGCTACCACATCACTCAAACCTAAAGGTGTGTTTTGAGATATGTAGCTTGTGTAACACTGGTGTTCTAGAGAATATCTATTTCTCTGCTTAGGGTACTTTGATGCACCAACTTCTCTGTAACGAGAGTTTGAGTCCCAGTTCAACATAATTTCATAATTATGCGCTTCAGCCATATTAATAGAAAGTATGATAAGGAACTTAGTTATGCTCAGCAAAGGAGTTCAAGAATGATAAGTGCTTTGATCCTTCCGCTGTAGAGATATGGGACACTACAATGCTGTGTGCGAGAGAATTGCCATAGCATTTGCTTCTCCTGTTTCCCCATAAACGTCAAAACTGGATTACTCTGATCTCAACTAGTATGGAAATCCATAAATTCCCATGTGTTACATCTTCCCTGTGGACAAAACATTTAGTAGCATAACACTCAGAAAATACCATCTATGAAATAGTGGATTACTCTGATTTTTTCATTTAATCATACCTGTAAGCTATTATAGAATAGATCATAGAATCATATGGTGGCTCACGTTGGAAGGGATCTTTAAAGATCATCTAGTCCAACCACCCTGCAGTGAGCAGAGACATGTTCAACTCAATCAGACTGTTCAGAGCCCCATCCAACCCGACCTTAAAAGTTTCCAGGGATGGGGCAACTACCATTTCTCTGGTAACCTGTTCCTGTGTTTCACCACTCTCATTGTAAAAAAATTCTTTTATATACACATTCTAAAACTATTCTCTTTTAGTTTAAAAAAATTACTCCCTGTCCTATCTCTACAGGAGATGCTAAAATGTTTGTTCCCATCTTTCTTATAAGCTCCTCTTGAGTTTTGAAAGGTCACGAAAAAGTCCTCTCAGAACCACATCTTCTCTTGGCCTTCCTTCACAGGAGAGGTGTTCCAGCCCTCTGATTGTTTTCGTAGTCATTCTCTGGACCCGCTCCAGCAGGTCCAAGTCTTTCCTCTGCTGAGTGCTCCAGAGCTCAATGCAGTACTCCAGGTGTGGTGTCCCCAAAGCAGAGTAGAGGAACAGAATCACAACCCTCGACCCTGGAGTTATTAATTCCATCTCAGTATTTTATGTGCCGAAAGCTGACCATATGACAAACAGAGATGAAAATTTGGTAGGACAAGTACATTCCATACCTTATATTTCAGGTATCCTGTGCCTTTTTGTGCTGATCCAATAAGTATCTTAATAAATACAAGGGTTGTAATTCAGCTGCTGTTTTAAAACAGATATTTACTTTTGTAAATCTATCTCAAATAATAACACCGAGTTTCTTTTTTTTTTTTCTGGTAAAGGAAAGAATATTAATAAATAACCCTGGAAGTAAATCTATTTGGACTGTCTTTGAATATTTTTTTTTTCTGATTATAAATTGTTTAAATTGCAGTCTCACATTTTTGAACATGAAGGAGAAGCACTTAAGAAAACCACACTTCTGTGTTAGGTCCAAATTTCTGATGTACGTTGCTAACATTGGCTCTACGAAATAATACAGATAAATTCTTAACAGTAGGTTGTTTTCTTCTGAAAAATAAGTAAATTTTCAACATTTCTCTTTGAGCTGCTGCCGCTTCCCCATTTACTAGCTTGTGGACTGGAGTTCTTTTGCATGCTGCCTCAGTTTCTCAATGCTGTTGATAGTTGAAGTGTTTTGACATAATTGCACAATACAAACCAACACAAATTGAGTAGACAGGTTTGTAAGGGTCTAAAGCTGCTTGAGATAAAAAAGTTTCTATACTAACTTCAGGATTCATAGCATCACTTGTAGCTAAATTAATACAATCTTACACTATCTAAAACTTCCTTCTTAAAATAATACAATCTTAAACTACCTAAAGAGGTTTTTTTTTACATTTAACATGCTATACTAGGCTTTGCAATCAGGTAAAACTCTGGTTGCCACTGCAGTTGATGTGGAATGACTACAGAATATTATTGATTTAAGCATGGATTATCACATTAATTCCTATTCTTCCCTTACACTGCAAGCAGCTGAGATAACTCTGGTAAAAAGAAGGAGGAATGTGAGTAAAATGTATGTACATTGTTATTATTTAGTTATACATACAGGACATGTCTAAAGAACAAAATAATGGTTTATTATTATTAATACACGTTAAGAACTAAAGTAAATAATGCCCCAAAACTGCAGGTTAGTACCAAAAGCTGTCAATCCGTAGTTCTCTCAGAAACCATAAGACAACAAACTGTTTATTGTGGAGCAGGAAAGTGCTATACACATACCATGGCTTTCTCCTAAGCAAGGCTGAGACAGCTATTCATGTTCCCCCACATCTCATTCAGTTAAATGCTCTAGATTCACATGATGCCCACTATTTATCATTATATATAAATTGATTGTTACTATGCAAAAATAAAACTAAGCAAAAATAAACTTTATAAGACAATTGTATAATTCCACCACTAATGGCAGAGAAATACTTCTTCACTGTTCTGAAAGGCAGCAAAGGACAAATGAAGCAGTATAGAATATTTCATCTGAAGTCAAAATCATGATAAATCTAAAGTTAATGCAATAATTTCTGCATTTCTCAAGTCACTGTATAAACTTCAGAACATAATGAACTTTATTTCCACAAAGTACAGCAAAATCAATATTATTAATAATAATTATATTAATAATTCTTAATTATATCAATAATAATTAATTATGTTAATATTACTAGTTTTAATACATTAGTAGATGTGACTAGTATTAATAATGTCTCTGGGTGTCTCTCTGTGGAAATACATTTGAATACACTAGGCAACATGAAATCATCACCATGTAGCATGAAAAAGAAGTTTGACAATTAAGATATATCCATGTATGTATATACATATATGTGCATTCAAAATTCTAACTATGACCATTTAGTTCTAGAGACTAGATTGTTTAAATGATGTGACAAAAACCTCAATTTTTTTATTAAGATTTTTTTTTCCTCCTCATGCTACACAGGAGGTATCAGCAGTTACATGGGAAAGCGTGTTTCTGCAAGCTATCCTCCTTGATTTGTTTGGAAAGTTATAACCAAGTGAGTTGATCCTAAGGAGAAATGTGCTTTTCTTCAGGTTTACTGATTACTACTTACAAGGTTCTAATGCCACATTATGGCTTCAGATTGCAATAAGTCTTTCCCTCCTAGGTACTGAGTATTTTGTAACCTGAACTTTATGAAAGCAGTTTGCATAACATTTCTTTAAAATAATCAACTATATCATTAAAAGGATCATCCATAAATAGCAAAGCCCAAACTAAACCAGATCAAAAGATAATAAAAGTAAAATATGCAGCAGGAGTTTTTCTTTAGCATTTGTTTTTGTTTATTTATGTTGAGTCAGGAGAGAAGAGCGCAACTGAGATGTAACGTGTTCTACAGTGTGATTCTGAGAAGACTCTCTTATGCAAGTGTGTAAAGTCTGTGAAGATGTAGTTAGAGTCTCTCACATTTTAAAATACTTGTAGTTCCAGTTCCTCAACTTTTCTCCCTTGATCCCAACTTTTATTCAGCATGTTCTCTTAAATTGGGTTTCAGGGCTTCTCACTTACAATTTTCTCTTTTTGTTTCACTACTTAGCGTTATAGATCTTTCAACAAATAAGTTCCAATCCCACATATTATGACAAACTTAATAAAATAGTGGTCTACAGAAATAATGAGAGTAGCTTATGCTCTGGACTCAGATACAAACTTCCCTAAAAGTAGTGAGTAATCAGATTTGATGTTTTCAGAAGAACTTATTTCTTTAGAGGACCAATTGCTTTAGGATACAAATAACTCAAATTATGCAAATGAAGGAATTATGTTCAAAACAACATTTTAATAAGCTGAAAGAAAGCACTCTATCAGTGAAAGAAGACTTGCCGTCAATGTCACATCGGTACCTGGGAATGTGAGGTGTCAACAGGACACAAATTCCTGCATTTTTTAATTTTCACTAATGTGCTTTCTTCTGCAAGTCTTTCTTTTTATACATTCTACAGCTGTATTCCAAGGGTGGGGGGAGAGGTGGATTTAATCACATTTTATTTTCCCTTTAACATCCCAATTTTGCTTGCCTTTCCTCTTAGCCCAGAACCCTCTTTAAAAAAAAACAAACAAACAACAAAACATGTTTTAAAAAAACAAAAACACTTTTTAAAAAAATTGAACACTTTGCCTATATTTTTCATAATATCATGAGATATCATAAACTATTATTAATCTCATATCAAAATTCCATTTTTGTCTCCACAGAAGAAAATGCATCATTTGTTACAGGTCTCCTTTCTAACTGACAAAGTTGATTTCCATCATTTTCCACAGAAGTCTAGCTATTACCCAATATGTATATTACTGTTGTCCTATTTCTGAATTAAAGACTATTTTATCACTCTACATTTGTAGTATTTCATAATTTACTTATAAAAAAATTAATATTAATAACTGGATGACAGCATCAAAATCATCACAGTATCAGTATAGACACAGATTGACACTGAAGAAATTATTTTCCTTTTAGCCATTTTTCACATGAGGTGGAGGACAGCAAAGAAGTGATCTTTGCAGTGCGTGATTGAGTCCTGCCAAACCTGTCCACATTTAGTTTTTCCAATGCATTCCTTTCCTTTCCATTTTATGTGTTCATGACAATAAAAATATGTTAATGATTTAAAACAGCTAGATGGGTTAAACAAGAGCAGAGCTTTGTGTTTGTCTTCCACCTTTCCAGAAGAAAAACAGACACACGATTTTCAGCTCATTGGTCGCCGCATTTTACTATACACAGATCCTCAGAAAACTTGTTCGACATTAACACTACCTGTTCCCTTTCAGCCACTTCACAAAAAAAAACCTCAACCAACACCAAGCAGGCAGAGTAGACATACAAAACCAAGAGAACCCTTCATTTGTCATGCATAAAATATGTTGTATATTAGCAATGAGTTAGGATGACACTATGTTGCTCCACATCCAAAACAATGAGGTAAATATCAGAACTCCTATTGAGAGCAAAGTGGATAGGACTTCAGAATCATTAAAAACATACAGCAATTCCTCTACCAGTCAGTATATACCATCTGCAAGTGTGTGACCAAAAAAATCCATTTTTTTAACCCCTCTGCTTATCCATTTATCATCTCCCACTTTACCATATCCCAGTTCAGTTCTGTCTCCCATCTCACATTGGTTGCGTAGACAATGACCTTAAAGAAGCAATTCAGCATGGTCTAACAATGCTAGAGAGAAACAAAACACTGAAATAACAAATACAAATATGAAGAATGTTCTTTACTTTGACTATGTACTTTTCTACCTTAATGCTGTCCTAAGGATGTGGATTTGGTAATGTTGCCATGGTCACCCATATTGCCAGAATACAATTTTCTCCTTCATTAGTGATGCCGTCTTCATTTTGTCTCTTTTATGCCCTTACTATTTTCCATTTGTTTCTGATTTTATAAATGTATCGAGCTGTAACTTTTTGTGAACTGATTGCTATTTTTTCTCCAAAGTTGGGTTTTTCTAATTATTATTTTTTCATTTAAGTTTTCACTCCATATCTATTTCGATACACATTTTGGGGAAAGGGTGACGGCTGAGAAAGCAGAGGTGCATTGAAGGCATAACCTGCCTGTTTCTTATTGATTGTGTGGCTTTTCTGTCAACAATCAAAATTATACTACGAAGTCAAGAGTAAATTGAAGTGGCAGATGCAAGTGGGTGTGTTTTTAGCTTTGACTACACTTCTGTAGGGCAGGAAATGAAGATAATAAGGACCTAAATAAGGTACATAGGAGCAGAATAAAATTCTCTGTAATGTAGTTCTAATGTTACCATGTCACCATAATAATATTAGCCTTGATGGTGTAATTCATATAGCATGGTTTAGAAGCCCTTGGTGTACAATTGATTTGTGCTAGGTAGTATTTCAAAAATCATGGTCCAAATTCCTCCCTGATGTTTCTTCACTGATTTCAGCAGATTAACACAACAGATTAGTTTGGTACAAGAAGTTTACATTATAAGTTTCCATTACTTTGATAATTTCAGGTGTTATGGCATTTTAAATATTTCTGACACTTAGAAGATCAAGGTAATGGAAGTATACGGTTACACACTTTTTTGCTGTAACGTTCAGATTGATGACCAATAGCTGAGATACATACAGGGAACTAAATTTTTACTTAGGCTCATGGTTTTATTATTTTCTTGCTCTGTGTGGGGCGGAATTTACTTCTGGTGCCTCAGTACAAGGCTTCTTTACCCAACACTGAAATAAATTGAAATAATCACTGCACAGAGCCCAAAATGTAACATCCAATTTACTAAACCCTTAAAATTCTGGCTGCAACAATATATCATAAGGGAATTACATTTCCAGTTTTGCTATGATTCTTGTATTCTATTTTTCACTTTTCACTATTAGAAGTATTAGAGAAAGGTGGATAGGATACCTCTCTCACCTCTTGGATACCACTGTTGCATAAGTACTACATGCATAGGCAATGTACTGTATGGTTGTGGGTATATTCAAAAGCTATAATTATGGTCATTCATGCCATTTAAAGGGAATCATCAAAGCACTTACTCCTATGCTTTGCCATATCTAAACTCCTTCTGGGCTGAGGCAAATGATGGCAGGTCTCCAGATCTTATATTTGAGCTAGCTTGTAGATGTGAGGAATAGGAAAGCACAGCATTTTCTACAGAGACCAATTATATGTTGCCAACTAATCAAAATGCAATGAAATGTAAAGCCTCAATACTGCTTCCTTGTTGTTGCAGCAGGGAACATCTTGTCTATCCCACTTGCCTTGCTCTTTAAATAGTTCACTGCCAGTGAATTTCATCATATGTAGCAGTTTTGGTTTCCACGTGATTAAAGCGCTTATGTACAAAAAGATCTATTTAGTGGTATAAAGGGCAGTGGAATTACCTTCTTCTCTCCTGCTCTTAATGAGCAGCTGTAGCTGGCTGAGATTTAAGAAAAAGAAAATAAAGCCATGACCTGTTAATAAGTACATGGACAATCATTTACAAATAAACAAAGCAAAGGGGGAAAAAAAGGACAAATCTCTAATTTATTCTTAGTTAACTTCTAAGAGAAGTTTCAAGAAAATCCAGTGTACTCTTAACAGTGTAATGGTTTCAGGGAAATCATGTTGCAATCTTCACCTTCCCTGTGGCTTATGCAACAGTGGAAGTGGCATGGGGGAAGTAAATCAAAGAGTCAACCAGTATGCCCACAAGAAAAATCAAAGTACTAATCTGTTTCTAGACTCTCTGGCCATTTTAACATATATGAATAAGTCATCCTCTCATAACAGCCCAAACACAGCACCAGCAGATGTGACTCTTGGGTGCTAAACTGAACCTCACTCTGATCTAGCACCACCTTGCATCGTTTTACCTACTCCTTCAGCCAGACACACTTATCCACAAAACCCAGCAAAGTTTTTTATTGCAGCTGTCACAGTAGGCATGACCATCACTCACTATCAACTCAAAGTTATAAGCCTCAAATATTCTGTATGTACTTAATTAGTATTAAAATTTTTACAAGAACTCTTAAAGATTTGTTGCAGCAGAAGAAAATTTACTTTTATGACCTATATCAGCAATGGCTGGGCCCCAGAACAGTAATGATTATCATGTAACATGTTAAATTTTACCCACAATATGATTTACAATGAACAACAATGCAACCAAAACCAAAGAATTGTCTACTTTTAACTACCCTCCACAAAGAGGAATTATTTATTTTCTGATTATTTTGTAATGGTGCTATGCAAGTAAATAATACATAGGTTTAATCAAAAAGACCTGCATTTAGTATTCCAAGAGCCTTACTGAAGTTTCTGTTGCAGTTGTGTTGCTGAAAATAAAACACTCTATACAACATAATGTAAAGAAGTGCACATGTTGCCACAGTCTCTAGCAGAGATGGAAAATGAGCTGCTTGACTGTGTGTGTTCCTGCTGTTCGAGATCGGAAGCACGGGTCATTAATGTTTTATTGGTTCCTTTCATACAGTATCCTTTATACAAAAGGTTTTCAAAGAACTGATTATAAAAGCTGGCTGGCCTCATGATTTGACAGTACTAAGTGGGTGTTTCCTGCATGAAAACATATAACTGCTGCACAGACGATAGGATGTTAAATCCCAGACAGTGTGAGACTGTTGAAGAAACAAAGTCCCAGGGCTATTATAGATGAAAATGACATAATGAAAAAGGTACCTGCACAGCAGGACTTTGTCCAATTGAATTGAATCACTGTTTCACTCTTTAAAAGAACAATTTCAGGTTTTTCTAAGCACAGATCCATAAATTCCTGCAGCAATGAACAAAGACAGAGGTATTTTTCTTGATTTCCCTGTATAGCCTCATCTGAACCTATTTTGCTACCGAGGTAACAGTATAGAGACCACTATAAAGACCACTACTTGAGCAAGCATCTAACAAAACTATTTCAGAGCATTTGGTTGATATTAGGACATTAAATTATGTTCTTTGGTATGAGCAGGATTAGTAGCAGGGCCCTACCGACAGCTCCATTTGAAAAGATGTAGTGATTGCTGGCTCCCCATATCTTCCTCTACTGGTTACCAGGGCTGTGAAGGAGCAGAATTTTGCCTTCTTCTTGTTGCTTAGAGTCAGGCACAAGACACTTACCAAAGTGTGCAAGTTGTCTCCCAATATTCCACAAACTATCTTGTTCTTTCACTTTGTGCACAGTTCTTTTCTATCCTCCAACTGCAAAGTCATTAATATCACTCTTAACAAGCCATGTCGTGTTACATAAAATTATGATACATTGGTCCTGTATGACATCAGTCAAAGGGAATTCAAAGAGTGATATTACTTACCTATAAAAATCTGAAAATTTCTACACAGTAACAATTAAAATCTATAACAATTTTGAAAATTTATTCCAAAGACTCTGACACGTGTTTTTTCCATTTATGTATATGAAGAATATGCAGTGTTAGTTTTTGATGCAGGAAGAAATTGTATTAAATGAGAAATCAAATATGATTGACATAACTCATTATTTGCTTTTATATGCATTATTTATCTAACAATTTCAAATATTTCGAGTGCTTCTTATAGACAAAATTTCTGATGAATAAAGGAGCAGAAGAGCTGTGAAAAATCTTTACTCCACCTTTGTAGCTCTGGTATAAAGTAGAAATGCCTGTTTCTTCTCAGCAATATTTGCTAAGCTGTTCTACAACTATATGGACAACTATATCCAGCTAACAGAAGCCACCAATCAGCTCATTTTCCTTAAATTCCTTGCTTTTTGGTTTTTTTTCACAGAGAACCAGATATTGTTAAAAAAGCTTTACCCTACTCTATTTTCATTTGAAATAGGTTTTTATATATTCCTTTGAAAACTGGGTACTCGACAAATGGAGTTAGCTCTTGTCTGTCAGAGTAGAATACATGATGCCAAGCTAAATGAGAGTTCCAATACACTACACCTGAGGGGATCTGAACATAGCCAAATAGCACTCACAAAGCTAAAGCCGTTACACAGATCACTTTAAATATGTCTCCCTGAACTCAGAACTTCCTATGTAAAGCACTAAAAGAGACATAGGACAGCTATGCAAATCAAGCTTCTTTCTTTTCTGTGACTCAGATGCTTCTTTCACTATAACTGGAAAGCAAAGCTTTCACACAGGATTCACAACTCTGTTTTATCTCCAAAAATAAAGCAGGAATAACCTTTTTCAGAAAACAGAGTGGTCATTCCTCCAAACTTCATCCTACGTATTAGTATTTGAGTACCTGTTACTGGACAACATTGAATTGTGTAGACATGAAATGAAAAACTCTTTATTTCTTTTCTTGATATACTGATCATCATATTTTCTCAAAGCATAACCAATAATCTGAAGCCTGATTTATGTGAAAGAAAATACTTTTTCAGCCATTCTCCTGAGAATGGAACTCCTATTTAATACAGACTGGTTAAACATTCACTGATTGAACAAGTGAGTGGATAGAACAGGCATTTGGTTCATTTGGCATTTGATTGGCTGAGGATTATTTCAGGATTTTACATTATTGCTTATTGTAAAATATAGGCAGTCTCCAACAACACCATTCGACAAGTGCTCCAGCAATTGAGCTTCTATAAAATTGGAGAACTATTTATTCCTCTTGCTGTGTTTTCATTTTTTTTAAGTAGGAGTTACTGAATTAACATCCTGCCTTCTGGTTTTGTGGTTTCCATAAATAATTTCAGAGGAACTGGGCAGAATCCTGCAAAGCTATTTTTCTTTAATTCCATTTCTTGGAATGAGAGCCATGGGCACTTACTATGAAGACATTATTCTCAAAATCAGTTATAGTTATTTGTATAAACTTTACTAGGTCAAGCTGATATGTTATGGTAAGCAGACAGGAGCACTATCTGCACTTTATTGGAATAATTTCCCAAAACTTTGAATATTCCCTAAATAATCAAAAAAGATAATCTGTTCTTCATATCACATTTAAAAATTAAGTAATGAGCTTGGATTCCATCTAAGGGATTTTGGAGAGGAGACTTATAGGGCAAGCCTTATAGAATGAGTCTGGCAGGTTTTTTTTTATTTTTCTCATTTGGCTTGTAGAGCGTTACCATTTCTGGCATGCACACCAGATGGGCAGTAGGAAATAAATTGATAAATAAAATCTCAAAAGTCTGGAGTCTTTAAATTGATTACTATGTTAGTTAAATACCAAATGACTAATTCACATGTGCACATTTAAACTAAACAGAATTTATTTAAAGGTCTGACATATAATCGAGTTTTGTTTGTCATACCCTTTCACGCCCAGCTCTTTACACACAACCTACCTTTAAATAACACATGCAGCTGGTAAAGACAAGTCTGTGGTAATAATACAGTTACCCTGTTTTTTTTCAATTCTGAAATAGCTCACACTGCCTGCATGAACAACAAGTTTGCTAGGATATTAGAAATCAAAAGAAAAATATCTGCTCTGATGACAATTATAGTAGAATCAGTTCTATATCATTTCCTCCTGTGTAGTGTAGCATAAGTGAGGCAGATCTGCCTCATGAACGTGTATGCGGGGTGATGTGCTAAAGTCCTGGCACCCTAAAAATCATGTCCTTTTCCTGTCAATCTCGTTTTATTTCTGAAAAACTTCTGACTTTAGAACTGTCTTCTCTCTCACATGAGTATAAAACTCCACTTCTTTCACAGGCAGAAAAGCAGATTTTTCTGCACATCTAACTAGCTGCAATAATGCAACAAACACCTTGTTTCATGGTTAATTTCCTACTCAAAGGAGCAGAGATGCGGTGACTCAGCCTAGCACCACACTCTTGTAGCAGCACAGTGATACCCTCTACTTGGGTTTAGCTGAGCATAATCCATGACCTGAGTAAACATTAATTAATCTATGCCTGTACCAGAAAAGGTGCAATTGATACATTTTTCATATTCTGGTGATACATTGCTGGGTACCTATGTCCTTGCAGCACCCACGCTGGTGGCAGCCACAGACCTGCCCAAAGAAAGCCTGTTTCTGAATCCTCCAGGACATCTCTAACTCAGTGCCATGCTTTCCTAAAGCTGATGTTCACAGGGGTATTTAACTTTTGGTCAACTTTGAACTGCTCAGTCAGTTGGACTAGATGATAATTTTAGGTCCCTTCTAACTGAAGCCTTCTATTCTATTCTATTCTATTCTATTCTATTCTATTCTATTCTATTCTATTCTACACTACACTACACTACACTACACTACACTACACTACACTACACTGTTCACCTCAGAATCCCAGAGCTGCCAGCCCATTAACTTCGTTATTTCATTTTTCTGCAGATAGCAGGGGAGAGCTGTGGTGGTATCCTACAAGCAATCAGATAAACTCTTTGGTGAGAGACACCATACAATCTTGTTTGAAGACTTGGTCCCAGCCTCCAAAACAATTTTCTCATTAGATCTGGTTTTCACGTAGGTTCCTGTATTTGGCATGATCTCTGAAAGGGGATTCTCAAAGGAACTATATTTTTTTATATACATATAGTATTTTTACACTTGCTTTAGAGCCTTTTTTCATTAAAAGTCAAGCCAAGTATACTCTTTATTGTGTGGCTGATCTGTTCTATGTTTTTTTCCTTTTTTCCCCCATTCTCAATCTAAATAGAAATAACTGTTTTACTTTAATTCCAGTTCTTAAGTTTCTGCTGTTATTTTTCTTCCCTTTTCTTTCAAAATGCATTGTTCTCATTTATTCAGACAGTAACAACAGTCACCTTTCACCTCCTGTTATCCTGTGTTTGGAACAGAGAGAAAATTCAGTGTTCGATACCGTATAGCCATTTAGCTGTCCCTGTAATTTTCCTTCCCTGCAACTATATCCCACTCATTTAAAATAAAAAGCAGAACCTAAACCATTAGCCTGAAAGGCTACAAAGATACATTTACCTTGCCAGTTATTTACAATTTTTTCAAAATGACAAATATTCAGCTATGAATACTTGAGTTCGGTTGCACATTAATTTAGGTAAGCATAAATCTTCCCATCTGACAATCCAGAAGGAAAAAAAAATGTAGAAGTACTGAAGCTTTAAAATTCAAGGTTTATTTTAGCTGGAGTAAGTGCACTATGATTCATCTGTCTTGACAAAGTACTGGGAGAAAGGAAGAAACAGCTCATAGCAGGAAGGTTTAAAAGTTTTATAGTTGACTAACATCAATCTGGTTTTGAAGATTTTCTGCATACACAGATTTGTACTACATATGATCTTGCCTCTTTCCCACAAGACCACTCTTATCTATCCCTGCATTATTTTTTTTTATCCACAGAATCATTAGGTATCCCTGCTTATATTTGTTGAATTTTCTTGGTTATTTTAAGTTTTTCACTGTATGATTTCTCATTGTCATCATTTGTGACATACTTTCCTTCTAGTTCGTGCATAGATGCATGGTTTTAATTGTGATTCTGGCTTCCCTGGTCATTGGCCAATCTCTATAAAACTAGCAAAGTCTGGAAGCTCTGCAGATGGCAAAAGCTGTTGTCTGTACTTTGTTTTGTTATGGGTTTCCACCCTTTCATAACAGATAGGGAAGGTAGCAGATCAAATTCTCATTGACCACTTCTGAAATACATAAACAAAATCACAGGAAAGATATGAAGGCTTTCCATTTCTGAGCTGTGGATATGCTTGATTGCCTAAAACTTAAAAAAATGTTTGCATAATTTCAGTTAATAAAATACTTAAACCTCAGCAGAACCAGGTGCTCAGGAATATTCAAGAGTAATACAGGAGATGCAAGGTGGGACAAGGTGAGGAAAGGATTACTCTGAGTCATCTTTCTTCCCTCTTTATCTGGACAAGCAAGAGCGAAAATAGCGTTTAATATGACTATAAGCATCATTAGCCCAGATAGTGTGCAAGCTCTGACAGCAGCATGAAGACCTCATCTTCAAGTAAAGCCGGGCATAAGGACCCTGTTTGGCCCGGTTTGCCTGCCGTGCCTTTGCTCTTGCCTACAGTGAGCTTGGTACTTAAGGGTACTGAGACCAACCAGATGAGATAGAACAGCCATGGGAATGATGAACAGGCTTGAAGGAGTTTCCTTTGTTGTGATTTTTTTCCTTGAAGCTTTTATTCCCTCCATTTGACCCTGAGAATAACTATGTGAGTTAATTAGCTAAATGAACTTGCCATTTTTCTCTTTCCTTCTGTGGAATTTCTTTTCTTTCTTTCATTTTTTCTCATTCTGGTATTTCCTTAGGCAATTGTATTTTAAGTAAGAAGCTATGGAGTACTATCACTAAACGCTTAGATCAATCCCGCATTGGAGCCTTACTGCTATACGGAGTTCTTCATTGTCAAGAAAGAATTATATGTACCTAGTTACCAAATAGTAAACATAATTTGTTACGGATGACAGAGATTTCCAAAGTGTATAAATACTTGGAGAGAACATCTCGTGAAGTACTCAAAAATATCCAAGTACATTAGATCTACTAAACTTCTTTGAGAATCTGTATGTAAGTCTCTACTTTTAAAAGAATAAAAATGCACAATTTGGTACAAAAGATAAAGAAGGGGAAAAAAACAACTTATAAGAACCTGAGTCCTGAAAAGCACCTGAAGCACATGCTTAATTTCAGTGACATTTCTCACATAGTTACTCACATATTTAAAAATGTTGCTGCATGTTTTACTTACAGTAAGCAGTACCTTTCTATGACAATAATCCCATTAATATAAGTTCTTCAAAGAACTCCCTAGGCTGAATAATGACAATCACAAGTTTTAGGGTTTTTTTCAAAAGCAAAAGTCAAGAAATTTGGTTTGATTTCATTTGTTTAATCTGATTTAGCAAAGAAATATTTAAAAATAGTAGCAATGTGGTTGGTAAATGGAGTAAGATAAAAATTCAGAAAGAAGCAAGGAAATGGGGATAGTCCCTGAGAAGAGAATTACAACAGCAAGGAAATAGGGATAGTCGCTGAGCAGAGAATTACAGCAGAAAGTACTGCTAAAGTATAACAGCACGCAGAGTGCTATTCTTCACTACTTTTTAAAATTCAAATGAAATGGAAGTGCTCTGTCACCTTCACTAGTCATTAAGAATTATGAGCCTTTCCTTCAGAGGGGATTTTCAGAGTTAGGGCAGAAACTGGGGGAGGATGGGGTGGAGCGGGGTGGAAATGAATACTACAGATTTTATATGCATTCTGGAGGATCCCAGCTTCTAAACTAGTAAGCCCCCAGGATTTTTCTTCGTTATCAAACTTCAAAGACATTTTTGGCTTCCAGTTGCCCTGATGAAAAATGCCCTCATAATAGTAATAGAAAACTTGTCAGTATTAAGTATTAGCCACCATTTAACTAAATTCTATTATGTGTGAGATGTTCAAGGTATTTTGGGAAAAGGAAGAAAACATATGAAACATGCTCTCGTTCCTGCCTGCTATACATTAACTCTGCCACTCTACTAGAACGCTTTGGGCAGCACATTCCATGACATGAACAAAATAGTGAGATATTATATATATTTATGTGTGTATATGTATGTATACACACATACACAAAGTTCTAGACCCCACAATATAAGAAGAATGTGCTGATTCTTGACTGCTTTCAGAGGAAGACATCAAAGTTGATGAAAGGGCTGCAAAGAATGTCCTATAAGGAGCAGCTAAGGGCTTTGGGCTTGTCTAATGTGGAGAAAAGGAGTCTAGGGACAACCTCATTGCTGTCTACAGCTTCCTCAGGAGACATTGAACTCTTGTCCCTGGTATTCAGTGACAAGATGTATGGGACTGGCATAAAACTGCACCAGAGAGGTTTAGAGAGTGAATTAGGAACAGGTTTTCTAGAGAGGTCATCAATGCCCCACACCAGTCTATATTTAAGAGGCATTTGGGCAATGCCCTTAGCAACATGCTTTAACCTAGTTAGCCCTGAATTTGCCAGGCAGTTAGACTAGATAATCGTTGTAGATCTCTTCCAACTGAAATAGTTCAGTTCTGTTCTCTTCTCTTCTATTCTATTCTATTCTATTCTATTCTATTCTATTCTATTCTATTCTATTCTATTCTATTCTATTTTATGAATGGACAAAATATTCTTCAACAAGTGGGTATTTTATGGTTTTGTTTCTTTCTGAATTTCACATTTAGTCTCAATGCACTGTATGCTGTCTTTCTAGCTTGTAATTGCCTATAAGACTGATGGTATATTGTGCTACCTAATGAAATGTAAAATTGGCTTTTGGAATCAACAAAAGACAAATGTTAAATCATAAAAAGGATGTTGACTGTACGTCTTTGTGTTTCAGACAATGAGTAAAGTGTACCCTTCATGACGACTTCGTTGATTACAGTGGTTGCCTGGTGGCAATTTCAGTAGAAAAAAACACTCAGACTTCTGAGGTGCAAACACAAAAGGGGAAAACAGAATTCCCTGAGGTAAAACTTCCTTAAACTAGTCGCTTTTACTGATGCCTTTATTAGAGAGTGGGGATGATTGTTTCTGTCATGTGAGTTTCAAGTCTTTTCCACCAAGCAGCTTTAGCTGAACAGCTTTCCAAATTCAGCACATCGTGCCTAAAATGAAGTCACTAAAATCACACAAACAAACATATTTAGGAGCAAGATACTCAGCTCGTTTAATTCAAGTGGTACCAATGACAATTCCTTAAGTAAACATCAGGGCGTACACATAGATATTATACGTTTGTGTTATTTCTATCTTTAGCTTCCACTTCCTTCATCAGGTTGAGGACTCAGTATAGAGGCTAAGAATGAAGAATCATATATTCTATTTTTAAACAGGATACTTCTTCAAAGCAATAAAAACCATGCCAATGACTCTCTGAAGACATAGAATTAACTGCTGAATAAATACCACTTAAATTCAAAGAACACCACCTGATTCTGTCTCACCTCTCTCACTGACGCTGTTTCTGCCTTCCTGTGAAGAAATGTAGCTTTCTAAATACTTCTAAAACTAAAACTTCTGTTCTTAAATACGCAGGTAGGAACAGATAAGGGCTGCAGAATTTGCAGCACTGTTCAGACACCTAAATCCTTTCATTTTGATGCCTCAGAGCCAAAGAAAATCCCACCAGATGTCTGTCTGTATCATTAGGTGTGTAAACAATATTGAAAGGCAGATCCCCAGAGACCAACTAGGCATTCTTTCAGAGCTTCTTTACTCACAGAAATATCATGAGATTAATCTGTACAATTCAATTCATGGGCAGCTTAAGCAAACCCATTTTGTCAGGCACTGAGTTGCTGCATTTCACCAGAAAGACAGTAATAGCTTTTGAAGTTGTGTTCCAACTCTGGCTTGCAACAATGTGAACAAATCCAGAAAAGAGACAAATAAGCCGGAGTAAGAAAGCAGTTAAACCTGCATAATAAATTAATTAATTTTCTCATCCTGTAATTCAAGAGTTTTTCACACGAGTACTGCCTGTACTTATTCCCCTTTATAAATACATGAATCTCTTCCATGCCTCTCTGTATTTGCTTTGTGCCAACCAGTGTTGGTCAGCACAGGTTTCTACTAAGTAGTGAAGCAGGTGTTAACCAGAACTGTTTGCTTATATATTTTTCAGCATTTTCACCTACACTAATTTGTTTTACCTGACCATCTTCTTTCTACCAAGGGATTGTCTATGTGATTCCATAACTTATGTTTTGCTTTTGAGCACCATAATCTTACTCGTAAAAGCAAAATTATTTAGTGGAGTTTATAAAAATGGATTTCTTCAGCTTCTGAATTTCTTCTCAAAAAAAAAAAAAAAGTCTTAATCAACTCTTTAAGCCCAATTTTTCTTCATATTAAATGAAAAGAATAGAATTTTCTTAGAAACTAGCTACAAGATTATAAAAATTTCCTCACTTATTTTATCCAGTCTCATTCTGACATATAGAATTTGGAGGAAGGAGATTGGAATGACTGGAAAATACATTCCATTTGACCAGATATGAAAACACAAATAAAGTGCTGCTTTCCTTCAATTTATCATACTCAAAGTCAGGTATTAAATATTTAAATAATTCCTTCAGGTAGCTGCGTTGCCGGAGAAGAAGTAGAAGTGCATGTAGTGAGAATACTGTCTTTTATCTGATTGAGGTCTATATGACACTAGAGACATGCAATCCTTTCCACTAAATATTATGCTGCAGCTTTATGCTTAGACGCATTTTTTTTATTGAGATTATTAACATTTCATTTTCATTCATGTTTCCTATGCAAAATCCTATGCATATCTTCTTTACAGTAGATCATTAGCCTTTCTACTCTTGGAATCTCGCTGAAAAAAACAATTTGGAGGAACCTGTCAGCAGAATAAGTGATTGTTTGTAATACTTCCAATAAAGATCTTAAACCAGAAGTTTCTACTTATCCTGTGATCCATTTCAGGCATCAATTGAAGTTAAAATCAAAGGAACTTTTTGTTGTTCTTCAAAGTATTAGGCATTATTAAGATATCTGATAGGAGAAACGATACAGCAATATCCTTAATGAATTTTAGTATTATACATTGGATGTGTTATTTAACATTAAATAGTAAGATGTGATGGACAATGTGTGGCTAGGAAGAATGAAGCATGGCCTAAGGCATCCTCTAGACTCTGAAGTGTTGTGGGTACCTAGATGTTTTTTCTTAAGCACACGAAATCACTTCATATGGCAAGCTAGATAGCATTTCAGGGTTCATTACAGCCTCAAATTGCACCCAATGATGATCATCTACAGAGATATCACTAGTCTCCCTGCATTCATTCTATATTATGGGGGACTTATGGGGTTGGTTGTCATACCAAAGGTATACATTTTTTTTTAGAATAAATCTCCTAATGCCAAGGTAATTCTTAATTAGTCATTGCACATCAGTTTCTTTTCCAGCAGTAGAATTAGAAACCCTTTTCTGAGCAGATTCAGTGGAAATGGACCAGGGCCAAGAAAGTGATAATGGAAAATACGGCCATGGACTATTCCATGTTTAAGTCTCAGAAGACGAAGTACTTTGTCTTTGTCTTGCTATTCCTTGCCTTGCCTTACCATTCCCCACCTTGCCTGGCCTTGCCTTTTGTGGCCTTGCCTTGCCTTTCTTTGCTTTTCCCTCACCTCACATTTCTGATATGTATGTTGAGGACTGATTTCTGCTATCAGTACCTTAGCTATGTATTCCAAGTGGAAAATATATTGTAACATTTCCTCCAGTCTATACAGACGGTCAAGAAAGAGTAGGTTTCAGTGTACGTCAGCCTAGTAAAATCTACTCTTGAATAACCTTATGACTGTTTCTTCAGCGCATAACTGTGAATGTCAGTAGATTATTATTATGTTTCACTGCTGCCAGATGAAAAATGGAAACAGCATAGGGAATGGTTGAATAAAAGAAAAGCTCAGGAAAATGTGACGAGTATCAGTGTGAATAATACTGCTATATAGTTCTGAGGGACTGGATAAATGCAGATAGATCTGAACTCTTTCAAACCACTTAAATATCCTCTTTTTGTAAAGATTTATAAGTTAAGAATGGTAAACCACACCAAAAAAAAAAAAAAATAAAGAGAGAAAGAAAGGACAAATAAAAGCCTAACTATGTCTGTATGTAATTACAAAAGAGACTTGCTTCCAGAATTTAGGCCTGAACTCATTTGAGACATAAAAGATCTGAAACATACATTAAAACATGGATCATGATCTGGCACAACTTGAAGAATCAAATTTTTTTGAGTTGAATTCTAAATAAAAGAGTCCTGAATGTTTGAATGTTGCTTTCCATTAAATCACTAGCACATTTTTCAGAGTAGTCAAATTGTGCATTTTTTCCAGTAAATTGTTAACTACTGTATGTAAACACACATATACACTCATAGACAAACTGTTCAGCATATGGGCACCCAAACACATAGACATCGATTTAGGGCAGTCCTTCACACACTGTTAACTCACCATCTCACTTTAGCCAGGAGTTTATGCAACTCTCGTAAAACAGTCCTTCTTCAGCAAAGAGATTGTATGATTTTTATCTGGGTTCTACTTACACACACATTGATCGTAACCGAAACGTACCACAATCTGACTTCACTTTCTATAACTCGACTAGCACAAATGGTGTAATGCACATTGAAAATATATAATCAACCATTCCTAGAAGAAGAATTCATGAAGATAACCCACAATGACTCATAAATAAATCCTGTGAATCAATTCACAGTCTCGATAGTACCCCCATACAGTTATTATGACATTTTAACATACATGAATTATTAATTTTATTAGAAACAAGTGATTAAAAAGTTCATATTTACTGGTGAAAATATAATTATGTTTTTGCATTGGAAAAATTTCTAAATGTGTTGAAAACTTAGCAATAGTGTAAACTGGTAAAATTCTTTCCATTTTCCCTGGAAAAGTAAAACCAGAAGAGACTTTATGTAGTTGAAGACTTCTAAACTGCAGAATTATTTTAAGATATGAGTAGAAATAAACATTAGATTACAGTGAATTTTCTGTTGTGCTGAATTTCAAGCTGAAATAAACTGAAAGAATATATAAAAGCTCTCTTTCTTGATGTAATGGATGAAAAATGCTGTCCTGCACCCAAAACCTCCTGAATGCTTGAAGGAAATCAAAAAAAAGGACAAGCTACTTATTCACCATCTTTCCTGAATCAGCCCACAAACAAAGATGCAATTTACACCACAGTACGCTTACTGTAATACCTAAACTCCTTTTGATTTGTTTTCCACTATAGTGGAAACAAAAAGAAGTGCTGTATTCACCCAATTCATAAAGGTACATTTTAGTGCCATTGCACCCACATCAGAAGTTGCATAAAAACTGGTTTTCCATTCCCTATGTACACAATGTGGTATTTTTAATTTCATTTCAGCGCACAATGGCTAGAATTTTAGTGCAGAACTTAGTTTCCTTCTTTCCATATAGATGTTACATGATGTTATATGAAGTTATATGTTATGCTGGATGAACTATTTTGCCATCAATAATATAGTGTAACACATTGGTGTTACCAACAATGCATGCTTCTGTAAACATTTATATGTTAGCTATTGTTAACATCTACAATATGGTCTACAAAACTGAAAAAGAGATCATGATTAACAAATTACGTAGTTTCAAATGAAGTAACAATACTACATATAATGCGGAACGTACAGCACTAAGCTCGTAATGTTGATATGAAAGGTTGCACACCATTATTACATAGGCTTTGCTGCAGCTTCTCTTCCAATGCAGTCTGGTATTTTCCCAGTCTTCTACACTTCCTCTGTACAATGTAATAAGAAGTGTCTGGAGAATACTAGTTCACTTATTACCAAGGACTGTCTGAGGAGACTCATAAGCAACGTCCATGCAAGGAACTTTCATCAGAAAGGAAAACAAGAAACCAAAATATTATAAAAAGCTACAATAGCCTTTTCAAAGATGTATCAAAAAGTAAACTATGGAGTTAAGGCAATTAATATCATAGCTAAATTTTGAGTCTTTCTGGACCAGACCCTCAGACAATTACAGTGAACTCAAAAAGCACAGCTGCCCTTGGTAAAGAAATTCACATGAAATAGAAGAGAATTCCATTCAGTGCAGATGTCACAGAAAATGAACTGAATTGCTGGATGAGTTATTGAGAGAAAGAGTAAGCTTGAAATGGTTATCTTACTGTGCCAGTTTCCCTCATTTCTGTTCTGGTTTTTTGTGTTGTTTTTTTTAACAAGAACTGAGGCTTAGCTATGGGTCACCTTGGATAGCTACCAAGAAATATCTCATCTCTGAAAACCACATAATTCTCTAACCAGTCAGTGCCAAGGCGGTTGACAGCGCTGTTTCATCTGTTAGGGAAACAATAGGAGTCCCTATACAAAATATAATAATAACACAGATAACAAATCAGTGTTTGATCCCTGAAATACCAACAAGATCTAGAGAGGCAACAGATATAAAAAGTTCTACCCGTTTCTTCAACAACTGCAATATCATTTCCATTATTTCTCCAGGCTCCCATTCTGAATTCAAAGCAATTTATCTGAAGTTCAGACACTGTCAGCGTGATTTAGTTTCAGTTTTATGGCAACTGCAGGTCTCTAATAAGTATGCTCCTTTCATTGATTTTGTTCCCCTTCAGCTGCTGCTGTAAATGTAATTGAAATTTTTGGTTTTTTCCTCTGACCTAACTTTTTTTACTGATGGAAGAACAATCAGAACAGTATCCTACAAGTTTTAAGTACCCTATTAATAAGAATAGAGTTTCTTCTGGAAACAAACTTTCCTAATGACCATTGCAACACTCATATTGAATATCATCTAATTTTGCATATAAAATCTAACATATTTTCCACTTTTTCATAAGTAAATAGCTCAATTAAAAAACAGAATTAGTATATTATGTTTTATTTATGCATACGAAATTGGATGTCACAATCTATTTATATATTCTATCACTCTTACTTTAATAATTTCACAAGTATCTCAGCTAGCATTTTAGTAGTATTACACTGGTTTTGGCCATCTTGGTATACAGGTTGATTGATGTACAGATTTATTTATGCTTTCCATCAGTGTACAAGACAGAATGTGATACAAGACTCATATCTGCTTCCCTGCCTATAAAAGATAACAGACAGAAAAATCTTCCCTAAGGAGAGCTTAAATGAAAGAAATTAATAATACATTTGAATCTGAAAATGGTCAGGTCACTCTTATTTCCGGAGAGGCTGATCCACATGCCAGTTGCTTGGAAAGGTTTTGTCTTCAATACTGGCAAGCTTATCGGGTTGCTCTGTGACACTCATGATCCACCGGGACGTGGGAAGCTGTTGACAAGGATAGTCACCAGCACAGGTCAGCAGGGGGAATGAAATCAATCTAGCACAGAGGAGCACTAAAACCTGGTGCAAGATTTTGGATAGCCTAGTCGATGTTACTCAAAAACTGACTAAGCCCTGGTATTACACTGTAACTTTGTACTGACTTCTCTACCCTGCTATCTATAATCGTCATCAAGAACTGCTGTTACACAGCGCAATTACTTAGCAAGTAATTTAGTATAACAGTGTGATAAATAAAAAGACCTCCACCCTAGTAGAGGTCTGTGAAATTCAGAGAAACAAAAATTACTCTTAACAAAATCTTAAAAAAGCACTCAAAAACTTCTGCAAAATGATCTCCTCAGGGAAGCCCTCGGTTCCTCAACACTGTACACTTTCAAGATACAGCTAGACTGGGTGCTGAGCGGTCTAGTACAGACTACGCTTTTGCCAAGAAAAGCTGGACCTGATAATCGTTAAGGTCCCTTCCAACTTGGTGTTCTATGATTCTATAAAATACAGTATTCTCATACTCATACATTGCTTCTGTTTCTAAATTAGTAGCAGGTTTGAGGATTTTTTTCAGTCGATAGGATCTTAATACATTGCTTTCATTCTGGACAGCTTTGGCTTTCGCAGTTAATTAGAGATCTCATGGACATAACTCTGGTGCTCCAGTCTCTGCTTCCTGGGAAGAGGCGGGCACCCTTGACACAGGGCAACTCTCAGTTCTGTCTGTTATTAGCCAAGCCCCAGACATCTGTGCTTTCAAATTCATAATCCTTGGATGCATGGAATCAAAATGATAGCACACAGAGTTGCAGTGCCAGCTACCTTTTATTTCCACAATAGCTGTCAGGACTCCTGCAAAAAATGGAAGTATTACAAATGAATAAATAACCACCTCAAAATATGTTTAGGAAACAAAATTTATCCAGCAAATATTTTAATGCAGATTAGCTAATAGTCCCTTTGGTGTGGATATTTGCTATAATGGATATTAATGCTTTTTGATGTCTCCTTTCCAAACCTGATGAGAAAAAGCCCATGAATCAGCGGATTAGACTCTGAGAGAAACAGTGACTGGAGATAATCACTTTCAAAGCACACATAATAGGGGCTGTGGTTTCCTCCTGCAGAGGAAAGCAAGTGTGATCCTCTTCCTCTTCGGTCTGCCTTTTATTCACATTCTCTTTCTCATTTTCCTTCCTTATTCTCATAATAATATCCTGTCTTGTCTGCTGCCCTGAAGGTTTGCTTAATATAGTCATAAAAATCTGCCAATGTATTTTAAAAGAGTCAGAATAATAAATGTTTAAACCCGTGCTGAAAAGAAAGCTGTAAACAATCAGCAGTTATATTTATTTAAACCTTTGTATTTAGTTTAAAGGTGAAATGAAATAAGATTCTAAAAACACCCTCTAACCAAATACACAGATTTAGGTCTTGATCCTGCATGACAACCACTATTGTCTGATAGCAGTCCTGTTTCCTAAGCATTGAAATACGGCTTATTTAAAATATTGTATGACTGAGCTCTTTGATACCAACCCACTAAGGAGTAAATCTGTCTAAGGAGTAAATCTGGTTCAGGATGGTTGACTGCAGTAACACATAACAGGAATTTAGTCTCCCAGACTGCAGGGAGGATGAATGGAAAGCACACAATGTCATCCACAGAGTTCACATCTCTAGTACAGAGGAACAAAGGAATGCATATAAAGCTAGATAGCTTGAAACTGTTAGCCCTCAGCAAAAGAATCTTCTTTCTGTTGAAAAGGAACTTCTACAGAGAAAAAGTATACCACAATTTATAGTGAATTTCTGCCTCAAGAGAAGACTCTGCCCTGACATCTTTTAACTCAAAGTAGCAGACCCTGCAAAGCTCCAAACATTTGGTTTACATGCATCACTAATGCAGTATCAGCCTCCAGCAGAAAAAGCAAGGCAAAGGCATGGGCAGACTCGGATTGTTGTGAAAACATAAATGAAGGCAAAATGAGAGGCATGTTTCACATGCTTTGGGGTTTGCCCCCTTTTTTTTCTGTTTCATTAGAGGTCCAACTCAGCTGACATATAATACAAACCTCTCATTCCAAGTAAAAGAAAATGTGAAATATGGAAATACAGGAGCACTCTCTTCTGGGAATGCTCTGAAAACCTTCTGATCCCTAAGGACAAAGAGGTTAGGTCCTTAAAATCCAGCACAAACTATGCCTGCTGAAAAATTGCCCACAGCATTTAGATCAATAAGACCTCAAGCAGACATATTGCCTGACAGATGCTTTCACAATGCTCTATGTAATGAAATTATATCTTTCAATATTTCTTAGAATTTTGGAGGACAGTAGAAGCAAAAGTTTCTTTATCAAAATAAAAACAAGGTGTGAAAAATATTTTGCCTCAGGTTCAACATGAAAACAACAAACAAATTGCAGTGCTTTCTTTTTAAGTTTCATTCTATTAGGTTTGTATTATATCAATATATCTTTATAACTGTAACGTAATGACAACTGTTATGATATCTGTAATACTGATTAAATGCCATGAGCTCTACTGGGTTCAGTATATAACAAAGTGCTGCACTTTCATATCAAATTAGTGTCTTAATATCTGATTCCCACTGTACTTAATGTATATGCTTAACATCTCCTTGCTGGAAACAAATTGGTTCATCAATTAATTACCTTCACTAATTCAGTGAAAAGATTAAGTAGAAACCTCATCTACTGAACGGCAATAACTTCAAAGCTGTAGGTTCATCTAATCTTCTAATTCATCTGAGGTATATGTAGGTAAAGATAAAAACATAAGGCAGCTTTTTCATAAAATTTAAAAAAAACAACTAAACAAAACAAAAATAAACAAACCTGTTCTTTCTGGAAATACATCCTAATATATGCTCTAATTATACTCAGGTGTAACTAACAGTAAGTTTGTGGATATGAATAAAAGAGCAACAGAATTGTAAAACTTGTCAAAACCACATCTTTATTAACCAATTTCAGTCCTCCTAGCTAGATACCAGATGTGTTGCATTATCAAGAGGGTGACATATATTGACTCAGCTGCCCACAGCTTCCCCTACCTACTTACATTACCTTACTTGTTCCCTCTCTCCATCAATAGTTTAAGTTCATTTATGTAGTTAGTCCTTCTAGATATAAATTCTTTGTTTGGTAAAAGCAAACAAAACATCGAATGTACAAATCCTTTAAAACATACTATCAGTGTGAAATATAGAAACACATGGACAAATATGGTTGCAAACAGACAGTGAAGACATGCCTGAAGAAACACAGAGACACAACACAAAACTCTCACAGTGTTAAACCTCCTGCTCCTCTTGACCTTTACCCCACCTTTGACTATGATTGTACTTTTCAAATGGAGTTCTAGACAGTCCATTGAGGATAATAACTGAGAGTTTCTTCTTCATGTCTTAAATCTACTCTGAAAGACATGTCAGGTGCAGGAAATTCCTGAGCAATTAATCTCTGGAGGCCAAACAAATGGTATTACTTGTCATCTGTTGTACTGTTGTATTTGTTCAGAGGTGCATCTTGAAAGATTTGTTTGTGTTAGGATACCAGGCTAGGTAGACCGGGTCTGAGGCAGACTAGGCACCATGAGGCTCCTGCTTAACACTGGGCTTTGGTTAGCATGCAGCAGAAATGTGAGGAAACCCCATAGAAATGTGAACAAACCATTTAATTTTTATGTGACGTAGACACATAGCCCTAAAATCTATTTTGAAGATCTAGTTAGGTTATATTTGGGCAACTAGAGAGAAGTGAAACTATAGCCGTTGCAGTTCATGTCAGATTTATGCAATTCTATGAACTGACCATTATTGCACTACTCAGTTAAGTAATACTGCCTGTTCACTCATAGCCAGGATTTAAATTGTCGAATAAAATAATTAAATGTTCTAACCTGTGTTTTGAACTTTTAACAACAGTCAGTATCAAGAGAGTTAGACCAGATCTCCTAGGAAATATTGTTCATCCATGTATAATATTGTTTATGTTTATATGGTGTAAGGAACCCTTCAGACAACCTTTTAAATACGGTAACAGAAAAAATATACAGTCAAAGCTCAACAGAAAAACAAGCTGATGCCATTTTCCAAGACCAGTGCAATTTGCTGCACTAAGTTCCACTGTATGACCATTGTGGAATCACCCCTGATTCAAAACACAAACAAAGCATACACAGTGTAATTATCTAAGTAGTGTTCTGGGTTCCAGTAAAAATACTCATATAACATAATCAACATTCATCAGTTTTTATTAAAAGTCACTATGACACTCATTTTTTTTGTGGTTTCCAGCAAAGAGAGAGTAAGAGATAATAGCTTTTCATAAAAAAAACCCAACTTTAACAGGAACTGCCCCAGATGTATAATGCTTTCACAGCTTTAGCTAATTCAGTGCGAATCTAAGTTAGTATCTATCTGATGTGACATTCTGTTCTACAGGCAAGTGTCTAGGATCTAGAGAAGAAAAAAAGAATAAGCTTTTAAAAATAAATACAAGGAGACAACAATGGTTGAAATAATGAAAGAAGGCACTAGGTGTGAAAGTCCAATTTAAGACTGTTACAAAAATGCAGAACAACCACTGTTGTCTTTCAAAAACCCGAAAGAAAAACACGAAACACAGCTATCACGTTGAAGTAGTTACCAGGTGCTACCCAGTAGCTTTCTGCCCAAGCTAATTGAAGCCCCACTAATTGCCATGCAGACAACTAACCATACTTTCATAGCCCTGCTGGGCATAAACGGAGATGCAAGCACCCACCTGTGGAGGCACAACTGCAAAATTAGAGGTTATCTGGGACACTCAGGTGAGAGGACAGTGTGTGCTGCTTTAACAGTGCCTAATGAGGAAGGTACAGCCTGTCAACATCACCAAACAAATCTTAGATTGTTCCACAAACTACCATGATACTTAGTC
Organism: Cuculus canorus; assembly: GCF_017976375.1. Taxonomy (NCBI): domain Eukaryota; kingdom Metazoa; phylum Chordata; class Aves; order Cuculiformes; family Cuculidae; genus Cuculus; species Cuculus canorus. The sequence goes on from NC_071441.1 coordinate 61,968,830, forward strand.
TATTCAAACTGAGTACTTATACTTTATTTTCTAACTTCAGAGACTTCTCTCTGTACATAATGTCATCTATTAGAATACTGAGTGTTGTTGGCTTAGAAAAGCAAAGGATAGGTATTTTCCAGAGATTAAAACTTGCTAACATAGTTCAGAGTGTATCTGTTTTTACTAAACAAAAAATATATGCATTGCTTTTCTTCAGAGTCACAGTTCATTAAAAATAATTGCCAGAAAGTAAATCACATAATATTAATATTTTTTCCTTGAACTTATTTAATCCTGTATTACAGTTGGATGTGATGATCTGTTCTAACTGCTGAGGTGGTAAGAGTAGTCCGTATAAAAAACAATGGCAAAAGTGTGTCTCTGCCTTTTTTTTCTCTTCTAATTGTATAGAGCTTTCATAACAATAAGTAAATACTAGGGACATTGCAAGTCAAAATTGTTAGAATTAGATTTGGTACCAAATATCTTCAGATTTATTTTAAGAAAAACTTATTCTCAACAAAGTTAAAATGTATGTGTGATTGCATAATTGCATTAGCGTACATAGTATAGATCGTCAGCTAAAAAAACAGTTAATGCTTCCCTTGATCTAATTAGAGATTAGAGCATAAATGCTCTAACGGATGCATCTCGCTGAAAAAAATAGTCTTTCATATTCATTAAATACAAAAAGTGGTTTCTTTGAGGTATGTCTTCTCCTAGATCTTATAAAGTAAAACTTCTTTACTTTGAGGGTCACAGTGCACTAGAATAGGCTGCACAGAAAAATTGTGGTTTCCTTCTCTGAAGATATTTAAAACCTGTCAGGATTCATTTCTGTGCAACCTTCTCTAGATGAACTGGCTTCAGCAGGGGTGTTGGACTACGTGATCTCTAGACGACCCTTCCAACTCTGGCCATTTTGTGATTCTGCAGTTTTGAGAAATTTTGCCCACGGTTAATTAGTCAGAATTTTTCCCTTGAATTTTAATATTCTCATAAAGAGTTTGACTTCAAAGTTGGTATCTTCCAGCAAAAAAATTAAATAATATATTCTGCTAGAACTGAACCACTAAAGTTTCCCATTTGCCTTAGAATTGCAAAGTCTGGATAAGGTCCAGTCTTGTTGCACAGTGCCTTATTAAATATATAATCCACTAAAATTAAATTTTAAAAGTATACAGTAGACAGGTTAATTCACAGGCATTCCGTATCAAAGTTTTATGGAAGTTAATATATACTAGATGTTTCATATTGTTTGGCAATGCAATTGAATACTTATCTCAGCATGACAATTCTTGTTCCTCTTTTAAATAAAAATTATAGACTCTTTGTTACATCATAATAAGCCAAAAGATTTCTAATACTGAGACCATGACAGATTATTTTCCAGAGGTGACTTGAATGGGTTTTGACCCTATGTCTCTATATATTCAGTGTACATTTAAGATCTCCATTGTGTAACAAATTGAATCACAATTCCTTGTCTGCTCCACCCTCGATATGCATTTTTTGGTAGTTTTAGGCTTTGAGTCAGGAATGTGGAACTTTATTCTGCAGGGAGGCGAAACACATCTTTCAGACACATTCAACTTACCGCGCATTAATACCCACCTTGCCATTAACCAACAGTTGTGCTGGATGACATTGTGGTTAAGGGCTGTGTTAAACGAAGTCAGGGATGTGATCAAACTCCCCAGGCTGTGTATTTCTCATTCCATCTGTAAAACAAATAAATCACTTCTAAAAATCATTTCTTTTCCAAGCTAAATAAGTTGTACAGTTATACCTAAGTCATTAAATCATCTCAACATGCAAAAGAGTTTCAAACTGCAAAATCACAAAACTTTACTGAAAATCTTTTTACCTTGGTGTGGGACCTAGTGAAGAAAAATCTGGTCCAGCAGTTTCATGCCTAAGCATTTGATATGACCTTTTGGAGTGGGTGGGGCTGTATGTGAATTTATTAACCTTTCTGCTAAGCTGCAACTCACTTCTACATTCTTCAGCAGGTGTTGGGTGTTTCAGTCCCATTTCCCTACTGGTCAAAGCAGCATAAACAGACATAGATATTAACTACTTCTGTCAGATTTTCAGGCTTGATAGGAATGTTTCATTTGGAATTTATTTCTGGATTTGGCTGTACGTCCAACTCCATGTCTAAGCCTTTATGATGACTTTAGAAGTGAAATAGCCTATAATAACTTCTTTTAAAAATAGATTTCCCTGTACTTTTTTTTGGTAGCTCATCTCAATTTTTTTTCATATTTTGAGCATATTTTAAGTTCATCTCAGTAGATAGATTAATGTAATATAAGACATTGCAATTTTTTGTTGTAGCTGGATTTCCTCTGGCCTTGGCCCATGAAATACAATTAGATTACACTGCAAAAGCAAAGACAGATTCTTTCAAGTTCAGGCCGTCTTCTTACACTTTGGAGCTGATCAAGAATGTTACATCTAATAATAGAATAAATTTCCACCATGGTTTCAACAAGTTTCATCTTCTCAAGAGTGTTTAATGCTACACAAGTCTTTCTAAGAGGGTTATATTTTAAAAATAAATAGGTGTCTCGGCTTCTTGTCTCTGAAATGTAAAGGAAAATCAGTATATAGCATTAATCTAGTAAATTTATTTACTTTTCTTTTTTTTAAAAAAGGTAATGTCTACTTTTTTACTTTTAACAAGCTCAGAGATTATTAAAAAACACTTTTATTTTTTTCTCAAGGACAAAGGTTTCTGTAAAACATGTCTACTTTAAATATTTCAACACAAAGATACAGAACGAAAAACCTGAATACTAATGAGGGCTTTCAAATTTAGCAGAAGAGAGACTTGAAAATGGGAATCCATATTTTTTTCATAACCCCTGATATTCTGAGCCAAAACTGTCTGAATTGAGCTCTTCTTTAAAGTAAAATATGGAAAATTTAGTTTAAGTAGGAACACAGATCTTCAAAAAATTTTCACAAATCAAACTTTTCATCCCACATGTTCTGCATTTAGATTGCATGTGAACAGATATTGGAGACTAGCTTTTAACATTGTTGGGTCAGATATAGTCTAAAATTGACAAAACTAGCTAAGTTTTTAAACTCAGGATCTTAAATTACGAAGATTTTATTTCATTCAGGATGACCTAAATACTGTCAAACAGTCCAAAATCACTGACACTTTAATGGCCTACAGCTTGTTATAATTTGAGAAAAATTCACTAAAAATACTTTGATTTTGTTCAATCATTCTTAACTATAATGGGAAGAAGTAAATGAGGGAGAGATCAAGAATCAAGCCTCCCTCCGTATGTTTTAGGGCTGCTCCTAAAATATAAAATTTATGGTTGTGGTCAATGTACCTTCAAATAAGAGAACTCTCGAGTCACAACACCAAATTATTCTGGTTTTTTGGAAACCACGTTACGAAGGAAATCAAATATGGATATCCTCTAGTCATACATTTGCCACTAGATAGAAGAAAGAGAAAACAAAGCATGAGAGTCTAACTGTAGCCAAGACACCATGCATGTTTTTCTGCTTATATTGGCGGGGCAGGGAGGTCAGGGGTTGGCGTGTTGTATTAGAATAGTCCGCAATAGTTTTATAATGAAAATATCCTCTTAGAAGTTTTAGAAAAAGAAAAAAAAAAAAAAAACCCTGTTCATGAATGACTTAAATTTTATTAGCTTTGATTTATATTACAGTGTAAGACAGAGCATTGGGAAACTTATTCTTACATTTAAGTAATGTTTCCTTTTACCTGAGAGAAAATAGCTCATAATTCCAGGAAGCATTATTCCTCTAAGCCAGAGCTTATTCCTGAGTTTCATTTTAAAGAGTATTTGAGATCACTAAGGTCACAGAAGAGAATTCTAGGGGAGTAACAGGACATATCCAGGAGCCAAAAGAGCAACTGAGAAGGCTGTTGAGCAATTCTGAAAGAGAGTTCAGGAAACTTACCACAGTTATCTCACAAAACAATCCTGTTAAGAGCCATAGCCAGCAATTACAAGAACACATGGAAGTACATTCTGCCAAGAGATGCTCACAAAATAGTACTGTAAGGAGAAGCAGGACAAGCAAAGATCAGAAGATGGGATTGCTTATGTATACTCCTGAGTGAAATATATCAGTGAATCTATTTAATGGTGTATGAAATAATCATTTATAATAACATATTTTCAGCTAGCAAACAGTTGAAGATCAGAGTTACTTTTAAGGTCCAGATAAACCTAAGTGATAATGTATAGAACTGGACTCAAACCCAACCAAACTTTATGTATATAACTGTCAGCAGACTTCAGAAGAATCACTGATAAGTAATAGAAGGAAAAAAATACTTCTCAAGAATGCAACTCAAAAACTCAGTTTGAATGCTGGGGAAATTGAGAGAAAGAAATACATCATTCTTCCTCCATCTCCAAGTTCTCTCATAAAACAAGACTCTCCTTCTTTCTTCATATCACCAAACTCCTTGTCTAAAACATCTTCATTTTTTTCATGGACCAACAGAGGATTCTCCTTCCCACAGACTGAAAACCGAGACCTGCCTAACTGAGAATATTAAAAGTGTCATAAACAGATTTACAGAATTGTAAAGGCATCTTTCAAATACTTTCCCAAAGCAAACTCTCTTTTGCAGGGTAAGTTAATGCTCACCTACCTCCTTAGAATGTTTTGAGATTTACATAATTAGATGTTGCTAATGTACTTCCATATCCTCAGATCAAATATGCTGTTTGAGTATTATTTATTATTCACTGTTATGTTTCATCACATTTCTTTGCTATAGCGTGTGACAGACTCTCTAAAATTAGCATCTCAATGCTCTTCAGAAGTTATTAGAGCTTATACTCTGTCACCTTTTGTCTTGCAAGGTGTCTTTGCTCTTATGTCAACTAAATTTCAGATAAAAATGCAAAAATTCCTTTAGTAAATGGTCTTTTCTCATCTTATTTTTTGAACTTTGAAAATAAATATCCCTTCCCACAGAAGCTCTAAGACCTTTAAACTCTTGGACAATGGTACACAAGGAACATTTTAAATGAGTGCACAAGGATATAAGGCTTCATAAACCCACGTATATCACTATCTTTGTGAAAATCGCCCAAATAAGTACCAGAAAATTATACAAACACAGTGTCATCACCATTTCAGCTGGAAAATGGTGAACAGTCATATGCATTCTATTCTATGTGTTCTTCATTAAGCCTACATCTACAAGGATGTGTGGTAAGCCTACATCTACAAGGATGTGTGGTAAGCCTACATCTACAAGGATGTGTGGTAAGCCTACATCTACAAGGATGTGTGGTAAGCCTACATCTACAAGGATGTAGCCTACATCTACAAGGATCTTTCATGTCCTTGCTGACATGAAAGAGCTGCCTAGAACTCCATCACCACCAAAGGCACAAGATGTGCTGGAAAGGTGTCTTTGGTTCTTGTTGAAATTCCACTTACTGTCCAAAATTCAGCCATTTTCAGATTTTCATCCCAGAATTCTACTAATTATTTCAGTTTTTAGCAAATTGCAGGTAAAGCTGTTCTTTCATTTCTGAAGTTTACGAAGTACTGTGCAACTTACTATCAGTTCTTCTTGATTCATTCCTCATTAGAAGGAGAAATAAAGCAAACAATAAAAAAAAAAATACCAACAAAATTAAGAACACCACCAAGTTCTCCACTGTATGTATTCAAACTATTGCAATTCAGGAAAATTTCTGGTTTTCATAAGAATCATCACAGACAGATTTAGATTATTTTTGTTGTCAGGTATCTTTGGATCTGGAATATGGCAAGACCAGCTTTTTTTGTAATATCCAAGGATGTATTATGCACTTGTGCAGAGGAGAACAATATTTCGAGAGTCTTTGCTTTGATTAGATGTATCTAATTAAAAAAGCTTTTTACAGAATAAATACATCATTATCTTAGAGCCTGAGAAAGCTATATGTTTTGGGTTAAATGCTCACGGAGCAGATAGGTTTCTGCTCAAAGTTGGTAGGTACTAAAAGTGCCTGTAAAAGTAGTAGAAAAGAGACTTGCGTCTTCATCATGGAATTGTAAAATTCTTGAAATAGTAAAACATAAACATCATTAGGATTTCACATACATTGCAGTACATTTACAGAGTCATTTTATCAGGAAAATGAAGAGGGAAGTAGAAAAATAATTGAATATGCTCTCCAACTCCCTTTCAATTGTGAAACATCATCCTTTAATACCATGTGTATGTAGATTTCCAGTCCTTGCAAGAAACAGAAAATGAACAATTTATTCACTGCAGGTCTATTATGCCTTGTACTAGACATAGGAGCAGAAACTCTATAGTGAGCAATCAACCACTTACCAATAGTTCTGCCAGAGATCATTGACAAGAATTGTTGCAAAAGCCATTTAACGTGCACAAAAGTCATAAAACTCCCATCATGCTTGATGCTGACTGTGTTTTATTTGAATAACCTTAGATGACATATTGAATTCTAGAAATTGTAGATTTGATTGGAAATAACAAGTCCAGCAGTTCCTGAATTAGGAAAAAAACAGGCAGTTTACGAGAAATTTGATTTTCTTACTATTGCTTGCAGCAGTAATCACATGAAGGACAAGAAATGCAAAAGAAAACCTTAAGTCTGGATAAAAATAGGAATTTGCATGTAATACCACTCTTCTTGAAATAACAACATGCCCAGATTGAGTTATTTCCTGTGTTAATGGCTAGCTAGATATTTAAGCATCTGAACACCAACACAGAGTACAACAGCCATATGAAGCAACTATGAAGAGATATTTAGCTCTGCACTGGTGGGTCCCTTTTACCTCAGGAATTTCAACTCTACATTTTAAAAAGATGTGATTCAAAGTGTTGGCTTAAAAATATGAACTATCTCCAGTTATTATTTAGAAATTGTTTCTGCTTTATGTAATTTTTAATAGAAATGTTGCATGGTAGATGAGGTTGAAGCATAATATTTTCATTCTTTTAAAAGACTTTGTTAAGACTACTACTAGAGATAGAATATCTGCTTTACCATTTTTTATTGAATGTTGCTTCAACATCTGCATACTTGTAACATCACTGAGGTAATCTAATGTTTTTGACAGATAATTCGAAATATGTTTTGGAATATATTTTCATACACTTCACTTTACTGATTTTATGAGCAGATATTTATAGTAAAGTGCTTCCTGTTCCAGAAAGGAAGATGGTGTGCCATGGAGAATTGTTAACACTGGAGGACACCACATGGAAAGTATTAAACATATACACCCGTATTTCTTCAATTATCCGGAGTGTATCTGCAAATAAGATTACCATGCTAGTATGTGTATGCATTAAACGTTCAAAAAGCAATGGATTCCTTGTTTTCATACCTAAACCCATAAATCACTGCTTACCAAACCTAAGCATTTGTACTTTACTTCAATAAATCTCAGTATTCTATGTTTAACTTAGTAAGCCTATCTTTTTTAGAATAATAAAAAATACAAAGAGATCTATAGCAATAGATTTAAGGAAAAGCCATAGCAGGATGGAAAAATAATAAATACAGGTAGCATCCTATAAATATAATAAAATCCATAATAAAATCAATAACTTCAGAGTATTTGGCCACAGGGCTTACACTTAATAGGACAGTGTTAAGAAATTAGTCCAGGCTTCTGTAAAATTGTCTGACTTATCCATTATTATGAATGATAAACCTTCCAACATTGCCCCTTCAGGGATTTCAGTATTCTAGTACTCAATGAACAGAATAAAATGTGGTTTCCAATTGAAGAGAATTAATTTCTTTGCTCTGGGAAAAGTATGCAGTATTCATCCTTTTAATGATTTAAAGTCCTTGGAAAAATAGCCAGAGATCCAGAGGTAAATAAACAACATAAGGAAAGGGGAACTTCTGAACTGTATTTTTCTTAAGGTTCATATCCTCTCAATGGATTTAAATTTCGTGCTGTTTCCAGGTTGTGTGGACTGAAATCATGGAAAACAGATATTTTATTGAACCATATATACTCTCTTAGATTGCCAATGAATTTGGCATCTGAGACGTTTTCTGCTTAGTATGATATACGGCCAGTAGCAGCACTATTTGCATTAGAAACCTCCTTTCCATCTTGTTCACCCCAAAATGCCTGAAAAACTGTCCACTGGGAATTATACCCTATGAAAAGACACCAGAGGCCCAGCCTCTAGTCTTTCTGATGAAAAAACTAATAAAGAGGACACATTAACTCTTTAGTAGCTGTTCTGGGTTTTGTGTCTAATAGGAGCTGTACTTTCAAATAAACATTAGGAAGAACAGCTGCATCCATGGAGATCAAATATCCTCTCGCCTCTCAAGAAAGTGTTCTCTGAAGCATTGTGGGGGGTATCCTGAAAATGTTAACTCACTGATCAAGAGGCTGCTGGACTATTAGGAATTATTTTAAAAGGAAGAGAAAACAATTAAAAAAATAAAATTATGTGCCCACATGTTGAATTCTGTGAAAACTATCAGTAACTCAAACTCAGAAAAAAAATAATAGAAATAGAAAATCTATGTATAAGGTGCCAAAGATAATTAGCAATATGGAGCACCTTACACCAAAGGAAAGACTAAGTAAACAAGGACTTTTCATCTCAGAAAGCAGGCGAGTGGTGTGATGGAAGTATATAAATTCTTGACTTGTACTGAGGAATTAAATATGAAACTCTGCTATCATAATACCATTGTTATTTAAATTAGTCATTCTGCCTAATGACCTCATTGATCACCTAAACTTTAGAAATGCATATCATTTATTCTTGCATGTTTTCCTTTCCTGCTGTCAGTTGCTCTCAGACACTGCATTATGACCTTTGATCACAACCAAGAGAGCCATTATTTCAGCTTTTGAGTGGGCACCATGGCTGAGTCCTGCACTGATATGTGTAGTCAGGTACTTTTTCAATGCAGAGAAACTCACTGACTGTAATCATAAAAGTATGTCTATTTGAAGAGAAAGATTTTGTGAGAAGTCGATGTACACCCAAATCAGGAGTATTGCTCTATTGCCATGTAATTCCACTTGGAACTTAAACTACCTCAAAGAAATATCATTTTAACTCCCTTTATATGTATATTATCAGCAGACTGATACATTCTTCTAGAGCCTTTTCTAATAGGTTGTTTAGTTAAATTATGTTCATTTAACTATCGTATTACCTCTCCACATTTCAGGCTCATAGCCTCTCCTAGACAAGATCACTAACTGTTTAAATACTTATCTATTGCCTCATTCTAGAAATCAAATAGAAATCAAACTGGCTAAGTCTGTGAAAGACAATAAAAAAATCTTTCTACAAATACATTAACAGGAAAAGGAGGAGTAGGGAGAATATTCAGTCCCTATTGAATGCAGAAGGAACAACAGTGACAGGGATGAAGACAAGGCTGAGGTACTTAATGCCTTCTTTGCCTCAGTCTTTAATAGTAAGGAAAGTTGTTCCCCCTGTGTACAAACGCAGGAGTTAGAGGAGCAGAATGAGGCTCCCATGATCCAAGAGGAGGCGGTTAGAGACTTGCTTGCCCAGCTAGACTCCCACAAGTCTATGGGGCTGGATGGGATCCACCTAAGAGTATTGAAGGAGCTGGTGGATGTGCTTTCCAAACCCCTATCCATCATCTTCCAGCAGTCCTGGCTGACTGGGGAAGTTCCACTGGACTGGAGGCTGGCTAATGTTGTGCCCATCTACAAGAAGGATTGCAGGGAGGATCCGGGGAACTACAGACTGTCAGTCTGACCTCAGTCCAGGAGAAAGTCATGGAACAGGTGATCTGGAGTGCTATCATGAAGCACATGCAAGAGAACCCAGTGATCAGGCCCAGTCAACATGGGTTTACAAAAGACAGGTCCTGCCAAACTAACCTGATCACCTTCTATCACAAAGTGACTCAATTACTGGATGAGGGAAAGGCTGTGGATGTAGTCTTCTTGGACTTCAGTAAAGCCTTTGACACAGTTTCTCATAGCATTCTGCTTCAGAAACTGTCAGCCTCTGGCCTGGACAGGCGCACACTCTCCTGGGTTGAAAACTGATTGGATGGCCGGGCCCAGAGAGTGGTGGTCAATGGAGTTAACTCCAGCTGGAGGCCAGTTACAAGTGGGGTTCCTCAGGGCTCGGTACTGAGTCCAGCTCTGTTCAATGTCTTTATCAATGACCTGGATGAAGGCATTGAGTGCACCCTCAGCAAGTTTGCAGATGACACTAAGCTGGGAGGAAGTGTGGATCTGCTGGAGGGTAGGGAGGCTCTGCAAAGGGATCTGAACAGGCTGGAGCACTGGGCTGAGACCAATGGCATGAGGTTCAACAAGGTCAAACGCCAGGTCCTGCACTTGGGGCATAACAACTCCATGCAGTGGTACAGACTAGGAGAAGTCTGGCTAGAAAGTTGCCTGGAGGAGAAGGACCTGGGGGTGCTGGTTGACAGCGACTGAACATGAGCCAGCAGTGTGCCCAGGTGGCCAAGAAGGCCAATGGCATCTTGGCTTGTGTCAGAAACAGCATGACCAGCAAGTCTACGGAGGTTATTCTCCCTCTGTACTCGGTACTGGTGAGACCGCACCTTGAGTACTGTGTTCTGTTCTGGGCCCCTCACCACAAGAAAGATGTTGAGGCTCTGGAGTTTATCCAGAGAAGAGCAACGAAGCTGGTGAGGGGGCTGGAGAACAAGTCTTATGAGGAGCGGCTGAGAGAGCTGGGGTTGTTTAGCCTGGAGAAGAGGAGGCTGAGGGGAGACCTTATTGCTCTCTACAACTACCTGAAAGGAAGTGGAGTGGAGGAAGTTGTGGAGAGGAGGGAGCTGGCCTCTTCTCCCAAGTGACAGGGGACAGGACAAAAGGGAATGCCCTGAAGCTCCTCCAGGGGAGGTTCAGGGTGGACATCAGGAAAAAAAATTTCACATAAAGTGTTATTTGTCACTGGCAGAGGCTGCCCAGGGAGGTGGTTGACTGACCTTCCCTGGAGGTGTTTAAGGAACGGGTGGAAGAGGTGCTGAGGGGCATTGTTTAGGGAGTGTTAGGAATGATTGGACTCAATGACCCAGCGGGTCCCTTCCAACCTAGTTATTCTATGATTCTATGATTCACAGATTCACAGATTCTTTTCACGCTGTCTGTCTGTCAACACCAAAGGTCACACTTTTTCTATGCCTTAATGAATATTTAATTGACTCATAAATACTCTAATAACTTCAATAGGAAAGACTTACAGAACAAGACTGGCCCAGCCAAATAAACTATTTGGTGCCTAAAGCAGTTCTGTTTCAGGCAGGAGATGGGAGAAAAACTATAGAGGACATAGAATGAGCCCAAGACACAAAACTGACACCAGGAGAAGTTGTGGTTAGAGACTGATGCTTCACTAAATAAAGCCTGTAAAATTTTCGTGCCAGAGAGTTCTAGAGAGATATTTTTCACCAGCACTTCCTCTTCCTTAGCTATGGCAGTTTCAAACTCTCATTCAGTGCCTCCTTGCAGAGCTGCACTGGAGAGCAGACAGCAATGAGAATAACCTAACCTACCAGCGGCATTCTACCAGATTTGCAGCAGCCCGATATCTCTTATCATTACTTGGCATATTCAGATGAACACAAACATTATTTTTCCAAGATAAGTTTATTATCACTAGACATATTTCTTTACCTTCTTTAATGGATTTATTCTTTCAAATTATTTTTTATTATTGCAAATGTCCTTTCTCTTTTTTTCCATTTTTTTCTGCCATTGCAAGTTTGTTTAGCCCATCTCTGTCACCTGTAATTGACAACTGTCTTCTTCAGATTGTTGCTGAGAATTATAAAGTAAATCTTTAACTAATACTCTTGTATTATTCTCCATCAGACACACAATACTTTGCCAGTTTTCATTAACTTTTATTTAAGCCAGACTGCAAGCACATTCTGATGTTTGTATTCAAGCATATCTAAATCACTTGTGACAATAAGATTTCACCGTGCTTTGCCAATGCATTACATAAATCTAACCTTATACACTGTGTTACTTTCATCTCTTGATTTAGTAATTACATAAAAAGGGGAGTTGTCTGCTCAGTTCTATTCCTTATCGTCAAGCTTAGTAACATAAAGATTGTATTGTTTCTTATTCTGCTTGCAAAAAAATGACTTTCTTCATTAAAAGACACAATCTTTCTACATTTCAGGAAATTCTCCAGCCATACCATCTAAATCTAAACCACCACTTGTTTCTAATATTAGCTTTTTTTTATAAAGCATTCTAAAAATACCTAAAGATGTCACATCAGCCTATACAATGAACATATAATATAAATGGTTTTTAGCAGAGAATAAAAACATAATGTTCATAAAGTCTTTTGTTAAATGCTTCTGGATGATTTTTCTACTATTTCTCCTTCATTAAATATGATTGGCTCTTCAAATGATGATGGCTTGGAAATCAGAGGGGCTTAGTCTTACTCTGCTTCTTCATATCCACAGGCACGGTAAACCTATTGTAAATCTGATTTAAGAAGGTAACTTGGAAAAATATATATGTGATGATTTGATCCTTAAAATACATTTATGCTATGTAATTAGAATCATGTTATACTGAAACCAGGGAATACTCCCTTCCAACATACCTGGAAAATATATTTTTCCAGTTGGAAGCATTTGGACACAACGTGAAAAATAGTTGAGCACTGGTCTGACCTGTTTTGTTTCTTCTTTTAGGCAATTCCATTTGATCTGTTGACACTATTCATGCCCTTCCAGGAGAAGAAAACACCCGAAAGTTCACTACCCAAATAAGGAGAAACTTAACATTTACAGAGAAGTTTATTTTATGATGGAAACATATTAGGAAAGTTACAGTTCCTGGTCACCTACAATAATATCCTGTTGTAACCAAAAAATTATAAAGCATTTAGCACCCTTTATGGGATCTGTTTCCTGAAACTTATCACAAAAACTAGGCCTAGACTGTATTATTATTTACAACTACCAAGAAAAACATCACAAAACACACTGCGGTTAAATGTTAATTTTTCAGTGGTAACTGCCACATTAAATATATCTGATGCATTTACCCAGAGTATTTTAGACACTGGGCACCTAAATTACTGTCAGTTTTCATGACAAACATGCATTCCTTATTAATGTTACATTTAAACGTAATTTATAGTCCGTTACCAGGTCAAAGTTTTCCTGAGTTGCATTGTATATAAAGAGGCATAATTAAAGAATACTTTTAGATTGTTTTACACTTTCTACTAACCTGAAGATAAATCCTTTATACAAGTCTATCGTTTTCCAATTTTTCCTGGGTCAAAATAAAAATAATTCATATGTCAATCATTGCATCTTCAGAACTGTAACACAATAACTTAGTATCTAACATGATATCAGAGTTGACGGAAGGGAAAGTATCATGCAATATTGACATTATTATTTTAAGCATTCCTTGCTCTCAAAAAGGTGGCATAAAGTGATTTGCTTTCTATTTGGCTGTAAAGGTGAAATTGACTTTTGAAGTACAGTGTACTAACAAGCCATAACTCTTTCTAGATGTGCGTCAGCTTATATGTTCCAAACTGAACATCCCTTCCTGGTTAATAAATGTAAAAATTTCCTGTTAGCCAAGAATAGAACATTCCAGTATTTCACTTTCGTTTAATTATAATTTAAAAATGTTTTTTTTCTACACCTGAATATTTTTCTTTTTATTTTGAACCGGCAGAAGCTAAGGCGTATTTCTGGCAGCATTTTCAGAAGCTTCCCTTTATAAAAATGAACTTGTAACCTACAGTTTTCAGCTCTGTATAATACAATTGCAGGAAGTGATTGATTGGAATTCAAGAAAAAATATCACAGCAATTGAAGTCCAATGCAACTGATTTATCTAGAAGTATTAAAACATCTTTATATATACAGCCTTGAGGAACACTGAGGAAAGGAACAAATGAAACTTCCTAATTTTAAGGCTTCTTAGAGGTGATGTATTCAAATAAAATAAATATGAAGAGGGTGATAAAAGAGAAATTACATTGTACATTACTGAGAAAATGTCATCAGACTGATATGTACATGGAATCTTCTGTCAGAAATGCAGTAAGTATCACCTAAGTGATTTACTATCAACCAGATATTTAGAACTGAAGATTCGGAGCTATTTAGGACCAAACTAAATGTTTAAATCAAGACTATGCACAGCAGAGGATCAAAAGATTTTTCTATAGTACCTGTGTAGCTCTGAAACTCCTCTCTTCTCCATCTGCCTTTCTGATGATTTACTGCTCATGTTGCTAAATTCTTCTTTTCTCTTCAGGCTTTTGAAAATGAGAATTTGAAGAATCGGGAAATCATGAAACAGAGAAAGAAGTAGAAGGGGTTTTATGTTGTCTGGAATATATTTGCTCCATGTTGGATTTTACTGTCACACTCTAGTTCTCTGAGATACTCATTTTATTTTTAAATTAGGAGAGGGACACTGAGAATAAAAGTTCTCAAGGTGAAATCATGCCCAATTAAATTCATAGAGACTTTGTTACTAACTTCAGTAAAAACACAATTTCTGCTGAAACTCCTATTAATATGTATATGAAAATGGAAATGTTGAACAATAAGATGTAATGCTATACTACTAGTGAAATAAATTAAATTCCCTCAGGCTAACAAGAATTTACATACAACACCTTGACAAACACTTGTTTAGAAAACCAGTGGGGTTTTTCCTTCTTTTCATATTTATGTTTGACTGGCTACACGTACACTTACGTATCGCCAAGGTCTCAGCTAAGATATTTGGTTGAAATTACTCTTGGCATATTTCATAAGCAGTTGAGAGCCACACTGCATAGGGATGCATTAAGTTTTATTTCATGAACAATATAGGATATGCAATGTCGAACTGCCTACCCAACCAAGAAAAATATCCCTTCTCCTACAATACTCAGGAACAGCCGTTTATAAAAAAGGGAGTAACTCATGCCAGATAATATTTTTTGTACTAGGGGAAAAACCTTTGTAATAGATTTTAAGAAAATTAACTTATGTTTCTGAGTCATGAGATGTAAGTATTCCTTTCACAGGCCCTCATCCAGAAAAGCTCTTAAGCATGAGCTTAACTTTAACCAGGCTCTTAAGTGATTTGTTGGCTTCGCGCCCTAAAAGACATAACTACAAATCTTAATCATCTGATGAATGCAACACTTCTAATTGCTGCATTAGTCATTGTTTTCTATTTTTGTGAAGGGCACAGCAAGAAATTAATATCAGTTGCACAAACGTGACTTTGTTGGTTTGGTTTGGCTTTTAAGTTATCTTTTTTTATCTTACAATTAAGACAAAAATGTCTTCAGATTCAATAGCAATGTTTAGCACTACTACTCATTAATTCCTTCAATACAACACATGCTTATTAACCTAGCTTACTATCAAGCTGAAAACTTCACTTTCCGAAGTACTGACTTTATCATCATATAGTGGCAATGAAGTACTTACACAGAACAGGAATACATCAGTGAGCAAAACCAGAAGTACATAAAGCCTTGGTGGGAACTTATCTTTGCAGACATAAAGTTACTCAATGCCAGAAAGAAAAGCTGATGAGCAGATCTTGCCCAATATATAGGTAAGATGAAGTTGCATTTAAATTCCTTCCTCAACAGTGCTGCAATAGAAACGAAAATCTTGCTTACATGTATTGTTTGTATATATACTATACTACATACTGTACATTTACCTGTACCTTTTTACTATACATTTCCTCACACTGTATCCTTCAGAATGGGGAAATCAACAGTATATTAAGTATTTAAAATGTATGTTTGTACTTTTGCTATGTAGAACGTTATGTTTAACTCTCTGTGAGGGTCACTGACTCCAAGGAGCAAGCAGAAGGAGATACGCTTTCTACGGTTCTTGATCAAAGTGTTAGGGAGCAGGTACAGGAGGTTTGACTTTAGCCTAACCGTATAAAACTTCTTATTGAAAAAACTAAACCCATACTACTCTTGTTCTTAATGATCGTCTAAATCCTGGGAGTGACATTTTCAAAGCCAGGCACATTCTTCTGTGATTTAACAGTTTTAGTACTCAATTTGCCTTTTTCCCTCCTGCTGCTTCTCATTGTACTCCAGGGTCTTGTCTCATTTTACTTCTCTCCAGGGTCTTACCTTACTTCTGAACTGTATTGCTTGGGAACAATTTGAGTACTTACATAGTGCTTTTCTGTTTTCCTTAATCAGCTGAGCTAATCCCATAAAATAGAAGGCACTTCAGAAGCCACAGTTAGTCATTCCAAGGCAAAAAAAAAAAAGCCTCTATGCAGCTCTATAGGCTTCTAGAAACAGTCCTACATGAACTAAGCAGTTGGCCTCTGTCTAGAAGCTCATGTGAAAAATATTGTAACTGCAGTCTTCCCTACAGTCAACATAGCAATATACGTGCTGAGAATTATTTAACATTTATTACTGTATCCGGGTACTGATTTTATATTAAGAAGTCCATTGATTTTTCTTATTTGCAGTTTAACAGGAGAAACATTGAAGCAGACCAGGGCCTGAGAAATATCAAGGATGAACATACTCTTCAAGGCTATTTTGCAGTGTATAATCTCTTGGTTTAAACACCCAAGGAGCTGTTGCATTTGCTTTTACTTGACATCATTTTGTATTCCTTCTTCAGATTATAGTAATGTGTGTGCTAAGGGAAGCCGTTCTCTGAGTTCTGAGGACTTACCCTGCTATGCCCCTCCTTCCTTGTTACCTCCAGAGAATACACTGCATAACTGGAGCCTGAATAATGAATAAGGACAGCAAATGTAGGCCACAGTGTTGTTAAATCCCTTTTAATTGCATGGCTCAGAAAATAACTATATTCTAATCTATTTGACATTGTATTAAAGTCTTGCATTAAGTTTATACTTTCAGGCTTTGAATAAAATATGTCAGAAAAAAAAAATCACCCATTTAATTAAAGGAGCCAAAGAAGGAGGTGGCTGACTGCAGCAATGTGAAAATCATATATGTGCACGCATATATACATGCATATATACATACACAGATAATTATACACACGTGTGTATGTATGTATGCACATATGTAGGACAGGAGCAGTTGCAGAGTCAATTAAGATATAAATTCTTCATGATTAGAGATTGTTGAAAAATAAGAAAAATTGAGAACAATAAGAACCTCAAGTTTCCCCAAGGTGTGTCCCACACACACACGGTTATGTATATTGAAGAAATTATGCTGCAAGAAGCAGTTGCTGCTCCTTGGAAAGGAATGCAGATGCCATAGAAGTAACGTGCTTTGGCTAAGCCGAATGTTCTGCCTCACTGGAACAGAGAACAAGGTACGACTCTATGCTAGCACAGCCAGGCTTTGTTACCAGGGTGGGCACAGAACTGTGAAGACCACCACAGAGCGAAATTGTGGCCTTTAGCTGAGCTCCGTTCATTATAATGTCATTATAATACCAAAACACACCTCAGTCCCAAAGGCTACCCACCACTGAGGAACGACTGCTCCCAGCTGAGCTTGCACCTTACATTTTATTGACTGTACCCTTAAAAACGAAGGAAGAGATTCTTTACAAAAGTCAAAAATAAAAGAACGTATGACTTAAGTTGCTCAAGCTCCACCTAAAGATAAAGAAGCTTCAAGAAAACAAAACACAAAAGTTTAGGAAAGACTTCCACCGGGACATCTAGGATCAGTTGGCAATCTGGACCCTGGCTTCCTTCCAACAGAGAGGCCTATTGGAGAAGAACTCTGCATTCTCTGCTTATCTACTAACATCATGCCAGCTGCTAGTGCTTATCAGTGTTACAGGCTTTGATTTTATATCACTCCAGACCTATTTCTCTAGTCATTATCTTATCACCAGCTACTATCAGACTTATCATATCACAATTCTATATAATAAAATTCATTTGTATAAATATACAAGTTTCTGGAAACATTAATAATTGATGTAAAGGATAGGAGGCATTTGTCCCTGTGATATTGTCAGTGCAGTCCTGGCAGGCTGGACAAATTGTAAAGAATTAGAGGAGATTCCCCTGTTTTCCTTTACTCTGACAAAATCCTGACACAGGTAAACAACTTCTACATGTGGGAGGCTACATTTTGGAACCTTAAGTGCAGTCTCCAGAGTCTGTATGTCTATCTTAAGGGAGCAGTAAAAGGTAAAATTCACGGAATAGGCTTGCCTGAGAGATGAAATGGTATTTCAGAATAAAGATATGCTGGTGCCATATCTAGAAAGAACAGTAACCTGCGAAAAATTCTGGAAGATATTAATGGGAAGTAATGGCATTCACGTATTTTCCTCTTGCAGCCACAAAGGAGGAAGTAGATTGTCACATGTCATTGACATTATGTAAATACAAAACTCCCAATTTACACAAAAGACAAAACAACCCCATGATTCATACAGAGAAGTCTAAGGGAATAAGAATCCTGCCACTGTCTTCCTCTGTCTTCTACAGTCAAAAAGTACAAAAGTGAGTTTAAGTGAGTTTAAGATGTAATACCATTCTAAGCAAAAGAGAAAGCTGTGGAAAAGTAATTTGTGTTTCTCCACATGAAGTTGTTGAAACATCATGTGCCAAAGTTGAAAAAAAAAAGTTCCTTATGCCAAACATTTTCCTCTTTTAAAAATAAAAAAAAATAAAATTTAATCCTAGCAAAATGTTTCGATCTCAATTTTCCTTCTCAGATTTGCAATTTTTTCAAACAAGTCGATACAATGATCACTTCCCAATAAACTTGCAGATTTACGGATTTATCTGTCTTACTGCAGTTCCCAGATGGGATCTTTGATAGGATCCTTTAGTATCCATCAGGTATATTTTGTGGGCCCTACTTTCTAGAGCATATGCTGAAAGAGATTTAAGTGACTAATTTGACTACAGCCCATCAGCAGACCATAGGTATATCTAGATCTTTCTATTTAAACATTGACAGTGCATTTGATCCCTAGGATATTTGCAGTTCTTTGTCTACGTTTTCTAGTGGGATTGCTTAATCATAATGTATTAAAGTCTATTTTACATAGACATTCCCAGTATATAATTTTCAGGAATATTTTTACCATTGATCTCATAAAAATCTTACAGTAGTCAAGCGAAGGACATTAGAACATATTTTTGAAATATTTAATGAAAAGCCACAGAAGTACTTATTGCATTTTCCCAGGCTGTTTTACACAAATGTGGTTTGGGCTTCACAAAACTCTCCACAGTATCCGGAGTCTGGCATGGTTTCAGGAACAGAAAATGTTTTCCCGTCTCAAACCAATTCATTCATCTCAATGCAGTCCTTTGCAACAGAAATCAAGGGCAAGAATAATAAAGTTTTAATTTAAGGTTTGAAAGTGACACTGCTTCATCTTTTGAAAAATATTTGAATAAAACTTGTGGTTAAAAGCTATGGAATATGAATTAATTTTGAATAAAAAGTGTTTAATTTAGGTCAATTTGAACTGTAAAAGAAACCATATGTCAGGTATAACGTGTTCATTTAAAGGATAATAGGACTACAAAGGAATATTTCTTTCTGTGGAAATGAATTAACTGAATAAGTATTTTTACAGCATGTGTAAAAAATTGGTTTACATCTCATTATTGGACAAAAGTTCTTTCACTTTCAGAACAAAATTTGTATTTGTGAATATAAACTACTTGTAATACAGACGTTGCTCACAAAGCCACAGCTTCTGGACAAATGAAATAAATACTACAAATATGACTAAAATTGCAAACTGTTGAGCCACTTTCTTGGTGGTGATTTTAGCTGAGAGAGCTCAGCATCCTGAGGGACTTCGCCCAAAAATGTATAAAATTTTGGGAGTTGCTGGACAACTGCTTCAGTATTTCACTAGTTCTTAAGCCAGTGTATTTTCTGGGATTTTCCTGTGAAGGACCTTGTAAAAACAATTGCTTAATTAACCATCTTTCATTCTTTGTCTACTTGTTACAAGGAAGAGCTCTATTTCAGAGTCTGTTCCCCAATTAACACTCTCAGTCTGATTATTCAAGACAAGTAAAAGTTCCCTCACACTTTATTTGGTTACTCTTCTTTGTTCTGCTTGATAATCAAGCAGCACACACTAGTCACAGACTAGTCCAAAGCAGATGAGAAGTTCGCACCAAAGGAGACTATAGTTGTATGTTCTCACCTTAGAGTTGGCTGTTAAACTTGCCTTGCTATTACAAACCACCATTTTTTCTAAGTTGTTTGCAGACAATATGAGGAAGCTTTGTATAACACAAAGGTTTGGGAATCTGTAGATCAGCTGGAATGTCCAAGAAGGAAAGTTCCCACCCTTGGGAGCACTTCAGAGAAGTGACAACTCAAAAACATTTATGAAGACAAATTAGTCCCAGTTAAGGCTTTGTTTAGAATTTAGACATGACCTATTCAAATTGTTTTCAGTTCATTTGCACTTTTGTCAAAAACATCTCTATATTATTATCAGTGTCATATAGTGATGAAGAACACTATATAATTCATGACCTTTGCACACTAGGAAGGTCTAGTAGGTGCAAGACAAAAGATAAGTTTCTTCACAGATTACTTAAGGTACTATTATTTTAAATTAGGAAAGATAATGAGAGTTTTCTCTCTAATACACATTCAGCAAAAGAACAAAATGCTATGTTATCTGCAAGAAGGAAGTTTCTGGAAATTTTCCAATCCACACTAGGACTATGACTTATGAGTACAGAAAAGATACTGTGAAGGTAAGTTAAAAATAAATCAAAGAAAACATCACAAGTCGTTAGACTTGTGAGTCTGCCTACAAAAAATCCTCTTATTCTCAGTTGCATTGTACACATCACAGAAGAAGTTCTTCTGGGAAACCAGAATTATGAACATTTTGCAAGAAAGGAGGTACATCTACTAAGAACACGGAGTGCTGAAAAAAGCTTGAATGCGGCAACAATGGCAGAATACAGAATAATGCCAGGGAGTCACACCACAGATCTGTGGAGGACTTTCTCAAAGTCCTCAGCTCTTTAACAGTTGTTAATACTACTAATGTGAGCAGCACGACCTTCTTGTGGATACAGAGGTTACGTGGGGAGGACAGAGTAACTACACACTGGGGTAGAGTTTTGCTGTTGTCACAACAACAAAATCTGGACAAAATTTGCTGATCTGGACAGTCCAGGTGTGATCAGGGTAAGACCCTGGATCTCCCTTTAAAATTTATGAGTTCAGTACCCACCAGTCTAAACGAAGATAAAACAATGCCAAATGATTGATCTGAAAGGCATTTATTTTTCTACAGATATTCTTAGGAATAAGATTGGCATTGGCTTGCTGAATCTGTGTTAAGGGAAAAGAAAGAAAGAGAAAAGGGGGAAAGGGAGAGAAAGAAAAAGGTGCAAGGACACCACCCAGGCTCCAGTCCTCTTCTTCACCCTCCAGGACAGTGGATGTGCTGCAGATGCCCCTCTTATAGAGTATTATTTATAAGTTTTTAGTGGGCCTGTACAGTGTTGCCTCTAGAAAAGTTCTGGAACTGAGTTTGGGGAGGCTACTCCTTCAAGGAATGTCTCTGGGCAGCAAGTGGAGTGGGGCTGCTTGTGAGAATAAGATAAGGTGTTGAAGGCCACTGCCTCTACTGCAGTCTCAATAGTGGTTTAAGGCAGTCAAAAAGAATCAATATCTTACAACTGTACATTCAGACAGCAGTGTACATGTATGCTTTCACAGTCTAGGCAGACATTTCTGAAATTTCAGATTAAATGTTTTGCAAATGGCCATGTTTTTCACCTGAGGGGTGTGTAGCAGATGCTGGACAGAGAGATTGAGTGCTCCTTCAGCAAGTTTGCGGATGACACCAAGCTGAGTGGTGTAGTTGCCACATCAGAAGGATGGGATGTCATCCAGAGGGACCTGGACAGGCTGGAGAAGTGGAACTCTGAGAACATCATGAGGTTCAACAAGGCCAAGTGTAAGGTCCTGCACCTGGGTCGGGGCAATCCCCATTTTCAGTACACAATGGGGGATGATGTGCTTGAGAGCAGCCCTGCAGAGAAGGACTTGGGGTGCTGGTTGATAAGAAGCTCCACATGAGCCAGCAATTTGTGTACGCAGCCCAGAAGACCAACCATATCCTGGGCTGCATCAAAAGAAGCATGGCCAGCAGCTCTAGAGAGGTGATTCTCCCCCTCTATTCCTCTCTTGTGAGACCTCATCTGGAATACCATGTCGAGTTCTGGAATCCTCAATGTAAGAAGGATAAGAAGCTGTTGGAACGGGTCCAGAGGAGGGCTGCAAAGATTATCAGAGGGCTGGAGCACCTTCTCTACAAGGACAGGCTGAAAGAGTTGGGCTTGTTCAACATGGAGAAGGCTCAGAGAAGACCTTATAGAGACCTTCCAGTACCTGAAGGGGCTACAAGAAAGCTGGAGAAGGGCTATTTGTAAAGGGTTAGGGGGATAGGACCAGGGGGAATGGGTATAGACTGGAGAGGGGCAGATTTAGACTGGACAGCAGGAAGAATTTCTTCATCGTGAGAGTGATAAGACACTGGCGCAGGTTGCCCAGGGAGGTTGTGGCTGCCCCATCTCTGGAGGTGTTCAAGGCCAGGTTGCATGGGGCCTTGGGCAGCCTGATCTAGTGGGATATCCCTGCCCATGGCAGGGGGATTGGAACTAGGTGATCTTTAAGGTACCTTCCAACCCTATATGTTCTATGATACTGTGATACTGTGGTTTTACAATAGCAAGAGTTATCTATTCCTTTTTGAAGTCTGCACCCTGTCGCAAAGAAGATCACCTACAAATTTGTTTTTTAACCTTCTGGAAAAGTAGCATCCCACATATTTTCCTGTGAGATACCAATAATAGGCTATTTCTTTAATGTCTGCCAGTCTTACACTTTCAGCAAATAAAATCTATTGTCAGTAGAGCAAAGTGAATTTCAGGGAAAATGCAAGCACATAAATACCACTACAAATTACTGCAAATAAACATATTCACTCTTCCTGTCAACAGTCGGCAAAATTCTGTATCCTTTCCATTTATTTATATTATTAAGATCATATTTATATATATTTATTATTCAGAAGAATGCAGAAGTGGAAAACTTTTTACAAAAGTATCATCTTAAAGTTGAAATATTATACCTTGAGAAGTTTTCAATATATAACTATAAAAATCTTAGAAAGCTTTTTTTATTTTATTAAACATTTTTGGGTTTGCTGTTGAGATAATTGATGCACTATATATCAACTGTGATCAGTCTCAATCACTAGCACTGCAGCCATTAACCCAGAACAGAGAGAAGCACAGAACCACAGAATCACAGAACAGTAGAGGTTGGATTGGACCTCTAGAGATCCTCTGGTCCAACACCTCCACAAAGCAATGGTTTACCTCAAACAGGTTGCAAGTGAACACATCCAGAAGAAGGAGCAGCCTCTTTGTGCAGCCTGTTCCAGTGCTCTGTGATCCCCAAAGTACATTTTTTTCCTCATTTTGAGATAAAACTTTCTGTGCTCCAGTTTGTGTCCATTGCCCCTTGTCCTGTCACAGACACCACTGAAAGAGTCTGGCCCCATTCTGGACACCACACCTGCTAGGTATTTACAAGCAAGACCCCTTCTCAGTCTTTTCTTCACCAGGCTAAACAGACCCAGGTCTCTCAGCCTTTCCTTTTAAGAGAGGTGCTCCAGCCCCCTACTCATCTTTGGGCCCTCCTCTGAACTCTGCGCAGTAGTTCTTTGTCCTTCTTGTGCAGGGGACCCCAGAACTGTACACAGTACTCCAGATGGGGCCTCCCTAGGGCAGAGTAGAGGAGAAGGACAACTGCCCCAGACTTGCTGAGCTCGCCCTTCTGCCAGGATGCCGTTAAACTTCTTCACCAAAAAGATGCATTGCTGACTCAAGGTTATCTTCTTGTCCACCAAGACACCAAGGTCCTTCTTCACAGAGCTACTTTCCAGCAGATTAGTCCCTAAACTCTATTGGTGCATGGGGTTATTTGTTCCTATGTGTGGAACTCTACTCTTGCCTTTGTTAAACCTCATTAACAAACCTCATTAGTTTACTTTCTGCCCAGCTCTCTAGCCTGCGTGGGTCTCACTGAATGGCAACACAGCCTTCTGGTGTATCAGCCACTCCTCTTAGTTTTGTAGATCATCGGCCTGCTGCTGAGGATACGCTCTGTGCCCTCATCCAGGTTACTGATGAATACATTGAACAAGACTGCCCGAAGTACTGACACTGCTAGAGGAACACTGCTAGCTACAGCCTTACAACTAAACTCTGCACCACTGCTCACAATCCTCTGAGATCTGCCCACAATCTGAGATCTGCCATCCCTCCAGTTCTCAATCCACCTCACTGTCCACTCATTTAACCAACATCCAGATGTTCATATGGCAGTAGTATCTGAGCTTCAGGCAGATGATTCTGTTATGATCATAGTAACATATCTATGATCTGTCATGAGTTATTGTTGTGTGATACAAGAATTTTAAACACGAGCCTTTTGGAACACAAATTTTCATGTGTTTATCCTATGTGCCAAACTTACTCTTTAAATCATTTTTTTACATAAGCCATGCTTTCCTTCTTCATCTACAAAATCCCTTCTGCCTATATGATGTTTACTGCACAATTCTGTTTGTGTCTAATGTCTCTCTCTGCTCTCCTATAAAACCGCATATGTTTGAGTAAACTGCTGGCAGAAAGGAAGTCTCTTTGTGAACTGGACTGTAACTGAAATTGAGATTTATTCCTGAAAAATGATATGAAATATCTAATTCCATAATAAAGAGTAAAAGTTCTTTATTATACCTTCTTGATGTTTGAGTTAATAAAGGTGGAAAAGGTCTATAATTTTTTTTTTTAAAATGCTATTAGAAGGTAAAGTAGGGGGGAAAAGCCATTACATTATAATTTATCAAGGCTGTTTTGTAATATTTATCCTTCACCATAATACAATGCATTTGACACATATTACCGCAAAAAGGTGAGCCATAACACATTGAAAAGTAAATTAAAGTAATAAAACTAAAACTAAACTCTCTTTTTGGTAAAGAAATCTTTGTTTTTAATCATCAGTCTCAGGAAAAGATACTAAAATACTTTCAGGAAAACAAATACTCCTAAACATTCAAAGCCTTTCCATTTACTTGTTGATCAAGTTAGAAAGCTAATTGATGTGTAAAATGTAGTTTTGGATTTTATGTCTTACATAAAACGTAATCAAGTTTCATTATTTTTCTGACTCATAGCATTTTAATGGTTTCTAATTAGATGTAATTACCAATCTTTTGCACTACAACATGTCATGGAAGCAGTAAAAATGTAGTTACAAGAAGAAAAAAATGATTATCAAGCTACTTTTTTTCTCTTCTTTCCAGGTGACAACATACAAAATTTCTTTCAGAAGAAAATGTAAGTTTGGAGTGAAAGCACCCCGGATAAACACTGCTTAGTTGGGCAGTTTTGTAAAATAGCATGTAATACTGCTATGCTTACCTTGCTGCACATTGTCCCATTTATTTTCAGGGGCATAAGATTTAATAATAATAATTAATAAATAATAAATAAAAAATTATTTTCTTGTTAGTAACAGTTACATATAATTTTAGACAAAATATATTTTTCACATGGCAGTATAACTTTCATTATTTCCTCTCTATCAGATATAAGAGATTCAAATAAAATTTTTAGTATGTAAAAAAATAAAACTACACATGGATACAACAAAATAGTTTAAATAATGCTTATGTACACTTCAATTACATCGTTACAGAAAAGTCATATTACCTCTGGAGTAAGAGTTCTGGGATACGTTAAGACAAAGACAGGCAATCAGAAAAATGGTTTTGAGATCCTTGCTAACATTTTCTTAGCTAGTACACCACTGTTTTCTTTCTGTAATTTGTTATTTACTAAAAAATTTCTTAATCTCATGCGATTGTGTCTGTTTTCTCATCAAGATATTTTGAAAATTTTCCTTCCTCTTGTTGGAAGGGAGCATTTCTGCTTCTTAAGCAGTACAAAGATTAGTTACTAAGGTGATTTATAGCTCTTTCATTCTCTTTCCGCATGCCTTTATCTGCCCGACTCAATCAACCTCTTTTAAATTTTTCTACCACTTGTGGCTAGTGCCCTATTTCTGAATGGAGGCTGGGACATCCTGCCCATTTTTCTCCCTAATCTTAAATTGGAGTATGCGGGAGACATTTGCCTTCATGAGCAGTAACTTCACTTCTAAAAACTAGACAGCCATCTGATCTGCTTCCCTAAACATTTTAGGTATTATTTCTAAAGATAGTCTCAATTTGGAGCTCCTAGGTACCTACAGTAAATAAAATCAATTAAAATAATAAGAAATTAGGTGTACATTTTCTTTTTTAGACTCCCTTTGAAGTTCACCATTACTCTATTTTATAAGTTTTTAAATATAGTTTTTAATCATATTTTTTCAACTTCAGAGGTTGCTTTTAAATTACTTTGAGTAAGCATTCAAGATGCTATCTTTAAAATAATCATATACTCCAAAAAATGTTTATGTAGCTGAAGAGTTCTTTGAAAAAAAAAATCCATGCTGTGAGGTGCAGCTGCAAAGGAAATTTCAGAGGATTTTTGTAAAGCCATAATCAGTATTTAAAGTTATGAAAAAAAGACTCAATTTTTTGCTTTACTTCAGTAAGAAATAGTACTACATTATTCTTGTAGACTAAAGTGAGTACTCAGCAAAAAAGCACAAGTGGTTATGTACTCAGACATAAATTTCCAAGTAACAGAAACACCATTGAAAATACATATTCTTAGTAGGTCTCTGCACATGCAGTCATAGGCAAGTCTGTCTATGTTGGAGTAAATCATGATATTTTCCTCAGAGAGAGAGATAAGGAACGCAGGAAGGTTTCATTTTCATTTGGGTTCTATAATACCCTCAGTTTTGGAATTTGTTTTCCAGTTTATGAGCTAAAATTCTTTAATATTGTAAAATAACTCTGATTGTCCAGAGACGTGGATACGTCATAATGCATCATAACACTGGGCTGCAGGGTCATTCCTGTCATTATAGAAGGGTGAATGGAGTCCCATTGAAGACAGTAGAATTCAACAATAACAAGTTTGAGAAAGATACAATTGCTTTAGTCAACACGTTCACAGCCCATATTAAGAGATACTTGCCATGGATAGTAAATTCTTTAAAACATAGTTATCTGCTCCCAGCTCTTGCTGTGGTCTGCTGAGACCACAATAAACATTCTAGCCACACTCTCCAGAATTGCTGGGCTTATGAAATTTTCTTCATCAACAACATGGCCTGAGAATTTCCAGTGTGAGCCTCCTTTCATGGACAGGATTTCATGGGCATACACTGCCAGTGAAAAGAATAACTAAACACAATTTTGAAAACAAGAAAATCCCTAAGGTGAAAAAAAATTAATTCTTCAAGTATGCATATAGCAGTTTATGCTTGGTAGTCATCTAATTCTTAAACTAATATTTATGACTTAAAATTTTATTTATTATAATTCAATTACACTAACCTGTAGCTGTTGAACTACAGAGAATGTTGAATTACTGAACAGTTTCACACAAAGAGAGTTAATGAGGCATTTCTAATCTGATAGATTTTATAGAAAATCATTTCTAATTTATAAGTAATATTTTACTCCACCACAGCAGTAAATACACTTGGATTCTGTGATGGACAAAGTAGGAGAACGAGCTCTTTAAGCTGGGGGAAGAGGGTGGGGGAGTAATTTATTTATTTTTGGGAGGTTATTGGGACTTAATAATCTTTTTGGAGGTATCCAAAAACAATGCTACCAGATTAACAGGCAAATCAACCTCCACGAAAACCTAATGTTAATTTTTTGCACTACATGCTTCAATAGAAAAGTATCTCTAGCTTTAACAAATGAACTCAAAGCGTGTCTTCACTGAAAGAGCTATTTTCTCATCAATACAGTCCCCAGTGTGAAAGAAACCAATGTATTATGGTATCACAGGAAGTTTCTCTTAATTT
Organism: Cuculus canorus; assembly: GCF_017976375.1. Classification (NCBI taxonomy): domain Eukaryota; kingdom Metazoa; phylum Chordata; class Aves; order Cuculiformes; family Cuculidae; genus Cuculus; species Cuculus canorus. The sequence continues at coordinate 61,996,818 of NC_071441.1, forward strand.
TAGTGCAGTTGAGGACTGCTTTACTCCTAAGCAAGTCAGTTCCAATTTACTCTATCAGTAGACATACATCACTGTGGACACAGCTGGAGAAACACTGCATAAAATAAGAACGAATTGCACTGAAGTAGTGACATTTCTAAGTAGTTTGTGATGTGCAGTTTGGGTTTAAAAGAAGGTATTACCTCAAATGAAGATATTCTCTTTTTCTGTTAGGGAATGACTATGGTTATAAATCACCATATATTTTAAAGGAGCATGCTACAAGAAAAATATCTATAGAAAAAACTGCACGTTTTGTCTGTTTTTAAGAGAAAGATATCAAATGGCTCAAGAGGTGAAGTGCATGGGAAGACTGAGAGAAGACTCTTGGTAGTCCCATTGAAAGCTTTTCAGAGAGTACTATTTCCAGGCATCTTTGGGAAAACATGTTAATCTCATGACAATATTAAGATTGTAAAGAAGATATATCTTATCTCCACCTCTGTAAACAGAAAACGGAAAAGAAAAAAACATGCAATTCTTCTTTATATGTTTCTCATTAACACTACAAATTCACTAATATCCTCCATATGTCAGGAAAAGTAGTCTAAAAGATGAGACAAGGTAGATACCCCCAGTCTGGCAGATGTATTAGCAATACTTGCTGCTCCTCTGGCCAAGTTCCACAGTCTTATTTCCTGCATGTTGCAGATAATAACCAGTGCTAGTGAGAAAAATGTGACGTTAGGAGACATCTGTGCAACTCCAGAGAAATTTTGAAAAAAGACATGAATGGGTGGATCAGCAGCACATCAATATGAGATAGTGATGGATTTTTTAGATGGGACAGGTTTGGAACAAGAAGGATTTTATTGATTTCTAGGGTAAAGGAAAAAAAGTGAAGGAATTATAGTTTTGGTAGCAAAAATGCTTTTCTTCTACCTGCAGAAGAGCAAAGAACATTTTCTCTCATTTTTATTAAAGTTATTAAGTCTAACTTGCCATTGATTTTTAAGCAGAAAGCCTACTCTTACTGTACTTCAAAATATTCCTCAATTCTCTAGAGACTTTTGCTGAGAGAATCCAGCAAACATAAATATCTTTGACTTTTTAATGCATTAAAATATCAATAATTTAAAAGGCTATTCCAGAAGAACTTTAAAAAAGTGTTCTTACTGGTTTTAATGTTACAGTACAATACCCCTTTCTGCTTTAAAATATTTGTGTATATATTGCATCAGGTATCTTTATTGAGTTATTAACTTAATGTTGTGATTTTTTTTTTACTTTGTAAGCCTTTTTATCTTCATCTTTCAGTAGTCAAAACTATATTCATGAACTGGGAAAGACATTTGCCTCCTGGGAATTTCCCCACATTCTGAGCTCTGAGCTCTGCACACTATTCTGGAGCTTTATATAAAAGAGTTTAATTTCCTTTCATTTACTTCAAGTTTTACTTTGGTCAGCAATTGTGCTGCCTAAGGGATAACTCCAAAATTGCCGTGAAATAATGAGCAGATACAGGGTTGAGGTAAGTTACAGGACATTCTACTAAGATTTTCTACAAGGCCTGTAACTGGATAGCTGTGAAATAATATGATGGATTTGAGTTTTAGTCTGTTCTCAAATGTCCAAAGAAGTTAAACCTGACAGTTATGAATGTTTGAATCTTGGTATATCTATCTAAGATTGTATTTCTTATTCATTTGTCATACAAGTAACTAGGTGTTGCTTTTTTCATTTCTATAGTCTTTAATGGTGGAAAAATCATCCAGACAACTACAGTGGTTCCATACAGATGGTTTTATTTATATCAGGTCCAACACAAAAGAAAACGAGACTGTGTCTGTAGCTCTTTTTATATAACAAATTAAGAAATTCGACTTAAGATCATCTTCAAAATAATTCCCTTCTGATTATGATTATGATTATGATTATGAGGTGTCAGACCTCATATATCTGATTATATTACTAGGACTATTAATACAGTACTAAAAATGTAATGAAACCAAATATAAAAAAAAAAACCTAAAACAAACCACAAATGGAAAGAACTTTATCAAGTTTACTTAAAGAATTATAAATTTATATTCTCTATGAATGTGTTCCTCAAAAGAAACTTAACTGCTGTAAAATCTTTTCATTATATAGAACAAATCATCTCTTACATGTATCTTTATAATTACAGTTCAAAACAAATTTCAAACTCAGACTTTTTTAAGGTATTTTACAAAGCTTACTAGAGATGGTTAAGAAACATTGACAGCTACAGATAAATGACTAGAAAAAGAAGAAATTAAATTTTACAAAAGCAAACAGCTGGTGAATTTCTATGTGAAATTCCCACCTTCCCATCTCTAGCTTTCCTTCTCAAACAAAAACAAACATACAAAAACCCACAAAAAAACCCACCAGAAAGTTCCCCACTCTCAGTGTCCAATAGTACTGTTGTAGTCAAACTATTCTAATTTTTCCTAGAAATATATAATCATTAATCATAGCAATCTTTAATTAAAGTACAGCATTTTCTTGGGGGGGGGGGGTTGCTTTTGCTTGTCAGTCGATCTTACTCTCGTCTTGGCATTTACCAGCAGTAGGTAAAAAGTCATTACCCCTCCTTCACAGAATACCTCTAAAGTAAACTTACCGTTCCATGAAATTAATTTCTGGGAAAGGAGTGACCTTATTTCTCTGAAGTGAACACCCATAAAATTTATAACAAGCTGTATTGTGTATTTCAGTCTTTTTTCCTGTTTGTCCCTGTTTGTCAGGATCAGCAGGATTTAATGAATTGGCATTTATTTCAAGAGAAAAACAAAACAAATGCACAGCACAGAGCATCATGTGGATATTTTTCCTATCAATTTGGTAGAAAATCTCATTTAATGTTTTCTCTGGCAAATTGCAGTTAAAAGTGACTCAGGAAATATGTATAACTACCCTTTCATTGAGCCTTTGCCATTTATAAGCCATTCTTCTACTTAATTCTGTTGGTAAGTTTAATAATGAACATATTCTCCTGAATGCTCACTCTGCACTGCTGTTATTCTACACACATGATGCCTTAGTGAGAAGAGGTGAAGGATGGGAACTCTCTAACCTTTCAGCTTAAAAGAGTTGAACAAGCTATTTCCAGGATAATGCAGTCCAAAGTATTAACACTCCAGCTTTGTTTTCATTATGAAAAATTAATTCCATCTCCAGCATTCATGCTTTAATTAGAAAGATATTTTTTATATTATTTAGAAACTGAAGAGGAGAATTTGCATTCCCTAAAAATCAATAACCTGTTTGCCACTAGTTTATTGATTTCAAAACAGATAGTTGCAAGATACTTTTTTTTCCCTTTGTGATTTCTCATTCTCAGCCTATTTTTAAATTTAATACATGATCAGTTCACAAAACAAAATATTTCATTATATTCCTTCTTGAGAGACACAGCATCACAAATTCCTATTCTGAGCCCTGAGCAGATGCAGCTCATTGTGCTTCTATCTGTCAATACCTCCATTTTACTTTTTTTTTTTTGTCAAATGAAGTGATTAATTTCTGCCTGATTAATGTATATTGATGAGGCCAGCCTCTTGCAGAAATCTTTAACCACATTTTCTTATTCTCAGCACTCTATTAATCAATATAGAAACAAAATCCCACTGTACTTACCTTAAAATCCAAACCAAGAGCTGCAGTTAAGACGTGAGTCAATCCAGGTAGTGTTTGAAAACCAGCTGTCTACTTTAAGTTATTCATTTAATCTCCCTCTATAATCAATGTATTTCTAGAAGGTGATTGCACTAATCTTAAGGTAAATGACAGAAACAGATGGACTAACCAATTGTTTACAAGTAATGACTTCTATTTATCGAGCGCAGAGTGAGTCTAGTTAACACCGACAAAGTATCTAACTGTAGGTAAGACAAGTTAGGTGACAGGTCCTTCACCCTAAATTTCAGGAGGTGCTTGGGATAAAATTAAAAGAAGTTAGTGTTAGTCTTTGTAGGATAAAATAATAAACATTCAAAATTTTAGAAAAGGCTTAAGAGTTTATATGCTCAAGCCATCAACACATATAAATTCTTCGTAATTCCATTATTTCTTGTCATTATTTTCTATTATTTTGCTTAATATTTCACTTTGGTTTTAATTCTACAAATGAATCCAGAAATGTAAAAATAAATTGTCTCACATTTCTTGTGGCTAATTTCTCACCTTAAGCTATTTTATGCAAATGAGATTAGTACCAATCACATCCTAATATTCAGATATTTATTTTGTGTCTCACCACTCCCTTGGCTCTCACTTCTTCACAATCTAGTCTTGCAATGGAGTACTTCTGGACTCTGCAGTCACTTACACTTCCCTGTAGGAGTGTCTGTCATCTTTTGAGTACACTAAGAAGTATTTGTTACAAGGCCCAAGTGCCTTTTCCTGATTAAAAAACACTGCGGTGATGCACTACACTATAGTTTCCAGTATACAAATATTTCTTGAGAAATTGTTGCTTCTAAATTAATAAAGAATTGTGGATTAACAGATGAACCAAACAATAATGTCTAAATTGTATTGATCAGATAATCTGATATTTATTTTGTTCAGCTTCTTGAAAAAATCACACCCTCAATCCAATGAATCACTATCTGCAGAAGACTGGTTTGACCCAAACTGACAATTTTATAAATCTAAAATGCTTACAATTTCTTCATTATGACTAGGTCATTTTTAGGACCTTAGTTCCTTATATGTAGTGAAAATTAATTGCGTCTCTTTATTCCTCAAGTTATTGTAATTGTGTCAAACATAAGTGAATATACACAGAATGTACATCAAACTGAGACCAATCAAGTCACCGCAATATGTTCATATGTGTCTCATACTTTTCACATTCTTTGAGGTTTCTTCTAATATCTGAAAGCAAACTTCAAAAATGTAGAATATATTTAATGATCACAAAGCATCATTATTCTAATGAAAATATTAGAGAGCCAACTTGGTTTTCCCACACCAGAAAACAATGATGTCTCACATCTTTTTCAAAGCCTGAGTTTCATTCTGATATTAAAAGGGCTAATGGGGGGTGGGGATAAAGCTCAACAAAAGTGAATTTTTATACTGTGTATTACACTTGTCTAGACTATATTTACTGATGTCTAAGCACATCAGTCTTCCCAATATCAGATTACACGCTTTATCTGCAAGCAGTGTTGTATTTGTTGCTTATTAAATAGGACTCTTCAATAAATTTCAGTGACAGATACTACTTAAGAAATCTTTTAAAATTATTTTTGATAGTCACAATTTCTGTCATTAGTAGGGCAAACTGACAAATTATCAATGACACATTTATGCTACAGCTGGCATTCCTTGGCAGCCAGGATGCAGGAGCAAAATATTTGGAAGACAATATGCATACAATACACTTGTTTACCATCTGGTTATGTGCAATGAGTTTTGTATTAATTATAAACGAGGGATGGGGGAATGTTCCTTAACGGGACTACTATTTTTGTTGCAAGCAGAAAACACCATAGATATTTGCTATCTTGTACTTTCTCATTATGACAAAAATTTCATTTTTTGTGGTTTTGAGGCTCAAACATGACTATACTCCATTGCTTCTGAATTATGATTGGAACTGAATTGCATTTCACTCTTCCTGGGAATTCTTTTCACTTTTTCTAAAACTAATTCACTGAAAAGGAGAGGGTTAGCAGCTCACTGTATTGAGGGATTGAGAGAACAGGGCAGGCTATGGCTGCAGCCAGGGAGAGCCCAAGTCAAGGGCATCAGGTGTCAGTACTATACAAAGGAACTTGGATGGCTGGTGTACTTAAATTTATTTGCTGCTGATCATCTGTTTGCTGTTTCCCAATGAATCAGACATCCATAACAGCTGATGAATTAACAAATCCACAATACATTTTTGCTGTCTGAAGAGGTTCTTATATTATGGATCTTGAATTTGACTATGGGTTACTTGTAAGATTTCTTCCAAATTAGAATGTTCAGTCTAATTTTATTAAATACACGGAACAAGACTCTCAGGCTATAGAACGGCAGCATGTACTTTCGAGACAGTGAAGTTACATCTTGGTTTTGTTCAACAGGGAGGAGAGCCCTGGGCTTTCTGCTCTGTCATGTAGGTACTTCACAGTCCACACAAAGTGCAGCTGCTTCTTGAAGGCCACGTCTGCAAAACCTAACAACTACCTGGTCTACATAAGCTTGATAACAACTTATGGAAAGCAAGGTCTATAGCTGTTGACAATGTGTATAACTCTAAAGAAGGTAATGCAGCTACAGGAATTTCTGCTGTTAGGCCCTGGGTATTGAATGTTTTCTAACTAGAACACAAATAAAGTCTTAAAACAAAATCTTATGGTAAAATCATAAGACCTAAAAATAAGTACTGCACAACTGTATGAGTGATAACATGATAGCTAGAGACTAAAGGAAGTATAAAACTACGGGTATTTATTTAATGTTTTGCAATCTATTAAATACTGTAATTACCGTAATTATATACTCTCCACAATATTGTGTTCTGTGTGATAGCAAAGCATCATTCAATAGCATATTTATGTAGCTGCCTTCTGTACAGCAAAATCAACTTTATATGTTGAATAAACATGGAAACGAAAATGTTCTCTTCAAGAAAAGTGCAAATCTTAAACCTCAGCAGCAGACAGACTCTACAGTCTGACCTTCAAACTCCACCTTACATTATATTTGCTGTGAGATTTTAGATCCACTGGCATTTTTAGTCTTCTCAATTATCTCTGTTAGGTACCATCTCAAACTAGTTGAATTTAAGTCCTGAGACTTAAATTTTAACTGTTTGTTTGTTTGTTTGCTATTTGTTCGCTTGTTTTCACTTGAGACCAGCTCAGAAGTGTCTGTAGTGTGAAGTAGGTGAATAAAACCATAAAGGTAAATATCAGTCCTACACTGATTTGAACAAATCAGAACATAGTGAATATCAACTCATTTCTATGACCAAAATTTACTTGAAATTGTTTAGACGTGGGTTAAAAAAGAGATACGATTTCTTTTCTCAAGAGAGTTTTTACTTGGCAGTAAAACACAGGATAACATCGTGGCTTGTATCAGAAGTAGTGTGGTCAGAGGGACTAGAGGAGGGATCATCCCCCTGTACTTGACACTGGCGAGGCCACACCTTGAATCTCGTGTCCAGTTTTGGCCCCTTCACTACAAAAAAGAAGTTGAGATACTGCAGCATGTCCAAAAAAGGAAAACAAAGGTGGTGAAGGGTCTGAAGCACAAGTCTTATGAGGAGTGAGCAAGGTAATTGTGCTTTTTCAGCCTGAGGAAAACAAGGCTCAGGAAAGACCTTACTGCTTCTACAACTGCCTGAAAGGAGGCTATAGCGAGGCAGCTCTTAGTCTCATCTCCCAAGTAACAAATACTAGGACCAGCAGAAATAGCCTCAAGTTGTACAGGGGGACATTTAGATAGAATACAATAAAAAATTCCCTCACCCAAAATGGTTACCAAGCATTCAAACTGGCTGCTCTGGGAAGTGGTTGAGTCACTATCCGTGGAGGAATTTAAAAGACACTTAGATGTGGTGCAGAGCGTCGTGGTTTCGTGGTGGATTTGGCAGTGCTAGATTTACAGTTGGACTCAACGATCTTTAACAGATTTAACAACCTAAAGATTCTATTTTTCTATGACTCTAATCTGATGTGAAATCAAAGGAAAGATTTCAGAAGGATTTCTATAAGGCCTTCAGCTAATACTCCTTTTTCAGTTTCTGAAAGTGTGTTATTGAGAAGGGTCTATGGTCTGCCCTCTCTTGCCTAAAATTCAGCAGAGAGGACCAATTATCCTGAGTAAACAATGCACTTTGGAAAGGGTCAGGAATCCTATACTGAAATGTAGTGTAGACCTCTATCGCAGTACTGTGTAACTACATCATGATTGTATACTTCAATCTCCAGCATTACATTTGAATAAGAACCCAAAGTCAATATGCTTAAAGACAAGTGGTCTAAGTATCGCTTTCCAGTTTAAAATTCAGCCCAATCTTTGTAATCACAAAAGCCACAGACACTTCCCTATTAATGGAGCATTTTTAAGAAACACATTTTCAAAAGCATACACAAGAAAAGACAGAGAATAGTAACTCTTGGCCTTGGATCTGAAATGTCTCCTTTCATTCCAGAAAAATCATGTTCAGTTCTAGTATCTGGTGTGAAAAAAAGGTAAACGCTTCAACAAGGTGATTCAACAGAAGCCACTCAAATGATACAGACCTCTCAAAACAGCCTGAAGAAATTAATCTACTTAATTTTATAAAACTACTAAAGATAGTGGTGTTCTTTCCTTGAAAAATGTCAATTTGCAAAACATATGAAAGCATGCCATGATGTTCTTCCTTCAAAGCCTTTTGTGATAGGTGATTAGCTGTAGCATTAATTCGCTACATATGTGAAAGTAAAATCTCCCATACAGCACAAAGTGCAAGTTTAGAGAGTATGGTGAGCTTGTCTGCCAAACGTCTTTCAAATCAACTCTAAGATCAGTGCTGATCATAATACTAAGCCCAGGCTACTTATCCACATATGTAGCCCTAAGGGCTTGTCATTGGAACAGATCATGATTGTTATTATGTTAGTACTTTAAAACTGATAAGAGAAGATTTGTTATAAGAAAGAAAAACTAATGTAAGCATGTCCTGTAAACTAGTCACTCTATTGTACATCTGAATGCGTGATAGTCATTCTTTCCATTTTCTGCTTCATTAGTCAAATAAATAATATGGCAGAGTTTTTTCTTCTGTAAGTGGATTACCTAATTGTGACTATTTCAAAAGAAGTGAAAAGGAATGGATAATTTATCTGAATTCTTCTCTCATGGAGATAAAATCAAGACAAGTTGCAAGACAGAGATGACTAAGTGATACAATGAGAGGAGAAAACAAGACCCGGAGAAATTTCTAGTATTTAAGTCCAGTCTTTCTCTTTGGCAAGGAAGCCTCACAATTATTTAAAAATGCATTGTTTCTCTCTTGATAGAAAAAGACACATGAACTATCTTTCTGGACAATATTTGCATATCTTTAGAAAGGAAATGCACCGATGTATTCTTGAATGATGTAGGTAATACCACCTTTTATTTTGACTTTGACTTTCTAAATTGTTTTTTAGGTTAAATTTATCAAAAAAGAGAGAAAGACAGAAGAAAGACACAACAATCCTTACAACTTACAACCCAAGTAGCTATCAATCCTTGGGGTTTAACTCCACTGTGGACAGCCTAAGTAACAAGTTTAGAATGCTTAGGCTAGATATGAAGAAATCTTTCCCATTCGTGGTGGACCTCTGGAATAGCATAGACATTCAGGGTATGAAACCCCATCACTGAAGATACTTAAGATTAGGTTAAACGGGCACCTCTCAGAACATTTTAAAGATTAGTCTGGACAAAGGAGTTAACATACATAATTTTTCCAAGTACCTACATTAAAAAGATAGGGAGATAGAGAGGATGGGGGAGGGAACTGAAATAGAAGGTCTTTGAAACAAAAAAACGAAATGTCCTGATCCACCTCAATCATTTTGACAGTCTTTTTTTTCTCTTTAAATGAAATTTTAAGTCAAGATCTAAAAAAAACCCCTACAGCAAATTCTTGGAAACCTAAGTATTGTATCTAATATCTACACCAAATTATAGAGGAAAAATGGCATAAGAAGACTAATTTTTGAATAGCACCTGTCTCTACTTTTTCCAGCTCACTTCACATACCCTCTGCCCAAGGTAAATATTAATTCTCTTGTCAGTCGCATTGCTGCAACTATAATTAGGATAGTAGATCTATATGAAACGGCTATTTTAATGACAAATAAAAGCTTTTATATTAATAAACACTAATCCCAAATACTGATGTCACAATCACAAGACAATTTGTAAATCTTCAGCGAATATTTTCACATGCAATGATGACTGGATAATAGCTGTTACTGAAGCTTTCCATATGGTAGTCTCATATAGCGATACAAAATTAAACAAGTATTTATTCTGATGTCATTTATAGATATTTAATTTGCCAATGGTTTTGGTTGTGTAAGAAGGCAAAATTCAGTTTCAGATTTTTTTTCAACCACTCTTTAGTTTCCTTTTTCAATTCCCTGGTTTGAGTGTCTTTTTTCTCACGTCCTTCCAGATCCTTGGTAATTCTTAAAATGTAACAGCACTTCTGAGCCTCTAGTTTGTTTAGTAAGCATATTCTTTTCAAAAAGTCAAGTTTATCTATAACCCAGATATTTTAGTCCTACTTGTGCTCAACTTCTTTTCATTTAATTGTAGAAAAAGAGAGAGAATCAGTGATGACTGCGTGTTCATCTTTCAAGCCTGTAGCACACTGTTCCAGAGCATATATTTGCCTATTTCACCTGGCTGATTTGTCCACAGTTCTCTACAATGCATTTGAAATACACACTAGATTCTTATCTGTATGTCAGGATGGTAAACAACATTTCTCAAAGTTACTTACTAGTATGTGCCTATACTCTTTTAAGTGTACTCCCAGTGGATGATCTAAAGAAACTTGTTTACTAATTCCTAATAATTTAAAGAGATTGTTAGGTAAGGAAGGAGAAACTGAAGAAAAATAGTAACAGTTTAAAAGACTACTGTGTGATATGCCGCACATGATCCACACCCTTCAATGTTCCAGAGAAAAGCTCTCATAAAAAAAAGCATCCAGGATCCTTTTTTCTTTCTAATAATATCATTCCACTTAAATAGTTTATAAATTAGTATAGATTAATCCTTTTATGGATCACAGTATAAATTTTTGTAAAGCAAAATTTACTGCATGCCATCAGACAATTTCCACAAATATATTTTGATTAAAATCGTACCTTTATCTCCTGGAAAAAATCAGTGATCTCTTTTCTCTACACTGTAAGTAAGTTTTCACTTACAGTGTTTCTTAGTGTTTGCTTTTGCCTCTCATTATTGCTGTGGATGTCTGATTAAATGGTATTGCTTAAAAATGTAGTCCAAACCCACAATCCCCAGCATAGAAGATAATGTTTGCATTTGGCAGTCCCTTCCTACGTCTTCTTCTTACAGAACTGCTTATGATTCATACTTTTTTAGATGAGCATTGGATACTTGTACTAAAGCTGAGACAACATTAAGCTGTCCATTGATTACCGTGTTTTGAGCCTCCTGACACAAGTAGAAATGTGCATATCAACATATAGAAAAATGATACACGTTCCTGGAGCTCCTTTGCAAACCACAAATCTCCTCTATACATAGCAGAACCACATAATGTACTCACACATAACTCAATTCACACTCAGCCTACTTGCAAAACCTATTGTTTAGGCTGTGCCTGTTCACTTTTACCTTTAAAATTTTTTCCCTGAATTATGTGAGACACTGTACTCCATGAATGCCAACATGAGACCTCTCCAAACTAAGACACTTGCACTTAAGTGCCTACATGCTCTTCTTCAGCTCTCTTTATAGTCAATAGAGATATCTAATCAATACAAGCAGTCTTGCCTCAAGAGCAATCTCAGCTCTTTCCTGAGGTGCCAACTCACTTCTTTGAGGCTTTCTCACCTACCCTGTACAATGCTATCCTCATGCATATATCTAAATTGAAATCTTTCAAATGTAATACAATCCTCATAATATAAATTCACTAGAATCTTATTGTGTATCATTGTATTCTGTAGCCAAAATCATCTGTTTCTTTGTTTACTGCATGTCCTTTGCCTGATGGAAATCCATTAATAACATCTGCTGTGGACTTCTACAAAAACTTCCATGACATACTAAGTGTTTTGACTCAGCAAGCCAGGAGCACCGTACCACTCAATATAAGCACATAGGAAAGATTTATATGTTAGGAATAAAGCAACATAACTTATTTCACCTCTCTTTAATATTTGCACATACTTTGTAGCCACTTATTGCTGTCAGCTCTTGCCAGATGAGACATTTAACAGGAAAAGACAGAAAGAGAGCTAAACAGCAATGGTAACTAGAACGTAAGACCACAGATACTTTTCCTGGCTTTTGCCTGAGTGCTTTATGCCTTTACATTTGCCTGACTTCTTAGTAACTATAAATATGCAAAATAGCCAGGCCTAGATCATGTAAAATTTGCTGAGAAACTTGGAGCACTGACTCTTTTGTATAAGGGGGCTGGCACCTCACCAAGGTAGATCAAGTTAGGCACTTCTCTGGTGAAATCAGTCAGAAAAAGAACAATGAAAATTTATCACGATATTTCACATTTTTTATTCACTTTCACTAGCTCTTTCATAGTTCTAGGTCTGACTGGCTTCTAACCAACAGTGGAAACAGCAGCAGATACCAAGCACTAGACTGCCTCCTCTGCACCCTGCAAAGAGTTAAAGTCATATCTGATTACAATGATCTATTGAGCCCTGCTGATGTGATACGTAATGCAAGGGATGGGATTGACCTAACTATCATAGAAGTCTTAAATGAAAATACACCTTCTGTGTCTTCTGGAAAAGTTTCTTGTATCTGCCAATACTGATATATACATGCACTTGTTCTGCTAACACAAATTAATTCACTTTGCTTTTCATTCTAGCAAATCCTTTCAAGACAACTGTACCATGAGAAAATGAGGTTTTGTTCTTTGATTTGTTACATTAAAACTGGTTTACCAGCTCCAACCCAAAACTGAGCTTCCTGTTTGAGGACAGGCAGAAAGAAGTTGCATACTTTCAGCTGTAAATTGAGCACATTACCATGGAAGTTCCATGAAACAAAACACAGAACTCACTATGCTAATTTTAACAGAGTCGCCTTTCAGACCAGGATCCCCTCATTTTGTTCCAGCACACCCTGTCACACAAACTAATGCAAAACTCTAGCTGATTGAAACGACTTCTGAAAATCTGGAAAGAATTAGAAAGAGACAATGATGATCCAATTTGTAATGAGATTTTAATGCAATCCAGCTCATCCAAGGGAAGGAAAAAAGGACCTTTATCAATTTGCTTAAGTTACTTGCAGATGCAAGGCAAATGAGTAAACATTCAGTCCAGGGAGTTATTGAAAACTTGCTCTTCCCATTGAGTTGCAGAGCATCAGACCACCAAAGAGAATTTCCTACTGATTTCCTCAACGCCCTGAGGAAAATTTGATCTGCCAAGAAATATTTGTTTAAAAAAATAGTAAAAGTACCTGAATGCTTTCATTAGTGTTTCTGATCTCTGATGTGGTTTGGTTTTGAAACAATCTGTAAATAAGGGTCTTTATTACCAGCAGTAAACTCAGAGTTTATCAGATGACCTTCACCACAACTCCTCCTGCAGCCATGTGGAATGTCAACAACTTTCCTCTTCTTTTCCTTTCTGAAATGGAGCTAGATTAGATACATATTTGGACTAAAATGTACTTGAGACAGAAGATATAAAAAATTGAGAAAGCACCAACTCACCTGAAAAACTGATGAGGAGCTAATCTGAAATTATCCCCCAGACTTTGAAGATACTGTCGTAAAATCTTCTGTGCAAAGTTGAAATGATTCCTAGAAATGCAATACATAAATTTAGGTTAGTTTTAAGCAGTACATGCCAGTAGTCTGAAGCAATGATCATTTGGAGTTTTATTTCTAGGTACAGCCCCACCATTTAGTGGCAAAACTAGAAATGGGTCATGATGAGATCTCAAATGTTGTTTAAAATGTATTAGAAGAAGGAAGATAAGCTGTATTTTGCCACTTTAGAAATATTACTTGACCATTACCCTGACTTTCTCCTCCTGACATTGCTTGCTCTTGCATTCATGTCCCCATTCGCTGATCATTAACTACACAGTATGACGTTCCTGAAGCTGTCCTGAACCAAAGGGGAGGAACAGGTTCAGAACACAGAGACAAGGTTATTCACAAATAAAAAACATAATCTTATCTCATATATTTCTTCTGAACCATTAAACTAATTTCCCATAAAGTCATAAAATATGTTACAAATTTGCTTTTAACCTGCAAGGTCCTTTGTGCATACGATTCATCTTATTTACCTGATTTCTACTCCCCTTGAATTCAAGTTCAGACCCAGAGAATTTATGAAATTGTCCTAATGCTTGTAGACATACTTTGACTTTTATAACTGGGAAATAAGTACTGAATAGAGATGCCATATTCCAATTTACTAGTTGTCTATTTAGTTATTGCAGTTGCAGATATGTATCTCAGGCGCACACTCTCCAAACTCTGTCACATGGAGTCACGTAGCCACAGCTGACAGACTTAACGTGTTATCAAACCTTTTATTAATTATGCCCTCGTGGATCTTGAGTTCTCTGCTAACTACCTCTGTCTCTATCCCTTTGACTTTATCAAAGCTAAGACTGGAGCGTATTTCTTTCCTTTGTTTACAATATTCATAGATTCAAGGAATGGTTTGGGTTGGAATGGACCAGGAAGATCATCCAGTTCAATCCCTCTGCAGGGACCAGAGATATCTTCAACTCAATCAGGTTGTTCAGAGCCCTATCCCATCTGACCTTGAACATTTCCAGGGATAGGGAATCTATCATGTCTCTGAGCAACCCGTTCCAGTGTTTCACCACCAGTTTATTAATAATATCTACTATAAACTTCTTTTAGCTTAAAAATATTATCCCTTATCCTATTGGTACAGGCAACAGTATTGAAAAGCTGCAATAAGGTCTGCTTGAAGTCTTCTCCAAGCTGAACGACTGCAACTATCTCAGCCTCTCTTCATAGGGAAGGTGTTCCAAGAATCCAACAGAATCCATGAATTAATCTTCTTCAATCTCTAAAAAAAATCTTCCTTTGAAACACACCTACTTCAGAAGGTAGTGGATATGGTAGCTTATTCGCAGAAGCTAACACATGAAGATACTTTCACTGACCCTACAGTAATGTTTTAAACAAAACTCACAAAAATTGAGAACTTGTTCAAAATCAGCCCCAAAACAAAGTAGATTTCTGTGTAATCCCTTAAAATAACATATGTATTCATAATTTCATGTTGCAGTCCCAAAATTCTGTGACAATGGGGTTGGAATGAGGTCCTGAATATTATTTGAAAAACATTATAACCAGGGAAAGCAATCATTAATTGTTTTTTACTGTTTATTTTTTTATTTAATTTAGAACCAAATTCATTCATAAAAGGTAGAAATTACTTCATTCCTGAAAGTGAAATATGCCAGGTCTATATCCATGCAACATCAACAACCTGAAAGGTAAAATCTTTTCCTAATCTGTATCCAGATATAAGTTTCATTTTCAGTCCTACACTTTGTTGCTACCACAGCCCATTTCTTTTCAGAGATTGTCTAAGTAGACTCATATGTTGATTAAGTTGTCCCCCTCCAGTCATGCATTAACTTCATACATACCATTAGAAATTGACTTAAGTGTTTGTTATCAAGCATTGGACATGTACCTAGGGTCTCCACAGTAGAGTCTTAACTATGTTTCATCTTTAATTAACATTGGGGAAAAGTTTTCTGTTTCCAGGGAAGGGTTATGTAAACAAAAAAGGAAAAATGAGAAAGTTGAGAAAATATATCAATATTATTTAAGTCATTAATGTGGACAATTTACTTAGAACAGTGGAGAGCTTTCATCACCAAAAAGTTAAACATTTCCTTAACACTTAATGAGTGAGAGATTGTAACATTCTACAGATGATCTAGAGGAACATTTTGTTCCAAGAGGAGGAATAAAATCATTTGGAGAATCCATCATTCCCAAGACACACTGGGAAGCCAAACAACACATAAAAGTGCTGTACTAATTGACTTTGACTAATACATTGCATGTTGGCTAAGTGAAAGCTACCAATGAAAACCTGAAGTACTCTTCTATGTAGAACTGAACCAGATGCAGCATCTCATGAAACAACCCAGAAGAACCCAATGATCTACTTATTGCTCATAGATGTTCACAGGATTCTGAGACTGAAGATACTTTTATACTCTTGGTTTTCATTCAGCCATACAGAGAAAGGCGTTTACACTTCCTTTTCAAAAGAAAAAACTTTAAGAAGGTGTAGGATTACTTAGATGACATGCAACATTTTTCCTATATAATCAAGCAGGTTTTTGGGAACATAAATAGTACTATCAACCTTCAATGCATTCAGTTAGAACTGTTGCAACCCACTGGATGAACTAATAGCTCCAGTTCCTGCACTGTGCAGTGCAGACTTATACTTCATGTCTTAGTCATGCCGTCTTTTGGGCCAATATTTTTTCTAACCATGACAGCACTGAACGAGCAGATCTTCTTAAGAGTAATTTTGAGGATCTGTAGAGCACATGACATGTCTATTATCCTCAGAGACATCAGATTTGAGACCTTAATGTGTAGGTAAGAGAGAAACTTACACATTTTAGTGCAAGAATCAATAGGCCAACAACATAGCCAGATCATTTACAATACCAAGAGATATGTACTGACTCGGATGGCCAATTTTTTCATTGGAAGGAGCTTCATGGATATATCAAACCTCGAACAAATAGGGTGTATTTAATTTCTGGGCTTATTGTAACTATAAAAGACATTATTCTAACTCACTGCCTTTTTGCCTAAAATGTGGCTAAGAATCTTAGTGACTACAAACACCGCCTTTTGCTTTCAGAATTCTGTCTTTGTTGTTTGCTGCATATTGATTTATTGAGAAGTCCAGATGGTTGCTATCCACTTGGATAAGTCAGCTCCTGCAAATTTTAAAATCCATTTTGAAATACCATATGGACTATGGTGTTGCTGAAGAGCAAGCCAGTTTGGGATTTTGTTAGAAAAAAACCTAATCCTTGTTCTCAATGGGAAAAAAAAGATAAACACGTCAATATTTTGGAAACCCAAATCAGAACGTGAGACTGTGAATCCTTAAATCCTCTACAGGTTGTCTTTGTTCCTTGACTGTATACTTGAAAATGGAAGTAAGATCTGATACAGGCTAGACCACAAGTGTACCATTGTCTAATTGAAAAACTAAGTTCAAGATATAGTTGTTATTCATTTACTCATATGAGTAGAGTGAACAGATTTACTTGTCTCTCTTTAATCCTTTAAATATCACCCTTTTCAGTGGTTTGCTACTGCTATTTCATTTTGGTTTTATTTCTTAGATGATCACATCATTAAAGTCAATGGTTTTTGGATGGACAGGAATTATGCTATTTTGGGAATGTTTCCAGTACAAGATTTACACCTGACAGAGGAAATAGCTATGTTTCATCTTAAATTGTACTGGATATTGAAAGAAACTGCCCAATTATAAGCAGTATAACTTTAAGACTTCAAGCCACAGACTGGTAATTTTGATAACGGAACGTAATGGAGTAAGAAGTCTTGCAGATTTAATGAAAAGTATCTGTATAAGACTCAACTTGATATAAAACATTTTATACTGTACATTAAAAAACATTTCCTTTCAGCCTCTGGAATGGAAACACTGCATAAACATCAAGATGCTCATTTTTCTACCTCTTAAATAAGAGCTGTTTCAAATTTCAAGAGCCAGTCAGAGAAAAGGCCACTTCTCTAATGGGCAGGTATTCACAGAACACAAAGTACTAATAAAAGAAAAGAAGATGAAGTTTCTCTCTGAAAGCTGAGCAACTGTTAACTGCCATAGTAAAAGAAGAAAAAAAAAAAGAGAAATAATTTGTTGTTCATTTCCCAGTCGGACATAGTACAACAGAAGGGGCTTGCAGTAGTTCAGGGGGGGTTGTTAATGAACAAGCAAGAGCATTATTGATGTTCTTCTCTTTTTGCAGGGAAGTCAAACTTTCTGATACTTTAAATTTCCCAATGCATGGGTTTCTTTGTGTGAGCAGAAGCCTGAAGCCAAGCACAGGTGATGTAATGACTTGGCAGTACTTTTGTAGGGATAGCCAGCAGTTTGAGTCTTAATGATGTGCAACCATGAAATTCGCCATCAAACTAAAATCATACCTGTTCCAGAAGAACAGTGATTTTAGAAATTATTATTTCTACTAGCTTCCTATTGTCTTTACTCATTTTTTCCCAAATTATTATTGTTAAGCAACTTCAGAACCTCAAACAGTAAGAAAATCCAGAGCCGTAATTTATGGTAAAATTTCCTTGGGGTGTTTTAACTGGTGAAATAATATTTCAGTATTAAGAAAATAATGGGATTACTTTAATAAAAAAAAAAAAAATTGCCACGTATTTGCATTTATTCTCTGGACTACAACAAAATCGACTGTGAATACAAGGTCAATGAGATCAAATCTAATTGACTTTTAATCATTTTCCAGCAGAGGAAATACACATTATCACTGTCACTATCATTAAATTCATGTTATTACATCAGTTGATTTTCAAAAGCCACATTCAAAAATACTCCATCTCTTGAAACATTTTCTGTCTTTAACCACCGTTGGTTTGTGCAGAAGAAATATCCTCAGCATATCTCACAATGTGCTTGTAAATTTAGGCCAGAAACTTCTGCTCAATTACTTATGTACTGGAAAGCTGTCACCAATAATGTCACATAATATAGGACTGTTCTTTTTATCTATTGCATTCAGAATGTTTTATGTTTGTCCCATTATGTGTCCCATCGTCACTACTTGCTCCCAAATCAGAAGCTTGAACATAAAATTAATATTAAAATATCTCTGCTTACCTTTATAGATTATGTCCTCAAATAAATCTTTCTCTCTCATAGTGAGGAACAGAAGGGAATGTAGACACAACAAATATCAGGTGGATGCAGTCAGCCTACAGCAAAGAAAAGAAAGAAGACTTCTACTTATTGTTGAATCTGGAAATATGTGATATAGTTTGCATGTCTATGGTTTATGCTGACCAAAGCCAAAACAATAGAGGGCCTCTGATTACTTTATGCAGACAGCATGGAAGACCAGAAAATCATCAACAAATACAAATGTAAATACAAAGGATAGAAATTCTATACTGATAAAAAAGTTGCAAACGCATCTCTGCTGCAATTGAGATCTCACTCATGCTTTTTTTGCACACCTCTGGAACACACTTATGACAGTGGCAGCACAGTTCTGACCTGCCACTGCAGTTTCACAAAAATATACTGTAATCATCCATTCCAAACACTCCATATAGATTGTCTGGAAGAACCTTTAACTAATGCCTGGCTTGGAGGTGTCTCTGTGTCAGTTTTGTGCTATCTTTTCTTATAAAAAAGCACAAAAGGCCAACTCAATTGCAAGAAAAATGATCAAGGGCTAGAGATTTAAAAGCAATGCATTAAGTTACTTTTTCTCAGCGTAACTGTCCTGAACACAGAAGAAAGTAATTACTTCCCATGCTACATGACTCTCACTAGTGAGAAAAGCACTTAAATCCCATACAGAGCTTGTCCTGGAAATAAACTCTATGCTCTAATCTAAGTCAACGAAGAAAGGAATCTTTCTCTTTACATGAACAGTTCCCTGAGAAACTAAACATATCCTGAAAATACCTTGTTGTTTACATACCTGAAGCTGCATCAGATCACCTGTGAGCCTCTAGGCACTCTTAATCTCAATTAAAACATACAGCTGTTACTTCATCTCTGACAGCTCCTACAGAGAACAGGCATGTTGTAACAAATACAAAAAAAATTTCCCTCTCCACTTTCTCACTACTCATCACTCTCATAACTCTCCTGTCTCTGCAAAGTCTAAAAAGGTTAGTAGGGTTTTGCCATATATTCCAAAGGCCAATGTAGAACAAAAAATTCTGTGATGGAGACTTACGTGGGAAGTACCATAACGCACACCTCTGTTTCATTTTCTAAGGAGTCTGATTACTGTCAGCATTTGCTAAGTGTGGCCTTTTATTTCCCCTTTGGTTCACAGGTTCATCAGGGAATTTTCTCTCCTTTCAGCAATATCTTGTATATTTTCTCCTCTCCTATAAGCAGTCTTCTTTTTTACACAAGAAATTGTTTGACAAGTGTAATGTGGTTAAGATCTTGAGAAAACTGTTGTGCATTTTACAAGCTGAAATTATTCAGATAACATTTGCAAGTAAGACAAAATTTTTAGATTCTTCGGTTTCTTGAAAAGAAGTGCAAAAGAAGACTTTAAAATTAACTAGTTTGCACAGTATTGCAGATAAGAAGTTCACAGTAGCTTTATTTTTTGAAGAATATTATTTTACAACTGCATACTAAATTGTATTTTTTTATTAAATTCTCAGGCTTAGTAATACCTTTAAATATATACACTTTTTCTATTCATGTCCTTTCTCAATCATCAATTCTATTTTGGAAATGGCAGCTGATTAGAAGGTAAAGGAAAAAAAATAAGGCGCTACAAACTGTCATTTGGTTCAAGCAGGTGTGGACATAAATTTGGATTCTATCTTAAAAACTATAAAACTGTATGCCAGACTACTGAACAGCATCATTAAAGGGAGAAAAAAAGAGATTAATAAATACAAAAAAGTACAGTTTCATAGGATGGTTGCAAAAGTGTAAGAAACAACTTAGTATTAGACCAGTCCCTGCAAATCTGCTTTGTTCAGCCTTTTTTTCCATCCACTAAACCATGTTGTAATAAAAACTTTCAGATGACGACCAGTTTCTTCACATATGCAAACAATCTAAGATCAGCAGAGGAAAGCACAGAAGCCATTATGGTAATACTTGTAAGGCCAGCTATCAACAACTACAAGGATCTTTCCCCGAATACATTGTTCCACCTACATGTAAGACTATGGAAAATATTCTGACTTGCCCCTGGTGAGTTACCATTGTTCTTTACAAGTCATTTATATCTATCTCTTACAATAAAGGAAGCAGGACAGTGTGACAGAAGGAAGCAGAAGAATAAAACATCAGAAAATTTGAAAAATATGATAATTGCTTTAACAATTACCATACATTTTTCTTCAACTTTTTAAGACTGTTATCCTGCATTGTTCCCCTCTAAAGATGAACCATGTTACACTCACCCCTGATGGAAAATGGATTGCCCCCACTGCCCAGCATGGGTGGCACACTTCAGTACTTGGATCCTTTGCGCACGTTTAGAAACTGTCTTGAAGATGGAAGGAAAAGCTGAACAGGCTGAAACAGAGTAAAGAGCTCACATACGTGGCTTGTGAATTTTGCTGTGCATGTCTATATAGAGAGACAGCTATATAATATATAATACCATATAGAATGTGTAACGTCATTAATATATAATATATAATTTTAATCATTGTCATAGAATCATAGAATGTCATGAGTTGGATGGGACCTGCAAGGAGTCCAGCTCCTGTCCCTGCAAGGAGTCCAGCTCCTGTCCCTGCAAGTACAACCTCAACAATCACACCATGTGTCTGAGGGTGTTGTCCAAATTTTTCTTGGATATTGTCAAGCTTGGCACCGTGACTGCTTCCCTGGGAAGCTGTTCCAGTGCTCCACCACCCTCTGGGTGAAAAATCTGTTCCTAATGTCTGACCTAAACCTCCCTAGCACATCTTCCTGCCATTCTTTTTGGTTCTCTCATGCGTTGCCTCAGAGAAGACGTCACTGCCTGTCCCTCCTTTGTCCTCTGTGAGGAAGCTGTAGACCACAATGAGGTCTGCCCTCAGACTCCTCTTATCCAGGGGACACACTAATGCGGAGCAGAGGAGGACCATCACCTCCCTCGATCATCTGGCAACGCCATGCTGGATGCATCCCATGCCAGGGCACATTGTTGGTTCATGCTCAACTTGCAACAGACCAGAACCCCCAGATCATTTTCCACAGGGCAGCTCTCCAGCCTCTCACTCCACAGTCCTTATGGGCATCCTGGGCTGCCATGTCCCAGACTCAAAATCTGACACTTGGCCTTGTTACACTTCATGCAGCTGGTGATTGCTCTGCAATTTGTCTAGATCCCTCTGCAGGACCACTCTGCCCTAAAGAGTGTCAGTAACTTCCCCCAGTTTCATGTCATCCACAAACTTAGTTAGTAAATCTTCACGTCCAGCATCCAGGCCATTATAAAGAAATTAAAGAGTACCATCCCTAAGACAGATGCCTGCAGAATCCCACCAGTGACTGGTCACAAGCTCAATTCAACTCCATTTACTGTGACTTTCTGAGATGGACCCATCAGCCAATTGTTCATCCATTTCATTACATGTTTTTTCTGCTGAATGCTGGACGTTTTGTTCAGAAGGACACTGTGAGAGACAGTATCAAAGGTTTTACTGAAATCCAGAAATATTACATCAACTAGCTACCATTCATTAACTAAACAGGTGACCTTGTCATATAAAGAAATTAAGTTTGTTAAGCAGGACTTCACCTCATGAATCCATGCTGACTCGGACCAATGACTGTGTTGATTTAGGTATTTTTCAATAACTACCAGAATAATCCTCTCCATAACCTTACCCCACAATGCAGTGAGTATAACAGGCTTGTAGTCACCAGGGTCATCCCTGCTGCCCTTCTTGAAGACTCGGACTATATTTACCAGCTTCCAGTCTACTCTTACCTCTCCAGATTCCCTAAAGCATTTAAAACTCACTGTGAGAGTTCTTGCTATGACATCAGCCAGCTCTTTAAGTACCCTGGGATTAATTTATAGGGCTGAAGCAGCAAATCCCACACAAGTTCAGTGTTGGTATGGAGTTTTTCATCTGCACAGTCATGGTTCTCTAGGCCAGTGCTCTGGAGTGTCCAAGCCCATCATCAGTGTTGAAGACCAAGTCATAAAGCGTAAAAGATGACTGCTTTGTCTGTATCCCTGTTTGTGAAGTGTCTGTGCTGATCAAGTAATGGGCCAATGTTACTTCTGGCCTGCCTTTTGGTATAACATATTTTAAAAAGACTTTTTTATTGTCTTTCTCAGTGATGGCCAGCTTCAACTCGAATTGAACTTCAGCTGCATGAATTCCTGCCCTACAGTGGCAAAGAGCAGCTCTGTGGACCTCCCATGTCACCTGTCCTTGCTTCCACTGGCCATACACCATTCTTCTATGCCTTAGCTACAGAAGAAGACCCCGGTCAGCCAGATCTGCACTCTGCTTCACCTGCTTGACTTCCAGCATTTTGGAATTGCCTGGTACTATGTTCTTAGGAGGCAGTACTTAAAAAGTGACCGGCAGAGACAGACCCCAACAATTTCTAGAGCCTTTCCCAGGGGACCTTACTAAACAGGTCCCTGAGAAACCCTAAGACTGCTTTCTTCATACACAAAGCTGAAGTCTTGCAGATGGTCTTCCTTCTATTACCACAGATTTTAAATTTGACTGCTTCATAGTCAATGTGACCAAGGCAGTTGCCAATCTCCACTTCACCCACAAGACCCTCTCTGTTAAAAAGTGATAAATCAAGGAATCACATTTCCTGGTCATTTCTCTCAGCACCTGTCCATGAAGTTATTATCCAAGTAGTTTATGAATCTCTGGATGTGTCTGTACCAGCTGTGTGGTATTCCCAGTCAATATCTGGCAAATTGAAGTCACCCGTAAGGACAAGGATAGATGACTTGGAGGCATCCCTTAGTTCCTTAAAGAATGAGTCACTGGTATTTTCATCCTGGTTGGGTGGCCTATAGCAGACTCCCATGATGACATGTGTTTTAATTGTGCGTCCCTTAATCCTTACACAGAAGCTTTCAACTATACCATCACCATCTACAACTTCCATACATTCTGGCCCTTTCAGGAGACACAATGCCACCCCTGACACGTCTATCCATCCTGAAGAGGCTGTATCCATCCACCATGGCACAGCAGTCACAGGAATTATCTCGCCAGGTTTCACTTATCTCCATAATGTCATATTTTGTTTGTTCCTCATGCTGCTTGCATTCTTATAGAAACACTTCAAGTGGGATTCATTTTGTCCATCACCTCATGGAGCAGTCTGAAGAACCTCACTAGGATGCAGCTCCTCAAACTTTGGCATGTCTTTCCATTGCTTGTCACTAACTAGCCTGCTATTGCCCTTTTCCCCCTCCAAATCTAGTTTAAAGCCCTATCAATCAGCCCTGCTAACTCTTGAGCAAAAACCCTTTTTCCCTTCTGTGAGAGGTGCCTGCCAGTAGACTTGACGGTGAATAGACCTTGCCATTGGTTAAAAAATGTCAATGACACCAGCCTCAGATCTTTGTTTTGACCAGCTGGGTCTGCCTGCTCTATTCGATATTCTTCCCTGTTACTGAAAGAATTGAAGAAAGTACTACCTGCACACACGATCCTTTGCCAGCTGTCCCAAGTCTTGGGCATTCTTTTTGATCGCTGTTGGACGTCTCTTTGCTAACATATCTTCACTGCCAACATGCAAATCCACTAGTGGTTAATAGTCTGAGGCTTTACTATACCAGGGAGTTTTCTAGTGGTATCTCTTACCCTTCCCTGTGGGTTAGGTCTTGTTGGCATATCGGACCCTCCTTTCACCTCAGAAGGGAGTCACCTATGACACCTAACCTCCTTTTTTTTGTCTTTACATAGTGGTGGCAGTGCAGGATGCAGGCTGCCTAGAGGAGTTCCCCATCTCAGAAGGCCCTTTGTCCACGTTAGCTGCTGTTTGCCCATCCAGTCCCAGGGGCTCATATCTGTTGTGTTGCGGCACCGAGGAAGGTGGTACAGGCTAAGAGCAAATTTGTCTGCCACCCAGAGTAGTAACTATCATCCACCGTCTCCTGGGTCTCCTCTATCTGCCTGATGGCTTGAGGGCAAGCAGTCCTTTGTCTCCTGTGTTGCTGTTGGCTGGTGTATCTCTCTCAGGGATTGTAGAGTACAATTCCACCAGTTAACCTCCTTCTAAAACTCCCTGATACTCATCAGCTTGGACAGGTTCTCGCAGAGCTCTATCACCAGGCTGAACAGTTCCTTTACTAGGACACATCTCCCACAGGTCACCTAGCTACTGCTGTCAGTTAATAACCCCAAAATTTGGGCACACTCTGCAGACTAGGACCTGGATGGCTGCATGTTTTCTAGAGAGTTCCATTTGGGTGGCTGCATCCATTAATTCAGGTGGAATGGACCACAATGGGTGCTGAGGACAGAGCTTTATATATGTTTCATGTTTTTATTTTCATCATGGGAGTGAGAGTTGTCAACAGGAAAACACAGACAATTTGACTTTTCTAGGGATCATGAAATGATACATAAAAAGCAAGAGTGTCATGAAAGTCAAATAGACTTGGTCTCCAGAGTTTCGATGGTATCTCTCACTCTGGTGATGGTCTTATATAATTCAGTCTCCATGGGGATAGTGTGACTTTCTTAACTTGATTTTCTGTATTAAGTGTAAGAAATAAGCTGCACCATCTCAACAGTCAAATAATTGCATTACTTTATTTGGTGACTACAGTACCTTTTATCAAAATATGTATGAGAGTTAACATCAACAGACTGTAGTTGAGCTATGTAGCCCATTTCTTCATGGCCATTTTAAGAAGTCATCTTAGAGCATTTTAAGCACGTAACTCTTTTTGGTTTATGTTACAATAAAATTCTCAGAAAAAAATTAAAAAAATATGGTGACAACAAATATTAATCTTCATTTTTGTTACACTAAAGTATAGCTCAAATATATCAAAAGGTGCTAACAAGCCAGGCATTGGTGGATGAGATTAAAGCACATGGAGCAAATATCTGCATCATTAAAAACTTTTAATCCTTTCCTGATCAAACAACAAGGAAATATGAAGGAGTCTGCAGCTCCTAAACACATAATCTACACTGGTGTAGATTTTGAACTGTCAGAGCTTCTTTTATAGGACACATAGAAGAAAGGATCTTCTGCCCCTTATCCTTTGCCATCCCACACAACCACTTCACCTAGGCTCTTTCAGAAATACATCAAGTTAAAAGCTTTAATCTCCCTGGAGGAACACTGCAAAGTATTTTTTTGGCATTGCTTCACCCTCTAAACTTCAGAAGAAATAAACATACATGCCACTATTAATTACAGGTTAAAGGGCTTTCTTGTGCAGCAGCAGTAAAGTAAGGGGGGGGGGGGGGGGAATAAGGGTTTTTAGAAGGTTTCTGCTGCTCACCTTTCCAGAAGGACACATATTGAACTACACAGACCTAAATACTTCTGCTTTGTCAAGTGTGGCATATGTTTGGCCTCCTGCTACTGGGCTTCCAGAAAATGGTGCACAGTCTTTTGCAAGGATCTTTGTATTCTCTTCTGATTTATTCTATTCCTATTTGCAAGATGGAGGCAGGACGTAGTCAAGAGTAGACGTTCATAACAACATGCTTGACTCTGCCCTTGGACCTACACAGAAGACCACATCCTGACAAAGAAAGTAATTTTTCCCTTGAAAAAAAAGTATTTTTATCCCTTGGCTTTACAAAATACAGCTGAAGAATAGAGAGAAAAGTATAGCAGAACTGACATTTTCACCACTGTCTTGTGGAATAACATTTGCTCCTATTCCCCTTCAGCAGTAGAACAGAGAGATATGAACTCTTTGATGAAGCAAGGCCACAATAACAAGGTTTCCATTCTCAGCTGGTTATATTGTTTTTCCCTGATGATGCAGGATTACATACTGATTGGACAATCAAGCAGATTTTACATGCACATTTCTTTCAAAATCTAAGTGGGTCACTATACCCATTTCAGTAACCCAGAAACAGATTAGACTTTACGATGATCATAAAATGATTAAAGTTTTTCTGCAAAACCTCGGACATGGACCTTGCAGGGCAGGATTTAGGTGCCTGAAAAAAATGACAGCAATCCAGCTTCATGACTACATATATATTGTGCTATATCTTTAGCTCTTGGAAACGTTATGTGATGGTGAGTTTCACCAGTGATTATATCTGGTGACTAGGTCTACTTTGTTTCTTATCAATCACATTGCTGCAGACAACTGTATACATGTCTTTTTCCACTGAATGTTCCAGAAGAATAAAACACATGATAGTGAATATGGTCACTCAGACAAAATTTCATTTCCTATCATCTTTTAATTTAAAATTGGATAATATTTCCTGTTACTGAATTAAAGGGTATTACATTGTAATTAAAAAATATGCTGACTCTGGACCTACATTTCAACTAATGGCCAGTACAGAAAAGTACTACAGTATGTCTCAAACTAACAATATGCCAGTTAGCTCACTTCTTTACAAAGTCTATCATCTTTCTGTCAGCTTTAGTTTATGGATATAGGGGAAAATACTGGATGATCACAAATGGGCAAGTATTGCACCCATCTGCAAAAGGTCAAAAGTGAGCCCTGAAACTACAGACACGTCAGTCTTACTTCAGCCTCCAAAAAAGGGAAACATGAGAAAAAACTCGTGTAAGCTGTTTCACCCACAAGAAGGAGACTAGGAAAAGCCAACATGGATTTACTAAAGTCAAATCATTTTTAATCAGCCCAATTGTCTTCCATGATGAAGCAAGTTGCTTAGTGATTAAAGAGAGAGCCGTGGCATCACTTACTTTGACTTTAAAAAGTTTTTTGACACAGCATCTCAGAATATTGTTGTTAATAAGCTGATAAGTTACTAAACAGAGAAATGGAGCACCAGATGGGTGGAAAACTGACTGACCCGCTAACCTAAAAACACAGGGGTCAATGACTCAAGAATAAACTGACATCTGGTGGCAAGTGAAGATCATCAGAGTCAATATCGGCTCCAATACTCTTAGATATCTCTATAAGTTACTTATATAATGGATCTGAAGTCACCATTTCCAAATTTGTGTATAATAACAAGTGAGGAGAAGAAGTGGAAAGAAGGACTAGCCTACAACAGAGTCACTAACGATAATATTGACAGGTTTGAAGGCTGGGGCAGCAAGAATTATGTGAGGCTTACCAAAGTAAAATATAAAGTGCTTCAGCTGGGGTGGAAATACCAAGCTACAGTACAAGTGGGAATTGTCCAGTTGGGGAATAACTCTGCTAGAAATACCCTCGATATCCTGGTAGGCAGGAAGCTGAACATGAACTGATGGAGAGCTCTGGCAGCATCTAAAGCCAATGATACGCTGGGCAACAGTGACAGGAATACAGCGACCTATCAAAGAATTTGGCTACCCAAATATATTCGCCATCTTTGAAGCTACACTGAGAGTAGTATGTTCAGTGTTGATCCTCTAGTTCAAGAAAGACACTGAAAAATTGGAGGGTCCAGGAAAGGAGAGCCATCAAGGTTTTCCTTGACTAGAGAACATGACATATGAAGAAAGGTTTAAAAAAGAGCATTTGTTCAACCTAGACAGAGGTTGAGAGGAATCTAATCACAGTCTTTCATTACTGAAAAGTAGTTACAGAGAAAGATGGGCATGCTCCCTTCACAAGCAATCATGTTGACAAGGCAAGATGCAGCAGGCAAGAGTTGCTTCAGATAAAATACTGTGTACTTATAACAAAAATACTGTTCATCCTGAGACCAGTGAAGTACTGCAATGCTTTCCAGAGATGTGATAAAATTTACTTCACTAGAAATATTCAACTTGTCTCAACATGGCCCAAATCATCTCTTCTAAAGCTTTACTTTCAACAGGAGGTCGTACCAGGTGGCCTCCAGAGGTCCCTGCCAGCCTAGACATTTCCATAGCCTAAGAGGATTATACAAATCAGTGGATCAGAGATGAGATGCTCAAAATTCTAGAAATAATGCTTTCACCCTGGAGTGGGCCATGTGTTAGTTTGATTTTCCATCACTGACAAATTAGGTGAGAAAGAATTATTAGATGTCTTTACTATGGAAACAAACAAGTCAGGGTGAAATTATCCTCTCCTCTGCCAGGCAGAAGACAGCTTAAAGGAAAGAATTGAAAGGAGGCAAGCCTATGTTTAGGGTGGCAGGCAAACCCCTTCCTTGCCTACTTTGCTTTCCCAGGTGCATCTATACAACAGGTATGAGGCTCTAGGTGTGACAATCCAGTCAATATATAATGTGAATGATGGTCCATGTACAGTATAGGTGTTGCTAAGGTTGGAAAAACCTACCCCTTGTATTACAACCACCTCAATGAGAAAGAAAAGAGGAGTTACCATTGTAGGTGACTCTTTTCTGAGGGGAGTAGAAGGTTTTACATGTCAGACAGATCTTTCTTTTAGGTAAGTCTGCTCCCCCCTGAAACCTGGGTTAAGGACATCACTGGGAAACTTTCTATTCTGGTACAGCCCTCTCCTTATTATCCATTATTGCTCTTCAGTGTGAGTGGCGATGAAAACACAGTAACTAGTCTAAGGGCAATCAAAAGAAACTTCCAGGCCTTAGGATGGCTGGTTAGAGAATCCAGAGTACAGGTATTTTTTTCCTCCACACTTCCAGTTGCAGGCAGCAATACTGGAAGAAAAATCTTGACCCAGTCTATTAATATATTAATTCATGGCTGCATAGCCCATGTCACCACCAAGATTTGGGGGGTTTTGATGATGGGATGGTCCTTACATCATCAGGTCTGCTGGCAGAAGATGGTATTGATCTTCCTTAAAGAGGGAAGAAGGTCTTTGCTCATCAGATGGAGAAGCTGATTAACAGAGCTTTAAATTAAACTTGAAGGGGGAGGAATATTATATCAGGCTCACCTGTGACAAGTCAGGGCATGACACACCAAGGATAGAGGGAAAGGGTACTCATGAAGATCCTCAGGCTTTGCAGATTTCCAGGTCTCACAGAGATGAGCCAGGGGTTCCTAAGGTAATAGGAGCCAGCAGAGAACATCGGTGAAATATGTCAAAGGAATTAAAGTGTGTTCCTCTAAAAATGTGACACATCTGACAGCCCTGCTGAACTGCCTCTACACCAATGAATGCAGCATGGGCAACAGAAGGAGTTGGGAGCCACCAGGCTGCTAGCAAACTGTGACTTAGATGCCATTACTGAAACCTTTTGGGATGAATATCATGACTGGAGTGCAGCTACCAATGGCTACAGGCTGTTCTTAAAGGTCGAGCAAGGAAGGGAGTTAGAGATATCGCCCTCTGTGATGGTTGGACCCTACTGGACACCAGCTGCCTACAAAAACCATTCTATCACTCCCTTTCCTCCCTGCACAGAGAAGACAAAGTATAGTGAAAGGCTTGTGGGTCTACATAAGCATGGGGAGAGATCATTCACCATCAAGGACAACATAGACTCAACTTGGGGAAATTACTTTATTACCCATCAAAACAGAGTAGGATGCAACAGGCATAAAGCTCACAGGCTCTTATCCTGCTGGGCACTTCAGCCACCCTGATGTCTGCTGGAAAAGTAGCATGGTGAGCTGTAGGCCATCCAGGAGATTCCTGGGGTGCATCAAAGATACCCTCTTAAGCCAGGAAATAGACAGCCCTACTGAAGGGGATACAATACTGGATATGTTGGCCACCAATGCAAATAAACTGATCTGAAGTAGAAGACTGAAGGCTGCCTGGGCTGCAGTTGATCATGCAGTAGTGGAGCTCACAATCCTGAGGGATGTGGGTCAGGCAAAGTGCAAAGCCAGGACCCCAGATTTTAGGAAAGCAAACTTGAAGTTATTCAAGGACTTAGTCAATGGGATCCCTGGGAAACTGTCCTCAGGAAAAAGGAAGCAGAGGAGAGCTGCCAGATCTTTAAGGACAATTTCCATAAGACATAAGAGCTTTCAGTTCCCAAGTGTAAGAAATCAGGAAAGGACAGTAAAAGACTAGCATGAATGAGTCAAAACTCGCTGGTCTAAAGCAAGAAGGAAATGCACAGACAGTGGAAGGAAGGATAGGTTTCCATCGAAGAGTACAGTGATGTTGATTGGTTATATAGGGATGGGGGTCAAAAAGACCAGGGTGCAGCAGGAACTGAACTTTGCAAGGAATGCAAAAATAGGAAGTGGGGTTTCTTCATGTATGCCAGCTAGGAAAGCAAAATCAAAGAATTGTACCTCTGTGATAAACACAACTGGTTCATCACAAAATGACAAGATAAAAAGAGGGGCTGAGGTAATCAACATTTTTGTCTGTTATCACTGACAATCTTCCTTCCTACTCTCCTCGAGTGTATGGATCACAAGGCAGAAACCAAGGGAGCAAAGTCCCTCCCACTGCAAGAGCAGAGCAGATTCATTTCAACCTGAGGAACTTGATCACACATAAATGTATGAGACCTGATGAGAGACAACACAGAGTCCTGAGCTTGTTGTCTGAGACACAGATCTTTTTCCTGATGTGCAGTATTCCAGTCTCTACATCACCAAAGAAACATTGCTTATTTAGAGTTTGTGCAAATTCTGGACACTCAGAGGGGTGGACCCTCCAAACGTGAGTGTAAAGCCCAAGGCGCATACCCCACAATTTTATACAGTATAGATAACTGATCATACTAACTCAATCTTTTACCACCTATGCACCCGGAAATCCTTAAAGTATTATTCTACAATCCTTATGCAACCTCTCATGACTATTTCACAGTCCTTCACTGATGAGGTTTCAATGGTTTCTTGCTGCTATTAAAGTATAATCACTAATTCTTACTTCTTTCGGTTATCACATTATTGATTGGATCATCCTCGTTACCAGACTATTTTTGATCTTAAATTTGTCCACAGTCCCATTCAATATTGAAGGTTAGAATTTCTAAAAAGACAGTATGTTTCATCAAGTGTCTCCTTTTTTTCATTACACATTGGGGAAAGGGTCTCCTTTTTGCAGTTCTATAATTTCATGATTTCATGATTTCTTTCAGCAAGGGAATTGGCTGATGTAGTTGCCAAGTCACTGTCAATGTTATATGAAAAGTCGCGGCAGTCAGGTGAAGTCACTGACAACTGGAAAAAGGGAAACATTGCAGTAATTTTTTGAAAAAGCAGAAAGGAGGACCCCAGAAACAACTGACCTGTTAGCCTCCCCTTCATGCCTGGGAAGATCATGGAACAGATCCTCGTAAAGTAACAGGTATATCAAGGCACATGAAGGAAAGGGAGGTGTTTGTCAGCATGGCTTTACCATGGTCTTGCCTTTTGGTCTTGCCTGACCGAACTGGTGACCGTCTATGATGGAGTGACTGCATCACTGGACAAAGGAAGAGCTATGGATGTTGTCTATCTGGACTCCTGTAAGGCCTTTGACATGGCCCCTTCAACATCTTTCTCTCTAAATTGGAGAGAGATCGATATGATGGATGGATGCTCAGCAGATAAGGAATAAACTGGATGGTTGCATCCAGAAAGTAGTGGTCAACAGTTCGATTTCCTGATGGAGATTGGTGACAAATATTGTCCCTCAGGGATCTATATTTGGATTAGTACTCTTTAATACATTTGTCAATCACAGAGACAGTGGGATAATGTGGACCCTCACCAAGTTCACAGACGACACAAAGGAAGTGGTACAGTTAACACGCCTAAGGGAAAGGATTGCCATTCAGAGCAACTGAAAAAGTTGAGAATTGGGCCCATGTGAATCTCACGAAGTTCAGCAAGGCCAAGTGCAAGGTCTTGCACCTGGGTCAGGGCAATTGGCAACAACAGAACACCTCCTCCTGTAAAGAAAGGCTTAGGGTTGGTCTTGTTCAGACTGGAGAAGAGAAGGTTTTGGAGAGACCTTATCTTGACCTTTCAGTACTCAAAGGTCATTTACAAATGGAGACAGAATTTTAGTGGGCCCTTTTGTGATAGGACAATGGGTAATAGTTTCAACTAGAAGAGGACAGATTCAGACTAGATATAAGGAAGAATTTATTACAATAATAATGGTGAAACACTGGCACATGTTGCTGAGTTAGGTGGTAGATGCCCCATCCCTGGAAACATTCAAGGCTGGGTTGGACAGTGCATTGACAAACCTGATCTAGTTGAAGTCGTCCCTGCTCATTGCAGAGAAGGTGTACTAGATGACATCGAAAGGCCCCTTCCAACACAAACCATTCTATGCTTCTATGATTCTGTGATTCTGTGATTCTGTGATTCTGTGATTAGTTTCTATGATTCTATTCTTCTATGAAATATTAAAGACAAAAGTGCTGTCTTTAATTTCTTGACCAGTTGTGATACTATATTACTTGTTTGCACAACCTGTCCTGTAGACAGCAGTCACCATACTGCTTTTAGGGGGTTTGGAGGAAAAAAACCCGCACTTACGTTGACGTGTAAAAATGGAAGGGACTCCTACAAATACAGTTTTCAGAGTTTGCCTATTCTTGCTTAGCCAACAATTTTCAGGAAGACACAAGAGGTGCATCAGATTTTCAAAATGTCTCTCATAAAATTTGAAGACTGACTCTTCTCTGCATTATTACGTTATTAAGTTCAAGCAAACTGACTACAGGAATTTGAGGGCCTGCAAGTAAGACATATATCCATGTAGTCTGCAGCTAGCCAACAAAATTATTACTGACCTTGCCCCAAAATATACACATATCTGTATGTGTTATTCATAGGCTTATTTTCTCATTATTATTTTGGGAATTCACTAGGAACTTAGAATCATAGAATCATTTGATTGGAAAAGGGCTGTACCTGTCCACTACTAAACCATAACCCTGAGCACCTCATCTACCCATATTTTAAATTTAGAGTACTAGAAAAGGAAACATTTTGTTTCACTTCATTTATAAACAGGTCTCCATGAAAATGCTCCATCTACTTTCAGTCTGAAAAAAAGTCTAATAACAAAGCAATGTATAGGAAAAAAAGGTGACCTAATATAACTTCACTTGAAGCAGTCGACTTTGCCAGAGTCATTCCCAATAGCTTGTCTTCTTTTGAACTTGAATATCATACCAAAATAAGTTATTGTATGCAAGGAGTCATAATAAAGATATGGCAGTACTTTTAGGCAATGTGTCTTTTATCAATGTTTGTGTAAAGAAATTTTGTTGTAAGCAACATAAAGATTGTCCTACTATACACGTAGTAGGAAGGAAAGGAGGAAAGAAGGAAAAAATCAAGAAAAACTGAGTTAAATATTCATTGCTAAACCCATATTAAAAATTGCCTCTGTTTAACTATCAATATAATGTCCTGATATTCAATGTACCCACGAATCATTAGGTCTTACTTGTGCATGAATCAAGGTCTGGAGGGCAGTTTTTGGAAATCCATAACATGTTCCAAAAAAGCAAGAATATATCAGTGAATATTTATACATTCCATGACAACAATGAAAGAAAACTTGTTGTATCTGATTTAGCAGATGTATACAAACCAGTTAGCTCTGTTTGCTGTGTATTACATCATGCAGGTGGTATTTATTAAGTAACTTAAAAGAAGTTTGATTAATAAATGGGACTTTCAGTTTCAATTTTCTCTTCACTTTCTCTTAATGGTGCTGCTTTGACAAAAAAGAATGAGCAGAGTAAAATGGCACAATACTTACCCAATAGATATTAATTTTCTACAGTGAAAAAGAAGCATATACAACTTAAGGAAAAAGAAATAATGAGAATTTTATGCAAGCTTAGTGAATATTATGGTAAAAATTATCAACTCTTTTATTCTATATGTCCACCTAGTATGTTCATTTTTCTTAATTTTTATTTTCTGTTTATCAAGTCATGTTTTAACAGTGAATAGAAGGAAGTCTGATGTTGTGATATTAGATTCAATGTATTTTTAGGCAGACTTTTGCAACATCAAAAACACATAAATAAACAGAATCCCTGGATTGCATGCCTGCAGTCTCACATCAGTCTTCTAAGTAATGGCAACAGTTCTGTTACTCTAAAATGAAATGACACTGTATCAACATAAAGAAGCCATATTAACTTTCAGCTCACTTTTTTGTCTCTACCTTAGGAAATCTGCAAGCGAGCAGTGTGCCTTTTGTTTATATTATTTTAAAAATATTAAATTATTTTATGGTGTCTGATAATGAGTATGCTATTTATTCTCTTTCAAATTCTTTCATAAAATTGCATTTTGCTCATTCCAAATAGAAGAGAAAATCCTGTAGGACAGTTTACAGGAGAGATTTATCAGCCATAGAAATTAGCAATATAAATATAAATTTTCACTAGAAGCTTTCAGGATTTAGCTGTAGCAATAAACACCATTTTTATACTTTCACATACATAATAGATGCAAAATTTTAGTAAACGACAGTGATTTATATGATTTTGCATTTAACTATTTTCTGAAAGTTTGACCTCAAGTATTTTTTTAAAAGCTATAAATAAAGCAATCAAAAAGCACATAAAACTCAAAAGCCTGTGCTCACACATAGACTAACCTGTACAATATTCTTTGAATCTTCCTTCTGAGTATTCAGTTTCATATTATGATCAGAGCAGTTTAGATTCACACAGATCACTGGAAAAAAACTCCCAATGTGTTCAAATTTCATCACCAGACCTAAAGAAAAGGACACTTGCCAGCAGTGTGTGCACGGTACTCATAGACGTTCACAACCACACAAAGATTGCTAAATAGAGTCTGACATTTCCCAGGTAGGAAATACAAAGCACCAATGTTTCCAAACTAAAAACTTCAGAGAGCTTGCTACTAACCATCTCTGGGTGGCAAGAGAAAGCATGATCATGGGAAGAAGAGCTGTGGGGGAAAGGAGGAAACAAGAGCAAGGAGATGCTTCATTAGACTCTTGTCCAAAACTCCAGAGAGACAAAGTCTCTAGGGAAGATGTTGTCCATCAAGATCTCTTCACAAATGGATGATCAGCTAGCTGGAAAATGTGTTTGGGAGCTCTCTCTCACTGGAAATTCTTTGACTGACATTATATAGCAGAGGAGATGGGGATGTCACTAGGGCACAGTATGACTCTGTGCGAAGGGGTAGCTGGCTGCTGTGTAGCATTGACTCCTTTTGACAAGAATGTGGCAGAATAGTGACTTTGGGGTGACATGATCTAGAAGCAAGGTCGCGTTTCAGTTTCATCTTTATAAACAAGGCAAGGGGACTTTCAGTCCCTTTGCAAGGAAGTAATAGTTTTGTAACTTATGTAGAGATATGGAAGTGTAAGCATCATGGTTTGGTTATGTCAAAGGCGAGGTAGCTACAGAGAGCAATATGGGCAGGGTATCTCTGCTAGAGAGGATGAGCCAAGAATGATACCAGGACTGAAATTTTTATAGGACTAAGCCTAAGTCCTTCTTTTATTAAGAACTCAGGCCCTTTTTTGGCTCTGACACAGACCCCACAGAATCAGTGAGGTTTATGTCAGACAGGCTTTTTATTAGTTCTATTCCTAATGCTGTACAGGAAACAAGAATTCAATGAAAAACTGAATTAGACACAGTTTGGAATGCACAAAAATAGAGGAAGAGGTTATGACTGAAGAGTCTGGAGCTATTTATTAAATAGGGACTTCTTGCAATCCCAAACTCCTACCTATACTGAGTTCACGCTAGTGGGAATCTGTGGTGGTCACACAAATATTCTTATATCTTCACTGCTGACATCCTCTAGTTCAGATTCATTCAGATCATTTCCTTTTTTTCTGAAACTGACAGCAATATATAATTTTATTAAAGTGATGGAATTTTATGAAGAAGAATTCTTCACTTTATGGGTGTTGAGGCATTGGAACAAGTTGCCCAGAGAAGTAGAGGATGCCTTGTACCTTGAAGTTTTCAAGACTAGACTGGATGAGGCTTTGAGCCACCTGATCCAGTGGATAAAGTTTAAGGTCATTTCCAACCTTCACCACTCTATGATTCTATGGGTATATAATAAGTAATTTTTTTGTTACTTTTAGCTTCACACGGAACCATACACTTTTGGGACAGAAGGAATTTCCAGGTCTAATAGGAGCTCCTTGGGAGCGCTGTCCACAACAGTCTTTCCAATACCTCTGAGAACTGGTTACTAAATCTGCAAGAACAGTATTTAAAGAGAAACCAAACATATAATAAAAAATAGCATATATAGACTGGAAAAAGATATATTTCCTCACCTTTATTTCTGGGTTAATATTTCTACCAACAATTTCCAAATACTGTATTTTTCTTCTCTCCATTATGGGACCTAGTCAGTTAAATCCAGAATAATGTAACCTCTGAATATTTTTCTTGCATTTTTTAAGAGCCTTCTTTAAAGACTAAGTGTTAATACAGCCTTCTGAAAGGCTCTCCTCAAGTTAATACTGAAGGTGACAGTCTAATTTATATCTGTAAGAAACTGAAAACTGGAGTAAAACAAAGTCAATCTGTCAGTAAATCTGATATTCTGCAAAAAGCAGAATATGATTTAGGTTCAATGAATAAAAATTTTTAGTTAAAATTTAAGAATAAAGTCTTTGTGATCTTTTTTTTTCTCATTAACTACCATTGTTCTAAATTTCAATTCATTCCTACACAGATGAGACACTTTCAGGTTTGTTGGTGAGTGGGGTGCTCCCTTATTATTGTGTCGGGCTATTCATTCACCAGCCTTAAAATGAGATTTGTTTCTAAACCCACTATGTAGTCTAGTTCCTGTTTTCCTGCTCAGCTATTTTATGTGCCAGTGAAACTGAGGATAATTCACTATCTGAAACCACTCACACAGCAGTACTAGACAATTTATTGGAAGAAATCCTTGAGATGTTAATTGAAGCTTCTAAAATGTACTGTCTTTGCCTGAAGGCATTACATTAATATTTATATCAAGGCTACGTCTACTTTTCCTCCAATTTAAAGGGATACAACTAATAAATTGTATATATTTCTCTGCCTACTATAATTCAGCATGGAATTTGCTGAGAATTAATGAAAGGCAACCCAGTGCCTGCTTTGTAACTTTAAAGAGCCAAGTCAGTTGTTCCCACACATTGCAAACATTTATAAAACTGGAATAATATTTATTTCTGTAATTATTTCTAGATCTACAACTAAATAAGCTTGTAATTTAAAATAAAATCCCCATCCAATAACATTTGTTTGATAATGAGAAACAAGAAAGAGCGTCCTAAGTGATCAAAATTTTAAATTAGCCCAATAAGAATTGTCTTTCCTTCATGATATTTCTTTTGGACTTTTTGAATGAACCTCAAGATGGAGATCAATGTAGGAGCCATCCTACCCACATGGCTGTCAAAGTGTTATTGCAAGGACATCTACTTGATAATGGCCTCTTTAATCCGATTAATCAGAACAAATTAAAGAGAACTCACTGCACCCTAGCTAACTGTCAAAAAGATTTGGTCATGCCATACTATAGCAGTAGTGGTGCTTCATGTTAGCCAACACGCACTGGAAAATGTTTCAAGGAGAGAAGTTTCATACTGCCTTTAAAACACATACACTGTTCCTGAGTTTACCACCCTCTGCCAATAATGAGTGTTATTACAAGTCAATGCCATTCAAACTGTTCCTTGAACCAATTTTCCACTTTCAGTTAAAACTTGTTAAGTACAAAATTTGAAATCGATTAGACTGCAATCAATATTTAATTTCAAAACCAGTACAATTGTGTGGCCGAATATTATAGAGTGGGCCGTTTAGTGAATCCTGTAACATGGGGGATGTTTTGTTGTTTAAAGAGAATTCTGAGCCACTGTTTAAAACTACATGAGTCATTATAACAAAGAAGTGTTGACACTAGTGCTTAACCAAAGGAGAAATTATGGAGGACAAGATAGGATCTGCTGTTTCTCTCAGTCAGGACGCCATCATCGACTCTCAGAGCAACTGCTCCATATCTTTTGCAGACCATTTACCTTATTCTGACAAGTAAGGGGATGGCTAAGACAAAAGCACCGAAGAAAAAAGGTGCTCAAAACTCTCTTTGTAATTGCCCACAATGGCCTTTCATGCAACTGTCATCCTAAAGTCTCACCTCTTGCATTGGACTTTACTGAGTCCCTGAAATTCCCTCCTAGCATGTCAGGACAAAAAGTGAAAGGAGAATCCCACATACTACCTTTGGTCCTTTTGCAACTCGGTCAGTCTGATGGAGTTTAAGAGCGTCACCCTAGAGCAATTTGGCCATGCCAAGGCACTGAGAAGCAAGCTGCAAGTCAGGCTGTACCTGCTGCCTCCCTGTGGGCTTTTTCCTGGGCTCCTATGCAAGCATTGCAGTCACGGTTTGTCTGAACTATATGAAATCCTTCTGCTTGAGTTACTTTACTCTTGACGTCTCTCAACTACATCTCAACCAGTATGTGAGAAATTATTAAATTTGCTGCAGAATCTGTCATGGAAGCCACCATTGCAATCTGATTTATATTAGATTTTGCCTAGGTGCAAACCATAAATACATAAGAAACTTTAATCTGCACTTCAGTCCTCAGTGAGAGTATGAAAATATAACAGTTACTTTGGGAGCATCAAACATCATTCAAACGCCACCAAGAGTGAAAGCATATAGTTTCCATCTCTCTTTCATAATGGTTGCTTGGAAAGTCCACAACAACAGAGGGTCTTATTATTAGCACATCTGCAACATATCTAATCTGTTGTTTTACCTGCTCAGAATTCCATTGGAGTTCACACACAGCTTGAAGAGAGGAACAAAGAGGCCTTTTTGCTTTGTCAGCTGCAATCACAGAAGCAAACTAACCACCCTCCAAACCCAACAAATTTGAACCAAAAAACACCCTGCCTCTGAATAAGGCAAAAAAAATCTTTTAATTTCCTCAGAAAACACAGAGACTTTAGTTCTTGAAAAACAGGGCATGCCATGAATGATTTCTTGGAAACGTCTGTTTGATTAATATATCTCACTTTGTGTGACTTGAAAAGATTGCATTAAAGAAAGAATGCTGGAAGAAGTTAAATTTTCACTCATTTCTTTGTAAGAAAACAATTACTTTCATTCATGGCAATCGCTACTGTAGTATTCTTCTGTTAGGAAAAAACTCAGTGGGAATTAACTTCAGAAAAACAATCAGATCCTGCTGGGTAGCTAAATGAATCAACCTGTCTAAACTATTTTTTTACTAGAAATATATCTGCATTCCAGCATCTTGAAACTATTGTGAAAACACACACACACAAAGTAAAATTAATCCCCAGGGGACCGTAATGGTTGCTGTTAATAATACTCATGTGAACTTAAGGCCTCAATTGTTGGATATCTGTCAAATAAAGAAGAGAGACAGCCAGCAGGGAAAGGACAAAACAAGGGGGGCATTTTTAGCTTCGACAGGTACAAGTTGTAAATGGGAAATAGGTTGTTAGAAAAATAAATTATTTCCTGCCCTCCTCTAATTTTTCACAATCTGTGTGGTACAGCCTTCACCATTGACACAACTGACATAGTCTTTGCATCTGCATTCATTTACCATGACCTAGTGGGTAAACCATCTCGGTCTTCTTAATAGCTTAGTGCCAGAAACACTTCACATAATGTAAAACACCTCAACCTCCCCAGCCCTACCTCAAATTAAAAGAAAAAAAACCTGGAAAGAGTAATGGCTTGCCCAACAAAAACAGAAAAAAAAAGGTGGTTATAAAGCTCCTTTTTGTTCCTAAACTTCTGTTTAAAGTAACAAAACTGCCTTCAAATCTAACCTCTAACAAACATCTGCAGGAAAACTTATTTCTCCCCAGTGTGTCATAATTTCTTCAATAAAATAACATTTAACAATAAGTCCTATGACTGCTGCAGCATAATCATGTCCTGGAATGTATCTATGTTGTCATTGAAATTAATGAAATCTTAAAATTTTAAAACATGCCAAACATAAAATAAAATGATGCTTCCTACCTAGCATGCTGTTCCTGCAATGGATCCACTGCAAAACAAAATATTTTTACCAGCTGGTGTCTGTTTTTTTCTGCTCTGGGGTGATGGAACTGCAGGTGAAGTAAAAGGACTAGTTCTTTTAACATCCTCAGCCAGCAACTTGGGCAAACAAGACACCTGAACAGGGCTAGAAGGCCAGGTAGTTAGTTTGCATGACTTATTGGGATGATGACCGAAAGCAGGAGATCATCATTGTACGTATCTATACACTTGCTCTATGTTATGTGGTAGGAATCAAACTGGTAAACCTCAGAGGAAATATGGTTTCAAAATCCCTTGCCACATCCTTTCACAGAGGTATCACCTGAGTCCAAAATGGATCTCCAGCTTTCTTTTTTTTCATTACGGACAATGCGCTAGCCCACATTTTTTTATGAGCTGAAAAAATTAAATTTAGATTCTGAAAATTATCTGCTAGTTTAGGCAAAGTCCTTATTCCTCCCTTATTTATTTGTATAAAACACAGGAAAGTAGGCTCTAAATTTTGCAGAGGTCTCTATATGTTATTGCAGTATAAATGATGCAATAATGATAGTAAGGAAATTACTCTTACATTGAAGTCAGTAAGCAAGGCCTTCTTATTGCAAAATGCAAGTACTGAACAATCATATTCTCCCCAGTAGAAAGATAGGAAAAAGACTTAATATTTTTTCGTCACTTCTACTACTTATTCTGTCGGCATACAATAAATTTTAGGCCTCTACGTATAGTTCCTCTGTGTCAAAGGAAACCAAATTTCATTTTGCTTCTTCCCTATGAATGTAACCTGGACCAGCCACCACTATGCACAGACAAGTTTCTCTGCCCATCAGTTCAGCTGCTGCAGACAGAATTAATGCTCTGCCATGTTG
This sequence comes from Cuculus canorus, assembly GCF_017976375.1. Classification (NCBI taxonomy): domain Eukaryota; kingdom Metazoa; phylum Chordata; class Aves; order Cuculiformes; family Cuculidae; genus Cuculus; species Cuculus canorus. The sequence continues at coordinate 62,038,204 of NC_071441.1, forward strand.
TTGCTGGCTTACAGCAAGAAAGTGGGCCAAGACACACATCCTTCACAAACACATATTCTATGAATTGTGATGGCTACTTAGTGAAAAGAAAAGCAGCTTGTGAGCCATCGCTTCTGTACAAGTCCAAGCAAAACAAGATACAATCTTGGGCTGAGGCTTAAGCACTGCTCAAAAACGGAGAACTGAGATTAATAGTAACACTTGTTCAGAAGGGAAGTCTTCTACAGAAATATCATGAACGGTTGTCTGTGAATTTTTGTATATTTGGATTGGAACCATACAAAACAACTATTTTTTTGCAGCAAATTTGTGAGCAGTATTAATGTATTTTTCATCTCCTGGATGTCTTTGGACCATACAGACAGAGTTACACCTGTGCTGATATCTGAACATATAAAAAAAAGTAATTATTATTATGATATCTGACATAATTCAGAAAGCTCTCAAGCAGTCACGTTTGTGTAAAAGCACGTATCCTTTCCCCATGCAGTTGCAGCCTTCCTAAAAATAGGAATAAAGATTTCATTGTGTCATTATTATGAACCCTGCAGATAAGCAAGTCTCAGCCATAACAACAGTGGAATACTAAATAGGCATCTGATCAGCATAAACTTATCAAGTTTTATGTCATAAAAAGTCACATGGGGCAGCCAGGAATTGTGAGCTGAGACTTCTTACAGCGCATTTGTGATTTTTAACTATAAAGTGTGAAGATACCACACAGCTATCTTTATCTCAGAATGCTAATGTACAAACATGTTAAAAGGAAATCAAAAAACCACAACCTTCATTTTCCATCAGTTGATCATTTTCTACAAACAAAAGAATATATACATTTTTGAAATCTGGATCAATGATATACTATAAGATACTAAGTACATCAGGCAGAAAAAAGCCTGCCTTGTTACCATATCTCTGGATGTAATTAAGGCTGTCATGGTCTCAATGAGCGTGTCTTGATCAAAGCTAAGCAAAACAACACCAGCTTGAAGAGATAGACACTTTATGAAATACAAAAGGACACAGCTAAAAGATATTCTATGAGATGAAAATAGATTTTTTATGAAGGCTAATTTTAACCTATTTTTACAATGAAGTAGGTCACTTACTACAAACACACAGAAGCTGAATTTCTTAGGTGTTTTAATAGTTGACATACGAAAACTGATTTGAAAACACAGAATAACATCTTCCCAGTCTTCAGAAAACAGAAAAATGCAGGTCAAGTGCAGATGTTATCAGGTAAGTGAAGGAAAGAGAACTTCAACAATGTATTTATATGACTGCAGAATTTCAGATATTTTCATGATGCTCGCTGAAAGCTGAAGTCTATTGCGTAGAATGAAAAGATAACCCAGGGCTTTGGATCAAGTTTGCACTCAACATATGACCCTCCAGAAATTTTGGGCTCTTGAATTTTTTAACTTTTGCCTTTTTTTCAATATCCAGCATGGGCATAACTATATTGTCTTAACGCAGCTGCACTGTAACACCCCATTAGATTTTCTGCATACCTTTCACATATGAAAATTGCACAAAAAAAGTAAGAGAAAAATCTTTCCTTTTTGGATTAAACTGAAGTAAAATCTTTGGTAGCCTGACATTTTTATGGTTCACTTCTGAGATGACTGCAGGCTTTCATTCCATTTAAAGAGATTCATGGAATGTTTAATTGTTTACTAAATCCAAATTGTACCAAAATTTCTTCTCCTCATCAAAAATATTCCAGTTATGGCATAATAACTAATCATGCACCTAACAAACACTGTGATCACTGTAACTTGACTTGTTCATTCCAAATATTTTGTTCAGCACATCTTACCAGTTTTCATACCTAGTTTGTTTTTCAAAAACTTCACATTAGAGAGTGCCAGAGCAAGAAAGCCTTTAAAAAAAGGCTTCTCTTTGATATAGTGCAGGCTCTGGTTTGTGGGAAAACACAGACTGGCAAAGAAGTAAGGACCACTTATCTGTGCAACCAATCCATGACCTGGGGAGGTTTGGGGGGGCTTCACTGCCAGGCTCATGCTTGTATCTGGGGCAGGTCTTCCAGCCAAGTGCTGGAGACAGGATTTAACGAGAACAGCCATCGATGAAAATCATTATTTTTTCTCCTATCTTGTTCAGGGCCAATTGCACATATTGTTTTGCGTTTCGTGTAAAAGCATAATCTTTGCCAACACCATTTAATCACCACTCCCTTCCGAATTAATCTACCAAATAAGACCAGTTTTACAGGGACAGCTCAGCAGATTACTGCACTCTTTGGTATCTTCTGAATGTGGCCAGATGGGCCAGCTGGCTCCACAAGGGTGATGGTGAGCTTTTGCTCCATCCTGCTTTTTCAGGGATCCAGCTGGTAGGCCTCTGCAAATTCCCTGCAAAGCACAGAGACCTGGCAGCAGTTTGTGTACAGGCCTGTGCAGGCTGCAGCACACCAGTCCCTGAAGGCTTTAAATTCTTCCACAGTCAGGAGCACCAGCTGCTGTGGGATGCCAGCAGAGGTAGCTCGTTCTAATGTCTCTTTTCAAGAAAGCTTGCTGTAGTGATTAAAATTAAACGAGGGAGGTCGTGGCTGGCTCTCCCTTCAGGAATATTTATCAAATTGAAAATATGTGACTGGTTCATACCCAAATGATATCTGTAGATTCAGTGTAGGAGGGAAGAGTGTCTTATTTTAGCCATACTGGTTCATCTACACTGCAACAGGATTAAGATTTGACGTATGCTCTTTTATTTGTGCATGATTTATCTACAGAAACAGATTAATGTGTTGGCGGAACAGCACCCATCAACAGAACTGAAGGAGCACACAGCACTGCATTTGCCTCCAGGCATAGCTGGGCAAGCTGTGGATTTGTGCAGAAGAATCAAGTCTGTCAAACAGGCAAAAGAAATTCTATCCTTAGATCTATTAGTAATATGACATTATCCATAGTTATTTTTGCTAACTGAAAATAAGTTTAGGTAACCATGTAAGAGATGAGTGCATTTCAGCTTTGTAGAAAAGCACAAATGAATTACAATTATGCAAATACCCTACTATCTGTCTTGTTGGCTGGTCATTGCGTGCATTTTTATCCAGTCACTGAAACAGTTGTCATTTAAGCACATCTCCTCCTCGATATCTCTGACCATGACACATAACCTGATTTTCTGCCCTGTGAAAAGGATGTAATGGGACAAAGGGTGCATTCAAGGGTTTCATGTGTCAGGATGACAAAATCATTTGCAGATCCCTAAGGTCAGGGCCAGTGTTTCTGCTGTAGAGATTTCCTGAGCACTAGCACCTGCTCTCCTGCGTGGCAGCTTGAAAAGGAAAACAAGCAGTATCTGAGGAGACATATTCTGCTACACTCCATCTCTTTATGACAACTGTACTACAGCAGCTTTGATGTGTCCCTTTGTCCTTCTTAACTAAGGGACTTAATGTTTTCAGTGCAATATTGTGATTGGTAGGGAATTTTCTTTCAAAGTCTCTTTGAAAGCCCCATCTGGGAAATAAGCTTGGTCATTCAATTTGCATCCCCCTAGGACAGGCAGGATTCTTCATCTTAGGAGTACTCTTCCAGAAATTCATAGCTGCTAATGTCACATGAAATTGTAATGAAGTTAAGCACACTCAAATGTTTTTTCCAATGGTATTGTCGTTGATATTATTCCTAATTAATTGAGAAGGTGTTGAACCTCCACACATAAAATTCTTCATCCTAAAGCTGGTGAAGTGCTAGGACATTAATGACAGATGGTAAAGCAATTAAGCTTATGATGTAAAGAATTTGGTCCCCTAATTACAGCTCAACAAATAAAAAAATTGTTTTAGTGGTGCTAGCTCTGAGTTCAAGCACACCTCTATACTTTCTCCATTCTGACCATGTAAATGAATTCAAGTCACAGAGTAAATCATCCAATCCAAGTTATAGGAGCTCACACAAGAGTGATTCCCCTGAATCTGGCTCTGACGATAGTTTTGTACTTAGTCCCTCTAATTCCTTTGAGCCTGCCACCTATTTCCTTGCCTCGCTTAGTATTATTTCCGTCATACATTCAAAGCCAAGTCTTGGTTTTGGAACAGCAATTTCTTTTTTAAGCGTGACTTTTACGGGCTGAGATTTTCCACTCCGTAGATGAACATAATTAACTCAATAGTTATTATTAACTCAATAAATTACAAGCATATTCTTACCAGCTCTAAAAGTGTCATCTATGCCTAAAAGGACAGATCCTATTTGTCTTAATACTAAACAAGTCTCTCAATTAGCAAAAACACAAACAAAATCATATTAATATTAGGAAAGGCTCACAATTCTTGCTTCACACCACTTTTGACTAAAATCTCTGGCTTCCCACTATGTAACTATTAGGAGATTCCTTTGGCTGAGAAGTTTGTACTAGAAAAAAACAAGGCTGAACATTCTGTAAAAGGCCAAATACTATGCAGGTAGTCCTGATGCCAACGTGACACAATGGGAATATATGTAAAAATCTATTGATCCATGTCCAACTGCATCACTGTTTGAACTCTCTATACTGCTCTTGTTTTCCTAAGTATCAAACAATTCTGTAAAAACAGTCTATTTTTCACGGGACTGAAAAATTAGAAGCTTTCTACGAAAAAACAAAATAAGCTTGATAGATAGAAGAAAACATAAGGAAAAGTAACTGTGATCTTCAAGAACAATCCTAATTTTCCTAACAAAATTGAATCCAAAGAAGAGGACTTCTGTAAAGAAAATGTCAAAATTTCTGCTTACCAAATTGAGAATAAAATCAGTAAAATAACTTCACATTTGTGGTGGTAGTTTTGACAAAATATCCTTTCTTTAAGATTATCTTTCCAAAGAAGGCTGCAGTTCTGTGTTTGAATTTCCATACCATAGTACCATAATTTCAGAGGACTTGGATGTACACGTGCTGATTTATGATTCTGGGCTTACAATAAAGTTTGCCAACATTTCAAAAAATAAATGAGCTAGAGAAAGACTGGCCAATGCTACCTGAAATCTAGATAATCTCCTTCTTAAATCTCTTGTGGGCTTGATTGTCTTTAATAGTACATTAATTTTCTGTCTTGTCAACCATCAGTCAGAGACAAAGTTAAAATTATTCAAGCAATCTTGAGACAAGAGTCTCAAAAACATGTATGCATATAAAAATTATGAGATAAAACGAGCACAATCTTCTATCTAATTTCCTTCTTGTGGGTTTGCATATATAACATAATTATATATGTATGTATACACATATATATTTGTGTGTGTATGTGTGTATATATATGCACCACTAATCTCTTGAATGCATACTTGGTAAGAAAGGTTAGTTCCATCTCTCAGGCATGGGAAGAACTCTGACAGTGCAATAAAAAAAAAGTCTGAAAGGACGAGATAAAAAGGGAAGTCCATACACTGAGTGGAACACCTCTGCTCAAAGTCCTTCAAGATGGCATATGTGACATTTCACTCTGTCCATCATGCTAACCCAGGATTTATGTAAAATGCTTGCAGTTATTTCCAATTAAAAATAAAGTAAAGTAGTTGCAGAATGATGATCAGCAGTGAAATGCCAGTTTGAGCCCTAAGATACAGATTCCTGAGATGCAGTTGAGGCTTTTTGTGTTGGTTGCTATAAAGAAAATTTTGCTTTAACGCTCCATGTGGCCATTTTGAGTTACACTTTCCAGAATAAGAAGCGTATATACTACAACTTTTATAGCAACACATTTGTTGCTACACAGTCACAGAATCCATGAACAAATGTGTAAAAGGGAAGAATAACATCCTGTGGCTAATATGGGGGACACAATATAGAATATAAAGACCAGCGTCGTTTGAATTAGGTTCATCTGGACTCTTCAATGAAGAATAGAACATGTGAAGTCCCTGTGATTAATTTAAAGTATTTGAATTTTCAAGTCATCTTAAAACATGGAAGAATGTTAATTAATAGTGGAAAACAACTACGAGAAATGACACTTTCTGTTGATAATCAGGCAGAATATGTATGTTGTGACAAATGCTTTCTATGCAGCAATAACACATGTATTGGAGTACAACATGTCATGAGACTGTTTTCTTAACTTGAATGTGGTGTGAAAAGGTGTCTTCAAAGATGAAGGTCTTAAAGATATCTTCTCTTTCTAGTGTCCCTGGTCTATGTTCACCACTGTAATTAGACATATAATTTCAGTTAACATGCTGTATATGGGTGCAATTAAATTTTTCTCCTCTAATTTCTTCTTGAATATGAGTGGACAAAAAACTGATTATCTTTCAGAATCTTGTTCTTACGTTGCAGTGAAAGCTTCCAATATGTTAGACAACAACTTCTAAAGCCAGTGAATTTTGTTTATATAGTGTGGTGTGAGAATTAGAATGGCTTTTAACTAATAAAATAATCCTGCAAGCCAAGTGGCTTCAATTCCTTAAGCAAAAACTTTATGAGATCGAACTGAAGTACCTGGGAAACAATATGTTATTGAACTGAGGTACCTGGGGGAAAAAAAATACCTTAGGAAAAGAAGATAAAAAGGAGAAGCAGGAAAGAAAATGAAGGGCTCAATATTGGATTACAGATCTGAACATCTTCAACTTCTTGATGAAACGTACATTACTATCAGTCTTTAAAGTGTTTGCAGGTAACTTTTGAGAAGTGTTCCCACAGAGGTATGCCTGCTGGCACAGAGGTAAAAGGGGGATCCAGACAGGGAAAAAAAATGCTTGAAAGATAACTTCAGAAAAATGTGAGCAGCTGTCATAGAAAGCTCCTTCAGGAGCACAGCACAATTTCATCTGCCCTATGAAACTCATAAAGCAACCTCCCGTCATGTACCTGTATTTTCCCTTTAGGAATAGACAAATTGCCATCAACTCAGAAAACATCTTCACTGAACTCCTATAACCTGTCTCTGCTGGTGTCAGGTATTCTATAGAATGATATAAGAATTCATCAAAGGATGTATATGTCCGCATTGCCCACTGTCAGGGCCTTAATCTGGTCTATAATTGACATCTGCCAAACATGGCATTGAACAGCTCTTCAAAATATGTCATTAAGAAGAAATACTCATTGCACGTCTATCTCATAGAACCTGCCACTTCACAGTTTAAGTACAGACTGAGTAACATAAAAATTGTTTCTATCACTATAAACTCTCCCACTTTCTCATTTAATTTATTCAAATATTATCCCCTTTTTTCTGCCATTTATCACAGCAACAGAAGTTCCAAATCCCTCATCTTGTTTCTTCACATATTTTTATGATTTCCTTTCAAAGATAAAAAATACATTTTCACTGCCAGAGTAATTATTTGGACTATGTGTCCCTACTGCTCTCCACTTTTCCCTCTGTCAGCAAAGTGCTGTCTGAAGAACATAAAAAATGTTGGAGTTTCTGAGCATTACATTTAAAGCCATTCAGTATTCTTACCCACAACCCACTGCTGCGCAATTTGGAGTGAAAGACAGTAGAGACTTCTCCTTGAACACAGACCAGCATATGCAAGTAAAGGATGTACTGTTGCTTGGTGTGGTAAATAATCCCCCTGGATGCAGTACAACTAAACAGGAGATCTAACATTGTCTTCTGAGAGAGCTGTGCTGGACACAACATACAGTGCATCTTAGACAATTCTATCAAGGACATCTAGGAATGTCAAGATTTACAACAAACGGTAGGGACTGATCTAAGATCTGACATTGAGGTAGGACTGATGAGTAATCATTTTACAAGTTTATGTGATAACCTACAGAGAACAGTAGTACATTTTAATTAAGCATAGCTCCAATTGCAAGAGTTGCTCTGTAAGGAAGTATGTCAATATGGCAGTAGATTTAAGAGACGGGTCATAAAACTTCTACTCTGCATATTGAAAACCACTGAAAAGCATAATTCAAAAAGTAATATTTAAGCAAATTGGCTTTCTTTATGTTCATTATGTAAAATGCTCTGTTTATACCACTCTTTTTCTTTCTAGAAGAGGATAAAATGTGATGAAATGGTAGGAAAAAAACCCCAGTACTGCACATATACACGGCTTGATTTAACAGATCTCATATCACACATGATATTACAATTTAACAGTTTTGCTTTACTAACATTCTGATGGTTTGCATAAAATCACGATTTGATTTTGAGTGCTTAGAGATGCTTTGTTTGCAACTTCCTTGGAGGAAACAGAACACAAAGAGGTGTCAGGTGACTTGACTGTTGAAAATGTCTGTGTGCAGGTTAAAAAGTAAAGGAGAAGAACTTAAGTCATAAATATAACTGGAGGCCTCATCCTTCAGAATATTTAAAAGAGTGTATGCATCTGGAATTATCCTGTAATAGATACATGATAATGTATCAATACAGTTTAATAAAATTTATCTATTAAACTGACACATGACAGTAACACATTGGTAAAAAAATGCGTATCCTAGTTGTCAACATTTAGAATATGTCTAACCCATGCAGAGATATCGTCACACAGCAGATTATCCAAATATCCACCAACTATCACGCAATGACCAGAACAAAACTTTTATACCATGGTAGTCCTAAAAGAGTCAGTGAAACTTCCTCCCCTTCATACATCTAACTTCCTGGAAATCATTGGCCAAACTGTTAACCAATGTGTTAACAAACTTGCAAGACCCTTTTGGCAGAGAAGAGAGCTTGAATTCATCCAGAGAAAGCCTTACTTGCACACCCAGCCCTCTCACACCGACTCAGGCTACAGAGTCATGGGAACTGGGTCTCATCCGAGCCTGTAAGTGAAGAGGTGGTGACCGATGTAGCCCCCATGCTGCAGCTGGCTTCGAATCAGACAGGGCCACTATAGAAAGGGACACCTTTAACTAACAATCAAGGAGCTGTTACAAAATGCCGTATTCACAGGAAGGCATCAATCTGGACTTTATGCCAAGATAGCACAATGTACTTCTTGAGAGCTTCTCTAACAAGACAGAGAAAGCATTGGGAACACAGAAACATGTGCTACATCCACTCCTCCTCACCCTCCCCTTTCACAGTTCACTAAAGAATTTTAGCAGTTTATAAGGAAGAATAGGACAAAGCAAAGTTTACTCTGAAAAGCCTGCAGCCAAGATGCAAGAGCATAAGGGGGATGCCACTAAACAGAAGAAACTGCCTGAACTCAGAGCATCATCAACAGAAGAATCAAGGGAGAGGAAAGTTTTGCTCTGGGTAAGAGTCAGGTTGTCATGAAAACGAATTTGCAGACTGGCTAATCTTCTCAGCTGATGCAACTTGCCGTGTCTCATATATTCATTTTACCACTAAGCATGCAATTTATAATGCTCACACTATATGTTTCGAAAGGCATGTATTCTGGGAATAAAATCCATTTTCAGGCATTAGAAAGTATCCACTCACAAGTTGCTGCCAGCAGAGGAAGTCCTGTCTTAACTCAGTACCGTGCTCCCTTGCAGGGTAGTGCTCCTAGAACAGGATTTCAGGGAACAGAAGAGAAATCCCATATTCATATGACTGTCCATCCAATTTTTTCTGTATTCCAAACAGCAGGCAAGAGTTGCTATTCCTCTTTTGAACAAAAGCATCTATCCAGTTCTAATTAAAAAGATTGTTTTTTCACTCAAAAGTGATTGAACACAGCAAATGAAGAACTGCGCTTGAAGTACAATCTTCAAGCAATCTTAGAAAATACAATGGAAATGTGAGAAAAGATTTACTAACGTGCAAATCATAGATGATTTCTGTCTTCATAGGTTTGCAGATATAACTCATTCCAGCATAATGATACTATCCTCTCTCCAATTAAAACAGAAAATGCAATGGGTCATTAACTTCAATACTATGAAAGTGTAACACTAGCCCATTTGGTGCAATTAGTATACAAGTTAATATTTTAAGAATACACTTTGCACAGCAGTGGCTAGCAAATAATGGAACTTTGATAAGCCTTACACTCTATACGGGCTACTGAACTCTCACTACTTAGTGGCACTTAGGCATGCTAGAAGAAGGCAGTATATATTCAGATCATCCATTGGACAAAGTAATCTTAGATCTGTAAGCACAGCCTAAGGACTGCACCAAAGGGTGCTTTGCTGTTTTGTTGCCCTTAAACCAGTCTTTCAGATCCACTAACCACTTGTTCAGTAGTAATGAAAGGGTATATCAAATTTATTTATGTTTCCTCAAACTACTTCTGGATTTGCAATGCATAAATTCACATCATTATGCAGTATTTTATTTTCTACTTATTATACAAGAACCACTACTGTAGCACACTTTCTCTCAGTTTTTCTATGAAATAACTTGTTCTTATGTGTTTTTCTAGTACTTCAATATAAAGTTAAATTGACTAATAGGATTTCCCGTACTAAATTGCAACATTTATACATCAAGTTCAATGTCTTGCCTCCAGCAATAGCCAGTATTCAGTAATTCAGAGGGAAACTAGGAAACAAATACTGCTTCTCAGCAACTGCTTTAGTTTTGTCCACAAGGGAAGTGTTTCCTGCCTTCTGAAGCAGTTATTTTGTTTCCAGTGCTCTTTCGATCTGTTTGTGCCAAAATTCATTCAAGACAAGCATGTCACAACCTTGCTAGTACAAACAAAGGGAAAGCTTCCAGATGCCAACTAGCCCAGACTGATATATTTCAAAAGGTGTGCCTGCCAGCATCACCTGACCCAACATGAGGACCTCTCTCCTTCATTTTCCTCTCCTCAAAAGAAAATCCTCCCTAGGCCTCTCCCTCCTCCTTCTCCTGATCTCACCTACCTCCCTTTCCAAGCACTGCATTGGTTACAAATGACAGCTGTTCCAAATCACTGCTTCCAGCCCCAGCAAAATTAATCAACATATAAACACAAAAAACCTTTACTTACCAGAAGTGGGCCTTATTATCTTGGAAGTGCAGGTGCACCATAAGGACCCTGTTTCCATCTCCAGCACATAAAGGCAAGGAAAAATCATCTTATTTGTCTCCAGTGCTGTAATTGCTTCCCCTCTCCTCAAAGTACTTAGAAATATAAGAGAACAGGATGAAAGGTAAATGTCTAGGGTTACAGAAAAGCTATGAAAAGCAAATGAGTCTTATATAATTACTTTCACAAACTGACTGGCATTACCTAAGTACTTTTTTCACGTTACTATTTCAACAATCATCCTGCTGTAGATCTCAGGGTCAGAAACATTGTTCTGATTCCTACCACACATTATTTACTGCTAGTTTTTCTTGGTTTTTTTCTTAGATTAATTAAGTTGGTTTCTTTTTCTGAAGTTTACATACTACCTTTCAATACACATAGCTATCAACTTGAGATTTTCTTCCCCCTCCACTCATGCCAATATTCTCTCTTATTCTTTAAACAGACAGTTCAGCAATCCCTTTCCATGCTCTTTTCAGCCTAAATTCACTTTTATGGTGCACATGACTTAGCAGAACTGTGGTATCTCTTCTAAACCAGTCTTGCATAGAGCTGTTACACACTTACTCCTCTGCACTGGATCTTTCACCATGTGACACTGGCAGCTCAAAGATACTCTGTTATGCACGTGGTTTCCAAATTCTTATTACAATGATTACTATTGTTTTCCCTGGGCAGCACAAATGCAAAATTAATGCTTATTAATTTAAATATTATCTTTGCCTTTTGTAGAACCACGTAACAGGTCCTGTTTTTAAAGTTAACTTTTGCAATTTATTCAGCTTGGGTCAATTCACTCCTGTTGTTTTGCAGATCACAATTGTTCCTCTGCCTTATAAGTCACTGCCTGTCTCCTGTTTACTTGCTGAGGAGCACTAAAATGCAGCTATATATGTCAACATTAATTACACCAGACCTGTAATTGATGGTGCTTTCGGCATTTTAAAAATTTATTTCCCAAGCCTTCATAGACCTAGTGATACACCTTCAATTGGCAGAAAGAAATGCGGCAAAATTCCTTTTCTTCCTTCTCATGTGCTGCATCCTAAATTACAGTTATCTACAAATTTAGTAACATTAATCATGTACTTGTCCTATTGATTCATATTTATATGTTATAAAGAATATGTTATAAAATGGACTTTTGGTAACAAACTTTTGTTATATCTATTGTTTTCTGCTGACAGCAGTATCGTAACTCTTAACTAAATGTAAGAAAGAAAGGATGCTAGTCTTTCATGACCTCAAAACAGTATGTAAAGTAATGGCAGAAGTGTACAAATGAATTTTACATAAAGTAGAAAAGTTTTTTAAAAAATGTTCTTTTAATAGGCGAACTAAATGTAAAGAAAGCAACAGATTCAAAGGAGAATAAAAGGAAATGTTAAATATTTTATCTTAAGAAAAAATTCCATGCAATATAGACACCAGAATATATTTTTGCACAAATACAGTCCAGATACGTAATCTCATCCATAATCCAATAAGTACATTAAAAGTCATGATTGTGAGGCATGGGGGTGCAATTCCAACATATTTATCTAATACATGCTCTGAACTGCAACCAGTTTCTTATCATTCCAAAATCAAGAATAAAACACGTATTATTATTGCTCAGTATTGTATACAAAAGAGTCTTGGTATTAATCATAAAAAAAAATTATTTCCATGGAAAAGTTACAGAATTTTACTAATTTGATGGGGGTTTGCAGTATGTATTCAATGGTATTCAAAGAAACCCAACATTTTTGAACAGTAATCTGTATAATTTATGTTCAGAATTAAATACTTTTTCATATTTCAAATATTCTAAAAAAATATAGAAGAACATACTACTATTTAGAGAACAACTATTTAATATTTTCTGACATTTATAAGTCTACCAAAACTAATGAAAACAAGGGTCATGTTAGCAGGTGCCAATGTAAAACTATAAATGATGATTAATCCAGTTACACACTTCATATTCTTAAAAATATTGAGTGTTCGGGATGCTTGTATGTCTGTTCTAATCACTTCTTTATGTGCTATAATCTAAACCATAAAAGCAGTAAACTCTAGACAGGTAGACATTGGAATTAGGGAACTGGATTTGTTGGTTTATCTGTTTGTTTGTTTTCTGAAATAACCTCTGTGGCATATCACATAGGCACTGTAGCTATTTATTAAGTATCTGCTGAAACACAACATAAATGAAAATATTCATTAGTGTTAAAAAAGAAAAAAAAATCTATTCTAAAGGCCATTAATTCAGAGTGAAATGGCTTAGAGAGTTCAGAGGACCCCTAAGGTCTTCTTTTGTGTTGGTTAATCAAAACTTCAGCAAATGCATTAAATCAAAAGACTTATTTCAGTAGATCCCATATCTTACTACTTTTATCTCAGTATCTGCACCAATGTTTTAAACGTTTTTAACATAAGATACACATGGGCATATTAGCCATTATTCTACCTAGCAGCCCTAATTATGGACGGTTTGATGTTATACAAAGACAGAAAATAAATGATCCCTGCCTTCAACCAAATTAAAATGGAAATTTAAAGCAAGAGAAACCTAAAGAAGGCAAAGGTAGAACTTCTGAAACTGTCACAGCACACCAACAATTGAATTGAACTGTTTTCAAAGGGTTATTTTATATAGACCATACTCAAAATTGAGACTCTCAGAGAGAAACTAAAGAGGGTTATGCAAGTCATTGAGGAAAAAAATAGCTGCATATTTAATAAGTGGTGATGAAATTTGAGCCAGCTGGAAGCAGGTCAGTTTCTGCTACTGAAGGACGAGAGCCCCAGCTATGACCTCTGCTTGTAATCGGTATTTGATAGGTAACAGGGACTGATGCAAATTAAAAAGAGAGGCATAGATAGCGAAGCAAAGCACCTCATATCAAGGTCAGATGAAGTAGTGGGAGTAAAGAAACACATAACCAAGGTTCCAGCCATAAAGTTTGCATGAAGACTGTGGTGGGAGATGGCGAGTGACAGAGATTATGTGAGTGATGGAGAGAGATAATGAGAAAAGAGAGTGTGTGCTAGATGTCTAAGGGACTGAGATATCATTTCAGAGGGTAAAGAAAGCTTGGAGGTTGCCTTGCTCAAAAAGGGATAAATGAATAAGACGGGAAACCTCTAAATCACAGAAATGGAAGAGGAGAAGCCCAACATGTGCAAAACAAGATGAAGCCTAACAGACATAATGCAACATACCAAATACATTCACTGTTTAAAAAATTTTAAGTATGTTTAGTCTTCACGTGCTAAATTGTCATAGTCAAAACAGCCTCTCCAGAATTAAAATAATAGGATATTGTGGGAGCAAAGAGAAACATAGGGCGCATGAACAGATAAACAGAAATGTTTTACATATTTCACAGTATTTTGTCAATATTCCACTGTTGTTCATGTGTTTGGCTTACAGCTTTAGATGTGTAAAAACTAACAGGTACTGAGCAACTGTTAAATGTCTAAAATGGTAAACCAAAGTCAAAAAGTATGACCTGAGCAGAATCAATATCTGAAACTGAAGCTTTACATCAACGTTTTTCCTGTGGAGGGAGATTGAATGAATATTGTAGAGAACAGCAGTTGCTACCAGCTCAATACACCAAAGAATTCAAATACCAAGTCTTCTCTCAACCCAATTAGTGTTTAAAATTACAATAGCTGCAAACACAGCTTAGAATATTGCAAAGTTTTTGTTAGTCTATTCTGCATCAATGTGTTTCTGTGGATTTCAAAAGATTATCTAAGATCTTAAGTAATCAATTTTGGAAAGCAAACCAGTGTGAGAAGTACTGAGGAGCTGACAAAACTGATTTTAAATGGAAGTTATTGTGTCACTTCTTAAAAGTGACTGAGGTTGGCACTGCCTAGAGCTATGATCTTCTTAGCAACTTTGTACCACATGCAGTCACTTAGAAATAAAAGTATTGTTCATTTCTGCAAGTAAATGCTGGTCTCTGGGGGTAAAAGGTATATGGCCTTCTACAAAACAAGAAATCTAATGTAACAGAAACTGTTAAAAATACACAGAAAGGAAGATAATCCATTTTATCCCCTTGTAGATGTGTGAAACTGTGAGTTCAGAAAGAGTTAGAGATTAGATATCTCTAAAGATGGCTTATCAGATAAACGTAAACCACAGTCAAATCTATTGAACAGACTTTATCAGTTCTACACATTTTTAGAGTAATAAAACACCTTCATAAAAAGAGGTTAATACCAGAATGGGTAGGAGGTGACAGAGGACAGTACAACAGTCGTCATGTGTCACAGAAAGTACTGTGCACTGACAGTGGTAACGCAGAATTAAAAAGAACAGTCCAAATGAATAAGCCACTAATTTTGCCATTATAAGGCATTTTGGCTCCAGTTTCAGCTCACATCGTATTTAACTATTCCAAACCATATCGGCTTTAATATATCCTCGTAGTTTGATATTTGCAAATTAAAAAATAAAATAATAATGACTACTGCAAATACCCAGATTATGTCATTTTGGCTGTTTCTGGAACTTAAAAAACCCATTAAGTTTTCCATCTGGCTTTCACCAGCAAGACAGAGGGGCTAAGGTTGTTTCTCAGAGCCAAATCCAGTGCACATGCACTCCAATGATTGTTTACAGAAACCTTAAAACAAACAAGAAAACTCCTAATAACTCAGCTCATAGAAAACAGTCATGAGAGGACAGAAGTTCTTTAGAAACATTAAGAGTGAAAGAAAATTAATGCAATTTGTTAACCTCAAAATAAATGTGTGACACGTCAGATGTCAGGCTTTTGATCTTTTTACCCCTCTTTTTATTTTTCACTATATTTGAACTTTTCCTTATAAATTACTTTGTTTAAAGAACGGCTATTTCACAAATGCTCATATAAATGAGGACTAAAAAAACGGTGTTGTCTATATGCAGATCTGAACACTTACAATTTATAAATAAGATATAAACTAGGAATTATGCTATGAATGTAATGAGCACAAAATATACTTTAGAAAAAGATTATCTCTTTTTAAACATAAAGAATTGAATTAGCACCAAAAAACTCCACTAGGAAATAAAATGCTTATTTCCATAATTATTTTTTTGAAAAAGACAGGATCTACACCACAGAAATACTGCTCATTCTACAAAATATGTCATAGCTTTTGTCAAATGCGAATCCTATGTATTATTTTTCTTCTGTTTGGTCCTTTCTATTCATGCTACTCTCTGGAAATCATGTGTGATTTTGTAAACTAACAGTCATTTCCACATTTTTTATCTAACATCTAAAAAAAGATAACTCCATTAAAAATTAAATCTTTCATCACCCCTCAAGGTTTTTAAGCATTAATCCCTGTTCTTTTCTAATTAATTTATTGTTGAAGCACTGTAAGACAAGGAGGTTCAGAGAGATATTTTTAACCAGAATAAAGATGTAAGAAATCAGGGTTATAGTAGAGAAAAGAACAAAACATACTGTGTCTGAGAAACTATGGTGCCGAAGAGAAGTCCCGGAGTCTTGCAAATGTGACTGTGCCCATTCACTAGGCACCCTGACTGGTTCTGTGAAATGTGTACTGTGTCCACTTGTTGCATAATCCATCTTCCTTTTATTTACATCTTTAGTCCTACTGTATAACAAGGAAGAGGTCCAATTTAAGGGTCTGTAAAAAGAAGACAACAATTCCAAAGACTGTAAAATGTCCCCTAGATCATTTAAAGGTAGAAAAAAGACACCGTCAGGCATCCAAAACTACAGATCTTACACACAGAACCCATAGGTACCATTAAACTTTTTCCTCAACCTTGGACTGCTGTCACCATTTAAGAAGAGAGCATCATTAACAGGAACTGTACTAAGCATAGATTACTATGTTTAAATATCTGTAAATTGCCAATCATTTGGTAATGTTACAATATAAGAAAGGTGAATTTTCAGAGACACCCAGTGTGGTGATTTATAGAATATTTTGCTTTCAGAAATCAGCAGACATGACAGTTTCAAGAAGCAACATTCTCAATTTTTGAAGTTTGCTTCCCTTACCATCGTCTAATAGAGATGGAAGAACAGCAAGTGGGCACTTAAAATTTTCATGTCGTCACCCAGAGATGCTCTGATATGGCACCTCTCCAGAGGTCTACGTTTTCTTCTGGTCATAAGTTGCAGTTAAATAGTAGGGAGAATAATTACTCCAGCATAGGTATAGATCAGCTCAGAAACATACTCTTACTCTGGGGACCCAGCAGCACAGCTCAGTAACAGAACTGTAAACCCATGCTGCCTCAGGTTTAGGATATCATGAGAGATCTGGACATCTGGAACCATAAAGCTGCCAAGGTAGGCTAATGACTTCGCTTGGCAGTAGGCAATTAAAAGGAAAGCTCTCTATGAAGGTGCTAGCATTTCAAAAATGTTCAATGACAACAAAGCAGTGCAGAGATCTTCACCTTGATGGTGAGTTTTGACATCGCATTACTGATATTCATTGGCTAGCTGTGTCCTCTGGTGCCTGCTATCTCAAGCATAATGGATATTATAATTTATTTAGGTAGAGCCCTTGATAAGGTGACTCAAGTAGAAAACTAGAGCAGACCTGGAAATAACACACGGGGAAAACAAAATAAGAAAATAAGACTGGTAGGAGAAAGCAAGCGTTAGTAATAGTAACTATGGGTAGAAGTACACAGTTGTTGCTAGCTCTGCTGAATTCATTAGGTGCTCCTTCAACTGTGCGGTTGAAATACGGATACAGCAAGACCTGTAACAACCACCAGGCTAAATGAAACACTGAAAGGTGCAGAGCTTCAGAATATTTAAGAGAATCATGTATTTCAAAATAAAACATACAAAATAAATTCAAAAGCATTGATTGTCAATTCTAAAGCATCGATTTAACATCACTAAACTACAGATCAGCTGGTGAGCTTGTGAAATATCATACACTTTTTACCCTGCCCTCAGTAAATGAAGGTATGGGATGTGGGACTGTGAAGAATGTTACAAACTGCCAGGTTTTTTCCTACAAACACAAACACAAACACAGTTACAGTATGCTTTGAAAAAATACGTTGATTGCTGCTTTTGATATTTTTCACTAACAATACAAGAAATTTTCCCTAAGGTACTATATTTTGTGAGCCTTTTAAACTTCTCTAAACAGGCATAAAAATTTCTTTTTCTTCTGTTTCCCTGTTCTTGTTCACAGATAATGCATTTTAATCCACTCTCACTTTCTGCTTTCTAATGCCGTGCCCTCATTGGAGTCACTCTTAATTTTCACTAGAGAATATAAGAGGAAAATTAGGCCCATTATATATACATTCACATTAGCAGATGAGTTTTCAGGTGAGACTCAGGGCAATCCATGATACAGAGAAGAAACTGCAGAGCATTCATTGACCTCCGAGGTTTTGCAGTATGACTCTAAGTCACCAGTGCCCTCTGCTGCTCTCAGGCTAATCTTTTATTTTGTGTTGTTTTTTCCATGCAGCCCAGTACGACTTTGACAGTCCCTCAAGCTTTCCTTAATTACCGCTTCCTTCTAGGGTGATTCATGGCTACTACTATGCATAGACTTCTGTCCCTAAAAGACATTACAGCCTCACCTACCCCAGCACTGACATTGATCCACCACCGGAACAGGACACGAGATCATGGACTGAGAGCCAGAGTTATCTCTGCTTTGCACCACAGCTCTGCAGGGAGTGCTCTTCCTGGCCAAAAGCAAAAGCTTGCAAGGTGTTCAAGGATTTTTACCACTTGTCCCTAAACACCACAGGCAGAAAGGGAGGGTTGTTTCTGCTTTTTGCCTAGGAGGCCTGGTCTAGCAGGAAAGATCCTGTATAGCTGATAGGCTAAATCTAATAAAATGAAAAACGAAAGACAGAGAAACATGAGTAGTTACAATTTCATCAGCTGCAAAGCTTAATACCTACCTAGGGGAAAAATCAATCAGCTAGTGTCAGATCAGTGTTTTCTTGATAGCATTAGCTATGTGGGTTATACAACCTCTGAGGAGATAGTGCTTATTTTCCTTACCTATGTAATTCATTTATTAGCCTAAATTTACAGCTGTCAGCATAGATTTAGAGCACTAAACCTAAAAGAACACACATTCTGTAGGTTTCAAGGACATGCAGCTAACAGCCTACAACAAAGGAAACAGAAAATTTTACATAGAACAGCTAAATAATTTCCGGTTCATTTACATCACCATAAAATAACTGGATTCCTACTAGGAAAACTATCTGGTCAGGAATTCTGAATTTTGCTTCCATTCCCCTCCCTCAGTCACAGGAGGAAGTATGTAACCCCTAATACGATCCAGTCATTCTCACAGTTCTTAAAATGTGAAGCATGGAGGGATGTCATATTTAGATGAAAGAAGGGGTACCTTTTTGTGATCATGGGCTACTTTTGTACACATGGCCAGAATCCTTCTGTACATCCACTTCTCTGTACAGACTTCTACGTAGGACACCATGAACCAGTCTGATAAAAGTAATAACATTAATTGCATTATTTATTTGGTACTGTCTTTATATAAAAGGAACAAAAGAAGAAAAAAAAACTCATTATACTATCAGGCAAAATATCAGATTACCTCATAAAATAGTACGATTGATACCTCAAAGTAGCTCATAAACTAATTAAGGCTTAATTGTGAAAACAGGATGAGAGCAGAGGGAGTGGGACAGCTTGAGTGCTCCCCAATTTGCTTAAACTAGAGTCCTCTTCTTTCCTTCAGAAGTGCTTGTTGTGGTGGATAGGGGAGAGGGGAGGAGGGTTTGGGTTTTTGGCAAGGAAGGGTTGCTATGTGCAGACATGCTTGCACACTGACGGAAAGAAATGCTCCTTCCTGTGACACTTGATCTTTACCACACGTTTGAGGGCACTGCGGGAAGCAGAGGCTGTGATCTCTATTCTGCTGCTCCAGCTGTCCTTTGCAGGCACCAGATAGCTTGCAGGACAGGCTCTAACTTGTAACAAAAAGCCGTATGGCAATCCACCTTTGACCACGTCCCATAACTGTAGCGCAGGATGTGCGTGTGGCTATAGCACATCATTTCATTTGATCATTTAAGCCAAAAGTCACACAACCCTCCAAAATAAAGCTGTTTCACGCTGCTACCTCTCTCAGCTTTCTTCTGAGAGAAAATGATTTATTTTATTCATTTTCCAAAGCTGAGGTGCCACCTCCCCTATACATTATGGTTTGGTCCTTGTGGCAGTGCCAGAGTACAGCAATAAAAATATTATCAGGTTACACAGCACAATATAGATTACAAACTGCATTCTCTACCCACAGGACACATAAAGTAGTGGGGTGACTATTCAGTGACTATGCCTTATGAAGAAAAGCACTCTCATTAATGATCTTGAAAGGTAGTGAAAGGCCCAGTGTCTTTACTAAAGCAAGCAAGCCACTCCAACAGGCTGCAAAGAATATAGCACTTGTCTGCTTTCAACAATCAATGCATAATAATTGCCATGTTCTTTGGAGCTAGCATTAGGAAATGAAACTGAATTAAACTAATCTATTTTGTTGGTCAAGCATTCAAGCAACATCCTTTTCCTGCATTTGAATGTTTGTATAGTTGAAGATCAGTCAAACCAGACTGGAAGAAACTCCAGTGATAGGTGGAATGTTCAGATTTCCTGACAAGTCTGACCGCTCAATTATAGACTGTTTTAAAAGGAGTCTTTTGGCAGTATAGACCACAGATTAGTACTAGTCTTGCTCAAGTGTCAGGATTTAAAATCAGACTGCCAAAAATGAGACAGTTCATGTCATGGACATTGTAAAGCCTAGTATTTGGCAACACTGTTTCAACAAAGGTAAAGCAGGTTCTTGTCAGCATGCATATCACAACAACAGTACTCTTTTCATTGACTTTATCCTTCACTGTGCCTACTTGTTCATGTAGGAAATCACCTTAATTTTAAATCAGATTTTGCTCCACAGATGAAAAAAATCCAGACTCTTCCAAATAAGACTGGAGGAAAAAAAAGGGGGAGGGGGAGAAATGAAGGAAAGAAGAACAAAGGGTAGAAAGGGGAAGACAAGTTCCTGGAGCAAGGACAAAAAGTACATGGTGTCTTATAGTCCTTCAAAAGGAAGTCATTCGGTGTTGGAACAAGTTCTGCTTACTTCTTTTTCAAAAATAGTTATGTCCTGGGGCATTTTCAGTTTCTGTCTTCATTTGAACACATATGTACTAGAATTTTTATCATGTGTAAGACCTAAAATTGTTGTGATCAAGAGAACCTCCAGGTCTTTTTTCACCAGCAACACTCCTGTACTCCCATGCTGATTTCCGAGCTTAATCTGTCAGTGAATTTCACAGCAAGAGGCAGACAGTTGCAGAGAGAAAGCAGCTCAGAAGTCAATGTTTCAATACATAGGCAGAAAACAGAGCTGTAAGTGAATTATATGAATTATATGAATAGGGCACTTGAGAAAACAAGTACACATTTGAAAGGGCTTGGGAAAAGGATCTCAACCCATTTGCCCAGTTTCTTGAAAGGACTTGGAAATTCCTTTCCAATTTAAAAGGGATTTTGAGGAATGTCCTTAAAAACATTAAAACAATTTTGCCTTTCAAACTTTCAATGCTGTGCAGTCTAGGTAGGAATTTTCTTGCTAAGATGAAGGAGACAAAGATTGATCTGAAACTCAGATGATGGAAGGTTTTATCTTTTCTGTTTTTCAAGAGAAAGGAAAATAAAGTCCTATGAGGCTATTAAGACCTTCCATGCAAAGCAGGAAAGCTCTCAAGGTTTCTAACAGGTGAAGAAACAGCTCATTAACTTTAATTGTATTTTATATAGTATATACCTGTATTCATGTATTTATTACAAGAGACACGGTACATCACATGTGCAGTACACCATTGTCCATCCAAAAATAAAGGGCTTTGATGAAGATATTATCTCTTCCTCAATGTTAACAGCAAGAAGTTTTCTTCAGTCACAAGATTAAATTTGCTCTGATTTGCACTATTTTAAAAGATAACATCAATGGCTGTTTCAAGGAAATTGGAATGGTCTCAACCATTCTTGCTAACCATTTCCATTCATGCCTATGAACGCTACTGTGGAACCCTTCAGTCTGTCTCATCTCTGTTTTCCCAGCATTTTTATCTTTGAATGCTGACCTTCGGTAGCAACTGAAGACACTCCCGTACTTCAAACTTGTCATCATGCTACCTCCTGTCCTATATTTGCCCCCTTATTGGGTTGGATGTCCTCACTCAAATCTTCTTCTTTCTTTCAGTCTCTGTCTTAGACCCTTAATTTCTATTAACTCCCAGTATGGTTGCTGTGAGCTCTGCACCTGCTCTTATCCCACATTGACAGATGAATTCTCAGAGATAACAGTTTCTAAGGGAGATTCGGGCAGAAATTTAAAAATAACAGCTGAGCATACTATGCAATGCTGACTTTTGAACCTATCTACCCAACAACTGCAATTCAGTTCCGCTTGAAAACTGTACCATGCAATCACTGACCTAAAATCTCAGCAATTTCCATCTTCGCTCTGTATAGCCAGGCCAGCAATTGTACAAACGTTAGCTTCTGAGTAACTGTGTGTGAGTTCAGTTCTGTTTCCCCAAATGCACAGTAAATGTTGACAATCCACTTGCATACAAGCACAATGCCAATAGCCTACCTGAGGCTAAACTTAGTCAAAACTAATGTGGATATTTTCTACAGAAACCTTTGAAGAAAAGTAGAAAAGGTCTCTTTAACAGAAATTTTCCCAGTTTACCAGAAAGATGAATATCAAACCCACCACCTTCCTCTCTTCCTTCCAAAATATAGAAATTATTTTGTCTTTTATTAAACAAACAGTGAAGAAGGGAAAAGATGAAGAATTTAGTAGGAAAAAGAAATGGTCAGTTTTCTCTGAAACCTGTGTGGGCCCTACTAGGAGAATCATCTTCATCACTACTTCCCTGTTTTATGAGAAATTCATACAGAACAACCCCTTCCCTACACTGCTTCTTAATCTGCTCTAAAACTTGCAAACACAGCTATAACTCAACACCACTAGAAACGTCCGAATTGTTGCTCAAAATTTGTATCAACTATGTGATCATGAACAGAGACAGCCTTAATTACTTTAATGAAAAACAGCTGTGTTTTCTGCCTGCCATTTGTTTCTCATTAATGATTAATTTTTAACAATCTCAAAAGAACAGTAAATTAATAAATAATAATTAATTATTGGCTAATAAGTAATACTAATAAAGGAAATTTTTTAACATTTGTTTTGCATTTTACATTGCTGTGGATGTCATTTAATGCTTTGTATTGTGTGAGTGAAAAAGCGGGCTTTAGGCAGAGAGCTTACTTGAAGAAATTAAATACATACTGGATAAAAAAATAGGTAATTTTGATGTAGAGAAGTACTGACCTCATTCTATAAAAGCAGTAATTTCTCTAGATAATTACTTTGAGTATTGTCCAGCTTGTTAAGGATTTTATTTAGCAAAAGACATGGATAAATTTGATCTAGATTATTAGTAATAGGTTATTTTTAAAAAATTATAGCTGCTTCTTCCTTCATATTCCCCGTTGTTAAGCACTAATCCCTTTCATAAATTGCACTCTTAATTAGAGATGAGTCAAGGTGCTATTTCATTATCCAAACTCTTCTACTACTCCTGCTTCAGAAAATTCTTATGCTTCAGTATGTTTCTTTCAAAGTGTATCCAGAGGTTGCGTATGACTGAAACCAGTACCAGCACACCTCCTTTGTAACAAGGTACATTGACTTCTGCCAGGAAATAACTGCTTGGAAACCAGACAGGTTTGCAGCATGCGGTAATCCAGTGCGCTAAAGAAAATGCACTGGCATGAGACAAGAAAAGTTGTCTGTTGAGTCTACATACTATTTTCTTTTATGACGCAACCATTACAAATAGCCCAATCAGATATTGAGAGGAGGTACATAGGCATGTCCATTCAGTAAAGCTGCTGGGCAATGCATTGTTAAAACCCCTGAGAGGTCACCAAAGCCGTGTAACACCAAGTACCACTACTGCTGTCCCTGCACTATGAGCTATCATTGATGCACTGGGGTTAGCCAAGCCTGCAACAGACTGCTGTTCTCCCAAATTCAAGAGAGAAAGATTTGTGACAGCTCCTCTGGAGAGTGCTAGGGAAAATGAGAACCCAAACCTCCTGAACTGTAATTAATGAAAACATCACATAAGATTAAGTGAGGAACTAATTTTAATTTTTTTTCACAGAAATTGAAATATTTCAGCAATATTTGATTGTAGAAAATTAAATCTAATGGAAAACTCTGAAATATACATTTTTTTTTTTAGGCTGTGTATTAATATGGCCTACAGTTACAAAATCTGCAGATTAAAATTTTTCAAATATGAAAATCTATCAAATATATTTTGATTTAAATATACTACAGTCATCATTTGAAAAAAAGCCCAGATTCTTCAACATTTTGCTGGATGTCAGTTGACTAGAATTTAAGCTTTCTCACCATGTCGAAATATAATGTGTCATATTTCCACCCACTCGTACTTATTGCTTGTGATAGAGAAATACAGAAATATGGTTTTATTTTAAACTAGTAAAAGAGCAAAACACAACAAATCCTTTGGATAGAATGAACTATAATGACAACGAGTCCCTGACAGATCTCACACTGAACTCATACAATGAACACATAGAAATTATTCCAAAACATATCTGTGCAGAAAATTCAGTGGAAATACACAGATTGCTCAACCTGGCAATTATCAATTTTTATTTATCTCCTAATGAATACTCAAAAATAAAAAAGCGTACTATCCTCAAGTTCAGAGATAACACATAATACACAGACATAAAGCTTAAATTCCCTCCTTGATAGATATAATATAAAGTCACTTAGCTGAAATACTGGTAAGGCTGTGAAGACACTTTTAAAGCTGTGGCAGAAAAGACAGTGTATAATAAAATAATAGAACTTCATTTAAATATATTGCTGATGCAGAGGAATCTCTTAAGTATACATCACAATCCTTGTAAAAGTCGTTGAGTTTACAAGGTCAAAATGATTAAAAATAACACACCGAGGAGACTAAAGAGACAGCAAAGAACCTAAGTGATTTATTTGTTTTGGTTTTCACAGAGGGAACAGGGAGGAAATATCCAGTTTAGTACTGATCTTTAAAGATAATGAAGGTGAAACGCTGTCAAACACAGAGACATAAAAGAATAAGATAGAAGAACTCCAGAAATCGTATTAACATAAATTACTTGGGCACGATGCCAGAGCTTTGCAGGAACTTCTGAGCATTCAGGCTGAGCTTCAGGATCCCTGGACATTATGTGGGTGTAGAGTGAGGGGTAGGATCTTCCAAGGCCTTATCCTGCTCTTTTCATCTACTTGGTATGGATGAGACTCATTTTATTTCCAATAAAAGGGACAAGTTCTCTACAAAGTACAATAAAGTAGGTTCAGTGAATAAGAGTAAAAAGAAGTGTTTCCTGGAAAAAAAACCTGCACGTGATGACCAAAGTAGGACTGAATGGATAATGGTTAGTACACAGATCAGTTAAAGTGAGTATTGAAGACAGTTTCATGTTTGTTTTAAGGCCATAATTCGTTCATTTCAGCTCTATTAGATCCTTTAGAGTTATTCTTTTATTTCACCACCATGAAAGGTATGAAAAACTGCAATCACGACTCCATTAGTCTAAACGCATCCTCTAAAACTATTTTTAACAGTTCTACCTGATGAAAGTTTTCACAGCAGCGCAGACACCACTCACTGCCAGGCAACCACAATTAGCTGACACAACAGAAGTCATACTTCTGATTTCCGGCCCAGAACTCAAACACCTCATACACCTTTTCCACGGTACTCACTGAAAGGCAACAGCAGAAGGTTGGTTGGCAGTGCAGCTGAGGAATGAGTGCAACCCTACCTCCAAACTACAGTTTTAGTCTGAGGATATGTTCAGCCACAGGTAGGCAGTGAAGTGCTCTTGCCTAGCTCATGATCCCACAGACAGCGATACCTTTCTTTAGCACCACCTTCAGCTATCCTATCCTCTCCCCAGAAGAAAGAGTTCAAAACCAGACCATCTTCCTCAGCACTAAGTGTGCATAGTTTGAAGCAGCCAGGTGCAACAGCTATAGATGGACTGATAGATCTTGCATCAGAAGAAACCAAGTACGAGATCCACCATGAAAATCATGCTAACGCTACAGCCTGCAAACCAAGAGTGAGAGGGGAGACACAAAGGGATCTTTAAAGAATATGTTCTAACTTGTCACAGTGAGACAAGGCTCAGCTTGATCACTTCACTCAGTATGAGCAGATGCACGTTCAAATATAGATTTTTTTCTTTCCCAAAAATGTGGATGTGGAAGAGTGAGCAGCAAGTTAACGTCAAGTTTCTTGTGAAACTGGAGAAATGATCAATGAAAACTTTTTAATTATTGACTGAGGCTTACGAGGGAGAGATCCCAAAGATCAGGTCAGTTCTCAAAGGTACCCATTTTTTGTTCATAGAAAATGTGAAAGAAAAGATGACAGAGATCCCCAACAGCCTTTCAGGAAATAATCTGTGGGATTGCTTTGAACATTGGCAGCATTGTATACAGCTGTGTGTCAACTCAGAAGGGAAATATTTTGAAGGAGATCATAGTTGGTTTTCTTAATTTGTTAAATAAAAAGGGTTATAGGCAGAGTCTTACACGTAACTAAAGAGAATTATGCAAAACACAGCAGAAACTTTGATTGTAGCGAGTGACTTATGAAGCTCACTTCCTCTTAAGAGTTTTAGAGGTAGAGAGGTTTGTTGAACAACTAACATTTATATCAGTATTTTGGCAATATGTCCATGATAAAAGGGTCTTTAAATGCTTCAGAATATAGTCACCAGCTGATATTAAACACAAACCTGTACCTCCTGTGACAAGATCATTTGTTGCAAGTTGATTTGGTGGTGTCACACAGGTAAAAATTTGAGAGAAGGACCTCATCCTTGGCATGTTCCCATTTTCTGTGCTAGATGCATATCCTGCCTGCCTCAACATGGAGTGTGTTCTAAAAAGAGATGGGTCTTGGTTAACATCATCAATGCCTGATCTGTCATCTTAAAGAAAAGGAGGCTAGAAATATCCACCAGTGCACCTCAAAACAGCTGTCCCTGTTGGAAAACTGGGCTTTAAGTCTCAACGTTATCTTCCACTTCTCCTTCTGACTGCAGTAAGCTTTGCTTTGGCTAAAAGATGTTTCACCAGTCAACATCCAAAGAAAAGTCCATGAGAGTGGGCTGGCAGGCACATAGCTGAAGTGCTACCAGTAATCTGGTGGTTTTAGATAACCAGGGAATTTATTTAGGGAGTATTCATATAGACCATCATCACCAGCTCCTCATATTAAATTTGGGAAGTGTGATGCACCATTCAGTAACAGAATATTATGGTACTGACTGTCCCTCTTCCAGTTAATGGTTTTAGTGCAATAGCAAACCTTGATTCTGCCTCACGTTAACACTTATGAAGTCAGCCTTTATCTGTGGGTAATAACTGGTTTGGTAAACATTACTATACATGCGTTAATGTCACCATAGCAATAAACTTTTGTGTCATAAAATGAAAGAACATTAACCTGTCTGATACAGTATACTAAGCATATCCTTTTTAATTGGAAAATGATTGTCTACCAGCATTTAATATCCATATAAAAAGAACAAAGATTAATTAAAGCAGCATTTATTCTTCTATTTAGAAAAAGCTAGCAACTAGCAATAATAGCTGGTGAACATGATAATCCATCAAAATCCCAGGGAAATAATTCTGATTAATGCCATTAGCACAGGAGAGATCTCAAGTATATTGCTCTCCTGTATATACAACAGGCCACATTGGAATTTTAATTTGGAAATAAAGCTGAATCTTTCATAATGTTCCCCATTTGCCTGATCAAATCTTTAGGTATAGAGAAGGTAATCTTAACAACAGACAGGTATAAAACTCCAGTTACCATTCCCTAGCTAGCATCCTTGCAAAAACTGTATCTACCCAGTGTTAACTCCCCTGGCAGAACACATAATACTAAAAATTAACTCCAGAACAAAGTGTTGAAGAGAACTGAGAGTGTAAACACACAGTTTCAAGAGCAGACCAGCAAGCAGGGTAACTAACACCGCTGATCACTTGACTTTTACATCCCAAGTCATATCATGAAGTCTGCTTTAAACCTTTCAATGCTTCTGCTTTTCAGATATATGTTTGGTCTCTCCTTTGTAAGATATATTATTCATTTCCCTTCTGGTTATCAATTTCCATTATGCATTTTTCACACACTAGTTAATTACTATGCCATTGGTGTGGATGCTACTGTGTTATAGTAGTACAGTGTATTTAACTTTTGCGGTATAATTTAAATGCTGCTCTTCTATGTCTCTCAGTCTGCTTACCTTTTCCTGGGAATATTACAAGTGTCTTATGTAAACCTGTGCTGGTATCTGATGGACTACACAAGCCCTACTAATTATTCTGTTAACTAGCTGTTTTCAGCATCACAGAATCACAGAATCAACAGGTTGGAAAAGACCTCCAGGATCATTCAGTCCAACAATTCCTATCAACCTCTAAACCATGACCCTGAGCATTTCATCCCTCCATCTTTTAAATACCTCCAGAGATGATGACTCCGCCACCTCCCTGGGCAGCCTGTTCAGGTGACCAATGACCCTTTCTGTGAAAAATTCTTTTCTGATGTCCAGTCTGAACCTCCACTGGCACAGCATGAGGCCATTTCCCCTTGTCCTGTCCCCTGTCACTTGGGAGAAGAGGCCAGCATCCTCCTCTCTCCTTTCAGGTAGTTGTAGAGAGCAATAAGGTCTCCCCTCAGCCTCCTCTTCTCCAGGCTAAACAACCCCAGTTCCCTCACCCGTCCCTCGTAAGACTTGTTCTCCAGACCCCTCACCAGCTTCGTTGCTCTTCTCTGGACACACTCAAGGACCTCAATGTCTTCCTTGTAGCGAGGAGCCCAGAACTAAGCACGGTACTGAAGGTGCAGTCTCACCAGTGCCAAGTACAGAGGGAGAATAACGTCCCCGGAACTGCTGGTCACGTTGTTTCTGATACAAGCCAAGATGCCATTGGCCTTCTTGGCCATGTTCAGTCGGCTGTCAACCAACACCCCCAGGTCCTTCTCATGTTCAGTCGGCTGTCAAGCAACACCCCCAGGTCCTTCTCCTCCAGGCAACTTTCTAGCCACACTTCTCCTAGTCTGTAGCACTGCATAGGGTTATTGTGCCCCAAGTGCAGGACTCGGCATTTGGTCTTGTTGAACCTCATGCCATTGGTCTCGGCCCAGCAGTCCAGCCTGTTCAGATCCCTCTGCAGAGCCTCTCTACCCTCCAGCAGATCCACGCTTCCTCCCAGCTTAGTGTCATCTGCAAACTTGCTGAGGGTGCACTCAATGCCTTCATCCAGGTCATTGATAAAGACATTGAACAGAGCTGGACCCAGTACTGAGCCCTGAGGAACTCCACTTGTAACTGGCCTCCAGCTGGAGTTAACTCCATTGACCACCACTCTCTGGGCCCGGCCATCCAATCAGTTTTCAACCCAGGAGAGTGTGCACCTGTCCAGGCCAGAGGCTGACAGTTACTGAAGCAGAATGCTGTGAGAAACTGTGTCAAAGGCTTTACTGAAGTCCAAGAAGACTACATGCACAGCCTTTTCCTCATCCAGTAGTTGAGTCACTTTGTCATAGCAGGCAATCAGGTTAGTTTGGCGAGAACTGCCTTTCGTAAACCCATGTTGACTGGGCCTGATCACTGGGTTCTCTTGCATGTGCTTCATGATAGCACTCCAGATCACCTGTTCCATGACTTTCCCCGGCACTGAGGTCAGACTGACAGGCCTGTAGTTTCCTGGATCCTCCCTCCGACTCTTCTCGTAGATGAGTATAACGTCAGCCAGCCTCCAGTCCAGTGGAACTTCCCCAGTCAGCCAGGACTGCTGGAAAATGATGGAAAGGGGTTTGGCAAGCGAGTCTGCCAGCTGCTTCAATACTCTTGGGTGGATCACATCCTGTCCCATGGACTTGTGAGTGTCTAATTGGGCAAGTAAGTCTCTAACCGCCTCCTCTTGTATCATTTGTTCTGCTCCTCTAACTCCCGGGTATGTAAGCAGAGGGAAAATCTTCCCTTACTATTAAAGACTGAGGCAAAGAAGGCATTAAGTACCTTCAGCCTTGTCCTCATCCTTTGTTGCAGTTGTTCCCTTTGCATCCAATAGGAACTGAATACACTCCCTGGTCCTTCTTTTATTGTTAATGTATTTATGGAAAGATTTTTTGTTATCTTTCACCGACTTGGCCAGTCTGAGCACTAGTTGGGCTTTAGCCCCCCTGATTTTTTCCTCTGCCTCACTGAAGTCTGCCCAATACACGTCTCTTCTTCCAGAGATCATAGACATTCCTCTTCTTTTTGATGTCTGCTCATACCTCTCTACTCAACCAAGCTGTTTTTTTCCCCTGCCAGCTCCTTTTCCGGAACATGGGGATGGCTTGCTCCTGAGCTGCTAGGATTTCCTTCTTGAAAAGTACCCAGCTCTTGTAGGTTCCCTTGCCCTTAAGGACTGTATCCCATGGGACTTTGCCAACCAGCTTTCTGAACAGTCCAAAGTTTGCCCTCTGGAAGTTCAATGTGGCTGTACTGCTAGCCACCAACCTCACCTCACCTAGAAATGAGAATTCTATCATCTCATGATCACTTTGCCCCAGGTGTCCTCCAACTGTCACAACCCCGACAAGGCCTTCTCTGTTCACAAACAGCAGGTCTAGGAGGCCCCCTTCCCTCGTCAGCTCTTCCGCCAGTTTTGTGAGGAAGTGAGGAACTTGAGACTTCCCCTAGTTGTTTATAGAAAAGCTCATCAGCTTCTTCTTCTTGGCTGGGTGGTCTATAACAGACCCCCATCACAATATCTGCCTCCTTGCTTTATTCTGAAGCTTCACTTCATAACCAGACACAGAGACACTCTAACTAGACTACATATTTTTCAAGATTTTACAACTTTACCGAATCTTGTAATGGGTAAAATAAGTCACTCAAACCTGGCAATATAAACAAAGAAATAGTGGATCAGCAACATTATATGGAGATGTTTTCCAGAGATCATAGTGCCAAAAATGTAGCTATTTTTCTTTTCACTTGATCCTCAGAGAACTCAATGTTAACCATAGATTCAGGGCATTTGCTGTTGGAGACCCTGTCATATATCAACAAAATGGACTTATTTCTGGGAAGGTTGTTCTGCCTGCATGGTCCTAAAAAAAGTACTTATATTTGGCTTTGTCTTTTATATAAATTTCATATATCCTGCTGTTTTCTCTACAACAAATGATAAACAGTCCGGGACAAAGAATACACAATTATAAAGCTAGATTAAGTAATCCATCTAACACTGCTTCTAGTAAAAACATTACCTCAAAGGTCTGTGTTAGGTACTCATTTCATATCAGAGCTGAACCCTCATACTGCTGAGAACAGCTTTCTAGTAGTTCCTCTTTGAGCTAGAAAAATGTTCAGATGTGACATTGTGCAACAGCTATTTACACCAATTATGTCCTAAAGCTCGTCTTGTGTTTCAAAATATGTCTACTGTATTCTACTACTTCATGCTAACTGCAAGATTTCATTTTCTCAGCTGGCTTTACAGAATACTAGATCTCCTGACTAAATTTACTATAAAATATTTTCATTCATATTTGGAGTCCAAGGTAACTGTTTCCAGGTGTCAGCTGCCGATTTCATGTATTTTTCACTATGAGACTAATTGCTTCATTAAAGCTATTTTCACATCCTCTGGGCACTGTCATTTACTCTCCCAGATGAAATAAGAGCTGGAGCACATAGGATGTGGTGCCATTTCTTGACCCAAACTTAGGTATCTTAAACAACCATTATGAAACACAGATAGCTTGAATGAATTAATTAGATTAAGCTTCCAGTAGTTCTTCACATTTTATACCCTATTTTAACATGGAAGTTTTATCTTTTCCAGTAGTAATGCAGCAGTTGTAGCATGTACTGTGTCCCAAATAGATACACTCACCAGTCTTCTATGATGAGACTAATTGTAGGAGGCTTAACACTTAGACTATTAAATTTCCTCTGTTCCTATCTTTAGTACTCCTTTTGTCTACATTCAATATGTAATACTAATATGTATTCCAGCTGATAAAATCTTAGGAAAAAAATCTAAAACATCATAATACTTTTAAACGAAATATTCTGTGGTATTTTTGTTACTGCAGTTATGGAATTCTTCTGCTGTGAAAGGTCACTGCGTAATATGTCCAATGTTCCCATACCTAACAAAATTTGATTCTTTGTGGCACAAGAACCTCCAGTTCAGTAGAGGAATTACATCCATGGTTGCAAAGTAATAGTTTAAAACTCCACTTATTGTAACAATTATTTCTGCCATAGTTTTCTGTTTGTAACCTATAGCAAGAAAACAAACAAAAAAAACAAAATAACTCACAAAAACAAAGTTAACATTGAGAAAAAAATAACAGGTCCACTGCAAATAGTGCAAGTAAGAGTTGAGTGCATTTTCTTACAGCAATAAGACTATATTTTTGACAGCAGAGGTTAAACTTCAGCATTATATTACTCAGAGTGTGAGCACAAAAAGGCAGAGAATCATGTGAACTACCGCATCTCCACTTCTTGAATGACAGGACTTCCCTGACTCTTAATTTGCACACATTTGAGAATTTCATTGTAAGTAAAACAAGACTCAATAAAGAACCAGTATGCATCATGTGGTACCACACACTGTATATTTGGAGCTACGGAAAGAGGAGATGACAGTGAAATTTGTAAAGTTGGGTATTTGTCCAACCGAACTTATTTTTAGCCTGCAGTAATAAACTGTAGTATATTGTCACTTCAGGAAAAATTATTAATACTGTGCACTTTCTAATTACTTTATTCTCAATGACCTCACAGAATTCTAAGAAAAAAAGAAAGACAGATTTTCACCTTTTTAGGAAAAAAAGAAGAATAAAAATTAATTACGGAAGGAACAAGAATGCTGATCAAAGCAAAAGAAAATAAAGGGATTTGGGTGTTTGTCTTTTTTTCTTTGTTTCCTAGAGATATAACAACTCTGTGAACTACATTATTATAATGGACAAGTATGCAACTTAAAAAAATATGGGTTCAAAAGAAATTGGAAATATCAATTGAACCTGAACAGTGCCTTAAATGAAGTGCTGGCATCAGAATAAGATAGATCAGTGACTGATAAAAAGCCTGAGACCCTCTTAATGAGAGTATTCTCAACCCCTAGAGTACTGAGATTCTCAGTATTCAAGCAGGGTTATTGAGCATTGACTTTGTATAGACTTCAGAAATGTAGCAACTACTATATGCCTTTCAGCGAAAATTCATTATTTGCTTTCACTGAGAGTTGAAAACTAGTGCCTTTCTTTCCTGAAGAAATTCAGTATAGCAAATCAATGATAAGCAAGGATAAGAGAATACATACAGAGATTACCCAAAATGCATGTCAGGCTGAAAATGAGAAATTCCTGTGCATACACCCCTGTGTATACCTATTCAGTTGCAGAGAAAACAAATTAATATTCATATGTTAGATTCAAACATACACTAAATATTCAGAGATATTTCCCATTTGTATTTATATTTTTTGACTACTAATAAGGTAAAAAATGAAAGAAAATGTACATGATCCTATAACGTACCCATGTGAAATAATTAGAATTATTGAAAATATAGCCTCTGGCAGGTAGATCTAATAATATATGCAAACAATCTAGCTATGAAAAGCACCTAGGTTTAGGTATATTGACTTAAAATATATTCTTGCCACTTAAGTATCCAAACCCAAAACCTGGTACTTCATGCTTCACGTCATACTTCTGTGGCTAACTGTTCTGTTTCACTGGCTGTTTTTTCACTTGTGACAGTGGCCAAAAGGTAGAGGGAAATCATCTCCCTGTATTCAGCACTGGTAAGGCTACACCCAAAGTACTGTGTCCAGTTTGGGTTTCCTCATCCCTGATCCAGAAAGGTACTGAGAAACCAGAAAGTGTCCAGCACAGGACTACTAAAATGGTCAGGAGCTAAGAATAGGTTGAGGGAGGTAGGCTTGTTTCCTGTGTGATCTAGCAACTACTTTGTTCCTTTGAAAACACAGGTTTTCAAGTGAATTTAGCCCTCTTGATTGTTCTGTGCCATGTTCGGAGCTGAGTGTCACATGAGGAAAAAACCAGCAGAAAATTCAGAAAATGACTGCAAGGCAAGACTGTCAACACTTTCCTTTTAAGATAATTTTCATACTATCTTCTAAGCTACCTGTGAGCTGAACAGAATTTGCAGGTAATAGGAAGAACAGTGCAATGGGACTTGACAGGTGGAGTGAGCTCTTGGAGGTAATTTGTCGTAAGGCAGACAAGCACAGCAAGTTCGGTATAAACAGGCCACACAATAATCCACTCTGTCTCCTATTGACAGGGACTCAAGGAACTGTGACTCTAAGAGCCTTCTTCCACTTCAAGTTGCCTCCAGCTATGGAGCTCTTTCTGTCACTGCCATTTTTTCAGAAACCACTGAAATTAATTATTACATAAAGAAACTATAATTTATGCACATTTAAATGACAGATACCAACACTCAATTTGAGAAACTATTCACTCCTTAGTCATGATAAGGTTTTGCCATTTTATGATGTAAATAGCACTTCCTTCACGGTCACCCTTAATATTATTTTAAAGCCTTTTTATCCAATACACAAGCCATTAATTTAGTTATGCATTTCACTGGAAAAAGAATGAGGCAGAATGCAGAACAGTTCTCTTCTAATTTGTTTTAGCAGAAGATCACTTTAACCATCAGTGTCTGAGCTCTGCTGAAGTACAGTTTCCATTTCCCTTCTCAGCCATGGATAAAACAAAGCTGACAACACATATTTTTCTCTGTCAAAACATTTCACCTACTTTTCAGTGCACAGACAGCCTGAGAGCCATAACTTAGGCCAAGATTACAACATTCTTCTTGTTATCTTAATATTGGAAAGGTATATGCACTAGATCCTTAACAAGAGTGTACTAGCTTAAAAACATGTCATAGATAAAAAGGGATTTTCCAAATGATAGTGTCAAATGGGAAAAAAAAATAACCTGACTATCAGATGAGAATGGAGAGGGCTTGGGCAACAGTATCTGCTATATCTTGTCAGACACATAATGTTCAGCTGTTTCAAGATTCACTCAAGCACATTATACATAGAGCTTCGGTTGGCTGAAATGCAGCGTAAGAGTCTTATTTTCCTGCTTTAGCTGATGCCATTTGAACTTCTAGACAATGGCCAAAGCAGATACAGACTGTTTATGCCAAGTTTTCCCTTGTACAAAATGAGTTACGGTCTTATGTAATGTGTTTCCCAGACATATTTCTCCAGAGGATTACGTAAAGAAAAACATAGTAACATATGAAAAACCCATATACAAAAATAAATTGCTATGAGTCCCAAAGATGAAGCTGTAATGCAGTTGTCATTCAAATACTTACTTGTCAATATGAAATAAAAAGACTACTAATAAAACAAAACACTGTACATACACAACTGCTGCAAGATGAACTCAGGTCAGGCCTGGACAAAGAATTTTTGGTTTAAAAGCAAAGCAGAAGTAAGAATTTACGCATCACAACACATGAATTTCCCTCCTAAATTAGATATATAAATATGCAAGTGGTTTTCCAGGCATTGCTACTTGTGCAGAAATGCAACTGACAGTAAAGTGAAGAACTATGCACCTCCACAAGGAGCAGGAGTCACAGGAGGTCTTTTCTGTCCCTGGCCTGAAAGCGCATTTAGCCCCAGCACTGAGAACTGGTTGCAGATTGCAAAGACTCATAGCTCCTTCAGCTCTGTGTTTTTGCTTGCTTGTACTTCTCCCTTGCGTGGCAGAAGAGCACCACCCTCAACGTTGCAAGTGACCTTACAAAGGCACTAAAATAGTCTGCACAAAAAATGCAGTCCTGGAAACTGCAGAGCCATGTACTGGTCTGTAGAGTTTGACAGATTAATTCAGTTTTCTACTATTACATATACATTGATGGTAGAACACATTTTCCACAGCAGAGTTAATGATGTCTTCTCACAGAACAATTATTTAGTATTTTTGTTTGATTTTCATTTATAACGTCCTGTGAGAGGTATCTCACATCACTGAGATGTAGACTTTTTAAATGTTATCTCCTTGAAATGGAGATAAATGTATAGATTTATAAACCTGTATCAGTTAGGGTATGGCAAACAATTTTCAAATCAATGTTAGACATTAATGTAATGAGGTCTTAATTTTCTATTTCAGCATCCACTTAAGAAAAATCACTTATTATAAAGGATTAATTGTTCTACTCAGCCCACTCTGACGTGTTCATTTCACATGTTATCATGCATCCAGATCATATATAGATCCAACATGACATTGTATTTTCTAGGTTAGTGGCCTTTTGTCTACAGTTGCCACATCCACGTATGGGGTTTTTTTTCATTTGGAAACATTTCATAGACAATGAAAACTACTTCAGTAATATTACTAGAACCACAGAGCTGTAAAATAACCTTCCGGAGGTCTCTAGCCCAACGCCTTGCTCATAGCAGATGTCCAGTCGGGTTTTGAGTATTTGAGCTTTTTGTGGGTGGAAACTGTACAATCTCTTTGGGCAACAACTTTCAACAATTTTACATGCTGACATTGTGTTTTTTTATCAAGTCAGGATTTCCCGTGTTCCAACCTGTGCCTCTTTTCTCTTGTCATATCATTTCATACCTCCCAAGGGAGTCTGGGTCTATTTCTTCAAGTCCTTTGCATTAGATAATCAGAAGAAAAGGGCAACATGGAAAATATAGCTGTACTTGATATAAGATTTCCAAAGAGTTTGTTTTCTTTCTTTACAGTTTTTCATGTTTTTCACGTAAAAGTAATAAAATTGCTATTGGTTGTCTCACTTACCTTTGTCTTCTGTTTATGCCAGCTACAGGGGTAAAAAGAAACTATCAATTGGTCAGCAAAAGATGCAAAATTTAAGTTTTCCAAACAATTTAGTCACTCTGAGCCTCTTCTCCTAGATTTTCTCTTTAATTTCTGCACAGTGCCTTCAATGTTATGCATTTCCATTTTTTTACAAGCGCAGTGATGATTAATTCATTTCCCTTGCACAAGACACTGAGAAAATGCAGCACAATGAAAGACCCTAACTGACATTTAAGTTGTATATTCATGTAGGCATCCATTGTATTTCAGTTCTGATTTCACCTTATTCTTTAATCGTTCTTTGCCATAACTTTTACAGTGACTTGTGACATGGTAAATAGATTTTGGTTACACAAGATTGCATTTAATTTTTCTTTTTACTTCTAGACCAACAGATGCATTTTGGTCCAGAAAGAATGTTAAAAATCATGTTTTAAGTTCCATGTCATTTGTTTATATCTTTTCAATCTAAATAAATGGGAAGCAACTATCCTGCGAGTAATGATTTATATGATGAATACTAATCTCATCTGTGCTCCAGAGGAATTAACCACCATAGATGTAAATTTATATCTATTCATTCAATGTACAAGAATTCAATCCGCAATGGTGGCGTGAATGGCTTTTACTAGTCCATTCGATTTGGATTATGATTTCTGTTCCTCAGGAACCTATGTGGTAGACAGGAGCACTTAATAGCATCTTCAGGCATTTTGTATGGAAGAATGGAAATACGGACTAGACCATGTGGAATAAATCTTCACAGAAAGTGAAAGAATAGAGACTGGTGGAATGAGGCATACATTATGTTTATTACATACAGTAAGCATACTTAGAAAACATTTAAAAACATTCCAGAAGTATCGATTCTTTATTTTTTCTTTTAATTAACAGGTCAGCCTTCATCACTGCAACATAATACATTTTTCTTTTCCTAAAGATTACAGTGATTATATTTGTTCCTCGTAATACACATGCTATATGTATATAGTTACATCCTAATGGATCATTAACAGTCAATTCAGATGATTGAAGACCCTTGGCCTTCAGCCTTACATATACAGTGTACCTCAAGTATGTATTTATAGTCCATTAATGCACCATCATCCTGTCTTACTGCTTTATTATTTTACATGCTGCAAATCTGGAAAAATGTTATTTCACAATATTTATCTAGAAAAGCAGATGAAGGGAAGAATGCTGCAAAATTTCCAATATGGGCTAAACATCTGAAATACAGTTTTGTACTAAACTGAAACTGCATATAGTAAAAGATATTTGCTATGGCTTATAATTTTCATTTGAGTAATGTAGTGCTATGATCCAGATGAAATATTGCTAAGCTATGCAAAAGCAAAACTCACTTACTTATTCTATTTTTTCCTTACTCAAAGTTTCCAAGAGTCTCCTTCTTCTTCTCCCACACTTCCCATTCACACACACAGAAAGACCAGGGCAGGTGAAAGAGATGTGTGCTCAACTAGCACTCTGCATTCAAGGGGCAGCCCTGTGGGCTAGCAAAGCAGAACAGTGGAGAAGCAGCAGATAGTCTTACACTTCTGTTCCAGACAACATGCTTGCAGTCTTCAGCTACTTTCAGTTTGGATATCTGATTTATACTTCTAAGATTATGTTCACAAAACTAAGAGATAATAATTTATTTTTTTTTTAATAGAAAATCTATGTTCTAAGGCCTAGAGTGCAGCCATGAGCCGTATTGGGTCACTGAGACACAAGAAGTCATACCAGTTCACTCTGCTATATCCTTCCACCATACTATGACATTACACCCACATTTGCTGCCACTAAATTACAGAATCTAGTATCAAGAGGCTTTTGCCCATCATTCCATTTTTAGGAATGTTTATTTTTAATTCTCTATGTCTTGTCTCAGCACACCCTGAATCATTTTATCCAGCTCCTTGTATGCTCGCCTACTCTAAGTCTGATCATCACACTTATTTATTCTATCAGCATATGAGCCTTCTCAGTCTTTTGATACCATAATATCACTCTGCTCAATGTTCTTTATCAGATTAGCTAACACGGGTCTAATTGTTCTTGAGTAGTTTCCAGAACAATAAAAAGGGTGAAGGAAGGGGATATTAACTTCATACAGAGATGTCATTATGATCATTACTGTGACAGTAGGTGAGAAGCAGACTTGCAGAGGTCTACTCAGCTGGTAATCCAGATGGGTAATTTTGAGTTTGTTTGCAATTTGAAAAAATGCTATGACAGTTCACTGCTCTCAACTCTTCCAAAATAAACTAAACGTTCAATAAAATGTTGGGCTATGGGTTGCAAACAAATTTTAAGGCTATCAGCTCTGGTATTCTAATTATATTTCTTTGATCAGCAAATATGCACATTAGTCCATGGTTTCAGCCAAAGACACCAAACAGCAGTGAGTCTTACTTCATGGAAAAGCTGATCAGAAAAAGCACGTTAGAGACTTATGTTGACCTTGTAAACATACGTATAAGTGAGGCACAAGGTCTAGCAGAGAAGCTCCTTATTGTACAAAGACTTCCAATAGGCTAAAAGATGCTTGGAGTCTGGTCCACCTCCACCACCTACCTACCTCTACATCCCTCCTTTATCTGAGAGGAGTGTGTCAAAGCCCAAAGAACGGTGAAATAGTTCAGGTAAATTCATTAATGTCTGGAGTTAGAGATGAGGATAAAGCCAACCCTTAGAACAAAAAAAGTAAAGCTGAAGTAATGAGATGGATTTTTAACCCAGCACACATCATACTTGGTCAGACATTTGCAGAATGTATGGTAGGTAACCTTTACATCAAACAGCCCAGTTCAAGCTATTCAGTCAACAACATGACTCAAACAAAGTGTTCCATGTTCCCAGCCAGGCACAGGAAAGGACCTAGATACACTGAGGTTCTTGGGGAACATGCAGCATCCTGCTGTCCATCATGCTGTACCCACCAGATTACATAGCACAGATATACTGAGGACCTGGGGAAGTGTGACTCTCCTCAAAGAGTGACATGGGAAGTTGGAGGAAAACGACAGACATACTGGCAGCAAGAAATGGCCTGCCTCCAGAAGAACCGGGGCTGGAACCTGCATCTGCACACATACAAAGCACAGCAAATTAAAGGAGGAATGCTATGAAAGGGAGCCTGGATCAGCCAAGCATTCATGGACACTTAAAATCTTCCAAGGAGGAAGACAGAGGTGATGATAACGTATAACTGCTACATGCACAACCAAATAAAATTTGATTAGCATCAAGATAAAATGTCATGCCAGTTCTCAGTCACCAGCTTATTGAACAACACTATTTTTTCCGTCATAAACCTCAAGAAGGAGCCTTTCCTGTATTCATTATCTGTGGCAAAACAGAGAGGCAGAATGCATATTTTATCATTTCTTTGAAGTGCAGCCCAGAATAAAATTGTTGCTTGAGTCTGAACATACACTGTGCAGAACATGAGTAACCCCACTGAGATTAGAACAAGAGGTGCTGTTTCCTAAAAGAATGTAGTTAGTGGGAAACATAGCATATTTTCTCAACATTAAATTTTATTTTGTGCTTTGCATGGGTCTAACCAGGCAGAATTTGCTAAGCCTGCAGAAAAAATAAATCTATTCTGCATACGGGCACTCTTTGTGAAGACATTCATTAAAATTGGATCACGCAGAGCTCCTTATAGGTGCAGTTCCAGAGAAATGTAATATTATACAGCAGAAAGATTAAGTTCCTCCTGCAGTTAAATGTGAAGCCTTCACATGTGGCAGTGTGATAGCCCTTATTGATACCTCCTTGCCTCAAGCCTGGATGTGGTTAGTCTCATACAAAAAGCAATATTCCAGTAACTTGGAACTGACTCTGTTGTCACTTTTCTCTGTTTTGCACAGGAACAATCCTAGTAAAGATAACTGGTTTGTTCCGACACATTAAAGAAAAATCATAGTTATACACAGCAGCTGAACAGGTCAGCTGTTAAACAGTCCTAAATTGGATCCACTTGCATGAGAGATGTTTTAAATCAGACAGATTTACCTGCACATATCTTATCAATATAACCTGTTAGAATAATATTCATACACCTTAGCAGGGCTAGCAATGTAAGTAAAAACATGAAATAACAGTGTTTAGCATGCTGTGTCAGTTTGTGCTTTCTCCTTCATGTCAGCCAAAGAGCAACTTCCTTTGAAAATAGTCATTAATATGAACTCTTGTATCATTGGCATGCTTCTTGTGAAAGGATAAAGAGGCACTGGAGCTGAAACACCTTTTCTGCTTTACCTTCAGTAAGAGCTCTTGTATTATTATACTATATGAACTAGAATGCCGGGGGTTGGGCAAGAGGAAGTGGGGGGGTGGAATATACATATAGGGCTTTTCTTTGGAGAGCTCTTCAACTCATTTACGTGCTTCCTGTATGTGAGAAAGTGCCCAGCTGGCAACTTTGCTTCTGATTTATAGGAAAGGTCAGTTAATCCCAAGTAGGCATTTTGCTAAATATCAAGATATCTCCCCATGTGTTTTCTCTGTCTAACTCAAAGGAAGTAGGAAGGTGAAGCATTAGCTAGGCTTACAGAGTAAGGTGGAGTGATACCATCTTTAATAAATATCATTGACAATAATTTTCCTTCCCTGTATTGAATAGTTTGTGAATCATTATTAAGATTATAACTTTACAAGGATTCTCCGTTTGTTGTAATACTTATGTACAGACAGATTGATAGGGCAAACATCTCATCTTCATCTATTTTGTGACTGTTGTACTGCCAGGAAAGCAATTAAGAAGAAAGAAAGTGCATTGAGAATAATTTTGCAGTCCCTACCAATCTTTAGCAGTTCCTCTGAGGTCATCATGAGATTTGCATCAAGACTAACCAATATTTGAAATGTCAGTTCTCCCTAGACATTGCATCTCTGACTTCCAAAATACCAGCTTTTTAAACTATTCGTAGAAAGGCTGCAGAAACATCATTCTATGGTTGTTTATTTTCTAAACCGAAACAGTAGGAACAGTCTCTGTCATGACCGGAAAAAAAACAAAACAAACAAACAAACAAAAAAAAACCACAGAAAAGACCCAAAGACCAAAACTGTAAAGTCCCTACAGGGTGCACAAAGCAAGTGAGGAAACTTTATAAAATTAATACTTGTGGAAACTTGTGTGTTTATCCAGAAATAAATCTGTGAAATATCTGTGAAATAAATGGAGCAGAAGTATCGACATCAACATTTGTTTAAGTACACATTAACAAGAATACAAAGTATAAATAAAAGGAGATAAAAGCTTGGAAATAGCCCTGAAGGAAATTGCTGAAGTGTCCAGAAGCTACACACCATAACCCTTTCTATATTAAGACAGTACATCACACCCACCCAAAGACCAAGGGAAAACAAAGTAATAGTAGATGCTTTCTCAGATTTGGGGATGGCATTTTTTGCAGTTATCTGTGGCATGCAGGCAACACTTCATGCAAGAACATGCATCCTGGAATTTATATTGGGGAAAAGTATATCAATCATACCTTTATTTAAAGCAGAGAACTATGTATGTTTTTCCTCTCAACTACATACACATCATT
Organism: Cuculus canorus; assembly: GCF_017976375.1. Taxonomy (NCBI): domain Eukaryota; kingdom Metazoa; phylum Chordata; class Aves; order Cuculiformes; family Cuculidae; genus Cuculus; species Cuculus canorus. The sequence continues at coordinate 62,080,716 of NC_071441.1, forward strand.
TTAAATCCAGTGTAGATGGCATGTCACTCAGCTTAAAAAATAGCATATACATATGGTATAGAATAAACAAATACTTTGCAGCGGAGGACACCCACAGTGATTAATTTTTCCATTCCAGAGTCTGCACATTTTACTAGGGACATGAACACATCACCACTATAGAGTGTGTTGAGAACTTCAGTCAGCCAACAGAGCAACAATGATCCTTTTTAAAGGTCTCATCTGAAAGGCCCTGCACTAAACTTTCCACTAATCCTTTTTTATTTTGAAGTAAGCTAAGATCAACCCACTAAAATGTCAGTGTGAAGTCCAAAAGGGCAGACATATTTTTTAACAGAAAGCACAACAACGTCGAAGGAATATATAGGCCTTTATTTAAATCCCAACTGCATTTTCTTGTAAAATTATTGGGAAAAAAAAAAAAGAATAAAGATCTATCTCAGAACTTTATGGACAATACAACTACAATAGTGCACCAAAAAAATCATTCCTGGCCAGAGCTTATGTTCCAGGCAGTCACTGGCAATGCTGCATAAACCACTTAGTTGTCAATTTTCCCAATATAGCTCACCTTAAAGGCATTGACTTGCCAAAGACCGAGCTTAAAAAAAAATCCTCTGTTGCAGAGAGTGATCACTGCACAGAGCTCAGTCTGTCTTCTAGAGAAAGAGATTTGAGGAAAGAGTTTAAAATGGAAGATTGAACATCTCCATATTAAGACTCCTCCCTCTGTGCAGAAATTATCTCAAAAGTTCTGCTATGTCCTCTCCACATCACTTGAACACAACACATGGTGTAGGAAAAAGTAATTGCTTCAGTTGCCTATTGGTGCTGCAGCACCTTCAAGAGGCAGGACTGTACAAAGCACATTGAACCTACTTTCATCTCTGCTTTTGCAGCCTGCATTAAAGTAATCTCAACCAGAGCACGATGAAGAAAATATCTTATTTCACACTGTTGTTTAAAAGGCACAATAACTTCACAATCCTGTCAATTAACTCTATGCTTAATTTTTTCCTAGAAATTGGTTTGATTGTAGACGCATACAGCCACCAAGAGAGAGAATCCACATCCGGAAATTTTAAATAACGAGTATAAGATGATGTTAAAAGGTTGATGGCTGGGAGCAGGGGTAGTGACATCCTTGAATTTTGTTTGATTTTTGCTAGTTTTTCATCTTATTTAAAAACATGCTGAAAAAAAATGAAATGCCTTTGATAGCTGTAAGATTTATATGGCTGTAATTCCAAAAATGCATAACAGAAATAATCAATATGACACACAATGGACAATTAACACCCACTTTGTACTAAAAGCAGAGCTCTCAAGGTTCCAAAATGGTCCAAGTTTTCTTAAACCAAGTGTTGGCCAGCTTCCTTGGGTCTTTCTTTGCTCAAGGGTGTCTGTGAAAGCCTAATTCAGGAGATGTGCTACATCTCTTTTGGGTATCACTATTAAGGCTACAGCAAAAAGCCTAGGCTGCTATTTCTGAACTTTTTTTTTGCTGCTGGAGTTGATAAGCAAATTAGTAACGGATAGTTCATGGTGACACTTTCCACTTTGAAGTCTGCAGACATTAATTATCGTGTCATGCATTCTAAGGACAAAGATCACATGTCTTCTAGTTGAGTTACAAGACTTGGCACAGTTGCATTTTACAGTGTTTGTTGGCTTCCATTATTTTCAGGCATTAACTCTTTAAGTTAATTCAAACTGGCCAGGTGTTAATACACCATGGTGCATGAAGTATTTAGAAGAAAAAAGAAAACAAAGATTCAGCTCAAAAAAAGTCTGAGTACATACTGTCATGCAGGGTTTGAACAAGTTTAAGACATTTTAGTCCAAAACTATTTTCAGATCTCAAGTTTTCAGAGAACTTTCACAAAGTTTGAGACAGAGGGGTTTTTCAGTTTCTGTTTCATACAACAGAACAGGCCAGAGCAGGGTCAGAAGAGTATTCTGGACACGCGTCTCTCCCTTGCCTCTGCTGCAATACTCTCAACTGAATAATTATCTAAGAAAAAAATAGGTCAGGAGCTCATCACCTAAGTTAATTGAGTAACTGACAAAAGGTCTTACTCATGAATAAAAATATAATAGCTTCCTAAATTATATGAACAAAACGAAAACATGAAACCCATCATCACTGTAGTGTTCCCAGCAGTCAGAGCAAACATTTGTTTCATAGTTCCCTTGCTTCCCCACACACTGCACATTCCTACAAATTTACGGCAAAATTCTCAGTTAATGCCTTTCTGTCTCAGTAAAATAAAACCACAAGAGTACAAGACAGATGAGACAAGTTACAGTCCAAAGGTTTTGTAAAACTTGTGTTTGAAATAGAAAACAAAAAATTGCATGACATTTGAGGGATTTAACCAACACAAATCCCAGAGTAGCAGTTCAAGGCAGTACATTAATTTGGTTGGCAACTTTAAAAGCAGTTAGATGGTAATAGGCATTAAATTAAAGAAAATTCCATTGAACTGGAAGGGCATAATGGGCCTAAAAGATTCATTATCCTTTGGGGAAGAGGGTGTGCCCTCCACATGTAATTCAATAAAAATCCTTGAATTCAAAGACATAGTGAAAGTTTGATTACATTGTGTTTCTTCTCTTATATTCCACTAGCGGAAAAGTGATGATTAGAGGATTGGTGGGGTGTAAATTATTATATGCCCTATGCTGTATAAAGAATAGGGAGAGGTTTTTGCATTTCAAAATGCAGATTTAAAGGTCTGAGTATAGCTGCTGAGTCAAGCATGAGCCATGCTTGTTTACACTTGCTGAACACTCAGTCCTTGGTTATCAAAAATACGTAGATCATTAGAGGCGAATTTCTTTGGAGCAATTTCTGTAAAAAGTTAGTAGTTTCTTATGGTCCATTTGTCCACCCTCTCAGTTCTCAACTGTTTGGATTACACACACACACTAAAGGGTGGTCTAAATAAAGTGCAGATATCAGTAAAATAGTCATATTTATTTTAGTTTCAAATATGAAATGTATATTGGGGTTACACAGAGTCATGAATTCCAACAATATCATTCCTCATAAGCAAAATATTTTGTACTTGTCTTTCTAAATAGCATTACTGATCGCGGAAACAGCAACAAGGAAATTGATTGACAAACTTTTAGGGTAATACCCTGTTAACAGCAGACAGATTTGGAAAGTCAGAGACTTCTACCCTGGTTTCTCCCCTGAGACCCAGGTGAGTAACAAAGTCCAGGTATCTATGTCTATCAAGTCAGGCAGTAACACGACAAAAGTAGTTTCCTTAGTATATTTCCTGCGGTGTTATATTCTGGAGCATAGACTCTTGAGAATATGAGACATGATAGTATATATAAATCAGCATTCTCCATGTTGATTGCAATACCCAAGAGCACCATCTTCCAGAGATGATGCTTCAGGGGATGCTGGTAAGAAAGATAATCAGCAGCTAAATCAAAGGATATCTCAGCAACATACCTGCTGTCCAGAAGAACGAGTTGCACCTTTGGCTGAGGAACTATCCAAGTATATTTTGTGAGTTTAACTTGCTTTGTGACAATTCATTTTAGAAAGATGAAGAATCTTTCACGTATCTAAAACTAAATTAAGTTCTTTATGTTGTTGTAAATTCAGCCTAGCACATAATTTAAGTTCAATACAAATACATTTCTTGGCAATAACACATAAAGACAGGAGAGTGGGCAGACAGCTTCCAAGTATTGCTAACAACTGTCATTCAATTCCAACACTGAAAATTTATTTCTTTATTGAATACAATAAGAATAATTTCTTCCATAGTTCTTCAAAGGCATATAATTTCATATTTATGTGGGGTTTTGGTAAACAAACTTTAAAACTTATTTGATTTTTCTCATGATGAACTAACACAGCCTAGCACCTTTGCAATGTTACCACTATGCCTCCACTGTCCTTAAACTTCCCCCTTCACTCCCATCCAATCTCCTCTGAAGCTGGCACATTTTTTAGATAAAAGCCATAATTCTCTCACATTTTTGGAAAATCTAGGCAGCACATTAATAATAATTAATTCTGCATTTATATACATTTTTTTCCCACTTGCCTCTGGACAAAGATATCCCTTCTGATCAGCAGACAAGAGCCTTGAGGTGGACACTCATGTTTCCTAGAACTCAATGGCTATTTCTTCTGCCTGTACAGTCACACAACTACATATTGACTTTCACGGGTTTCTGGGCAGAAGCTGGCAGTCACAACACATGCACACGCACACACATTGTCATCAACAAATGCATCTTCTCACCAGACCTGGCTCTTAAATAAAAACACAGAATGCTCACATCACGTGTTTGGCTAGCAGCTTCCCCTCACTTCTTTTCTCCTAGAGCTTGCAGAAAAACAAACCACCCTTTGGGTAGTTTGATCTTTCTCTCTTAATGGCAATGGACTGCTGAAAATTGACTGAGAGAATGAGCAGGATGGGCATACTTTCTCATGAAATCAGCCTCCTGAGGTAAGTTTCTAAAAATTCAGTTTCTTTAGGGGTCATGGGATCAACTGGTCATTTTCGTATCTGAAAACAGATCTCAGTGGAAATATATAGGAAGAAATAACTGAAATACAGACTGCAAGTCTTTGCCTGCTTCCCCCTCAATGTCACAGACGGACACATTCCTCCAACTCATGTCTTTCCCTATTAAGTATGCTACAAAGAATCCTTCTGGGCACAGCATACATTTTCAGCATCCATCCACCAGCCACGCAAAGTGTATCCAGAGGCTCAAGGACACAAGCGTACTTAGAAGGAAAAAGCTATCACCTGCCTCCAAGGAGTAAGAGAGGTATGGATCTGTGGGGAATCATACGCTTTTATCTCCACTAGAAATGAAGAAGAGTACAGTGCAAAGGGATGTTTTTCCAGCAGCAAGTAAAAACGCTTGTTACCCATTTTGTTAAATCAGCTTCAGAAACAGAATTTTTGCTGCACAAATTTATGTTTCTGCTACATTCTTGACACTTACTGGTCAGCATTGTCTGCTGGTGAAAGGCTATTATGGACGTGCTGTTGTCAGTGGAAAAATATGACCCAGACAGCTTTTCATTTCCGATTTCAGCATCTACTTCCACATAGTGGGAATAGATTCCTCATATTCAAATAGTTGATTAGTTACCAAACTCAGTGAGCTGTCTTCTTAAGCAGGATCTTCATAGCAGAATCAATGCCAAAAAGATCAAAACCCGACCAGCTGATTTATCCATCAAGAAGAGATATGCCTGTAGGGGAAATGCTGATGAAAAGAAGTACAATAACAGATAAACATCTCTTGAGACCTAACACCAGAATGGATGACTATTAGAGGAATTGTGAACAACCAGAAGAAAAAATTGATATCAAGAAAAGAAACCTGAAAACTTCAAGAGATTACCATCCAGTACAATTTTCTAACAGTCTTAATGTTCCCTTCTCCACCAAATGAGAAGCATCAGTAGAAATATTTTATAGCTCAGACTCACATGACCTCAGATGGGAGACACATGGTGGATCATGAAGACTCAGATGTGAACAGGCTGTGCAGGATGAAGTCAATGTTATGCAATATGACTGAGCATGGCACTCCAAAATTTGATGACGGCAAAATAGAGAGAAATTTAGCATAATTATGCTGCATCTTCATATTAAGTTAAGGACTTTTGACAGTATTGAAACACGATCACTCTGATGTAATTTTCTTTTAGTATCATTTGCACTCAGAAGCATACAAATGCCACCATTACTAAGCTTTTCACTCTGACAGAAGTAAAATTGCCCCACTAATGAAACTACTTGTGGATTAAAAGAATTAACGTACACCAGACTAAAGAGGTAGTTATGGATGTGTATTAATAAAGGTTAAATGAAGAATGGCTTTCCTTTGAATCTGTAAACATTTCCCGGTGCTCTTTGTCTGACATTTTAACACTACTTTCCACTGTGCAATTTTGTGCCCTCTTCACAAGTATCTAGTACTGGTCAGTGCTGCAGATAGGACTGTTAAGTTAAATGTTCCTTTGATAAGAATCAGCCATGTATAACATTTTTCAATACCTCAATTTAGTTGAATACCTTCGGGGTTCGACAGCTAAAAACACTCTTTGCCTTCATCAGCTGAAGAATCATTCACAATGAGTAAAGCTCATGGAATTTCCTTAAAGACCTGGCAACTTAAATTGAACTTTCAAAGGTATTTTTCAAAAGTATTCTATGTAATATTCATGTTCCTTTGGGCCTTACTAAAATACATTTTAGCTGAAAACAGGAATTAACATTGCTTAACTGCTTTATAAATTACACGCCTTCTACCCACTGATTCCAAGGTTAAAAAAAACCAGCTAATCTAAGTAAGTCAGGTCACCTAAATACTTGCATATATATACCATATTTTTAGAGACTTATACTAGTAATTACCAGGCAGTAGAATCTTCATGGTAGCCAATACACATAGTTTCTGAGAAACTGGAGAAATAGTAAGACAAAAGAATTGTGATAAGAGGCAGCTCCTACATGTTATTTTCATGGATTGGCTCTTACAGAAGGATATTTCAACAATATTTTAAGTTAAGTTAACACTTTCTAATTTATCTGATGAATGCTATCTTTTCTTTCTTAGAAAGTCCTTGTTCACCCTTTTCTCCAAATTATTAGATTTTTTCAAAAATAATCATAAAAATACTTAGCATTATTTCATTTTCCCTGTGTCTGCCTGTATAAACTCTGAACTTCAGGCTCTGATATTCTTCTCTGATTAAAGCACCAAATGTTATTAATTTTGATCCCTGACCAAATCAATGAAAATCTTACAACTTTATATTTCTGTTGTAGATAACACAGTTAAACTTCACAATCTGCACTAAACCTTAAATCCAGATAAAATAAGCTTTATTCACAAGCTCATGCAAATAGTTACAGAAAGCAGACACAACAGAAATGCAAATGCTGACACTCAGTAAGGAATGTTCATTACAGGAACCCATAAAAGAACTTGTTTTGATTAAACAAAGCCAGCAAAACTCATCTTGATATTTAAATGAATGTATAATTCACTATTTCTTAGACACCTCTTAAGATCCTGAACTGGTATAAAATGACACAGCCCTACTAGTACAAAAGCCTATGGTGGTTTATATCATCCTAGCTGGGCAAGCGGAACTTAGACATCCAAACACAAGAATAATTTCTTTTTACCAGCTATCCTATGTGGTTTAGGTATCTCAGCTATCCAATGCTGGAGACTACAGAGGATTTCTGGTTGTCAGCCAACACCACCAATCATGAATACCCAAGACTAAGGCAAACATCTACGCATAGCTCTGTTATTCAGTTGCTAAATAAAAAGAATCACAAAATGATGCATTGTATTACGTGGCATGATTGTATAACTGAAAAAAAAGGAAGCTTCTACTGGAATACAAGCATACTTTAAAGAGCCTTTCTATCTCCTTGAAAAACATATTTACTGTAGTGTTTGTGAGTAAAGTTCTGGACAGCTGCAGAACAAAAATGCCATAGCAAAGTGCTTGGGTGTTTCAAAGTGCCAAGCCATTTGCAGCACTGTAACTAGAACCAGCTGTTTCACAAAGATTTGTCATAATCCTGGAAGAATACACACATAAATACATCTAAATACACGACTATAAGCATGTGTTTGAAAACAATTTCAAAGGAAACTATAACAGTGGTAGAGAAATTTATCTAATAAATTTTTTAAATTTACATATTTAAATATTTTCACACAAGAAAACCCAGCTTTACTTTTATTTACAAAGAAACAAAATAGTTCAGATACTTTAGTAGCACTGAGTATTTCAAACATTGCTTTGAAAGTAACGTTTTTATGTTAAGAATTAACAAATGTCGCAGCACAGACTCTTCAGAAGGAAATATAAACCAAGAAAGCACTAAGCAATAAAAATACAAACAAAAACATAAGCAAACTCCAGTTGTCACTATTATTTTATTTATGAACTATTACTGTCCTCTGTTGCAATTACACAAAAAATTTTTAGCTATCTGCAGATATAGACGTTACTGTGTGATAAAAAGCATAAAGCATTCATTAAATCAATGAAAATGGAAAAGAAATAAAATCCAATATCCACTTACAGTTCCATTGTTTTTAAAACTCACCAAGAAGATGCACTGTTGCAGATATGTTTTGTATCAGAAGATATTATGGATGGCTGCAAGTCTGGTAAAAATAGAGGTTTAGTGACAAAAAAGTCTTGTTTTTTCCAGAAATTATACTTTCTCTAGAAAATTAATCCTTTTCCAGCTTTCAGCTAAAAAAAATTCTTTTTTTATGCTTATTAGTTGAAATATTTATTTTAGGGTAAGCCATATATTTTCAAGCTTTGTCCTGTGCAGGGACAGGGACAGGATTCGGACTTGATGACCCTTGTGGGTCCTTTCCAACTCAGGACATTCTTTGATTCTATGTTTCTATGATTTCCAATTTCTATGATTCTATGATTCTATGATTTTCTTTACACCAGCTTCAGTATGAATGCTTTGCACTGTTCTGTCTTTCATGGATGAGATGAATAGGCAAAAGGAGACACTACCTCAAATTGCCAGAAAAATAATCTTGAATATCTAAAAGAAAAAAAACTTGTCTCTACAAAATGTTTATGATACTGTTGCACCTATTTCCAAAGATCTTATCTCAGACTGTAGGTTTTAATTGATATCTCATGCCTCTTCTGTGTCAATTCAAGATTAATAAATGGATCCTTCATAATTTTTTAAATGGAGAAAGAAGAACAGAACAAAGACCCTTTAAGAATAAGCAGCTTACTACTTAGCATCATTTTAACTGTTACTATTTTTATAAAGACCTGGAGTAGAAGACAGGTGTGATGAGCTTGCACTTCATCCTACCTCTGATGAGACTGGCCTCAAGGCTTTTATTAATCAATAACATTGACATAATTCCTATACTGTAATAACAATATCTTACTACTTTAAAAACAGAGAGGGATTACTGCCCTTGTTGGCCCTGTGCCTTAGCAAACACTGAAGGCATCCAATAATCCTTTAAAATCCACCATTGAACATGTCTTACTGACAGAAAATAGATTCTCCCCTCTCATATATAAAACCTCTATCTACGTTTTGTTCATACCTACATTCCATATATGCCTTGTTACATCCTTTTTCACTATACAAACCACAAACAGAAGGTGTATCCCAGCACTAGTCTAAACAATGCATGAGCAGTATGTTACACCAACAAATATTTTATTTAGCTGCTCTTACTTAACTGCAAAGATAACTCAGAAAACAAACAAACGAAAAAAAAGACTCCATATTGTGTAAATAAGTTATGGTAAAACATGTATTATACTTTTTAATGTAATCACCTAGCACATATTTTAACATCAGTAAAACTGTAATGCTTTTAAAAGCAATAAAATACTTTGTTTTTTACAGACTAATCTTGGTACTGTATCTAAACACATTGAGAAAAAATAGCATTTTATTTTCTCCCAGATTAACGGTCTACAGTGTAATTACAAGTGTCACTTCAGTTTACCACCTACCCTCTTCAAGTATATATGACTTGTAAGACAGGGGCATAATGTAATATGCCTTTCATACATTTAACTGATTTTCTTTAAGGGAATTTAAAGCATCTGTTGGTTTGAGGATGTTACAGATTTTCTTTTCATAAAACTGATGAAACTATCGTAAGTATCACCATACTTTGGTTGTTCAATTCCAATTGAAAGTTAAAAGTATAAAAATATTTTGGGTTTGATAGATGCATAGAAATGGTATCTTCTGAAAAATTCTAAATAAATCTTAACAGTAATAAAGCAGAGTAAAAAGATTCTCATATTTATTGGAAACTGCCTGATACACTGGATTTCTCTAACCCTAAATCATGCTCAACTGCAAGCATTTAAAAAACAGCTCAGCCTTGCAGCTGCACATTCAGCTATCGCAGTCAACAGAATCCTCAATATACTTTAATAATGGGACTTTCATTATCTGAACAACAGGGATCATCCCTTAACAACGTTTACTTGATAAACTCTGAGTTAAAAGACATGTTTATGGTCAATGATATAATAGCACTGTATATGTATAAAGCCTTATTAGTAATACAATGTCTAACAACTTCATGTTGATTATATCTCAATTCAAAGCTGTCAAGTGTTTAACTTGTCCCTTTAATACAGCTGATGTGTATATCATCCATCCAGTTGTATAGATCAGAAACTTGAGATACAGGGAGTTTGAGTGATTTTCCCATCTGTTCTCTAGGTGCTTTGGAGCATAATCTAAATGTAGACATGTGGAAAAGTTCAAGTAAAATGCTAGCTACAAAAAATGCAAGAGGATTTTTGTATTTTCTTCAACCAAGACATAATTTTATGCCCAATTCATAAGGAATTTCCTGACATTAAAAAAACATCTAGTGACCTTCCTAATTACAATTCCACTGAGTACAAGACAGATGCAACCTAATACATGGAAGCGTGCAGGCTGATATAATCTCAAGTGTTTTTACAGGAACATTAAATTTCTGGGGTGGGTGGACAGGGAACAATTTCAGAATAGACTCAGAATTTCTTTTCAGGATGTGAAAAGTTATGAAATTTAACACGGCCCAGACAATAGATCAAGGTGGAACACAACTAGACTAGAAATTAATAATTTATAGGATGCTCTTTTAGTTTGGCCTAGAATATAAATGAAAAACATCCATGTCATTCTTGCACTGATTTTTCTCATTTGCAATAAAATGATGTTTAGTGCCTTTAAATTCAGGAGACCCTCTCTCCTGTTCAACCTATTATCTAGGGTAATACAGTCATCTGCAGCACTTGGTAAGTCACTTTTCAACCATCAATCATCCCTAAATAGTGCTCTCTCATATTAAATCAAAAGGCTAGAACAGATTTCCCCTTTACTCCATCTCAAAGATAGCAGCAGTCAATAAAGCTGTCCACTTCAAATGTAATATTTATAGCTGTCAGGTTTTCATACCATCTACTCCAAGTTTCTAAATGTAATATTCATATTGGTAGCAAACATGCAGCAACCACCTGTAGTAACATCTAATGGGATTTTCTGTGCCTAACAGAAGTCTGAATCCTATCCAGGTGCCTGCTAATTGACCTGCAGAGGAAGCATTTCATTGTGTGCAGCCAGGCAGCTCTGTTTAGATAAATCAATACAGAACAGAGAGTTTCATAGTGTTTAAGCAGAGGTCAGAGTTAATCTGCAAATGTGTTTTATCCCTTGAAGGATTTCTATTAATCCAGTTTTGTCTCTGATGCTTCTGATTTGAAGCTTACATTATAACAGAAAATCTTCCCTCTGATGCTTTTTTAAAAAAAAATACTCAATTGAATCCACTTAATAACACACTGCCCAACAGGAGAGCAAGGAGAATCCCCTGATAAGTCTTTAAATAAAGCCCATATACCTTTTAATAAGCAACTAGTTATAGTTATTGGTGAAGAAAGTTGCTCTAATGGAAAAAATCCTGATTTCATTTCATGTTTGCGCGCACAAGTGTGTGTGTGTGTATGTGAGAGAGGTCTGCAATTTCTTTCTTTTTTTTTTACTACAATTTTACCTAGTATTCTTCCATAGTAAGGAAAAATTAGGTGTTCTAATACAGAGATATGATCCAATAGCACAGTCCTTGGCAGAATTCAAACATGTCTCAAAATCCCAACAAATAAGACAAGAGTTTGGCTGATGTCCAAGATAAAGAATTTTGAGTGGTTGGATGGAATTACGGTTTCAAAATGAACCTAAAAAGGTTCATTTTGGCAGATCCTCCTCCAAAAGCTGCACTAGTAATGCCTGTGCATGGGCTACAGCTCCTGATTCTAAACCTTCTTGGGGAAGCCAGGGGAATGTAGCAGGGACAGCCAGAGCAGAAAGGCTGAAAATCTCAATAGCGAGAACACGCCATGTACAACAGAGCAGATTTTGTCATTGGCCACCTATTCATGTTTATTAAGGGTGGCCAGCAGGACCAGGGAAGGGATTGTACTCCTGTACTCAGCACTGGTGAGGCTGCACCTCAAATACTGTGTTCAGTTTTGGGTCCCTCACTACAAGAAACACATTTTGGGGGCTGGAGCACATTCAGAGAAGGCCTTCGAAGCTGGAGAAGGGGCTGGAGAACAAGTCTTATGAGAAGCAGCTGACGGAACTGAGGTTGTTTAGCCTGGAGAAAAGGATGCTGAGGAGAGACTATATCTCCGTCTACAGCTGCCTGAAAGGAGGATGCAGCAAGGAGGGTGTTGGTCTCTTCGCCCAAGTAACAAGTGATAGGACAAGAGAAAATGGCCTTAAATTGCACCAGGGGAGGTTTAGATTACAGGTCAGGAAAAGTTTCTTCACCAAAAGGGTTCTCAGACACTGGCAGAGGCTGCCCAGGGAGGAGGTTGAGTCACCATCCCTGGAGGTATCTAAAAATGGGTAGATGAAGTGCTCAGGATATGGTCTAGTAGTGGACAGGTACAGTTTGATTCGATAATCTCAAAGGTCTTTTCTAAGCAAACAACTCTATGATTTCATAAATGCACCCATTTTATACACAAAAAAAAATAAGATGTATGATTGCGGATGTATCCTTTATTCCAGGCACCATAGTATAATATACCAAACCTGCTACTACAAGGTAAATGAACTATCACTGCTTCCTCACTATAAAAGTCACCTCATTTTGACATGATTTCAGCCAGTTATGTCTCCTACCCATTAGTTGACATTAATGCCCATCCTTATGATGACATTTATGGTTTCCATTATTTTTCAGAGCACTTCATTGATTTTGAGATCTATAGCACCTGCATGAATTGTCCTTCAAAGCTCTGACATTACTCCTGCTTGCAGGTGAAGGCATTTCCAATGATTCAAGATCAAACATAACCAACCCAGTAGCTGCCTGAAGGCTAAAGAATTGAAGGTGCTTCTCTCCGCCTAAATTCAGCTTCCTGAAAATTGTAAGAATATTGACATTTGAATGAATAATAAATGTAATGACCACTATTATATTGATCATTTTTATTTCTCTCTACTAAATACCTCAGGCCTTACAATGATCTTACAAACTAATTTGAAAATGTTGAAAACGTAAGATTCTGAAGCCTTCATGTACGGCTAATGAGAGCAAGAACCAATGGCATACAAAAAATTACGCTTACAACTGAAGTCAACCAAAGGCAATCCAAGGCAAGTCAGTCTCCATCACTCTCCAGAAGGACAAAGGGGACTTTGCTAAAGCCAGTTCTGAAGACAGGACTGTGCTTGTTCATTCCTGGCATCTGCAATTACACTGTTTTTCTCTGGCTTACTGCTGGGCATGGGTTCCCTTTGGTACTGAAGGAAAGTACAATAGTAAAGATCAACACAGTTTAGGCTCCTCTGACACCTGGGCCCACCTACACACAAAAGCAGCCAGTTTCCACGGAGCAATCTTCTGAAATATTTCAGCTAGAGCAATGATCTTACTAGCGGAGAAAACTCAGTAGCTCACAAAAATATTCTCTCTTCTCTCTGCATTGATAACTCAACCAGCATTGTTCAAAACACCCTATTCCATGACATTCTTCAAAAAACAGGGAGAAGAATAGATCAGGCCAATAGGATATAGGGTCATGACTCTTTCTGAAGCTTCAGTCTATGTATCTTTTCTGTGTTTTACAGGTATATTTTTTTCTCCTTAGACTAGTGGGCTTAATTTGGCTGGGATAGTGTTAAATTACTTCATAGGAGCTAGAATGAGGTCATGTTTTGGATTTGCACTGAAAACAGAGCTGATAATACAGGGATGCTTTAGTTATCACTCACAATGCCCTCCCAGCAAGTAGGTTTCATAAACTCTCCATACAGTCTTGATCCTATTAATGTTCTATGATTCCATTTGCTCTTATTGGGCTTTATCACTGTATAATAGCACTATCCCATCATCAGTATTGGTTTGTTTGCTCATGGAGGCAGGTAAGACAGACACTCCCAAGGGCAGCTGAGCTGTATTCGACCTCCTTCCCCAGCCATCCTGTGCTTTGTGCCTCCAGGGAAGAGCCATAAATTTACGATGCTCTCATAAATAGGATAGAGCAAAAACTTTGCCTTCTGAATAAAATCAATTGATGATACTGGTGGTGAATTTGCATAATTAAAACAGCTCTATCTAAGTGATCCCATTTAAACCCATTTAAATGAGCTTTTAAACCCATTCCTTCTAGTATATGACATGAAGTTACATGCTTTCACCCATTTATTTCAGAAACAGTGTTTATCAAATTGCAATGTCAGGCCTAAATTCAGGGATTGTTTCTCTAACAATGCATTGGTTCTTCTAAGGCAGCGCAAGCAGGAGAATTAGCTCTCCCAAAGTACCTTTCCTTCTGTTTGCCAGCTCTCACTACAATGCTCCACTGAGAGAAAGGAGATTCTGTCATGCTGCTGCACTGGTGAAGTGTTTGCTGGCAAACACCAACAGGCTCTCCAGAAACATGACACAGCAAGATAAAGCTTATACAGACTGAGAGGCATACACATAGCTTACTTGTATTAATCCTGTAAAAGAACACGTTTATGACTAGAGAAGGAAGCACTACAGAGTGCTGCAATCTGTAATTCTCCACCACAGTATTTCACACCTGAAGAGACATGACATAAATGCCTGCGTATCTTCTGCTGGGAAGCCTTTGCTTCTACACAACGTAAAGCTTCTTTTTAACTCAATTAACACCCATACAAACGAGGCTGGTCAAGACCTACTTTCAACATACACAGAAAATAACACCACATCCATTATGTTAGTGATCAAAGCTATACAAGATTGTAGATTGTTTCAGAGATCAAAGGCAGTGTGTCAGACTCTATTACAAGAAAAAAAAAGGCATTCTGACTTCAAAAGACATTGCATTGTCCTTTGTTTCCTCCTCAAAAGTAATTTTCAAGAAGATTGTGAGCCACCTCAGAAATCTAAATTAACCAGCCTTTTTGCAGTACCTTCTAGCTCTGAGTTCAGTTTGATCTCCTCATTCTTTTTCCTTCTCCTTTATGTCTATCATAAGTGAAAGTTGACTGTTTGGCCTGCTGGATTAATCCTGGGGCATATTAAGGAATAAAAATTGAAGCATTTCATCAGTCTGCAACTTACCTAAAATTGCTCCCCCCACCTCCCAAGATAGTTTTGACTTGTTCACTGTAAGGTTAAGAATATCTGCAAAAGGCTGCTTGAAAATATTTTAAATCAGATTTCATATTTCCCTGACTGAAGTGATACTTTCAGTTAAATTCACAGAACAAGTTGCACTAATTGTGAATAAAAATAGCATCAAGATTAGGAGACTTTGATACTGTTGGACCTATAATTCATATGGATACCTTTTTAGAGCGTAGTTTCTTGAGAGCATTCATTTTCCTGACTGCTTTAAATGCTTTCAAATTATTGCACAAGGGACTTTTCAGAACTTTCTTAATTAACCACAAGACAAACTCAGCCAGTCACACAAAGATCCAAATCTGAATATAACCATTCATGTATTGAGGCTAAAAAAAAATTGTAAAGCAATATTACCAGTTTAAACTTGTTTTTCCTGTATCCAGGGCTAGTTTCCTTAACCAATGATGTCTCCATTGACTGTCTTCATAACCTATCATAAATAAGCTAACAGAGCTAAGTCAACATTCATTCAGTCTAAGGCAGAACTGAGAGGAAGTGTGGGTATTCACCGGATTCACTTTCTCTAATACTAACAGTCATCCAGACACTACTGAATAATTATGCCTTTGATTTGCTTCTGGGATCTAGTTTTCCATTTCAGAAGTTGCACACAAACATATTTTTCACTATCAAACACATTTACCCCATCCTGGGCTCTCACCTCATCGGTAATGATGGCTCTTTCAGCTGAAGTTAGTCTCTAGATACCTAGTAATATCCGTTCTTTAACATGCTATTTCTTTTCCTATTAATCTGTGGATTAATATCACTTCAGATTAATTCCCAAAATTTACCTCCAGCTGACTGTCAATATTGATGACGTCAAAGCACCACACTGTAGTCTAAGAAATGTAAATGCTACAGAAAACACCAGGACAAAAAGCAACCCCTACACAGAGTATGCTGGTCAGGCACTGCAGCAATGGATTCCTCAATCAGCAATGCCAATATGTGAAATGTTGTTAATATGCTCTAAAGTGGTACCTAAGAACAAAGCAATACATCCACAAATGCTCTAAGTAGATAAGGAAAATTAGGAAAGTGCTCATGCAGTCAGCTTCGGGCTGTTTCTTTCTCTTTCCTTTTCCTTGAATGTTTCCTTTTACTTAGCATTTAAAACATCTGGCTTTGCACAGAAATGAAAACTGGATTTGAGCTGGGGGAGGTCCCTCTCAAGACATGAGAATAAACACCTTTTTAATAGGAATATTTTGTTGCGTTATCTTCTTGTCTACGTGGTTTAGCATGAGTCCTGTTCCTGGCAAGTCCTTATTCTCTTCCGTAATGATTTCTCCAATGTCACTCACTTGAGTCATCGTCTAAAAGCTCAGAGATGTAAACAAATTAGCTAAGCTAATAACAAACAGCCAAAATGGAGAACTCTGAACAACCTCTGCACAAAGACATCGGGTGTTTGACTTTTTTTGCCTAGTTTTCTTACCTCCCATGTCTGATCTTTCTCGAATGTTTACCTAGAGATACACACATACATACTTACGACTGTATAAAAAAAGCATATACACACATATATATGCACATATACATATATAGAGGTACCACCATATACACCACATACATATAGAGATGTGGGTATAAAAACACTGTTGTCTTCAGAGTTTTCTTTAAAAGTTTTTTTCCTTAACACATATCTTCTCTGTTCAGGGTGGTTGATACACTGTAAAATTCACTTTGAATTGTGATTATATATCACATTTTTTCAAAATGACCTTTCTGAAATACTAATTGTGAACTGCAAATATGAGTAGTGGCAAAGCTGGAGTCCTCATCAGGTGAGGCAGAGTGGAGAAACACTCTGCAGAACCTGACCTTCCCCAGACTTCCCTCAAAGCTTGCCCATAGCAAACCATGCCCACCATACAGGTCTGTGTTAGTCTCTTGGTCAGTAGTGGTTTAGGTCTATGATGGCTGAAGATTCAGACCTCTTCTGGATTCATGAAAAAATGAACCTGGAAGTCCGTGAGTCACTTGGCATAAACATTAACATACAAATAAAGAAGATGCACAATTATGAAGTCTTCACAGCCATCTTGAGGCCAAACTGTGAAATTTTATCCGGCTTTTGTAATTTTTTGAGTTGCTCCCTCACAAATATTATAGACAGAATTAATAAGGACAGAACACTAACAAATGAGAAATTTCATCCCTTCTCTGCATGTACAGACACACACATAATATATATAATATATAATCTATATAATATATAATCTATATAATATATAATATATATATCTATTCTAAGATTTGTAATTTGGCCTCAGATAAAAGGAAAGCAAATGGAGGATCTAATAATCAACTTCTTGATGTTACTAAAATAAATCTTAAAACTTCAAAATAGTGATGATATCTGTTCTTTCTTACAAGCAGCATCCAAGAGTGAGGCAGGCTGCAACAATTTTCCTTTCTCAGCTTGGAAGTGTAAACGACATCTTTTCATTCAAGAATGAGATGAAGCTGCTCTATATTGGGCACAGCTCAGAAGTCACATTGCATGATAGAAGTAATGTCTACAACAAAATTAATGAGGTAGAGTGGAGTATAGCCCTCTGGCTTGTGAAACATGAGGCTTTATGGTAATTCTTCTATATTTCACAAGGAAAGCATGGAATTCTTTCTTCTTATCAAACTTATTTCTGCTGCCCTTTGCCTATAATACTGGTTTGCTTACTTAAAAGGATAAGCATTATCAACTGTATGCTTTAGATAACCTTAATGATTTTGCTTCATAGCCTGGGCCAATGACTGACTACACAATTAGTGAAAACTGTTCAACATATGCTTAAGATCATTCCAATTTGGAGCAAAATTTAGATATTTATTTAAACGTAAGAATATGTTTCAGTCCTTTGAATAAGTTGCACACAAACCTAGACTTTTAAAATATTCTGAATTAGGATGTTGTCTCGGTTTATCTTTTATCTTTCACAACTATGAAAGCAATATAAAATTGGGCAGAGATCAAGTATGGACAGCAGTCCTCATAGGACTGTTTGCACTAATAAAAGGTATTGCTATTGCTCCAGTTTATCTTCTCTTTTTACCACTCATCTCCCTAGCTAGCTGGCCTGACTGGTAAAAACATTGACTCCATATATTGTCATCTCCAGGTTTTATAACAGTTCCTTACATAAAAAATATTAAATTCCCAAATGATTACAATGCTCCCAAGGAAGACAGGCAGTTTGTATTCATCAATGCAGAGCAATGAGCAGAAACCCGTGTCAATGACCACTTTGTTCATTACATACAAGCTGGCTGAATGTAACAGCCCCTTTACAACAAATGCTATTTGATACCTGTTAGATAATACAGTAAGACATGACAATAGTTAATAAACGGTATTCAGATGCCGTACAAGGGACACTACACACCTGCACTATTGACATGGCCTCCCATAAACCAACATTTTCAGGTTTTTTAAAACATGAAACTGCAGGAAGAATATTATTAACAGTGAAGACAGAAGAATTAGTAAGAATTCACACAGAAATTTCTTCCAAGGTCTACAACAGAGCTTCAGAGCCAGGGCAGGGGCAATTCTGTGGTTCCTTCATGCGTCACATCACCACATTTTGCTGCACTTGGCTTCACATCACATAGGCAAAAGTTGTTTCCCTCTATATTCCACTTGCCCACAACAAGCTTTGCCCAAAGACAGCTTTCAGCAAGAGAGAAAATCCTCATGGTTTCTGGGCACAGGAAAAGAGAACTATTTTCCTCCAGAAATGTCTTGAAAACACCAGATGTTTGAACAGTGGATGTCATAAACAAAAATCCTGTCTACTTGGAGAGGCAATCTGTAGGCAGCTCGTCACAGATGTGTTCTGGATGGCAAGCAGAGGTATTACACTTCATAAAATGTAATTTTTATTTCCTTTCTTAAAAATGTGTCTAACAAGTGTTTTACTGGGTTTCTTAATAGAAAGACCACTTTTTTGCTCTTTCACACCAGTAAATATGATCCTGTCATGCAAGACTCATGAACTAATTTACACTTGAAAATAATGTAACATGAATTGAAAAATATATTGACTATTTCTTACAAGGGAGCCAGTTGGCAGTAACACAACCAATAGAAACTTAAGGATAGCTTCCATCTACTCACACATGCTCTCTGGGAGATTTTTCTGGGGAAGATGTACACATTACTACACAACTGTTTCTGCTTGGTAATGAAAATGGAATAGTGGGGTTCAACAGCCCCTGTGGAAAGATAGGTAGAGAGGTTAAAAAAGAAAAACAAACAAAAACCTTAGAAAATGGTCACTGATTCATCAACAAAACACATGATTTAAATTCATTTTCAGGCTGGAGCAGTACACCAAAAAATACGTAACACATAAAAGCCAAAGTGAGTTAGGTGCTTTTGCAAACAGTGGAATTTGTGTACACCTAGCTTGTGCAAACATAGACAGGAAGGAGGATGGGGTGGTACAGTATAATTCTCCGTGCTTTAACTTTCCCAAAATTCAGCAATTTATTTCATGAGTCTGATGTAGTTCGTTAATGAAAGGACATGGCTTAAATGTCAAATTTAATATAAAATAAGATGTGGTAATATTTCTGGTGCTTTATTTACTTGAAAAATGCATCTATCTTGGGTGCCTCTGTCTGTTTTTTTCTCCTGCTTGGCTGGGGTACTGTCCTTGAAGCTGAAGAGACCAGTGAGCTCTGTAGTCTCATGACCAGTCGGTCTGGAAGATCTGATAGGCAAATAGACCTGGCGTTCAACGTGTATAGATAAGAAATGGTAACAAAAGTAAAGGCCAAACTGTGAGAATAGAGCTCCTGCAAAAAAGTCCTGTTGCAGGCTAACAGTGGTCCCTATTATAAAGTCAATAGTCAGATTTTCCCCCTACAGATGTACTGCCTGCATCAGAAATCCCTGGGCTAGAGAAGGTGGTTGGGTTTACGTTGTAAGTAGTAGCCTTCCTGCAGATGAAATTATTACTGATTTCAGCAGAGATTCCAGGCACATATTCCCTGAGACTTCAGGGAAATACTGTAATATTTCAGATAACATCGTCATGACCGGTTTAGACGCTGAGTTTTTTAAGCCATGAAATACTGATCCTTTGGTTTTCAGTATTAACCATTTTTTCTATATTATCATCAGGAGCAAAATAAATGTATGAGTCACAAAAGAAAAAAAGCATATGAAATCTAAAAAGTTCTGTAAATTTCTCCATATTTTTGTAAAGCAGTTCACAGTATTCTCATTCATTAATGTTAACCAGCACTTTCCATTGTAGGGCTCTCTTTCTAGTTGCTTAACACTGTCTTTAACAACTTGGGCTGAAACTTCCTACACAATTTCTAAGCTTTAGTTTCAGTTGCAGAATAGCTACAATCATTTTTCTGAGTAGACAATAACAGAAGAAATGTCTTACCCATGCTGAAAAAAAAAAAAATCACAAAAGAGACAAAAAAAACCCCCAATCTGCAACAGTGTGCTCAAAGACTGATTTATAAACATAGTGCAAAAAGAGCTGAATTCAAGTTCCCCAGGCGATCACCACTTTGGTATTTTCTAATCCAGTTTCCCATTTACGTTTCCCTTAATGCTACTATGAGACTGTAAAGTGCAAAGTACATACACAGCATTTAGCAGAGGGTATTTCTTCTTAGAGGTTTCTTGAAGCAATAGTTTATTTGTAAGTGACTGGAGGTTTGGGGGCTTGGTTAACTCACTACTGGAGGCCTATATCTGGATTTGAAGTCTTAACAGACTTCTAGTGCACAGTAAATCCACATGCAAAGTCAAATTTGAAATTCAGAGTTATGCTTTGGCCTGGGAAGGCAATGAGTACGGTGTCTTGGGAAGGCTATATCATCAACAGCTTCAGCTAGCGTAAAGGCAACTCCAGCAGGCTTTTTTTCTGAGAGGCATTTGTTCCTGCAGCAGTGTTGAAGGGGGTGGAAGAAATTCCCATTGCTGTTTCTTGTTCATTACCTCTAAGGATGCAAGAAATAGCACAGGTTATCTCATGCAACCGCAAGCCGTGGAAATTACCTTAACATTTCTGTAGAATATTGAAAAAAAAAGGTGAGCTTTGCAAAGCCGGGGAAAAAAAGAATCTATTATTTGCAGTTATTTGAGTTTGACTTGACCTCAGAAAAAAAGACACGTGAGAAAGATTCAGGTCTTTGCTCTTGAGGAGTATGAGGAACTTCTCAGTCCTGTGTTGCTTGCAAGATTTGATTGAAGGCAATTCAGAGCAGCTGACATTTAGGACTACAGAAACCTTCAACCTGAATCTTTAGGTAAGCCAGGCTCTTGAAGCTGATCTACGAAACAGTGTGCTTTTGGTCACACTGTTTGAATCAAATGGGTTTTATTTACTGGCTGGAGAGCTTAACTTCGGAAAGCATTCAGTGTCATGTGGTCAGGTGAATTGTTCACATGAAAGGGGGAAAAAGGATCCTGATTTTTAACTCCACCACGCTCTTGCCCCCAAAGAAAGATGCCGTGGGATTCAGCTTCCTAAATTGGAGGCACCACGGAAGTGGCTGGCCATGGAGCAGCACCACCGTTTGGTAGCACAGGTGCTGTTTATAGTGAGACGGCACTGGCAGCTCCTTGACGTGCTCCTCATACTATAAGTCTGTGCATGTGCACTGGGCTGCCTTTATAACTGAAGCAAGACACTAAATCTGTCATTGTCTGTCTCTGACTTGACTCCAACTGCTGTCTGCTGGCAAGTGCTGACATCCAATGCCTGAATGGGGTCTCTGTGAAGTGGGCACTTGCTATGGTCTGCTCCACCCATCTCATGTTTCGGGACTGATGAGATCTGGAACAGACTTTCAGGAGCTATCAGCATTAGATGAGATGATGAGTCTCATCAAGCACAGCTGGGAAATCTCCGTTTTAGGATCCATATAAGAATTATCAATCAACAACTGTTCAGATTATCCCAAATACAGTTTGCTTGCTCTCCCTCACAGAAAAATATACATATTTCCCACTGCCTCCAGGGGTTTCCTAAAATATATACAAAGAGGAGAAAACCTTTCACAATGGGCTCATTGTGACTGATGTGCTACTGAAGTGTAGCAGATTGAAACTGCATGGCGTGTTGTGCCATAATGTCTGTATCTGGATTATTCCCTTTTTCAGCAGCTATCAAGTATGGTTTTATCTTTCTTTTTTAAAGTAGTTTTTGCTGAGTGAAAGTAATACAGTCCCTCTGAGGCTTCTGAGGCTTATAAAAAAGGTACTTCATTTTTTCATTTGCGTACACACACTTGGAGTTCCTACAGTTTGTGCTCAATCAGTAAAACCGAGTGGAAATAAAAATGAAAAACGAAAGATGTAAAGCTCACAGATTTATTTTTGTCCTGAGAACCTTCAGGAAGGAAAACTTTTCAGCCTCTAATCTTAATGATACAGCAGTCAGAAGGAGTGATTATCTCTGTGAGCTTTACACATTAATTAAGCTATATTGTATATTCTTTGTTGAACTAGTGCTTGTTACTACCACCTCTGTGAATCTCCCCTTCAAAAAAATAAGGAGTGTAGTTGCAAGAGAATGCTTGATTTAAACAAGGTAATGAGAAGAGTCAGCAGTCTCTGGGAATAGCTGGTTTTATAGTCTTTTAAGAGCAGAATCTTTTACAGCCGAGTCCTGATCTATGTGTTTATAAAATAAGTATTTTGAAAGAAAGGATTTCTTTTAGAGGATTCTGTGTGGGCATCCTGAATACTCAAGTATGGCCACAGACTCATGGTATAGCAGTTATAGATACACAATAAAACACAGTTCAGCATGTTAGCATTTATTTTTAGGTTGTCAAATACTTTGCAAACAGCAACCAGCACATCTTTGAAACAACCCAGTATAGTGAGGTGACTGATGCTGAATTTCTCCTTTTATCGAAATAACAAGGTCAAAATGTTCTATTTCATGTGGATGCTCAATATAAGACAACTGAAACCATATTTCAGAAAGTACTTAGTGTTCTATAAGCTTCATGCTGAAAGCACAGCTCAGAGGTCCTCCTGCAATTTAGAGGTCTCTGTCAAGTACAGGGAACAGGTGCCAATTGTCTGTGAAAAATCTAATCTAGGTCCTCATGGCAAAGAATGAAATAGTCAAATCTCTACTGCACTGCTTCTTGCGGGAGGCTCCTTTCCTCTCCCTGAGATTACCTCATTGTCTCTACAGCCTGTCCTGCAGCAGGAGACACAGCTCTTTGTATGACATTAATTTTTCAGCTACTTACCCTCTGTCCATGTCCATTTTCTTAACAAAAGCAGCCACTTAAAGTTCCACCCACAGCTCACAATTTTTCAGCTTTTTATCTTCTGATGTGATCTGAACAACAGTGCAGTCTAAACATCTGCTCCTCATGTCACATGCCAGTGCTCACTGCTATGCATCCTGACAGCCTGATTCTAACCCAGGTATTTATTGAAGTATCAAAAGCACACATCTCAGGAAAGCATCACCACAACAGACACATATCTGTAACTGCAGCAATGGCTAATGTTGTCCATGACTCCCCTCACCCTTCTGCTACAAGCAGCCTTCCCCCTCATACCATGGTACCACTCAGCTCCACAGTGTAGCCTGCCTACCTCCCTAACCTGGAGCCTTCAGAAAAACTGAGTTTCTATTTAGCCTTTTATCCTGACCTTTTCATATTCGCTACCACATATTATCAGTAAGAGGACAGCAATCTTAAACTGATTTTTCTCAAAATTCTAAAAGAGTATTTGGGTTGAACTAGAAGCAGTGGAATCACCTCACACTTCCTTAGTATAACTAGTTTTCACAGACAAAGAGGAAAATAAGAACATTGATACTAGACATTACAAGAAAGACCAGATAAAAAAGAAGGGGTATATTTTATTGTTCTCACATTCAACATAGCATTTTCCATCTGAACACCTTAAAACAGAGGACACACCCTGTATGCACTATCCTGCTTTAAGTTACTGCAGGAAAACAGGGCATCTGATAGAAGAAGCATCCAGAATATCAGCAAGCAATGAGCCACTTCAGTGAGTCACAGCTCTGCAATACCCAAAGTTATAACTACAGTTGCAATCAGCTCTTGGCTTGATAGCATTTAGAAGACGCATTCACTATTCCTACAGGATTTTCTTCTGTAAGTGGCATCTGCTGCACCTGCTGCCATTTTCCATAATTATTTGCCCTTATTGTTGTGATATGAAAGGACACTTCAGTGGTAGTAAATTAGGAATGCTCGCTGTTTCTATGGGAGCTTGTAACAAGGGCTTTTTATTTGGGACAATTGTTTTCTTTTTAGCTTACAGCTCTGATGGGAGTTCTTTCAGCTTCCTCAGGGATAGGTGTTTCATTTTATATATGCCTAAAGCTGTCTTTACTACTGGGAAATATGCTTCCAACATGAACAATCTTATTGGGTCTGGAACAATGACAAATCAATCATTTCACAGATTGGAAATGGATGCTGAAAGCAGAGCAGTGTAAAATTATTATTTCCAAGATACAGCAGATAAAACTAGCCTCCAATTTATTTAGCAAGTCTTTGCATCCCGTGAACCATATTTTGAGTTCAAGCTTCCCTAGGGTTAATGGAGCAATATCTTCATTTTGATCAAAGGAGACATAAAATTATTTCTTCTCCCAGTGTTCCTCCAAGAATGTACGCTTCCTTTCTCCCTCATTTGAAATAAGTTGCCAGCTGCATTCTAGGACAATTAGCGATTTATTAATAAAAACATTGCCTTGTGACTTTTGTAACGAGTAATACATTGCACAGTGACACAGACAATAGATATAAGATCAGTAGTACCCACTCAACATCTGTGTAGTAACTGTGTCCAAGATAAAAAAATGGATTCTCAGATGGGGTCAGTTTATGGCTGGTACAAAAGAAATGCCTGGAAAACACTTTAAATACGAAAGCCTGTGATACAAATCAGTTACCAGACAGTAAGAAATGTGCTTTCTGAATTCTATGGTGTTCAGAGCTCTTTGCAAACTACTTCTGCTTTTCTCATTCCTGATGAATCTGTGATTATACCACTAGAATTCAATTTAGAGAAAGAATGATGCATACCTACTTTCTCTCTGGTACCTTATTCACAATGAATCTAACTCTTCTACCACTCACCTACAGAATTCCAAGATTTCCTCAGGAAGTCCTACACAAATGTAATAAAATTACAAAAGTAGAATTACCAAAATACTAGCCAGTGTGAAGCCCTGCCCGCATTACCTAGGTCATTTGCTTTCCCGTTGTTCAAATCTCATTGCCATATTTTGTTTTCTACCATTTTAATTACACCAGCCCACATTTCAGACATTCTGAAGAGTAGCTACCAAGCCAAATGCTGACATACTGAAAACCATGAATAAGCTTATAGTACTGCCAATGTCACTCAATACACTTGCAAAATTGCTGCTAACTTGCCAAGCAAGCAAGCAAAAAATCAGCATCCCAATGGCTGCAGTTAAAATGGTAACATGGGCCCCCTACTATCTCCTGTGTATTTCTCAACATACGCTTCCTATAGCTTACAAAAACAATTATTGTCATCCTTGAAGCAATTTTGAAAAGGTATTTGCAAAACAGTAGGACTGCAAGAAAAAAAACTGTTTATTGTTAACATGAAATTTGCATTAGCTGATTACCTATGTTTATCACTTTAAGACCCTCTGAATCTTGAATTTCTGATGATATAAAATTTACAGAATTATTTCATTATTTTCTCTTGCCTACCATTAGTAGTATTGAATAGTTGGCATAGGAATAAATTAGATCATTCAGGAAAGTTACAACTGCTTTTCCTTATGTTTTAAGATAATAAAGACAATAAATGCTAATCTGCACCAAAATCTTGTTTAGCATTTGACCATTTTAGTCAAAGCAGGAAAGTAATTTCCTTTACTCTGTTTTCAATAGGGAATGAGATGGTGATTTTGAAAGCTTTGCTTTTACTGAAATCAATGGGCAGCATCTTCAGTGTTTATCCATTGTTGATTAAGTTAATGCTGGCTAAAGGATAAGTAACCACTATAGAATTTTTGTGTGTTTATACTGTTTTACTTCAAGCGGAATAGGAAAAAGAAATTGCCAAAATACCTTTAACACTTATTATGTGCAAGACATTAAAGTGCAATCGAGCAGAAGGAATTGACAGCAGTGCTCAGAGGTGAATACGTACATTTTATAGCATGTCTCCCAGACAGACTAGCTCATAACCTCTGTGCTCCTGACTTCAGAGAAGTAGGTAACAATGAAATATGACTAAATTTCATGAAAATCCCAAGAATCTATCGCAAAAAGTTCTTCTCATTTTTTAAATATTGATAAAGTGTTGTCTATCATCCCTGTGGGAACAGACAAGAGCTAATAGCATAAGTTGTTCCCTCTGTTTCATATGTTGATGTAGATAAAGAACATTTCAACATACATTTCACTCCCTTTATATGACAGACTGTTACTTTTAACACTGCTGATCTTGTATGGAGTCTAATAATTAGGAATATTAAGGTGTAAACTGTGTCTGACTAAAGCATATTTTCTAAACAGTCTTTTAATCTTAAGCCAAAATCAGCAGGACAGGGTTCACCGGAAAAAAACTACCACTTCTTTTGAAAGCTTGCTGCAACAACTTGTCATCCTCCACCAAGGACAGAAATTCCACTTACATCCTACCTGAATTTGTCTGATTTTATGTTTCAGACATCAGTTCTTCCTTTTGGTCCAACTCAGCCGGGTTGAGTATTCTGCCTCTACCTCTCAGGAAGATGTTGTTCTTTCTTATTTAATTACTTTCATTGATGAATTTAGTGTATTGAGCTAAACAACTCTCATATCAACACAGTTTACATTACAAGCTTCACATTCTGGTGGATCTTTGTTTGATTATTCTTTATCATAATTCTTTTTTCAAAACTCAACTACAGAACTGTGTACAACACCCACTGTTCTGCAACCAGATGTACACTTTCTCCTACTCGCTAGCAATGTTTATTCATTCTGGAAAAGCCTCTACAGCAGTTTTAGGCATGGAATCATGCAGCAATAGTTTCTTTCTAGTTTTTGTTGTCTGTAACATCCAGATTTTTTCAGAAAAGCAAGTTCAGTTTGATTTTTTTCACTCCTTTTTCGCTTTGGAATACTGAAATGATATGCATTAAAATAAAATATATTTAAATAATACAAGGCAGGGTCATTGAATCCAGTTCTTACCCTTATTTACTCCTCTTATAGTTGTTATAATAATATAGTCAGCCATTTTTAACAACCATAACTTTAACATTTATTTAACATTTAACATTTATTCCCAGGTATTAAAATCCCACTCAATGCCTCCATCAATCTAGTATATTAACTGTGAAATCCACTGGAAATAGCACTATCCAAGACAATTTTCTTTGAGACATCTGTTGTCCAGCTTTGAGTTTATTCAACATGCACTTCATTTACTGTTATCATTTTATTGTCCTTTTAAAATTAGAATATTGTTGGATGAATGCTACTCAAATATTTGTTATGTAGTTACCTTGAGTAACAAAAGTTGTAACCTGATTGAACAAGGCCTATTTTCTACAGAAAATAGTGAGACTTGCTGCAATACTGTTTTGTTTAATCAAATCCAATATCAGACTTTTCTGTTACAGTGCCTAAGGCCAAATTCAATTTAACAAGTTACCCATGCTATGCTTGTCTACTTCAAATAGCTCTCTGAAGTGTTATAATCTTCTACATTTATTAAATATTAATGCTAGCAACAACAACATCTTACCCGGTGGTATTAAACTGTGTACAAATTGTCCAGGCCTCCTGTCTAAAGTGTTTATCTTCAAACATTGTTAATTATTATTCTCCTGAGTGGATAAGAAGGCAATATGTCATCCTCAGGTGATACTGGCACATAGTCCAATTTATTTTCAGATACAGAAAAGAAATGGTTATGAAAACGTGTCTCTTCCCTGTAATATTTTACCACCTCCATCTATAAATGGACTTTGCCATTCTTTGTCTCCTATATACATGAAAATTTAAATACTTTGCCTCTTTTGTCCTTCTCAGAACAATGATTCTGACTTCATCTAAGAGTGTTTCATACATCTCTGTTTTACAGTAATTCATATTTACCCCTTTATTTACATATTGCTTTTATTGTTTCAATTGAAAACTTTATTTCTCCACTGAAACAGGTCTTAATTAAAATTGTCCTCTTTCTGAACCACACTGGTGCAGACTTTTCATTTCCCCATAAACTGTAAAATCCAAACTTTTATTAATATTTTTTCATCTTTATTTGATCATCTTTTATTTTTCCATCATCCATTTTTACTTATAGTTGTCCTTACTTTTGCTAATTTAGGCTTTTTATAGCTTCAAATAAATACATGACTGCTCGGTGTCTTCCCATTTCCTTATATTAAAAGCAAACAGATTATAACCACAGATTTGTAAGATGCCAACCAATCTCCTATCCAGTTGTAATCTTACTTTAATCCATCAATTTAAGTCTTTAAATGTAATAAACATACTTATGTAATATTATTAGAGAAAGCAAATCATCATTGGTAACTATTACAGACTTCAATGACCTTATGCCATCACTGCTAGT
The DNA here is from genome assembly GCF_017976375.1 of Cuculus canorus. NCBI lineage: Eukaryota > Metazoa > Chordata > Aves > Cuculiformes > Cuculidae > Cuculus > Cuculus canorus. The sequence continues at coordinate 62,109,532 of NC_071441.1, forward strand.
ATTTCTCTTCCAAATTGAAGTTCTGCAGTAACAAAGGGTGTCATTTTCCAGTATACAAAACAGTGTTCAAATAGTTAGTTCCCCTGGCCTTTGTTCTGATTCAAGAGTTGTTAAATATCTTCAGCATTCCAGAATTTAGACTTGAATAGTCAATCATAACATTCAACCATAGCTCCAGATTACATGAGGTCTGACCCAAAAAACCTGAGACTAACCTTGAGTTTGGGAACCAAGAGTGGGAGAGGAGAGACAAAGAGATAATTATAGAACATGTTGTAACTTGTAACAGTGTAACAAGGCTCAACTCAATCACTTCACTGAGGATGAGTAGATGTGTTTTCATATACAGACATTTACTTACCTTTGGTCAGTTAATGTCGATGTGCAAGAGCAAACACTCTTAGCCATAAGTCTCATATTTTTAGTAGTTAATTATTACTTGAAATTAAGATATGGCATTTCACTGTAACATCACACTGCCTTGACCATATCTCTAAACAACCACAAATGTTCTACGTAGAACATAGCAAATGAACTTGTCTGGCTTGTAATGTTTCAGTACTGAAAAATGCTTCCAATCAGCTATTAGAAATACCTGTATCAAAACCAATTTCTTATCAGTTGGATTTACAGCTTCCTTTTGCTTGCTGTTAATATTTATTGTAGTCTTATTTGCATTTTCACTATTCATAGTTGTCCATTATTTACAGTTAGTCAAAATAGATTAAAAAATAACGGACAGGGTTTTTTTCAACTAATTGATTTTTTTTTTTTCATTTAACTCATTGGTTTGTCTTCTAGTCTTAGTCAAACTTGCCTCCCTCGCACCCTTCCTTCCAGCTGGGCCATCAAAAATGCTCCAGGAATTCTCCAGATACAAACCCCTCCTCTGTCTATAAGATGCAGACCAAAATCTCAAATCTTCAAAGATATTTGATAGATTGCTGGATGAGAAGCTCAACATGAGCTCGCAACATGCCTTTGCAGGGAGTGTGATGTCCAGAGTCTAGCAACTTTCATCTGGACAGATAGCAGAGTTGCAGGAATGGTGACTCTGATGCCAGTGAAGTTCCGCTTACTTAAAATGTACTAGATCAGACAATTTGCCTCTTTTTCTTTAATATGCTCCTTTACTTTGGGATATGATTTAGTAGTGGACAGGTATAGTTGGACTCGATGATCTCAAAAGTCTTTTCCAATCTAGGGATTCTGTGATTCTGCTTAGATAAGTGCATTGTTATCCTGAACTGATCCTCAGTTTCCCAAATACATGACACTTAAAGTATGATCTGAAAACCAAAAAAAAACCAAAAATATTAACATCTCTGATGCTTATAAATAAAAATACAGAAAAGAATACATCGTGTTCCCAATATTTTAAGATTTCTATAAAACATCTGGGAACCACATATCTATACCTACTCACCTGCTAGATGCCGAAACCAGACATTTTCTAAATGGAGAACAGAGTAAACATCTTTCTACCTTTCAAGGTGAATTCTGGGTTTTCTCTTATTTTTCTTGTTTTCAAATTATTCCTTTCTTAATCTATTTCTCTTTCACTCCATAAGAAAGATTCAAATCTCATCATTCATTTGACTGAGAGAACATGTCCTCAAGAGATATGAACACATGAAATAAAATCCTGAGTACTTGCTCTTTTTTGCCAAAGCCTGGGATCTTTCTCACATGTGCAAAGTGGATGTGAAGTACTGTCATTCTCAACCAAACAGAGTGGTCACACAAGTGAAAGCAGAGACAAAATTGCAACCTTTGAATGAAAAAAAGAGAGCCTAGGTATTGCTGGAGCCCTGCAATGGAAAGCAATATTCCTCCCCTCTGGAAGATCTACACCACCGGGACTGAGCTGGTGTCACTGTTGATCAGCGACATTCCTTCTGATGAATTTAGCCTGCCAGCAGTGGTTATGGTCCCCGTCATAAAACACTGGCACACATAAAATAAAGTTCACTGCAGCTGTAAGCTTGTATTTCACCCTTCATACCTTTATCATTGCTTTTTTTTTCTCCCTGTCTTTTCTCACTTCTTACTTACATCCCAGCAATCTCCAAACAAATGAGAGGAGTTTGTTTCTGCTTAGCAGACTCCCTCTTCCTCCATGACACAATCGAATTTAAGGCAGGAAACATTTTCATCAGGCTTTTGAAGTAACAGATTTGAAAGTGAACACACTTAAAAGAGCATTTCTCTAATAAGTTTAAAAAGTAGGCCATAGGTGAAATAAAATGCTCTAAAATAAATAAATAAAAAAAAGAGTAGACCATAGGTGAAATAAAAACTTTAAAAAGATCTTTCTTCTTAGGATGTGATGTCATGTATCCATGTCTCTGGTACCCTAATACACATACACCATGATCAAGACATTTGCCTTGCATAAGGTTAGAAACAGGTAATTTGTGTGTTTCTTTGTGCAAAAAGAGTCTCGCATACTTCATAGACCTCAATATGACAACAGCTGCTCTGTTTTTTTTAGAGGAACTGATGGGCTATTAGCCAGAGAATATGAGAGCCTGTAGGTTCTTATAGTTTACTTTGTAAGTGTGACCTATGAGTTTTTAGTTTTATGTGTGTACATCCATCTCTCACATATCAACTTCAATTCTGAAATAGTTTTCCTTTGTGTATACTTAGATAATGAATTCTTCCTGTTGCAAAGTGACCTCCAGAGTCTGAGAACTAGTTTCATTTCAATTTGTGTCAACGAAATACTTGACAAATTGCTCTATTTAGAGTCACATATATCCTGGATTTCAGTGCTGAGTATTGCTACCCTTCTGACAAAGATAAATCAGGCTGTAAGGTTTGCCCTGTATCTTCATGTCATGACTGCAATTACAGATAGGAGCCCAAAGTGCAGACTCTGAACAAAGCAGGATGCATCACAGTGACACACTATTTACTTTCATTACAAGCATCATACAACTTGAAGATTTTAGAAAAAGCTTTAAACAAAGCATGAGATCTATTGAAGGAAAACAAAACACACTGATTAGGTAAGTGTATATAGATTTTTTTCTGTAATTTTTCACTTTTTTCTATTTAAGTGAATAGCAGTTAGATGCACTGTCAGCTCAGTTTAGCATTGCGGTTATTGATTTAAGACCCTCATCATGACACACGGAACATTTCTGAAGGGAAGCCATGTCTTGGCTTCTTTTGTGACTCTGCAGGATTGTCCTGGGGGAGCCATAACCCAATCTTCTTCATTGACCAAAAAAGCCCAACAAAATTTGTGTACTGTTGATCTGAAGGGAAAGCCTTCATCATACAAATAATGAAATCATGTGCTTATGACTTGCTCTTCCATATGCTGCACTGATACAAGCCAATGTTTCTTGGAGCAGCTGCCACTTGTTCTTTCTCTCCTTGTTCTCAAATTATTTGAGCTTCACCTGTTCCTTTCTCAAATTAGCCCAAAACTGTTTTTCATTTCTAGGTTTATGCCAACAGTAGCAACTGTACCAACTGGTACCTATGCCTGAGATCAGGGAGCCATTCACTTCTGAAACAATGTGTTCTTAATTTCTTTGAACAGAATAAAAAGCTTACAAAATTAGTCCAAGTATTAAAAACAAAAAAGGAAAATTATTCCTGAACAATATACATGCAGTGTACAAACGGATAGTACCTTGTATCGCAGGAAAAACTATGTAATGTCAGCTCAAGAAAGTGAGTGATCAACCAAAACCACAGAAAACTGTCTCTGTTAAATAGCCTGTCGTTACATTAATTAGAAATGGTCTGACTCCAAAATCCTCAGTGAGACAGTAACAAAGTTGTTACAGTTTTCTAGTCCACATACTAACCTAAATTGAAATAATTCACTGAAGATCTTTTCCAATTGTTTTTATCATGTTAAGCTCTTACTGACTCTAAAATTATTAATAAACTTTACTTTGGCAACATCAACTTACGATTTATAGCAAATCATTATTTGGAATTGCAGTTAAGGTTTATTTTTACAAAGCTCTCTTATGCAGTAAAAGGAAGAATGCAGAAATATGCATTGGTTGCATGCTACAAACTGAAACCAAGAAAATAAATATTTTATACATATACTCTCACAATATACATGAAAAGAAAAGCATGCAGAATTTGTAACGTAGCTATACTTAGTCCAGCTACTTTTTTATAATTCTGATTATATTTACCGGTAGAGTACAATTTCTTCTCTTTTCTTTAAATGCCTACTCTTCCTTCTCTAAATCTGTTTTCTCTATAAAATGTTGTTATTCCACATTTCCATAACAATCACCTCCTGATCTGACATTCAGCAATGCAAGATGGTGGTCTCTAAAGCTTTCAATAAAGTTTTCTAATTCAGGTCTCACAAAAGTGGCGGAAAGCCCTCAGTCACCCTCACTTACTGTGTTCAGGGTGGGCTGAACACATCTTGATACTTGGAGTAAATCTTATCGGCTGAAAGTTACAAAAAGAGTTTAATTTCCATCTACCATTTATGATACAGCATAACTAAAAGTTCATCAGCCACAATTCAGATTATCTGTGACTTTAAGACATTTCCTAGAGTAAAATCTCTAATCAGCTCCCACAGATAACTATCAGTAGACAAGAAGAATAAGAAGTCCTCATTTATTCATATCTAAGCTCCATTGTTGTAAGAAGACCTATGAGTAAAATTTTCCATATGCTGCGTTTTAGGGACTGCCTCGTAGCTATTAGTAAAAAAGTATCCCTACAGCCTCTGAAGAACTGAGAGAGATCAGTGGTGAAATCCATGTCTTATTTAAAAGAAAACTTTTCAAAAATGCACAGCAAATCTTCAATATATTCCAATCCACCCTCTATAAGGACATTTTGAAAAATGTGAGTAACATTAAAAGTATTACTGCTGGTATAGCTTTACAGGGAAAAAAAACCACAGCCTCCACACAACCACGTTTTTTGCAAGGACAAGTGTCCTGCCTTCTCACATACAGCCATGGTAAATCAAAGCAGATTTCTATGCAGAAGGGGCTAGAAAGGAAAAGGAAGGAAAACTGAATTTAATGTCATGATTGCTTTAGGTTTTTTACCTGGGGTCTGAATTGAAGTTTTTCTTAAATTATATTGAAGTAAAATTAAGAAAAGGCAAGATGTCATAAGCAGGATCACTAATCAAACACAGACTAGATAATGTGCACCATGTCTCGCTCAATGGGAAGTAATTACTATAACATTAGCTTTGCAGTGTTTAAACAACCATTTCATTATATTTTTTCTACACTGATTAAATTTTCTCAGCATTTATAATGCATCATTACATCTGCTTTGTGCACAGATAATGCACAACATAGCTACTCATTAAAACTTCCTTGCTCTCCTCCATAATTTTTAATAAATCTAATTTGAATGATTTGCATAAAGTTTTAAAATGAATTGTTAGTCCTATATTAACACCATATCTTAGGTGTGAAATGAACATGCTACCACTTACGAAAAGCAGGTTTTTTTAAGTTTCAAGGCCTCGGGGAACTGCATATGCCAGAGATAAATAAAAGTCAGCTATAATCACAGTCCTCTGTATACTATAGCAACCCACAGCCAAGCATCGCTGTAGCATGGCGTGAACATATGACCTTACTGCCAGTCCCCTTGTTGCTATGACATTTTGTCTCATGGGTACAGTAATGGTGGAAAAAAAATCTCAGTCTTCTGGTTCATAATAAATTTAATGAATACGGAGGATATTTCAGAGAACAACTAAGGAAATAAACTGTTTAAATTGTATCAGTAAGTATTCTATATTCTCTCAGGCAAAATGCTACACTGACTATTAATTGAAGTGTTGTACAAGGTGGTTAATCTGAGCTGAATTTTTTGAGTCCAGGAAAAAAACCCTCTTCTTCTTTTTTAAAACTACCAAATGAAAACTTCTAGGTTGTTTCTTTGAATCGTTGTGGAGAAGACGATTTCTTCTAAATCTTGCCCTTGGTTTCACCATTACATGCAAGATTGTATCAAGAGAAAACAGAAATTTTTATTTATTTCTCTTTATCATTTTTTTTCATTATTTTTTCTTTCTTTTATCATTTTTTTTTTCTTATATGTCTTACTTTGTATGAATGAACATTATATCTTCTGTTTGAACAATAAAATTTGCTGCCAGAGATGACAGATCTGGAAGTCCTGAGGCGTCAGACTCCAAAGTGCACAATTATTGATTATCAGGAATTTGAAGCTCCATTCCCACTCACAAAGCATTGTAAAGTTTGGGAGGAACTTTGTGACCAGGATGTAAGTACTCTTCTATCTGTCTTAAGAACAAAATATCCATCTTCGTTCATCTATCCACAAGGAAGTAATAAAGCTTGACAAACCAGAAGGCTCAATCAAAGCCAAGTTCTGCTTGACTGACATTGATGTAAATCTAAAGGAACTTCTCTTTTGAGAGGGTTAAGCCAGTAGTATCCAAGATGAGGGTTTGCCCTGACAGAGTAGTATTTCTATTACTTCAGTCAGACTCACTGCAAAAATGGGGTGCTGAGGAAGATTTCCTTTCTAATAACTGCTCTTTAATTCTTTTACTTCTGCAGTGATCCAAAATTTGGCCTGTATGGAGGATCCAGGGAACTACAGGCCTGTCAGCTTGACCTTGTTGCTGAGAAAGGTGGGGGAGCAGATCGTGACTGCCATCATGCAGCACTCACAGAATGAAAAGGTGATAGGGCACAGTCTATATGGAACTCCTTCTGTGACCAGATGACCCAACTAGTGGATGAGGGAATGCCTATGGATGTTGCCTACCTAGACTTTAATGAAGCCTTTGACAAAATTTCATACAGCATTCTCCTGGAAAAACTGGCTGCTAATAGATTGAATGAGTATTCTCTTCACTGGGTAAAAAAATGGCTGAATTGCTGGGTCCAAGAGTCGTGGTGAATGGAGTTAAATCAAGTTAGTGGCCAGTCCCCAGGGCTCAGGACTCAGGGACAGTTCTTTTTAATATCTTTATCAACAACTTGGATGAGGGGATGGAGTGGTGCTTCAGTCAGTTTGCAGATGACACCAAGTTGTGTAGCTGTGTTGATCTGCTTGAGGGCAGAAGGCTCTGGAGAGGCACCTGGATAGGCTGGATAGAGGGACCAAGGCCAGCTGTATGGGCTTCAACAAGGCTCAGTGTCGGGACCTGCACCTGGATCACAACAACTCCATCAACGCTACAGGCTTGGGGATGAATGGCTGGAAAGCTGCCTTGTGCAAAAGGACCTGGAGGTGTTGGTCGATAACCAGCTGAGTATGAGCCAGCAGTGTGCCCAGGTGACCAAGGTCAACAGTATCCTGGCTTGTATAGTGTGGCCAGCAGGAAGAGGGGGATAATCATGGCCCTGTACTCAGCACTGGGGAGGGATCACCTTGAATCCTGTCTTCAGTTTTGGGCCGCTCAATCCAAGAAGGACATTGAGGGGCTGGAGTATGTCCAGAGAGGGGCAACAACGTTGGTGAAGGATCCAGAGATCAACCATAATGTGGAAGAGCCGAGGAAACTGGGATTGTTCAGCCTGGACAAAAGAAGGTTGAAGGGAGACCTTATCGCTCTTTACAACTATCTGAAAGGAGGTTGTAGCAAGGTGGGTGCTGATGTCTTCTCCAGAGTAAAAAGTGATAGGATGAAAGGAAATGGTTACAAGTTCTGGCAGGGGAGGTTTAGACCAGATATTAGGAAAAATTACTTCACCAGAAAGATTGTGAAGTATCAGAACAGGCTACCCAGGAAGGTGGTTGAGTCACCATTCCTCCGGATATTTAAAGGACATGTAGATTTGGTGCTTAGGGACATTAGTTAAGGGGTAGAGTTGGCAGTACTAGGTTAAGAGTAAGACTCAATGATCTTAAGGGTCTTTTCCAACCTAAACAGTTCTGTGATTCTATGAAAATTATCACATTGTTACTGTCACATACTTCCAAAACTGTTTGAGTCAGCATATTGTATTACCCCAGACAGAATGTGAATAGTGGATTATATTGTAAGTGTAGCTGTGCAAACAGGTGGTAGCTCTCAAGGGTTAATCTTATTCTACAAAACCGAGGTGAGAAAGTGATGAAGTTATTTTTGTATCTTATTTAAAAGATGACTGTGTGCAAATGAATCATGACTAGTAATGAACTTTTGCACTGGGCAATATTTTATTTCTTCTCTAAAAGCATGCTGGTTTCTCTTTTAAAAGAAAACCCTCACAGTGTACTTTCCTTCTGTGTGCAAGCTGATCTATGCTAGACTCATTTGTGCTTGCTTGATAGACATTTCACCATAGGAAATGAAAAGTTATCTTTCTACTCTTGCTATCAATATTTTCTCTTCAGAAAAATGAAAGATCTCTCTGTGGAGCAAATTATAACTTGTCCTCTGCTCAAAGAAAATGTGTCTGGATGGAAATTATTCTTTGATAGGAATTAAACAACACCATTTTAATAAATGTAAGTGATCTATAGTAACTAGATTGCAATAAAAGTTTTACTCTAGACATGAAAGCCTAGCATCAGTCTCAGCCTTATGGGCATGCTGCCAATAATTGCTCCTTGGCGATCTCTGTCTCAGGAAAGATCACTTCTCTGTCCTCACTTATTTCTGTAGACAGAAGTTCTTGAAGTCCTGCTGTATTTATACACAACAATACTATTTCAAAAGAAAGCACTGGCCTGTGATCAAAGAGAATAAATACTCCCTTTTCCTTCTTCTCCCTCAGAGAGGCCACATTATTTGAAGTTTTCCAAGTAAGCCAAATACAAACGAAAAAGAATCAAAAGATTGTAAAGGAACCGCCTTTCAATAGCTTGACATGAGAAAAGAATTGGAAAAGATAAGAAAAACACCAGAGAACAACATCTGTCTTAAAACTCAGAACCACTCTATAGTGCAATAATGAAATAAACTTTTCATATCCTTTCACTAGACACAATTAGAAGTTTCTGTACAATTAGAAGCCACCTTCGGAAATCTGTACTCCTCTCTGTCTTCAGCTGCCAGAAATCCTCAGGCAGAAAGCAAGAATCTTAACGGCCAAGGAAACCACAGGACTTTCATCCTGCAGAACGTGAGACCAGGTCCTTTAGAGGTGAACAGCACAACTCTCCAGGCAATATTACCCTCTCTTTGTAAACAGAAATCAGTGCCCCACAGCCCATTTAAACTTTCCAGTAAACTTATTATATATTTTTCACTTTATTTTCACTTTATTTTCTGTTAAAACCCTTTTGTTTGACTTTAAACATAGAAAACCTATCCATCTTATCAAAAAGATTAACAGCTGTTTTGTTGTGCAGATTGACCCATTCTTCAGACCCATTCTTCTTCTAATAGACATCACTTCTCCTTTTCCCACTTACTGTCCTCAAGGTTTTCCTCTTGCATAATAGTTTTTGACATTATTTTGTCTTCTGTCACATAGATAGGCCAAGGAGATTAAACCAAATGTCCAAGAACATGGACTTCACTTAACTGAGCAGAAGCTGCATGGGTTTGGTACATCAGTGCGCAGATCTTATCAAATAGTTCAGGCTGTGGTTGTAAAAATGTGCAATGTTTGCTCCTACGGAAAGATATCTTTCATCACTCCAAACATCTTCATTCCTTTGAAAATAAAAGAAGAGTTAATGGTAATTGCTACTTGGCACATTCAGGCTAACTTGCGCAAGAAGAAAGGGCAGTTGCAAGGGACCGGCGGCAGGGGACCAACACAAGGAGTCCTCAGTGTGTGTGTGAAGTAGCATCTACTGCTGTTCCTGTTTTTCCCAGACTCTGGAAGCAGCAAGGGTCTCCCCAGGTGCTGAAGTCCCATCTCTGCTTCCTCCCTCAGCAGCTGTAGCCCAACAAGTTGTGACCCCTTCAAAGTTTTGGGCAGTAAAATTCAACTCTGATTCAATTTCTATAAAATTAATCTCTGACTCAAGCTTAAACAAGGATACTGAAAACTTTATAAAACAAAAACTTAGGCCAGCCAACAAGTCAAGTGTGACTGCAAACAGTCCACTGGTCACTTGGCAGGAATAATGCAGCATTGTGAAGAGATGTAGCAAGCACAGGCCAGATTAAGCTCCCTCACTTAGGGGAATCAGCAGGTGGCATTCTACAAAGACCTCATCTCTACTTGCAGGCTGCTCTTTGGAGTTAGGCTAGAAAATAATATTAAAAAATTTTATATATAATATATATATGAATGTTATACTATTGTTCTATTCTGTTAAAGGGAACAGAAATAAAAATAGAATTTGGGGCAGAGACAGCGGCACATTCTGGCAGCAAGCATACTCATTTCTTTCTGAAAGATAATACTATGCGTCAAGATCTATCCCACAAAAGGTTTCATATGCTGTTGTTCAACTTGCTCACATTCAAGCTGAAAAGATCAGAAATTGTTTTCTAGTGGACTCAGAGCCAGAAATCATTCTTTCTATCCAGGTTGCTGTAAGAATGAAAAAGATTAGCAAGGATAACAAGGCAATAAAAAAATTTTGGTGTAACAAGGACACTTGGAAAGAGATGTGAGTAGAAGCAGTGTTCACAATACAAATGCGACACAGCCTACCAAACAACTTCAGCAGACTGACAGGAAAAAATAATTTCGTATAATAAGCTGCATTCCTAATAATTCCCCCAACTTGATCTCAGGAAATGCAGCAAACAAAACATTGATCTGATACACTCCTCTGATACCCCATTTTAAATATTATCACTTCTAAAGCAAGCCCTTGTGAAAATTTTCAAACTAGTGTCAGGTACCGCTACTAAAAAGTAAGGCTACCCATAGCACAGAGCTTATATCATGATCAACAAATTATTCCACCAGTTGGTCCTTCTGTGTCCAGATTCTCTCAAATTCCTGTATGAGAAGGCAATATTCACTGGCTTGTGATAAGTTTTACTGTCTGTGTACGGAGCTTAGGTGTAGAAACCTGCAGGCAACCTGCAGCACACACTGACTAAGCGCGTGGCACTGAATGTCACTCTTTCAGAACTCACAAAGTGACATCCTCAGTGTTACCACAGTACAAATACTGAGTAACTACAGGGAGACACAAAATTTAGAATTTTATGCCACAGCTTTTACACCACAGACTTTGGCCCAGACCCTTCATATCTGTTTGATTTCATTTCCTTTGTGAGAGAAGGATAGCTGTTTCTACACATGTAAATGGAAATCATTCTCCCAGTATCAGTGTCTGGGGAATTGCAGACCTTGCTCATATAGTATTTCTGAAGTACACTGTGCAGGCCAAAGTTCCTTTATTTTAAATAAAGATACTAGCAAGCAGCCAGAGATATCTAGTAGTACACCCTGATGTATATGGAAACTGATTGGATGTTGCCTTAGATCGTAGGGGCTGGTGCTGGAAAAAAAACTTTTCCAAATAGAAAGTCACTCGACTGCTCAATTAAATCAAGCTCTATCACCTCATCCCTGAAGCTGGACTGGAGCTCCCCTGGAACAGACCAGAAAGTCAGCACTGAAAGCCATTCATTTTCTTAAGCTCCTCAAAATATCTGGATAAAATCACTGAACCCTTTATGCCATGGCACCTCTTTCTAACAAAAGAACAGTATGTAATCTTATCTGCCTATCAGAAGCATGCAGTGTCCACATCTATAACTATCTCAAACTCAGTTGATATTCCTTACTTTTCCTATCCATTGTACTGTCTTAAAAAATATAGAGCACAAATTTTATTTGGTAACATTAAAAGGACTAAAACTCAGAAGAAGGAAAAAAACATTTCAACAAAATATATTACCTCCAATGGCCATAGAGATACTAGACATATTAGGTTATGACAGACTAACTTGATTACTTCTGTTTATCCCATTTTTGGTTTCATCCATTTCTACTGATGTCCATGGCATACACCTTTGTTTGAAGCTTTAGGGCATGAAGAAGTCATGAGGTCTTCTAACCAGAACGCTTTCCACAGTTAGGCTATTTCTCTTCAGCGAAACATGTCAGAATTTACATGCATTTTCCTTCCCTCTTCCTGAGTATCATGGGAAAAGAAAAAAAGCTAGTTGAAAATCTACATCTAATCACTCTGACAGCTGCTTGCAGAGAAGTTTTCCCATTTACCATGGACTACATTTTTTTTCAGGTTAGTGAACAAGTGTAATGTTACTTTGCACATTCCTTAAAGCAATCTCTCTGTTTTAAAGGAATTGAAACACTATAATATATAAGAACAAAATGAAAACTTAAACTTGTAAAGAACTAATAACATTGTTTGCAAATACATAAATTCAATACTGAAGTTTATCCAAGTGGTTTATTTTGTTTGCTATACAACATGATCTAGAGAGCAGAACATGTTATCCTATCACAATCTTTTTCTTCTCAAGACATTTTCTGCAGACCTGCATACCTTTGCGGACCTCCTTAGAGACAGGTTACTGGAGCTGACATGTGTACTTAAAGCTCTGTTAATATGAAGATATGCAGGATTAGAATCTTAAAATCCAAATTGTGAGGAAAAATCTACATAGTTATGAATAGAATTGAACAAAAAGAAAAACAGAAAAAGACAAGCACAAAGTATGCTGCTAAACTTTCATTTATTTAAAAATAAAATGAAAATAGCAGAGTTATTTGCTGGTTTTGGAGGACTTTGGTTTAAATCAGCCTTTTGGAATCTGGTCTTGCCACCATTTTGGAAGTTCAAAGGTCAACTTGCTTTACCTGGGGTTTGTTTGTTTGTTTGTTTTGAACATTGGTATGCAGTCTTCCTCCTTAAATTAATCTCTCCACTATAATGCAGTACCACACAACATCGTCCCACTTTTCCTCCGGTCCTTCCCTAGCATCCTCACCTCCCTTTGTTGGGCTTCAGTAGTTTCTCTATCTAAAGTCCAGATCAACATCTACCAGAACTGCAAGAACTCGCTTCAGCACAACGAAAGGTAGGGAATAGGAGCAGGAAACAATCATGCCACAATACAAACTAGAGCTCAGGTACTCAGAAAATTTGTAATTTGGAGATTCCATCTGGACGTAGCCTCCCAGACTTCTGGCACATGTCTTTCATGGTATTTTTGTGTGATGCTGAAAGAGCTGATGACTACAGTAGGATGAATTGCTCTATGTGCATGGCTTAAACAGGAGGCAACCACAGGTTATCAGATATCTCACATTGCCCCAATCCAAATAACATCACAAGCTACAGCAGGTCTCTATGGAAATGAGTTGATTCTTATGGAGGTAGCTCTGTTTATGAGCTGCAAAATGTTTTGAATCAGATGTCTGCTATTTAAATCTGTTACTTCTGGCAAGACTTTTGAATGATACCTCAGGGAGCAGTTCTGGACAAGAACGGGAATGGTCTATAAAAGTTTACAAGAGGTCATTCTCTAAACATATCCTAGGCTGCACTTGATCATTTCATACATTTTCACTAATGCATGACTTCCTCATGAAACCAGAAATTTGTCAGCTCTTCATTTTATTTTTTCCACTTGACGTCCTCTTTTAAACAGGGACTGGAAAGTCTCAGGCATTTTGGACAGCAGAACAAAAACTCATTGGAGGTCTGCTCCTTTTCACATCGCTGGCAGAGTACCCACAAAAAAAAAAGCTTAGATTTGTTCATTTTTAAATTCATGTGTGTGTAGCATGATCTAGAAGAAACTAACAATAACTGGGAATTCCTTTCTGCAAGCAAGAGGTCAATCACAGGTGACATCGGAGTCAGCAGTCATCAACATGAGCAGATGCTGGAGATAAGACAGAACTGAGAGTCATTGGATTCACTAACCTGTGCATCTCAAATATGTCAATTTCATTTCTTAGAGTGTCTTACTTGCCAAAACAGCAAGTCCTAGCAGGAAGCAGGGACAGGCCTCAGCACAGGTAATATCTTGAGGTCAGCAGGAGCCTTAACAGACCTCTGAAACAAGTTGAGTGATATGAAGCCAGTGAGCAAAGAGGAGTGGTATTTATCCACACAAATGGTAGAATTAAAGTTTTTGGAAATCACACTACAAGAAATTCTTCACTCTTCACATCCCAGATTTCATAGCCATAGGACACAGCACGTGCTACAAAATAAGCTCCTAGAATGGCTCCAGGCTCCAAAACAGGCATTAATGTCAGTAGCATTCACAGTGGAAAGCCCAAGTCTTATAGGGTAGCCATAAAACAGCAGATGAGAAAAAAATGCCAAATAGACTGAGAAACTATATGACTTTTCAGAAATATATCAACTATATCAGAAATAACTGCTTAAAATAGGTTCAAATAGTAACATTTGAGTTACTGGTACCATACACAACTCTTGTTCTGTCAGAAATTACAGGTTAAAATGAGGTGATCGGCTAAGCATCATATTCTTCCTTCTTCCAGTATCACAAACAGCAGATTATGGCATTCTCCTGTCTCCTCCTTCTCTGCCTTTAGATTGCAGTCTTTCTTTGCTTATTTATATCTACCAGTCAAAGACCTGAAAGTTTTGGGAAGGAGCATAAAATCCGTCAAACAGTGCCAGGAATGCAACACATGATCTCACATAGATACATCATTAGTTTTTCTGCAAACTGACTAAGGTAACAAGACAGAAATATACTTTTTGTGCACATGTGACACACTGCACCACCTTTCAAAACTACAGAGCAAAACCACCAAATCAATACAGCAGTTCACCGAGATCTTGAACCTGCGCCTTGGAAATTAATGGAAGTTTTGCCACTGACTTCAGTGGTATGAAGGTATACCCTGGTAATATCTTAAGCTTCACAAAATCGTGCAAGAAATGCTACAGTCAAGTATCAGGAAACCAATTTAATAAGTCAGTATATCCCTCAGGTACAATATACTGCTCAAATATCAAATCCTCTGCCTTAAAAAGATAAGAGTCTACAACAGGAATCACAGAACTATCATGCCTGTGGAGTAAGACAGGCGAAAAGAAAGAAGTTTCAACAAGTCAAAAGCTGTTTCGTTGTAGGAAATGTGTTGAAACATAAACATCTACGTTAACCTCTAAAACAGTAAATTCATGTTGCTAGTCAGAAAGTAGGTCATATTCTTTACTAATTTTGCACTACTTTTGCTCTAGGAACAAGACTCATAAATACATATACATATGTAAATCACTAAAACACAAACTAAGATGCTCTAATTCTGCATCGCTGATTGAAACTAACACTCGTGCTTCATCAGATGCAGAATATTTGTTATTTAGTCTAATTTTAAGACCATTTTCACAATTCTCGCTGAGGAATTAGAATTATTCTTTACATTTGCATGTCAGAACTTCAGAGCAAAAGTCAGGTACGTGGGCAAGGACACAAGTATTTCAAACCACTTCCGTCAAAACCTGATTTTGGAGCAGTCTCCTAGAATTGGTCATTCCCACCAACAACCACATTTATAACTCTTCATTGTCCACAAGGCTAAGACTGATAAATACACTGAAAAGGTCATGGCCTGTAGCAATTACTAAAGGGATGCTACAAAAGACCACAAGTAATAAGTCATGCAGGAAAAATTTACTCATTAGTCTTAACACTTTCACAGTTCTTCTTTGCAAAAAGGCAAGGTTCCTTGATGGAACTGAGGATGGCCCTGTCTAGCTAACAATTTCAATATCTTTTTAATGTCTTCTACTGAGACACACTCATCAATGCATTTTCGTTGTTAAGTTGAGGCTTTTATAAGTACAGCGCAAAAGAGGACAAGAATTTGAACAATGTGTTACACAGATCCATTTCAGCATGATAATTACCTGGCATTTCCAAACATAACAATTGCATATAGTGTGTGTGACACCACTTCCAGCGCCTCTGACAATCTTCTAAGCATATGGGATGCCACAAGTAACATGGCCCTTGTTTTGTCAGCAGTTTTAATTAATTCATTTACCTTATCATTGCAACCATACCACTGCACATGTAATGTTACAAATAGAGCTAAATTGTTTTTCTTCTTTGTATTTTCCCTTACCTACAAGAAAATAAAAACAGAGATATGCCTTTGGTGTAAGGTTTAAATCCACAAATGAGTACAATAAATATACTTAATGCATCTGTTGTCTCTTGCAGTAAGGCATGAGTATTGGAAATTCATCTTGGATACAGACTGTCTTTTTACAATAGGAAGTGTATTTAGAAATCAAGTATGGGGAACATCAACTTACCTCACAAGATAGAATGATGGGAATATCTATTTTGCTGGAATTCATAGGGAAAACATTACTGCTTTGTAGGATATTCCTAAAGACAAAATAAGACTTGGCTCATCTACATAGTAAACTAAACTTCAACAGCAAGCAACCCAGGAAACTAAGTTTATTAGTATTTTTTGACTTTCAAATGTAAATGACATGAAATCTGAGTATCTGGCTACAATAGTGCCTCCAGGTGACTGTGCCTGTTTCTATCAGTTATTCCTGCATTCTAATGCTGTAACATCACTGAAAAGGACTCTTAACAAGCTGTTTAGGTCCTGCATTTACAGTGCTTTGAAGCTACAGTTCATCCCCATGACACACATACAGATTTCACTTCAGTACCAGAAAAGAGCAGACCAGAGAAGATGTGAGGATCAGCCCAGATTTATCTGTTACCTTGGCCAACGGCCTTGATGGGAAAGAAATGAGCTCCAACACAAAGCATAGCAGATTGATGTTGCACTGAAGGCTCTTTATTGGTGTTTATCTGCCAATGGTCTCTCAAATCTGACCTAACTACATATTTGAAGCCTACGGAGGTCATCATGCCTTGCATACATGGTGTCTCTCCTGAACTGGCCTCAGGAGTCTCATATAAAGCTCATTTACATCACTGAACATCCAGGTGTATCCAACAAATATCTTCTACTGTAAGACAAATGGAAACCAAGTGAGATTTAATAACTACTGTTCTCCAAAAGGAAGATACTGTTCTTTAAAAATTAGCTAAACAAAACTCCAAAACTTTGATAAAAGTTTTTTCTGCAAAACCATCTGTTCTGGGCCATGGATCATTCCCAGTTAATTCACATAGGTTTCTCTAAGAACACCTGTAAATAACTGAGGTCAAGGAAACAATAATTGGCTGATAACTGACTGAGAAACTTGATAGGGACTAAATAACATATTTGCTACTTGTTCATATCTTCTCTTCAAGAGCTAGAACAAGACCACCAAGACTTTCCTATTAAGAGATGACTGATTGTACTATAAGCTCTCCAAGCATGCACTGCTGTTGTTACATCCACTGTAGCAAAGTTACTATCCATTACAATGAGACAGCACAGATACATCTCCGATGCACAAGCATACCAGGAAAAGATCTTACCCCACCCTAGAAAAATATATAAATACATCCTTAGGCCTGTGTTCAAGGGCAGGCTTTGAAATTTCAAGTGCTCAGGAACTTACAGGACAGAAGTTCTCTTCCCCAGAAGCTGTGTGATATCTTTCAGACAGACCAGTGAAGAAGTACAGATTTTACTTCAACAGGATTTGTGTTTGATTAGTTTCGTTGTTTTGATGTTTGGTTTGGGTTTTTTTATTGTCAATTCAAATTTAATAGGGACTATAAGGGCATATTCACTTGCTGCCTGAGGGAGAATAATCAACATCTGCCATTCTGGAAGTTGAAGGGGTGGCTGCTCCAAACATTTAATCAAAAGCTAGGAATGCCCAGCTAGCTGTTCCAGCTTATTAAGGGTGACAATTTTTTAAACATCTGTGATTCTGGCTGTCTGTATCATTTCTTTTCATAAAAGGAATGCAGGCCAGCTGTAGCTTGTTGTTTTCTTAATACTTAATTCAAGTAGCTGAAAGACCTATCCTTCCCACAATATTAACAGGCTAGTTAGTTGACAATGCCCTCTACCACAAAGCTTCTGCTCAGTAAGGGATAACATAGCTGAGCTACACATGAAGCTGTTCTTTGATTTCTCCTCACTCATGTTACCTTGTGGACTTAATAGGCATTTCAAGTCTATTTGTTTATGTACAGCCTAGATTTCTAGTCAGGTGAAAGCAGTGTTGACACAACTTAAACCCAACTGGAGAGATTAAAATCATTGCCATGATGAAAATTCTGACTGCCAGTGGCACTCCAAGTGCAACAAGATTGGACATTAGTCTCTGAGGAGAACACAAAATAAAATGTACCAAAGAAATCAAAAACATGCACATCCCCCTGAAAAAAAAAGTCCAGCATTTATCTAGTGACTTTCCAGGCAGTCAAAAAAGAAAAAGCACTGGAATGGAATGGCAGACAAGCAATTTTTTTCCAAGCTTTGTATTAATTCTGAGTTCTACTGCACAACAACATCCAGAATTAATTCAAAGGCTGGGATGGATGCTTGAGGGGGTAGGATAAAATCACACATCAATTATGACTTTTCTTTTTAGCACAGTGTTCACAAATACAGCCTTTTCCCTTGCAAAGAGGCAGAAGCTGCGTTAGTTATGGGCAGGTGTTTTTTTTCTCTCACTGCAACAGCATACTTCAGCTGCCACCTCCTGGATAACTCACCCTACTGCACTGCATTATTTCCCATCTGCCTTTCTAAATCCTGCAAATACAGATTAAACAGGTTCTCCTTTAAGTGTGTTTGTATCATAACCCAAAAAGGTGTAACTAACTGTAAACAAGCAGTCAACAGTGACAAAGCACACTGTATTTTTCAGCATTGATTCTAAGTTTGCATGCGGAGACCAGAAAAGGCTAAGAACTCAGAAGAGAACACAGAAGAGAACTGATGGGTCCAGTGAAGGATGGAGTAGGTACCACAGACCCATCTACTCACTAAACAGCAGTACTGAACTAGGAGGATCTCTGTTCTGCCAAGTCCTGCGAAGTCAAGCCTCCATTGGGAAAGACTGAGAAGCTAAAAGGAGAAATCCTTGATGATCAGTAGCAATGCATCAGAGATTTTACCAACATGACAGAGTAAAACGGGTCATTAAATAAAACAGGTTAACTACAAGTTTGTGGTGAGGAAGAGAAGGATATTTACACATGTATTTCTTCAGCTGATTACTATTATAACATCACCTACTACATAAACCAATGTAGCTTGGTCAGAGGTGATAGCTGAGCAGTGGTTAATAATGAAGTGAATGTCTCTGCATGACCAGCACACTACAACACAGGAACTGCAGCCTTTGAAATTCTGTATCTCATTCAAATCAGACTGTGACTCTAAAGTACAGATAAAACAAGGGGATTTGGGGCTTCCTTGAACAATAATTTTTAAGGTCACTTCACCTACCTATCTGCTGCAATGTTCAAACTTAACTACAGAGAAGATGTTTATGATAAATACCAGTATTTCATGCCGGTGACTCTAGATAAAACTAAGTATTGTAGGATGCTACTCAGAAAACTAAAATAAAGAGAAAAATATATCTTGTGCCTCTTAGACATTATGTCTTAAGGCACCTTTGTACTACAAGTCAACAGAAACCATGAGAATATGACAACATATCTCCCTACTCAACAATCACATTTGAATCTACAGGACAAAGCACTGGTCATAGTTGAATGTTTGACCTAAGCAAACTGACACACTGGCCTGGTTTTGGCTGGGATAGAGTTAATTTTCTTCCTAGTAGCTGGCATCGTGCCATGTTTTGGATTTAGTATGAGAATAATTTTGATAACACACTGATGTTTTAGTTGTTGGCAAGCAGTGCTTACACTAAGTTAGGAACTATTCAGGTTCTCATGCCCTGACAGCAAGAAGTTCGTAGGTGCATAAGAAGATGAGAAAGAGCACAGGCAGGACAGCCAACCCAAACAAGCTAAAGGGATGTTCTATACTGTATGATGTCATACTCATCATATAAACTGGGGTTGGTGATGAAAAACTATGTTTCACTTGTATCACTTTTCTTTCTAGGGTTTTACTTCTCTTTCTTTCTCACTTCGTTATATTCCTTTTCATAATAAATTAATTTTTTATAATTTTTGTTGGTTTTGTTGTTGTTTTCTTTTGTTTAATTTTAAGTCAATTATTAAACTGTTCTTATTTCAACCCATGAGTTTTGTCACTTTTACTCTTAGCAGCTGTGTAGGGCTTGGTTGCTGGATAGGGTTAAACTGTGTCACACGGTTAGAAACAGGCCCTTAGAGAGTAGAAAGTCATAACTACAGCTGCCCCTATAATCCCAGCCATCGGTAGTACCCAGTTTCTCCCATCACAGACTAACTTTCTTCCAGTGGTGCTCCACAGTCCCTCTTGGCTTTATCTCCTTCATACAAGTCTTCAGAAGCTCAGGGTATTTTGACATTGAAAATTATCACACTCTTGGGAAATGTGAGTTCTTCAGACAAGGCCATGGGTGCATGCTCTATTGAAAACCTCTGTTTATGGATGACAAGGCCAAAGAATCAGACGGGTGGACTTAATCCCTAGGTCTATAAAGATGTGGCACTATTTCATTATACCATAACACATCACATTTACTTCCAGTCAAGCAAGACAACACTTACATAAAAAAAAGCACACTATAAAAAAAATAGCTTGTACATTTGAAATTTGCCCTTAACTGCACATTTTCAGTTGTTGTTTTCTTTGCTTTTCTGAAGTATGCTATTGACTTATCCAGCGCTCTGCATGAGTGTTTGTCTACATCATGTAAAACAGGATGGGGATCTCTGGCAAAAAAATTATGAAAATACTAATATTGTCTCTTGAAATTCCTAGTAACCTAAAAGATGGGGAGATCGGCATATTCAACCAATCAACATAACGAAAATCAGAAAAGCAAGCTTAGGAGGTTTATCTGTTTTGTGACTCCTCTTTAAAGGAACCTAGCTGCCTAAATATGAGGTTCTTTTAACAAGTCAGTTTTTGCTCTTTTACCTCTACATCTCAGAGTGTTCTCCATGAACCTGCTAACACAATTTCCCAATTCTTTTTTATCCCATAACGAAGGACAGCAAATTCTCTCATAGTATTAAACAGTCCTGTTCAAAAGAGAAGAGTGCAGTCACTTAACACACACTAGCACTTCATCTTCTGTGGTTTTACTAACACTAAATATCAGCCTTTCATTCTTGTCCAGCATTTCTTCCCCACTAGTCCGTGTGCATATACTCCTTCATCCCAGTCCTTATCTCAGTCTCAAGAAATTGCTTTCTCATTTGAGGGCTGACCTTGCCTTCATTTCCTTTTATTCTTCATCTGCACGTCACTACAGTAATATTACCAAGGCAGGGAGGTAGATGGCATCTGGCTGTTGCAGGAAAACAACATCCAAGAAAGCACATACAGCTTATATGCAACTGCTAGAACACAATGTTTTGATAATTTTCCTTATTTCCTCTGTCTGTATGAAGAATTTACAACATCTTTCTTGGCTGATCTCACCCGCATCTCCTCTGCTGACTTGGGACTCTTGCTTTCCCAAGAGAAACTTGGGACTCTTGCTTTCTTTTAGCATGCTTATATTGTACATTTTTGACACAGGAGGATGATATTTTGCTACAGTTTCCAAGGGTATCAATTAGCTTCCTTTCCTTCATTTACACTTTCCTGGTAGGCAGGAGTGACACTTGGTCATACTGACAAACATATATCACCATTAGGGCTCTGAAATACACAAATAGTACTGTTCTTCTCAAGAAAGCAATGCAAGGAATAAATATCAGCTTCAGCTCAAGGAAATGCAGTGCAACACAGCTGCAAATTTAAATCATAAAATCACAGAATCATAGACTGGGTTGGGTTGGAAGGAACCTTAAATGTCATCTAGTCCAACACCCCTGCAGTAAGCACGGACATCTTCAACTTGATCAGGTTGCTCAGAGCCCTGTCTAACCCAGCCTTGAATGTTCCCTAGAATGGTGCATCAAGCACCTCTCTGGACAACTTGTTCCAGTGTTTCACCACCCTCATCATAAAAAACGTCTTCCTTATATCTAGTGTAAACCTACCCCTTCTTAGTTTAAAACAATTATTCCTTGTCCTTTTGCTACAGACCCTACTAATAAGTTCATCCCCATCATTCCCATAGCCCCCCTGTAAATACTCAAATGCCACAATTTTGTCTCCTCGGAGTTTTCTTTTCTCCAGGCCAAATGACCTCAACTCTCATTCTTTCTTTGTAGGAGAGGTGTTCCATTCCTGTGATCATTTTTATAGCCCTCCTCTGAACTTGGCCCAACAGGTCCCTGTCTTTCTTCTGCTGAGGACTCCAGAGCTGAACACAATACTCCAGGTGGGTCTCACTAGAATGAAGGGACAGGATCGCTTCACTTGACCCCGGATACAGCCCAGGATACAGTTGGCCTTCTGGGCTGTGAGCATACATTATCACTTCATGTCCAGCTTTCCATCCACCAGTACCCACACATCCTTCTCCACACGGCTGCTCTCAGTTCCTCCATTCCCCATCCTGTATCGATACCAAGGATTACCCTGCTGCAGGACCTTTCACTTGACCTTGAACGTCATGAAGTTCACATAGGCTCCCTTCTCATGTTGCTCCAGGTCTCTCTAGATGGCATCCCATCCCTCAGGAATGTCATCTGTTAACTTGTTGAGGCTGTGCTTGATCCCACTGTCAATGGTATTAAAGAAGATATTAAGCAGTACTGGCACCAATATGGACCACTTTCGTGAACCACTTGTCACTGAGCTCCACTGGGACATCGAGGTGTTGACCACCGTATGTATATGGATTAATTTTCCGCTTCCTCATCTAGACCTGCAAGAAATACAGTTCAGAACTGATGTTGCATCACCTTGAGGAATTCACAGATATGAAAGATCAGTTAAAGACAGATCAAAGATCCACTGCTAAAGGCAGTAACTTTTCAGTCTTGGCTTGTAGTGTTTCAGAAATGCTGTTTCTCTGCAAAAGCCGGGCTACTGAACTAGAAAATTCGTCAAACTGTTTCTTCCAATTAGTCATCATGACATGCAGAATGAGTTTTAGTGCTTCTCAGCATTCTGTACAGGTTAGCACAGGTTTCTGAAGATGATTTTGAAGTAGCAAGACTGGAGGGAAGATCAGGTAGGTCACTGTCATTAAAAACACTTTCTTCGACTTTTGTCAAACTGATACTGCTGATTGTTCACTAAGTCATCTTTCCATATATTCAAGACTGCTTCACAACTAGATCTTGAAGCATCTATTCCCTTTGTTATAGCACTTATTGTTCAAATTAGAGTAAAAGGAAAACATAATAGTCATATGCTATTCACAGTCTTTAGTAGGAAGAAAATGTGTCAGTATTATTCCTGACTGATACCATGCTGGTAGGGGTTTTGAATGCATACACAAGTTGTTTCAAAAACAAGGACTTTTTTGAATACAAATAAAACACATTGCAAATCAACCTGAAAAAAAAAGTTTAACTAGAAACTCTGCATGCAAAATGATTCAGCTCACTACTTAAATGAAGCTGATTATTAACTTGGACAGCTCACTAG
This sequence comes from Cuculus canorus, assembly GCF_017976375.1. Classification (NCBI taxonomy): domain Eukaryota; kingdom Metazoa; phylum Chordata; class Aves; order Cuculiformes; family Cuculidae; genus Cuculus; species Cuculus canorus. Next base: position 62,132,907 of record NC_071441.1, read on the forward strand.
GATAAAGAGCAGGGAAGTAAAAAATTGTATTTGGGTCTTCCATCTCAGTACAGGACAGAGAGGAGCAGACATTTGCTAGCAAAGTCATAGCACCAACACTTCTGGGCATTTATCTAGACAACTTACTGAAAAACTTCAGTCTAAGCAGTATCAGTATAAGAGGCTAAGAGGAAGAGTTTTGGAAAAAAATGATAAAAGACTACCATATATGACAGCCTAGCCAAGGTAAAATAAGGGGAAAATAAAGCACATGGATTCAAATATCCAAAGGTAAGAAGCATCAAAGGAAGAATCATTTCTTGAAACAGAAAGCTTGCTACATTGAACAAAAATACAAAATTAAAGTAAGGATTTTTATTATGGTTAGCTCCAATAAATTGTGCTAAATTACATCAGGCTGTGAGGAATATCACAAAACTTCCTAAGTCTTCAGAGGAAGAAAAAAACAATGTTTTTATATGCAATCATTCCACAGCAGAACTTAGGTAATATAGAAACTATATAAGCTTTATAGTGATCCCACAGTGCTTTTGTCACAAAATTTTTAGCTAATAGGACTGTGTTAAAAAACTGTTTAAAAAAATATGAACATCTAAATGCTGCATTAGTAATAACATTAAATAATTTTTGTTAGAAGTTGGAACATTGGCAGGCCCTTGAAAACATTGACACATTTTTCCACTTCGCGTAGACACATACAAAACATTGAGAAACACAACTTGAAGGTAATTTTACCGACTTTAAGAGTAAAAATTTTGGGTAGTTTTTTTCTCTGTTTCAGCCTCACCACTGGCACACTGAAGGGAGAGAGTCTTACAGCAACCACAACAGCAGTATATATAGCTTTAGTGATAGACCACCACGCCACATAGAGCAAACCAGCACATTCTATATGTTGCAATAGAGACCCTTCCTGGGGGGTGCCATCCCCCGGCAGCTCTGGGGCAGCCACATGAAGACCACGCTGAAAGAAACTGTCAAGGTTTTTAAATGATCCATAGCTATTTTCATTCTGCTTTCTGTTATTAATACAGTGGCGGTGTGATAAAGACTGCAGATTTTCAGACAGACCTGCAGAACGAAATGGCAGAACCGCCGCCTGGCTCTATACACAATTGAAATGAACAGGCTACAGAGACAGATGAAGTCCGTCCTGACCTTAACGATGTTGATGTTTACATATGAACCTTCCCAATCAGCTCCAGATAAGCAGTGACAGACAATACTACAAATTAGTGAAGGTCAATAGAGCAGAAGGCAGCAGTTAGTCAATTACAAAAGCAAACTCTTTGCTAAGGCACTAAGTCCTGTATTTTCTCAGTATAATCAACTGCCTGAGTCATGGAGTCTAATAAAATTGACCTGTTTTTCCTTTGTCTAATTGACTGATGCCTGGAATTGCATGAACTTTAGGCGGGTTAGAATTTGAGTCTTAATATCATGTAGCAAAAGGCAGACATCTAATTAGTTTGTCTTCAGGTCTAATGGCTGCTTCTGCAACGTGCAGTTCCATCCAACCATGACAAAATCTTTGCCTTGAAGGTGTTTACAAAGACAAAAAAAATTGTTTATAAGCTATATATGAACTCTATCGGGTGCTAGTAAAGTCGCCATAGCAAAACGGTTCTTGTGTGAAGAACAAGGACTGAATTATAAACAAAAGTTTAAAAAAAAAAACCAAACAAAAAAACTCTTTCCTCAGAGAAGATGTATTCTTTCTGGCAGAAAGATGAAGAAAATCATTGTTAGTTTTCTTGAAATAGCAATTTTTGTGATTCATTCCCCAGAATGAGTCATTCAAAATACTGAATAGCCTTACAGATCTTGTTTTTCCCCTTAGCTCTGTAGGTCATCTGCACTTTTCAAGTCCTTTAAAAAGCTACATACAACATCAAGATTTTCAAGGGGTGGTTTGCACACACTTCCTCTGTATTTTGAGCTTAACTTAAAATGGCCTTCAGATGAAATGTCTCAAAGCTTGCTCCCTAGTGATAAGTAGCTCCAACTACTGTTGCTGCTTCTTGGCTCCTCCTTTAGTCAAGATATTTGTGGTTTTCCTTGATCTTATTACCATCATTGCTGAGCTTTAACTGAAATAAAGTTAGACACCATGCTCAAGTGATGTTTGACACTTGGATTTTCAAAGGAATCCAAGGACACACAACATATTGCAAAAGCTGGTGCCTAACAAAACGTCAACCTAACCCCAAACCTTGCTAGTTTTGACTGCATCTCTGAGTAAAGAAGTAGTGGAACATGAACTAGGTTTACTCAAGGCTGTATGGCCCAATTCCCTTCAAACTATACTCATTGAAGTTAGAAATTAGATAATAGATTTAAAACTCCACTGCTGCACCATTTACAGTATAAAATGACAGATGTCATTAAAAATAATAATTAAAAAAAAATAAAAATTGAGGCAAACACCAAAAATGTACTTTCTGTGTACAACTCTCTGTGCACTCACCACAATGTCATGTTGTTTCTGCTTTGGACAAATCATTTCCTTAGGGTTACCACTAATAGTAATAAATTCTGCTTGAAAATACATTCTAAATTAAGATCCTCAAAGAGTGCGCCACAGAGCACAGACCCCACAAAGAGACTGTTCTGACACCAAAAACTATAGACCAAGATGTTGAGAAGCACATTCTTGAAAACTCAAAGCAAAATTATAGCCCTCATTTCCACAGTTTAGTGACTATCTGTCTAACCACTCACAATATTTTATGTGTTTACACCTTTTTACATACATGAATAAAATATACAACTTGTAAAATCACTTTCCAGACTCATTCAGTGTTCCTTCATTATGTTAGTATTTTCTTTGCTTCACTAGACTTCTAGACACATTTTTCAGCAGTTCCTCTCTTTTGGCTCAGAAATTTCCTAGTTATTTTCCTTCTCTTCCATCCGCACAGTTACTAATGCCTCGCAGACACATTTCCCATGACCCGATATTGCTTCTCCATCATTTCTGTGCTCCCCAGTGTCGAATGGTTGTTCCTGGACTGAAAATGTATTCTATAACCATATAAGAGTTATCCCCTAAGATACAAATCAATTAATTTGCTATTACTCATTTCCTTTGCCAAGGGGCTACCTAGTTGAAAAAAATATCAAAATTTATTTTCAACATTCTTAAAAACAGCACATTTAAAATGCAAACCTTGAAACTGCAGTTTTTTAAACAACGGCTTCAGTGCTTATACGCATTCAGAAGTGAGCATCCAACGTTTCCATTAAGTATTAAAACAATTCTTCAAGTTGCCATATAAGGGTCTGTAGATCTATGACAAGTGGCCAGAAAAATTAGAATCTGTTTAGTCACTGACATGAGCCTGTTATATTCCTGAAACATCACAGATGGAAACATTTTAGAAGCTGAGAGAAAGAAAGAGAGAATAAGTAGACTTTATATCTCCTATAGATCAGATTTAGTATACTGTACAGGTCACAGAATCACAGGTTTGTTTAAGTTGGAAAAGACCTTTAAGATCGCCAAGGCCAACTATTAAACTAGCACTGACAAGTCCACCACTAAACAATGTGCCTAAGCACCACATCTACACATCTTTTAAACAACTCCAGGGATGGTGACTCAACCACTGTCCCGGACAGCCTGTTCCCCAGGGAGAAGACAGACCCTAGGTAGAAGACAGACACTCATCCCAATACAACCTCCTTTCAGGCAGCTGTAAAGAGCAATAACATCTCATCTCAAGCTCCTTTTCTCCACACTAAACAGCTCCAGTTCCCTCAGCTGCTCCTCATAAAACTTGTGCTCCAGATGCATCACCAGCTTCTCTGAACATGCTCCAGCACGTAGGTCCATTCAGTTCCAGGCAGTTCCACTAACAGGTCTTAGAAACATGTAACAAAATTAAAGCTTCTCATGAACTAGCTCTCACCTGGTTTGAGGAAGTTCATAACAGGCACTGATCTGACAACACTATCATTGTCACGAGTAGCCAACTTTTACATAAATATTTCCATTCTGCTGGGAAATTGATTATACGATAATATCAATAAAAACTGAGTAAGCATCAGAAGCCTACATTTAGCCACAAATTAAAACAAATGAGTAGTATAAATTACTTTTAGCTACTTTTTAGTGTTCAAAAGTAAGAGAATCCCTTGGGGTCTTTTTAAAATAAGAACCTAGAATTTCAGTTTAATGGAAGATGGTACTTTTCTGCTAGACGGCCTGTTAACCATCACACAGCCAAAATTTGTAAAAGTTAAAAAAAATCCAGCTTCATTCATTACTAAACATTAACCTCTTCCCAAGAAAGGAATAACATTGTTTTATTGATACTACAGTCACTACTGATGTGTAAAATTTTACATTAAATAAAAATATGTTCAAAAAAAAGCCTTAACATACCTTTCCTTTGTCCACCACAGTCTCATTGTCCAAAGAGACATGACAAAGATGTGTAGTGAAAGTTGGGGAAGAGAAGAAACAAGTGTTCTCACATATCATCTGTGCCTTGAGGTACATGGGTCCTGTTGCAGACATCCGTGGGATCAAATACTTCCTGCTGTTCTGGGTATGTGTTTTGTTTAAAGTTGGCTAGTTCCAGAAAGGAAACACAAGAAGAGCTGAGGCTTTCACTGACAGCACTGAATAGACACAGAAACTGCCTCCAAAAGACATTGGCAAATATCTACACCTCTATGTCTAAATATGCTGAGCACTGTGCATACTCATTGAGTCTCCACCACAGCAGACTTTGGCCCCTTTAGACCTCACCAGTTGTGCCTATACTGGAGAACAGAAGGCCTGTTTCCAGTTTTTCTAGAGCATATGTCCAGCACTAGAGCTTCCTCACAAAGGGGAGCAGACGCAAACCAAACCTAAGGTCTGCTGTGTACCAATATACAGATGACCAAGGGACAGGGTTTAAGTCAGAAGACAGAAGTGCACTAACATGATCTTATAAACTCACCCATGCACATCTCCTATAATAGAGTTAACAAATTTGGACCTGTCTATTGTAATTTATAGCACAGTAAGTGCTCTATGGAGAGTTATGATCTGATAAAGTGCCAGTTAACACATACGAAGGCCAGAGAAGTCCCATGGGGGGAAATTAGTGAGATCTTCCTGAAGAGCAATTTTAAAACATAACAGCTTATAGAAAACAGATGCCATGGCAGTACACAATTGTGTTACGTTCTTAGTTTAAGACACAGCCTTATGAACTATAAAATGTTGTAATGTCATATTGAGATATGAGGTCTTTGGAGCAAAGAAAATTGATCTTTGAAAGTAATGTTACTAGAAAGTGCTTAGCACAGTAAGGCAAATGAAAGAACTAATTTGCATGCAATTAAACTCCAGAGACTTTGAGGAGTAATTCTCAAGTCTGCCCAATCAAAAACTGGGCAGAAAGTAAGAGAAAGGATCTGTTAATTTTTTAGTGAGGAAAACTGCTGCTCTGTTTTTTAGCACTTTGTCAGACAAAAGTCAAAGGAGAGAGATTTTAGTGCTGCCTTTCAGAGAGCTGGGCCAGCAGATGCCCTAATTTGGGAAGAGGGCATGTCAGAAGAGACACCAAGGAGGATTGAATGAAATTCCTAGCATAAAGGACATCTTGAAAATCAAGGGAAAGACAACAGAGGAATTTGAAACCCAAAATAGTCCTAAAGGGATATCTGCAGTATCTCATGTTTTCACAAACTGCTAACTATGCTTGCAATTTATGAGAATTACAATTTGTAATGGTTAATTGTATGGCTAAGTTGCAGCTTGAGTGAAAAACCTCAAGCAAGACTACAGACCTGATTTCTGTTTCACAGAAAGACAAAAGGAACACAGAACAGGAAAAGGCATTGGTAAAATCTACATTTTTTAATGCTGAAATTAGTTTGTTGAATTTTTTTTTCTTCCCTGAATGCATTTGCAGCGACAGGCTTCAAGACTAGTATGACCTACACTGCTCAAATGAGTATTTTTGGCTGACTGGAAAGCTTGAGGACTTAAAAAACATTATCACAAGATGCTAACATGGTAACTGTGTTTAAAGATAACTGTTCTACACTGCCTGTGGTCTGAAGAACACACATGGCCAGGAACCACATCTCACCATCAAGAAATACTATTAGTCTGCAGCATTACCTGAAATCTTTTGCTCATATCATTAACTAAAAAATCACGCTCAACCATGTACAGTTTGAGATTTAAGGGCTAAAATACATTGACATATTTTGGCTTACCCCATACTTCCTAGGTTTTATTTGCTGAAGTTTAATGTGACCTGTTGTCTGGAATTAATGTTTTAAAGTTAATTTCCTGAAAGGAAACCAAAAACAGTAGGAAGCCTGAATTACTGATACACTTGCTAAAACTGTCATTACATTTCAGTGTGAACACACCTGCTTTCCTGAAATCGTGCCACTGTTCCCCGCAGCCTTAAGAATTGATGACCTACGTATCACAGCATAATAACTACTATGTCATTTTTTATTAAAACAGATCCAAAGGATACTGAAATATAAACATGTCACAATGGTTCCCTGTGTCAATGAGCACTGAGTGCTATTCCACATAAAATCTGTGGCATTACAGAACATCATTAAAATATATTTTGTCAAATTGAGTAGATTTATTTAAAACCTATTATATCCTGGAAGGCATACTACAAAAGACAGGGATAGTATGCAGAAGCTATACATAATTATTTCTATTCCTAGCAAAAATTGCCAAGCAGAAATTATCGGCTTTTTAAAACATAGCAAGCTTTTATTAGAACTCCAAGTAATGGGGAAATAGCATACACTGGTATTTCAATCTGTTACCATAGATGTGTAGTAGAATCATAAAATCATAGAATATCTCAGTTTGGAAGGGACCCACAACAATCATTGAGTGCTACTCCCTGCTCCTCACAGTACTACCTAAAACTGACCACATCACTAAAAGCATCACGCAGGTGCTCCTTTAACTCTGACAGGCTTGGCGCCATGACCACCTCTCTGTGTAGCCTGTCCAGTGACCAACCACCCTCTCAGTGAAGCACTTATTCTAATGTCCAATCTGAACTTCCCCTGACAGCTTTGTTCCATGTACTTGTGTCCTATCAATGGTCACCACAAGTGGAGATCAACACGTCCCTCTCCACTGCTCCCGTTGAAGAAGTTGTAGGCTGCAACCCTACAACCATTCTCTTCTCCAACCTGAAAAAAACAGTGACCTCAGCTACTTCTCATAAGTCGTGCCTTCAAGGCTCTTCGCCACCTTGTTCACCCTCCTCTGGACACACCCTGATTTGATTACTGTCCTTATATGAAGGTGCCCAAAACAGCACACAGAACTTGAGGTGTGGCCACAGAACTGTAGAGTGGACAATCCTCTCCCTTGATTGTCTGGTCATACTGTGCTTATGCACCCTGGGACATGGTTGACTCTTTTGGCTCAAGGCCAACTTCCCACCAACCTCAGATCTCTTTCTGTGGGGCTGCTCTCTAGTCTCTCATATCCCAGTTTGTACCTATAACAAAGTTTACATAAATTGCATTGCACAAACCATGAGAATGTGCCCTTGGTGCTTGAGGAGCACTGTAGAGCTTGCTGTCCTCATCCTCTATGGAGTCAGTGGCAGTTGCACTAAGCAAAGATTGTCAGAGGCAGCACCTTCCCAGTGCTTTGGAGCACCCACTACTGTCTTGCTGGTCATGGAAAGGATTCTCACCCCGAAGACTGACCTGGCCAGGGAGTTTTGCTACTCTCAAAAGCTCCTGAGATGGATCCAGGTTGCAGAAGGGAAGGGGTTGGGTAGTGGTGGTGTCCACCTCATGGGGCCCAGAAGCAGGTATTATTCACATGTGCAAGGAACATCTCTAGGGTCAGGAATGAATTTTGCTCCTGGGACATACTAGCACTGTTGTCCAGGGGTTTCTTCTGAAGCGTTGAGCATGGCAACCTTCCAGGGCTCTTCTAGGCCATTTCAGGTAAGTGACTCCCTGTTGCTCTTGCAGCACCAAGACATCACTTGTACCCCGGGTCTGTGGTCAGGAGGGATTCTTTTCTCCAGAGCAGATTGGCACTGATGCCCAGGATTTTTTATTCATTCCCCTACAGCATTACGCAGAGCCCCTTCCCACAGCTCCTCTGGACCATTTTGGATAAGTTCCTGCCTGCTGCTCTTGTAGGTTCTTTGTCAGCATGAAGACGCCACAGATCCCCTAGGTCTGCAGTGAGGAAGGAATTTCCTTCCCCCCAAGGTGGACTAGCACTGATCCCCTGCTCGATTTTGCCTTACTCAACCTTACCAAGCACAGCCCCTTACCAGCGCTTCTCCAGGTCATTTTGGCTAAGTGCCTGCCCGCTGATCTTGCAGTACAAAAATGCCATGGGTGCCCTGGATCTCTCAAGATCTTCCACTTTTCAGCTGTTCCTGCAATAAATAAAAGTGCTATCTTGTCCTTTATTTGCTTTCTGTGTCATGTGTACTTGTCTTAGCCTGGGAACCTTGCCCTGCAGCTGTGCTGTCCTAAATGCATGCACTCTACGTTGGGTTTACGCAGCAAGTTTCAGGGCGTGGATGGCGGCAGGGATGGCTTCTGTGAGAAGATGCCAGAAGCTATCCTCAAGTCCAACAGAGGCAATTCAAGCTGCCTCCAAGATGCAGTGGCCAAATGTGAGCCCATCAGCTACCTTGGTAGCACTCCTCTGATAACATATTTAAGAAAGCGAAAAAACTACTGCAGTATCTATCCAGGTATTGCATCAAACTTTTGAATGTCATTGCACATTAGAATGCATTTTCAGCTTTAGAATGTTGAAGTAAATTTTACATGCTGCAGTGAAGTCCTTATGCAGGTGTATGAAACCGCAACGATGGAGAGGCAGAAGTGAAAGGAACAGCCTCAAGCTGTACCTAAGAGAGGTCTTCAATAGCCAGAATTGCTGCAGGACAAATTCTAACCTTAACAAACAGCAAAAATGAAACAAATGAATAGGAATGGCTCAATTGACCCATTCACAGTTCAGAAAGTACTTTCAGGCATGAAGCAAGCACATTAGCAGGTTTTGGCACCACAACGAAAATGCAGAAATTAAGAAACCTTTTTAAACTATTCAATGATTCTCAGATAAAAGTCATTATCCTCCATATAACTTAAGATTCTACAGGCTGCATTCATAAGTGAGGCGTATTTGCACAACAAATATATTTGTTTAATAAATATGGAAATTAAAACACTACAATTGGCATTTACAATGCATTTCTTACATGAGCTACCAAAGACCATTTTTCAAAGACAAGATTTCTATTATAACTCGCCTGTGAGCCTGCTTAGATTATCTATGCAAGGAAGTTTAACTCTTCAGGAAGCAGAGTGACAGAGAGTGGAGTAGCATCTTCTTCCCAATCGTTATTCCATACTCATCTGTAAAATTTTGTTACTGTGCTCTCTTTCAAAAGCCTGTTTGACCTGCCTGAGAACTAGAGCCTGCTGCTGCTTTGGCCAGCAGTGACCATCCACTTGGTCCTATTTTAAAACAAAGCATTTGTGACAGCTTCAGAGGTGATATACACAAATCTTGTTTGGGGTTCAACCCTACTGCACCTCTGCCTATCCTACAGGACAAAACTTATTAATAATCCAACATCAGCATTGAGACTATTATGCATTTTACATAGCATTATTTGGTTCCAACATGTTTTCTTCATTGAGTTGTTGGCCAGCATGTAACTTGCTTCCATCTTACCTGAATTATTCATGAGAATTATTCCCCTGTAGAAATCATCAACTTAACCGGAAGAATCACTCAACAGAACTCTCCTGTCATATTTTAATTTTTCCCCTTTATTAAATTCCAATGTAAACCAAAAGCATGCATTTTTACCTCGAGAAAGAAGTAGTGTATGAAGCATTTATTCATGAACATCTTTTACCTGCCACACATCAGAAACAACACCATGGACTAAAAGGTGGGAAATTTGTTTTGCAGATGACAAAGTTCTTAAAAACTACTGAATAAGTACAAGGAGGTAGATCTGAACAACATTTTAATATAAGTATAATTTGATGAAAGTAACCACTTGCCAAACCTCTGGTTCTAGCAACTAGTAATTTTTTCAAAATAAAAGAACTAATATGATTGTGCCTTCAGATAACTCATAAAAGGGACACAAAGCAGCTGCTGCCATTGAGTAGACACAATTGATACAATTACTTCAGGAGGCTTATGTTTCATGGTGAAAGCTGAAGATATATACAAGGTACAACTAGGTTTCCATCTTCAGTGTTTGCTCTAGCAATTTTGGAGGCAGAATATACTCAGTATTTTACAAGGGGAGGGGGGAGAGGGGAATACTAATTGTAAAACTTGCCATGAATTCAATCCACATCACCAAAATTTAATCAAAAGCTTCACAAAGGTGAAGTTTATACCTCTGAAAAGGGCAGCACAGAACCTTTTTTTGTTATTTCCACAGAACAGAAGGATGAAGACTGAGTTAGTTATCTGAAAGGTTATAGCACTCACATTACAATTTTTCTGACTTGAAAGTGCAAAGAAGTCAGAGCAGATGCAAATTGTAGGGTCTAAACTCTCTGACTGTGTAGCTCATACCCCTCTCCACACCCAATCCAATCCCTCCAACAATTTCTCCCCTGCTCCTGAATTTTAGAGCCACCTCAAAAAAAAAAAAACCAACAAAACCTGAAACACCCAGATCCCTCCCCCAAACTTTGTTACCACTTTGAATTAGGTATGACTCTCATATACACTCTGTGAAAACAACAATAATTCAGATCAGTTTGTACCTGAGGTAGACAATGCTGCCAGCTAACGGATGTTTCTTGATTTATTTTTAAATATGCTTAACTTCCTCTTGATATAAGCCCTCAAAGACTTAAAAGAGGACGTATCCAAAAGCAGAGGCTGCATCCATCCACAGACTCACTTTTATAGCAGGAATATAGTGTTACAACAACTTTCAGCTACACAATAGACATGTCCCTTTCCCTCTGTCTTTGAAGTGAAATGTGCCTCCAGAGACAGAGCGAATGAACTGTTCTTCTGTTGCCTTTAACAAAAGGGCTGCAATTTCTCTTGCATCTTGGGAAGGGCACATAAGTGAGGACCTCCTGTTACCTCCTCCAAGGCAAGGTGTAAAATCTGGTCCTTAAAAGTTCACTTTCATATTTTGTCCTTTATCATTGGACAAACATTGACTTTTTTTTTTCGATTTCAGATAAATCCCTGATGAACAGTAACTGCAACAGAAATTGATGTTCACACTATGTTCCCCTTCCTCATATCAAAAGCACATAACGCCCCAACAGTGCCTGAACAGCTCTGCAAAATATTCACTACTCCACAGTGACAATGGGGTCAAAAAGGAAACATGTTTGCTGTCAGAACAGAGAGGCAAGGATGATTTAGTTTTGTAGGTAGAGGTGTAAGTTCAGCCTGTGTGGCTAAAGAATGTGAAACTCTCACTGATTACAGGGCGACCAACAGCACAAATCCCAGAGGGGAGAACTTCTGTCTGTCTGGGGGGAGACACGTGAACAAAGCCAAACAGAACAAGAATTTCACAACTCTTTCAAGATCAACTGAAGAACATATTTTTTCTACTACAAATGCCCACTCAAAGGAAAAGAGAAAGAAAATGTCTTTGAGTAAGGCAAGGGTCACATATCATAAGTGTTTCATTTTTTTTGGTTAATATTTGACTACCAGTTCTTTCCATTAACAAACCCATTATTGATACTATTCAGAATGCAACAGAATGACCAGTATGATTCCAGTTCTTCATAACTCTATTATACACAAATGGAAAAAAAAAAGAAACTAAAATGGGTAAAAATCCCTACTTCGTAGACAGTCTTATGGAAAAATAAAATCCACATAACCTTTCTAGAGGAAATGTCATAAATAATCTTTTAATCTAAACTTAGTATTTCTCACATTACTGACTGTACATTTGCAATATACCAGTATATCCAGCACTGAAAAGAATAAGGAACTTGATTTTTGTGTAAAGTTAAGCTCCCTTGGAGGACTACTTCAAATATAATAAAGTACCATAAGTTGATAAATTAATATACTCAATATCACTATTTCCTCATTGTCTTCTGTTAATAATTATGGAACAGATTCAGACGTGATGCAAATGACCTCAAATCTGCCTAATCACAACAGTATATGCCCCATTCTTCAACACATCCTTTCAAAAATGTATTAAAAATATTTTGAAAACCCACTAGAAATTTACCATTACTTTCATCTACATCTGTGGTATATATGTGACCCTTTTAGCAACAAAAGCAAAAAACCAAACTAGAACCACTGGCACATTTTTAAGAGAAATTTAATTTTATTTTTGAAACTTATTTAAAAGATAGTAATAACTTATAATTATATATTTTGTAAACACGATTTATATTTACAAGCATGTGTATGCAAATGCTCTCAATATAGTATTAATTTGCCTAATACCTGATATTGTTCTGGTTCACTTATACATAAAGGAGTACATACGTCTTGATGAGCTAAAAATTATTTCTATAAACCCTTTGATATACCTCTTTATTGGGAGTAAATCATAGCATTCACGCTTAAAAGAATCTTGCACATGTCACATAAAGTCCCAGTTTCAATTCAGCTATAAAAGCTAAAATATGTTACCTGTCTTATCAGACACACAAGGTCACAGTATTGCATGTGGTTTGTTACAGATACTGAGGGTATTAATTATTACTTACATGAGCAGAAAGAACTGTTCAAAGCTACTTCCAACTGAGCATCTGCTGCATCTTACGTTCACGAGAGAAGATGTGCAGTATGCGTGGTCAGCGTAGATCGTGGTGTATTGCACACCAACGTAAGCCACCACTGTGCTGCAAACACTGCTGCCCTGTAAGTATAGCAGTTTTTCTGCTGCCTAATGATAAAAGAGCCTTCTCACACAGAAAACCAAGTAACATCTTTTAGAAAAACATAAAGGCATTCAAATAAATCTTTAGTGAATCTTAAATCAGTAAAACGAAAGAGCTGCCCTAGGATACACTCCATAAACAAGGCAAACTGTTAGGACATTCCTGATACTAAGTGAACGCCAACACATAGTGATGAATATGGAGCTTTATGCCAGCCACGTCCTAGCAATAGACACAATTATTATCTAAGCTTGTCAATTTCTTAAAATGTTGACCTTTCGCCCCTTCTCCCCTCCTCACTGCTACCTGTCCCACACCACAAAAGAAGTGGCTTTCAGGAAATGAAGTCCTAGGGTGTTGGAGGGATTGTGCCAAGAGACACAAGAAAAAAAACTTGGCAATTAAGGTCCTTAAAAGCACAGGTTTTGTAGCAGAGCATCCTGGTGCCAGCTGGGATAGAGTCACTTTTCTTCTAAGCAACTACACTGCTTGGTAACTGCAGCATTTTTGTTTTACTGTGAGGACAGAGTTGATAACATACGTATTTTTTAATTGTAGTTGGGCAATGTTCATGCCCAGCTGGGATAGAATTGATTTTCTTCTCAGCATGTGCTGTTTCCCTAGAGTTTGGTATGCGAAGAACAGTGAAAATACTGATGTTTACAGTTGTTTCTGGGAAAGTTAAGGACCTTTTACAGTTCTCCGTGTTTTCCAAGTAAGCAGGTGTATGAAACTGGGAAGAGTGGATCCAGGACAGCTAACCGAAATGGGCCAACAGAAATATTCCATATCATAAACATCACACTCAGTATCGAGAGAGAAATTTTCTTGGAATGGGTATCTCTTCAGCCTGCTCTCCACATCCATTCCTCCCATTGCTCCTGTTCCTGGTGTCTAGTCTCCATGGCTTCTGAGCCTGGTTTCTGAGTCTGGTGATCTCTCTGCATCGACTGTGATGTCCACACCCGCTGTTACGGCTGTGCTTGCTGTGTTCACTACCTGGTATTTACTGCTGGAAGTGTGTATTCCATAACCACTGCTGGGAAAGCTGACTACACATCTTCTATATTTTATTATATTATATTACTTTCTATTACAACTACTATTATCATTATAATTACTCTTAAGAGTTTTATTATTTTACTACAACTGGTTTTATTTCAACCCATGAGTATTTCTCCCCTTTTCCTTCCCCTAATCGGGAAAGGTGAAAGAGCAGCTGCTTACTATTTAGCTGCCTGCTAAGGGCTAAATGGGGACACAGAGAAATGAGGAACAGCTGCATGAGAACAGAATCAGCTTTTTTGTAACGTAAGTACAACAGTTTGTGGGAAAAGAGTGGATGAGATATAGGATGTTCAGATCGTGACTCCTGATAAAACTCTGAGCTGAAGATGCAGTGCTTGGGCGATGCCAGAGTGTAGGTATATGTGTGTTTGTGGGGCACCAAACAGAAGTCAGCCACTAGTGCAGAAAGCAAGAAGAAAGCTCTGAAACTTAAATGCTTGAGAGACTGCCACAACGATCCAGTCTAAAGGAAGTGCCAGTTTAATGGATAACAAAGGAACCTATTTATTGAAATGGCATAGGAAAAGCCACATCTCTTCATTAACTGAGTGAATAGTGTTATAAAGGCTATGAAAAAAGGACTATGTATGTCTTTTTGTGATACCAGCACCTGTGAACATGTTCAACTCTGCAAGGAGGGAGAATGGAGACCCATAATCGAAGAGGAAATGGTTAGTGATCTGCTGCTCCACCCAGACATTTACAACCTGTGCAGCCAGATGAGATCCACCCAAGCGTACTGAAGAAACTGGTGGAAGTGTGCACCAAGGCACTTTCAATCATTTATCAGTAGTCCTGGCTATCCAAAGGTCTCACCTGACTGGCATCAGAACATATGATGACCTCAGAAGGGCTGGAAGGAGGATCTGGCGAACTACAGGCCTATCAGCCTGACCTCGGTGCTGGGGAAGCTGCTGAGTAGATTATCTTCAGTGCCATTTCACAGCATTTGCAGGACATCCAGGTGATCAGGTCCAGTCAGTATGGCTTTAGGAAGGGCAAGTCCAGCTTTACCAGCCTGATCTCCTGCTATGACGAGGTGACCCACTTAGTGGATGAGGGAATGCCTGTGGATGTTGCCTACCTAGACTTTAGTGAAGCCTTTCAGGTGATTAATGGCAGCCAGGGCGGCTTCACCAGGGACAAATCCTGTCTGACTAACTTAGTGGCTTTCTATGAATGGGTAACTGCAGCAGTGGACATGGGTAAACACCAACGGATGTGATCTATTTGGACTTCGGTAAAGCCTTTGACATGGTCCTCCACAACATCCTTCTCTCTAAATTGGAGAGATACGGATTTGATGGGTAGACGTTTTGGTGGATAAGAAACTGGTTGGATGGTCATAGTCAAAGAGTAATGGTCAATGGCTTAAAGTCCAGATGGAGATCCGTGACAAGTGGTGTTCCTCAGAGGTCCATACCAGGACCAGTTCTGTTCAATATCTTCATCAATGATATTGACAGCGAGATTGAGTGCACCCTCAGCAAGTTTATGGATGACACCAATCAGAGTGGTGTAGTTGCCACACCAGAAGGACGGGATGTCATCCAGAAGGGCCTGGACAAACTGGAGAAGTAAGGCTGTGAGAACCTCATGAGGTTCAACAAGGCCAAGTGCAAGGTCCTGCTCCTGGGTTGGGGCAATCCCCATTTTCAGTACACAATGTGATTGAGAGCAGTCCTATGGAGAAGGACTCGGGGGTGCTGGTTGATAAGAAGCTCGACATGAGCTGGCAATGTGCACTCGCAGCCCAGAAGGCCAACTGTATCCTGGGCTGCATCAAAAGAAGCGTGGCCAGCAGGGCGAGGGAGGTGACTCTGCCCCTCTATTCCTCTCTTGTGAGACCTCATCTGGAACACTGTGTCCAGTTCTGGAATCCTCAAAGAAGTATATGGAGCTTTTGGAACAGGTCCTGAGGAGGGCTACAAAGGTGATGCAAGGGCTGGAGCACCTTCCCTACGAGGACAGGCTGAGAGAGTTGGGCTTATTCAGCCTGGAGAAGAGAAGGCTCAGAGAAGGTCTTATAGTGACCTTCCAATACCTGAGGGGGCTGCAAGAAAGCTGGGGAGGGGCTGTTCGTAATGGCTTGTGTGATAGGATAACGGGGAACGGATATAAACTGGAGAAGAGCAGATATAGACTAGACATTACGAAGAATTTCTTCACCATGAGGGTGATGAGGCACTGGCACAGGTTGCCAAGAGAAGCTGTGGATGCCCCATCCCTGGAGGTGTTTGCAACCAGGTTGGATGAGGCTCCCAGCAACCCGATCTAGTGCAACATGTCCCTGCCCATGGCAGAGGGGGTTGGAACTAGATGATGTTTAAGGTCTCTTCCAACTCAAATTATTTTATGATTCTATGATTTTCCACAGCATTCTCCTGGAAAAATCTCGCTGCTAGTTTCTCGCACAGGCATATTCTTGAAACAAAACAAAACAAAAAACCCAAACCTCATAAAAACTGGCTGGATGGCCAGCCTCAGATAGTCGTGGTGAATGGAGTTAAATCAAGTTAGTGGCCAGTCACAAGTGGTGTTCCCCAGGGCTCAGGACTCAGGGACATTTCTGTTTAATATCTTTATCAGCGACCTGGATGAGGGGATGGAGTGGTGCTTCAGTCAGTTTGCAGATGACACCAAGTTGTGTAGCTGTGTTGATCTGCTTGAGGGCAGAAGGCTCTGGAGAGGCACCTGGATAGGCTGGATAGAGGGACCAAGGCCAGCTGTATGGGCTTCAACAAGGCTCAGTGTCGGGACCTGCACCTGGATCACAACAACTCCATCAACGCTACAGGCTTGGTGATGAATGGCTGGAAAGCTGCCTTGTGCAAAAGGACCTGGAGGTGTTGGTCGATAACCAGCTGAGTATGAGCCAGCAGTGTGCCCAGGTGACCAAGGTCAACAGTATCCTGGCTTGTATAGTGTGGCCAGCAGGAAGAGGGGAATAATCATGGCCCTGTACTCAGCACTGGGGAGGGATCACCTTTGGGCCGCTCAATCCAAGAAGGACATTGAGGGGCTGGAATATGTCCAGAGAAGGGCAACAAAGCTGGAACACAAGTGTTATGAGGACCAGCTGAGGGAAATGTGGCTGTTTAGTCTGGTGGCTGAGGAAAGATCTTATCACTATCTACAAAAGCCTGAAGGGAGGTTGTATTGGTCTTTGTTCCAAAGTAACAAGTGACATAAATAGAGAAAATGGCTCAAGTTGCACGAGTGGAGGTTTAGACTGGATATTAGGAAATATTACCTCACTGAAAGGGCTGTTAAGCACTGGAATGGACTGCCCAGGGAAGATGTTGAGTCGCCATCTCTGCAGGTATTTAAAGGACACGTAGATCTGGTGCTTGGGGATATGGTTTTGTGGTAGACTTGTCAGTGTTAGGTTTGTGATTGGACTTGATGATATTAAGGCTCTTTTCCAACCTAAATGATTCTGTGATGCTGTGAGATGCAGTTGCATATGATCAGAGTAAATTAGACTTTTAATGCTTTGAAGCAGAAATAAATATGTAATTTATGTGTGTTCATGTATGCAGGCGTAATAAACACAAACCTCAAGAGAAAAGAATGAACCACTACCCCTTTTAAAAAGTTCAGTTTTTAATTAAATTTCAAAACAAGCAGGAAAGTTGTAGAAAATAATGCAGCATAAGCAATTTTTATCTAATCTAACAGTTCAGAAGAAAAACATTGGTCTTAAAGTAATTTTTGCCCTTTTTGAAGATAGTTGAAAAGTCCTCTCTTTATCTACAGGAAAAATAATAAAAGAGTAATTTCTTGGTAGTATGGTAACACTGTCTTCCAGCTGGAATTCCAGATGGAATTCCAGGGTTATAAGGCAATGAAAGTAAAATGTTGAAGAAAAACAAATTTATGTTTGTCCTGAGCATTTGTTCACTTTTAATGTAAAAGTTTTCTAAACAAAAGGGAGGGATGTTCTTATTTTGGAAGGTTTTTAGCTTTGCCTTTTTCCTTAAACTTTTGTAGCACAGATTATGGAAATATAGTTAACAATGCCCACTTCTGTAAATTTTTCGCATGCTTTCAGGTATTCAAAGGCTTGCTATCCATGTAACCAGTTCCCCAAAGCATGACAGAGCGGCACATGGAAGGCAGATTTAATTTCAGTATCAATATTTAGAAGCATAGAGCAGACAAGGACAAAGGACCAAACACTAGAAGCAAACACATTCCTTTCTTTTTAATCAATATCTTGTTAGACTTGTTGGTTTTGACTCATTAATCTTTTGGAAAGTGAAAAATTAACCAGATGGACCATTCCAGCAAAAACTAAAACTGCAAATTAAACTCATTCCAATGAAATTGCTTACAAAGAGTGCTATTTCATCACACATAACTTCCGTCAAAAGAGTCTGAACTTTACAGTACCTGCTTCTTTGAGGTAAAGGTATTTAGAGGTAAATTCTGAATCTAAAAGACCTGAAAACAAACTTTTCAAAATCTTCCTTTTGCATTTTTCTGTTGAGTATATTTTTAAAGCCAAGTAAATTCCACCAAAGAACAGTACGAAAAAACAGTATTATATTTTGTGTGCATTAGCTTTGAACAAATTTGAAATTGAACTTCATGTAACTGCTGTGTTGCATCTAAATGATCACTATATTATAGCTGTGATGGGACACACTAAAAAAGCTCAAAAAATAAAATGCCTGGAGCTTTGCAATGAATTTTTTTTTCATTCCTTCAGTAACTGCTGCATAGTGACTGATCTAGTATTCTACAACACAGGAAATTAGCAATTAAAGGCCTCCATGCATCCAGCATTAGATCCTACAAATCCTGTTAAACACAGGAGCAAAATTAGAAGAAGAAGAGGAATCAACAAAACTAAAGACTGCTTATTGTAATCTATGTGGAATTTGTCCTTTGCAGAAAAACACGAAAAGTCTGCACAGATTGCGTGCATAAGTGTACTTAATGTAGGATTGTAACTCAATTAAAACAACTATTTCCCTAATCCTGTAATTCTAAGGCATTTTGCAGATGAATGTGAATCCAGGCTGTAATAGAAATTTCTTTCTGTTCTCCATAATATAAACTCACATTTATTAAAAGACTTGTTTAGCCTTCTGTCTAGGAAAATAATCTTCACTATGTAGGTCAAAAGATACACTGTTGCTTTAGATGAGTCTATAATAAGGTAAACTAAATTAATATAGACAACATTAAATGTGAACATCTTCCATATATGTAAATATGGCATTAACAATAATGACTAACTGATGCCCTTGTTTCCTTACAGAATGCTTGGAGCATGTCCCAGAGCACAGGGTAAACAGATTCCCAGCCTAGCATGAGCCATGCCAACCCAGAACTGGAGACAGCATCACAACGGCTGCGTACACAAGTCGCACGAGACTGCAGCTTCAGACTCCAAACTAGCTTGGAGATTGCTGCACTGCGCTTTGCTACAGGAATAAACATGTCCTTTCTCTGTTCCAGTGTGAACAAGAGTGCATCTACACGATCATTAATTGCATGAGACTGTTTTGCCTCAGATTTGTCAAAACTAATTCAGGTTTGCGGAATCTAGTGACAGACAGAGTACATCGGGAGAACAGTAAAAGGTTATATAAACTTTGCTAACATAGCCAGACAAATGAAATTGTTAATCCATGCCTAAACAAAAGGTCACTATTAGCTCAGGGTTAACTAAAACTTCTTAGCAAATCCGTGACCTAATTTTGACCTCCCTTGTTAATTGCAGAAATGCTTTCAGTTAATATACTGGTTAGCTGTGTTTACACGCCCCACTTCTGCAGTTTCTTTCCTTGCAGCTCATAAATCAGACAAAATATCTATTTCTAGGACTAATTAGTACCCAATTAGATCCATTTTGTTACCTAGAGTGGAAGTGATAGTGAAGACAAACATTAAGCATTTTAATCTGTTTCATGAAGTAGACATTTATGAACTTGAAGAGAGGAACATCAAAACCTTTATTTCATTTTTTTTCTCCAGATCATAAAATATTCCTTCACAGAGCTTGCAAAAATACTCACTTCTTCTGCTTCTAGCAATTCTTATTAGAAAGAAACACTGGTTTATCACTGTTAGAAGAGAAGAACTAATTGAAGAACACATGTAAATCTAATGGATCTGCAATCACGTTAGTAGGTTGTATCCAGACGACCAATCATCATTGCATCATACTTCTCACACAGCTGCTTACTCTGGAGTGGCTTAATTCCTTTAGGATCATAACCACTGCACATCAGGATATGGATGTGACATATCCATAGCCACAGCCATAGCCATATCCCCTTCTGTGGAAGAGCAGTTTTTCCTCAAGCAAAAGTGAAGCACCTGAGTTATAATTCCAAAAATTATTTCTCTATATTCACTCCTTTTTTTTCTTAAGTCAGAAGTGTTCAGGTTCTGGTAAAAACATATCAGGGCTTGATTAAAAAACGAAGTCAAGAGACAAACTAAACCCGATTGCATTGTAAAATGTATATAAATTTACAAAAAAGACTTCTAATAATGTAAGAAATAAAAACCTCAGAGTTAAAGAACTATAAAAATAGCATGCCTTACGCTCAGCTGAACTATAGTAATATAAGGAATTACAGTTTGAAAACCTACTGTAATTAGATAGTGAAGTTAAAATGCTCAGCAGAAATTCAACATAGTTCTACATGCTGAAGTCTTACCATTTCATTATTCATATTCCTAGTCTTTTCATACTGACAAAAGCTTCTCCAAAGTAAATTTATCCAGTCACATTGAGGATCACACTTGTCACCCGTAACTTTAAATTATGCTGAGAATTTTCTTCTTTTCTACAGGAAACGAGAATGATCTTCTATCATCTGAACAAAGGCACCTGGCCCACTGCAAAACTGAAAATGCTTGTCCATTACTGTTTGTCACATTGGTAGATAAACTCTTGCCTATGAAGAGCCTAAAAATCATTTTATTACAGTGCAGTCAACTGCTTGGACCAAATCCAGATTCATATTCATTTGCTAGCTGCAAATAAATCACACTGTACTGTCAGTACAATTTACTTATATTTTAACATTATTTACCAAAAGCTCCATTCTTCTGAGTTTGCGCTTATTCTTTGGCATTGGCTTGTCATATAAGCCATTTTTGAGAAGATGCTCCTTGCTGTGATGGATCTGGGCACCATGCTGAAGCTGGAAAGAGCACAAAGCTTGAAGTGGACGGAGTATAGTCTGCAGAAAGATGAAGGGGTGGGGAAGACAAACCCTTTATGTAAGATATGTTAAGAGATATCGATTACATGATTACACCAGTTTTTGTATTCAAGGACTACTTTAAAGTACTGATAACATATAACTTAGATAAATAAATGCTGAAAAAATATAACCTTCAGAGACACAGAGGACACAGCTGAATAAGAGATGTACTTAAAAAAAGCCACATAGCAGACATATATATCCACCTACCTGCTCCTCTTCCTTACTCCTTCCTTGGACCCACTCAATCCTGACATCAGCCCCAGCTACAGTACTGTAAGTTACGGCGTTAACTTGACCTTAGCAACTGACTAATGGTTATAAACTGGAGAGGGGCAGATTTAGACTAGACATAAGGAGGAATTTCTTCACTATGAGAGCGGTGAGGCACTGGCACAGGTTGCCAAGGGAAGCTGCGGATGCCCCATCCCTGGAGGCGTTCAAGGCCAGGATGGATGGGGCTTGGGCAGCCTCATCTAGTGGGATCTAGGGGAGTTGTAACTGGATGGGCTGTACAGGTCCCTTCCAACCTAAACTATTCTATGATTTTATGACTACAATCAATTACTGCGCCTGAGAAAACATGTTGTTACAAAATAATTAACAATTAACAGCTGTTGGTGTTTGCATGCAAATACTTTGGGGCAGGGTTTTAGGAAGAGAGGAAAGTCTCACAATCAGGCAACTGAACTGCCACCCCGGGGACCGGACTGCATTCCTGCTTCTACGCATTGACGCTATGTAGTACTAATGAAGCCACACAAACCAAATCTATCTCAAGTGGTTCCTAAATGTGGGTTCTTCATTTTCTGGTTGCTTGACACAGTATCATGAGGCCTCATGTGCAGATGTGTAAAGCAATTATTAAAGTAACTGCAGTCAGCAGGAGCTGATTTTCTACCAAGTAAAATGTGACTTCTGAGCACAAAGAAAATTCAAATACCTTAAACTGGGCATCAAACTAAGTGCCCATTTTTAACTTCCACAGCTTCTGACTTTAATTTGCCAACTTATATGCTGGAAATATCACTCAACTCATAGAGATTATTGAAAAGTGCACTGATGTTTATGAAGCTCTTGGCTATTTTACCTTTGTGAAACTGACAATTTTGTCACTGAAAAGTAGGTTGGGCCAATTCTGAGAGATACAGACAAAACATAATATAGGACTGTGAACTGTAGACACTAGTAACATACCCACTCCAGGCCTTAATGATACAGAAGTGCTGATGAAGGAAAAGTATGTCCACATTGTCCCAGAACACCACAGGAAAAAGTAAATATATAAAACCCACTTTAATTTCAGTGTTTCTAATTTTTCTTCAGCATAACTTCTACGGTCATTACCCTCTTTTAACATAAAAGCATATGATAGCAGCACTTTCATAAAAAGAAATAAAAGTTTCTTTATGCAGAGTTCCAATTTATGAGCCATATTTTCTTGCATGGCCGCACACTTTGTCCCAGTCTGGTTCTAAAGACAATTGTTTCAAAGTTGAGGTGACTCTATTGTCAACAAAGGCAGATGTGGAGGTGGCACATGATACCCTATGCCAAATGCAGAAGCAATTTTTAACCTAGAAATCTTTTTTAGTAGATGCAGGTCAAAGCAAAAGATATCTGTTATCTGATGAAGAGGGATCTGAACAGCCCAGGGTGGACACCAGAATGCAGTGTATATAAAAATAAGCTTTAAAACTCTTCTCACAGACCCTTCTGTACTACATTCTGGGCACATAATCTGACTGCAGATAGGGGTCTACTCTTAGGTCTTTTTCAGAAGGCTTATTAAATTGGTATTACCAATGTCAGCAACAAAAGATTAAGTAGAACATTATCTTAATAACCTCTTCCATCACAGACTACTGGGATCACAACTTGCAAGGAAAGGCTAATGTCCAATTAGTTTTCTTTGACCTGGGATAAACTTAAACTCAAGCACTGTTAAGTCCCAAATTCCTCCAATGACATGTAAGAGTTGTGAGCTGGCTGGCAGGAAGACATAACCCAGTGAGTTGCATTCCACAGATGCAGGAGTGCAGGAGGTCAGTGGGACAGGCTTAAGAAGCATTTTATCTTTGAACTAGCTGTGAGGGGGTATTCAGATTATCTCTGTCATTTAGTTTTTGCAGAAAACAATTTACTACACGCTATGCAGTAATAAACACAATTGCCTGTCTCAAGCTGGATCAGTTTTTGGTTTTGAGCATTAAAGATGACCTCGCTGTGCCTTGACTTAGGAGGATCATTTAGAAATACTGATATATTAAAAAAAGATAATGGTTATTTGACTCTCATAAATATTCCGAGACCAATACATGCTACAAAGGAAATCAATCCTACCTGTCTGCTAACTAAATTAAATGTTTTACAGTCTAGCACCTGCTGCTCTCAATTACATTCACCAGCCAAGTAATGTTAAATTCATATCTTAACTGAACAAGTGAACCATAAATCTGAAGGTAGTTAAATACTTAAATACTTAAATATTCCATATAAGAGAGACACAAATGTTACTGATACTAACTTCCAAATTCTCTTAGGTTTCCCACATCTTGGAAGTAGGTTTCCTTCTTATCAAAATGTATCAAAAAGTATTTCACAATTTCCCAAGAGCCTCAACTGAGAATACCCCAAGTATTACCAATACATGACTATGAAGAAGATGGTGAAAAGATCGGAATGTTTCTAAGACAATTCTATTCTCAAATGATGTAAATAAACATCTTAAGGTGTGCATGCATAAACATAATCCCTTAACATCTATTACAGGATGTACAATTTAAAATTAATAAACTTTCCCAACTTTAAGTGGCTTCAGGTTTTATCTACCATTAGGAAAAAGCATGAGAAAGACAATGGCATGAAGTCTTCAAGACCCAGCACAAAAATTTCATTCCAAACACCGCTTGCCACACTAATCAACTAAATAATCACCATGTTTTTCCAGGTTCATGAAAATTAGACATCAGGGTGCTTATAGGCTATATCTTCCAAGTTTACTAATATCTTTCTTTGCTACAAAATACTAATCATACGTTAGAGTGAATACAACTTCGGTAACATAAGAGTGCAGTAGGTAAATTCCACATATTAGAGCAATGGAACAGTTGTTAACAGTTAAGTACTAATCACAGTTAATTAAGGTAGTACTTAAAAAAAACAGTATATAACATAACATATAACATAACATAACATATAACATAACATATAAAATAACAATAGTTTTCAGTTAAGAAATAACAAAAAGAAAACTGTTGTGTTCTTTTTTATTAAAAAAAAAAAATTCTATCTAGCATGTTAAATTTGTACATTATGCATGCCTGGTACACAATTTTTGTTTAGAAGCTTTGCAATAAAAAATGTGAAGTGAACTCAGAAAAACATCCCAGGAAGAGGTGACTACAACAGTACATCTCTGCACTATTTGCCTGGTAATACACCCAGTAGTACTTTTATTAGTTTTGGGCTAAATTCCCAACTGTCATCTGTCTTAATTCTGTATTGTGGCAAGAACAGCATTTTCTATGTGCCTTACAAACCAACATTTTTTTAAAAGTAATGTACAGGTAAAGAGTATCTGAGTGACTCTTCTCACGATATTTGGAACTACAGGAAGAAGTGTGCAAGAAAGTCATTTAGGATGAGAGACTGTGATGGGTAAGAAGAATGAGGTAGAAGGAAAGAAGGAACTCGAAGACACTAGGACTGCTGAGTTTAAAATGCAAAAAAGGTACCAGAGAGAAAAAGTGAATAGAAAAGACAAATGGAAAAAAGAGAGAAGAAGAAAAGGAACACTGAGCAACAACTATAGGAAAAAGGGGAACACAAATCCTGAAAAATTAACCTGACCAATACAAGGTAAAACTTGTAAAAGTGGAAGTGTCTGGGGATAGCACTGGACAGCTAATGGAAACAAAGGCAAAAAAAAACCCTCACAAAAAAGAAAAAAAAAGGAATTGAGGAGATGGGTTGGGAGAGCAGTAGTTGTTTTCAATAACCAATCTGCTACTCCATAAACAAAATGAGCTGCCAGGGTAAAGCCAGTCTATAAGATAAGGAGTTTGCATTCAGATTTGATGGACATTGCAGAACCAAATACAGTGTGTTCCAGGACATGGTCCAACCCTAAAGGGTAATTTTAACATCATCAAAGAAAGATTTTTAGCCCTGAATACTGCCCAGGTTATTCAGACAACTCTTTGTGGCAAAAAATCAAATCTAATTCCATTTTGGGACAGAACAAAAAAAAAAACCTGCACCACAATTTAAGATACTGAGAAGAGGAATAGCAAAATAATCATTCAAGACCTTTGTTTCTAACAAGTTCCCTCAGCGATCTGACAGAAACGTTGAATAAAGAACAGGAAGACTATAGAGACTCTTGGAACCCAAGACTCAAAATAATCTGAATATAGTAGAGTTAATAAATATCTGAAGGAAAATAGTTTCTAATTTTAAATTCTTGTTTTAGTTTGCTATGCAACAAAACTATTATGCTTTGACAATCAAATGTGACATTAACAGCTAACTACCTTTACTGATAGTCTACTATTCATAACAGAAAAATTCAAGTGTTTAAAGTTAGTTACATACCTCTTGTATACTCTTATTTTTTTCCATGATTGTGAGAGCAACAGCTGCACATTCAAGTGTAGAGAGACAGGTATTTGTTGGCTGTGTACGAATTACGTATTGACTTGAAATGTTGGTTTTTAACTGCACCTGAAAAACAGCAAACTCTACTAAAATATACACATCAGTGTAGGAAACGATACTTCTCCCCTGCACTAAGCAAAACACGGCCCATTCCCCTGCGTAGTCAATTGCTGCCTTCAATTGCTGCTTTCCTCTTTAATGTTTTGTCTCTCCATACCCAACAATCTTATGCTACTGTTAAGTATAACAATATAATATACCCATGAGTTGCCACTGGAGACATGAATTGCATATTTGATACTGTACAAACATGTAAAGAAAATACTATTGTTTGTTAGAAAAAGACCAAGTGAAATTTTAGCAACCAATTTCAGTTGCCACAGATGTCCTATAACATAAATAATATTATTCCCCTATGCTTGCTTTATTGCACACTCTAAACCCACACATGATCCCGTATATCTGCAATAAGTGTATTGTTGCTGACCGGGTTTACTCTGGTTACGTGTTATTTGTCAACTTCTAAAAGAAAGACTTTAAAAAACTGCATTTATTCATATAATTTACTGGGTTACTGATTAGAACTGTTTTCTTACCTAAATCGTGTTTGAAGATGATTTATTGGCTCTGCCTCAAGTGATAACCATTCTACACTATTTCACAAACTAAAGGTTTTTAACTGAAAGAAATTTAATTCAGCCACTACATTGCTTATCAGCTCCAAAAGCTTTTACTGGGTTTATAAACAGCAGTTGAAACATCACAGAAGTTACATTATTAGACTTCATGTGAAAACGCAGATATTATGCAAGTATAGTGCTATGAATTGTTAGCTGAGATCTTACTGAGACGTAGAAGGGTTTGGATTTCTTTATTTAAACCTTTGTGTAGTGTCTTAAAAGTACTGAAAGAGCTTCGCAGTTCATGAACTGTTCATGGTGTCCCTGCCCATAACAGGGGGGTTGGAACTAGATAATCTTTAAGGTCTCTTCCAACCCAAACTACTGCACAACCTTATGTATGATATTCTTTTATTCCTAAAATTTCTACTTCCACACATTTAAAAAATAATTTGTCAAACAAGTTAATGTTTTAGCGATATTGTCATTGTTCTTAACCAGAAGTTCCTTTTCAAATAAAACCCAACACAGTACAGTTCGATAAAGATTGGAAGAGAAAGCTAATAATTTTCTTCTTTTTTAATCTCAGCCCAATAATACCTTTTACTTTTCTACCTTCTCCACAAAACTTCCTTCATTTCTGCTACACAGTCACCCATTTTTAAAAATTCAAGACACCTCACTTATAGATCTCCAAGCCACTGAAGAAACTTGAATGAATAAGACCCAATTCCAGTGCTCTGCCTGACCCCAATTTAATGGGAATTAAAAATAAATAAATAAAAGGAAGGTAACAAGAGAAGAAGAAAGCCATTCTGGAAAGGACAAATAAGTCAGGTATAACAGCTCAATATATTCAAATTTAGAAGACAGAAAAAGCTACCATTGTGATAGAAGGTCCTAACTTGTTTATCAAACAAAACTTCTTTTTTTTAAATGCTAGTCTTGTTATTTGGTAGGCTTGGAGGCCAAAACCATGCACGTATCAGAATGTCTCAAAGCTGCCCCGCAAGGATTTGGAGAGATCCCTTTCAACAGCCAAAGAATACATACTTGGGTTGAGAAATTGATGAACGCTTGTTAGTTATGTAAAGAATACAGTATACTAACATCATGATTTTTGCATTATATAGAAATACATTTGTATTATTTTCACAACTGTAATACTGGAAGCGTCATTTTAATTAAATAATTTTAAAATCACATTTTCAAAAATCCATTTTGCCGTGTTGAGTGAAGATTGATGCTTTAGCTATTTTAGGGCTGCTTACCATAATAATTAATTGGAATGCATTGTATACCGTTAATTAATCTGAAAACGCACCAGTGGTCTCAAAGCACATATGTAAGTAGTTTTCTTGGGCATACTTAATACTCTTAGATATCTGAAATGAACGGTTACAGGTGATGATATGCAGAGTTATCTCCTGAAAATCCAATGGTCATCTCCGCTGAAAATTAATTTTCATTTTCTGCAGCTATTGAGCACATTTCTGCAAATGAATTGGCACAATGTATGACAAATTACTTAATGCATGCCTATTACTCACTACAAAGTCGAATCTGATATTTTATATTCAAAGTCGAGATAGCTGAAGTAGTTGAAATAGTTGATTATTCCATTTCTGCAGACTCAGGGTCTTTAGTCTCTAGCCCTATACTCTGACTGCTGAAAGAAAGGAATTTATATCTAGCAACTCATTAGCAGATTGTACTTGCTATTACACTGTACCGGAACCCTATCATACAATCTTTAATTTATAGTCATACTGTAGAATTTCTATCTACTGTATGAAAGATGTTGACAGTTACTTGGATATTCAGCAGTAAATTCAGTCCACATGCTGAAAAACAGATCTAGGGCAGATTCAAGAATGAAACCAGTGAATACGCATAAGCCTTTATCAACTACCTTCTTGGTACTGAAAAATCAAAAATAATAAACTGATTTAGGAGAGAAAATGTAGAATTTGGACTTCGGTGTATATATTGAAATGTAATAGAAGACTGAAGTAAGATTAATATTTTAATTTGTTGTTCTTCAAGGTTTGCATTTTTCAGTTTATGTTCCCTTTACTCGGATCATGTAGGTATTTACATCATGACAGAGTATGAAGCTTAGTTATTTCAAGTGTGCAGAGATCTACACTGGAGGGATTTTTTTAGTCCCTACTTAGAAATTCCTGGAAGGGTATTAAAGACCAGGGTAAACTCAGTCCATTGTTTCTCAAGGATGTAGCCTGAGTAGGTACACAGCCTCACCTTTCCTCAACAGCTGGCGACAACATTCATCACAGAGTGGTTTCCCTCTCCTTGAACTCAGACAATAGTGCATTAAGGCCTTCTTTTGTAGGACCTGGGAAAAGCACTGTCTCCAGTTTTCTACACTTCATTCCTTGGGACTCATGCTGAAAAACTTTTAAGATCATGACTATTCCAGAGAAAGGAAAACACGACTATTCCAGAGAGCGAGGGAACTGGGACTGTTTAGCCTGGAGAAGAAGAGGCTGAGGGGCATGGCTCTCTACAACTACCTACAAGGTGGTTGTATCAAGGCGGGTGCAGGTCTCTTCAACCAGCTAACAAGTGATAGGATGAGAGGAAATGGCCACAAGTTGCACCAGGAGAGGTTTAGATTCAATAGTAGGAAAAATTTATTTACTGAAAGAGTCATGAAGCAGTGGAAGAGGCTGCCCAGGGGAGTATCCATCCCTGGAGGCGTTTAAAAGCTGCGTATATGTGGCGCTTCAGGAACTGGTTTAGTAGGCAACATGGTATTGTGTTGACGGCTGGACTTGATAATCTCAAGAGGTCTTTTCCAACCTTAACGATTCTATGATTCCATGAAAGTTATTCATGATTGCAAGACAAATTCTATGGAAGAAACACTGCCTGCATTTGCCTTACATCGTGTAGACAAAAAGTCTGTAAGCACAGCTCCCAAACAGCTGACATTGTACAAAAGGGCAATTTTCTAACAACAACAGCAGCAGCCACGATATTTCTTCTTTCTTGTGATGAGTGAGAGAGAATGGAAACAAGTGGTCCTACTCTGGTTTTCTGAAAAATGACACATTCACTGGGACAAGATACCCCACACAGACAGTGCAGTGGTGGAAATCAGAGGAATAATATCTCACCAGGACAACTCCCTGCTACAGTTTGTCTCACAGGCTTCTTTCAACAAATATGCATTTTACCCCACTCTTTATTCCAGGAAAGGCACTGTACCTAAATAAGAAATCTTTAAGTCATCTGGAGTGGTCATGACTAGCTTTTGTCTATCACAAATTGAAGACACTTACTGAATGACCTACTATTTATCAGAAACTGGGCAATCTTACTGAATGAATAACACACACAATAAAGGGCACCACCAACCTAGAGCATAAACTAAATGGTAATAAAAGCCAAAACAATATAGAAACCAAAATGAATTAACACAGGTAACAGATATTTCAGACACTGGAAAATTATTTCCTCAAAATAAATTGTACAGATATATGAAATAGTTACTCTTCTCAAATGTAACTAGGTAGGAGACAACTTCTCTCATTTTCAGCACACAGGTCTAAAACTTGCCTTGCCTTTTGCAGAGCCCAGTTAATAGTTTCCAAGGCCACTTCAGGTATGGTATTGCAACAGCCTCATCAAAGTTTCTCCACTATCTAGTTAAGGAAATGTTCCTTCACAGTTAACATAAACCAAAATCAGATTGTTTACTCTCTGAGCTACACTTCAAAAACTCACAATCAGTATACAAAAATATCCTACATAAGTACATTTCCAAACAACAATAATGAGATTTTATGACCATTCCTCCATAAAATCATAAAGATACTATGACATGATAATATTTTTTTACATTGTTGAAATGATTTGCAAAACATACACACACTTTGGAATAATTTCAATTAGTAATAAAACCCAGAAATGTCAAGTTGAAAAAACAGAAGCCTCTTTAACACTACTCACCAAAATAAACAACAGCATGACGGAAATTGGAAACTATGTCAACCAATTCAAAATAGAGGGGAATTTAGTTAAGTTGACTGCAATTACTCACTGGAATGGAACCAAGACACTGGAATTAGTATATCTATTATTTTTACAAGTGCAAAGGAGTTTGGGGGTTTAGTTTCTAAGCCACCAGAAGCATGAAGCAGTGCACACAATCCAGGACCAGAGGTATCAAAAGCCTGAATGTCAGCATGTCTCACAAATTGTTACATTACTTTAATATTAGACTGGCTTCTCTGCCAACTCACCAGTCTCTTAGCAAATGCTACAGCCTTTGAGCATTTACAAAGGATTTCAACCAGAGTAAAAACAATGAACCCTCCCGAATTCCTCAAGGCTGGGTCGTTCTTTTAGGCCCCTCTTCAGAGATGACCCAGCTGATCCTGTTTGGCTGTTCAGCTCTGATGGAAGCAAGAACATTGCCTTCATATGGTCAAAGACCTGCTGTTTGATATCTTCAAAAATTAAGTTAGATAAGTCAGGCAACTGATTTCTGCTCCTATTTTAAGTATTAGGACTGGTGCTCTTACAGAAAGCTCTAAGTGCTAGCCTCAGTCCTCTTCTTAATGTTAATATCCTTATCTTCTTACCTTTTATATGCCAATTTCTTCATCATTATTCTCAGTACCTTTACTCTTCAAACAGAATCCAGCATTGTGCAAAATTATATTTGGAAAATAATGCATGTCCAAGATCACAGAAAAGGCTACAAAGTTAGAACATTTGTCTCCCAGGACACACTTCCAACAATTCTTTGGTTTGCCTGTCCTGTTTTCTGCAATTACCCTACAGACACTTCAAAACAGGCAGCAGAACAACATACCCTTCTGCAGCTTCTATGAAAAACCTGGCACCTATTTTAAGATCCCCTCCTCCTTCACTTATGTTTTTAGCATCCCTGTAAAACCTGAATTTCTGTTTGGGAATTAATTTGCTCAGGTCTGAGAAAATGAAGTAAGCAAGTACCATCAATCACCCTGCTTAACACAGACAGTAGTTATTGTTCCTATGCACTGTTACTTTAACAAGTATCTTCCAGAAAAATATCATAGGCCATTTTTTTTAAGGCATCTCAGACAGAAAAGGAGGTCAGGCATGGGAAAGATCTTTCACTCAGTATCCAGTTGGCACAAGGACCTTTTACCTGCAAGCCAAACCAAATTATTTTCCATACGTTATAGAAGTCTCGTGCAGTTAAGTAAAATTACCTTTGTGACAGAGAAGACAGCCTGAGTAAATTTAATCTCAGCATGCTACTGCAATTTAAATCAAGAGTATAAATAAGTTATTTTGTTCAAAATCTTGGCTTTAATTTAAAGTGACATCTTAAGAGCACTTTGTTTCTAAATACTGGAGGGAGAAACTGCCGTGCAAGTGTCACAAATGGATAGCCTGAAAAGAGTACATGGATGTCACAAGAAAACTCTGCCCACACCTTTAATTTGAATATTTAGACATATCCATGACATTCCTGTATATTGCTGAAACAAGGCATAGATAATACCGTGACTTTCAGGCAAACTTGAAGAAAAGCAATTACTTCCATTTCCACAAAGTGACAAGCTGTTTTGCACATTGTCATTGACAATTTCCTATGAACCCCCAAATCCTCCTCTTTAGATATCGTGCTAATCCTTCCTCTCAACCAATTTATGGCATCAAATTAGACTCAATGTCTTACCAGAACAAGAAGCCTCACTAGTACTGTGATGGCAACAGTGGTAAGTAAGAAATACTCTGTCTTTGCAAGAGTAGCATAAGTGCTTCTGCCGAACAGCACAATGCGGCTGTGTGTAGGCCCTACATAACCACACTTCTTTCAGCCTGTGAAGAAAAACCTGAATTCAGAGTTGTGATTCAAACTAGCTCTTCCACAGGTCAAAATCAGAAGACTTATACCCTTATAAAAAGCACCTGTATAAAAGTAGTGTGCAGAGTTTCTGTCATCAATTAAGTCATTAATGTATGAAAATACATTAAACTCCTACGCACTTTCAAGAATGCCCTTTCTATGCTTCTGGAACCAAAACAATTTAAGAACCAGACTTTAGTGCTGTGGGGTACTATATGCTAAAGATAAATGGTCCAGAAGAAATCACGAAAGATACTTACTGAATGACCTAATACTCATCATCTGAATATAATCCTACACAATATCTCTTTGTCCAATGACTATGGCAAAAGACATTTCTTTTAAAAACATCACCTCTGTATTTCATTATGTCTCTTTCCTGTTATTGCATCAACAATCTTGAAAGAAAATAAATATCCTGTAATTTGATACATAGAAAAAAAAGTACTTGAGAATGTCATAAGTACATCCTGGTAAAAAAATACTTTTTTAGTGTTTCACAATATTCTGACCTTTCTTTTAAAATATCTTTTAAAAGAGGAAAACTCAAGACTGTACAGAGTATTTATCTCCTGTGCTCCTTGCTTTCATTTTCAGACATAGTTGACTCATCGGAAAATAAATTAAATTGAAAAAGGAATGTGTCATTCATAGACAGATTCTTACACCACAATGCTACAGAATTTTTTTGGGAGGGGAAAAAGAAAAGAACAAGAAATTGGACAAACTCCTCCTATTTAGGTATACGCATTTTCGTTACCTTGCCCCTGCCAAACTTTGTTTTCAGACTGCTGCAGCCTAATCTGTTCAATACAGATTCTTTCCGCAGAGCTGGGCAAAGAAGAAATGAACTAACAAAGGAAATTCTGTCTTTAAAAAGTAAATCAGAATAAAGCTTTCATGATTATAAAAGATAATATTACAATTCCCAGATGTAAAAAAAATGTGGTAAATTAAGCAAGGCAGGAAAAAAATTACTGTAAATAACACTCGTTTCCTCTACCATCAGTTATCCGTAGAAGATAAGTTTCTCATATAGCAGACTTCCCACTGTGTAATTTTATTTATGTAAAAACTGGAGTATTTACTAGATACACATAAAACTTCCATTAATTAAACAGATAAAATAATTGGAAGCTAAATATCTACTAAAGTTAAAAAAAACAGCACCCAATGCAGGTACGTAATGTTTTAAAATATATCTGTAATCTAATCTATATGTCTATATTGATCACCTTTACATATTACACTGTATGAAGTTAAGGTAAAATTCTCAAAGCACATTTTCCTCTTGTAGGAGAACCTGAGTAATTCAAAATACTTTCTACTATGTACAGAGATCATTTTGAGAAAGTCCAACAACTACCTAATAACTCCTTGGGCTACATATTTCAGTCTTTAATGCAAAATCAACAATCTAAACAAAAACATGGAATAGTTTTCAGTGGCCTCCTTCTTAGCACTTCATTTGTTTTATGAAACTCTTTACAACAGGCTGTTCTTCTGCCTATGCAAGCATTTCTGAAGTGTTTTTACCAGGAATCTGCCATTAAGGGTTTTTGTAAGAACTCAGTTTTGAGCGTCTTCTCAGAAAACTTAACAGTTTAGCGCTTGACAGATATTGCAAAGCCATATAAAATTGTCTTCTCTTTGGACTATAAATAAGGTAGTAGAAACACTGCCAAGTTATAGCAGTTTAGAAATATCACCAAAGTAAGCAATATTTATGAAAGTTATTTCAAGAAGTTGCTTATGCCCATCTGCATATTTCGAAGCCTTAAATTTACATACAACACAGAAGAGATAAAATTAAGGAGTCATAATGTTTCAAATCATTTAGGATGATGTTTGTCATCACTTATGCCACTCATTACACAGTATGAAATCAGTGTCCCCCACAGTTTGGAAAATAAACATACGCCTACCTAAGAACCTCTTTTTTTCAAAGAAGAAAAGAGGATATTTTCACCTACATTTAATAAATAAGACATAATGAGTAAGTATATACAAAAAAAGTAAAAGTTAAATCTAATCAATACTGCTACTCTGCAGAATGTATTAACTTACTAGATAAGTAACACAAACTTTTACACTAATGAAAAACTTCATCAGTAGAAGTTACTTAAATGGCACTTCCTCAGTTGTCAAGATCAGGCTTCTGGCGGTGCCAAGAGAAGCATCAGCCTACATGGGAAGAGGCTGAAGGGAGTTTGTATGCATGTATCCTGCTTCCCTGGAAGACAAGACATCGGATGTGATGTCAGGAAACAACTAGAGCTCACTAAACCACAGTGCAACTTCAGGCAAGCCAGCGCGCTTCACTGAGCTCCAAGGTCTCTATCTGTAAGACGATATTTACCCAACGTTGTAAAGCACTTTAAAGACTGAAAAAGGGAAGAATGAGAAGCAGGAGACAAGTCAGGAACAGTAAGTGCTGTTATTGAAGGTAATAGCAATAGGATCTTCCCACCAATATTTTTTGAATTATTTATTTCTAAGTAACCTATTGGAGTAGCAAGGAGGACAAAAAGCAAACAAGAATAATGACAATCTTTCTTATATACAGCGATAAAAGGAAAAAGAAGGTTCCCTTTACTACTTCCCCTGTTTCTTGCATGAATATTTAGAAACACAAGAAGCATTACAAAAAAAACACCAGAAGGCCTTACTATACTTAAAGAAATCAAAATAGTACAGTCTCCTGTTAAAAGAGATAACTGAAATAAAGTTCAAGTGCAGAAAAAATGTGGCTCTCATCTAAAAGTTCAAATTCCTGTAAAAGAAGGAAGCCTGAGGCTGATTTGATTGGCCTACATGAAATTAAGAGCTAACAGACAGGGTACAGAACGTGAAGTCCTAGGACAAAATAAAAGATAGGATTGACCTGGTAGTATTTGGACTATATATTTTGCACAAATAATGGAAATACCATCTCGTTATGGTCTCACATCCTGAAACTCCAGGTTACTACTTATAACTGAGGAGTGACATAATTTAATACTGTCATTCTTTTATCTAAAAATAATTATATTTAAGTAGTACAGGGCATGCCTGGCACCTCATAAAAGGATTATGCATTTTTAGTTAATTCCTGCGCATTTTATTTTTTTGTACTGAGAGGCACAAAGATCCAGAAATTATTTCTGGTAATATCTCTCTGACTCTGCTTACATTTCAAAAATGAATGTCAAGTAACAAATCAATATTTTATGCAGCTCTATTCTTTTAATAATTAATACAACAGGAAAGTGCTGCAAGTAAATTGAGTCAGTGAGCAGAGTATGGATCTAGAGAACGGGGTCATGAAACGAAGGAAGAAAATTTAATTACGCACATTGTCACGGCCATTTAACTTTAATTACTGCTAATATCAGAAAACTGAAAAGGAAAATTAAATACCTCAATGTCAAGAAGTAGCATCAACACAATGACATTGTTCACTGGAATCCACTAATTATTTTTGCTTTTTCTGGATTCTTTTTTTCTTATTTTATGTGAAGCACCCCCTTGGAAAGGGAAAGGGTACTGGAAGAAGCTCCTGAGAAGAACTTTGGTAAGGGCAGAAAAGAACAAAGAATCATAGAATCATAGAATCACTAGGTTGGAAAAGACCTCTAGGATCATCGAGTCCAACCATTCCTATCAATCTCTAAACCATGTCTCTCAGCACCTAATCCACTGTCCCTTAAACACCTCCAGGGAAGGTGACTCAACCACCTCCCTGGAAAGCCTCTGCCAGTGCCCAATGACCCCTTCTTAATTTTTTCCTGATGTCCAGCCTGAACCTTCCCTGGCAGAATTTGAGGCCATTCCCTCTTGTCCTGTCCCCTGTCACTTGGGAGAAGAGGCCAGTACCCTCCTCTCCACAACCTCCTTTCAGGTAGTTGCAGAGAGCAATAAGGTCTCCCCTCAGCCTCCTCTTCTCCAGACTAAACAACCCCAGCTTTCTCAGCCGCTCCTCGTAAGACTTGTTCTCCAGACCCCTCACCAGCTTCGTTGCTCTTCTCTGGACACACTCCAGAGCCTCAACATCCTTCTTGTGGTGTGGGGCCCAGAACTGAACACAGTACTCAAGGTGCGGTCTCACCAGTGCCGAGTACAGAGGGAGAATAACTTCCCTGGACCTGCTGGTCATGCCATTTCTGATACAAGCCAAAATGCCATTGGCCTTCTTGGCCACCTGGGCACACTGCTGACTCATGTTCAGTCGGCTGTCAACCAACACACTCAGGTCCTTCTCCTCCAGGCAGCTTTCCACCCACACTTCTCTTAGTCTGTAACTCTACATAGGGTTGTTGTGCCCCAAGTGCAGGACCCAGCATTTGGCCTTGTTAAACCTCATGCCATTGGTCTCAGCCCAGCAGTCCAGCCTGTTCAGATCCCTCTGCAGAGCCTCCCTACTCTCCAGCAGATCCATGCTTCCACCCAGCTTAGTGTCATCTGCAAACTTGCTAACAGTGCACTCAACTTGTGACTGGCCTCCAGCTGGAGATAACTCCATTGACCACCACTCTCTGGGCCCGGCCATCCAACCAGTTTTCAACCCAGGAGGGTGTGTGCCTCTCCAGGCCAGAGGCTGACAGTTTCTGAAGCAGAATGCTGTGAGAAACTGTGTCAAAGGCTTTACTGAAGCCCAAGAAGACTACATGCACAGCCTTTTCCTCATTCAGTAGTCAAGTCCCTTTGTCCTAGAAGGTGATCAGGCTAGTTTGACAAGATCTGCCTTTCATGAACCTGTGTTGACTGGGCCTGATCACCCGGTTCTCTTGCGTGTGCTTCATGATAGCACTCAAGATCACCTGTTCCATGACTTTCTCCGGGACTGAGGTCAGACTGATAGGCCTGTAGTTCCCCGGATCCTCCCTGCAACCCTTCTTGTAGATGGGCACAACATCAGCCAGCCTCCAGTCCAGTGGAACTTCCCCAGTCAGCCAGGACTGCTGGAAGATGATGGAAAGGGGTTTAGAAAGCACATCCACCAGCTCCTTCAATACTCTTGGGTGGATCCCATCTGGCCCCATAGACTTGTGGGTGTCTAGCTGGGCAAGCAAGTCTCTAACGACCTCCACGTGGATCATGGGAGCCTCATTCTGCTCCTCTAACTCCTGGGTTTGTACACAGGGGGAACAATTTTCCTTACCATTAAAGACTGAGGCAAAGAAGGCATTAAGTACCTCAGCCTTGTCCTCATACCCTGTCACTGTTGCTCCTTCTGCATCCAAAAGGGACTGAATATTCTCCCTACTCCTCCTTTTCCTGTTAATGTATTTGTAGAAAGATTTTTTATTTTCTTTCACAGACATAGCCAGTTTGATTTCTAGTTGGGCCTTAGCCCTCCTGATTTTTTCCCTGCACGATCTCACTTCCTCCCTGTAGTCCACCCAAGATGCCTGTCTCTTCTTCCAAAGCTCATAGACATTCCTCTTCTTTTTGATGTCTCTCAACATCTCCCTACTCAACCAAGCTGTTTTTTCCCCCGTCGGCTCCTTTTCCGGAACACGGGGATAGCTTGCTCCTGAGCTGCTAGGATTTCATTTTTGAAGAGCGCCCAGTCCTTGCCCTGTCTCCCACAGGACTTTGCTAACCAGCCTTCTGAACAGTCCAAAGTCTGCCCTCTGGAAGATTAATGTGACTGTTTTGCTCATCCCCTTCTTCATCTCACCTAGAACTGAAAACCCTATCATTTCATGATCGCTTTGTCCCAGGCGTCCTCCAACCGTCACATCCCCCCACAAGGCCTTCTCTGTTCACAAAGAGCAGGTCAGGGAGGGCACCCTCCCTTGTTGGCTCACTCACCAGTTATGTAAGGAAATTGTCTTCCACGCACTCCAGTAACCTCCTAGACTGCTTCCTTTCTGCTGTATTGTACCTCCAGCAGATATCCAGAAGACTGAAATCTCCCACGAGGACAAGAGGTAATGATCTAGAGCCTATTCCCAGCTGTTTATAGAAGAGCTCATCACCTGCTTCTTTTTGACTGGGTGGTCTGTAGCAGACTTCCATCACAATATTTGCCGTCTTCTGGGCTCCTCTGATTTTAACCCACAGGCACTCAGTCCCTTCCTCACCGTAATTGAGCTCAAGGCTATCAAAGCACTCTCTAACATAGAGGGCTACCCCGCCTCCTCTCCTACCCTTCCTGTCCCACCTGAAGAGTTTATACATGTAAAGAAAGACTAAAAGAAGGAAAAAAGTCTTCAATGAATCTGATTATTTCAAAGCAAGCTCGATCAAAATAAGAAATATTCATATTTTCCTTCTTACAAATTGTTTGTATTTGTAAATACGAACACAAGAACTTCAGTGTGGGCACAAAGGTACAAAAGCCGCAGTCGCTCCTGAATAGTACTACCAGCAGGATATTCAGATAATCTGCAAAGAGCTTGACAATAATTACGAAATAAATGGCAAGAAATAAAACTTTCTGCCAAAGAGTGAAAATAGTATACACTTCTGACATCTGGCAAATTACCCAAGATCTTTCAGTCACAAAGACCATGTCACTGTATTGAGAGGTAAGAAATACATACTTATGACCAGAAAAATGTCGAAGTGGACTAATGTAATTCAAATTAGCCTAAACGTCAGAAAGGCAGACTCCTGTTGATTGTTCAGTGTCATATTGCAATTATGCATGAAGTCTTGACCCAAGGTAATTCCCAGTTCTCTCCATCTGATCTCAGTCCTCTGAAAGAGTAATTTCTGCCACTACAAGCATAAAACACATTTCTCTTTAGGGTCTGAAATATTTTCTTTAATGTTTCAGTTGTATTGAGACAGCAGCTAAAATCTGAACATAGCTAACATTTCAGAATATGTATTAGATTTTAGTGATTATCTTTACCTTTCAAGCACAAGATACGAGCTACTTACATAATGAAAACAAGTTTTCTTCCTACATAAAAAAATCACATTATCTAAAAATATCAATATAACTCAATAATAAAAATTTAATATCAAACCTTGCCAAGACTACCACACCCTACAGATAACTGGGCTCTCCCAATGGATCACTAGTAAAATCACCAGTGTCACACAGACACAGATTAAAAAATGTTTGTAGAGTGCATCAGTGAAAACAAGGTATTTTTCTTCCATTAGTATAAGGATGCATGGTTGACTGTATACCACTTTCTGGGACTAACATTACTACACTTTCCCCCACTGCAACTGCTGTTGGCTGGTCTTTGCTGCCTTGGGTTCCGATTTGCCTCCTGCCGAGCTGCACTCCTTGTTTACCATCAAAACTCTTTCCCTTGCAGAAACTGGGCATCAGCCATTCATGTAGGTTCTATGGCAGAATTTGGTACTTAGTGTCTCTTTCTCTCTCTCTCTCTCCTGCAAATTCAGAACTGTGACAAATAAAAACAGATAGGAAAACAGGAAGATAAAAGGGGACTGTGATAAAATGTTTTACGCTCTGACGTTTCTTATTTGGTCCTCATCTGTTCAGTGATTCTTGGTATCTTGCTTGCTCTCTTGTTCTGGATGTTTTCTGTATGCAGATAAATGGATGTTCTACTATGTGTGTGTTTACACTAAATGTGATTCTCTCTCAGCGTTTTCAGGCAATTGGCTATACATCTTAAACTGTATTACACTTGCATCTGTGAACAATAACTGTATTACAAGGAAGCTTTTAACCTACTATAGAAGGAATTTACCTAAATGGTACATTTAGTTTTAGAATAGCTGCTTTCCCCAGCAAAGAAATAATTCTGATTTTTAGGCTCCCTTTCAGCAACAAACTGCTACTCCTTCTTTAATCCTCTAGGTATGAAAACACCAAATTCTCAGATACTCAGATAAAGTTTTATTATCTAAACATAACATATATCTAGACGACTAGACCACAAAACTCACTTTGTGTTAAAGGGTACATGATTGTTCACACATCTTCAATCAATACAGTTCATCTATCAACTCATTCACGTCTTTACCCATCTTTACAG
The DNA here is from genome assembly GCF_017976375.1 of Cuculus canorus. Classification (NCBI taxonomy): domain Eukaryota; kingdom Metazoa; phylum Chordata; class Aves; order Cuculiformes; family Cuculidae; genus Cuculus; species Cuculus canorus. The sequence goes on from NC_071441.1 coordinate 62,173,210, forward strand.
GAAAAATACAAAATTAAGCTCAGCTTCTGCTCAACTATGTATACTGTCAATTTTGAACTGATAATAATGGCATTACCGAAAGTTAAATTTCCAGCAGAAGACCATACTGCCAACTACAATTTTCCGTGTCCTGCAACTGCAGACAATTTTTTATCCTACCTGCCACACATTTTGCCTTAAACCAAATGGCATTCTATCATTTCCTTTCTAGCATTTAATCCCTAATTTTGGGCTTCTCCTAGCTAATAATTCTGGTGGTGAGTACCTCAGAATTAGAGGTGAAAAGGAGCTTTTCTGATTTCTCTTCTCTTCTCTTCTCTTCTCTCCTCTCCTCTCCTCTCCTCTCCTCTCCTCTCCTCTCCTCTCCTCTCCTCTCCTCTCCTCTCCTCTCCTCTCCTCTCCTCTCCTCTCCTCTCCTCTCTCCTCTCCTGATTTTTCTTTTTAAAAGAGAGTGTCAAGAGCATTTTGAGACATCTTATTTGAAAAAGATCCCTTACATTCCTTTCCACACTCCATGGATATGCTGATAGAGTGCTCAGTGAGGTCCTGCCAATAGTTTGAGCATTCCCTCACTGACTGTATAGCAGGAAGAGAATGGTCTTTCAAAGAATCCCCAGGGAGAAAGCATTTCAAGGAAGTTATTTGACTGATCCTTACTTTCAGGCTCTCCTAAGCATCTGTGCACCCATGCCTACCCAGCAGAGACTTTGAAACCGTGAAGTCAATCCATTAAGTGCTATTCAACATGCACAGCATGAAGTTTTGATATGACTAACAGGGTAAATTAGCAAAGAAATCTTAAAGAGGATGCTGAAGCGACCAGCTTTGGTGGAAGAACAAAACTCTGGAAATTCAGGCAGCAGTTTGTGCTGCCAACTGCTGAGGCGTATTACAGGATGGTCAGTTAACAGCAGGCAAGAAACAGAAATGCACAAGTATTTAATAACTTTTATCAGAAGCTGAGAATAAGGAAAAGTTCCCCTTGCCTGATATACTGCCAAAATTCTCTTTCACTGACTGGAGTTCAAGATAGTATATAATCCTGGGATTGCAAACTTCCAGGGCCTTGTTAGAAGACTGCACATCAACTATGAGCTGGTAGTAACACTTTCAATTAAGTAGTTTATGACATCAAAGATCACAGCTTCCCAGAACCAATAATAACTTCTGTAAATCTTTCCTTTCTATTTAGGTCAATAGAGTATTTTGAGAGTTTTCTGGATTAATATGGCATTTTAAATTAGGAATAAGCATTCTTAACAACCTGATTACATTGCTTGCAAACTGAAGCATATTTAGCAGACTGTGCCTGTCCTGTGCATGAAGTGAGAATTACACAAAGGCTGGACAGAAGGAAGTAAACAAACTCAGCAGGAACGATCTTTTTATAAATGCAGTGCTGAGTAAGAATATTTGTGTGGTGCCTTGAAACTATGCAGCTCATTGACACAAACAAGATCATAAACAAATTGCCCTGAAGGTCTTGGCTCAAACCCACTATGACTACCTGCAAATACGCAACCTCTTTTAACAGCTTTATGATGATGCATTTACGAAGCACCTTTTAACACACGATTCCTAAGATCTCATAAATAAAAGTGGCCATAAAAAAAAAAAATTAAAAAAGAAAGCATATGGTGGCATTTACATCACCTACTAGGTCACATTTTTTTCTAGTTCATTTAACAATTCATTTCAAGCCCATAAAGCTCTGTAACAAAGAAAACTTAATTCAACTGGAAAAATGGGGGAAATTGAATTTAAGGGAATGTTTAATTACTCTGTGAAGAATTTGGCTAGGATGCCTGAGCTCACAGCCAATTGTTCATAGGAAGACGTCATAAAAACATTACTTTTTGGGGTTTTTTTTGTTTTCATGAGTTGAAAGCACTTTAGCAAAACAGCATCTCCAGCAACAGGGGCTACCTAAACTCATCTTCCCTGGTACAGAAGCAAAAATACATGCAGGGAACTAAAAACCTAGTGTCATTTGAAAGAAACCAGCTGACTGCTTTGTGCACTCAGCACTATTTGAAACAACCTACCTCAAAGGGAGAAACCTTATGCCTCACAGTTTGCCGCTTATTACACGTCTCCTCAGTTATTCCCACTCTAGTTGTCTCAAGTAGTCTGATGAAGTTGGGAAGTCATTTTCCCACTTTGCCTACAGGACAGAGGCACGCGCTTGCACTGCTCCATGAGCCCTTCTGAGTTTGTCTGGGACAACGAGAGGTCCCAGCACAAAGATGAAGACCTAGAACTTGCGCACTGTGCATTAATTGTCAGGATTTTGATAGCAGGGGACAGCAGGGCAGATCTCGGTGGTTGAGGGGCATTCTGCAAATGGAACAGAAAATGAAGTTGCTTCCCTTGAGATCCGACCATTGCCTGCAATGGCATGCTGACGCATTGTGTGCGAGTACACTCACCACTCTCAAGAGCAAAAATTTTGGGCCAGCTTCTCTAGCTATCCTTTTTTTTTAACTATTTGTATAATTACCTTCATGTATGTAACTTTGTAACTGTGGTTATTTGTACTCATTCTATGTTTAAATACCATTATAACTTTGTGTACACACATATTTCTGTATCTCTGAGCCTGCACATATACTTATTATACTGTGCAGTGCACAGCAGTGAATCTCATAATTTTTGAATTTATAATGAAGTTGCTGTTTTGATTATAACAGATTTCATACAATTACATTGCTAAATATTAAATTGGTTTACAATTAAGTACTGCTATTAATCTAATAATTTGATCTACCTTAAATTATCAATAAATTTGAACTTGCTACAAAAATGATAATAGTTTAAAACTCCATCAGCGACAATATTTCCGAATTTGCATAAAAACTAGCTGCCAAGACTTAAAACTACAAACAAATTTATAGGTGAGCAAGACAAAGAGACTACTCAGCTGGAATGGACTTGAGTACAAATAATAGCTCAACAGCATATTCAGTGTATCAGGTTACATGTCATGAAGGTATGTCTACAATGACTGCACGTTGAAAGTCTTGCACGAAGTTCATCTATCATCACATTTTGATTACTACTACTTAACAGAATGTCAGTTGATTCAAATCCCACTTTTCATTAATTTCTAAAGAGGTGAAGTGTAGGATTTCTGCACTGGACCTACAAAGATTTTTTTTTATTTCATTTTTTTTTTTAAATTAATAATAAAAATGTGTTCTAAGTATCTTTGGTGAACACAAGTCTCAGTAGTCTGGCTGAATGGTACTAATACAGACCTAATTTTGTTATGACATATCAGTAAGAGAAGAAAAATTTATTCCCTAAGTTTTCTTTGTAAAAACTGACAGCTACCTTTAAAATTGTATTTTAAAAAATAAATCACATCTAGTTTTGCACTTGATTCATAATTAACCCCGTTAAACTATAACTCTTCCAGAATGGCTGCAAAGTATCAATAGCAGGAACTTTCAATGACAAAATCTAAAATATAATAGTTTCTATAAAAGATTTGGGCCTTATGAACTTTCATCGGGTAAGGTGAAAAAGGTTTCCTTCAGCTTTTTGGATCAGTGCAATCCATGGTTTTGGTACAGGGTGGGGTACGATATGATTGAGAAGGATGACATGCCCTGTGGAGAAGGATTTCGGGGTGCTAGTCGATGAGAGGCGTGATATGAGCCAGCAATGGGTGCTTGCAGCCTGGAAGGCCAACCACACCCTGGGCTATATCAAAAGAAGTGTACACAGCAGGGTGAGGCAGAGGATTCTCCTCCTCTACTGCTCTCTCATGGACCTCACCTGGAGTACCGCGTCCAGTTCTGGAATCCTCAACATAAGAAGGGTACGGACCTTTTGGAACAGGTCCAGAGGGCCATGAGAATGACCCAAAGGCAGGTGCACCTCCCATACGATGACAGGCTGAGAGAGTTGTGGTCATTCAGCCTGGAGAAGAGACGGCTCTGGGGAGACCTTATAGCAGCATTCCAATACTGAAACAGACTACAGGCAAGCTGGCGAGAGGCTTTTTACAGGGGCATGGAATGATAGGATGAGAGAGAATGGCTTTAAATCGGAATGGGGAAGATTTAGATTAGACATTAGGAAGAAATTCTTCCCACTGACGGTGGTGAGGCATTGGCCCGGGTTGCTCAGGGAAGTTGTGGCTGCCCCATCCCTGGAGGTGTTCAAGGCCAGGTTGGATGGGGCTTTGAGCAGCCTGATCTGACGGGAGGTGTCCCTGCCCATGGCAGGGGGGCGAGAATTTGATGGGCTTTAAGGTCCCTTCCAACCCAAAGCATTCTATGATTCTCATAAGCTGTAAATAACTCTTTTATTAAGGTCTTCTATCCTAAAAATAAAGTGATATGAGTGAGAGCTGGTGAAACATAGCTTGCACTGGAGTGGAAATCTAAACTAAAAAGAGAGGAATGTAATCAAGTACAGAATCTGGGAAATCATAGAAGTGACTTGTTAAGTTAAGTATCCCAGTACTCAAAGAAAAAAAACCAAACCAGAAGCCAAAGTAACACAAAAGAGAAGCTTAAACTGAAATAAAGCCTAATTAAGAAAAGTCAGAAGTACCTGTACAGATAGAAAACAAAAAAGAGTAAACCGTTGCCTGTTTTCTGTATTCTTAGAACTAGCTTACACCAAACATACATAAAGACAACAATAAATCAGTAAGAAGCAAGACAGAAGCTGCAAGTACATTAGTGAATCTGCAAAACTGAGCATTTCTGTTCAGAAAATATCTCAAGAACACAGAAAAAAGGCAACAGACTATCATTTTTAACAAGTTTTAATAATGAGGGAACCAACAGCAGTTGTATTAGCATGGCAAAATTATGCAATTGTAGGCTCTTGGAAGAATGTTTCCATGTCTGTCCTGAACATTTCCTGAGGTTTGAGCTGTACTGTTCTCACCACCATCTGCTATTTCTTATTTACACTGTCACCACCCACTTCAGGCCTCATCAAGTTTCAGGTCCTCAGTGTCAATTTCCTCCTGGCTTTCTGTCCCCCACACTACTTGAACTCTTCACTCCATTTATTTTTTTTTACTTCTTCTTTTGAGGGAGGGTTGGGGAAAAAGAATATTTAATTTACCAAGTACAGGTCTACATCTGTGCCTAACAAGGGTAAAAAAACCAACATGGCAGCAGAAGCCGATAACACATACATAGAAATACTTCCTCTAGATGTTTTCTAGCCTTCAACAACTCAGGGATCTCATGGGATTAATATGAGACCTTGGCATTTAAAAATAATTTAATTCTTGATGGATTTTTCTTCTATGATTTTTCTTCGTCCAGTTACTTTCAGAACTTAAAAAATACACAAATTCTAACCATAAAGAATTCCACTGCTTTGATATATGTGTGAAGACCTACCAATTTTTTATCTGAATTTCTCACTACTTGTTTCTTTTGATGACTTTTAGTTTATGTATTGGGAAGTGCAGCCAAAAATTGGTAAACATTTACTCTTGGTGTGTTACTCATGCATTTTATCATAAATCTTTATCATGCCGGACTAGTTGTCTTTTCAGCTAAAGAACAGCCCACTTTGCTTATTACAAGCAAACCATCCCATACTTCAATCATTTACTGGCTTTCTTGGAACCTCTTCGAGGTGTTCGTGAACCTTTTTGCTTTTTTTATTTTAAATAGGAGGGCTGTGGGCATGAAAAAGACCAGATCCATGCAAGCAGACGTGCATCTAACACCAAACTTACTTTTTCATTGCTTTGGGGCAGTGAACTGAGTTTTCCATGGAACTCATTATTATAATCCCAAAATTACATTCCTGACAAGTAAAGTGCTCAGTTAGAAATATTTTTTTTAAGTAAAATTAGGATTATTTTTTGTATATGCTTTCATTACTGTTTATCTACAGTGCATTTCCTGTGTTATGTTAATGTCCAATTACTGAGCTTCATAGTCTTTCCACAACCCGTCACAGCTGGCTCTTCTCATTACCACTCTAAATAACTTATTATCATGACCAAATTTTATCACTTAACTAGTAAACTCTCCTTTGTATTCCTTCAGAATATGCTGAACAGCATGGATTCACTGCAGACTCCAGTTATGACCTCTACAAACTATAAAATAAAATTACAATCATTATGAAAACAGAGCAGTTACTGCTATCCTGTTCAATAATTTTTTACGAGACACTTTTTGTTCTTATGATACACTGTTTTATTCAGGATATTTGGTGAGGGCACCTGCCAAAAATGATTTTCACATACAGGTTCAGTCAGGTTGCTTTGAAGTAGCCATGAAGTATGTGGTTAAAGAGCTCCAGTAAACTCATAAGATACATCTGTCGTCAAGAACTGCATTGGGCTAGACCAGTACTGCATATTTATCCATGGATTTTTTAGTTCTACTCTTTATCATCTTTTCCATTGATTTCTACAGTATAGATACTATTGCAGGCTCCCTAGACATGTGAAAGAATTAGCAGAAACACAGACAGTAACATGCAGTACTGGAGGAATAATCGGAGACTGTGATAATCATGGACTGTGGAGACATTCAGACTTCCTGATGCCCACATTCTCCAAGACTTCATTGTTGACTAGGTGAGATTGTAATGAGGAAAGACTGCCCTCAGAACAGTGATGATTCTGGAGCTGAACATAATTTTTTGGCCAAAAGATCATTCTGGGATACTTTATCCTTCTTTTGAGAACCTTTGCACCAGAAGTGTCCTGGAAGTTTAAAGCATCACTTGGAATGACTTTGCTTTCTTAGAAGTTGCTGCATGTCCTTATGCCCACAGCATGATGCCTAACAAGCAGGAGATTAGTACCTTTTCTGACACAAGTTATTTTATTTCTGCACCAAATATTGACAGGTGTATAGATCAATGCAATTATAATTACGAATTTAAATTACATCGACCTTACTTAAAAATGCTCATATACAGAGCCTGTTTGTTGTTAGTGGAAATAACTTCTGATTATTAAAGGCTGTCCTTCTTCAAGGGTTACTGCAGATGCTCTCAAGGCTGTCAAAAACTCTTGCCTCCAAAATCTCTAAATATTCACTAAAATTACTGTAGACGGTGTTTGCTAAAATCTCTGAATAACAATCAAAGTCTTTGCACATACTTCTTGTTATTTCTGGGTACTTCTGCCATACATTCTCAAGCTGGCATTTGGTACTTTCACTTCTCTTTCATGAGAAGAAATACATAAATCATTTTCAACTGTTAAAATAGTAGTTACAATATGCCAGGTTTACTGATGATTCCCTGATCACAAAGCTACCTATCATTTTTCAAAAGCTCAAGCCAGACTGCATGGAGATCTGATAAAGTCTTTAAAAGCCAGGTCCTGGGCCTCAAGGAAGCTGCTTGCTAGGAAAATAAATCCTTTCCCAGGGTTAGAAAGGTGAGGGGGGAGACAGAGTAACAGCAAGAGAGCTTGTTATGTCACAAGCATAATCTTAACTCTATATCAAAATCTCAGCTCATCTGAGAAGTAATGCTTGGTTTAGTACAAACATACACTCACACCCACCATTTAAGCAGATTTAAACAAACAGTGCAAGCTGAACTGAACGGTAAACCTCAGGAGTTAAAAATTTGCTGTAAGAAATCAGATTTTAGCAGATGATACCAATTTTCATAAAACAATGGAAGTAGAAGGAAAACAAAAAGAATATGTCAGGAATTATGAAAGCATAATGGATAAAGAAAATGAGGTGTTGACTGTTTGAATAGCAGCAATGCAGTGATGGTGAATGTATAAACAGACAGCATGATTTGTTGGCATTATGCGGTTGGCATTATCATGCCCATTAAGTAGCAGAGGAATGCATCAATAAAGAATTATAGAGTGGAAGCAAATATGATGCTATCCCCAGCCTCAAATCATGCCCACTTCTGTACCAGCAGACACATAATGCAGATTTACAGCGAATTAAGCTAGAAGAAAAAGTTAGCACAACATGAACAAACGGTAAAATTACAACTGGATCACTCTAACCTCATGGAAACATACAATGCTCTTCCAAGATGTTTAGAAAATATATCGCGGCTACAAAATGTCAAAGGATTACACATGACTAGGTATAAATATTACGCATAAAAACACAGAAAGAAAAATCAAAATAATTAAAAGTAAACTACCCTTTATGCCTCATTTTTGACTGTCTAATAGCATGTTTCTCTCGACTGTTGACTAGATTGATGTCAGCTTACAATTACAGAGAAACACTCATGGTTTTTATAAATTTTCCCCCTTCCAATTTGAAGCCATTCTCCCTAGTCCTATCACTCCATGCCCTTGTAAAAAGTCACTCTCCAGCTTTCCTGGAGCCCCTTCACGTACTGCAAGGCCACTATAAGGTCTCCCCAAGCCTTCTCTTCTCTCAGGCTCTCTCAGCCTGTCCTCGCAGCAGAGGTGTTCCAGCCCCGCAGTCATCCTCGCGGCCTCCTCTGCACCCACTCCAACAGTTCCATATCCTTCCTACACTGGGGATTCCAGAACTGAACACAGTACTCCAGATGGGGGTCACACGAGAGAGGAGTAGAGGAGAAGAACCACCTCCCTCAACCCGTCCCTTTATGCATAAGTAAATCTGATTCATCTACTACCTACTTCTGATGAGGCATTTGGGATGGCTTGCCTACATTTTTATATGGGAGCTTATCACTAAGTCAATTTTTTCAACCTTTTCTTCGGTCCTGAATTAGTAGAAGGTCAAATGATTTTTTTAGCCATCTGTTCCCTCTATGCTATGTTTGTCTCCTTACAAACAGAAGCAGCTTTGCCCACCGAGGTCTGTGATTGCTTCATACAATGTACCACCAGCCTAATTGTGCCAAGCATGCCTGCTGTGCTAACCAGCTCATTCTTCTCTCTGAACTAATTGCATCCACTGCTCCAAGTTAACACAATACTTCTTCTGTACCATCTTTGCAAACTACAACAGCTGTTGCAAGAAAGCCTGCAGTGCATACTCTAATGCTTGTGGCCTCCTTCTCAGTTGTGTCTACGCAAAACATCTTAGGACAGCATGCTTCTCTAAAGGGTGCCATCTCGTGGAGTACAAGACATAATCAATGTAATCATATCAAAAACCATAAAAAGTCACCTTAAGCTGTGTGTCTCATGTGTTTCTATTGTAAAGTTTTTCCAAACCAATGCTTCACAATTTGTAAAAAATTCCATACATTCTGGATCAAGACATAAATTTAAATATTTCTGATAAATTTAAATTTGTTATATGCATAAATATATTTCCTCTGGGACTTCCTGGAAGAGCTCAACTGAAAGTTCGTCAAAGATTCTTTTGAAAGAATAAAGCTCTGCTGTCTGAGCTGTGATTAAAAGAGCTTTTTATTGAAGATCTGTAGATTTTAATACAAACTTAAAACAACAACAAAATATCCATCAGTAGCTTTAAAATCTTTCAATATAGCAATTTATATTACCCAAAATGAGTGGAGCTGTGAAGGAACACAATAAAATGTGATCTTCCAATGTCTCTGATTTATTGTCTTTGTAGTATAGCTTGCAATTAAGAATTTCTAATCTCTTCATTACTAAAACAGTTCTTTTCTACCTACAGAATACTGATGAAAAGCTTACATCACCATCCTCTCCTTTAAATATTGTCATATCTACCGCATTCTGTTTTTGGAACAAACCCCTGCCTTTTTCAATTCCAAATATAATCGCGTTCTACTCATTTTGATCTTGCATAACTGCATGATCAACCCAAAGTTTCAGAACATGAAACAAACCCTCCTTATCCAGATAACCATTCACAGAGTATTTAAATATGAACTGTAATGTAGAAAAAAAAAAAGGAAATAAATGTAGAAATAGGAAAAAGCCAGAAAATCCCTACATTGTTGAACAATGAAAACACTGAGAACAACGAAACACAGAACACAGTCATGGGGCTAACAAAATTCAATCTTTAAGAATACTGGTGTCTGCTTACAGACAATTTTAGCATAATCTCTGACCACATAACTGCTAATTTCAACTATTTGCCAGTTACAGTGGATTGCAAAAATACTTGTAGTTAATATCAGCACAAAATGTCCAAACTTAGTTTAATAGAGAGTTGCGTACACAGCACTTAAACAGAGCCTTTGCACTGCTCCACACTGAACTGAGCACTGCTTGTCTCAAAGATGACTGCTTGCATAAGTTCTGACTTAGCACTGCCTGGATGGCACAACAAACTATTTCTAAAATTCAAGCCACTAACAATAACCTTTAAACTTGATCTAAGAGAGTAAAGCTAGTTTGGTCACAGTCTGACATGGGAAAATATTCCTGCAAGAAGCTATTTCTGTATTTGAGAACTCCAAAAGGTCATTAGAACAGCTCCGTATGATTTGAATAACAGCAAGTATAAACTAGCATATGAAGAAAAATCAATCCAAATATTTATTTTCTCTCTGGTGTATTGAGTAACTAACTATCCATCACAGTCAAAAAAATACTATAACACACTTATTAGCTAAATACTTAAAGAGTCATTTTATTTTTCATTTCCACTAAAAATTTAAACCCTTTAAAACAGGACCTGCAATGCAATTCCAGTAGAAAGAAGGTTAGGAACATTTTTCTCCTTTAAAAGAAGATTAGATAAAACGTACTGAGTGGTAACTCGGACAGGCTGTAATTGCAACTGTTAAAGGCTGTGATCCATGCAAAGCAGAATTCAAACATGCACAAAGAAGCAAATCTGCTAGGAAAGTTTTTGATATTCCTGTTGCCTTCTCGTATTTTTCCCCAAGAGCTTACAGTATGATCATTTGCATCATCACTTTGTAACTCAGAGCCTCAGAACTTTCTCAAAAAGGAGGTCTGTGATTTACCCCAGTGGTAAATCATATTCATGATTCACTTTTGCAGAGTCTTAAACCCTTTATATAGGTGCACACTGCAAGGAAGCAAAGGCACACAGTACCCTGGTAACAATTTGCATCTGGAAGACTGATCCCTGAACTTTCTGGACTATTATGTACTTCCATGTTTTTATCCACGTTTATGTACAAACAGTTCTAAATTAATATCACCACATTTGCCTTTGCTTCTACAGCTATAAAGTTTTGCACCAAATAAACATTTTAAAAAATGTACATTTTAAAATCCAGAAAACTGTTATGGGAAATTTAAGTTTCTATAAAAATCACATGCAGATGTGATTTACAACTAGTCTTTCTGGTATAATAAGCTCCAACAGTAAGAGAAAAAAACAAATGTTTCTGAAAAACAAATGTTTTTCATTTCCTGTAGTACACAAATACATTTTAACATCTTGGTGAAACCCGAAGAATAGTAAAGCAAATCTAAAGTAAAGTAATAAACTGATTTTTACTGGATTATTTTAATACCACCACTTAATAAACATCGTTTGTCCTTATGAAAATATGGAAGTTTTGGAAAAAAAGGTATTTCAATCAAAATCACAGAACCAAAGAATATGATCGGACTTTTACAGAATACTATTTGTAAGCATGTAAGACATTGTCTCTTTCCGTGTGGTATTTTATCATTAATGTAATTCCACTGTTAAAAAACAATTTATAGTCTTTAATGAAGAAATACTATCATGTTCTAGAATTATTCTATAAAAAAAATACCTATGCAGACAGATGTGTAAGTATAAATACGAGTGACAGCAGCAACAATGAGAATATCCAGTGAATGTTTCATATTTCAGTTTTGCACATCAAAGCTCATCTCTTTCACCATACAGTGGTACTTTCTCAAGCGAAAAACATCATGGTGAATACTACGGCCCACTCTTCCAAGAGTTTCTTGGCACAGGATTTTATTTTACTTTACTTTCATTACACCATTGCCACCTCAAATTCTTTTTCAGTTCCATTTTGCATTGGGCAGGATTTCATAATTTTAAAAGAACCATTTGTATGTTAAATGATCCTTAATTTTTCTGTCCCCTATTTTAATAAAGCAAACATTTTAACAACCTTAGGGATACTAATTATATTTTATACTGTACTACAAGGCTAAAGAAAATTAGGCAAGTTAAATGCCAAAATGCAGATGTATTTAGTTCGTGTATCTTTCAATTTCAGTAAATGCTCAGACCACACGAGGTTTTATATATCTATGTTCAATTCAGTTAGTACTTAACAACCCTGGCTTATGCCACTGTTTACAAGGATCAAAATTACACATGAACAGCACATGCTGTGATCATACACTGCTGTGGAAAGATTGCCACTGAGGTATATGTAAAACAGATTAGTTTAAACTGATGGACTGCTTCAAAGCTATCCCAAGGACATATGCACAATCAGAAAAACACCCTCTCAAATGTAATGCAGCTATGATTTTAAGACTCAGAATTGTCAACATTTGAAAATGGAATTAAACACAGGTATCACAAAGCACACCTGTGACTCAACATGGGCATAGGTCACAACCATTTATAAGCAAGGTATCGTGTGTGTACTTAGCAGCTTACTGAAAAAGCAAACATGTAAAACCAGACAGTCTAAACAAAATACAGTGAAAAATTAAAGGTGACCTTCCGGATAGCTGGGAAGGGGCTCTTTATCAGGCAATGCAGGGATAGGATGAGGGGGAATGGTTTTAAGATGAAAGACGGGACATTTATATTAGATATTAGGAAGAAGTTTTTTCCCGTGAGAGTAGTGAGCCACTGGCACAGGTTGCCTGGAGAACTTGCAGATGCCCCGTCTCTGGAGGTGTTGGATGCGACTTTGAGCAACTTGATCCTGTGGAAGGTGTCCCTGCTCACAGCAAGGCAGATGGAATCGGATGATCTTTTAAGGTCCCTTCCAACCCAAGCCATTATATGATTCTATGAGTCTCTTCATTTGAAAGGTGCATCTTCTTCAAATTTATCTCATTTAGCACTGCAATACTTCTTGTCTTTTCTCCCTGGAGAAGAGAAGGCTTAGGAGGACCTCATGACAGTGTTTCAGTACCTAAAGGGCAGCTACAAAGAGGACAGAGTCTCTCTCTTCACAAGGAGTCACACAGAGAGGACAAGGGGCAGCAGGCATAAGCTGCACTGGGAGGGAAATTTCATCTCAATGACAATTTTATTACAGTGAAAACATTCACTGGAACAACCTCCCCAGGTACATGGTGAAGTCCCCATCACTGGAGGTTTTCAAGAGGCAACTGGACAGGATGGTAGGTAACCTCATTAAGGTTCCCTTTCCCACAATATGCAAAATATTAGCTTTTTTAAACAAAGAAACACTGTCAATTTCTTTCAGGTTCAGCTATTTTTATTTCAACAAGTTATCTAAAGTCTAAATGTAGCTTACAGGTCAACAATTGACTGGAGAAAAATCAAATCTTATCATTTACATATTCTTGAACAGCACATTTTGAAACACTTAAGAACAGGATTTTAGAAACAAGATTGCCAGCTAGCTCTTCCAGTCATGCCTCTCAAGTGAAAGCAACTGAGAAAGATTAGGAAATAGCAGTAATCTCAGCTAAGTAAGTAAAAGCCCAGAAGCTACTTTCAGTACCATAATGAAAGAAAAATTTAACGCAATGCTATCTAGAAGAATGACAGATAACAAAATGGATTATCTGCAAACAGTCCCCTCTTACATCATACAGCTTCTACTGATCTGATCTGCCAGAAACACTGACTACGGGCAAACAGAGGTAACAGTTAAGTGCCATAACGCAGTAATCACCCGGAATATGCTCAAACAACTGTTCCTTAGATTGTCTCCTCCTGTTGTACTGGAGACACTCTAAGTGTCAGCAGAAAAAAATCCTAAAACAACGATCAGGTCTCAGCTTTATAGGAAGGTGGCATGAAATTCAGCCCTTCAAGCAAACTTGAATTATGCACAACAGAAGTATATAGGTTAAGTCAAACTTAAAATGGCTGGGAAAAAAAAAACCAAACACCTTTACAAAACATAAAATGCACTTCTGTTTGATCCAGGCTTTGCAGAGATTACCTGTCTCACATGTAGCTACTGAGAGGAAATTTTGTCAGCAGCAATTACATATAATAAGGGAAGCAAAGAGGAAGGCCACCTAGCACACCTAAGCTATTCCATCAAGTCAGTTTTTAAGAAAGGGACACTGATTACAACACAAATTAACAGAAAATGTCTGTTGTGGAATAGTGGGCTGGAGTTTAGCTGTAACCACTGGATCTTGTCTTTGAAGCTAATTATCTCTCTCTGAAAAAAACCTCAAAAAACCTTAAGCTTAAACTATTTCTGCAATTGAAAGGAACAGAAAAGAAGAATGTCCTTTTTCCCTTCTATGTGCCTCCCTCCAATTTAATAGATTAGTGAAAAGTAGTTTCTTCTTTTTCAATCTTGGTAATAACGCAATTGAGAACAGCCAGCTTACAGAATCTGTGATTTTTTTTTTTTTTTACTTTTGCTGGCAAATTTGGTAGGGCCCGACTAAAGAGATTATGAACAGAAACACTTTCTCACTTAAAGACAAGTGATGTATCCGTGGTCAGGTGCCTCAGGTATGACAAATGTTCTGCAGATTTTGAAATGGATTGTAGTGAAATAAATTCCATAAAATCTATTCATAAAGTTGCAGTTAAATTGAAATACATTGAAATGAATCCCATAAGTTCCTAGCTGTAAATTCCATCTGTTTCACCATCTTCCTCTGAAGGCCGAAATAATTGGACTAAAACCTAGAATCTACTCTTCCATTTCACTTACTCCAATATAACCTAATTGCTACACTATAGTAAGAGCCTAAAAGCAATTCCCAGATTTGATATAGAACAGATTTCACCCCCTAAAGCAAATCATTTATAACTTAGACTCACAGTAGCTCTTTTTTATTTTATTTTTTTTTTTGAATTAGCAACATGTTGACTAACAGTATTCCACTTAAACTATCCTAACATCATTGTCATAAGACTTCAGGAGTTTTAAGTTTGCAAATTGTCTCCCCTTCTCTCCTCCTAATGGGACAGAACCTTCTCTTCACTGATTTAAAGGTGATTCAACAATGAAGAGAATTTTTTCCACTAGTAAATCTGTTGGTATTACTATTTTTTTCTACAATATACTTTCAACAACGCCCTTGAATGAAAATAGCATTTTTGTCAACAAATTGAACCTCGACAAATAATCCTAATTTCTATCTGTAGCAAAACTGCTCCTATATGTAATTTTGGACAGCCACCCTGAGCTAGCTGATAAAAAATAAAACCTCAGAATGCTTACATACTTGTGAATTCATACCAAAAGCTTGCAGTCCTCGGGATTTTCAACAAAGCACCACAAATTATCAATTGCAAACTAGTGTTAATCTCTAGAATGACTTGAGTTAAGACAGTTACTTACACAAAAGCTGTGTTCACTATATTTGGAAGCGCATCTTTTCTTTTGAAAGGGCCAGAGGCTCTTCAGCCCACCGGGAGCTGTGCTCTCTGCCACACCTCAGCTCTCTATCAGCGTGACCATAGGGGAAATGGTCAGGAGCAAAACTGAGAATCTCAATGTAAGAAACAACATGAGAGGAATCCTCAAACAATAGCACTGCTAAACTTTAGACAGCACTTTGACTTCTCAACAAATTCAAAGTTATGGTATTACAGACAAGTTCCAGCCACAGAAGAAATACAAGCCTTCGACCATTTTTTTCCATGCTCCACTGACAAGCACAGCGCAAAAGTAAAAAATAAAAATAATGAAAAATTATGTTTTCTTTCAAAAACTTGCAGAGAACCTAAACAATAACATTTTCAAATTCCTAGATTAAGATGCAGGTGGTTATAAATGACACACAATGCAAATATAAAACTGCAAGTGTGGAAAACTAGGGCCTTTTCTACAAAAACTGTAATTTTGGCATTTAACTCAGACACACCTTTGTACTACATAAAGAAATGCCACTTGGTGTGTTTGTATTACATAAAGATAAATGATTTCAATCTAATAATAGGAGAAAAAATACCTCAACAACAGCAACTATGTCACATGAGATTAAGTTTTACCTTCAAAACTTATATTCAAGGCTCCTGTGCCAAAGCTATCAACAATTAACCACTAAAAAACTTCTTGAAAGGTACTGTCATATCATTCACAATGGAGCAACAGGAATCTATGTCCACTAACATTACTAACACTGTATTACAATCTAGGCTATTTTCATTAGGGGAGGGACAGACATAATTATTGTTCAAGCACAGCTTAAGCCTTTTTGGTAGTTCAGGCAGGTGGGTGTTGATGTTCCTAACACATGGGGAATAAAAACCTAAACTCAAAAAAACCCCAAACAAAACACAACACCAAAAAACACCAGCAAAACCCACAAACGATATGCAGTCAGTCTTCTACTTAAATTCTAAGGAATAATCATCAGAAGTCAGAAAGCTTTCAATATGGTGGAGACTAAATATGCAGGAAAGAACATGACATTTGCAAAACGGCTACAAAGTTCTACTTTCAGTTTTCCTATTTCTGCAACGCAAAATACTTACACAGGGGGGGAAAAATGCTTATTTAATTATATGTGCTCTAACATCTTAAGTAAAACGCAAAAAATTCTACATAGATTAGCTTCCAAGTTTGCAAAACACTCATTCAGTATGAAGTTCAATGCATTAACTTAAACCGAACAAAACCAATTTTCAAGCACTGAAGTTAAACGCACCGATATTTACGGTCATCTTACTTGCAACCGTATAAAATGGCTTTCATAATCATTCAAGTTTTCCTTACTATGTCGGCTGGTAACAGTTGAGAAGGAAAAAACCTTTCCATGATGCTCCTCTTAACAAAAACACTCCCTTCTGCCAGATGAGAAAGCAAGCATCTATTATACACACTCAAAATATTTAATTTACTTATTATAACTCACCTGCTTGGGAAGCCGAAAGAGAGGATTTTTGTAAAATATATCTTTAGCCTGACTCCACGTTCCATCGATGATGATCATAGCCAATGGATTAGAAGGCATCACAGCGACTTCTTCCAAATTGGTTGCTTCAGCACCAGGATACAAAATTAGAGTACTGGGATTTCTGCACACAGTTGCTAATTCAGGATACCTTCAATGCACAGACACATAAAATGACAATAATTATTACATTTTTTCATGAGGAACATGTACTTCTAAATATTCAAATTGACAAATTTCAACTATTTTTTTCCAAATTTTACTTAAGTTTCAAAAAGTCCACCACTCAGCTACCTATTTCTCTTTCCACACCTCAAGAAAAGTTGTTGGTTCTCCCTTAGCTCCTAAGGAAGGAGGAAAAAAGCAACCACAAAAATAAACAATGAAGCTTTATGAAGTAATTTATCAGAGGTATTTTCCAATGCTTTAATTATTGAGTGTACAATGTCTATTTGAATCAAAGAGATGTTTTGAATTGTTTACCAAAACTTAACATGTGTATGCTTGCAAAATTTGTTTAAGCTCCAAGCATAAAAGTACTACAATCATCCTGCTTTGAACTTTGTCCATGTAAACAGCATCAGTAATCAGGGTCCACATCTACAGGACATTTTTGAAAATTTTATCTTCTCAATTCTTTTTATTATTTTATTTTTTTTAACAACTACTGTCACAGTTTCAGTCCCCAAACCTGTACATTCTCTTTTTCCTTCCTGTTGGTCTATATATTAGGAAACAGACCAGAGTAATAGATATTATCTAAGTGTATATAAGTATCTATATCATTAAGTGTTCACTTAATGTACATGGAAATTCCTTAAGGTTTTGCTAGTCACCATAAATTAGTTCACAAAATCTATGCATTTAAGTAGCATTGGAAGCCTCAAAAAACACCTAGTCAAGTAAGCTAGTGAGGATGAATTTGAGAAGAAGCCAGTCCCGTAACAAATACTGCATCACTTGTCTTGAATCAATTTCAGCAGGTTCATCATGAGATCTTCAGAATTGCCTGATGAAGTAAGGATGAAGTGATGGTGCCCCTGTACTTGGCATTGGTGAAGTTGCACCCCAAATCTTGTGTTCAGTTTTGGGACCCTCACTACAAGAAAGACATTGAGGTCCTGGAGCATTTCCAGAGAAGGACAATGGAGCTGGGGAAGGAGTGGAGAACAAGTCTTATTGAAAGCAGCTGAGGGAACTGGGGTTGTTTAGCCTGGAGAAGAGGAGGCTGATGGGAGACCTTATCGTTGTCTACAACTACCAAGGGAGGTGGTAGCGAGGTGGGTGATGAGAGGATATGGCCTCAAGTTGAACCAGAGGAGCTTCAGATTTGACATCAAGAAAAATTTCTTCAGTGAAAGCGCTCTCAGGCGCTGGAACAGCTGCCCAGGGAGGAGGTTGAGTCACCATCCCTGGAGATATTTAAAAATGGGTAGCTGAAGTGCTCAAGGCTATGGTTTAGTAGTGGACAGGTACGGTTGGACTCCGTAATCTCAAAGGTCTTTTCCAACCAAGCAATTCTATGATTTTATGATTCTATCAGAAAACAGGAAGAAAGCAAGGAGTGACTGAAGCACGTGACAAAGAATAAGAAAGAAGTTCTGCATGGTACTTCAGAGGTTATAAAAAGTACATGATGTGGTAGGAGGAGAAGAGCAATATGTAGTTGAAACAACATGTCATTACTCATGCTTTGAATGGGAAAGTGAAACCAGTACTAGTTATTAGAGAAAATACAGAGTTTCAGAATGAGGCTGACAATAGCCAGCACACAAAGTAGGCTCTCTATGCTACCTATCAGGAAAAATTAAGTGCAAGAGTATATTCCTAGACACAGACAGAGGCAGGATGTAGACACATAAGTTCACACATATGACACTGTGCGATGCAATGCCACTGTGACCTTGCACCTTTTAAGAGACAGGAGTTCGGTACCTGCATGACTCCTCCAAAAATCAAGCAAGAACCCCCCTTCCTTAAGTAGAAAAAAGAACCAAAAAACACAAACAAAAAAACCCAAAGTTAGGGGAGAAATAAAAGGTTAATAATATTTTTTAAGTTGACATGTACTTGAGATCCTGAGCTTAAGACTCATAGAGGACCATAAGGCAAATACCTTAAAGGAAAGAGGTTATATGCAACAGGTTATATGCAAAAGCAAAGCAGGGGGAGCGGGTGGTTCAAAACACAAGTCCTACAAATTTAACCTTGGATTTGAAGGCTGATTACACATACTCTGCTACATGAACTCACGAAGCTTACAGACTAGTAGGAATTCCTTCTATCCTCAAAGGACTTGCTTATGATGCACAAACTTACTCCTAGAGTGACACTGAACACATGCAGAGAGCTCAGCATACCCTTTCCTTTCACAGGAATAGGTTTGGTTCTGTAAATAATATGCTGTGGAACCCCTTCCAGGTTATGGTTTACACTGACAGTCACAACCCAGTTTAGCAGCCCTATTAAAACATATGTGTCCTATTTATAAAAGACACTTCTTCCTTCCTTAGAACAGTGCAGGAGTGATAAAACAAATATAAAACCTAATTATTTGCTTAGGAAGGGGAATAGTTTGAATAAAACAATTTTAAAAAAATTATTTGTGTTTCTACATATGTACATCATTTGAATTCCACTACAGGCTTTGTATCTCCTGGATTTTAAGGCTTTGCTTACTGTTAGTTTGTCGCTGACATATAGTGCAATTAAGACTTTTTTTAGTCACATATAACACCATCATTAAGAATTTGTCCCCCAAAACACTTTTTAAGCATATCCTTCAGTTGCACTTAATTAGATCTGCAAAAGGAATGAAAAGCCTCAGTAAAAGGTTGAATTTGTATCTGGTGAATAAAAACAAACCTGTTAACTGCACAAATTGATATGATGTCAAATAGGAAACACTGACGAAAAATCAGTCATTTCACTATAATATTTCACTGAAATAGAGCTGTTGCCTGCTGAGCTCTTTCAAAAAATCCAATCCTCACAACTGTGTTTCCATACAAGCTTTGACTTGTATGCTTAGGCTTACTTCAGCATGAAGTCAAAGGCTAGGAGTTAAGACTTCATCTTCGCAGAGCTTTACTTCTAAAAGTAAGTCCATATAATCCTACCATAAAAGCCCACTCAAACAATGTTAATATTGATTCTTTTGAACACAAATAATGTATTCCATTGCTTAAGTACAAGAGTCAGTTGAGACAAATATGGATTATTAAAAATACAGACAACAATTTAATTAAAGCTGTTGTTTATATTCATGACGACTCATGAAATCTTCAAGGATATATGCCAGTTTTTAAACTCCTCTGAGAACCACAGCACAAGATCCTGTGCGCTACACAGGAAGAAGTATTTTTGCTTTTTAATCTTGCCTAAACTTCCCCTGCAAAGCAAGGATGGAGTCAAAAACTCAGCACCAGTCCATTCCTCGGTCCAGGCTGCCTTGTTTAGAATGACCAGACAGAAATTTCAGGCCTCACACTAGTTCACTGCACTGAAGATAGTTAAGTAAATCCTTTGATCCAAAGTCCTCTGAACTGCTAAAAGCTGAGAGGAATTAGGTAAGTCTCACCAGGCCTGTAGCCACTCTTCAGTGAACCCTTTACCCTTTGGGATGATTTTAATTTGTTTGTTTCTTATAAATTCAAGTATAAATTCAGGAACGAAATTCTGTAGTCCAGGAAGACTTATTTATGTGGGGAAACAAAACGCGACAGAAACACAGCGGTAAGTTAGGAGCACAAAGCCAAGCTGCAACAAGCATGAGCAGCCACTCCAGGACAAGTTAGCCCAAGCTACTGAAGGAACAGCTGATTATTATGATAGAACAATTTCACACAGCAGCTGCCCACAGTTAGACAGGTGGTATTCTTGCTTCTCTTGCCATCTTCTGATATAGCAGTCTACAGCTTCCACAGCATTTGTGACTTCCAGTATGGCATAATACAACAAGCCTGTCATGCAGATATGTAGCTTTGGCAGTGCAGACGCAGAATGAGAGGGGATGTTTGTGCTGGGGGCAGCAATTGCTGTAGACAAGATAGCTGGACTGCACGCCTCACAACAATACTTTATTTATGAAATGTCTCTGCAAATGACTTTGCCTGCTGGTTTATGGTAACCTGGATCCAGGAACGCTTCAGCAAAATAAGTTTGCCCTTTAGTCGTATCTCTCCTCACTAGTGTTCAGGACATCAGTATTTCCTGCTGCCTTGGAAAATTTACGCAAATGCTTGAATGCAACTGTGGCCCAACACCAAAAGGTACATCAAAGGCAATGGCAAGGCTGGGCACAGTAAGGGGCACAACAGTTAGCCCAAAAGATTAGACCAGGAGGGGAAGAGGGTGAAAAGCACTGCGGGTGCTGGTTGGCCTTGGAGACAGTCTTAAGTCTGTCTTACATCTTATTCCATATCACTGTCCTAGAACTCTGTACATAGTCCCTTTGTAGGAGCCCTTTTTAGTGTGAAGCATGACTAATTTCAGAGAATTGATGGGGTCTTTAATTGTACCTCCCATATCAGTTGAAACTGACATGCTGATGGCAGACTTTGAAGCTACCAAATCTCAAGAGGAGGCTGTGAAGCTGAATTTCTAAAGAAGTACTTTTCTTCCTACAGATCAGAGGTTGACTGTTAAAGAATTCACAACTCTGTGTCAGTCAGGGAAAAATGAAAGAATGTTGCTACATTTGAAAATAATTCTTAAACAGTCTGTTTCTCTTCAGCCTTTCTCAAAAGGTCTGCAAATAAAGCAGCTCCTAGCTGAGTGACAATTATAACTTACTCCTCAATTTAGGTACCACTTAGGTACCTAAAGGCTTTTAGAATTACTTTGTTTCCCATGCTATTTCACAAACAAATATTCTCATTAAAGAAGGGGACCAGATAAAGGATTTCAAGTACACAATTGTTCTATGTTATCTTAATAGCCATGAAGGCAATCAACAAAGCAACTCCTTAATTTATTTTATGTCACAAGTATTCAGGAACTATTAACAGCAGCTATCAACAGCCTCCTGTAAATACATTACGATTAGGGCTTTGAAGCAGTAGAAATCTCAAAAGAAAGTATTACAGTGAATCTCTGATGAAATTACAAATATACAAAATTCATTCATACATATGTAACAAGGGCAAAAGATGTGCAGATCCGTAGCATTTCACTTCAGTCAAGGCAATTGCTTAACTGAGTTCCTAACCATCTTGGGGATGGGCAACAGAATACAGTTTAACTTTTCCTCTCAGAAATATTACAGCTCTATCAGTTTATAAGAGTTTTTAGGTGACGTTACCTGAAAGGGCCTTATAATGAACATGACTTGATTGCCTGTAAGGCATAATTTAGTTTTGTAAATTACTATAAAGTGATGCTAAGAACAGATGCTAATTTATTCCGTGTGGAAAACCATCGAGTGAATGGGAACTTCTCAGTTTGTTGTATCATCGTTGCTGTTTCACCTTGGTCACAAGCAGGTGTCCTCCCCTATCTCAAGACTCCCACAGTTGGAATATTGTAGGGATACTGATCCCATAAGGTAATAAAATGCATAAAAATAATGGCAACAATCCTCTACCATCTCTATATTCAGAAACAGTCCCTTAGGATCATGAACAAAGCATAGGCAGCAAGAGGAAAAAATGATGTTTCCATATTAGATACTCTCCTTTTTGTAGATAAATGACATTTAGTCTCTAACACAATCTGGATTTTTATGCCCTTTCTTAAATAGGGCAATTGAATAAACAAATTATCATTGGTTATACAAAGAAATCATGAGAAATATTTTTGAAGTTTGGAAATCTGTAATTTTACAGCTAAATATTTCACCATCTAATAGGAAAATGTTCACAAATACAAAAATTAAACAACCATGATTAATTTATGACAAATGTACATCAAAATACTTCGTTAGCAAAAACACAGGTTCCCCAGTGAAAAACAATCATTATCAATGTCTTAGAATATCACCAGAATTTACAGCACAAATGTGTAAGTATAACAGAAGTGAGTTTGTCTGTACCAGGTCCCTAGTACCTAGGACCGGGTCCCTAGTCTGTCTGTACAGGGTGGTACCTGATACCAAGTTTATTATTACTATCACCAGCGGACCTGACCTGCAGCATTTAATAAGCTAGAATACAAAGGAATAATAGATAACAATGTGTTGGTTTCATTGAGTCTTCTCTTATTCAATCTCCATTTACTTCTCCATTCTCATGTTCTATGTTAAATTAAAACAAAACCAGAACATAAGCTAATAATAAAAGGAAAACTATTTCCTGTCTGTACTATGGCAGTACTAACAAGTTTATCTAGAAAAATGGTTTTCAACCAATCTCAGCATTTAAAAAAATGATTTTTCTAACTAATATGTCAAAAATCATATTGGGAACAGTTTAGCAAGTTTTTCCCTTGCTGGTGGACCTCAATACCAATTCCACCAAATATTTACTGACTTGCTCAATGGCAAGAGTTTATTGCAAACCCCCTTCCCAAAATCCACAAAAAACCTCAACAACAACAGATTCTTATGCACTAAAATAAAGTTCTCCACAATCTACGTAAGGACATATACTTCCTTTTACACTGCATTCAATACCCTCTTCTTACACGCTGCTCACACAACACAAAACTTGCCAAAAACATTCTGTGTCACAATGGAAAAAACACCTACCAAAAACATATAGCAAAATAGAAAAAAGTAAGGTAAACAGTATACAGTTTTCCTGCAATGAAAATGAATATTCATCCTGTATACAGAAGAGCAGCAGCAATCATTTCATTAAGTTATACCCAGCTTCTTTAAGCAATTAACTGGCAGAGAAACCTAGACGGCAGCACTCAGCAATACACAGAAGCCATAATCATAGGCTAAACCACTTCTCTACATAACAAATACACCCTGACTAAGAAGTCTAACCCCCTCTCAAGCAGCATGTACAACTCCTACACAAAGGCAGCCAGAGAAACTTTAGTAGTCTAACAGACTCTTATCAACCTGTTACTGAGTCCTAAGATGCCTTTTATGTAACACAAGCTACACAGCCATTAGCATGTATAAGCATCTTAAAACCCTCATTTCAATAACAAGATTCCCCCCCCCCCAAGCAGCTAAGTCCTTAAAATTTCAACTAAACATTTTTCTATAGCATTTGTATTGCATTTGTAACTATTTGTTGCTACAATTTGGTATGTTAACCACATACATTTTAAGAGCCTGTACTTTTTCAAACTACTTGTTTTGGAGGGAGAGAAGACAAAATTGAAAAAGAAGTCAAAAAATTGATGAAAAATTCTTGAAGTGTCACCACCAGAGGCAAAAATAATTCTCCACTCCTTCTAGCAGAGAAAAAAAAATCTCCAAACATATCCAAGCAGAGGGAGGAGGTGAAGGAATTTCTAAAGCTACACTCCAAGAATAGCAGGAAAAGCCCATAGCTTTCCTTAATTCTAGCTCTAGGTATAACAGGAAAACAAAGCATAGAATTGTACAGAGAAAATAAATCAAAACAAAACTTCTGAATACAGTAAAAATATTTAAGGAAATTAGAAACTGAAGCCCAGGAAGTAAAGCACATATTTGAAATGGCAGCAGTAATTAGTATATCTAGAAATAGAATACTGAGTATACCTAAAAATACCACATCCTCCTAAATAAATGACATCCTTAACAGTTTCTCAGCAATTGCCAGGCCGCAGCTGCAGTACTGCATCCAGTTTTGGTCCCTGCTATACAAAAACAGATATGGACAGGCTACAGAGGGTCCAGAGAAGGGCCACTAAGTTGATCAGAGGACCGGAAAACCTTCCATATGAAGTAAGGCTGACACAACCGGGTTTGTTCAGGCTTGAGAGAAGAAGGCTTAGGGGACACCTTATTACCATGTACCAGTACATAAAGGGTGTCTAGCAAGAGGATGGAGCCTCCCTTTTTATGAGGAGTCACATGGAAAACAGAAGACGTAATCGGTGTAAGTTGCTCCTGGGGAGATTCCTATCAGATTCTAGAAGAAAATTTTTTACCATGAGAGGAGTTAAACATTGGAATAATTTTCCCAGAAAAGTGTTGGATTCCTCTACCCTGGACACTTTCAAGGCTCAGCTTAACAGGGTGCTGGGCCATGTCATTTAAACTATGCATCACCTAAGAAGGCTGGACCAGATAATCCCTGAGGTCCCTTTCAACATTCTGTTCTCCCAGCATTCTGGTATTCTGTGACTCTAAAAAAGTTGCAAGTTTCTCTTCAAGCAATTCATGCACCTGTTTCTCATCTGTAATCTGAGCTAATGCAAGTTAATTTCACTACTAATATGAAGTAACCACAACAAATTACCTCCAAATGACCAAAGATAATAAATTACCAATGCCAGATAGCTTCTATGTTTTATTTAATGTGAAAGAACAAAAAAAACCCCAAAAATCAGCACAAATTTGGGCACTAATTCACAAAGCCGTTCCTGGGATAGATCCACCACATTATTCTTCCACAGCCAGTGAACCATGGGTTCTGTTCACCACATTCACTTGCACAGTTCTTTCCTGACAAAAAGCAACAGTATGCATTTGAAAACAAAAAGCCCAAAATACTAGATCTTCCTCTTTTACTACCACAAAGCACAACCTTTAAGAACAGAAACATTAGCAGAAGGATCATACGCTATATTGCACTCATGAGGCAAGGTTTCAGTAGAGAGGGAGATGCAGGGGTGTTCCCGTGGAGCTGTAGCCCACGGAAGTCCCACACTGGAGAAGGAAAAAGAATGAGGGGGGAGAGGCAGAGAGTAACTGCTACAGACTGACCACAAAGCTGACGGCTGCAATATTCGAAGAAAAATTAGCCAGAAAAAATGCTATCCAAATTATATTGAGTCATCAGAAGTTTGATACGGTGAAGTACAGCTTCAGATGTAAATGAGCACATGTTTTGATAGCATTAATTACTTTCATACCAAGAAAAGCTGCGACAAGGTAATCTCTGGCTGCATCTACTCATTGTTGATTGAGATAAGGAGAATAAAGGCTCAAATTTAGTTTAATAAACATAATGACACTGAAGGACAAAAAAAAAAAACTTACAAGAAAGTCACCTGAATAAAGAACCGTATTTTCCCAAGTGCCCCAATTAATTTCTCTTCTAAACTACTGGATTGCAGAAGTATTGGCAAGTATACTGTACTAAATGTATTGGAGATTTGTGTAGCTTGACTTCAGGAAGCAATGCAAATAAACTTGTAATTGCCTCTTCGCTGTCCTGTGGATGCAGAGATATTTGCAACAGTTTCCTGATAGTGATCACACAATACAGTATATAATTTTGCCATAGTGCACAGAACAAGCAAACTACAGAAGTGTGGATATTTGAAAAGAGGGGAGGTCTGACAATAAGACTATCCTTATCCTTTTGGATGGGTTGGAGGCAAACCATCCCTCCAAAACTCATGAAGTATGCAATGAAACTTAAAAGCAGTAGTGACAAGGCTGTTCATGTAACTACAATATCAAATTAAAATAATTCTAATTTCTGATGTTAGACTTCATATACGGTTGCTATGTCTGTTCAATATGTGCCAGAAATTCCTGTTGAGCGGAACAAACAATATTATTATTCAAAAGCAAATGCCTGAAAAATAATTTATTAGTAGCCTAAAGAGAACATGTATACCCTAAGTTTAACTTTTTTCATGAATATGAGACAATAGTTGTTTTCCCTCTTGTATTTCCACGGTGAACAGCAAACCTACTGCTCAGTCAAAGAATGCACTGCAATTTTTAGATACAGTCTACGAACAATGCTAGGAAAAGACATTAGCACATTTTTTTTTCTTCTCTTTTTTCCCCTCCATCTCTGTTTTCTGAAGTGCTGTCCCTTTATAAGAGTATCTTAATAGACACTCTTCAAATATAAATGCTTCTGTAACTGCAGTTTCAGAAACTATACTGTGAACTGTATATCAGCCGTATAAACTACACCCTAACTGTATTTAAGAAATAACAATTACCTAGATATGTTGAGACTAAAGATGACCCAGCTACCCCTTTGTCCTCCTCTTCATTTTGTAATTTTTTAATTGTCCTCACTAACCGTATCAAGTACTTTCAATAACATGGCTTTTTTGGTACAAGGCTTGAAATTTAGATCGTATAAAACAAACTTATTGTTGAATTTATTTAACGGGGCAGACTCTTAGATTTGATCTTCCTTTCAAGTGTGATGGTACCTTGATGAAATGGTCATCTTGGTTCCCCTTAATCACCTTAATCATTGCTTCCATGCAACCTTCATAATCCACTCAGAGTTAGTAAACTTTCTCACCTGGAGTACTCTCAGTGCAAATGTAACCCAACAAACGAGCTCTGCTAAAAGGGGTTGCATAGACATAAACATACTGCTGTCAATGTCCAAAGTCAGAACTTTAGGACCTAGAAGAAACATCTAATGCATAAGCCAGCCTTCAATTACAGGGTATTTAACAAGAAGTTAAAAGAAATGTTTTCCTAATGTCACATGTTGAATAAAATTCATTATTAAATAGTTCTACATAAAGCAAACATTTATCTGGTGGAGTAGAAGGAGGAAGAAAAAAGTGAACATTCAGTGTGCCCATGCCAAAATGGTCATGACCAAATTTGATTCAGGTTATGTCTGATCATGAGTAATTACACACTAATGTGCTTAGAAAGCCTCAAACATGTTATGTACTAAAATTACTATCTGCTATATTAGCATAACAAATACATATCTAATACTACAACTGCACACGCAAGGTGCAGGCACAAATTCATTAAGTGCATTATTCAAGCACTGCAGACCATCACCTTTTGCAATCAGACCTCAGTTCAGTGAGGAATTAACCAACCAGATGTAAAGGAATAAGAACAATGGAAAGCACAAGCCTCAAGGATTTTCAGTATTTTGGCAGCCTAATTTATGATTCAGCATGCACATATTGAAATTTATGGCAAATAAGAGTTTTTAGGACAGGTAAAACACAGACCAACTACCAACAGAAGTGTTTCCAGGACAATCAGCCAAACTTAAACAGACACATGGAACAAATTCAATCAATAATCAAAAAGAAACAGGCATCTTTGAACAACAGGAGATAAAAGTACACATTTCAAGACTGAATGGGATGACAGGACACTAGGCAAGGAGCAGCTCTGAAAATGACATGCTTATTTTCAGTCTGACAACAAGAGTCGTGTCAAAAACCAGTATAAAGCAGTTCAATAAGCTGAGAAAACTGTTGTTCAGCAGGATTTCAGATAGACCTTCACAGGAAAAGACTGCTATGTTTGCCAAGGCCAAAGAAAAGCATGTTATGTTTGAAACAGATGAAAGTCAAGATGAGAACTGTTCGCTCAAGCTTAACAGTCACAAAAACATATCAGAGAATTAGGAGCTCTCCTATTCCAAAATAGCAAAGGTATTCAAGTTTTCACCATTTGGGCAAAATGTGACATGTCTGTACATAATCAGTAAAAGTCAAGTGCAGAGAAAATAAGTCAGCCTCTGTGGAACCAATGCACAAAACTAAACCAGAGAAGAGCAGCACTCTGAAGCCAAAATTATGACAGAGGCGTAGAAACTAAACAGTGCAGCAACACCAAACTGTAGACCATATCCCAAGATTAAAACAAAATTTGGAATGATGGGTAATACAGATGAGACTAAGCCAAAAGACATCAGAAGATGCAGTGTCACTATATGAAATACTTAAGCTAGAAGAAAGGAAGGGATAAGAACCATACTATCTTTTGCCAGTGCAGAGCAGAATAAAGGAAAGCCAAGAAAGTAAGAACAAAAAACACACTACTACATTCTGCTAATATTATCCTAGAAAATTCATCAGCATTGAGGAAAAAGAGCAAACAGGGTCAAGGAAGATTGGGATGTTTCAAGAAATTAAGCCAAAGATGGTGGCAGCATAGGGAGCGAAATATACTGGCTTAACTTCAATGAAAATTTAGAACTGCCTAGCTGCAAACATGGCAGAACTGAAGAAGGAGAGAATATGGTGAGCAGAGAAAGTTCTGTCATGGCCAGCGGAGAATAGGAAGCAGTTTTGGGGCTGATAATCTCAGTAACGAAGAAACTGGAAACCACATGAGGACTTGGTAAGAGCAGAAAGAAAGAAGCTGCTGGACAAGACTCAAGAGAGACATAGGATTATTCAGAAATCTAAGTGAACATTACATTTGAAGAATTACATATGCCTTTGATAAGCAGAAGCACTGAACCAGAGATACTGATCTAATAAAAATAGTTTTTGATCAAGAACTATGAAACAGAAGTAATAGCACCTAACTGATACTACTGAACTTGAGATATGATTAACTAAGGAAGACCTAGAAATCTTAGGTAAAACACAAAGGACTTGGATAGGTGGTAGATATCAGTACACAGTAAAGCATTTGTAAAATAATCAGATTCAACAATACTATAAAGGAAGGAAATGTCTGGATTTGTACTGCTAGAATACTTAAGCAAAGAATGGAAAAAAGACAAAAAGCATCTGTAATTTGTAACATATGAACATACCAAAGAAGGCAAGGGAAAAGGGAAGGGAAATTATGCATGTTACATATACTTGAATACTGAAAGACAGAAAAGGAGCAACACGAAGGGCACAAGCTGTCAGTACAAAAAACTCTATTAAAAAAAAGACATAAGCAAATAGCAACTACGGTCATGAGGAAAGCAGTGTTTCTAGGTGAGAAAGCAATAAAATAAAATGCATACAACAGTTAAAAAACACATATGAACGTTTTCCTGTCATTCCCGATGAAGGCAATTAAGTTACATTACAATTATTATAAACAGTTAAAAATCCATTTGTTTTACAAATACAGAATAAAAATATTCAGAGATACCAACACAAACTAACTTTCACATTTTCCTTTCTAGAAGGTTAAAAAATCTAAGATACAGGCTATTAGAAGAGTCTCTAGTCAAACTTATTTGTAAAATGTATTTTGTCAAGGTCATCATCATTCTATGTACTCTCGTGTTTTGCAGCATCAACATCACAAAAAAAAAAAAAAAGAAATCTAACCTTACAACAGAAACAAATATAAATAGCTGAAACTGCTGGAAAACTACAACTTAACCAGTCGTACCGCACTATTTTGGGAGGCCTGGCTAATCCTATTAACTTTTCAGTGTCCACTAGGTGCTATTTGGTTGCTTCACAAAGTCAGAAATTAAAATTCCAGTTACCATGGAATCAGCCAGATATTGTGCAAGTAAAGAAGCCTGCTTTGCATAAAAGCTTTTAAAATTTCAATACAAGTGATTTGAACCCTCTGCTTCCTTATGCTGTCCTTCCACTCAATGCCTATATTTAATAAGCTGACCATCTATACTAATAAGGCATGTCAGACAGACAAAGAAGTATATTACACTTTCATCTACAACCTAATGTCCTATAAAATGTCTAGGGAAAGAACGTGTGCACCACACTACACCTCCACCTGCAGGCACTGTTCATGTGTAGGATCGGTGCAAGCATGGAGGTATTCCCTTCCAACCCACACAGTTCTGGTGGAGGCTGCAAAGGATGTAAATCACATCACACAACTTCAAAAAAACGCGAAGGTATGGCCTTAATGTGCTTCAAATGTATCAGCAAACACTCTTCAATGATTTTTAATTCAAAGTAAGAAAGACAGAAGTCGTCCCCTAGCATGGGGAAAAGGTTGATCATGTTGTTTGTAGAGCAGCTGCCAAATCATGTATAGACACTGTGGCTTTTATGAAAACTAGAAGAACTTTAAGCCCTGTGTAGTTTAGTATGCCCCAAAACATGAGCCGAACTACTCAAATTTATGACACTTTAAAAGTCCTGTTATTAGACATTTTCACTCTAAGAGCAGGGCAGGGACCAGTAGAGCCCTTCCAATTCACAGTAAACACCAAGATGCTTCTACCCAAGTCTGCAGACATCTCCTAGAACATACCTCAACAAAGAAAGAACTTAGGTTATTTCAGGTGATTAATGTGAGCTCTCTGAATACACCTACCCAGTTTATGGCCTGACAGAATGCTAGAAGTCCAAAATAACACTGATATGACCATCTGAACAGATATTCCAGCACTGACTGCTAGTTAAAAATAAGGAATATGGACTGGAATACTGGCAGGATGTACACATAGCTAATAAAAAAGAAATCATGTAGAAATAATATATTGCAAAACTGGAAAATAACTTTTCCCCCACTTCTCATCCTTCCTGCTCCTAGGGAGGTGGGAATGAACTTGCACGACTGAGCGCTCCCAATTTCTGCAGGCTCGCTTACACCCACAGTACAAAGCTAGCAGATTGCAGATAGGGTGGAGCCAGGACTACTTTTAGTGTGGGTAAGTTAGATCACCAAAATTCCTATCAACCTAAGGAAAATCTCCCTTTCTTTCACCAACTTCAGTACAGTTCATTGCAAAAAAACCCTCCCAGGAATGAGGTAATTATGAGTCTATTTAAACTGTTTTGGGGCTTTGACGTTCTACAAATGGTTTTCACCTAAAGAGGATCCTTTTCCTGGGTTAGAGAAATATCTCTATATGCAAACTTGTAGACGCTTTCATACAATAATCACTACTAAAACACATTCTTAGGAGATTTACTAGATGCGGACTATATTGATAGTGTTCCACCCTGTGCACGCCAGTATGAAGAGTTGCTTCACTTTCAGGTTTAAAGGGGAAGACAGTACAATTTCTCTGCAGGCAGGAACTTCTTAGATAATTATTATAGTTATTACTATAAAAGACTAATAGAAAAGCAATGAATTTCTAACATGGTTTAGTTACTATACTGGCAGCACAAAGGTGTGGGAGCAGTATTCTGAATCATCTCTGACATTTTTGTTCATTGAATTCTACAAGAAGTCTTCTCCAAAGACTAAACTCAGTTTCAGAATTAATGT
This sequence comes from Cuculus canorus, assembly GCF_017976375.1. Taxonomy (NCBI): domain Eukaryota; kingdom Metazoa; phylum Chordata; class Aves; order Cuculiformes; family Cuculidae; genus Cuculus; species Cuculus canorus. The sequence continues at coordinate 62,205,021 of NC_071441.1, forward strand.
CCTTAATCAGCATTCATGATTTTATTTGCTTTTATTGAAAATGTATGCAGTAAAATTTCATTGGCATTTGTACCAAGAACTGGTTTATAAGACTTAGCTTCACCTAATGAAGATGAAAGACTTTACATGGGAGACCAATATTGCCCAAGCTTTCAGTACAATAAAAAATAAAAACAAAAATCTGAAAACTATACTTTCTTCTAACTATTTTTAAGATAGAGAGGAAAGGATTTGCAAAAATACATTCTCTAAGCTTTTCACTACTGGATTCCCTTCTCAAGTACAATCTCACACACCCAACTAAAAAGTATTTGTATTTCAGTAACACCAAACTGTTTGTCAAACAAAGCAAATATGAAAAGTACCATAGACAACAGCAAGAAAGACTTAGTACCAGGTTAAGAATAGAACCGCAAAAAGCTTTCTAATAGTTGTAGAGTGATGACCTGAATAAGAGCACAAAACTGAGACACTAAAAGCTATAATCCAGAGGAAGACATATTAAATGTTTCTGACTGTTACATATAATTTAGCTTTGCTGGAAGTCAGAAGCTTATACGAAAATTGAATGTGCACACTTGAAATAAAAATTAACTGTGGGCTATTAGTATAGGCACTGAAAGAAATATCTCCATAATTTACAGAGAATCTAAAATGCATAGGCGATGTTGCTCACCTGTCTTCACTAAAACGTCGACCAACTAAAATTTTGCATTTGTCTGGAGGGAGACAAGCCGCTAGCAAAGGCACCGTCCTTAACACACGACTTTCCTGTAAAAAAGAAAGGTTACTTTTGAATAAAATCAAGGCAAGTTTCTATGAATTCTTAATGTTTCCATCCACTTTCAAGTTCTTCTGACTACACATGGAGAAAAAATCTTACCAGATAACAGAAAAAAAAGACCTACAAGAAAAAATACCCAATTTCAATGCATTCGAATTGTATTGTTTTGACTGACAATACTAAACTTACTCAATGAACCTGTGATCATCAGCAAAAGTTTGAAGTAAGTGATCAGAGTAAAAAACAACAACAAAACTTCACAGAATCATAAACAGTGGGCAAAATCCAGCATTAGCATTAATATAATAGTTTGGGTAGATAATGTTTTTATGCAAGAACATGAAGGGAAGGCTTGATCTCCACAAACAAGTGCTAAAAATAAAAGCACTGGGTGTATCAGGACTGAGTGAAATAAAGATGTCCATTTCACTGTCACTTCACAGTAACCAGGACAACAGCACCATCAAGAGTACTCTGCCTCACGCTACTCCGGCTGTGTCATCTACATCTTTGTGTCACAGATGAGGAAGGCGACAGTCATGCCTAGGTGGGGAGCAGGGGCTCTTTGGAGCACCCAAAAGAGCTGTGTTGGACCAGGGCTTCAGAAAGTAAAAGAAGATGGAAATACTGAAGCTGAAGCAAATCAACTACTTATCAAACACAGCAATTTGCTTCTGTCGTTTATTTAACAGAGCTGGGACCACACTAGCTCTTGTCTAGACAAGAAGTATTGCAAACTAAATTTGAACATTTAGGATGTCAGTTTTTGTTTTCCAAAGAAAGAGGGTGTGTAGTTTCATCTTGCATTTAATGAAGACAGTAAGCCAACACCAAAAAGCAGGAGGAAGTTTCAGTTTATTTATCACAAGAGGAACAAAGGAAGGTTATTAGCTGAGCTAGCAGGAGGCAAGACACTAGAGGTCAGGTGAGGATTACAAAAGCCCTAAACCCAGTAAGAAATGAGTTCTTGCAATGTTCTCAACCTCAACGCCTCATGATTCAGACGATGAAAACCCAAAGATCAGTCCCTAAACCACAGGATTAATTAATGAAAACCCAGGGAGGTTTTGCTCTGTCTTTTGACTTACGAGCCATATATCAATAACTCACTATTTGTGAACATGTAAGGCCTTGATTAGCTCTCTCAGTTCTCTCTGGGTGGCTGTTACCTTCCACGAGTAGCAATGTGCAGCTGCCTGCAGCTTTTGCATTGTCTTGACACCAAACTGCTGTAATATTCACAATACTTCTTCTCTGTTAAATTAGTTCTGTGAAGACTTCTATCACTGTTACCTAAAACCTTTGTTAATTTTGCTTTTTGTGACCCATTTCTACTGATCCTTTATAAATAAAACATCATGAAGTTGAAGGAATAAGTTGTCCTGCTACAACTACCATTTTGCAGGGTGGCAGCAGCATGACTTCTCCAAAGGGACAGTTGAAGATCAAAGTACCAAGGGAATGAAGTGCTAGCAAGGGCAGAGAGAAATATCCTTCAAACTACCATTGATTTCTTCTAGCTCAGCAAAGCAGAATAAGCCACACTAGTGGTACAGAATTCTCTCTCTTTATTTCATCATAACTAAGTAACACTCCAATTCACTGGTCAGAACACTCCCTTCTTTATACAAATGTAAGAAGTTGCAGTAAAGGAACTGGAAAAAAATCAATTATTTGCCTTTGATAAGCAAAACCGAACAAGCTATCATCAGTCAAGGGAAAGTCATTCAACCATTCCCTCCAATGTTATATCTTTACTTCAGAATTACCTTTCCTATCAAATAAATAAATCACCTAGCAACAGGGAAAAAGTTGGAATTTTCCAGTCTAAAAAGAAATTCATGTTTACAGGAAGACAAAACATAAAATTTAAAGCTCAAAGGAATTATTTGAGAATAGAAACGTAAGAATAGCTAAGTTAACCTAACATTACAAAGGTTCCATTTGTTTACAGTGTTCTTCATTAAAAGTATTTGTACCTAACTAGACTATATATAACCTATTTGTTATCATATCAGCTATTTTCCATTTACTGCTTTAAAAGTGAGCAGTTACTCTCTCTTCTTTGGTCTTCTCAGTGTTTTAGTAGTGATTCGCAACCCTTTGTCTATTGTCTAAGTATGTAAGCAGGACTGGAGGACTTACGCAGTGGGTTGACCTCCAGACACCCACCAGACCACTCTCCTCAACAGGACAGTGGGGAGAAAACAAGATTATAATTAATTCGTGAGTCAAGGTAAAGGCAGTTTAATAAAGAAACGCAAAGGCTGTGTGCAGAAGCAAAGGTAAAAAAGAAAACTTTATTCTTTACTTCCCAACACCAGGTGATATCCAGACACCTCCTGAGAAGTAATGCCTCAGCACAGGCAGCGGTTGCTCTGGTAGACAAATGCCTTACTAAAATATTCTGCCCTCGCTCTCCAGGTTTTATTGCATAATGTAGTACTTTGGTCAGCTTGGGTCAGCTGTTCTGGCTAAGTTACTTCCAAATCTCTTGTCCACCCCCATGGTACTGGCCTTTGGAAGTTGGGGTTTGAAGGGACAGTCTTGATGCTGAGCAAGCACTGCTCAGCAGTATTATTAACATTGTTCTAGCCACAAATACAAAGCACAGCATTACAGGGGCTGTTGTGTGGAAAGTTAATTCCAACCCAGTCAGACTAAATAGAAATTAAATTTGCATTTATTTGAGGGTGGGTCTTTATCTGAGAATTATTGGTACTTTAGGTTAGCATCATCTACCTACAACGAACAGGACAGCTCTAACTAATAAAAATATTTATTAAAGCCAGCTGATATATATATTTCCTCCATTTTTGTTCACGAATTCTTGGAACAACTAGCAAAAATTTTCCCTCTATATTTGAATCTCACTTTTCAATAAGGAATACTGCACTGAAGAAGTACTGCAATGAGCAAGTCAAAGCTAATTACAGCATTTGATCAACACAGAAATTCCTTACAGACACACAATCTAAGTTTTGTCCTCAAATACCGAACACTGAATATTCTTACACTTACAGAAAGAAAGAAAGCAAGTTGTCCTGCTGAACAACTTAAAGAGATACTCTCTGCCATGCTTTAAGGGTTCTGTCCTGAGTTATAGTTATCACTGAGGTTTTGAAAACTACATAATGGCCCACACTGTGCTGGAGATCACTCCAAGGATAATAAAGCCAAAGGTAAGACAAACGAGTACAGGGGTTTGTACACCTAACTATGCCACTGACTTGACATAGGTTCACAACAGTAGGCATGTAAAGGGCAAAATGACAAATAATGTTTTATTTACTTTTATATATATAACATGAGGTTCAACAATGCCAAGTGCAAGGTCCTACATCTGGGTTGGGGCAACCTTCATTTCAAATACAGGCTGGATGATGATGTGATTGAGAGCAGCCCAGCAGAAAAGGACCTGGTGTTGCTAGTTGTTGAGAAGCTGGACATGAGTCGGCAATGTGTGCTCACAGCCCAGAAAGCCAATGGCATCCTGGGCTGCATCAAAAGAAGCTTGGCCAGCAGGTCAAGGGAGGGGATTCTCCCTCTCTACTCCACTCTTGTGAGACTCACCTGAAGTACTCCATGCAGTTCTGGAATCCCCAACATAAGAAGGATATGGCACTGTTGTGATGGGTGCAGATGAGGGGCTACAAAGATGATCTGAGGGCTGGAGCAGCCCCACACAAGGATAGGCTGAGAGAGTTTCGGTTGTTCAATCTGGAGGAGAGAAGGCTCTGGGAAGACCTTACAAGTGGCTTTCCTGTACCTGAAGAGGCCTACAAGAAAGCTCAGGAGGGACTATTTACAAGGGCATGGAGCCACAGGATGAGGGGGGATGGCTTTAAATTGGAAGGGGGAAGATTTAGATTAGACATTAGGAAAAAATTCTTCACGATGAAGGTAGTGAGACACCGGAACAGGTTGCTGAGGGAAGCTGTGGATGTCCCATGCCTGGAGGTGTTCAAGGTCAGGTTGGATGGGGCTTTGAGCAGCTTGGTCTGGTGGGAGGTCTACCTGCCCATGGCAGGGGGGTTGGAATTGGATGGCTTTTAAGGTTTCTTCCAACTCAAACCATTCTACGATTCTATGATCTATGTGGAAAGAAGAAAAAGAAATTATGCTAGGAAAATAACCCCTTCACCTTTCCACTTAGTCCTGATGCTGGGTCTGGGATATCGGTTTTCCATTTACTTAAGTTTTAAACTACTCTCATTATGAACAGTACACTAACACTATTCAGAAAACTATTATCCCCTTGACGTGGAATGCTGAATTCTCTTCAAATTCCTTCACAAATAAAAATCTATTTAATTCATGGACCTATTATGCCAAATGGAAGCTGGATGATAGGATTCCTCACCTGGGATCCATTGCTCTGCAATAAATGATTCCTCTCTCTTTCACAGTACCTGACACCTGTCCACACAGGTCTATCTGGCAGCTTGGCCTCTGGATAGTAAGAACGTGAAGACACAGTCACATTAATCAGAGCACAGGAAGTGTTCCTCTTGACTTCCTCCATCATCACCTCACCTCAATACAAGTCTCAATAGCATCTGACCATAGTGGCTTACTTCACAGCACTGTGGACTTGCAAAGCCAATGAATAATGAAACACATGGAGGATGACAACTCTGATGTGCAGAAGAGAAAGACATCCACTGTTTTCTGGTTAGTTTCATGACTTACTTTTCAAATGGCCTCTTAAGAGTGTATCTGTAACAAAATGGCACACTGAAGTATCAGATACAGTCCAGAATTGCTATCTGCCTTCAAGACTGACTGTATTTTGAGCATGAGCAACTACAGCAAAGGGAATCTCTTTATGTATTGTTAGGCATGCCTCTGCTGTTCTAGACTCAAAAGCATCACCTGTGATCATCTAAGACAAACACTTTCAAAGATCACTGAAAGAAATCGTTAGCTTCCTTCCAGCTGTTTCGATTTATCTCTGACAAGCCAAGCACCCTTGCATAGTGAGATAGTTAAATTTTTCTCTCAGATGAACTGCCGTCAAACACAGTGGCCTGCCAATACTAGTTTATCGTGTGAATTATCATTACACAACTTACACTAATGGAAAAGTTGCATCTCGTGGTAACTGATTTTTAGTTGAAGTGCATAGCTAGCCTTTCAGAAGGACACAGGAATGGTGCAGGAAATCTAAAAAGAATCTTGCAAACTTTTTCTAATACCTCCCACTATGAATAAGAAATTCAAAACAATTCAAATGCCAGTTCAAAGTTCTCTGGCACATTTTCAAACCTCTTTTTCCAGCAGTGACTTAAACATATACTTTAAGTATTTCTGAAATAACCAATTAAAAATCATAGCTTTCCCATTTAGAAGCCAATATGTCATGGCTTCTGTTTTGTTATTGTGTGAAAGAATGGTTTCCTCTAACTTTCTTTTTTACATTCTGCTTAAGTTCCTTCAGGCAAACACTCTCTGCATTCGGAGCTTATGTGTAATGCTAAGTAAACACCTAGGTCAGAAGAGTACAGGTTTCTGAACTTCAGCCTAATTTGTAGTCCATCCCACCATCATTCCAGATCTGTGTAACTGCAGGCCAACTTCTAAAATCCTTATGAGCTACCACTGTACTCCATTGTTAAAAGACAAGAAAACAACACCATAAATTCTCCTAGGAGGTAAATGAAACCATACTAGTCTGAAGCTAAACTACAGTTCTTCATTGGTTAAACAGATAAGATCATCACTAAGATGAATCATGTAATTCATATGTTTAACAGAATACTAACATCAATAAAAGACAGCTGCTATAATTAAAACACTTTCCTCCCAGAATGAACTCTAAGCACCTCTGTAAGACAACATGTAGAGATTAATTCTTGCAGTTTCTACCAAAGCAAGTAGACTGCAGACTCTTGCAAACTAGTCAGATAAAAAAAAAAAAGATGTCTTGCATGCATGGAAGTTAAAACAAAATGTGATTTCAGAAGATAGAATAATTCAGAAGAACTGAATAAAAGATACAATAACTCGGGTGAACTGACATTTCAATCAATTTATATGAAGTTAATAGCATAGCTGTTTCCTCTTACACACCATTTGCTGCCTTTATATTCTAGCTGAACTCCAGCAATTATTACAGCCTTACTCACCTCTGCCGGATGCTGAATTACATACAAGCAGGTGGAGACTTTTAGCGGGTGTATTGGCAGGAATGGACATAAACACACCTTCTGAGGACGGCTACATGACAGGAAAGAGTGAGAGAACAATAAAAGTAAGTAGCCCCATTTACAAAAGATGCCATAAATACATTGCATAAATATATACCAATATATCCCAACAGGCACACTCAGAATTTCCCCTTAGGATGCACTGTATTAAACGTGATGTGATTTTCTGTTTGAAAGTCCCTGTATTAAACCTGATGCAATTTTCTGTTTGGAAGTCCTTCAGTTTCTAAAAATAAAGGTAGGGGTTTGAGAACAGTGTTCAGACCCTTCCTGTGGCCTGGCTGGAATTAAAGCACTCTAAAAATTCTTTCATCACTTTCAAGCAGAGCAAATTACTAGTAACCATACTGCAATCAGAGACGCCTGTTACTGCTTTTCACATCAAGTTAGTGTTTCAACAATTTTATCAAATATAATAGATTATATAATATTTATAATTTTTATCAAAAATCAGAAGTACATTTATGCATCCTGCATAAATCTTGCATATTCTGCTGTATTAATAGACAGGTTTTGAGCCTAAAATTAAATACTGAGACATTTCACTCTTCCATGGGCTAAACCAGGGACACTGACTGTGAATGAACTGAAACCAACCTCGCTTCCAGGTCTGGTGGGTCTACTTTCAGAAGTTCTCCAGCACTGCACCACTGCCTTTTGTCCAAGATTTTTTTCACGTGTAACCAATTAAAACAGAAATTTCTGAAAACAGTTTCATTAACAACATGAAAGCAGCAAGTACCCCCAGAGGCTGTTTGTTGCCTGTGCCCCGACTCTTTTTGATCATCAGATTTAGTTAAATTCAGTTTTGTACGAAGTGTGACTCCTTAGTTTCTCCCTGTTATTGCATGGCTGCTTTTATTAACATGAGAAGTCATTAAAGTTCTCTCAATTATGGTATTTTCTACCAAGGAGAGATAAAGGCATGAAAATCTACTACACAAAGCTGTCCCAAAACAGTTAGCTGGTAATTTTAATACAAAGAGCTGCTCTGTTCACTAGCTTTTATGAGCAGATGTAAACAGTTTCTGGATATTTTTGACCTCAGGATGTTTAACCATAACAAAGTTGGGTAGATATAACTTAACTTATTGTCAAGTCTCCCTTTCGCGTGTGCTTTTTCTATTTCCCACGCTGTCTTGGATTTTTCAGTGGTAGTTTATAAAGCTTTGTTATTCTAAACAAAAACAGCCCCAAACAAAAAAATACATTATCCAGAAGGTAAACACTTTAAAACAGTTGTAGAATGAAATCTACCTATAATTTGATTTGTAAAGAGCAGAGCAGAAACCACAACAAATAAAATATTTTCCAATACAATTTGATTACTTACATATGTGCATACATTACTTAATTTCAAGCACCCAATTAAGTACTTAACTATGTTGAATACACACTTTTACAAGCCCATCCTGGGGGCAGAAGACTTATTCCCGTACTTTCACTTTGGTATCTAATGCTTATTGTATCGACACAACAAAAACGTTATTCCTACGTGACATTATCGGCCTACATCAGTTGGAGAGGAAGTACTGCAGAACAAGAGGAGTTCTGTTCCACCACCCCAAAAGCTGCCTTTACTTTGAAAAAGGCCACCCAGACAGAAAAAGGCTCTTTGTCTCTTCCTTTTGTTTAAAGATTCTGCTACAGCCTAGCCCTACATAAGCAGCTGATGTTACAAAACATTAGTGGCAGCACCAGAGAACTTATTTAACAACGAACATCAGTTTTCTCCCATTTCTGGAAACGAAAGCAGCAATCTGCTCCATACGGGAACAGCAGTATTCAGAATACTAAGGAAAAGATTTGCGGTTAGGGATTAAGATTTGAAGGAGGATCATTTTTACAGTATTATTCACCTATAGCAATTTCGCTACAGCTCAAAGCTATTCAGCAAGATCTTATTTTTCAATACAGCATTTCTAGTTCAAAAACTTATGACAAAGTAACCTATCACACTGGTGGGTCTAAAAACAAACAAAAAAATATCACCCGTGTCTTATAGAAGTGTTCCACACAGCAAAGGGCAACCATGCACATGCATAGACTCTCCTTCCACTATTAACATTATCCCCCCCCCCCATTATTAACTTCCCATCACTTCCCTTCCATTATTAACATCTGGATTAATGATGTTCAGATTTAGAATAACACTTAGTTTACTTTGCCAGCAGAATGGAACCCGGACAGTGAACCGTGCTCTACTGTGGTGTCAAGTTTAGTCCGATCACTATTTTCTGTGCAGAGATACTCTAAAAATGAATATGCAGTAGCCTGGGAAATAGTGAGCTCATTCTGAAACTGGTTTCCAAGTCTCCGTATGATCTTCTTACAAATGTACATGTCCTGGCTGGCTTCAGGGCTAACTTCTACTTTGTAACATATCCAAAGGGCTGCTGAAAACAGGTGTCATTCTAAGCCTGCAAATGAGTGTAGTTTTACACTCATATTTAGGAAACTAAAGGTAAGTAATTTCAGGTTTGAAATGCTAAAGAGTCAGCAAAGAATGATGTTACAATTCCATGCTCAGCATCTGTAGATGGTTCTAGGAAAAGATGAAAAGAAGCAGAGCCTGCCAAACACATGTTCCAGAAACAATGCTTGCAATATTTTACTAAAGAGGAAGTTGGTGTTTTTAAACTACTATCACTTGTGGCAACATTTTCATGTTCTAGCAGACATTGCTGAGGTCAGGCCCTAGATTCTATATTTTCAAAGCAACATGCCTGCCCAATGAGAAAAGGCTGCCTCGAGTAAATTAGATTTCTCTATTGTTTAGGTCAAAACACCAAGGGTTTCAAGGTCAAAACCCACCTGAGAAGCCTGGATAAAAGCCACAGAGTTATCATATATTTGTTTTACACTAATGGTTTTAATACATGTTTTATACTAACACCAGTCCATCGCACACTTGCATTTAAAGAAAAACATTCAAGAGTTTATAAAGCTGTGTTGCAAGTTTAAAAGCACAAGCCCATACATTTTATAAAATCCAGGAACAAATGTTATTTTTACTAGTTGTATGCTAGAGGACAAACACAAATTAAAAATGTTTTCCAGATTATGTTTTCCATCCTCCACTTTAGCCATGACAGCTATAGAAGGATCTTAAAAGAATGAGTGGATTAAGATAAACATAGCTAAACAAAAAGTTATGTATTTAAGAAGAAACAATCATAACCCAATACACAGGAAAACATACAGGGTATGAGGTTAATATGGCGTAACATTCAGGAGTAAGACTTCATGATAAATAGTTCTGTGAAAATGCCAATTTAAGGCCCAGCAGTTCTCAAAAATGCAGATGAGATGTAAAGTATTACTAGAAAAGGATGAAAGAATTAAGCAGGAAACATTATTATGCCACTACATAATAATGTTTTAGCTCCATCTTGCATTTCAAGTGCAAAAAAAGACTGGAGAAGCCAGATCAAAAACAATCGTGAGGATTAACTCCTTGTGCCAAGGGCCACGATCTCCTTGCTGACCAATACTATGGATATAGGAACTTTATACCCAGAAGCACGGGTTCAAAGAAAACTGGAAAATTTTGTTAAACAGAAGTTTAACATCAGACATGGAAGTACCACTACTGAAGGTACAAAGCCACAGCCAACCAGAAAGTCCCCTGAGCTAAAGGGTCCTAGAGAAAGGATGGAATTACCAGCAGATGCTTACCTTTTCTTCTTTAGACATATGTACACACTCATTACTACATCTGTTCATGGCTGGTGACAACGTGCTGTGCAAATGGACCTTTGATACGCTCTAGTATGGTCATTCTCCTATTCTCAGTCATTCTGTGCAATTTAAAATGAATTTATACAATGCCAATTGCAGTCATTTGAGACTACCTAGCTGTAAATTTTACTTTTTATATCTCAGCTGTAAAATGCACTTCTGCGTTTCTCTGGGCACAATCTTACAGCTCCTTCAGGGTAACATTCTGTAATTGACAGGACTTAATTGCTATCTTAAAAAGAATTTTCTGAGTATATAGCCTTTCTGCTTTCCCTTATCCTATGGCTATCCAGTATTTAACCTCATAAAATTGCCACAACTTTCCTGGAAGAAGCCATCCCTGTTAAATGAAAACCTCTCTCCCTAGAATGAACAGAAGTGAAATGATGGATTACGTTGTTCTCTATAAGGCTGAGACCTACCTGGCAAACCAAGGGCCAGTTCAACCAAGACTGGAACACTGCAGGACCAGAACATTTGGTGTTCCCTGTATCTCCGCTGATAAGAACCACAGATCCCGCTAGAGCCAAACTGCCACGGTCACCAGCTGAACTGTCTCCTAAAGACAGGCCTAAAGTTCACTCTAACTAAGACTACACAGTACCTGAGATTTTTGAGAACTTGCTCATCCTCTGAACCTAATAAATATGAGTCAGATTTAAACTAGAAACTCCATAGCTGATGACCCAAATAAAAGCTTTGCTGATCTGCTTGTTAACTGAAGTTCACACTTTGAAACTGTTGTGGAAGAGGGAAACTGTGAACTCTAATACTGGAAAATAAATGAAGTAATTACTTGCAGTTCTTCCTCTTGTTTTGTTTTAAAATTGAACAGGATCAGCTAATTCAATCATTACCACTGTTTCCATTATTATGAGCTACCCTTACTTTCTCCATAGCAGGTACTTCGTAGCTAATGTGCATGGGCAATTTTAAGGCACTACAAGATGGCTGTGTGACATTACCATGTAAATATTTCTCATGGTTGCAGTACTAGTATTCCTTCAGTCTCATACTCAGTTACCCTAGAGCAGAGAAAACACAAAATATAATCTCTGACATACATTAGATTAAATTATGAAATTCGTAGTCATCATATTTTGTTGTTTTAACTTGCTTGCATTATTATACTTTTAAAATGTCTGCCACTATCCTCACCATTCAAATCAACTGTCCTATAGAAGTTCGATTCCCACAGACAGATCAAGAAATAAAAACTTATCAGAAGTAAAATCTCTATCCTTTTTTAGCCCCAGTTTTCTAATTCAATGCCTACCAGTCCTTCAGTTTACCTATCTGGAACACCATTTTTCTGAGAAGCACTACAGCCCTCATGAAATGCAGAGTAACCCAAGGAACTACCAGGATTATTTAGGTTTCTTCTAGGCTTACTACTCAAGCAAAAATTCCAAGCCTCAGATTAACACAGTTTCCTGAGAAAAATCAGGCACAGAAGATAATTGACACTCCATCATGTTCCAGCTTCCATTCCTTCTTCCAGTTTCTCTAAAAAGACTTTGGAACTCACTGATCACATGGTATAAAATTTTAAAATTAAATACTTACAAAACCCAGCTTTCAAAGCCAAGTTGGACGGGCCTTCGAGTACCCTGATCCAGTGGGGGGTATCCCTCCCCATGACATGGGGTTGGAACTGGATAGGCTTTAACATCCGTTCCTACTCAAACCATTCTATGGTTCTATGATGAAAACTTCATTAAGCATCAACAGCCACAGAAATTAAAAACACATCATCAGAAACATAGGTGGAAAGAGTAACAAGAATAATCAAATCACCACTTTCTGTTCCACCTGGTAACCTATAAAGCATGAACTCCTTGGAAAGAAAAAAAGGGAAAAAAAAGAGCATGCATGTTGCTGAGATTTTGCTTTCCGCGTGAAGTTAAAAATAAATACAACAGCTGCATGGTTTTGGTTTGGATTTGCTTGTTTTTTTGTTTTTTTTCAAGTTTCCTGAGTAAAACAATATATGTAAATGGAGAAATATCTAATACAAACCATAGTGAAAATTACTTGTGCCTTTTTAATTTCAGATTTGTAACTTACAGAGTGATAAATTATATATGTATCTTGATTAATAAAACACAACTTTCAAAACTTATGATCTCATATCTACCAGTTAGCCAACCTGCACTCTGGGACAAATCACACAAATATTCCATCTCATCCCCAGCTCCTCGATGTCTTCATCAGTTCTGAAGTACTTAAAGAGCACAAGAGTAATTATTCTGCTAACCTCCCTGTAAAAATGTGCACAGAAAAGATCACAGAATCACCAAGTTGGAAAAGACCTCCAGGATCATCGAGTCCAACCATTCCTATCAACCACTAAACCATGCACCTGAGCATTTCATCCAGCCATCTTTTAAATAACTCCAGGGATGGTGACACAACCACCTCTCTGGGCAGCCTCTGCCAGTGCCCAATGACTCTTTCCATGAAAATTTTTTTCCTGATATCCAGCCTGAACCTCCCCTGGTGCAGCTTAAGGCCATATTCCCTTATCTTGTCCCCTGTCACTTGGGAGAAGAGGCCAGTACCCTCCTCTCCACAACCTCCTTTCAGGTAGTTGTAGAGAGCAATGTCTCCCTTCAGCCTCCTCTTCTCCAGACTAAACAACCCCAGTTCCCTCAGCTGCTCCTCGTAAGACTTGTTCTCCAGACCCCTCACCAGCTTTGTTGCTCTTCTCTGGACACACTCCAGAGCCTCAACATCCTTCTTGTGGTGAGGGGCCCAGAACTGAACACAGCATTCGAGGTGCAGCCTCACCAGTGCCGAGTACAGAGGGAGAATAACCTCCCTGGACCTGCTGGTCACACCGTTTCTGATACAAGCCAAGATGACATTGGCCTTTTTGGCCACCTGGGCACACTGCTGGCTCATGTTCAGTTGGCTGTCAACCAACACCCCCAGGTCCTTCTCCTCCAGGCAACTTTCTAGCCAGACTTCTCCTAGTCTGTAACTCTACATAGGGTTGTTGTGCCCCAAGTACAGGACCCAGCATTTGGCCTTGTTCAACCTCATGCCATTGGTCTCAGCCCAGCAGTCCAGCCTGTACAGATCCCTTTGCAGAGCCTCCTTACCCTCCAGCAGATCCATGCTTCCACCCAGCTTAGTGTCATCCACAAACTTGCTAAGGGTGCACTCAACTTGTAACTGGCCTCCAGCTGGAGTTAACTCCATTGACCACCACTCTCTGGGCCCGGCCATCCAACCAGTTTTCAACCCAGGAGAGTGTGCGCCTGTCCAGGCTGGAGGCTGACAGTTTCTGAAGCAGAATGCTGTGAGAAACTGTGTCAAAGGCTTTACTGAAGTCCAAGAAGACTACATCCACAGCCTTTCCCTCATCCAGTAGTTGAGTCACTTTGTCATAGAAGGCGATCAGGTTAGTTTGGCGAGACCTGCCTTTGACTGGGCCTGATCACCCGGTTCTCTTGCATGTGTTTCATGAGAGCACTCAAGATCACGTGTTCCATGACTTTGCCAGGCACTGAGGTCAGACTGACAGACATTCTATCCAAAGAAAAGATCACATACAACAGGGAAAAGAAACACCCTCTCTCCTTGTTACCTGCCAATATGTATCAACTATTTCGCAAACAAATTACCTTCAGGTGTAAAGAGGTAACTCTTCAAAGAAATTTTACACTTACACTGAACAAAGGCTTTTGTAGCCTTTTCAACACAATTAGAGACAGCAACTTCAAACTTCCTAACACAGGAATACATTAACTGCTGCTCAGAAACCTGGAATACTTGTTCTAATTCATACCAAAGCTCAACCACTATACCATGAGAGGGCTGTGAAGTCATTTGGTGTCTTTACATTTCGAGGAAGACCATTTTCCAATGCACAGGGAATGTGAACTGCACTAATGAGCTAAAGGCACCGAGTCTGAATGTCAGGACTCTGTAAAATGTCTACAAATATCTGTTTCCTCCTTTCTCTGCTCCAGAGTACCAGGCAGAAACAGAGAGACATCCTCCCCGAAACACATGTCTAAGGCTGGATTAACTCGAATCTGCAATGTATTTTATGACAAGTTTCAAAACTCTTCCACCTAGCACCAGGACAAGCCATTAGAGCACGAAATTTTAAATTCATTAAAATCTACAGGACTAAGTCTAGCATTTCATACCAGAAAACATTCAAGGCAGTACCACGAACTTCCAAATGAACATGAACATATAAGTGACTGATTAAATACAGGTTACCATTGTATTCAACAAGTCAGGGGCTATTCTGACAATCATGCAGTTGAGGAAACATAGCATCTATTCATCTTGCCACTACAAACACTGCAAGCTTCGTTGGGGTATAAAGAGGCATGATATATAGACAGAGGCACCCAAAAAGCAATACAGTATTTCCAGTCAAAAACTGCCTCTGAACTAACCTAGTATTCTACCACTGGAACTATCAGGGGCAGGAGATGCAGAAAGGGGTTGAGGTCAGAAATATGTCAGAGAAGAGGTATAGAAAGGAGGACAAGGAGACAGAGCTACTTCCCTACCTCTCAGTAAGGCATGCACTAGTAGTGAGCATCTAAGAGATCACAGCACTATTTCCTAGCATTCAGATTCCCTTGGCACCAGCTCTCAGGAGTTCTCCTCCTCCTATATGCTACAGTGAGAAGACACATCCCATACCCTTCTTTCCATTTTCCACTCTATTCTCAGTAATATGGGCTACAACCCTCCTGACCAAAACCCTGACTATGTTTTCCATCATATTCAATCAAGATTTTTTCACCGATTTGAGAACTACTGCTCTCTTGTAAATTGAAACAATTCTGAGTCTATGCCCAAAGCAACCAACCTCAAAAAAACCCAAATGAAGAATAAAGCAGTCAACTGACAGAGGAATAAACAACACCAGCAGAGATTAAGTTCAAAAGGAAACACCTATTTCCTTTTGCTTCATGAATAGCTACATTACACATCTTATCACATGCTTACAGGAACAAAAAGTTCACAGCAGGAAAAAGGGTATCAATCGTCAGGAGCTATTAAAGTCTGAAGATATGACTCTTCATTCAGAAAATCCCAGATCACTACTCTCATCAGCAACAGAATGCCACTCTACAGTGGTCCTAGATTTATGCTCACCCCCAGGCACCTGTTGTTCACCACTGTTCAACTCTCCACTACACAAACCGTGGGTCTCACCCACTTGTTCTGAGAAGGGTTTACTGACAGAAATCAGTATTTAAAAGAATACTGAGTATTTAAAAGAATACTTAGGTCATGTGCAAGCAGCTCTCATGTCTTTCAGTCTTCACCGACACCTTAAGCATGAATTTGTTTTACATTTACTGAAAAACAACATAAGCAAGTTGTTGAGCCCCAGATCTCAAAAAAAGAATAAGCAACAGACAAAATCCAGCTCCTACACTCAACAGAAGTTCAGCAAAATAAGTGTTCAGAACAAGAGCACAGACTACACATGGCCCCATTTTAACATTTACTTTCAGAGCAACCCAATACATTTCAGAAACTCTGTCCTGAGATCTTACCGAAAAAAGGAACAATATGTATCTCAAAAAGCAAAGTCATTAATGCTGTCTTCAACACAAGACTTAAAAGTTGTGTTGGTGCTGATTTTGAGCTTGGTGGTTCCTGTTGTCCACCTCCAGCCACTGGACGTGAGATTTTTATCTGTTTTCACCACCAAACAGCTATCAGTTGTAATGATTTTCAGTCAAAGCTCAGCTGGTCTGGATTTGAACAACGGTAGCAAAACATTTGAAAAGCCCTACTAACAATAATTACAAGATATCATTCTTCCCAGATCTAAGACTAAAATTGGACAAATAAGACAACTCTCTGGAGATAAGGGATAGAAGTGGGAATTTATTCCATGATAAGCTCAGAGTTCTCAATAAGGGCATCACTCCTGCCTTTGGAAAATGACATGAACTAATGCATGTCTTGAAAAATCAGGCAAAGAAGAAAATATATATTTCTCTCCAGAAAATGTGTATTTGTAAAAATATCTACAATTATTAAAAAAACCCCAAACCTTCCCCTTCAAGTATTGGTAGTTTACATATTATTCCAAACTGCCCTTCTAATCTGCATTATGATATTTTTCACAGTGGTTTTGAACACTAAGTAAATAGTGCAACTTATAGTAGTAGTAGTAGTAGTAGTTATTGAAGCGATAGTTGTAAATAGAAAATTACTAGTTAAAGGTGAAGAGCCTTTTATAGAGAAGCTTCTAACACTACAATTACAGGCAAATACATTAGAAGTATTTATAATTAATTTGGAAGTTTCCTTTATAGTATGACATTACAATTGAAGGTAACAAGTTACCCAATGGAATTAAGTCGACTCATTAGTATAACATCTGTATGAACGCTATATGTTGAGCCTAAAATGCCCTCAAGGAGTGTTCTTTTGCATATTTTTATGCTGAAAGTAAACAGACAAAAATCCGTATGTTTGACAAACGTGGACAAAGTCCATGTCACCTTTATTAAAGGCTCTAAGTTGTGTGGTGTTCTCATGTGACCATTTCCCAAGGCAAATAACCTTTCTGCCTGACCAATAATAAAGGTAAAACAAGTAAGTTTTAGGGGTTTTAGCCTGGAATGTTCATGGCAACTTTATAAGGATAATCTGAATTTATTAAAAACAACAAACATCTCCCAACACTATAAAAGACAAAAGATATGAGGATGAAAAGAACAACATACCCACCCTCTATATTTTCCTAACTTATTATATAGAAGCAGACCTTGGCAGGCAGCTTTCCTTGCAAATAACTGAAACTAACAAATCAATAGGAAAACACTCTTTCAACTGTTTCAACTGTTTACATTAAACTTGGCTGTGGTTTCCACTGTAACTAATAGGAGTAAATGAAAAAATAGCATTTAGCTCATGCAGCACTGCAGTCATTACAGAGAGGCCAGGAAAGCCAAAAACTAATGAGCTTGAGATTGTTGACATTTTCATGCATCTTGGCTCTACAGTCTGGCAAAATAGCTGGCACTCTGACAATCCTGATGCCAGACAGTTAACAGGGTTTTAAATTTGTTGAAGAAGGTGAAGTGGTAATGGCATTTAAAGTGAGCCATTGAGACATAAAGATTAAGAAGTTAAACTGAAGTTTTACATCACCAGCTTCATAATTGCCAATCTGTCTCAGAAGTTTAGAGGCTGCCACAAGAAAAGATAAACTAGAAAAATTCTTTAACTGAAAATGTCTTGTGGAAAAGCTCACTGTTTCCCATGGAACACAGGAACCCGCTGTTGTGGAGGCACACACAAAACAGATAATCAGTCATCGAAAACAATGAGGATTTACTTAGCACTCTAACAAGTGAAAATAAACTACAGGTTCAGATGTCAATCAGGAATTATTACTGCATGACTGCCTTAAGAATTCCTAAGCTTTACAAACAATACTTTAGAAGGAGGACCAAAAATGTCCACACTCACTGACAAAAGGAAACCTCTCTTTCTCAAGGCTACTCAGTTCACAGAACTGCTAGCCCAAAGCTGCAAGGACTCACTCAAGTATATATCCAGACGAAATAACGGTTCAATGAAAGGAGGGTGAGGGCATTTAGTCTCGGGGCAGTGACCCCGGGCGGCATCCTAATCCAAGGGAAGATTTTGTGGTCACACTCTGCTATTCCATGGATAACCATTCAAAGGGGGTCTCCAGCAGGACCCCATTTTACACCACAGTTGAGCATGACTTGTGGTCATTCTGATGGGCTGGGGACCCACAATCTGCCAGGATTGTGCTCCTGACAACAGTTCTCTACGTCCTCCCCACAGTGCCATGGGGAAGTGGTGAACAGGGAATAGGGGTTTCAGCATTTGGAAAGCCCTAGTATTGCCTCTTTGGCCATCACAGCACTTATCGGGTCCTCAGCAGGCCATAATCTTTACCATGTCCTTAGCAGGCCATAATCTTTCATGCTATGATCTTTACTAGGTCGTTTTCAGGGTGGTCCAACCTGTCACACTCACCATGCCAATAAAGGAAAAAAATATTCCAAAAATACAAAATCAGTGTCTTGATTCTTTCATCCACTTTTACTATGCAGATAACACTCCATTAGCAGCATGAAGTAAAAATGGAAGTATTTCATTTTCAAAGACCATACAAAGTTCCTAAATCAGTGGTAAATGAGGTCTGTGGATATCATTGGCTGAAAATATTTTTTCTTTGCAATACAATCACTATTTTGCCCATGAGTCCCTCTTCGTTTATGAACAACAAATCTAGGCATGCACCTTTCCTAGTTGGATCTCTTAGCAACTGCATCAAGAACTCATCTGCAACATGCTTCAGAAATTCTCTGAACTTATTTGTGTCTGCTGTGTGATGTTCCTCACTGATGTCTGGGAAGTTAGTACCACTCAAAAGGACAAGTGCGGTTGATCTAGAGATGATGATTACACTGTCCATTCAATGTCTTTCAACAGCACTCAGTACCTCTTCCCTTTTCTCTCACCTTTCTGGAGCAGGAGTACCATAAAAATCAAATGCAGCATTTATTTGGCCTATCCTTTCTGCTATGCCGTTGAACCAATTTGTACACTTGTTCTTGTTAAGAGAACAGTGCTGATAATAAACCCTCTTCAATTTATAGGCATGTCATTCAGTGCTCCAGACGAAATTCTGTATGGCCCCTTCTACTGTCTTTACTTGGAGTGCCTGGTAGGGCACAGTAAGCATTATTTATTGGTGTAGAGAGTATGAAGATGTCCCCAAAGTACCTGGCTAGTCAGTCTTAGGAGCTTGCTATTACATTGTGTTATCTCAACAATTCAAGCGCAGAAGCCACTTAGTGACAATTTCGGTTCTTGCAAGTATCTCAATGTTTGCAGAAAAATCAGTAGCTCACTCTTTGCACCCACTTGCTGTCCGGCATTAGTAATGTTAGTGACCAATGATTTGGGGTTTCTTTCACAACCTGAAAAGAAAAGAGGTTAAGGAAAATCCTGACAGCCTTTTACCAGCCAAATCAGGAGATAAAAATGACACCGAAAACAAACCTTCCAAACCACTTTCACAATAGCTACTTCCCCTCCTTCCACGCTTTTTGAAGAGCTAGAACTCGACAGCAGCCTCCTGCTGACGAATTCTGCCCTAGGGCGTCCCTGAGGTGTGGAACTGTCGTCAGACTGGTTTTTCACTGCCCTCTGCTGTCCTTTAGATGGTGTTTTACCTTCTGCAACTACAGCTTGTGCTAGGCGCTGAGCAACAGTTTTGAACCACTCTCAGCCACCACTGCCTCTGAGTTGCCTGACAGCCCACATCCCTGAAGGCACTGGCTGAAGAATCCCTTGGGAAGCGATTTGCTCTACCTTCCCTTTCCCTCTTCCCTGGCCTCTGTGAGACTTCTCTCCCACTTCCAAGTATTTAATCTATGACAACAGCTATACAGGTCTATGTGGGCTGAAAGCATAACCAAGAAGAAGTTTGAGGGTTATTAGGTTTCACAGGTGGGGTAGGAGGGTTGCAATGCTGTCCTGGGATCTGGAAGTTAAGATGGAGTTGACAAAGCCTTGCTTCACAGCTCAACTTAAGTATTGCCTTGCAGTTCATTCCCCAAGCTCACTGAAGAGCCCGAGACAGAAGGATTGGCCGTCCTCTCGTCCATCCCCTGGTCTATAAAATGGGGAAAAAACCCTTTCTTGCTTTAAAACCATGTCAAAGGAGCTAACGTTTGGCACGTGGAAATGAAATATCTGTCCAAATGCACCTGCTCCCTTATCCCATCTGATACCACCATCTGTGTGTCCAAATCTGGGTGATTAATAGAGTGTGAAGAGCTATCTCTGAAGAACAGACATAAGCAGGTTGAAAGTTTATGGCTAAGAATCAGAGACTGAGGTAAAAATTGGAACCTGTGGTTGGTGTTTATTACGGGCCACCTGATCAACTGGAGCCTCTTTACAAAGCATTCTTACTCCAGGTACAGGAGGCATCAAGCTCAGATTCTTGTCCTGCTTGAGCACTTTGGTGACCGCTACATGTGCTGGAAAAGTAGCATGGAGAGCTGTAGGGAATCCAGGAGATGCCTGGAGTGCATGAGAAGCGGGCCTATGGGGGCCGCATGAGGTTCAACAGGGGGCACACAGAGCCAAGCCACACAACAATGTGTGCTCACAGACCAGAAGGCCAACTGAATCCTGGGCTGCATTAAAGGCATGGCCAACAGGTCAAGAGAGGTGATTCTGCCCCTCTACTCTGCTCTGATGAGACCTTACCTGGAGTACCACATTCAGTTCTGGAGTCTGTGGAGGAAACAAAGACTGGTTGGAGGAGTTCCCAATGAGCCACAAAGATGATCAGAGGGATGGAATACTCCTACTCTGAGGAGAGGCTGAGACAGTTGGGGTTGTTCAGCCTGGAGAAGACGGGACTGTGGGGAGACTTCATTGCAGCCTTTCTGTACTTAAAGGGGTCTTATAAGAAAGGTGGGGACATAGTTTTTAGCAGGGCCTGCTGGGATAGGACAAGGAATAATGGTTTTAAACTTAAAGAGAGGAAACTGAGACTGAATAGAAGGAAGAAAGTTTTTACAATGTGGATTGTGAAGCACTGGAACAGGTTGCCCAGGGAGGCAGTAGATGCCCCATTCCTGGAAACATTCAAGGTCAGGTTGGATGGGCCTCCGAGCAACCTGACTGAGTTAAAAATGTCCCTGCTCATTGCAGGGAGGGTGGACTAAGTGGTCTTTAAAGGTTCCTCCCTACTCTAACTACTCTATGATTCTAGTCGACAATTCTCTGTATGATTCCATAGTAGACATTGCAGTGAGCGAGAGGAAAGGCAGCTTGAGAAACTGAGGAATTGAGGACACTGCTACATGGAGCTATTGACAGTAAATTTCAGCTGCATTCAGGGGTTCAAACAGTAACTGAAGCTGTACCAATGTGGTCTTCTAATGTGAAGTTAAATTACCTAAAAGCTTCATGCATTGTTGTTTTTGTTATTGTTGTTTTCTTGTTTAAAACAGAATAATTACAACTCATCATTAAGAGTAACTTTGCAAGAATCTACAGGAGAATATTCCAACATTAAGTTTCTATGTCTCAGTTTATGAAGTTTTTCAGTTTTGATTTAAAGTTAGTTTAATTTACATCCACAG
This sequence comes from Cuculus canorus, assembly GCF_017976375.1. Classification (NCBI taxonomy): domain Eukaryota; kingdom Metazoa; phylum Chordata; class Aves; order Cuculiformes; family Cuculidae; genus Cuculus; species Cuculus canorus. The sequence goes on from NC_071441.1 coordinate 62,226,899, forward strand.
CATTCTCTTTTTCCAAAAGCACAGACCAACTATCAACAAAACAGATTTTTCTGTATCAACAAAACTGAGTTTTCTATCTCCACATAAGCAGTAGGTCTTTTAATGTTTTAAAGTTAGGCCTACCTTTACAGTTTTACCTTATTTAATATAGCATTTTAAACATAAAGCGTATTGGCCTGCATACATTATTTGTTAATAGCAAAACAGATCTGAATCCTAGCTTGAAACAAGGAGATGAGAGAGTTGAATTAAAAGCTCAGTTCTGCATCAAATGAAATCAGAAACGAATGCTGCCATTGCTTTTTAACGAAAGCAGGCTCTGTATCCACATATCTTTCAAGTTCAAGAAATCAAAAGAAGAGCCAAGTTTTTTTATCTCCCAATCCATGCAACAAGGCCATATCCTTTCACCTAAAGCTATGAATTTAAGCTTGCTTTATTTTGGTAAAATAGATGAATACACAATGGAAAGCCCATTCTAATCTGTACTTAGCATTAACATAAAAGTAAATGCCTCCTATTGGACAAAACGTTTTTAAAGACTACATACTCTTGTTGAAAAGAAAATCTACCATTCTCTGCAGTTTATCTTCAACCGAATGTAGGCAAAAAATAGTTAACAGAACTTTATATGATGAATAAACATTAGGAAAACAGTTATATATTAAATAGAACTTTCAATTGAAGTATTCTAGTGTACTATTTGCTTCTTCTGCCATAGATTTTAGAAGAATAGAGTTGTGTTTATACATTTAGTATAACTCAGTATTATAAGAGCATATAAAAAAGGCAATGGGCAAGCAACAGTTCTGGTAAAGTGTTGATATGCTTTAGATGTACTATAAATACAACACTACACTCTAGCGTCCTTTTTCTGAATAGCAGGCACGTCTATTGAATATATTTTCACTTTGGTTTTGTTCTAGTACCGATCACGTTAAAAAGAAGCCAGCCAGTTTTCAGGTCCAGTGCAATGAAATAACACATTTTAAAATCATACTCCTGTTATTAAACAGTGACCAGTTATCATATTTCATTAAAATGTGTTGATTTTCACTGAATACAGGATATTTTATTTATTTAACGAGACATCAAGTTCATTAAGTTATTCTAAAGCTTTTTGGGGATACTGTAAGATGTTCCTTTTAAGGTTTACAACCAAATAAGCACAAGTGCTTTTAAATGCTGACCATAGCAGTCACCACACCAAACCTCAGAACCACAGATTTGTAATCTAATGACCAATGTTTTGCAACCACCGTTCAACCAATGCTTTGCAACCACCATTCATGAGGAAAAATATCTTAGAATAATACTTACTTTTGAATAAGAAAGCTACAAGTCTGTTGAGTAGATGAACCTTTCTTGTGTAACTTGAAAACACTAATTTTACAACTCCTGTAGTATATTTGGCAAGCATGCTAATATAAGTTAACAAAAACATCACTAGACTGCACCTGAATACCTCGTTAAGACACTGACAAGAATGAGATAGATCACAGCAGTAAGATAAGGAGATTAGAATTGCCTGGTCTGAGAGGTCACCATTATTGACTCAGACAAGAGCATAACAGTACAAAGCTAGGAACACTCATAAAATGGTTCAGACTGGAAGGGACCTCCAGAGGTCATCCAAGCCAGCTTCTCACTCAAATTAGGAATCATTTCAGAGCTTGAGCAACCTGATCTGAGCACTGTCAAGGATGGAGACTCCACAGCAGCACCAGGAAACCAGTTCTAACCACTCTCATGGACAGTAATTTTTAAAGTTCAAACACAGCTACACGCACGTTTAAATAGCCAGAACACACTGGACCTCTGGCCTCCACTTGTCCTGCTGCCACCTTGAAGCTGCAGTCGATTGCTGCAGAGTGGTCCCCTTGCCAGCCACTAAGCAGGCTTGCAATGCTGCCAGGGCTCCTTCGGCCCTCGCTGCAGGCCTTCCAATCTCCTGAATTTTGTGAGGCTGCCAATGACAAGTTTGTCAATGTCTCTGAATGGCAGCTCTGTCTTCCTGCAGTACAGCAACTGCTTCTCCCGTGTTGGCGCCACCTGCAAGCTTGTTGTGCATGCCTTCCACCCCACCAACCTGGTCACTAGGAACACATTCATCAGCTTTGTACACAGCATAACCTCTCACAGAAGCGCCTCCTAAGCAGCTGACTCATAGACTTTGAACTCCCCATCACTTAGGCTCAGCAGCACAGCCAGCTCTTTGATCATTTTCTAGCCCCATTCATCTACTCTGCATCTTCTCAGTTTGACTACCAAGATACCGTAGAAAAATTGTCAAATGCCTCCCTAGTATTCTTACCCACACAGATGAATGTAACCACCACTACTGCAAAACCTGTCATTGTGGTTAGATACTATTAAATACATTAACCAGTCTGGCAAAGAAAGTGGGCATGCTGCTCTTCCTTCTGCCCCCTACCCCTGTGTGCTTTTGTGGCACATGATTTCATCAGTCGTCTGACAATGCCCTTATTAGATTTCTCCCCTGATCCCTCTCAGAACTGCTACATAGTCTCTATTTGCAAACATTAACAGCATACCAAAGGAAAGCAGTGGCTCATAACAGAATGATATTAAAGGATAACTAACTTAATAGGGTTTGACGGATTATACCCAGTGTACTGTTAATAAATGTCAAACACATTACCAAAGTAGTTTTAGAGACCGAAGCTCTAAGATATTTAAGTGCCCAGATCCCTTCGAAACTACTTGAGTTTACAATATGTACATATCCGTTAGAATCACTGCTTCAGTTTCATGCAGCGGCTATATATATTTAAGAAACACATTCTAAAAGTTACTTAAAATCAACTTCATGCACTGCATTAGCTGCCTGCTTTTTCATATTTCAGGGTTTTAAAAGAACATAGATTTTCATGGAGAATTAGACATGGGTCTTCAAGAGCAGCAGCACATTCAGATTTAATTGTTCATCTCTTTGGAGTTTTAATGAAGAAATTCACTATTAGAGGGTACAATTAACAAGTTCTTCTTTTAAAAATAGCAAAACACGTTTAAACCCTAATGATTTTACAGGCTCAAAACCCCATTTGATGGGAACTCCAACAAAGAGAGAGAAGTTATCACATTTCTAAATTAAAACCTGACACTGAGGAAAAAAAAATATTAAAGGGATTATTCCCAAATCGCCCAAGTGCAATATTGAATTCAGAACTATCAGGAAAAGCTAATTCTATACATCATAAAACTGAAGTGGACTACTACTGCTATTCCATACAAATTATAAGAACTCACCTCACAAATCACCTTTTTTGAGCACTTTTCTTTATAAAATACCACTATCTTGATCTACTGTTTTCTAGCAGTTACGAATATAATCCACTGCTAACAAAAATAGCCACTCCTTGTCACTGTCCCCTTGCAACAGCCTCACCTTATGTCCAATTATCTTTTCTGGCAGCGGATTTCTCAAAACTGTTTGGCTTCCTTAAGACATCCAAAAACTGTCCTTTATTTAAAGGCAAGAAGCATTTCCACTATGTGATGTGAGCATCAAAATACATAATTCCTGAATATTTCACTTTCATTCCAATTTGCTTCATTTATTCCCTCCCAAGTGCATGATTCACCTATTTTCAATTACATTAAACTGAACTTTTGACATAAACAGAAATGCTGAAGCACTGGTACCAAGTAGAAGTACAGGGAAGAATGCCTATCTCATGGCACCATAAGAAAATGAAAATATTTTATAACAAACATTGTAAAGTTTTATAAGCAGATGCTGTCAATTCATACAAAAAAAAAAAAAAAAAAGATATACAAGAGACTCCGGGACTCATTTTGTCCATTTTCTTTACGCACAGCAAGACGAAAATTAAGTACAGCAAGGGCACATTCTCCTTTATGTGACTAAGCTGACACAGCTGGACATTTCATAAGAAGACAAACTTTACATGAAATTAAAACCATCTGTTATAGGTCTTCAATATTGACACAGCAGTTTAATAGTTTTAGGAACTGAAGACAAAAATGTAAAAAGAAATTCTCACCGGAAATTATAGGCATCATCAGTGTAACTCAGAAACAATATGGTGAATGATGGAAAAAAAACCAGCTGAAGACTATACCTTGTAAGCCAAAGAACAGCTATGCTTCCAGAAAAAAACACAGGCAGTTACTAGGCTGACTTATGCAGAAGTTTGAAGTTGAATTATTTGTTCCAAGCAGAAAGCTTTACAAACTCTGACAAAAAAACCAAAAACATTTCAGCAGAGCTTGTGGAGCAGAAATGCAACCCTGGTAAAGCTATGAAAAGTTGAGGGGAAAGTGGATCTAGTGCTCAGAAGGCAGTGTTTCACTTAAAAAGTGAAAAAGTGGCACACGGCTACATTGCAAGGGATAAATCTGGATGGCAGATGAGATGGTGGAATGAAATATAGTAACTAAAAGTCAAGAAGACTAAAGTAATCACCTTCTGCAACTGACAGGGAAGACAAAAAAAAATCATAACTGAAAGGCAGCCAAAAAAAATAGAGGTGGAAGAAGTCAGATCACCCTAATAACTTATTCTCAGCAAAGGCAGAAAACAACTCCAAACCCTAGGAATTTCTAGACATACTGATTCAAGAACAGTGAGAGTTTTCAGCAGTGCACCTGAAGTGACAGGAAAACTTGGGTTTGTAAAAGTGAACCTCAATTAGGCTGAGGAGACTACAACAACAATAAAATAAACAAGAGACAAGACAAGTTAACCAAAGGAGAATCTGAGAGAAGTAAGACCACATTAGTCACAGAATGTTCACACAATACAATACTCTACAATACTTGCATGTCATAATCAACTCTGGGATGTGTCAGAGCTGGCTTTTCCCCAAAAGGAAATACTGCTCTGTTTCATAAGGTGAAATTCACCTATGCCACTCTCAGATGCAGCTGTTACTCAAAAAAAAAAAGTCATAGAATTGCCTGCACTTAAACCAACTCTTATTTTGGGCATATGGATAACAGTCTTCAGCTTTTGTAACCATCATAGCATGAAAAGTGATTTTTTTTCTGCGTTTTTACTTTGTAATCTGTTTATAAACACTAATAGCAATTCTTGTAAAGGAACTACTGCCACTATTAGTATTCTTTACCATTACACTGGGAAAGCTTAATCAATGTTGAGAAATCTCTTACAATTGGCCACCATCCCCAAGGTAAAGATATACTTCGTGTAATTACAGAAAAGAAGGAGACCAAAGGTACTAGAACTGCTTTAATTAACAAGACCATTCTCATCTGCAGTCTCTGGTTGTGCTCCTACAAGCCTATAGTTATTTGTAGTCAAAAGGATGTAAGGATGTGGCCAGCCTGACATATCCCTCTTTTTTAATGTTAATGCTAGCAAGATCAAAATGGATACTAAGTAACTCTGCTGAGCACAAAACAAGTGGCGCAAAAAGGTCACTACTCATTAATACAATAACAATATAATAGGAAAGGAATAAACGCCTTTGAAATTTAGCCCAGCAGAAAGAAGATAACATTCAAGTCACTAAAATGTTTAATTCATCAACAGTTCTGGCACCACTACTCATTACTGCTAATACAGAGCAAAGAAACAACAGCATGAAAAACAACAAAAATAAAATGAAACCCACTGACCAATGTTGAGGTTGATATTGATAACTTTAACCAACAGAAGCCACAGAAATTAGTGTAAATTCAGCAAAATTAATAAAAGTGTCATAATATTATAAGAGGCGCTGAAATTCAAAACAAATGCTTGGTAATTTTTTTATTTACCTTTAATTTCTCTTCCTAAAATGTGGTACAGATTACATATACCTTAGTTCACAGAATCATAGAATGATTTACAAACCAGTAAACCATTTCAGGGTATCCTGTCCCCACATTTGGACGACACCTTCAAAAACCCATGCCTGCAATTACAAGGCCAGCACAAGGGCAAACCAGAGTAGAAAATGAAACATGGTTTTTGAAAAGTAATACATGAAAAAAAGTTACAGGAGATAAAATTCAGTTCCATAGAAGAGAGAAATCATTTCTGATTCCTTCAGCTGTACTGCAACATACAGAACAATTTATCCACTTTGCTTATAAGAGTAACAGCTGAAGACAACTCTTAATTTAATTTCTCTCCCCAGCATTTGCATGCTGTCTTCTTCAGCCTGCATATTCCTGTCTGCAAGAAGGGAAAGGAGTTCCAGAAAACTGTAAGTCAGTCAAACTTGCATCAATCCCTGGGAAGGTGGGGGAGAAAATCCTTATGGAAACCATTTCCAAACATGTGAAGGGCAAGAAGGGGATTGGGCATAGTCAGCTTTGATCTACAAAGGGGAAATTACGCTTGACCAACCTGATGGCCTTCTACAGAGAGGTGGCTAGTTTGATGGATGACAGGAGAGCAGAGGATGTTGTTTGCCTCAGCTTAGGTAAGGCTTTTGACAGTGTCTCAACCTGTGATAACATCCTCCCAGATAAGCTGATAAAGTACCGCTTAGATAAGCCGACAACGGGTAGTGAAAACTGGCTAAACTGCCAGACCCAGAGGTTTGTGTGTGACGAGTTGGACAAAGTCCAGTTGGAGACAAGTCACTAGTGGTGTACTGGAGGGGTCGATACCCGGGCCAGTACTGTTCAACCTCTTCACCAATGGCCTGGATGCTGGGACAGAGTGCACCCTCAGCAAGTTCACACGTGATACACTGGGAGTGGGTACTCAAGAGTGCTGTGCTGCAGTCCAGAGGTGTTATCAATAAATGAACTCTTATAGGAAAAGAAGACTGAGAAAATACTTCAGGAAGCTACCACATTTAAAGGAAGCCACTTATTTCAACACAAAGGGGACTAGAGGGTGGCCTTTGTTTTAGGTGAACTGCTCTATCAGTCAAGCAGGTCAACTGTGCCATCGTTCAACTGAGTAGGCAGCTAACCACCATGCAGCCATTCACTCATCACACAAACCCCACAATTAAGTCACACATAATTGACAATTATGTCCTGATAGAATGTGGGTATTCCTCTTCACCTAGCAAAAAAGAAAACATCTACAGCAGAAAAAAACCCACTACAAAGTATGAGAGGGTAATACTGCTCCTTTTAACCACCATGTGGAGGAGTCATATTATTGGCAACTGGCTATGACTGCTGCACCAATCACAGAGATCCACAGAGACTGGATGACGCTCACTGTCCTTCACAGTAGTACTGTACATACATGCACAAACACCAAATGACAAACAACAGCAAATCCTTCCTGAAATCCTTCAAGAGTCCTTACAGTCACATAGTGAACCTACCTCTCCTGATGAAGGAAAACAATTATGGCCATAACCTGGCTTTTAGTTGCTGCCAAATTTAGCACATACGTAACGGATCTCATTATTGTTTTATCTGCTCAGCATTTTCCTTTCTGTCTCTTGATGATCCACAAATTCAGCTGCTTCTAAACTCTGCAGAATCACCTCATTTGTCCACATAATCTTGAAACGTAAGTTCCCAGATACACTTGTACACCCACTTTCTGCATTTAACCACAGCGAAAATCGTTAAGTTGAGCATAAATTTGCTCTGATTTAGGAGTCTTTGGAAGTGGTTAGAGCCATATTACACAATCTGCCTTTGACATAGCACTTAAGAACATAGAATAATTCCATTCACTCAAGTGATGCCTGTCACCAAACCACTGCAGGTGACATCAATCTGAACAATGAAGTTGTCGCATCAGAAGGACAGAATGTCATCCAGAGGGAACTGGACAAGCTGGAGAAGTGGGGCTGTGAGAACCTCATGAAGTTCAACAAGGCCAAGTACAACGTCCTACACCTGGGTCAAGGCAATTCGCAGTTCCAACACAGGCTGGGGGACAACATGATTGAGAGCAGCCCCGCAGAGAAGGACTTGGGGGTGCTGACTGATAAGAAGCTCGAAAACAAACAGCAATGTGTGCTCACAGCCCTGAAGGCCAACCGTATCCTGGGCTGCATCAAAAGAAACATGGCCAGCAGGTCAAGGGAGAGGACTTTCGCCCTCTCCTCCGCTCTCATGAGACCCCCACCTGGAGTTCTGTGTCCAGTTCTGGAATCCCCAACATAAGAAGGATATGGAACTGCTGGAAAGGGTCCAGAGGAGGCTACAAAGATGATCAGAGCTATGGAGCACCTCTGCTATGAGGACAGGCTGAGAGAGTTGGAGTTGTTCAGCCTGGAGAAGTCTTCAAGGAGACCTTATAGAGACCTTCCAGTCCCTACAGAAAAGCCGGGGAGAGACTTTTTACAAAGGCATGTAGTGATAGGACAAGAAGGGGTGGCTTTAAATTGGAAGGGGGAAGGTTTAGACTGGACATTAGGAAGAAATTCTTCATGATGATGGAGGTGAGGGTCTGGCACAGGTTGCCCAAGCAGGTTGTACATGCTCCCTCCCTGGAGGTGTTCAAGGCCAGGTTGGATGGGGCTTTGAGCAACCTGATCTAGCAGGAGGTGTCTCTGCCTGTGGCAGGTGGATTGGAGCTGGAGGGCTTTAAGGTCCCTTCCAACCCAAACCATTCTGATCCTATAACTCCATGATTCTATAAGTACTTTTCTTCAATGCAAATGTAACAGGAAATGCATGAAACTTCTTAGAAGATATCCTGCAGAAAAGTATGCCACCTCTTTCAAGTCATGAACCACGGGGAAATACAGACTTCCAGTTACATAACAAGTTTATTTCAGCAGTGATAAGGAATCAAGACTTTCAGAGAGTGAAAATTTGCAATAAATTTAGGGCAGTTGAAATAAATGCCTAGACTTCATTTTTAAGAACATCAAAGAAATGAAATTCTGTGAAGCTATTTTCTTGCAGCAGGCATTGCTAAAAGAATTAATGTATGCTTATTTCCTTTCTGTGATAGTTAATTAAACTTCAAAATTCACTTTTACACTTAAATACCATACCAAAGTGCTATAAAGCAACAGCATAGATCTATAGTGTCTACGATAGCCCACACTGCCTCTTCACACTCTGCTTTCATATGACTTAACAGGATTAATAATAAATAAGGGACACTTACATAAAAGCATTATATTTTTCCTCAAAATATGAAGCAGCACTATCCCATTACATATCATTGTCAATCTATCGATTTATCAAATTAAGAGCACTCACACAGTACCCAGATTAAGTATAGTAGCTGTAATGTTTTAGACCCAGGCAAAGGGAGCATTTACATTAAAGAATTAAAATTAATTCCTTCTCCCTCCCCTTGAAATACAAATGGTGTATAACTGATGTATCATAGCAGAATCTCAGAAAACACCAGTGGTTATTATCCTCATTTCACTACATAAATTAGCCCTGCGAACAGAGGGCTATTTCCAGTAGGGATTCATGACCACCCACAGAGACATAGCAATGCCCATAGATCATAAAATGACACAGTTAAAAATCTTAAAGGTTTCCCTGAAAACATTCCTCAGAAGTTCCCCCACTGCAGTAAAATTCTGCACATGTGCAGTTAAGATCTGTGGTAACAACCCATGGTGCATTCATTGCTTTTGCACTAGCAGAAGCCTTTTTCCCTAACAGCACAGAAGCATCTAGAAATGAGTGAACTCTGAACCACACAAGGACATAATTTCAGAGTATAGTACTGCTCTCAGAGTCTCACACCACAAAATCAAAATCGTTGTCCTACACACCTTCAGATTTGAGGCTTGATTATTTCGTTTTTCATGCTAACAGCTTCTTGGGAACTATATAGGTGTGGTGCTTCAAATTCTGATAGCCAGTTGAACATTTAAATCAGCTGAGAAAGCCTAAAGAACAAATTCAAATAACCATCAGGGATTCAAAGTCTATCACCACTCACCTTTTGGTTTTGGCAGACAAGCAGAACACATGTTAAATTGTAGCCTCAGAAACGAAACAGCAAGAAGTCAACTGCACAGACCTAACGTTCATCAGCCATTTGCCACCTCAAAGATCAACAGTCCGTAAGATCATCTTCCACAATCTTTTTTTTTAAACTACAACTTACACACACACAAAAACCTTCAAAATGTAAAATGTTACATGTCTTTCTACTTCTTTTACCCATCAACAGAAACAAACACATTCAATATAGGTACAGGTTGTTTTCTTCTGTTTTGGCAGTTTTGCACAAACTTCTCAGTTCAGGAACAAGTGACATACTGCCAACTCACTCCATTAGAAGGATGTATATACAAAGACATACAACCAGATTACAAGGTAGTCCTGCAAAACCAAAAATCATTGCCTGCTTTAAAAAGACACCAGAGTTCACAGATAAAGTTACATCAACCCCTCAATATTCCAGTGCTTGAATGGACTTCAAAATTACCTGTTATCAGATAATAATACTATTTCATTTTCTTTTGAGAAAGGACCAAAGACTGAGCAACTGTAGAGAAGTACTTGGGGTGCTGGTGGATGAGAGGCTCGACATGACCCATCAAACTGCGCTTGCAGCCCAGAAAACCAACCAAATCCTGGGCTGCATCAAAAGGAGGGGAGGAGATTCTGCCCCTCTACTCTGCTCTCATGAGACCTCACCTGGAGTCCTGTGTTCAGTTCTGGAGTACACAGCACAGGAAGAACATTGATCTGTTAGAGTGAGTCCAGAGGAAGACAAGAAGATGATCATAGGGCTGGAGCACCTCCCATACAAGGGATAGGCTGAGAAAGTTGGGGTCGTCCAGCCTAGAGAAGAGAAGGCTCTCTAGAGACCTTAGAGCAGCTTCCAGTACTCAAAGGGAGCCTACAAGAGAGCTGTGGAGGAGCTCTTTATAAGAAAAGTGCAGTGATAGGAGAAGGGGTGATGGTTTTGAGCTGAAACAGAGGAGATTTAGATTAGACATGAGGAAGAGATTTTATCCTATGAGGGTGCTGAGACACTGGCATAGGTTGCCCAGGAAAATTGTGGATGCCCCATCACTGGAGGTGTTCAAGGCCAGGTTGGATAGAGCTTTGAGAAACCTAATCCAGTGAAAGGTGTCCCTGCCCATGGCATGGGGGTGGAATTGGATGATCTTTGAGGTCCCTTCTGATCCAAACCACTCTATGATTCCATGTACTGAGGTCTCAGGTACTGCCCTGCACGGCACTCCAGGGACACTCACATTCCAGGGAACATTTTGCACCAATAATCGAGGCACACTCTCCACAAAAGAGGCACGGCTGATGCCTGCACAGACACAGCCAGGAATCAGCTGAACTTTTATTACCACTTCTGTGTGCCTATGTGTGTGAGGATCATAGAATGGTTGGGGTTGCAAGGGAACTGAAAACCCATCCAGCTCCACCCCCCCTGCCACGAGCAGGGACACCTCCCACCAGACCAGGCTGCCCAAGGCCCCAAACAACTTGGCCTTGAACACTTCCAAGGAGGGGGCATCTACAACTTCCCTGGACAACCTCTGCAACTGCCTCACCACGCTCATCATGAAGAATTTCTTCCTAATGTCTCATCTAAATCTTCCCCCTTTCAATTCAAAGCCATTCCTCCTCATCCTACCACTACACGACCTTGTAAAGAGACCCTCCTCAGCTTTCTTGTAGCCTCTTTCAGCACTAGAAGGCTGCTCTCAGGTCTCCCTGGAGCCTCCTCTTCTCCAAGCTGAACTGATACAAGTAGTAACTATTACAAAAAGTGGAATATTTTTGATTTAAGCTAAAGTAGAGGTAAGTTTCATCTAAATAATCGGGGTTTTTTTAAAGTTAAACATAACGTCCCTCTGATAGCATGGTTTCTTTCAGTGTTCTTCCAGACAGTTCATTCTTTGGAGATGATAATGCCTTGTGTTCCTTGAGATCTGTGCTGAACAGATGCCTCTTCTGTGATCACCTCTGTTTGCAGCCTGTCCCTATCTCAAATGCAAGGTCAGGCAGAGCTGGAGCCAGCTCCAAATTAGCACACAATCTGACTGTTGGGAAGTTAATAGTAACATTAAAATTAGTCCTTAGAAAGGAATAGAATTTCCATAAGATTTCTGTGAATATTTATACACACACCTGTAAATGGGAAATACATTCTGTAACCAACTCTTCTCTTGTTGCACATGATTGATAGAGATCGCTCCCTCATGTTACCCAGGCCTGACAAAGGATGCTTGCTTTCTAAAAGCCACTAACAAGTCTTAGGGAGTTACCTGCTGGCACTTTAGGTATCAAGCCAACGATGTGTGCTTCCAGCCCAGAAAACCAACTATATCCTGGGCTTCATCAAAAGAAGTGTGACCAGCAGGTCAAAGGAGGGCATGTCCCTGCTCTACTCTGCTCTCCTGAATCCTCACTTAAGAGTCCTGCAATCAGCTCTGGAGTGCTTAGCACAGGAAGGACATGGATCTGTTAGAGCAAGTCCAGAAGAGGCCACAAAGATGATTCAACGGCTGGAGCACCTCTCCTATGAGGAACGGCGGAGCGTTATGGTTTTCCAGCCTAGAGAAGACAAGGCTCTGGGGAGAACTTATAGCAGCCATCCAGTGGTCAAAGGGAGCCCACAGGAAAGATGGAGATGGGCTCCTTAAGGGAAGGGGTAACAGTTTTAAGCTGAAAGAGGGGACAGTTAGATTAGGTAATGGTTTTAAGCTTTAGGTACTGTAAGGCTGGTCTAAGGTCTTCCCAGAGCCTTCTCCTCTCCAAGCTGAACAACCCCAGCTCTCTCAGCCCGTCCTCATAGCAGAGGTGCTCCAGTCCTCCGATCATCCTCATGGTCTCCTCTGGACCCGTTCCAACAGTTCCATACCCTTCCTATGTTGGAGAAAGCATGCATTTAAGTGGGAAATAAAGTCTGCCCCCAGCTTTTGCCTCGCTGAACATGATTGATGGAGATTGCTCCCTCATGTTGCCAGGCTTGATATGGAACGTTCGCGTTCTGAAACTCCAAAGCAACCCTTAGGGAGCTTATTTGCCGGCATTTTTGGTGTCAGAACAAGTCCAGCTCTCAGTGTAGTGGACCCACAGCCAATCCCATATAAGGGGCATGACCAGTGCCCATACAAATACAACTGGCACCCATACAAACATAGCCAGGACTCGTCTGAACTCCACCCATCACTTCTGCACACCTACGCATGCCAGGACGATGGGGGGTGACGTGATTGAGAGATGGAGATTGAGAGATTGATGGGGGATGACATTATTGAGAGCTGCCCGGCACAGAAGAACTTGGGGGTGCGGGTTGATAAGAAGCTTGACATGAGCCGGTAATGTGTGCTCACAGCCCGGGAGGCCAACCACGCACTGGGCTGCATCAAAAGAAGCGTGGCCAGCAGGTCGAGGGAAGTGATTCTGCCCCTCTACTTCTCTCTTGTGAGACCTCCTCTGGAGTACTGTGTCCAGTTCTGGAATCCTCAACATAAGGATACAGAACTGTTGAAACAGGTCCAGAGGAGGGCTACAAAGATGACCGGAGGGCTGGAGCACCTTACCTACAAGAGCAGGCTAAGAGAGCTGGTCTTGTTTAGCCTGGAGAAGAGAAGGCTCAGAGAAGACCTTATAGCAACCTGCCAGTACCTGAAGAGGGGATAAGAAAGCTGGAGAGGGGCTACTCATAAAGGCTTGTGGTGATAGTACAAGGGGGAACAGCTATGAACTAGAGGGGCAGATTTAGGCTTGATATAAGGAAGAATTTCTTCACTACGAGGGTAGTGAGGCATTGGCAGAGGCTGCCCAGGGAAGCTGTGGCTGCCCCATCCCTGGAGGTGTTCAAGGCCAGGCTGGATGGGGCTCTGAGCAGCCTGGTCTAGTGGGATATCCCTGCCCATGGCAGGGGGTGGAACTGGATGATCTTTAAGGTCCCTTCCAACCCAAACTATTCTATGATTCTATGATTCTGGGACACTTTCCCCGCTGAGCGAGCCGCCCGCAACCCTCCCCGTGCTGGGAAGCCCACCCCTTCCCTCCTCCCTCCTCCCTCCTCCCCGCCGCCATGCGGACGCACCATCCCGCGCTCCCCCCCGGCTCACCTGCAGCGCCCGCACTCAGGGCGCCGCTCGCAGAGCTCCACGGGCAGCTCCCACAGCCCCGCGCAGCCCTCGCCCTCCTCCGCGCTGCCCCGCTCCATCGCCGCGCGCCGGGCGCCGCCAGGGGGCACCCCGCGGGCGGGAGCGCACTCCGCGTGTGTCATCACTCTCCGCCTCCGCCGCTCCTCGTCCAATCGCGGAGCACCGGCGCGCAGCTCTGGCCAATCGGGGCGTGCTGCCGGCAGGGGGCGCTGTCGGTGCGCGGAGCGGCCGGTGCCGCCCTCAGGGGCCCCTCGCGCCGCCTCCACGCCCAGAGGAGGGAGGGGGCGCAGAGCGGGGTAAGGACCCTGCGCGCGCCGCAGGGGGGCGGAGCGGGGGCGGCGGCTGACCTGGTGGGGTCACAGGTCACAGAGTGAGTCATGGAATCACAGAATCAGTGTCATAGAATCATAGACTCACAAAATCATAGAGTCACCAGATTGGAAAAGACCTCGATTGGATCATCGAGTATAACCATTCCCATCTGCCACTAAATCATGTTCCTGAGCACCTCATCTACCCATACCTCCAGGGATGGTGACTCAACCCCCTCCCTGGGCAGCCTCTGACCCTTTCTGTGAAGAAATTTTTCTGATATCCAGCCTGAACCTCCTCTGGCGGAGCTTGAGGCCATTCCCCCTTGTCCTGTCCCCTGTCACCTGGGAGAAGAGGCCAGCTCCCTCCTCTCCACAATCTCCTTTCAGGTAGTTGTAAAGAGCAATAAGGTCTCCCCTCAGCCTCCTCTTCTCCAGGCTAAACAACCCCAGCTCTCTCAGCCACTCCTTGTAAGGCTTGTTCTCCAGCCCCTTCCCCAGCTTCGTTGCTCTTCTCTGGACACGGTCCAGAGCCCTCAACATCCTTCTTGTAGCGAGGGACCCAGAAGTGCGCACAGTATTCAAGATGTGGTCTTACCAGTGCCGAGTACAGAGAGAGAATAACCTCTCTGGACCTGCTGGTCACACAAATCACAGAATCATGGAATTATAGAATCACAGAATCATAGAATCATAGAGTCAGAATCATAGAATGGTTTGGGTTGGAAGGGGCATTAAAGCCCACCCAGTTCCAATCCCCCTGCCATGGGCAGGGACACTTCCCACTAGATCAGGCTGCTCCAAGCCCCATCCAACCTGGCCTTGAACACCTCCAGGGATAGGGCAGCCACAACCTCCCCGAGGCAACCTCTGCCAGTGCCTCACCACCCTCATAGTGAAGAATTTCTCCTAATGTCTAATCTAAATCTTCCCCCTTCCAGTTTCAAGTGATCCCTCCTCATCCTATCACTCCCTGCCCTTCTAAGGAGCAGCAATCCTGTAGCCTCCTCTGCTACTGGAAGGCTGCTATAAGGTCTCCCCAAGGCATCCTCTTCTCCAGGCTGAATCTTTCTCATAGAAAAGGTTCTTCAGCCCTTGGATCATCTTCATGACTTCCCCTGGACCCATTCCAACAGTTCCAAAAAACTTCTTATGTTGGTGATTCCAGAACTAGACACAGTACTCCAGGTGGGGTCTCACAAGAGCAGAGGAGAGAGGGAAAATCCCCTCTCTTGACATGCTGGCCATGTTTCTTTTGATGCAGCTCAAGATACGCTTGTCTTTCTGGGCTGTGAGTGCACATCACAGGTTGGCCAGGGAAGTCGTGGCTGCCCCATCCCTGGAGGTGTTCAAGGCCAGGTTGGATGGGGCCTTGGGCAGCCTGATCTGGTGGGATGTCCCTGCCCATGGCAGGGCCATTGGAACTAGATAATCTTTATGGTCCCTTCCAACCCAAACTGTTCTATGATTCTGTAATTCTATGATTCTATGAAATGGCCTCTAGTCATGGTGAGCACTAAAATTGATGCTATTTAAAAGCAAGACCACCAGACTGCTGGTCATTAAATACATATCTGACCATTTTAATTCGTATTTTATTTGAAGTGCCTCAGAGTAAATATTTGGGCCTTCTCATGTGTGTTGGTATCCTTTACACTCCTGAGTTCACACAACTGTGAGAGGCTGGAGCACACTTTATACTGGTGGGAGGGTGGTAAAGTAGCAAGGAAGCTTTGACTATATTTTCCAACCTCATTAGTATCTGCTTTTAAGAAAATAAATTGTCGGTATAGCCCAGGATTTAGATGCAAACTATACTCTGCTCATTAAGTCATATATGAAAACACACAGAATCTGTGGAAGTTCATTATATGATAAAAACAAATTCAACTCCAAGTTGTTGTACTTTACCTTATAAATCAACTGAAAAACAGTAAGTAGTGAATCTCCACACAAGAGAGCCTTACCTGAAATCAGCAACTGCAGATGAGTTGGCAGGTTATTTCCTGTTTTCTGTTCTGCATCCAAAATAAAATGTTTTGTATCTACTTGTTTATAATCTTCAGATCCATTCTGTGGAATTTAGGCCTGCTGGTACTAGATAAGCACATGATATTAAGATGGTTTTGGGTTTAGGTTTTCTATTTTTGTGCTGTTGGTTTGTATTTGTTGCTCAAGCTACAAATGAGTTCATTTTCTTGTGTAGCCACTAGAATGCATTTTACTCACACAATTAAAAAAAATTCAGAGACCAGTAATTCTAAAGCTGGCTGTTAAAATGACACCACATAAGAGCAAATAAGAAAAAAAAATAGTAAGGAAAATACCACTTTGCAGATATTAAATTATAAATTTATTTATTGCCACTATTAAATATCACCAGTAAAGGAGGGGGAGATGTTTTCTATTGAGCTGACAGCCTTGTCACTAGATGAATTGGTACAAGCAACAAAGATCTTTAAGCTGATCATTAGAAGTAATGCAGTTGTATTGGACAGGAGAAGGAGTATTGATGACTTAGTCAGGGTCACCTTCCTCCTTCAGCCTTACTGAAGGGTCCCCATGCAGTGCTGCTAACAGAAACCTGGATAAGCCTTCAGAGCTTCCCACAAGAGTCCTCAAAGAGTTGAGGTTTTATCCGGTCTTGTAGGAATAATCAGCTTCAGTCGTGAGCTTAAAAGTAAACCATTGTAAACCATTCTGGTCAGACTACACAGAAGAAGAAACTTGATCTGCACATAGATGCATAAAATGAATGTAATAATAACATGAAATAATTTTGTTGTCAAGGGAGTAGGCAAATGTAGCAGAGAGTAGCTACAGGCTAAACAGAGAGAGAGTGCAATGCCTTTTCACTGTATATACACATCCAAAGAGTGAAGTGAGCAGTTTAAGCTGGACGAAAATGCTGGCATAAGACCAGGGTAGGTACACTCCCTGTAACTAAAATGTAGGCTTTAAGATACAGGATTCCTTTTACTAGAACACTGCCATTCTGGACTACCAACAAAAGCAGAAGGGATTAAAAGCCAACTCAACCCTAGTGTCTTTTGGAACAGAGCTAGTGTTTGCTATACATGTGTTGTTCCACAGTTTCACAGATGGGCAATTTCTCTCACTACAGGCCAGCAAACCGGAAACCTGACACTAAATACTTAACTGAAAAATTGGAAGCATGACTTCTAGACCAAAAAATCTTAGGCAGCCAAACAAGTTTAAGAGGACAAATGTCTGGGTATTGAAGTTAGAGACAAAAAGTAAAATCGTTTTTATGATCTCGAAAATCAATCTTTTGCAGACTAACAGGTAGATATAGCAATACCACCTATTTAACACGACTACCTTGAGTATTTGAGATGCATACTTCAATCCAAATTAACATCTCCCCAATCATATTAGAAACCCAAGTAACTCTTTAAGACCGTGTTTGCAATTTGTAAATTTACAGACCTAAATGTCTGGCGTGACTGGGAGCTCCATATTTGCATTTAATACTTTGTAATATACTGCACTGTTCCCTTTTTGGGGTCACGAATGATCACATGTGTAGTGACTAGCTGTAGACTCACTGTAGTATGGAAAGCCCATTAAATGTTATGGAAAGTACCATTCCCTTGCACATACAATCTCTTCTGCACTTCCCTTTTATTCTACAATTCACCCTTATTAGGTGAGAACAAGTTCTATTTCTTGCTGTTAGGAGTGGCATACCCAGAAAAATGTCTCTTCCCCAAAAGAGTTTCAGATTTAATATACATTTATTTTCAGAGAGGCCGTTAGGTTAGCAGTTCTCAAACAAGCATATTCAGATGGCAGGTGTAAGTTCCTCAGCAGCTTTAGCCAATATAATTCAAAATGTCACGCTTCTACTCCCTGTTTTGTCTTGTGGTTTCACAAACAAACACCAACTCACGTGAAATCCTGCTGGATTTACAATTTATTTTTTTTTTCAAAAACTGTAGCTTCATACAGAATATGCTTTCCTGGCAGCTCGCAAATGTTTAATTTGGGCCATTTCTGGTTCTTCTTTCATGCCAACCCCCATATTGGCTGTATGCTCAGGGGATTGATCCAAAAGGTAGCAGTTAAGCTGGATGAACTGCCTGAATGGGCTCACTGCACCATCACTGGTGTCAGCATGAGGCATAGGCTGCATAAGTGTCAGATCTCAGTCAGATCTGAGAGCCTGGGGGCCGTGAGGGGGCAAGCTGCAGTCTCAGCACACCACAGATGAGCCTGGGGAACTGAGTAGCACTGAGGACTGTGAGCCAAGTGGAAACAAGGTTGGAGATAGGTGAGCTGGGAGATGCTTATACAAAGGCTGCAATGAAAAAGAGATTTTTTTTTTTTTAATTCCTTCTATATTTTTGCCTCAGTTCCTTGCAATGGAAGACAGACAGATATCTTACTGTTTATTAAGTATTATCAAAGCACCTTCTAAGCTGGCAAGGTGTGTGGACAGAAATGGCCTGAAGCTCCGTCAGGGGAGGTTCAGGTTGGATATCAGAAAAAAAATTCTTCACAGTAAGAGTCATTGGGTACTGGAACAGGCTGCCCAGGGAGGTGGTCGAGTCGCCTTCCCTGGAGGTGTTTAAGGAACGGGTGGATGAAGTACTTAGGGACATGGTTTAGGGAGTGTTAGGAACGGTTGGACTCGATGATCCAATGGGTCCTTTCCAACCTTGTGATTCTGTGATTCTGTGATTCTGTGAAGCCTACCTGCAAATATAGAAGCCAGTATATTAAATAAGGAGGTTCATGAACGATGTTGGTAAATACCTCTATGGGTAGCAATAGAGGTCTGTGCAGGACAAGTTTGGGGTGTCTGAACTTAGAATCAGGAACTGGTGAGTTTTGAGGAAGAGCTTGCTTTCTGTTTGATGCAAACGTGCGCTGACCTTGTTTGCCAGCCCACTTGTTTGCAGAGGTAGCTCTTTCTGAAGCAAAACAAATGGTTTAGTGAGACAAGGAAGCTGGCCAGAATAACCTCCCCTCAAGGACTTGGTGACTGCTGCTGGATGTACTATATTTTTCCACATGCAGACAGAGGTTGTGAGGCTCAAGGGCAAAAGCTGTCTGTGACTGTCTCTGTTCTCAAAGGTGCAATAATATAACTGATTTACAACACAAAAGCTGTGAGGAAAAATCCCATCTCACTTGTGTGCCTGAGCAGCTACAGATTACAGACAAAGAGAAAAAAATTTGAAACAAAGCCAAAAATAAACCAAAAAAAAAGAGTAAAGAAAGATTTAGGCATCCAATACTGAAGAACTGATTGCATGGTAAGGACAGTATAACAATGATGTACAGTGCATAATGTTGTCTTCTAATCTGTTGAACCTGTGGGCCTATTACTGGTTCTATTTAAAGTCTTTGGATTTGTCTGTCATTCATGATAACTCTCTGCTTTGTAAAAACTGACAGCAAGTGACTGGAGAAACAGAATTAATTGCAGATATTTTAGTCACTAGTGAGTGGTTGAAAATGTCCTCTCTATAAACCGGAGAAACAGCAGCAGAGACAGAAACATCTTGCTTGTTGCTTAATCTTCATCTGCATTTTTTTCTGTTGACATAAGAACTAAAATTTGTGCAGTGCTTTGCAGCAGTGATTCTTCCTCTATTCTGTCTGACAAAATTTCTTATGCAGAGCAGAAGACTGTTGTTTCTTCTGCAGTGTTTGCCAAAAGAGAGATACTTTCCATAACATTGCTTTCTTCTCAGAATCACAGGATTTGGGGAATAATAGTGTTCATGCATTAAAATTTCTTTTTTCCTTCACAGCCTGGAGACACTCCATAAGGAAATGCTGTTAAGAACTGTGAGTAAATGTGAGTAAATAGCTTAAAATAACTATCCCATCCCAGCTGTCTCATGCTAACTTCTGTGTATACACAAGTGAGTTACCATAAAATAATGAGGGTGTGACTTCGCACAGTAACTATTACACCACAAAACTGTTGGCATGCATGTTTTCACATGCTGTTCCTACAGGGAAGCGTTTTTCCTCTCTCTGTCTTTCATTCAAGCATAATTACCTGCCATTTTGAAAAAGTAATAGCATAGACAGTGATACACATTATGAGTAGAACCGTATTTCTTTACTGTCTTACAACACTGAAGCCTTCTTGGGAGTCTGCAGTAAGACCAATTTCAGCTAAGTTGTATGAAGGTACTTAACACTGTAGTATTTTTCTTTCAAGAAGATGGAAAGTACTGGGACAGGACAAATACCAATACAGACTGCAGACTTGGTTTCAAAGCGTAACCCAGGTTAGTCTTAAGTACCTAAGATAGTTTAGTCCCATTTTGAAGAGAGAATCCCTTAGGAGGCTGAAGACTGGTCTGCAGCTACAGACTTCTGCAGGCATCATTCATCCCTTGCAGATACATTTTATGCAACACAGTTATGCTAGCACAGCCCAGAGCCTCTGGCATAGATACAGTTAAGCCCACAGATATTATTGAAAGGCAGCTTTTGATCATTTTATTGCATTTGTTACTATAAGACTGAAAGATTACTACTCTAAATTAATTTAATAAATGCTGAAACGCTTGTTTGGCTTTTTGCAATCTACCTGCAGTTGGAGCTCAGCATTCTGCATTTGGTTGCCAGATACCGGTGGCTCTGCAGACATTTGTGCCTGATAAGGTAGTCACTTTTAATGATGGATTAGCAGTCCCTTCTCGTAATGAGAACTGCTACCAAACATGTGCATATTGAGTTCTTATAATGTTTGCTTGTTCCGGTTCAGAAACTGGTGAGAGCTAGCAATATAGCAGGTGTTAGTGCTGCTGCAGGCTGCCTCCAGCCAATTTCCATCAAGCTCAAATAAGTACGTTGTTCAACCCTACATATATTTAACAAACTTTAAAAGTTGCAGCATATTTCTAAATTTGACAAATAATTCAAAGGTGTACATAAATTGTCACTGGTGCTGAAAGTGGTGATCTTGCCTTTCTTCCCACCCTCCCCATTTCCCCAGTCTTCATGTGCCCATACAACCACCATGCAAGTTTCTTTCTTATGTTCATTCTTAGATAGACCAGCTCAGTTTACCTACCCTAGGGCTAACCAGGGACTACTGATGGCATAAGCATGCTGGAAGGAGGAGTAAAGAGGAGAGAAGAAGTGTATCTTTCTGTTCAGATCTCTAGTGTTAGTTAAAAAAGTAAAACATCAGGAAAATGTAAATGCTGGGAAAAATATTACTGCTTTCCTCAGAGTGTCCTGATGCCCATGGGTCCCCATTCACTGTCTTGGTGTGGGCCAGTCCCCTGCAGGGTACAGCCAGAATCTGCTGGAAAGGCAAATGGCAATATATCCAAGTATTGCCCAGTAAAAATAATGATGTCTGGCAGCTTCACTTGTGGTTTTTTTCTGTCACCTTCCTTTGCAGGCCGCCACTGTTCCTCTCCTGTTGCTTTGCTGCTGCTGCAACATTTGTCCTGTGCACACCATGACATGCTATGAAGTAACATGCCAGTCTTCTGCAGTCCCTGATGGCATGCTACATCACATAGTGCCATGTTTCTGCAATTTAGCAAATCTCTCTGTACTTAATTTTTCATTTTGCTATTAGTGGTTAGTTGCAAAAGATGTGCAAGAGATCAAAATCTGGAAAAACACATTAAAGTACTACTTCAGTTGCCAAAGCTGGCTCATGAGTCTGGTTGGTTTCATGTTTGTAAAATACCAACTACCTTCTTAGTTGCTTTTGGTTTTGTATATTGCAAGTAGATCTCACATTTTCCATAAGCCACTCACATTAAGTTTCATAAGGTATTTTATGAGGTCATGTGCAAGTGTCATCTCCCTTTTTTGAAACAGTTTAGACAGCATATCTGAGGTAAATGAAATACATCATGTGACAGATCATTCACTTTCATCCACTTCTTTTGTAAAAGAAAAAAGTTAACATTTGTAAAATATAAACACATTTTCAAGCACTCTTCTCAGTGCTGATCTGAAATTTTGATAACAAGGCTTTTTTGCATCATGGCCTCACTCATGATACTGAGCTAATCACTAAACCTTTAATTGTAGCCTGTGATTACAACACTGATGACCTGGACCACATTACAGTAATAGGTAACTGAGAGCGTCATAATTTGAAAATCCTTGCCTAAAATCAGATTAAAAAATCAAAATCTGTGTACTGTATAGTTGGTCATATAATCTTGGTATGCTGTGTATGTAGTTTGGTATCTGCAAAATGCAGTTGAAAACACAAATTGCATGTGCAAAATGAAACAGGTGAAATTCAGTGATGGAGAAATTAAAATAAACAGCAGACAAACAGCCCTGTAGTGGTATCTGATAAAATACTGTATGTAAAGGTCCATTTGTCCTTCACAGCTTTGTAAATTTAGAGCTACACCAGGCAGTTCCTGTTTTCAGGACTCTGCAGTGGAGACTCCTGTACATTACCTGTCTCTTGAAAGCTGACAAGCATCTACAGAGAATGCACTTGTAACAGCTTGTACTACTGACGCAGAGGTGGCACGTCACAGGGAGAAAAATGAATGTGAATGGACTGTGTAAAAAAATGTCGACTGAAATCTTTAACTGTGAGCTTTTATTAAAGGCCTCTGGAAGTCCATTGTCTGTTCAGGTGTACTTTTATGGTGTACTCTACCATGTCAGAAGCCCTTTTCTCCATTTACTTCAGAAGCTTTTCATTCAGCAAGCCATTTCAAAGTCATAACAAAAATATAACCTGAATATGTTTCACAAACTTGTGTTGGGAATCTGGTTAATCATCATAATTACAGTATTTCTTTAGTATTTCCTTCTCCAATATCAGTAATGGTATACCCCACTCTGGGTGGTCAAAGGAGGCAAGTTCCACACAGGTGGAAACCACTCCTTGTTTTTTAACTCACCTCCCACAGTAAGCAGCTGCACTACTTTTGGTCTTAACAAACAAACAAGCAAAAAGCTATAAGGATGAAAGAAGTCCAGACTATACCTGTCTTGCAGTGTAACATTTGGCTTGCTCACTGTTCCTTCTATCAGAGTGGTATATATTACTTACAGGGATGACCAATGAGATTTATTCTTGGCTACAAATAGCTACCTCCACAAAGAAGAATAAAACACCACCTCCACAAAGAAGAATTGCCTCTCTCTTTAAACTCAGGAGGTTTGGGTCATTTGGAAAATGTGACAACACAGAGGGGAAATGTCAGGGCAACTTTATTTATGCCCACATCTTGACGTTGCATTGTTTGGGCACTTTCACAGAACAGATGCACAATACATTCCATAGGATATGCTTTACTGGTTCGGTAAATACAGTTTCCTAGACAAATCTACATCAAAATGATGTCAGTCTCAGGTTACTAGAAATAGAACAGGAGATTCAGATGAAATTTCTTGTGAAGAACAAGAAAATAACACTATCAGTCTGTAAAATGTGAACATCTCATATTTCCACCTCTAGACGGCTTAAGGAAATTATGGACAGGTGTGAAAGTGTACAGCAAGCCAGAAAACCTTTCTTCTTCCGAAGTGGTATTCATGCAGAACAATTGACCTGGATTTATAGACCAAACCCTAACCTAGTGTTAAATAGTATATCTGGATATCTACCACTCTACTGTAGGACTAGATTATGGTTTGAATACTGACCACACTAAAGTGTGAGAGGGACAATTATGGAACCAGAATTTATTCCTGTGTTGTAAGAAAGGAGAAGGTAGTAGGTGACATGGAAAGAAAGGTGTATTGATGAGATATATATTTCCAGCAGAAGGAACTTTGAACAAAACTATGCCTTAGACAACAAAGCATGCAGCACAGCAGATTATTTTGTCCTTTGTGCTAGCATGTTCTGGGAATTGCACCGAGAGGAATGATTCAGGGTACCACCTGGGCCTGGACAAAACCTTTCTTGGATGCTTCATGCTCACTGTGACAGAACAAATCAGGCCTCTAACAGTATAGGTGCCCCATATCTGCTGCTGTTAGGTACTGTTTCTTGTCTTCGTCTTCAACATTGAGGCACTGCATCTGTTGTATTCATAGCTTTAGTTTATACTTATTGTAATCGGTAAGCCTGAATTGTTAAATAGATGCATATGATCAACTAATATAATTTTTAGACAAAACATTAGCAGTGATGCATGATGTAATAATGTCTCTCTTAATTACCTCTGCTGCAACATCTTGTGTTTTGTGATTCTGTCACAATCCTTCATCGTCCCAGCAATATCTTTAATGATATCAGACATTTTAGAAAGCTAAGTTAAAGTTCATAGATTTGTTTCCCCAGAAAGTTGTTGATATAATAAAAAGTACTGCCAGGCAAAACATGGGGGTTTTTTTCCCAGTAGCTAGCAAATCAGAAGGAGTAAAAATAAACTGACTTATTTATTTTAGAAATCTTTCTGTTTTGCTGAGCAGTTAGTTTCCTTTTTAATAGCCTAATTTGAACACTTTCATGGACCCCGGCCAATGTTTTTAACTTGGACTGAACTGAATCTCTTTTCCCAAGAAGCTGTAACTTCCAGGGAAGACTTTGAACAAAGATGAATAACCTAAATACGTAGTTCCATGGAGTGGCCTTGCACAGTAAGTAGTTGTGGTAGTGCAGATGATTTCGTGTTACTGTAGCTCTACCATCTGCTTGTTAGATAATGTAGTAGGCAAGATCAATGCCTAAAATAACTATGTCGGTAGAAACCTTGATTTAATGTCGACATAGTGGCCCTGCAATGTAATTCCTAGGACAAGCCTCAGACAAGGACATGGCATCTGTATAATCTTTCACCCTCAACCTCAACCTGTCTTCTGGCAGTCCATAAAAAACCCTCTGGCCCTGCAGCTAGTTATGAGGATGCTGGGACTGTTTCTTCCTGACACTGACTCCACAAAGATAGCAATCTCTGTGCAGGTAAATTGGAGTGGCAGGATTGCTTACACACCTAAACAGGGCCATCCATTTGTGGACACTGAATGTGTTTCTTCAGGCACGTAACGTGGATGATTTCAGTTGTGAGACTGTGTAGGAGGGATGGGAAAGACAGAGAAGGAGGGAAATGCTATTTTATGTAGCATTGTAGATGCTAGGGCAGCAAGATCATTAAAAATGACATAGGGGCACATGAGGCAGGGGGATATGTGGTTTTTATAAGGTAGCTTCCTGGGTAAGGAACACCGTGGCTGTAAATTTATGGTGTGTATTTGCATTGTATAGTACTGTCCAGTAAAGAAGGAGAACGGTCACTCATGGTGTTAGAGCCAGCTTTGAAATCAGTTGAAGTGGTGAATCCCGAAGAATCATAGAATCGAAGAATCATAGAATAGTTTGGGTTGGAAGGAACCTTAAAGATTATCTAGTTCCAACTCCCCTGCCATGGGCAGGGACTTCCCACTGGATCAGGCTGCCCAAGGCCCCATCCAGCCTGGCCTTGAACACCTCCAGGGATGGGGCAGCCACAGCTTCCCTGGGCAACCTGTGCCAGTGCCTCATCACTCACATAGGGAAGAAATTCTTCCTTATGTCTGGATTCTATGATTCTATGACCCCATGAAACACAAAGTAAATGTCCAGCGATATCCTCATCCCTGATGCATTCCTCTAGTCATGAGAAAGACACTCAAAGCACAGTGTAAACACCCTTTTACACTAATTAGTAAGAAGGAAGGATCCTATTAGTTATGGTACCTGAGAAAAGAGGATGACATATTCTGACTGTGGTACCCGAGGTAGTCAAATACAGAACAGTTCTTCCAAGATATTCTTTGTGGCAGAAGTAAACTAGAATCTCACAATTTCCATAGGAACAGAGACATAAATGGGTGTGCCTCCGAAAATAAAATGACTGGGCTTCTTGTTCCCCCAGTATTACTCTAGTATTCAATAATAGTGTATATACAGGGACATAAAAATTGATTAGGCATCTGAAAAGATGAATGCATTCAAAAGTGTTTGATAATTGTATTTGAAAATGATAAGCTCTTGTACCTAATTTTAGTAGATTATCCAGCCGCAGAAATAATTAAGAATTAATCTGCAGCAGTCACAGTATAAGGTGAGACATTGCAGAAACTCATTAATGTCATCTCAGTAAGGTAGCCAGGAAAGTACATACTGAGCCCCTTATTACAGTTCAGGGGTACATATCATTGATAAGTTACTAATTAAGGTAATAAAATTATGTCAGCAAAAATCTTATAGCAGGCAGCACAAAATATGTGGAGGTCACGTGGTATAGCAAACTGTCACAGAAAATCTGGAGTAAAAGGAAAAAAAATTGGAAGTACGAAACCTGTTAAAAATAGTAAAGTGGATGGATGCAGTTCTGGACATGCAGAAGCTGAACACTAAAGTAAGTAAATTCTGACAAAGATTATTTCATAATGTTGAGTCATTAGTCCGAAATTACATTATCAAAAAATTTAATAACAAATCATGTGACAGCACACCAGAGATTTGTATTTGTCAAACATAAAATGTTAAAATTGATGCATCTACTAATAGTTCATTGGAAGTGGTCAGGTTTTTAAGGAAATAGTGGAGGATTAGACTTAAATGAGAAATATACATATACAATTCCCAGATATTATCCACTGATTTTTTTACTGGAAAGTGATAAAAGAGCAAACAGATTTTCCAAAGTTTAGCCTTTGACAAAAGATGCAAGCCTGGCACTCCAGACCAGTGCCTTAAAATATAAACAATCCCCAGGAGAGCTGTTAATTAACATGAAATAGTAGCCGGAAATCTTTCTTTAACTAAGATAGCAAGAAGAATAATTGACCTCAGTTAATTGAAAACATCCTAAAAATGCAAAGAAAACTAAAACAGGTGGGATTCCAGGATGGTAAAGCCTCAAGATGATATTTACATGCACAGCAACATGTAAATGGTAGGCTCAAAGGACTATCTTAGTGAGGAAACTGCTTGTATCCTTGTGAAACATAAGGTTTTGAATGGCAATTTTTCAGGAAAGAGCTGTCATTTCCCCTTTTCTTTATCTTTAGTGGGAGATACAAAGGAGGAACATGTAGCAGCAAAATAAATATGAAGCAGAGCAAGTATAGAAATCTGTTTCTACCAGCTCTCACACAGAAAAAGGAGTCATCAGGTACAGCAAACAGGAGGGAGAAAGAAATGCCTCATAGGGATCTGCTTCGTCAAACTCTTTAAAAGCTTCCTAAGCACTTTCAAGATGGATAATATTGAAATTGTTTGTAATATAAAAGGTCGTGATATAAAATGACAAGGTTAAATATTTTTCTGTTAATGTCAAAACCCACCTGGATGCACTCCTGTGCAGTCTGCAGCAGGTGAACATGCTTTAGCAGGGGTTTTGAATTGGATGATCTCCAGAGATCCCTTCCAACCAAACCTGACTATTCCATGATTCTGTGATTCAAGGATAGACTCACCATTATTAAAAGCAAGGACTAATTTCAAAGGACCATGATGCCATAGGATTACTGAAGTGAGGAGGGAGCTCAGGAGGTGACTAGTACAAGACATTCCTCCCAGCAGGGTCAGCCATGGGATCAGATCAGGCTGCTCAGAAAGGGAGGGAGCCTGTACGGTCCCAGGCACTTGTGCCATCACTTGCCTCTCCTCCTGGGGAAAGGTTTCCTTATGACTGGTCCCACCTCACCTGTCCCTGACCTGTCCGCTGTGCCAATCTGAAAGAGCCCAGCTCTCTGACAGGCCCTTGTAGGCACTGAATACTGCTCTTATGTGCACCCAAGCCTTCCCTTGTCCAAGCTAAACCAGTCCTGGTGCTTCTGCCTCTGCACACAGCACTGGAGCAGCTTGGGAACCTGACAATGTGTCCCCTAGAGGACCCATCCACGGAGTCTCTCCCATCTGCTGCTGTGCTCAGTCACATTTAAACTGTGAGTGTGGCTATGGGTCTGCTTACTTAAGAAGCTTGAAACTTCCCCAGATTCCCCTTGTAAATGCTGAAAGCTTGATGGAAAAGAAAAACCCAAAACCTAAAATTATTACAGAATGCTGTATCTTTTTCATAGTATTAATTCTGTGCATATATAAATTTATATTTGAGGACTTGGAAGCACCTTACCAAGTAGACCCAAGAAGAATCACACCCTGTCATTTCCTGTGATAAATTTGAGCTGGAGTACAGAGGAATTAAATCTCCCATGCTGCAGCCCACAGAGTAAAGAACTCCTGTGAGGTTATAGGAAAAGATAGTTCAGTGCTTTTCCACTGAGAGCAGCAAGAAAAATCAGTGTGCACTTTAGTGAAGAGTGGGAAATAGGCTGGAAGGAATAAACCTTCTGCATGTTCAAGGCCAGCTAAGGTGACATCAGCATGAAAAAAAAAAATTAGAAGAGCAACAGCACTGTGCCTACACAGTGCTGAAAGAAAAGCCACTTAACAGCCAAACAACACAGATACTGCAGTTAGCATGGCTTGTGGCTGCACAATAATATGCAAAGCTGCACCTTTTAGAGTTTTCTGTAGCTTCATCTACCTGACGGTGATTTTGCTGTCATGTATCTGTGTGACCATGTGCAGCAAAAGTCTCTGTTACGGTGCCGCCACCTAAAGTTATGAAGCAAAGAAAGGGCATACAGTTGTAGTATGGCAATTTTGTGTGCCTGTTTGAGGTGTAAAATTAATGAAACACACTACACGTTAAAAAGCCTGTACTAATGTAAGTAAAGGTGACAAATTCATAGATAGCTCACAAATGGTTTATCTTCATATTACCTTGGTTTGCACACAACTTGTTTACTAGAGTGCAACAGAAATTTTGTTGGTGTGATGTGTGCACTGCAAGAGAGAAATGTGTACAAACGAGTACATTAAATTATTGGGAACATGCATTTACACCACCTTCAGGTGCTCAGTGTATGCAGTACATGAATAAACTCCTCTACATAGAGGTAGAGAAGTGTAGGCAGTGTTTAATGGAGAGCAGCTAACTGTAAAGTAATCTCATTTCTATCAGTCTGTACATCACCTGATTTGTTCTGTGCTCACGGCCCATTTGAAAGGAGACTGAAAGCAGCAACAAACAAAGCTGCATATGAGCCTGAACAGACATGACAGGCAGGTTTATGCTGCTGAATGCTGCCGCGGTGGGGCCTGCCAGCAAAGCTCTGGAAGGTATGTCTAAAAAAAACCTGGCATCTTAATAACGTACCTGTGAATAAATTTATTGTTCCAGCTGTCTTAGGCCAAGGGCTCCCACATTTCACTTTACAGTGGTAATGGAAGAGAAGGGGCACACTTCTCTCTTTGCTACTCAGTTAATTTATTGCTGTCCGCTGTGCCTTGTGTTAGTCTCCTACTGGGGCTATGGCCAAATATTTGTAATAGTCAGGTGACAAATACAATCTTTGGAGGGCACTAGTGAGCTTCTCACCCTGCTCCATTGGCAGGTTCCCAGCTATGTTGCATGGGAAGGTGTTTCACCACTAGGCTTCAATATTTGTCAGCTTCAGACCCCAAGTCAGATGTCACTTCTCTGATTCACATGAAAGAGTGAAGAGCATTCTTATTTTTAATATAGTTAGCATCTATGAAAGGGTTTGGAAAATTCCCAGGTCCATCTGTCATTTCTATCAGAAAATAAAATGCACACTTGACTGAAATTTAAATCACTTGCTTTAGGAAGAACCTGAATTATTTCTAGACATTTTTCTCATTAGATTTCTCCAAAACAGATAAAATTAGCAGCTGATACACTTAGTGCATGATTTGCAGTGAGCTTTAATTTCCATTCTCTTTCCTGTCTTCTGACCAGTTGGCAATACACAGTTGTGCAGCAAGTCTGCTCATTTTTCCTCCTTTTACAAAACTTTAATTTTCTTTCATTTGAATAACTTTACTTAATATAATACTATGCAAAGTGGCCTTATAACAATTACTATTTCCTAAACTTAAAATGTTTTTGTGTTCTTTATTCTTTACGTGTTGTATCTTCATAAAAAAGAATGCAGTGATAGCATGTAAGTTGGAACCCCATAAATCTAAAGCTTACATAACTAAAAGCAGTTTAGAATTAACATGCAAGTCCCACAATATGAAATCTGAACACTTAATTTCTTTTTCTCCCAGAAATATCTATATCCATTGGTAAAATAGTCATATTGCTTTGCTGAAGAATTCTGTGGGGTGTAATATTTTTTTGAGCCCTCTTTTTGCTTACATTTTTATAAGTTCTTGAAGACATTTTAAAACTGAAGCAAGCAGTACTGAAACCAAGATATAATACTTCACTGGCACTTTCCTGAGGACAGTTATTTTTAATTACATGTGTATCAACCATTCAGTGGAAAATTACACTTGTCACAGTAAATTTCATCAAACTATGATAAAAACCAAATTGGTGATTTTAATGTTTTTTATATATTATTTCATATTTTCTGTTGTTTATTGTATAGCACATTAAAATAATGAAATATTGATTTGTGAATACTGAAGTGCTACATCCAGGAAAAAATATCCGCTTTATATTAGACAGTACTTATTATATAATGTGAAAACACTGTGAATTCCTAGAATAGTAAAAATTTTGTACATCAAAGGGCAATGGGCTTTTGCTTGAATCATCTAGCAATGAAATAATTAAAGATTCATATCTCCTCATATTTCATGTCACCATTGCACATTGCTATGCATTCTGAAAACATGCCAAGTAGCTTGCATTCGTGATGATTCATAGTCTCTTTCTTTGTTGTGAAAGAAGAAATACTTTGTTAAAAGTTATAAGTTTGAATTAACTAAAATATAGAATTCTGACATAGAGTTTTTTTAGCGGAGCGGTGACTGTATCTAGTTGAAGCCAGATAACAAGGACTGGTACAACCAACATGGGAAGGACCACCAGCTGGGCCAGATAAGGCCCAAAAATGGCCTAGGCTCCCTAAGAGCATGTGGAAGGAGGGAGGGTGAAAAGTCAATGTGAGGAAGACTGCCTATCTTCATCCCCCAAAACCCCATCGACCATTACCATGAGAAAATGCACAAGCACTAAGAAGAGGAGACCTATGACAATGAGTTCCCGGAATTAATCTTACTATGATAATGATTTTCAGTGACTAAACTTACTAATCCTATCCACTTCTTGGAAAAGACATGACTATGTATGTTACCCTAATGCATATGTATAACATGGCACAATAAAGATGTACCAGCTTTGACACATGGTGTGCAAGCTTGGAGAGAAGACCCCCCCCTTGCACCCTGTGCACAGCCACATACCTGCACTTAACACTGTGTTTGGTGTCATTAGTCCATGAATCAGTTGTACACAAAACTACACTTATATAGATGCACACATATGCACACACAGACTCCCCAAAAGATAAGCAGGGCTGTTCAATGGAAGTGAAGAGCAGAAACAATTTCCTAGACTGAACTTCCAGTTTTAGGCTGTTGAGTGCTGATTATTTATTTATTTACTTATTTACTTCAGTTATTTTCTTTTCTGAACTGATATATTTAAACACAGAATCTAAATATAAATTATACCTCATTACCATCAATCTTATGTCTCTCTCCTCCTGAGGTGCGGCTGGGTCTTTCTAATATTATTTAAAAAGAAGATGGAGTAAGCTGCAATAGCAAGCACTGAAGTTGTATCATGCTTCTGTTTTGTCTTTTGACTGTACTTGCTACCTGTGTCTTTGCAAAGTCCCCCAGAAAAAAAGTAGAGATAATATGTTTGATGTAAAGGTCAAACAAAAAATTCCTTGTAGACATTGGTATTGATTAAAACAGTATATATTTACCAGCACCACTGAATGACTGGCCTTTGCAATGGAAACTCAGTTTTTAATATACAGAATAAGACACTGGAATTGCAAAACAGGCATTTATTTCCCTTCTTCAAATTGTGTTCAAGGGCATGATCTCCACAATGCAGCTGGTAGTCTAAATCAATCAGTTACACTTTTTTACATGCAAGCTAACTGTATTTATTGAACAATTGAACAAAGCTTTGCACAGATGTTTTTATTTGCCCTGCTGGCATTTTAATACCTGTATGGTTCAAGCAGGTTTTCTATTTTAAAATCATTATCTGAAAGCTTGGCAGAGTAAACTGCTTAGAAAAAAAAATTATATACACCTAACATGGAAGAAAAGATTGAAACAGCTTGCCTGGATCTGAGTCTGTATTTACAAAGTGATTTAGGGTATGGAAGCAGAGCAGGACATTGACTTCTTAATGGCTATTGTTATTTCATTTCTCTCTCACTTTCTCTTAGGTTTGGTTCCTTCTCAGGTGTATGCTTCTGGTGCAGCAAGATTCGTTCTGTTCACATATGCATGGAAAAAAATCCTCTTACTTGCTCCATGAGGACAGAACAGTGCTGTGGAAAATGCACCTCCCAGGTTTTAAACATGCCATGCCTCACACAGTGTTTCCCCA
This sequence comes from Cuculus canorus, assembly GCF_017976375.1. Classification (NCBI taxonomy): domain Eukaryota; kingdom Metazoa; phylum Chordata; class Aves; order Cuculiformes; family Cuculidae; genus Cuculus; species Cuculus canorus. The sequence goes on from NC_071441.1 coordinate 62,259,578, forward strand.
CTGCCTGATCAATGTGCCTGCCTCAGGAAACAGGACAGTGTATTTTCCCCCTTTCAGTGATGCTGCTGCCTGCTCCACCAAACAGCTATTGATGTGTGATTATCAGCAACATCAGATACACCTTTATCTTATCAAAGCAACAGAGATAATTCTCTGCCACAATTATCCTGCCTAGTCCCTTTCCCCTCGCCTACACATTACATTTAAGTGCACTTTTGCAATTCCACCTGCTAGCAAGAGCTAGGACAGATAAGGAAATCCATCTGCTATCCATGCCAACTCTGTTCTGTGAAATCAAGAGTTTTATACAGCAAAAATATTTCCTGATGAGTCTCTGCAATGAAATATTGAAGTTCACATACAAACAGATAATGTTATGCTGTAAGAACAATGAAACTTTAAATGAGCCGCTCTGTTACACGTAATTTCTGCAGTCAGACTTCCATTCTAGCGCTTTGAGATGTTGAACACCCTTAGCTTTCACTAGAAACTCATTGCATATGACAGGATTAAGGTCTAAATGCTTTAAAAAAGCTCCTGGTACCATTCATTGCTCAGACAGGGATTAAAATTACTGCAGGCATCAGCAAAGTGGTAAATATTGACTCAGCAGTAAATAAAATCAGTCCATTGAGGTGGACTGTACAATATGTGGTGGAGGAAGAATCACGAGAAAGCATTATCGCTCTTAGGCAGATTAAACAGTTTACATCACAAAACCACATGCTGTTTCAGGAAAGTCACAGTCTTCATAAACACAGTGACACTTTACACTCACAGCAAAATCTACAAAAGAAAATGGTGTGCTTTTTTTTTTTTTAAATGGTGATTTTTTAAAAAAAAAAATCTGGTCAAAAAGTTATTTTTTTTTTAGCTGCCGAACAGCTGAAGTCTGGTGCTGATGAACAACCCATCACCCTTTTATATACATCAAAATGTGCATCTGTAAATTTTAGATCCTGTCAACAACTATGTTAAAAAGTTTTACAATTTGTTATCTATAAAACGGAGGATGTTTCAATACCATCCTCTCCTATAAAAAACAAAAACTTTATTACCAGTCAAAGAAAAAACAGATGACACACGGGGGATTAAGAGATAAGAAAGACAGCAGGCTTACTAAGTCTTTTCAAGCCTCATTAAGTGTGGCTAGTTCCACTTGAGATCACTAACTGCAAAGCCATTTTCTACTGGGCATATAGCAGTCAACTGTGAATCTACCACCAGACTGAAAAGTTACTGTTTTATTAGTCTGAGCTCCTTTCTTGTTTTGTGGTACTACAGAGCTATGAATATGCCATCAAATAGTGGAAGGCATTTGCAGTAACAGAAAAATAAGCTCTGTTTGATTTGGTTGCTCTTGCTTTCTCTTATTTAATTTGAGGGACAAAAAATACAAATAAGATAGAATTAATACTAAAATAACTTTGCCTAACTGGTCAGGCACCTGGCATAACTGTATAGGAACACCTGAGCAGAGGGAGATCACTCCCCTAAATGAAATGTAGCAAGCAGAAAAAGAATCAACTTACCAGTTTTTACTCCCTCTAAAACTGCTGGCAAAAGAACAAAAAGTGAGACTGCCTCATGAAGTGGCTCTGAAATAAGAGAAGGTGCATGCATTGGAGGGGAAAATGGTTTATATCTGAGTTACACTGTAACAGTTGAGAACAACAGGCAAGTGTGTTTCCTATTTTTCTTTTCCAGTACTTGAATGACCATGGGATTAAATCTGTATAAATATATGGGGTAATAACCAGTCCTCTAACACAAGCTCATATCTCCCTCACGTGAGGTTAAAACCTAACCATAAAGACCGTTAAAGAGGTAAAATGTTGAAAAAATAGCATAAAATCCCTTTTTTTTCCCCTGAGAATATCTTAAGCCATTTTAAAGGCCTAGATATAAATACCCATATCTGATAGATTCGTGGAGATACACTGATACTGAATTTGAAAACATATACATCCAAACATTTGATATAACATGAAAGGAGCAGCATAGCAATTACATCATACGTCAGATAAGTTTGTTAGGAACACCTTTAAAGCATGTCTCCATTTAAAATACGACACAGAAAACATATATGACAGTTCAAAATATATAATGAAATATTCTTTATTGAAATAGACTGGCCAGATGAATAGAATATTCATTACATGAATGTGGAGTCTACATATTTATTTACATACCACTTAACATTCCACAGTAAACTGAAAAATAAATATTTGCTATTATACTCAACCTGAAATCCACATTATCTCTGAGAAAAGAACAGACTTGCTGAATAATTTATGGTTTACATAAAAAAGACAAATACATTCTGGTAAATAGTACTGCATAATGCATATTTCAATAGCCTTCCATGTGAATTTGAAGTAAAAGCAGACTAATCACAATTACAACCAGCAGGTAAACTGTGAGAGGAACTTCTCCAAGGCCAGACAGAGGGTCCAGGTCTACACAAAGTACCAATCAACTAAAAGGGCATCTTTGTATGGGTGGAGAAAGCTTGCCTCAGTCTACCAGGATACTGACTATCGCACCGTGGCTCAAAAAGTACTCTCTGCACAATGAGACTGATGACATTTGAAAGGTGACTGATGTGTCTGGAAATGGGCACTGTTTAGCATTTGCAGTAAGACAGAACTCTTGCATGCCATGCTAGATCACACCCAATCATGCTCCCCAGACTCCACCAGCGAGTATTTTGCGTGTCAGGTCCATGTCAAAGCAACTCGCCTGGCTCTCACCACCCTGCTGCAGCACAGCCCTGTGTCCAGGCAGCAGCCTGCTGGGGAAGCAACAGGGGGGCATCCACGAGAATGCCTCCTCCCCCCCAGCCTCCTCTGCCCTTGCTCGAAAGATGAAGTCCAGCACAGCATCCTCAGCTGTTCTCAGCTCCTGCCCCCACCCCAAGTGGCCCTGATCCTATGGTCCTGGTAGGAAGAAGTGAGATGCACACCATCTCCATGGACAGGGGCCAATACCTGTGCTTTCCAAATCACAGTTTAAAACAGCGCTGCCTGGAGATCAGGGATAAAGAAACAGTGAACAAGAGGTGGGAGCAAATGGCCTGGCCCAGTCCTCCCACTGAACTCATTGGGTCTAGGTGAACTCATAAGCCCAAGCTGGGTTTACTAATACAGGGATCAGTAGATGGTGCAAAAAAAAAATCCTTATTTCCATTTTCTAAACTATTAATGATCTCAGAATATTTTACAAATACACAGGGAAGGAAGCATAGAAGCATAGAACGGTTTGGGTTGGAAGGGACCTTAAAGATCATCCAGTTCCAAGCCCCCTGCCATAGGCAGGGACACATCCCACCTGACCAGGCTACCCAAGGCCCCATCCAACCTGGCCCTCAACACTTTGGAGGGGGGGAGCATCTACACAGTTAATACATTATCCAGAAGCCATTTCATTATTTTCTTCTCAAGTGGCTTTAATCTCAGTCTTTGGAATGAATGCAAAACTCCAAATATGAATGGAAATTTTAAAAGCTTGTTAATTGTTAACTGTTAACTTGCAAGCCTGATGGATCTAATAATGGTTGGCTTTTACTTTGGAAACAACTACTGAAGGTATACTGAGCTTATAAAATGTAAGCATCACCAAAGAAAGAGAAGATGAATTGAATAAATAAATACTCTTTTATAAGAAAGGATATCAGTTAGCAAGTATCTCCTTCACCAAGTAAAAGGTTATATCATTCACTGAAGCAAAAGAAAATGTACTGGCTGTACCTATTTAGCAGATGTCACAGCAACTCCGCTTATTTCAAAGTAAGTGTCTTTCACCAAATGAAAACAGCACCAAAAAAAAAAAAAAAAAAGCAGCAAATAATACTCAAGCTACAGATACACCCTACAAAGGGTACTGAAGATGTGAACAAAGCAAGCTTTTCATAAAGAAAGGTTTCACCAAGTATTCAGATGTTTAGGGCCATACTGCTAAATGTCAGTGTTTATGTATTACATATTTCATGTTTTCTGAAGATGCCACACTGTGTTTTGACTCTTTTTACACTGCTAAAAGTCTTAAAAGCTTAAGAAGATAAGTACTTTTCAAGTGATTCCCAGTGTGGGCACAGAAGAGGAACTCCAGATCTTGGGTAGAACAGTAGGATGTTTTCCTCTTGACATAACTAAGGTCAGACTTTTGCCTCTGGTGTTCACAAACCAAAGAAACCCTGCAGAATGATCAAGGGCAACAAAGACAAGGTCAAAGATACATGAGGTGGAACATTTGTTCCCCACTGCAGTGCATTGTTTTTCATAAGCAGCAAGTTAAAATAGGATTAATTCTGTGTGATAACTCATTTCAGAGGTGGGGTGGTGAAGTGGAACAAAGAGAATGCTACCTGTCTGTAGCTTATTATTAAGAAATCAGAGAAGAAAACAAGACTTTCTAGTACTGTAGACAAACTCAAAACATGCCAGTTAAAATGCCAGCTTCATTCAAAGCTGCCTATCATTAACACAACTGAGCTTGCTGCTGTTAATGAGTGACTAATGGATATTTATTGTACAGAAAGAACACAAAGTATGTCATTGTATTCATGCAAGTGAAATAATTTTCAAACATATGTCCATTTTCTACTGCTCTACACTGAAGAATAGTGTAAATATAGATTTGCTTTGCAGAGGTGTGGTTTTGAATTTAGAAATAACTTTTGGGAGTGTGATTTACAATTGTCATTTGAACTTTTCCTCAGTCTTTGGTAGGGGGATAGAAGGATTTCCTAATGGAAAATGCATACGTGTGTACTTGGTATTGCTTTTTGGAGCATTCAAAGGCCTTGTTGTTATTGAAAAAAAGAATGCTTTAATCAATAACCAAAAAGCAGTAAATCATTCCCTTCCAAGCCGTTTGATGCATGCATGCACAAATGCTGAAATTCTGGCAGACTTGCAGAACAGCCACTACTACCGTATGTTAAAATATTGGGAACTGGTAGTCTTACCTGTCTTCTGTTATTCTGACATTGAGAATTTTTTGTGTTTTGCAGAACTTCTGTGGTGCATATCAGCTGCCTGAGGTTGTATTTTTTTACCTTTAAAAACTGTCAAGATTTTTAAATTCCAAGCAAAACTAACCTTTTATTTTTTCAACAAGACAATGTTTAATGATACTTTTAAAAGCATTGAGTTATTTTTAAGCTTCTTTTTTAATGTCTGCGGTATGAAATGTCACAGGCCAGAGCTGAAACTCATCAGTGCCAAACATTGCATTCAATTTGCTATTATCATAAAATGCACAGTACATAATTTGACTATAGTTCAATTCACGGATGCTGCAAGACCAGCGAGAAGGGGCACCAAACTGAAGGACATGTGCCCAAGTTCCACTTCTGGCAGCTACCCTTGCCATCCCCCAGGCTGAGAAGAGGAAGAGACACTGCAGCAGCGTCAGGAATCAGCAGCAACGACTGAGAGTTCCTGCACTACAGCTTACTGCTGACTGTAAGCTTTGGAAGCAGAAGGTTGTGCCCCATCCCTGTGGCGATGGCAACCAAGCTACGAAGGCATGGCATTACAGAGGCTCTCTCCCTATCCACAAAAGAGAAGACAAAGGGTAACATCCTTTCTGTTATGAAGTAAACCAAACATATTATCTAAATAGTCACAAAGACCAATTTAGTTAGGAAGGAAATGAGAAGTTCCGTATTTTCTTACCATATCAGCACATTAGGGTGTGTCAGTTGTAAACATATCATATTGTGTTATAATTAGATGCAGATTAAAAAGCACTTATCAGTAAAACTCTTCCTTTAATTCTTTTACTTGGTGTCCTGAGTTTCCCCTTCTTCTAGTATCCTTCATCTTCCTCAGACAGGGTCTGGGAATTCTGCATAATGATGTCGCCCTGCTATCTCACCATAGTGCAAATCCTACGTGCTTTACGCTCGTGGAGTGAAAAATGTTTGAAGAACCAATATGGTTCTGCAGGTTCAGTGACCTTTTCTGCCTAGCATATTCTGGAGCAGTTCTTCTGGGAACAAGTATCAGCTGGCTGCAGCCAAAGCTGGAGAGGTTCACAGCCTGAACCCAGAGTAGGCGGCGGTGCTGAAAATCATAAAGGCCTCTTACTGTTTTCATTCATAATTCACTTTCTTGCTTAGAACCCAATGAAAACCGTTTTTGTTAGCTTAAAAATCCACTAAAGTTGCTTTACATGATTCTGCAGTTGGCAGATAGATAAGATCACTTATCTGCGATCAGCAGTCCTGGCAAGGGTAAGATCACTATTCATTGATAGGATAATTTGATAAGTTCCAAACCAGAAGTCATTAGAGTGACAACAGTTTATAACCACCATGGGAAAACCAAGGCTCTCTGAAGGAATGTCTGTACACACACAGTGCCAAATCTGACGGATTTCTCACATCATGTCCTGAGATAATGATTTGGAAGAGACTCACAAGGATCATCAAGTCAAACTCCTGTCCCTATGTAGGACAGGCGGCTTTAGAAAATAGAAGAAATCTTTCTTTCAGTTACATGAATTATTGCAGGAAGCAGTGTTGTGGTGAGATGCTTTTCAAAGGATATGAGGCTTATATTTACTAAGACAATGTGTGAGACACCATAGCCAAAGGCATGAGCCTGACCATGCTTACACAAGGACTATTTACACAATCTACAACTTCCCTGGACAACCTCTGCAACTGCCTCACCACAATCACCATTAATTTCTTCCTAACGCCTCATCTAAATCTTCCCCCTTTCAATTCAAAGCCATTCCTCCTCATCCTACCACTACACGACCTTGTAAAGAGACCCTCCTCAGCTTTCTTGTAGCCTCTTTCAGCACTAGAAGGCTGCTCTCAGGTCTCCCTGGAGCCTCCTCTTCTCCAAGCTGAACTGATACAAGTAGTAACTATTACAAAAAGTGGAATATTTTTGATTTAAGCTAAAGTAGAGGTAAGTTTCATCTAAGTAATCGGGGTTTTTTTAAAGTTAAACATAACATCCCTCTGATAGCATGGTTTCTTTCAGTGTTCTTCCAGACAGTTCATTCTTTGGAGATGATAATGCCTTGTGTTCCTTGAGATCTGTGCTGAACAGATGCCTCTTCTGTGATCACCTCTGTTTGCAGCCTGTCCCCATCTCAAATGCAAGGTCAGGCAGAGCTGGAGCCAGCTCCAAATTAGCACACAATCTGACTGTTGGGAAGTTAATAGTAACATTAAAATTAGTCCTTGGAAAGGAATAGAATTTCCATGAGATTTCTGCGAAAATTTATACACACGCCTGTTAAGTGTGAAATACATCATATCCCAGCTTTTGTCTTGTTGCAGGATAGATGGAGATCGCTCCCTCCTATTACCCAGCCATGACAAAGGATGTTCGCTTCCTAAAACTCCGAAACGAGTCCTAGAGTTTATTTGCCGCCCTTCTGGCACCGAGCGCTGCCTCCCGCGCCTGCTCCAGCTGCACCCCCCGCAGCAGCCACAACGCTCCCCTCACCGCCAGCCCAGGCGGCGTCCCACACGCTTTTATGTAACCGAGAGACTTCCGCAGGACACGGAGCACACGTGACCCATAGCGGGAGGGCGCGCGCAAGCGCTACGAACGGCACACGGAGATCTCGCGAGAGTTCGCGGAGGCGGGGCCGGAGGGGGTGCTGCACCGCCCCACCAGGCCCCGCCCTGCGCGTGCCTCCAGGCTCCGCGCCGCCACCCTCTCCTCCAGGCTCCGCCCCTCGCGCGCCTCCGGACCCCGCCCCTCGCGCTCCCCGGGCTCCGCCTCTCTCTCCCCAGGCTCCGCCCCTCGCGCTCCCTAGGCTCCGCCCCTCGCTCTCCCCAGGCTCCGCCCCTCGCACTCCCCCAGGCTCCGCCCCTCGTCCTCCCCGCCGCCGTCGCCTCCGCGGGACGAGGGGCGCCCGAGCGGCAGCGCCCGGCGGCGCCCGGCGCGACCTTCCCTCGCTTCTCGCCATGAACCTGCACCAGGTGCTGACGGGCGCCGTGAACCCCGGCGACAACTGCTTCTCCGTGGGGAGCCTGCACGACCAGCCCTTCACGGTGAGCTCACTCACCCTCCCCCGCCGGCTCCGCTGAGCGGCTGCGTCAGGAGCGGGGCGGCTCGTCCGCAGTCACGGGCTCGGCCGGGGGCGGCACTGCTGGGCGGCTGCACCGGGGCCGCGGGGCGGGGAGCGGGGGGAGGGCAGGGATGGCCGGGAGATATGGGCGGGGAGGGGGGCGAGATGCGGGCAAGGATGGGCCAGAGATGCGGGCAGGATTGTGCGTGGAGAAGGCAGGGAGGGTTGGAAGATGCAGGTAGGGATGGGCAAAAGATGCGGGCAGAGAGGGTTGAGAGATGCGGGCAGGGATGGGAGCAAGGTACAGGCAGGGGTGGAAGCAGGATATGGGCAGGGAGGGTTGAGAGATGCAGGCAGGACAGGTGAAAGATGCGGGCAGAGATGGGAGCTAGATGCGGGCAGGGCTTTCTGAAAGATGCGGTCAAGGATAGGTGAGAGATGCGGTCAGGGATGGGTGGGAGGCGCGGTCAGGGGTGGGTGGGAGATACGGCTAGGAGGGGTGCATGGAAAGGACACAGATGTCTGAAAGATGTGAGCAGGAATGGGTGAAAGATGCAGACAGGGGTGAGTGTGTGGAGAGGGCAGAGATGGCTGAAAGATGCAGGCAGGAGTGGGTGCATGGTGCCTGGAGTGGCCAGGGGTGGATGTCCCTAGTGGTGCGTTGTCCAGTCAGGCAGGGATAGATGTCCCTAGCCATGTGGTGCCTGGAGCAGGCAGGGGGGGATGTCCCTCTTGATGTGGTGCCCGGTTTGGCCAAGGAAGGATGTCCATAGCAGTGCCCAGTGCGGGCAGGGATGGATGCCCTAGTGGTGCATTGCCTGGATTGGGCAGGGATGGATGTCCCTTGCGATGTGGTGCCCACTGTCGCCAGGGATGGATGGATGGATGGATGGATGGATGGATGGATGTCCGTATCGGTGCCAGGTGTGGGCAGGAAGGCTCACAGTGCTGTGAAGGGATGGTTCACAAGCACAGGACTATTGTAGCTTTGATAAGCTATTACATAAGTGTGGCTTTCCATGGATTTCCAGTGATCACCTCCAACCTGGTTGAAATCCTTACCGCCTGCAGTTGAAGATCTTTAAATACCATGCTGTAGCCTTAAGGTTTTAAGGCCAGCACAGGGAGGATATGGAGCTGTTGGAACTGGTCTGGAGGAGGCCATGAAGATTATGTGAGAGCTGGAGCACCTCTACTATAAGGACAGGCTGAGAGAGTTGGGTTATTTGCCCTGGAGAAGGCTCTGGGAAGATCTTGTAGGGGCCTTCCAGTACCTGAAGGGATTATAGGAAAGCTGTGGAGGGTTTTTTTACAGGGGCATGTAGGTATAGGATGGAGTAGAGAGGTTTTAAGCTGAAGGAGGGCAGATTTAGATTAGTTGTTAGGAAGAATTTTTTTCCTGTGAGGGTGGTGAGGTACTGGCACAGGTTGCCCAGAGAAGGAGTGGCTGCCCCATCCCTGAAGGTGTTCAAGGGCAGGCTGGATGGGGCTTTGAGCAGCCTGGTCTAGTGGGATGTGTCCCTGCCCATGTCAGGGGGGAGTTGAACTGGAGGGATTAAAGTTCCCTTCCAAACCAAACCATTCTATGATTCTATGACTTTAACTCCTTGTCAGTGAGACTGCAGTAAAGCCACTTGCAGTTTCTAGTGAAGGCTAAAGCCTTTTATTAGTGTTTGTTTTCCTGCCTATCACTTCTGTTTTGTAAACGGACTTCTGTTTTCCTTACAATTGTGCCTCCAAAATACCCTCTTCCATTTTGTGCTGAAGAAGAAGATAAGATGCAGCGAAGTTTCCCAGTGTACCACATTTGAGTATTTTAGCATTACCTTTTCTGCCCTCCTGTTGATTACTGCATGGTGCAGTTTTGAGTTTGATAGGGGAATGGTAGATAGAAGTGCAAGAATTAAAACCCATTTTTTTCTGTCCTGTGTGGTGTACACAATTAAATTCTGGCCAAATGCCGGGTCCTGCACTTGGGGCACAACAACCCTATGTAGTGTTACAGACTAAGAGAAGTCTGTGTGGAAAGCTGCCTGGAGGAGAAGGACCTGGGGGTGTTGGTTGACAGCCGACTGAACAGGAGCCCGCAGTGTGCCCAGGTGGCCAAGAAGGCCAATGGCATCTTGGCTTGTGTCAGAAACGGCGTGACCAGCAGGTCCAGGGAAGTTATTCTCCCTCTGTACTCAGCACTGGTGAGACCGCACCTTGAATGCTGTATTTGGTTCTGGGCCCCTCACCACAAGAAGGATGTTGAGGCTCTGGACTGTGTCCAGAGAAGAGCAATGAAGCTGGTGAAGAGGCTGGAGAACAAGTCTTACGAGGAGCGGCTGAGAGAGCTGGGGTTGTTTAGCCTTGAGAAGAGGATGCTGAGGGGAGACCTTATTGCTCTCTACAACTACCTGAAAGGAGATTGTGGAGAGGAGGGTGCTGGCCTCTTCTCCCAAGTGACAGGGGACAGGACAAGGAGGAATGGCCTCAAGTTCCGCCAGGGGAGGTTCAGGCTGGACATCAGGAAAAAAAAATTCATGGAAAGGGTCATCGGGCATTGGAAGAGGCTGCCCAGGGAGGTGGTGGAGTCACCTTCCCTGGAGGTGTTTAAAGGATGGGTGGATGAGGTGCTGAGGGGCATGGTTTAGGGATTGATAGGAATGATTGGACTCCATGATCCTGGAGGTCCTTTCCAACCTAGTGATTCTATGATTCTATGTTCTTTCCTGAAGTGTGCTCTACCTGTTGCAGCCTAACTTATCAAAAGTGTTACAGCTCCCTAATGGAGGAGAAGAGTAAGGATCTCTCCTTGGGGAAAATGGAGTGATTGGGAAGTGAAGTGTTCAGTAGCTGTTTCTATTGTCTCTTTTTGCAAGAGTAATAAATACACTAACAATATTTATTATAGAAATATTCATCTTGCTTTGTTTTGTCCTTTTCCCCAGAAGGTTACTAATGGGTTTCTTTTTCTCAGAGTTAAAACCACGAACAGAAATATTCTCAACTGCTTCAGGTTGTTTTTTCGTTGTTGCTATTGCTTGTTTTATAATGCTATGTTAAGTTCACAAGATTGCTCAGGAGGATTAAGAAGTGAAAGGTACTGAGCTAATTTCTTCCGTTTTGGGAATAAATGGTGGACTTAATCTGATGAAAATTCAGCAAGAAAAAGGGGGCAGTTGTTTTCCCATATCTGAAGTCATTATAAGCACTAAGTTTAAATACTGTTGAATGTTATCTCAGAAATTGAAAAAAAAAGAATATGTCCAAGGAAACTTCTGTGCTTCCAGTTTTCTTCTTCATAGGAGTTGATTGTTCAGGGTACAGGTGAGGCAAGTTGCCTTCATCTGTAATACCTTTATTTTTTTGGAAATAATTGTTCTATTGTTCAGAATATTATCTGATATGCTGTAGCAAATATTTAAAGTGAAAAGTTTCAAAATATTACAGCCTTAAGCTAAAAATATTCTTCTCCTAAACTGTGAACAATTGGAAAAGAACCCTAGTAAAATGTACTGGTACACACTGAATTGCATGCAGCTTTTTGAATATCTGCAGTTCTCTTTTAAGGTGGTATTTGAGATACTTGTCCTAGTGTTGTGCAGGTTGTTGTTCTGGCCTTCTTTTTTAAGGATGTGAAGTATCAAGTGGAGCATGAGCTTCCTTGTAGAGAACACTGATAAAGAGGTTTTGGCACATCATTTATATATAGAAAAAGGCTCCTATGCATCAAGATATCAAAAGAAGCATGCCTGTCATTTATCTGCTTAGAGCAGGCAGCAAAAATATGTGGTACATTCAGCCTTCAGAAGTCAGAACTTGACTGTTTGCTCTGTATCTGCTTCTCCAGAAAGCAAACTTGTTTTATTTTCTGTGTACTTGTCTACAGTGAAATGCATCCTTTGCTTTGTTGGTTTTTTTTTTGTGATTTGGTTTGGTTTTTTTCAGATCTGAAATATTTGAATAAAAAAAAAATGTTTAATAGTTTCATGGAGCTGACCATGTAGGATACTTCTGTACTTGGTCATTACTGAAGTTGTATTTACATTATCGACTCACCAGCAGTGATACCACTTCTGTGATCAGATAGCTGTGCGCATTTTTGCTTATTCAGTTCTGCTTCCACTATATGCTTTTCCTTTTGTTTTTTTTCCAAGTATCAGACGAGGGGGAAAAAAATCACTATGAGCATTAGCAACTTTACAAGTCTAAGTTCCAAGACTTGTAGAGAGTGATTGTTTGTAGGGGTAAACAGTTGGGAAAGATAAATTACATGGTTGATTTCAATGCAACCAGAATATTTTCTGGATGTATTTCCTCTCTGTGTTGTGAATAAACTCATCCTGGACTTGAGATAGCTCTTGCGATAGTTGAGGGTTTTTTTTTGGCTGTTAATTTGATGTGAGCCTTGACATCCTGACATTTGCAACTTGATTGATTTCATTTGCAAGGGGCTTGAAAACCCTTGAGATCCATCAGTGGTAAAAATGGCCTTGTGGTGGCCTGAGAATTGCTTCAGATACAGTAACTGAGTCAGTTGCAAAACAAAGGAAGCAAAAGGTGATGTGGATTGTTGAACTGGTGAGCTCCAGTATGACTATAGCAGGCAGAGAACGTTGCCAAAGAAGTTACTGCAAAGTATTAAATCTGGTCCTTTGGTTTGCTTAGACTAGATGGTTCTGTATGACCTTGGGCCCAGCACCGAGTTCTGCATTATCTTTCCAGTCTGTATGTTCATCCCATATACATTTGCATCTGTTATATATATATATAAAGCTTTGCAAGTGTGTACGTGTGCACACGTACCACTGCATTTGCCTGTGGATAATAGCTGGGGATTTATGGTAGGTGTGCTTGTGCCCTTCCTGTAAGAGATGTAGGTTAAATAAAGTCTGTGTGAGTTGTGCAAGATATTCTATCAGTCCTTATGTAACTACAGCAGAAATTATAGCAAAACCTTTGTCAGTATGTAGACAAAATGTAAAGAGTGTTAAGCAGAAGGGAAGTAATTGGTTCAGAGGTGCTGCGCTATGCAAGAGATAAGACCCCAGCTCATTTACTTTTCTTCTGTTGAGAGCAGAGTCTGATTTGCCAGTACTGTTCTCTTAAAAATGAAGTTGTGTATGGTGGTCTTTCACTTTAGAAAGAAATTAGAATAGTTCATGTAATTATTTATACTATTTTCTGTTAAAACTAACATGCTTTTAAAACACTGTTATTGTCAATATATCTATTAATCTTCTCCAAAGAAATACAATTTTAGAAATAAGATCTAACATTTGATTAAAAGAATGGGTAGAAATTCCGTGGAAACTTAGTACTATATGCAAAATCACATTTATCTTCGCAGGCCTGAAATGTTTTTCACTTCCTAATTTTAGGCATGTTTTGCTTTGTCAACAGCTAGTGAAATCCATGTTCATGCAGCTTGAACTAGTTCTGTCTTATTTATTTGTGCAACAGAAGGACAAAGTATGTTTAATAAACATTCCAAGAACATGATAGTGTCGATATTATCTGCTTGTCCCATTCTACAAAGACAACTTTCCTGTAAATATTCTAGGACTTTCTTCAGGTGAAAAGCTTTTATAGTTTGCCAAATCACTTTGAGGCTCTGCTTGCTTTAAAAAAAGACATCTTGAAGTTTTATCTATAGGGCAGCATTTTGTACCCTGTCCCTCTAAGGGCCGGGTAATATACACAAGAGTATAGATGTGAAAAGTGCTTGCACTCTGACATTGCTTCTTGCCATGTATGTAATAAAATGCTTGAATTACCTTTTTTCTTAGTTTCTATAGCTTATAAAAATGCAATATCAGTAGGTTCTGTCACAAGGGAAGTGAATGACATGTGAACTATTGTGGACAAGTCTTGGAGTAAAAAGTAAATAAAGTTGACTGGTAGGCAGTTCAGGGTTTTTTTGGCATCTGAGGGCCTGCTGGGGTATAGAAAGTACCCTTCACTCCTGAGTACTTCTTTTATGCTATGTCTAAATACTTCATACAGTTTTCTGAGGTGAGAGAAGGAAGTGTAAAATTAGTCCAGCAGTTGGTTTTGTGCTCTTGTTTTAGAGAAATGTCTGTGAGATACTACTGCTTAGAAACCTCATTCTGGGAGAACTGTGTGCGTATGAGGGTGTGACTACTCTGCACAGAGACAGTCTAATGGCCAAGTTGCAGCAAGGACAGCAAAGAACCATAGGAAGGACACTTTAGGAGGAAGGGAGCACTCAAGCTTCTCTCCCAAAGTGTCTGGTCAGTGTGAGGTGTTATAGGATTGCAGTGGTAGGCAACAGTAGAAAAAGGAGCCTGTTGCAGTTTCATTTGCCAGACAGCTTAGATACCTTTTACTCAGACATGTTTTTTTCTTTTAAAAATGTAGTTTCCTTCTTCTCTATGTCCCTTCCCTTTTCTCTTTAAGATAGTGGTTCTTTTGCAGGCAGACATTGACTAAATCTCAAAAATAACCTCCAAGTCATCATCCTTCTGCTTGGCTATAGTTATATTTGGAAGCTCTTTTAAAGTGCCTTTTTTTTATTTTTCTTTTTTTTCTTTCACCATTTTGGGGACACATCAGTTCTATAGGCTGAAGAGATAGTCAGTGGTTCTGCAGCTTATTGGGGATTGGGAAGTCAGTGTGACCATGTATGATCTAATCCATCTCAATAGACTGATATCAGAGTGATTCTTTGTTTACAGAATGTCAATTTTTTTCAGGTAATGTGGAGAATTACTGTAATGTAAGGATGGAATGACTATATTTTTTTCTTCCAAAACCAAGATTTTAACAAGGCACTTTTCTCACCCCAGCCCTGGACTGGATTCTTATGAGTGCACCTAAAAATAAGTGTTAGAACTGTGAACTGATAGGATGAGAAGATACTCCTCAACTTTTCTTCAAAAAGTTCATCTCCAATTTGGCAATTTTTTTTTTTTAAATGCACAGCAATATGAAGTTGCACAAGAAATGGATATTAAACATAAAATAATAGCCACGTGTAAACACAGAAAGAGGGAGGAGGTGCTATATCTCTTGGAGAAGAGTTTATACTCATAAAGGGGACATTTCCAGGAAATGGCACATCTGGGTTGTTTGCATACCTCTTTGAGCTACTGCTGTCCAGCACAACCTGGGTTGGCAGGAGACAGCCTGTTTTAAGTCCTTATTCCTGATGCATTGACTAGTATATATGTTCCTAAGGACTCTGGCATGTAGTGTTTGGTATTTACTTTAGAGTTCTTCCATTGCAAAATGCCAGGTGTACTCAGGATTGTTTTTCTGTGTTAAAACTGCTTGAGTTCTCAATCCCATTTAAATGGTTAGTTTATGGACTTTAGGATTGCTGCTGATGGTATCTGTGACTTTATATGCCAGCTCTTGCTCACCATAATGGAAATATTGTAGGGTTGTGTTGCAGTTTGTTCTCAGGCTTGCCTGTGATACTAGAAATGGAGAGAACCAGGTGGGAGGAAATCTAGTAAGTCTATAAAGTGCTGATGAAGTCTAGGGGTATGTACAGAAGAGCAGGTCAGCTTCAAACAGTCTTTGGCACGTCAGTCTTTTGAAACATATTTTTAATAAAGCCATGTTATCTCTTTGAAGTGTAGCACTCCCCCCCCCCCCCCCCCCCCCCCCCCCCCCCTTAAAATTGCCTCCATATGGATCACTAAATTCAACAAAATGGCTTTGGGGAAGACTGTATGTATAGGACTTTGCCAGATGGACTGTGGACTTAATCAGTGAGTCACCAGGTGAGGTGGTTTTTAACTAAAGAAAAAAGTGTTCCGTGAGGAACAGGTCCAAAGTTCATATCATTGTGATATCAAAATAATTATTCTAGCATTTGCTTTGGAGCCTGCTGTTTAGTATGTCAGTATGTAATAAATGCTGCTCTTTTGGCAGGAGGAATCACACTGCTTGAACTTCTTCTTGAAGCTGAAGAGGGGACAGGACAGGAAGGGACTTAAAAAACCTGACCAATAATAAATGATCCTAAGTAAAGATAAGTTTATCTTACTTAAGAAGTAAGGTCTGCAGAAGCATTATAGACAGCATTTTGAATTATCATGGTGTTTTAAGGGTGGCTGGTGGTCTGCTTATAGGAAAGTAGTAAGTGAGTACTGGCTGAGAATGGTTGTCACAGTCTTCTGGTAAATATCACTGAACTCTTTTTGGAGAAAGTTGTCTTTGGAGCAAAATCTCCATATTTTTTACTTATGTATTTTAATGTATGTAATGGTATGATACTCTAGGTCAGGCTTGGTAGAAGTGCACTTTCATGTGAAACATCTGAAAATCTGATCATCAGATTTCAAATTTGTAGATCTAGCATTCATTTTTTCTCCTTTTTTTTTGAGTCAAAAGTGTTTTTAGTTAATATCCTAGAGATTGGTAGAGTTGGTTGTAAGGCATGGTTGTTTACATCAGTGAATGGAAATCTTCCATCTGCAGTGTTTGTGTGACTGTTCTGCTCTTGAGTCTTTCGGCTGACTAAAATGATCTATTTGGCCCTTCCATCATTCTGTTGCTCTTCAACAGAGTACTGTTGTTTGTGTTCTTAATTTTGTTGTGGGCTTCCTGGCTCTAAGTTTTTAATGGATGTCCACTCATTGTTCTAAGACTTTCATTCTTGAATGCTATATTCTTAGGCTTATTGGATGATTGTGCTCACTGTTGTTTCAACAGGTTTCTCTGCTATTTAATCTTTCTGTCTATTTTAATCTGTGTTCAGATTCTAACAAAACTTGAAGATAGGAAATATATCTTCTAATGTGAAGATAGGAAAAAGTTTTGGCTCGGACATTGTGGTACTCAGTCAGCTGGCTCTGTGAACGTGTTAGATATATCAAATAAAAAATGAGAAGCTCAACGTGAGCCAGCAGTGTGTGCTCCCAGCCCAGAAGACCAATAGTATCCTGGGCTGCGTCAAAAGAAGCGTGGCCAGCAGGGCGAGGGAGGAGATTCTGCCCCTCTACTCTGCTCTTGTGAGACTCCGCCTGGAATCCTGTGTCCAGTTCTGGAATCTTCGACATAAGAAGGATATGGAACTGTTGGATCAGGTCCAGAGGAGGCCATGAAGATGATGTAAGGGCTGGAGCACCTCTGCTATGAGGACAGGCTGAGAGAGTTGGGGTTGCTCAGCCTGGAGAAGAGAAGGCTCTAGGGAGACCTTATCACAGCCTTCCAGTACCTGAAGGGGCTCCAGAAGAGCTGGAGAGGGGCTTTTTACAAGGGCATGGAGTGATAGGATGAGGAGGAATGGCTTTAAATTGGAGGGGGGAAGATTTAGGCTAGATATTAAGAAGAAATTCTTCAGTATGAGGGTGATGAGGCACTGGCACAGGTTGTCCAGGTAAGTCGTGGCTGCCCCCTCCCTGATGGTGTTCAAGGCCAGGTTGGTTGGGGCCGTGAGCAGCCTGGTCTGGTGGGAGGTGTCCCCGCCCATGGCAGGGGGGTTGGAATTGGATGGGCTTTCAAATCCCTTCCAATCCGAACCATTCCATGATTCTGTCATGATTTAGACACAATATAAATTTAAGGGGAAAAAAAAAAAATCTGTGGAATGCAACTAACGGGAGACTCAGCAAGTGTGAAAGGAGTTTTGGTTTTCTATAACTAAGCTTTGTTCTGTTACACTTTTGAATTTTTCCATTACTGAGTTAGTTTCTAGATGGTTTGTACCATTTTAGCTTCTCAGCTCTGTTACCCCTTTTCAAAAATTTATTTTTAAATGCCTCTGTCTCCAGTCTAGGCAATATAGTACTTTTTGCTACTTTTCATGAACTTTGTTCTTTGTGCTTTTTATTTTCTCTTAGGTGTTTTCATAAATTTATCTTTTTTTTGCCTCTTCTGTCTTTAACCACTATTTGCTTGTTAGGCAAATGTTGTGATGCACTTCTGAGTATGAATGAAGAGTAATTTGCCACTTCTGTTGCTTGATTTAAATTGTAGACTTCTATTTGATCTCTTCAAATGGACTTGTTTGTTGTGTTCTACATGGATTGAATATGTGGACTATACTACTTCATACTTCGTTGGTATGCTGTGAGCAGCTCAAGCTTTTTTTTTTCTATTTTAGGCATATGCGTCAGGATGTGATATTGTAGTGTTGGGGACTGACTTTGAAAGATTACAGATAATCCCTGGAGCAAAACATGGAAACATTCTGGTGGGATGTGTGGACTGTTCAATGCAACAAGGGAAGGTAAGTAAAACAGTGTTTCTATTACCGTTCCAGCAGTGTCACATTAAGCACCCTTTCAAGAGTGTGGATACTTGCAATTAAACACAAGTGAATAGTAGGGTGGCTGATTGGTTCATTTTATTTGTGGGAAGCAGCACTGCGAATATGAAATAGTAACCATAGATATGAGACTGTAGCAGATGTGTGGGACTGCACAGGAAGATACAGATAAGCACAGGGCTGCGCAAAGGAGATAGCAAGAATTTAACTAAAAGATGGGTAAAGTGGAAGTGAACATTTGTTCACTACGGCTTCGCACTACAGGGCGTGTCATTGACATGCTTTGACATGTTTGTGGCTGGCAGCAGATGAGTACTCCCACAAAAATCCCTTTCAGGTCATCCAGAAAAATGACATCACTTTAAAGCAGTTTATAAAGGCGTAAAATTGCTCTTGGATAGAGTTTTGCTTTCTTGAATTCTCAGCTTTTCTTTTTCTTATGTAGGTAAACTGAAATCAGAAATATTGTATTTTAGGCACTCGGAGCTTTCAAGTGCTTTTTAGAGAGGTCTTTCTTAGTTGTTTTGTCACAGTAAAAAAGAAATAACCAGGTAACTATCTTCTGGGATATCACAGTGCTCAGGAGTAGGAGCTGTGTCTGGCTCATATAAGAGATTTTTTTTACTTTGTTGCTTTCCTTAAGCCTGCCCTGGTGAAGAGAGAATGTGAGCCTTTTGAGCATCACTGGAAGCCTTGAGAGTTGATGAGAGCTTTTGTTAGACTCTGGAGTCCATCTTGAGCCAAGACCTCTGCATGGAAACCATAGAATCATAGAATGGTTTGGGTTGAAAGGGACCTTAGGGATCATCCAGTTCCAATCCTGCTGCCATGGGCAGGAACCTCCCACTGGGTCAGGGTGCTCAGAACCCCATCCAACCTGGTCTTGAATAACTCCAGGCATGGGGCATCCGCAGCTTCTCTGGGCAACCTGTTCCAGTGCCTCGCCACCCTCATTGTGAAGAATCTCTTCCTAATGTTTCATCTAAATTTCCCCTCTTTCAATTTAAATCTATTCCCTCTCATCCTATCACTACTTCTCTTTGTAAAATGTCCCTCCCCAGCTTTCTTGTAGGATCCTTTTCTTGTAGGACCCCTGGAAGGCTGCCTGCAGCCTTCTCTTCTCCAGGCTGAACAGCTCCAACTCGCTCAGCCTGTCATCATAGCAGAGGTGCTTAAGCTCTCACATAATCTTTGTAGCCATGTTCTGGACCCACTCCATTGGCTCTATGTTGTTCTTATGTTGGGGATTCTGGAACTGGACACGGTACTGCAGATGACATCCCACAAGAGCAGAGTAGAGGGGGAGAATCACCTCCCTCGACTGTGAGGTCTATGATTATTGTTCCCAGCCATTCTCTGTTCTTGCTTTTTAGTGGTTGAACTCTTGAAATGGTGGTGAAGGAACACAGATGAAAATGAAGAACTGTTCTTTGTGTCTCTGGTACCTCTCAGCCATAAAGACTGCTTGTGTTTCTCCATTGGCTGGTGTTAACTAGAAGGTTTTTTTGAGTTCACCAGCTGTGTGTTAACAGATGGTGAAATACACATGCAGATCACGTATCAGTGTTAATACTACAGTTTTTTTCTGCAAATATATAAAGTCATCTTGACTGCATATTAGCAGTTCTGTATGCAGAAAACTCTCCTTGACAAACTCTTCATGAATTGTAAATGGATACAATTTACAATTGTATCAATGAATGCATAAAATCATGAAGCTTACTAATCTTTAGAATTTTTTTGTTTCTTAAAGTAGACCTATGTGGTCATTTTGATTCTGCAAGTTGTTTGTTGCTGTTAGCAATTAGACTAGATGTGCTTGCAGAGTGCTGAAATACCAGGCAGTGAATGGCTAGGAATCTACTTACTGACCTTGCTGATTAGTAGATTTCCAGTTCACTGTTGCAAGGATGAAATTCTTTCTTAAGACTTCTTCATCAGTATTGACACACAGATTTCTCCTTGGTTTACCTCCAGTTTATTCTTTGTTCTTTAAAATCCATAGGAAGAAGTAGAATGCAAATAATGCTGTGTGTTTAAGTTTCAATTTTGAACCTTTATAGAAAAGATTCAGTTATAATTTATATATAGTTTATGAATTATATACTTGTTTAATTTTTTACTTTAAAGAGAGCTATCAAGCATTTTCTTTATAATAGGTGGCCTTTACTCATTTGGATGACAAAATTGGTTTGTAATAAGTTGAAATGTTTCTCAGTTCTCCCCCCCTACATCTACTTCTAGCTTATTGGGAAGTTAGTATCTGCGAAGCTGCTTTGGAGTAACAACAACTTAGAAGTTCATGTATGACTCCCCTCTCCCTTGGCTTTGAAGGGTGGGGGAACATGACATCATCTTTTTTCTTCCTAGTATAGTTTTGGAGATAAACTTGATTATCTCTCTTCAACCTTAGGCCACTGAATCCAGTCACTTGCCTCTGTTTGTAGGCAACTTGGTAATCAGCAATTTATTTTTAAGAGGGTACACTATTTAATCTTCTCCTGCATGATGTAAGCTACCAGCCTCTTTCCACTTCTTCTAGTGAACGTAAGAATTAAGGCCAAACCTCTAATGATAACTTGACAAAACTTGAATTGTTTTGCTGGTTTGGACAGTACAGATACTTAAGAGGGTACAAGAAGGTGGTGCTAGCTTCAGGTCATTTGAAATGTTTCATTAAATTGTTTGCGTCAAGGCTGATGATTGCAGTGTTACGATGTACGTTAAGCGTTTTGTTTATGGAACAAACTATTTTACGGGTGTCAAAGAAAAATATAGGTATTAATTAAAAATTTAATTTAGTTTATATAGTAATAGATTACCTGTAGAAAACTGTACAGTTAAACTGTAAAGTAAAACCAGTAAGCTTGTTAAATAAGACATTTTTAAATAAGACCTTTTTTGTAAATACAGCTACTAATTGTTTTGAGTAGAAAAGCTCAGTTTTGAATCCAGGGTTTATAATTTCTTGAGCTGTAGCATGGTGGGGTTTTTTGTTTGGGTTTTTTTTTTAGTAGGCAGTGTGAGTTCTTTCCAAAGGAACTGTGATTGTTTTCTTTTCTGCTGTTTGGTAGTGAGTGGTAAAGTGTAATAAAAGCACGAGTTACAGACCTTTTAATGAATGAGTAAATGTTGAAGGTTTCTATGTAATGTGGAGGCCTGGTGGGGGAAGAAAATGGAATTATTTGGAGTATACTAAAACTTATAAAATGAGAACCTGAGTACTGCCGGTTATGTTCCTACTTTGGACGAAGTGGTTGGCCCGAGGACTGATGTTTTACTCTTATATGGCAGTGCAGAAATTAGAGTCATAGAATTGTTTGGGTTGGAAGGGACCTTTGATCTAGTCCAGTGCCTCCCTTGTTGTGGCCAGGGATGTCTGTCACTAGATAGCGTTGCTCAAAGCTCCCCTGGCCTGACATTGGGTAGTTCCAGGGGTGGGTCATGTACAACCTTTCTGGGCATTCTTTTCAAGTGTCTCATGATTCTCATTGTAAAAACCGTCTTCCTCACATCTGATATAAACCTACCTTCTTTTAGTTTAAAACCACGGCCCCTTGTCCTATCACAACAGGCCCTGATAAAACGTCTTTATCCATCTTTCTTATAAACCCCCTTTTATTGTGGCTTTTCAGTACTCAGCTCTTGTCCAGGCTGAACAACCTCAGCTCTCAGTGTTTTTTCATAGGAGACCATTTTTGTGCTCCCCTCTGGGCTCACTCTAACAAGTCCAAGTTTTTCTGGTGCTGGGAGCAGCAGAGCTGTATGTAATACTTGAGGTCTCACTATTGCAGGAGAATTGCCTCCTTCACTCTCCTGACCGCGCTTCTTCTGATGCAGTCTAGAATATAGTTGACTTTTTGGGCTGCAAGCACACATTGCCAGCTCACGTCCAGGTTTTCATCCACTAGTATCCCCAAGACCTCTCCACAGGGCTGCTTTCAATACATTCATTCCCCTAGGCTGTCTTGATACTGGGGATTGCTCCAAAACAGATGCAGGACTTCGCACATGACCTTGTTGGACCTCATGAGGTTCATGTGGAGCCACTTCTCAAGCTTCTCCAGGTCCCCATGGATGGCATCCCATCCCTCAGGTCTGTCAAATGCACTGCTTAGCTTGGCGTTATCTGCAAACCTGCCTAGGGTGCACTTGATCCAACTGTCTGTTATTAAGAATGCCCATAACCTCTCTCTCCTACAACTCAGTAAGGGTTCTCTGCACATCTTATTTCTAATAACATGACTTTGAACTACAATAGACATTTGTTTGATGTCTGGATGATTGTTCTGGTAGTTTGGGAAGTTCTTCAACACCAAATTTGCATTATTCTTTTTGGTGGCATGATGCTCAGTGAGGACTAGTCTGAGTAGCTGTATCTCTGTGGAGGCCTGTGGAAACTTCCAAAGGGTAGCAGTTGCTCTAGACACTATTTGTTTAGCATTTTGGCATGCTAGGGTTAGTTTTTCTTAAAAACGCACTAAACAAACAAAAAAAAGGAAGAACTGTCCACACTGTGAAAAAATGAAAAAGTCTAATCAGTATCAGTTTATATAAGCTTCTTGCTGTTTGGATGTGGAATGGAATTATGAGAAGGAAAGAATAAATGAGATAGTTAAAGAGAATTAGAGAGGGCAAATATTACCCTTTCTTCAGGCATGTTGCAATTGTGACAAAATTATTCTTGGCATTTTGGGGTCAAGCTGATGTTTAGGTTGTTAGTGTGATAGAAATTTAACTATCTGCTCTTTTAATGCAGAGGGCTTCTATTGAAGCTATGGATCTATGGATTTTAGGGTCTGTATGGATCTGTACATTTGTACATGGGTACATTTGTGCAGGTTGTTTGCATCTGTAATTAATGGATCTGTATGTAATAGCAACTTAGTATGACAGCTTAGTGTTTTTTTCTTAAAGTTGTTATGGTTGATATTGAAATAAAAATGTGTTTTATAAAGTGACTCCTTCCTACTTAATTGTTGTTAAAGGAAAACTGAATACTTTCTGAGCCAGAAGCTCACAGAAATAGGAAATTGACTATGACAGTGTATCAGAACAGTAGCTGTGCTCCTCTTAATATCATCACTTCAGTGCAGGATGTCCTAATATGTGTGAACTGTATAAACTCCTTTATTTTTGTTAATCTGCGTTTCAGAGCAGTTTTAGGCAGCATTGTCTTGGGATAGCCTCTCGGTCTTTGTGCCTGAGGTACTTAATATTTAAGTCTTCTTAGCAAGTGTTTTAAGCTTGCTTCTATATAGCTATATTGAGATACAACACTTCTTTGTTAGTACCGAAGTTGGGGTGGCTGCTACCACTGTTGGAATGAGATTTTGAAATACTAATTAAAGCTGACCATAATGCAATTTTTTTTTCTTTAAATACTATATGTTAGCATTTAGTAGTTCTTATGTTTTATAGTTCTCTGCATTGAGTATTTAGCTTGTGTAGCTTGAGTATTCTGGGTTAACTTTTTATAATGTGGCATGTTCTCATGCCGAGGAAGTCCACAAAAGTACCCTAAGCTGGTGCACTTTCCATTTCTGAGAATGTGAACTCTGTACACTCCTTTGAGTGTTTACCTAAGTTAATATGAAAAGAATATTGATAATAGACCTGATTTTTTTTAAAGAAAAGCTAATGTCCACCTATACTCTCAGTAGTTCATCAGGAGTAACGTGTAAATGAAGAATTGAATTTTTGTCATCCACACTTCATAATTTTGCTAGTGTTGTTTCTCTGTTATCAGTAGGGAATATGGATGTGAGCGTAAAATTTATGTAGAAGAGGGGGTAAAAGTAGAATCAACAATTTTAATTTTATTCTTGTTTGTTCTGTGGCTTGTTTCATCATTATGTGTTTATGTACATAAAAATATAAATTGTTTTAGATTGCAGCTTCTTATGGAAAGGTGATTTGTATCTTCGAGCCAGTTAGCCTCTTGAAGCAGAACAGCAGTCATCATAATGTAAGTAATTCATCACCCCAAAATTCATGTATACAGTTATAAAGCATTTTTCTGTTTTGCTTTAAAATGGAAAACTTCTTTTATGTCTTCTTTCAGTGGCAGAATAAAATTGAGATATGAGATGGTTATTGGGAAGTGAAAATGGTAGGAGAAGGGGGAGAGATGTTATTTTAAATGGTTTAGAACAAAATAGTTTTTACTGTAAAGCTTCTTGTGTCCCTGCATTCATAACTGAAGTATTCCAGGACCCAAAGAGATGTGCATACCTCCGTTCTCCAAGTGTATAACCATTACAATTGGAATTCCTTTTTTAACCATCTTGCCTTTATGCGCTGGTGTGTTTTACAATTCTTATTTTAACTTTGGTTTATGTAACTATATGTTCACGGAATCTCTAATAGTTTCAAAAAGGCCTTTTTTGAATGCTTATATTTCAGTGTTATGATGGTGAGTAAGAGCAGTGTTTATTCTCTTGATAACGTGGCTTGGTTTTGGTGACAGTGGTTTACTGAATTAGCTTCCAGATTCTTAATTTCTGGCTAATAATATGATACAGAGCGAGTTATTTTAACCATACATCTTACATGGAGAGAATTACTCTCATAATTAAAATCATTAGTGTCTAATTAAAGTAAGTTTGATGATATGAGGCCTTTAACAGCAGTTGCTCAAGGAGCTTTTGTCTCTGGCTTCAGGGGTTTAGTCTCTCCATTTGTATTAGTAAATTGTTTGTTTAGCTGTATAGTGGATTCCCTTCTTCATACTAACCACCTCAGTTATATAGTTCCTAGTGTATCTGTAAACCAGTGGCATTCTATATATTAATTAAATAGCTAGTATTGTGTGTGTTTATAATAATTTTTACCATTGGAAAACAGTGAAATAAAATAATGGCAAAAAGGGACTTCTGATGCTCATATGAACGTTTTAGACATACTGCTTTCCTTTTTGATCATTGGAGCTGTTGATTTCACCCTGAATGTTTTTATTTACTGGCAAATATTGCAGCTAACGTTAACTCTGAAGTTAGCGTAGTAACTATAAGCAGCAGAGGGAGCACTGTTCACTCGTTATTTGCTTTCAGGTATTTGTAATTGGAGAAATACTCTGTTGCTTCATTCTTTCCGTTAACCTCTAGACAATCATTTCCAGCATATTTAGGTAATTGTAAGACTGCCTGTCTTTCATTTACTAGAATGTTAAGGATCAAAAAAAAAAAAAAGAACAGTGTCATAAATATTTCATTCAGATCCTTATCTGCAGGTACTTCTTACCGGTTTCTACCAAACTTCTGAAAGATTTGATGGTTACATTTTAACTGTAACTTGTATTTGATATTTTTGGAGTGAGGGATGATAACTTTAGAAATGTCTGTCTTTATGAACTAAAGAAGAAAACCTAGTAGCTCTGGATATTATTTCCAGTAACGTTTGCAGTTTCTTTTATTATTCAAAGCATAAGAACTTTTCAACCTATTGTGAAAACAGACCAGATAAATATTTTGTGAATTTAATCTTCTGCTTGTTCCAGTGATGCGAAATCTGAAAATAGTTGACTGTACTGTTATATTAAAAATAAAAATTAGGGGGGGGAGAATTATCATGTATGTTATCTTGACCTTGAATCATTTAATTCCACAACTACTTACGTCAAAGACCAGGTGCATTTATTGTATTTAATTTATATTTTTTTTTCTTTTTTTTCCCCCAAAAATTATATCAGACTTCCCTATTAAAAAAAAAAAAAATCTCAGATTCTGGTGCTGATTTTACGTATTGATTTTTTTCAAGCTGTCTTTTTAAAATAAGAAGGTAGAGATTTCTATTTGTATAGGCAGATTAATGGAAAGCTATTTTGTTTAAAAATCTGAGCGTATCAATTTTTCTTTGAACAAATCCTTCTTAAAAGTTGGAGATTGCAGTAAAGATTTACTATTTCTGTTATAAAAGGTGAGGTCAGGGAAGGAAGCATTTGCATGCTAATCTTTGTGAATACTTAAAATTTCAGACATTGCATTATCAGTGGCAGAAGAACGCTCAAATCTTACTGGAAACTGTAGCGCATAATCTAACGTGGGATCCCACAGGTAAGATTAGAATAAAAGAAACATCTATTTGATACCGCAACTAAGTCCTTGTTTAAATTTCACTGTTCTTTTGGGACAAGGAAAAGATTTTTGTTTTGACCTAGAATTATAGAGATCAGCCAAGTGGAGTGAAGTTTGCCTTTTGTCAGTTGTTACAGGAGAGCCGAAATATTAGGTGCATCTGTTGTATGGTCTTACTCAATTATCCTGATCTCAGTGGTGTCTAGTGTTTGAAAACACAGCTTAAATATTGGGTATTTGTTGTGAAAGAGAGATGTAGCTTTAGGCATTTCTTTTAGAAAACATCTACTTTGAAAATGTGATTAATTTTCACAATTTCAACTGTAGCTACTTAAGTTTAAATGTCTTATGAGAGTATCTTCTCTCAAGATGACCCCACCTACATCCATGTATGGGAATGTGTGAAAGGTACACTGCTATTACGGTAACTTTGTTATAGAAAAGGTGTTAAGATAATAGCTGATTTATTCTGTTTTACAGTTTCAGCTTTGCAAAACTGTTTTTTTTCCGCGCTCTTCATAGAAGTATATATTTTGCCACTTGTTTTGTAGTTATAGTGTTATAAATATTTGGTTTAGGTACTCGCCTTTTGATTGGTTCCAGTTGTCTTCAACTTTGGTCCAATGTTCCATTGGAAAATCCTTCTGACAATGACAATACTGAAAGAACAGATGTTGGGCTTGGAGAGTGGAAGTGTATCTGGCAATGCAAGTAAGAAGCTCATTTAAGGACAAGTAATTCCCTTTTCCTTGCTGATTTGTACCTTTCAGTGAAATGTTATTGTATATTGTAGTCTTATAAATGCTGTTGATATGTGATAAACTTGAATTGTATTCCCCCTGAATATGTGAAATTTCTTTATTCCTCGGAGATCATTCATAATTGGTTTGGGGGTGTTTTTTCTTAGGCAGTTCTTCAGTTATACTGAACAGTAGAAAAATAGAGACAGAAGACTGCTAATCAGACTGTCCCAGTAGGCTTTTTTCCTTGTACAAGAAGTAAGGTGAAAGCTGCGTATTGGAAAACTGTTGTGTTTGCAGGACTAGTTACAACCACCTTCCTTCTATGTCCAATATACTGCACCTTTCTTTCCATCTCACACATCTACCCTTTTCACACACATTTTACTTTTCCCGTGTTTATTCTGATGTTTGGAACAGTCATGCAAAGATTGATGCATTCTCTTTTACTCCTTCTCTGAATGTTCTTCTTGTATTCATGTTGATTTTAATCTTTGTTTATTGGCACATTCAGAAGAGATGTATTTTGGTGCTTTACTTCATAAGACAATTGAAATCACAGTCCTTCCTGCTGCAGGAAGACTTTCTAATGCATCAGTTGCAATGTTCATTTGGGACCAGTACTCCATATTCTCCTTCTAGAAGTCTCCCAAAGTGGCTGAGTGGAGGGACCCACGCAAAATTCTGCTTTATGAAGCACTTAGTATTGGTTCTGTGGTTCCCTAGGTGTACCTGAAAATATTCCTTTTGTACTCCTTCAGTTGTTCCTTTTCCTGTGTGCTCTCTAACTTTTATCAAGGATGTTTTTAAAAATCCCAAGATCATTCAAACAACAACTAAAGAATTTTCCTTTGAATACAATGAATTTTCTAAATAAAAGAAATTGAGGACTTAATTTATTGAGACATCTCTGGACCTTCATCTCTCAGCTTAATGAGAGGAGTCAGCCTGTAGGTAGAATGTCATGGGTGTGGTGTTAGTATCTGGGATTGTGGTAACAGTAGTCAAGATCATACAGATAATGGTGTTCCTGTGTCCTTTCAATAATATGTTTTTCAATTGTATCATAAGCCTTACAGAAATCTTCATAGCTCCCCACCTATTTCCCTCTTAAACTCTTTTGTGGAGGAGGGCAAGCTGAGCATTGTGGACTTTGAACTAGTAGGTCCTGGAAAGGGTCAACAGAACTTGCTCTGTCAGTTTACCTTTTATGCCTGGATGTCTTCTGACATTTGTGCTTCAGTTAGATTTAGAATAAGTGTTTTCTTAAGAAGAAGTTTGCAAAATAGTTATTTTGAGAGGGTATACTTTGTGAGAATAATTTTTTATGTCCAGAGGAGGCATTACCAGATATCTCCATATTGGCCCTGCTGGAAGAATGGTGCTTAGACCTAGGTGGAAGCTGACTTTCTTTGCACACTTTTCTAATTGACCTGCTGTTGTAACTGCACACACCTAACACTTCATGCTTTTGTTTACTTGATGGCTTACTCAGTCCTTCCTTAAAGTTAGGCTTTCCAACTTGTTATACATGTCTAAGAAATTCAAGATGTAAATGTATACTGTACTTGTGCTGCACGATTAAATTCTTGTGTGTTCTTGTTGCCAATAATAAGCCAGTTGCCTAGGCAGTAGCTTAGTACTTTAAAATGCATAAAACAAGCTCATTTCTTAGTATTTCCAGTGAAAGTAAAACACTGCAAAAATTAGCCAGATACTTAGGTTTAGATTATTTGGTGTAGTGCCTTTTGCCAGTGTGACCATTAAAATACAAACTACCTTCAGATCCTTCTTAACTGCAGTGCTCTTTTTACACCTTTGTGTCTTCTTGAGTTACAACTGTAGGAATTATGAGACATGGAGGTGTTTTTCATTGAAGTTGGAAGACAATATGGGATAGCAGAAATTAATTTGAAATACAAATGACTGTGAAGGGAAAGTAAAGCATATCTGCGTACAGTTTAATCTGTTAGCAGTCCATTTCTCATATGATATTTCGGAGTACTGGATGTTGCAGCACCTTCAGCTATAGCTTTTTGCTTTTCTGTTTGTCTGGTGTGACCAGAACCATGTGTTCATGCAAGTTTGCCTCCTAGTCCTTCTGGACTTTGTTAAAGCTTCAGTTGTTTCATGCAATACAATGGACACTTGCATGTAAGCATTGAATCACTTTCCATGAGTTCAAGGGGAAATAAACTGTTTAGAGTTCTGAAGTTCTTAAAATCTATTTTCTGTTTCTAATTGTTTTTATTTCATAGAACTGCCTCTCAAGTTTGTTTAATGAAATTCTCACCCGATGGGGAATTTTTTGCTACTGCTGGAAAGGTAAGCATTTTTTTCCTAATTGTTTTGTACTAATTCAGATAAGCTAATAAAGCAAATAAACAAAGCAAAAACACCTGTTAAAAAGAGCTTTTTAATGAATTCTTTTTACTATTGAGGAGTATTTACAAAAGAGGAGTTCTGATGAATGCAGGAGATCTATGGATGAGCTCACTGATGGATGTCCTCCTAGTGAGGAAATGTATGCAGTAATTCATTATTACCCTGACACCATTTATCAAAAATAGTTCTTACGTATCTTTCTAGATAAATGAATCTGTATGCCTGTTTGTATAAAATCATCATAGAATCATGAAACGGTTTGGGTTGGAAGGGACCTGAAAGATGATCCAGTTTCAACCTCCTGCCCTGGGCAAGGGCACCTCCCACTAGAACCTAGCAGAGACAGTAGAATTATTTAAATAATATTTAAAGTCATATGGGACAGTACTGTTTCTGATATTATAGTGAAAGCCTGGTTTAGGTGTCGCAGAATCCAGAGGAAGTATTAAACCAACGGAGTTTCAGAGTTAAGAATGGAAGACAGTTGTACAATTTGATCTGGTCTGTCTCAGAAGCGTGAATGAAGAATTAGTATGTTAGCAAAGACTGTTTAGAACAGTATTTGATTTAGTAGTAGTATGTAGAATTTTGCTGTTGCTATTTGGATCATAGTATCCCTTAATACTTCCTTGAATCATGAAGATTCAGGAATGGTTCAGTCTGCAAACAATTCTTGCTTTTGCGAGGTAGTTGTCTGCATATTTTCATGATCTATGCATCCAGAACAGCTAACACTTATCATGCTTAATTGTAGGTGTTTGTTTTCTCCTGTAAAGCTTGCTGTTTCAAATCAATATGCTTGCTTAGAAGACTTCTAAAGTATTTGAAAATTAGAAGGCTTTAAAGTGTTTGATATCTTTAAGGAAGAGACAAAGATGTAAAAATTCTGTAAAACAACATACATTTCTTTTCTTGGGTAAACTGTATTGCATTTGACTAGTTTCCAGCACATTAAGTTAAACACTGAAGTTTCTTGATTATAAGCTATTCTGCATATAATAACACAGCAAGAATTTCTGCTGCTCCCTCCTGTTTTGTTTATTTGGGATGTTACTTTACTTGCTATATGTTATGTGATATCTTCAGCCATTTACTGGCTGAGAGGAGAGTTATTCCATTCACGTTGAAGTTAACTATTACTTCTAAAATAGTCAAGAGTACGGGTTTTATTAAAAAAGAAGGCTTTTGTCATTGTTTGCAATATAGCTATATGTATTTCATGATATATACTTAGTTGATGGATAGAGCTAATATTATTTTAAAAGTCAAATTTTAATGGATACTAATGTTACAGTGTGACTGAATTGTGGAAAAATAAATTAATCTGCAAATAGCTTCTGTAGAAATAATGTCCTTGTAGCATTTTTGACTGGAATGTCTTATGTCCTGTTGTGTTATGTTGCATTGTAAACTCACACAAAGCGCCATTACTAAATAAGTAAGGGTACGTATGAAAAATTGCTAACTAAGTAGGAAAATTAATGATGGACTTATTACCGTAAAAGACTAAGTTAATTACCTACCTGCAGAATCTTTAAAATGGATCTTTGTTTCTCTGTCTTCGTTTAATTTTTTTTAATGCCAGAAGATGCTGGTCAGGAACACAACCTCCTTCTACCCCTAGGAGGGTCATATTAAGCATACTCAGTTTAATACAATATTTTAGTAGCATTCATATTTAATGCTAGAACAACAGCTTGTCAATCTAGATCCAGAAAAAATTATCTGATCTTCAATTACGTAAGGAAACTAGGAACATGCTTTTTTTTTTTTTTTTTTTTTTTAATTTATTTATGTATGTGTGCAGCTAAGAAAAGCAAACTAAGTAGAACTAAGCTTGATTTTTGGGTTGTATCTTTGACCATTGTTTATATTCCTAACACTTAAATTTGTGTGAGTAGGTTTTGGGCGTTTTCTGTCAAAGTACTATTAGTCGTATTTGCATTTAAATACCAGCTCATTTGAATATAGCTTACGTTTTTGTGGTTAAAAGCTGGCAGCTATTCAGAAGAAGCAAAATTAAATCCAAGTTTATAATGGGAAGAGAGATTAAAAAGAAAGTTCTGCTAACGTGTTTTCTTTAAGATCAAGTTTTGAAGTTCTGTTTACTGAACTGACTTTCTGTCATCAGGAAAGTATTTTACTTATAGAAAAACAAAAACCCAGTAGACAACCAGAAATACTTGAAGTGCATCATATTCTTATGCGAGATAGTCTTATTTACTGTCTTTTTTTCTTTCCTCAGGATGATTGTCTTGTGAAAGTATGGTACAACACAGATAGCTGGCGGACAGCTGTAACACCACCTGGTGCAAGTCCTGAAAAACAGGCAAAAGAAGTTGATTTTTCATTTGTTTATTTGGCTCATCCTCGGTCAGTAAATGCATTTTCATGGAGGAAGACCAGTAAATTCATGCCACGGTCAGTAGTTCTAATAACCTGCAGTTTGTAAATTGCCCTAAAAACCCCAAACTCTACAGCCTTCTCAGCTGTACAGTAGACAGTCACTCGAGTTGTACAGTTTACTTAAGTTAATAATTGAGTTTACACACCTTGAACATTGTTTGTGTTCATATAATTCCTTCATACTGAAGTTCTTGAGAGGGTGGTAAGAATCCCCTTAAGTGGGAATGAACTGGGAAGGCAGAAAGGGGGTCCTATAGGCTGGCTTAGAGTTTGAACTAAATATAAAATCAGCTCTTGCAAAATTACCTCTCTTTGCATCTTTTTGACTCCGCTGTCTTAAATGACTGTTTATGCACTTGTTCCCAGCTTCAACCTCTCTCTCTGTTCTAATGCAAACAGAGAAATTCAAAAGTCCTGTCACCTTGTGTTGTCTTTCTCAAACATTCAAATACTTCCATGTCTCCTACTTTATTTCTCTACCTAGTACAAAACTAGAACTCTGTCAGAAACAGTACCTGGAAAACGAATTAAAATGATCATTTGAAATTGATATTTCAATTTTGATTTTTGTTGAGTGTTCTGACAATTCCTTAATGACCTATCCCTACTCCTGGCTAAGAGTTTGCTGCTGAATGGTCCAATCAGATGATTCATATAGTCATATGATAGATTTCTAAATTGCAGCTAAAACTGAATTGTGACCTTAGATGAAATGGGAACGTAATGATCTGCGTAGTTGGGTTTTTTTCCGAGTGCCTAGTTTAGGTTAATTGAATTTCTTGGACATATGTGTAACACAAAATTCATTTTGAAAAATAGCACTTAAGAAAAGTTTGTAGTTTTAAATTAGCTGTTGTATTCCTGGTATTACTTTGTTTTTTTGTCTTGGATATATAATTTTGTAAGTCTTGATATAGCAGTAAGATCTGGAGAACTGAGAACAGGTACCCATAATACAATTAGATTTTCATATGACAGACTTTAAAAACATAATTTTTTTCTATTCCTGCTATGACTAATTATATACATTAAAATCCATAATTTTGTGTTGCACAGTTGTGTAATGAAGTTTGACTTAATTGTGATTCAGATACTTGAATAGATATAAAAGCATTTCATACATCATTCATTTTCCTAAGAATGTATTGCTGAGCTTTTCTTTCCTTAATATCTTGTAATTACTTGGTGCAATCCCCAAAAACTGATAATGGAAAACTGTTTGGTGCTGTTGCTTTACTTTGACCCTATGTAATTGTAAGCAGCTTCTTCACACCTTAAATTTTTCTTTCATTAGTGGTGCTGTCTGCAATGTACTCCTGACTTGCTGTAAGGATAATGTTTGTCGTCTCTGGGCAGAGACTTTGTTACCCAATGACAGTCTGTTGTATGGTGGCGGCTACAACAATTGGAGTGAAGCAGTGAACTTCACAAATAACTTCAAGAGAAATACTTCAAGTAAGGAAAAAGTGCAAAATGCTTTAGAGGTAAGAAGTGAAATTGAACACTGAGAGTAAACACAAGCAAACACGTAATTTAACACAGTCTTGTCACTAGTAACTTGAACTTGTATCATCTGAAATCCTTTGTAATATAGATGTGCAGAAAATGTTACAGGAGAGTGAATTTACTTGAAATCTTCCTTAGGAAGGCAAAGCTGACAGCTGTCCTATTTAGCTTTCATGTTGGAAGATGCACTGTTCTTATGTCACTACTGCCTATTTTGCTTGGTAACTAAAGCAAAGTGCTTTGTAGTCTAGTTTGAAGGCTAGAACAGTGTGGAGCACATACTGCATATAGCTTATGTGAAACCCTCTAATGATGCTGCTTTAGTGATGGTAGGAGCTCTCTTGTTACTTCTGGAGTTTATGGGATGTTGTCTGGTTTCTGCAACTGAAAAAATAGTGATGATATGGAGGCTAGAAAGGTAGACTTCTGTTGCCTTTCTGCTGTAGTCTTCAATGTGAGCATACTGCTCTTCAGCTGTATCTGTAAGGCAAATGATCCTCATCAGGTAGTGTTTTCTAACCAATGGGGAACAAAGGAAAGGTGAAGCATTAGCAGTCTCCTGTAAAACTGTGGAAGAGAATATGTGGGCATTGTGCTCTTATCTCAATGGGGTGATGCATTTAGCATGCTTACAGTGCTTTCTTAGCGTGAGTGCTATAGGTAAAAAATACGACAGGCTGAAAGGTACAGTGCAGCAAAGAAGAGGTATTCAAAGGGAGGAGGGGAAAGGAAGTTGGAGACAATCTTCATTCCTGTTGAAAATAAGAGGCAGCGTTGGAGATCAGAAATAACAATTACATAAAAATTGAGGGAAAACTGTTTTACATGACCATGCTGTGGTAAGATGCAACAGATAGCAAGTGAAAGGGAATGCCAAAAGTGTAATACTGTATATACAAATTGTGTACCTTCTTGTACTTTTCGGTGACTGTACGGTACAATAGTCTTGAACCGCGTGGTGTGTGGAATAAGACTCCTTCATACTGGCATAGTCAGTCTTAAAAGCTGAAGCATCGGAAGCACATAGGAATGAAAGGAGAAAGACCTTAAAAATCATTGGGCCCTTTTCATGGGAGTTCATGAAGTTCTGATCTAAGCAGGTTTAAAGTACTGATCAAGATTTTCAGTTTCTGAAGTTAGATTATTCAGATTTGATGGTTGCTTTGTTCAGAATCTTGCATGAGCATGGTATATGTTCATGAAACAATAGTGTTTTCTGTTCAAGTATAAAAATGAATGTTGTCTTTTGTTTATGAATGTTGTCTGCACAGTGAAATATGAAGCAGTGACTATGTCATGGTACTGTATGGACCTTCATAAATGAATGTGAAGGCACTGGTGTCTCTTCTCTGCAGACATAACCTGTACAGCATAATTTTTGCAAGAATGTATCTTTTAAACTGAAAAGTTTCTTTCACCGCTATCCAGAAAACCACTTGCAGATTAAATCTGCTTTTTGTTTTTGAAAGGAATTTAAATAACACCTTATTCTTCATGCAGTTAAACCTGAGGCACTTTCGAAGAGGAAGGAGGAGGTCAGGCGCTGTTGTAGCGCATACTGGATATGCTCCACATCAGCAAGATCCCCACGAAGTTCACAGGAACATCCCTCCTCATGCAAATGCACTTTGTCACTTCCATATTGCTGCCAGTATCAACCCAGCCACAGGTGAGAACTGTTCTGAATCCTTGCTATAGGATGAGCTACAATTTCTATTAGTTCTGTGCTGTCTGTGTAAGCTTAATTGGCTCAGATTTATTTGTACAGTATTTACAAAATCATACAAAATATGGGTTTTGTAAAGAATATGGGTTTCTTTTAATGCGTGAAAAAAACTTCTTCTATAATAACGAAATGATCTGAATAAATTCCCTCTGCAGTAGTCCTGTCTTTCCTTGTCATCTTTTAACTAGGATTCATAGTGGTCTGAGATGCAGATGGCTGTG
Organism: Cuculus canorus; assembly: GCF_017976375.1. Classification (NCBI taxonomy): domain Eukaryota; kingdom Metazoa; phylum Chordata; class Aves; order Cuculiformes; family Cuculidae; genus Cuculus; species Cuculus canorus. The sequence goes on from NC_071441.1 coordinate 62,294,911, forward strand.
TATTTGTAACCAGCATTAAAAATTAATTTGGAGTTTTGTATAGTATTGAGAGAAATGTAAAATTTCTAAGCCTCTTAAGATGACTACCTGACACTGTGTCTGAAGTGACCACGTCCCTGTACTTCTGTTCTGTCTCTGAACCAAGCAAAACATGCCTTCATCTTCTATTCTTTAAACTTAAGTATTCTCTTGCACTCAAGCAATATGTTAATAGGCATTAAGGAAAATCCCCTATTATTGCTAATATTTCTGTCTTCATAATTGTTTGTGTATGCTGCAAATGAAGCATATGTCTGCTTACTGAAAAACTGAATAGAAATGCAGTATTGAATGGCTTTTCATTAAGGTTTTACTGTTGTGGTGTGATTGCCTGTCTAGACTTAAGCAACAAACATATAATTATTTTCTCAAACTAGTTAAGCTCTGTCTAGTATATAGCATTTTTAAATTGGGGTTGTTTGTTTGGTTGGTTTTTTTTGTTCCTACTGACCTTTGTTTGAAAGGCCAATTTTGACCTAAAGGCATTCGTGATTAATTTGTGTTTGTAGCTGTACAGTCTTTGGTATGATTTTAAAGAACCATTGGTTTCCGTTACTGTTGCTGTAAACAAGCAAGCAAGCTGTAAACACTTTCTCCTCTAAGACTAGAGTTAGTCTTTACCTTTTTCAGTATTGGTTCATGTTTCTTTTAATAGATATGACTAGAATTACATGCACCCTACCAGAAGGAAGCTTCTTGCAGTATTATTATGTTGTACCATCAGTGCTGTCCTATTTCTACAGGAAATGTCTCCAGTCATTACATGTTACCAAATGTCATAAAGGGAAATTTCTCCAAAGCTTCTTGGAGATATGTCGTTCTCCTCTCTGCATTTCTACAGCTTCAAATTGCATAAGGGGATAGTTGACATTTAATGTGGTAGCACGTAATCTTTCATGGTCTTTTTTATATCTACTCTTGTTCCTTGTTTGTTTAATTATAATAACTGAGTAAACTTTAATTTCATTTTTAATAGTCTTTGCAGTATAGGTGTTCCCTACAGCAAACTCACAGAATGGGAATAAAAATAATCTTGGAGAACAATGTTACAAGATTTTCCTGGATATCTAACACTTGTCATTGTCCTTTTCAATCTTGTACTCCTATGTTATCTGTATTGATATTATCTGTCTTGGTACTGTCTTTTGGATTGCTTGACCTTTAACTCGGAAAATTGAAGGATAATAGGCTCTTTTTTAATGCAGAATCTCTGTTCAAAGTAACTTTCATCTCTTAAATCTTAAATTGAAGAAATAGCTGTTCTTCCTCACTGTCAAGTCCTTAAGTACCCCAGTCTAACCACATTCTCTAAGTAGTCCTTTTAGTTTGCCCTTTTGAAATTAAATTTGATCTGAAAACCTGATTGTGTTTTCTTTCATTTAATTTAGGCCAAATTGGTTTATGATCTCTCACTTGAAAATTTGTCCTTATTACAACATTCAGAGTACTTGATAAAAACTACAGCCAAAGCATCTTAATCTCTGTTTCACTTCACTTTTTGAACAATAGTACTATCATATATAACAATAAATGTATTTTAAATTTTTATTATATTTGTGCTCTGTTGTTAATTTTGAAACTCATTTTCTTACAGCAACAAAATCCTCGAGACCCTCTTTTATACTAGAATGTTACTTAAAGTGGTATTCAACCTGAGTGGAGTTCAGTGGAAGGAACACACATGGATGTTAGGACAAAATTATCTGTAGACAAATCCAGAGAAAGTTCTTGAGTCCAAAGACTAAAACTTTCTAAAAACTTCTAAGTCCTTAGAATTTTCTCTTGAAACAGTGAATGTGATTTATGAAGCAAATAGAAGTTCACTGAGGATTTTGTCTGGAGCTGATCATCAGATTGAAGTTGGTAGTTGGGCAAAAAAGATGATTTCTTTAGATATCTTTTGATATGTACTCAAAGTGTGTGGATTTATAAGCTAATCTGAAGTCATCTTTCTAGTTGACCTCCTTACATTTACTGTAGCTTCATCTTGCAAAGAGAGTTCAACAGAATTCTTCCCTCCAAGTTCTGTTTTTGCTAAATTTGCTATTACAGTATTTTTGAAAATGGTGTTAATTAACCTTATTAGGAAGACAGTCTTCAATAATTTGTGCTTGCCCGCATCTACTACTGTGTCCCCTTCCCACACCACAATTATTGGTAGTCCTGATGATCCTTCTTTCTATCTGTGTGCTCTCAGTTATGATTTTCATAGGTAAGACTCAAGAGTAAGTAATTCAAAGCAATCACTGACAAAAACCAACTGGAATTGGAGACATAAGTATTTTGTCTTCCAAGGCATGTAATATATGTAATGTTGCATAAATAGGGAGCAGGAGGATATGAAAATGCATATAGGAACTTCTAGGTAGGAATTAAATGAAGTTTTGAGCTTTCAGCTTGCTGCTATATGGCTCATTGGGGAAATCTGGTTGCTTTTTTTGCCACACCTAGATGATGCTACTCTGATACTGGCTTCTGCTGCTTACTTCGTGAATACTGCTTTGTTTTTTGCAGCCACCTAGGACACCAAGTAGCATCACAGAGCAATATAAAATCTATAGGAATTGGAAATCCTGGCTTTATGTGACGGTGTTACAGAGGACACCTTCTGGTCACTTCTAGCTTTTACTTGTGTAAGCCCTGTCATATGTGATCCTTGATTATGGTGTATACCTACTGGAGCCTTCATTGTGGACCAAATGTTGAGGAATTCTGCTTAAATTATTTGGTTCATACCAAGTGAGTCCCAAAAGAAAAGATAAATTAACCTGTACAGACAGTGCTATGTCATCAGTGTTACATTCATGAGAAGGGCAACCAAGCTGATGAAGGGTTTAGAGCACAAGCCTTACGAGGAGCGGTTGAGAGAGCTGGAGTTGTTTCACCTAGAGAAAAGGAGACTGAAGGGAGACCTTATTGCTCTCTACAACTACCTAAAAGGAGGTTGTAGCAAGGTGGGGGCTGGTTTCTTCTCCCTAGTAGCCAGTGACAGACAAGGGAAAATGGCCTCAAGATGTGCGAGTGGAGATATAGATTAGACATTAGGAGGAATTCCTTTACTGAAAGGATTGTCAAGCATTGGAACAGGATGTCCGGGGAGATGATTGAGTCACCATCCCTGCAGATGTTTAAAAGATGAGTAGATGTCGTACTTGGGGGGCATGGTCTAATGCCCAACTTAGCACGGCTGGATGGGCTTCATGATCTTGAAGGTGTTTTTAAACCAAAACTGTTCTGTGATTCTGTGATCATGAAGTTGTAACAGCACAGGCCCATACTGAGTCCTAATGTAAGCATACTAAGAAGTCTTCTTGTGGAACATCTCGTGTGGTAGCAGTCAAGCAATTCAGTACTGAAAGTAGGTGATGTTGGTGAAAGGAATGACACGTGGCAATACACTTCGTGTATTTTTTTTCATGGTAGGGTTTCTGCTTAAAAACATTTTCTCTAAAACTACTTTTTTACCAAACCACTTGTTTTTCAAAAGATTTAACATCTCTTTTGATAGATATTCCTCTGCTCCCTTCGATCACTTCTCTGAGTCTTGGCGAAAATGAAGAAAAAAGTGGACCTTTTGTTGTGCACTGGCTAAACAATAAAGAGCTTCATTTTACCTTATCCATGGAAGTATTTTTGCAACAGCTTAAAAAGAGCTTTGAACATCATTCTCCTGAGACTAACACTGAGGAGTCTAATCAAATGGACAGCAGATCAGAAGAAGGTAAAACTCTTAACATAGACAAATGGCTTTCATTATTCGAACTAATTTGTAGTGTTCTTTCATGTGAAGTAAGAGGCAGGCGATTTGATATGTAAGGATACAGGCAAATTACAGTAGCATTTCTAAGCATTTCCTTCCCTTGCACTGGAAGTACCTAAGTAACTTCTAAAAATCTGTGTCTAGAAATTCTGGATTCTTCCAGAGATTTAGTTATTTATGCTGAAAAATGTATTATTTTCTTAGGCTTATCTGGAGGCCTTTGCATGAAAGTGTGTTTTTCTTAACACTTTTAAGGAAGCAGGTGCAACCTTAGAATTAACTTTCTCTTTTTTGTTTTAACTGAAGGAGTAATAACACCTAATTTAAATAGCTTTATAACACAACTTAACGTAACCAACAAAACGTAACCTACAAAACATAACATACTCAATTTAAATATATACAGCTTGAAGATGACTGCTTTGATTCTGCCTGCACATGCAAAAATTTATATAAAATGGGAAAAAAGTATTTCAAATTAAGGTGCGGTATAAACTGTTCTGGCTTGTTAGTCATTGACTGAGGTCCAGTAGAGGATTCTGGTTAAAAGTTTCGTTATTTTTAGTTTGTGCTTGTATGAGTGGTTTTTAAAAGGCCTGAAAGATGCTGCAGTGCCTGAATGGCACTGCTTGCTATAATTCTGCTTTTGAATGTAATGTGTATGTGTATTTGTTCTAGAAGCTGACGAAAATGGAGATGAACAAAAAGCAAACCAGGAAAGGAAAGAACTGGGTGATGAGAAAACTACTCAAAATTCTGGCCTTGTTCCTTTATCTTCTGCTATTATTGACCATGAAATTGAACTACTACTTTCTGAATGGAGTAAAAATGCTGACATGCTGTTCAGCATACATCCCATGGATGGTTCACTGCTAGTATGGCATGTAGACTGGCTAGACGAATATCAGCCTGGCATGTTTCGCCAGGTGCAGGTACTTTATTTTTTCTCTATTATGTGTTGTTATTAAGTGAGAGGTATGATGAGAAAATAATTTTATTACTTATTCTTCCTCCCTTTCTTAAAATTCCAGGTGTCATTTGTCTCAAGAATACCTGTTGCATTTCCAACAGGTGATGCAAACTCTCTTTGCAGAAGTATAGTGATGTATGCTTGTACCAAAAATGTTGACTTAGCTATTCAGCAAGGCAAACAAAAGCCTCCTGGACTTACACGATCTTCATCTATGCTTATCTCTTCTGGACACAGTAAATCAACCAACAGTTTAAAACTAAGTATCTTCACACCCAATGTTATGATGATTTCCAAACACGCAGATGGGTCATTGAATCAGTGGCTAGTGAGTTTTGCTGAGGAATCTGCTTTTTCAACTGTACTCAGTATTTCACATAAATCCCGATATTGTGGTCACCGTTTTCATCTTAATGACTTGGCTTGCCACTCAGTATTACCACTGCTGCTTACAACCTCACATCACAATGCTCTAATTTCACCAGATGTTGAGAGTGCTAAACAGACAAATGATTCTTCAAAGTCTCGGGAGTCACCAGTACGACTTCAGAGCAGAGGCAATGCAAATGTAACATCCCAGGATCCCAATGCGGTTTACAGTGAACTTATTCTTTGGAGAGTTGATCCTGTTGGGCCTTTGTCCTTTTCTGGTGGAGTTTCTGAACTTGCTCGGATAAATTCTCTCCATGTTTCAGCTTTTTCTAATGTTGCATGGCTGCCCACGCTTATACCCAGCTATTGCCTTGGTGAGTTTTGTTTCCTGATTGGTGAGGTTTTCTAGAATAAGAGTAATATAACCTAATGATGCTGTAAAATAGATAATGTAGATATACTTCAATGCATTGGGTAAAATATTAAGCATGGATCCTTTATTTCACAAATTTCCAGGAAGCTGATACTTGGAAATTTATTCATGTGTGAATAATTGTGGTGTTCTGCCTTCTTTTATGTATTTGATATTTTAGAAGCTAATACAGTAAAGTTCTGAGATGTTACTGTGTATTTCAGAGTATGTTGAAGACTTCAGAGATAGATATTGCTCTGATTTGCAAATGGGATTCTTATGTCATTTATTTACTTTGATGTGGTTGCTGAGTGCAGCATTAAACTTTGTAGTTCTTGCTTGTGAACAGAAATTAACAAGCGAATTTTTCTAATGCTGTGTTGTTTTCTTTCATAACTTTGAAGTTGAGAGGGAAAAAACCCGAACAAGTTGGTGTTTAATATTTGAGCACTTTTTGCATTCTTATTTTGCAGGTGCATACTGCAATTCTCCAAGTGCCTGCTTTGTGGCTAGTGATGGACAGAATTTGAGATTATATCAAGCTGTAATAGATGCTAAGAAACTTTTGTGTGAGCTCTCCAATCCAGAAATTTCTGTAAGTGGAAAGCTGTCCCAAGTTTTTGCAAGCTGGAACTTCATTCAATGGCACTAGTTTCACACTTGTTGGTAACTGACTAAGCTAGTTGCTGAGGATTTCACGGGTCGTGGTACTTTGTATGTGCATATAAAAATTAAATTATAAAGCTGTTTTGCATTGTATCCATACTGCATTCTGTTTCATCTCAAGCTCTGCATGTTAAGGCAGGTCATTATTTGGTCCCTGAGAGACTTGCACTAGGAGAGGTAATAACAGAGAAACAAACGAGTGTGCATGTTGTCCGTCCTAAGGAAAAGTTGAGACAACATTGCGTGTTGGGGAAGGGGCAATAAATGGCTGAATGCGAGGCTTTCTGGATGTTTCGTTTCAACCATCAAAACTAATGTGGCTTTTGATAAAAGTGGGAATGTTAGCTGTGTTGGTGGTGGATTGCAACCAGTGTATATTGAGAGCTTTGGTTAACAGTTTGCTTAGTGATGTTGCACCAACATAGCAGGTTGTGCCACGGAAATGCATGGAACTGAGTAAACAAGACTATCTCCCTGTCTTTCTTTAAACAGAAATATGTTGGTGAAGTTTTTAACATCATAAGTCAGCAATCTACGGCTCGCCCAGGATGTATCATTGAACTGGATGCTATCACAGAGCTTGTAAGACTTTCTTCTGTACTCATACCATAAGTAGATGTTTAAAAAGTGTAGTAATAAAGGCTGTACCTGAGCCCTCCATCAGGTAGAGATGAGGTATTTGAAGATTGATTCTGACATACAAGGCCTGACAAAAAAAACCCAAGACTGTGCTGTAACTCTTTTCATTTAACAAATTAAGAAAACCACCTTCACTGTAGTTCCTTTCTGATCTGACACATAGCTGCATACAATGCTGCCAACATTCAAAGCAATCCCACAGATTATTTTCTGAAAGGCTGTTGAGGATGTCCATCATTTTTGCTTCTTCCACTGACCAAAAATGGGTTCCTTTGAGCACTGACTTGATCATTGAGATCTCTTCACTTTAAGCCTCAGTTAATTTTCATCATGGATTTCTTCAGTTTCACAAGAAACTTAATATTAACTCACTGTTCATGCTTGCACACAGACATTTTCTGTCAGAGGGTAAGAAAATGTCTACATCTGAACACGTCTGCTTATACCAAGCGAAACAATTGAGCTGGGCTTTGTCTCACTGTGACAGGTTGGAGCATGTTCTATAACCATCTCTTTGCCTCTCCCCTCCCACTCTTCTTGAACTATAGAGTTAGTCTTGGTTTTTTATGTTGGACTTCATATCCTTCCTTTTGGTTCCATAGTATCTGTAAATGAAAAGAGAGTGAGTAATGAAGATGCCTTTTCTTGAGAAGTCTTTCATTAATGTGTATAACTTTTAAAGTTAAATCTCCCATGTTAGAGAGCAAGCTTAAACAGTGCATTCCATGGTGTTCACTTGTGTGTGTTCTTACTTACTTAGCATGGCAGGAAGACACAGTTATTCCATGTTTTTCAAGAAGACTTCATTTTAAATAACCAGGAGAATGAAATACTAGAAAAGAAGAACAATTTATCAGACTCTGGTAAGGATTTTTTTTTTTTCTCCAAAGAAAATCTAGTCTAGTGAAACTCATGGGTGTTTCACTTCCTTTTAAGAGTACTGTGCAACCAAATGTTATATAAAGTAGCTTAAATCACGAGATATCCGTTATGTACTGAATTAAGCATTCCATTGCTGATACCTTTTTTTACATAAGGGGGAAAAGGGTTTTAGACATGGAGTGTATAGCTGTAGGATATGACATAGACAAAGCTTATTGCACCCTTTCATGATGGAAATTCACCCTTTACATCAGGTAAATACTGCTCCTCAGGCCTTGTGTAGTATAATAAATGGCAGGGCATACAAATTCCCCAAAATGCAACTATATAATACAACAGAATAAGTAATGCGTGATTTGTATGTCTTAAGGCAGACCCAAATTGCTCTGGAGTAAGTTATATTGGTGCGGTGGATCAGAATTTGTGTTATATAGGCATCTCAATTTTGCTTTATTTTGTACAGTGAAATAATGCATTGGAAGAAGGGCAGTGTGAAGTTTGTGATACCAGTTCATCTGCAATAATGAAGGGAATGCTGGATAAAAGTGGAGTTGTGGGACAAAGTCTAAATGTTGCATAGTAACATAGGCCAAAACTCCCTCTAGCTCACTGTCTTGACTGTTACAATTGTCACTAACAGCTAATTAAGAAACTGTACGAGTCAAACACGTAAAACACAAAGGTGTAGAGCAGACAGTATGTTATGGGATTTAACTTTAAACAGAGCAAATTCAGGTAAATAAATTGTATTCTCTGAAAGAAAATATTGACAGTTCTTCATATATGTACCCGTAATTGTAGTGCTATTGCTTGTGGTGAAATACTGAGAAAACTAACACAACAGAGTTGAATGTAGTCAGACAGATCATTGCATTTCAATATTGGTTCAGAATAGCTTAATTATGAGTATTTGCTAGTCAGCAAGATCTAGTTCTGCTTTCAGATGAATAACTTATAAGATCTTCCTGGTTTGAATTTCAACAGGAAACAAGCAGAACGGATTTTCTGAAAAATTCTATCTAATAGTAATAGAGTATACTCAAAACCATTCGTTACTACATATGTGGCATTTACATTTGAAGTCAATTCCTGTCTCAATAGGTAAGCCCTCTTTCTTGAATTTTCTGTTTACAAAAAAACCAGTCTCATGAATATATTTGCTATTCAGCATATTCTAAATTGTATTTCAGCTTTTTTAAAAGAATCATAATTCTTTGATTACAAGCTTTCATCACAACCCATTCTTTCGTGATTACTTCTTAATCTTCAGAGTGATGAAGCTTTTCAGCCCAAAGTTTGGTATTTTTTGCGCATACTGAGGGCAAATTTATGTATTTGATTTTAATATAGCGTAACAGTTCAGATGTTTTTCTCATCAGAAGTTTTTGTTCTGCAGTTTTCAAATTTACACATAAGTTCAAAACTGGACTGTACTCTAAACATCAGAGATACATTTACAACTTTGAACAATTTTGAAGTTCCAAAATCTGCTCGTTCCCTTTCAGACTACCCAACTACCACAAAACCTGTAAAACTTCTAAAGTAAGCTAAGAGATACTTCAGTAGTTTTGTGTTTACCTGTAAAGATTTAAAGAAAACGTAGGTCTGGCATTTACCACATACCAGCAGAATCTGTTGTAATGTGTATTTCTGTCATTAAGAATAAACGATTTGGTCTAACCGTTGCTATCAAAGACAGAATTTCATCAGTTATTTTAAGTATGTTTACAGTTATCTTGTAAGTTGGTAAGAACAATAAAACCCAAACGTTCTGACCTAATATGATGAGGACATGACCAGTATGGCTTCTCAGCCAACCTATAGGCAATTTTCTTGGTCCAAATCCATCACATTCAGACTTCAACTGTTGAGTTTTATTTTAAAAAAAAAAAAAGTAACTAAGCATTTGTGTTGCGTGATCTCCAAGATCCTACATTTTAAGGAAATATTAACAAATGTTCTCTGAAATATGCCTTTCCTCAAATGGTAAGACAACACATATTAAACACAATTCAATTTTCTTTGGCTACAGTTATTTTGTGCTTCATAAAGTGTTAAATTTCATTAGTAACCACATGCATACCTCTACATTTTTAGTGTTTCTGGTTACAGTCTGATTGTTTAAATATGAAATGTTTAAAGCTGTAACTTCTCAGCAGTTCTAGAATTTCAGAAGTATTTAATCTGAGCTTGCTTGCATTTCTCTTTAAATCAGAATGTGGGAACACATTAAAATGAGAAGAAAAATTTAAGCGATGTTTTATCTTTCTTTTTGGAAATTTTAAAGTGAGTAAAATTACTTCTTTGGTTAAAAGAAATCATTGACTTTTTAAAATTAACAATGCAGCTTTTTCAGATGAGAAGATTGATTCAAATGCAACTGAAGCAGCAACACGATCAGAAGAATTGTATTCTTCACCAGATCCGGAGAAGATACAATCGCCTTTCGCTCAAAAGTATCAGGCCTGTAGAGCAAACCTTCAGAGCACCAGCTGGCTTACTCTGTCTTCCAAAATGGTGTATAGTCAAGAGTTAAATTTGCCAGAAGGAGTAGAGATAATAAGTGTAAAGCCATCAGCAGGTTCGTAACTTTTTTTTAAAGAATAAAAAAAGGAATCCTTTCTCACTTTGGTCTTAAAACAGAAACAAAGTAATAGTAATCTGTATTTGTTGTTAAAATTAAAACCCCATAGGTGGATCTAAAAGGATTTACTAAATCTTACTCCCCTCACTTTATATCTTGATCCTGGAACTATTACTACAATAAAACTTTTCTTTAAGTTATAACATTTATCAAATTCCAAATTCTTGCAGTAAAGGGAATTGTAGAAATATAGATTTGATTCATGGGCTTTTTTGTAGGATCTGTACTTAAATTTTAAGGCTTCCATAAGTAATCTTTAAAAAAATATTTTACAAAGATTTTATAACTTAGGATTTCTGATTGGGAAATTCTGTTTAGTGGGAGAGATGATGGATATTAATGTGCAGTTTAAAATAATGTAATTTGAGTCCTCTCTAGAGCATGAAATGGAGATGTAAAATGGCTTCATAGTATTTTTGTCACTTTGTCTCCTTTGTGAAGCCCTGCAAGCAACCCTCTTTGAAGAACTGTTAGTATTTTTTTTGTTTGTTTGTTTCAGAAGAGTAAAACATGAATAAAAATTACTTTTTTTGCTTGTTTTTAATATTTCCCCCAGTAAAAACATCTTTAACTTAATTTTAGGACACCTGAGTTCTTCTTCCATATATCCTGTTTGTCGTGCACCTTATCTGCTGGCTACTTCATGCTCTGATGGAAAAGTTCGGTTCTGGAGATGCAGAGTTACCACTGAATCATCAACTTCTTCCATGCCAGAATATAGTAATGCACAGAGTGATGTTGCATATGTGTGGGAAGAATGGCCATTATTTATTGAGGATGGACTTCTCAGTAGTAGTGCTATTACTGTTCCAGGAAGGCCAGCTGAAGTTAGTTGTGCACACACGAACAGATTAGCAGTAGCATATCAGCAGGCAACATCTAAAAATAGTAATCTTTCTCAAGATTTTATAATGCATGTTAGTATTTTTGAATGTGAGTCTACAGGGGGTTCTTCTTGGATTCTAGAACAGACTCTTCATTTAGATGAGATAGGCACCATGCCGGAGTCTGGTGTTAGTATTGATAGTAATTTAGTGGCATACACCCAACAAGACATTTCTCTGTCTCACAGTGGGAGTATGCCCAGCGCTAAACACTTGGTACACTTAGATTGGATGTCTAGGGAAGATGGTTCACATATTCTAACAGTGGGAATTGGATCAAAACTTTACATGTTTGGTCAACTGTCTGGGAAAATGCAAGAACAGAATGGTAAGGAGATTGTAGCATTCTCCCATAGTGTTAGTATGAAGGCTACAACCCTTTCTAGGTTTGTTCTGCTGCGTTGTGTTGACTTAGTTTCGTCTGTAGAAGGGTCACCTCCTTTCCCAGTTTCCTTGTCTTGGGTGCGTGATGGCATTCTTGTAGTAGGAATGGATTGTGAAATGCATGTTTATTCCCAGTGGCAATCTCCTTCCAAGCAGGAACTAGTTAGCGCAGATTCCTACAGTGGAAGTATGCTGTTTATAAGTAGCTTAATGAAACAAAGCCAGTCAGCTGTCTCAGGTCTGCATCCACCAAAGCGAACCCTGACCAGATCTATGACCAGCCTTGCACAGAAACTTAGTGGGAAAAGATCTGCCTGCAATCTGTCTGTGGAAATGGAAGATTCTGGTCTTTTTGAAGCAGCTCATGCATTGTCTCCCACTTTACCTCAGTACCATCCATATCAGCTGTTGGAACTCATGGATCTTGGTAAAGTACGTAGAGCAAAAGCCATTCTGTCCCACCTGGTGAAGTGCATTGCTGGAGAAGTTGTTGCCATAAATGAATCTGAACCTAATCATGATAAGAGGCTCAGATCTCTGACTATCAGTGCTAGTGGGAGTACTGCAAGAGATCCCAAAACGTTCAGCAAAACTGAGACTACGGACTACATTGAAATAGATTCTGTCCCACCGTTGCCTTTGTATGCTTTGCTTGCTGCGGATGACGATTCATCTCATTCAGAGAAGTCTAATAATCAAAGTAGTCAAAATAAAAAAGATACGCCCAGTGACAACTATGAAGATCTCTTTCAAAGTACTGCTGTAAATACAGACGAACTTGTTACATTTGATGCAGATGAAGACAATTCGAAACAAGAAGTCATCGATCTTTCTCAGTATAGCCCAACTTACTTTGGACCAGAGCATGCTCAAGTTCTTTCTCGTCACTTGCTTCATTCAAGCTTGCCAGGTCTGACTAGGATGGAGCAGATGTCATTGATGGCCTTGGCAGATACAATTGCTACTACCAGTACTGACATTGGAGAAAGCAGAGACAGAAATCAGGGTAAAGTGTCTCTTCCAAGTTAGATATACTACTGTACTTCCAACCTATTATGGGAGTTTTTCCTATTTTGGAATACTTTTATAGCTTATGAAACCATTTCATAGTTTTGTTTTATAGTAAAGCCTATAGTATTTACTGTGCCATCACAGTATGTACTGTTAACTAAATTTCAAGACTTCAGGCTCTAATAACATCATTACTAACAGTTAGTGTCAGTGTTAATCCGTCAATCTGCATACCATAATTGTTTCTAACTCACTTTTGAAGAGACAATTTTCTTAATGGCCAATGTTTGCACTACATAGAGAAATTGAGAATAAGTTTATGGATTTTATTGTATAATAACGTTGCATTAAGAACAACTGCAAAACTTTATATCTGAAATTTTCCTTTTTCCCTTTCCTTGAAGGGAAGAATTACGAATTAAGCTGTGATATTCACGAATTTAAAGCATCAGTAGTTACAGAATTGTAAAGTATTTCTTTTGTTAAGACACCCAATGGCTATTAGTAGTAGTTTCTGTAAAATACATTTAAAATATTTCATTCCAGGTGGAGAAACTCTTGATGAGTGTGGTTTGAAATTTTTATTGGCTGTTCGGCTTCACACATTTTTAACAACTTCACTTCCTCCTGTACACAGAGCTCAACTGCTTCACCAAGGTAACTGATGTATTTTGTTGGATGAGATGAAGTCCTAGTGACATGGCTGTATGTAGGATTGCTGTGATGTTGATGTGCCTTTGCAGAATCAATGAGTTTTGTCATGATTTTTAAAAGTAATATTCTTCAATACGAATATATGCCAGTGCAAAAAATGTCTGGTTTGTTTTAGGTAGAGGTCTTGGAACTGAAGTGATTTTTCTTCTTAACAATTTTTGGTTTATTTTTTTTCTATTTCCTCAAAAGAACTAGCATTTCTAGTACCACGTTGTTCTGATAACCCTCTGAGGAAATAATGCAGTAGAAAATAGAGTATTTACTTATTTTTTTAATGCATACTAGGAAAAAAAATAATCTCTTGCAGTCTACTCGGACTTTAATGTTTTTGTCGTATGTATACAGGAATTACCTGATTGACTATTTCAAATAGTTTTCTTTAGTACTGTTTTAAGGAGTTCCAACCTGATACTGCAGGCAACAGAGTGTGATGGATTTGATTACACCTGATCAAATTTAAAGGACTGTGATTTCTTCTTTACCCTTTCATTAGTCATCATGAAGGTTGATGGCATTTCTGATCTCATTGTCACCTGCTTCTCAGCTGCATCAGACTGGAATTTGCCAGAACTGCCACAAAAAAAGTACTGTTGAGTTAGCTCTCTGATGGAGTACTTTTAGTTGAGATACTTCTGCTTCTGCTGAGCTCAGAAATTGGTGAGAGTAAGAGGTGCCTTCGGGGCATCTGCAGAGGTACCACTGAGTGTGCCTCTCTGCAAAGAAGCGTTTCTTGGCCCTCCTCTAGAGGTTCAGTTATCCATTGCCAGCTGTGCTGCTGCTTAGCTGTGGCTCTTGTCCTCATGTGACCGTTCTTTTCATTAGTATCTCTATCCTCCAACCTGTTTTCTACTGTGATTATCTGAAGCTATGCATTTTCTAGTCCAACTCAAAACAGTCAACCTACCTTTTCAAAGCTTTGAAAAGTTTAGTCAATATGCTGCACTTTGTATCGTGGCTAATCTTCATGCCACCAAGTATAAGCTTTAGTCAGTAGCTCTGTTCTTTGCAACCTCACATGAAAAGTTCACAGATGAAAAAAATGTTTTTATCTCTATGACCTTTCTTAAAAATTTGGAATGCAGTGCTTACAAATAGTCTTAAATTCCTGTTGCCTCTTCAGCAATTCATTTAAAATCCAAACTAATGTTGTTTTGGTTTTTGTTTGTTTTTTAATTGCTTATTTTGCAGGCTTGTCTACTAGTCATTTTGCATGGGCATTTCATTCAGTAGCGGAGGAAGAACTACTGAGCATGCTGCCGGCAGTGCAGAAAGGAGATCCAACGTGGTCAGAACTTCGAGCTATGGGTATAGGATGGTGGGTTCGAAACATCCATAGCCTGCGGAAATGTATAGAAAAGGTAAGTGTTGCATTCTGAAGCAAATTTACCAAACTTTTTTCAAATGTGTTTTACCTTCTGTTTATGTGGTTTTAAAATTTTACATATATTCACTGTTTCTGGAAATTTTGTGCTATATTTTTTTGTACATACAGTTTACTGTATGAATGTGAACTTTTGTATTTATCTAGGTTTCAAATTCCAGTGTGAAATACATTTGGGGCTTTTAGATATTGCATTTTGAAGGTGGCAATGTATAGTGCTTACTGTGGATGCCGAAGGTGCAGATTGAGCATATACTTGTTTTTTATAGTAAAATTATGAAATGTGTTACAGGAAAAAAGTTCTCCTTAGAAACCTGTCAGGAAAGGGGTCAACCAAGATACTGTACATCTGTCTTGTACATTTATATATTTCCATAATAACAAAGCCTGTTATTTTGGTTTGGCTTTTTTGGGGGGGTGGTTTTTGTGGGTTTGGATTGTTTGAGGGTTTTTTTTTCCAAGTATGTGTGTTAATAACCACAGACAGTGGCAGTAAGCCTAATCTCGTTACCGTTTATTTTAAGCTCTTGGAAAAGCCAAGTGCATTGAGTTAGAAAATAACATGCATGAGATAACTTTGATTACAGAACACAAAGTGGTAAAATGCATGTCTCTACTTTTACTTTTCAGTCTTTGGCAATTAATCCTCACTTTGTGAAACTTACCTTCCTTGTGTTTTAAAAAAATCCCAGGAATTCAAGATCTGCATTTGAGGTTGCCTTACATGGGCCTCAATCTGTTCTTGCTGGCACTTACCCCTTTTTCCTTTCTGACCTCCAAAAGTAATTTCCTATAAACAACTTTTCTCCTGTTGTGACTGGTCTCAGCCTGTTCCTCGAGACTCCCTCTGTCCTTTGATTACCAGAGCAACTAATAGATTAATTTTGTTGTGATTTCAGGGACTGATTTCAGGTATAGACATTCCTATTTCATCTGCCAAAAAGCTTTTAGAACTGGGAAAGTATTAGCTAAGTGATACCAAACAAAAGCAAGGAGTTCGAGCTGCGATATCTTCACATGTTCTTGTCTCAGACTCATAGTGAGAGGATGGATCCTATATTAAAGAGGACTTCCAAGCACTGTGGGACATGGGATACCCAAAGCTACAAGTATCCTGTTTAAGATTTGTGTAAACTTTAGTGGTTTTTTTTTTTTTCCCTGTTAAACTTGTATTCACAGGTGGCTAAAGCAGCCTTTCAGCGAAATAATGATCCACTTGATGCAGCCATATTTTACCTCGCCATGAAAAAGAAGGCTGTGATCTGGGGGTTATACAGGTAGGAGACATGCAAGATCTTACATGGCATTTCATAGTCTGAGGTGGTTTGGGAAGAAAGTTGATAATGATATTAATCCAAAAGAAGCACAAGTATTACCATTGAAAACTCAGATTCAATTTCTCTATTAGTCACTACATTGAATGAGTAGTTTTGAATCTTCCTGTATTTATTAGGATAAATTAGGTGCTGTTTCTGAAGGTAGATGCTTAAAGTTTTAGTCTCAAATCTACTGTAATTTAAATCTGTGTAATTCTGCTTTACTTTTGAGGACGGCTTACATAGTGTGTAGAACAACATGGCTATCTTTTCTGAAAGTGTTTTTTGTCACAAATTTTACTTTAAGTTCAGAGGACTGAAATCAGTCTGTCTTTTAAACTGCTTTTGATAATATAACATTCAACTTGCAAACTTCTTAAATTACTTTGCCTTGTCACTTACTTTTAAGACCTCACCGGGGAAAAATGAGCTTTTCTGGGTTTGTATCACATTAACTGAAAATACCAGTAGTTTTTGTATTTACTAAAGTTTTTGTTATCTTTAAATAACAAAAGGAAGCCTCCTGTGCTCCCAGTGTGGTGAGAGCTTTTGCATTTCCTAATGGAAAAAAATCTGTGTGAATGTCTGCTGGCATCTGAGAAAATTAAGAGCCATAATCTAGTAAAACATAATATTTTTGTCAATTATGTTCAATATGCAGGTCTCAAAAAGATGCTAAAATGACACAGTTTTTTGGAAACAACTTTACTGAGGACAGATGGCGTAAAGCAGCATTAAAGAATGCTTTTTCTTTGCTTGGCAAACAGCGTTTTGAACATTCTGCAGCGTTTTTCTTGTTGGCAGGACACTTAAAAGACGCAGTGGAGGTAATGAAGTAATAAACTTCTGTTTAAGACTGTTACATTCTCCTAAACTTACTCATATATTGAATGTGACTCGCATTTTGCACTAGTATGACCCCTGAAGATTCTAGTTGCGTTGTGTTCTTTCCCTCCCCACCCTCTGCTCCAAATTAATGACAATTTACAAATCCTTGATCTTTACATTTTGGTTCTGTTTTAGCTCTCATATTAGTGATACTAAAATGTCCCATGGTTAATTTCTCCATAATAACACTGAGAGGCCTACCTACCGTTAATTTGCTTTCTGATTGTCTGCTCTGTCTTGTATAAAGGCAAAATAGTTTTTCCTTAGGAAGTGCCAGATCTGAAAATGAAGGCTTTTTGGTAGTGATGAGGATTGACCCTGGAATCCCTTTACCAAAAAAAAGTATTTTCTGGGCCTGTTTGAATTGAAAAGATGGGAGGAAATTAATATTTCTGATAGTGAATGATTTGTTCTATAAAGCTTTGTAACCAACATCTCCAGCTCCAAGAGATGGCATGTGCACACTGACCGTGATTTATTGACGCCAGTTGATTTCAAGGATCTATTGTCATGTCAGGCTTAAACTGAAGAAACTGCAAATGAGGTATTGTATGTAACAGTTGGCCACAGCAGTTCTGCATAGTTCCTGATAATTTTTTTACGGAATTGATACACCTACTTATGTCAGTGTGAACAAATTTATGTCACTTCCTGTCTTGTGATCATTTTAACCAGAGGAGAAATTATAATGTTTGGTCTCATGAATATATTTATTTTCAATTAGGTCTGCCTTGAAAAACTGAATGACATTCAGTTGGCTCTTGTAATATCAAGACTTTATGAATCAGAATTTGAAGTATCTAGTACTTACAAGTCTGTACTACAGAAGAGAATTTTGGGAAGTGCGTTTCCTGGAAAAGAGAGCTCAGGAAACATGCACTCTGACCCTTTTCTGCGAAGTATGGCTTACTGGATTTTGGAAGATTATAGCAAGGCTCTTGACACTTTGATTAGGCATTCTGTTGAAGATGAAGGAGGTAAGAATATGAGTATTTTGCCTGTTAGGTTGGTTTTAAGTATTTGATCATTTAAGTAGTAGTTTCTTAAAGCATAGTCTGAACAAGACCAGATGCTGCTGCTCATTGTTGCTAATAAATGGTCTGCTGCAGCAATATATGTGGGTTTTATCCTAAATATGATGGCTGTGCTGTTATTCTGTATCCCATGAATGGATACTTAGTTTATCGTTAAGGTTGTGAATATCAGGATAATGAGAATGACCTTGCAGTTATGCAGCTATTTTTCTGGCACCAGCCTAAAGATGAGGAGACAAATTACCTTTGTTAGTCAATTTGACTCCATCACAACCTAGGAAGAAATTTCTGATTGCACAGTTTCATAGGAGAGTCTGGAATACATGGTGTTTTGTAGCTTTTAGTCCTTGGGAAGAACTTTGCAGATCAGTTCTTTCATACAGAACAGTAATTTTCCTCATGATGTAATATCTTTTCAGATGAAGGAAATGGCTTGTCAAGTTGTAACCCTGCAGTGTTTAACTTCTATAACTACTTAAGAACACATCCTCTCTTGTTGAGACGTCATTTTGGCTCTTCTGATACATCTTCCACACATATTTGCCTGACAGTAGAAAATGGATTAGCTGACAAAATCAACCTAGGCGAAAGACGGCTCTTTTTCACCACAGCATATGCTCATCTGAAAGCTGGTTGCCCTATGTTGGCCTTAGAAGTGTTATCGAAGATGCCCAAAGTTGTCAAGAGGTCAAAGTCATTCTGTAGATCCCCTAGTTTAATGGATACTTCTAAAGATTTCTCACCATCTTCTCCAGTTAAAGAGTTGGAAACGAAAGACCAGTCTTGCAGTATTGATTGGTCACAGCCAGTATTGAATGGTCTAGGTTCATCTTCAGATTGCTCATCAGGAAAACATTCAAGTTCAACACTTTCCTTTGACTGGAGTCAGTCAAGTGTGGTATTCCAAGATGAACCATTGAAGCTCCAATCAGATACCGATGAAAGTGATGAGAGTGAAGATTCTTCCCTGGTAATGAAAGAGCTAAAACCCCTGAAGAAGACTGAAAAATCATATGCAATAAGTTCTAGCTACACAGAATCTTTTAGTGTAGTTGATGACAAAGATATTTTAAGTCCATCAGAAGATATAATTTCAGCACAGCTGAAGTTTAGAGCGTGCCTGAAAATTCTTACTGTAGAGCTTCGTACACTGTCAACTGGTTATGAGGTAGATGGTGGGAAGTTGAGGTATCAGCTTTATCAGTGGCTTGAAAGAGAAGTGGTAGCTCTTCAAAAGACCTGCGACTATAATGTTGAAGTAGAAGAGATACAGTCAGGGATTAGTGTGGTGCCAGAAGAAGCTCTGTTACAAGAAAACACTGAAGACTTAGCTGACCAGCAAAAAAATATGCTGCAGAAAGAAGATTTTCAGAAAAGACGTCAGTGGCTTCTGAAATACCAGTCTCTCCTAAGAATGTTCCTTAGTTACTGTATACTTCATGGCTCTCACGGTGGAGGTTTGGCATCTGTCAGAATGGAATTAATTCTGCTGTTGCAGGAATCTCAACAGGTACGTGGAGGAACTTAGTTTGTGCTTTCTCTGCTTCAGGTTTGTTGTAGATTTTCTTAATGTGTTTTATGTTATTATTGAAGTTTTCCTATTGTAGCATGCACCTGTTTCGTAATACACATAACACTGTTTTCAATACGTTGTGTTTTCTGTCAGTCATGAGGATTTTTTGTTGTTTAGAATCCCCTTCTCCTCTTTCAAAACTTCTGTTCTCTTTAGGAAGCTGTACTGTAACTTAGTATGTGTGTGTTTCTTGCTTGTTTTCAGGAACAATCAATACAGATACCTTCTAGCCCTCTACCAGACCAAAGCTCCGTACCTCTGCTGTTTGCTTGCACAGCTAGTGCCAAAACAGTGGTGGCTAATCCATTGCTACATCTTGGTAACTTAACTCATGATATATTACATGCCATAATAAACCTTGATTCACCACCTCATCCCGATACTCAGGATAACAAGGTGTGTATTTTTTTTAAAGTTCTTTGGCTTTGTTGTTGTTGTCTTTGTCTGGTTTGCTGAAGTCATGAATCTTTTTCTGGCAGCATGAAAACATTCTGATGTGCCTACCTGGGTTATAAAACTGTGGAACATAAATATTTTTGTAGAACTTATCCTGAGCTAAAGTAATGGTCCCTGATTATTACTTATTGTTGAGGTGCTGAGCATCTGGTTCAACAAGCTGAAGGTATTGGCCTTTCTCAGGGCTGGATATTTGTCCAAGTTGACATCTGTTATGAAAAACGTGTTGTACTACCTGCTACCGAGAGTGTCATGTTTATCTTTACGACAATATGATCATTACTTCTGTTATACTAATAGTGAACTTTGCACTTCAGTCCTAGACCTAAGCAGAATTAAGTTTTGAAGTATTAATGCTGTCAGCAAAGTGTGGTAAACTCCTTCTTTTTTGAGAAATGGTTTGTGTGTTCATAGACATAAAATAGTAGCCTTTTTTAAAATTATATTTCTGTAAGATTTCTTCTGTATCTAACCTTGGACTGAAACTGAACCTAGTGTTAGGTTAAATCTTTCCTGAAATTTTGTATATGATAGGGCCCAAATTATGTTTACTTTTACTGGGGATTTCTAGAGAACATTGTGAGATCACTCAGTTCCTATTCTGTGTCATTTCAGAGGAAACACACAAGTATAACAGTGCAGTTTTTAACAAGCTTTTTGATCAACTATTTTTCTCACATAAGTGTGTTTTGTGATATATTAAGAAAAGTGTCAGCTGTGATAGAAATAGTGATCGTTGCGATACTGAGTAAATTGCGTGTGTGTCTGAGAGCTGCACAAGAATTGGTCACAAATCAAGCTATATTATGGTTTTTGTTCAGAAGCAAACGTTTGTATTCTGAGCCAGCATATTGCTACTGTGTTAGGGTAAAATCATTTATGGCTGTTGTATAGAGGTTTAACATGATGCTGTTTCTTAATTGAATACATTGCAACTAGAGCTGATTTGTGATTATGGGCTGATGGAGACAGTGAGGGCTTGAGGGCTTGTCCCTCCCTTTCAATGTAAAATTAGTTGATTTATCTAGAATGAGTTCAGAAGACAAGGTGGCTTTCTAAGTGGTTTTCTGGCATAACTACTTGTACCTTCTGTGTTCAGTATTTGTTTTGCTACTACAAATCTGTGTGCTTTATAGGCAATGGCACTTAATACTGTTGTTCTTGAGTATGATATGTTCTATAAAATTTTGTCTTACAGATATATGTAATGCATACCTTAGCAGCGTCACTCTCTGCTTGCATCTACCAATGTCTTTGTGATGGCCACAGCTACAGGTAAATGTCAATGAAAAGTGCTGTTTAGAGAATGGTGAACACAGTTTCTCACTGTGGTAATGAGATAATAGCACATCAGAAGGTAGTGCCCACATGTGCCAACATCTAGAAAGGGCTATCACTTTAATACTTTTAAACATAACCATTTTTTATAAATACAACATCCTACTTTTCTGTTTCACAGCTCATTTCAAGCAAATCAGTTCACTGGAACAGTGTATCAGACAGTGCTATTAACTCAGCGCCATTCCCTAAGAACAACAAGCTTAGAAGAAACAGTGACTCCCAATACGGCACCTGCTCAGTGGCCAGGTATCTCGAGTTGATTTCTTTCTTTCCTCTTAAGGAAAACTGAATTATCTGCATCTACTGTACGACACGTAGCTATGCTTGGACCTCCTAGTAGTAACAGCTAGGTGGTAAAAAAATAAGTTGTTATAATAACATTTTATCTTCATTTTTCAAAATCTGTAACCTGGTAATTCTGGTTATTCACTAAGTTAAGTTGATTCATATTGCTTTCTGTTGCTAAAAAACGTGGTAAAGGTAAATAGCGTGCCTCTTCTGAAGTTTTCAGTTGCCTCTAAAGCTTAGAATTTTTCTACACTAGAAGATAATAAAGTGTCAGTCAAAATACCCATGATATTCCAGAGTATGTTCACACATACATATATGCTTTTATTTTTAAACAGGAATAACAGCTCTAATACGTCTCTTGAATTCTGCTGGTGAGGAAGCCCAGCCAGGCCTCACAGTTTTACTTTGTGAAATTCTGACTGCAGTCTATCTGAGTCTGTTCATCCATGGCCTGGCAACACATTCTAGCAATGAGTTGTACAGGATTATGGCTCATCCACTGAACAACAAAATGTGGTCTGCTATCTTTGGAGGAGGAGCTCATACACCCAGCAGAGGACAAGTGCAATTAAAGACAAAAAGTGGTTAGTTCTATTGTTTTACTTATATTTGTCGTCTGGGTATTTTTAAGAGAATGTGGCTGCTGAATGGTTAAAAGTAATTGCTTTAGGTGGTTTGTGGTCAGTAATAATGCAATATATTTTCTAAAATATATTCTAAAATATTTTTCATTTTCTAAAAAAATGAAATAGTGTTCTGCAATTATTGGCATAGATAATGTGTAGAACAGAGCAGGAGGCAGGAATGAATGTTATTAAAATGAGGTTTTCAAGTAGCAAAACTACTGTAATGTGAGTGGGTTAAGTTCATCTTAAAGAGAACATTTTCAGTACTTTTAAGCCTAGTTTTTAATGTTCCTTTTAAAGCTTTCCGATTCTCTCAAAACAGGAATATTTTCCCATTTTACAAATACAGTATGTTTTTTCTCTTTGGCAGGTAGGCACTTCTCAATGCCTAGCCCACAGCAGGTAGTAGTGTTCTCCATGGAATGTGTGGGGTTTTCCAAATCTCTTACCGCCTTCAGTACTCATAGTCCTACCAAACCTTCAGGCAAGATACTAGATTTAGTACTAGGCCTCTACATGGAGTTTGCTCTGTGTGATTTTTTTGCACATGTAGAAAGACAGAAAAACTTCTGTTTGCAAGCCATGACATCAAAATTTAAAACAATTTTTTGTCATTAAAGCAGCAGTTGAATTGGGCCTTTTTGAAAAACAAAAATTGGCACTGGTGTTGTATTCTTACTACACTTCATTTGAAATTAATATTAAATATAAAATTACATTGACCATGGTTTGAAAGGATCAGAAGTATTTCATAACTTTGTTGGAGATCTGCTTGTTTTGCTTTTTGAATATAAGCATTGTTATGCATGTGGATTTCTAAGTGTTCCTTCTAGACATTACAAAGAAAAAGTCGTGTTGATATTCAATTCTAATAGTCTGAGAACCCTTTAGGAAAGCAAGCAACATTTAAGTTTTAAATGCAGATTATTGTAAATTGTCCTGAGGTCCGAAATTAATTCTGTGTTGCTTTTCTTTTTAATATAGAATTATGATTTGTAATGGAGTTGGACTTCTGTAAGATTTAAAAGCAACAATCCTACAAATTATCTCATTTTTCAAAAGGAAGATTTTGTAAAGATAAATCTAATTAAACTGTTATGACTTTGTACATAACATCTGAATATATATACACAAAATATAACTTCATATAATTTTTATTATTGTTGTAATTGATATTAGATATTTGTTACATATAAAAATGTCTTACCTTGCATTTAAGGAAAATTGAAGATGTCTGTTTATACAGATTTTGTCAGACATATAGAAAAGTACTCTGCTTTCAGAGTAGAGATCTTTATTGAAAAGTGAGTACTTACTCTATATCTAGTCACCCTTCTCTGTGGTATTGAATAAATATTTCTCAATATCATTTTGTTAAGGTAAATATATTTGCCATATCAAAATTGTTGGAAGGCATGACTGGCTTTTGTTGGCAACTCTTAAGTTTCTTAGGTGTTGGTAACTCTACACTGAGGTGTGTTAATGCTGCTGCTACTGCTGTTTTAAAACAAGATAATTGTTTTTACATAGAAATATATTCTGAAATGCATACAAAATGCCTGTCCACTGCATGTTTTTCTTAAAAATGAATACTAGCCGTCTGATTGCAGAATTAATAAAACTTGCTGGAAGTTTCATCAAAACTGAAAATTTAAGGGAAGAAGGGACCTTTTTAAATATTAATTTTTAGGAATAATCAAACACTGGAAAAGGATCCTAAAGGGATTGTGGAGTCTCAGTCTTTGGAGCCATTCAAAACTTGAACTAACTAGGCCATTACCTGAGTCAGACCTATTCTAATCAAAAGGTTGGACCAGGTGCCTTCCAACCTATGTAATTGTAGGATTCTGATGTTCTAGTACTTGTTTTTAATGCCTGTTGATCTAGAGCAAATTTTGGGGAAAGAATTTTGGAAAAACATCTGTCTCTGTCACTTCAAATTTAAAAAAAGAAAAAGAAGGAATAAAGGAAAAAAAGACTCAAATGAAACAAAGGAGTTGGATTGAAATCAGCTGCACTTTTATGCCTTCACTGTCATCTCTTACTTTTTCTTCTGACACCCAGAAATGAACACTGAGGAGTGACTGGAGTGCTTGTTGCAGTCAACTATGGCATGTTCTTCCAGAATATGATTTACGCTTTGTATAACTTATCATTTTTTCTTACGCGTAACTAGACTCTTCTCTCTTAAGTTGGCTGTTTGCTTTTTTCCAAAATTTGTGAGATGTTTTCACTCTCAAATGGAGGTCAAAAGCCAGAAGTTCTTAACACTAAAAATTCTATTATAATGACACTATATGTCCTTCCTGCGTGTCTTCTCCTCCTTGCCCTCCCAATCACACTTCATCTGAATTCGGATGTTGATCTCTTTAAGTTTCAAAGTTATGTGAAGAGATTATAGTACTGTGTACAGTGCTGGCCAGTGAAGTTATGTGGTTTCCCTTTCTGCTCTTTGCTTTAGCTGGCTTGAGCATGTAATAACTTTGGATATGAAATTTCTCTCAGATAAATTTGATCTTTCTTTTAGGCACAAATTGAAAAATGGGAGCCAAAAAATAGTTCCTAATAATCTTGTAAAATCCTGACCCGTGTTAGGAATTAGTTTGTCTGAAAAACTGTTTTGTTGTCTCTTTCACAGCAAATATCAGACAAAGTATAGCAGTTTGAATGCTTTTTAAAGCTGCTTTACACTTTCCAGCTTTGTTTCTTGCCTTTGCAGTTGCAAGAAATGTTTGAGAAACTGGGTTAGCATTTGAGAATTTACATTATGTCTTAAAATTGTGGATATGTTTTGTTTTCAAAGAGGCAAGTAGCATCTGAAAATTTTGTTTTCAAAGACGCAAGTAGCATCTAAAAAATAACCTTACTGTTAATTATAGTAGATCTTTTCAGAATCATATTTACTGTACAGTTTCTCTCCAAAACTGCCCTAGAAAACTGTTTTGTAATTTAAGTCTATGTAGAGATGTTAAGTTCTCTGTAATCCAGAGGGTTCTTAAGGAAAAGTTTGAATTTTACTGTAACAGTTAGAAATCCATACTTTCATTTTGTGTATCCAATTACACCATGCTGCAAGAGTCAATAAAATGCAAAACTACTTTCTAAACTTGAGTATTTTACAAGTACAATCTATAGACTTGAAGTTGTCATTTTGGATTTCATATGCAGAAAATCAGAGATCTGGTAATACTTGACTATTAAGAAGAGTTATTTTTCTCCACTGATTGTCTTAGCTTTCCTAGCAATTAAAAATGTTTTAACACAAATACTATTTTAGAGTACTTCGGTAGGGAGGAATAATGAAATGTCTTCTTTTACTGCCATGAGTTTTGTCTAATACGCTGGGGGTTTTGAGAAACAGATGCCTTGATGTACACAGAAGGTTTATCCCTAGGATGTGCGGTCCTGCTCTCAGTGTTACACATGTATTTCTCCTAGATCCACTGAGTTGATCTGTATCTTTTGTATGCTCTCCTCAAAGCTTTATTCATGGCCGCCTGGAAAACATAACTGGCATTAAAGATTGTATAAATGTGTTGACAGGTTAACAGAGCATCTAAGCAGATGATGAATTTAGTGTTTGGCCAAGTTTTGCTTAATCAACTGTAAATTAAAAACAAGCCCTTAGAAACTTTAGTATTTATCTGCTTACTGCACCTTCTGTGAGGAAGATTTCATCAATAATCTAAAACAAAACAACAAAAGCTGAACTTGCTTTAGTAGTGCTTCAGACTAGAAGCTTTCTGTGCCGCCAACTAGATACAGCAGTGATATATATCTGCTGCTCAATTTTACCAGCAAGTCAGAAACAACAGTAAAAAGACTTCATATTTAGACTTCTATCTCCAGGAAGAGCTTAATCTCTTGGAATAGATAAAAGCATGCAGATTTCTCAAGTGTTAGAGCCATCCAGCTCATGTAAGGACTTACAGTTGCGAACAGAAAATTCACTATGATATCATTAATAATGGAAATTTTGGCATCAGTATGAGAATAATTGCCTTGAATTCCAGCTCAGAATTAGATACTGCGTGTTGAGCTTGTTTTCTTGTGGTACTTTGGAGTATTGAGCACTTCCTTAGTTGTGTGGCCTTTCTATTCTGTCTTGAAGTCTTTGTCTTCTTGCTGTTGCTGTCTTGTTTTACTGGTTACAGCAGCCAGTAAAACAGATTAGGAGTTCGACTTGAAGTTTTTGCACTGTGAACGATGGACTTATTTTGGCTCAGTAGAAGAAGCCTAAGATGATCAGAACAGGAAATGTAAACAAAGTTCATGCATGCCACCAAGTATTTGGTTGTGCTTATCTAATTTTTTTGAGAAGTTTCTACTCACCATTTATTGAAATGCCCACAATGTATATAATGTTGTAGTGTCTTCCAGAAACATCTGAGAATATAATGCCTACTTCCTTTGAGCTTTTTTGTGAATCACTAATCATCAGATGATACATAAATACAACAAAGAATTTAGTCTTGTATACATATACTAATCAAAATGCAAATTATTTAACTTAATCGCAGTTGCTGCTTTTGAGCGCTAATTCATGAAATTCATCACCTTGATCACACGAGCTATTGCCCGTGAGTAAGCAGAATGTCATGTTGAAAACTTTGGGATTTATAACTGTGCAGCAAAAGTTCTTTTTAGGTTTGAAGGTGAGATGTACAGCTGTGCAGACTTTCACCAGGCTGATGTTCTAGTTGGCTTTCATAGCTTCCCAAAGAATTACAGATACCTGCGCGGGGCTTTATACTTACTGAAGTGATTCGAAGTGTGATGCAAAATCAGTATTTCTTTGTCATATCTTTGTCATTCCACTCTGTTCTGGCCTTCGCAGTGCTAATACTTGATGCTTGAAATCAAGGATGATGCTTTTGTAAAAGGAAGATTTCATAATTTTCTGGCTCTTAATGAAGATTTGTATTTTTCAGACTATTGGCTTATTTATGCTTCATGCCTCAGTGAGGCACAGTAACTCTGACATGCATTTCTGGGAAATCGAGATCTGTCTTTTAACTCTTCCTGGGAAGGTGAAAAGGAGGTGGGGCAACAGGTCTTCTGACTATCATTACATGTGCTAGATCTTGACAGAAATAGCAGCATTTTTGCCTGAAATATTGCAATATTCTTGGAGAATAACAAATCTTACATTTGTCTTACAAGCAAAATGTGACCAAAGATAAATGTTTTGAATGCAGAAGAATACGTGAAGGACTTTTAACTAGAAATATATGAGAAATTAGAAAGTTAATACAGTAGGTGACCAGAAATCCCAAATGACAAACTCATTCAAATTTATTAAAAATCTAAAGATTTTTTAAATGCATAATAATAAATTATCATTATTAGTATGTATTTCAAACCACTTTGATGGTTGTACTTCCATTTACCTTAAATACTGTTTTTTTTCTTTTTTTCTTCCAAATGGCTAGCATGCAGTGTTCTTAAAAACATAAAGAATGATCCAACTGAATGGAATAAAAGTACTGTTTTGGAGTAAAGCATTTGTTTTTCGATTCTGCTTAGAAAAACAACCTGCAAGCACATGCATCTTATTTCTATTTCATGCAACACTTGCTCCTTATTTCATGCCTAGTGACTTTTTTTTCTTTTTTTTATTTTAATTAAGTAATTGCTAAAAATTCATGGTGTTGCATGTGCATGATTGCTCCTAGCTGATGAGCTTTAAATATTGAAGTGAAAATGCACTGTACTGCAGCTATTATATTTGCAACTGTTGGTACAGGTAAGTAGATTTCAAATAATATCCCAAACAGGAGAAAAAAAAATATGATACAGTATAGTCATGCAACACAGACTGTTAAAGTATTCCAGTTTCAAGGTGAAAGATGAGATATTGTCTTCAGATTTTGTGAGATTCTATGTATGAATTATTTTATAATTCAGCTGCTTGTAGTGGTGATGGTTGTCTTCATACATGGTCAAAATTTTTTTAAAAAAATTATTGGAAAAACGGGGGGGTGTCTGGTCCAAAAATGACCAAAAATTATTAAATCCATCAGCTACTGTGAAATAGAGAATTTGCCCATGAGGTGCTGGAATCCTATTTGTGAGGTATAAAAACCCCAAAAGTTAATTTTAAAAAAATAAGCTTATCCTCCTCAGGGTTTACAGTTGGTTTAGTTTGTGCTATAAGCGTGTGAACTTTACTTCTGGAGTATAACTTCTTAAATGAGCACTGTTTTGGTTTTGTTTGTTTGAGGTTTTTTTGTCCAGAGTGTTAGATCTTCTATTTCCAAGTGATTGGAGCACTCGTAAACGAGTTTTGAAGGAAATAATCTTTCAAGCATCTTTCAAGACTCAGAAGTCTCCTGTGGATAAAACACATGGACAAAAAAAAAAAAAAAACCAAGGGGTATAGGAAACGCCTCTTTGTAGTAGTTCGGGCATACATAAGGATGCTGACTCTTTTTGCGCTGTTCTCAGCAGTATTAACAGGAGAAAGTAGCTTCAGAAACTTCTGTGGAAGTTATTTTTGTAGGGCCTTGGTAGCAGAAGGAAATAAGGAAAGTTCAAACACAAATAAGTGCTTTATTGTTTTATGTTCATGTTAGTTCATCTAGCCTGACTCGGCATGCTGATGCTTAATCTTAGTGATAGGGATATCTGATCTCCAGGTCAGCTCTTCTAGCCTGCAGATTTGCCTTCTTGGAGCCTATTTATTACTCCTGGAACATCATCCAAAGACTCAAATCAGAAGGCAACCCATATTCCCCCTTACTTAAGAGATGCTTAGATGAAATCTCTTTTTACTAGCTTCTGGTCTCATTATTGCTCTACGTAAAACAAAAACCACCACCCATTTAATTAACAAGAATCAAATAGAAAGTTTTTCTGTACTCTTCTTCCCCAAATGCTCTTTTACATTAAAAAAAGGAGTGGAGTGGGGTGGAACATAAGTGTGTTCTGCAGTTCTTTTAGGTGGTGTCATTGTTTTCAACCTTAACTGGAAAAGTGAGATTTTGAAATGCTTATGAAAAAAGTAAATGTTCACTACTCAGTTAAATAGATGTTGAAAGCTCTGGGGACTTCAAAAAGACAGTTAAAAAGATCAACTCCCTTTTTATCTTAATGTTTTATCTTTCTTTTACTGAAGTCTTGAACCCATTCAGTTGCTTCACTGTAGAAACTAATCGTGTATCTACTTGAAATAAACTAATTTTATAATCAAGTAGGAAATGGATTCAAGTGCATTTTGTTTGTAATGGAAGATGAAGGCCACAATGTTGTATCAAATCTCAAAGTATGATTTTCCTTTCTCCCTTGCCCTTCTCATTTTAGAAGTGTTCTGGAGAGACAGAACACTAAGTTACCGCTCAGGGACAGTGACAGTCAATGTAATTCCTCCTCTGTTAACAGGCTACTGGAATACAGTCCACCTACCAAGAACCGTAATGATTTCAGGTTATCAGATGGTTGTGTGAGCCTCTTTTTTAAGTAAGCTATTACTTTTTCCGTATTTGGGAAGTTGATCCTTCTCAACAAGAAAATAAAGGTTCTAAAATGAGGCTTGCTTCTTAATTAATTTGTGATATAACTGTATTAAGGTATTTCTGACAGTTTTGATAAACTGTTTCCCTGAGCACTGTAATCTCTCATAAACACTTCTTGTTCTGAAGTCTGTATTGGAGGAAGTGAGGTGGCCCTCAACTCCTAGGATTTAGAATAAAATAATTAGTCCTTTCCTAATTGATATTGGATACATACCAGATTATATTATTTAAAATGGGAACTTTTTATTTTCTGGAGAAATATGGACATAGGGAATCATCAGAATTATACTGCTTAGGAAGTACAGACTTCCTCTGGAAGGAGACACGGAGTTAAAACTTGGAGTAGGAATGGCAAGCTTAGATATTTACACTATATTTGTATATTCTTAAAGACAAGACTCTTGGCTTGTCTTTGAAAACAAGCTTAATCAGTCTTCACTAGTGTTTATTTAGACTAGTTTAGTTTTGCAGTATTGTCGCTTGAGCAACAATGTGTTTTTGTTGTAGGAAGAAAGCCTCTAATGCAGTTTTGAGTGTATTCTACTTTTCTGTATTATTTGTGCTGGGGGTTTTCCCCTTCTGGAGTTCCAGTTATATATTAGGTTTGAATATTCAAGGATCAGCATTCTCAATGCTTATTTGCTACAAAATGCGAAGATAAAATTCCAAACACTTGTAATGAGGAAGACTTTTACTTTCTATTATGAACTCCTTTATTAAAAGCAGGTGGAGGAGGTGGTACAGACAGTAACACACTGTATTTTCTTCTTCT
This sequence comes from Cuculus canorus, assembly GCF_017976375.1. Classification (NCBI taxonomy): domain Eukaryota; kingdom Metazoa; phylum Chordata; class Aves; order Cuculiformes; family Cuculidae; genus Cuculus; species Cuculus canorus. Next base: position 62,325,480 of record NC_071441.1, read on the forward strand.
GTAGATGATGGAGAGAAACAACAAAAACGTTATAGGCTTTCATCAAAGAGCTCTCCAAAAGAGAGTTCTCAGTTGCCTGCATTGCCATTGGCAGACCAAGAATCCCCATCTTACAAAGAAAGATATGTTCCTCCTGAGCTTAGCATCTGGGATTATTTCATTGCAAAGGTAATTTTTTTTTTTTGCTAATATGGCTGCTAAATATTTTCTATCACTTCTGGTATGGTAATTTTTTCCTTCTTAGTCCTTAGTCTATGTATCAGTTTAGATGTGTGACGGAAACTGCCTGGTTTTCTTGCACAAATTTAGTGTTTTCTAAAAAACTGCCCATATGTATTTTTGAAGCAGTTTTCTTAAAAACTGCTGTTATGAAGTTAATTTGTTTTCAGATAATAGTATGAACAAAACATATTGCTTTTCACAGTTGATGCTATTTAGATAAACAAGGAAATGTAAGCAGCTTTTTATCATCTGTTTCAAATGGATGAAATGAACATGTATACAGATTATGTTGCTTTCGGTTGAGTCTGCTTTGCGGGTCTTTCTTTGTAGAAAGTTAGATAATGGTGTGGAGTTGTATGGCACATTTCTGTCATATTAGCCATATAGAAAAATAAATATGTAAGCAGTATCTCAGGAGCACAAATGAAAAAGAAATTGCAAATACTGAATAACACAGTAGGGCACTGTTGGTGGATTTATCATAAATATTGAACCCTGTAGGCAGGGGATAGTATTTTCTTATTCTTTGGTTCCCTGAGCCCTTGGAAGAACTATGGGGGAAATACATTAGTGGGTTTGGCTTCTCTCTGAAAAATAACAAGCTTGTCTGTCCTGCCTGTGGTTTGATATATCTGATGTGAAAGTAAAGTGAATTAAAAACTGGAAAACTGTTGGTATTATTAGATTTTTGGGTAATGTGAAAAATAGTTAAGCTGATGAAGTATGGCGTGCTCACGGAAAACTACAATTTTCATGAAGTACAAACTCTAAATGTTAATAAATTGAGTATGACTAAATTGTTATGCCCTGTTTTTAATAAAAAGTATTAAATATTATAATTATCCATTTTTTAATTATTTTTAAACCTACATGTTGGCTAGAAATACTTAAGAAATATTGTTTAATTTTTTAGCCTTTTCTTCCGTTGCAAAGTAAAGTGGAATATGATTCAGAAGAAAGTCAGGAAAGTGGTGAAGATGATGAAGATAATGATGGAGATGTGTTTGCATCAAATTCACATAATCAAGAACATTCTAATTCAAATTCATACAGGTAGGTAGTTCTTTAGAACACAAGATGTTGTGCAATAGCTAGACTTGCATTTCTGGCTTTTTATTGGATATTTCATGGCGGTGCATTATCTAGACTTAGGCGTTAATTTTTCATATTGATAATTTTACTCATTTTATTAATATATGGTATAGTGACTTTTGAGTTCAAATTATCTGTAGTATTCTAAAATACTGTTTGTAGTTTTCAGCACCTTATGATGAGGATTTAAAGCTCTAAATTTAAATACTAATTGTGAATAAGTAAGAAAAATTTATTTTTCTGTTAGTAAATGACTTACTAGTGCTTTCTTGTTAGTTGGTCACTGATGAGATTGGCAATGGTTCAGCTGGTACTTCACAATTTGAAGATTTTCTACCCTTTGGCTGGACATGATCTTTCAGGTAATAAGCAGCAGAGTTATCTTTTCATACTTAATAACCACATTTAAAATCAGTAATGTGTTGAATAATATTTAATGTTATAGCTCTATTTTTAGTTCAGATGTTCTTCATTTTTCCATGATCTGGGAATAATTGTGATACTGTTTGTCATACAAGTATATTTGTGAATTAACACAGTGGGTGGGTGGGTGGGTAAGATGAGTGAGTGAGAAGGTATGCTCAGTAGTTAGTAGAAACCTCTGCATACTTACTTTTGGTTTTTTCTTTGCCTTTTAGTCATACCAGGGTGTTTACAATGTTTATTTCTTGGTGGAAACCCTATAGTTTTTTTGTAATTCAAGTTACATCATTCGTACTTCTTGTTTCATAGAATCATGGAATGGTTTGTGTTGGATGATCTAGTCCAACCCTCCCTATTAGGGGCAGGGACTCTGTTTAACGAGATCGTGTTGCGCAAATTCCCGTCCATCCTGGCCTTAAGCACTTCCAGGGGATGAGGCATCTATAGCTTGTCTGGCAATCTATTTAAATGTCTTGCTATCCTTTCTCTAAAAAAAATTCTCTAAAAAAATATCTAGTCTAAATCTACACTCTTTTAGTTTAAGACAATTACTCTTTGTCCTATCACCTCGGGCCATGGTAAAAAGTCTTCCTCCTACTTTCATGTAAATCCCCTTTAAGTACTGGAAGGCCACAATAAGGCCTCTCCAGAGCCTTCTTTTTACAACCTTCATAGTTGTCTTCTTCTTTTCCCATGTCTGCCACTGTTTTTGGCCCTTTTCTGGACCTGTTCCATGTCTGTCTTGTACTGGGGAACCCTGATCAGTCTCATGAGAATTTAAAGGGGTAAATCATCTCCCTTGCTGTGCTGACCACCCTCCTTTTGATGCAGCCCAAGAAGCAATTTGCTTTCTGGGCTGCAAGTGCACATTGCCAGCACATCTCCCAGTTTTTCATCCACTGGTATCCCCAAGTCCTTCTCCACAGGGTTCCTCTCAATCTGTTCATCACTCGGTCTGTATAGATACTGGTGGTTGGCCTGACTCAGGTGTAGGACTTCACACTTGTCCTTGTTGAACTTCGTAAGGTTCACATGAACCCACTGCTCAAGCTTGTCAAAGTCTGTCTAGATGACATCCCTTCCCTCTAGTGAATCGGCTGCATGACCTGTCAGTGTTGTCTGCAGACTTGCTTGGCTCACTATCACCATCTGTGTCATTGTTACTGATCTCCATTTGGACATTGAGCCATTAACTGCATCTCCTTGGATGCAGTCGTTCAGTCAATTCTTTGTCCATTGAGTAGTCCATCCATCAAATACATATTGCTTCTATTTAGAGGTAAGATTGTTGCATGGAAACATGTCAAATGTCTTACAGATGTCACAAGTAAGTGGATATCTTTTACTCTTCCCTTCCCTATGAGAACAGTCAGTCCATTGTAGATGTCACCAGATTAAGCAGGCATGGTCGGTGCTTTGTAAAGCCAACTTGGATCTCATTATCTGCCTATTGTCCATATTTCTTTACGTAGCTTCCAGGAGAATCTTTTCCATGATAGTTAATGTCAATCAGCATTGGAGAAGTCTGTTCGTGTTTTTAGCAAGGATAACACAAAGCAGTTCATCTTTTTATAGTTGCATATATCAAGTTTATGTTTTAATAGAGCTTACATTTGGAGTTTCTTGAAATACATGTAAGCCTTCAGCTGTGGAATTATCTTCATCAAGATTGTAATGGAGAAGAAGGTTTTTTATTATTGTTTTTGTCTTTCTAGAGCTTCCAGTTAGCTCCCCAATATGCCATGCAGTTTTGAAAACACTACAGCGCTGGGAACAAGTTCTTCTCCGACGTCTTGAGCTACATGGGGGTCCACCTCAACAGTATATATCAGTTCATGCTTCTGAAGATGCTCTAGCTGCTGGTCCTGCACTGCTTCGCCATAAAACTTTACTTGAGCCTACAAACACTCCATTCAGGCAAGTCTAATTTTTATAAACACTGGTTATAATATCTTTATACATAATTGTATGTCCAGACAGAAAGGTGTGCTCAGTTTCTTAAAATGTTGCTTTTCAAATAAAAATTCTGCCTTTTTTGCTCTTACTGACACCAGTGGCTGCAGAATCAACAGAAAGCCTGTCTTTTAGTTGCAAAATATGTCACAACGGTCACACTTAGTTTTAGTAACTTGAGTTGATTAAAAAGGAACAGCTTAACATGTCATCTGCTGCCTGGCATTATATTTATTAATTATTTAAAGTGATTCAGGGTTTGAAGATTTTTGGCCTGCCATAAGCAGCTATATTTGTCTTTACAAGTTTTGCTTGTGCACACAGTTTCTAGGGACAAGCATAAACATTTGAAGTCTGATCTGATTCTACAGTCCTTCCAATTTTGCTACTAAAAAGTTGTGGTTGTTTCAGAGATGTTACACAGTTGATGTGTTCCTAGAAGGAAATGTCAGTCATTCATTGTCCGTATGGTAGAAGCCCTCGTTAGCAAAGAAATCATCCATGTAGTAAAGAATAAAGTGGATTGATAAACAACCTGTATGCAGTCTTTATGGTGTACTGTCTCTTAAACAAATTTTTCTCACTTGTCCCAATAAACTATTACATGTTCTTTTCCTTCATCCCTTTGCATCTGCTCTCGCACATAGGTTTGTCAGGAAGATGGTACCATAAAGCTTCCTAATAGGCCTTGTACAGTGTTTAGTGAGCTGTAGTTTTGCTTTAGCCTTTCTTCTGACTATAGTTTGATTAGAATATAAGATATTCCACTCTCATGTAGGTATAAGCATGATGTAAGTATTTATTTTAACTTTGTTCTGCAGATCTAACAGTCACCTTGCTCTGTCTGTGAAGAGGCTCTGGCAGTATTTGGTTAAACAGGAACAAGTCCAGGAAACCTTTATCAGAAATATTTTTGCCAAGAAGCGATGCCGAAATGAGGTTGGTATGATACATAAAATGCAGAAAATGTTGTAGGACAATCCATGAGCTTTTACTTATGTTACCTGGCTGGCTTGTTTACTTTCTAGAGCATACCAGCATACCTGGCAATATAAAACATTTCTTTGTTTTGATTATTTGTGGCTAATAGTGTTCACTACCGACTGCAGTTAAAAGGAAAATTGTTCCTTTTGTCTTGTCCTTTGAAGATGCACCATTTCTGATCATGTCTTTTGTTAATGTAGCCATGTTACTATGCTGTATGGAAAGGTATTTTGGAATATATTAGATGTGCTTTATATGTTCCCAAGCAGGATCATTGACAGTCTTATACAGCATAGGTTGTACTCTCTTGTTACTGATAAAATGTCAGTGGAGATCACTTATTTGCCATCACTTTTGAGAAGGACAAGATGCTGTTATAGTACAGAATAGGTAAATTAGTGTCTTCTATATTGAATGTAGAGTGTAGAATTTGGTAATTACTATTACTACATGAAATAGGGGTGGGCGTGTGTGGAAACATGCTGTTGTGTTTCAGTTGTTCTGTGTTGGGGTAAACAACAAGGAATTAAGGATTTCCTTGATACCTGTGTGTTATGTCTTATCTTTATGCTTTGTTCTGTGATTGTTCTTTCCTTGGTGAAGTCATTAGAGGAACACAATGAAACCATGAAAAATTCTGTGGTGGAGGAGCCCATCGTCAATAAGGTACACAATAGAAATGCTCAAATTAATTAGACCTTACATCATTATGAAATATTTTGGTTTTGAAATGGCGTTGACCTCCCTTAAAAAATCTTTGCCGACATAGCAAGTAAACTTATAAAAATCAGTTTTGCAAGAGATTGAGTTCAAACAGGTTTGGTGGGTTTTTTTTCAGAACAAACCAGCAAGATTCAATTTTTTTTATTATAAAAACCCCCAAGTGTGCATATAGCTTCACTGTTTTTTAACATCTCTGAAAAGCTTGAGAATGAACACCATACTGTCTTCTGTGATAATTTGTGCTTTCTTTGTTGCTGGGGTAGTCTCAAAATGATAGTGGGAAGCTAGATTATAACATTGAAAACAGGTTTACTGTAATTATTACAGGTTATATTTGTCTTAGAGTTAAAATTTAGGAAAGAACACCCTACGAAATATCACACAATCCAGGTCTTTGTACTTCCAGTGTTGCATAAAAGTTTGCATTTATATGTGCTTTATCTTTTAAATACAGATAGAAACAGATTTAGGATACCCAGGAGGCAAGGCAAGAATAATCCATAAAGAGTCTGACATCATTACTGCTTTTGCAGTCAATAAGGTGAGTATAAAGTAAGCAGGATAATCTAATTGTATTGTACTTCCAGCTGATAAACAGCTAGTAGTCCCATTGTGAATGGGTGAGACATCCTTTGCTAGCTGTCCTGCTACAGCTTGAACTCCTAGTACTCAGTTCTACTAAAATTGTCTTTTTCTCTATGTGCACTGGATTGAAGGAAGAGAGAGGTGTCCTCTGCTTTTTCTTTAATCTTGTGCGTAGGAGTATTTTACCATCTCTGTCAAAGACAACCAGGAAGTGATCTTTTCTTCTCCTCTTTAACCATGTAAGCATTAAGAAGTGGAGGAGGGGAACTAGGTTGCAAGCATTGTTTATACTTTGAAGAAAGCACGGAGAAACTAGAACTGCTTGGGAGACATAAAGTACAAATAGTGTGTGATGCTATCCCAGATGCAAATAAACTTTTAAAAGGGAAATAACAAGTTTAAGTATATAGATTTGTAGACATAAATTAGTTTTTTAAATAGATTGTTTGTCAGAAACAACTGTACCATCAACAATAAAAATCGAAAAAAGCACTTTTTTGAGTGTCTGCCTTTGTGTTACTTTTTTTTCAGGCAAATCGGAACTGCATTGCAATAGCATCGAGTCATGACATACAAGAATTGGATGTTTCTGCAATTTTAGCTACACAAATCTATACCTGGGTTGACGATGATGTGGAAACAGAAAACAAAGGGTATACTTTCTATGTTTCCAGTATCACAGCTTCACTGTGTAGAAATCAGTGTAGCAAAGCTCGTATTTCATGTTGTTGTTTGGAATCTGACTTATAATGTTGTTTCATTTATAGGGCTGATGATTTCTTAGTTATACATGCTCGTGATGATCTGGTAAATGTTCAGGGAACCACTCCTTATACTCACAGTAATCCCGGCACGCCTATCAATATGCCTTGGCTTGGTAGTACACAAACTGGCAGGGGTGCATCTGTGGTAAGTTGCTTGTCAAAGATTAGCTTCATGTACTCTGATGTGCTTCTCTCCTTCTGTCTGTTCAATGTTGCTGTTTATGATTTTACAGTTAGTGTGTAAGTAAATGTAGCTTTTCTGTGTAATCCAGATGAGCTGGAATTTTTGTAAACTTCCAATGAAGAAATTAAAATTCAGCACAGAATTTAATATAAACCACCTAAGGAAGCAGAGTTTTTAGTCAAGCCACATATGCTTTCTTTCTTCAAAATACATTGTTTAAAAACGAAAAAACAGGGTTCAGGAAAAAAGTTGCAGCTCAAATTGTTCTCTGAAGATTTGAAGCCAAATGCTGTATCTACAATGCATATGTTGAGGAGACTTTAGGATATAAATTCATAAAAATTGGGTAAAAATATTTATGTGAACTATCAAGGTAGCTTTTATTTTAAGCATAATCTTAAGTTTCCTTCTGAGTTAGTTCCAGACTACCAAGTTTTTATTTAAAAATAATATTTTTGTATTTACTATAAATAACAACATGCATATTTAATATATTTTTTTCTATTTAAAAGTAAATACCAACTTCTGCTCTAGTACAAAGTACCACTTCAGTGCACTGTATATTAATATGAGTCTGTATTATAGAAATGGCAGTGAATGAACTCCTAAAGCAGAGTTCACTGGCAGGGCAGAGGCTTCAAAGAAAGTTAATTACACTCCGCAAACTTAAACTTGAGAAAAATAAGGATTTCTGGTTTCAGAAAGAAAATGAGGAAGGGAGATCTGCAGAAATAGGAGACCAACTACAAACACCATGCACATTTTGAATTAAACATCATGCTGATATATGACTGTTATCTCCAAAGCTGTTGTCAGCTCTGTCTTCTTTGAAGTGCTGTGCAGCTTTGCTGTAACTCTGCTCAGTAGCATTATTAAATACCTCACTTCTGAAGATCATGTTTTAGAGGAGATAATCAGTTTCGCTGTTCTGCATTTCTGAAATACACTAGGGTGAAGGATGCCCAGTAAAGTATGACTGTGTTCATGTGAGCAAATTCATTCCTGTTACAGAGGTGACACCTGCACAAGGGTAGCTATTACTTTTAGGAGTTGATTCTGTCTGGAGTGAAGCTTGGCCCTGAGCAAAAAGCTATTGGCTCAGATTTAATTCAGATCAAATGAAAATTCTAGTCTGGCCATTGGCATACTTACCTTAGTTCTTGTGTGGCATACATGCTCTTTAATAATTGAAATCTGTTTACTGGTTACCTGGGGAATAGTTATTTGGAGCCACTTAACTGGGCTGAAATAATCATACAAGACACTTGTATCTCTCAGCCTGTCTGCACATAGATGTGGAGTTTTCCTGGATAATTGAATGCATTAAGTCCTGTGACTTGGCTGCACATTGTGGCGTTTAACAGCTCGGAACATGTCGATCAGTGGTGGCAGAGTGAAAGAACCATATGTTAATTCATAGTGTAGTTGATTTTTTAAAATATTTGCTAATTAGGAGGAATAAATAAGGAATGAGCATTATAAGAATGATAATGTTACTCACACATGCAAGCGGGTATCATGCCACTGCCTATAGCTGTCCTTTCTATTTAGTAATTACTGATCCTAGTTACCAGATCTGCAGCTCTGATATCAGTTGTGTCTTTTCTGCAAGTATTCTTTGAATGCCTTTCCCACTTTCTCTTCTCACATTTTTATATATATATGTCTGTATATACATATATATGTATAGAATTCCTCTGTTTGTGTATTTCTCAACAAAGTAATTACTTAAATCTATCAATGTAAACTATTCTTACATAAGTTTCTATTTTTTATGTAGTAAAACTTTCTTACCTAAAGATATATGGCTATGCTCGAGTTGAATGTGTTTGCTGTTAAATTTTGAACCTAAATGTTGTTTGGCGTACTGTTTGACTGTGGCAGAGAGCCTACCACAGCACGCAAGGACACCTGCCCACTGGGGAAGGGAGAAGAAGGTACTAAATGAAGGACAAAGTAAATGAAGCAAGATATAGATATTTGTGGGAGGAAGTAGTGTTAACTGTGTAAGGACTCAAATCTGGAGGAAAAGCAGCTTCACAAAAATCTTTCCGTTGCTACCATTTCTTACTTTGTTCCTTCAGATACTGCTTCAGATCCTTGTTCCATCTTTGCTTTTCCATAATTTGCAGCCCATTTAGTAGATATGGTTCAATGTTCTTTACCATTATTGGCTATTCAGTCTTGTTGGCTTTGCTTCACTTTCATCAAGGGAAATTATTTGACTTATGACAGATACTCAGGCAGTTAACAGCGTTTTATTCGCTCTAAGTTTTTTTTGTTACTCTTCTTCTCTGTTTCCTGTTACGCAGTTCATTGAAGGTAAGTAAGGAGGATCACCACCAAATCCTTCAGTACAGTGTGTTTACATAGTTCTTGCAGGAGGTATTTCTAAGAGACCACTGAAGTAAATAGTACACTCTCTCAGCTTTGATTCTCAGGTAATGTTAAACAGCTTGTCTTCCAAGCCAGTATGGCTGACACTAACATTTCACCAGTTAAATAACTGGTGGGTTAGATTTTAAGACTTTTTATTCTTCAGTCTTAGTGTACGTGAGACCAAAATCAACCAGGTCTCCCAGAAAACAATCTGTTCTAGCCATCACCTGTTGCAAAGGGGGAACTGAGAGCTAGCCATTTCAGATGTCAATTACATTGATAATGGAAGTATTTGCCTTTGGAGATTATACTTGGCTTCTAAATCAGAAATGCTGCACAAGAGATTTATGTTAGTGTAGTCTTTCAAAGTCGTGTTTCTGCAAGCTTGCATTTTTCCAAAGCATAATCCCATTGGGGTTAAGAAATTGTGATGCATGCTTATCTGTTGAATGAAGGAAGATGATTTCCATTGACTTACAAGAAGTTCATTACTGTAAAACTTCACACAGCCCTTGATTTTGGTGAAAAACTACAATTAGGATGAATAATTGTAGTTTCACTTACACACAGAGATAAATTATAAGTTTAAAGAGCCAAGTATTGCAATTATTTACTGATTGATGTATGTGCTAATGTTCCAAGGATATCATCCCTACTTGTCATGTCCTAGATCTTCTAATTTAGATATTGTTTTATTCACCAATGTTTTACTAAACAGTTGAGCTTTTTTTCCATGTCATTTGAAGTACTTACAGGGAAAAAAGAAAAGAAGTATTTGGAGATCTTATTTTTTTATCTTCAGGAAAGTGTCTTGAATTAAACTTGGGTAAACAAGAGGTGTTAGGCTTTCTCTTCAACAAATAATAAAGCTTCGGGAACTGAGGGATCTAAATCTGCTTCTGAAGTGCAATCAAGAGGCTTGCAATTATGCCACTAATCTAAAACCTGGGGAATTCTAGCAAGAAAATCAGTTATTTCCCTCCCAAGTGGTTTTCTTCCTTTTTGTTTGCAAACTGAAAATTTTGAGAAAATTTGCTTTTAAGCTCTTTGGATCATATTTAGTAATAAGAAGCAAGTAGGCATTTGTAATTCATACTTCCTTCCAGTTGACACCCTCCTGTGATTGGAGGCCGGGGAGAATAGCATGCTTAAATCATTGGATTCACTCTCTGCTCTATTAGTGACAAAGCAGTGGCAAAATACTGCACAGAATTATAGCAGTTGGAAGTTATGGCTGGACTCAGTGATAGTAAAAGTCTTTTCCAAACCAAATGATTCTATAATAGTAGCTCAATGCCAGCTTGCTGCGGATGTGTAGTAAGTGGTAAGATGGTGTGTTGAAAACGAGCGCTCTGGCAAGAAATTTTGTTTGTGTTGTCATTTACTCTTAAGTCCTGGCACAAAGAAACTTACTCCCTCTTCTCTCAGTATTCAGTTAAATAATACATGCATGAGCAACTGAATCCCAACAATTTTCTGAGATGAAACAGTCTCTAAGAAGACAGATGATTTTGAGGAGAACTAACAGGAAATAAAAGAATGGAAACTTAACTTTGATGTACATTAATAGAAAGAAAAGGAGGGAAGAGACATGCAAGATGCATTTCCCTGATTAAAAGTCCCTACCATTCATTTCTTATTTTGGGCTCTTCCCTATTAGGAATTGATCAAACACAAAAATCAGCATTCTTTTTACTGTACCTAGCTCAAAGTGAAGTTCAGAATTGAGGAACAAAAGTGCTACTGAAATTCCATTGGATCTGTACTGCAAAATTATAAGTGCTTTTGAAGATTTTTTTTTTATTTACCATTTACTAGGTATATTGCTTATCTCGATGGCTGCAGATAATCATTTTTCAATCAATGACGATAAATTAACTAGACTTGAAAATAAATATATTCCTTCCTATTTTTTACGTCTGTTAAAGTCTGTTTACCTCTCTCTTTACATGCTTCTGCCTCTCTCTTGCTTATCTTACAATATTCAGGAATATTCCAATAAATTTAATGGAATCAGAAAGGAAATGGCAAGAAAAGAGGTAAGACTGCAGTCTAAGGGGTGTTTCTATTTGGATCCGTAAATCTCTGGAGCAAATTTAATATTTACCTTAGTGTATAAAGCTGCAAAAGTATTAATATTTACACTAGTCATTGAAGAAACTGACTTCCGTTTGAATTTCTAAACCTAGTAGATGCTTTCAGAGGGAATTTTGATAGGAAACAACTCTCTGCGACCTCTGATTATTCTAGTTGAGTATCTTGTTGCTTAATAGTATTGTTTGAATCACTTTCTGTTATTTTGTATATTGAACAGATGCTCAAGAAGGCGATTAACAATGTCAGAAGAATGGCTTCTCACCCAACATTACCATATTGTAAGTTCAGTTTTGTTTAAAAAGGTAGCTAAAGATTATGTATTTACTTACTGACCCTGTTTCTTAGTATGCTGCTATTTTGTACTAGTACAGCACTGTATTGTATGTTTTCAAAGTTGCTTGTAAGCCCTATTTTACTGAAACTATTTTTCATTTTAAAAAAATAAAATACTGGGGGATATAAAATAGCCTTTGAAAACAATGATACTTTTAATAGAAAAAAATGCCACGTTTCCATTTTATTTGTGACTTGGATGAAAGATAGTAGGGGGAAAAAAACTTTATTATTTCCAACTAAGTCGGTTCATATTTCAGTACCATCTAAATACAGTTCTTGCTTAAATAATGAGTAAGTACAGTCTCATACAGCAAGCATAGCATTTGAATAGCACGGGTTTAAGTTTCAGTGGTACTCACTACTCCTACCGTATGCCAGGTACTACGGCACTTACTGTGCTCTGCTTATTTTGAGGGGGTTGTGAGCTGGTGTAAGATTTCTTAAAATATTGGAAGCAACTTTCCTGCTACAAGATCTGTGAAAAGTCATGTAAAAATATTTTCTGTTGCAGACCTGACAGGTGCTCAAGACGGTAGTGTAAGAATGTTTGAATGGGGTCATGCTCAGCAGATCACATGTTTTCGGTCTGGTGGCAACTCAAGGGTAACTCGAATGAGATTCAATTACCAAGGAAATAAGGTAACCCACAGGATGCTTCTGTACTTACCCTCTTCTCTTCCCACCTGCCCTAATATAATTGTAAATTAGCAGAAATATTGCATCCTTCACATATAAAGTAGTTTCTCTGAATTATGAGTTATCTCTCTGTAATACATGCATATGTATTTACAATTAATATATCATTTTTTTTCCAGTTTGGAATTGTTGATGCTGATGGATATATAAGTTTATATCAGACAAATTGGAAATGTTGCCCACTGACTGGAACTTCACCTAAACCATACTTGGTGAGCTAAAAAGTACATTTGCTTCCCCAGACTTGCATTGTGCTCTTCTATTTTGTTCCCTCTTTAGAACAGTTATGACAGGTCAGGGATTGTGCTGATAGCCAGTAATAATCACGATGAAAAATATATCATTGCCATCCAGTGACCTGTATAACAGCCAGGTTCGTAAATCAGAATCATACTTACTAAGTTGGAGAGTAGAAAATGCAGTTTTAGATCTGAAATACCTTTAGTGTTCTTTAAGTCTTGTCAGTAATTGTCGTTTATTAATTAATTGTCAATAATGTAGAACTGGAAAGCATAATTTCATGAAAAATTAAGAGAATCAGAAGGTAAGCTGCTTAAAGGAATTTAAAGAACACAGGGTATAAAACGTATGTGGATGCCTTCTGGATGCTTACACAAAATCCATTTCTTTTCTAATTAATAATTTCTAAACTGCAATTTTTCAGACATGGCAGTGTCATAACAAAACAGCCAATGACTTTGTTTTCATCAGTTCGTCATCTTTGATAGCCACAGCAGGATTGTCTTCTGACAACAGGTAAGAACTTCTGTGATACTGCATATAAATGAAGAGATGCCTTCTTTTCTCTCCTTCCTTTCCTACCCCAAGTTTTTTTTTTTGATGATTCTCTGCAAGCAATTTAAAAGCAACATCCGTACTTCTGCTGTTGGTCTTTTATTGTGGAAGTGAGAGAGAAGCAATCTGTACAGCTAAATACCATGTGCCTTTTAAGGGAGGTTCCATAGGGAAGAACAAAGCATCTGTTCACATTCCATAAGAGGAGGGGAAGTGGAGAGGGAGGCACTGATCTCTTCTCCCTGGGATCCACTGACAGGACAAGTGAGAAGGGTGCAGAGCTGTGTCAGGGGAGGTTCGCACTTGACATTAGGAAATGTTTCTTTACCAAGAGGGTAGTCAAACACTGGAACAGGCTTTTTAGCGGTGATAAATGCCTGCTGGTATTTAAAAGGCGCTTGGACGATGCCCTTAATAATGTACTTTAATTTTTGGTCATTCCTGAATTGATCAGGCAGTTGGACTAGATCATCATTATAGATCCCTTCCAACTGAACTACTCTGTTCTATTTTATACTATTCATATAAGCCTGTCTTAAATTATTTTTGTAGATATAGGTACTTGTGAATAGTTCTTCATTTCACGCTTCCTTAAGTTCTGATCAAGAAATAGCAAAACTTGCTAACATTCAGGTGAATTCAGCTTCTAAAGATTGTAATCTCAATAGGAATCCCTTATGAGAATAATGAGTTGTAAAATGATTGTATAGAGGGCATTTCCTTGCATTATATCAAAGTTATTTTGGGTCTGCTGAAAAATATTCACTGAAAGTCTCTTCACAGTGCTTTTTCGCATGAAGCAATGTTTTTAAGGTTCAGATGACTTTGCAAGTCCTAAAAATACTGAAGAACATTTCTCATAGAATTAAAACTTTTTTCCTACAGAAATATTTGTCTTTGGGATACTTTGGTTTCACCTACAAATAGCTTGGTGCATGGTAAGTGAAATACAGCTGGCGAAATATTTGATCACAGTAAAATGTGTATGTATTTTTGTGCCTATCCATATGGAAAAGTTATTGTCGGACGTAATTTTAGTACTAGCAGGAAAATATCTTTCACTGTCCTGTGTGAGTGCACCAGCAGGAATATAAAAACAGGTTCTCGAGAAGTTTATTGCTATGTGTACATGATTACTTTCATGGACATGAGCAACTTCCTTTACAAACTTGTACTTTTGCACCACAAGTGCAACAGCTGAGAGCCAGACATCTGTGATTTCTGTTCTTTTTTCAAAGATTCTGAGCAGCTTCTGTTTGTAGTGACTACCACATTGAGAAGACAGTAGCTGTAACACTGTCAGTAATACAGCTTTTGGCGCAGTTATGTGATACGTATTAGCAGGATATGCAAACCTTTAATTCAAGGTTCCTGTGACTGTTCCTGTACTCATAAATCAGAGAGGCCCCACTAAAGATATACCAGTTAAGCCTGAGACAAAATAATGGTACAGTAGCATTTGGCACTTGCAGTTACCTTATCTGTTTGGAGAATGAGAGGACGTGCTTTTTGCAAACTGTTATGTATTTAATGGCCCCTGTGAAAATCCTGTCCTCGGAGAAGCTGTGATTACAAAACAGTTCTCTGAAAGTTATGTGAATGAATAAACATTCTGAATTTTCTAGAAAATAGTCATTGCTTTTTTATTACTGTATTGAACGCAGATGTGCAAGTAAGATCGCATAATTACATAGTAATTTTTAGAGTTGAACTAAAAATTAACTTACCGCTTTATTTGTAAAGCAGTGCATTTTTGCTTTCAAATACTGTCCAATTCTGTGACACTTTCGTTCTATGTATTATGCCAAATAATGTGGAATGCTTTCTCTGTGTGTGCATGTATGGATGTCTGCATACATTGGTACCAAAATGCTTTAGAAGAATTATTCCTATAAGTTAACTTTTTGAGATGTAGTAAACATTTAGTGGGGTTTCATTAACTTTATTACTGATATTTTGTTGCAGTGGAAAGTAAATGAATTTCAGGGTCTGAAATACAATATTAGGCTCCAGAGGGAAGTTGTAAACTTGTAATTGCAGTATGGTGAATACTTAAGTGTATATATGAAACGCATCGAATTTCTTCATTTACTTCCTCCACTCATTCAAGGGAACAGACATAGCGAAACAAATGTGAAAAGTGGCAAATTTAAAGTAAAGTAACTAGTGGAAACTTAGAAGATATTTGGGTGAGTAATTTAGGAGGAAACTTCCTATGTGAAACATACGTCTTAAAATAAGCATTAGACACTTTGAAAATAATCTGTTTCTGTTCAAGTTATGACTACACAGGGATAGAAGAAAGAAGTACATGCAGTTTTTTCTTACAGAGTGTAGCTGCTTAATTTGAGAATGCTGCAAGTGCAGGATGCCTGATGTGAACCTGGGCTTAGATATAGATGGTACTGCAACAAATGGACTAGTTGTGGTCAATTGGGTTACAACTTCAAAGTCACTGTTGCTACTGTCTTGAGCTATAGAGGTGGGTGGGAAATTAAAGCTAGTACTGTGAAATTGAAGTTAATTCTGTGTGTTTATTTGAATTACTTTGCTTTGGCTTACAGCTTTTATCTGTCATGATAGTGGAGCAACTGTGCTAGCATATGCTCCAAAGCATCAGCTGTTAATATCTGGAGGCAGAAAAGGCTTTACATGCATAATTGATCTTCGTCAAAAACAACAACAACAGTTACTTCAGAGTCATGATTCTCCAGTCAAAGCAATTGCTGTTGATCCTACGGAAGAGTATTTTGTCACGGGATCTGCTGAAGGCAACATAAAGGTATTAAGGAGGGAGAGGGAGCAGAGGGATGACAATGGTGAAGATATGTAAATTAAAAGAATCTTGCAGAGGTGTGGAATAATTGGATATGTCACACTTTCTACACTTGTTCTCAACCCTGATTTTCACATTTACTAATTAAATTATGAAATGTTAGTCTTGCCTTGCAGTCCTTCTTTTTGTTAGTCTTACCTTAGTCCTTATATATATTCCTTAGTATAAAAGATTGGTATTAACATTCTATAACTGTCATTGCAAATTGCTACATATCTCTTCTTTTACAGTTAGTGACAGAAAGATGAATGCAAAATGTAGTCCCAGTTTCTTCACATCTCATTAGTGGTGAATTTTATGGTCATGGTAATTATACTTTTAAGAGATTGATATTCTGATGCTTTTTCAGGTATGGAATCTGTCTACATTCAATCTTCTTCACACTTTCATCAATGAGCATGCTCGACAGTCTCTCTTCAGAAACATCGGCACAGGAGTCATGCAAATTGAGACAGGACCAGCAAATCACATATTCTCCTGTGGTGCTGATGGAACAGTAAAGATGAGAATCTTGCCTGACAGATTCAGCCCTTTAAATGATGTGTTAAAAAATGATGTGAAATTTATGATCTAGTATATTTCTCAGAACAGTGTATAACATTCCCCTTCTGCCAACCCTGAAGATATTTTTCTTGGAACTAGCCAACAAAGCAAATAGATAATGATAGCTTGTGCCACAAAGATGCCTTTTTTTTTTTTTTTCTTTGCCCTCATATTTATTACCTGGAGCTTTTAGTTGCACTGATGCCTTAAAGATTAACAAGGTCCTTCAGATTTTGATCATTACTTAAAATAAAAGCTATACATGAATCTGAATTATATACACTTAAAAATATTAATAAGATGTTGCTGAAGTGGTTTACTCTTCCTTTTGAGGTATTTACACTCCCACCTGGAGTCTGCCATCTGGGTGTATGGCCTCTGCTTATATTCAACACCTGGCCGCCTTCTAAAAGCAGGTCTGTCCAGATGGAAATGTTAGATAATGTTACTCTTTCACTGTGGCAACCATAACTGTCTTTGTTCTCAACTTGTTTAGTTAGTTGACAATAAAAAAAAATATTCCTATATGTAGAAGAGAAACAAAACGTGTCTGAATAGATACTCCTGGCCATGCAACCATTCATATAATGAGCCACTGTCTTGTCTCCATTCCTGGAATCCAGGCTGTTTACCTCTCTAACTCGCCTGATCTCCTTCCTCTGACCTAGGGTATAAGAAACTGAAGGATGGTCTGTAACTTGTCTTCTGTTCTATAGCTTGAATCACTGCCATCAGGATGGCAGGCTTACCTTTTAAAAAGAAATATATTTTTAACCCTGAACACTCCCTTTACAAAAATATGTAAATATTAATGGATATCTTCCTAATAAAATAGTTAAGATTGTGTGAAGCTTTAGTCTTGATCAAAAAGATACAGGAAGATACTGCTTTAGGATATGGCACTAGAATTTCTTCAAAGACTATTTATTTACATGTCTGTAGAGGGGAAAAAAAACTAATTTATTTTTACATTTTTTCCTGTAAGAGTTTTATTTAGCCCAAAGATACTCAGTTCATTCATAGCACTTACATTCTTGTTTGTCAGCTTTTTAAAGTACGTTAAAAAAAGGAATAAGTTCAACAGCACAGTACTCCAATACTGTCAGTCTTTGTAGTGTATGTTTACATCTGGTGTAAAATGAAAGAGAAGAATTTTGAGAAGGAAAGATGGATTTTCTTTTTGCCAAACTATTAAACTGCATAACTTACATGTTTGACCAAATTATTAATGCACAAAGCCTTTACATTTTTTTTAGTCAGCTAAAAACTGTTTATGTAAGTATTTTGGTTTACTTTTCCTGACTTGAGAGCTTGACAAAGGTTTAATTTGTAAATTAGGTGTGAGGCTGGATTACTTGAATGCCGGTGATGTACTTTTTGCTAAAAGATATTTTGTGAAATATAGCACCAAGATATTAACTGTAAAATAAACTTGTCAAATTAGGAATTATGGGGATAAATAAAGCATAGCAGAAATGAAGGGCTTGTAAAATGAACTTTGTAACATTCTCAGGATGCTTTTATCTTAAGACTATAAAATTGTTTAAAAAGATTTTGTAAAATATATTAAGGTCATTTTAAATGTATGTTTCGCAAGTTGCAGTGCAAACACTATGAAGGTTTTAATGCACAAAACCTGAATTTTCAAATTGTGCAATAAAAAGAATGTGAATATTTTGCCATGAAGAGACATGTGACAGCACTTCAAACTGGTACAGCTGTTCAGTGATTCAATTATAATTGTTCTTCCACAACACCTATAGATTGAAATCAAAATCGATATCAAAACAGTTTAAGTACAGTGATGGCCCAGAAAAGTGACTGACTAAAAGTGACACCACCTTACAAAACAGACTTGCCCTATGCATATGTCATATCTGCTCAGTGGCTGAGTTTCTAATATTCCTTATTCTTAAGAAAGAAGGAAAACAATGGAGTTAATGGGAGCACACTCATTAAGAATCAGCTGAAACCCTGACTTTGTATATACATGCATTAGTTTCATGCGCCCACTGAACTAACAAAGTTACATTTAGAAAAGGAGAATGTGCAAAATTCATGGCAACATTATATAATGATGTTGTTTTGTCCTTAAATATTTGTATCTGATAAGCTTTAATATTTCAAGCTCAGTTTCTTGTACTGGCAATCACGAAAAGGCTGTCTTACCATCTGCAAACTGAGCAGATTTTAAATGTAATTTGCCAAGATATACGATGTTGTCATTTTTCTGAGTAGAGCTGCACAATGAATAATCCTGGCAAATTTATGCTTATACCAGAGAAGTACTGACTGTGAGCAGGCATTTTCAATAATGTTTAGTTACCATAAGCTACTTGCAAAACTAAATTGTGTGAAATCACAATGTATTTGCCACAGCTTCATAATCTTCCCAATAAATCCTGCAGAAAGTCAACCTTCTAGAATTCCATGTTGCTGCTACTTCATTTACAAGTCAGTTCTTTGCTTGTATAATGTTTATTGATGTTTAATAATTATTGTAAATCAAATTATCAGGAGCTTTTTCGTAGTGATGGAATCAAAATGAGTTAACTTCTGTTGTATCTGAAACTTTTCAAGGGACACTCTCAACTTCAACTCTAGTCTTTGGGGAAGAACTGAACTCAACTCGTGCAGCTGTTGCTCTTTACAGCCTCCACTGACTTTTGTTCTCCAGAAAATTAAGACTTTCTCCCTTTTGCTATGCAAGTTACTCAAACAGAAGGGTGACGGTGGCTACTCAGGTTTCTGTGCTTGAAGTAGCCATGTGCACAAACTGAACTTAAAATTTGCACTTACCAGTGCTTAATCTACAATAATTTTCTATCCAAACTAAATAATTTAGCTTGTAGTTGATAATGTCCCTTTTAAATATCATAGACTAGCAGTTGTGACTTGTGTTTGTCTACGTAGCAATACCTAATGCAATCAGAGTGTGTCATTCTTGTGTTGCTAATTGATTCAGTTACCTCAAATGGATGTATGATCCAATTTCTTTACTATTTAGTAACTTGTGAGAGTTAAAACTCTGGCCATCTGAGTACTTAAACTGGCTTGCTGTGTGACTTTAAACCAGAAAATTCTCAGCTGACAGCTGATGATGGAGGATCTTTGTGGAGAAAGATGGAGAGTGAAACAGATACAGATTTTGTACCACGCTGCTGTGGCACAAGGTGAGCTTACACATGTTCTGCTGCATTTGAGGAACCTCTCTACGAGTGACAAGGGAAATAAACTGTTGAGATATCCTACATTAGGTACCACTCCCTTCCTCTTAAGAGCACCCAGTGTTAGTTTAGTTGCAATAGGTATGAAAAATAATGAAACAGTGAGTGAAAGGAGATAAGCTTGGAGACAGTATGTTCTCCAAGGTAATTTTTTCAAATGTTTATTTTTACTAAAAATAGCAAAACCACCTCTAATGGCAGGTTCAGCACACTGATCAAACTACTTTCTATAAAATAAAGATACTGATTTACCAAGTTTCTTGGTGTTTCTTATTCTTCCCCGTTTCCAGCTCTAAGATCTGCACTGTTTCTCCTTTCTTGTCTTTTATTATGTGTCGGGTTTTTTTAACACTTTAACTTCTCATACCTTAGCTTTCCTTATTTTGGCCTTCTGTGTTTTGTGGGGCGTCCTGTGGGTATTTTTTTAAAAAATTTAAAGGGTAAGTACCAGTTGTA
Source organism: Cuculus canorus (assembly GCF_017976375.1). NCBI lineage: Eukaryota > Metazoa > Chordata > Aves > Cuculiformes > Cuculidae > Cuculus > Cuculus canorus. The sequence continues at coordinate 62,345,775 of NC_071441.1, forward strand.
CTCCGTTTCAAGTCATTTCTCAGTGGAAGGAGGCTGGTGGGATGGTACTTTCTGTCGCTTTCTGACACAACTAACTTTTTCAAGTCTTGTCTTCTTTTTAACTCCTTTTCTGTTTCATTTAAGCTTGTGAAGTTCTCAGGGAACTCCCCCTCTCTCTCTCACTCATCTCTAGAGGAGATGGGTGACTGCCACACTCCAGGCAGCAAGTTGATGCCTAGATTTTCTTTGCCAATATGATTTCTTTACGAAAAGAGCGGCGGAGGCTGCCCGGGGAGGTGACGGAGTCCCCATCCCCGGAGGGGTTCGAAAGCCCATGGCAGGGGGCGTGGAAATAGATGATCTGTAAGGTCCCTTCCAACCGTAACTATTGTATATGATTCTAAAAAGCCTGTAGACGTGGCGCTTTGTGACACGGTTCAGCGGGGGGGCGGTGTTGGGCTGAGGGTTGGACTGGATGATCTTAGAGGCGTTTTGCAGGCTTAGCGATTCTGTGCAGCTCGGTGGAGCACAACACCGCAGCCGCCCCGGCCCCGCCGCCGGCTCTCGGGCCCCGGCAGGCGGCGGGGCCGAAGGACGAGCCGCCCTCCCTCCCCGGGCCGGGAGAGCCGCCCCCGCCCCGCCCCGCCCCGTCCCGCGGGGGCCGCGCTGCAAATAGCGCCTCCGCCGAGCGGGCGCGGGTCGTGCTGCTGCTCCGGGCTCTGCCTCCGCCTCTGCCGGCCGCCAGCCCCGGCCCGGACCGCGCGCGGAGTGCTGCCCCTCCCGGGGGTGGGATCCCGCTCCTGGCTCCAGCCGCTGCCCCGAGTAACAGCGCTACTTGCTGTGGGATCCCGCTCCAGCCTCCTCTCCTGGGTGTGGGGTCCTCCTCCATCCTCTCCTGCTGCTCCAACCTCCAGCCTTCGTCCCGAGCCCGCACAGTAAGTGCTGCCTCTCCTGGGTGTGGGATCCCACTCCTGCCTCCATCCTCCACCCCTAGTGCCAGCACTCCTAGGGTGTGGGATCCCATTCCTGCCTCCATCTTCCACGCTGAGCCCTGCTTCTCCTGGGTGTGGGGTCCTACTCGATCCTCTCCTGCTGCTCCTGCTTCCAGCCTTCGTCCCGAGACCACACAGTAAGTGTTGCCACTCGAGGGATGTAGGATCCCATTTCTGCCTCCATCCTCTACCGCGAATGCTAGTGTTCCTGAGCGTGCGATCCTGCTCCTTCCTCCATCCTTTACCCCAAGCACCTCCTCTCCTGGGTGTGGGGTCTTACTCATACTGCTCCTGCTTCCAGCCTTCATCCCGAGCCCACACAGTAAGTGCCAGCACTCCTGGGTGTGGGATCCCGTTCTTGTCTCCATGCTCTACCCCAAGTTCCGGAACTTTAAATTTAGTGTGTGGGATTCCACTCCTGCCTCCATCCTGCACCCCGAGCGCTGCCTCTCCTGGGTGTGGAGTCCTCTCCTGTTGCTCCAACCTCCAGCCTTCGTCCCCAGCCTGCACAGTAGGTGTTGCCACTCCCGGAACGTGGGATCCCATTTCTGCCTCCATCCTCCACCCCTAGTGCCAGTGCTCCTGGGTGTGAGGTCGCATTTCTGCCTCCATCCTTTACCTGGAGTGCCAGCGCTCCCCGGGTGTGGGGTCCCGTTCCCGCCTCCATCCTCCATCCCAAGTGCCAGTGCTTCTAGGATGTGGGATCCCACTCCTGCCTCCATTCTGTATCCTGAGTGCCAGCACTTCTTGGTTTGGGATCCCATTCCTGCCTCCATCCTTTACCTCGAGCACCTCCTCTCCTGGGAATGGGGTCTTGCTCCATCCCCTCCCACTTCTCCTACTCCTAGACTTTGTCTCGAGCCCACACAGTAAGTGCCAGCACTCCTAGGGTGTGGGATCCCATTCCCATCTCCTGTCTCCATTCTCCATCCCGAGTGCCAGTGCTTATGGGTATGGGGTCCTACTGCATCCTTTCCTGCTGCTCCTACTTCCAGCCTTTGTCCTGAGCCTGCACAGTAAGTGCCAGCGCTCCTGGGTGTGGGATCCCACTCCTGCCTCCATCCTCCATCCTGAGTGACAGCTCTTCTGCGTCCTTCTTCTGCCTCTGCCCCGCGCCCACACAAGTGCTGCTCCCCACCACACTGGGCAACCCTTTCCCCTGTGCACAAGCTGAAGAAGTGTTCCGGGGTAGCATCCCTGCTGCTGCCCTAACAGCGTCTCTACTGTGGGGACCGAGGTACAAGTGACAGACACCCATTCAGCACTGGGAAGTCGTGCTGGGCTCCCAGAGCCATCCTGGAGTTACTCAGGTTTTAGGGAGCTTGGGGCCACGGTGTGGTGGTGTTGCTTTTGACCCTTCAGCTTTCCAGATCAGAGTAGCTTTCCAGGTGGGAGCGTCCGAAAAACTGCTCACTTGAAGAGTTTGTTCGTGCAAAATTGTACAGAGGTAGAAGCTGTGTGGGGGTTTCTGTGAGGGGAGCCCTAATTGCTTGTCTTCTCTCTGCTGCACTGTTGGGACAGTTTTCTGCCTCTTTTCTGCCCAGAGTGATCTGGCATCCTCATCGGGGTGGGCTGCAGCATGCACAAAACACATCTGTTGCTGCTGGGGCAGAGGCGGCGAGTGTGGAAACGCAGCTGAGTTCTGCACGGGTGGTAAAAGACAAACTTTACTGAGATAACGTGACTTTAGTTTTGAAATACCACTAGCGATGCTGCCAGTAAAATGAACTTGTGTCTTACTTTGAGAGATCACAGTTCATTGTGGGCTTTAGCTTTTTAGAAACCTGGATGGTCAGGACTTTCTGTGCTGGAGATCTGCATGTCTCGAGAGATGTCTGTTTGCAGTCTTGCTTGACCACACATTTGCACTGGTAGAGCGAAATGCAGTCCAAGTGATGCTGTGCTTTGCTCGTGCCTTGTTTCGGCTGTGCTCCTCTGCGAATTATTTCACGTGAGTGACGAGTGAAACTACTCATTGTACAAACTGCCCGCTCAGAACTTCTCCAAGCAGTCGGATAGGCCAGATGAGGAGCTGTGGGTTGCAGTCCCTGGCTGGGCTGACTGCTGCCAGCTCTGCCCATCTCTCGTCAGCTCTGAATAGGAAACTTGCTTTGAAAGATGGCTGATAGGCGGAATCAAGCACTTGCAGCCCTTGCGACAGCAGACTGGCTTTTTGGTTGCCACAGACCACAAGTCTGGTCAGAAAAGCATTGCTGGTCTGAGCCGAATTGCTTATGGGCATTGCTGTGAGATCCAGAGCTGGTTTTTTTCACTGGCAGACCCAAGGCAGGTATTGCATGGGCAGCACAGGATGGGCTGTACCCTGTCTGGAAAGGGACCATGCCTAAAGCAAAGTCACAATCCTGTACACTCTTCCTGTTCACTCTTCCTGTTAATGGTGGGAAACACATTAGATTGATGGATGTTGTTTAAAAACACAGAGAAGCTGCTGACAGCTGTGTATTGCTTATAACTCTTACATTCAATGGCTTTAGGTGGGAATCTCAATTTCTTTGTTGTGGAAGTTTCTGATTATAGTTTTTTCTTGCAGGGATTAATGAACATTTCAGTCAACTTTGCAGGCAGTGCAAGTCTGAGGTTTTATAACTTGAAATTAGGCTGAATGTTTTCCCTTCCTGATCATGCTGCTTACGTTGTCATGTATTAATAGTATAAAAAAATGTAACATCATCTGTTTGCAGACTTCAGAGTTTTAACTTAAATAAACAAGTGCATGATCCATGCATGTACTGCATGGATACGTTTTTACCTTTTCCTTGTTTAAAAAATGATTATGAAGAGGGGAGAGAATAACATCCTCAAGGGAACAAGCTACTAAAGTATTAAGAGAAGGTGTTTGGATGTTCTTCATGACTTCATCCCAGAAGTCTATGTTCTAAGAGGTAGGAATCGTCTCCTTTCTCTCAAGTAAACCACTTAGAAGTTTCCTAAGGCTCTAAGCAGGAATTACTAGGGAGAAAAAAAATCCAGAGAGAAAGAGTTTTGCAGTGGTAGGAGGTCCAAGGGCTTTATTTGGAAGACAAATTTGGTGAACTTGGGGCATGCTTAGAAGCAGGAAGAAGGAACTAAAGTGTTCTAGTACATTTACATACTTTTATTTAATCTGGAAGCAAATTTCACGTGGAATATTATAAAAGTTGTGGCACAAACATTTACAAGAGCACAAAACACTTTCAAAGGGAAGTTGCTTGCTGTTTGCCCTGACAGCAGGAAGCTGCTCATTTCCTTATAGTAACCTGCCTGATCTGACCAAACCTCGATTTCAGTGTACTTGGTGGCTTAGTTTGCCTGTTCTGAGGGGTTTTTTTAGATACCTGCTGACAGGAAAATAATAGCAATTGCTGCTTCAAACGGCTGAGGAAATAGTCAAATGGCTGAGAAATTTTAACCTTGGACAAGTTCTTGTTTCAGCACATTGAGACATGACCTTCAAGCGATGGACAGTAAAATGCCTAATAATCTTTAAAGCAGATAAATCCTTAGAGATTATTTTTATACAAATAACAAAAGTACTTAATAACAAAGTATGGTATGTAACCAGTTGCTGGTTTGAGATGAATTACATCTTTGTGATGAATTTTCTTCCAGATTGCAAATGTTCCCCCTTGAGTTTACCTCTTAATAGAGGTTCATGGTCTAGAATTTCCCTTTAATTTTTGTATTAGTTCTTATACACAAACAGTAGAAAGACAGAAGGGGAGGGGTGGGGAATGTTACCAGGTGATATTGGTCATGATCTTAACATTAGATATATCCACTTAAATTACTTGTCTGATCTAAATGGTTGGCAGTATGTTTTGCACAGTTTTTACTGTATAGATTATGTCCTATCAGCTTTGACTACTGTCTGGGTAAATTTGATTTATAGCATTTGGACTGTACTTTGCTTCTTTTATTTTTTTATTAATATTTTTTTTCCTCCATCCTTTCTAGATACATTTCTTGCCTTTCCTTGTATTTTCCCACCCTTAGGTAGATTATTCAAACTGCTTTCATTTCCCTGTACAGACAGATTTCTTATGCTTTGTTTAAGTTAGGTTTTGTGCATCTGATTGATCTGATGAACAAATCAAAGTGTAACTGAAAAGTAATTACACAGGAAGGATTTTCTCACAGGGAAAATACAGCTTGCATACAATATAGCTTGAACAAGTATCAATTCATATTCCAGTGATATGTATCACAATTTAGCAAATTCTAGTACTCTTGTTTGTTGTTTGGAGTACCGATACACAGAATGTGGTGCTCTGGTAACTGACGATTTAATGGCAAAGTAACTTAGGGACTTTTTAGGGTTAGTTTGGGCTTTTTTTTTGTGTCTTTATGCTCACAGCCATGAGCAGCTATGTTGTCTGTAATATGTTTGCAACATTTTTCAGCTGTGAGGTGGTAGAAAATCTAGTCCTCTTTATTTGTGACTGGTTTCATAATCAAAGAAAATAAGTATGGCTTGAAATTAGTTACGGAGTCTTTTTTCCCTTACGCCTCCAGCATCTTCAGATCATAAGATCCAGAGCAAATGTTTTGTGTGGTCAAGTAGAAGTTAAGATGTCATTTTGTCAGTGAAGCGAGTGAGCAAGAAGTTTCACTTGGCATTTTTACACTCACTCTCTCAAGTAATGCTTTGCTCAAAGCAGAATTTCCTTTCTAACTTGAAGAGACTGACCTCACCCCCTCTGAGAAGTGTATGCTCCATGGCATGAGGCTGAGGGTGTTAATTTGCAGAGCAGTAGCACATGCCCGTTTCATTAGCTTCTTTAACAAGTCTCAGAGAAGGGGGAGAGTGCTGAATTAGAAGCTGATAATCAGGTGCTGTTTTCTGAACTGACCATTGACATCGTCACTTGAAGCCAAAACATAATTTATTTCTTTTTCTTTGTTTTCCTGTGGTGGTTCCTGGAATCTGCAGCAGCCTTGAAGTTAGTAAGGCAGGTGTGTGAGACGTAGTAGCAAACAAAATATATAGCCTTTAAATTATGCAAGTAAAAACTATCCCTTAATTTCAGTCTGTCTTTGTTTAGAAACCTGAATGGTGAAAAGTGTCTCGGGTCTTGAGCAAACCTTACAGGGACTTCAGAGGTGTTACCTGCCTTTTAGATGATACAATCATTAGTTGGCATTGGTAAGTTAGTAAGATGTTGAAGATTAAGTGCAGAAGGTATCAGTACCAAAATCTGCATTTCTTTCAGTGCTTTCTCATTAACTAAAAGCTTATCTCCTAGGAGGTGAATTTTAGTATTAAACATGCCTGGCTTAATGCAAGATCTCATTTTTTCTTAGAGAAATAGGGTTGGGTATTTTTACATATCCAGTTTTCAAGCTCAATTTATATTCCAGAATCAACAAAATTAGACACGTTAGCACCCAGCATTTACTTCAGTTTATGGAAATGTGCAGTGAAAGAATACAGTAATATTCTCCTCTGGAAAGCAGGCTGCGTGCAGTCGTTGCTAATGGTAGTTATTTGAATACATGTCTGACTGTGAGTGATAGTGGTTAAATTGTCTGGAGGAGGTATGTGTGAGCAATGGGCTGGGCTCTCAACATCTGCAGCAGACTATTTGGCCTTTTCCTGTTCCTGTCTGGGGAGCCCCAGAATTCAGAATGAACTGGTGGGAATGATGTTTGACATATGAATTTGGTATTTATCACCTGGATCAATAGGAAAATTTTATTGTGTAGTGTGCTTAAACGCTCGTTCCTGGATGAACAGCTCGGTTTTTGCTTCAGTGTTACAGCTGTATGGGAGCATGTGTGCATGCTGTGCCATTGTAAAAGAGCTTGTATGGAGAGCATTTCAGGAAATGGGAGAGCAAAATAAACTGTTCTAAACGAAACTGGCTGGTGTTCGATAGTTGAAGATTTTACGTGCTTACTTTCTCCTGGTGTCTTCACCAGATATCTGTAGTATAACTTTTTGCTAATCAAATATTATTATAGAGATAATACTTTTCTTTTCTTGTTTCGTGCTTTGTCTGCAAAGGTTACTGAGGCTCACATGTGTTCAGGATTGGCTGTCCTAAATAGCTGAGGTGAAGAAACCCCCTTAACTGTAGTTCATGTTATTCCTTTATGTAGCAAATATGTATAAAATGATTGAATAGATTAAATCATAAGATATTGAGGAGTGAGAAAAGGAGCTCTAAACTGAGAAAGCATACCTGCATGTGCTTATCTTCAGATATGTTTTCTCTTGAGCTTTGAAGTGGAATACTTAATTTGTGAAGGAAATAGAAAACCTCTTATTAATGGTTTCTGATTTATAAGCATGCCCTTTCCAGCATACCTATGACACAGGCAGTGTCATACAATTGGTTGTTTTGAAAGGCTTTTTAAGTAATAAAATAATAAGTGATCCACAAGAGCAAAGAAAATCTCTTATCTGTTAGGGAAAAAAATGTTCTTATAAGAAGGAGACAGTTTATTCAAAGACATGATGAAGTGGAGGTTGTGTAACAAAATGCTACCATGTTTCAGTGACTGATCCTGAAATACAATGTCTGTAAACACTCTGATTCTACACAAAGATGGATTTCCCTTTAGTTCCTAGCTGAAGTAAGGTGGTTTTTTGGACCCAAATTCCATGTAGCAGTGTCAAACACTTCCAGTTTGATGGGTAGTACTGAGCTATCAAAAGTATATTGACTTTACTCCAGAGTATTAAACTTGCCTGAAGAACTTATTTTACCTACAAGTACAGCTGGTGTTCTGGAAATTAATCTGGAAATCCTGAAAAAAAAGATATTAAAAGTAGGCGTCAGGTGGTGAGGAGCACTCTCTATCAGGTCTGTTGGGTAGGTGTTACAAGCAGTCCAGGCGTGAATATATCACTGGCGTCATTCAGTCCTAAAAGAAACAAAACCTTAACTTCCTGCTTTCACTGTTTCTGCACAAACTGAAGACATTTCCAAGCTATTGGTATCACTGGACATATAGAGTGAAATGGTCCTAAATATGATTCAACATTTTTGTTAGAGTATCTGAAGAAAATAACTGCTGCTTGACATCCTGAAAGCATTCTGGCGCTATTTTTATACAAATAGTTATGAAGGATTTTTTGGTGCTACTTTGCTTTGAGGCATAAAGAGAAAGTTGCTGCGGTCCTAATTACTATTAATAAAACATCACAGTTCTATATGAAGCACTCAGTTTTTAGATCTTTGTGGTATATTGTGGTTAACTAATATGAAATAGGTAGCTGAAAGGTACCTCCCTCTTTCCCAAAACATTTCATAGACTTTTGGATTATTTAGATAGTGTGTTTTCAGAATTTTATAGGGAAATACTAGTTGGTACTGGAAGCTACCTGTGGCTTTCTGACTCATGTGCTGCAGAAGGTACTCTCCAAGTGGTGTATATGCGCAGGCATAAAGAAATCTAGATGAATTAAGTCTAGTTAAATAGACTATAATTAAGCCCTGATTGATGAGCCAATTTAGAGTATTTATAATTAGATATGTGTTTATGATATCCTTCTACTTTTTGGTAGAAAAGTATTTTTAGTTTTTTTTATAGCGTATTTTCTTTAGTGTGTTAAAGTAGTTTTAAAGTCCTGTGGAAGACTCTTTGCCCACTTTCAGCTCATCCCATGTTCCTCCTCAGGGAACACAAACTCTGCATATTATGAGCTGCATTTCAGCTGAATTTTGTATTTTATGGTTCTTTGCAAGGTGAAACAAAAATCAACAACAATTGTTAAGCAGTTTTTTTTTTAAAAAAAAAAGCTCCAGCACATCTTCATATTTTATAGTCAATAAGTGTTGATCATAGAATCAGTAGGTTGGAAAGGACCCACTGGATCATCAAGTCCAACCATTCCTAACAATCCCTAAACCATGCCCCTCTATCCCTAAACTATACCCCTCAAATGTTCAGATTTTGTCTAATCCTGCTGTGTATAGTACTGTGTCTCTGTCTGATCACGGCAGAATTGTTTTATGTTTTTAAAACCATCCCCTTCTGAGGTTACCGTGGCAGTCTGCTTAGAGCTTTACGTTCTTGATAAATTTTAATTGTTGAGTTTACATTAAGGAAAATAACATGCTACTGTTTGGCCTTCAACTTGTAGTGTTTGGGATTCCAGACATAAAACCAGTCTCTCAAGTAGTCTAGACTTGGCCTTATTTATGGTATTGCTAACATTTTTAGCTGTGTTATCTTTTTGGCATGATTGGAATGATTTTGTAAACAGCTAGGGGAGGTTTAGTGGCATGTGAAACTTAATTATGCTTTTTATTGGATTATAAAGCAGAAGCCTTTTGCATAAGATACAGAGAAGAAAAGAATGTAAATAGAGGGTAGAGCAAGAGAGACAAAGCTGAGCTTATTTTAGGAGCCTTGAAGCTTGCTTAGCTGTCCAAAATCTTGCAAGTCAAGTTAGAAAGATCACCTTTGTCATTAGCTGTTTAGTTACGGCTGCTGTTACAGTGAAATATGGAATAATGCAGCTCAAAGTCTTTTTTTACCTATGCCGTTCTTGAAATTTTTGTTTAATAAAATTGTGGAGCTGTGTTGGTTAATATTAACCTTGTGATGCAAACTGACTCTGTTGCAGAGAGCTAAGGGGCAGACCTGCATCATGGGATAACAGGCCTAATATTTCATATTCCCCCTCCATGAATTTTTATACGTTAATAAAAGCTATTATATAAAACATATGAGGTTCATTTGTAGGGGCAGCTCCTGCTGAAGTCTCAAGTGGATTCAGGATGAAAGTAGAAATGAATGTTTGCTTCTGGTTTCCAGTAGTTTTAGAATAACTTCATCACACTGAAGGGAAGCTAATGATTTTTATCTGTTTGACTAGAGTTTTCTTTTCTTGTATCACTGAGTAGTATTTAATGTTAATAATAATGTGGATAAATGGCAGAATGCTTTAGCCTCCTGTCTGATGAAATCATGGAATAAGGTGATAACGACCTATTACTATAAAGTGTCATGGGAATTCTGATGCTTCTTTTTTTTTTAGCTGCCAGCCCTTTTTTCATTAGTAGCTGACAACATATTGATAGGTGGAATTGTTTCTCATTTGAAGATGTCATTCTAGAAGCAGTTTGTATGATCATTCTGCATTGCCATGAATTTCATATAAAGGTCTTATCTGCTACTTCATGTGAATTCAATTGGTTATTTCCAGGCACTTCCACTTAATTTATTCTCCATTAAAATGTTTGTTGTAATACTTCAGTGTATTAGGTTAACCTCATGTTAAAGAAAAACAAATCTGCAAAACTATTTTGTTTGAGGCTTTTAAAAACTTACGAAAAGTTACATGTAGCATTGAATTATAGTGGGAATGTGATTAACCATTGAATTGTAGAGAAATCTCTGTAATCCAAGCTATGAATTTGTGTTGTACTGATCTGCAAAACACCACACTGTTCAATGATGCAGAAAGTATGCTGATTGCGACCAAATGCGTTTGTGTGGATTTGCTAGTAGTAGTTGCTATTTGCTGTACAAGTGGATAGTTTAAAGTCACATGAAATGTGAACTTTGTTGTTAATACCAGGAGGATAACTGGGGAATAGCTGAGGAGGAGTACGAAATGTGAAGTTGGTGATAGGCAATAAAATACTGTGCAAATTTTTATGTATTTCTTCCTGTAAAAGGCATTCAAGTGTAATCTCAGATTGGCAGTTTATGCATTTCTTCCACTTAAGATATTAGGCTGGACAGGAGAGAGTACGGGAAGTCTGGTTTTGGATTATTACAAAAAAGATCTGTCTGTTAAAAGCGTGTTCTAGGTGACATCAGAACATGAAGAGCACAGGACATGGCCTTTACTGTTAAATGCAGTTTGTAGCATGCTGTCCATCTTGTCCAGCATCTCTAAACACCTTTTTTTGCCTGTGTTTTCCAATAAGCTTTTTGTAAATTGTTTTTTTGTTACCTGTAGTTTTTTAGAAGTTTCTCAGTATTTCAGTGTACTCGTTATTTTTTAATCACTTGCTTTAAAATTTAAGAATGTAAAAAAAAAAAAATAGTTGTGTAAAGATTCTGCTTGACCAGAAGTACCCAGTTCTGTGCATCAAGACAAGTATTTAGTTTCAGTGATCATAGGACATGGGGTATTGAAAACATTTTCAGAGTGTTTGGGTCCAGCTAATGGGGAGTCAGTGTTTGAGACCCATAAAACCTGCAATGACCTAAAACAGAAGTATGTGCTACTGCTATATACACAGGAAACCACATTACAAAACCAACCCTGTTTTCTGCTCAAGCACAGGAGTTTGTGTGTGGGTGACTGAATTTGGGCAACGAGAGTCTGTTGTTACAGTGTACTTTCAAATTTCATTTTAAAATGATAGGAAAGCAAACAGCGGTACAAGCCAAGCTTAAATGCAGCATGCACCATTTAACAATTTATTAGTTTTACAACTGTATGTGAGAAAAGTAACACAGGAGCCTAGAGTTAAAAATGAAGTTATGACCAATCTCGCCTTTTATTTGTCTTACAACCACATTATTTAAAAGGTGGATAGTTAATGATGCAAATCCGAAAGCTGGCGTTCTGTGTCATGATGGCAATAAGCATATTGATGAAGAAGAATGGCAATTAGCAGGCAAAGTGATAATTAAATAGCTAGGAGGACTGAATTCAGAACTTGATCAAATACTGAGATAGCAATTAGAATTCTCAAGAAGCTTAAATGAACTTCTTGAAACCAAAGCTGAAAGCATGAAAGTAAAAATTTCATGTATGGTTTTGTTTTCCTTAGTATGAAAAGCTGAATAACAGCATAATGAAGTTACCTAAAAACATATTTGACAACAGCACTAGGCAGGAGAGGAGTGTTTATCAAAGCCTCTTAATGCTACAGAAGAAGTGCCCCATTATAGACACTTAACGTGACTGTCTGAAACTGTCTGACAGTGCTGTTTTTTTGGTACTCAGTGAACTAAGTGCTTGCTATAAGAAAAGGAAGTAAAGCTTTCTTGGATACTATTTTGTTTTGGGTGTTATGAGCTGAAAAGACTTCAGAGAATTACATGGTGAAGAAAAGGTTTTGAAGGCTTGTTGGCTTTAAAGCACACACTTGCATCAAGAAAAACTGGCAGGCTGCATTAATTGAATTTCACAATTGAGGCCCAGCTCTTTGTGAGGTTCATAGCCAGCTTGGTGCCTTCGACCACAGGGATGCGTGGAGCAGAAGCATCTGATGTGCAGTAGTTATGGTGGGCAGCCCACGTCTTCTGGGGGTGGTCTGCAGGGCACCAGGTGCATCACATAAAGTGCCTTTCAAAGCCCTCACGTACGTCACAAGTTGTGGTTATCCACTTAGAGTAACCATCTGCTTTCAGTAGTGCTCTAGTGTCAGACAGGGGTATTTGTGTCTCTTGTGTTCAGGCAGGTGGCAAAGTACAGATCTTCTTAGGTTATGCTGCACAGTTGAGGGAAATAAACATTTTGTCAATTGATGCTACACAGACTATGTGAAGAACAGTGACCGTTGCTTGATTTCCTCTGCCCAGGTAAATTCAGCTGAAGTTTCCTCAAGGGCAGTGCTACTGTACCTGACTAATTTGGAGGCAGTCTGTTCAGGTGCTTGGTTTTCCTGCAAGGTAACCCTGAAAATAGCATGCCCTAAGCTTGTTTATAGCTTAAGCAAGACCATATTGTAATTACAATTTTCACACTATGGAGTGAGTGCTGCTTGCTGAAAGCTGCGAAGGACACACAGTCTGTTGTCTGGGGAGAAAATCCTGTACTCTGGACAACCCCCATCCCACTCTCAACACCACTTATTGAAAGAAAGTAGTGGAACAATAACTTTCTTCAATGTTAAATATACTAAGACTTGTTAGACCCTACTAGAATTTTCAGTTTAAAACCATCTTGTGAAATTATCTGCTCTGTTCTCCATGTGTGGCCACAGGATATCTTTGACCGTTTGTTAAAGTCACCAGTGCTAGTCACCTTAGTTTGGCATCACAGTCCTTTGCAAGCAACTGAAGACTGAATCATATTAGTGGCTCTGCTTGAGGAACAAAACTCTAAAACAACAATTTCATGGTATTTTCCTGGCTGGAACCTTTCTTGCTATGTCTGTCCAAATAGCATGGTGATAGTGTAAGTAGCTCTCAGAGTTTACGATGCAAAAGTTGTATCTACATGCAGTTGATTTGAGAGCTGGAGCATATGTTCTATCTGATGGCAATTTTAGGAGATGTGCTTTTGAACATACCTGTGAGGAAGGTGATAGGAACATATGCTCCCACAATTCCTGCTACTTATGACTTCTGGGACTCAGCATGTACTGAGACAGTTGCAAAGCACAGCACCTGGTGACTGTCCCCCTCTGGTATCTGAAAACTTTGGCTGCCTACAGTAGTGGTAGGAATAGGAAATAACTGCTTGTTTGAGCACGATTATTGTACAGCAGTTATTCTGTAATCTTTAATGTGTGGCAGCTTATAGCAAAATGAACTCCTGTTGTGGATCTGAATCTTGAAACTTTCAACACAAGATTGTTTTGAGGGAATAAAAGTCAGTGAAATTCTTCAAAAAATCAATTTTTCTTTAAAATTATTCCAAAGTATGATATTAATGCATAATTTCATTTTTACCTATGAACAGTCATTGACTGAGTAATTCTGATGCTTCACAGAATCACAGAATCACTAGGTTGGAAAAGACCTCCAGGATCATCGAGTCCAACCATTCCTATCAACCACAAAACCATACCCCTAAAATGGAAATTCTGAGGCTGTTCACATATCTGTAAATTTAGGAAAACATTTAGACTGATGGTATTTTAGCAGCCCATCTTAACAAATGAGAAAATAGGAGGATAAACTAAGGAAGTTATTCTAACATAAGCTAGTGAAATAAGAAGATAAAATTCAAAACCTGTGAAAGGACTTCAGGCATTAACTTGCCTGAGTACCCTCCTTTCTTCTTTCTGTGCTCTATAGGAAGTAAACTAATTAATGTTACACTGGTGTATTCTTGTAGTACCTCTGGCACTAACATGTACCTATGTACATGTAAATGTGTACTCTTATTAGCAAGTTTTGCATTTCCTTTTGGTTGTGTGATCCTCCCGTAGAGGACTCGTACTGAATTCTTCTTTCCAGTGCTGCTGTTCCCCAGAAAAACCCTTGAGATATTTGAATAGTGCAAGATGAAAGCAGCCTGAGGTGGCCCAATAAAAAATAGTCATCACAAAAGGAAAATGAGTTCTTTTTTGAGTACACAAGATGTTTCATTGACAGAAGAGGTTTGTAAGTGAATGCTTGTTACAGCTGGTTGCTATAGTTGCTATAGGATGGCTGTGTGATGTTTACAGATGTTGAAGTGTTGTCTGTTTTGAACAAATTTAAACCATACTGAGAAGAATCAGGTGGAGGAAAGCATTCTCTGTGGAATTTTAAGGTCTCTTTACTAAGCATAAGTGGAAGGGTTAAGACTTTTCTATTTGGATAAAACTTCCACATGGCCACATAAAAGTGCTTGATGGAAGTGTCTTGATTTCCTCATTTAGACGAGGAGTTTTCAGTAACTTGAGTATAATTTAAGGTATTTTTCTTATATAACACATCTATTTTTATGCACAGTTTAAAAGCTAATTCATACTAAGCTAAATATTATTTGAGACAGGAAGGTTTCTTGGACACCTGTTTTTAATATTTATTGAATTGATTCAGTAAATTCAAAATGCTTTAAAAATTATCTTTCTCCCTATGTTTCAGATCACTTGTCTTGATTTTTTTGCAGAGTGCCAAATCCAGACAGATTTCTCTAAGTTTCTCTGTAACAGCTGCATATAATTACATGTACATTGAGTAAGTGTAGTATGTCTGAACAGAGTTCTCTCCTGCATTAATAACATACAGAAACTAATGCGATTAAAGCTTTTCAGTGCTTGGGTCTACATGGTAAATTGCTTCTCAAAAACTATTTTTGTTTCCCAGTTCTCTATCTGTCAGTATAAAACTGAAGAAAGTTGCTCAAGACATTCTGACACTTCATTGTCATGCTTCACTGTTATTTTTTTAGCAAAACTTTAAATCTGAATTTTCTTGGGAAAATGTCTATTTATAGAGATAATTGCAGCATCCTATAATTTTCTTTTTTTTTTTTCTGGACTGTGTGCTCCCTCATTGTTACCTGAAACATAGAATGGTTAGGGTTGGAAGGCACCTTCAAATTTCTGTTAGGTCCAACCCACCCTGCAGTCAGCAGGGCCATCTTTCACTAGGTTGGGTTACTCTCAAAGTTTCATCCAACCTGACTTTGCACACTTTCAGGGATGGGGTGTTCACAGCTTCTCTGGGCGACCTGTTCCAGTGTCTCACCACCCTTGTTGTAAAAAATGTCTTCCTTGTATCTAATCTAAATCTACCCTCTTAGTTTAAAGCTATTACCCCTTATCCTGTCACTGGAGGCTCTGGTAAAAAATCTCTCTCTGTCTTTCTTCTAAGCCCTGTTTAAATATTGAAAGACTGCAAAAGTCTTCTCCAGGCTGAACAACTCCAACTTTGTCAGACTTTCCTCATAGATGTTCCATCCCCCTGATCATTTTCGTGGCCCTCCTGCGGGCTCACTCCAACAGGTCCTTTTTCTTTCCTGTGCTGAGGACTCCAGCACTGGATGTAAGGCTCCAAGCTGGATCTCACCAGAGTGGAGTAAAATCATAGACTCATGGAATGACTAGGTTGGAAGGGACGTCACACCGTTTCTGATACAAGCCAAGAGGCCATTGGCCTTTTTGGCCACCTGGGCACACTGCTGGCTCATGTTCAGTCGGCTATCAACCAACACCCCCAGGTCCTTCTCCTCCAGGCAGCTTTCTAGCCAGACTTCTAGTCTGTAGCACTGCATAGGGTTAATCATAGAGGGCAGAATCGCCTCCCTTGACCTGCTGGCCTCTCTGCTTTTGATGCAGCCCGGGATACGGTTGGTTTTCTGGACTGTGAATGCACATCACTGGCTCGTGTCCAGTTTTCCATATACCAGTACTCCCAATTCCTTCTCTTTTATCCCAGTGTAGTTTTGCTGGGAGTTCCCTTAACCTTGTTTTGTTCTTCTAGGTGTCCTTATTTAGTATTTAGAAATCCAAATACCACGTCTGCATATTTCTAATACTTGTAAGTACAGAATGTTAACTTTAAAGCCTTTATTTTCAGGAACAGTAAGTGATATGTTATAAATAGTTTATTTATTCTGGAGCTGAAAATACATAGGAGCTGTCTGGTTGGTCAAGCTGTTTTCATAGCTGCTCTATCATAACAAAGGAAGTGCAAAACAGCTTCAGTTTTCTAATTTTCCCGATTTTTCCCTTAGATTCCCTTGAATGTGTGTGAATATAATTACAGTTCCCACCTCAGTCCTTCACTTGTGCAGCTAAAATGTTGCAGGTGGGCAGTCGCTGGTTCCGAAAAGAAAGGCCCTATAATGAAAGTTGCTATCTATTTTGCCCTAAAACCTGCTAGTCTTATTTTCAGGGAAAATGCACTTAGTTTTATGAAGAGCAATGCATGGCCTTAATTCTCTAGGAAAGAAAAGTAAGAATCGTGGAAGTAGTCATTTAACTGTGTCAGCTGACAGCCTCAGTGGCTTTTATAGCACTGGGAAGTAGTCAGAATTTTCAACGAAGATTTTATTTTATTTGTGATTTTCCCCTTTCCTGCCTGTGGAATAGAGTCCTCTTTCCCAAAGGAGACATTCCTAGCTAATGCGTGTGGTATGAGGCTTAATTCGTTTAACTTCTAGTTATGAAGCTTCTAAATCCTGTTCTTACTATATAGGTTTTTACTTGTGGTAATGTACATGTTAAGCTTTTTGTGGGTTTTTTTTTGTGCAACATTTTTAGATCTATAACATGACTTCTAGAAGCTTTAAAATAGAAGTGTCATCTGCAGAGATAATTTAAAAGAAAGAAAAAGTTTAGTGTACAGTACTACACATTTTAGAATAACTTATTTAATTTACATTAAGAAAATGTTTTCTTTTATTGGTTCTGTGTATTTTTGTAAGTATTACTTTTTTTGATTTTTTTTTTTCCTACGATTGCTGTTTGTGTGTGAAGCAGAACTTGACTGCAGAAACTCAGACAGTGGTTCCTGGAGTATGACATGCAAAGGTACCACTTCATAGTCTTGATAGGAAGGTGTTGCTTCAGGGAATGCATCTCTCCTGTCTTGTGAGGATGCCTTTTGTGTTTGTCAGCCATGAGATGAGAGCACTTCCAGCCCTTTCACGCTTGCTTGGGTAGCGTATGTAGATTGGCAACCTGTTCTTCAGAGTTGGTTGCATAGCCTAGAATGAAATTTTAACAGTGACTCAGAATAGCACTTAAAGCACAACATCTGGCACAGGGTAGGTGTAAGGAAGCTTACTTTTGTCTATAGCCATGTAACAAGAAAAGAGTGTCCTTCGCAATATGCCAGTTTGGTTTTGAATGCATTGAGCTTTGCTAGCATTACCTGCCGGCAACAATGACTTGTTATAGCACACTCCAGGAAGTGCAGCTGTTTGCCCTCTTGCAAAATAATGAATTTTTGTAGAGACTATGCAAGGAGATGAATCTGCTGGTGACTGATACAACTTCCTTAGTGGAGAGCTTGAAGCCAGGAATCTGAACTATTAAGAAACGGCTTCAGTCAATGCATGTTAAAACCAGCACAAGCTTTTCCAGTCATAGGCTGAAACCACCTCTCATGCTGCAGTCATCTGACACATTGACTCAGATTCTTTTCTTCCATTGTTTTTCAAAGAGAAACTAAAAAAAAAATTCACTTCTCAAGCTTCTCCTGAAAGAAGAAATCAGATTTATAATATTTGTTACAGTAATTTTTGACATGACAGGATTAGAAAATTGTTTGAATTTTTAAATATTGAAATTTTTTTCAGTAGGAAGGTATATATAAGCAGTGTAACTTAAAAAGTGGTTTTCATAATATCAGGTAAATCAGAATCAAACTAATGATGGGCAATTTTGATAGTTCCACTGGCTGTACAATTTTTTTAAATAATATATGTGTGGACATATATTTCAGTGTTCTTCAAATAATATTGAGTAGTATTCAATTCAATTCATAGAGGGTCTTTTCTACAAGTGTTTTATCTCTAATCACCTTGGGGTGCATGCTAAACATTTTTTGCTAATGTTCATGCCGTTAACTTGAAATTAGGTGATGCTAGAGTTTTTGCCTTAAATACTAAGATATCTCCTAATGCTTTTTGATAAGATGGTTTACAAGAAGGAGATTATCTGCTTTTGTCTTCTGTCTTGTATAGACTCAAACCAATTTCATTAGTCTGGTGGTGGCTGTGTTTTAGGAAGAAGTAAGGGGATGAAGCCCATCTTCTGAATCACAGGCTCCAGGTCCCCCTGTAGCAAGCAACTGTGTCTTGTGTTGTGGTCAGACTTCATTTTAATTCTGTGCGGGCACTTGCACCCTCTGTACTCAATGGGAGGATTGCTCTAGCTCTGGAGGCTTCCGATATTTAAAGTTTTACTTGGGTTTTGTGGCTGGTCTGCCTGCTATCACTTGATTTCATAGCAGCCTGTAAGCTGAAATAATTCTTTCCATTACCTGCTGCTCAGCCCCTGGATGATTTTACACTGATGTCTCTGTAATGAGCTCGCTTGTTGGAAGAGTAAATAAGCCAAACTCTTCTGCCTGCTGCTGCAGGATGGGTGCTCCCTCCACTCAACTTCTATGCTCTCCTTTGTATTTCTTTTGAGTTTAGTTCTGCTCTCCTGAACAGTGTAGTTACATACATACTTTTGTGTACATACATTTATGTGTGTCATAAATAGCATCTCTAGATAGAGTTCTGTCTGTGTTGGAATTACTTCTCATGATTTTTTTTTTTCCTCTTGCAAGAGGGAGACTGATGGGCTCCTCTGGTAAGGTTTTCATGGTGCTATAGGCATAGATACAGCTTGGGTTAATTGTTGTATTGTGGCAGCATTTCTGGTACAGGTTGGAAGACTAATCATCAACCTGCAGGCTCATCTGGCTGTGTTATCATCGGATTGTTATGCACACTATTAGCAAACATATGCAAGACGTGTTTTTCTTCATGCTTAGCTGTGAAAGCAGCTCTGAGCAGTGTGTGTGATGGTGTATTTCCTTGCTGCCTGTGAGAAACAGTACAGACTGCTTCGTTAGCAGACGTTAGCAGGATTCATCCACTTGAACTAATTACAAGAATGATGGAAAATCTGTGGGCAGGTGAGTTTACACTTGTTTCAAGTGAGGAGGGTTGAGCACTCTTTGTTCTGAGCACATGCTGCTGAGGTAGATGCTCATCCAGAGTTGGCTTGAGGGTGAAGAAGGCCCAGTTTAATAAGAAAAATACCCAGTCAGCAGGAAGGAAGTTCAGCAGTGTTTGTTTATATTGAAAAATACAACATTTCAAGCATCAATAGGTGTCAGGGTTGTGTATATGTGAATCTTAGAGGAAACCTGTGGGGTGAGCATTGCGCTGGCATGAACCCAGGCTTTTGTGGGTTCTGGTGTCATCTTCTTGCCCACCTCCACCAGAACCAGGTACTGTGCAATGGAAGGGGTGGTTGCTGAAATGAACGGCATCAGTCACCAATGCTGACAAGGCAAGTGTGATGCAATGACAACCAAGCTAGGGACATCATCGTGGCAGGCCTGAATTTGTGTCTCGAGTTGATGAACATGCTGGCAGATTGGATGCAGTGTGAATAGATAGAAATGTTATGCACCTAGGAAGAGCTGTTGAAAGCTGGTAATGTCCCTTACTTACCAAACGTGCTTAATGTCTGAGTGAATTGTAATGGAAATTTGGGCTGAGACACAGGCTATCCAAGAACAGTATTCTTGGAAAAGCGTGGGGTGTGTTACTTGAAATGCAAGAGTCGCTGTAGTAGTGAAGCAGTGAAGGGTTATGCACGGCAGATACAGCTAGTGCATTGGACTAGCAGCTGTAGTCAGGGTCTGAATACTGAAGGAAATAATGTATTCTCAGTCTCAGAACAGAAAGGATGACTGGAAAGATTTTTTTGACCCGTATGGTCTCTAATTGATTAAAGGGATTATGATATTCATTTGCGATTGTGTACCACGTAAGAAACAGGGCATTCTTAGGCCCACAGAGTTCATGCCTTTTGTGAGCTTCTGTAGAAGAGCTGAAGCTGAGGTTTATTGGTTAATCACATACCAAGTATCTGTGTCATCCTTTGTATGCAGGTAAGACTGCATCCCACCATTGTTGTCCTATCTTTTTCAAACTAGTAATAGATTTGTCACAGTCTCATGGCACAAACAAGACCTTTTCTGTTTGTATCCAGTTGATGATACCCTCTCTTCGCTGAAGGGTTCGAGCGAATAAGCACTAATTTCACATATATCTTTGGCTGCCAAAAATGTCATTCAAGCCTGCTCCCGTGCTCATATTATTTCCTTCCTTGTGTCAGCAGAAACATTCATGTTCATCAGACTGAGGAACTCGATCATGAGATCAGTTAGCCTTTTTTTTTTTTTCCCCACAGCAATTTTTCTCTGTGAATCAGTTCTGCAATCCAGTGTGCCGTACAGCTAAACAGGTGCTTGCACCACCACGAGAAGCTCTCAGGCTGGAAAGACAGAGTTGATGTAACATGTCTGAGGGCTGGAAGTTGTGCAGCCACTTCGTTTGGAGGCAGTGCTTGCAAGTTTATGTTCATAAAACTCTCAGCCTGAATTTAAACTTAGAAATGCTGGTCTGTATCCCATTTAAGTGAAACTAGCCCTGCCCACTTGTTCGCTTTTTTTCTGCCTGTTTTGTCTTTCTGTGTTAAGGGTGCCTCTCAGCTTTGTGGGAGGCATTGCACAAACTCTGTCATTCTTTTGAGCCAAGTTTTATTACTGTCATTTTGGTTAAATATGTTGCAATGTTTTGCCTTACCTAAACTGCAGAAAAAACCTTCTTTAAGCCTGATATTTACCCTTTCAGTACTCCCTGTTATATTTTTTCCTTTAGAAAGTCCACTGCCCAACTACACACTAATAGTCATCTATTGTTCATTAGTAGCTTTCCACATAATAAGTCTAGGTTGGGAAAGATAGTAGGCTATTCTCACATGACCTACTTTCGAGATAGCTGTTTCTGAATTATGTTTCAGTTTCATTAACATTTGTTTCTTTTAAAAGCTTTTCATAACCTGAAACTCTGCTGTAATCTAACAGGCTTGTAGTTGGTCAGGACACTTTTTTCCTTTCTGTTGTTTGCTGGTTTGCGATTTCCCTAAATTACAGATGCAATATATTCAGCCTTAAATCAATATAATCAGTGTCTGTGTATGTTTGTTTTGGGAAATTTTGTAGAAAGTTAAGATTCCGAAATATTTTTAGGAAAGTTGATTGATTCTCTTGAAGCCAGTTTGGAAAGCATGGGCTTTTTTTGTTGGAGTGTTGAGTATTTGAATGCAGCTTGGCTTTGTTTCTCAAACATAAACTTGGATACAGGAAAAAACTGCTTTTGCATAATACTTATGATCCATAACATGTATGTTGTGCCAGTGTAGTGTTTAGCATTTATTAATGCAACTTGCAAGAGTAAGCTGAGAGGTTTACCTTGGAATGTAGAGAAATTTGACTCAGGAATGTCTAAGTATAATAGATGTATGAAAAGCAAAAGTTGCCTGACACTTCATTATTATTTTCTTTATTATTCTTAGCCTTTCTTTTGGTATGTCCAGTGATTAATTTTATAGTTAACTCTTACAAACGTCTGTCTTCTCAGTGTCAGCAGTGGTAGGGTTGCATTCCAGGAATTATATGAGAAGGGTCAACACAGCATCATAAACATCTCTGTAAATAAATGTATATCTGACATACCTATGCATGTCAAAATATTCTTGTGTTTATACTAGTAACCATGTAGAGTTTTAAAAATATGTGTCTTTAGTGGTTGTTTAATTGTTTCTGTATAGCTTTTCAATGCACATGGCAAGTTGGTACATGCAAAGGAAGCACTGAGATTTTAGAAATATTTTAAATATTGTCTAAGGGAGGATAATTGGTAGCGTTTAATCCTGATCTGTGGTCTTTTTTTTCAAGTATATGAAAAAGTTAAAATAGTATTATTTTTTAGGATAGGTTAGATTGAATCCTGAGTTATTTGCTGCAGTTCTTTTCTGCTTCTTTAAAAGGCTTGTGATAGAAGATTAAAATAGCATTAGTTGTGACAGAGATACTTGAACAGATCAAGACAATACACAGAAGCCAAGATATGTCTTGCTTCCCTATTGCAGTTGTACTTTATTACCTGTTTAACCAGGGTAGTGAAGGTTTGGTAGGCATAGATGTCTGATTTTACTGTTTAGGATTTTTTCCAAATTCTTCTAGAGGCTGCTGAAGATTACGTTGCGTAGGGGTTTGTATTATGTATTTATTCATCAGGCTAAGGTATTTACTGATGATAGTTTAAAAAGAAGAAGGGGGCAGCACATAACAGTTATAGCTCGCAGTGCATATCTAGATCATGTAATCTGTAATCCAACTCAAAATTTAATGTTTCCTCACCTGATATCCTCAGGTAGAAAGGAAAGTGAAAAGTGTCTAATGTAGCTGGTGGGATACAGAACAAGAAGTGGGCTTAATGTGCATACTTCTTCCTGCTGCTGCATAGTACCACACTGCTACTTTCCTCATCTAATACCATTCAGGTAAAAACTAAAATAAATGCCAGAACAGTAATTATTTTGGGTGATTAAAAGAGTCTGTATATCTGTTTTGATATACTTTTTTTGTGGATCGTTTTGTCCTAATGTTTAAGAAGAATTAACTGGTAGTTCACTGTTGTGTTGAAGAATTTATTGATTTTTTTATGTAAACTTGATTTGTCTTAAACTTTGCTCTGCTTCAAACTTATTTGTCAAAAATATGGGGGAGGTAAAATGGCCTAGAAATGGAGCAGGTGCTAGAAAGCCCTGGGGTTCTCCATTGGGTGGATTTGGGCTTAGAACAGACACCACTGTGGGTGGAGATTGTAGTAATAAAATAAGAACTTGCTAATGGAGTTTTTTGGTCTTTCCTTCTTGTGGCAGGGTGACCCTAGCAGGCAGCTGAGTCTTCATTCAGTTGTTCACTCACTCTGCTACAGCGGGCAGGAGAGAGGATCTAAAGGACAAAAGGGAGGGAAAAACCTTCATGGGTTGAGATACAGACAGTGGGAGAGGGAGAGCTGGGGGGGGGCGGGGGGAAGAAAAAAGTAATGCAAAAGCAGTCTTTTATCACCAGCAAAACAATGCTCAACTAGACCCAGAGCAATAGCTACTTTGGAAAAAAATCACCACTGCAGTTTGGATGCTGATCAGGGCATGATGTGGTATCCAGTTGACCGTATAAAAATTAGCTCTTACCCCTTTCTACTGTTTTGAAGAGTTTCCATAGATTTGCGTAGATAGATTCAGTTCTAAGCAAATAGACAAAATGTCAGAATGTGAGCCTGTTTTGTCTCAAGAGGTTGAATTAACAAGCACTGTAAGATATGTTTGGTTTCATAAAAAATCCAATTATTTATTTACTCGCGGTTCCCCAAAACACCTAGAAAATGATGGCAAACAAAAGCTTCCACTTATTCTGTGAAAATGTTTTGCTTGCCATTTTTAGCAACTGAAGATTTATTAGGTGTGCCCACGGTGGTTCTTCACTACGCTTGTGGGAAAGGGGGGTGGCTGGGAATTTGCATGTCTGTTCTAGGAGTTCTAAAAACCCTTTGGAGATCCCAGGAGATTTGTAGAAATTCACTGAATTATCTCAAAGCCCCTGGGATCAGCCATTATTTTGTAATGCTGCATCCTAAAATGTAGATACAAGAAGAACAGATTCAGGTTTGTTTGTTACCCATCCAGAGAGGTTGTTGGAGTCTTTCAGAAGCATTTGAAAGATAAATATGATGAGGCTGTAGAGATCCACAGTGCTTAATCAGCATTTAAGAGAGAGAAGTAGATATAACAATTGCAGCACAATTACGGTCCTTGGACAAACTGAATTTATATATAACATGATGATTGTGTTCGGACCAGTTTTCTTTTAAAGCCAAAAAAACAGACAAGACCATGGTAGATTTGGTAGCTTCCTTTTTCTTTTTTGACTGACATAAATGAACAGAAGTAGATCTTTTGAATGCTTGGCAAATTAATAAAACTTTCAGGTCTACTTTTACAATATGAACAGATAACTCCTGTTTTTAGGAACCTTGATTACTGCAAATTAAAACAAATTGTTTAGTGCTAGTCCTTAAAAAACTAAGAGTAAACCTAGCCTAGTACTCTAATACGTTGTTCTGCTTATTTCTGCAGGGGAGTAATATTTAAGAAATGCAGATAGGTTGATACTGGGACTAGATCCAGCAAATAATAAATAAAGCCTTTATAACTTTAAAACATGAAAAAGTTGCATTGATGTTCGAGTATACAAGTTCCCATGTAAATCCTTAAAGTAAATGTTGTCATAATTCTTAGTGATCAATATGATGTAGTCCTATTTATTTACACATTAGTTATACAAGCTAAAAGCTTTACCCTAATGAGTTATGAAATGTATTTTCCAAGTTACAGATTTATGAACTCTTAAATGTGTTCCTGATCGTTCCTGTTTACATTTTTCTCTATTTATATTTATTAACTCCAATGCTTGCTCAAATTCTTTTGTTTTGAGTATGATTATCTGCATGCCATCTCTGCCTCTGATGGATGCTGAACTGCAGATGGTAGGAAGGGTGGCTGGTAGCGCTAACGCTGTGAGGTCTTGTGCTCTCCCTGCTTCTGGCCACTGTTGAAGCTAAAATTCTGGGACAAACAGACCTTTGATCTGGTCTTGCGCCGCTGCTCTTTTTGTTTGCAAGTGATTACTTAAAGCAAAGAAAAGTTTTAGCTACATTTTAAAAAAAGTGTCAGCTAAAGCTACTAATGCATATGCTTCGCTGGTAGCCTTAATTTTCAATCACCCAGACAGACCTTCCAGTTTGACGCAGTGCATGAACTAGGAGGTTTATAATGCTGTAAGCAATGTGTGTTTTTCCTAATGAGGAGCCTAATATGTTCTGAGGCTTAAAGGGAGGGTAAGGAAACAATGCAAAGTAAAGCCTGCCTCCTGGCAGATATTTTCTCCAGTGTCAGAAATGCTGACTGACGTGTATCACTGCATCTTTTACTATCATGATGAGAAGAAAAAAAATTTTAAAAATATGGTCCCATATGACAATATTCTTCAACTCCTTCCAGGGCATGTAAGATTAACTCGGGTAGCAGAGTGCTCTAATTTGACATCTCACAGTCTGTATTATAGTATCTCCTTACAAATCCTGGCACTGCTGCAGATGATGGTGTTAGAAAAGAGCTACCTGAAAAGTTGAAAAAGTGTGTGCAGCCAAAGGTCCCTGAAATTCTGACTCACCTCAGAATGTTTGGCATTCCCCCTTCACAGTAAGAGATAGCTTTGGGTGCACTGACCATAAAACAGAGGAATTCGGGATTTTAAGAAGAGAGATTAGAGCAAAACCTGGAACCATTGCCCCGTTTTTCTGAGAGCAGACTTCAACCTCTTCAGTGATCTGCTTGGAAGAACCCCATGGGATGTGGCCTCATAGATAACAAGGGTCTAAGAGAGCTGGCTGATGTTCAAGGATCACCTCCTCCAAGCTCAGGAAACATCCATCCCAACAAGTGAGAAATCAACAGAGATAGCCAGGAGCTCCTGACTAAACTCAGACATAAAAAAAACATACAAGAGAGAGAAGTGGGGACAGGTGACCGAGGAGGAATACCAAGCTGCCATCCAAAGATGCAGGAACATAATTACAAAAACCAAGTTTGACTTGAGATGCATCTGTAAGGGGATGGGAAAAGCAACAAGGAAGGCATCTACAAGTAAGAAAAAAGCAAAGGGAGGGCTAGGGAAAATGTGAGCCTGCCTCTGAATGGGACAGGGGAACTGGTGACAAAGACAAGACTTGGGTACTCTACCCTTGCTCCAGACTTGAGGCTAAGGAGCACTTAAACTGGATATACTAAAGTCCATGGGGCCTGGCAAGTTGGACACACGTGCTGCGGGAGCTGGCTGATCCATATCAATTAACTTCTCTCACGGCAACTGAACGACGTTCCTGAAGGCTAGAAGAAAGCAAATGTCACTGATGTCTGCAAGAAGGAGGATCTGTGGTAACAGAGGCAGGTCAGCATCACCTCAGTGCCTGGAAAGACAAGGGAGAAAATCCTCCTGGAAAGCACATCAAGGACAAGAAGGGAACTGGGAGCAGTCAGCATGGATTTGCAGAGGGAGAGTCATGGTTGCCCAGCCTGATGGCCCTCTACAGTAAGGGGACTTTGAGATGACAGGAAAGCAGTGGATGTTGTTTACCTCAACTTTGGTAAGGCTTTTGACACTGTCGCAGTCTCCCATAACCTGGAGAAGAGAAGGTTGCAAGGAGACCTTATAGCCACCTTCCAGTACCCGAACAGGACTACGAGAAAGCTGGGGAGGGACTGTTTACAAAGGCTTGTAGTGATAGGAGTAGGGGCAATGGGTATAAACTGGAGAGGGGCAGATTTAGACTGGACAGGAAGAATTTCTTCACTATGGGGCTGGTGAGGCCCTGGCACAGGTTGCCCAGGGAAACTGTGGATGCCCCATCCCTGAAAGTGTTCAAGGCCAGGTTGGACGGGGCCTTGGGCAGCCTGATCTAGTGGGAGGTGTCCCTGCCTATGGCAGGGGTGTGGAATTATATGATCTTTAAGGTCTCTTCCAACTGAAACGATTCTGTAACATCCTTCTAGACAAACTGGCAATGTACTGCTTAGATGAGTGCGTAGTGAAGAGGTTTGAAAACAGGCCAAGAGGTTTGTATGTGACCACTGGGACAAAGTCCAGTTGGAGACAAGTCACTAGTGGTGTACCATAGGGGTTGATACCGGGGCAAGTGCTGTTTAACCACGTCATCAGTGCCCTGGATGCTGGGATAGAGTGTACCCTCAGCAAGTTCACAGATGATACAAAACTAGGAGGCGTGGCGGGCACCCCAGATGGTTGTGCTGCCATGCAAAGAGTCTTAGGCTGGAGAATTAGGCTGAGAGAAATCTCGTGAAGTTCAAGAAGGGGAAATGCCAGGAGTACTTACCACATACATAAGTACATGCAGGTGCCTGATGGACCGGAGAGGAGCTCTATAAAGAAAGACATGTGTGTTCCAGTGGACACCAGGCTGACCATGAGCCAGAAGTGTCCCCTTGTGGCAAAGGCTAGCAGCCTTCCAGGGTGCATTGGGAAGAGACTTGCTAGCAGTTCAAGGGAATTCAAAATTTTTCCCTTCTTGGCACTGAAGAAGCCACATCTGGAATGTTGTGTCCACTACTGAGCTCCTTTGTACAAGAAAAGCATAAACTTACTGGAGTGAGTCTAACAAAGAACCACAAAAAATATTAAGGATCTCTTCATGTGAAGATAGGCTGAGAGAGCTGTTAAATCTGAAGAAGAGAAGCTTTAGAGGAATCTTACCAGTTAAGAAGCGGGACCCAGACTCTTTTCACTGGTGCCAGTGACAGGATAATAGGCATTCAGCACAAATTGACATGTACAAGCTATCATCTGAACACAAGAGCACACTTTTTTACTGTCAGGATGTCAAACAGTAGAATGGATTACTCAGAGAGGTTGCACAGATATTAAAAACCCAACTGGATGCAGTCCAGGGTAACCTGTATTAGCGGTGGGGTTGGATTAGGTGATCTCAGCAGAACTCTTCCAGCCTCTACAAATCTGTGATTCTGTGGTTTCGGTGACTACTACAATAACAGTGGAACCAACGTGGTACAATATTTTACTACAATTCAGCTTAGAATTTTATCAGACTTTCATCTTTCTCTTCCTCCTTCAAGGAGGATTGTTCTCATAAGTGCAGACTTTGGACATTTGATCATCAGTACAAAAAAACTGTTTCTCAAGAAACACCTAGGTCTCCCTGGTGACATTTTCAAACAATGAACACAGCATTCAGAGTCATCTTTTCTGAATGATTTTTATCGGCGTATGTCAGCCTCACTCTGCATAAAAAGTAGTTTAAAAATAAATTATCTTTTGATCTACTTTTGCTCATACAACCTCAAGATGCCAGGTGCCCACAAAGCTGCTCTATCGCTCCCTTTCCTCTGCTGGACAGGGGAGAGAAAATTAAACAAAAGGGTTGTGGTTCAAAATCACCCACCAATTACCATCAAGGATTAAACTCTGCTACTCCTTCATCCATAAGGACAGGGCTCCTCACACTCTTCTCTTGCTCCAGTGTGGCTCCCTTCCACAAGGTACATTCCTTCAGGAACAGACTAATCCAGTGTGGGTCCCTCCCAGGGCTACAGGTCCTGCCAGCAAACCTGCTCCAGTGCAGGCGATGCACAAGCTCGCAGCCTTCTTTGGGCATCCACCTACTGTGGCGTGGGGTCCTCCATGGGCTGCAGGTCGATATCTGTTCCACTGTTAACCACCATGGCTGCAGGGGGACAGCCTGTCTCATTATAGGCTTCACCAAGAGCTGCAGGAGGATCTCTGCTCTGGCGCCTGGAGCACCTCCTCCCTCTCCTTCCTCAGTGACCTTGGTGTCTGCAGAGTTGTTTCTCTCACATAGTCTCACTCCTCTCTCTGGGTCTCCGGATGCAGTTACTGTTGGGGCAGGGTTTTTTCCCCTTATGAAATACATTATCCCAGAGGTGCTGCCTCCATTGTCAAGGGGCTAAGCCTTGGCCAGCAGCATGTGCATCAGAGCTAGCTGGCATTTAGGTCTACTGGACACAGGGGAAGCTTCTAGCAGCTTCTTGCAGAAGCCATCCCTGTACCCCACCTCCTGCTACCAAAACCTTGCCATGCAAACCCAATACAATCTTATACAGGGACAAGAAAGGAAAGAATGTAACCTTTGTTCTTCCAGATAAAGAAGCTTTGTTCTTCCAGATAATGTCCTCCCTACTGCTTTGGTCAATGCCTTCTCCTCCAGCATCTGCTGCTACCATGAAAGATCTTAGGGCTTTTCCCAAAGCTATTGAATTGTATGGTGAAAAGTTTGAGGAATCTGACAAAGGTTTTTTCCTGGTATGTGATTGGTAGAGAGACTGGGACAGGGTACTGCTAGATGTCAGAAGCAATGGATATCACCATATTCTACCTATACAAAGTTCCTGGAAAACACAAGCTTCACATGGCTTTACTGCTTAACTCTGTGTCGTCTTCTTTGTCTATCTTGAACTGATTTCCCTCATTAATGTTGACTATGAAAAATAACTGACAGCGTTGTTCTGCTTTTTTTTTTTTTTTTTTTTTTTTTTTTCAGAAATTCGTAGCTGTCCTGGTGCTTTTGATACAACTTCTGTTTCCAAACTACTCTACAGATTAGCACATTAAGTTGAAATTCTTTCTGTCTGCGTTAATGATTTATATTCACTACACTTAAAGGCTTAAAATAATTTCGTTTTCTCAAAGAAGTAAGCTAGCTGCATTACTCTTCCAGAAGATCATTTTGAAGATCATTTTGCTTTGAATTTTCCGTACAATAGGTACTGGAGGGACAACCGTAAGGACTTGGAACTCCTCAGTGGCAGAGGTCTTCTTTGTTTTCTGCACTGTCTCTGAAAGAAGGTAAAACAGAATTTAACTTTCTCTAGGACTGCAAACCCTGCCTCTGTTATTTAACATTATGGCTACTCGTACTCATCCATATATTCAGAAAAGAAAGCAGTGCATTTGCTGATAGACACTGTCTTCTTGTCTTTGCCTCCAACTATATCTCACCACTACATCTTTGAACACCTGCCAAAAGCAGTGTGTTTTTCTTTTTCTTCTTCCTCTCTTCTGCATTTTGACATAGGTTCTACATTTTCTGTTTTTCTTGCAGTGCTATCATCGTTACCATCACTTTTTACATTTATGATATCCTGCCAACTATAGTGGCATGTGTGATGTCATTAACTGATATAGTATGTCATCCTGTGTCCTACAGAAATTGATGCAGAGCATCAAAGATCCCTGAATTAGCCGTGATTGCAGTCCTTCTGAGAATTTTAATTTTTTTCTGAATTGTGCAAGGATAAACAAGATTTTTGGGGAACTGTTTTTCCGGATTCAGATGACATGGAAGTCTCTTTGCTCAGCATGGTCACCAGCTTGTATGGTTGAGGCACAGCATTTCTGTATGCCTCTTCACAACAACTCTATGCAGTACAGAAGGATGTGTAGCCTTTTTTCCACTGAATCAACAGCTGTCATGCTTTAGTGTTGACAGTTAACAACCATAATTTATCACATAAACAGAAGTATGAGATCTTTGTCCTGCGTAAGGAAGTCATTGACTTTTGGGAGATTATTGTACAAGATAACTCATTTTGGTTGAATATCTGGGCTGCTAGTGAGACACTTCGACAAAGATAAAACATTTTGAAATAAGAATTCTTAAGGCTTATCTTTATTTTTGCTTTAAGATGCAATGGGTTTTCTGTTTTTGAGCTTATTGATTCCCAGCATCACCACTGGAAGTCTTCCTCCCCTCAGTATCAGGGGCGTGTTTCTACTGAGCATTTCTGAGACCATCAAAAAGGGTCAGGAATCCTAGAGGGCTGGGACAGCTTCCCGTCCAAAATCCTTCTGCTTTTGTCATCTGGACTGTTTCAGCCACATAAATGTGTGGGTTTCTCAGGCCTGTCAATTGACAAGCACACATCAATTTTAAATGCAGTTTAAGCCTATGTAAACGATATTCTGTGTCAGGCCTCAGCTGGGTTCCTTGGTATATTCCTTTGATCAGGCAAAATGTACGACAGAGCACCCTGATTAGGCATAAAACGTCTTTCACAAAAGAGCCTTTAAAGTCTGCAACCATGAGCAATCTGCTCTTTCTTCTGGATGAAAAGTAGGGTGAACATGAATCAGCACTCAGCTGAAGAAGGTGTGAAGGCTTTTTATTAATTACTGGAGGTTATTCCAGGTATATTCATAGTCCTCTGTGTTTCTGCCTTGAGTGCTGTCAACTGATTTTGAGACTGTAAAGAATCTGAGAATATGGCAGCATGTTCCAGCTATTTCTGTCCTTGTAGAGGGAAGAGATGTGAACACATCTCCTGTCCAAGCAGATCCAGTCACGCTTATTCATAATGTGAGTGCATAGTGTCTCTTAAAGGTATTGGTTACTGGTAACACACACATTTAGGAACATTGCAGAGCTGGATTTGGAAAGCACTATGGTTTGTGAACGGAGTGTGCACGTCTTAGGAATATTTCTGAACTGTGTATCAGGTAGGCAGTTGTTTAATATTGCTGTCTTGTTTTATAATAAAGCTCATACAGACCACAATGGAAGCACAGGCTTTGGGTAGGATGCTGTATATATTCACTGAGGGTTAGCTCTCACAACAAGCTTTTGACCTAAAAATAAATTCTTCAATTTTTGTAATGAAACTGCTCCCCAAAACTTTGTAATTGCTAAAATGCATGTAAAATAGAAATACATGTTTCATTTTCAGGGAATATCAGGTATCACAAATATAGTTAAACAAGAGCCTTGCAAGAACCTTCACAGATGCTAACTGTTGATGATTTTTATCACTACCTGGACTTTACTTTTCATAATGTTGCTAACCTTGTTTTTGATTGGAGGCCTATCAGACACTTTGATCAATAGCAGGTCTCTGGTTCAGTGCAGAAACAGGTACTATTTATTTGTTGTGGGTTAGCAGTTCTGCTCAGATACAGAAGGTATGGTTTGTCTTATTTAGTCAAAATAACATTTATGTCTAGCTTGAGTTTTACTATAAACCACCTGTGAATAATTAACTTCCCTGTACAGCCAGTTTGGGCGTAGGCATTTGTAGTTACCGTATTTTTACCCAATGAAACCAGCACTATATGAAATCAGAAACCTGTTGCTTTGTACCTGAGGGTTTTGCCGTAAGAGATTTGGGGAGGAAGAAGCTGCTAGCTCCTTCGCTGAAGAATTTGAGTACACAGTCAGATATCAGGACCCCTGAAGAGAGCTGGCCAACCTGCGTTTCACAATCTGCAGTAGGCTAGGTCAGGGCTTGCCTGAGCATGAGTAGGAGAAGTTGACATGCATGAGATCCTAGATGCTCTCTGAAGAGAGGCAGTCTACCTTAAATGGGAAGGTAGTGCTTGTTTTGCCGCAGAATTTCTACCCTGAAGCTTTCATCTCTGAAATAGGGCCTTTCGATGCATGAAAGTTGCTGATACATGAATTCAGACTAAATATCAGATGTGGGGGTTTTATATATATATACACACACTGAGGTTAGGAACATCTAAAAGATGATAAAAATCCTTATTTCAAGTCTCATTCAAAGTTGAGGATCTCAAACCCAGTTCAGTTCTGATTTCATTTAAAACCATTTGTGAAAAGCCATAAGTCGCTTTGAGTTGGAGATCAGATAAAATCAGTATAAATCTCTATGGTCTCAAATACATTACTTTCCTTCAGATCTTTGTTGCAGAAATATTATTAATTATGAGTGGTTTCTGGTTTTTGTTCTGAATATTGGCAAGTGAACATATAAAGTTCTACAAAAAATAGTGAAGCTGTATGTAAAGGAAGCAGGTAGCATCAATGTATAGCAGGATTTAAAGGTAAATATTCAAATACCATATTTGAAGGATCTGGAAAAATAAATAGACAATAGGGACCCCACTGTTGCTCTGTGTGCATGCATGCACCGTCAATAAAGGCTCCACAGAAACCTGTGTCACCCAGAGCCATGCAGGGGATGCTGACATGTGCTATATACTTTGTCACTTTAAAACGCAACATTTCACGCTCAGTGTACTGTTTTTAAAAACTAGAAGTATAAGAAAATGCATCCAGTTTGGAACTTTTAAGCCATAGCAGCAGTGTTTGTCAGCAATTAATCATGACAACATAGCAGTTTTGAGTAACAGTTTTTTTTAAAAAACTATATGACAGTGTTTTTCTCTAGACTTTATATTAAGACAGATTTTCTTATTGGTGTTAGATACTTACTAGTGTAGTAGGTTCTTTTTTATTTTTGTTATTTCCCTGTTCACTCATTGTTAAGTGTTTGTGTATCAACTATTTCTGATAAATATTGTAATAAATGCCAGAAACCCACTGTGACAAATAGGAATTTCTGTTTCTTCCTTGCAGTCAGTAATGTCAAACCTCTGTAACTACTGATGAAACGGCCATCCTCGGGTTTTTTGTCATGTCTGTGATTTTTGCAATTAGACTTTCTCTTCTTTATGCTTTAATTTGCTTTGTTTGTCACTGAGAAGCTTCATTCTGGAGTTTCAGGTATCTCTGTGTGGAGACTGCTGTGTTTAAATTCCATACAAATTTTGAAAAGAAATTAGATTATTTGTGCAATGACTATTGAACAGCTGTCTTGAGTTGGTCATAAGCTTGAAGGTCACTCTGCATTTACAGTATAAACTGTGGAGTAAAAGCCACAGCAGATTGTGAAACCAGACTCTCAGGAAATGAGGAAACATGATGGCTTTTGTATTATGTTGTCCAAACACATTCACTGTTTATGGTCAGGTAAGCTTCTGCTGGCTTTTTCCTGATGTTAAAAATAAATTGTGTTATGTAGGTGTTGCAATTACCTGTTTTGGGAAGGCATTACACTAACTTTGGATCAAATATATTTGTAGCCTGGCCTCGTAATGCTACACTTCACCTCTGCTTCTTGCTTCATCGACTAGACTTGCTACTGTTTTCTACCAGCAGTCAGCTGCACTTGAGATCAAGTAAGCCTGTTTGGTCATGAAAGTCCAGTTTGAATGGAACAGCTGTATGAGCTTTCTGCTGAATAGATGAGGGTTTGCTGCTTTCAGTTAATGTGTTCTTTAGTACCATTCTTTTAGTTTCACAGTTAAGACAAGCATGCCATGCCTGGTATTTGATAAAAAATGGGGATATATATTTTCCATTTCACTTACAGAGGTGAAAAACCTGATGGCTTTATACTGGCTTAAAGTATGGATCAAGATGTCAGGGAAAATCTTATCTGTTTAGCTAGCATTGTTAAGAGAAAAGGAAATATTTTAAGTGGTGGCAATTCCTGCTTCATCTTTTTTGTGGGGCATGTGAATGCATTTGTACCTACTTCTACGATGAAATGTTTTTAGGCAACCAGGAAATAGGAAGCGGTAATATAGTATTTGTTTTATTTTATTAAACTTCTGCAGACGTAATAGGCAGGTGTTTCTACCCAATGCTGATTAAGCTAGAATATCCTGATCTGTTTTATTGCATCTCTGTTACTACAAGTTAACTGCATTTTTTAAAAAATGTCTGCTAAGGTTTTAATTGGCATGCAGAAAAAAATAAAAGTGACTAATACTTGGCAAAAAAAAAGATTATGGAGGGTTGGTACCCAGATAATCACAGTTTTACAATGTACCCAGAAACTACTACTGTTATCTAATTTTAAATGAACCATCTTTTCTCCATGATTTGAGTTGCTCTTAATTTTAAAAAGAAAAAATTCTTTTGAATTTTCATAGAATTACTGATACATTATCTTTTCCTGAAAGTAATACAAAGAAAAACATAATGCCTGGGAATGATTTGCAGGCTTAGTGAAGTTTGTGTGTTTCATTGCCTTTCTTGGCTATGATGGGTATTTTAATTGTGCATAATAGTGATATCTGTGACTCCTTGGCATTGGACTTCATATCTCTGCTATACTTCAGATGAGAGGCTATCAGGGCTCACGATGATTGGATTATAGAATCACTAGGTTGGAAGGGACCCACTGGATCATCAAGTGCAACCATTCCTAACACTCCCTAAACCCTTATCCACCCATTCCTTAAACACCTCCAGGGAAGGTGACTCGACCACCTCCCTGGGCAGCCTCTGCCAGTGCCCAATGACACTTTCCGTGAAAAATTTTTTCCTGATGTCCAGGCTGAACCTCCCCTGGCGGAGCTTGAGGCCATTCCCCCTTGTCCTGTCCCCTGTCACTTGCGAGAAGAGGCCAGCTCCCTCCTCTCCACAACCTCCTTTCAGGTAGTTGTAGAGAGCAATAAGGTCTCCCCTCAGCATCCTCTTCTCCAGGCTGAACAACCCCAGCTCTCTCAGCCACTCCTCATAAGACTTGTTCTCCAGCCCCCTCACCAGCTTTGTTGCTCTCCTCTGGACACACTCCAGAGCCTCAACATCCTTCTCGTAGGAAGGGGCCCAGAACCAAACATAGTACTCAAGTTGCAGTCTCACCAGTGCCAAGTACAGAGGGAGAATAACCTCCCTGGATCTGCTGGTCACGCCGTTTCTGATACAAGCCAAGATGCCATTGGCCTTCTTGGCCACCTGGGCACACTGCTGGCTCCTGTTCAGTCGGCTGTCAACCAACACCCCCAGGTCCTTCTCTTCCAGGCAACTTTCTAGCCAGACTTCTCCTAGTCTGTAGCTGCATAGGGTTGTTGTGCCCCAAGTGCAGGACCTGACATTTGGCCCTGTTGAACCTCATGCCATTGTTCTCAGCCCAGCAGTCCAGCCTGTTCAGATCCCTTTGCAGAGCCTCCCTACCCTCCAGCAGATCCACACTTCTACCCAGCTTAATCTGCAAACTTGCTAAGGGTGCACTCGATGCCTTCATCCAGGCCATTGATAAAGACATTGAACAGAGCTGGACCCAGTACTGAGCCCTGAGGAACTCCACTTGTGACTGGCCTCCAGCCAGAGTTAACTCCATTGACCACCACTCTCTGGGCCCGGCCATCCAACCAGTTTTCAACCCAGGAGGGTGTGCGCCTCTCCAGGCCAGAGGCTGACAGTTTCTGAAGCAGAATGCTGTGAGAAACTGTGTCAAGGCTTTACTGAAGTCCAAGAAGACTACATCCACAGCCTTTCCTTCATCCAGTAGTTGAGTCACTTTGTCATAGAAGGTGATCAGATTAGTTTGGCAGGACCTGTCTTTCGTGAACGCGTGTTGACTGGGCCTGATCACCCTGTTCTCTTGCATGTGCTTCATGATAGCACTCAAGACCACCTGTTCCACGACTTTCCCCAGCACTGAGGTCAGACTGACAGGCCTGTAGTTCCCCGGATCCTCCCTGCAACCCTTCTTGTAGATGAACACAACATCAGCCAGCCTCCAGTCCAGTGGAACTTCCCCAGTCAGCCAGGACTGCTGGAAGATGATGGAAAGGGGTTTGGAAAGCACATCCACCAGCTCCTTCAATACTCTTGGGTGGATCCCATCCAGCCCCATAGACTTGTGGGAGTCTAGCTGGGCAAGCAAGTCTCTAACTGCCTCTTCTTGCATCATGGGAGCCTCATTCTGCTCCTCTAACTCCTGGGTTTGTACACAGAGGGAACAATTTTCCTTACTATTAAAGACTGAGGCAAAGAAGGCATTAAGTACCTCAACCTTGTCTTCATCCCCCGTCACTGTTGTTCCTTCTGCATCCAAAAGGGACTGAATATTCTCCCTACTCCTCCTTTTCTTGTTAATGTATTTGTAGAAAGATTTATTATCTTTCACAGACATAGCCAGTTTGATTTCTAGTTGGGCCTTAGCCCTCCTGTTTTTTTTTCCCTGCACGATCTCAGTTCCTCCCTGTAGTCCACCCAAGATGCCTGTCCCTTCTTCCAAAGCTCATAGACATTCCTCTTCTTTTTGGTGCCTCTCAAGATCTCCCTACTTAACCAAGCTGGTTTTTCCCTCTGCCGGCTCCTTTTCCGGAACATGGGAATGTCTTGCTCCTGAGCTGCTAGGATTTCATTTTTCAAGAGCGCCCAGCACTCATGGGCTCTCTTGTCCTTACGGACTGTCTTCCGTGGGACTTTGCTAACCAGCCTTCTGAACAGTCCAAAGTCTGCCCTCTGGAAGTTTAATGTGACTGTTTTGCTCATCCCCTTCTTCATCTCATCTAGAACTGAAAATCCTATAATCTCATGATCGCTTTGTCCCACGAGTCCTCCAACCGTCACATCCCCCATAAGGCCTTCTCTGTTCACAAACAGCAGGTCAGGGAGGGCACCCTCCCTTGTTGGCTCACTCACCAGTTGTGTGAGGAAGTTGTCTTCCACACGCTCCAGTAACCTCCTAGACTGCTTCCTTTCTGCTGTATTGTACTTCCAGCAGATATCCAGAAGACTGAAGTCTCCCATGAGGACAAGAGGTAGCGATCTAGAGACCATTCCCAGCTGTTTATAGAAGAGCTCATCAGCTGCTTCTTCTTGGCTGGGTGGTCTGTTACAGACTCCCATCACAAGTGTGGCCCGCCTCCTCTCCTACCTTTCCTGTCCCACCTGAAGAGTTTATACCCCCCATAGCTGTACTCCAGTTATATGAGTCATCCCACCACGTTTCCGTGATGGCAACAACACCGTAGTCACCTTGCCCTACAACAGCTTCCAACTCCTCTTTGTTATTGCCCATGCTGTGTGCATTGGTGTAAATGCACTTCAGCTGGGCTGATGAACCTTCAGCCCTCATAAAGGGAATAGAGTTCATTCCCAATTGACTGGTCCTTGGAATAACTAACTCCACATTGCCAGTTTCATGCTTACTGTTCCCAGGTATAATCGCCCCCACTTGCTCTGAGGTGGTGTACTGGTGGTCCTCTCCAGCACACCATCTCTCAGTTACTGGAGCCCCACTTCCAGGCTCACTCCCGACTAGCCTGGTCTCGTCCCCCTCCCCCTTCACATCTAGTTTAAAGCTCTATTTAAGAGCCTAGATAGATTTTTAGTAAGGACTTTAATGAGGGCTGGGGCTTATCTTTTCTTTTACACACCAAAATCTGCATTGCTCGTTCAAACTGTTGGTACCTTGCTGAGACCTAGGATCTGTGTCAGCATGACCTTTTCTTTACAGAGGTGACTACAGTGTGAAGAGTGTCCCTAACTCGTATTTATATTCTTGAAATAGGGAATAGCTTCTTCCACGGCATCAGTGGACACAGGAAAAGCAATGAATGTAATAATCTATCAGGACTCCTTTGACATGGTCCCCCACAACATTCTTCTCTTTAAATTGGAGAGATAAGGAACTGATGAGTGGATTGTTTGATGGATAAGGAATGGGTTGGGTGGTTGTATTCAGAGAGTAGTGGTCAACAGCTTGGTGTCCAGATGGAGATTTCATGACAAGCGGTGTCCCTCAGGGGTCTCTACTGGGACCCGTGCTGTTTAATATTTTAATCAGTGATAGAGGCAGTGAGATTGAGTGCACCCTCAGCGAGTTTACAGGTGACACCAAGCTGAGTCGTGCAGTTGACACACCAGAAGGACGGTATGCAAAGAGGGACCTCGACAAGCTGGGGAAGAGGGACTGTGAGAACCTCATGAGATTTTACAAGGCCAAGTGCAAGGAACTACACCTGAGTCGGGTCAGTCTGCAATTTCAATACAGAATAGAGGATGATGTGATTGAGAACAGCCCTGCGGAGAAGGACTTGGAGGTGATGATTGATGAGAAGCTCGACATGAGCTAGCCCTGTGCACTCGCAACCCAGAAGGCCAATCGTATCCTGGGCTGCATCAAAAGGAGTGTGGCCAGCAGGTCGAGGGAGGTGATTCTGCCCTTCTACTCCACTCTGATGAGACCCCACCTGGAGACCTGTGTCCAGTTCTGGAATCCTCAACATAAGAAGGATATGGAACTGTTGGAACAGGTCCAGAGGAGGGTTACAAAGATGATGCAAGGGCTGGAGCACCTCCCATACGAGGTCAGGCTGAGAGAGTTGGGCTTCTTCAGCCTGGTGAAGAAAAGGCTCAGAGGAGACCTTACAGCGACCTGCCAGTACCTGAAGGGGGCTCCAGGAAATCTGGGGAGAAACTGTTTACAAGGGCATATAGTGATGGGATGAGGCAGAGATGACTTTAAATTGGAAGAGGGAAGATTTAGACTAGACATGAGGAAGGCATTTTTCATGATGAGAGTGGTGAGGCGCTGGCACAGGCTGCCCAGGGAAGTCATGGATGCCCTGTGCGTGGAGGTGTTCGGGGCCAGACTTGATGTGGCCTTTAACAGCCTGGTCTGGTGGGAGGTGTCCCCACTGATGGCAGGGGGGTGGGAATGGGATGACCTTTAAGGTCCCTTCCAAGCCAAACACAGGATTCTGTGATTCTGTTCTATGACCTGCTCTAGTCCAGACCTGTCTTTTATCCACTGTCCGCCCAATATATCCACTGCATCTACATGTGAAACAATCCTGGATGTCTGGTGAGAGGAGAGGGTGCCTCTGACTTTGGAGCTGGGAAGCTGTGTTACAGATATCTCAAAACCTCCCCTCCAGGGGCAATAAAAAAAGGTTTCATTATCCCATCTCTGGAAAGGTGGAAAGGCAATGTCAGGATAGGAAAGGGGAAAACATACAGGCAGAGCAGGGCTGAACCAAGTCATGGCCGGCAGAAGTGGTGGGCAAGGGATGAGCACCATGAGTAGCACAGTTGTATCTGTACCTTGAAATGATACTCAAAATTTTAATATGGTTTTAAATTCACACAGCCAAGATGTTGCCTTTATATCATCTGTTATATTGCAATCTTAGTGCTAGTGTCCTCCAGGAAGATTTAAATGTTTCTTTCTTTCTTTTATCTGGGATCTGCATTGGAAAAAGTAATAGGCATTTTCTGCTGCTGCCTGATGTGTTTGCCGGCCGATTTCTGATTTGTGTGATAAAACTTTAGTTCTTCAGGTTTTCTTTCCAACACATACAGAAAAAATTCAGTGTCAACATTTTTGTG
The DNA here is from genome assembly GCF_017976375.1 of Cuculus canorus. Lineage (NCBI taxonomy): Eukaryota > Metazoa > Chordata > Aves > Cuculiformes > Cuculidae > Cuculus > Cuculus canorus. The sequence goes on from NC_071441.1 coordinate 62,385,444, forward strand.
TGGACTGCAGTACGAAATGTTAACGCAAGACTGTATGTGAAGCTGCTTGACTTTTTCTCCTGCCCTTTGCTGCTGGTCCTGCTCTGTTCCCTGCACTGGAACAAAGTGAAATCTTTCAGACCTGTTTGATTTTTTTTTTTTTTCTCTCAGGTTGCTGTTGCCACCTTGTGGCATTGGCCAAACCCAGCAACTAATGCTCCCCGACCTTTGTCAGTTGCTGACAGATGCCAGGAGTGAGAAGGATGGGATGGATATGGGATGCATGAGGTGGATGTGGGACACAGGGACACATGGGTGGGTCTCATCTGAGGCTTCACCTCTGTGCAACGCTCAAAAGCCTGTTATGTGGGATTTCTGATAAAAGTGCCCCATTGCTTATGCGTCAACAGTCAGAGTCATTGATAGTCTTTTTTTTTTTTTTTTTTCTTGCTCATTTATTTTCTAAACTGGGCAAAGATACTAACTGTAGTTCATACTGAGCCTCAGCTTTTGGAAACACACTGTAAAGTTCACAGCCTTTAGAAAGAATTGCAGTAACACAGCCCTGACAGACCCACTGCCTGAGGAGTAAATCATCTTAAGCATATGCCGTAATTCATCTTTCCACAAACAAGATGTTGAACAAAAAGACTAGGAATTTTTGTTCAGATCTTGTTATCCACATATCTTATTTTTTTTGAAGCTGAATACTTGAAATAGTTTATGAAAGTCTTGCAATATCCCTGTGAAGTGGTATTCAGTTTGGCCTAACCCCAGAGTACAAACTCTGTTGTTATTGTTGCTAAAGCATTTAAAGTGCTGAAGTATGAATTTCCTGTGAAGCAGATAAAATACTTGAAAGGTTAGATATGTTTCTACTAAATAAACTCATTTGTGCTTCAGCAAAAATTCTACATTTTTTTAATTGAAACTCACAGCAATCAATAAAAATTAAATTTTTTAATATAATGCCAAAATATTAAACAGAGTTTACACTTGCAGTTTGCCTACAGTGTGCACTACCATAAGCCTGCTTATTGAAGGGGAAAATGAGCAAGGTATTTTTATTTCACTTGTTGTATTAGAAATCATCCAAGTCTTTCTTTTGTCAGAGAAATACTTTTAGCTGCAGTTTGTTTATTAGATAAAGAAAAAAAAAGAAAAAAAAAGAAAAAAAACACAAAAAAGAAAAAGGATCAGAGACGTATTTTAGGTTAAAGTTCTACTAAGAAAAAAAATAAAAAAAGAAAAAAATTAAAGGTTAGCTGGGATTTTCATTAAGTGGACACCACATGCCTATGTTGGCATGATAAGTGGAAAAGAGGAAGAGGAAGATGGTACTGCTCTGATAGACAGTCGCTCTCAGTTGAACCAGCCTAAAGTGCTGATCTTCCAAGCATGCTTTGGTTATGAAGATGTTACCACAGGCCAGAGGAAGCAAATGCTGAAAAACTTCTCTCTAAGGCTGCTATAAATGATGAGTTCTTTTGTGTGGGTAGTGGGAGCTGACTTTTCAGCATGTGTTCAGCGTAGCATTAGTTAATATTTTGCCAAAAGAAATCCAGTTCTAGCAAGTGCTTTTGCAGATTCTTAATATGGCTTCAGTCTAAGCTTTGGGCAAATAATAAACAGATTTAAAACTGTTTTGGGACTTGCAGAAATCAATATGGTTCTTTGAATGAACACCACATAATTAGCTACATCTGGCTTATGAATGTAAGCTGTAGCTAAAGTGAATTTTTAAAGAGCAAACTCTGTGTAGGTTTAATATCCGTTTAAATCCCTCTTTCAATGTCTTTTAATTACTTTTGAAGTAAAAGTAGATTATTCTAATACTTTAGAATATTTTATTCTAATACTTTAGGTATATTTTAGCTTTTTTTTATTTGAAGTTTTATCTAGATGAGATTGTATATGATATGCAAGTGGTGTCTTGACCATTTGCATGATTAATGGCTTTGGTATCTAAAAGAAAAAGGGCATAGTTTGATTGCTACGCATTACCAAAACACTTGGATCATTTGCTTGGGCCTGGAACACAGCCCTTGAAAACTGAGACACGTGCTTTCTCATGTACACTGCTTTTACATGAACAAATCCTTTCCTATTTTAAGCTAATACTAATTTTTTCTTCTGTCAGCATAACTGCTATACCTTTAAAAAAAAAAGAAAAACGTACCTTATTAGCTATACACTTCAGTAGTACTGTTTGAAACATATGCTGTATTTAACACTAGTTCAGGCGCTTTGTTTTCAAGCTCTTTTTGACTTTTGGCTATGTGGTATTTGATTTTCTGGTTTTAATTAAAATATCGCTTTCCAATTCAGATTGTTCCAGCACTGTATTTTGATGTGTAAGTATCTGGCAAAATCTCTTTTCTTACCTCTTGCTGAGAGTGGGTCTGGTGTATCTCTTCTCATGGCATGTGGTGATGCTATCAGTCTCTGTGTAGCACATTGAGTCCCTGCTTATCTGCAAAATTTATGATGCTTTTGTGTGATTTCTATTTCTGATGCAGAGATTTTCAGGTTTATGTTTTTGGTGTTCTGCCCCTCAGATTTCTTCTTGAACCTTTCTTTTGCTATTGCAAAAGCTGCAATGTCATATAATACAACAATTTTGTAAGAATTTTATTATAAACTACAGCTGGAAAGCTTATTTTTCTAGTTGATTAACGCAGATCTGCTGTATTCCTTACCAAACTGGAGGACTGCACTTTCCTGCCTCTGTTTGTGCAGGTCTCTTCATCACTGTCTTGTTCTTTTCCATGCTGCTTTTTGCTTGGTATAGCTATCTTGGCAGTAGCAATCTGTGTGTGCTCCTTTTAAAGGAAAAATTAAAATAATGAGTGAAAGTCTTGGTATCTGGAGTAACAGTGCTATAAGCCTGTGTTGGTACGTGTTACAGTCATTAATACAAGGCTCTCAAAAGACTGATAGCCTTGACTATCTGTCTTTGGCAGTAGTCCTCTATTTCTGTCATGTCCTCTATGAACTCCTGAACGTTCAGCAACCATTATTGATTATAACTAATTGCTGGATAGCAACGAAGTCATTGCATGTTATTTGGCATGTTTGCTCTTGAGTGATATTTTTACTCTTTCTCCTGCACTGAAACTTTGTCTTCAGTAACTGGTAAATGCTGGATAAATAAGCACCTCTCAGTGCATGGTATCTATGTGTCTAAAATAAAGACATTGTTATTATAAGTGGGTTTGTGCAACATGATGCCTGTCAGAATTCGCATGTCAGAAGTCATAGCATTGTTCTGTATGTGAATTTGCAAAGTTGTTTTGAAAGAAAAAAGGCAAGCCAGTGAGACCCATTCTGGGCTGAGAACAGTCTTGTAGCCTGGCAGCGGGTGCTTAAGTGTCGAATGATTCTTATCTTGGGACCAAAGAGTGGAGATCAGTCTAAAGCAGCATCTAAGTCCTGTGCTGAGGCTATGCTGTGGATGAAAGCTCTGACAGTTAGTGGCTGATGCAGACAAAGCTTATGAAGAAAGCTGCATTTTGCGGCAAAGTGAAGAGGTTTCCTCACCTCTTAACCACAGAGCTTTTGGGTAGAGGCAGTGGCAGCTTAAAAACAGTTGTTGTCACTACTTGGAAACTAACAATCTCAGCATGTTTGTAACAGGGACATAGCTTAGGAAGATGTATGCTGCACAGTAATCTTGACAGTTTGCAAGGTAATTACTGTTATGTTGCCTTCTTGGTCTGTTAGCAATGAAAATATAAAGACATGATTGTGAGTGTCGTGTAGATGGACACTGTAAATTGTACAGATGAGACTGATAGGACTTCCAAATTTCATAGCGAAGTTATACCTAATATTAAGCAGGTTCAACTTTATGCAGCCTTTTATGCATATTCACTCCTACACTCTATGTATTTTCTGTCTGGGGCAAAAGAACTCAGAAAAGGACCCTCTGTAAGGCAAGATTTACTTAAACTTCCATCCATATGGAAACCAGGTTCTGTCCATTACGTGCTGCTTCTTCCTATCCTTAACTTGGTGGGCTCATTTTGAACCCTTTTGTTGCCCCACACTGCTGCTTATTCTGCCAGTTCGCTATCAGAAAGGAGGTCTTTAGACATACTTTTGTACAGCTTCCTCTAGGGTGAATCCCTGAGTTTTGCTTACTTTGACTGAAGGCCACACCAGCAGTGTGCTGTGGGTTTGAACAACACTAGAGTTGCCGTATATTGCTCTTGCTGTTTGGAAATGAAAGAACAGATACGTCTCAGTAAACCAGTAACAGGATGGAGAATGGATGCTGAATAAGGGGGTGTAGAAACAGGTGACAAGGACAGCATAGGGGAGGGAGGAGAATAGGATGGAACTGCTGGATGCCATGCATGGTGCAGAAGCTGTTGAGAGATCACCTCATCCCTCGTGGCTGGACTTCTTGCAATTCGTTAACCACATCGTAGAAACATACTCCAGAGTATCATTCGTGTATCTGCCCAATAGATGAAAGCTTTGCAAGTATTTCAACAAGTGCCACAAGCATTATCTGTCATCTGAATTGGTCTGCAATCTGCTGTGCAAAGGGGAAAAAACAAGTTAGCGATAAGAAGAATAGCGAGCAGTGCTGAACAGGCCAAAACCAGGAGTATCTGTATTTTTCAGATCTGACTTATACATCAACCTGCTAATGATTTGGTTTGATTTGTTTCTCTAGCTTTCAGTCTTCTGGATTTTCCTAAGATGAAACCGTTACCTGGTAGGTGATTTATGCAAATTGCTTTAAAATGCTGCATTATAGATAACTGAGATGTTAGAGTTGTACTATGATACGAAAACAGTGAATGCTCAATGCTGAATACAGCATTTCTGATGTCAATTGAAAGCTAAGCACTGTTTAGATTATCTTGATTTATGGTAGAAGACGATAAATAGAAATCAGGAATAAAATTTGATCAGGAATAAAATCTGGCTACAGCAACAACAGATAGATTATTCTACCTATTCTTTTAGTTACAGAACTGTATAAACAGTGTTATTAAAATCACATAGCTAATCAAAACTCCTCTTTTTACTGTAAAACAATATTAAACCCCAAATTAAGAAACTGCATAGGAGTTGGAATGTAGTTTTGCTGCGGTGACACTACACACAGCGCATATTGCACTCTCTTTTGCAGTAATAGAAGTAAGACAACTGCAGATGGTGTTGCTTTACCTCTGGCTTAGGAAATTACTTTAAAATAGCTTCTTGACTTGCTAATTTGAATGTCTGTGTGCAATTGTTTAAGTGCATGACTGAAAGCAGAACAACTTAGATATAATGCAAGAAAACAGAAGTTTTACTTTTTCTGTGACTTTGTGCCCCTGACTCCACACCTTTTCCTCTCCCTACGCACCTTTGTGCACATGAGTGTCTCTGTCTGGCAGCAACAGAAGGTACAGACAGCTGGTCAGAGCTGCACTGTTTGGCACCTGGGAGGATGCCTGGCAGGTGAATCTCTGCACCCCAGGAGATGGACAGTGCTGGAGAAGGCAACAGATCCCTGCTTTGTACTGCAGGATCTCACGGCTCTGTAGAGATGCTAAAGAGCTCATCCACCCATCTAAACTGATAGGGAAGGGCTAGAAAACAAAAACATCTCCTGTTTTATAAACCTATGGGTCTGGAAACGCAATGCAATTATGATCTTCCTGCCTGAAAGAAAGGTTGTAGTGCTATCAGAAGAGTTGCAGAAAAGGACCAATGAAGAAAGTCAAGGCTATGCTTCTGTGTTACCTTTGATTGTTTATTCAATTAGTAACTTCTATAAAAAGATTTTTCTGGTAAAACCTACAAGTTAGCAGGGCATCACTTATAAAAGAGGTAGCTACAATTAATTTCTTAATGATATTTCACTGTCCTTTCCAGGCTTTTGAATTTTAACATTTTGCCCTCTTTTTATTCTGTGAACTATTATCTTGTATCTTTTTTTCTAGGATGCTATATAAGTGTCATGTTGCCCTTCTGACAGGGCAACATGTTTGAAGATTCCATAAACATGTGCAGACCAGATCTGCTGTATTGATTTCTTTGTGGGAGATCTTGGATTGAACTATAACGATTTGCATCTTGTTCCCTTTCAAAATATTAGTTTGAGAAAAACTCATATATTTGAGAGTTGTTGAAATATGTTTACAATGATGAATGTATCACATTATTTCTCATTACAGTTTGCAAATGATCTATCTGTAGAAATAAGACATGTGAATGCTTCAGGACAGTGTCCAAAATCTTCCTTGTCCTGTGTGAAAACTTGTATTATCTGCCTGTAATACACACCCATTGGAGAGTTCAGAGTAAAAAATTTATGTATCAGAAATAGGTATGATTTGTTTGGGCTACAAAGATGGCATAAGCTTTTCTTTTATTACTGTGTGAATACTAAATGGCAAAATTTACATAATCCCTAGGTTATACACTCAAGTATAGTATCTTTGAGTTTACTCCACGCAAACAGCTGGTTGAAAAGCTTTATTTGTAGCAGTACTGTGAAAGCTAGTACTTTAACTACATGGTCTTGCATGTGACAGTGTAATACAACACTTCTACTTTCTCATCACTGATCCATCCTTGCTACGTCATGGGAAAGAAAATCTCTACCACATGGATATTGGCATAGCATAAAGAGGGGGGTGTACAAGAAAGCTGGGGAGGGGCTTTTTACAAAGGCATGTAGTGGTAGGACGAGGGGCAATGGCTATAAATTGGAGACAAGAAAATTTAGGCCAGACATAAGGAGGAAGTTCTTCCCCGTGAGAGTGGTGAGGCACTGGCACAGGTTGCCCAGTGAAGTTGTGGCTGCTCCATCCCTGGAGGTGTTCAAGGCCAGGTTGCATGGGGACTTGGGCAGCCTGGTCTGGTGGGAGGTGACCCTAACCATGGCAGGGGAGTTGGAATTAGGTGATCTTTAACGTCCCTTCAACTCAAACCATTCTATGAGTCTGTGATTCATACCTGCAGTTTTGAGTGTTATGATCTTTCAGGGTACTTGCACGCTTCTTTTGTCTCACAGCTGGGAGTAGGATGGGAAACCCAGATTTCCTCAGCCACACATCAGAGTTCTGTCATGTGGCTTCAAATAACTCGATGCACTTACAGCCGGCAAAAGATAAGGAGTTTAAGTGGAAGGAGAAAGTGATTGGTAGCTATTGTCTGTAGTGAGGAGTTGAAGTTGGGCATAAGCCACATCTTTATTGTTGAGAGGTTTGCAATCCATTGAACATGACAGTCTGGAGGAGAAGAAGTTATCACAGATAACTTTAATTCCATTAATCAAACACTGGGAGATTGTTTTCTAATAAAAAAAACATGAATATATAATGTCTGAAGTATTACATTACCACTTCCTTCTTTAGAACTGTTTTGGGGCTGTGCAGGGTTTAGCAAGATTTATTCTTGCTTCCATGGCAGCTGCCTCCTCTTGAAATTTTTCTGATACTTTTCATGTAGTAGTTGAGCTTCCTGTTTTTTTAAATGAACCAAAAAACTACAGTCTTTTATGACATTTCAGTATTGAGCTTCAGAATCTTCTGGGCAGTAATTTTAGCACCAATTTTTGGCTTCTGATATAGTTATTGTTTAGTTTAAATATTTATAAAAGATGTAACGTGATTTGCCACCTGTGTATCTAATAAGAAAACTCTTCTGTAAACAGTTGTCTCAGAGGCACAAAACATGAGCAGGTTTTTGAGCTGGGCTGGGGATGTGCTGACAAAGCTACACATCCTCTTACAATACCCTGCACATGGCTGTAGTAAGCCAAGGCCTGGCTATGGCCTTTTCTTTGTATGGTAAGCCCTGCCTTATTGTTAGCAGAAATGGGAACAATTTACAAATGATGAGCTAAAAAACCAAACCAAACAAAACAAAACAATAACTTATCTTTCTGTAAAATCATAAGTTTTTGTTTCAGCAGAGAGATTGTAAGGGACCACACTTCACTCTACCCCCTTGTCTTACCCAGGCTCCTGGATTTCAGACTTCTAGCCACTGAAACTTAGAATGTTAACCTATTTTTGAGTGCCTGTGGCACACAAAAGGTTTAATTTTCCACTGGGAATTCTGTTCTCCCCTCTGAGACAGCATCTGTTCAAGTGTGTGGTGGGCTTAAAGCCCTTCATTTTAGGAAGATGCTATTTTTTTTCCCCTTAAGAGAATCTACCCTATGAAATTTAGCTATGTGTATAAAATCTGTTTTTAGAGGTTTTTGTCATTCTTTTTTTTTTTTTGTTCTTCCTTCTTCTCCATATCACATTCACAGTTCACAACTAAAGACATTTTTCAAGCTTCCAGGCTGTTAACTCATCATGGGATCCAAGCATCAGTCTGAATGCTTCGATAACTATCTTTTCTCTGGAGGTGAGGTAGTTTCATCCCTTACCTTAGACAGGTAGCTGTTGGAATGCCCTCAAAAGACCTATGGAGCTGTGCCTATTGAAAAATAAAAAATGGCTAGTTTAACCAAGAATTTTTAACTAAAATAAGCTTTGCTTTTCTTAATCATGAGAGAAGTGCACAGCAAAAGATAGCCCTCATCATTAATAAAATGACTCAAAACAGGACAAAATTTGCTCGCGTTATAAAGCATTATTTACCCGGCCTGCAGAGCAACTTTACAATGGCTGAAGAATTCATATTGCCTTTCCTGACTGTACCTTTTACTTAAAGGACCATTCTATCTACTTATAGTCTTCTCATAAACTCTGATGAATACAGCTGAATGTTACAATGTGAAATGCTTCCCTTTTTTTGATGTACCTCAGTTTTGTGCAGCTGACAGCTTTGGCACTTTTGAAATATGCTTATTTCTACTTGACTTCAGTAACGCGCTTGCTAAGTGTTAATAGCATTACTTCCACGAAGACCTTGACAACCCTTCCGGCACAATCACTTAAAGTTGTGATGGGGAGGTAGGTGGGAATTTGATTGCACGTCAGACCTAGCAGCGCCGTCAGAACTTCTCCTGAGAGATCACGCCTCTCCTTTTGTCTGAGCAGTCACGTTTCCACTGAGGTTTTGTCCTGTTCACTGTACTAAAAATGTGTTAAATGAATAAGTAGGAAAACGTAGTTCCTGCTGGCTGTGATTTTATTGGAGGCTGTGCAAATCAGCAAATAGACTTTCAAATAAGTCCCCCCAATTTTGCTCTGACGACATGTTCTCTTGCTGTGTTGTAAAACATTATGTCGTAGTTAAAAATGAGGATGCAGAGGGCTGCAGCAGGAAGAAATCAGGTAGTTTTTTCCAGAAGGAAAGGAGATTTGTGCCTTCCAGGGTAGACAGCACCATGACCTGAGCATAAGTGAAAGAAAAAATAATTATTTGGCTTAAACTACCTGAAAGAAAGCTGCTGCTTCTCATCTCTTAAGCACGTATTTAGTCATCCTGTATGAGTCAGTGTAATTACGGAGACTACAGAACTAATTCCAGATAGTAACCAGTGTTGAAATGTACAATTTAGGCCTAAAAAATAATTTATTTAACTTAGATTTTTCTGCAAGTTAAGAGATCCCCAATCTGATTGTCAGTTCCCACAATCAGACATTGCTCCACTCTCAGGGCTTTTTTTGGTCTCCCCTGCTTGCTTTCTCATACCACGTTGGCAAGCTGCAACAAGTGAAACTCCACCCTTCCTACAGACTGGGGAGAATAAAATGCATAAACGGTGACTGCTGGCGAGTAAAATGAGGGTTTCTGTGAAGGTGCTGGTTTTCCAGACAGTCGCTAGTGTGCAGCTGAGAAAGGGGCGGGATCCTTTTCAAGTAGCTTAGTTGTGATTTGCTGATTTCATAGACTTTTCCCCTTAAAATCCCAACCCTCTTTCTGTTGGTTTGGGTTTTTTTTCCTCCCTTTTTTTTTTCCCCTCTGAGAACTTGACTTGCGGCTCCTTCTCAGCACGCAGGTCAGCTGTAATCTGGTCCCCAGTGCCTCACGCTGATACCATGAGTTCGGAGGCTGATGACCCCAAGGAAGGTATGGTTTTTAACTGTTTTCACGCGAGAGGAAAGTTGCACGCTCGTGTCGCCAGCACTGCTTTTATGCGCATGGAGGAGAGTTTTTGCTTGCTTTAGCTTTTGGGTGTTCAAAGGGGAGGCAAAACTGTCCTGCTGATTTCACTGAAATGACCGAAGTGCCGGCACCCAGGGATATGCATCTGTCCCAGCAGTGGTAATTTACTTGTGTGTGTAACACTAATAAGTGGGAGAAAGGGTGTTTCAAAACACTGGTGGTAGAATATCGAAAGAGGAAGATTTATTTAGTTTGGAAGTGCTGTATTTTTCGGCAAAAGAGGAAGTTGCATGAGGGAGAAGAGAAAGGCCATAATTTTGGGAATAAGTTTGATGCCTCTTACTTCCCTGTCCGAATGAGCATGCCTGCCTGCGTGTGCCTGCGTGTGTGTGTGTGTGTGTGTGTGTGTGTTAAAGCCGAGAGGAGTGTGCCAGAGCTACAGGGCTTCATTTACGGCTTCTAGAGTGAAAGGTGTGGAGGAGCTGCAAGTGCTCCAACAAAAATACAATTATTCACTAGTGTTGATTGGGAGGGAGTGCAAGCCAGAGCAGGACAGTAGGGAGCAAGCGGGGGAGGCGGAGGGCAATTTCCTGAAAGTGCCTATGTACAAAAGAGCATTTATGCAGAAGAGGGAACAGGGCAGCAGTGGGGTTATGCACTGGATTTCTTAGAACTGAATTGGTGTTCCATGGTTACAAGTAGTCCTTAGGGAGACTCAAACTTACAGAGATCCAGTATGACTAAGAAAAATAATGAAAACCCCAACAAATAAGCAAGCAGTAAGGCAACCGAAGTGTTTTGTATTTGGTGAAAACAAGAAGTTTTCAGAATATTTCAGATGGTTTTCCCCTCACACTCTGTGCAACTTCCCCTACTTGAAGAATAACATTACCAGGGACACCTATTTGCTTGCTTGCGTAAGAGTATATTGTTTTGCAGAAAAGTCAGCTTGGACTGAATAAAACTTAATGCTAATAATGCAGATAAGAACCTGGTCAGTATTGAACATGATAGCCTGTGTTTTGATAAAAATTATAACAATATTCTCTCTTTTCTTTTACTTCTTTCTTCTCATCAAATAAGCAGATGAACTAGAAGACAGTTTTTCTTCTTTTTTTTTTTTTAAAAAAAAAGAAGATTCTGTAGGACAGATTTATTCAAAAGCAGAACTGAAAGAAATATTTCTCTATAGGAACTGCTCAAAAAAGAGAATATGTTAATAAGAATACGGCAATATGAATATTCTCCCTCAGTTACACAGCAGGAGAGATCAGCATGCATGCCATAGCATGAAGGTTCCTCTGGTTTACATACAGGAAGCTCCAGACAGTTTTACCAAGTTGGCTGTATTTGAAATGTACATTTTTCTTGTTTAGAGAAGGTTGTTACCACCTTCAGTGACTCAGATTCGTAAAATACTCTGAAAATATTTTTTTCCTTTCTATGCAATTCGTTTGAAACACCAAGATCTTCTAGCTGAAAAAAGCATTTGGAGCAGGTGGCTGAGACAGGAAAGAAAGGGTAGATTTTTGGTTATTTTTAGCTGAGAAAATATTTGGGTTTTGATAGCCTGTGATTTTAGTAGGTTAGAATGGAAAATAAAAACAGTAGCTCTTGTGGTAAGATGATTTACAGATATCACTGAGAAGGTTTTTCAGTCAGTCTGTAAATGTATTTGCAGTTATATACACTCCCACCTGCAACAGAATAATTTAGAAGGCATATGAGAAAATGGGGTTTATTATGTATGTGAATAAAGACTAGGATTAACAGGTCAATAAGTAGAACTGGAGCTTTTACACTGCTTTACCTTGTCTGATTGAACATAGCATGAAAGATCACTGATCAAAATACTGAAAAAAACAGACAAATACCTGTGGATTTGAAGTGGCACAGTGTACCTGCCATAAAATAGGCATTCAGAATCTTTAAACTAACAGTGTTTCATCAAGAAACTATGTTTTTGCATTAAAAAAAAATAAAGCATCACAAATTCAAACTGAATTTGGGGCTCTAGCTTTTTGATATTGAGGATATATAATCTTTTAAGTGATTTACGGCAGGCGAGGGTCGTTGATTTTTCCTTTAGGTGCAAGTCTGAACATCATCCTCTGACTTAGCCACAAATTAAGAGTCCCGCCCTGGGAATTAGTAGAGATAAACTAAAGATCTGTGACTGATTACGGAGGGGGTAGAGAGTAGGAGACTACATTTAGACAACTATAAAATAGTTATTTTATCAAATTTTGTACATTTCAAGGCCAGAGCTAGCATTGAAAGTACAGTGGTTAATATGCTACATGCTATAAAGTGAAAGAGGGAGAAAGGTACAGGAAAAAATGTTATTTTACTGTTTGTAAGCAAAGGCAGAATTTTCTGTTTTCCTTAAAGCAGAGATGCTCAGGTGACCAGAGAAGCATCACTGGTCAGGAGCTATTAAAGGGCTATATGATGGGCTCTGAAATCCAGTTGCAGCTTCCAGGCACGTCTCTCAGACCATATGTTGGAAGATAAGCCTGAATGAAAAAGAAGGAGGGTTGAGGGCATAGTAACGGCATCAAACATAGTGTGTGTTTGGGCAATGATCTGATGCTGAAGTGAGCAATACTTCACTTCCAGTTACTTCATACAAGTGAATCAAAGTATTTGGAGAACCTTAGGATTTCTATAAAAGTGGATTTTAATAGGTTAAAGTGTATTTTTTTTTTAAACCTGCATAACACAATCAAAGACAATAGGTTTAACTACTGTATAAATGAACTATACTCGTTGTTACAGCAAAACGCCAAATCAAGGTCAGTTTTGCATGGGGAGCTCCTGAGGATTTTAATTTTTTAATGATTTGAATAAAAGTAGAGCTTTGACCTCAAGTCAGAGCTCTTTTTTTTAGCAGAAACTGAGAGTAAAAGGATACTGTTAGAAGACAATAATTACTTCACTGTATTTTGTACTGTATGTGGTGTATGCAGCAATGTATCTGGGCTTTACAGCTTCTGCCTTTGATCTCTGCATGGTCCCTATTAGAATGGCAGCATGAAACAGTTTTGTTTCTCCCTTCATGCTGCTTAGTAACATTTGAACAATCTTTGTATTCATCTGTATAGCACAGTGCCGTGGTAAATATGCGAGTGTGCATGTGTGTGTTGGTGTGTGTATGGCATCAAACTGTATTGCATTTGCGAGCTCCAACAACTGTCATGATATAAATAACCGTGGAACATGTTCTTGTAGTTGCTTTTGCCCTGGATGAAACAGAAAGCGTGAAACAAAGAACTATAGCATATAATTACATGGCATGATTTCAATCTGGTGTTGCGTGGTAGCAGTTTGTATACCAAGGAAGGGAGCTTTCAGGCTGTTTTTTGACTTAATTCTTTTCTGCGATCTGAAGGAAATGTCAGTGATGCTGTCATATTAGAAGTATGTATCATGAATATATCTTTTTAAATACATGCAAATACCAGTTAAAATTTTTGTGGTGTTAATGCATTCCTTACATAGTACTTCTTCAATAGAAAGAAATAGTAATTTATGAAAAGCTTCAGAAAATTTCAGCTTCATTCTACAGGTTTTACGCTGTATACTTGAAAACAAAAGGAGATAAATATAATACCTCAAAGCAAAAGTAAAATAACCTCTCTCAGAATAAATGTAATACATAGGCTGTGAAACAATAGATATTGTATTACAAACTCGGAAGCAGTGAAAGCCTGCATTGCACCCTTATCATACTCAGATTTAAGTACCACATTTCACGGGAGAGAGAGATTTCTGCATTCCTACAAGTGCTTAAAACTATTTTAGACACAATTAGCATTTTTTAATCCAAATGAGATTACTGAGGAATGAGCTCACCTGTTTTGTTCCTTTTAGAGCTCAGAACAGACACACAGGGGTTATAAAATCACAGAGCACTCACTGTTTTCAGAAGTCAGTACTCCCTCCTCTAAGTAATCTTGGTTTTGCTTTGACATTTTGCAGTCACCTCTCATTGTGTGAAAGTTTTCTAGGGTGGAGTTGTGTTAATTTAGATAACAAATTGTCTGCTCTTGTGCTCTTACAGGCTACTTATTCCATCCTCAACATGTACAGAATTCTTTAATATATAGCTCTCCATCTCACTATCTCCAAAGCTAGCATTTTTTAGAATGTTTTATGCTTTTATGACAGTGAAAAGAGAGATCCAAACTGTGCAAGTAGTGCATTATCCATACATAAATGCAATACATACCAGCTGATTAAAGTCCCATTTCATGTTAACTTTTCAAGTTACAGACCGTTTTAGGCATAATCGGAATAAAATGCATGAAAACAATACGATTAAACAGAAATGAGATGTCTGTGTCAGAGATCTAGATGAGTCAATCTGAGGATTTTTTTTATTCCACAGTAACTTGCCTGCTGCTGATGAAGAGGCTTAAAAGATTGCTGGGGTCATAAATAATAGTGTTTGCAGCTCTATAAATCAGAGCAATGCTCAACAATTTGGCATTTCATGTAATCTCTCCCACAGATTAGTAGAAGTCAAGAATAATAGGACAGGTGAAAGGCAAAATATATCACAGGAAAGAAGGAAAAAAAAAGAAGTAAGCTTATAGGAAATTAGAAAGAAATAATTATTTCTAAGCAGACATTGTAATACTATATCAGATATGCATGGGGAAAGCATTACCAGTGGTGCCAATAGTGGGGGTGAAATGAAAAGAAAGAAGCTAACACCTTAATGAAGAAGGAACAACAGAAGAAATAAGACCACAGTACACAGGAAAGTCAGAACTGCTAGATATTTCAGTCTACTTCAGAGGATTGTAAATTTAATGAAACAAGATATAGGAAATGGATAAAGGGCTTTAGGACTTTGAGAATAAGAATACAAATGCCATGGTTTTGTAGTTCAGCTGCTGCAGCTCCATCTACATGTGGGCACTTGAATTTCTTGACAAGAACACTGACTTAAGGCTGTTAAACCAGAAGACTCTTGAAGCAGCTCTGCATCTCTCCCTTTAAAAATTACAAGAATGGTTGGTTTTATTTTCCTGGCCAAATTAGGGTATCCTTTAAGATAATCTGTCTGTGAATGGATTAGGTAGCCACTCTTGTTGTTTCTTGAATAGGCTCAAAACTGAATGGGTTGAACTAGTATTTTTTGTTGTATACCACATTTGGAGTCCATATGGAGCAGTTGTCTTCTGCACAACACTTTGTACCCCACATATTTAGCAATCTCTTCCTCATGCAGTTGGAGCAGATGAGGAAGCTAAGTGGTAGTTTGAGCAGGATACTCACTAGCTGTAGCTGATAGGTTACTTCAGGGAATCACTGAAACTCTTAACAGGTTAATCATTTAGCTGTGATTGTTGGGTTGAGTGCTAGATTGCTTTGAGAAAATTCCATTAATATAATTATACTTATGCAATCAAATCTTTTAATCCATAGCGAACTGCAAGACTTGTATTTAATTTCAAATAAGATACAGTCCCTTGAGCTATCTCGTCGACAGAAAGAATCATAGATTAACTGAGGCTGCAGGGAACTTTTAGAGGACATTGGGCACAACGTTCCACTTCAGGCAGAGCCAGCTTTGAAGTTGGATCCAAATTAAATTTAGAAGAGATTGCCTAGCCTTTTTCCAGTCAAGTGGACAGTGTCTTCAAGAGTGGTTGTCCCACAACTTCTCTAGCAATGCATTCCCATATTTGACCACCCTTGCTATGTAGGTGATCATTCCTAATGAGAATTCCCCTTGGTGCAGCTTTGCTTGCAATTAGTCTTCAGGGTGAGCAAACCCAAAACTCAGCCTGTCCTGTGCATCATGTGCTTCAACTTCCTAACCATCTTTGTGGCTGGACCTGCTTCAGTTTGTCAGCTCCTTTTTAGGAGACATACCAGAGAGCCCCAAACCGGACACAGTACTCCACATATGGGAAAATACTATTATACTTTGTTTGTAAATTCCACCAGTCTTTTCCATCTTATGGAATTGATTGTTGTAATGGAGACTTAGTTTCCCCATCTTCCTTCCATTTATCTGCTGATGGCAGCATTTGCTACATTACAGTCTTTCTTAGATTCTCAAGTTACTTTCTTTGAGGAATTTGCGAACTATGCACTGTCATAGATGAGGCAGAGCGAGGACAGAACCAAAGTCACTAAATCTCTGGAGAATCAAAATAAGTGTCTGGCTAAGAACGGCCTTGCACCTACATTTGGAAAGGCTGTATTCTTTGTCAGTATTATTTCCAAGTATAGCAACATGCTAAGTGAATGGCTTCTAAGAATAATGAGCATTTTGTAACACGTGTCAGGGATAATGTAAGGAAAATGTAACACTCAAGTACTAATTGTAATTTATAATTTTTATACCAAAACAAACACAATTTATCATCAGTAATGATTTATCATTTGGTCAAATCTTCTGTTAAATGTTACACTTTCATAACGGTTCTTAAATACTGCATTTTGAGAAGAAAATTGCTTCCCCTCCCCCCTCATTCCTCAGACATTTGGAGTCTATATGAACACATTTAGGTAATAAAACTGTATTGCAGGTGTTATTTCAACCTTCTGGACTGATATTTTTGTTACAATTAGATTACAAAATGTGGTGAGTGGATACCATTTCACAAAGAGGTATGAAAGAGCTTGCTGATTTATATGCTGATTTGTGAAACAACTTCTGTTTTTCTTTTTCTGTACATGACTTTCAATAGAAGAAGTAGTAAACTAAAAATAGTTTCATATATTTCATAATAGCTTTAAAGCCAAAATAACTTTCCATATTTAAGGATTGATTTTTCATGTTTGCTTATTGGGCAGATAATTCATAGATCCAGTAGGATCCAGTAATAGAACTGTTAGTAGTAACAGTTGCTGTATGTGACTTCGTGAGAAATTTGAGTGCTTAAACTGAGTGTTTCTGCATTAATAAATAGCATCAGTCTGAACACTAGTTTTAGACATATTGACATTAACATTTATTTTGTACTGTGGGAAATCTGGAAGTTACATGCTTTCATGTTTTCTCTGTCTGCATCAGTAGATTTGCCAAGTTACTTGTGGTTTTTTTAATGTTAGGTGTACACTTCTGTGGATGCATCTCCTTCATGACTACACTTGGTGTAGGATTAGTGATGCAAATGCAACTGCCAGTGACTTGGTTCTTTTAACAGTAATGTCAGCAAAAGCACAACTCTTAAACCTGCTATCTGCTGGGCATAGTGTTGTTTTGAGCGAGGAGGAAACTATGAAACCTGTCCTTTGAGAGTTTCATTCTACGTTCATCCTTTCAAGATGTTTTCTCATAAATTTTGTTTTTCTTCATAAGATTCCCTGCCTCCGTTGAGATGTGGTTTGATTCAGATTCATCAGTAGATTTCCTGTCACAGTTATGTTTTGTGGTTCGTTTCTAGTGCTTGACTGGCTACCAGTGAGCAGAGAGCCTGTGCCATGGCATGGCAGATTCAGTCTGGGGAACCTGGGATCCAAAAGCTTCACGCACATCTGTTTCAGCAGAAGCAAAAAGATTTGAATACACGCTGTATAAATTATTTTCCCCTGCCTTTTGCAGAATTCAGTATTGATGTCTGTAACTATGCAGATTAGTAATGAAAGATCAGCAAGACTGGTTTGCATAGCAATAGGGCAACCTGCATTCAAGTTTGACATACAATACACAAATGTTGGGTTGTCTGCAGACAGTCCTGTTCTTGCTGGCAGTTTACGGTAATAAGAATAAATTGCAGTAAAGTAGGAGCTAGCATTTCATTTATTTAAAGCCTTTATACTTGAAAGGTTTGTAAATGGAA
Source organism: Cuculus canorus (assembly GCF_017976375.1). Taxonomy (NCBI): domain Eukaryota; kingdom Metazoa; phylum Chordata; class Aves; order Cuculiformes; family Cuculidae; genus Cuculus; species Cuculus canorus. The sequence continues at coordinate 62,403,245 of NC_071441.1, forward strand.
ACCCAGGGACATATTCTGAGATGTATTTTACATATCTGTGAAGGTCAGTACTTACAGGTTTCTCTTAAGCATTTGTAGCTGACCAGTGATTTCAATGGACCTCTGAGAATGTGGTACCCTCAAGTCTTGATCACAAAATGTTTACTTTTCACTTTGTTCATGAATTAGTAAAGCACTTAATCAGTGCATGCAGAGACAAGTTTCCACTTAATTAAATTCACCAAGGTGTGTAGGAAACTTCGAAAAGTGCCGAAATGTTGTTGTTTTAAAACTTAAAGCTTTCATGAGATCTCTTTTTGCTTTTACTATATCTACTTTACCAAACTATCCTACAAGGATAGTTTTATTTAAGGAACGAAGAAAATTTTGGTTTGGTATTAGCAAAAGCAAGTAAATGACACCAGCAAATATTTCAGCTACTGATGCTAAGGGCTGTTTTTTCCCACTTGCAAAAGAGAAAATGAATGAATATTTCTGTTCACTTAAAAACAGTTATATTAAAAGTACTTACTGAGAAATAATGACTTAGGCTTTACTTCAGAAGCCAACAAAGGACGTGAAACAATCACCCATTAATTTGCAAAATATTGAATGCATCAGGAAGGGACGAGAATGAAGTTTGGCTTTTGTGGCTACATTTGTGATGAGATGTCTTCACCGAGCTCACAGACTTGTTCTCAGTGCTGGAGATAAGAGATTTAGAAGTCTGTGATGCAAGACATCACTGTCCTGGATGTATGTTTAAACTAACCTTCATTTGCAACAAACACTTCTTGTTATAATCAATTGAAAGAGAAGTAAATTGTGGATTTAGATGTTAATCAATTTGTTATGGCTTGTTAAGTATTCTGTGCAGTACAGGAGGAGAGGCTAGCAGTATCATCTTGAGGTGAAGAGAAACCGTTGATATTTGTATTTCAGTGCAAAAATGTAACCTAACTAATTGAAATTCAGATTGATTATGTTTATTTTCAGCACTTGAGGCTTTTCCTTTTCTGGGTTCAAGTTTGCTTTCCCTCTTTACTTTTTGGGTAATAATCCTGAAAATCTCAGGCTACAACACCCTTTCCTGGTGGTGCATGGCCCATCATAGCTGAGAGTGCTGTTCATCAGCTACTTAAAAATACCGTTTGATGCCAGAGTAAAGTTAAGAAGCTGGACATTTAAATTCTGCAGTAGTTAACTGCTGTGAAAAAACAGCATGCCTAATCTCCTACACCTTGCCTAGAGGACTGAACTACCAAATAGATGTAGGTTTTCTAGAATCAGAACAGTTGAGGCTGAAAGGGATGTCTGGAGACTGTCTGGTTTTAGTAAGTAAATATATTTGCAACATTTAAAAATAAATAGGATTGCTAGTGCTTTGCTAGATATCAAAGTTTTATATCCAAATAATACTGCTTCCTGACATAAAAGAAAATAGCAGCATCATACAGATGATGTTTAACCAGAAGATCTAATTTTACAGAAGAACTAGTTTCTAACAGTTTTAAAGATCTGTTGTTTGTTTTCCTATGCTTTATATTCTAATAGAATTTAATTACATTCATGAAAGCAAGGCTAAACTCTTAAGGTACATGGGGAAGTGGACCTCTCTTTTGACAGTCTTAGTTTGTACTTGAGAGTTTAGATGATGTTAAGACAAAGCCTTTAAAGGTGGGTTGTTTTTCCCGGTACATTTTCTGTATAGAACTACTTTGCGTACTTTTTCACCTGTCTGGAGCATTGATTTTGAACTGGAGATGCCAGATACAAAGCAAAACAAATGGAAACAAACAGGAAAGCCTCCAAAAGACTGTGCATTTTGGGAGCCCTTTCAGAACTGACAGCAAGGGAACGAAGGGGAGAAAACACCTTCAATCATTGATTTCATGGCTGGAGATTTGGATGGAAGTCCTGGTACTTGTAGTACGGATACAGAGGGAATATTGGGAGAAAAATTAGAACTGAGGGGCTGATTTATTTTGCTCATTGTGGAAAAGGAAAGTAGGGGAAATGCACATTAGCAGTGGAAAAGACCACTATGGCCAGCAAGTGTAGCCCTCCATGATCACAGACAGCATGGGTAATTGGTGCAGAAGAGTACAGAACACATGTATTCTATGTACAGCTACACATTTAATGCCAGAAAACTTATCCTTTGTGAAAAATTAAAAACTGCAGAAGAGCTGAAAGGTGACAATAGCATCCCAGTCCTAAATACAGCTGGTATTTGATAAGTAAAATTCTTAGATGGAATAATTTTACTGTTTTATAACCTGTTTTACTAACTAGACACGTGAGAACTGAGTGCCCTGGGAATCACTACTAATTTTTTTTTTTCTGTATCTGGCCTGTAGCTGTGGCAACCTTCAAGTGCCTCAGAAGTTTCTTTAGAAAAGGACAAGACAGAGATTAGATTATGTGTGTGTGAGTCAGGTGTCATTTAGTTTCTCAGGGCAACCAGTGGGAGATAAAAGAGAAATATATATATAAGCAAAGTGCAGGCTAGCAATTCAGCCTTCTCAACATGTTACAGTGAAATAGAGATACCGAGGGAGTCCCATCCTGTCTGCAAGAAACATACAGGGTGGTGTACGGATCTACATTGAGAAGAAAAGAGAACCAGAACTAGAAATACAGGGAAGACATTATTAACTGCTTTCAAAGCCATCATAAGATCACTCACAAACCCTTCTGTCATTTGAACTCTCTTGAAGCCTCTGGTGTGGCTTTCTTTACACTGTATTCAAAATATGCGTATGTTGACATTTTACATTTTGACAGCCAGGTTGCTACCTTGTCCTTGTAATTGAGCTCCCTGTTCCTCTCATGCCAGATTGCCATCTTGTCTGGACCTCTCAGTTCATTGTATTTTTGTCACATGTGTCTTAAACTTCCTCTTAATTTCCCCTCTACCTCCATGTCATATTTAAACAGCTGCACTGCGTTCAAAGTTCCCCAGGCTGCTGGTCTTGGGGCTTTTCTTTCTGGATTCAAGCTAGAAGCGTTTCTCTTATACTCTCTGTCTTGTGCCTACAGCTAAGGGCTTTTTTTGTGAATAGACATTCTGTTGGCCCAGATGGTTTTAAGAGCAAGTAGAGACCTCTTTTTAATCTTTAACTTTTGGCAAAATATTCAATTGTAGTGGCCAGATTATTTTACTGTAAGTGCCACTTGGGTTAGGGATCTTAGCACTGTTGTCTACATGCTTCAGTTTGGTACATGCTGCTAAGGCTGGACAGAAAAATACAAAACGTGTGTTGCATTTGCTTTATCATAAGGAACGACCTAAGATACACTTTATTCCCTATGAAGAGATTTCTGCAGTATTACTTCTGAGTGTGCGTGGACACCTGGTAGATACAGAGGAACTTGATGTAGCCCTGAAATGACCAACAGCTGAAATATACAGGCTGCATATTTAATACCACAGCACCTGTTGTTACATTCCAGTAAGGATAACAAATGGTGGCAATGGAGTGAAATACCAAATTAAGTTCATGACCCTATTCTGTGACTGTCCTTTTATCTGTTTAATATCCAATATATTTTAAAATAGGCTTCTCTTAAGAGCAGTCATCAGATGTTAATATGATTTTTTTTTCCTTATTAAAGCTGCACTTTTAATTAAAACACATGCAGAGGCTCTAGGAAAAAAGGGCTTTTAAGAAGGCTTTTTAAATTTCTAAATCAGCTACAGTGTACACATCATGTGATGCACAGGGTTGCTGTGGGAAGCGCAGGCATGTAAAACCAGAATAACTTGTTGGCACAAACCACTCTCATGGGACTGCAAAACTCTCCACATACATTCTTCTTGGAAATAGCATCTTTCCTTGCCACACTACCCAGCCTTGACCCCCAAGTACTTTTTTTTGGCAATTCTCACCTTTTGATTAAAAAAAAATATTTTGTTTTCTTCTGTTCATTGATTGGTTTTGGTTTTGCGGCTAGAAAATGGGTCATCTTATGTTGCTGGTCAAATTTTCGACATTTTAATACACTAAGGCTGAAATTAAATATCAAAATTGGGAAGCAGGTAACAATACCATAAGTGTTTTATAAACCTATTGACAATAACTTCTGCGATGTTTTATTAAGTAAAAAAAGGTGTTCCCAGTGGTGTTTGCCAGCTTTTCTTTTATCTTTCCCATGTTCCTGGTGCTGAATATACGCTCACTTTCAGAATGAATATGCAGATCAGACTTACTGTATATTTCAAAAAATACTTGATTAGCCAGATATTTTTCCAAAATTGCTTGATGATCTGGTGCTTCAGGGTGACTTGCAGCCTTAGAGCTGACTTCCAAATCCAGTAAGCCTGCTCATGCAATATTTGCCATGCATTAGTCTTGGCTTCAGATTGGGTATTTTTTCTTTTGAAGGTCTTCCAGTGTGAATGTTAAAATCAGTACACGTTGGTTGACTAATTAACATTCTCATAGTATATGCTCAATTGGTAAAGATTATGGTGAGTGAGAATTTACTACCATTTACTGTACCTATTAAGAGAACTGTAGGCAAAGGTTACTTACCTTTATGAACGAATGCTTTGTATGCATTGAAAATTTTCATTTAAACTATTTTCTAGTTAAATTGATATTCATATATAAATCTCCCTTTTTAAAAACAAGGTGCCAAATAAAACATTTGCTTTTCAAATAAGGGCCTTGTGTACTTGAATCAGAAAAAGCAGAGATGTATGTGGAAGAAATAAGTACTGTATAGGGCCCTTGTTTGGATTTTTTTCCCCTCCTTCTGCACTTAGCTGTTTGCCCTCTGGGTTTTCCACTGCCTGATGGTGCTTTCCCAAGCTATCTGACCTGTTGCTGTCCTTTCCTCAATAAACTCTGTGACTACCCTGGTCTCTTCTCACCGCTGCCATCAGGCAGCTTAGGAATTGCATTCCCAGTGTCTGAGGTTGGAGAACGAAGGCTGTCAGAGCGCTCTCTGGTCTTGCATGTTTTGTACAAGGTTCAGTTTTCATCAGCTTTTGAAAAGCCAACACGTGAACAGAACTTGTGAACGCAGAGACCAGCTGATGTGCTGAAGTGACCGTCTGGATGATTGCTGCATTTTTGAATGGTTTCTACACTGCAAGGACTTTATCTGTGCTTTATCTGTGCTTAAATTTAACACACCTTTTACCCAGGAAACTTCGAAGCACTTAGATAAGAATCAAAACACTGATTCTTCTGTTTAAAAAAAAACCAAACTCTCAAAAAACATTCTCTGAAACCATGACTCACCCCCTACTCGCATGGTTATTAAGAAGAAGGTATAAATCATGATGGCAGTTAGAAAAATCAACTTACATTACTCATATCTGAAGAATTCATAGTCTGTGGCCTACCACTCATTTTTTAATCTTATCGTCAGGTAATAAGTACATTGTGAAAATTGTTACAGTCCTGGTAACAGGTTTATGACGCTTATTTTGCCTGTTCTATACCTCAGGAGTTGTTCATTCACTGATGCTAGCTCTTGCAGTTTATCACTGTAGGAGCTTTACCTTAACTGAAGTCATGTGTTTATACATGAAGTCATTTATTTATACACCTCGTGTATTTATTTTTTTAATGTTCCTGGCCTTTATCATTCTTGAAAACAAGGGTAGCCCTTTAAAGACACAGAAAGCAGAAGGCAGAAGAAAAAGTGAAATTTCGTAATTTTTTTATTGCCTCAGCCTAGATATTGATATGTAGGCAATCTCATGATTTTGGAGTTGCATGTCTCATGGTCACATACACTTGAAGATCGTAGCACTGTCAATCCCACTTGATTTCAAGTTTCCTTCCTCCAAGGAAATGATGGTCTCTCACACCGGGAGTCTGACTGAACATACAATTCGTACAGCGTGCACAGACTTCTAGCCATAGCTCTCGCCTGCAGTTTGTAGATTAGCACATGCTCATCCACACAGGATGTCTGGCAGGAAACCAGTTGCCACATTTCTCAAAGCTGTGTGATAACAGTGTTTTAAACGCTGCATGGAGCCGCAGTCTGTGCTGCCTCTTTCCCCCTAATCCCATGAAGTGTTCTTTGTGCCTTGCCCCAAAAGCCCTGCCATTTTTGTACCTTGCACTCACCAGGTACTGCTGCACTACATGGTGTGTCAATCACTGAAATGACCACTGGGTCTCACACTGCAGTGTTGTTATTAATGGCTTCACAATCGCATTCTGTCTTCCTCATGGACTGTTGTATCAACATACGAGTATGTAGACTAGAAACGCAATTCACGTCAGAAAGCTCAGCTCTTAATTTGCCCATGGAATTTAACAAGCTTCACTGGAAGTTTTACTGGATGCTTTCTTTTCTGGTCCTTCTTTATTACAACAAGCTTGAAAATACTGAGTGACTCAAGTATTTAGTGTCAATGTACATGAGACTGAGCACGCTCAACTGCAAATTATGTTGAATCTACCATCAAATGTTACATCTTGTGGAAAAATATTCTGCGTTAAATTACAGCAGTGAAATCTGATTCAACTTTTTTTTTTTTTTTTTAGTTTAATTAGAGTTGAGAAATAGGGTATTTGGTAAGAGGCATTTGCCACAGTACAGAAGGGGTGTACTGGCTTCTATGTCAGGGAAAAGTCAGTGTTGCAGCCATAAGTAGTAGCCCTCTCCTACTTTTATGCCAGTTTCATGAGAACTTATTAACCCACAATTCTGAATTTTCACTGAAAGCTTATACTACAGTTTTAAGGAAAACATGTGTAAGTTAAAATATTTAGGAGAAAACACATCCAGAATGCTACATGTCCAATATTTATTGACTTTAGCACACAAAATTTTAATATTAAGCACACTCATGGCTGCAAAATTAAGAAGTTTCATAATTAATAAGCTCAAAACTCCCACAGTAAGCAGTCTCTAGCAACTTGTTTGCTCCTTTACATCATAAATTAGGAGCCTTTGCAGTTGTCTCCATTACCCCTATGATCCTGTGATTTTTGACGTAATGGAGGCAGGATTTCTTCTGAAAGCCTTTCCCCTTGGACTGCCCTCCTCAGCAGAGGGGGAGCTCCACTAAACAATCAGGAGATTAATAGGAGCTATAAAGAGCAGTCTTCAGAAAAAGTTCTCTGTGAAATGCTTAAAATCAGTGCTTGAATTCTGGGTCTGCTGTAGGCCACTAGAGGAATGGCATCATTTCCGTTAAAAGCGAAAGGATGGCACCTGTCAATAGAATAGGTGTGTTCAAAGATTTATACATCCTGACCTGCTACTGTAATCACTCTAAAAAGATGACTAATCATTCTAAAAGAATAAACCGTGGAAAATGAGACTCGTCTAAATGTGGATTTACAGGCTTGTTTTTAGGTACTGATATCTGAAATTGTCAGAGGTTTGATAAAGGGAATGCGTGGCTGCCCTCATGATGGGAACAAGGGGCTGATGAAGTGTGCGGCCAGTGGCTGCCCCTCACCAGCACCCTGTGACCTGTGAATCAAGCATCCCCGATACATGCGCATATCTGCATCTCCAGGTAACAGATTATTGTTTAAACCTCTTCTTGACATGTCCCCTGCCCTTTCGAGTCACAGGACCTTCTTCTCCCTCTTCTGCTAATTGTTCCAGTTGTCAGTTAGCAGTAACTGTTATTGGTGTTGCGCTGCTTGCTCAGCAGTGCAATTTCCTTTCAGCTCTCTTTTCAAGGAAGTGAAACCACTGTGATGTATTTTTGCGTTCTGAGGTGCCAAAGCGAAATGAAGCACTGCAGGCAGGGGAGAAAGGTAGCTGAGGGGAGCTGCTCCAACCGTGACGGGGGAAAACCCCATATTCATTCTGTGATAGCTTCTGACAGCATTTCAAAGCACGTGTGTTGCCTTTAGCAGTAAGTAAGCCTCAGGCCAGTCTTCACCTCTGGTGTTTTGCTGCCTCTCTTTCTGCTGTCAGCATTAACAATTTCAGTTCCATTTGATGAGCAAGTAAGTAATAATTTTACTGTTTTTTAAGGAAGTATGTATGTTTGGTCTGAAGATGCTCTATAATCTTACTGCTTAAACTGACTTTTATTTAAGCAATTGACTATGAAATACATTTTATGTCTCTCTGCCACTGGCAATGAGGAAAAATTCTTATTATGAAATACAGGCAGTTTTCAAGTTCCTTTTTAGACTGAATAAAATACTGAAGTATGAAATTTACATATTTAGCACTTAAATTAGAACCAATGTAATAACACAGGGAACCTGACTTCTCATGTATTGCAAAGTAGATAGGTGTGCTGGGTAGTCTCAAAACTTGGACATATTTAGAGAAATGCCATTAAAAGTTTAACACCTCTTGTAAGTAAGCAATTCCTCTTTTGCTTAGCAATCGTAATTACATGTCGAGCTTCACTTTGTCAAATGTTAAATTACATAACGTAAAGGTTTTTTTGCTGAAAACCTGTAAAGTTTTTAGAAATCTGCTATGTTTTCAGTTTCTTGAAATGGATACTTTGCAGGTTGTTTCATGTAAGTTGTTAGAACCATACTACATGAGTGTTTGTGTGACTTGCTGGAGGCAGGTTATATGGATTTCTCTTAAGTTGCAGTGGTGAATTCTGTGTGATATATTTAACATTTTACAAGAATACCTATAGTGTCCTGCAAAAGAAAAATTTAAAATACATATAAAGGGTATTGAGACGGTTTTTCTCTGCAAATTTATGGACTATACTTTGAAACAGTGACTGCTATTAGTACAAATATCTATATATCTTTGTGGACTACCAGAAAGAAGACATCATGTGCAATTAGTGAATTGGAAGGCATTAAGAAATAGAAGTTATGAAAGAACAATAAATATTCCTGTTCTGAAGGAAAAGAGCTATCACTCATTTTTAGAGCTTTGTAAAGCATTGGCTGTTGAATTCTACTATTTGACCATGTTTTGAAATACTTGGATTAGTTTTATTTGAATAGTAAAGTTGTGGGTTTATATTTAAAGGCACAAAAACTTAATCTAATGTTTTCAGTTCAGATTGACTGCTTAGCCTCTTTAACATTTTCCTTTATCTTTGTGGCTGAGAAAAGGTTCTATCTTGTGATCTTAACTGCTTTGGCTGAGGTAGATAATGAGTTTTGAGTGTCCTCACATAGCAAAGATAGTATAAAACGCACATACAGGTATGCACTGAAAGTCTAGGAACAAACTTGCTTGAAAGTTTCAGAGATGACAAAAAGGAGCTTGTAACTAAGTTTTTCAAAGGTACTATTGAAGAAAAAAATACAGATTTGTGTGTCATGTTATATAAGGGACATTTCCTTCTGTTTGCTGGAACCCTAGAGACACCCTGCATCTGAACACACCCTGCTGCCCAAATGCAAAGAGTTAAAAGGAAGCGTTTTCCAAAATCAGGGACTTACTGTTTGGCATCTGCAGAATTTATGTTTTCTTTAAAAGGAAAAAAAAAAAAATTCCAGCCTCTGTGTTTGCGGAGCAAACCTTCCATATGTGAAGTAAATGTAAACAGGTGAAGCTTTCCTTCAGCAAATATGGATTCACATGTGCTGTAGTGAGGATGGTGCTGCAAAGGGAACGTGCTGTAAATAATTGTCACTGTCAACAGAACATGAGAATTAACACTTCACAAAACAAGTTTCTGGAAGAAAGTTGGTAGAGAGTGTTAAGCATTTGGAGAAATTAGAAACCAGTCATTTGGTATATTCCTGCAAGCAAATGGAGTTTTGGAGGTGGAAATGTGTTCTAAGATCTACTAGGATCTAGGAAACAGAAGGATTCCTTTATAAGGTTACTCTAGAAAGTTTTATGGCAAACCCTAGACTGCTCATTTTTGGCCATTTCTATTTTAAGTATAGGACATGGAATCTATGTTTCCTTTATATTACATTATAATATATTCCAATAATTCCCTTTCCATATAATCTATACTTCCTTTCTTTCTGAAAACTACTTTCTTGAGATTGTACCTAGAGAATGTCAGTATTGTTTGCTGACAAAGGACTTTTTATTATGTTTTACATGTATATAAATACATATATTTATGTAATATATTACATGTGTGAGATCTGAATTTACTGATCATGAAAAAAAGCAGGAAGAAGTTTCACAATAGTCAGTTCACTGAATTGCTATTTCTCATTGAGTAGCAGTGGTAATTGTCATGACATTGGGATAGTCATGGTTTCAGATTTCATTATGAATATGAGAATCAGGTCAGACTTACTTACTACTCATCTGGTCACCTAGGGCAGGTTTATTGACTCCGTTTGAAATGCCATCAATCTATAAGTAGACAGATAGAGAGATATTTTAAACCATTTTTTATCAAGTCTTATCTCATTTTCTGTTTTCTGAAAAGTAAAGCAATCTAAAGGACTGCAAACCTAAAGACAACAGAGTTTCAGGGATTTAGGGATTGAAAAGATGGGGGTTTCTGCAACTACCTGCATAAATTTGCATTATTTTTATGGTAGCTATTAGGACTAACATGAATGGATCGACATGGAAATGTTCCTCAATTTACTGCCCATAGTATGTCTGCTATGAAGTACTGACCGCATGCTTTTTTTTCCCCCACAGTGGCCACAGATGTCTTCAACTCCAAAAGTCTGGCCATTCAGGCCCAAAAGAAGATCCTTGGAAAAATGGTGTCCAAATCAATAGCAACTACTTTGATCGATGATACAAGCAGTGATGTTTTAGATGAGCTCTACAGAGTGACAAAGGAATATACACAAAATAAAAAAGAAGCAGAGAAAATCATCAAAAATCTCATTAAGATAGTCCTCAAATTGGCCATTCTCTACAGGAACAACCAATTCAATCAGGATGAAATAGCATTGATGGAGAAGTTCAAGAAGAAGGTTCATCAGCTGGCTAAGACCGTGGTCAGTTTCCATCAGGTGGATTATACCTTTGACAGGAATTTTTTGTCCAAACTGTTAAACGATTGTAGGGAGCTACTTCATGAAATCATTCAGCGTCACCTAACTGCAAAGTCACATGGACGTGTCAACAATGTGTTTGATCACTTCTCTGATTGTGAATTTTTGGCTGCCTTGTACAATCCCTTTGGACCATATAAACTCCATTTGCAGAAACTTTGTGATGGTGTCAACAAAATGCTAGATGAGGGGAACATATAAGTACTTGTATTAAAGTTGACTGCCTATGCATTATTTGTAGATGGAACACTGTTGATTTATGAAGGATTAAGGGAGCATGCAGAAAGGTGTTTTTTCTACATTATGATAAATATTTCAAAAGTATCTTTATTAAATTGATTCCTTTCTATGAGCTATCTGTTGCTATTCACAGCCCATCTGGGAGAAAGACCGCACATGACTTCTTTTATTGTGCTTTGCTACAGAAACAGCTGGATAAAGACAATAACACAGAACAGCCCAATTAGAGGAAAAGTCTTGCAAGATAAGATACACAAAACAAAATAATAAACTGTCAGACAGCCCAAATCTTTCATACACTTACAAAGTTATTTCAATTATTAGAGCCCAGTAATGTTAGTAACAGACTATCATGGTAATAGTACACTCTATAGTTTCTTTGGCTTATTTGTAAAATATGTATTTGAATCATTTAGTCTTTTACGCTCCCTGCACAGATCACAGCTTCCTAGTGTTGCCCTTATGAAGCATTCAGTTTTAAATAATATCAGTGATGTTGTAGAGTGTTAATGGGCTTGTTCATCTCCAGCTCAGTGGTGAAAACTTCCTGTCTGCAAGGCTAAGTATATAGACCTGCACAGATGTTTGCTTCCTTTGAATATATGGGGATTATTTGAGGAATAAGCTACAGTAAAATAGCCTAGCAGGGGAAAAGTATTCCCTAGGAAACACCTGCGGTACATAATGTTATGTGATAAGGTAGAACACAGTGACTGACCTGTGCAATTCCTTAAGATATTTAGAATCCTGCTAAGAGGTCATAATTCTGTTTGAAAAGGTGTGAGTCATTTATACTTTATACAGTAGGCTGATGTGTATGATGATGTGAATTCAGAAAACTTAATCATCTGAAAATAAATTCCAAGCCAGTTTGCTTTGTGTACAATTAAACTAGAAATAGAAATTGGTTTTATTGTTGTGTTATATACTGTTTAACTAATGGAAAAATGGCATCTTGAATAAATTCTTTTCTTGTTTTCTCCCTTCCTACCTTTCATTCTTTTTCTCCCTCATCTGCTCTCTGACTTGGGGATAAAATAATGTGACTTTCTAGACACTGTATTGTACTTTAAAGCATGAATTTAATACATTTCAAACACCTGAAGACTTTTTTTTTTTTTTTGGAAGCATATAAAGAATTTCCTGTTTATTTAATTGTGAATGTTTTTGCTGTTTGCTGTGTCCTTTTGTTTTAATGAGTAAACCAAAGACTATTTGCACTCCAAACTTTTTATGCCTTTTTCTTCTCCTTTGTTGCATTTTTAATTATAAAGAACAAACCTGGCCTGTCTTGGCAATCACAGCCTCTGACATGTACTTTCAGCATTATTTTTGATTTTTTTTAAGAGAGAAAGTTCACTTTTATTCATGGTTTGTTTTTTTTTTGGTCACTAGGCTCTCACTAGTCCAAGAAAGGTGCCAGAGAAGTGTGTGTTCAAAATGTGAACTCATGATATACAAGCCACTAGTGTCTAGCAGAGACAGAAAATAAATGTATTACTAGGCTGGAATGACTAGGAACTGATGTCAGGATAGTGCACCAAAATTTGCTAGGATGTATATTATTAGCATGACATCCGATGGGATATAGTTTAGGATCCCTTCCCATGTTTCACTTAACAAGTAAACACATTGTACATTTGTCCATCAAAATTGTGCGGAAAAATGCAACAGCATGAGGAAAATCCTACAAATTCTAAAGACTACAGCCTTCTTCCGCTTAGAAATAGAAAGCTGTTTTCTTTCCTAGTTCTCTCTGAGGTGAGAATAAAAAGGAACTTGACTTTAGAAATTGAAACAGTTTGCTTTACAAATTCTATTTCTAAATCATGTTCTAGTTCTCCAAAACAGCATAGTATACGGAATGGTAACAGTTAGTGCAAGGATGTCAGGACAGTACCTGTTTTACAACCAGGAGCAATATATGTACGTGCTGTGTAAACACGGAAGATTTTCTTCAGCCAGACCAAGAATGTGTTAACTGATCAAATTTAAATTTTCTCCGTGACAAAAATGTCTTAAATGATCTTTTTACATTGTTGAGGAACACCTACTGACGTGTATGTAGTCCAGATAGATATATTTTCAGGAATACAGTACCTTCTTACTCAGTTGCATTATCTGGCCGTATACTTTCTAGAAAAAGTGAAAGTTGCTCAAAGAGATTTGATTACAAGCATAAAAACTTGACAATTAGGAGAAGTTATATTTAGCTCACAGTCTAGTTACATTCTTTGGAGATGCTGTAACAATAGTTCTTGTCTGGCATTCATTTTCAATTACAAAGAGACTTCTGTAATGACAAAAGAAAATAAATGTACTGGATTTCCAAAGACCTACCTTTATAGATAACAGAACATAGCAGTTAAGCTGTTAATTTATTATTTTCAATAGCATACAGAAATAACAGCTTTAATTATCAAAAATCTGAACTAAATTGATAGTATTTTTCCTTGCAAGACAGTGGGAACACATATGTTGTCATATTAAAGCATCAGCCTAAAGCATCAGCCCTTTAGCAAGAACTTGATGTGTTCTTTGTCTAGCTGAGCTTAAAAAAGGTTACAGAGGTACTGTTCAATTATGGGCAGCATAAAGCTACTACTCTGCTGTAAACTGATTGAACACTTTTAATAGAATAAAAATAATTAATGTATTAAAATCCAGTTGTAATGGATTCATTTTACAACAGGCTTTTAAACCTCAGTACCTTAGGTGTTTCATATTTTTAACATCCTTTTTATGTTTAGTTAATAAGTAGTGCCTAAATCATCCAAATATATGTTAGCGAAGTGGAATTTCAATTAATGCTATAGCCTTCTAGAGGCATTGAAAAAGTGTTAAGTCAGACCTTGGCTACCTTTTACAAAGTACATCAAACAACCATGATCTCAGCCATACAAAGAAAACAAGGCATAGGGAGGTTTTCAGGGTCATTTTGTCAGTGCCACTTTAAAAGCAATTCACTAGAAGTTTTGGCCACCCCTAGAGTCATTAAGGTTGGAAAAGACTGCTAAGACAATTCAAGTCCAACCGTCAGCCCAACACCTCCATGCCTACTAAACCGTGTCCCAAATGCCACATGTACACATCTTTCAGACACCTCCAGGATGGAGATTCCACCACTTCCTTGGGCAGCCTATTCCAGTGCCTCACCACACTTTCTGTAAAGAAATTATTTTTAATAGCCAATCTAAATCCCCTGACACAACTTGAGGCCAATTCCTCTCATCATATTGCTAGTTACTTGGTTGAAGAGACCAGCATCTACTTCACTACAACCTCCTTTCAGGGAGCTGTAGAAAGCAATAATCCCTCCCCACAGCTGAGGACTCCAAATCTGAATACAGGACTCCAGGTGAGGTCTTAGAAGAGCAGATTAGAGGGGTAGAATCCACTCCACCGACCTGCTAGTCACACGTCTTTTGATGTAGCCCAGGACACAGCTGACTTTCTGAGCTGTAAACACACATTTACAGCATATGCTGAGCTTCTTATCCACTAGCACGCACCCCCAAGTCCTTGTCTTCAAGGCTACTCTCAACCTAGTCTCTGCCCAACAGAGATTGTTGGGTTGCCCCAACACAGGTGCAGGGCCAAGTGGTCCATCCATCAAATATATCTCTCTCCAATTTAGAGACAAGAGTGTCTTGTGGGACAGTGTTGAATTCTTTGTACAAGTCTAGGCAGATGATATCAGTTGCTCTTCCCTTATGCACCAACACTGTAGCCCTGTCGTAGGAAGCTACCAAATTCATCAGGCACAATTTACTCTTAGTGAAGTCATGTTGGCTGTCACAAGCTCTTGTCCTTCAGCTCTTTTGAGATATATCTCCATTTAGAAGACAGAGACATTATCAGGAGTTCAGATGCTTTCAGGAACTTGTATGCCTGTTTATGTTTTCTTTAAGTAAATACCAAATCATGTATCTTTCAAAAAAAAAAAAGAAAAAATCAACCCCATCTATAAAGCAAATTTCTGTAAGATAAAGGAGTGATTAGATGGCGAATTGCTTTACTCACATCTTTCCTTAAAAATATTGCATTGTCCCAAGGAAGCAGCAAACTGGTTTCGATGCCAGTTGGCTTTGGTTGCTTTTCAGCCCCGTGTTGTAGCTGTAACAGCTATAATGTTACTATTTAAAGATAAGGGGGAAGTCAGCATGTAAGGCTTCAAGAGATCAGACCATACTTGTTTTCATAGTCTAGCAGAGAGGAATCCACAACATCAAAGCTGTCAGTGTTAGGAGGAGGATGGATAAATTGCTCATGGTATGGGCTTAGATGATCTCTCTGTGATGAATGTTTACCATCTGTTGACCTACTGCCATAGCTTCTCTTTGGTCTTACATGCTTTTCCTGCCCTTTGAGCAGCAGAACTACTCTTCCATCAGGTCTATTCCTTCCCTATCCTTTTTGCCCTAAGATTATATTACATTGTGTATGCACCTCAGGAGAACAGTTGATGAAATACGCTACCCACTTCACTTAATGAATAAACCAGATCTAAATTGCAATTTCCTGGTTTGAAATCTGAAATCAATCTACATCTTGATTTAATTGTTAATATTGTATTGTGTATTATCTATACCCTCATCAGCATAGTAAGCATTTAGTTGTGATTTTAGCACGTACTTCTAAGCCTCTAAAACCAGTATATTTGAATGCATTACAAAGAATATACTTTAACATGAACATAAAGTGAAGATTCTTTTTTGCATAACTATTCACAGACAAACCTTCTTGTTACAACTGTTTTTCATTGAGATTTGGGCAGGTCAGCCAACATTCATGGCTAAGTGGCAAACATCTGTGCTCTGGATAAAACAGCAGTCAAAGGAGATTGCATTTGTCCAGAAAAGTTCTGTAATATCTTATTTTCATGTTTTGCACATAAATGACACTTCTTCAGGGAGAGAAAATTCTCCTATCTGTTGTAAAAAAGATTGCTACCCAAAACCAACCTGTGCCTGCTACTCAGAAAGTTCATTTAGACTAAGTAATGTAGTTGTTATTTCCAATCTGTTAAAAATGCCCTTGCATTTGTTCTGATAGGGAAAGAAGTTCTTTAAAATAATCCATACTAAATTATTAATCTGTTAGTGCTGGTTTGCACACTGCAGCTGAAAATCTACTGTAACTTTGGCATTCATATCTATAGCATTATATATTTAAGGTTACCATGTGATTTATTTTCCTTCTCTGAAAATAAAGGAGTAGTATCTCCTTATACATTACGTCAAAGAGCCAGCCCTGTTCCAGTAGTGCTTGGTCTATATCGCAAACCAAGATTTCTTAATATTTAAGCCACTGCTTGCTGAAGTGACCTCTCTTTTCTTAGTACTCAGTTTTAATATTTAGAGTTCTGGTTTCCAATTTTAAAGTTGATATTTAAGGGCAGGACATTCCTGAATCTATGCCCACTTTTTCTTGTAAGCTTGGGAAATGCAGGAACTGAAGCATATTGTCTAACAATCTGAATTTCTGCTTCCTATCAGTATACCAGTTTCTGAGAAAAAAACATTTTTTATGGCATTTCTTTCTATTATGGAGCAAATTGTAAAGGGGCAGCTCATAGTTTTGGGATGTCCCATAATTACACAGTACCAAGCAAAGAAGGAAACTATAACAAGTAAGAATAATGTAATTTAGGAGGTAGGTTACTTGCCCTACTCTCCCAAGCAACCAGCACTAGTTTGCTCTTTGCTTTTCTCCCCTGTGGGAAAGTCTTATATAGTAGGTGGAGGACGAAGGTGGGGCTTGCTATAGTCACCGTGATTTAAATATAAATTTCTTTTGCTATCACGTGCAAGATCTTCCACTGTCTTCTGTAAAAATCTTAACATTAAATTTAAAAATCATACTTTCCACTGGCTTCATAAAAAATTAATTTCTATTTCAGTTTGTATTAAATATGTAGGTTTCAAAATGTGCTTTTATTATACACATAAATATAAGCTGAAACAAAATTGAAGTCAGCCCCATGCATCACATCTTTATTCCTACATACTTAGTTTTCTTCTTTAGTCAGTAGGTGGTTTTTGTGCTATAAAGAAACTTCTTGTGGATGTAATTCTGAAGGTTTTGATAAACGCAGGTCATTCCAAGAGAAAATTGTTAGCTTTTCACCCGCTTGCTCTTCAGTTCCTGCTGTCATCTTTTCAGAACCTCAGCCCCACTGGTCTTTAGACATGGCAATTTAGAGCTCTTTACACATCCTTTGAGATCCTTTTTTTTGAGTTCATTTATTGTTGTTTGTTCTGGCCAAGCCACAGCTAATGACGGATGAAAAATATTGTTTACATTTGTGTGAGGTTTGTTTCTTTCAGAGCAGAGAGTGTGATGAGGTAGCTGGAATAAATCAGCCCGAGTAGGGCCTATATGACACCAACAACCCATCTTTTTCTGTGTGGGAATGACAATGGAACAGTTCTACTCCATTATGGAATAGTGTTGAAAATTATTTGGCTTTCTTGAGCAGAATTTAGTCTCCTTGCATTTGAGGTATCTATTTCAGTAGCTGGGCTTGGCTTGGGTCCCCTGGCTCTGGATAGACTACTGTTAGTTAAGGGTCCCTGTGATATGCAAGGACAGCCTTTCTCCTTTCCGGCCGTTCTTTGCTGGTGTCTTCACATTACTTCACGCACTAGACTTGAGTTATTGTGGGGTCTTTTGGTTTTTTTTTTTTTTTTTTTGCTTTTTCTGTTTGGTGTTCGGTTTTATTTTGTGGAGAGTCAAGACCTCAAACTGTGTATGATCTTCTAGGCCTGCTAAGAGATTGTAGACTGAACAGACTGAGGAATTACTTTGAGCTGGGAAGGGGGGAGGAGGAATAATTGGATTGGTACTTGGATGTAACATGAGATCAGCTGTTAATTTTAAGAGAGCTTGTTTTATATCTCAAGGATCTTGATAATTCAGCAACAGAAAAATTATCTCATCCTTGGAAGTAAAGGGAGTCTCTTTGCCCAACTGAAAAGCTTTCTCAGTCACAGGCTGCTCAACTTGATTTCAAACATATAGACACTCCCGAAGGTACATTTGCTGTGCCATCATACAAGAAACTATTAGAGAAAAGTGGAAAGGAAAGCTCAGCACTTTTGTGGGATAAAAGGCTGCAATCAGACAAAGATTTCATTAAGTTTGCTTTGCCAGCTTCACTGTGATAAGGTCTAATGCCTACTGTAAGTGTAGGCATTTGAGTCTGGCTAAGTAAGACAATATGTTTAAGTTCACAGTTCCAGTATCATATGACACCGCAATCTGCATTTTACTCCAAAACTAGAACTAACAGACTCGTGCTACAATATATGGAAAGGGGGAAGGAGGCCCTTTACTAAACAGTATCAACTGAAACTAATCTTTGCTACTGTTCAGAACCGGGAGAACCTTGGCTGGAGAATTTAGACATCCCACCTTATTTCTGATCAGCAAAGCAAGTACTGAAGAGGAGTACAAGCTACTAAAGGAAAAAGTGTTTATTTTGTTATTTAGTTGACTGGCTGTTCTCCACCTATCCATCTTGTTTCTCAGTCAGTGGGCTATTCCCCAGTTAATGTATTCTTTACTAAAACTGTTCTTTATTGCAGGCTGGGGAGGAGTTCTCACCACGGAACATGGCCAGTCTGAATCTGTGATGTTTGGTTTTCATTTGCATTTTTGGTGTGGACTTTGGTCGGGATGGAAGCTGGCTGAGTGGGTATCTCTGAGAGACAACTGTGAGTTGCTGTTTATCTGAGGGGAATGAATATACGTGTGCTGCTGTGCACAGAAAAACCTTCTGTAACAACAACTTCTGTAGCAACCAGGTGCAGGATCTTGTCAAGTCCTGCACCTGTGTGGGGGCAATCGCAAGCACTAATACGGGCTGGGCAGAGACTAGATTGAGAGTAGCCTTAAAGAGAAGGACTTGATGTGCTGATGGATGAGAGGCTCAACATGAGCCAGTAATATGCACTTATAGTCCAGAAAGCCAATTGTATCCTGGGCTACAGCAAAAGAAGTGCAACCAGCAGGTCGAGGGAGGGGATCGTCCACCTCTACTCTCCTCTGGTGATACGTTACCTGGAGTCCTGCCATCAGGTTTGGAGTCCTCAGCACAGGACAGACATGGATCTGTTAGAGTGAGTCCAGTGGAAGACCATGAACATAATCCGAGGGCTGGAGCACTGTGAAGACAGGCTGAGAGAGTTGGGATTGCTTAGCCTGGATAAGAGAAGGCTCGATGAAGACCTTAGAGCAGCCTTCTAGCACTGAAAGGCATACAAGAAAGCTAGGGAGAGGCTCTTTATCAGGGAGTGTAGTGAAAAGATGAGGGGTAACATTTTTAAGCTGAAAGAGGGGAGATTTAGATTAGATATTAGGAAGAATTTTTTCCTGTGCAGGTGGTGATGCATTGGCACAGGTTGCCCAGAGAAGTCATGGATACCCCCCCACCCTTTGAGGTGTTCAAGGCCAGGCTGGATGAGGCTTTGAGCAATCTGATCCAGTGGAAGTTGTCCCTCCTCATGGCAGGAGGGTTGGAACTGGATGATCTCTAATGTCCCTTCTACCCCAAACCATTCTATGATTAAGAACTCTAGAATGTACTTGGTGGCAGCTTGAAACAAGAGGCCATTTTAGGAGGCATCGTTTAAAAGTAGCTTATCTTTAGTGCACATTTTCTGTTTATTAAAGGAGCTGTCTGGATTTACTCCAAGTGCAGAATTTCTTGGAATTTTGGCTATTATAAAGCTCAATATAGCTGTTAACTCAGGAAGCAACTGCACTGAATCAGTTTTCTCAGGAGGCATTTCAAATCTTCCATCTATTCAGTAAACATTCAGCTCATCTGCAGATTCCATGTACTGTTTTCTTGGCAGCAGTGCCAATATTTCCACAGAATGTGACATACGGATATTTGCTAGCCTTTTTACCTTTTATTTTAGTCCATGTGGTTTTTATACTCCTTTGCTTTTGGAGGAGACCAAGTTAATAGATTTTTTTCATCAAGATTCATTTATAATAAAATAGAGTGAAGCCAGCATGGCTTCACCAGAGGCAATTCCTGTCTGACCAACTTGGTAGCTTTCTGCAACGGAGTAACTGCAGCAATGGACATGGGTAAACTGGCAGATGTGATTTATCTAGACTTCTGTAAAGCCTTTGACACAGTCCCCCACAGCATCCTTCTCCCTAAATTGGAGAGATATGGATTTGATGGGTGGATAAGAAACTGGTTGTATGGTCATATTCAGAGAGTAGTGACAAGTGGTGTCCCTCAGGGATCCGTACTGGGACCAGTGCTGTTTAATATCTTCATCAATGATATTCACAGCAAGATTGAGTGCACCCTCAGCAAGTCTGCCGATGACATCAATCAGAGTGGTGTAGTTGCCACACCGGAAGGACGAGATGTCATCCAGAGGGACTTGGACAGGCTGGAAAAGTGGGCCTCTGAGAACCTCGTGAGGTTCAACAAGGCCAAGTGCAAGGTCCTGCACCTGGGTCGGGGCAATCTCCAATTTCAGTACACAACGGGGGATGACATGCTTGAGAGCAGCCCTGCAGAGAAGGATTTGGGGGTGCTGGTCAATGAGAAGCTTGACATGAGCCAGCAATGTGCGCTCACAGCCCAGAAGGCCAATCGTATTCTGGGCTGCATCAAAAGAAGCGTGGCCAGCAGGTCGGGGGAAGTGATTCTGCCCCTCCATTCCTCTCTTGTGAGACCTCATCTTGAGTACTGTGTCCAGTGCTGGAATCCTCAACGTAAGAAGGATATGGAGCTGTTGGAATGGGTCCAGAGGAGGGCTACAAAGATGATCGAAGGGCTGAAGCACCTTCCCTATGAGGACAGGCTGAGAGAGTTGGGCTTGTTCAGCCTGCAGAAGAGAAGGCTAAGAAGAGATCTTATAGCCACCTTCCAGTATCTGAAGGGGGCCTACAGGAAAGCTGGAGAGGGGCTATTCGTAAATGCTTGTGGGGATAGGACCAGGGGGAATGGGTATAAACTGGGGAGGGGCAGATTTGGACCGGACATTAGGAAGAATTTCTAGTGGTGAGACACTGGCACAGGTTGACCAGGGAGGTTGTCGCTGCCCCACCCATGGAGGTGTTCAAGGCCAGGTTGGATGGTGCCTTGGGCAGCCTGCTTTAGTGGGATGTCCCCGCCGATGGCAAGGGGGTTGGAACTAGATGATCTTTAAGGTCCCTTCCAACCCTAACTATACTATGATACTATGATACTATGATACTATGATACTATGATTGTGTTGCAGAAGCAACACCATAATCTTTAGCTGGCACCTCCCTATCATTTCTCCACAGGACATATTTTCAAAGCTGTAGATATGCACAAGCAACTAGTTTCTGCTTGATGTGTTTGTTCTACTAATGTGTTATTACATACCAGCTCAGCAGTACACCATGCTCTGAATGACCCTGGGCTTCAGTCTCCCTTACACCAAGACTCTCTGATGGAATGAAATGGGGAGCTACCACAGCAGTTCTCTTGTGCCTCAGCATGGATTTTCCACTTAGTTGAGTGGTATGTGCGACAAATGCCAAACTTAATGTTTCTTGCCAAAACAGGGACAATAAGACCTCCTGTGATGTGGGCTGTTGACAAGAGCTATAAAAATGTTTGCAGCTAGTTCCTAAGAATATATCCAGATGTAAGTACACAGTAGACTCCTTCTCTACATCTTGTCAGCAAAGCTGATTGTTCAAGTTCTGAGGGTGACAAACAATGGATTCAATGCAAGAAAAACCTCACTTACTAACTGCTTTATGCTTGCAGAAAAAGAAAAGAACATGAGAGAATGCAAGTGAGAATGGAAATACAACTCTTCACTGTTCCTGCACATAAAAGGAATCAATAGAAACTCTATATGCTAGCTATGAGAAATTAATTAGTGGGGATTTCTATTAGATAAAATCATATACCTAATCCAAACAAGTAGCTTTTTCTAACCACTTTTACTGGTAATTAGTAGGGTGAGCTGGGCCATACAGACGGTTTGTATGAGATGAACATTTGTGACCAGCTCAATGCTAGGACCTCTTAATGACCTCTCTGCGCTGGCAGCCAGAGGATGGCTGAAGAGAGAAAGGGGAAATGGGGATTATGGCCTGGGTGCAATGGAGGCCTCTGTGGTCACAGCACAGAACCTCTGTCTTCAAAACCTTGGGGAATTCTAAAGCCCTAAGGCTATGGGGAGGTACCATCTATTGCAGGACATGCTTTTGTAGCATTCAGTGAAGGGTGCCACAGCTTTTGACATGGATTTAATATCTAATTGCTAGCCATGGCAAAAAATATCTTGTTGCCCCCTGTAGTTACGTTTGTGGAGAAATCTTTGTTCTCAGTGCATAGGCCTCTACAAATCTCCAGGAGCAAAACCATTTAGAAAGCAAATTAACTACTTGAAAATAAGCCTTACAATCCAAACAGATATTTTAGCAATACTATAAAATACAGAGTAAAAGCAAGTCAGTCCATGCTGTCATTCCCCTTGAATAAGATGTTCAAAGGTGCTCACTATCTACTTGAGCACACAGCAGAAATCTTTTTCAATGAGATTAAGATTCCTTCAGTATCCACAACAGAGGCAACCCCAAGTTTGTGAAATAGACAAAGCCAAAACAACACCACTTATCTAATCTGTCAGTCAAAAGAATGACTTTAGAACATGACCAAATTTGGTTTACTGCACAACATGAAAATTCAGTGTTCATAAAAGAACTTACCTACTCTATGCATTGAAGCATAACAAAGAAAAAACATACTCATACTACGTACTAGAGATTACTGCTTGGGGTTTTGACAAAATTTTCCCGGTGCAAAAAGCCTGCTACGTCAGTAAAAAGAGTTAGTGATTGATATGTACTAGTTCAGACTGTGCACTAAGATAAAAAGTAGATTTGGTCTTCCTTATTTATTTCATTACCAGTTTCAATCACTTCAAACTCTGGCTTAGTTTGGAATCTGACTATCCTGCTATTAATCTTTCACTACGGCTCACACATTCTAAACTCAGTTTGATACTTGCTACTGATTTGTAGCTTGACATCCACTCTCTTCGTTTCCACCTAACATGACTCCGCTTTGGTTAACAGTGGTATTGTTTTATGCTCCTACCTTGTTTCAGAGTGATGTAAATATTTTCTGATATACGTATGACTTTTGGAACAAAGCGTTTCCACTGTTAAGGGAACTCATTAAACACCTTTCCATTCAGAGTGTTTCTTTGTATTTTTGATCTTTTTCATATAGAAAAGTTTCACTTTAGAAACATAAAATACTGAATTGATCTACTTTTACTCCAGTGCATTTCCGGTTGTGTTTCCAGAAAAAAACTGTTGAGTAAATCCTGATTTTATTTATTGGTTTGCAGTGTGAGCTCTTTGCTGATTCTAATCCCAATCTATGCACAAAAAAGAGGAAGCTATGAAAAAATCCTCACTTGTTAAAAAATAATCATCTAAAATCATCATCTAAAAAAAATAGGACTTCTGACTATAGAACCTGAAATACTAGAGCTGAAACGGCCTGTTCAAGATCATGTAGGAGGCCAGAACTAGCATTGAAAACGAACCACATTCTCCAAGGACTTGTTTATAGCCATGCATGAAGAACTACACTGTTTTATTAGATAAAAATGATTATGTAAGGGATTATGCAAATAAATTTGGTAGTGTATGGATGACCACATTAGTTCCTGTCTAAGTGTCTTGATTATTTCCAGTCTGAAGTGGGTGTTTCCAGAAGTGTATGCACAGTTGACTAAGCTGGGTATTTGTGCTCTTAGTTTGCATTCATTCCCTACTTTAACAAATTACATCCTAAACATACTGGACAGTACGGCAATAAGCCCCTAACACCCCTAATAAATACCTATGAGTGGATGGGTGCAGGAGATGCACATTGACTACACACTGCATCAGTCCAAGGCTCCCTTCTGTGCACTGAATCTCTAAAGGCATGCCTTGTGTCAGAGCCATGTTGCGGGGCCACCCAGGCAGCTATTGCAGCCGCCAGCAGAATACTTGTCCTGGAGACCTCCCTGTCTTCTACCAGGTGGGATCTGAGTCCTCCAGTGTAGCAACAACAAACAAAACATTGAATGTTGAGGCTGAACCAAAGCTCACTGATGGGTATGAGCTCAATCTGTTCCTTCCTCAGGAAATCAATCACAAACTGACTCACAGCTCTGCCCTCGTGGGAAACAACTTCTTCCTGCTATGGAGTGCAGAGCACACAAGCCACCATCAGTGATGTTCACTCTGCAGTACACAGCCAGCTGCACTGGGCCTCTCACTGTTGGGGGATTTGCTCCTGTGGTGAGCTGCATTCAAATGAAATAGGCAAACTTTGTAAGTGTAATTAGTTGTGAGGGTATTTTGTGCTGATTAATACAGTGCCAGAATAACACGCATCCAGTGCAAGGGGTTGTTTCTGTGCACATTCAACAGTATTTCTTGTACCAAAACCACAGGGGTTTTTTTAGACTATTTATTTGTCCTGCGTTCCCCTACTTGCCTCTAGAATAACTTTTTTGTAGTTTCCAGTACCTATACATAACATGCTCACATGGCCAGAGGAATGCCACCACGCTGATGAATCTATTAGTTCAGTAAAGCCAGGGCATATTAAAAACTGTCCATTTGACTTGATCTGCATATAAGCCTTTTTTAGATTTGTCATATAAGGATTTAATTCCTTGTGGTGCTGTATCTGCATATGTAATATTTTAGTCATTTTACCGCAGCACAATGCACCCTCTAGGGCCCAAATTGTAAGTTGCAAGAAAAAGATATTTAATTCAATGCCATTTCTCGCCATTTAAACTAACTGCATGTAATAAAATCACAAGCAATATATTTCTATTCTTAATACTTCTAGAGGAGTGAATGCTACAGAATAATTGATGTCAGAAAGCTAATTTATTTTAGTTTGGAAGTCTCCAAATAGCTATCACTCAGGTAACTATGACCTTTCTGTAGTGTAGACAGGAAAGCACTAACAAAGAAGGAGATAATCTGCGGCAAAACCATTTTTTTCCTTTCTACTAGCTTCAGAAATAATTTAAACTTTACAAACTGTACAAGAAATATTAATCATTAATTAAAGTTAATCTATGAAGAGGGAGTATGTAGATGATTTCCGCAACAAAATAAGCTAGTCAGCTGCTCTGAATTCTGGGCGCTCCTTATGCCACCCTCTGTTCCCTGAGCACCTTCTGGATTTAAGGCAGACAATGCAAAGAAGCAGAGTTTAGAGCTCCCAGAGGCTCGGGCTCATGTTGTTCTCAGTCAGCCAGGAGAGTGAGCAAGTAAGAAGGAATAGCTCCATGAGATCTCTGTCCATAGTTCAGATAAAGTTTGTCATCAGCTGAGCTGGGTGGGTAATACTGGAAAATCTGAACTAGATCTACTGCTGAGGTACAGAGCAATGGCTCTATGAAGCTCCAATACAATTACATTCTGAATGATACTGTCTCACACTACACCGTGCCTGCAATTATATGATGAATAGGCTTGTTAATTCCTTCCTAACTTACTCACTGGTTTCACAAAATAAAATAATTTCTGCTATTCTGTTTTTTCCTGATGCTGTTCCCCAGCTTCACCATGGGGTCACTCCCAGGGGGAGCAGTCCTCTGTGAACTCCTCCAACGTGTGTTTCATCCACGGGGTATAGGAACAGACTGCTCCAGTGCGGGTCCCCTGCAGGGCCACAATTCCTGCCAGAAAACCTGCTCCAGCACAGGCTTTTCTCTCTACAGGCTCACAGGTCCTGCTGGGAGCTTGCTCAAATGTGGGAGTTTCAGACAGTCACAGCCTCCTCTGGCCATTCACCTACTCTGTCTTTGGGTCCTCCATGGTCTGCAGGTGGATATCTGTTCCACCGCGGACCTCCACAGGCTGCAGAGGAACACCTTGCCTCATCATGGTCTTCTCCAGAGCCCCCAGGGGAATCTTTGCTTCCAGCACCTGGATCATCTCCTCTTTCTGTGCCGACCTTGATGTCTGCAGGGCTATTTCTCTCAAAGTTTTCTCACTTTTCTCTCTCGCAACTGCTCTGCAGTATGTTTTATATTTTCTTAACTACGTTACCACAGAGGCAGCACTGCCCTGGCTATGGGGCTCAGCCACGCCTTGCGGTGGTGGGATCAGATCTGTCTGAAACCAGCTGTACCCAGCCTCGCCTCAGCCCCCTGCCAGTGCCTGGGCAGAGACACTCAGTCTCTATGTGGAGAGGAAAAGCCTGGGAGGGAAAAAGGTGGTGTGTTTTACATTAACTCTTGGCTCTAAAGAACTCTAGCAACCAGGAAAGCGATGGCTGAAAGAAGGGATTTGGATTTGGGAAGCAGTAAATAAAGCAAAAGAATAACACAACATAGAACATCAGATTAATGTAAAATGAGTAAATGAAGATTAACTTCAAATGGAGGCATAATGTCAACATTCAGGCAGCCCAATCTTGAAATCCACCCTACCCACCTCCAGCCTCTTCAGGCATCTGTGCAGATCTGCCTGCGGTGGAGCAGGACAGACAAGCTCACCTTTTAAAATCGCTGTGTTTCACAAGCAAAGGTATGAAAATACGGTGAGTAGGCGGGGCAGGAGCCTGAGAACAGTCACCTCCCTGCTGCCGCCCCTCAGCTTGGAGCCACTGGGGCAAACGTTCCTAGAATCACAGAATGGTTTGTGTTAGAAGCAACCATCCAGTTCCAAGCCCCATGCCGTGGGTAGGGACACCTCCCACTGGATCAGGTTGCTCAAAGTCTCACCCAGCCTGTCCTTGAACACCTCCAGGGGGCACCCATGATTTCTCTGAGCAACCTGTGTCAATGCATCACCACCCTCACAGGAAAAATATTCTTCCTGATGTGTAATCTAAATCCACTCTTTCAGCTTAAAACCACTACCCCTCACCCTACCACTGCACTCTCTGATAAAGAGCCCCTCTCCAGCTCTCTTGTAGGCCCCCTTTAAGTACCCAAAGCTGCTCTAAGGTATCTCCAGAGCCATCTTTTGTTCCTTAGGCTGAACAACCCCAACTCTTGTCAGCCTGTCTCTTGTACGGGAGGTGCTCCAGCCCTCTGACGATCTTTGTGGCCCCTCTCTGGGCTCACGCCAACAGATCCATGTCTGTCCTGTGCTGAGGACTCCAGAGCTGGGTGCAGCACTCCAGGTGAGATCTCACCACATCAGAGTAGAGGTGGAGAATCCCCTCCCTTAACATGCTGGTCACATTTCTTTTGATGCAGCCAAGGACACCATTCACTTTGACAGCAAGATGGTGACTAGGGGCGTAAACCCCCTCCCACTGTAGAGGAGGATCAGGTTCATGAACACCTGAGGTACCTGAACATATATAAATCCATGGGACCTGATGAGATGCATCCCAGAATCCTGAGGGAACTGGCTGATGTGGTTACCAAGCCACTCTCCATGATATTTGAAAAGTCATGGCAATCAGGAGAAGTCCCTGGTGACTGGAAAAAGGGTAACATTGTGCCCATTTTTAAAAAGCGTAGAAAAGATGAGCCTGGGAACTACCGACCTATCAGCCTCACCTCTGTGCCTGGGAAGATCATGGAAAACATCCTCCTAGAAGACATGCTAAAGCAAATGGAGGACATGAAAGTGATCAATAGCAGCCAGTGTGGCTTCATCAGGGGCAAATTCTGGATGACCAACTTAGTGGCTTTCTATCGGGGGTAACCGCAGCAATGGACACGGGTAAACTGGCAGATGTGATTTGTCTAGACTTCTGTAAAGCCTTTGACACAGTCCCCCACAACATCCTTCTCCCTAAATTGGAGACATATGGATTTGATGGGTGGATCGTTCACTGGTTGGATGGTTGTTTTTAGAGAGTAGTGGTCAATGGCTTGAAATCCAGGTGGAAATCTGTGACGAGTGGTGTCCCTCAGGGGTCCGTACTGGGACCAGTTCTGTTCAATATCTTCATCAATGATATTGACAGTGAGATTGGGCGCACCCTCAGCGAGTTTGCAGATGACACCAGTCTGAGTGGTGTAGTTGCCACACCAGAAGGATGGGATGTCATCCAGAGGGACCTGGACAGACTGGAGAAGTAGGCCTCTGAGAACCTCATGAGATTCAACAAGGCCAAGTGCAAGATCCTACACCTGGGTTGGGGCAATCTCCAATTTCAGTACACAATGGGGAATGATGTGATTGAGAGCAGCCCTGCAGAGAAGGACTTGGGGTGCTGGTTGACAAGAAGCTCCACATGAGCCGGCAACGTGTGCTTGCAGCCCAGAAGGCCAACTGTATCCTGGGCTGCATCAAAAGAAGCATGGCCAGCAGGTCTAGAGAGCTGATTCTCCCCCTCAGCTACTCTCCTGTGAGACCTCACCTGGAGTATTGTGTCCAGTTCTGGAGTCCTCCACATAACAAGGATACGGAACTGTCGGAATAGGTCCAGAGGAGGGCTGCAAAGATGATCGGAGGGCTGGAGTACCTTCCCTACAAGGACAGGCTGAGAGAGTTGGGTTTGTTCAGCC
The DNA here is from genome assembly GCF_017976375.1 of Cuculus canorus. Classification (NCBI taxonomy): domain Eukaryota; kingdom Metazoa; phylum Chordata; class Aves; order Cuculiformes; family Cuculidae; genus Cuculus; species Cuculus canorus. The sequence continues at coordinate 62,431,890 of NC_071441.1, forward strand.
TGGAGAAGAGAAGGCTCCAAGGAAATCTTATAACAAACTTCCAGCACCTGAAAGGGGCTACAAGAAAGCTGGGGAGGGACTGGTCATAAAGGCTTGTGGTGACAGGACAAGAGGCAATGAGTATTAACTGGAGAGGGGCAGATTTAGAATAGACACAAGGAGGAATTTCTTTACTGTGAGAGTGGCGAGGCACTGGCACAGGTTACCCAGGGAAGTTGTGGCTGCCCCATCCCTGGAAGTGTTCAAGGGCAGGTTGGATGGGGCCTTGGGCAATCTGCTCTAGTGGGATGCGTCCCTGCACATGGCGGGGGCTTGGAACTAGATGGTCTTTATGGTCCCTCCCAGCCCAAACTCTTCAATGATTCTATGATTCACGGCTCACATGGAGCTTATCACCCCCCCCCCCCCCAAGTCCTTCTCTTCAAGACTACTCCCATCCCAGTCCTTCTCTTCAAGGCTACTCCCAAACCATTCATCGCCCAGCTTGTAATTGCGCTTGAGATTGCCCTGAGCCAGAAGCAAGACCCTGCACTTGCCCTTGTTGGACTTCATGACTTTTGCACCGCCCCACTTCTCCAGACTGCCCAGGTTGCTCTGTATAGTATCTCTTCCCTCTGGAGGGCATCCCTTCCCCCTGGATAGCATTCCTTCCCTTTGGATGACATCTCTTTCTTGTGGATGGAATCTCTCCCATCTGGATGGCATCCTCTGGATCGCATCTCTTCCTAGACATAAGGAAGAATTTCTTCACCATGACAGTGGGGAGGCACTGGTGCAGGTTGCCCAGGGAAGTTGTGGATGCCCCATCCCTGGAGGTGTTCAAGGCCAGGTTGGATGGGGTCTTGGGCAGCCTGATTCAGTGGGAGGTGTCCTTGCCCATAGCAGAGGGGGTGGAACTGGATGATCTTTATGGTCCCTTCCAACCGTAACTAATTGACGATTCCATGATTCTATGATTCATCCATGTGGATGGCATCCCTTCCCTCTGGATCATATCCCTTCCTTTTGGATAGTATTCCTTTCCTCTGGATAGCATCCTTTCTCTCTGGATAGCAACTCTTCCCTCTGGATAGCATCCTTCCTTGTGGGTGGCATCCTTTCCTTCTGGATAGCATCCCCTCACTCTGGACAGCGTCCATTCCCTTGGGATAGCATCCCTTCCCTCAGGTTAGTATTCTTTTCTTCTGGATCACATCCCCTCCTTCTGGATAGCAACCTTTCCTTCGGGAGCATCGATTCCCGCAGGATAATATCCATTCCCTTTGCATGGCATCATTCCCTCTGGACAGCATCCCTTCCTGTGCATAGCACATCTTCCCTCTGGATCACATCCTGACCTTCTGGATAGGATCCCTTCCCTCTGGATAGCATCCTTCCCCTGGACAGCATTCCTTTCCTCTGGATAGAATCCCTCTGGACACCATCCCCTCAATGCATGGTTCCCTTCCCCCATCTCGGTGCCCCTCCCCGCCTGGCCGCAAGCTCCCTCCTCACTGCCCTTCCCCCGCCCCTCGCCCCGCCCCGCCCTTCGCCCCGCCCCGCTCTGCTGCCCTACGTTGGGCGGGAGGGGCGGCGCATGCGCGGGGCTTTCCCCCCCCACACACCCCCAGCCCCTCCGCCCCCCTTTCACGGCCGGGGCGAGATCGATCGATCGGAGGTTGGGGTGATGGCGGCGGGGCTGAGGTTCGACGGGCGAGTGGTGCTGGTGACCGGCGCCGGCGGAGGTGAGCGGCCCTGCAGGGCTGCCGGGGCAGGTGGGAGCTTTCCCCCCTTGCAGCACGGCTGGGGCTGCTGCGGGCGGGCGCCTCGCCTCGCCCCGGTGCTGGCAGCGCCTCGCGGGGGGCGTCTGCGCTCCCGAAAAAAGGGCTTTTTCTCGCAAAAGGGGGCGGGAGGGAGGTGTAGCCTGTCTGGCAGCCGCGGCGGTGCCAAGGCTGTACAGGGGTCACCGTCCGCGCTCATTGCAGCGCGTCCATCTGAGCCCCGGTGCTGCGGGAATTAGCGCTGGGTCGTTCCCAGCGCCTCTGTTGCCACCGAGGAGCAGTGTTAGCGTAGGGCCGTGGGATAACATGGGCTGAGACCTTAAAGAATGTCCAGTTCCTGCGGGGGATGCTTTGGGTTGAGACCTTAAAGCTCACCCAGTTCCATTCCGCTGCCATGGGCAGAGACAACTCCCACTGGGTCATGTTGCTTAAAGACCAGTCCAGCCTGGCCTTGAACGCCTCCTGGGACAGGACATCCACGACTTCCAACATCGAGGTTATTCCAGCATTGGGATGCTCTCCCCAGGGAACCAGTGGATTCCTCTACGCTGGACGCTTTGAAGGTTCAGCTCAACAGAGTGCTGGGCCATCTCATCTAAACTAGATACTGCTTAAAAAGCTTGGACCAGATGATCCCAGAGGTCCCTTCCAACCTGGCATTCTATGATTCTGATTCTATGATTCTGTTTCTCTGGACAAGCTGTTCCACTGCCTCACCATCCTCATGGGAAAAAACATTCTTCCTAATATCTTGTCTCGATCTCTCCTCATTCAACTTAAAAGCATAGCCCCTTGTCCTGTCCTGCACTCTCTAATGAAGACCCCCTCCCTAGCTTTCCTGTAGCCCCCATAAGTACAGGGATACTGCTCTGTGGTCTCCCTGGAGCCTTCTCTGGGCTGAACTAGCTCAACTCTCTCAGCCTTTCCCTCATATGGGAGGTGATCCAGCCCTTGAATCAACTTGTCCCGCTCTGTGTACTGTTTTGGTGTTCTAATTCCTTCCAGTTTTGCCTTGGAACTAGTGGTTAACGCTTGGTGTGGTCTGGCACAGTGTTGTTCCAGAGGGATTTGACATCTGCCAGCACCATTGAGGAAGGCAGCTCCCAGCCTACTGCTGCCTTCCCTGACCTCCTCCAGGGAGGCATTCTGAAGGCACTGAGGAGAGTGCAGCAGGGAGGTGGAAGGGTGGGGAGAGTTTTCTTTCCACAACAGGACTGGCCTTGTACTGTTCGTGGGCTGCTGGCCTGGCCTCTCCAGAGAAGGTGATTCTGCAGTGGAATGCTTGGTTTTGCCAGGAGATGTTCAGTATTTGTTGTTGTGGTGCAGGGTTGGCTGGCTACATTTTTTTTTTTGTCTTTTTTTCTTATTCCTTTAATTACACACTTTAACCTTTGCCTACTCTAGTAGTTCCAGAGAAGATATAAGCTGTGAATGTGGATGGGAGAGAGGCAAAGTTTGTGGTTGTGATGAGCGGCAAAAGGATCTTGTTATCCCATCCTTTAGCAAGGTTCTGCCATCCCACAGCAAAGTTTTGCTCTTTTTTTGTGGAGCTGCGCATAGCAAGGAGTCTTTTTGGGAGCCTAGATTATGTGATGTTTTGCAGAGAGGTACCAAGAATTTGAGGGTTTGAGGAAAGCACTGAGCAGTCTATTCATGTCACCTGAAAGTGACAAACCTGAGAATAATTGAGGCCAAATCTTTGTAAGGTGCTTTTCAGTTTTTACCAGACCTATATTTGTGTGCTTCTTCATGTGACAAGTCTCACTGAAGAGTAGTTAAGAACTTAGGCAATAGCAGAACAAAGACACTTTGGCAATAACAAAGCTTCTAAAAAGCACTGAATGCAGCAAAAGTTGCTTGTAAAGAGTGTCAGTACAGTGACTCTTATTACGTTTCTACTGTTTGGCTGCTTAAAAATGGTTTGTTGGATATGTTATTTCACAATTTTTTTAAAAGTGGTTGATTAAATTTAAGCCAAGATACAGGGAGGCCCTATTAACTTCAGATTTAGTTTGTTTCGCTTTTGTTTAGTTTACGGCACTGTAGTTAGACTTACTGCTAATAGCTTTCTTTGTAGAGATTAAATTTTGAATGTAAGTGAAGAGTTCAGAACTGTGAATTTATCTAAAATATCTAGATAACTAGTTTGTTTTAAAGTCAGACCTATTTTCACATACGTAAGCATTTAAAAATAGTTTCTTTTAACTTTGGGCGAATCCCTTGTGAAGTATTGTTCCTGCCTGATTGTTCCAATGTAGCAGTCTCACTCTTAATGCAATTCAAGCTAATTTTTTTTTTTTTTAAGATTAGTTTTGATTCTTAAGGTTTTAGTCCTTGATTGCCAAATGAGAACACTAGCACATATAACATAGTCTGGGGTTTTTGAATTTCTCAGTTATATGGCTTTTGAAAACAAACCAAAAAGTTTTCTTGGACCCTGGTTATATCAGGCGGTGGACATATATGTACCTAACGTGATAAATTCCAGAGGTTCAAAGTAATCTTGAGGAAAATTCCAGTTCAGTGGTTGGTGTGTTTCAAAACTTTCTAAGCAGTTCTGGGTGTTTTCCATTTTTTATTTTGAGAGATGGCTTTGATGTTTTGGTGGAGGGTGAAGAGATACTGTTACACTCTTAAGAAACTTTTTTTCTGACTTTGATACTCTTTTGATCATTCCAAACTTTTTCTTTTCTCTTTCTTCAATAACTTGATAGGTACAGTGAGTAAACAATCTTTTGTAAAAGATAATATATAACACCCAGAATCTAAGATAAAGTAAAGGTGTTAGAATTTAGCTTTTGCACGTGTAGCAAAAATGACAGTCTTGTTTTATGACAGGTAAACTGCGAGTGCGTCTGGATAACTGTGATTTTAAGTGATTCATTCGTATTTAAATAACTGGACAGGATCTGTCAGTACATCTTCTGTCATGGTTAAATTTTGGTCTGTTTCTTCATCAAATCTTAGAGGCTAAATTTAACCAGGAAAATATATTATTCACTTAGATTGTAATTAATTAACTTGAAACATCCCCTCCTTCTTCAAGGTTACATCAAGACTTTAAACTTTCTCTCTTACAAAATGTATTTTGTAAGCACAAACTCAGCAGCAGACAGCTTTCCCTGATGGTTCTGTTGAGTGCAATAACAAAGAGTAAGCATGGAGATTTATTTTCTTTTTTCTGTCTTTACAGAAGGTTCGTCTACAATTTACCTGTTAGTTTACTTTTATGTTTTGAACTTAAGTGAAACTTTTAATAGTGTTTTATTGTGAATCTTCAAGATGTTTGTGTTGATGTGGTGCATTTTTCTTCATGAAATTAATTTTTATGGAGCTTTTCCTCTGAATTGTGATCCAGGAGACAAACTGACCTTTTTTTAAAACTTTTTATTCTTTTAAACTAGGTCTGGGCAGAGCATATGCTCTGGCTTTTGCAGAGAGAGGAGCTTCAGTAGTTGGTAAGTTTTATGTTAACTAACTTGATCTAGACAATAACCTTTGCCTGTTCACATGGCTCACATTCAACTATCCGTGCCCTTTTCGACAGTAACCTTTGTTATTTAGTAGTCTTCTGTCTTATCTTTTGCTATTTAAATTTTGCTTCTGAGCTTTATTATTTATGAAACAAGTTGCCCAAGTTTGTCCAAGAGTTTGTCTTTGCTGGTAAGCCAATTTAAAGGAGATTATTTTCAGGACTTGACTATCATCCATGCATACCAATCTTTACTGTGAGTTGTGGTCAGAGAGGCTGTTGTCTTAGGTGAACAGTGTTCAGAAACTTCTAATATGACTGTTTGAAAATGTGAATATGTGTCTTCTGGTACCTTCTCCGTGACAAAAAGTTATTGGAATGTAACACAGTACCAGCAGCCCTCAGAAAACACAGAATGCGGTGAAAGTGCAAGTGCATTGTTTCTTTCTGCAGTGCATTGCACCTAAAAATGGCATTGCCATTTGGTCTCAGTGACAGCACCAAAAAGCTCTCAGTAAAGGATTTCTGATAGTTCCATGGTCATTTGGTCAAACCTTCTTCAGGGAATATTTAGTTGTGCAAAATGTTGTACAGCAAGATAATTCTGAAGGTTGTGTTATATTCTTGGGCACTCTCTGGTGGTTGGTGTTGCTATTTGACTGCCTGTGAATGAATTTATACAGCTATTATTGATGAATTCAAGGTTAAAGTTTAAACAGATTATGAGCAAGAACTTGCTGGGGTTTTTTAGTATTTTTTTAATAAAAATATCAATCTCAGTTTACAAATCTCATAACAAAAATTTGTTTTTATTTTATTGATTAAATATGACAAGTCTGTGTGTAGGCAACATTAAAAAAACTAGGTATTTTTTACGGGTAGTTGTCACCTTTGGTACTTGCTTTATTTACTAGGAACATGAATACTTCATCTCAAGTTCATATTTAAAAAAAAAAAAAAAATGCAACCCAAATGTTTAATTTTATGAACTCTGTGTAGCTGGTAGTGTTCTGACTTTCTTCTTTATCTTATGATGGAGGAGAAATACTCCTTTATCTCATGGCCTTATTGCACAATAGCTAAATCAGTCAGTTAAGCATTGACTGTCTGTAAGGGAAACTTCTTGGTTTCCCTTTGGAAGCTGCCCCTCACCTCTTCTTGCAGTAGTGCTTTACAATTGCCTCTGCCTGCTTGCATTTATCTTTCTTACTCTTGTTCTCTTATGATTCTGATTTCAAAAAGTTGAGAAGTTACTTTGTAAAGATCTGGGATTTTTTTAATGAAAGCAGATATGAGACTCATATCTCTTTAAAATAAGTTCTCTTTTTTTAAGTTATGGAAATGAAGGTATGCTGTTAGAACAATGATCAAATAGTCTACAGGGAAGAATGCCGGAAGGTCCCGGCATGGGAACCTCTGCCCAGTCCCACATTGCATCTTTCTGTGAGCAAGTTTCTGTGTGGTTAGTGTGACTGGTGCAACACAAGTGGAAATCTCACTGTTCTCATCACCTAAAACCTGGCTGCCTGCCATCACCTTTTTTTGTCATGCGTCATCTGTTTCATAGTTGTCATCAGGAAAAGTTGAAAGTAGGATGAAGGGAATGCTTTGTTTCTGTCTTGCAATCTGTGTTTTGTCCCACTGTACCATTTCTTCCTTTTGAGCCTACCTGAGGACTCTTACGTGTTGCTGTTTTAGATTAGAGCCATGCTTTTGAAGCATCTCTCCTGATTTGTGTCTATTTGTATTTTTTGTTTGCATTGTGGGATCGTTTTGAAGTGGGTGAGTGGAGTTCTTTTGAAAACCAAACTGGAAGATGCAATTTAGCAGTGCACCTAAATTGTTCCAAATGTGTGTTTGGTCTGTGGCATCAGACTGTAGCAAGAAATGACCTACATGTACTGTAGATGTCAGGTCCTCAGCACCAAATGTTTCACTCTACAGGTTTGCTACTGCTGCTCTGCACTACTGGCTAATAATGCACCCATAGCCTTAGAGGAATTCTTCTCTATGGTTCAAACTGTAACCATGCTCTGTCACAACTGCTGCAGTCTCTGGATGTCTCTTTGCTACTGAATGTTTTCAACTGGAAATTATATGTTGTAAAGGTTGAGCTTAAGATAATATGAATAATATTATTTGTTTGCTTGGGCTGTTTTTAATTACTCTGTCCCACTCATCGGTTTATTTTATCATTCTCAACATTCTCTAGAATAGCACTGTTATTTCTTTCATACTCATTTCGTCTTCGACTCTGTTAGTGCCTGCACTCAGCCTAAAGTGCTTTACTGCCTGTGGAAATTTTTCAGAATATTTAATCAAGGTTTTGTCAGCAAATTACTGCTGAAGTTAAGGATAAACATATATAAGCATGCCTTTGAAAGGGAGTTGTAAAGTTTTAAAAAGACTAACTGAATGTTTTTGTGTAAGTGCTTACCATAAAAATTGTCCACTCTTCTTTCCCAGGACAGATGAGAAATCCCTAGTGCTGTTCCTGACTCGCTTTTATATAATGTCATGTTAAAGACCTTTGATGTTGCAAACTGAGCAGTCTGACCACGCTGCCTATTCTTATGTTTTACTACACTTGGAAATTTTCCCTGATGCCTCCCTGAATTGTGCTGGCTGCATGTTCAAAATGTTTAGATAATGGTCTGTTTAGCTTGGAGATTTTGTCTCCTTTCTTTTTTGCATCAGTCTGTAAATGTACTTGGGCATATCATCATGTTCTGTCTTAATTCTTCCTACTTCGGGCTGGGTGGTTCTTAATACTGATTTGGTTTGCTGTCATATGGGTTTTCTGCAGCGTTTATACATTTCTCTTGAAGTGCTGCACACAAAGCTGAGTCCAGGATTCCAGATGAGTCTTTCTTGCTCTGAGTGATAGAGAATGATTTTGTCGCATGTCCTGCAAGCTATGCTCCTTTGCAGGGAGAGATTTTATTTATAAAAAAAGGCACAATATGAGGTTATTTCCTTTTGTGATGATACAGCAGACTTACAAGTGCTGTTTGTCATCAAGACCAACACGAATATCCTGCATATTTTGTGGATCTCACTGTGGCTGACTTCTTGAGGACTTTAGAAAGTTAGAAGGCACAAAGCAAAAGTTCACCATAGCGCAATACTAGCAGAATACTGAAGTTGCATGTAAATCCACAGCCAATTCTTTTGCACGCTTTCAAACATACTACTTATCATTTTTTAAAATCTTTGCCCAAATGTAATGTGTGTATGGATTTTTTGAGGGATGTTTACCTTCACCTGCTGAATTTCATGAAAGTGGGGACATGCAAACCCAGCAATGCAGCAAACTGGTGATTATACAATGCAGCTGTCATTAATGGTGAATGCTCCAGTGCAGAGAGCAACCTGGAAACAAAGCTACCTGTGTCAGGTAGCCATTTTACCGCACAGCAGCAAGATCTAATGCTCCAGAGCTGGCTCTTCTCCCTTTGTCTCCTCCTTGACCTGTTCTATAGTGAAGTGTACTAGTAACATTTTAGCTACTCTATTAAGGAACAAAGTCTTCCCAGTCTTGTTTAGGATTCACGCAGTAGCTACAGCAGTTTGACAAGAGACCAGAATAAATTACCTACGATTGGTATGGAAACTTGATCTTAATCTCTGAAGTACAATAACACAATTAGAGGGGTAACATGGGCAGGGCAAGTGAGTTAAATGCATGGTAGAGAGGAATTTTTTTTTTTTTTTTTAAAAACTTCTGTTTCTTGCGGTTTCTTTTTAAGAAATGATATTATGTGTTGTAGTACTTAAAAAAAAAAACAAAAAACCCCCCTGCTGTTCCTCTCTAATCATCTGAGTTTTTCAGTAGGATCCAGATGTTGCAGCTCATATTAATACTCGTTATAACTTACAGCATGATAATGAGATAAGGAGAAACCATGAAGCTTGAGTGTTAACAGTGAAAAACTCGTTTCTTTGTTATTTACAGTGAATGATCTTGGAGGTGATTTCAAGGGATACGGCAAGAGCTCCTCAGCGGCTGACAAAGTTGTCAACGAAATCAGAGCAAAAGGAGGGAAAGCAGTACCCAATTATGGTATGTTATTTTTCCAGACAAGTGTCATGCTTTATCAATAGAAACAGTGGACCTGTTGAAAGAAAAGTTGACACTGCCAATTTGCCAATACCATATAAATTAAATAGATGTATTGTAATGTGGAGTAGGAATGCAGAAATGCTAAAAGCAAGTGCATAAATTGCTTTTTAAATTAATACTCATCTAGATACGCTCCTTTCTTTCATATGCTTTTTGAACACTGAAATACTCAGAAACTGCCCATCTGGGATTGCCAGAGGCAAAATGGGAATGGATGATTCTTACTTGTTTTGCTTCTTGTTTTTCTTGCATTGGCAGACATTCTGCCATTTAGACTTACTGTGTGGGATTTGCTTTTGGACATATGTATATTGTGGCTGAATTTGAATTTATTTTATATTGGGATTGTATACAATTTATTTTTCTTAGCTCTGGGGAGTTAGTTGTCAGTATCCTGGAAATGCAGTGTATCTAGCTTGTTTTACTTAAAAATTTGTGCTTTTTTTTTTTTTTTTTATAGATTCAGTGGAAGATGGTGAAAAGCTTGTGAAGACAGCACTTGAGGCTTTTGGGAGGATAGGTACAGTTGTCTAATTCTTGTTCTAACTTTCTTTGCAAGAACAGGGCTGTTATAAACAGTACAATTGATAACAAGTGTATGCAGTATTGTGTGATGTCAGCCCTTGATGCCTTTGGTCAGTGTAACCTAAATCGGAGACTTTCCACTTTGAATGTGAATGTGTGACTTCTCTGTCTCTTTGGTACTTTTTAGCAGAAGTTTAAAGCTCGATATATTATTCCCATTTTACCACCCTCAGAATTTCGGTACTTCCGTACTTCAGTTGCTGTCCCAAAGCACAGTTTTCGTCAAGTATTATAACTAGCTGCATAAAATCAGGATAAATAATGTAGCTGAAGAGTTAGGAATGCTTTGTCATGTTTTGGAAGCTCTTTCGCCTATGTGAGGGTCAAAATGGTTTGACATAAATAATAAACAAAGCTTGAGGTATTACGTCTAACAAGTAATGTTCCTCTTTACCGTGTGATTGCCACTGCTTTAACTGTGAAGTTTATGTGATTTCAGCTCAGGATTAAATGATTAAAAGTACACATGATCAAAGCAAACAGGAACCAAATAAAATATTTGATAAAGACTTGTTATGATCGAGGTGGCTTTAGTGGCTCCATGACTCTGTGGTTCTTTCAGTTGTCATTTGGGCTTGCTGCAACAAAAATGATGCACAAATTGCATAATTGGAAGCACTCTGGAATCCAAAGCAGGCTGTAAAACTTTGCAGGATGGCTGCGTCCTGCAGGTTTTGTGTTCTAGGTAACTAGCACTTCTCAGCTATACTTCTCTGTCAGGTGTTGTTCTGTTGGCAGGCCGAGACTTGCCTGTGCTAAAGTATTTTATCTTGTCTTAATTATTGTCCAGTGGTAGAGTTCCAATATTCTGGACAAGGAGCTATAGACTACTAATATGGTGTATGTGTGTGCTGTTCTTGTCTGTATGTATTTTTAGAAGTGGGAGGAAAATAGAAACAATCTTCTGTTTGATCAGTGCATTTCACAGTTTATTTTTTTTTTATTGCAGATATTGTTATAAACAATGCTGGGTGAGTAAACCTGAAGGTTTTCTCCAGTTCGATTGTGGGCTGTTACTTTTATGTATACACTTGTTCATCTATTTTTTGCTTGTTTTGTTCTCCTAATGGTACATTTTAGGATCCTAAGAGACCGTTCCTTTGTTCGGATAAGTGATGAAGATTGGGGTGAGTTGATAAACTTTAAAATGTGCTTTCTATGTGAAAGGTGATAGGTAGATCCCTCCCATTGGTACAAATAAGAACAGAAGGTGGGGAAGGCTGTCTATGCCAGATCAGAGAATTACCTTTTGCCCTGAAAGTTTTATGGTAAGCTGCTTTTGCCTAGCGGCCTTGTGTTCAGCTTGCAGACCAGATCTGTGTTGCAATGCGTGGTAGGTGTATGTTGTTCCAAAAGGGAACAGACACTTCAGCTGCCACTCGTATTGCTGAGTGGAATACAAAAAAGAGCCATATGAAACACACACAGTACTTTTTGTGAGCAAAACACGTTCCTAGCACCAGCACTGACTGGCTGAATGCTAAACAGTCTTGGAAGACCCATAACTAGCAACAGAGGAAAGAAAGCTGATGTGTCAAGAGACAGAAGAGCAGGAGGAACCTTCAGTGGTATAGTAGGTGGTGATAAGCCCATTGGGCAGGCTTTTGCAAAGGTAGTCTAACTTCTGTAGTCCTTGTTTGACTGTGCTTAAAGTGCAGGAATTTTGAATGCTTGTGAAGTCTGTAAAAGAGAGCCCAATCCAAGAGGCAGAAGAGACGAACAGTCTCTTCTGTTTAGTCGAGCACTTCAAAATGATCTATAAGACAGAAAAAGTAAAAGTCCACCACTTTTTTTGTAACACTTTGAGAGTGTGAAGGGAGTGCATTTTTTGTCATGAGAAAGAAACAAATGGTGTATTTCAAGTTGGGAGACGAAATCCTGGAATTATTAAATTGACCTTAATTTGTTCCTAGATATAATTCATAGAATTCATTTGAGGGGATCGTTCCTGGTCACCCGAGCTGCATGGAATCATATGAAAAATCAGAAATTTGGCAGGTAAAAACTTACTTTTTTTTTTTTTAATTTTTTTTTTTCAGTAGGATATAACAAGCTGGTGCATGCTTTGACAGGGCAGGAAGAGTTTTGCATCCTTTTCTTTCTCTGTCACGGGAATGAAACAAAATTGATTCTAATCTGTGAGCCCTTATCCTTTCAATTCTGGTCCCCTCTTTGCCTCCCAAGCCAATTCTTTAGAAGTTTTTTCCATGTAGATGCAAATATCCCAGACAGAGAGTTATCGAAACAACGTGTATTTTTATGAGGTCTGGCTAAAAATGTTTGTTACTTGTATGTTACTGCAAGAGTGAGGGATTCTTCTCCTGCTCCTGTTTAGTCAAACGACAAGTACATACAGTTCTCCTTCTGGATTTTGGTTTTTATGTTTGGGGTTGTTTGCCCTGCCCTGGCTTTTGGACAAATGCACTTGGCTTAGAAGTTGTGGAAGTATTCTTAGTCTATTTTGGTATGTGATACTGTTAATTGACCATGAATTCAGACCTTTCTTTTCACTTCTGTTGTTTTTACTTATAAAAACATAAAGCATTGACATGATTAGTATGAACAACCATATGTACGTGTTGAAAGGTGTATGAGCTTCTTTGTCATTCTGTGACCAAACTGTCATTCACTCGCAATGGGGGAACTGAACTGTAAGCACAGGGGAAGAAATCAGCAGGCAGAATACGCGGCTAAAATCTAGAAGTTGCGTCCATTTAGGAAAATGCTCCCTTTGGCTTCTTTTCTGTTATTTGCTCAGATAACTGCAGTAGTGAGTGCTTCTGTACTTTATCTATAGATATATGCCATCTGCAAAATGCAGATAGGTTTGTATAGGTTTGGTAGCTTTTTTCATCTTGATCATATTGATAGTAACTCATCTCTTCTAGATTAAAAACAGTGGTTTACTGTAAGTGAGGCAAATAATAATAAAAGTTAAATAGGTTCTGATCAACCCAGCTGTATACAGTGTAGACTGGCACAGATTCTAATAAGGCTTCTTTTAAAAGTGAAGTTGTAGCCCCTTTACTTTTGAAATCCAATTTATGAAAAAACATGCAGCACAATGGGTTTTTTGCCTCAGACCAACTGTGAACTGCAGTGGTTTTAGAGCTTTCTTGGAGGCAGTTCAGTTTTCTCCACAACAGTAATGTTAGGGGACAGCAAAGGGCAAGACTTCACTTTCTTTCTTATTTTGCTATCTGGTTTTTTTTTTGGCTATAAAAATTCTATGATTCATATGTTTAAGACGCATTAGAATTGTTTGAATGTGAATTCCGTAAGAATACATCTTCACATATTACCAGGCAGATATTGAGGTGAAGTCATTTTCAATAAAATAATATTCTTCTGGACACTGAAGCTGTTTGTTAGTTATAAGAAAAGCGCCACTTGACTTGCCATTAGAACATGAATAGAAAATGCTTCTCTCTGTACTGTACTGTGTTACAGAATGTCTATTATACATCGCAGTGTAAGTCAACAAGGCTCATGACTTTCTTAGTTCTCTGGTACCATGACAGCCCTTCAGGATTTGTCAGATGTCTGCAATCAATGAAACATAAAAAAGGCATCTGGTTGTTGGCAAAATCAATAAACAATGTTTTCTTATTTGCACACTTTTATTTTATGGAATGTGGAGAATATAATGCCAAAGCTGAAAATACTGTTGTGTAGGATTAACCACCTTGAAGAAATCATTGAACTTCTTTTTGTTTTCTTTTTCTCCTCTCCCCTAAGAATAATTATGACTTCCTCTGCTGCTGGGATATATGGAAATTTTGGTCAGGCAAACTACAGTGCTGCAAAACTTGGCCTTTTGGGTCTTGCAAACACAATTGCAATTGAAGGTCGGAAGTATAATATCCACTGCAACACAATTGCTCCTACTGCTGGATCCAGACTGACCCAGACTGTCATGCCACAAGGTGAATCACTGAAGGTCTATGTGTATTGATATTTTTCAGTGAATTGAAGCACAGCTTCTTATCTCTTACAAAATGCAAATCCTTTACACTTCATACACTGCTAATTCATTATTCGTGCTGTCTTTTTGTCTCTGAACTGTCAGCTTACTTATTTGGTTTGTAAGAATTCTTGGTTTCTGCCAGAAGATAAGAAGGCAATTTTTTTAGTTCACAAAAGCAATTCCATGTGGCAAAATTCTTTAATTAAAGTCTTGTCCAAGATCCTTCTACAGTAAAGGAAAGGTTTGTTAGTTTCATCAGATGTGGAATCAGGTATGTGCTTAAGGCGTCTGCACTTGTTATAATATTGTCCTATTGCAAAATGGTGGGTTTTGCACAACATACTTTGTGTACTTCTCCATTCTATGATCAGCAGGATATGATAATGAACTGAGTTGCCTAATATATTACGTTTTTCTTTATTGCACAGTTGCTAATCTTTGAATGCTTGAACAGATTTTAACAGAACATTGCACTGAAAAGTCAGGGTAAAGAATGCTATAGGAGGCAGCTGTGTCTTAAGTGTAAATTTTGGATAAATGAAGTCACAAATTACTTTGGCAAATGACCAGAAGAAATAAAAAGAATTTGAAAAAAAAGTCTGTGAAAGGAATTTGTCCTCAGAAAATCTTTTAGAATCAACCTGTTTTGTTTTCCTCCTACCATTCTTTTCCCTAGTGACAGGCATAGCTCAAAGCCAGGGAAATCATTATTTTTTTCAGACTGCTATACAAGATATTGAAAAGCAGTACAGGTTATACAGTTATGCATGAATTGAGTGCATTAGTTGGTTTGACTAATTAAGTTCTGTGAAAAGTGTCCTGGTTTAGCTGTAAATAATCCAAGTGACCAAGAAATCTAGCAGCTCTAGAGGTTGCAGGTTTTAGGGATTGATTGCAGTTACTTATAAAACAGCCAAAGAGACTAACCTTGCAACCATGTGTTCCTGAAGCATAGAGTTCAGTAGCTGAAATTCCCTGAAGATATTTGTATAGAGTGATAAAGCCACCTCCTAGTTTTCTTTCTTAGTCTTTTCAAGAAAAAATGAGAACCTTTGATGTCCCCTCTGAACCTTTGATAGTTACAGTTCTGATCGTTTCCTTCTTGCTTCACTCCCTCTCTCCTGGTCCAGGTGGGTTTTTTTGGATATTCTTAAAAGGTTTGGACACTAGAACTTCAAAAAGATTTTCATATGTTTTATCCAGGTATCTTTGTTATCTTACTCAATACTTTCCTGTTTAGCTTTAGATGTCTGCAAGAACCTACGCTTTAGCATTGATGCAGTTATGTATGTTTAGCTTGGTCTGCTTATTGCTTTTGCTTGAACTCTACATGTATTTTACATGTTTTGTGTATTTTTTTTAAACCTCTAACACCTATTTCTTAATTTATTTAATAGTGGGTTAGTAGCATTGGTGTGTGGCATAAAGTGCAATACTTTAGGAAAGTCTAAAGCTTTTGTTATGCACTTACAACACACCATATTAGATTGAGTTGAATTGTCTTTTACCTTTGTGGAACTTCTAAAAATGAACTTCTGTTACTTCAGCTTGGCTATCAAAAAAGTAGCTGTGGTACTAAACTTTCTCAAGTCTTTGTCTGTCAGGGTATATTTGAAAATGCTTGCTGACTTTTAGCTCAGGAACAGCTATATACCTATTGTTGTTGAAACAGTAATATCTTAAAAGCTGAAAAAAATAAATTAAACAGTTATTTTTTCTTCTCAGCCAGTGGATAGAATGTATGGTGGGAGCTGCTTGGACAACCACACTGAATTCTATAACAGTATCTCCATTTTCATATAGTTTTCTCTTGTGCAGACAACAATGAAAATCCAAAAATACAGTTCAAATATAAAACTAGCAAGGCTGATAATTCCCCATATCTCATTTGGAAATGTCAGCATTTGCAAAAGGGATGTTTCTCAAATATTCAGCAGCTGCAAATCTTTTCATATAGTCTTCTCTTCATAACTGACTAGCACATTAAAAGCAAAATTGTTCAAGTGCATCTCTGCTAGGATCTGTACATCTCTGTCTAGCTGGCTTATCCTTGTTTCAGGTTGCCTGTCAGATGGAAATTTGGGAAGGTACCTGGCTTTGCAGTTTGTATACTATGGTATTCCCAACATAATTCCTCTTTTATTATTTCCCACTTCAATTCGCTCTAGATCTGGTTGATGCTTTCAAGCCAGAATATGTTGCTCCCTTAGTTGTTTGGCTTTGCCACGAGAGCTGTGCAGAGAATGGCGGTCTGTTTGAGGTAATTTTATTTTCACTTTCTGTCCTCTTTCCCCCTTCCCTCAAAATCAGTCATTTGCTGAAGCCTGTCCAGTCTTAACCTTTTTGCTGAAACTGAATTGTGCGAGATACTACATACTCAGCATAGACAGAAGGAATGTTGACCCTTTTGCGCTGTGTATGATGAAATACATCAGGTGGTAACAACTTTGTCAAATGTATGTGCTCAAAATACTAGTGGAATGATTGTTATAATTCTTATTGTACCCTTTTAAGTTTGAAAAGGTATCAAAGCAACTACTTCCGAAGAAGTTTTTGTTTTCTAAATCATTCAAACACAGCAAGCAACTTGCAGGAAGGAGAATCACTTAGTTATGGAATATGTTATAGATATTACTGTCAAATAAACTAGCCCATAAATTGGATGGAAACAGTTACCTTGTTCTTGGAGTTTTATGTTGCTTGTGTTCCAGTGCTTATCTAAACTGTTAAATGCAACTAGTAGTAGATCAGAAATTTGTTCTGAAGTATAGGTTTTGCTTCTGTAAGTTACCAAAAGTATGCTTTATAATGTGTGGTATGCTGATGATTTTTCTTTTTTCTTGGCAGGTCGGGGCTGGATGGATTGGAAAATGTAAGTACTGCATGTTTCAGGGTTGATTTTATTTGAATTGACAGCAAAAGTGTGCAGATTGTCTTCACATGTAACCTCTGCTCAAGACATTTTCATTTAGGGATAGAAGAATAGCAAAAGCCTACAGTTCTGAGGAGACTGCTTGTTTTAAGTAGAAGTAATAAATTTCACTACACATGGGGGAAACTGGTATCTTAGGTGTGTGCTTTGATATGCTTTTGAGGTGACTAGTATTAACTGAAAGTCTGACTAAGTAACCTCTTTGATCCTGAGGGTATAACTGAAGTCAAGAAGAGTCTCCATTTTTGATGCTAAATATGCATTGTTGCCTTTTCTTGATAACTTCAATTTTTTATGATTTAAAAGTAGCACATGGTGGTAGACAGTTGCTTTCCACCTTTATTTACACCTCTTTAAAAATACTAGTGATATGCGTTAACATACTGAGGCAATTAGTGTTCTTATTAACCAGTAGCCTTGCTAGCTGAGTATTTTCCTTAAGTGATTCCAATAACCAGCTTAAATATGAATATAAAGAAAACTCTGACAATACTGACAACTCACCAGATGAAAATACAACTCAGGGTGTGAAATGCCTTAACTATTTTCCTAAGCATGTTGAACTTAAAACCAGCATTAATTTCCTGAACTGTTCAAGGAGTTTTCAGCCTGTGTGAATATCATCAGAGAGTTAGAAGTAGGGCCATTAATTCAAGAAGTGGTTCCCCCTTCTTCCAAAACGTTTTTTTTTGCCCACTTGATAAAGATTCTGTACATTCCTAACTAACTGTAAATGTTCTTGTGGCACTGGAATAGTTTTTCTGAGGTAGTGCATAAAACAGATTAAAAAAATTGGGGTAGGAGCATAAAACCTCTTGCTGTCCTCCACAGGGAGTTGGGTTTTAATACAGGTAAAAGCCAGATTCTCCTTTCTGATCAAAAGAAAACACCATTTTTCAGCATTACAATGGCTACTGTCTTTAAAACAAAACTAGGTTGTTAATGAGGTACCAGTATGGTCTTATTCATTGTCTGCTGCTAATTAAGAGCAAAACCACCATGACAAATGAAGGATCAGTTGCAATCCAAGAAGTCTGTATTCTTCCAAAACTGATTTCACATTAGCCTTACCAGTTTCTCTCGAGTTATAGTATTGAAATACAGCTTCAGGGACCATTTGGAGATGCTGGTTATTGGTATTAACGTTCTTTCACAGGTGACAAGTGATACTCATGTTTTCCCTGTAGTTTTCCAGAGCTTTCATAAGATTCCTAAGCATTGAAAGCTCAAATCATGTCAGAATGGGATATCTGTAGATACATTCTAGCCACAACATTTCACTAGACAAAATCCTAACACTGATATAGTATTTTCGGAGAGCAATAAGTCTGATGTGGCTTTAATGAAATTTGAAACCAGTGGTATTCCTTTTCTCAATGTTAGTTGAAGCCCTGTTAGACCAGCTTGTAGTTACACTAGTGAGTTAAATTGGAGTACTTACAACTTTTCCTTTCTTGCGGTGTCTTGAAGGTAGTGTTGTAGATGACAGTGATCTAGAGAAAAAAATGTAAAAATTTCATTGTTACTTGAACTCTTTGGCTCATGTTTCCTGTTAGTGCGCTGGGAGCGTTCCTTGGGTGCTATTGTCAGAGGAAAGAATCAGCCAATGACGCCTGAAGCAGTGAGAGATCAGTGGGAGAAGGTCTGTGACTTTGATAATGCCAGCAAACCAAGAAGTATCCAAGGTAAAGGAGAGTTTGATTATGTGGATAGTTTTGACAGCAAAGCTTAGAAGGGAATGCTTTCTTGTCAGACATTTGCTGAAACTTTCCTCAAGATGTCTACAGAACCAGTGAATTCTTTTGCAAACTTGTAAAATTAATAATTTACTGTTTTAGTATGGTTGGATCTTTTTAAGGGAACTTTTGTGTTCTTACCTGTGAAGTTATGACAGTTTTATCTTAAGATTTTGTAGGCAAGCAATATCACTGTCATTTTATATATTACAGCCAGACAAATGGTAGCTTTCTATTTGATGGCATGTACTTACAGGTAGTAACAGTGTAGAGGGAGTTTCTGTTTCCTTTTTAGTCCTGGAATCTTGTTTTTTGGTAGACTTTTCCATACCCAAATGCTCTTTGGTTAAGTCATTTGTTTTGTCCTTTCCCTCAGATCTTGGTAGAGGGATGTAGCCAGCCATACCGTAGTTCTCTATCACCTTACCAACTGTTTTCACTGATCTTTGGCTTATAGATGTCCTATTTCCAAATGTATGTCAGTTTATAAAATATTCTCTGTCCTGCTGTGGAATAGTATTTATAACAACATAATTCCAGCTTTATAGCTTCTGATCTGTTCTCCAACGTGTCGTGCATACTATGTTATTTTTATGGGTTGCCAGCAGAAAAATATTGTAGATGGGAATTTCTTTTGAAAGGTGCTTCAGCATTACATATGATATTACACAGCTATCTCTTTGATGCTATTGAGAGAAAAAATTGGACAACATTTTTGACTTCTGTAGTAATTATGCTTCCTATACAACATGGCAGGTTTCTACAGTCAGGAATTTAAAATATTACTTTAGCATTATTCTCTCACACAGTGTACATACCTTAGCTTCTCTTTTGCTACAAAGCTTAGTCAAAATACAGCATTGCCCTTGCAGTGACATGAAGCCATAGTTAATGCAAAGTTGAATGAAGATTCTTGCATTAATTTGTTTTGTGTGAGAATCAGCAGAAGAGTGAAGAAAATTCTGAAGAAGCTAGCTGAATAGAACTTTCAGTTCTATACTGTAAGATTTTCCTAATCCAAAGTCCCCATTTTATTGCTTGAAGGTATTCAACTGTTAAATAAGGAAAACTAATTAGAGTACTTGCATTAAAAATGAAAAGCTAGAATACCCAATATCTTTAAGTTAAAACTACCTAGAAGGCTTCATTAATTTAAATAATTGGATGCCATAAAGAGTGCAATCATGTACTTAATGTTATGTATAATTATAAAAAAATACCAATTAGATAAAATACTTGCTTGTAATATGGTATAAAATCCCATAGTCAGCGATATTAATCTTGTTTCATAATTCAGGCATACTGATAAGAGCAGTTTGACTTCATTTGTTCTGGATCACAATAAAATAAGAGTGTCATCTGTTGGTTGTTTATTTTTTTAAAGGTAATTTTTCTTACTTGTGTAGCAATGTTACATAACTTAATGTTTGGACTTTTTTTACTTGGAATTCTCTTTTTTGCAAGCACAGGGGGAAGTCATTCTCTTAAAGTTAAATTAAATGCACCACATATAATGTGTGAATGATTAAGCATTTAGAGCCCTGTCTAGCGAAACATTTATTTAATATTTAACTACATCACCTTCATAGTCCTCTGTTTTAGTGAAGTTTGTTCTGCTGGAGATGTTGAGCTCTGGGAGACTAAATGGAAGTACTTGCTCGTCTTTAAATTTTAGTGATGGTCTTTTACGCAATGAAAACATTGAATTCTTTTTCTCAGTGTAAGGAAAAAGATCCAAATTTTTCTTTCCATCTTTTTATGAGTTTTTTAAAACACTTCTTCAGTTTGTATGCTTAGCTTGTTCTCTTGGCACGTAAACTGACTCAAGCAGAGAAAACTCTGGCTTGTGTACTAGAATATGATTTTATAGGGTTTGTGCCATTTTAATTAATAGGAAGTAGCTAATTGTGACTTGATTTGGCAGTTGAATTTAATCAGTAACTCAGTGAAGTTTCTGGGATGTAATGATAATATAGTCAGTAAAGCAGTCTTTCTTGATTGCACAATACATTCTTTTGCGCAAACTCCTCTCCTTATCCCACAAGCTGTCTGACATGGTGTAACTGACTATGCCTACCTTCTCACATTACTTTTAATGCCTCAAGTGTCTTTGAATATTCTCTGTAGTTATTCCCTAAGATTTATAGGCTTAGTCCTTAATATACCTGGAGTTCTGGCAAGTTCTGGCAGTTTCTGTGTAGTCCCACACAGTTTCTGTATACTCCTGTTAACTAGGAGAAGGCATGATTACGTGTGAAATCACTACTCAATCTGTTTTTAACAGTAGAAAAAACTGAAAACGTACTATTTAGGGGATTTCTTTGAAGATGCTGTGTGAGAATTTAGGCCTTAGGAATCTGAAGAAGTGGAAGATGCAGTTTTGCTGGCGTGTGTTGTCCTACAATCACTTTACCAGGAGTGAAAGGTAGCCATCTACTTAATGCAAGATAAAAATGTCAGTGCTTCTGAGTCAGCAGTGAATCTGCAGTGACTTGTAATAGAACTTTTTCCTAATTTCTATAATGTTATTACTTTCTTACTGATTAAATAGTAAGATTTAACTAAAAAAATATTTAAACTGAAATAATAGTTTCAGCTTATTTTATACCACTGTAGAACAACCTAGAAATCTTTCAAGGAGATAAGCAGAGCATAATCAGAGCCTTAAGGTTAGGACACAGAATCCTCAAGTCACTGTAACCAGCTCCCTTGTGCCCCTAGGCAGTAGCAATTTCAGAATAATGAGAATAATGTGGCTTGTCTTAACTAGTACTAGAAAGGAGTTGCTGAGGCTCTCATTTGCAGCTGTATCTAGTGAGCTGACATATTTGCCGAAGTGACATGATTCCATAATTTGAGATACTGAAAGGTCCTGGGCTTCTGTGCCTGTGTATAAACAGAAAGACCAAATTAAATTTATTGGATCACAGCCTTTGTACTTCTTGATGCAATGATCGAATTTACTCTTTCTTTGAAGGTGTAACCGTGCTTCGTGTGAAAGATTCATATCTAGTCAGCTGCTAGAATATTACTGTAAGTTTAGTGCTATTCTATTCCAGTTTCTTATGCCAGGCAGTGGAAGAGCAGTGAGGACTGAAAATAATGAATGTGTTGAGACAGTCAGGTTGCATGTTGCTCTAGAAGTCCCTGGAAGATAAAGGAGTATATCAGCACTGGGGCTCTTAACTGGAAAAGTTCTCTAATGCAGTAATTCAAGGGGGAAGAAAATACATGTAACATGTTTTCCCATTTCTGTATTAAAAAAAAAAAAAAGGTTTGCTGCCTGTATTTGGTGACTTTCTAATAGTTTGCTTAATCTTTTCAGGCAACACAAAGGGTTGGCATCTTAAAAGTAACTTTGTTACTAAAGGATGAAAACTGACTTGAAACATATGTATTTGCTCCTGGTACCTCTCAGGAAATTTGGGCCCAGAACCATAGACTCAGTTGATATCTGTCAGAGATATAAAGAAATAAACTCAGAAGTCCTTGAAGGAATATTTCCTCTTTGAAGACAGATTCTTCTGCATACACACACTTCGAAAATAACTAGAAGTGTTACTAAATGATTCTGGTGTGATCCAGGTGAAGTGCTGAATAGAAATATAACAGTACCCCAAATTTTCAATGTCAGTTTTGGTGAGGCCTTTGACATTGAGGGTGAACAGTAACACAACTTGCATTTTAAAAAGGGCAGAAAGGAAGATCCTGAGAACTACTGACCTGTCAGCCTCACCTCTGTGCCTAGGAAGATCATGGAACACGTCCTATAAGAAGCTGTATTAAAGCATATGGAGGACAGGGAAGTGATTAAAGGCAGCCAGCATGGCTTCACCAAGAGCAAGTCCTACCTGGCTAACCTAGTGGCCTTCTCTGATGGAGTGACTACATCAGTGAACAAGGGACAAGCTACAGATATCTGTCTGGACTTCTTAAGACCTTTGATACAGTCCACTACAACATCCTTCTCTCTAAATTAGACAGATATGGATTTGATACTTGGACTTTTTGATGGACAAGAAATGGTTGGTTGGTTGGTCAGTCAGTGGCTCAATGTCCAGATGGAAATTGGTGATGAGCAGTGTCCTTCGGGAGTCTGTGCTGGGACCAGTACTGTTTAACATCAGTGATTTAGACAGTGGGATTTAGGGCATCCTCAGCAAGTTTGCAGGTAACACCAAGCTTAGTGGTGCAGCTGACACACCTGAGGAATGAGATGCCATACAGAGTGACCTGGACAAACTTGAGAACTGGGCCCCCATGAACCTCGTAAGGTTCAACAAGGCGAAGTGCAAGGTCCTGCACCTGGGTCAGGGCAACCCCTCTTATCAATGCGGGCTAGGGGATGAAGAGATTGAGAGCAGCCCTGTGGAGAAGGACTTTGGGATACTGGTGGATTAAAAGGTCAGCATGAGCAGGCACTGTGTGCGTACAGCACAGAAGGCCAACCCTGTCTTGGGCTGCATCGAAAGAGGTGTGGCTAGCAGGTCAAGAGAGGCAAATCTGCCCCTCTACTTTACTCTGGTGAGACCTTATCTGGAGTACTGTGTCCAGTTCTGGAGTCCTCAGCACAGGAGATATGGAACTGTTGGAGCAGGTCCAGAGGAAGGCCATCAGAGGGATAGAACACCTCTGCTCTGAGGAAAGGCTGATAGAGTTGGGGTTGTTCAGCCTGGAGAAGAGGAGGCTGTGGGGAGACCTTACTGCAGCCTTTTAATGCTTAAAAGTGGGCTTATAAGAAAGGTGGTGACAGACTTTTTCCCAGAGCCTGTTGCAACAGGACAAGGAGTAATGGTTTTAAACTAAAAGAGGGGAGATTCATAGTAGATATAAGGAAGGAATTTTTTACAGTGTGGGTGATGAAACACTGGAACACATTGCCCAGGGAGGTAGTGGATGCCCCATCCCTAAAAACATTCGAGTTCACGTTTGATGGGGCTCTGAGCAACCTGATCAAATTGAAGATATACCTGCTTGCTGCAGGGACGGTTGGACTAGATGACCATTGAAGAACCCTTCCAAGTCAAACCTTCTGTGATTCTATGAACTTCTTAGTGTTCAGCTGGATGCTGGCCAGCTCTCCAATTTGAGAGTTCATGCATACCATATATTCTAGAAGAAAGATCCCTAGAAAAGGAGGTTGCGCTATTCTGCGCCATTATTAAATTGCATATTGCCTCTATACTGTTAATCTTAATGATGTCATTGCATGAGAAAAACATATTGGTAATCTTCTCAGATTTGATAGTTAAGAATGGTAGTTGTATTTCTGTGTGGAAGTGAAGGAAACATTCAGGTTTACTTAGAGGTCAAAACTATACATTTGTTGAAGATCTTAAAGCACTGTGATAGCCTTTCTTTGCTTCATGCAAGAAAAGGAGAAACGGTCTGTTACTTGTCCCAGTAGTTCTGTATTACTTCTTCATTCATTTAATGAGTGAAAAAGGTTTAAAAGGGATTAGGTTTAAAGAGTTCTTAAAATTTACAAATCTCGTTTTGCATATTTTCACATTATGCAAATGTCATAAGCTCATTTCATGTTATTACAGCTCTTGTACCCAAAGATAAAGCTTGTGCTTTGACAGAAGAGGTGGCAACATATGTTGGTTTTGTAAATGTTCTTTTTCCCTTATGAGATTCAGGCCACAAATAAAACATCATGGTGATTCTGTCAGTGAAGCTGAGAGCTAATAAATAGTTTATGAAATCAAGATTCTGCTGGAGGGTATGCAGCTAACTTGCAAGCTGTTTAGGGGAGTGCTGTGCAGTAGAGCAACATTGTGTTAGTCCAAGCCACAGTGCAAGTCAATACAGGTACAGAGGTTTTAAAGTTGAGGGCAGCAGCTCTAGGATAAAGGTAGTTAAATAATGATTTTGTGTTTCTCTGATTTAAATATTTTTTAATATTTCTGTGCATGATTCTCACCTCCTTTTGTTTGATTTCTAATACATGAATATTTAGTATTGATTTTTAGCTATATTGAGCTTAAGGCGCAAGCTGTTCTTGATGGCCTGCCTTTGCAGTAGTTGAGTTCTGTATCTCAGCCATGCATCATCTTGCTTTTAATCTTGGCATTGTTCAACCCCCAGACTGTCTGACTTTCTTTCTCTCTCTCTCTCTCTCCCCCCCCCCTCCTTCTTTCTCTCTCTCTCTCCTTCTTTCTCTCTCTCTCTCCTTCTTTCTCTCTCTCTCTCCTTCTTTCTCTCTCTCTCTCCTTCTTTCTCTCTCTCTCTCCTTCTTTCTCTCTCTCTCTCCTTCTTTCTCTCTCTCTCTCCTTCTTTCTCTCTCTCTCTCCTTCTTTCTCTCTCTCTCTCCTTCTTTCTCTCTCCTTCTTTCTCTCTCTCTCTTTCTCTCTCTCTTTCTCTCTCTCTCTTTCTCTCTCTCTCTTTCTCTCTCTCTCTTTCTCTCTCTCTCTTTCTCTCTTTCTCTCTCTCTTTCTCTCTCTCTTTCTCTCTCTCTTTCTCTCTTTCTCTCTCTCTTTCTCTCTCTCTTTCTCTCTCTCTCTCTCTTTCTCTCTCTCTCTCTCTTTCTCTCTCTCTCTTTCTCTCTCTCTCTTTCTCTCTCTCTCTCTCTCTTTCTCTCTCTCTCTTTCTCTCTCTCTCTCCTTCTCTCTCTCTCTCCCTCCTCTCTCTCTCTCCCTGTGCATTGGGAAAGACAGTAACTGCCAGGAGATGAGACTTGTAATACTTGTACTGCAAATAATTTTTAAGATAAGAAAAACAGGACTAATTTTCTGATGTTTACTTCTGAGATAGTTGAAGTATAATGCTCATTATCTTCTTAACGCTGTCGTCCAGGGAATGAAACAACGTATTTACTGACATACTCCTCTTGGCTTGAAAGGTGCCATATAGCACCAGTTGTGTTTCAGGCACTTGAATTAGGTAGGTGTCATGGTTGACTGCTGGGAGAGAACTGATTGAACCAGTGTAGAGACCACTTCTAATCAACTCTTGAGTAGATGCCTGTAAAATGCAGCGCTATGCTCAGTTAGCAGATGTGTAGTTACTGTGTTTAAAAATGAATCGAGAAGTATCAGGCTACATCTCGTTTATTGGCATGTTTGTTGTGTGGCTAACTGAAGGGTCTCATTTATGGCTATTTATAAGTGATTTTCCTCAATTTCATTCTCTAGAGTCCATAAGTGTATTGAATGATGCTCTAAGTCAGATAGAGTCTCAAGAGAATGTTTCTATGAATTCCACAAGCTCTGGATCAATGGCTTCTTCATCTGTTGACACGGTAAGTGCCTCAAAGTTATGTGAAAACCTTGAGCAGAGAGAATTGTGTTGCTGATCAGCTTCTTCTCTGGCTTGCTCTCTGCAAAAAGAAGGGTGGGTTTTAAACTGTGAAGTTAGGAAGCAGACATAAGTAATATCTCCAGACTCCCCTCTATTTTATTGATGGGAAAGCTGAAGACTAAATAATCTGAATGATGCAGAATGAAAGTGCTTGTAAGTTCTGTAAACCTCTTTAGTTAGGGTATTGTTCAGAAAAGGGGCATGAGTTGGGTCTTGTTGGGCATTGTTGTTTTGCTCTGTCTCCTACTCTAGAGATAGATAATTTTTCCTTGTTTCCATCTCATTATAGTGTTAATTATTTTATTCAGAGTTTCTTTTATAAGAATTATTATGCATTGCTGGGAGCAGAGCTCTATGAAGTTTTTGCTACTAATTCTTGAAATAAATGTCAGCAAGATATGCATTACATTAAGGTCGCTTATGCTGTAAACAAACGTAGTATTTTATGGTATATTGATGATTCATAATTTATGTTTACATGTGATTATAAAGAAGATGCTCAAACATTATTTTTGTTTGATATGAGAATTATAGAAAGAATGCAAGTGCAATATGAACAATTATGAACTTGCACTTTTATGCTTATACTTGACTTTTAATTTCCAGGCGAGCTTTGTTGGGCGGCAGTTGGCTACCAATGTGTATAAATATACTCACTTAGAACCTATTCTATATGCCCTTGGTGTGGGAATGTCAACTAAGGATCCAGATCACCTAAAATTTCTCTTTGAAGGAAGTGAAGACTTCTGCTGTTTACCTAGCTTTGGAGTAATTCCTGCTCAGACTGCAATGTTTGATGGTGTTCCGTCTATATCGGGACTAAATATTGATCTTGCAAGGGTAAGAAAGATTTAAGTATTTAATTTTGTTTGTGCTTTAAATAACTATAGGGTTACTTTAATTAATATGTTCGTAATATTAATAAGTTCCCTTCCTTCTAGAAAAGGAGAATATAGTGTTTAGAGTAATTTCTTGGAATGCAAGAATACATTTACTTCATTTGTATAATCTGTGTCTTCCTAAAATGGTATGAATGATCAATTTGTTAAATTTTAATTTTTCTTACTGTACTTTTGTTAAACCACAGAAGTTAAAAATTTCTTTGGAAGTATTTTCTGTTGGGGATGAAATCAGAAAAGCAAACCACAAAACTTGCACCATTATTTTATTATTTGTTTGTGCTGAACACTATTTAAAATAACTATATTTGCTTGCAGTTTTGATGAGGGAAGCAGTAGAATATATTGATTATTGTTACAGGGCTGTTTTTCTTTACACAGATGCTTCATGGTGAGCAGTATCTGGAACTGTATAAACCACTGCCAACTTCAGGTCAGTCCTTTTGTGTTGCTCATTTGCTCTTCACCACAACAACAGTTCCTGTAGCCATGTTACAAATGGAAATAGGGAAGTGCTGTTTCCAACTGGATTTTTTTGCATGTTCCTTTTACAAGGGGTGATGGAGATCAGGTGTGCTTTTCTGTTCTATACTTAGTAAACTCATGCCTAGTCTTTAATATAGTAAGCAAATACACTACATGCGAATGTATTACTCATAATTTGATACTACCTAGTAGAACTTTCAGTTCTTTCTCTAGGGTTGTATCATAGAACTTTTGGGGATGTTTACCTAAAAATTGTTCAACATTGGTCATATCTGTGTGCCTTTAAGGGGATAAGATTTAAATTATGTACCTTAGGGACAAATGGACATCTTGATGAGGAGCATAAAAAAACAATTACTTTTCTTCCAGTCAAAATTCTCAAGATTAGTTACTGTAGTAGCAAGTTGTTTTCACGGATGACTATGTTTTCCCATTTTACAGTACCTGAGAGGTGTTTGTTAAACTCATTCAGGATATGCATGCAGTGTCTGGGTTTCTCCATTCTTCACTCTTCAGTTTTTAAAAATTTTTTCCAGAGTGTAGAAGGAAAAAAAGTAATCTTGCAAGCCATACATAAGTGGCATCATTTCTTCTTGGGGGAAAAAAAAAAAAAAATGTATGAAAGCTATAATGATTTCAAAGAAATCTATTAATTAATAATGGATTCCCAGGTCATCATATAGCTTTTTATTTTTACATTCCATAGGTTGATTGTGCAGATATATATGATTAACTATCTGTCTAGAGCAATAACCTGTTCTGAAAAAAAACTTCATAAAACCTATGCCCAGGCCCTGAGCTGAACTGCTCTGCTGTAGAGCTGTAGTTGTCTCAGTCCTCTTGACATTTGTGGACAGAAGTGATTTGAGCTGTCTTTGAAGTTAGCAATATGTTTAAGTCTGAAATGGGATTTGTGTTTAGCTCTGAATGCAGAAACTACAGCAAGATTCTATTGAAAAAATAACACCGAAACTTAAAAATAATTCTTCACATCTGCAAACCAAGGTTGGCAAATCCAAGACACTTTATAATAATCATGATGATTGTAGTTACTATGACTATTAATATGATTATTATTGCCATTATTATTGTTGTTAGTAAGGAAGTGTAGAGAGACATCTTTGGACTTGATTCCTGAAGAAAAATCTTAAAATGCATACATTCTCTTCTTTTCTTGTAGGACAATTAACTTCAGTTTCAACTGTTGCTGATATTCTTGACAAAGGATCGGGAGCAGTCGTTCTTATAGATGGTAAAAAGGTTTATAATTTTTTGAAGGGATGTAGTAAAATTTGACAGGCTTAGTTTTTAACCAGCTGTTCCTGTAAGAGCCAAGCTTTCCACAGTAAAGACTATTAGCTTATTGAATCTAAGTGGGAGTTGAGAAATTAGCTAATTAGCAATAGCTGTGTAAATGTATAATTTAATTCTTCATGGGCAGTTAATGTGCTGAAATAAGAACACTTTGAGAAAAGATTTTGGGGCAGATTTGTTTTTTCCTACGTAGGTCGAATAGTGCACTATACAAACTGAACAAAGTTCTTTAGTAATAATAAGGCAGCTATTTTAGATTCTGCCACCTTTCAGCAAGGTGGGCTGTATACACTTGTGTGTGTGTGTGTTTTGTGGAGTGTTTTTTCAAAGGTTAGTTATATGTATACATTGTGTAGACTGATCTGCAAAGCAGCAGTCTTTAAAAGCTTGTCCTGACTTCCTTTTTTATGTCTACATTTTTCTCTTCCAAATAAAACAAAACAAAACCAAAGATGTCCCTGCCCACTGCAGGAGAGTTGGACTAGATGACCTGTAAGGTTCTACCCAACCCAAACCCTTCTATGATTCTACGAATGTATCTGGGAATTGATAAGTTGTTGTTTTCCGAATTTTGATATCTTCAAGTGTGGTTATATCAAGGCTCTTTGGAAAATTAGGCTGAAAGAGTAGATTAATAGGCTAGTTTAATAGGCACTGAATCTCTAAACACCGTTGAGCTTTTATTACTTCAGTGTACATATAAAATTGTAAAAAGGCCTTTTCTGTCCCCTGTCCCTCCTAGCTGTGTTTTGCTTCCATACTTGACCAACATTAAACCTGTCTGTTTCTGCAACACATAAGTTCTCCTAGGGAGCAGAGTCTTACTGGTTTCTAAGTTTTGCCTGGAACTGGAATAGAGCATAATTAACAACACTGTAAATTTCAGTCTAAGGTTTAAGGTAACAGAGTAGGCATGAACTGGAAACTGGAAGCTAAATCTCAATTCAGTGTAAGAAGCTAAACTTCTTCAAAAGAAGGAATAGGTGATCTTTAAATCTGGCCCCATAGCTGTTTTCATACAAGGCATTAGTACTGCCTTTTGCATGAGTTGGCAATGTGGTTTATACACTAGGGATTCTTAATAGCTTCTAATACACAGTATTTTATGGCGCAGTTCTCTCATATTAAAATAAATTGCTAATGCAGTGTGAGATACCGAAATAAATACTAATTTCAGCACTCTTGTCAAATATTTTTAGCACTTATAACATCATCAGCATTTCGTCAGCTCATTTTTTAATTTTAATGCTTTCATATAGATAAAATTCATGATAATGTTATTTGAAACACATCATTAGTCTTCACTAGTCAGGAATTGACTTGCAGCAGTGCAACATGAAAGTGTGACCATTGTTTCTTGAGTTGTTAAAATGATCTTTGTCGTGTTTGAAGCTGAACTTTTTCTCTTGTAACAACATGTGCTAGCTGTATGAAAAAGGGGATTGAAGACAATAGATGACCTTCCTTTTTTTTTTTTTTTTGGTTTCAGTGAATACCTATTGTGGAGAGGACCTAGTGTGTTTCAATCAGTTCTCTTTGTTTTTTGTTGGAGCTGGAGGATTTGGTGGAAAACGAACATCGGAAAAGGCCAAGGTAAATTCATGCATATTCATATTTAAAAAACAACATATAAAAACTTCTGTCTGCACTGCAAGAAAAATATTTGTTCAGTCAAATAGGAAGAATAAACTAGCATTTGAGCAGCGTGGTGGTACAAACTCAAATGGAATTTAAATACTTGTGTTCATTAAAGACTCTGAGGGAAAAAAATGTACTGTTCACGGCCTG
This sequence comes from Cuculus canorus, assembly GCF_017976375.1. NCBI lineage: Eukaryota > Metazoa > Chordata > Aves > Cuculiformes > Cuculidae > Cuculus > Cuculus canorus. The sequence continues at coordinate 62,462,254 of NC_071441.1, forward strand.
GGAAACCAATGCTTTTGTTATGACAGTTAGGGACTAAGCGAGCTGTTAAATGTGAGTTGATGAGATATTGCTACATTGGAATAGTTAAAGATACGGATATTTCAATAGAAAGTAGAGATTGTCTGGAAAATTTTTAGAATCTAAAATCTGTGGACTTGAAATTAGAAAATTTTGTCTGAAATTAAAATGCAATTGATGTTCATATAAAATGCATCATGTGGCCAGAACGCTCCTCTACAGGATTCATGTTAGGTCCTTTAGAAGAGCGTCTTCTGAAGCTGACAGTATAGCAGGCTATAATCTAACCCAATTTGACCCAATTATTTACATAGAAATAGTAATATATGCTGCATGTTGTACTTTGGGCTGTGCCAAATTTCTTAAAATCCCACTTCTGTAGCTCAGATGGAAAAAAACTATGAGTTCAACTGCACATTTTGGCAAGTCTTATTGACTCTTGGTTTTATGGAACCCAAATGTAAGCTTTGCAAACAAAGGAAACTTGACATATTTTAATTTTTTTGTATTTAGTTACTCCCCAAAATGAATAAATGAATAGATGAGGAAAGTAATTAATTTCTTGTTTAAAGCTAGCTTGGTAAAGTTTTTATTTTCTCAATCTACTTTTGATCTGAAAAATTTTCAGACACTTCTTGGAACAGAACAAGAACATAAAAGAGGCTTTTATTTGCAAGTTCTGATTTTCTCAAGTGGATTTTGTGAGCTTTACCTCTGTTTTATGTAGCTTTAACAGCAGATTTTTTGTCTGCTCTTATTTGAGCATACATGGCAATGAGGGTGAGGAAGAAGTTGAGATTTTAGATACTTTGTCTAGGGTCTGCTGGTCAGCTTGTGCCAGCTAGACTCGTATCAGGGTCCTGATTTAAACCTGTCTCAGCTCTCCTGTCGTAAGCTTCTATTTCAGTGCTTATATCTCCAACTGGGAATATGTGCTATGTGTCATCAGTTCAGCAGCACAGTGTGTTCTGCTGCTCACCTCAGATTTTCTTTTCTTCTGTTTAAGGGGAGAGCTATTTATATTTAAAAATAAATCAATTCTTGTGATAATTCTTTGTGCATTTATGCAGAGACTGTTCAAGTTTAGTTTATAACCTGTTTCTCATGTGTTACATATGTGCTTTTAGGTAGGATTATGTGTTAATATTGCATGATGGTGCTCTACTAAAAAGACTAGTGTGGTAAAAAGCTGAGAAGTACTCAGATATGTGGTGTTAGGTTTGAACTTGCAATTTCTAGAAGAGATCTCTAGGTGTAGCTCTTTATAAATCTGTGTGTTTGAGTGAAAGAGGTTTGGAAATCATGAAGAGGAAAGGAGAGAAGCAGCATTATAGTTTCTCACTTTCAGGGGACTGGAACCCCTACATTTTGCGAGAGAGTTAGCAAATGACAAGTTACATGAACACACAGTGTGTATGTCCAAATGCACGAAGTAGCTATTTGGGTACCAGACGTGTAACAGTTATATCTTCTTCAATATTATGTTTAAGCATAGTGTCAGCAATGACCAAACGTTGTATTGTGAACTAGAGCCTTCAGGCATTACAGTAATAAACAGTCAATTTGAATCGAGGCTATTTTAAGCTCAGTTATAATAAATGCCTAGGCTTTATACGTCTGTAATACTGGAGGTAATGTTCTTTGGAATTTTTGGATGTAAACTTACAAGTTCTTTTGACTTAAATCTATTATCAGTTATATAGACATTTTTCCCATATGTAACTTTAGAAATGAAATCTTGAAATGCATGCCGCTTCTAAGAGAAATGGGAAAAGCCTCGGAGCTGGGCTTTCTTGACCTGCTGGCAGAGGGGTTTCCGTAATTGTTCATGTGTTCACTGTTTTTAATGGCTTGATATCTCAGAAGGCCAGGTTGAGTATCTTTAAACAAACTGGAAATTGATTGGGAAGCCATTCTTGTTTTGAAAGCATGTTAGGCAGTGACCTTGTTGTCACGCTGGTTAACATGTACATCTGTTGTGGTTGTCTGAAGTGACAGAAGCAGGAGTGAGTTTTCAGGTCTTTCACCCAAGAAGTGGCTTAACTATACTGTTAAGGAAAAGAAAAAGGCCTGTGCTGTTAATAGATGAGAAACTACACAGCACTCAGTTTCCTTCAATTTCTTTTTTTGTTGGTAAAGAGCTTACACAAACTAAGATTAAGTAGGAGTGTTATAGGTGATAGTCACAGTGCTTCCGTTCATTTTAGACTTTATCCAGTTTCTTTTGGGGATTTTTTGTTTGTTTTGAAAATCCAAGAAGGACAAGGGAAAAAAAAAAGAATTTCAGCTACTTTAGTAGTTTTGAATTGGTTGTGGTGTTCTTTGTGTTTATCATGATCTGGGATGTTCTCTGTCACACTGTAGGTAAAGTTTGTGTCTTCAAAACTGAATAATGAAGCGGTAGATTACAGAAGGAAAAGCTTTTTTACTGTGATATGGGACTCAATATACGGCATGTGATTGCAGTAATGAGAATATAGAGCGAAACAAAAAACAAAAATAGCTGGAGGCTCTTAAAGACCAAAAGTGATGTAGTTCGTGAGTGAGGTAGTAAATAACTTTGTACTCCATTGCACTTTTAAGGAATTACTTGAGAAGCTTTATTTTTGTTTTGTGTTCCAAAACACTACATTTCTACAAGACAACTATTTTTTTAGAGTGAATAAGTCTTGCTTGAGCTTTTTTGGGTAGTTTGGAAGAAATGTAATCAAACTAATCAGCTATAACATATTACTATTAGCCAGATGCTTCAGGATCACTGTCTTTGTAAAGCTAACCTTGATAAGAGACTTTTTCTGGCCTAAATATCATTTTCTGTCTGTAAATGTAGGGTAGGAGGAACCTTAGCGGCTTTGTAAATGCTGTTTCTTTTTATACATACCTAACATTTTGTGGCATGGGTATGAATAAGAGACCTTTGCAGTGAAATATTAATACTGTTACTTTTGTTTTAGGTAACAGTGAACCCACCCCAGAGGCCTCCTGACGCTGTGATTTCTGATGTCACAACAGTTGATCAGGTAAAGTTTTGTATGCTGTTTGTGTAGAAATATTTATTTTGTTTGGGTAAAGGAGTCTCATATGGTGTTCACTAATAGTTCGAATTTTCTGATATGCTTCAGGTATTTATAGATGTATATTTGTCTGTGTATATATATCTATGTGTAACATGAAGTTAAAATTTGTGCCAAGTAATGACAATGTATTCAATGTCCTATATGTAACATTTTTTCATAAGCCTGATCCAATTTTGTAGTTTATTCCAGAATTCTACAGAAAAGGAGGAAATATTTATATTCTGTTGTAGTTTAAAAAGAGGTTGAAAAATTTACAACAATAGTACAAGCAAACACATAGTGACAAAAAAAGTACTTAAAGTTCACAGTTTTGAAAAAATTAAATTTCTGTAGTAGTATTAGTAGTAGCTGGGGAAACCCAAAATACTGACAGATGTCCATCCAGGTGTATTTCCATCTGTCCACAGCCTCCCTTCCATAGGCAAAAATGAAATAAAACAAAAATAAAAAGGTAAAAGAAAAAAAAGCATAATCGTATGCAGGCATCAGACAAATAAGACAGAAAGGTTTGGATTTACCAGTATTAAGACACTGACCAGTATTTTCAAAAGCAACTTAGACACAGTAGGAAGCTGTAGCTTTTAGACATGCTGTTAAAACTTTGAGCATTAATTTAACTGTGGTAACTGTGATGTCTGCTTAGCCTCTGCTTAATATATGGAGTAGTTAAACTTGAGTCTCATCCAGCTGATTTGTATGCTTGAAGTCCGTGTTAGCCCTACCCACGTAAGATGGAAAAGACAGCTTAGGTCAGCATTTCTTTTTGTGTCATAGATGTGCTTGCTGCATCCTAAAATTCACAGCGTTGGTCTAGGAGGTACAGTTGCCTTAATTCTTCTGAATAAGCTTCATTAAAGGTTGGCGAGGTGAGCAAGGAGCAGGGAACGGTGAGGGAGTACTTTGTTCCTGGGAGGTAGTTAAGTTTAGTTGAAGGTGCTCTCTAGCAGCTGGCACTTTATTAGATAAATACAGCTACCCTAGTGTCTCAGTAGTTAAAAGTATTTACTTTGGTGTTGGAATCCTGGTTCAGATTACCCTTTGTGTGATTATATCAGAATTGATTCCAGGTCCATGGCAGGTCAATCATTCAAGATGAGATTTGTGATCCCCTTGCTTATACAGTAGTTAATCTTAGTTTCCGAGCCTTAAATTCTTATGTCTGCCTTTGTTACTGTGTATGAAATGCTAGGTTCGTGAGATAAAGGAAGATAGTAGTGACCCTGTAATGCAGGAGTTGTGAACCTGCTTCTGCATTGGAAGTTTCTGGAAATTTATTTTTGGAAGTAAAGGAAGGGGCACAGAGTAGCCACCATGGTTTTTATCTGAAGATCTACTCTAACAGGTAGATAAATAAAGAGAATTCCTCTCCAACGAGATCTTAAGGGAGCCACAGCCAGTGGTCTTGGAGAATCACAAGAAGGCTTATCTGCCGAACTATTCAGCAGCATCTGTGCTTAAGTGATTATGCCTGTGTACAGGAGGGAGAATGTGTAGAACTTGGGAACCTTATGGGCAGGAATACAGGCTTTCATGTGAAGGACCACTTGGGGAAATGTTGTCAAGATTTTACATTTATGTATCTGTGGAGTGACACGTAACTGCCTAAAATCCTTTCTTAAAATGGAACCTGGCACACGAATTGCATCAAATTTTCTGAAATTTTTTTTCTTAGTGTTGATATGAAAAAGGTGTTGGCAGAAATAACTGGTGCTGTTTTGCTATTGAATTAGTATAAAGTATTAGACAGACTGGAAGTCAGTTTGCAGATGGCATTTGCATTAATTTGAGCTGTATTAATTTCCAGTAGTGATTGTGACCACTCAGTTATTGTGTTACCACAATTACATGGCTAAACTGCTCTTCATAATTAGCATTTTTTCCCCTTAACTTTCCATAACATGAGCATTTGTGCATTTTCTGATAAGCTGACCACCATGCATATCCTAAAAATGTTTACAGTGATGACTCCGTTCTTTCACTGAAGTCAGTGACTTGTTATCTTGAAATTTATATCCAGTTCCAGCTCAGCTGCACTGAGTTAATTTTTTTCCAAGTGGAAGAATGGGTTTTGCATGTTTTCAAACAGGAGAAAGCCCTGCTTAGTGAAGAGGATACTAGGAACGGAGGGATAATAATGATTTTTGCTTTTCGCCATGCGTTGAGCAGAGTGGAGGGTACAGTCACCTGCAGTTCCTTGAAAAATGACTGTGTTATGTCAGTGACCATTGACAGGAAAAACCTAATCCTTTTGGTTAGTGGTATTGAAGACTAATAGTAGGTAGTATGAAAGTGTTTATCCCTTTAAAATCTGTAACTACTCCTGAGAAGTTCTTTGAATACTAACCAGTGCTTATGAATGAGTTGCAGTACCATGGCGTTGCTAAGAAAAAATTAGAATAAATGCCCAACTTTCTAAAAGACTTTAAAGCTTAAAATTTGCATCCTACTGAAGAAGGATCTGAAATATTTCTTGTGTGTGTTCATGAATTTTTCCACAAAGAACTAGGTGACATTTTTTTCCATCTTGCCCTGTAGAGATGTGCATGTGCTGTGGTATTTTTCTAGTTCTCACTCTGTAACCTGAGCTGTGCTTTACTAGATAGATATACTACCATAAATCTTTTCAAGAAGATAGACCATTTGACAGAACGTCAAGAATTCTGCAGGGTGTTTAACTATTAGCCATTTAACAAGAAATGAATTGTTCAATTTCAACCCCATGAATGTTTAATGTAGTTACAGAACTTCAGAATTACTGAGTGGCTCTTGTCCTGCTGATTTTCAAACTGTGGTTATACATTAATCAATCAAACAGATTTTGCTGAATGATTCCTAATGCAGTTAGAATTGCAGGCACTGAATGACCTGTATCTTGCAGAGTTTTGTCTCTGTAGAGTTCTCCATTCACTCCCTTCCTGAATGTGTTGATTTCTTGAGAATTCATATTCTTATGGCACACAAAATAAACTGCAGTGGGTGTTTAAAGTGAATGGTGTATGTTGAAGTCACTTTTGAGGGAGGAAACAAATATGGAGTCTTCAGTCTGCTGGGGGCTTCATGTGAGGCTCTTTTTTTGTTTGCGTGTGGAAAAATGTGCAGTGTTCTGATGTTGTGCAGGTTGCCTCCCAAGACATATGCTGTCTTCTAGTATCAGAATTGATATTCTGAATACAAGATATCGTGACAGTAAATAAACCCAGTAGCCCATAAAATGAAAATTTTCAATAAGTCATTTCAGTTTTGCTATTCTGGGGTTCCTCCGGAACCTGAAAGCTACCTGTCATGTTTCCCTATATTGGAATACTAAAACTGTAACGTACGACATTTGCAGGACTTTTGTTAATGTCAGCTCATTTCAGTAAAATGTCTCATAATTTTAAGGAATTGTTGCTAGGTGAAAAATTCTCTTTGCTTGCAACAGTACCATATATTTCACTACAGCATTCTTCTACTTTAAATTTTGATTCTGTGTATTTGTTACTTGCATTGATGAAAAGGCAGAAAAGACCATTTAGATAGATTTTGAAAAACATGGTGTCTCAGCCTACTATGCTTTGGTATCAACTGTGTACATGCGACTCTACCTCCTATAAATTTCTATAATGCAATGTCATATGGGCTATCACTGTGAATATCTGCCAGCGCTACTTTTCCACACAACTTGTGGGGTATCTCAAACACATGATATTCCTGCTGTGTGGTTTCCAGGGTCAGGAAAATTGACTGTCCTTGCTTTCAGGAATTTTTAAATTCTTTGTTTGAGCTGATGAGACAGGTTGATTCTGCTCTGCTGGAGGAACAGCTTTTCACCATCCTGTCATTTCTGAGTTGCTTTCATTTGGAAAACTAAGATAATGTTTTAAATGTTGCGGAGTCTTTAGAAGAGAAAAATTCCAGATAAAGCTTGCTTGCTTTGTAGTCTTAATCCCCTTTGCATGCAATGCTTTATGATACAGTTTGCACTCATGTAGGCATAAATGATGCATTCCCTTTCCTTCAAGAATCCCTTCCACAGCAAAGAAAGAGAGGGCTCTAAGCATGAGCTGAGGTAGTGTAAGAGGTCAGTTTTCCGATGTTATTTGTTGCAAGAAGTGTTCTGTGAAGGAGTGGTGAGGGGAAAATGACCTCATGGTTAGTGACTGGTTGGAGCTGTAGTTTTTTTGACAATGGATTTCCTTTGCTTTGTCCGTGAAATTCTTATGGTTTGTGGGTAGCTGTTACTCAGGTATCCCAAAGCACTCAAGCATGAGTGCTGCTTAATCAATGGCTGATAGGAGAGGATGAGACAATAGAATATTGGAGATGAAATCTGGGCATTGCACTAGCCAGAGGGGTGTCTGAGCATCACAGGCTGAAATTCAGAGGTGCTCTGTTCTGAACTTGTGCAGTTCACTTCCAGAATGTGATGCGCTTTGAGGAATTAGGCCTTCAAATGTTAAATTGGAGAACCAAAATTGGCTTGTGCTGCTGACAATTATGACCTTTTCTGCTGTCTAATAGTTTCCAGTCTATAAAGTAAGGGTGTTTTTAAATGTTTGAGTCACTTTAATTGTACTGAGAGTGTTTAAAGCAGTGGTGTATAGCACCTGATGGTGATTTTAGGATTTTAGAGAATACGATACAGTGAGGAGTGTAAAAAAAAAAAAAAAAAAAAGGCCAGTTGATGTAATATAATGATTCTTTACTCATTCAGAGCTTTTAGAGAGATTCAGTAAATTCACACCTCGACTAACCTGATAGAATTTAAAATACACAAGCTATGTAAAGCCTTGTGTTCTAGATACAGATTAAGCATTGAGTGACAGGGTGTAAAGAAATTGCTACTTTTTAGTGGTTTGTTTTTCTTGTAAAATATGGCTTTTTTCTGTTTTCTCTGAAAGAGGAGAAAATAATTGGCACCTGCCATATTTCAAGTAGTCTCATCAGCACCCTGTGACTAAGACTGCAGGAGTGTTGTACGTCCCTTCCTGAGTCATTCTCTTCTGTCCTGTAGTCCTCTTGCTCATACTGCTGTCCTCCAGTTTACCTGAGTTTAGTTTCTCACTGTGTCAAGTGCAGCTAGAACTGCAGTTCTTAATCTAACTGGAAACAATTGTGCAGACAATTATACATAAATCTAGTTTGTTGTAGAGACATATTGGAAGGAAAGAAGTGCATGTGAAACATTTAACAGCCTAATGAATTATTGAACTAAAACCTACTGTAAAATGTTTTCTGCCTGTTGTCAGCAGGTTCGGTGCTATAAGTCAGTGCTTTACTTTGAGGGTGGTGTGATAAGACCCTTACAAGCTTCTGTGTAATTGGGGTGTAGATACTTATGTGTGGAAATTCATCTTTTATTCTGTGCAGATTTCACTTGTGTTTTCATTTTAAGCTTGTGTAAAGATTTGTGTGTATTTTTAGGGAACATATAACATATAACATAGGGAAAGAATAACATTACATGAAAAGAAAAATACTTGGTTATTTCCAGCCTATGTTTGTTTCCTTGGAGAAATTTTATGCTTATTTTAAACAGATTAGAAGGAATAAGTTAACGGAAGGTGAGTGTTTTGAATTAAGGTCATTTTTGGAATGAGTGTAATAAAGTCATGTGAGAGAGAAGATGATGAAAACATGTGCAGGGATGGAGAAAATATGGTTACAGGACCATTTTTTTTTTTCTCTGTAAAGATTGTAGTGCAGCATTGCCAGAAAACATGTAAATCTAAATTAACTTCAGAGAATAGCAGAGCCTCCTGAGAGCCTCAGGTGATTTTTTTTTTTCCCTGTTTGTAGCATAAATAATTTGTTTCATGATAGAATAAAACGGAGTGCTGCAGTAGCTTCACAGATAGGGAGAGCATGCCAGAAAAAAGAATGCTTAACAACAAAGGATGATAGGAGCCAAACAAAGGGATGTGAAGCCATTTGCAAAGATTTGATAATATTTTCCTAATTTGCCTAGAGATTTCAGTATGCAGAGGTGATGGAACCCTTAGAATTCTTTAGTGAGTGAGCATTAGTAATAGTAATTACTTTAAAAGAATGTTATACGTTCTGAGGCTGATTTCAAGATTTATACTTACAAACATGTGGGCGCATCCTGTCCTTGTCCCCTGTTCCCTTGGCCCCTGTGTTTATTCTTGTTGGGAAGATCAGAATAAAGTTTTCTAATCATGAAACTTTTGAAAAATACTTGAGGGCTTGGATTATACTAGAACTTTGTGTGGTAGGATGATAAAAGAAGAAAAGGTACAAGCCTGGCAGTCATTTCATCTAAACAAGGTGCTCTTTATTACCAAGATTTTGTTTCCTCCCCTTATATATTCATGTCTTGGTAAAGGATATAAAAATTGTTATTCTATTTGAAGTTCCCTAAACCAAAGTGGTTTGTTCTCTTTTGATTAAGTGGGGTGCTGTTAAAGGAAGGGCTGCTTGTAGATTTACTATGCTACTGAAAAATAGCTGATGTTCTATGAAGCCTGTGCCAGAATATACAAGTTGATTTTAAATTTAAAAAATATGCAGTAAGGCTAAACACTAAAGACATGAATAATGTGGGGAGAGGAAGGAGAAAAGATGTAATGCTGTTTTATACCCGTTATGCCTATTCCTGTTTATAGCTGTATATGTAGAGGTATTTTAATTGGACGTTCTAGTAATTCTTATTCTTGAGGGAGTCAAGTTTGTAGTGAATACGGCACTGTTTCAATAGTCCAGACCACTAAGAACATACAATTGCAAACTTGAGGTAGTACACAGTCTTGTTAAAAAATAGAATCATGTGTGATCCAGATTAACACAAAACATACTTAATCATTGGAAGCTGTTTGGAACAACTTATCTATTTTGTTTACTATCCACATGTGCCTGCTTTGAGGAAAAAGTAGCCCTTTTATCTTACCTGTGTTGGTTTTTACCAATTGCTCTTTCCTGATACCTCCCATTACCCTTACAGAGATAATTAACTGAAAAAGAAAATATGGCAGATGGGCATCACAAATAGTCAAAGAGTAGCTGCTTAATTTTAAGTACCGTCAATTACTTAAGTACTGTGCTAAATTTGAGCACTGGAAGCAACAGTACTGCCAGTTTAACTGGAAACATTCATTGTTCCTAATGTAAATCAGAGCTCACAGAGATGTGTAAGTCTAGAGATTTGTGGCTGTTTTTTCTTCATGAGATTGCTTGAATGCTTGCTCTTACTTAATTAAAGTGTTATGTAAAGTGTATGTATGTACATGTATGCACGCACATGTATATACATATACTTGAAAAGACAAGCTCTTGGGCAAAGCTGTTTTTTCTCCCCAGTTACTAGGGAAAATATATGGATAGTTGGCTTCCTTTTTCATTAGCTTTACTACTGACCTTTATTGCAGTCTGCAGGCCAGACTGAAAAATTGGCACAGACAGGTTGGGTATCGCCTTTTCTTTTGTGGCCTGGCACAACTCCTAAATTGTTAGGAAATGAGACTTGACAGTTCATGTTATTAATTGGAGAACAATCTAACCATGTTATGACTGACTTCAGTCTAATGACCCACATGAATTGACTGTTGTCATCCTCCAAGGATGCATCAAGTTTTTTTTGGTTTTGTTTTTGTTTTTTCAATGTTATCGCTCAAACTTCAGGAGATGTCATTATTTGAGGAATACAGAAAGTAGAGCCAACAAGGCTTTAAAACAATTCTGTTCTCATGAAGAATGTAATTTATATGAGGAAGTAGTTCCAAAGGCTGTGGTAAATAAAAAAGTTTTTTGGCAGACCTGACTTCGCTCCACTGAATCTGAAATAACCTCCTGTGTAACTGTTTTATTCAGTTCAGCTGATATGTTTTCTAGCTGTGACCAGTGCCACTCTCGTTGTTGCAAATAAAAAAAGGCAGGTGTCATCTGCCATTTTTGTGCATCAGTGTTTTACTTGATACATTGATCACATTTAATTTTCTGAACCTAATTATTTCCTAAATGCTACATTTATTTTCTTAGCAAAGAACAAACATTTTTTACTACAGTAATTTTGAAAAGCATTGATGGAAGTATTGTCTCTCAAGTAGTGCTAATAATCACCCCAAATAAATGGCAAGTTCTTATTACAGCTTTAGTAAGCAGCAATGGTGTAGCTAGATTTTGAGATTTGGGCTTAAAACAGAAATGTGCCTTTTTTTGGTCATACATAAATAGAATTTTCAAGTACTATAACTAAATGTTATTTGAGTTGAATTAAAATTTATTATAACAGCACCTTCCTGACACTTTTTCTAAAAATTCAAATTAATAGAAAAATGGAAGTGAGGCCTTAGAATTTCAATTTAGTTGAAAAGTCATTTAATCATTTAATTAATTTATTTCACTTATGGTATTTTTTTATTTTCTAGTTTTCAGGAGTGGTGATTTGCTGTTACTTTTTAGACTGTCTTGAAAGAAAAGTTCAGTAATGGTGATACTTTACTTTGTAGAATTCTGGCAAGAGCAACTCTTTGTAAGTTGTCAGTTTTTATATTTTTTTAAAGAAGGAACTAAGGATCTATTCTTCACGAAGTCTCTTTCATATTGTTATAACTTTGATACTGGTGGCATTAGGGTCTCAGATGGGTCTCAGCAAAGAAGCTAGTACATCAGAATTGCTCTTCTCTACCTTTCAGCAGGGAAAGTACAGTTTTAACAATTGCTTGGGAAGAGTGGGGACAAGTGACGATACAGCAAGTCAGAAGAGCAGCGTATGCACGTTATTCTCTGAACTCCTGCTGCTGTGAGGTTTTTATGTGTGTGAGTGGAAGTGTGGTGGCACTGCTAGTTCCCCGTTTTTCTTCTATTTGCGTGGGAACCGAGATAAGAGAGAACAGTAAGTGAAGGGCACAAGTGCTCTCTGTGGGTGATAATTGTTAGCCTGTTTCCAGCTGTATCTTCCCACTGATCATTTAACTCCAGCTGCCTCTGTGGTATAGTAAAATGTAAATATTTATGCTAACTCAATTTGCTTTCCTGTTCCAAACTCAACCAACGCTGTGTGTTTCACCACACCCTCCTCTGGGTGCCCCCTATAGAAGATCTCTGTGGTGTAGGATCACTTGGCTTGCTAGTCTGTTTGGCTTGCTCTTGGTGGGCTCGATTTGGCTTGTAGATTCCTAGCTAAAGAGTCCTGGTACTGGAGGATGCTACCTTCAGGAGATCTTGACTTTATTCTTCTCACCAGGTGAGATGCGTTAGCTGTTTCTTCTTCTTGGTGATGCTCTAAGTTTATTTTCAGATTATTTGTTCATTCAGCAAAGCATTTGCCCTCGCCTTTGTCCCTTTTGGAAGATCGAACTTGGATCTGTTTGAACGGTAGTCTTACATTAGTATGCAGTTTATAGTCTTTACTGTTTTCCTAAGAATTTGTAGGATCAATTAGAAGATAATTACAAAAAAAAATCATAATAAATTTATGTTTTGGGTGAAAGCAGAATTGCAGTTAGAAATTTCAGATTCAGTGACGCCATCTTACTGATACATTTTTGTTTTGAAAAGGAAAAGTGTTTCAAAAAGTGTAAACAACAATGTAAGCAGCAGTGGAAAAGTATTAGCTTAGCACTTGCCTTTCCAAGATTTCCGTGGTTAAGTGATGGTGCAGCTTAGGATTTTCTTCTTGCTCTTTTTAGTGTGTGTATCCAACTCTCACACACAAAAGCAGTGGCAATCTCTTCTACATTCCACTGTAACAGAGACTCAAAACACCTGCTGTACTGATGAAGGCTACCAGGACAAATAAAACAGAATTAGGGAATTACTTTGGGAAATCTTTTGGCGTTTTGTTTTTCTTTTGTTTTGGTTTTTTTTTTTTTAATTTCCCTTTGAGAAATCTGTTGTCTTTTTTTGGAGTTTACCCTCATTTAGGTAAACTCATATCATTTTTTATGATCCCAGTCCAAAATGCTGGGAGAAAAAGTTCAGTGATACGGGGTTCTAAAGGCCAATAATGTGCTCCTTTAAAATAAAATTTTGTTTCAGATTAAAAGCTCTTCTCAATTGAATTAATGTTCAGTTTGTCTGTGCTAGTTAATGTGATATACTGATTTTCTACTTTTGCGAATGTCATACTAGATGGTACTCCACACTCATCTAGTCACTGGATTTCATTGGAATCTGATGCCCATTGAATAAGATTTCAGCCCAGAAAGTTACATGGACTGCCTTATCATGCCTTTTTGTATTATGGAGTGCTGTGCACTGTACACATACAACAAATGTAAGATTTGATAACAAAAATGCTAAGGCCACACAGAGACAGAAAACTGTAGGACAGTAGCCATATTCTTCTTAATTTCTCAGTTTTATTCACGTTCACAGAGTATACAATACTGTATACTGTATTTCACTACTTTTTACTAGTGGAAGAGAATATTTAACATGAAGCAAATGTCTTCTAGAAGGCTTAACATGTTACTTTGGGGTTTTCTTTGTTAGATTTTAGTATTGGGACAAGCTACCCATGAAGCTGCTAAGAGAGACGTATGTCACACTTAAGTCAGTCATATTATTTCTGCGAAGGAAGGATAAAAATATTTCTGATCTGTAAGATTAATCAAATGTTGAAATTGCATGGTAGTTTGTGTTTATTTATTTTTTTTTTCTGTGTAGTATTTTTTTTGAGTTGTGGATGAATCTATTGAGAGAGGAGACTCTTTAAAATTACACTTCAAGCTAAACAACCTGTGGACAAGTCCTAAAAAATGCGTTACTGCCAGATTTTAGTGAAGCTGGATCTGTATGTCAGCAGAGTAGGTTGTTTTCTCCTTCCGTTAAACAACGGTATTATTTTCTTATGTACTAAACCCATGCACAGTTCTTGGCACATTTCACTGGAGTTTTGGCAGTTTGTCTGCTCAATAACATTTAATTGCTCTTTTACCTGCTTTGTCATAGAATGTTATCTAAGGACTAGTAAAATAGGTTGTGATCAGTTTGTTAATCTGTCATATGTTCTTGAGTGACTCCTGCTTATTCCTGCCAAAGACAACTATCCTCCTATTTTTCTTTGTCTGTTTCTTGCAGGCTGCCTTATATCGACTCAGTGGGGATTGGAATCCTTTACATGTTGATCCAAGTTTTGCTGCTCTTGGAGGTGAGCTGAGGGATATCAGTGTATTAATATTTGGATGAAGCATGATACAAATGTATTTTTAATTTTTTTTTTACGTAGTCTGTATGACTTCACCAAGCTGGAAAAAATAGTGGGTTTTTTATAGCTGTTCTTAAAGTCACCATTAGATGTCTTCGAAGTTCTGTGTGATGTTTCACTTTAAAGCATTGCTTCTTGTAGCTAGGAATGCAGAATTGTGCTTAGAAACCCACAATGGGAACCTGCTGCCTACTTTGTTTTCCTTTTAGAGCTTATTTGTTGCCACTATCCCATCTTTACAATCTCTGTTTCATAAGTAGAAATAATTTACTATCTATAAAGAGCTTCAGAAGGAATTCCATAAGTTCTTCAATAGATAATTCTTTCCATCTAAATAATTTTGAGATGGTGTTGGTCTCGGTAGAATTTTTTGTTCTTGTGTTTTCTTAAGCCCAGTCAGATGGGAGAGAGGGAGTTTCTTAGCACTTCTTACCTATAAAATTATTTTCACCTCTTGCTAGCACAGTGACTTTTTCAGGTATGTAATGCTACATACCAAAGCGACAGACAATAGGCTATATTTACTGATTCTGACGGAGATGTAATCACTAAAGAAGGGCCTGTTCTCTCAGATTTCTGGTGTAAAATTATTTTTTGGATTTCTATTTAGGCCTTGCTAGTAGATAGTTTATTTACCCCAGACAGCAATTTGATTTACTTAGGAAATTTTCCTGAATATGTATGCTGTCATCATAAAACTTACATGAAAAATTCTGGTCTTTAATAACTGGTCAGCAGTTTTCTGGTGACAGGTAAGTATCATCTTACGGTGTTCTTACCAAGATGAAAAGAGCAGGGCTATGCTTCTTTGTTCAGATCACACTTAACATACTTCCAAAAATCATCTCCTTTCATTAATAGATACTAATTAACTTTGGTTTGTATAATTCTATGTAAATTTTATTAGTAAATAATGATAGTAAAATAGCGGAGTCCATAAAGAGGTTTCCCTGGTTTGTTTCTTTGGCTGATGATGCTGGATAAATATTTAGGTGGAATCACCTGATTACTCTTGAAGATGCTGAAGGAGAAAAATACATGTTTATAATTGAAACCCCAGTGTTTAAAACAATGATGATAATCCTAGAAAAACCTTACAAATGAAGAAGAGTAGAAATTTTCTGCCTGCTCACACGAAGAGCACTGGCACTTGGACACAGTGAGAAATGAAACTAACTCAGGTCAGGTAGTCTCTTTGTCTGGGCAGAAAACTACTGATCTGGATTTTGAAAGTGTGGCAGTCTCCTCTCAAATACCTATACTATGTGTAGTTTCCAACAAAGAAGAGAATTGTTGTGGAGATATTTCAAAACTATTTCTCCTAGTTATACAAAAGCATTTTCCTTTTGGGCATATTCCCACAGCTTCTTTAATCTCTATAAATGTTCTCTTTGACTGGCTCTCACCAGCGTACGCTGGATGTGAGCATTCAGTGTAATGCATTCAGGTTGTGCCAAGATTATTGTTAAGCCTTCCTGTGGGTAGTGTATTGAAGAATATATACTACATGAAAAACATCTGTTTATATTCTTGTGCCTCCTCTAGCTTATGAATAGTTCTGAGACATTAGACACTAGAAACAACTTTTACTTACTTTTTATACAGACTGAAATGAAAACAAACTTGATTGCCTTATTGCCAACTTGATTGTTTGTTGAGTATGCATTAGCTTTATAAAACTAATGTATATTTATCTGAGTCCTGAAAATAGTGGTGGCTTTTGGTTCTTGCGTGGTGAATTGTGCTAAGGTTTTGAAGAGCTGAATGTTGCTATAGTATTCTATATGAGAGATACTGAATACTGGTCTGTAACAATAATGCCAATAATCTGTTTTAAAAGTGACTGCATGTTATCTATGAGCTTTCAGAAATACTTTATGCAGATTGTACAAAAGAGAGAGTGCTGTTAGAAGTGTGCATATTCAAATATGGGAAAGAAATGGCAGAATAATCAGAGTGGAATACTGAGAGTGAGAAAACAGACTCATGTTCCTTCTAGCCTATCCTACCCTCACTTCTCTCCTAACCTAATAAGTCAAAATTTCTTTTTTTTCATTCTTATTCCTGCTACTCTTGTCTTCCCTTTGGGCCGTATGTCAGAATTCCCATCATTCCCAGTGCTAAGTCCATGTGGCTAATTCTCTGCATGCTAGACTTTATCCTGACTCCTCGTTATTTATTATTTGGTTTTAGGTTTGCTTTTGCTTTTTTTTCTCCCATCTGTTGTCCCTTGGGATAACTTTTCATGCTGTCTAGGAGCTATGAGGAGTTGTTTAGAGATCAGGGAAAACAGGCTCTGGCAGCCAAGAGTGACAGATGAGTTCCAGGCAAAGCAACTGGTTTCAGGGTCAAAGGTGGACAGACCTGTCTTGAACCTGTGGGCTTTTGCAATTGCAATCAGTTGTGGTTCGTATACTCTGTCAGGTCAAAGCAACCTGTTGAGAGATCAGAGCATACGCAGTACAAGCAGCAACTTTAAAACTTAACTATTGTACTTCAGTAAATCTCAGGCCAGTTTTCAAAGGTTTATTTTGTCAGACTTCGACAGCACTGGAAAAAGATTAAGCACTAACACAGAGATTATCTTCTGCCAAGGTTCAATTTCTGCTCCAAAGCAAAGAAGTGCAAGGAAACCTGACCAAAAATGTCAGTATAAACAAAACGTTTTTATTTTTCCTTGCAAGTGTTCAAAATGCCTGAAATCTTTTCATGTTGTTTCCCAATTCTAAATAAAGAAAAGTTATTCCTGAAGTGTGCCTTGTATTTTAAGACTTTTGACCACCATGAATAGGAATTAAAAATGAGAAGCATCAAATTATCTATCACTGCTTTTTAATCACTACCCTCTTACCCTTGATATGCATACTTCTGTGTAACTGTGTATGTGGTCTGCCTGTGCACATACACTAAATCAGGTAATCTCCTTAATTTTTTGCTTTTTCACCTCTACAGACAGGGACTAAATCTACTTGTGAGTCATATATAGCATAGGCAGTGTTGGAATGCCAGTTCTCAGTGAGCAGTCTCCTTCAACTCAAAGCAGAGGATATAAGAAATGGTAAAAGACACTTTTTGAGTGACATAAATTAGATTTAAAGGAGAAAGGCTTAAGAACATTATTGGAGGAAAATGCTGTGAATAAAATATTTGTAGAAGCAACATGCAAGCTCCTAATATTACAAATACTAAAATGTTACTTTTTGAAATAGGATTTAAGAAGCCTATACTTCATGGACTGTGCTCCTTTGGGTTTGCTGCTAGAAGTGTTTTGAAGCAATTTGCAAATAATGATGTGAACAGATTCAAGGCGATCAAGGTCTGTGTGTTCATTTTCTGCAGTTAATTTTGTTTTTCTGGTTTTAGTGCTAAAGAAAATTTTTTAGGTTGGGAAAAGGCTCTTGCATTTTCTTAACTGCCACAATGGCTTTTATTTATTGCTACATGCATTTTAATGCTTCTATCTGGTGTGTATGTTTAAATATTTAGGCTTTCTATATTGCTGGTTGACTGATTTTTCTCTCTCTTTTATTTTTTTTTTCTTATTTCAGTAGAGCCTGTGCTTCTAAGCTTTGCATGTATGTATGAAAAATCTGAATATACTCCTACTTCTTTCTTTTTTCTTTTCCTTTTTCCAGGTTCGCTTTGCTAAACCAGTCTATCCGGGACAAACATTACAAACAGAAATGTGGAAAGAAGGAAATAGAATCCATTTTCAGACCAAGGTCAGAACACACTTGTCATTGTGGACGTTAGAGAAGGATGTTGTTTAAAAGACTGGGAGTATGACCTGAATCAAAGAAAGTGGCTCTTCAAGCACACCGTTAAAGGTTTTGTAAAGAAATGAAGTGAATAGAATGAAATATTCTTACTTATTTTATGATGTCACTAAGATTCCAATAATACTACTTTTATAGTTGCAGGACATATAATACATTCTTTATATTAAATAATAAGAGAACTCATTTAATTGTTTTACATTTTCCGTGTTTGTCCAATGTGGAAAAGCAAAAAGCAGTTGTTTTCAGGTCAGCATAGTTTATACTTGTTTTATACAGTTAACCACACTCTTGTGTGTGTGTCTTATTTTTTTTAAGATTTGTTTATCTTAAATTAAATCCTGACAGTTAGTTTGTGCAGGTAAACTTCAAGAAATCTAGGTTAAATTGAGATAAACTTAAGCTGTATTAACACAGAACAATTTACTTAAAAATAAAAGTTTCATTGGAGTTGGACATAGGAACTACAATAAAACAGAGTTTATACTTTGATAAATTCGATTTTTGCATTCTATTTTCTTTGGCATTGCTGTTAGCGCTTTGTGGGTATCTTGTAATGTTCTTCTAGACTTAGCAGAATATGTACTGGAAGGTAAGGGTAAAATACTCTATTTAGAGGCAAAAAGTAAATTCTCATTGATTCTGTTGTAGCATCCTGAAACACTGTCACTTTCTTAAAAGTATGATTTGCTACTGGTATTTGTCAATATGCGTGGCTTATACAGATGCAATTTACATTGCATTGGCTGGCCAAAGTTTTGTAGCTCCATCTCTGTTAAAATACAGGCAGCTGTTGATTAGTGAGTACAGCGGCAAGGATAGTTGCAGCTGTGAGGAGAATTGGACAGGCAAAATCAAGTGAGGAGAGCCATCGTAAGGATATATGATTGCTATTTCCATAGAAATACAGCTTTGTAGAATAAGTGTTTACTGAAAGAGGTAGATTTTATTTGCAGATCTAATGAGTGTGAGCAGCTATAGAATTTAAGAATCGTAACAACATTGAGGCTTCTATGTACAAACTTTCTGCCTCTGGTTACTAGTAGTAAACAATATAGTTTAGTACCTCTAATGAACTTTAGGGATCACTCTACTGGACATGGCATAGCTTTATTTAAAAGACTCTACCACACAGTTTTGACAGAATTTGTAGACTTCAGGTATTTACGTTTGAGGGTTTACATGTACAGCATAAATTAACAGAATACGTGACATGTTTCCAAGCCCTTTGGAATTTGTAAACAGAGTGGAACGTTTTGGTGTGTTTAAAGGCTGGGTTTGTTATTATGCTCAGACTAGTCATTACTAATACATAGAGTTTTGGGGGATTTTGCTACACGTTTTTTCCATGAGTGTGCAGTAAGTTATTTTGGAGTGAAATTACAATGTTCAACAGGGTTATAGAAAACCACACTGCTTCAGTAGTTACAATTGTGCAGAATTCTGTTTCTCATTGCATGCTGGATCAGTCTGAAGTAAAGCCATCATTGTATTGGTAATAAACTGTTTAATTAAAACTAAAGGTAGATGTATAACTTTGATATGATGATTTAAAACCATTTTCAGCATTGTCTGAAGTGCAGTGGCAGTGTGTGATGAGCTGTTAGGCATAATTTGTGTAATTGTTGTTATGTAGTCGTTCTGTATTAATTTCACATGTGCAATAAGCCAGGCTGTGATACTGGGTATTCCTCCACTTTGGTGTTTTCTTATGTAACTCTCTGCATGCATAATTGGTCTATCGTTTTTCTATTTTCTATTAGCAGTCATAAGTCAGACTGGTTTGTCAGACCCCTTAAAGAGACAGTGCTAAAATGAAACCAATTTTATTCACTGACTCAACTATTTCAAAAAATTAAAACAGAAGGGAATTCAGCTATATTTAATTTTTCTTTTGTAGTCTTTCTGGTTTTACAATGCTTAAACAATTGCTTCTAGTGCAATTTGCAGTGTTAGGCACCTGGAGATAGTGAAGTTGTCTAGATGAACTCTTGACAAATGCATATCTACCTCAAGGGAAAACAATTTAGAACATTATATTTCTCAGAACTACTTATGAAGTAAGATTAACAGTGACTAATACTGGAGGTAAATTTTCAGGTCAGTAAGGTTTTTCTACCATTTTGTGAACAGAAAAGTAACAATATATTTTGGTATAATTTATCAAGAAGTAAACAATTATTTTGTTTGGAGAGCTGGTTACTAACTCACCTCAAGACTACAACACATTTATTGGATAGGTATTTCTCACTCTAGAACTTTTATTTTTCTCTTCTGTTGATTTCTAATTTTAAAATGTAAGGAAGGCTTTTTTGTTTGCCCTTTTGGTTTGACTTTTGGTGATTGTATTACCGCTTTAGTGTACTTTTCTCTCCCACCACAGGTCAAAGAGACTGGAGAAGTTGCTATTGCAGGGGCCTATGTGGATATAGTACCAGCCTTGGATAAACGTTCTGCTCGGGAGCCTCTGAAGGTAGAGCGAAGCCATAGAAGTTATTGCTTGCAAAGGAGCTTAGTTAAGCTTTATTTCTGTGAAAAACATGGTAAAAATACTTCAATCACCAGTCTTATTTGCAGTACTTAGATGAGTATTTGAGTTCAGAAATGTGAGTACCACATTGGCTAAGATACAGAGGTTTGAGGGGAAAAATACAGTTGTTTTAAGACACACAGGATGGGTGATGAGTTTGAAGTGCTTGATGGTAGTTGAACTGTTAGGGTAAGCATGGTGCTAAATGTTACAAAACAAATGAGGCATGCATCAGTGAGGGCCACAATAGTGAGCACTTGCATAACTTAAGATTGAAACTAGCCCCTATAATTTAGAGGTGTACATATAAGCTGAGCATTTTTATTTTCTTTTGTAGATGTTGAAGGTCAAACTCAATGTGAGTTGTAAAAGTGTTTGCTTGTTCTTTTTCATTTTTTTTTCTGAGACATGGGGAGACTGGCAGAAAGGCAGAAGAACAGAAAAATGAAAATGAGATAGTGTACTCATAGAAAAGAACAATTCTTTCATTGAATCATTTTGAAAGAAGGCACTGATGACTGTTCATGCATGTGGTTAGGCCTAACACACGATAGGTACTTTGTAGTATGTGTACTTTAAAAAATCCTCTGCGTGCATGCATTAAGCCTTGGGTGCTGGACTTGCCACAAAAGGTAATTATATGTGAATGCTGAGGACATCCTGGGTTCTTAGCGTGGTCTAAAAGACTTACGTGCACAGTGTGTTGCCCTAGTAAATTATATCTTTTTACCCTATTGGCTCCTGCCTGCAAGGGATGAAACATGAATGCATGGAAGTTGAGGATATATATAACTTGTGATATATTCCTGGAAACTGTTTCTTTTTGCTGGTTGTATTTAGCCCTCTGGCATTCTGAACTGTTGCCAAATCCACATTTGAGGTTCAAACATATAAGCATTAGAACTTCTTGCTGAAATAATGATAGGGTTTTTTTTTTTTAAATGGACAGAGCAAGTGGGGTTTTTTTCTTTAAGCTTATTTTGAGAAATAGAGGTGCTTTGGCAGATGTCTGCTGACAGAGGCAAGGGGAAGCTTGGCCAAGTGTGTGGAGATTGGCGTATTGAGATATCATTGGCAACTCTGTTATATAGTGAAAAATGTTAAGCTTAACCAAAGAGGTGAGAAGATAGCAGCAGGAAGAGTATTGCATTCTGGTGTACAGGCAGGTACAGCAGAACAGCTAAAGCTATGAGTGCTTCTTTGCTGTAGTTCCAGTTAAATGAAAAATGTCACTGGAGCATCTTCTTGAAGTGTAACATCTTACCCAGTAGAAAGGTAATAGGCTTGCAAAATAATGTGTTTGGAAAAATTGAAAATGTAAATATAGCTAATACCACTTCTAAATGAAAAACACAATGCATTTGCATTGGAGCCCTACCTGTGTTCGTACTGCAGTATGTTTTGAATGCTTTCCCTGTCAAGTTAATGTACTGGTAAAACCATTTTTGTGTTCTAAAAATGAACATGCCATTCACCATGGAAAAAGTGGCAATGGTTCTCTTCCAAAGGGAAAAGGGACAATTTAGACACCCTTAGAGCCCTGATTATAAAGCATATCTTAAATTGTAGAGTTAAATGACAAAAACTGCAAAGGCAAAACTTGAAATAATTGTCAAGAAAGAGTCCGTGAAGCATTTTCTGCTTGAATGTACTATTTAATGCTGACAGTTGCTTGAGGTGATTATTTGTGGTGGAAGAAATCTCAATTGCATTTAATAATTCTGCAACAGAGACTTTCCCGGACACAGTGCTTGATCTCATAGACACATTTAGTACTTTTTAAACGGAGTTTCAATTTTAAAGTCTTCATGGTCACCTCTCTTTTTAAGACTGCAGGTCTGCAAAGTGACCTTGTGTTTGAAGAAATTGCTCGCCGTGTAAAAGAAATTGGAAATGAATTGGTAAAGAAAGTAAATGCTGTATTCCAATGGGACATCACTAAAGATGGAAAAACAGCAATGCAGTGGAGTAAGTTGTAGCTTTTATATAATACCTGGATGCATTTCTTTGAAGTGAGATTAATTATACTCATTCTGATTAAACTGATATCTTGAAAATAAGCATAAGGTGGTAGATGAATATTCACTGGGACCTTAAAGTCTGAACGCATATTGAATGCACAAGTGACAAGGTGGTCAGATAAATTTCCATTATGGCAGTTACTAACCTTTCTAGGAACATATTTCTGTAATCTGCCTGTTTAGATGTAGGCACAAACCATCCTTGAGAACTCCAGTGCATTTCTGTTTACATTTCCCAAAATGGATTGTCACTGCACTTAGAAAAGCAGGCTAAACAAATGTTCTAGGAGCTCTGTGTTACAGTAATTAATCTGCTGGTGAAGTATATGCTAACTAATCTAAAACAGATAAGTATTTATTTATACTGTGTGGTTCTTGTGACTTCAGGGAAAATATAGTCCAATTTGTTTCCATTTCAATTTCTCGAGATCAGCCTTTAAGGAAGATATAGTAATCTTACACATCTTTTAAGCATAGGAAAACGTGTTGATGAAGAGAGGCTAAAGCTTGTAATAGTAGTGGGTCAGAAGAGAAGTGTTTTCTGGTAAAGTGGTATGTAAAATGGTCTGGTGGAGGCAAAACTACTTCCTCAACCTTCTTAAATTCCGTTGTGCTCAGTTTCTGAGGATGTATATTTTTGAAAAATCAGTCTAATTTTAGTAATTGCGTGTATTTAATTGTCTTTGCAATTAAAGTTTTTTGCTGATGTGTCCGAAACGCTCTATTAATGGAACGTAAAAATTTTTCAAAGGTATAAACCATAGTCAGATTGTAGCTTCCAAGCCTTTGTTTTTTGTGGAAATATGCAAGTATTGGGGTCAAATCTATCATTTAGACTGCTTCATTTTCATTGGTCCCAGTGGTTGTATCCCTTCAGAACAGTTTTGAAGGATATATATATGAAGTGGGCTCCCCTTTGCCAGGCTGAGGGAAGGGTGTGACTTTTTTTAACTATTGTTAATTCTTTGCAATGTCTGTTCTCAATAAATGGTTATTATATTTAAGAAACCGCTCTTCCTCTTACAAAGCGGTTTAGAAACCTGTAATTTCATTTTCTCTTAATGTTAACCAGTACAGTTTCTGCATAGCAAGACTGCTATTAAGTTTCAGGAAAAATATCATATCGTAGATTGATCAGTATAGTTCTGATCTACCTGTAATGCCTTTTAAGTAATTTTTGAAGGATAAGGGATGATTTCCACTTGGATAGCAGTTAATCAGTATATTGAATATACCTGTGTAGATTATGCAGGCTGAGTACCTGTACATCAAAATGACAGGGGGGTAAATACCATATAATTAAACTCAGAAGATCTGTCTTAAAACTCATTACTGCTCTTAATTGTTACTACCATCTGCGATTTTCCAGTTTTACACTCAGAAGTTTAAATGATGGACATGCTTAGAACCTGGGCGAAAGGTGACCGCTGTTGCTTTTTAAAATATATGTTAGATGCGCATAGATTAAACTCCAAAACACTTATGTTGGATACTTGTGTTTGTTAGAGAATCACTGCACACTACACCCATTGTTTCATGTGTTACTAAACCTAATATAAGTGATAGTCGTGTTTATAATAACAACCGAAAGATGATTTATCGTTGTTTTTAATTTTGGAACTGCTCTGTTTGTCACCCAAACTCAGTATTACATATGTTAAAATAATGGAGGGATAAATGAATGGAAGAAAAATCTGATGAGGAGTAGAGTGTTCGAGACGTGAATAAAATCACTCTCTCAGGAAGACCTTGAATTGCCAACTACAGAACACAGAATAAACACGGTTAAAGATTTAGGCCTGAGCTGTGGCCTTACCTGCCTCATGAGACCAAATTTTATTGGAGGGGAAACAGGTGGATGTCTTTGCCTTTGTATCCAGAGAAAGAGAGTACTTCTGCTTTGAGTAAATGAGGAGTCAGCCTTCTCTGTTTTTCAAAGAAAGCTTGTCCTCTGTTCTGTTTCCTACTGAAGCAGTGGGAGGAAGGTACTGCCTTCTTCCAATGCTTATTTCCCTAGCTGAAGGGGATTGAATAGACATGTCTTTTCTTTGCCCTGTTCTCTCTGCTTCTATTGCAGTGAACAATATCCATACTTTTATACAAACTTTGAAATACTTAAGACTCCCTGTGGGATGGAGGTTGGAAGAGGTAAACTAATATTTGAACGTTTCCTGCTTCTGACTACTATTAGGAGATTAAATGAAATATTTCCAACATCTTGGTAAAGTTACTGCAAATTTTTGTGTAGTGTGGTCAGTTCCTTCAAACTTAGGTCTAAAACCAGTATCTAGTGTTTATGAATTACTGTAGTCTCTATGGTACAGTAAGTATGTAAGGCTGAAGGTAAGTATCTAGGTGCCCAGAAGGGTGTCTGTAGAAAATGTTGCTTACTTTTCTCATCAGGAATATCAGCATGCAAGTACTGCCTTTCTATTAGATCCAAGACAAAATCCATGAAACTAACCCTGTTGCTTGAGAACCAGGGGTGGGAAGGGACAGGCAAAGAGGTGATTATAGAACATGTTCTAACCTGTCACAGTGAGACAGGTCTCAACTCACTCACTTCACTTAGTGCAAGGGGACGTGTGTTCTAATAGAGACATTTTCTTACCCTCAGTCAGAAAATGTTGGTGTGCACCAGCCCACAGGCTTTGTGAAGTAGTTTTTTTAGCTGGTAGCAACATTACTGTGTTGAGCTCCCACACTGTTCACCAGACCTGGCTCCCTCTTCCCAGAGGTCAGGTCAGTGCTGGCGGGAACCCATCTTTTGTCAGTAGAATATGTGCAAATAAAAACGACAGACATCCTGAAATCCTTTTCAGAAAATGATCTGCAGGATTGCTTTGAATGTCGGCAATTCATATGCAGCAGTGTGTCAACTTGTAAGGAAACTGCTCTGTAGGTGGTCATAGTTGATTTTCTTAATTTGTTAAATAAAAAGCCTTACAGACACAGCTTTGGCTTTTTTTCTGTTTCTGAATATTTTTGTGTGTCTTTGAAATTTTGAGAAAATAAAGGATGAAGAGAACAGGATTTGGTTAATATTAAAATCATTAAAATTAACTTTTGATAATTTATAAATATTGTAATATTAAAATACTGAAATAGTTACGTAAACTCACTGACAATGTGTTAGCAGTTGTGACAACTTGTAGTGTCAGCTCTCACTGTTTGTCCTTATGTGAATTAATAGCATGCTACCATTACTATCTACTTAGATCTAATGTTAGATTTCTAATGACAATATGTGTGTATATATATATACGTGCATGATGGAATTTTTATTTTGGGATTTTTTTTTAAATATTATTCTCATCATTAAAAAAACCCCAAACAAACAAAAAGCAAAAAAAAACACTTCCAGAGGCAAGCCTTCAAGGTTTGTAAGCAATTGTAGGCTTAATTCTTTTTACTTGTGTGCATACATTGTTATTCAGTATTCAGAGCATCATCATGTACTGTCTCTTCCACCAGACACTGGCATAATTCATTTTGCTTTGTGGATGTGGAAGAAGAGAGTAATTTGATGCTTTTGCATTAAAAGGAAGACAGCTTTCTTGCAGTTAAGATATTGATGATAACCCGAAAGATTTCTCACAGACCTTTATATGGTCATCACCAAGGCTTTTGTAATGCTTGGGAACGATGACAGCCAATTTAGAATACGTAACATTGCCAGTGCCATTTAGTTTCTTGAATGCTTGACTTTTTCTGTTATTAATTGAATGGAAGCTTCTACACATAATTACAAATTTTAGCCTTTGACAAATTAATTTTTTACTTTAAAAAATGAAGGTAACAGTAAGATGTTACCTTTGCTGTAGATTGAATTTAGTTATACGTCACTGTTTTCAGACTTGCTTCAGATTTTAATGTTAGTCAACCGTTTCAGCAGAGTTGCACTTCTTTACACTACGTTTAAATTTGTCCTGCTGATTATTAGTTGATCTTCTGTGTAGAGTAATTTTATCAGTTTTCTAAATGTTATGCTATGTTAGTTTATAACAATTTTGAATGATCTTTTTCTCTTTTCTTCAATAAAATTGCTGTTTAAGAGCTTGATCCCATAATGTATATAGCTATAGTAAAGCAAATAGAAAAATATGACATTAAAATTAATTTAGAATTCTGTTCCTGTGGATAAATACTGCACACTCTTTCAATGTGTGGTTAAAATTCTTGACATGTTATTATTGAAACAACTGAAATGTCAAAAGGTAGATTATTTTCAGGGAATTTTTTATTTTGTTTGAAGCCTTGAGTTAATGCTAATTGTTTCATTATCTATCTTCTTTTTAGGCTTCTCTTTCTAAGGACCTCCCAGGCCTTTAGAGGCAGTGTTTGTGGTTCTCTAGGGCTACCTTCCCTTATTAAATTTGTTACATGGTGCTAGCTTGTCATTTAATTTTTTGACTTGTCAGTTTTGCACAGCTTTATGCTATTGTGGAAACTGCAGCACTTGGCAGCACTACAGACAATCTGAGCCCCACAGCTTGTTGCTGTCTTACTCGGTCATTGCAGCTCCGGCATCTTCTGCTAATGTCCTTGAGCCTCTTAAGATCTGGGAGGAGGCTGGTAGAGAAAAATATGAGAGAAAGTATTCAGGTCTGCTGTGAAATGCATTCTCTTGTATGCAGTCATTCTGGTGTTCTCCAAACTTCCGTGAACCAAAAGGGTTTTTAAAAAATGTGTGGGTTTTTTAGTGTTTTGTTTTAATTGAAACTGCAACTTTTTTATCTCTATTCTCTGCAATAAGCCAAGATTTTTATTACTTTAAATGAAGTTTAAAGTAAATTTATGAATTAGATTTAGCTTTTGTTATTACGGAGACGTTTCTTGATGGTAGCACTAATATTAGTAACGCTAGCTAGTCTGTTTAATTAGTGGTGACCTTTACTTTTATGTAGTTCTGTGTGGATGATGTGAAGCCATGGGGAGGTATAGAACCGTTGATCTTGCACTGAAGATGTGAAATTTTGGGCACCTCATTCGCTGTCTAAACAATGTTGAACTGTAGCCACTGGCAACTGGTCTTAATTAAGGGTATTTCATTATAAAAGCAAGCTGGTCTTATTTAAGAGGGTGTTACAAATCCTGTTAAGAAATTAAAGCAGCACAGATTTTGACAGTATCAAAGTGTAAGGAATAGACTTAACAGTAATGGAGCTATCTTTTTCTTATTTTTTAATAAAAGTTTTAAACTGAGATACCTCTCCCCCACAGCTTTGACTTCTCCAGTTGACTTTGCTACTTAAAGCATGGTTTGTGCTCTTCTGCATATTTATTACAGTACAACAACTGCCTTTGTTTTCAATGGTTATAGTTTTTTTTTTCTTTTAGTTAGGCTACTTTGTTTCAACTTCCCTTTCCATAGAGAAAAGACTTCGGCATTGAGATTTTTTAGCTGATACTTAATGGCTCTCTAGAACAGTACTCTGAAGAGTTTACCCATCTGTTGCTTTTCATCATGCTTCTGAAGGCACTGCTGAAGGCAGAAGATGCTTCTGTTCCTTTCCTGTTCTCAGAAGAATAAAACTATGTTAGGAGCACTGGGGACGAATTGTTATGCACAGTTAATTGTGAACATCTGAAAAATTCCAGCAAAACTGCTTGATAATTTATGAGGTGGTATAACTTCAAGCAATGAAGAGTGAGTGACACTTTGCTCTGTTTGCTTTGAGGATGGGCCTTGTATTGGGGTTACTTAGCCTTTGTGAAGCAGAATGAAAACCAAACAAAAAATAGTCTGGCCCCCTAATATTTCTCTCCTAGAAATGGTAAGGCACTGCTGTTTCATCCACTGAAACTAGTTGATTCTGTTTTTCTGCGGGAGGTAATAGTAAAATTTTACATATATAACAAGCTTGTTGATTTTTAAAAGGGCCTTCAGCTTCACTTTAAATTTGTGTTGCTACACATAGTATTGTGGAATACCTGACTCACGTTTCAGTCATCTTTTTTTTGTATGGAGCGGTTCGGCCATGTGAGTAGCTAGGAGAAGAGCTGTATCTATAGCAGCCATGGAGAGCTACACATTCTCAGATGCAAAGAATACCAGAGACACCTTTAGGCTACTCATCTGTTACTGGTGGGAGTGGAGCTGTGCTAGCAGTGCACAAGGTACTTGCCTGGCAGCTGCTCAGGTCACCAGCCACCTTGAGCGATTACATAGCAACGCCAGTACCAAGTCATTATCAAACTGGCTGCTGCAATTGTTGTGCAGCATGCAAACTGCAGTGTAGAGACAGTAGCTATAACCATATCCGTAAGTACCCAGGAGATATATGTAGAAGACATTTATAGGAGGCTTGCTACAAGATCATTTCCTGCTAGAGCAGTCAGCTATATTATGTAGCTTTATCTCATAAAGTTGTGTTTCACAAGAAGGCACTCTGGTCATTATGGAAAGCTGGAATTTTTCTGCCCTGATTGTTGGAATCTGTTCTGGTATTTGAGTAATTTCTAGTTTATATCCATTTGTCTATGTGCTAGTGCTGTAGTTTAGTCTCAGTTGTCATCTGAATACTCTAGGCTAGGTGAACGTCAGGAGGCAAGAAAAAGGGTTGTGTATGTTTCCAATCCTCCCCACAACTAAAAATACAAATAAAGAATGAACAAGGTTTTGGTGTAGTCTTACATTCCCTGTAAAGAGGGGAGTTCCTTCCTCGCTTCAAAATGCCAGCATATGGTATATTTTGGATCACTCTTTCCCCAGTGTTATTCACTGAAATTCACCCACTAGGGCTTATGTATCAAGTTTTGGGATTTCATTTCCTCCTGCTAGTTCTTCTATGCTTTTGGGGGCTTTTTCATGGTTTGTGAAAAAGACAAAGTTTGTTGTCACAGAGAGTTTCTCTTTTGTAGCTACTCTGTTCTTTTTTTCCTTTTTTTTTTTTTTTTAAATTCCTTAGCAAAAGTCTTATTGCTCTATAAAAACAATAAAGAGGAAATGGATTCAATGATCTTAAAGTTTTTTTCCAACCATTCTGTGGTTCTGCATGAAATGGAAATTTTCATAGTCTTGGGAAAGCGTACTATTAGATCAGTTCTATTTTTTTTTTTTAGAACTTCTACTAAGTTTTAATTTGAGATGGGCTAAGTATTTGATGTGATTAAACATAACAGTTTTGCCCATGGCACTGCGATTATGCAATGTTTACAAGAATATTTGTGCTTTGAGAGCTTACAATTAATTATAGACATGGACTGATAAGCAGTGCTCTTGAGTCTTAGGTAGGAAATAAAGAAGGAGAATAGGGATTGTAACAATGTTAAATATGTACTACATTCAGATTAAAATCTAGAAGTTGCTAGAACTTGCCTTGGTCACTACACCTTTTTAATTCTAAATTTTTGTCATCTGAACTTGACACTGCTGAGGCTTGATGGGTGGGTATTATCAGTGAGATATCTCAAAACTGTTTTTCCAGACAGTACATAGTAGAGAAGGAGAGAAGGGTATGTTGTGTCTTGGAAGATGTTATGTCAGGCTTACAGCATCTGGGTTCCCTTCTGGAACAGTCTGGGAAGGGTAGGTACAGCCAAAAAAATTATTGCATGCAAAATGAAGCACGAAAAGGGACTGTCTTTTGATTTTAGAAATAAGTAAAAATGATTAATTAAGGACTGTAAATGTCCTAGAAAACCATGTGTGTTTTATGAATTTATATGTGGGGCATGCTGACCAGTTTGGCTCAAAGTGAGCTCTGTTTTACTACGTTGGTGTGGCTTGTAACTTCACTAGCATTTGAATAGAGGTATATTTTAAAAGCACATTGACAGTTAAGCTTCGTTAACTTAATCTGAGCAGCTGGTATCCATTATGAACTTGCATTCAGTAGATTTATTCTTTTTTAATAGTGTACTGTGCTTACATAACCTACAAGAGCAATGCTTAGAGGCTTGCTTATAATGTTGGACTGTAGAGTTTGTATCAAGAGAATGTTATACAGCTCCTGCCCACAAAGTAGAAGGTCTAGATTGCTCATGTGGTGCTCAGTAATTTATTTTTATTTATTCTGCTGTTATTACATCAAGTTAGTGATGTCCATTAAATCTGTTCCTGAAATGATGATTTATCTTAAAATCAAATGGATAATAGTAATAATCATCATCATCATCATCATCCAGTGTGTCACTTCTTACTGAGCGTCATTATATGCTTAATTCCTTGCCTGGTTTTGTGAAAACTGGGTAAATGTTACTTAAAACAGGTTTCAGAAAATGAGGCGCTTAACTCAAACTCAAACAGGTGAAAGTTATCCCAGTCTGTATAGTTCACCTTACCCTTTCACCAAAATTATTTGGAAAAAAATACACGAGATAGTTTATGCAGAAATAAATCTGCATATTTAATGGCCAGTGTCTTAAAACTTGTCAACTAAAAGATGCCAACAGTATTAGTATTGGCTAGGCAACCATGATTCTGTGATTAGAGATGTCATGTCCTTACAGGAATGATAGTTTTGGTTTGTGCTTCAAGAGTGGGGGCAACCAAGAGAAAAGGTGTGAAGGAGAAGTCTGGGAGTTTGCAAAATCTGAGAATGATTTGGTAGAGCACATCCTGTCAAAATATTCTTCTGAAAAAATGGCACAATACCTGATAGTGTTAGCCTTGTAATAGATTATTTTGGCAGGTCATTTGGTGAGGGAGAAGAACACTTTTGAAACTCCAGACACTTAGAGGAATTTTTGTGCTTTCCAGAAGAGAAAGACAGATATTTGGCAAGGCTTTAAATGCTCTTTGCATGAAGCAGAACAAGTGATATTGCCTGTGGGGCAGAACAGTGAAAATGCAGCAGCATGTTTGAACACCACCACTTTTGCCTTCTCTGAATTTAAGATGTTGTTTTGAAACATTAGAGCTTTATTACTAACTTGAACATTTTTGCAGTAATTGCACTAATTTAATGTCTTGTGAATCCTAGGTATTGCTTAAAAACGTTTTTTTGCTGTCTATGGAAGAATTCTTAAATAGCAGTCCTTGCTGTAAACCTCCTCCCCCTTAGTACAGGAATTTTTTTTTTTCTATTCTACTCTCATTTTTTTTTTCATTAAAGAGTAAAAAATAAAACCCTTTCATTTTCTAAGTGACTGTTAGCTCAAGATTTATGTTTAGACTGCATGCTTTGTTATAATAAATAAGGAGAGTAGTGTTGTTTAGACTGAACATTTTGTCTTTATTTTTAAATAAAACTGTCTTTGCTGCTTATTCTCAGCAATTGACTTAAAGAATGGCTCTGGAGCTGTGTATCAAGGACCTGCAAGAAGTTCTGCTGATACCACCTTCACTCTTTCGGATGAGGATTTCATGGATGTGGTACAAAGGAAGACCAATCCTCAAAAGGTAAAACCTGTGTGTTGGAGACATACTTACTTGCTTGGGAACCTGTTATTTGCCTTAAACCAAGGTGTGGTTCATGGCCGTTTGCATTCCCAAATCCACAACACTGGATTTTTTTGACAGTGCAGACCAGAGCCAGGTGAGATGTAAGTGTATCATTACCTTGTACTGAATTAGTCAGGAGGCATGATGAGGAATTTATGCCAGCTTTATCATCTTGAGACAAAGAGACTGGCAGTACAAAGTTAGTTGGTTGGCTGGTACCTGGCACTTAGTATGTGATTGGCAAGATTAGGGTGTTTTCGGTTTGATCATTTAGGCTGTTTTAATTGATGATGTTGCAAGAAGTTGGTACTTGTTGCAACATTGCAATTTACTGGTACTACTGCAACAAAGAGAAATCTCGGACAATGCGTGCATGTAGATCCGTTGAAACTAGTCAAAATTCACCCAAACTAATTAAATTTTTACAGGAAAGAAAGATTTTAAGATAGTTACGTAATCTGGGTCTGCAATTCTAGCTTCTTGGAGTAATCAACTGCTTAAAACTGCTAATTTTACTAATAAAAATGTGTTGTGTAAATGTAAATTAAACTGTCACAAATTTAATATGTCAGCTTACAGATTAAAGCTTGAGCAAATTAAAAACTTTAATTAAGCTCATCATATATCAAACAGTTCCTTTTCTTTGATCCCAAGCAGAAGTTGTTGGAGACTTTGATTGTAAAATTGGAGACTAACAATGATAGCAAATGTTTCCTATGAGTCCTACATACCACATGAGTAGAGTCCTTTGTGGCCCTCTGTATATAGCAGGCACAAGGCATAAACAAACAAGATGTTGACATGTAATATTCAGAATGCTAAAGAAGAGTGATTGCGATTCAGGAACATTAGCTATTCTTAGGCATTAGAATTTCCTTTGAGTTTCTGTGAAGTTTTTCATCTAAAGAAGCTCAAAGCATCTGTTCAAATTCTTTTCTGCTGGCTCTCTCTATTCCTTATTTGAATGTATTGCAAGTTAATGGAACTATGCAAAAGCACGTTGTTTGAGAACTTTCAAAGAGCTTTCAAATTGCGAAGCAACAATAAAGCAAAACTAGTTTTAAAAAAATAGTGAACCAGATTGAAAAAGAGTCTACAGCCCTTTGAAGTAGGGGCAATAAAAATGTAATATACGAGCATTACAGTGAAAATATCATTTGATCTATGATTCTGCAAACACAGCGAAATTTTGTTTAGTTCCTGTTCATGGTAATATTCTGTGTAAAAAGCCAGTGGATCTCCTCGGAATATGTGTGTATGTATATTTTGCAAGTTCCTGTTTCAGTTTGGGAAACAGGGAGACTTATTTCTGTGCCCTGGTGAAATTTTTCTGTAAGCTGCTGTGAAGAAGTTTGTCTTATGCCTCTGTGCTATGCATAGACAAGAAATGGAGGCTGCTGAAGTTGCTTTGTATTTAATTTTTATTCCCCTGAGTGACAAACTTGGCCTTGCCTGCACTCTAGATGGAAAACCATGGTTCTGGATGCTATTAAAATTGAACTTAGATAGTTTTCTGTTAATAAAAAATAACCAATGGATATTGCACGCTAAAGGCTTTCTCCTGAGCACTAAAAGATCATGCTTATCTTTGGCTTCTTGTTTGTTTGTTTTTTTTTTTTTTGCCTGAATTGTGGTTGAACAGTTGAACATGTTTTTTCCCTTCCTCTGCTTCTTGTAGGCATTCTTTGAGGGTAAACTAAAAGTGAAGGGGAACATCATGCTGAGCCAAAAATTGGAAATGATACTGAAAGATTATGCCAAACTCTGAACTGCCTGATCTTCTACCACAGCAGTGAAGAAATTCAGAAGATAGAAGCTTCAATTAGCTCTGAACCAATGATTGCAATATTTGCAGGCTACTTAACATCAATGTACTGATTCATTATACCGCAAATAAACAAGCTGGTTTAATTGCTATAGATGCAAATAATGAAATGAATACAATTGTAATATTGTCCCTTTTTTGTTTCTCAGCAATTGGTAGAGAATCATACTTTTCTCATTGCGTACCTTTATCTGAATAAAATGTATGTAGTTCTTTCAAAGATGCTTATATTTCTGTATTAATTCTGAAGAAAATTAAACCAATACACCTCTTTGCTATTTCCTTCTGTGTGTCAGTCTTTATTTATATTGCCTTAAATAGACTGTCTAATTTCCATGAATATAGCTGGTTTGTTAGTAAAATTAATGTTATTTTTTGTCTCAAGTTCTCATGATCCCATTAAAAACAGCTAAAGGATGGAAGTTGGTTCCATTTATTTATGTCTTACAATTATGGTTTTTTTTCTTTACATGGAAAAACTCTTGAACTTTAGCTCTGCCCGCCTTACTTAGATATTTTTATATACATTACTCTTGTAAATTACATGGAAAGTAGTAAACATTAATTTTTAGGGGAAACTTTTGAGATGACACTGCACCAAAGGCTGTCACTATAGCCAAATTGTTCTTCGTGTAGATTCATTGTCATGAGGACCAGCACTGTGGCAGCAGCGATAGATACAAGAATGAATTCCTCATTTTGTACCTGTGGCCAGAAGAGAAAAGGCATCTGCAGCCCTGTGTTTTCCTGAAAAAAAGTATGCTCTTAATCACCCATTGTCACATGAACACCTGGAAATGTCATTTCACTGATGTGACCAACATTTTGTGTCCTCTTTATCTTTTCTTCCCACTCAAGCTTGTTTTATATTGATACCTTTTGAAGAATTCAGGCCATGTAAGGCTTGTCTCCTTGATCAGAATGAAAAAATCTTTTTGGTTTATCTTAGAGAGTGGATTTTTTTTTCTCCAAAACTGGTGCACTGCTGCCATGACTGTGTGAGTAGACCATAGCCATTAAAGAGGCTTTAGGGGCTGCAGAGGAGTTTGACATTTAGAGGATAAATTCTACATGTTGTAATACTGAGAGAAATTCTCCACATATTTGTTTCTTCACAGCTGTACTATCAGCAATGCTTTGATTCAGGCAGAGAAACGTGAAGCTGAAGTATGTCAATGAGTATCTCACATAAATTGCGTCATGAATAGATGGGAAACAGATCAAGTGTGCTATTCGCCAACTTAGAGGCCATCCAATAGAAATGGTTGAAAAAATGTCTGTTAACTGCGTAACATACGTTTCCACATGTAAGTAGGACCTAGTCATTGCCTGTACTACTCAGCTTCTATTTGCCAAGCAACTTTATGACAGATAGATAAAAGTGTCTTCTATTACTTTCTCTTAAGAATTTGCATAGAAAAACAGATTGTACAGCCTCTATGCTTACGCATGGACATGCTACACTAAAAAAATTAGTTTTCTACATATATCTTTCCTGTCTATAAATATATATATGTCATAAGACTGTGTATTAAGAAAAAGGAACTTTGAGGAACTAACTTTGAGTCTAAGAAAGATTTATTAATACATCCATTAAGAATATGTTATTTACTGTTAGTCATATGGTCTTGAAAATGAACAAGGGATGATTTTTTTGTCTCAGTGCTCAAAATTGTCTGAAATCTTAAAGCTCTGCTCTATAAGGATAGAACAGGCTCCCAATAAGCTGGTTTTGACTCCCCTTTGGAGGTGGGAAGAAAAAAATATTTAGCCAAGGGAAGTTGCTACTGTTGAAACCTGTTGCAATTTAACAGGCTACTGTTCAGTTTAGTTCAGTCTACTAAAGAACATCGGTTCATTAAGTATGTTGGGTGAATATGAAAGAATAACCTAAGAACTGTTATCAATTATAAGTACTCCTGTGATGATTTCTATCCTGCATAGTTTCAGTTGGACCCCTCAGCAAGTTTGCAGATGACACCAAGCTGAGTCATGCAGTTCCCACACAGGAAGGACGGGACGCCATCCAGAGGGACCTGGACAGGCTGGAGAAGTGGGGCTGTAAGAACCTCATCAGGTTCAACAAGGCCAAGTGCAAGGTCCTACACCTGGGTTGGGGCAATCCACAGTTTCAATGCAGGATGGGGGATGATGTGCTTGAGAGCAGCCCTGCAGAGAAGGACTTCGGGATGTTGGTCGATGAGAAGCTTGACATGAGCAGGCAATGTGTGCTTGCAGCCCAGAAGGCCAACTGTATCCTGGGCTGCATCAAAAGAAGCGTGGCCAGCAGGGCGAGGGAGGGGATTCTGCCCCTCTACTCTCTTGTGAGACCTCATCTGGAGTATTGTGTCCAGTTCTGGAATCCTCAACATACGAAGGATATGGAGCTGTTGGAACGGGTCCAGAAGAGGGCTACAAAGATGACCCAAGGGCCGGAGTACCTTCCCTATGAGGACAGGCTGAGAGAGTTGGGAGTTGTTCAGCCTGGAGAAGAAAAGGCTCTGAGGAAACCTTATAGAGACCTTCCAGTTCCTGAAGGGGCTACAAGAAAGCTGGGGAGGGACTTTTTATAAAGGCTTGTAGGACTAGGCGGAATTCTGTAAATTGGAGAAGGGCAGATTCAGACTAGACATAAGGAGGA
Organism: Cuculus canorus; assembly: GCF_017976375.1. Lineage (NCBI taxonomy): Eukaryota > Metazoa > Chordata > Aves > Cuculiformes > Cuculidae > Cuculus > Cuculus canorus. The sequence continues at coordinate 62,498,676 of NC_071441.1, forward strand.
ATTTCTTCACGATCATGGTGGTGAGGCACTGGAACAGGTTGCCCAAGGAAGTTGTGGATGCCCCATCGCTGGAGGTGTTCAAGGCCAGGTTGGATGAGCTTTGAGCTGCCTGATCTAGTGGAACGTGTCCCTGCCCATGGCAGGGGGATGGAACTAGATGATCTTTAAGATCCCTTCCAACCCAAACTATTCTATGAGTCTATGATTCTATTACCAATACTGGCCTTAATTGAAAACACAGAAGTTACAGTTATGTTCCAAAGTTACACTGGTGTTTGATATATACAGTTTAGTCATTAAACTGACTTCCACTTTTTCCTGCACCATTACTGGGTCACAGGTGTTAATCTTGTGTAGAACAGAAAATCCTCCCTTCTTTAGTGCAAGAGGCTCTCCCTTTTGCTCTTCTTACTGAGGATAATAGAACACAACTCTGTTTTGGTAGACTCTGTTCTAGGAGCACAGTTCAGGTGTTCACCTCTTTCACTTGCTTTGTGGCCTGAATAGCTGTTATTAATTATTTTGGCATGTTGATTTCACTTCTATCCCAATGTATTTGCTTCAGAATGTTCTAGTTAGCTCATACTTAATCTCATTACTGTTGAAAGTAAGGCCACTCTCCTATGTTGAATATATATCTGAAGTAAGTCAGGGGGTTGGGGTTTTGTTTTCTTCCTAATATCTAAGAACCTTCTGGTTGCTAGCCTTTCAGAATTGTATTTTCAGAAATAATTATCTTTAAGAGATGCCATACAAGATAAAGACAACCAGTTTGGCAGGTGGTTGTTTCAGCCTGAGCGATTCTCAGGTGCTTTCATCCAGAACTTCATTCTGGTTTGAGTGGTCCTGTTCCAAACTGTATCTCTTCCAGCTGGATGGTTTTGGGGGACTGTTCTTGTCATCTGGCAGCAACAGTACCAGTGTAGCGTTGTGTTCATTTCCACATAGGACCTAGAGACATGCAGCAGCAACAAACCACATTTAGGTTTTGTTTCAGGGTAGATGTTTCTTTGAATGTTTTGAGTTTGCTAGGAATAACCACCATTACCTTGGATTACAAAGCCTTGCATTCGCCAGACATCTCAGATAGATCTTTAGTGATACTGCTAAATTCTCTAGCAAATGAGGCTTTTACATGCATCTTGGCAGTAAAATTCTTAACAGTGTGTATACTCTAAATGTAGAGCAGAGCAGGATGGTCTGCTGTTTACTGCAATGTGTGCTTTACTGTGTTTTGATTAATTCTGTGTATGTCTAAATAAGGTGCCATCTAGACATCAGTCTTTGTAGCATTTAGAGGTAAGAATTCAGTTGTTTGTCTTTCTGGAATAATTCAGTTAGTGCTAAACCTGCTTCTGTGAACTGGTGTGGTTTTTAATTATGACACAGTATTTCATTTCTCTTGTTCTTTCTCCTTACATCCATTACAGTCATCCTGCTGGCTTGCAATTATGTGCATCCTCCAAGAAGTAAATTGCAGTTTCACTGACATGTGTCCTGTCTGGTCATTTATGGGCCCTTTAATTAAAGCAAGAGAGCAATAATAATGGATAGAGAAAGTTAAATAAGCATCTGGTCTATTAATATTGGGTTCAGAGAAGCCGGTGCTCAATTTTATGCTTTCTAGTGACTAGAATTATTCTTAATTAGTTTATTTCAGAGGAGTTCAATACACCTTCCAGCTGTCATCGATAATTACAGATAACAGCTTTTTAAATGTTGACAAGTGCATTCATAATCAGAGAATATTAAAATGAATAAAATGTGGGAGGAACAGAGACATGAGAGAAAGTTAAGCTTGAGAAACTTCAGACACAGAAACTTAAATGCTCTCTTCCCTGAGACTAGTTCCCACCTCCCTGCAAGCACTACTCTCCTAAGGATTATTTGTATTCTAGTCTGTTGGGCTTTGCTGCTTGCAAAAACAACTGTCCCTCATTGCTCAAGAGTCAAATTGATAAATTAAAATGGTTTGTGAAATGGATGAATTCAGTGGTATAACAAATAAAGTATTCTAATTAGATGAATATGCATTTTCAAATAGTTCCATGTACATTAATTTAATATAATGCAATATACTCTGACAGAGCTCAATGTCACTGAAATTGTATCTTCTATTATCCTCCAGAAGCCTTAGGGGCAAAGTAGCATTTAGCAGGTGATGACTTTGTGTTTACATAACATTGCCTCCTTCTAGTGTGAACAGAAATCTGTGTAAAGAAAGTTTGTCTCATTGCAGTGTTTTCTTTCTGGTGATAATCTTAGAGAAGATAAAGGGAGGAAAAAAAAATCTCCCAATTCCTGCAATGTTTTTTTTTTCTACACTTCATGCAGGTATCTTTCTACTCAGATGAGAATGAGTTCTTCACAATTATTCTTCTGTGTCCTTTAGGCTATCAGCTATATAGCCAGCAGACTGACCTAGGGAGCATCAGACATCAGCAGATCTGAGGTTCTCCTGAAGGAAAAATATAGTAGGCTCTGAACTATATTGTTGCATGTATATGACTTCTAGATTACCCTCATGATCATAGCATCTTAGAATCACTAGGTTGGAAAAGTCCTCTTGTATCATCGAGTCCAAACATTCTTATCTGTCACTAAACCATGCCCCTCCGCACCTCATCTACTGGTCTTTGAAACCCCTCCAGGGATGGTGGCTCAACCCGCTTCCTGGGCAGCCTCTGCCAGGGCCCAATGACCCTGTCTCTGAAAAACTGTCTCCTGATATCCAGTTCCAACCTCCCCTGGAGCAGCTTGAGGCCATTCCTCCTTGTCCTGTCCCCTGTCACTTGGGAGAAGAGGCCAGTTCCCACTTCTCTACCTCCCTTCATGTAGCTGTAGAGAGCAATGAGGTCTCCCCTCGGCCTCCTGTTCTCCAGGCTAAACAAGCCCTGTTCCCTCACCCACTCCTTGTAAGACTTGTTCTCCAGCCCCCTCACCAGCTTCGTTGCTCTTCTCTGGACACGCTCCAGAGCCTCAACATCCTTCTTGTGGTGAGGGGCCCAGAACTGAACACAGTACTCAAGGTGCAGTCTCACGAGTGCCGAGTACAGAGGCAGAATAACCTCCCTGGACCTGCTGGCCACACTGTTTCTGATACAAGCCAAGATGCCATTGGCCTTCTTGGCCACCTGGGCACACTGCTGGCTGTCAACCAACACCCCCAGGTCCTTCTCCTCCAGGCAGCTTTCTATCCAGACTTCTCCTAGTCTGTAGCACTGCATAGGGTTGTTGTGCCCCAAGTGCAGGACCCGGCATTTGGCCTTGTTAAACCTCATGCCATTGGTCTCAGCCCAGCAGTTCAGCCTGTTCAGATCCCTTTGGAGTTTCCCTACCCTGAAGCATGATACAAGTCAAATGTTTCAACTGTCTAAAAATCAATGCATTGAACTAGCATGATGGGATCAGCGGGTAGGATGAGCTAGGTAGGAAGTGGCCTTTCGTGTCTTTCACTGTCAAAGTACCTATAGTGCGTTAACTTATTCACGTGTTCAATTTAATCACAAGGTCACTGTGTCTCAAAGATAGAATCGAGCAAGGTACTATAATATGTAAAGTTGTCCAAATTAAAGGATGTACGGTATACACATCTTGCTGAGAGCTATTTTAGAACATTATTCCTCTTGTATTCCTCTATACTACATGTGCCCTGATGATGTTGTACCATTTTTCATTGGAATTGATACTATTTTAGTAAAAAATGGGTATCGCATAAGCTGAGAGAAAAATCGAGAATACCCAAATACAAAGAAACAACTCATTTAGTTTAAGATTAAACTTTTTTTAATTTCTACTTATAGAAGCATATAATCTCATACAATCTTAAAACATTTTTTTAAAGCTTAAGTAAGTCAGTGTACTGAATTTGTCATCTTTTTTAACCAATACTTTCCCTTTCCCTACATATGCCTGCTCCGATTTTGCCAGTTCCTTTGTGAAGGCATCTCAGGAGCACAAGCATGGGTTAGTGCAGCAACGTCCGCAGTTTATGAAGACTTAGATTTAGAATGGGTAAAAACAGTCTGTTGGGGCACCCAGATTCTCTCTGTATATACTCAATCTTGACTCAGGACAGAAATGAAGCTGCCAGAAAAGTGTTGCAGTTGGGATTCCAGGAATTCTGTGAACTAAGTAAAAAATGGGATAAGTAGAGATAAGTTTGTGTTTCTACCCAAGTTTCTTTCTTTTTTTTTTCTGTCCACAGCCCACTTAAAAAAGTGTATGTTAGCATAAAGGCTAAAAAACCAATCACAGTGGATTGCTGAGCTGTGATTACTTTGTCCAAATAATTTCCTGTTCCTGCAGGAGTAAGGAAAAAAAACCAGAATGCATTAATTTCATACTAATTAGACTTTACCAGACTAACCAGAGTCTATGACCTAGTTGGTGTTTCCAATGTTATTAGAACAGTAGGTTCCCACAGAAGATAGAAATCGAATTGCTGCTTGCGTCAATCAACATGCCTAGGTTAAATCTCAAAGCACTATACAAGTATTTTTCTTTTATATTCCTTTTTTTGTGTCTTGTTCCTTTCTTGTACCAGTCTCCTCATTGAGATGAAGAGTCTTAAGTCTCCTGAAACTGCCTGACCTTTTCATGATGCTGCCCGACCATCCTGTTTTCTGCTCCCCTATGTCTGTTTCTTTTCTGGTCAAAAATGGTCTGTACTCTGCACAGTTCAGCCTCCTGCTGTGTGAAGCTCAGCCTGATTTTTATGAACAATAGGCAATGCAACTGTGGATATCTGCTTTATCCTTATCAGAGTTTCTAATAGCTGTGGTGCTGAAAGCATAACAATCCTGTTAGAAAACGATGATAAAAGGTAGAAGAGTTTCTGACTGAATGTAATACACGTGTTTTCTGAAGTGTTTCTTTTTTCATAAAGATAAAATGAGGCCACCTGAGGATTATATCAGGGAAAATATAACCTTCCTAGGTCAAAACATATTTTAAATGAATAGTTAATTATTTAGTTCTTCAGTGCTGTTTTTCACGTGACCAAAAATCACAGGGAAAAATATAAATGTAGACAAGAAGACCCTCCCTTTCTTCTGACCTGTCTTTTATTTTTCATTGTCCAAAGGAAAAAAAAGAAAAAAATTTAAATAAGGAATATGTTGTGGTCTGTGATCCAGAGTGTCAATTCAGTTGGGTCAAGCAGATGCCCCAAGGTCATCCGTCTGCGAGACTGGTCGACACTGACTAAGCTTCAGTTCAGCTTCAGGAAATTGTTCTGGTGATCTTATTCACATCTGAAGTAAAATCAAATGTCTGATTACTTATTAGCATGGGGGGCTTTTGGGGGGAAGGTTCTTTTCAAGACAGATGTGTTTATCTACGTGGCTTTTGCAACTTGAAGTTTGGTGTTTAGTTCCAGCACACTTAACGAGTCTGCAATTTCAGTAGTTTTCAACATCAGCCTAAGATCTGAGCCAGTATTGTTTATTATCAAAATACCTTATTTTGAAAGGAAATACCAATTTACAGTCAGAAAGGCATGCTTTTATTTAATTTTGTGCTATTCCAAGTGGACTGGAGAAAACAATTTTCGGAGGTGGGGTGCTTGGTTAAACAGGTGCCTGCGTGATGGTGTGAGATCCTATGATGCATTTTGCTTTTTCCTAGCAGAACTGTGATTAGTGAAGGAATTTTCATGGTTATTTGTGGCAGTTCCTCTAAGTTCAGTAGTCAGTCTTACCAACCTGGACTTTGAGAGTCTGTAGCACACAGGTATTTGGGAAAAATTTCTAGTGAAGGTCAAGGAGACCTAAGAGAAAAAAATGTTTTCTTTTTTTTCCAGTGACTTAGATACTGAAGACTGGTAAGGTGTCTGATACTAAACAGTGCTCATAAAACAGAGCCATCAGGTAGCTTTGGACTCAGAAGATTGTAATAAAAAATATATAGATGTGTTTCAACTCTATAGAGCTGTTTGCAGAGCTCTGGTGGTGTGTGTGCTCCTACAGCCAGTTAGAAGGTAATATTTTTAAGTACCTTCTCACTGTCAGAAGTCTTCAATAACCTTTGTGGTTACTGAGATTTTGTTGGTAAGGGAAAATTATGTAAAACTTACTTTTCTTGGGCTGATAAATTGCTATTTGTAAGTAGACCAAAATGGAGACACAAACCCATACAGAGCTTGGGAGAGCAATTCTCCCACACAGTTTGCTCTATTCAAACTACTCCTGCTCAGAACTGTGGAGTCCTGGGTTTTGAAACATAGCTGGGTATTGGGTGCAGAGTCTATTCTTTACACATACATTCACAAAACCAGAGCCTGGCTGTAAACATCTTTACTATTCTCTGTACTCCAAGGGTTTTAACATGTATATTTAATGGACCACTCTGTCACTGTTGCTAGGTGACTGGCAGAAAAACAACCAAAAGACTCTCTACATTATGACTTTTTTTACTTATTTTTAAGTAATTCCTGAAGGAACCAGGCTGTATTTTAATGGTGTAGTCACTGGTTTGATTGCCTTTATAGTTGTTCTCTGAAGGGCAAGTAAAAACAGATGACAAAAGATCATAATGACTCTAATGAATCGGCACACAGTTGATAATGGACTGAAGAAACATTTCTCTTAAAACCAGCTGCACATTTCCTGACCTTGCAGCCCTGCTCTCCGAGAGGACATTGCAAAGGCAATTCTTTCCACAGCCATGATTGGGAGTAGAGAGCCTGATTCCAGCCAGACTGGGGTGTAATATTGGATGCTGAAATTATAGATTTAATACAGATACTGGTTTTGTAATACATTGCCATTTCCTTCACAACGTATCTCAACAAGCTCCTCAGTGATCTGCAGGTAGTAATTACTTGTGTCTCTCCCTCCCACCAGAGATAATGACTTACCATGTTTGTTAACTAGCACCCCTTTATGTGCCAGTAGTGCCAATCGCCATTCTGTTTCAAGTGCTCTAATTATCATGGTTGCATTAACCCGGAATAATTATTGATGTTCTACATTTAGCTCTAAATTACTCCTGGTTAGTACATGAAGTAGCAAAATGTGCTGGGGGACATTTCTGGCTTTTAGAACAGATATCGGTTGGCTAAAGCAAGGTTTCTAGAAAACTTAGCTGTTAAATGCTGGTTTGTTTTCTGTTTCAATCTCTTAGGATTTGTTTGTTTCAACATTGATGGATTTGTAGAATTATTGTACTAATCTGCTCATCAATATCCTTTTTCACAAGGAGTAGTTGTCCTACTGACATGCAACAAATAAAATCTTATTCTTAGGGAAAAGTCATCTATGAATTTTATCAACTCTAACTACACGTTGCAACGGACGTTAGCACATGCATTTTATAAAAGTTGAAAGGTCTCACAAGAAAAAAGATGCTATTTCTATGCTGTGTCAATATAGTTGTTTCACTAGGACCTTCTAGTGTTGTCAGTGAACTGGGTTTGAAGCCTATGCTGTTTTCAGACATGCTGCATATGCATTCCAGCCTCCTTGGTTTTCCGGTCACCAGCTCTATCTTTCTGAGAGCAGCTTTGCTATGCCGTTGTTTCCTGCCTGTAACCAGTGATTTTAGCAGACACAGAAGACATTCTGTTAGGTTTCTTCTTAATTACAGTACTTTAAAACTTCTAATGCCTCTTTCTAGATTTTTTTAGCATTTATCTGTTCTTTTAAGGAGGAAGACAAAGGTTGTGTTAAGTAGGTGAAGCCTCAATGGCAGTACAAACAGCACTTTGAGAAACACCAACTGAAAATTTCTAAATTGACAAATACTTCTGTAAAGTAATTAGTATTTAGTGAAATTCTGCCGATAGAAATATGACCATGGATGTTAACTGTAATTAATAAATTCAGTGCTATAAATAATGCTTGATTTGCACATCAAAAACACCCTATGATCACTCTTTAACTCCAAGCAACAATTCGCCTCTAAACAACCTATTGTTTTGAGTTTTTGTAGTCATAAAGGAATGTGCAAATGTATACACAGTTTGAAATACCAATTTGATTAACAAGCATTGTTTTATAGACACGAATTAATTAAACACTACATTAACTTTGAGTGCACCCTATGTCTTGAAGCTGTTGATTCCTCCTTGTATGCTTACAACACGAAGAAATGGCATTCAGGTATATGTGTAAAGAGTCCTGATAATTTCAGGCGGTGATCTCCAGTTTAGTCTACCAGTTAAAACCTATTCCAGTTAAAACCCATTTTCATTCATTGTCTCAGTGGCCTATGAGCTCTTGTGGGAAGATGAGGCAAGGAGAAGGAGCTGGTGTGCTCTTCCAACAATGGAGGCTGCTGGTTTAGTAGTTTCAGAAATGGATCTCTTGTCTGTGGGAAATTAAGTGCCTCTGCCATGGTCCCAGTGCAGGTTTGTGATGTATTGAAAGCAACAAAGGCATTGCTTAAACTTTGGAGATCCATGTGGTAAAAACTCCCACAAAGGAATTCTAAGGCACAGATCTTTCAAGATGAACATACATCTCAATTCTCCCTCCTGTGTAAATGCTTCTTTACATTTAAATGAAGATGGAAAATATGTTGCTAGTCCAGAAATGTTGTTTATATCTCATGCAATTTGAATAACAATATTGTTTTCACAATTTTATTTATGGCTAGATAATGAAAAAAAATTCTGGTAAAAACAAAATTACAGGCGCGTTAACATGTGCTGTTACCCAACAAAAACCTGTTATGTGAAAGCAATGTTGTATAATCCAAAAGGAGGGGAAACCCATAAACTCCAGTAGCGCAGCAAGTGGTTAAGCACAGTAGTACTGGGCAGCAGTACAAATCATTAATATAGATGGAGTGTTTTAGCAATATTATTTAGCTACGAGGATAATTGAAGTTTTAAAGGATCATCAAATCTTGTGTTTCTCTGTGTACTCTATTACGAGTGTAATTGGTTTCATTGATTGCTAGTACTGTTAGAAAATAAATGGAGTGATGCTAATCAATCACTTCAGAGAACCAGAAGTACAGTCTCTGATAATAAGTTCCTTGAAAGTTTTTGTTTAATTAAAAATGCAGCCAGACAGGAAAGAGAATTAAATCATCAGCAGTGCTGTAAAGCACTTTCAGACTTCTAGGCGAATATCAACTCTGTTCTGGCAACACTGTCAGATGGAGTACTTTCCTTGGCAGGCTCAAACATCAGTATTGTTCTACAATACTTCTATATGTCATTATGCTAAATAGCAGGAAAAAAGATCAAGGAAAAATGTTCAATGAAAAAAGGTTGCAGAGGCATACTTCTTAATTTCAAGTAATTACACCCACCATATTAGTATTTTTCTAGGCTAAACTTATTACTGGTTAAAAAAGATATTTTCCATCCTAAATTATCTACAGTTTTTAGTGTAAGAATATCTTAAAAAAGATGGGGGGGGTGTGCTTTTTTTTTTTTCATGGCTTTTGCATGGGGATTCTAGTTTAGATTTGGTACTGATACATTCCTTGGACTGTAATTGCACAGTACTTTTCTTGTTGGTATTGTTTACACAGACTCTATTTTCCTAACTTTTAATCTCACCAGAATAATCAACGAAGTTGGTGCACATAAGCTGCATGGCTTCCTCATGACCAGGTAACAGATGAATAGATCAGGTTCTTAAACTTAGTTTCCAAGGTCCTACGGTACTAGTAGTTTGTTTTCTCTTTCCATTTCCCATTTTCTCAGGAGAACCGTTGTCTAATGATACCCAGATTAGAACTCTGTAAGAATTCTAGTCTTTTATAAGTCAGAGGATACATAATAACTTCTATAAAACTGGGCCTAGAACATCTGAAAATATCAGAAATGCTTGGACCAGAATTTTTTCTAATGATGAAAAAATAGGCTTCAATTCCAATGCTATGTTTCTTCATTCATTGCTCTGATCTTTTTTTTTGTTGCATTAATAATGCTCTCTTAAATATTTAAAATATTTCCCCAACGTGCTGGTGACAGTCCCTGGCATGAAAGTTTCTCTAAAGTCTTTCATAGGTGTCTGTCACAGAAGAACTAATATAAAAAAGACCCTTCAGCAGCAGAATGGGTGAAATTTGAGGGAAAGTGTTATAAATCATTGATAACATGAACATATTAAATGTCTTCCAAGAGCTAAAATGGAAATTCCCTTGTCAGGCATGAATGTGGTGTTTATTTAGTAAAGGCAAAGATGATAACTATATTGTTGTAAAGACTAATTTGTTCACAATTCTAGAGTAATTTAAATGATAGAATCAATTTGCAAAAATCTACATGTATTAATTAGGATGACTGTTTTGACTTGGAGCTAGGATTTCTTCCCTCTGCACTTGTAATTGTTGGATTCTCCTCTCTCAATTGGTTTTGTAGGTGCCATGTGCATGCAATAATGAGAATTTGTTCCATTTTGTCAGTTTCTCACTGAAGCCGTCATTGATTATTTTCTTCTTCTATTTTACCACTAAACCCGAAGTGTTAAAATGTTGCACTGAGAAGTGTACATTATGTAAATTTTATCTGGATCTTGGCACATCAGCAGGAAATTCGGCATTTCTCACTGTCCTCCAGACTTTAGTGAACCATATTGGTGAACTGCCACCACCCATATTCACAAGAGGCAAACAGAATCGAGATCATCTGATTGAACTGGAGCCGGCAGATTACTAGGCTCAGAAAAATTGCTTCTTAGACCTTGGAGAAATTTAAGTAGCCTCAGCTTACATGTCTTGTAAGTCAGAGGAAAGGTTTTCACTTTTATAGTGTCTTTTATAAAGTCTGTGGCATTTCTGTCTCGTCTTCTTTAGCATCCGTTTTTGTCTATTTAAGATTCTGTGCCAGTATGAGAGAAATCTGCTGCTAACCTGTCTGTAATTTCATTGCACTGAACTAAGGGAGGTAGAAGCTGCAGGGAGAATGAGTAACCTTGCTTTAAAAACAAACAAATATGCAACCTTATGCTTTTCCAAATATCCTCTGTTAAAATAACATTCCTATCTGTTGCGGAACTGTGAATGTCTTACTAAAAACATACTGTGTCAAATCCCACAGTGTCGTAATCTTCATAGTGGGATCGGGTTTTCTCTTCCCTTTCATCTCATAAGTGGGAGAATTTGATTTATGTGTGTTATTCCTAGAGTGAACACTGCACATCATCTGATCTCTTGCTTTGCTGGTCCCATTAAAGCTATCCTGATAATCTCTGAAGGTATTTTACCAACATTGAACACTGCCCTTTTGCAGTGATATTTGTTCTTTCTGATAAGGCAGACAATGGTGCACTTTTTTGACATGCTGAGGTGTTTCCAGAGCAAAATCTGTGTTGGTAATCCTAACAGTTGTAAAGCTGCAAGTAACCTTTTGAATAATTACTTTTCTCATTTATGTATTTTGATAGAAGACTTCTCTCGTCATGATAAAACCCAGGGATTAAGAAATATGTTGATGACATCAAAGTCATGGAAAGTTCATGGCTTTCAAAGGTCTGTACTGAGCCAGCACTTTAAACTAAGGATGAAAGAGAATTCTAAATTTGGATCTAATTATGAAATCCCAAAAATCCACTAGATGAGTATATAACAAGATGAGCTGTCATGAGATGGTTTTTAGTTGCCAGGTGCACCCACATCATATTGGTTCTGTCTGTACAGTGCTTTCTTCTAACAAATATTAATATTCCCTCACTCCAATAACATCTGTTTAATTGACTTGTGTATTGAGCAAGTGGAAATTATTAAGTTAAAAATGTTGTGTGGCTTTGTGGTAACAATATCTCTGCTATTATCATCTTCTCTTTTGCTATAATCACATTTACTAAAAGCACTACTGTTCCCATAGCTAACTACATCAGACCATAGAAAAACAGTTATGTTTTGCCATCTTTGATTCAAAGTGATATATAGAACATTACTTTTATGTTAACTGTTATATTACTTGAATCACTGTTGCTTGGAGGAAAAGATGCTTGTGTGAAAGAGTAAAAAACTGTGGAAATTGTATGCTCTGTGTCAATGCCCTCTCCCTTCATATTTGAAATACTTTCATTAGGGAATTGTGTTTTTCATGTGAAGTATTACTGAACCTGCACCCTGGCTGGTCTTCTGAAGATCTACTGTGTGTCACAGAGTGAGTGATATGATTCAAATACATCTGTCTGAGCTCCTGCCAACCAATGGAAGTTCTGCTTTTGGTTGTGGAGAGCAGGTACAGTTCACCACTGCTGTGAAAGTCCAAGCAACCATGAAGAAGACCATAAAGTCTTTAGATGATAGGCATACTTTTATTGCAGTATTGTTGATGCATTCTCTATTTTGTCATTTCAAAAGCTTGATAGATAGAACTTTTTATAGATCTTCTATATTCAATGAAGGATTTTTTAAAACATTAGGTCATATAAAATGATGATCTTTATGAAAGAATCATTTCCAAATGCAAGGAAGTATTTCCAGTGTCTCTGTACTAGTTTGGTGAAAAAGGCAGAAGCCATTAGAAAAGCTTTTTGCCATATAGATCTGGATTATGAATCAATTTTTGGAAAGTATTTTTCAGCATTTTATTAATGTTTTTGCATTCTTTACATGAACAAAATTACAGAATCATAGAATCATTTACATTGGAAAAGAACTTTAAGATCATTGAGCCCAGCCATTAACCTATCACTGCCAAACCCACCATTAAACCATGTCCCTAAATACCACCTCTACACATCTTTTAAATACCTCTGGGGATGATGACTCAACCACTTCCCTGGGCACCCTGATTCAATGCTTGACGGCTCTCTCGATGAAGTAGTGTTTCCTAATATCCACTCTAAACCTTTCTTGGTGCAACTCAAAGCCATTTCTCTTGCCCAATCATTTTTATCTTGGGAGAAGAGACCAACAGCCACCTTACTGTAACCTCCTATCAGGCAATTCTAGAGAGAGAAAAGGTCTCCCCTGAACCCTGTTTTCTCCACACTAAGCAATCTGGCTGCTCCCCATAAACCTTGTTCTCCAGACCTTTCACCAGATTTGCTGTCCTTCTTAGCACACACTTCAGCCCCTCAATGTCTTTCTTGTAGCGAGGGCCCCAAAACTGAACACAGGATTCAAAGTGTGGCCTCACCAGTGCTGAGTACATGGGGATGATGGTTTCCGTACTCCTGCCAGCCACACCGTTTCTAATTCAAGCATATGGGGACATTAATCTTCTTACAAGATTGTGTTAAAATTAATTAATATTTTCAAATGCTATCACAAGTTGAAAGTTCCCAAGTTTGTAAGGCAACAAAGACAAAGTCTTTCTCTCTCATTTGCAATCTTTCTTTCCTCCTTAGTATGTTTTCTGGATATGGAGAAGTGTAATTGAAATGATCTCAGAGTTGGTTCTTGAGAAACCTTTCTTACACACATCCATGTGATCTCAACATTGAACTGAAATTCTGTGAATCGACTGAGATGCAAAATAACTCCTCAGTTCTAGCTTCGTGCATGGTGAAAGCTATGAGAGAATGGAGTCTGATCTCCAACAACAAATGCTAGAAATCGTCATGGTGTTTCTTTTCAAGATACACATTTCAGGACCTAGTGCAAACCTCTTGGGTTGCAACATTTTCATTCAACTTGGCTCCACTTACAGAATTTATTTGTGCCTACCCTCCCTTACTTACCTGGCACTGTAATCATCTGCCTTTTCTGCAAGTCTCAAAATGGTAGCTGTGTGTGTTCAACTAGTGTTTTGAATAGATTTCATGTGTCTGTTACTCTGTTTTTTCAGTCCAAGTCTGAAGACACTTCTCCTTTGCCTATAAAATGCATTCCTGTCTCATGCTGATTTTTGTGGTCACATCAGAGCATCATAGAGCTTGCTTTTTGACATTTACTTTAGAGATAACTCAGATGACAAATTGTTCCAGGTTTGCTTAACTCAGTAGATATGAAGAAACTGTGGAATTTGAGTTAGGGAATTTGTAGGAAAACTGTAAAATTTAATGTGATTTGATGGGATGAGCCTTAGTAGGATTGGTGTTTGCTGCCCCAGACCTCCATATGTCTTTTAACATCCTTCATTCTTCATTCTTCTACATTTTCCATGTGAAATACTAGGCTTGCAGGGAAATCAGATTCAGTTTGAATGGCTAAAGCTCTGCAACTGCAGAGCTGCCTGGCAGAGGGACTTCAGAGCAGCAAATGGGGGACTGGTGGAAAGCGGAGCTCAGAGCTGGCCATGCAGATCAGCTGATCTTTGTACCTTTGCAAGCATCTGCTGCAGTTCATTTAAATCTAACCTAGTGGGATTGTTTAGCCTGGAGAAGAGGAGGCTGAGGGGAGACCTTCTCATTGTCTACAACTACCTAAAAGGAGGATGTAGCAGGGTGAGTTCTGGTCTCTTCTCCCAAGTAACAAGTCATAGGATGAGAGGAATTGGCCTCAAGTTGCACCAGAGGAGGTTTAGACTGGATTTTAGAAAAAAATTCTTTACCAAAGGAGTGGTCAAGCGTTGGAACAGGCTGCCCAGGGAAGTGGTGGAGTCTCCTTCCCTGGAGGAGTTAAAAAAATGTGTAGACATGACACTTCAGGACCCAATTTAGTAGGCATGATGGTGTTGGGCTGATGGTTGGACTTAATGATCTTAGACATCTTTTCTGACCTTAATAATTCTATGATTCTATGGTTCTAGTGTCTTTTTGCCGAACTGCAGCCACTATACTGGCTTCAGCAGAGGCTTGTTAGGAAAACATGATGAATCTCTTTTGTGTGGAGATGATGAGATTTACATGCATTAGTTGTGTGATTTGGTTATGCTCTTCTGCTCGAACATGAAAATTGCAGTTTCATCCATCAATGAGTATGAGTGAGATATTACCTGTGTATCTGTGAACTAACACAAAGCTTTAACCTGATAACTGTGCTAAGCTTCCTACTAGCTACTTGGGGTACAGAATTGTCAATGTGACATCTGGCAATGAGGATTTGTTCAGAGATCTGATAATGTGAAGAACAGGCTATTTATCATGGTGATAATTTTGTTATTTGTTATAACATTTTAGCTGTATAATTTTGTTTATTCATTCCATGACATTAACCATTAAGGAGGAAGCCTTAGGTAAGAATTTTCCACTGAGTGAAACTCCTTACCTGTATTCTGCTGACCAGATGAACATAAAGGTATCTTTTTGAATTCTGATCTTTAAACAACGGAGATGAAAGTATCTCTTCTTGAAAAGCAATAGATGTAAAACTTTCCAGTAGCACTGCTGCTGAGGTAAGTAATACAAACCCTGTGTGGTGTCAAGGAGAGAGGTCGTTAACTGTAGTGTTGTACTCTGAGAGATGTAGACGTGATTGTCAAAATGTTTGAGGAATGCCCAACAGATACAACAGTTAGTTCAGCATTGACCACATTGTGAACATTGTCCCTTGAATAGTACTCAGATTAATCAGTTCAGTGACAAGTATGTTAGCAATTTGTTTCCTCTAAGTTAAAGAAGTGATAGCATGTTGATCTCGGTGTATGCTGGAGGTACTTAATGATAATAAATAGCAGGTGTTACTGTTGCTTTGTTGTAGAACCTAGAAAATGTGTTTTGATTTAGGAACAATGAGAAATATTTTTACAACAGTGGCCATAATAAATAGCATTACTTTTCAGTTGCTAATTGATACACATTATCAGTGAATTGAGTTACGCTGTACTTGCTCAGAGAGCCAAAGAGCAAACTGACGGTCTAAGTAGCGGCTTAATTTATGGGCAGACTGCTGCCCTGGGAGTGAACATTAATCAGAAACCTAGGCCTCTTCCATCTTATTGAAGCGGTGTAGAGAGCTGGCAACTGCAGCTAGTGCCACTGCATCTCCTCTTCGGGACTGCAGGCTCTTCGCTTGTTTCTCCTGGTTCTGTTTGCTACCTGTTTGTGTTAACCCACCTTACTTGTAGGTGAGTTCAGCTAAATCTCACAAGTAAGTATGAGGAGTGGTTATATGATTAGGTCTTTACACTATGCCTCCTGTTGCTTTTGGTCTCAGGCTTTCAGTGCAGAGACATCTGACTACTCTTGCATTTAGCAACAGCTACCCATGTTCAAGGATTGTGTGAAACCCAGCATAACCCAAAACAAATGAAATGAGTGGCATCTCCTCTTCCATGCTGGAATTTTTGAAACAGTGGTTTGCTTTCTCTTTCTGTCCTCCAGACTGGTTTTCTTAAAAGATATCTCTTTTTGCTTATCTGCTGGCAGGAGGTGCTTATACTTCAGAGAATATAACTTTGCTCCTGAGGTCAAACCAACTTAAAATTTGTTTAGACTGATTTATGAAACTTTGTGTCTTATGCATTAGCTTCATTTGTTTGAGTAGCCCTATCCAACCGTATAACACATGAAATTAAACATAGCGTTATGTAGAAGATCTGTCACTGGTGTATGCAGAACAATACAAGTAGTTTCTTAGAAAGTTAGTGACAAAAATTAAGTAAGTTATCCAACATATTTGACCGAATTAAAATAAAATGTGTTCGTGCAGGGATTGTAGTTTATCATATATCTATCCTATGCCTACCACAATGTGGTTGTGTTTTTTTTTGTCAGGGTAAGATTTAAACAGCAGTTAAATACAGCTTCTTAATTATAAAGGGTCTGTGAAAACACATAGATTTGTACAGACGTTTTGCTGCTCTGGCTGTCAAAAATACTTAAGAATTACCCAGACTGTGGTAATTGTTTACAAATCAAAAGCACATGTTAAGCAATTGAGGTTTCAAAACACTTTAAAAAGAGGTTTATTTTGTTGTGATGTATAAACTAGTAGTTAAGTGATTCTAGGTAATGTCACTTGCTCGTTAACAATATAAACGCTTTAGAAAAAAAATAAGCTAGGATCCTTCAAATCTGTTAAGAGTTTGGTTCTTATTACGGGGTAGGCAGTTCTGTAGCAGGGGTTTCTTCAGATTTTTTTTTAAATGAGTAGTAACTCAGTATTCAATGCCTTACATACCATGTGAAAGACTCAATGTCTATTGACAGGAAAAGCGTGCAGGCACTGCATGGCCCATATTTCGCTCTGTTCACAGGAGAGACGTGGTGGTGGTAGCTCAGTTCTGTGCCAAATCTTGCTCAGTTTGACCAGCCAGCAGCGAAGCAGAATGTTTTAGCCTGGACAAAGGATCTGAGCGCAGAGCTGGGTACCAGATGCTTCCTGATCTGTGGCTTTACCTTTTCTGGTATTTGGAATAACTCATGCAAAGTTCTGATAATGTAGCTTCTGCAAGGCTTGGGGTTAAATATCTTTCTCTGAACATTCTCATGCAGTTGTGGAGGCTGTAAAAGATGTTCTGCCATGGATGGTGAGGGGGATAGGTGCCACAGTCTCTGCGGTCTCCAGTTGCACAGATGCTGTGGACAAAAGCCATTCTTATTTTTGCTGCCTTTTCACTACTCACCCTCTAAAACACTTGTGGATGGTTAGGGTTGATCTCGTATCCAAACAGAGTCACTCTAAATCTCTCTTTTCTGGAAGAGCTAGAACATGCAGTTAACCTTTCCTTTGCAAGATGACACAAGGCAGCTGAAGGTAAGAGGGGCTATTTCACCTTCCCTGGCACACAGCCACAGTCAGCAGTATTTTGCTTTGCTTGTCTCTAAACTCAGCATCAAAAAAACATGTGGCAGAAAAGCAGTTGGATACAGTAGACCGTTAACTAAATATTAGCTAATGAGGTGATGCTGTTGTGAAAAGGTGACTAGCCACCCAGAGGGGTAAGCAGGACTGTTAGGCAATGCACAGCTATCTTATCTTCACTCTTGTAAGGCCTTGATAGGGGTGGCATGTAGGTTTGTGTTGGTTGTAGGATCACTGTGATGGCTGTGACATGAAATTTGTTAATACCTCAGGCACCAGAATGTACAGCAATTTATTGAAAAGATGATTGTATATCAAATAATATTTCTGCAGGTGCACTGGTGATAAAATACTGCTCAGAGGAGCAAAAGATGTTAGTAGAGGTGAGTTTTAAGATTAACACATTGCCTGAAGGGCAATAGCAATGAGTACAGTTAGGTATTTTTTTCTCATTGAGGCTTATTTTTTTCAACCTCTATATTCTTCTTCTTCATATCTTCTGTTTTCCTTTCTTGCCTGAAACATTTTTTTCCTCAATTTTTTCTTACTCCCTCCAGCCTTGACAGTATTATGACGTTTCACGCGTACACCTGATGAAATGTTAGTAGGTTCATTTTTCTGAACACAGCTGGTTAGCAGTTGTGAAGAAATAAACACTATTAGTACATACCTAAGCAGCACACTGTTGAGGCCCTTACTTATATTTCGGATTTTATTTTCTGTCAACATTGCAAAAAGTCCCTGCAAATATATTATTTGGTGTACTTAAGAAAGATGACGACACAGCATAACACCTGCACTTTCTGTTAAAATACACTCTTTTCAGTGGTATATCTGTGACAGCACAAAATATTGACATGGAATGATATCTTTTAATGTGGGTCCAGCAGTGGATTTTCAAGGGTAAATCTTTGTACCTATACAAGCATTGCAGAAGTGCATGGATGACCCTACTACTCTCTTTCAGGAATATTTTTTTGTACTTCAGTTATCCCCGGGAGAGTACATAAAAGGAGATTTTTCTTATCTACAATAATATGTAAATGTAATCAATTTTCATTGAACAGTCTTTTAAGTTGGCTTTCTTCAGAAACCTGTGCAAGTCCAGTTCTTGCATCATAATACTGTTCTCCCTGCTGATCTGAAAAATATGCAGGATATCGAGACTGTTACTGTGAATATTATTTCTTTTGAAGAGGGAAGAACTGTGAAAGGACACAGATTACCCACTTTTAAATCTGTGTTAAAGTGGAAGCAAGTCCCTCTGGATTTTTCCTGTTGTAAGGGCAAGAGAGAGACCAATAATCTGAGACACAGAGACTGAAGAAGGTGATTCCCAAGTAAAGACAGATTCGACATTTCAGTGATGCGGTGTGGGGGGGAAGTGCCTGTTTGATGTAGGGTGATGATCAGGACATGCAATGTGGGCAGTGATAAGACAGTAGTCTGAGGAGCAGTAAGTGTGTGTCTGTTCCTCCGGTTACTTTCTGCCATCCTAAAGTACTTATTTTGATTATTGAAGGCAAAGATAAGGATTATTTTGCTGAGACAGATGCGATGAGAGACTGCTTTGTGCCTTACATGCCCTCAGGGTATGATTTATATGTCATAGTCACCCCGTGCATGCAGGGTGACTGGCTGGGTGTGTACCTCCACATGCATTTCTGCACGTTTGGATCTCACCAGTGGTCTAATTTATACTGTCTTCTACTACATGTGTTGTGTGTTTCTGCCACACAAATAAATAGTTCCATCACCTTGAGAGAATGGTGACTTAGTTTCCTTTCCTTGATTATCTCTGTGTTAGAAAAGTGGAAAGCCACAGCATGCCAGTTCCATCAGTTTTACAGCATATGAACATGTCTGAATTACTAGTCACTTCCTCGTGTGACATGTAAATTCTATTCTGAGTTTTTAAACTCACAGGCATGTAGTATTTCCATCCCTAACAACACCATCATTATTCTTATCCCATTTAGCTGCAAATTTGCCTTTATTTGGGCTCATGCCAGGTGCTAAACTCATTATCACCAGCCATCCCTGCAGTGCTCCTTGGCAAAACCTTTGAATCTTCCTAGCTTCTTTGGCCATGGACGGCACTGACAGTCAGAACTCCTCAGGCACTTCCCTAACCCCTTCATTAATCAGTTATTTTCTATCTTATACCAGATTCATTATTTTTCCTACGCAATATTCTTTTATTTCATTATTTATGTGGAAGCTGTGGGTTAGCTTAAAACAGTTGTGAGAGAGAAGGTCTCTGCAAACCTGTTGTGTCACAACGGTAATGTTTAATTTGATTTTGTTTCCTTAATTATTATCTCTTTGATGGTGGATTTGAGAGCTTTTTGTTATGTTTCATTCTTCCTCTTTGTCATAGTTTACAGCCTGAAATAGGCGACAGGATGATTGTCTTCTCTTTACCAAGTTTTATCTTTTCTAAAGCTGTTATATTTGATTTTAAAAAAATCAATATATATGTTCTGACTTGAAGCTATACTCATAATTGGGAATTGGGTTAAAACTGTCAAGCTATCAAACTGTTGATATGAAAAATGACTGTCTCCTAGTTAGAGGTGAACCAAAGTCTTTCTTTTAACAGTATTTTAAAAAGTTAAATATAGATGTGGTAAAACTTCATGAAAGTAGAAATGAGTGATCTTGACCGTATTTGTTTTCTTCTTCTTCTGTAATCTTTGGAAAGCTCCATTAGACCAGGATTTTTTGTCTTCAGAAGGCAGGAAATAATATTAATAAAAAATACTGGCAATATGAGCAGTACACTTCCTGGACTGTATGTTGCCTCTTCCATAAATGTCTGACTTTCCAGATGGCTAGCAAAACAGCCTGTGAAGTCTTTTAGGTCAGTTAAAACCAATCATCTCCTCCACTGTCCCTCTGGGACCTCATTCACCTTTTCAGAGCCAGCATTTTTCTTCCTCAGTCTGGTATTATGCAAAAGATCTTGTTTTGATAAGATGTGGTAAATCCACCCACAGGAATTTGATACTCTATTTGTAAATGCTAGTATATTCCAGAGAGCAATATAGTCCTACATCTTATATTGCTCCAAACATTTGTTTAAAACACATTTTTAGATATTCTTTCAGCTTTTATGGTAACTTGTAACAATTAGCATTTTATGCATGGGAGCTTTTATGCCAGTAAAATAAGGGTTAATATGTCTATGTAAGACTATGTCAGATACTGTTAAAAGCTGCAGCTTGAGGTGTGAGACGTTTATCCAAAGCTGATGCCTGACCCTGATCTGTGATCATAGCCGAAGTATTTAACCGCCCTGAACCACATGACCCCTCAGTCATTCAGCACTGAACTGTGTTTTGCAGCATTGAAATGTTTTCCTGCATTCCTCTAGATTTAATATGTTTTTTTTTCTCCTTTCACTTAAAAGAATGTGGATCAGTGGTAGTCATTTATCACCAGATAGGCTCATTTAAGTTCCTGGAGATTTACAAATGCTGTAATCACTCCCATTTCTAGGGTATCCAATGTTGTCATAGATTGATATAAACAACATCTTCCTTAACGTGTCCATTTTTACCTGATAAACCTCACTGGAGCATCTCAATAGTGAAAAGGTATTTTTCATAGTGTTGTGGATCCCATTTTCGCCAGCAGAAACTCCCAATATTTCACAAAGGTGAGAAGGAGCACTTTTATTTTTAAGATGAAAAAACTGAATGACAGAAAACTATCATGAAGGCCAACCATGGGATAACAGTCCACATTGTCTTGATATAACTGTTGTCATTTCTAGCCACCACTTCCAATATTGATCTAGTCTTTTTTAGAGACCACCACGGGGAAAAACAACATCTGTCCTGACATTTCCTTGCTGCAGTTTAGATGCACCATTTCATTTCCCCTCTAGCAGGGTTTTTTTTAAGTATTCTTCTGTAAGGGGATAATTTAATTTACATTTATTTGCTTAAATTTCTTTTCTAGGTGCATTGAAATTGTAGAAGCTGCTTGTGTTTACTGCAACTAGAGCTAAATCTTTTTTCCAAGTTGTTGCTTTGGCCTATGAAACTTTCAAAGAATTATTTAAAATAATAAACTTTTTATCAGTGAAGCATTTTGATATTTTAATTTGAAAGTTTTTGTTTTAAAATCATTTTGAAAATTATCATAAACTCTGTTTATTTCATGTATCTAAAGGGAATTTTCAGTATATGAAAGTGCATTTGTTTGCATACCTCTTGTTATTGCCACCAGATGTCTCTGTCCTTGCATTCCCTATAAATGACCGCACTAAGTTGTGAAGTCATATTTGTATGAGAGGAAATTCAGTGAAACTTAAAAAATGTTGTAAACCAGGAAAAGCCTTGGCGTTTTAATCATCTCTTGATCAGTTTTGAGCTATAAAGCAGCAGGAGGTTTATTTACTTGGTGTGTTACTCCCTGAAATTATTATACAGTTATCTGGGAACCTTAAACATAATCTCTCTTTAGATTTAAAGGCAGAAGGTTATAGATTGCTTTTGGTTTATGTTTTTATCATGGGAATTTTTAGATCTATGTTGCAACAACAGTCTTTTGTCTAAATAAAATGAAATAAAGCAATCAGAATAAATAAACGGGAAATAAGATTGAAGATATTAGAGACAAAAAAAATGTGTCTAAAAAGGATCACAAAAAACAGTGGGACAAGGAGGGCAATATTAGTTGGGTACATGTTAAGGTTCTGAGGAGAAGTTTGGAAAAAAAATGTGATTTGATTTAGTTATCACATAATATGAGCTCCATCTCTCTGCAATAACTGTTTAAATCCACAGCAGCAGTACACATCTGTATCTTTTTTCCTAGCCCTCTCAAACCTGCTGTTCTATGATGTGCTTCTTCTCTGTCAGCTGTGACAAATACACTGTAATTAACGATTCCGTTGGTACCGTGCTTGGAAGGATATAACTGGGAGAGAAGCAGAAGGTAAAGTGCCTCCCATCATCCACGCTTAGGGAAGCCAACTTTGCGTCCCTGCCTGTTTCAGACTGACCGTTATTACTTTTCTGGACATCATAGATTTACAGTTCAACAACTTTAGCCTCATAAGACTAAAGGCTCAATTTAACAATACTGTGTAACTATTTCTGAAGTTTAAGAGATCTTCTCACTGAAAGCTTTCTTTAAGTAGACTGAAAATGCTTCCTATGCTAGATAAATAGCTTTAAAGCCACCAATGAAAGATGAAGCTAAGTGTTTGACTATTTCTTTTTTTGAGTGACGGTGCTGTAGGAAAAAAACTTCTACTGCTTGCCTCCATCAAGGAAGCTATCCAAGGCTGCATGAAAGAAAAGATGAATTCCTAAAACTTAAAGAGGAGCTGTGTGTCTTCCCACTTTACCTCTGGCTCCTTTCCAAGTCTCAGTTAGTTTTAACAGTCAAGTCAGGGTGAGAAGTGCTTCTCAACCTCTACCATTTCAGACTGCTGTGCAAAGAGGAAAAGATGCGTACTCTGAACTTCAATGATGCAGCCATTAGCTTTCCTTTGCAAAATGACTGATGCCTGGAATATGTTACGTGTGCCTTGGAAGTTTTTAGAATATGGTTTTTCTTCTCTCTGTTAATCAGGCATTCAGAAAAAGAAAAAAGCACCTTCTCAAAATATGAGACTCATAACTGTTTAAAACCTCAGTAAATACCACAGTATATGTATACTCTAAATGTCAGCCATATTTTTGTGGAAAGATTGGATTTTGCAGAAGAGCGAAGAATATCAACTAGCTGTAGCCCAGTGACCCTTTACTCTTTGAGCTTACCAGCAGATTTATGCATAGCTCTTGATCAGTGGCAGAGTGGACTGCTTCAGTAAGGATAACCTTTCTGAACTATGGAAAGTGTTTTAGGAGTCTAGAGCCTCCATCATTTTGTGGTTTTTTTCTTTTTTTTTTTTTTTTTGGTGTCATTGCCTTGTAAAGGAAACTTGATCTTCCAGATGTTTGTGTTTGTGTGTGTTTATTGACTCTTGGGGGAGTTAGCAACAAACCACTTGCAGTAAATTTTTAAGACTTAAAATTTTATTTAGTTTTTACTTCTTGTTCCATATAACCTCTGCAATCTTCTGGCTTGTCTTTAAGAACTGTGTGCTTGGCCAGCTTGAGCTACCTTCTCTGTATCAGAGTTGATTCTCTGCCCGATATTGCATATAGTGCTTGTAAATATTCTCACTCATATAAATAGCTTTTTCAGCACTGATTTATTAGTTTTAGCGGGGCTATAAGTATTCCTTCTCTGATGATATCCCGTATCAATACAATGAGGCAGAAAAAAATCTCTTTATGTTATGCTGCTGCTCAGCAAGATATTGTTTTCTAAACTATGGCAGAGCTTTGAGGATCATCTACTGCAAGAGGGCAGTAGGGAGTTGAAGTTGGACAGAAGAGATCTGACCTGCAGCTGCTTTGATCTCTGTCAGATTTCTCTTTCCAACTTCTCTTTTCAGACAAAGGAGAGACTGAATTATTTGTATGCTGACTTTAACCATGGGAGAGGTGTTATAAGTTTGCTTTTTACTTAGCTGCTTGACCAACACCAGACTGCTGTGTGTTTTCTCGAGCTAAGGAGGCGTTTTCTGCTTTTTATTTAATTTTATAACTTAAATTTTTTTAGCTCATGATGCAAATTTAAACACATTCAAAAGCATATAAGAGGAACCATCAGTCTGTCAAGCTTTCTTTAAGAAGCAATTAAGATACTTGCCTTGCAGAGAGGACTCCTTCATACCTTGATAGAATCTAGAGATGAATATTGTTAAATTGTAGTCCTCTTTATCTGAACTGCACACATTTTATCTGCTCTCAGTATTTTGGTCGATTTGCTGATGCGGTTTCTGTATGTCCAGAGCAGCAGCAGGATGTACTAAGAAACATCTGAGCAGTTCTGAAAGAAGATTTGTCCATCTCTGTTCTTTCTTATTTCCTGATAGAGCAACCTGCAGCTGGCACATTCTCCCCACATTTCCAAATCTTTTCTCACTGCCTCTTGCCAATGTGGAAACCACTATTCTCCAAGTGCTCACTGACCATTCTTGCTCTTTTCAGGGTGCAATAACTATAGGAGGGAAAAAAGCAAAGAAAAAAAATGACACCATAGCATTCTACAATGAAATTTTAATGAGCTTCTCTCTAGAGACAAAATCTTTGGAATTTTTTTGTGCTTTAAGATGAGCAAGAACTGCAAATGAATTGAAACACATTTAGTATTGTGAAAGCCTGTGTTGTTAAGTTTGTCTGTAGGAACAAAAGAAGATAGATTTTGTCAGACGTGCATGTAATGTCCTTGAGAAAAGGTTATATGAAAATGCCTTGAAATAAATAGCCATTTTCTTAGCACATTCTTCCACTTTTTGTGGGATCCTAAATGTTAGCATATTGAAAACCTAAAGCTGTGAACACTGACACATAGCTAATTTTGTAGGTTTGCAGCCTGCAAGGCCTCGGGAAATTTGACCGTCTAGTCTGAACAGTTGTCAGTGTAGACTAAAATAATTTTCTGAATTAGAATTTAAATATTAGGGGTAAGGACCTAATCCTGAATTAAAATGGCCAATCAGGGAGATTCTGTTATGAGTTGTAATGTAGTTGTGTCCCATGTGATCTGAGTTTAAACAGCATCTTATTCTCTTGATGTATGGAAATTATGTAAGCTTCGCTAGGTACTTATCACATTTTACCCTTCTGTTTGAGAAGCAAAGGAAATTGAAATCCTTCAGTTTCTCATAAACCACACTTCATTATTTTCTGGTTGCTTTTTCAAGTTCTCTTTAATCTATCATCTTACATCTTGAAGTATTAACACCAAATTTGAATGTAATTGTAGACTGCTTGCAGTGGGTGATTGAAGTCCTCTAGATTTCTCTGTTAATCCAATCAGGAAAGCACTTGTCCTCTTGACTTGGGAACTGATACTCAGCTTTTGACCTCCCGTGATTCTAAGTCCTATTTGGAGTTGCAGTTTCCTATGTCCTATTGTGTAAGTATTTACCGTGTTCTCATATTGCTTAAGTTTGGGCTAACATAAAATACAGGCTGTCACAGCGGTCTCTGTGGCAGCAGACATATGCTGTGTGGTTTCATGAATTCCAAAATGATGCATTCCTGCATGATGATGATTCCTCTGTGGTATTATGAGGTGTCATTCAGATTTTATCTATTTAATTCCTGCCATGGTATTTTATAGCTTTCTAGTTTCTTAATTTTTTTTTGTGATATTAATTTAGGTATTTTACAAAGGTGTTACCATATTGCATTGATATTACTTTCCAACCCCTCCCTTCTTCCCAGGCTCAGCTTCACTCCCAAATCCTCTACCTCTTCTCCCTGATCATCGTAGATGAACAGAGAATGGGAATTGCAGCCAGTTCATCACCTGTTTTCTCTGCTGCTCCTTCCTCCTCATTCTCTTTCGCTCCAGCTTCTAAGGCTTCCAAGCGGTGCAGTCTTTCAGGAACAGACTGCTGCAGTGTGGGTCTCCTGCAGGGTCACTGCTCCTGCCAGAGAACCTGCTTCAGTGTGGACTTCTCTCTCCGCAGGTTCACAGGTGTTGTCAGGATCCTGCTCAAGCTGGGGATCTTCACATGGTCACAGCCTCCTTTGGATCCATACTCCTGCTCCAGCGTGGGGTCCTCCAGGAGCTGCAGGTGGATATTTGCTCCACCCTTAACCTCCATGAGCTGCAGGAGGACAGCCTGACTCACCTTGATCTTCGTCAGGGTCCCAAGGGGAATCTCTGTTCTGGTGCCTGTATCACCTCCTCCTTCTTCTGTGCTGACCTTGGTGTCCACAGGGCTCTTTTCTCCTATCTTCCCTCAGTGCCTTTCTCCCATCAGCTCTTACATAATGTTTTTTACCCTTTCTTAAATGTGCAACACTGCTGATGGGCTTAGCTTTGGCCAGCAGTGGGAATTCTGGCATCTTCTCATGGAAGCCACTCCTGCTGCCCCTCGCTACCAAAACCTTACAACTTAAACCAAATACATCCCTGTATCAGCCGTATATGTAATAAGATGAGCTGTTTGTAGTTGGATAGCATCAGTTTTGGATAAACTCATGTTAACTAGACTTACAGTTCTTCCATTTACCTCTTGATCAAGTGACGCCTAGGTTGGTGAGTCCATTTTTTTGACTTCAGTGGCATTTCTTACTTGCTTAAATTATAATATGCTCTCAGACGTGCAGGAGCACAGCTGTAGTCAGAACATTTGAGTCCATTGTATAGGGGAAAAAAAGTTAGTCATATTTTTAAGATTTTTCCCTTCTCTTTTCTCTCTTGGCTTCAGAGCTGCTTGGCAGCCTGTGTTTCTAAGCCATCTTACTGTTGTTTATGCATCTTCAGTCACAGATGCTTTGAATTATCACATTATCATTTATTTGCAGCCCTCCATTTCCCACACTATTTTATTTGAGCTCTGTGAAGGATGTTGAAACCACTAGGATCAATTTGTACCAAGGGCACAGAAAGCTATAATATTACAATAGGGCCAGCAGTTAATGGGATACTAACTATGTGCATTTGTTGCACTAGTAGAACAATTTGTTCCCTTAGCTTCATGTTAGAAGTATACTGTGAATTCATTTAATCATTTGTTGATTTCAGTCTTGATTCCATTTCCATTTTCTAGGTACGCTTATAATATCAGTACATTTTTCTAACATTCTTTCATGAAATATTTAGTTGCCATATTTAGTGTACAAAATCAAAGTAAACTCTAATCTTTAACTGTTGTCTATTTCTTGCCTTTGTTGGAAATTTGTTTCTTGTAGACTTGTGTGATGTTTTTTGTGTATTTGTATGTTTTTTGATGTTTATTGTATGATGACATGGGAGAACATTAGAAATACATGTTCTTTACAAATATACTAATAAAACTAATACACAGGTCCAAGAAATTTCTGTAGGTTTCTTCTTACTGGTGTTTCAAGAGTGGTTTTAAAATATTTTTCGTGTTTTGTTCAGTTTTTAATAGAGGGCCTGTTTCTCTCCAGCTGTGAATTAGAAAAGTAATGACATTGACTTCTATTGTAAAACTGAGTTTAGGTTAATGGCACAAAGAGACAGTTCCTTTCACTAAATTAATTAAGTTTCGGTTGTGTTGCAATGTGCATTAGTGTGTAGTGCTTTGCCACTGCAGTTTGGTGCACGGGTGATAACACAGGCTTATTAATACTAGGTTTGTGCATTAATAGGCCACCTGAATGTACAATTAGGTTTCCCTCAGCCATAAGCCCATGGCTGCATTCCTATGAGTTGTGCAAAAATGCAGGTATCACCATTATGCTTGTGGGAGAGTAGACAACGTGCTGGAAGAATGTCAAGCAGCTGTTTTATCAAGTGTCTTCCAAAGTGTTCTTGCACACACTTGGATAAATTGAGTTAATATTGGTTGAGTGCCTAATTTGGGCTAAAGTCAGTGGTTTAAGCCTTTTGTGAAATAATGGCCTTATGAAAACATCTCAACATGATCACAAGTCATCATCTGCTTCTAGTCCTAGACAGGGTCATAGCCTGTAGAAAATCAAGCTGACATTTCTGTGACTGGCTTTGTTTTTCATATAGTTAAGATCTAACTGCACAGACTTCTTTGGGCTTTTTAAGAAGAATATTCAGTAGGTTTTTTTAAAGAGAAAGCACTGACCAGGAGGAGGCTATTTGTATCACATCACTGTCATTTTCTGGGAAAGTGTATGCTGTGCTGTGATGTGGGAGAGAGATTGTTGGAAATCAGCAGCGGAGTGTAGGAGTTCCTACTGAGAGAAAGAAACAGACAAAAGGGGAAAAAAAGTAAAGTAGACATTTTAGGGCATACTGGAGTGATGACTGCATGTTGCCTGCAGTATTGGAGGGGATTTGAACAGAGGATCTGTCAGGAGAGATTAGAAATATATCACAAAGGCCGGGTGCCACAAGGTAAACTGGCTCAGTTTATAGAGTTCAGATGAAGCCGTGGAGTTTGTTAATGTTCATACTCTTTTACCTATTAGCAGTGCTGTGCATGGAAAGCCACTGTAAGGAAGGAGACTACACAAAACAGCATTGCTCCTTTGTTGAGGGGTAAGATGTGTTGGATTTTTCAGGAGAAGAAAGATAGAGATTGAGCACATGAACACCTTTACTAACTTGGCAGTAATTCCTTGCATCATGACAGAATGACATTTGCAGAAAGTCTGGATTTTTCTAATCACAAAATGTATCATTTTGTCCTGCATTTTGGCTATATAAAGAAAACCTGACTTAAATCTTGAATTGTTGTGGACACTTGGAGACTTGCGACATATTTCTAATGTAGAGATTTGATACCCAAATTATATTTCAAATTCCTAAGAGATTCCGTGTAAAATTTCAGACCCATGGTATCATTCCCTCTGATACCCAAAATGGATTTGTTTGTTTTTCACTTTGCATGGGTTATACTGTTTTCTGTAATGGGATAATTTCATGCTTTGGATTTGTGAAAATATGAAAGAGTGAAAAGTCACATGCTGTTATTTCTGGCTTGTTAATTCTTGCAGACCATCGCTCTGCTCTCTGGAGAGGTTCTCCTTTCTGCATTGGCACTTTCTTCTGTCTTCTTCACACCATTACTTCTGACTCATGAACATCGAAGAGTCAGGAAAGTGCTCGGCAGCTGTTGCATTATGTGACTCGACCTTCACTTTGTTCCAGAGAGGATCTTAAAAGTGATGAGAAGATAAACATTTTTAAAATCCGATCTCACACATAACCTAGAAGATGTAGTCAAATAATTTCTTGGCTAAAAAGGAATTGGTGATATACTTAGGTATTAGATGCAATCCTATTAATTTGAAAAAAATCAGTCTGGTTTCTCCCAATCCATAGTAGTATTCTTGTTTTTCAACACTTTATAAAATTGAAGATTGAGAGTTGAACTGTCAGTGCGAATCATACAGATGTTATGGGAAGAACAAAACAAGGAAATGGAATTTCCAGTACCTGAAGAGGGTCTACAGGGAAGCTGGAGAGGGACTATTCATAAAGGCTTGTGGTGGTAGGACGAGGGGGAGTGTGCATAAACTGGAGAGGGGCAGATTTAGACTGGACATTAGGAAGAATTTCTTCACCATGAGAGTGGTGAGACACTGGAACAGATTGCACAGGGAAGCTGTGGCTGCCCCATCCCTGGAGGTGTTCAAGGTCAGGCTGGATGGGGTGCTGGGCAGCCTGATCCAGTGGGAAGTCCCTGCCCATGGCAAGGGGGTTGGAACTGGGTGATATTTAAGGTCCCTTCCAACCCAAACTATTCTATCATTCTATGAAATGCATGTGCATGCTATTTAAAAATCATAGAATCACTACAATCATAAAAAACGTTAGGGTTGGAAGGGACCTTAAAGATCATCCAGTTTCAACCACCCTGCCATGGGCAAGGACATCTTCCACTAGCTTATGTTTCTCAACTCCTCATCCAAGCTGATTTTGTACACCTCCGGGGATGCAGCTTCCACGATGTCTCTGAGAAACATGTTCCAGTGCCTCATCACTCTTACAATAACAATTTTTTTCCTAACAGCTAATATAAATCTCCCCTCTTTCAGCCTAAAACCATTCCCCCTTTTCCTGTCACTGCACTCCTTGAAAAGAGCCATTCCCCAACTTTCCTTCAGCCCTCCTTTAAGTGCTAAAAGGCTGCTATAAGGTCTCTGTGGAGTCTTCTGTTCTCCAGGCTGAACAAGCCCAACTTTTTCAACCTGTCCTTATAGCAAAGGTTTTCTAGCCCTCTGATCATCTTTCTGGTGTCCTCTGGACTTGCTCTAACAGATCCATGTCCTTCCTGAGCTGCAGCGTCTAGAGCTGAATGCAGCAGTCCAGGTGAGGGCTCATGAGAGCAAAGAAGAAGGGCAGAATCACTTCCTCAGCTGGTCACACTTCTGATCCAGCCCAGGATATGGTTGGCTTTCTGGGCTGCAGGCACACATGTTGAGCTTCTCATCCACCAGCAACCCCATTTTTTTGTCTTCAGGGCTACTCCCAATCCATTCCCTGCTCTGCCTATAATTGTTCTTGGCATTTCCCTGAATCATGTGCAGGGCCTAGCACTTGGCCTTGTTGAACTACATGAGGATTGCACAGTCCCAACTCTCAAGCCTCTCAAGGGTTCTCTGGATGACATCCCTTTCCTTCAGTGTGTCAGCAGTGCCACAGCTTAGTGTCATTGACAGACTTGCTGAAGGTGCTCTCAATCTCACTGTCCATGTCTCCAATAAAGATATTAAACAACTCTGGTCCCAATACTGACCCCTGAGGAATGTTACATGTCATTAGTTTCCACTTGGACATTTAGCTGCCAACCACAACTCTTTGAGTGCAAGCATCCAATTAATTCCTTATCCACTGAGTAGTCCATCTGTCAAATCCATTTCTCTCCAATTTAGAGACAAGAATGTTGTTCAGATCAGTGTTGAATGCTTTGCACAAGTCCAGGTACATGATGTCATTTACTCTTCCCTTATCCACCAGTGCTGTATCGTTTGCTGTAATTTGCGATGATTTGCCCTTGGTGAAGCCATGTTCGTTGCTACAGTTATCTCCTTATTTTCCATGTCCCTCAGCAGAGTTTCAAGGCGGATCTGTTCCATGTTCTGGCCAGGCACAGCATAGTGACTGAGTGGCCTGTAGTTTCCCAGGTCTTCCTTTTTCTGTTTTTTAAAAACTGGAATTGTGTTTCCCCTTTTCCAGTCAGTGGGAACTTTTCCGGACTGCCATGACTTCTCAAATATGATGGGTAGTGGCGTAGTAACTTCATCTACCACTTCCCTCAGGACTCACGGATGCATCTCATCGGGTTACATGGGCTGATGTGACTCCAGGTTCCTTAGGCAGCACTGAACCTGATCCCCTCTTACAGTGGGCAGTTCTTCAGTCTCCCAGTCACTGCCTTTGTCTTCTGTGACTTGGGCAGCGTGGCATGAGCCCTTGCTGGTGAAGTACCTCAGCTTTCTCCATATCTCTGGTAACCAGGTCACCCATTTCCTTCTGAAAAGGGCACTTATTATCTATAGTCTTCCTTTTATCACTGAAATACCTATAGAAGATTTTCGTGTTGTTCTTGACATCCTTGACCAGATTTAATTATACCACGGCTTTAGGATTCCTAACCCCTGATCCCTGGCTGCTCAGAAAATTTCGCTATTTTTCTCTCAGACTATTTCCCCTTGATTACACCCTCGGTAGGCTTTTTTTTTTTTTTTTTTTTTTTTTTTTTTTATGAGATTAAGAAGGCCCAGGACTTCATTGTTCATCCATGCAGGTCTCCTGGATGAGAAAGGAATTCTTGGGGGAAGAACTTCCTTAGTCCTTTTTGCTTTCCCAGACATCAAAGCAGCAAACCAAGGAGAAAAAGTGACTACAAAGGCTTAGCTGCTAATCCAAGAGTAAAATTTGATGGATTAGAATGAATGTTCTGCATAAATAAGAATGAAATTTAAATCACAGAATGAAGTTTATCTCTGAGATGAACTCAACTATCATATTCCTTGCTAAAAAATTTCTGTTAAACTCCTTATATGCACTTGGTATTACTGGTGTTACATAGTTCTGCACAACTCAAGTTCTAATTGCAGTGTATGTTTCTCCTACATATAACATAAGAAATGTTATATATGTTAAATCAGGTTCTTTGAACCACAACTAATGACAGCAATCATAACTGTGTATATGAGAAATAATTTTTACTTCACCCTGGAAGAATTTATCTAAAGTCTATTACCCCTCCGTTGTTTTCCCTTGACAGGAACTTATCTCGGTAACTAATTGTATGCTGAAAGTATTTCTGAACAAAATGGATAGCTGTATGTTTCTTTGTACTGCCCTTGGATAATGCCTCCATTACCAAGCGTTGTGCTTAAGCAGGATAAACAGAGACTACACGCTAGCCACAACACTTTATCCAAATTAATAGAAAACTGCAAACAGGATAGTCTCAAAAACACTGGTTTCTTTATCTTTTTTTAAAAAAGAGAGCATGATGTTTGGAGAATAGAGTACCTTGGGAGCTGTTGAAAATACTGAAGATTGTATGCAATTGCATATTTTTTTCTGTAATCAGTATTTCTTACTTCCTTTACTCCAATAAGGATGCTACAAAGACAACTGTTTTACTCTTTTTTAAACCCCTAATGAAGTAACTCTAAAAACCCCTAAAATGTCCAGCTGACATTAATTTTCATTGTTGTCTAAGAGCTTAAATTAGTCTACATAATGTGCTCCTTAGATCTGCTGCCTCATTTTCTTTTATATTTGGTTTGGTGCTCATTAATAACAAAATATTTTTAAAATCTGTTCTATTACTGTTTTATTCCTAATTTTTCTTAGTCACAAATGGAAACAAGTCTAATTTTCTAATGCAAATTACAGCTTTTCTGGTATATGCACAGTATATGGGAAAAGACTTTCAACAGATGAGTATAAAAAATTAAATTATGAAGGCAGAACAATTAGCAGAGGAATTTCTTATGCTCTCATATTGTTGTTCTTGTCATCAGTAATGAGCAGACTGGCTTCAGAAGCCCCCACTAGCCTGCTGTGTCATGCCAGAAAGGGAGGCTGGCTCTGACTTAGGTTTTCTGCAGCCTGGAGCACATTTATTCCCTCATGTGCTTCTTTGAGGCCACGGTGCTGTAGCTTGGAGGGACTCTGAGCTTATAGACACTGTGAGGAAGAGGGCTGAGAGCTGTTTCATGGGAATAAATAGGCAGAACAATGACAAAAACATTATTTATGAAAAGACAAGATAAAGAAGACATGGTGGTGGAGAGTGGTTGATTGCCCAAGGGTAGGATGGATTTCTAGTCCTTTATGTCCAGGCTGGGAGGGTTACTGTTGGCTGGCTGTTATTACCTGACTTTCTGTCTACTGTCTGCTAAGCACTTGGGACAAATATTAATTTTGTCTCAGCCCTAAGCTGTACACAGTACAAAAATATATCAGAGTCCGGATGAACTGGAGGGTTGTGCTGGGGTGTTCTTGCAGCATTGTGACAGCGCTGCCTGGGGAAGCTCAGTAAGTAAGCGTGACTCACTGTTGTGGTTTAACCCCAGCTGGGAACCAAACTCCACACAGCTGCTGGCCCACTCCCTCAGTGAGATAGCAAAGAGAACCAAAAGAATAAAAATATGAAAGCTCACGATCCGAGATAAAGACTGCTACTCATTCCAAAGCTGTTAAATATTTCGGATACCTGACTGCTACTGTGCCTTTTGAAAAAGAACTTGGCCCCTGGGAAGGTGGACCCTTGTACCAGTAAGAAGTGAAAGAATTGGTCAAAGCCAACCTATCTATGCCCCGCTATCTGTGTAGTCCTAACATTTGCTCTCAAGGAACTGTAGAAAACCACAGTCTTTATGTTGGGTCATTGCCATGTCTTCCAATCAAAATGTTAGTGTTGTGTTTAAAAGGAGCTAACTCATTTGCAAGGTAAAAAGCCTCACAACCTTATTATGCAGATAGATTTAGCTACTTATGCTTAATTGGTAGAATTAAGTAATTATATCCTGTTATTTTACATCAGAATTGCCTAGACTGAAAAACCAATGAGCTGCAGGGTGCTAGCTCGTTTTTGAAGCATTAATCTAGTTAGCATAGCACTTACTAGAAAGTTTTTATTTACTGTGTATGAGTTTACAAACTAGCCCAGAAAAAGAAGTAATATATTAACACCCATGCACTGACATATGACTCGGTTTATGGCACCTCAGCTAAGAATGGCTTTATGTGATTCTAAGGAATTAATGTCGCTATTGTAGCCTGTTACTTGAATCTGAAATCTTTCACAGTTTTGGCGAGTAAAGATCAAATATACAACCATCATGCAATTAAAAGATTTGTTATTATGTCAAAGGTACTTAAGATGTTATACAATCTATGTGTAATTTGATTTCACCCTACTACCCCTAAGCTGGAATGAGAATGTGATATATATGCTCTGGGATGTGGCCTAGAATTTCTCACCTGCGATTACACAGCATTTATCTACCGCAACTGGACTTTTCTGGCAAAGAATAACTGGATTCAAGAAAACAGCTTGAGTATGAACATTCTAGGCAGTTCGGATCATCTTTATCATGTCTGGAAACAGCAATAAATCTTCACTCTGTCCTGTACAGGCAGAAAAAATAATTGGCATGCTCGTTACCTTTTATTCATGCCAAGAGCTAAGTGAAATTTACCCTCATGTACTATACGAAAAGCATGGACACGTGGCTTTTCTTGACTTTGTTGTGTCTTTGCAGAAGCACTTATTGTGCTGAGTCTTTGTAAATTCTTCCTCTTAGCTGTTTAAAAAAAAAAAAAAGACAAAGTTTCCTGCTTTCCAAGGAGAAGTTTTTGCTTAAGATTTGCCTCCTTTGAGTTATAAAGGCCAGTGAAACACAGGTTATATAAAGAAAGTGGAATAGAACCAGAATACTGGAATAGAATATGAACCAGTCTAAGCAAATTGTCAGTTAATAATATTTAATATATTTATTAATTCTAATTTTTAACACTTATTTGCTGCCCTTATAATGGCATTCTTGTTTCTAGGCACAAGACGTTTCTATATACTCTGCAATGCTTTTTATTTTATATTGACTAAGGAAAAAAATAAACGCCTTTACCAGAAAATTTCTTAATCACTTAAATTTTAGTAAAATGAAGATAAGGCTAGGTATTTCTTTTATTACCTGTCATGCTTAGCTACAGTGAATATAAAAGTTTAGATATTTATTTATTTAATATATAAAGCCTTTTAAAAAATTTTGTTAAAATACCCTGTTGGATAATAGTCTGATTGTGAGAGAAAATAAATATTTAGCAATAGAGATAACATGAAATTTTGAATCATAGTAATTAAAATTGGAGCTTTTGATGCTTATTAAAATAAG
Organism: Cuculus canorus; assembly: GCF_017976375.1. NCBI lineage: Eukaryota > Metazoa > Chordata > Aves > Cuculiformes > Cuculidae > Cuculus > Cuculus canorus. The sequence goes on from NC_071441.1 coordinate 62,534,114, forward strand.
AGTTTTAGGAAAAGATGAAACAAAGAGGGGCATCGTTTGAAAGGAATATGACTGACTTTGTGACATCTAAAAATGAATGGCAGATATACTTTGAATTTCTTTGGCAAGGGTTGCTTTTGTATGAGGTGATAATTGTAGGCTCTTCTTTAACCACGATGAGAATATGGCCATGCACCAGACTTCAATAGAGTGGAACCAAGAAGAACAGAATAAACTTTGCAATAAGAAGCTGTCCATCAAAGTAACCTTCTAGCAAGACCTGAAGACTTTTCAATGAAGTGTAGAAGTGAGCATTTCTCTTCATTGAGTGGTGAAACCAAACAAAGGGGAGGGAAATGATCTGAAATGATTTTTTTTTCATAGGTGAGAGGAAAAATTCTTGTCATTTTTCTGTTTCTATTCTCTTCATTTTTTCATTTATCACTTATATACCATATTATCCTTTCCCAAATTCTAATAATAAACTATATTTTGAAAGCATATTCTGAGGAAACATGCAATTTAAAGAGAATTATTTTGTGCAAAGTAATTTCTCAGAGGTAGGCAGGCTTACTAAGAAAGTCGCTGTGACTGTAGTAAAGAAACGATATACATAAACCAAGAGAGAACATCCTGACTGCGATCAGTGTCTGAAACCATATGGCAGGCTCTGGTCCTGATCCCTAATGGATGCCTCCTTTGATTTCAATAAGGCTGCAGGGTTATGCAGCCCACACTCTCTGCAGGTCATTTATTAACTTGCTTTGTTCCCTCAGAGTATGAACTCTCTATTCAGCCCATCTCTTTATTTTGCATACGAGGCTGAGCTGGGTTGCTTTGCTGCTGTCCTCAAGGCAGCCTACATTAACGTGCAGCGTCTGTGCTGCTAATGTTCTGAAGTAAATGAATTCTCTGCTGTTCTGTAGTTTGATAACAAAATGATGATTGTATTAACAGAAAATGCACATTTGAATGGTGTAAGTTAGTCAGTACTGATCACTCTATCTCTTTATGGCTTGTTTGCCCTCTTCTTCCCCTTTTCTTTCAGTGGAAATTTAATTTGAAAACAGAGAGTTGTTCTTGTTTGCAAATGAAATCCTGAGGATTCAATAATTTTATTAGTAATCTTCTTTTGTTCATCTTGATCTGACAACATTGTAAAAGGCACTTTCTCTAGAAGTCTGATTTTTTTATTCCTCAAAAATGAACAGGGCCAGAAAAACACCCAAACAAAACCATTTTGGCTTTTGAGGTACCAAGACAGGTTAACCTCTCATTAAAGCTTAGTATCATTATTTTTACATTAGCATATGGCCTTTTATTTCTTTACCTCTCTCTCTTTCCAGAGAAAGCCATATCACACACTGATGTTTATCCTTTGTTCCTGTAATTTTGAGACAGTCCAGGCTAAGCTGAGAACATACTGCATTTTGGCTGTCCTGTCTCTGAGACCTTTCACTAATTTCTAAGTGCCTTCAGAAGAGCAACTAGTTCTAGCTCTCTAACACGCCTAACTCTCTGTCTCATCTTGAAGAGTGGTCCTTGGTAACACTCCCTTCTCTTTAGCAAGAGCGCTGGTTTTACCTCTGAGACTTGCTTAAAGCAGTCAAGTGTGTTTCTTCCACCTTCATTTGCAAAGCAGTTTGCAGCACTTCTCCTCAGTGTAGACTGGACTGCAGCTAACCACGTTGCTGCTAGACTAGAAAATCGCTATATCCTGGAAAATGCTCAAGTGCTCGTTTTTTTGTTGGTGCAGGATGAAGAGTGGAAGGATGCTGTCAGCTGATGATTTATAAAATCCAACTGGTTCAGCCTGTGCTTGGAAAAAAGCACAAAAGCAGCTCATGTTATTCCAGGTGGTGTATCAGAGGCAGGTAGAGAGCTAAATGGATTTAGATCCCTGAAGCTTCTGCAGACATAGAAAGTAACCCTTTTCCCAACTTTGTGAGGTCTGTGTTGACTTGATAGCTGCGTCATACAGAAGTCTCATAATCCTTGAGCTACAGGAAAATACACCCAGACACTTACTTACTTGCTAATGTTTCTGAAATGTTTAACAATATTGTGGTACCTCCGCATAGCTCTGTTTATAAGCTTTGCCTGTTTACCCTGCCGAATCAAGCCCAGCCAAATTTCCTTGCTTCAGCAATTCTTTGTTTCAGTGTTGGTAGAGTAATGTTAGGGTATTCTTACTTTAAATGAGGGAAGACTAGCCAGGATTACATCTCTCTTGGTTTGCTTGTTGCCTGATAAAATGTTCATTTTTTGTTTTTATCTTCTACAAGTAGGGTTGCTTTTTTTTTTTTTTTTCTTTTTCTTTTTTCTTTTCCCAGTTAGAAAACTGTATTAGAAAGTGTAGGAAATGTTAGGAATTAGGAAATCTCACAAAAAAAATTCCAGGATTTTATTTTATAGTTGGTTATTTTAAGTGCCCACTTGGTCATAAAACTTGTGCAACTTGTTTTGTCTATCAAGTAAAGATTTCCTGAGCTTTTTCTTGCTTTCTCTATCATGATTCTGAACTTAAAACACCTTAAAACTGTCTGAGTACTCAGTATGGACTAGCTAAATTCCTAAGTCTCATTTTTTGAAGCAGTAAGATTGAGAGAGAAAAAGAAGCAGAGACCAGTGGTATTTTCTTACTGCTCCTTGGAGATCTCACTACCAAAGATCTAACACATCTAAAATGAAATGAAATGAAATATATGTTAATGTCCATACAGCTCCTGTGGCATTTAGCGTGCTTGATTTTATGTTGTCTGGTTTTGAAATCTTATAAAGTGTAATGTTCTCTAACCTTTCGAAAACAGTCATAGGTGTAATGTCAACACTTCCCAAGTTCTCAGCTTTTGGTATTGTAAACCTGAGTTTTGTTTACAGAATTCTGGGCATCAACTCCCTGCTTCGCAGGGAAAAAAAAAAAAGAAAAGGAAAATTTTTGAAACTTTCTCCATTTTCTCCCTAAAATTCTTTTTCTCTTTACTAAGTGAAATGTCCACTTTACACACTTTACACACATTTATTTAATTTTGTTTGTGGTGCCTTGAATTTTGCTTTTTGCTCTTAGCATTTTATGTTGTGTTGTCTTTTAAATGTTTTTCCTCACTATTGCAGTTATGCCAGAACAGTATCCTTCCTACTTTTGATTTTTCTCTAATCCAAATTCAAGCTAATCTATGTGCATAAAGATATAAAGATTCACCTAGTTGAAAACTGTAATTGTACAATTTATACATTGGCAACTGGCTAAGTATCAGTTCTTCAGTTTTTCAACATTCCTATAATATAAATAAATTTCTTCAATTGCATTATAATTATTCTTTTCTTCAGTTATCTGTTTGCATAACTGAAGAGAATACTAAACTCCAACTTCCTCCCAGTTATGTCTTTGAAAGTTTCTTGTCTCTAGTGAAGGTTTTGATATTATCTGTTTGCACATTAAGTATCGAAACAACACAGAAACAATTGCAGTAACGCTATCACCTCCAGTTTGCCATTTAGGAGCACGATGGTAGCTGAGATGCAGCAGTCATTTCCAATAGTAGTTTTATGCCTACATGGGAAAGGTACTGCTCTTTCAGTGAAGATGTGAGTTTTGATCTGTAAAGTTTGGAGTGTGGGAGTAAAGTACCTTATTGGTCATAAAAATGACCATGTGTTGGTGATGGTATGGAAGCACTGATGCCTGCTGATTCATCTCATCTGTGGCACAGTAACTTATTCCTTGAAAAAATATCAAGAGTGTCTGTTGATATATTAAAAACTTCTAGTAGCAGTCACTGTGTCCTCACTAACTGATTCCTTTAAGTAAAATTTATCATTAAAATTTGAATAATTTTATTGCTGAATTATTGATACTGACGAAATGTTTAGCCAAGGCAATTTCTCTTTGCCACTAAATATTATTCGCTTTTGATATATAAAAGTATCATTTTCTTCCACTTTTCTTCTTAAATCTTTAGACTTATGGGATATTTCTTTTTCCTCTTTTCCGTACATAATCTCTTTGCTCCTTTCTTTCTCACATGAAGGGGGGTGATTTTGAGCAGAAGCTCAGCACTGACATTCTGTAGCAATGACTGATTTTATTTCTTTTGAAGTTGTGTTGGCAGACAGTAATTTAAAGGGTTTATAGCCTTACAGAACAATAGGAAGATGGAGTTTCTTTAAGTTTTGGCTAACATCACAGAATTTCCAGTGCAGTACACAAATTTGATAAAGATATAAAAGGCAAATATTCTTTTTTAGTTTTGTATGTAACTAAGTGGAAAAGGAGAACTAAAGTCTGTAGGGATGGGTCCTAAATTTGCAACATGAATAAAACTTATTGTACTGGAAAGGGTTTCCCAAGATGTCATCATGGAAAATGATAAAATGCAGCAAGAACTAGGACAAGTTTTTCTGTTAGTTTGTTTTTGGTTTTTTTTTTTAATTTTTTTTTTAATTAAAATGGAAAGCTCTTGGGAATTCATGAAGTATCTGAATAAACACTAGACTAGCATTTAAGAAAGCTGTGGTACGTGGTAAAATAGGCAAATAAAAGTTTGTGGAGGAATTTATTGTAATACATTCAAGAACACTGTAATTCTTGACTTTTGCTATTTAAATTAAATTCTTAGCAAAACTGAAACTTTTATTGCTGAATTAAATATTTTTTCCCTCCACCTCCAGAATAAGGACCCCTAAGAACACAGGCATGGAAAACTATCCTAGGTTCTTGATAAGATTTTAATACCAAACCTTAGCTGCAAGAGATGCCCTTCATTTTTCTGCATAAGCAAAAATTCTTTAAACTGCCGGCAGAAAAAGTTAAGGAATCACGGGAAATGAACTCAAATGTCTTACCTATTTTCTTTGATATGTTGAAAGTAAGATGAAATATCAACAGTTTTTATTATCTTCAAGGATATGGAAAGATGTTTCATTTGTTATAAAATTTCCCTTCTTACATAAAGAGCCTGGAAGAACCTTTCTTGTAGATTATAAACACTGAATTGGGAACATTAAAGCTTAACTAGCGGTCAGTTTATTTAGTATGGATGTTGATATATCCACATGTATGCCATATATTTCTAGATACATAGTGATATTGATAAAAATGGGTCTTGCACAAAAAGCTAAGGCTATGGAATTAGTTTCCTTTTAAACTGCAAGATGAACTGATCTAATCACAGGACCTACAAGTATTAACTTAAGGGACATATAAGAATTGCTATTTTTTAGCAGAGAAAATCTTTTCAAGATATATAATCACAGGATGGGAGCCACATTGTCATAGTATTTCTCAATTAATTTTATGTTTGGTAGATTCACAGAGAAAGAAACTCTATTTTTATTTCTACAGCACTTTTACAAAATTTTGCTGAGTCTCTGACCCCATTTAAACTGTGGTAAATATTGTTTTTCTTTCCTAAATTATTCTTTTCCCTGAATCAGTTAAGAGAACTGAGTTGTTAAGGGATTAACATGAATATGTATAAAGCTCAAGTGATCCCTCTGGGTTTTTTTTTTTTTCAATTAAATACTGAGTAAATCACAGAAGTTTAAAGGAAGTGCATACAGCAATTTTGTGTGAACATTCAAATTATTTGCTGTAACTCTGAGGCCAGTCACAGGTAACTGTATTTGGTTTTAAAGTCTTCCTCAGGCTCCGTGCATGCAGTTTTCTGAGCTCCCGCCTATAACCATCAACTTCTGCTGAGACTGGACACTGTCTTGCCAATGTGCACATGCTTAATGGGAATGATATTGCACTAAGCCCGCCTGAAATCCACCGATGGAGGAAGCTGGGGTTAGAAAAAGTATTCAGCCAAGAACAACACGTTTCTGCCTCTTCACATGGCAACTGGCCGTTTGTGATGCACTTTTATGTGTTGCCACTGACTTCAGCAGGTTGCTACCACCTGCTGAGGTTAGCTATTAGATGTTAAAGCTCTGAAATGTACCCTTGGATCTTCAAGAGGCAGTTAATTATGCCTCTTCTTTCGTTTGACAATAATGAATGGGCCCTATCAGAAAGTCAGATAGCTCTGTTTCTACTAGCTACAGCTATTTTGACAGTTTCAAATGCTCAATTGATTTTTTTTTTTCAGAATGTACAAAAGGAGAAAAAGCTGCTGATAAGGCTGTGTGTTAACAGATATTTTGCTTATCTCTCTAGAGTATTAGTGGAAGATGGTAATGAACTTTTCCAATCTTAAGCAGTAATTTAATTTTATTTGCTTACTATACCCTGAGTACCTCTTTTGGGGTCAAGCCTTGCCTGGTTTTCCTGGACAGGAACAAGAAACTCAATATCTCCTGAATCCTGGAGTCCGTTCTGCTCAGATCAGAAAAATAGTGTGAAGCAGCTCCAGTTAAAACTTTTGATTTTGGTAGCTGGGAATTGAGAGAGCATAAAGTCGCTTCATCTTCTCTTTTTAACTTATTGCCTGCTTAGGTGTGACACAAATGAAATGGAAGAATGAGGACAAAGAACCTGTGATAGCTTGGACTGTAAGTGAGCTTCCTTTCCTACTTCCCTGCTTATACTGTGAGACTGTACTGCACTGACAGATTATCACGCCCTGTTTAAAATCCTAGGTGGCAGAAGAAGCTGAGTGTTATTAATTCCTAATTGTTTATTTTTCTCCCTCCAGAGAATATATACTCATTTACTGCAATTTCTCTGGGGGATCATGTTTTCTTCAGAATGCAGCTAAGAAGACAGTGAAAAAGAATTAGGTGATGGTCTTTAAATTATACTGTGTTCTATACTGTAGAAAGCTAATTGTCCAGCATTGTATATGATCTGGGCACTGCATATAGTTGTCTATATTTTTCAAAACCATGTTATTAGACTGTAACAGAACACAGATGGTTTCCTCATTACTCTTCTTTTATAATGGTAACATCTTTTCGTTATTATCAACACTATGAAGTATGAAGCCTAGAAATCTTCACAAACAGTGCTATGTTCAGAGGGCAGATTGTATAGGTTAAGAGGAGGAAAACCTAAATAAGAACTTCACAGAGGCAAACATTTCTCTTAATGTTTGTCTACTGTGTAAGATTTGGTACTTTGATATGGAACTGGCACACTTGTGAGATTCCCTCATGCCACAGCTGCCAACTTTGGCCGTCTGCTTGTTGACAGATTGCATAGGGAGCCAGGGTTTTAATCCTTTTGCAGCACTTGCCGTTGATTTATTGCTGGTCATTTTACTGATACGATCTCATTCTTTCAGCATGGCTGACCTTTTCTGGTTTTACTGGTCATTCCGTTATGTATTAGCACTTTTCCAGGAGTCAGTTTTTCATTTTTCACTGTTTTATTTCTGCAACAGGAATTTGTTTTTCTGTATGGCCTATCCAGAATATTCCCATACTGAGAGTTAACACGGTTTTAGTGGCACTCATTTATATGAGAAACCAGAAGAAAGAGGTATAGATGAAAAAGAAATACAAAAAGCCAGGTTTTGCTTTGGGTTCAGATTGAAGAGCCCCAGACTCTTCCTGAGTTCTGTGTGTCCCGACTTTGAATTTGTAATCACATCCTTCAAGTTCAATGCCCTTCATGGCTGACTGTCACTAGAAACCCCTTTAAGTTCTGTGTCTGTTCTTAACACATGGCACAACTGTGAAAAGTGATTATAAGAGAGAGACTTTATTATTCAACAAATGTGTCCTTTTGTGTATTCAGTGACACATCTGCTGACTTCAGTTTAAAAGTAAGATATTCTGCCTTTACTTTACTTAACAAGGCAGAGTGAGCACAGGCAGAAGAAAATAAGTTGGATTGTAGCCCATCTTGTACATCACCAACAGTTTATTGCTTTTTGTGAATTTCTGCTGGTTATGCCTGTGCTCTGAAGACAAAGGTTTTACTTGTACATCAGTGAGGCCATTGCTCGCACACACTGGTATGGTTGGGAGTTTAAACAACCCTACAGCGAAGTGATGAGGGCAGATCTGGTTTAGAAAGGAGAGCTACTGAAGAAAAAGGCTACTGAAACACTGACAGAGAAACTAACAGAGAAAATGCTGGTTAGCTTGAGTACTATTACTCTGGTAATCAGGTTTGTGAAACCTGATGAACATTTTTGAAATGTAGCTGGGCACCTGGATACATCCTAAGATGCTACTGAAAAGCACAAAATCAAGGAATCATGACAACTGCTTATCACCTGAGAAGATGGAGTCATCCTAGTAAAGTAAGAGCTGGTAACTTCCGTTGGCTGTTCTAACCGCAAGAACAGAAACACAGACTGGATAATTAAAAACTGGTCTGAGAGGATAGAAAATATCATTGTCTATTGCCTCCCCCATGTGAAAGTAATATCTATTGTATACTGTAAAGACTGGCATCCCACACCCTCTTATATCTCAGTAAAAATGACTAAATTTTTATCAAATATGGAACTTCTCTCTCTGACAACTTCCTGTAGTGCCAGTGCTTTTCCTTCTCCTAAACAGGCTGAGCTGTCTGCGCGATCTTTCTATGAGATTTTGGACCTTTGCTAGGGGGCTGACTGCAAACTCCATGGTGCAAACAACCTTCAAATGCAAATTTATTTATTTGTCTGATTCTGGGCACAATTCTGGGGTTGGTTTGGTTTGCTTGCTCCTCTGGGGTGCTTTGCCCCCCTTCCGGAATCTGTTTACTGTTCTTGGTACTGTGTATATATATATATAAGTAATCTATCATACCTATATCTGCAATTATATTATTGGTAACTTTTCTTTACTGATGATAATTTTGCAGTAACCTGTACCGTTACCAGCATATTTGTTGCTGATATTATTGAGTGCTTTCGTTACTGATTTTTGCTGCAATTTGTAATAGCCTGATAAATATATATATATACATGTATATATACATGTGTTCATTTCATTAATCACAGGTGTACCAGCCAGCAGTGAATATCATGTTATTTGTGGGAATCTGTAATAAAGTAGAGAAACCTAGAGAGTAAAGTCTAAGTCTCCTTGTACATTGTGGTATCCTACTAACCCATGGTTACAATCTCTATACGCCCTACAGGCCAGCTGACCCTTTAGGTTGTGCGAGGGAGCAACCTGCTTTATGTAGGTCAGTGGTGCCCTTGCTTTTGGTAGGTAAGTTTGGTAGGTTGAGTTTATAGAGCTGCTAGGAAGAAAAATATTTATTCACTTTTAATATTACTTATTTACATTATTGAATAAGAATAGCTATAGAAGTCCTCAATGCTGTTTTTATAGCACTCCCAGAACATAGGTTGACTTACTAGTAACACACATAGGATTATATTCTCATTTTGCGGTATGTACTTGAAATCTCAGAAAAATTGTTCAGATTTTGCCACCGAGTCAAGTAAAAGAATGACTTCTTTTATGCTGGATGGGAAGGCACCTGTTCAAACTTCAGATTTTTTTCTTTTGCTTTCTATCATTATAGTATTTGACAATGAAAAGAATTCGGTTGAATGAAGATCTTTGTCATATAATCTAGGTTTATGTACAATGTGAGCTAATCTATAATTTAGAACCAGCCTGACATTTCATGATTTACTAACCTTAATGTTGCAAATGTGAGACAGGCTTTTAGTTCTGTGTCTCAATGCAGCATGCTATACAGAAAGATAAAGAACTTTAAAAATAACAGTTGATGTGCAAGTAAAATAGCAAAACTCATGTATGCCCTTCTGGAAAACATTCTCATTTCATATTCATGTTTAATGCATTCTGGTTTTGAAAGGAGTGATATTTTAATTCAAGATTTTGTATATAGTAACATAATATTAAAAGTGACTTTCGGTGCACAGTGAAAATTTGATGGATTGATAGGTAATCGAACAGTATGTAGAACCCTTCTTAATTTTACAGATTTTTGCTAAAAATGTAAATGTGTGATAATGGGGCTTCAGTGAAATAAATCTAATAAGTGAATACTCAATATATATTTATTTGAAAAAATAAAGATCCTATTTTGCATTGACAACAATAAGTGATGGGATATTTCTCAGCATATTATTTTTCAACACTTTAGTAACTAAAACCTTCTAAAAATTAAATCGACTTCAGTTAGTTGTATGTGATATCTTATACTAAAAGGAATGCCTAGAAATTAATTTAAATATTAATTCAAAGCGTTTCTGAGATATAAAAAAACCTACAACAAAGAGCCATCTGTGGCATATTGACTCAAGATTAAGTTTAACTGTCTTACATTTGCAACATTTTGCTTTCTAAAAAGATAATTTATATAAGTGTGTGTCACATACAAGTAAATATAGGCAATCACTCAAATTCAGCAGTAGTCAATTAAGCTTTCAGTGTTTTGGCTAATGTCTGCTTCTCAGTGAATATATAAATTATCTTTACAATGGAGCTACCCTGGATTTTATGCCCATATGAACTTTTGTTGCTTTTTATGTCCATTACCCTCAAAAAATATGTTAGAGCATTAACACTAGAAAAGTCCTTGGAGTTCAAGTAATTCAAGGTGAAAAAACTGTTGTCGAGATTGATAGCTGCCACATTTTCCATTTCTGCCCACCACAGCCCATAAATGAGAGAATAAATGGAAAATGTGACTTTTTAAGAAAACCACATTGGTAAAATATGCATGCCTCAAAGCTCTATAGCACATTTCAATCTTATAAGTCTAATACAGACTAATTTTAATTAAAGATAGGCTAATTAATTCTAAATAATGTGAATTTGGAAATGACAAATTTTACTTTCTGTCATGGATGGAAATGGAATTGAAATCAACATGGGTGGTTAGATTCTCCACATGAGATTAATTTCTCTGACCATTACTAGGTCTGCTCCTCTCTTTTTTCTACTCGTTGACTCTAACATCATATGTTTCTTTGTTCAATTTACTGTGCTTTCCTTTGCTTTATTTACAAGCAAATTGAAACAGAGAGAAGCATACAACTGAAAGTTTATTGGCTGTTACTATTGCATCACCTTGTGAACAAAACCTATGTCACCCAAGACGATAATTCTAGATGTGAGAAATTTGTTTTCTGCAACCCTTGACTCTGGATTTCCTTCTGATAGTTTTCAGTATCTAAAAGATTTCATGCAGATGTCTGATCCACTATTTTAATCTTAATACCTGACTCCTAACTTTTCTGTGTTGACCACAGGATTCGCTTTTCCTAAAAGGATGAGATTTTATAGATGATACACATTTACAATCTTGTATTGGTCAGAGCACATACATTCTTTCTGTTATGTTATGAATAGTTTTCATAGTGTATTTTCCACTTATTCAAAGACTGTAAAATGTTCTTAAGATTCAATTTCTGTTCTAATCTCAGTTATAACATGATTGTAAAAGTCAAGCTGCAGATAAGAGATTTGGTCAAAAACTAAAAAAATGTAATTATTGATCTTGAATATCTGAAATTTTAGTCTCTGAATAAAACAATCAATTTTTAAAATAAAAAAAAATCCTCTTTCCACCTGAAAGTCATTGCTTCCTGATGAACACATAGAGTGACATCAAAGCAAACCATAATTGTTTATAAGGGGTACCCTGCGTACCACAGCAAATCTATGGGCTACTGTTTGGTGCACATTCAGGGTTATTTGTGGTTGGGTTACACATGTTCACAGAGAAACCTTTGGAAAAAAAATAGGGCTTTTAAGTCTGTCATGGATTAGCACAGATAAAGACTGCTTCCAATACAAAACAGAAGGAAATTTAATGTACTTTGTTAATGATTCTCTCCTCTATGCTTAGAAACATTGTCCACAACATCTCAGGCAAAGGAGTATCTTGGATTCATTTAGCACTCCTCTGTGGCTAATCAGGTTCTGATTATATAAAAGGCATCTATTACTAACTATTCCAGCCTGGATGGACAATATTTCCCAACATGTTGTTGATAATGCACCAATATTATTTGTTGGTTATTTATCTCCTGAAAAATAATGTTTCAGAGTTTCTGAAATGTTGTGGGATTTCAGGTTAAATTTCCCAAGTAGTCTGAGTGCAACAAAATGACACAACATGATGAACTAACACAAATTAAAGGAGTTTTTAAAACACGTTTTTGTTAGTTGCAACAAAATTTCTCATCTATCTTCATGGAAAGAAAGGTTTGAGATGGTGAATCCACAGCAGGTATGAGTCTCAAGGTTCTAGCGGATGCAACACGTAAGAAACACGGCCAAAAAAGTTTGTTCATCTCATTTGTAGGGTCTTACTATCTCACTTCACTGTGTTAGCAGAGCCCTACAGTCTAACAGAGATCTTTAGGGCAAAACCAATGTAAACCTTCTGTAAAGTTTGGCATAGGCTTTCCTTTGAGGATGCCCAGTCTCTTATCTCTCATTGAATCTTAGCATCCTGAGTCACTTTTGGAGACGGAATTTCTACACCCAATGGGCATATCTTTATCACTTTGAAAAATGGTAATCTCCTAAAGCAATTGCTTGTAATATAATACATTGCCTTGCAGTACAGATTAAAAAAAGGATGTTAAAATACAGTATTTGCATGTAGGTTAAAGCACTGACAGGAAAGCCAAAAGAGAATACAAGGCTGAAGTTCTCTGTGCAAGCATAATAAAGGAGAAAATAATCTTGCAGGTGTGACTTAATAGTCACCTGAAATGGTTTTACTCCATGAAAATATCATTTATGTAGGCAAAGTGTGTGAACTGAAGATACAGCGAAATAATTACAGGAAGGTTTTATAAGATTTCTGAAGGTCTAAATTTTTATGCATCCATTACATTCCGCAAGTTTATCTGAAGTGAAGACAGCATGGGCAGCTGTGAAGTTTTTTTAATCATTTTATGCATCTTCTTACATGAACGTTGTCATAATTTTAAACATTTTATATGTCTTTCCATCATGTATTTGTAAATTAATTACACTTGTGAAATCAGAGCAGCTCTTGCCTTCGATTGGTGACGTAGGTTTTAGCTTTTAGTGTAACTGGCACAAATGAAATATTGCTCATGGTCTAAAGATAGAACATCATCAAGAATCAAACAATGAAACTTAATGTTGTATATTTTCTCAGTACTTCTTTTGTCAAAACCAATGCCAAGTAATTCAGTCTGCGGTTTGTAGCCTGTGAAATTAAACATTTGTAAATCATTGCTACATATTTTACCGTATTTTGCAAAAAGAAATTTAATTCTAGAAAATTACCTTTACTTTCTGTTGCATTTCTTGCCATGAACTCTAAAGGTCAGATTTTTTATGGACTTTGTTAAAGCAATAATTCATTTTCTTTCTTGACATGTTTCATGTTTTTTTCAGAACAATTTGTATTTCTGTGAGAACATGAAATGTGTTATGAATATATTTGGGTTGTTTCCTCTTTAGCATTTCACCCACTAGCTCACATTTACGACTATGTTTCTTAGGGTATATCAGTAAAACTTGACTTAAAACTGTCAAGTTTGGTTTCATAAAACTTTTGTAAAACTTTAGGGTGTCATAGCAGATGTGTTTAAGGAACAAGAAAATAAATAAGTTTTGCTTATTTGAGATTTCTGGGTCGTCTTTGACCTTATTTATGAGCTTGACTGACCTCCTGCATGGAGATGTTATAGACTGTAAATACCTATCTCTTCAGAAATAAGCAAAATATTATTATAATTGGAAATTTATTTGGGAGTTATCAGGCTGCTATAGAATTACAAAACCTTGATAGTTTGACACGACTAACCTAATAACAGAGAAAGGAGGAAGTTTTCATTCAGTCTGTTTAAGACTTTCTTTTTAATTTGTTTTAATTAAAGATTTAAGCAGTTCATAACAAATGTCTCTCTGGAAGGATTTCCACTCAAAATTAAAGATGTTATTGAAACAGCACCATGGAAATGAAGATGCGATGGCTAATACTTTTGAGAAAAACATGAGAACTGGGAAGAAAGTAGGTGTAAAGTTATACAGATTATGTGCCTAAATATCTGTATCTATACATCTCCATATATTTTATTTACCTAAAAAAGGTAACGTCAGCACATACAAAATGAAAGATTAGTTGTTCTCTAATATTATGGTTTGTTCCCCTTGTACTTACTTATTTACAACCTAAAGAAATTAAAGTATGTCTTGGCAAGAATATGCATATTTTTACATTTTTATTTCACCAAAACAGCAAAAATATTCAAAATGAAATAAAAAAATACCTCAAACAAACAGAGAATACACACTGGTTCTCTTTCATTGCACAGACTTGCAAAGGAATGTGATGCAAACTCAAGGAGTCTGAGAGGCTGAAGTGTGTTGCAATTGAGGAGGGAGGAAAGGCTTCTGCATCAGAATGTAGAAGGATATTTTTTGCTTTGAGAGATTGCAGTGTCTGGACAGGAAGTTACATACTTTAGAAAACAACCGAAAAGTGAAAGCCATATACGGGAAAGATCTTGATAGTTCAAAGTAAGCAATCTAAGCTTTGATGCATTGTCCTAAACTGCCTCCAGGTTTAGGCATTTTGTGTACAGCTACTTTGCTGGGCTCACTGAGCACTGGTTTTTTAAAACATCCCTGGCTTTTTTTTGAGAACAGAACATTAAGGAAGAGGGTTTGTGAAGATGTCAGCTGGAAGATTAGAATATTATTTGTATTCTAAAAGAAACTGAGGGTTGTTGTACACAAAGGCTTTGGTTTCGTGTCAAAAAAGATTTTAACAGCAAATATGGAAGCTGTAGACGTGTGGCGCCATGTAAAACTAGGTTCATAGAGCTCAGTTTATGATAAATGTAAACACTATAAGAACGCTATAAAAACTTTGCTATAAAGATAGGCACGTTACTATGGTGACAACTGCATGATTCAAAATTGCATATGTTCTGTTAGTTGAATAATCCCTGCTGTGAGTAAGCAAGATGCATGAATTTGCCCTCATTTCCAAAACCAGCCTCTGCAATACATGAGTTTTTGCATACTAATCAATGTTAAGGAAGTTCCTGATCGTAAGTATGTAATTTTTAAATAATTATTTAGACCTGATTTATTTATTTTTTTTAATTTGTTAGTTTTTGCAGTACTTGTAATCGAATACCTTTCTTTCTGATGAATATTTATAAAACTCCATTAACCTGGACGTCTTACAAGCCATAAACACATTTTGTCTTGGTGTGCCTAGTGTTGTTAAGATTTGTTAAATTATTTACAAGAGAAGGAAAATTTATTTCAAAATAAATAAAAATCCTCTCAGACCAATTCTTAAATGCCCATATACAATCAAAAGCCTTATAGACTGTCAGTAAATTTAAACATAGTGTCTTAATTTAAAAATTGCAAAGGAAACTGGTAGCAATCTGTCTTTTAAGTTTTTTACCATAAACATTTTTAAGTTTCTTAAAATAATGATATCTGCTGGTATTATATTTTGATAAGATGACACTAGGATTAATACTTATTTTGGGGAAAGTAATTTTTTAATTTATATGAGATAATACACTGTGCTGCATTCTTAGGATGATGCAAGGATCCTGTTGTCTTGTGCTGAAGACTTTTTATACTGTAACAATACAGTCAATTTGCCTTCAGCTCTGAGCTGTATAGGGTAAGAAATGATTAGAATAATCCAATAGATATTCCAGAGTATAAAAATATACTAAAATATGTGGCAGCAGTTGATAACATTCTGTTTAGGTTTCTACTTTAAAAGATTAATCATCTTTGAGAGAAGGAGGGACACAACAGGCTACACTTCCCTCAGGAGATAAGGAGTGTGTGAAAAAGCATATAATAACAGTTATTATCTGAAGATTCTACACTGAGTCATGCAAATACCAGTTACTTACTGATTATCATGACAAGTAAAGATGCCATGATGTAAACCAACACAGGACTGTAGCAATCTTTCTGTAATAACCATCCAGTTCCTCCAAAAGCCACCAAGAAGCAAGTTAGATTTGTTGAAGAGTATCAAATGTTGCTTCAAAATATCGTTCTTCAACTCAGCCCACAACATAGGCCTGCGATAGTTTGTTAAGTTTCTCCTGGAGCCAAGATTGCCTACATTTAAGAACAGTTCTTAACAGGCCAGATGTTTATGATGCATCAGATACTGATAAGTTATCCATTTAATGATCTGAATTGATAAAAGTGAGTGCTAGTATGACAAAATAAATTTGAAAGATCCAAGAAATATCAAGTTGTAAAATGAGCTTTTTTCTCTTCGCATCTTTATATACACAGAGGGGAATGTGCAAGTATGCATGTTGAGAAACTGAAAGTCAATCCAATATAATTTGCGTTATATATATATACACACATATACACACCGCAAAAAACCAGCATTAGCTGAAATATTTTGATGAAGCATATGTTTATGTAATTTGCTTAATTTTTCCTTCATCACTAGTTTTGTGTTTTGTATGTTCTTGGTTTCTATGCCTAAAAAGCTATACTATCACATGGATGATTGCTTTGAAGGTTGTATCATTATTTCCACTGTTTCTGTTCATTTGCATAATTTGCAATATGTGGCTATGGGGAAAAAAGGATGAT
Organism: Cuculus canorus; assembly: GCF_017976375.1. Taxonomy (NCBI): domain Eukaryota; kingdom Metazoa; phylum Chordata; class Aves; order Cuculiformes; family Cuculidae; genus Cuculus; species Cuculus canorus. The sequence continues at coordinate 62,550,551 of NC_071441.1, forward strand.
TATAATAATAAGAATGTTATCATAATTTTGGTGAGGATTACCTGGGAATATAAGCCTAACACAACACAACAAAACTTCTGACATGGCTCAGAAGTTTTTATTAAAGAATGTAAGCTAAAATTTCCTGTCCAGGGCTGTGTAAATTAAGTACAACTTTCCCTCAAGGAATTTCTTAAACAAAGATATGTTCTTAATAAACGCTACTTTTTATACTAACATCAGAGAAGAGACTGAGAAAGACATCCAGCTTTTTTTTTGACATAGTATTAAGACACAACTGTGTTTCAATATGTTTCTTTTAGTGGCTTTGTGAGACCTTATTGTGTAAAATTCATACACGCTTTCTTTTTTCACGAGTAGCAGCTACAATAAATTGCCTTGCCTTCTACATTTTTGCTAGCTAACATTGCTAAATTGGCATATCTCTTGGATAATGGAAAGAAAATTTTGTAATATAGGAAGTTTGCATAGAATCATAGAATAATTTGGGTTAGAAGGGACCTTAAAGATCATCCGGTTCCACAGCCACCCTGTCATGGATCAGGTCACTCAAAGCCCATCCAAGATGGTTTTGAGTTTCTTCAGGGATGCGGCTTCCATGACATCTCTGGGAAACCTGTTCGAGTGCCTCACCACTCTTACAGCAATAAATTTTTGTCCTAACATCTAATCTAAATCCACCTTCTTTCAGCTTGAAGCTGTTCCCCCTTGTCCTGTCACTGCACTCCCTAACAAACAGCTCATGCCCAGCTTTCCTTCAGGCCTCCTTTAAATATGGAAACGCTGTTATAAGGTCTCTGTGGAGCCTTCTGTTCTCCAGGCCGAACAACCCCAACTTTTTCAACCTGTCCTCATAGCAAAGGTTCTCTAGCCCTCTGATCATATTTCTGACCTCCTCCGGACTTGCTCTAACAGATCCATATCCTTTCTGTGCTGAGGACTCCAGAAGAGAATGCAGCAGTTCAGGTGAGGGTTCACAAGAGCAAAGGAGAGGGGCAGAATCACTTCCTCAGCTGGTCACACTTCTGATCCAGCCCAGGATATGGTTGGCTTTCTGGGCTGCAGGCACACGTGTTGAGCTTCTCATCCACCAACAGCCCCATTTTTTTGTCTTCAGGGCTACTCCCAATCCATTCCCTGCTCTGTCTATAATTGTTCTTGGGATTGCCCTGAATCATGTGCAGGACCTTACATTTGGACTTCTTGGACTTCATGAGCTTCATGTAACCCCATCTCGCAAGCCTCTCAAGGCCCCTCTGAATGATATCTCTTCCCTCCATCATGTCGACTGTGCCAGGTACCTTGGTGTTGTCACAAATCTTACTGAGGGTATACTCGATCCCAGTGTCCATGTGTCCAATAAACTTGTTAAACAACACTGGTATCAATACTGACCCCTAGGGAATGCTACTTATTATCGGTTTCCACTTGGACATTGAGTCATTGATCACACTCTTTGAGTTTGACCATCCAGACATTTCCTTATCCACCAAGTGGTCCATCTGTCAAATCTGTGTCTCTCCAGCTTAGATAAGAATGTTGCGTGGAACAGAGTCAAATGCTCTGCACAAGTCCAGGTACACGATGTCAGATACTCTTCTTTTATCCACCAACGCTGTAGTCGCACACTAGAAGGCCACCAAATTTGTCAGAAACAGTTCACCTTTAATGAAACCATGCTGTCTGTCCCAAATACCCTCCTCACGTGCCTTTGCAGAGTTTCCAGGAGGATCTGTTCCTCTATCTTGCCAATCACAAAGGTGAGACTGATGGGCCTGTAGCTTCTTGGATCTATGTTGGAAAATAGGACATATCATTGCACCTAACCATCTTCAGAGGCTTACAAATTTTATAAACCAGGAGATTCATCCATCTTTTTGTTATTACATAAAATCTATTTAAAGTTAAAAAACAAAATACACTTCTTAGGTTTTTTTAGTGCATTCTCTGTAGAGGTCAGGATCAGGATATTTCAAACAGACCTGATAAACAGATGCTCTGTGTAAAGCACCAAACAGAAGAGTGTAATTTCAGATTAGTTGATGGAATGATAGGTGAAGGAAAAACAAGTGCATAGAAATGTAATTTTCTTGTCAGCTTGTGGAACTGCAGGCTCTGAGCTACGGAGCTGAACTTTGTTGCTACTGCAGATACCATGAGTAGAAATCTGTCAAAAGGAGTGCATAATTAGTACATTCTAGAGTTTTTGGAACAGGTAATACTACAAGTAAAATTCTAGAGTTTTCATGGAGAACAAAAGAAATATCACTGTATAAACTCTAAGACTGAATGCTGGCACAGGTTGCTTAGAGTAGCTGTGGAGTCTTCATCTTTGGAATTACTGAAAAATAGTCTGGACACGGGCAATGTGCTTTAGGTGACCCTGTTTAAGCAGGTCAGTTGGACCACATGACCACCAAAGATCCTTTCCAACTTCAACCATTCTGTGATTTCAAGCATGTCATTGAAAATTACTATAAAATTATGAAGATAAATTACTGAAAATATGTTTTTTTAGTATTTTTTTTAAATAAATCAAATAGGCTTACAGTGCATTGTAAACATAATATCATCTATATTCCTGTGTGGACAGTGTCTTGATAATTTGAAAACCTGGTGGTCAATTTTCAGGTGTTCTTTCTCAAGGACATTGTATTTCTGTCATAGGTGGTTCCAGCTGGCCCTGCTGCAGACCCAGCACAAGACACCGCAGGGCCCGTCGGCCAACTGTGTAGTCCCTCTGAGAAAACACATTGAAGAAATGGTGATAAACACCATGAGAAAGGAAGAGCAAAAGCAGAGTAAAGGGAAGTGCTCCTTGGTGGAGCAGGCAAAACAGAAGGGACTGCAGCCTGTGAAGGACTCCTACTGGAGAAAAGGAAATGAGTAAAAAAGAAGAACTAGCATGAAAAAAGGAATGAGAAACAAGGAGTGGCAGAGACAAACTGCTGTGCCCTCACCCCAGTCTCTTGCACTGCCCACCACCTAACTGAAGGGAGAGAGCAACGACAACCACGGGTGTGGAAATTGAGAGAAGGGAAGGAAGGTGTCTGGAATGAAACTGAGCCTGGAAAAGTGGAGGAAAAGTGCCTTTATTAGCTGTTTAAATGTTTGTCTTTTTCTGTTTCAAAATACCCAAGTCAGTAATTAAATATTTTAAATGAAGTAAAATTCCCAGTATTGAGTCTGTTTTGCCTGTGACAATCAAACTCATAAGGTTTTTAGCTCCTGTTCTTCCTATCTTCTCCCTTTTCTATTTGCATGAGAGTAAGAGGCTGTGTGGGTGCTTGGCTGCTAGTGGAGACCAACCCACCACAAAGTCTCAGGCTGGCATTGAATTAGCAGACTTTTTTTTTTTTTCTCTCATGTGCTGTCTTTGGCTCAGTTTTTATACAGATCCAAAATTAGCCTGTTCAACAGAAATTACTAAAAAAAAGAAGTGGAAAAGAAATAGAAGGTTTTAAACATCATAGGGTATTGTGTGAGAATAAATATCCCAGGTATTCTGCAAGATCAGGATGCAGTTATGCTGATTTACAAAGGAAGAAACACCTTATGATGGGAAGATCAGTCCACTGAGAGCTATTAAAGACAATGCTATGTGAGTTTTGTCTCAGGAAGTCCATAAACTTCAAAGGACTGGAGTTTGGAAGAAACAATCGTGTTCTGTTCTAGTAATCTTCCTCAGATATCCGCTTTTTGAGAGGATAGATGTGTCTTTATTCTGATCAAGTATCGTTATTCTAACTTTCTTATCTAGTACAAGAAAACAGTAGAGATGATTTACTTTACTGTAGGGTCATATTTACAGTAACAGTATTAGATAAGGAAAACAAAATTAGTATATGGAATTATATAGAAACAAAATTAGAACATGCTAAACCAAACATAACAGAAACAAAGAAAGAAAATACGTTGTCTCAGACAAATATCTTTCCCCTCCAATTTCTATTGCTCTAATTTTTCTAGGGATTTGTTTTTCCTCTGTATTTTTATGAATGTTTGCCTGGACACTAGAAAAATAATGTGCAGTGCAGTTCTGTGTTTCATTGCCCCTTAAGAGACGAGGGAGCCTTTTACCTCTCAAGCCTACACCACAAACTGTCTAGCATTTGCGTTTAAGAAGGCCCTGGAGCTGCTGAGCCAATCCTAGGCAATATCATGAGAAAAAGGGGCTGAGAGTGGACATACCATGCAGAGCTCTTCTTTCCTGCCCTCTGCCTCTCTCAGTCACTGACAGCAATGCAGAGCTAAGCTCTGGTGAAGGGATGGATAAACAGATCCTGTACAAAAGGGTCTTTTGGTTACCAACAGAATACCTGCTGAGATACAAATTGCACAGCATTTACTTTTGAGTGACAACTATGAAGCTACATCTTCATACACACTGTAGCCCTTGTGTAAATATTTCAGTAAAAAGGATATTAAAACTCCTAGGATATAGTGAAAATTAGAATGTGGCTCTGCTTCTATTAAAATCTTATAAAAAGTTTATTTTTGTCACAATTCAGAAGATACCCCTTATGGTAAAATCTTCTTTTCCTAGACATACTTCTCCATATTTGTTAATGATTCCACATAAATAACAATATCAAAACCAATGTGTGATTAAAACGTATTTTATCAACTTCAGTGAGGCACCATGTTTAAATTTGTTCTTAGGTGTTATTCTCTTCCTCGGTTCACAGTACAGCAACCTTTTCTCATCCATGAGCATGCATTTTACTACTGAAGATTTTAAAAAGCTGATGTAGTTTTCCTTAATTTTCTAGTTAGGCGAAACTTCTACTAGACACATTGCATTTGACGTTGTGTTTAGCACTATTTTAGCTTCTGAATGCATCGTGGCTGTCTAAATGTAGAAATATGGTTGGTACAATGTCCTATGTATTTTTAGTGGCTGGTATGTTGTCATTAATGTCACATAATACAAATATGACTCGTAGATTTTACCTACCCTTAGTTGATGTCTTGTTGACATGTTCTACCAGACCTGAGATAACTCAGATTTTTCATGAGAAGTTCTACACATTCCTTGAAATAAATATTAATTCTTTTGTTTAAAAATAAGGCAGATTAATCTCTTCAAATAAGAGCAACAGTGTGTTTCCATGACTGCTGTACTCTTAGCAACTTATTGGAATCCTCAAAGTCATTGTTTTCGATAATAGAGCAGTGTTTTTCTTATTGGTTCATTATGTGGCTGACAAAAACTAGTGGAGTTGGAAGTGGTCTTTAACTCAAAATACAAACAGGCAAACCACTAATATTTATCTATTTGTTTGTTTGTTTGGGGGTTTTGTTTGTTTTTTGTTTGTTTTTTGTTCGTTTAGCAGACTAGCAGCGAGGCTTTCTATGGCACTGTGTAATCCAGTAAAATCAATCAGAAGGGCACCCTCTGCAGTAATTGTAGTGTTTTGCTGTAATTCACAAACTAGCTGTAATATTTTTTCAAAATTTTGTGGGAAAGCAACTGTAGGGTGATTTCTATCCCCACCTTTAGGGCTTATAATGGCTCAGAAATGAGATTAGGATGGTACCTGTTTACTGGATATTGTGTGGTTTGCCTGCTGGCATAGCTTAGAAGAAACACTTTATATGTGAATTTTTGGCTCACAAACATGCAGAGACTGAGCAAAGTAACTCTGCAGAATGCCCTGGACCTTGCCAACTCACTACAGTCCTGGCAGAATGTAGCTTTTATTACTTTAGTTTAGAAAAACTGCATCAGTTCCAAGTTACACGTATGGAGAAACATGCCAGCTAAACCTTTCATCAATAACATCAATGCACTTGCGTAAAGGAAATTGATTTCTCTCTAGTAAAGACATATGAGACAGAGAAGGGAAACTTTTATTTCTTGATTGTGTAACATGATTTTCCATTAGCAATGTCCAGGTGTTCATGCATTTTAAAGGTACCTTTTACAGTAATTCTGGCTCCTTATGAAAAAAACGATGGATTATGTTCCAGAACCCCTTTTCTCCTTTTTAAAATCACGATGGATCAACTGGATTTCCTCCTAAATATATGTCCTGAAAGACTTCTTCACATGTATTTAGTTTAGCGTTGTAATTTCTCCCATTAGGCACATGTAAAATCCATCTTGCATAGTAAACTTATTGACTTATAATAAAACTAATTTTCTTACTTCTTCAAGATGAAATTCATGGGTCTCATCCTTCTATGGCTGTCTTATATTTAACCCCTAGAGTAAAATCTTTAGTATAGGAGAGAAAATGCATCAAGAATCTGGATGTTCCTCGTCGTCATTTAGATCAAAATCTTCAGGTGTTTAGGGAATACTTTTCTATGCTGAATGGGCTCTAACCAGTGTGCTTTCACTAGAGCAGCTCAATGGCAAACTAGCCAAAATACTTCATTTGTATTTACATGCATTAGGTTAGTTTTAGATTTCAGGATTTTTTCCTAAGAGTAAAGTTTGGAAGTGTAATTTTGCAGCATACTCTCAATTTGGGACAGGACCACACTCTAAAATGCTGATTTCCCATGAGTGTTGATGTCTTCATCACTAGTTACTAATGAGCTTTAGTTACTTGGAGAAAATCTTACTAACAAGCTAAGATGCAGCAAACTTTCATAAAAACCCATAAAAGACTCATAAATTAAGGTCTTATTAAAAAACCTACTTCTGAGATATGTAAGAATATATATTATTTTTCAATCTTTTAAATGTATTTTTGAAGATATATATGTTTTTAGTTTCTTTTTATTCCATCTGAAGGATGGTTTATTGAGGAAAATACTAAGCTGGTTACCTCTGCAATCACAATATATTTTCAAAAATGTAAAGATGGTCCGTTTGAAAAAGGAATACATTTCTATAAGGTTGCCTCCTTTGCAGCTCATTGGGGCACATGCCTCAACACATGCCAGAACTGGACATACTGACAGGATACAGATTGTAAACTATTTTGTCTGCCAAAACACTTATATAAAAAAAAAATTGTACATAACCTCTTACAGTTCATTTCTGTGACGTAGAGTTAGATCTACCTAGAGAAAAATTATAGTATTTGGCAGAAAATTAAAGGTGTCTGTATATTAATATCCTAATTTTAGGTTAAAATTACTTTTATAATTTTTAAGAGACAAATTCACATTTCTCTCTGAAAATTTTACAGATTAATATGTAAATATTTTTTAAAGTTCTGTAGGAAATAAATTGAATTTTAACTGATGCTTTTAAATGTAGGCTTTATTTTGTGGTTCACTGTGTTGTTATTTAATTACTATTTCATTTTTTTCAGGGAGGGCAATAATATCTGCTGTGCATTTGTATGGGAGAAAACAGGTAAAAATGAAATATGCCTGACTAAATCCTTATTCATGGTAAATGCATTTCTCAAATTTTGTAGGAAAGAAATATCTGATGTGACAAACTTCAGACTGGCATTCACAATAAGGAGGCCAGAGAGGATTTTTAATCTAAGAGAACAGCAAACATCTCACTGCACATTCAGCCCAAGAGTTAAACCAAGGGCAAAGACATTTCTCAACTTACCAAGGCATTCCTTATCCAGAGGGAAGTGACATAAGAGGTCTGTATAATTTAGGGCAAGATTAGTCTAATAATTTCCCAGCCTAGTTTTTTTCTTGTGAGGAAGTCAGGTATTGAATGTAGGCTTTCAACCTATATTTAAACACAATTACATTTATCAAGTGCTAGAATCACATCTAAACTAAGCAGCCAGCAGCTCGTTGGGTTTTATTATTGTGACGAAGAACTTGTCAGCACCTTTGTGGCAGTATTATGCAATTTGATATCGAAGAAGATAATATACATGTACTAGAACGTTTCTTTTGTTATGGTGTCACACAGTAATTTTTTTTATACAATGACTCTGAAGTCAGGCAGCTATTTTGCTATGAATTCAGTGACAGTTATGCAGTAAAACAATGTTTTAATGGACAGGTGGCGTGGATGGAATTGCAGAGTTGTTCTCCAAAGAGGTGGCTGCTTTGCATTTTGTTACGTTGCTAGAAGTTTTCGGTGAAATGGCAACTTTTTCACCTGGAATTTTACTGATTAGCACAAAGCTGCAATAATTATTCTGGCAGTGTGAAACATGTGAAATGCAAAGCTAGACATTCAGTTATGATATTACTCTTGGTATGGAAAATATTAGCACCGTCTGAAAACTCTGAGGTAAGAAAAGATTTACAACCAAATATTGCGCTGAAGAATGCCTGTGCTGGAAAAAAAAAGATGAGATTTCTCTTAAAATCAGGTGTCAAGTGTGCATATGTATCACTCAGGAGAAATAACTTTAAAAATGAGATGGAAAATCCCCTCTGTTCCAAGGCTGAAAGGAAACAGCCAATTACTGATTTTAGCCAAGATGATTTGCTGTTTACCTTGTCATGATAACACGCATTCTTCTTTGTCATTTCAAAGTTGTTTAAAGCTGTTCTGATCAAATTTGTTACACTGCATTATTTTTGTTCTTATTTTTTTCTGGGAAATGAATAATAAGCCTAGCTCTGTTATTACCTCAGGTAAGGCTTTCACACGTTCCCGTGTATCCTTTCAGTTTTAGTCAGAAACAAGATCGCTGTTTAAGAAAAAATCTTCTCATATTTCCTGTTCTAGTTGCTGGAAAAGGCGAACTCCTCACTAGACCAAGGTATATTAGGTAAGTAATTCCCTACAGTTTGTGTATGTCCTCAAATGTCATAGAGCGAGAAGAACAACTAGGTCACTGCCTCCAAATCAGATGCTCTGAAGTCTGGCATCTCAAACATGTCACTGGAATAAACGATTGTTATCTCTGTACTAGCACCAGGAATTTTTATGCTTAAAAAGGTAAATAGTGGGGGACTAACGTAATTTTCTGTAATGCTGGAATTCATAAGGCGCTGTGTAGAGAGAGAGAAAATATAATACACTGACGACTGATTTATGTGACTGTGTATGTCAGAAATCATAAATTTTGGCCTTATTCAAAACCTGAAAACAGGCTGAAAAACATTTTGTAAACTCTAAATTTTCTGTCCAGTATCCCAGGAAATGGGATTATACAGAGTGTTGGTGTATATGCAGAATATCTGTTGTGCCAGACCACATTGCAAGCATCACAGAAGAGCTGGAAAAACTAGATTTCTGACTGGTCCTGAGACAGTTTGTCTTCAACAGCTTCAGCAGTTTCAGAAGCTTACACTAATTCCAGTTTTGCTGATTATGTGCATATCTGCAAAAGTTTCCACAGGAGTAAAGTAACAGATTACCCCAATATTTTCAGTCGTATTAATCAATTTTTCTTACACATCTACTCATTAAACAGAATTAAAACAGGAAGGAATAAGCAAAATTGCAAAGTGCTACAGAAATCTGTAAGTAAAGACAGTCAGGCAGTGGCTGAGTGGCTGTACCATTAATACCTCTCTTCAGGTAACATCTTTTGGACTTATCTGCTACTTGGATTTTAATTTCAGTGACTGAATTTTTATGTGATTGCTTTGCTCTTCAGCTGGTTTGCCTATGTACATGTATGCACAAATCTGCAAATCAAATTAATGGTGAATATATATTATTTTCTTCCCAGCTTTAGTGGACTTTTCGAATGATCTGCTGTTTTCTGCTTTAATTTCTTTAACTCTGTAAAAAGAACACCTTCCCAGTCCATTCTTGGCAGTTGAACTCAAGTCAGCAACATAATTCACAGTAATTTCTTCCCTTATTCTTCCTCTACAAGTAGAGGGTTTAGAGATTTACTGTTCTCTTTTTTTGTGGTCATGCAGTTACAGCATGAGGGATCACGTCTGCACTTGGGGAAGGAGTCAGCTACAAGGCTGACAAAGTGAGAAAAAAGGAGATATTTCTTCAAAGCTAACTCTTTAGGCCTTAAATTAAAGCAAGAGACTAACCCACTATTTATAACAGTGTTGTCAGTTAGCACCCCCATGAACATAGTTAGCATGTCTCCAAATGTAGGAATCATGGGGCAGGCCAAGGAAGTTCTTCAAATTTATGTAGCAGCACAAGAGTGCCATATTAACTTTGCACAGTAAAAGCAGAACAACAGAAGACCCTGAAAAATCAGGTTGAGCTGGAAAATAGATTGGGAAATAGATTACCAAGTCTTATGAGCAGCTTTCATCCGTAAACTGGAATAGACTTTGCCAATCCAAGGACAGATACTAAGAAATAGATGTTGATAATGAAGGCCAGTCATGCTGGTGAAGTATCTGGCAGCTTCTCAGTATATTCTGAACCTCTGTTGTCTGGCATGGTATAATTATAACCATGCTCCTATAACCTCTGCTGCCTGCTAGTGCTGCCACACTTGTATGCTGTGTAAACAAGCTGATTGACACATTGCTGACATTCATTGGCCATTATAAAATATTAGTAATTATATCACACCAGTAATCTGTTACCATTCATCAGACTGACATATGTATGTATGAAATATTCCAGAAATTGCTACAAAATCCACTTGATTCCAGGCTATGCCTTCTTTTGTACTGTCAACTCTCTGAGCAGTCTTGTAGTCAGAAATGGCTTTTGAGAACAGTTTACCCATACCAATGGTACCAAGTTCAGTGATCAAAACGACAGGACTATCCTAGCAGACTATGCGTATACAAAGGAGCATTCTTTTCAGTGTGGTGACTTGGAAGACCATAAGACGGGATTAAAGTAGTGCCAAATATGTAGCCAAAAATGCTCTGTCTTGTGTGGTGTTGGTGGTTAAGGTGGCTGACAGCATACGCTGTTTTTACGTTATAGAGAAGATATTTCATGATATCTATTTCCTCTTTAGTAAAGAAATTCAGCTTTATAAACTATGGCTGGTGATGCTCACCAGGCACTTGCAGTGGCTTTCCATGCTCATCTCGTTAATGCAGACAGCATGTACTCTGAGCAGATCCTGCAGCTCCTGCTCGGTGTGCTGCGTTCAATTGTTCCAGAGAACACTCCGCAGAGGTGTGGTAGCAATGCCTTTGCCTTATTTATATTTTCACCATTCTTCTTACAGTAATTTAATTGCAAGCTGTGGCCTGCAGAGATTTACTATATATTTCACAACGACTGTTAATTCTTACAGGTTTTTTCATTCATGTATTATCATGTTTGGTGCAATCTTATTTCCTTGCTTTGAGCATCTTGAAGTCAACTATACGTGCTAAATTATCTATAGCTGCTGTCAGCTACCTGTCAGCATTATGTTTGTAATGTTAACAACCATACTTGCTTACTGGCGCTAGTACGTGATATAACAGTGGGTAAATTCTTTCGCCTTTGGAAACAATAGGATCTGCAAATCCTTTGAGTTCTCACGTGGAAAATGCTCAACTCTGGAGGACAAAAGTAATAAGATGATCAAACTCAAAATGTTTGTAATATATTTGTACCTGCATTTATCTCTGACAACTGGGAAATGCCAATGAGTACTACAGGTGAAGCAGACTCGGAAAATTTTAAAAGTCAATTGGAACTGACTTTGTAGAAAAAAAGATAAAGCAGAATGTGAAGCTGTGCTGTTCTATCTTTTCCAGTTCTCAAAGTTAAAAACTACTGGCTACATCCCCAGATCTGGATGGATACCTATCTCAATAAATTTGTTCTGGGTGAACTGCTGGGTACAGTGCCCAGCTGATTTTTGTTTTGCTGCTTATTGTCACTTGTACCTGAGATCAGAATCACACCCCAGAGACAGATCATTGTTTCAAACATTTTTTACAATTTAGGGCTATTGCTGACCACATCTAACAAGCTCAGATGGCACAACCAGCTGAAACATTTTAATTATGACACAGGACAAATTTGATTTAATTATTTTCCCAATTGTTACAGGTGAAATTTTTATAAGATACAAGTAATTATTCAATCTAAATATGTGGAAACATTGACCTATTTACCTGCATAATCTGTCATATCATTACTTTCTAAGAGTTTATGCCAATTCCCCAACAGTATAGATCATATAGGTGTTAATGAGATTATTATCTGTGTAATTGTGCCTTTTGAGGAAGAATCCAGTTTTAGAAATCAACTGTAAAACAGAAGCAAAACCACTTAAACCTGCTTGGGAAAAGTCAATAGCTAATTAGCAAGCTTTCCACAGTTTCAAAACACACACAAAACCTGAAGTTAACATTTTCAGTGTTTCTATGACTACATTATGTTAAATAGGTACCTTCAAGTCACCTTTAAAGCATATGACAAATGAACAATACTAGTGTTAGTTTGTAGAATACATTTGAATGTTAACATAATTTAAAGTATCTTTTTTTTTGAAATTTAAAGAATAATTGCATGATATTTGTTAAGTAGAAAACTACATGACTTTGAGGCTGGCAATTATTTCTCTGTATGTGTGGCTTTCTAGTCACAATTACTTGTGGTCATGTAAATATGGTACTTAAAGTATTCATTATTTTCTATTTGTAGTAAAGTATCATTGCTGACCTGTACAAGGATTAATTTTGTAAATTATGCCCTAGTGGAAGTCTGTATTTATATTTAGAATTTAGTTATGCAGAATATATGTTTTTGTTAATTTGCTCCCATTAGGAGGTCTAATATTTAAAAATCAGAAGTAGCAACTTAAGTTGTTTCAAGCTATCTTTTCTCCAATGGATGCTATTTTTGAAGTGGAATATTTTTTTGTACAAGTCATACTTGACATTCAGTGAATACTCTGGACTACTTCTCAGACACTGTGAATATAATAAGGAAATCTTGAGGAACATATCATTAATACAGCTATTTAAATGTATTTCATTAAACTTAAGCTGGAGTAAGCAGCTGAAAATGAAATAATTTCACTGAGTAAGGGGCTCAGAAAGGTCCTTTAGAGATCTTTTTGTGTGAGCTGATATACTAGAGGATTCTGATTTTAATGAATGTGTCTTATTTTTCTTCTTAGCCCTATTTCTATGTAAAGCCACCTCTGGATGAATGCAAACAGGCTTTAACAATGTACCATGTTAATAGTATAATTAAACTGTTAATCCTTCTACATCTCTGAAGGTTCATAATGTACCTTCTCTAGTAAAAACGTTCATTACTTAATCTCAAGAGGCTTTTCTTGGTGTGCTAGATTCCCTCAGATCTTCACTTAACACAGCCTAACAACATCTCCAAATCCTTGTAACCCACATCCTGTAGCCATCTATGACCAGTGCAGAAGAGAAGACAGTGAAGTGGGGACACAGAGAGATGAGATCAAAAGGGATGTAAAGCTTAACGCACAAAAAAATGACTTAAGAAATTCACGATTATTCAAAGAAATAGCAAGATAAGGATGTCTCAGGCTGCTGATATTTCCCCTGGTTTTTGAGCTATGCTGTTGCTCGCGGCAAGAAAAGCAAGCAGTTCCCATTGTAGATCTGAAGCCTACTGTGTTAACTCTCCCAGACCACAAAACTTACTCTTCTACTGATCAGAAGCAGTCTGGGAGAGAAAAATCCTTGATAAAGGAAAAGAACAATTTTTGCTGCAAATAATAGTTCAACTATATGTGAAAATACACATGCTGACATATCATGGTGAGAGCACTCCAAGACTCAATATTTTCTGATAGCATAAAATTGTATCTAGGTTCTTCTAGTTTTATATTATTTGGAATAAGAGCTGACTGCAGCGTATCAGCTACTAATGTGTGGTATTTGTAAATAATAGCAAGCCCAGTGTCTCTAAGATACAATTTCTTATAACAGCAGAAGGAGATTTATGAACGCAAGTGCTGGCTGTGATGCTCTGAAAAGGGTTGGTGACCAAGTTCAATGGCACTGCTATCATACTTCTCTTTTTTAGGTTCTGGTGATTTTTTTCCCTGTGTTTCATTATCTTCTACCACTGCTTACTACTTCTGGGTAATAGCTATACATTTAAAAGCACGTGGAACCTTTTTTTTCCAGAGCAGAAATTTTCAAAGTTAGCATCCTCCATTGAAACTCAGATGTATCTGCTTTCAGAAATACTATTATGTTTCCATTTGTAAATTTCTACATCTAAATTATGTTTAGGTCTTCATAGAAATTCAGATTTAGCAGTTAGAAGTGGCAGACTTCTAACTACAGATATTACATGGCATTTCAGTACATAATGTCTTCCTTCCTGGGCTCTTATATACTTACCACGTCTGGAATATCCATTGTTTTTCTGTCTTCTTTTGCTCATCTCCCCACCTCAGTGAAGAATGTCGGTGTAGAGAGAACAGCTTGCTCACTTAGTTGTATTGAAATGAGCTTGGAATTTAAGACACCTGAAAAGATTACACTCTTCGTGATGAATTTTTGTGCAACTTAATTATATAATCTGCTTGACTAAATAGTTTTTTTCATTACATCTGTCAATTTTCTGTACTCCTGAGGGGTTTGACATTACAGAATAATAACAGTAAAAAGTGTCTAAAGTAACAGGGGTCAAAAATTTAAGAAATCTACAGATTTTTTTTTCTGCTTTCCACGTGGAATTCAACAGACCTGAAATCAATACTTCCAACTGAAAATAGTAAGATGATGGCTATTATTAGTTGATTCTTTGTGAGTATGCAACTCCTGCATATCTTTTGTGCTAAAACATCCTGTAATGTGACAAGTGCAAAATAGCATTGAGAAAAGGTGAGTAGTCAACAAGTGTGTGGGTAATATTAGTAGAATTTTTAAGTTTTAGTAGAGTTTTAGTAGTCTTTGTAAGACTCTTAAAAAATTAACTCTTTGATCTACTCAGCCTCCTTTAAAAATGTCATATGCTTATTGCTAGTTTTTTGTAGTACTTTTAATATTTGTAAATAGGTTTGGAATAACGCTTCTGCTTTTGAAAGAGAAATTTTAGAAGTCTTTTCTGATGTAAAGTGCTTCTTTTTAAGGTAAAGATAAATACAAAGTATGCATATTCAGCCTTAAGGTGTGTTATTAGACAAGCAGCTATCCTGTTGCTGGACTGATGAGGAATGATCTTCAAGTCAAAATCCCTGAGCCTATTCAACACCACATTCCAGTATGCAAATCTCCCACCTTGAGGTTGTCCCACAGGCCACACTATGACAGCAGCCCACCTGCTTCAGCAGCGCGCTGCTGACGAACTTTGCATATCAAGTATACATTGCTGCTATAACTCCGAAGCACATCTCAGCACAAACCTGTGGGCTATTTCTGGAGGAAAGATGTTGCAGAGCTGATGGCCTATCACCTTACATGATCCTGGTGAGGCTGCTGCCGTCTATGTCACTTGGAGCAGGCTGGACAATTGTGGTCCTCCCCATCCACAGGGAACAAACGACTACATTAAGACAGTTTAGCCCAGGGGAGCTGTGCATAATTACCTATCCTTTGTTGGTCTTCAGGCTGCAGTGGTAGACTCCCAGTCCTGGCTGCTGATGGGATTCCAGAACTGACAACACCTGGTTGGTAAAATCCTCATCGCTTCGGCTTCAATGTGTGCTTGTTACAGTGGAGAGTGTTTAATATGTACCAGATATAATTACAAGAGTATAGTAATATAATGTGGCATAATAAAAAGTTACATATAGTGGCATAATGTAACAGTCAGGCCAGTATTCTGCAAAATTTAGGGGAATATCCTACCTGGGTCTGCATTGTTTGAAGGATTTTTGCTGTGCTGAATACCGATGCTTTTTTTACCAGATATTTTTATGTCTGGAATGTTTTCCTATGGTTCTCCTCAAAGCATTCCTACCTCTTTAAAAAAAAAAGTAATCAATTTTCTCAATATGATTGGCTGCAGAAGGACATAGTTTCACTGTGATATTTATGAATTATTGTGATGAAGTCTTATAAAAATGAACATGTTCATGAGAACTGCATCCTGGCCAAGGTAGTTGCCAAGCTACTCTCCATGATATTTGAAATGTCATGAGTCAGGTGAAGTCTCTGGTGGCTGGAAAGAGGAAAATAATAGACATTTTCAGAAAGAGTAGAAAGGATTATCCTGAGAATTGCTGACCTGTCAGCCTCACCTCCGTATGTGGGAAGATCATGGAACACATCCTTCTAGAAGCAATGCTAAAGTACTTGGAGGACAGAGAGGTAATTCAAAACAGCCAGCACGGCTTCACCAAGGGCTTCACCAAGGGCAAACCCTGCCTCATGGACACAGTGGCTTTCTGTGATGGGTTGACTGCATCAATGGACATGGGAAAAGCAATGAATGTGATCTCTCTGGACTTCTGTAAAGTGTTTGACACAGTCCTCAACAACATCCTTCTCTCTAAGTTGGAGAGATTAGTTTGATGGGTGGACTTTCAATGGATAAGAAATTGATAGGATGGTCACATCCAGAGGGTAGTAGTCAACAGCTCAATGTCCTAATGGAGATCAGTGACAAGTGGTGTCCCTCAGGGTTCCATACCGGGACCAGTGCTGTTCAATACCTTCATCAACGACACAGACAACAAGAGTGAGTGTAGCCTCAGCAGTTCTGCAGATGACACCAAGCTGAGTGGTGCAGTTGTCACAATGGAAGGATGGGATGTCATCCAGAGGTACTTCGGCAAGCTGGAGAAGTGGGCCTATGTGAATCTGATGAGATTCAACAAGGCAAAATGCAAGGTCCTGCAGCGAGGTTGGGGCAATCCTCACTTTTGATACAGGCTGGGGGATGGTGTGATTGGGAGCAGCCCTGCAGAGGAGGACTTGGGGTTACTAATGGAAGAAAAGCTCAACATGAGCCACCACTCTATGCTCACCGCCCAGACAGCCAACCATATCCTGGACTGTGTCAAAAGAAGTGTGGCCAGTAGGTTGAGGAAGGTGATTCTGGCCCTCTTCCCTGCTCTCATGAGACCTCATCTATAGTACTGCAACTGAAACCCTCAGCACAAGAAGGACATGCAGCTGTGGAGTGGGTTTGGAGGAGGTCCACGAAAATGATCTGATGACTGGAGCACCTGTCACATGAGGACAGGCTTAGAAAGTTGGGGTTGTTCAGACTGGAGAAGAGAAGGCTCTGGGGAGACCTTATTCCGGCCATTCAGTGCTTAAAAGGAGCTTATGAGAAAGACGGGGATGGACTTTTTAACAGGGCCTCTTGTGGTAGGAATAAGTGTTTTAAATCAGGGAGGGTAGATTTAGACCGGAAGTAAGGAAGAAGTTTTCACAATGAAGGTTGTAGCACTGGAACAGGTTACCCCAAGGGGTAGTGAAGGCCCCATCCCTGGGAACATTCAAGGTCAGGCTGGGTTGGGTTCTGAGCAGCCTGATCTACTGGAAGATGTTCCTGCTCCTGCAGGGGTGTTGGACTAAATGGCCTGTAAAGATCCCTTCCAAATAAAAAAATTCTGTGATTCCATGATCCAGTTTCTGCCTCAGTCTGAGGGCAATTCGACTCTTTTAGCTTTAGAATAGGTCTGTGCTACTGATATTGGGAAAGAATCACGAATTCCATTATTGAAATTGTTAACTTTTTTTCCCTAGGGTTTTGGTTGACTTTGAGAGTTAGAGTTTGAGAATAATAAAAAAATTGATTAAGGTGTTTTCATTATTTTTGAATTTCAATACATCTTTTTCCCATACAAATCAGAACAACTTTGATAGGAAGGTTGAGAGCTCCCATTAAAAGCAGTATAAACTTGTCCTAATGTGGTAATAAAATACTTAACACTACTGGCTTATCTGGGAAAAAAAATAATAACACCCTCCCCCTACCACCCTGGCACATCAGGCATGGAAAATGCATTCCATGATAGAATTGACTTTAATTTCGAAAAAGAACTAAAGATTGGCCACGGAAAGATGAAATGTGACACACATTATGTCATCTGTCTTTCATGGGTCAAAAATACTCAAGGCTGGTATTTTGAGATCTTCCATTATTATTTCCATTGTTAATGCTGAATATTGGTAGTCTCTGAAATACCTATTCATGTAATCCGTGACAGTGGCATACCAGAACTCCAATTTACTATTCATGTCGTAACTTTTCTGTTTCAGGCTATGTCTTTTTGGTTTTATTTCTCCCGGTATTTTTTGATGTTTAGTATTAGTTTCAATTTCCTGGTTGTACTGTCAGACATGTTGCAAGGTAGTCTAATAGAGCAAAAAAAATATTAAATCCCTGTGTGTACAAGGGAAATAATGTTATAAAAATGTATTAACAGACTTCTTGCTGTTCTCTCTTTGCTTACTTTGCAGCATTCATTGAGTTTTTGCTCAGTTCTCCCTCATGGGAAAAGTTGATTGCTTATTATGCAAGTTTTATTGTAAATGTGTACTAAGACTATATTTTTTCTACCTGCAAAAGCTTAAAATTATGTCTTTTATTAAACAACTGATAATCTCACACTCAATGAAACCTGAATAACATCTGTCAAACCATTTCTTTTTTTTTGACATTCATAACCAATGCAACAAAACATGAGTTTTCATTTCATTTTTCAGCAACAAAGAAAGTTTGACAGTATGTAAAGCATTAATTGCTTTGATTCAAACATTCTGACACATGTTATGTTTTAATATTTAACAAGACTTTTAATTAAAAATTTACATGAATCTTCCTTTGTCAGCTCGGCTTGGACTTTATAAAGAATCTCTCTAATACTTGATTAAACCAGTCTATCATGGTCTTACTGTCTATCTGTGTATTGCAGCAGTTCTAACGTAGGTGTATTGCCTGGTGTATACATGTATATACATAAGAATGTGTGGCCTTGTTTCTCTTCCTTCCATGGAATCTCTAGCATGGATGCAGTAAGTCAGCATGATACAGTATGATGTAGAACATAAAGATGCCACAACTTTGGTAAGAATATGATATTCAGCCTCTGCGTTTTAGACATTCCTCTATGCTGTTTCCAAAAAATCTGCTGTGCTATATAGTAAACATTGCTTTTGCGAGCCCAGTATTAACTTATCCCACAGCTCCATAGTGTATTTTTATAACATTTTTTTCTCCCAACATTCTTTTCTATTTCTCATTCTTGTGTTATCTCCCTTACCAAGAAAACATTAATATCATCATTAAGTAGGGAACACCATGATAATGCCTTCTTTCTGTCTTATATTTGTGATTGTAACTTCTTATTCCTGGCATATTTCTCATAAGTTGTGATGACTGAAATATTCTTTGGTACTTTTTGGCATTTCTTCTAAATATTCTTATCTGATTTGTATTGGTAATTATTTTCTCCAACTTACACTGATTTCGGCTTACAGTAACTGCTGACCTGATTTTTCTGTAATTTATACTCCTCTCTGACTAGCTTGGGATATTCATTTAAAACAGGACTTACGGTCCGTGAGACTGGGCTATCAATGTAAGTTATTGCTACTATTATTGTATTACCCTGTTTAAAACTTAGGAACAACAGTGGTAGACCATAATGTTTCCACATATGGGACAGAAAGCTGACTTCTATTCCAAAGAATTTACCATTGTGTACACAGACAGATGCATTGTTGTGGTTTAACCCCACCTGGCCAAACATTATGACATTAGCCTTCATACGATGACTGAGAAAATATGAATCAGAAAAAAACCCAAAACCAGATGCTTTGTTGTTTTAAACAAAGGCATCATAGGTTTCTCTGGAGTGTAGAGGGTCTGGACTGTCACTTCTAGCAGTTAGTAAATGGATATTTCCTTATTCCTTTCCTTAACCATTCCTAATTTACAGCTGGATGTATTGCTCTCCTGGGCTGAAGTTTCTTGTTTTAAATTTTTAACACCCGTTCTGTTGATAAGGGAATGTATGGCGAGAGGGTAATATTTTCTTGTTAAAAATGGCAATGCCTTCCTGAAGGGAGTACTTTGCCGATGTGATATATAGCAATAGTAATAGGTGATTGTAGATTTAATAGACAGAAATAATTAAAATTACATTGGCAAACTCCGTCTATCTAGGGAAGGAGCTCTAATTAAGACACATCTCCCTTGCAATACAGCAATTCTGTCATTTTCAGTGTGATGTATTTTGTCATTTTTATACAGAAGCAACTTCAAGTCTTTAATGGACTAAGGAATTTATGTTTTGGCAGGATTATGAAAGACTGACATTTTACATTAGCAGAAATACGAAAGACTTACAAGCTAAACCTTCATGCCCTGCCTAGTCCCAAACAAAAAAAAGAGAAACAAATAGATGAAAATGTCTTTAATAACACCAGCTAGACCATATTTATTAATGTTTTTAATATTTATATTCTTTCAGGGTACAATTAGGTAAGAATGAAATTGAACAGATTAATTAATATGAAAGAGTGTTCAGCCTAGAAATATAATGAATACAGAATACAGAACCTCTAAAATCCTCAGGAAAAGGCAAAAGAATCTTGCTGTTAAAAGCTGTACAGTGCATACATTTTAAGTAACCAGGTTTGATGTGATAAAACTTCCTTTCCGCATGAGAAATATGTTACTTGGGAGAAACTAAAGAATCTCAGTTAATATTTTTGCTTGTTTGTTTTTATTTGGATTGCTTTCATGGAGACATCAGGAATTCATGCAGAGTCTTTCTTTTACAATCCTATGATCAAGAAGGGCATGAAATCCCCAAATCCTTTTGGGCACTTGCCAAATAAAAAGTCAAAGAGTGAAGCCAGCAAGACTCTTGTCTTACAGGGAGAAGTAAAGCATCCAGTGGGACAGAAACTAGGAGGAACAACAAATAAATTGACTGTAAAGGAGTGAGAAAGAGAGAGGCTCATTTTTCCAGAAAGCTGATCAAGGAAGAGAAAATGGCCATCAAAATAGGAAAGGACCAGAGGCCAAGAAAAAAAAAGAGAATGAAAGAAGAAGAAAATAAATGGAGAAGGTCAAAAGGAACAGCAGGAACGGCAAACAACTATGAATATTCTGGGTAACAGTGTGGAAAAAGTGTTACATAATACTGTGATGTATTTGCCTTAATAATGGGATTGGATTTGATAAGCTCAGACAGCGTGACCAGTTTTGTGCTCTTAGGGTGCTTGGTAAAAAAGGCAAAAGTTTTCAGTGAGTAAGTCTTCGGTAAGATTAAGAGGAAGAGAAATCAGAATATATCAGTAATGTACTCCTAGCCCTCTAGTAACCTATATCATTGTTAGTAACCTAGTAGTCATTGAATAATTTTTATTTCACCAAGACTGACCAATTTGTGAGATACTCTGAAGGAGCTGGCTTGCCCATTGTAACTGAATCCTGGAAGAGCAAGAACTTGTTTCTTTCTACTGAAAATATTAATACCAAAAAAGCAAGGAGGTAAAACCAGGCTAATTAATACATTATTCCTGAACATAGCCACCAAAATGTAAAGATGGGATTCCATTCATAGATAAATTAAAAAAAAAAAGTATATTTAATTAATAGAAGTAAATACGATTTTATGGATAGCAGGTCCTGTTAAAGACATCTCTGAATGTTACTTGCATAGGTATGATGTGCTCAAACTTTCCCTCAAAAACCAGGGCAAGGAGGACTATTGATGTCTATCTCCAGAGCAGTTTGCCTTTTGAGGGTGTAACTGGAAAAATGAATACAATGCACATGCAGTGCCCTCTTGGACCTGGTAGGTGCCGATGCCAAGTAGTTCTACCACCTTTTGGGAGCTGCAGTGAAGACAAGGAGTAGGGGAAGGCAAGCCCTAGCGCTGCCAGACAGTTCTGAGGCAAACAGTGTTGAGTAAGAAAGGACAAACTGCAATAAATGGCTAAAGAGAAAAAAAATTAGACTGCCAGCCTGAATCTAAGCAAAGCTGACACAGGAATTGTCTTGCAATCAGAACAGTGATAAAGACAACAGATATCCCTGTAACAAATTTTTAACCACTCCAATCTTTTGTGGTAAGGAAGCATTCAATGACCAGAGATAAAGTTTAATATTTTAGGGGAAAACAAAACAAAATTATTTAGGCTGCTTTTTAGAGCCTGGAGTCATGAAACAGTAAAAAAATAGTTTGGTCTAGGTGATCAGACATTTTGCATTTGAGTATTTCTTTGCCATTGAAATACTCCCTGGGACAGGTATCGTGGAACATGTAGTTCAAACAGACATACATGCATTCCTTAGAATGTAGCAAACGGCGAGCCAATCAATGAAATAGTCTGTAGACTGTGCATAGATTTAAGCTCTATATTCATAATTTTTTTTGTCCAAACCCATTTATATGTGTGCATATTCAAAGGCATGCAGTGCCTTCGATGTTAATAAATGCAGTAACTTGTTCTTTAACATCAGCTAGTTAGAGTAATCAAAATAATATAGCTGGAAAATGCCAGATTCCCATTCAATACACATTTTCCCTCAGGCTTTTTCACTGAGAAATTAAGTTTCATGAAATTAATGAAGATAACTTTTGTCTTATCTGCAAAATATAGCAGAACG
Organism: Cuculus canorus; assembly: GCF_017976375.1. Classification (NCBI taxonomy): domain Eukaryota; kingdom Metazoa; phylum Chordata; class Aves; order Cuculiformes; family Cuculidae; genus Cuculus; species Cuculus canorus. The sequence continues at coordinate 62,572,842 of NC_071441.1, forward strand.
CATATACAGATAACTACCAAAGATATAAATATAACTTGACTGGAATTTGTGGTTTGTTTACTGCTCCTTTTTGGTAAAAATAAAGATTCTTACGAGGTGCTGAGGCTCACAATATATGGGTTCCTTTGTTATTTTATTTACCTCTTTGTTAATGACTAATTAAATGAAAATATACATTCCATTTAAGGAGCCAAATACATTATGGCGACGAAACAATGTGCTAACAGGTACAAAATAGATGACTTTTGCCCATCACCAGTGCATGTCTCCTGGCAGACCAGAGACAGCTTCAGTGTTTACTTAACAGAGGAGAAGTAGTCTTCTGGCCATGAAGCCACTGAGGTTGCCCCAAATCTTTCCTGAGGGAAGGTCTTGTATGGGCAGGGATGCAGACTTTAACAGAGAACTTTGCAGCCACCAGTGCACACAGAAACGTGGGCTGCAGGATGCCGGGGTGGCCCCAGGCAAGTCAAAGTCACAGGGCCAGTGCGTAACACAGTACTGCTCTCAGGCATTTGTCTTGGGTTTGGAAACATTGCTCTGACAGCTGCCTGACATGGAGGAAACTTGAAATGATGTGCCAAGGCTTCACTTACATTCCTATAGAGATCCTAATGGAGGAGAGCATTATTTCCTTTGCCCTCCTTGGCTACGCATGAGTCAACACTTTCATTAATGCTCAGATCCTGATTTTTTTCACAGACTACTTGTGCCTCAAAGAAGAGCTTGAAAAGTACATGCTTTATCTGTACCTGTGCAGATATTTATCTTTATATGTACCTGTGCAATCAAAAATTCTAGTCTACAAAATGTGCTTAGATGGAAGAGCCTTACCATATGAAATTAAAGTATTATTTTGATATCCCATTTAAAAAGCTTCAGCCGTGTGTAAACCCGATCCCTTTTGCAGCAGTTGCTTAATGCATGTTGAAGTTTGGGCTCTTTCAACTTGACTACAAGTTGACTTCTCTTGATACATCACATGACTGTTTTGGTTTTTTTTCTCTTACCTTTCTTGTTCAAGAAATTTTGGGTAAGGCTGAGAAACTGCTACATTCTGTAAAGGTGAAGTTGGGAAGAGAGACTATGTTTGGTTGTTCAGTTCAAGCTTAACCATGTTACTTCCTTTTTCTATAAGGTCACAGAAAGGAAAAAGGATACCTCTGCAGGTTTTGCAGAGGGAAATGAACCGTTATCATCCTTTCACTGGCTCAGCTCCTTCAAGGGTTGTCATGCTAGTGGTTTCAGATTGTGAACAGATCACCTACTATTACATATATAGTCAGACTGTGTTTTTTTCCTCAGCTTGGTAGTTACAGTGTCCACGCCTTTGTGATAGGAAGATTTCCAAGCATCTTCAAGCTAGAGTTTGAAGTAAGACCTGAAAATGCTTGGTGAGAATGGAGGGAGGTACTGCAATTTTTAACAATTAATTTGTCCCAGATGTTGCCAGTAAGGACTGGAGATCCTGTGGTCTTCTGTAAATGTATTGTTTTCGCTGCGGTTTGCTCCAGTTTCTGAAAGATTACTGCTGATCAAATTCCATTCCAGAAGTCCAGTATCTTTATTTTCTTCATATATGCATATACCGGAAAAATACTTGATTTTTAAATGCTGTCTTTTAACCTGGCATGTAAGAAGGAATTGTATCCTTTGAACACTAGAAACTTACTCTTTCTTTTCTGATGTATCTGATTAAACTTGTCAGCTACCAATAAACTGCTTACTTGATACAAACATAAGTTCAGATGACAAAATATCCTTTAAAATAATAACCATTTCAATAACAAAATGTTTCCATAACTTATACAAAACTGTTAACATAATTTCTACAGTATCTGTCTGTTAACACTATTTATACAATAACTGTCAACATCAAATGGTATTAGAATTTACACTGTAGAATTTTGACTTCAGATAAACAATTTTTCTTTTATTTCAGAAAAGGCTTGTTATTATAAGTATTTAAGAAAGAAAGAATGTTCAGGAAATTAAGAAGAAGCCTGAGTAAAGTAGAAGCAAGGGCACCATTTTCAAAAGCTTCATTTTGTCTGCTATACACGCAGGGTTTTTCCTAAGCGAATACGAGGAAAATACATTTGGAATTTTTTGAAACTCATGTATTTTATTTAGGAAGGTTTGCCACTTCTAAGATGAAGTTTACAGTGGTTGTACCAGAATTCATGGATACCTGGGACTCAGAGGAGTTTTTCTCCCAGCGCATATTAAGGTCACTAGCTATTATAATAAAAGCTTCTAATTCATAGATAAAAAACCTTCATCAATTCATTTAAGCAGAAAATAAGTTTCATTTGGTATAGTGGCTCCATAATGCAATTATACAGAACTTAGAAGACTCTCCAGGGCACACTAAATAGATTACTTTTAATACAGGAAGTAATTATCACAAATAGGAATTTACGAAACTTCGGTTTATCAACAATTTAGAATTTATTAAGGTAAGATTGCCAAATTCCTATTAACACTTAATTATGAATTCATTAACAAAGTGATTAAAAATGATTCAGTGTGTTATAATCAAATTAAAAAATGGCTAATCAGATACAAAATTTATGGGATTCATTCCTGCTTACTACATGGTGTAACAAGTGTGTATGCAAGCACAGAGATATAGAGATACGTATGCATGCGAAGTTATATCAATATTTAAGCATAAAAGAAGTATGGGTCACAACAAATAGAGAGGTTGGCCTGAACAATTTCCTCTTAAGATTAGTAAGAATACTCACTCATATAATGCACCAGGATTCTATGTCAGGTGATGGTTGGATGTCGAGAAATCTGAGTGATTTCTCGAGGTGGATGAGAATACTCCCATCCAATGAATAGCTTTCCCAACAGGTGATGGTCAGCTCTCAAGGAGGATACCTTCAACTGAGGCCTTTTCATTTGCTATGTTAGCAATGGAGATCACGCACTACACTCAAGAGGTGTCCCAACTAGGGGAGATTACTGGTCTCAGCCTGCTGTGATCCAGAAGAGCTCCAAGGGTGTCCTACATAATTGCACACTTATAAGATTTCGAGATAACTTACTTTCATCAGATAATTAAATATTTAAACTTTGATATTTCAATGTTCACTTTGCCTGTATGCGGAAGATGTCACACTAGTGGAAATTTCTGTTAATTGCATCAGACCTCCTGACCTGGGCTGTGATCCAGGTAGCAGGTGCCTGGAGGGTTGACTGATGATCAATCTTTTTCTCAGATGATGATGCAGCCTCTTCCCAGGCGCATAGGACCCCAAGAACATGGAGAGAGACCAAGTGTTCTGGGTTACTATATTGTAACAATGAATATTCTTTCCTTAGTGTACCTGGTCAAGATGACCTGTTACCAGCCCATTTCTTCAGGCAAAGAGCGTTTTTTTCCCAATTACAGCAGTTTCAGGCAGACCAAAAGAGATGGAATTCTTCTCCCTGAGAAGCCTGTGTTCCACTGGCTCAGAAAATAGCCCAGAGGGAACAGGGAAGATGTTTCAAGTGCATGAAGGGTTGTGCAAAGTAGCACAGAATGGCCTGTGTGTCTAGCGGAGAGGGAAGGAATCCCACCATCACACTAATCCCTGTATCTTTTTTAATAGAAGCCTTCTGTTTTCAAGTGGAGCATAAACATGTATAGGCTTAAAGTAAAGGCAGCATCTTGTAGGTTTCCATTACCACTGTGTTAGAATGTTTTTCTTGACCTTCTGGTCCCTGTGTATGTGTGTGTGTAAACATGTACACAGCCTTTTATATATATATATATACACATATATACAAATATGGCTATATGTAGATTATATGAGCTTATTAACAAAAATTAATTCACTGTTTGTAGAGCTTTAAATGGATTATAAGAGCCGGACATACATAAAGCCCAATTGAAATCCTCATCACGTTTTGCAGTAAAGGTGTTAGTACAGAATGTGTACAAAGAGGTAACAGATATCTGTCACTTTCATTCCATAACTGACTAAAAGGAAAAATATTCAAACATCTCAACAACAAATACCACAAAAAACTTCTAAAATTTGACAGGTGAAAATATATCCACATGACCTTCGAAAACTACCTGACTCTTATTGTATCTGAAGTTCATAGCAAAAGATCTGTCTGTGTGTTGGGATTTCTGAGCATGGCTGACATTTCATAATTACCTCCTCCTCCATACTTAGGTGTTGAAAGGAGTGAGAGGAAAGTAAATAGGAAGATAGGAACTTGTTTTCTTGACTGGTCATATTCAGTTCTGTTGAAATTGATTTTTGCATATCTGAATAAGAAACTGTCACATTTATTCCAAATACTTGAAGAGTAACACCCATATGGATGTTTGTACACATAAATCTGGTTGTATATATGCATAAATATGTGTGTGCCGTATTTATTTGTGTGTATATATGTGTGCACATATATATATATATATATATAACTTACCATAAAACACATTAAACCAAATTCAGAACTAAATATAAAAGCATAACCAAGGAATGTCCAAAAACGAAGTTTACAGTAACAAGCCTAAACAAATTGATGTGGTTGACTCAGGTCTTGTTATTCACTGGCATGCTAAGGGGCTTCCTTTTTGTTTATGATCTTTCAACTTTTCTTTTTGTTTTCACAGGCAGCTTGCATTGGTATGGAAGCAGAAAAAATAAAAGAAAGAGATGGAGCAATCAAGTTTTAATTGGCTTGCATTGAAATACAAGAGCAGCTGAAGTGTGACTCTAGTATGCTCATAATAAAATATAATTATATCTTACTTTTTTATTTATATTATTATATGCATATATGTTTACATTTTCACTATTTTCTTTTTTTTTTTTTTACTGTGTAATTTGAATATATTTTCTTGGAAATAGGATTATAAGGAGTTCATAGTTATTTTCATAGAATCATAGAATAGTTTGGGTTGGAAGGGACCTTAAAGATCACATAGTTCTAATCTCCCTGCCATGGGCAGGGACACCTTCCACTAGACCAAGCTGCCTAAGTCCCCATCCAACCTGGCCTTGAACACCTCCAGGGATGGGGCAGCCACAGCTTCCCTGGGCAACCTGTACCAGTGCCTCACTACTCTCAGGGTGAAGAAATTCTTCATAATGTCTAGTCTAAATCTGTCCCTTACCAGTTTATACACATTCCCCCCTATCTTATCACTACAAACCTTTAATTTTCCTATGCATTTGCCTATTTACCTATGCCAGTTAGTAGATGTAACAAAAAAGTGCTACAGCAAGAATGAAGAGGTGCTGAGGTACATCTATATACAAAGCATGTGCCTATCAGCAGAAAAAAATGTTGAACAATTGCTCAGCAATGATTTCTTGAAAATAAAAAGAGATCTAAAGACAGTGACAGTGACCAGCAGCTCTAAAGAACACAGGCAACATTGATGGGTGAAATACTCTGCTTTCTGTCATACCTAAGGGTGCAAAGCATTTTGAGCATGGCTGCTGACAAAGAAGTCCACCTTGGGGCAGGAGAGATAGGTCAGATCGGGAAAAGTATGCAGCCTCCTTGGGATATCTGACTGTGTGGTTTCCAGTATAGAGGTGTAGAAATGAAGGTACTTTTGTAACACAAATTGGCCTTTTATTGAACTCAAAAAATCAGCCTCACTAAAAGTCAATTGTGTTGTGTAGATATTTACACACAGGCTTGTCATTGAATAATGGCTTCTATCATAATTAATAGAAAGAAGTAAGATCAATGTAGTTGATCTAATTTACCTTCTCATTTTTAAAATGAGTGTGTCCTATCCGCTATTGATCAGCTTGGCTGGATCACTGACAGATGAAGGAGCCTTGGAAGGGTAGGGTGGATGCAGATGTCTCCATGGGACCACCCTCCATTATCTCCTGGGAATGAGAATCTTCTCCTTGGGAGGTGGTAAATTTACACAGTGCTGATTGAGAGGTAAGTACAGTTTTAGGCACGTATCATGCTAATATTTTGAGTTTCCAAAGAAAAAGTCTGCAGCCACTTGTATCTTCTTTACTAGGTAGTGTCCCCAGGGTCTCAAGCAGCAGCTGCTCACCTAGAACAGTCCCTTCTCTGACCCTGTTTCTTGGCAGCTGCCTGAACCTCTCAGCAGAAGGGACTGCAGAGCTACAAAATGCCTGAGATCTTCTTTATGCCTGTCCTTGGTTTTTAGCCATATTCATGTCAGGATTATTCCATATTATCAGAGCGTGGAGGCTGTGACTGTTTTCAAACTCTACACTAGATACACCATGACCCTCAAAAATATGAAAGTTGCTAAAAACTTTGGAGAAAGAGCACAGACCTTAAGACACTACTGACGGTAAGCTGCAGAGCTGGATAACTCTTACTCTTTACCTTTACTAAAGCTTTTCAAATGTTAACTGATTCTTGGTTGGCAAAACTTGGTATACAGGTTTGGAGACACAGAGATTTTATCAGAATGACCTGTCTGTAAACTAATCCTGTCTGTTTGTTCATTTGTAGAAAGTGTAAGGAAAGAATGATGGTAAAATCACGAATTACCTTTTCAGCAATCACCTTTTCGCAATCACAACGGATTTATAGATCACTCAGCACCACAATAGCTACAAAGAGCACACATGACAAGAGGGTACGTCTTTGCTCATGTTCAAATACTATATTTCATTTCAAATATAATTAAAGTTTTATAAATTTTGTGGTTATATGCACATATACATATATACATATGCTTATAGGTTAGTACAGTCAATTAATATTTGTTTTTTTATTAATTCTCCTTCACATATCAACATTACTTTGTTACCATGTCCCAGTACCAAAGCCTTTTAATGTGAAATATATATGAAAGGATATAAGCTACATGTAGTTTATTTATGTGGGCTCTTCTAATGGTTTCTGTCCTTCAGTGTAACTTTGAAAGCCTATCCCTTCATCAGGAAAATACTCCTTTGAGAGTACTTTCTTTATTGACTTTATAGCTCCCTGCTATCCAACTCCCCATTCCACTTGCATCTATCTTTCTGCTTCCCATAGTCTCTGATACTTCTTTTCCTCTGAGCTAATCACCCATTTATTGTAGTATGAAGTCTTATGACTACGATTCAAAGACATCGGACTGTTATTTACATATTTCCTATTATAGTGTGTATATAGTGCCATCTTTTACCTTCCTTCTCCCTTCTTCTCTTTTACAATCTTTATCTTAATATTTCAGAGACAACAGAGCAGTGGGAGGATGAAAATTAGAATGTATTTATGTACATTCCTCACAATTAAAAACTTCGTATTTGTCTGAATCAACCATTAGTTTTTATACAGTATCTGCAGCTTTCCAGTCCTTACGTACCAATAGTTCCTCACAGGATATTTTAGCCTCTTTTTTGTTACTATATTTCTTAAAGTCATCATAGAAAAGGAAATGTATAAACACTTTGTCAGTACAGAAAAAAATCAGCATAAAACACCATTAAGTCAGGTATAGTTTTTTCCCAGGGTTTCCAGCACATTGTTCCTTGGTATACGCTATCCTTTGCATTGGAAAGGGCGTATGACTGTCCTTGAGCTACTTTCTCCTTTAGAAATGTAGAGCAGCTGTTTTGTGCCTTGATAATAGTGTGTTTCCCATCTTAGTCAACTTTCTACAGGCCACGAGGAAACTCTGTTTCTTCCCCCAAAGTACGCTCAGCATCCTGATACAAGCTTGGTGAGGGTTTAGTAGCATTGCCACAACTTAGTGTAAAATAGTTTCCCACTCTTTCCCCAGTGATTTCCTGTTTCCAGTTCCCACCTGGATAAATCAGTTCTTTCCTCCCAGCAGCTTTGCTGTCATAGTTCACAAGAGCAATTGCACAAGAGCTTATAGAAAATGTCAGTTAAAATTCTGCTCTGTGACAAATACACCTCTGTTTAGAAAACTTGCATTGTATTGTCCATTTTTTTTACTATTCCAGATTATAAAGTCAACAAATGATTTTTGCTGTCCAGAAAGAAACATACTCAGCAATTACTTCACTAGTAAAGGAAAGTTTCTGGCTTTCAGTAGGAAATAAAATGCATCAAACCCAATTTTTGACCCTACCAATATGTTTCAATTCTTTGAGGTCAGATATTTAAAGACAAACTGATAAAGGCAGCAGCATTATGTTGTGATATTATTTTATGCTGAAGTGACTATGCTATTGTGAAAAAGTAAATATCCCAGTGATTATTCACTGCATCTTTGGATGAAAGCCACGTTTTCCTGAAAAAATTCTTCAGTTCTGTAGAAGCAGCATTCTCTGATGGAAAACTGTTCAGTGGGGGAATTTCCAGACAACTCAACTCACAACGGAAAACTGAGCTGCAGTAAATTTTGCTCTTTTTTCCCCTCAATTTGGCTCCCAGATGTTGGAATACAATGCTCAAATTGCTCCATCACTTTCTTGTTTCTTCTGGCAAGTTGTTACTGGAATTTCACTGCTCAGCAACTAAAGCTTCAAGCACTCGTGGAGGGGACTCCTGGCTGAATGACTATCTTCCTTTATATGAACTAGTAAAACATACTGAACATTTCACTGTACCTTTCTGCCTTAATTAGAACACATTTGTATTTATGTTCATGCTCCTAGAGTTATCAAACTGCAGACCATAGCAACGCATTGTTTCTAAATCTTCACAGACTGCTTGTTCTTTTATTTGTTTTCACTTGCACTTGCTCATGTGTTTCATTTGTGAGACGCTTTATACTCTAAGCTAGTTAAAGAAAATGCTAATTAGCCATAGTTCTAATCCTGCTTTTGATGAAACCTCATTTGAACAGTTTTATTTATACCACAATATTGCATATTGCTTCCTACATTCATATTTTTTTCATAGTCTTTCATATCTCTTTGATATAAAGATTTGTGATTATAAGGCTAGTTGTACACCTGCCACCTGTTGGAGGCCTCTGAACATGTGCTTTTTAGCTGTGGGGTTTGGGATTTGACTTTGTTTAGAGGAAAAGTTCGCAGTCGTTTCCAGAACACAACTCTGTTTTTGCTTATTGTTTTTATCATAAGATTAATGTTCCCTTTTGGTAACTGATAGCATTGACCAGAGCTCTGTTTCAAACCATGGCTTAGGTGGCAGTTATTGCTTGCACTTCATAACATTCATTTTTTACTCTACAATCTTTTTATCTTGCTTATCTCTGTTGCAAGCACAATTACTAGGCAGACCATAGTGGCCTGGGGAGCTGGACAAGCAATGTGCTGAATCTGGCAACAGGGCAGACTCTGCCATATCCAGCCTGAAGAAGATAGATGTGGCAGTCAAAAGCTGGAAATGAGCAGGAGATGAAGTAAAATGCTGCAGGCAGATTGTGTGGATCATGGGTCACCAAGGAGTTTGTTATCTTGCGTTAAAGGAAAAAACCTTAGAAGAGAGCTTGATGTATGGTGAAAACTCTGTAATTGAGCCTTGGGCATTGAGTCATCACTGGAGGAAGAGTAATATAAACTGGAAGTAGGAGCTGGATAATGATTAATCTGCTTTGAGGATCCCAGGAAGGAAAGGATGGACTACAGAGTTGGTAAGCATAATGATGTTGTGCGACACAAAGAGAAGAGGAAAGTAGGAGGCATTGTAGGTCATTATGCTAAAAGTTTTTCATACGTAAAATTTGGGATGAGAAATCAATAAAATTTTGGGGTATTGTATACAAAGAGTACAAATATTTGTGAGATTTTTGTCATGCCAGTGTTCTAAGACTTCTTTCTGTTTTTTTAAATTTCAGATTTAATTAATTTACAGCATTGCTTTCATCCACTAATGTGTCAGTGCTTATAGTCAGATGGAAATCATTAACTTTGTCAGGGAACACCTCCCCTATTCTAGTGAATGAAAAAAAAATATAACATAAAATTCTTATATATTAGAATTTTTATTGTGTTCTTAAATCAAATTGAGATCCAATAGGATCTCAACCTGCAGATCCAATAGGATCTCTAAAGACAGATATCTGTCATGTTCAGAAAGAGACAAATTTCAGGACAGATCCTTGAACTATAATTTATTTCACTTCACCTGCTTCCTTAGGAATTCACTTTACATTTTCCAGTTAGAAGGTAAGGACTGGCTTGCTCACCACTAGAAAATGTTTGCCAGCACATTCTTACCGCAGATGAGAACACCTGGGACTGCTGGCTCTTGAAATACTCTTGACCATATTATATAAATTAAAAAAGGATGAGATTGAAGCTTTCATTATGAAGCTGTTCATAGCTTCTGGATTCCCTGCAGCTGGCAGATTGAGAAATGGGTCTAGAGAGCAGCTGGGGTATGAGTGTTCCCATCTCCCTGTTCTGGGCTGTGCAGATGCTTTCTAGTCTCCTCTGCACAGGCAGAAAGAGGCAATGATCTACAGCAAGGAACTTGTCAGAAGTCCTCCAAAGGCTAAAGGGATTACAGGTAGCCAAGAACTTGGGGGAAGTGCAGTTCTGTGCCTTGATACTTGAACACCACAAAAAGATCACAGTATGTCTTGGTATTCAAAGTACCGAATGGGTGGCTCATCTGTCAGTATCTAGGAGTACAGTATAGACTAAATTACAGGTCTGCATCACCATGGAAATCTGACATTCTTAGTTTGCTCTTAACTATTGACCAAACGCTGTAGGACAACAGTCACATGTATCTTGTGTATCTACTTGAGAGATATTATGTACTACAGATTTTTAGAAAGAGAATAAATTCCTAATATAATATTTAAACAATGTCAGATCTTCTATGAAGCTTTTTCCATAGTGTCAAAAGGAAGAAGAGTTACCAGCTGGAACTTGGACATGCTGGTTTATGAAAAGCTCAATGTGAGACAGAACTGTGCACTCACAGCCCAGAAGAGCAACCATATCCTGGGTTTCATCAAAGAAAGCATGTCAAGCAGGTTAAGAGAAGAGATTCTCCCCCTCTGCTCTGCTCTCATGAGACCCTACCTGAAATCCTGTGTCCAGTTCTAGAATCCCCAACATAGAAGGATATGAAAATGGTAGAATGGGTCCAGAGGAGGACTACAAAAAAGGTCAGAGGGCTGGAGCACTTCTGCTATGAGGAGAGGCTCAGAGAGTTAGGGTTGATCAGATTGGAGAAGGCTCTGGGAAGACCCTAAAGCAGTCTTCCAGTACCTGAAGAAGGCTACAGGGAAGGTGGGGAGGGACTTTTTACAATGGCATGCAGTGATAGGATGAGGGGAATGGCTTTAAATTGGAAGGAGGAAGATTTAGATTAGACATTGGGAAGAAATTCCTCAAGATGAGGTTGGTGAGGTAGTGGACCAAGCTGTCCAAGGAAGTGTCAGATGCTCCTTCCCTGGAAGTATTCAAGGCCAGGTTGGATGGGGGCTTGTGCAGCCTGCTCTGGTGAGAGGTGTCCCTGTCCATGGCAAGGGGGGGTTGAGCTGGATGATTTTTAAGGTCCCTTTCAATCCAAACCATTCTATGATTCTGTAATTCTATGGTATCCACTAGAAATCTGTGTTTAAAATGTAACTTATTCTAAAGGCAGACTAAAATTTAGTTCTGTGCATGTCATGTTTTGATTCTGCATCTGTAGACCTTGTTCTATTCATTTAGATGTAATATATTTACCATATTTATAGGTTTCACAACTACCTGCTTTTAACAACTAAAATAATATAATAGGAGTGCAATTAATATGATTTCAGAGTCTGGATACACCCATTTACCCATGGTATTCCTGTTATAGTAAGATATATTTCACAAACTCATTTTTTATGAATGATATTATTATGATGAGTTCTGAAACTTAAGATCTTACTTTTTGAAAAAAAAACCTAGGCAGATTAAAGGCATTTGTGTTACTGCTGCTAAATGCATGTTCTGAGTAATCTGTCATATACGTAACATACATTCTGCCCACAGCAAAACTGGCAGTCAAGCAATCTTCGTTTCCTAGCCAGCATACAAAATCCTGCTCACTAGGTTCTCCAATGTGGTTCACGGGGAAAAGCAGCTGCTGTCAAAGTGAGAACCAGGAATGGGCTGCCTAAAGCACATTATTTGCTCGATTTATAGTCTGTAGGCATATGAAAGTTGAGAACTGTTGTTGAATGAAGAATTTCAGTCACATGATGATCTGAGGTATTCACATCCCAAAGAAATCTTTCCAGGAGACTGTCCCCATGGGATAAGAAAACTTCTAAAAATTAAGTTGGTGTCTGACTGCCAGTACCCAATAGTTCCTGATAGATGCCAAATGCCTTATTATGTAGATGGGGTCTACAAATGTCATACAAGGTATGTGCACAAATCTTGACAAAACAATGCCTTGCTTTAGTTGGAACTTGGGTAGCCAAGTTTGATTAGATACATAGACTGATGTGGTAGCTCATCAGTTTCCTTTTCTGAACTTCCTACTGAAGGATGTGGGCCCATTAATGGGCATGAAAATAAAAACCTTTGCATATATTTTACAACAAGCTAGAGATTCTAATACTCCATTTGTTAAATGTAAACGCAAGAAAATAATGAAGCTTCATGGACGAGATTTTCAGTATAAACTCAGGAAAGTAAAATCATAAAACTTCATGTACAAGATTTTCAGTATTACATAGTAATCTTCAAACAACAAACAAAGTATGCACACAACCACCTTTGTATTAGTCTGGCTCACCGACATTAGTGGAGTTCACAAACTAGCAACTATGCTAACCAAATGGATTTAATCAGCATTTGCAAACTGGCACTTCTCAATTTAGAAGATTTAACTAAACAGTGGCAAAATTATAGGATTCAAATTGGTTGTGATTGTTTTAAGTGCTGCAATTAGAATTCAGTGTTTCAGCTAACAGTATTTTAAGCTCTGTCTACTCAGAAGTGATACATGCAGAGCAGTACGCACATACCGGTCAGTCAAAATGGGTCTAAGTTTAGGTGGAAAGTTTACAGCTGCTTAAACAATTGTTACCTTAGAGACACTTGAAATCTCAGAACAAATGAAAGCACAAGTTACTGTGCACCCTGCCTTTATGGGAACAAAAAGTATCAGAAACATGAAGGAATTTGAGTGGCACCACCATGCCAATATCAAATCTGAGGTACCTTTTCAGTTAGTGAAACTCTAATGCTGAAGGATTTTCTTGTAGAAGTAAACATTAAAATTAACTTACTTGAAATAAAAGATAAAATGTTGTTCCTTTCTAAAAGGTGTTCTTCAGTTTTTCCTAATAGAGAACTTTGGGGACTTCAGTGAATGAGCCAAATGCCCACCAAGAGGTATCATATCTGGCTTAGACTATGTCCCTTTTAAGCATTAGAATGTCTTTATGCAGCCCAGTAGAAGGTGGCACACAAAGCTCTTGGGTGCTGGGATCTGATATCATTCAGTACCAGGGGCCATGTACCTGGTTGTCACAGTGTGGCACTCACAATGAAAAACAAGCTTGGACATCCCTATGATTAATGCAAGTGATGGCATGTCACCTGTAAGCAGCAAATGGATTAATGGCTGTGATTTCTTCCCTAGTGTTAGGGCCTGAGCACTCTTTCAATGCAGCGACGTAGTTTGAATATTTTCCTGGGATACAGGATATAAAATTAAATTAGTCAGGGAGTAAACGATAGATCAGCAAGCAGGCTTACATGATGGAAAAGAATGATTTTCATCTACAGCATTTAGCCCAGCTGGAGAAGAGCAAGATTGTAATTTGAGACCTTTCTAAATATCATGGACGGAAAGCACATGCCTGAAAGCACCTCTCAGACGGGATGAGGCTTAAAATATATTTGCCCACCTCTCAATGATAAGATAGTCTTTGTACATGCTGGAAAATAAAGAAGCACAGACACTTGGCATGGTGGAGATGTAACTGAAAGCACTGCTAACTAAGACCTGGATCATATCTGCTTTGTTTTAAAGGTTTAAGAATGCCAAAGAAAGAAACACAGAAGCACTGATGAGTTTTTAAAAATCTTTGCATCCTTCTGACACATTTAGGGCAAGAGGCCAGGAGGCAGCAGTAACTCAGGTAACGACTGATAATTGGCTGTAAATACGGACAAAGCCAGAGACTAGCCCGGTGCTAGGTGCCTACCGATGGTTTGTGTGGACTCTCTTGGTTAGAAAGCAAGAAACAGAGCAAATAATGACAATGAGGGCCACTCAGGGGATGAATGTATCCAGGGTTATTCAACACCACACAGGAGACAGAGCCTGAGGCAAAGGTGGTGCATAGAAGCCACCCACCAGCTCAGACATGGAAAAGGTGATTAGTGGGTACCTCTCCTGTGCTATGTGTGTGTGGTGCTGTCACAAGCTGGTGGTGGTATGGGGGCTGTGGCTGGTGCAATCATGCCTGCACTGACTGTGCACGGGTCACAGAACGTTAACAACAGCCCTCCCGCTGTGTCATTCAGCTTAGCAAAGCAACCCCAGGTTTTCTGTCCCTGCAGTGAGGTCCTGCTCCTGTGGCTGCCCCAGCTAGGGATGCCAGGAGGCAGTCATCTCTCTGTGTAGCACCCTTCCATAGCTGCTCAATAAGATGAGTGTGTTATTTTTCCAAAAGAAAAATGATTTTGCTATTATGTTTGCTAGTTTTATGTGAAGTAAACACTTATAATTCAACATATATTTTCAAGGTTCAGCAAGTCTTTTAAAAAGGGAGGCATGTACTATTTTAGTGGCTATTTTAGACACACAGATCATAAAGTAAACTTACTACCAAAGCAGGGGTTTTATTAGTCTTTCTTTCTTTTCCTTGCTTTAGCTTTGGCCTAGCTTTAGCTTTTGCTTTTGCTTTTTCTTGCCCTTTTCTTTGCCCTTTTCTTTGCCTTTTGTCCATAGGAAACTGCTGAATTAAAAACCAAAAACACCACCAAAACCCACAAGTTTCCTTATATAGCAGTGTCATGCACTTAAGTTTTGTTCTTTTCCCTGTCTCCCCAAATTTCATTGCCTGTAATTAATGTCATGAGAACACGAAACTTCTTGTATTACTCTGAAAGAAAATAAATGTAATAGTTTGAAAATTAAGATGGATAATTATCAAAATTGGGCTAATTTTTACATTTTGACTGAAGAAACTTTTAAATTTATCATGTTCTTGGTATGTAACATGTTTTGAGCGTACTTGAAATGCCATGTGATATCATCCATTCAGTTACTTATTTTCTCTACTTATATATTTTGTTTATGAGCTATTTTTGTTTTCAACTTTTTGTTTTCTTGAGTAGTCAAACAAGCAGAGTGCTCTTTTGTAAGGAATATTTTTTTTGAATTTGATTTCCCTATAATTTCCTATGTTTGGTCCTAAAAGCATTCTTAAAATGAAAGAGAACTTGTGAAAACGTTCATCTTTGGTGTCCAGATCACCCTCTTTTTCAGAGGCAGGTTTGCTTTCCAGAACCATGTCAAAATAAAAAAGGGGAATATAAATGGAAAGGAAGGACTCAATTATTATCATATTCTTAGTAATATGTCACATTTTATGTCACATGATAGAGGAATATTCTTTTAATTCGATCATAACTCTTGCTATATTTACAACAGGAAAATAAACTACAGTGCTGAGACAGTTCTCACATGCCATTTACTTCTTTTTAAACTATTTTGATGATCACTGGGGCTGGCATTTCACTAGCTGCAGATTAAGAATGCTTGACTAAGAACTTTGAGTACTAACACAGGACTTGAAGACCCGCATTTAATTCACTGTACTGACCACACTAGCAAATGATTTAGGGTCTATCTTTCATTTGTGATTTATTACCAGAAGAGAATAGAACTCCACAACAACAGCCCAGTTATAAAGGAAGTCAAGCAATACTCTATATAAGGTTTTCATAACACCTGACTCTGTACAAGCAGACACATACATAAATCCTGTTCATCTGTAAATACAAGTACTTACACTTTATGTAAAAATCTTAGCCTAAAAATCACTATTGTATGTATAACTATGAAGTGTTACTATACTGTCTGAGGATGGACAGGAAGTTCACTGTTCTTTAGGAGAAAATGTTTGTTGTCCTTTCTGCAGGACTCTAATAAAAACATGCTTATTTCTATACTATTCTTTCCAAACCACTGTTGTTGCATCAGAGTCCAAGGTAACTTTTAGTTTTCCAGATTTTTTCTTCCTTTTTAAGGTGGAAGGCACAGTACATAAGGCAATACTTGAGTTACCATTTTGGAACATGGGCTTCAGCAACCTTGAGATGATTGTAGTCTCCTGGAGGCTGAAATATTGCAGTATTATAAAACAGTACCTTGTGGACTGACAATAAAATATGCATATTCTGATGTGTGATGATCTACTGAATGATTAAAATTGTTTATAGACTTGAATTTGAATACTAAGGACTAAATAATTCTATTTCCTATTGTGTCCTTTGAGTAGACATGCTGATATATATCAGCTTTGAGCAGGATACTGTCTTGCTCTTCTGTCCAGTCACATTTTAGAGCCTAAAGGAACAAAAAAAACTTAGCTGTAGGTTGTATATTCATTAGCAATATTTTGCATTAGGTATACCTGCAAGTTCTATTGATTTTTAAATTTTTACAGTTGTTAAGTTTTACGTCATCATAAGTGAATTAACTTTCCTTTAGCTGAACACGTACGTGGAGTACCTGGCATTTAAGATACACTAACACGTCAGTGTCTTAACAAGAGAATGTATGATTTCTAGTGTTAGTCACATCTTATTTAGAGAAGATACATATAATAATGTTTTGACCTGAAGACCCCTAAATATGTTAAAGCCTTACTAATCTGGACTTCATTAATCCTGACATCTAGGTGTTGTGTAATTTGTACACAAAAATCAATGGCTTCTCTTTGCATCTCAGTGGAGATTTAAAGGCAGAAAGCGGTATTATAAGTTCATTATGCACCATTGTTATCAGTAATATCATACATTACATTCATTAATGCAGATTGAAGCTTTATTTTAAACAATAAATTTAAAAATTACTGACCCTCAGAGATGATGCAGATAAGACACACAGTTGTTTTTTGTTTTCTTGCATTCTTTCTTCCACAAAACTAGGGAATTTTCAGTAGTTTTTCTCATTTCAATGGTAATGAGTGAGAATATAGGTAGAACTCCATCAGTACTGTGCTCACTGCTGGAGGTGGAGTGTTTGTCAGGGAGCCAGTTATGGCAAATTTCAGGAAGCACTTAGAGTAACCAGAGTACTCCTGCTGACTAATCAAGACTAAAGTCTGAATTTGCTGTGTTAGGATACAGCTGAACTTTAATATCTCCCCCAACACACCCTTTGTAGTCAATAAATTCCTTTGACAACACACTGCCTGAGATCCTTGTTGCTTTATTTTGTTCCATTTGCCTGTTTCAATGTCTTTGACACTTGTCAATCTGAAGAGCTAATTCCTTTATTACATAAGAATGGAAATTAAAACAAACAAAAAAAAAGACAACCCTGTTTTCTCATTAACTATAGGTGGTCTGTGCAGGCACAAGGGAGTGAATGCTGATTACAAGTAACCGTGCCTCACAGGCAGTTTCTGGCAATTTCTGTAACAGGAGGCTTTGGATAACATAGTGCAAAGAACAGCAGATGAAAAGACATATATAAAAACATATAAAAACACAATACATTTCCCTGAGCAGTGGATCTGAGTGTGCCTAATTTCTGAAGTGCAGTCCCTTAACAATCTCTGGATATGAATTATGTTATTTTGTGGGTGGGAGTTTTTGATATGATCAGTCTTTGCAGATGGGCATCATGATGTTAGAAACATTTGCTTTCGAGATAGTTAAGCCCATCTCTGGAGTGATAAAAAAGACTTTTGTAAGGGAGGTCTCTCCTGTATACTTTGACAAATGACTTTTAACTGAATGAAAAAAGGAATTTGCTTATGTATAGATTAAAACGGGGACTACTGTTAAAATTATATTTTACTTCTGCTACTGAAATATATAATTTTGTTTTCTAACCATGGACATCTAAAAACACCGTGGTTAAAGTGCACAATTTATGTAGTCTAATCGTTCTACTTTCTATAAGGTTAAGTATGACTCATTGGAAACATCTAAATCCTGAATGGTGATTCACCACAGGGGTGAATTACGGCTTTGGATACACAGTGGCCAAGGTAAATTGTCAAAGAAAAGGACGAAAAGAGAACAAACAGATGACTCATAGCATCCCCAGAAAGACATAAAAATCATTCAGAGTTTCATGATCAGCTTAACAATCATTTTCAGCAGAAAACAAAACAGAGCTTTGATGTCATTTTACTTTTTCCTCGCTCCTATTCTAGTAATGTCTAAAGGCTTAAATAAAGTTTTAGTCCCTGTTGAATGAGCATATAGCTAGATGAAATTGCTGCTCCAAGGAACTTAAATCTAATTTTAAGTTGTGGCAAATGAGCTAAATGGATAGTGGGATAGGATGAGTGGAACATTAAGTCAGCAGAATGATATAAGAGATTATATATACCAAAGCAAACCCATGATGAGCATTTTTCATACAGCTAAACAAAAATGAACCTACTTCAGCTACCTCTGTAAGTAACAATGGATTTTTATGCACATCATAGCAGAAATAGTTTCATTTTGGCAATGAGAGGAGGAAGTGTTAACCTGGGACATCAGTTTGCAGGAATGTTCCTGGTTGTTCTCAAATGTAAGGCTGAGAGGTGTTTTTGAGAACAGTCGACACTGTGAAAGCCAGTGTTACTGAGGCAGCATAAAGGACAGTACTTGATCTGATACCATTTTAAGAATAAATATATCAGATCAAGCAGAGCCAGAGGTGCCTCACAGATGAGGAGAGAAAGCCAAAATCAGCTGTAAGTGAGAAAGGGAAGCTGACACGGGAATGGTTAAAAAAAAAAAAAAAGAAAGTGGGTGATGTTGACAACTGCAATGCTATCAACAAAAACCTTGCAAGAATAGTTTGGGCATGTGACATTATATGCATAGGCTTGTATTTTTTGCTGCTTTTTCTCCAGTGATGGGTTTTACATTAGGACTAGTAATATCTCTACTAGACTTCTCTAGGAGAAAATACTTCTGTAGAAAGCATTTCATTCCCATTTTATTTTGTCTATAATAAGCCATGAATTGCTCTCTGCATTGGAATTGTTAAACAGTTGTATCGCCTTAATGATTCGTTCCCAAAAGCTATCTGTATTTTTAAATTAGTTTGGACTGATGAAGTTATTACTATAAGTCAAGTTTGTCTCCAAAGGTTACAGTAAAAGATAATTATTCTGGCATTGAAAATATAAAAATTATCAACCCTGCACTTACGCCAAAGGCACTTCTACTCTGTAAATGCCTGACTTACTACAGAACAGTTAGTGACTGTCTACATAATAGGCCTCAGCCTTCCAAAATATTTATGCAGATACCCTTAAGAGTTTCAGAACTTATGTGTGGCACTTGATCTCCCCCTCTCTGGAAAAATTAGATCAATGGAAGTTTCTGAATGTGGGTGCCAATTCAATATTTACAGATGACCAAAAGTCAAGAGCTTTAGTCCTCTATACAGTGCTTTCATAATATACAGAGGGCTTGGATCCTGAACTGAAGTTCATTCTAATCATGTACAGGTACAGTAAACGTTAATGAGGCAAATAGCCGCTGTCATTCTGTTCCTCACTAACTCATAGCTGAGGTGCTCATAAATTGCCTCACACTGTTTGTATCCATTATTGCCTCAGTGTGTGGATATACATCTGCCAAGTTCATAACCAATATTCCAAACTGACTTTCCCAAGAGCTTGTTCTTTCATAAGTCCCTGTATGTGTTCAGAAGGAGTTAGAGGTTTTGATATAGCCACAAAAGCAGAGCATGTGGACTTGCTCGTGATGTCAGCTGTCCCTGGATGGGTTTAATAAATGAAAAGATATGTGCTGCTAATTCCAAAATCACAACTGAATGGCAAATTTATATAGACATAGGTAACATGGATCAGCCTTGTTTTCATGTACGATGTGGAAATAAATTTCTTGCTTAGAATTCCTAATGCTGGTACAGCAGTTAGTACAGGAATTAATAAATCAAACAGGGCCTTGGGTAAAAATACTGTTCATAACTTACATATTCTGTCCTGAGATTCTCTGTTCAGTTAAGCTGATGCCTACTGTGAATGGGAAAGAAAGGATTAAATCTGAGTAGGGAAGCCCAATCAGTCTTTGTAGTAGCGCAGCTAGGATTTCTGTGCATATGTGGTGTCATATAATTAGCAACTTAGCTGCTAATTGCCTGATTGCTTATGATTATTGGTTAGTGCAATCTACATACTTTCTAGCATAAAATATTCTAATACATGTTTCTGACTATAAACACGCAGGGCATTGTCTTGAGAAAATGAACAGCTTTCAAAACAGCAGTAAATAATTACATTTTTTTTAAAGCTACTGACAGGTTACTGTTTAAATACATTTAAGCATGCTGGGCTTTTTACTGCTTAGAGTGCAAAAATGGTTACTGAAGGCTTTTCATAGCTGATGCTCTAAGTAAAAGTTTGTAACTATTCATTCAATTATAGAGAGGAGAACTTATACAGGATTTTTAAATAAATCAAGAATACCTTTGCTTAGTGAATGCAAAAAGCACATACTCCAGCATTTTTGTTCTCTTATTGATGTGAATTTTTTCATTAAGACAAGTAGTCTGAGTGATTTCAAAATAAGGTCAGCTAACATGGCAGTCAGTGCAAAGATGAAATGCAATGGCAGGTTTCTGATATAATTTTGCCTTTTGTGTGACCAGATTTTCAACAGCAGTTAATCAAATTGGGACACAGTTTTCGGTTTAAGGGTAAAACTGACATATGGCGCATGTGAGTAGAATGTCTCTCTGCAACTGCAAGAGATTCAGGTTTGAACGTGCTGTGCTAGAAAGTGTTTATTGTTAGGCTAGAATGCTCTTGGCTTCCTTTGTACTTTGGTGAATGTAGTAGGAAAGTTCAAAGAGGGTTTATGTTGTTGTTAGATTTTGCCAGAACTATGTGCACTACCTGAGGATGCTGCTGTGACTATAGTAGTGCATGCCCTTGCCATTTGTGTCGAGGCAGGCTTTCACTGCAAGACAAGCTAGTCAGAATCAGAGACATTGCCTCTGACTTGCTCCAGAGATGCCTTTCTCGTTTCTTTATGGTATGGATGACTTCTTTTGACCTGGTATTTGCTGTTGGGAACTCCTTGCAACTGTCACCTGTTTGAGGTAGATAACTTTTCTTTTAACCAAGACTGTAGGTTGATCTTATGTGATATTAAAACACAGCAGCAGAATTTAAAGGATTTCTTCATGAGATCATCTTCTGATCACCACAAGAAGCAAAGGTGAAATCTGTTGTTCTTAATGTTCCCTGTTCCCCAAGAAATTTAAATGATCCTGTTTTTCAAAATTTGCATTAGGAAACTTATTTTTAATTTTAAAAAATTTCTTTTACCCAGGTTTTTGCTAAAAGTATTACAGATATTTTTTAATTCTGATTTGTATGTTGTAACCATGCATTAGTTAGATTACTAAACACTAGAGACTAGTAAAAATGAGAACAATTATTATTATAGTTATTTGATGTTTGCATTTTGCAAAATAAGTCATGGAACAGATCTCAAAAACATAAAAAAAATGCAAGAAATGAAGCTGTGATTGTGCCATATAGCATATACCATCTGTTTAGTATGTGTTGCTAAACAGAATGGGCAGAGATGCAATCAGTGCTAGATCTTTGTACAGGGATCATCCGTCAGTGTTATCCTGACAGTCAGGAAGGATGATGACCTGCTGAGCTTGGATGGTTTGGAGGACTTGGTTCTGTATGACAACTGCCATGCACTGGGCTATTAGGCACATTCACTGTCTTTGGCAGCATTGTTCTTTTGGATGTTGTGCTGGAAATATCTCCAGAACTGAACAGTTTTTAATTGTGCTAGTGTTGAATGCTATGGACATTTCAAAATCTGTTAGGCATAACTTTTTACAGTCCTGATCTCTGCTATTTCTTATTGAGCTTAGGAGCTGTGTAAAGATATTTTGCTTCGGGTCAAGTAGGAAGACATATAAATAAAGCCTGCCAGAGCTCTCAGGCAGGAGGAAGCAGTCTAGCGCTTCTCCTTTTTGTGCGATTCAGCTAAGTACTGCTACCAGCTCTCTCTCTGTTGCCTGTTTCAAGACATTTTGCATAACAGTTTTATCTTTTATATGAGCATGGAGTACGATCTCTTTCCCCTCCACCTTCATTCCTACAACACGGTGCCTCTAGGCCTTGGTCTCCAGGTTCCAAATTTCTCACTGTCCTTATGACAGCCTATAGCATGCCAATGCAGCACTACTCTTCAAATACAGACATCCAGACTCTTTCCTTGCAAGGTCTTTCTTGCCCAGCCAACTTTATCTTGTTCTTGTCAGTTTAAACCTCTGGGGGATTTAGAGACAAAATTGATTAGGATTGATGAGCCCTGTTTGTGCAATAGCCTGAAAGGTTATTAACACCTTTCAGGTGATGGGTATGGAATGCCACGTGATTTCCTCCCTGCAATAGTTTGTAGTTTCGCAGATAGATGTGAAAGGGCAGTTTTCACTGACATGAATCATTCTGACCAAGACTACATGAAAGAATTAATATTTTTTGAATAGGTGTGTCGACCTCTTATTGATTAGCTTTCATTAAACCAGATGAAAGTTTAAATTAATTTTAACAAAAGTTGTTATTGATGCTTTGGCAGTGCTCTTCTGTCAGGTTTCATGTGACTACTGGTATTTCAAACCTTTCATTTACTACAAAGAAAAAAAAATCAGACATACCAGCAAAAGGGGAAAATGACTATATTTAATGTTCTTTGTCAAAGCATGACTCCTTAGAGCACACAGGTTGTTACTTTTTCTGGTGAGGAAGACTGAAAGTTTTTTAAGCTATTGCCTAATTTTTCACATGATTTCCTAGGATAGTTGAGAAGGTTTCTTTGGTTCCAAAGAGTAACAATTTCAGTTTACTCATTAGATTGCTGTACTATATTTTCTTTTTTTTTTTCCACAATAAAGTGTGCTAAAGATTTTAATAACAGTACTACAATGGATCAATAGGTTTCTGACCAAACTGTCAGAGAATATGACTTTCTTCTGTGCTTGCAGCCGTTTCAGTCACTGTCCCACGGTAAGATGGGGGAGAGAATTAGAAGACTAAAAGTGAGAAAACTCGTAGGTGGAGATAAAGACAGTTTAATAATTAAAGCAAAAGTTGCACGTGCTAGCAAAGTAAAACAAGGAATTAATTCACTACTACCAGGCAGGCGGGTGTCAGCCATCTCCAGAACAGGGCTCCATCACACGTAACAGTTAATTGGGAAGACAAAAACCATTATTCTAAACATCCCCTCCTTCTTTTTCATCCCCCAGATTAATATGCTGAGCATGATGTCCTGTTGTGTGGGACACCCTTTTGGTCAGTTAGGGTCCCAGCTGTGTCCCTTCTCAACTTCTTGTGTATCCTCACCCTACTCACTGGGGGGGCAGTATGAGAGGCAGAAAAGGCTTTGACTCTGTAAGCACTGCTCATCAGCAACAGAAACAGCCCTCTATTATGCTGCCTGGTACAAACATGCACCCAAACCATAGCCCCTAATAGCTACTGTGAAGAAAATTAACTCTATCCCAGCCAAACACAGTGCAAACTGATAAGATTTTAAAGCTGAGGTCTAGAAATGTGTCTGCTAATAAAAGATAACTTGCTTTGGGGCACCACTTCACACCCAGTAACGCATTTTTCTCCCTTTGCTTCTTAGCTCCTTCAGTGTAAGGGTTTGTTTAGAAATTAATTAAACTCCAACAACTTTTAACAGCTAAAGTAATTTCAGAGAGCAAAAATGATACATTTCTCTATGGATACGGGAAAGCAATTCATATGAAAGACATTTTCTAATGAACTATTGTTTCAGTTAGAGCGAGGAAGTACATTTGCTGGATTTCAACAACTCATTACTGGCAGGATTCTATTGTGGCAATTACATCAAGAAATCATTTCTGTCATCATAGGATATTAGTTTTGATGGAACTGTGTTCTATCCAGATAAGGAGATGATTTCTTTTAATATTTTATTGTTCATAATTACCAGGTTTATTATCTGTAATCTGTATGTGGCCATATAGTGTTGATTTCTTATTCTCTGTACTTTTTTTGTAATAATTCTTAGTAGGCATCAGGCATACTGTAGTCATGAACGCATTCTGACCCTTGAACATGCATTCTGTTTCAGAAACTGTCAGCCCCTGGCCTGGACAGGTGCACACTTTCCTGAGTTGAAAACTGTTTGGATGGCCGGGCCCAGAGAGTGGTAGTAAACGGAGTTAACTCCAGCTGGAGGCCAGTTACAAGTGGGGTTCCTCAGGGCTCAGTACTGGGTCCAATCCTGTTCAATGTCTTTATCAATGACCTGGATGAAGGCATTGAGTGCACCCTTAGCAAGTTTGCAGATGACACTAAGCTGGGTGGAAGCGTGGATCTGCTGTAGGGTAGGGAGGCTCTGCAAAGGGATCTGAACAAACTGGACCACTGGGCTGAGGCCAATGGCATGAGGTGTAACAAGGCCAAATGCTGGGTCCTGCACTTGGGGCACAACAACCCTATGCAGTGCTACAGACTGGGGGAAGAGTGGCTGGAGAGCTGCATGGAGAAGGACCTGGGAGTGTTGGTTGACAGCCGACTGAACAGGAGCCAGCAGTGTGCCCAGGTGGCCAAGAAGGCCAATGGCATCTTGGCTTGGATCAGAAATGGTGTGACCAGCAGGTCCAGGGAGGTGATTCTCCCTCTGTACTTGGCACTCGTGAGACCGTCCCTTGAGTACTGTGTTCAGTTCTGGGCCCCTCACCACAAGAAGGATGTTGAGGCTCTGGAGCGTGTCCAGAGAAGAGCAACAAAGCTGGTGAGGGGGCTGGAGAACAAGTCTTATGAGGAGCAGCTGAGAGAGATGGGAGAAGAGGAGGCTGAGGGGAGACCTTATTGTTCTCTACAACTACCTGAAAGGAGGTTGTAGAGAGGAGGGAGCTGGCCTCTTCTCCCAAGTGACAGAGGACAGGACAAGAGGGAATGGCCTGAAGCTCCGTCAGGGGAGGTTCAGACTGGATATCAGAAAAAAATTCTTCACCCTAAGAGTCATTGGGCACTGGAACAGGCTGCCCAGGGAGGTGGTTGAGTCGCCTTCCCTGGGGGTGTTTAAGGAATGGGTGGATGAAGTGCTCAGGGACACGGTTTAAGGGAGTATTAGGAATGGTTGAACTTCACGATCCAATGGGTCCTTTCCAACCTGGTTGTTCTATGATTCTATGCCACACTGGCAAGTTTTGCCACTTTGCTGGCATTATTATTCATCTAAATGATACACTGTACATTTATGTTTATAATCACTATGGCAAATGAAATCTATTACTAGCAAATACTTAAATTTGCATGTAGATAGGAGGAAACATAAAGACTTTTTCTAGTTCCTTAATTCTGAATAATTCATTACCACTTTTAAGGAGAAGAACCTGTGACCTGCTCAGTGACAATTTCAGGTCAAAAAGCTGAAATCAAGAGATTGGGTGAAGAAGAAAGTTGAAACTCTTCTGGCAAGTTTTTTATTCCTTGAGTAGTTTGAAACTGAGGAATATTTTTGTCAGTTTTTAAAATTGTCCTAAGCTGGATAACTTTTTTGCAGGTGAAAATAAATAAAAATAAAAATTAAAAATTAAAAAATACATGATAGGGGTTATTCAAGAAATCTCAAATTCATTCCTGCTGCATATCAGAGTCCACTATATTGGTAGAGTACTTGAAAGATTTAGGTAGAGAAAGTCCCGCTTAACTAGACTAATGCTATAATGATCATGTTACAGTGGTTATTCTAACTTTCTCTAGTGCTGGAGATCATCACAGCATGGCAGTAGATGAAAAAGTACCATCAGCTCTGTACTAGTTCTGGATCCTTTGAAAAGCTGCACACAATTTTATGTCACTTCTTCGTATCTCCCACTTTGCAAATATAAAACTACATGCTGCTATGTAGTTTTATAAACACTCTGATGTCTGATGTGGTTCCTGCCCGCTAGTCTGTAGAACTGTGTGCCATTGAGAATCTCTCCTACAACTCAGGATCTTGACTACGTCACAGGGGTACTTGTAGTTGGTAAATAATACTTGTATTAGCTATTTGATAGAGCACCTCCAGGGACTCTCTTACACGTTAGGAAGTAGAATAGCTACTACATATTGCAAATCTTTACATCAAAGTAAAAATCGGGTTTACAAAAGTAAATCGGGTTTACATCAAAAGTGTCACAGTGTAAATAATTAATTCATCCATGCTTCGCGGTGGAAATCATTGTGAAAATGTTGGCTTTAATTTTCACTGTTTGAACCACATCTTGTTTAGCCATTACAAATACAAAATTTGCATCAGAGCTGTTAATATTTTGTTTAGGTAAGGATTGATTAAGAAGCACAACATTCAGCCTTTTTTAAAAAAAAATTCTTTGATGGCACTTTTAATTAAAAATTTTCTAATTTGATTTGTTATACTATTCTCTTTTTGTGCTATAAGACACTCCAAATTACTTTGATTAAGGACAATATAAACTAAAATAATGGTCACAAAAAGCATGAAAAGACTTACTTTAGTCTAATATACCAAAATGTTGTGCACCAGAAGTAATGGAAAACCTTGCACTGAAGATTAGATATTCACCGTACCACTTCTTTAATGCAATTATGCAGTGTCAGAGATGTAATTCCCCTTCTAGTAGAATTATTTATTAGTTCCTAGACTGTTCTGTACCTAAAACATCTCTTTTCATGATGCCAGGAAGTAGTTTGATGCACAGGTCACATCGGATTAAGGTAATTTTCCATGGGCTCAAGTCACATATTTATGTTTCTTTATTATTTTGGAGGTGGGGATGATGTATCAGAAGAACTTCACTGTCCCCCCTTCATTACCTATAGTGATGAGGCTGGGATATTTTAGAAAGTGGAAAAAATCTCAGCCAAACTATACACTGTAAGATGGTTGGGAGAGGATATTGTGAATCTATCTGGTATGCGGAATGGAAGAGGACTTTGACTTCCTCCTGCAAAGACATATAACTGTTCTGGAAGGACTGTCTGCATCAGCCAGGACCCCAGAAAGTGAGGGCCACAGAGGTGGTGGCTGCATGTTGCCCACATCTTCAGTCTCTCTCGCAAGTGTCTGCTGCTGCAGATCCAATACTTCTCTGAAACTGTCTACAATGCAGCCAGGTTTGCCAGGGAAAATAATTTATTTTCTTCATATGCCTGGGTTTCAGATTGTAAGCAAGGAACTAATTCTCTTGATCCTTGTCTTTTTTATTCCTTGCTTTTTTTCTTTTCCCTCTTCATAGTTTCCTAAATCCCTGTCCCTGGGTGCTTTTTACCTTTCTCTGCATTTGTCCATTTAGTCACTGTCTCCAGGCTCTCTTGTGATCCTTTAAATGTTGTCAGTTCTGGTGCTGATCCCATTCATTTCTCTCTGTAGACTGTACAGCTCATGTGTTTGCTGTCCCACTGTTAGATCTGGGACCTCCTGAATACCTTTTTTTAACCTCTACTTGTCAATGAAAATTTCTTGCATTGAATTCTACCTTCAGAAAGTTTTGAGTTGGCAGATTTTAAGGCTGCAGTGTTGCTTATTTTTTCCCCTGGTATTCTCTGCTTTCTTTAGGCTGTATTTGGTGTCTATGAGCCACATCAGCAACATGCCTTGTCACAGAAATACAACTTTCCTGTGCACTATGCAGTGTTTGAAAAACTAATCATATGAAAAGGTACAGAAGTCACGTTAGTAGTCAGAAGTGTGAAAGGGAGGACAATGTACATGACCGTGAAAAGAGACTGTAATTACCAGCTAAAGCAAACAATTTGCATAAGATCCCCATAATTATAACAAGCCCAGCTCACTTTATATTCTGAAATTCCCAACATCGTTCACATATCATTCAGCGTACTAAGATTAAAATGGCCTTTCATGCCTTTTGTGATGGGCTCAACACATTTTTACTTTACTTCTGTCTAAATATATGACCAGAAAAATGCAATGTATTTAACTACGGACGTTCTTGATAGATTCTCACTGCTGCTATTGATTTTTTCTTCTTTTAATTCATTCTTGCTCTGCTTAAATTATGACATCTGATCCTAAACAAACTCCTTTGCAATTACCAAGGATGTATACTTTGCTCATGCCCTAGTGTTAGTCTCAGAAATCTTATCAGATGTATTTTAGGGTGGTTAAATGGTTTAGATACATGCCGGATGGTGCATAACAGCAGAACGTTGGGAAAGTACGTGAACTCTTAGCACATAAAAATTAAAATGAGCTTTTTGGACTACTGCATTTGGGAATTCTGTAACGGGAAGATAAAGCATACTTTCAAAAGTAGTCAGATCTTGAGAATGTAACATTTGGGTAGTCAAGCCTTCCTTACTATTTGTAATATATACTAAGCGCCCAAATGTGAATGTCAGTCTTCATACAGAGTTCTCCTCTACTGTATTTGTCTTTTGTAGCCTGTCAGTGTGTGTTAAGTTGGCATTCAGTCTTATGCTTATTATAATTAATTTCCTGTTCACAAATTTAATAAATATTTAATAGATACCCTACTGTAATTTGTCTCTATTACTAAATTTGACGAACTGATGGGAAATAACAAAATGTGACACAACAGCAGAGTTTCTCCTTTCAGATGTATTGCATTAAATATTTCATATTTCTTAGAATATTTCGTCTTTGTTTGATAATGTTTGCAGAAGACTACATTAAGATTTAAATGAACTTCATATTTTTCTGCCTAAGCAAAGTGATAATTCTTCTAGCATTAAAATGAAATTTAATTATTGACATTATTGTTTAATTACATGGAATAGTGCTTCTACTTTATCTTTCCGTTATGATTAGCATATTGTTAAATTAAGTTCTGTAGTATCTTTTATCACTGGAAAAGAAACTGTAACTATGGAATAGAAATCTCCTAGTTTGTGAAGACTATTTCAATGTAATCTTCAGACACCATGTGGAATGATTTGAATATAACTATAATATTTGTAACTATTAATAATGCCCAATGATAATAAACTGTGAAACTTCCCTGTGTCTCATACGGAGTCTTGTGGGAAGAAATTAAAGTAGTAGGAGAAAAAACCCTGTCAAAATGTACCTATATTTTTCTGAACTGTTTTTAACAGGAAGTTCATGATGTTAGAATTTGCGGATATAATTGGAACTGTTCCTTAAGGAAAGTTTTAAAGAGACACTATAAAAGAACATTTTTTACCAACCTGACCTTTCAGATACAAAACTGCCAACAAAAGGTGCACCAACATAAGCCAGTCTTGCCTCACATTAAATAAAAAGTAGTTTATGTCTTTGACATGGCTAGTTTCTCTGCTAGTGAAAGTTGTAGCATCAGGCTAAACCAAATATACATAACTCCACATAAATCACACAGGAAGGATTTTTCTGCCTTACAGGAGTCTATTCTGGAAGCCAGAAATACCTGAGGACTGTGATGGTGAGGAAAGGCATAGAGAAGCTCCTTGATCATTCATGTAATAAGGAAATGAAAAGTGCTTCCTCAAAACCCAGGAAAGCACAGGTAAAAGCAGTAGAAGCTGACTTATTCTATATAAAGAAAAGAAGGAGGAAAAAAGTGAAGAGGTTCTGGGAAATGAAAGAAGGACGGATTTCCTCCATTTATAAACAACTCAGAACTTATGAAAGGGCTCAGTCTTTGATTGAAGATAAGAACAAGGAGAGTAAATGTAATTTGAAAGGCTAGTAAGTAGGTCAGAATGGCTTCCTTAGTGGTGTAGAAAGCCTCTTGAGTTTGTTGTAGCCTAAGAAGACAATTCTAGAAGCGTTTTATGAAAGGCAGATATAGACAAATGTTAGACCATACCTCTGAGTTCTTATTTGTATTTCTACACCTAATGTTAGAGAGGACTGAATAATATTATCTACATGCAGTATTTTTGTACATTATGTGGTCAGTATATCTTCTGTTACTTATATTTCTCTCATGACAATCTATCTTTCTTTCCCTAGTAATATGTTTTCTTAAAGTACTAAGGAAAATTATGCTGATTTCAAGTATGTGAAAGCCCAAGTGTAAATCTAACATACTGAAATACTGTATGAAAAAGATCTTAGATAAGGTACCATGGCTGTAAGATTTTTTTTTTTTTGTATCAGTCTGAATAGGAAATGAGCATATTAAGGCAATTGTCAAAGTTGTAGGTGACTTTTCTAAGGTTTACAGCTGAGGTTGAACTACTTTTCAATTGTTTTCTAAACCCTCACTCCCTCAAGCTGAAAATGTTAAGAGAAGTGATTTCCCCATGAAATTACTTTCCCATTAAATGTGGAACCTTGTGTTTAAAAGTATTGCTCTTCCCTTCGTATGTGTGTGCCAGTACAAGTCTGCACAGCAGTACTTTTCCTTGTGCCCTTTGCTCAGTGTCACTTCCCATCGTACTAGTTAGAAACATGCTTTTAAGGCACCTTTTTTCCTTCTGGCGTCAAAATTCCAAGCTGAACTGTTTTGCACTTCAAAATTTCTGGAGGGACAGATATGGGTTCATGCAGAATTAGGACAGTTATGCATATAGACACAGTGGAGTCTTACTGAGATGTTCGCTATACTGACTCCATAACAAAAAGATGGAATTGATTACAATCTAAGCTTCAAGCAAAAGTGTAAAAATTCTACAAATTATATCAGTTCTTGCCTTTCTCAGTGTCATGGTATAACTGAAGTTTGGACATGTTTTATCCTTGCATCTAAAGTTTATGATAAGAACTAGTTTTTGTCCGCTTACTGTCCTGTTGGTACGCTGGACAAATTCAGTCCTGTTATGAATGGACAATTCTGGAAGTGCTTAAAGTCTCTGTATTTAGATTGGAAGTGTTTTCTTTGTGAAGATCTAAAGCTACCAAAGTGCAGGCAAGTAACTGTGTGAAAATCAAATGCTGAGATAGTTTTCTCTAGTGTGGGAGAATTAATTGTGTTACATCCAGTCAGCCAAAGCAAGAGTGTGATAAAAGAGGAGAGAGCTGTGCAGTGTCAAAGTAAGTAACCTAATGTTTTCTCAACAGTATTGGCCAAATCAATGACATTTAAAGATACATATTTAAAAAGAAATTTTAAAAACTTCCAAAGGGATTTGAATGGTTTGACTCTTCTAGCAGGCCTGTAAGGTCTTGTTTGTCAATGTTTAAAGGGCATCTGAAAACAGAAATTAGTCTAGCCACAGTACATTAAAGCCATTCAGAGTCATAGCTTATCCTCAAAGGCTTTTTTCCCCCCATAAGCCATCACTGTTACATAACACAAAAACAAAGGAGAAATCATTATGCTCGTTATAAAAATCTGAATGTTTCTCGGTCTAAAAAATGGCGGGAGACCATTTTGAAGTATAAAGAATGCAATTCTGAGGGACAAAAAAATTCCACCTTACTCTGCCACTGCAAACAGGAAACTAAAAAGTTATGTCTTTCAAAATGCATTTATCTATATGACTACTAGTAGTGACAGCAACTTATATAATCAGATATTTTCCCTGGTAATGGACGAAGTTAAATGAACCCTTCCTTGGAGTGTGACATCCTTCACTGGCATACTACTGAGAGTGTTCTACCTATAGACAGAAAGTGATGTACTACACTGCAAATGATGCAAGTTTCTTAGCTAGTTCTTTCTAAAGAAAAAATTAAACAGATGAATATTCTAGCAATCTATGAAAGAAACACAATCTTTGTAACTGTCTGAAGTGTTGACAAAGACAGTGTACATCACCTTCATTCCAGTGTTGCATAGGGAGGCTTTTGCGCTATGAGGTAAATTTAGTTTTTATTACAGTTTCTTATTTGTTATGGATAAAATAACAAGTTTTCCCCTCCTGGCTTAATGGCATATTTTTTGTTTCTTAAAGAACCTCCAAACTCTTTATTCTGAAAGTGTGACAAGTACATTACTCAGCATGCAACAAAAATTAGTAATGTGCCTAAGGGTTTTACTGGAAACTGGAGGCATAACAATGGTCTTGAACTTCTGCATCTTTGACTGAGAAACACTGTCACAGTAAGAGGACAGATGGCAATTCAGGCAAGAAATTAAAATATGCAAAATCACACAAGATTGTAGAACATTTGGGGCAGTGGTGGAAGACAGAATTGTCAGAAAAATGTGATAAGTCTTTGCTGCCACACAACTGTCCATACTTGAATAATAGTTTTATTCACCTATGAATGCAACTATTCCTGTATTTTATTCTACTGCATTTAAAGCAAATCATTTTTGTGCCTCAGGTCAGTGAAAAACTTCACAGCAAAATTGTAAACAGGATGCCTTTGATGGTATTTTGGAGAAATGAGACCTGAAATGGCCATTATCATCTGTTGTCTTGTACTTCTGTCTTGCACTTTATGCAGTATTTAATGGACACTTGGCACAAACTTCATTGGCAAAAAAAATTTTCGGTTAAACCTCCAAGGCAGCACAGTTGCTTCTCCTAAGTGGTTTTCTCAAGTGTGCCCACTTCTAGTCTTTCCAGTCTGAAATCTCAGATGCCAGCTTCTAAATCATGACTTTTCTTCTTTTTCTTGCAGCCAATATGAGTGGGTCAAGCTTTCAGCCTCTGAACGGGAAGGTAAGCTTGGCAGCAATTAAAGAAATTTCTGTGTGGTAGTGGTGTGCTACTAGCCTTGCTAGGAAGTGTAAACAAATTACTACTGAATGTCAGTTGCCATTATAACAAGGTACATTTTATTGGTGAAAAGAGAAGGTACAATCTTCACTACTCTAATTCCATCACAAATCCATGCTGAAAAATGAAGGCCTATGTAATAAGAAGAGATTTTCCTAGGCAATCTCTGTGGGAATAAAAGGCTCATGTAATAATTGTACTCTGAGCAGGAAGACTCCAAGAAACATCAAATAAGTTTATACTTTATTACACAGGCTAATCATAACAACTGCAAAACATTCAACATGCTGATTGGATTTTTATCTCGGACTTTTATCAGTTCAGTTCATTATTCTCTCTGTACCTTTTAACATCTGTGTGCTTAACAGTCGTAATGAAAAGAAAAGTAATGTAGGCCTTGGAATATTACATTTTTTTTAATGGAATTGACAAAGGGGAAGTTATACAGCTTACTTATATGGTGCATAACATTTATGGATCAAAAATGTTCGTCATTGTAAATACATCATAAAACATCTGTTACCTGTTTTTATAATTTGTGGCACTGTTTCTGATAGATTCATCCTCAGTTCATGTCCGCAGAGTAAAAGTATGTATTTTAAACATAATGTGTACAAAAATATGTTTGTAAAAGACGTAGTTTTACCGAGAGTTATATGGTAAAAATGATCTTGGGACAATTTAGAGGAGATTCAGAACTATGCTTTCTTTGAAGAAATGTTTTCATTTAAGAAGCCAAAAATTGATCTGTATGGGTTAAAATATATTTTAATGGTTGCTTTCAGAAGTTTCAGAAGCAAACACTATTGTTTGCATTTTAAGTTATATGATAATGAACCCGATCTTCCTTTATGCATCTGCTACTTAACATGAAAATACCTCTTTGAATTTGAATCTACTGTACCATAAAGGAAGAAATATACAAAAATGTTTGCTTCTAACAGCTCAGATATTTAATGAAATTTTAAATACACCATATGAAATGATATTTTTAGGCAGAGCACCTCAGATTTATATTGCTGGAATTTAAATTATTTTTAAGCAATGAAAAAACTCCATACTCCTTTCATGTATTTATATTTTCTTTTCTCGTTCTTGAACACATATTTTTTTAGAGTTAGTCTCTTCAAATTTGACATTTTCTTTCTATGGCCTCACTGCCCAATTTTCTCTACCTGTTCTCTTGTGAATATGTGCAGTTGTTTTTTGTTTGTTTTTTTTTTTTAGTTGCACTGTGCAAAGGTAGGAAATAGTTGCTACACTTTGCCCTGAAACATCAGCAATAATGTTAACCACTTTTTATAAGGCTTAGGTTAAATCTCTGCTGCTGTGGGGTAAATAAACTGTTTCTGCTGTCGTAGCTTTTAGAACACTTTAGATTTCCTGACACATCTAGTGATCTTTTCCCATACCATTTAAGAGTTAGAGAGAAGTTACCGGTATCCAAAAGGCAATATGTGTACATACTGTGTCCCAAGAACATCTTCTGTGGTAGCAGGCACGAGGGCAGTAAAAGCTGCAGATACCTTTTTTCTGGAATGAAGCAATACTCAGAATACCAACAGCCAGTTTCGCTGTCTCCTGTGTTGGTTAGAATTAGACTTAGAGAACTGGAAGAATTAGTCATCATCATATTTAAGGGAACTAGGACAGAAAGCCTTGGAAAACTTTCATTATTATGTTCTTCTTGCTGTTGTTGCAGGGTCCTACTTCAGGGAAGAGAATACGTTCACATTTTCTATAGTATCCTTAGAGAGAATTGTCTTCTGCATTCTTAGCACGCCTCTTTGCTTTTCTATGACCCTGCTTTCCAGGAGGCTGGTGGATCAGCAGTTATTATCTGTCTAATTGGAAGCATCTGTTTTTTTTTTGGTTTAGTGCATCTCTTCATGTCTTAACTGTGTATGCCATTTCCCTCTCATGCACATCAGGATGGACTGTGGCTGCTCATGTGAAGTCAGATAAATTCCAAATAAAAACTCAGCTTTACCTTCTGTCCTGGTTCTGGGGATGGCTGTCTTCTTCATAGCTAGGGAAATACCCCGTGACAACAGTGTTCAGTGTATGCCTGAAGGGACAGGAGCACTTCAGCTGAGCTGGACTTTTCCCCACAATGTTCCTGTTGCTGTATTTGTACATCGTATGCTGTTCATGCTTAATTCATTCTGCTGCTGTAGAACACCCTCAAGAGATACCACACTTTTAATTTCAGTCTATGAGAGACTTATTTCTTGCTCCTGGTCCTGGCTAAGATGTGTCTGATCCTTTTGTCTTATCCATTTTGTCATTAGTAGTCCTTAATTAATCATTTCCTTGCACATCCTGAAACAGGAATTTTTAACTGCATTCCTTATGGTATCTTAGGTGCACACACAAACAGCAGCACTTTCATGAATTGCTGATTTCATTTTAAAATAGATGCTGGAAAGGGCTCAGTGTTTTTTTTTTTTCCACTTGGATGCTATTTTTTCTCTACTCTCTGGTACATGTTGTATGTCCTTTTCCAGTCATTTTCACCCTGGTGTATATTGTATTTTATGCAACTGAGTTAAGTAATTGGCAGATCATGATAAAAAATGATGTACATTCTGCAAGCTTAATAATCTTCAAAAGAAAATTTCTTATATTTTAAAAGAAATAAGTTCTTCTAGTCTTTCTTAAATTTGAGAATGCACTTGATATGAAAGCATGGATACTTCAATGTCTTGTGATACCAATGCATAAAGTATTCACAGAATCACAGAACAGTAGAGGTTGGAAAGAATCTCTGGTGATTATCTGGTCCAATCCTCATTCTCAAGCAAAGTCAACTAGAGCAGGTTGCCCAGAACTATATCCCGGTGGCTTTTGAATATCTCAGAGGAGGGAGACTCTACAACCTCCCTGGGCAACCTCTGCCAGTACTCAGTCATCCTCACAGTGAAAAAGTCTTTCCTGATGTTCAGAGGGAATATACTGTTTTCATTTGTGCTCTTCTGCCCAATCACTGGACACGACTGACAAAAGCCTGGCTTTCTCCTCATTGCACCCTTCCTTTAAGTATTTATATATACAGAACAGATCCTCACAAACCTTCTCTTCTCCAGATGGAACAGTCCCACACCTCTCAGCCTTTCTTCATATAAGCAATGCTCAAGTCCCTACCTTTCTTTGTGACCCTTGACTGGACTCTGCAGTCTGTTGATGCCTCTGCTGTACTGAGAAGCACAGAACAGGACACAGTACTCTAGGTCTGGCCTTACCAGCACTGAATGAAGGGGAAGGATCACCCTTCTCAATCTACTGGCAATGCTTTGTCTAATGCATGCATGGATACCACTAGCCTTATTTACCACAAAGGCAGATTGAAGCCTCATGTCCAACTTTGTGTCCACCAGGACTTCCAGGTTCTTTTCTGCAAAGCTACTTTCCAGCCAAGTGGCCACCAACATGTACTGGTACCTAGAGTTTTGCCTTCTCAGATACCGGACTTTATGTCTTTATTTGTTGAACTTCATGAGGTTTCTGTTATTCTGTTTCTCAAGCCTGACCAAGTTCCTTTGGCTGATGTATCATACATTCTTCTCATTTTTGTGTCTTCTGCAAACTTGCTAAGGATATACACTGCCCCATCCCTCAATTCATTAATGAAGGTGTTAAACAGCATTGGATCCAGTACTGACCCTGGGGAACAACGTTGTTTACTGAGACGGCGACACACAAGTACACTAGCTAGTAAATATGTGGCTTTAGTTACTGAGATGGTGACAGAATCATAGAATAGTTAGGGTTGGAAGGGACCTTAAAGATCACATAGTTCCAACTCCCCTGACATGGGCAGGGACACCTGCCACTAGATCAGGCTGCCCAAGGCCCCATCCAACCTGGCCTTGAACACCTCCAGGGATGGGGCAGCCACAACTTCCCTGGGCAATCTGTGCCAGTGCCTCACCACCCTCATCATGAAGGATTTCTTCCTAATGTCTAGTCTAAATCTGCCCCTCTCCAGTTTATACTCGGTCCCCCTCATCCTATCACTACAAGCATTGATCAACAGTCCCTTCCCAGCTTTCTTGTAGCACCCATCAGGTACTGGAAAGTCTCTGTAAGACCTCCTTGAAGCCTTCTCTTCTCCAGGCTGAACAAGCCCAATTCTCTCAGCCTGTCCTCATAGCAGTGGTGCTCCAGCCCTTTGATCATCTTTGTAGCCTCCTCCGAAGCCATTCCAACAGCTCAGGTGCTTCTTAAATTGAAGATTCCAGAAATGTACACAGTATTCCAGATAAGGTCTCACAAGAGATGAATAGAGGGACAGAATCCCCTCCCTCGCCCTGCTGGCCACGCTTCTTTTGATGCAGACCAGGATATGGTTGGCCTCCTGGGCTGCAAGCACATGTTGCCTGCACATGTTGAGCTTCTCATTGACCAGCACCCCCAAGTCCTTCTCTGTCGGGCAGTTCTCAATGATGTCATCCCACTTCGTGTACTGAAAACAGGGATTACCCCAACCCAGGTGTAGGATCTTGTACTTGGCCTTGTTGAACTTCATGAGGTTCTCACAAGCCTACTTCTCCAGCCTGTACAGGTCCCTCTGGTTGACACCCCGTCCTTCTGGTGTGGCAACCACACGACTCGGCTCGTAGTCACCCTCAAACTTGCTGAGAGTGCACTCAATCTCACTGTCAATATCATTGATAAAGATATTGAACAGCACCAGTCCCAGTATGGATCCCTGAGGGACACCACTTGTCACGGATCTCCATGTGGACTTTGAGCCATTGACCACTACTCTCCGAATACAACCATCCAACCAGTTTCTTATCCACCTTATCATCCACCCATTGAATCCATATCTCTCCAATTTAGAGAGAAGGGTGTTGTGGGAGATTGTGCCAAAGGCTTTACTGAAGTCCAGATAAATCACATCTGTCAGTTTTCCTGTGTCCACTGTTGCGGTTACCCCATCATAGAAAGCTGCTAAGTTGGTCATACAGGATTTGCCCCTGGTGAAGTCCTGCTGGCTGCCATTAATCACACCCATGTCCTCATGTGATTCACAAGTACATAACAGATATTTAAACTAGCTAGTGTACACTAGCTTATTTCCTTGAAGTACAGATATCCTTATATGATATATATGAATACTACTGAAGAAAACAGCATTTTGCCAAAGGTTGAAACCTTTCGAAGTTTTGTTTTGAATTGTTGAGGATGGGTTCCATTTAAACATGAATCCTTTCAGGCTTACAAACCAATTCAGGTAAATTAAATCTCATAGCTTTACAGCTAAGATTATTTCACCTAAAATGAATTTTAAATTAAATGGAAATTCTTATTCTTCGATCCATACAGTAACGGCCTTCTAATCCATGCTTTGCATAAAGACAAAATGATTAAACCTGTAAACACCGCCTTTTTCCTCTTGAAATAAAATGTGACAGAGCATATTCAATTCATGCTAAAGTCTTGTTCCATTTGTAATATCTAGGCTGATCTTGAAACAAAGATTTATTGGGACTATCAATCAAATCTGTATCAAACTACATCTGCTTTCTGTGTATAACAGATGCCCAAGCAAAAAAATTTGTTGTCCTCTTTCGGCTTAATCAGAAAATATAGTCCATCTGGTTATAAAAGTCCAGCAGAATATCATACTGTGTGTTTCTTGGAGAAATATATGCTATTGATCCAACTTTCAAAAAGAGATAAAGATCAAAGAATTAGCATGTAAATGTTCTAATTTACATCACAACTGAAAAGTTTGCAAGTTTTCTGCTTGCCCGAAGTTTAGAACATGATGAAAGTCTGTATATTTACAGATAAAATATTAGAAAGTATATTTTCTTTACTAACATTTTTAAACCTACTATCATTTTTTAAAAAACTCTTAAAGCATCTGATTTTAAAATGATCCAAACATTAAGAGATTCTTGATTTGAAAAAACTGTACAAGTTGGTATCTGAGTACAAATTAAATTGTAAAAATATTTTTTTAGGATTATGACTGTAATTTCTAGGAATTCTTTCTATATGGTCTTAGTTAAAAATGAATAGAATTGCTAATCAAATAAACCTGCTTTTGGCTACCTTTTGAACTTTAAAACCCCTGAGGTGTTTACCTGACTAATTAGCCCTTCTTCTATCCTCTGGCTTGCTGTTGTCATTTCAGATTCTGTTGAAATCGAAGAGGATATTAAGTACTGTTGACTCTGCAGAGAAGAGCTCTGAAAGAGCAGTGTTGTGGCAGACATCCAAAGCAGAGATTCCATATGGGCGATCTTTCCTCTTGGAATAATGGGAGGTTTATTCAATTGACTCTTCCAAGACATTGTACTTCAGATGGTATATATAAAAAAAATCGCTCTGTCTATAAAAAATCTATAATAAGACATAAAGAAAGAGAAAGCTAGGGTTCTGAGTATCTGTTCTAACTCTCAGGGATAACACAATTTTTTAACTGGCTGGTGTGATTGATATTATTTTCCTGAAATGTCTGTTTCAAGAATGTTCTCAAAGAAAGTCAACATTTGCAAAGAATGGAACCTCCCAGAACCCACCATAGTCTACAGGATTTCTTATAGCATTTTACTATTGATGATAACAGTACAAAAATTAATACTTTGGCATGCAATTTTTGGGCGGATGTGTAACAAAAGTTAACAACCTTATACCTCCAAATATAAGTCTTGTCTAGCTACTGATCTTCAAGAAATATCAAGTATCTTTGTGTTAGTTATTGCTTCAATAAATTTTGGGTATAAAGGAACAGCAGTATGTTGTTATGAAAAAAGTATATTACAAGAAAGAACTAAAAAGTGGTATAAATTTACAAAAATCTTGAGGAATAGAATACATCACAGATGATAAATCATCTGGAATATAAACCATGACTGAAAGAGGGAAGTTATATGAATAAAAATTATAGTGAATACCACATGCAGATATAGGAAGTGGCTAATCTATTATTATTTAGATAAAGTAAATAAATAGTTATGGGAGTTAAATATATATGCATAGGTGGAATCACTGCAAGAAATTTAGTTTTACATGTATGAGTAGGTCTCAGAGAAGTATGAGAATTTACATCTTGTAGATCTGCCATATCAATGTATGTTATGATTTTTTTTAACTCTAAATGCAATTTTTCCTAGCTTCCAGCACAGATTAAAAAGTGCTGCAACCTAAGTTGCTGTAATACTGTGAATATCATAATATTATCTAAGACAGTTTTAACCAAATGCTAGAAATGTTTCTGTTTCTAAAGAATTTCTTTTTTTTTTTATCAGAAGAGAAATGGTTTTCTACTTTTCAGAACATGCTTATACTAGACTGCAATTGAGTTTCATATTTTATCTCCATACATTATTGTGTATGGTACTTGAAACTATTCTCTTGGTAAGCAAAGACAATATTTATTGAAGAAACAGAAAGAACGTAATAATTGCTGTTCATGCCTGTCCCAGGGTGCAATGTCCTTCATGGCTCCAAGATATTCTAAGGCGTGACAGTATGCTAAATGATCATATTTTAGAGGTTTATTTCTTTTTTCTGGTTACTTAGAGATTACAGGCTTTGTCTGTGTTGTAGCCAACTCAGCATCCTGAAAGAGATTGTTTGCTTGTTCTTCTTTAGATGACATTAAATACATAAAAACTTCAATGAATTCAGTGGCTCTGTCAGTTTAACAGATCTGTACTAGAAGTTAGAATCTCTGTATGCAGCACTAGAATTTACTTTCAAAATATTTAATAGGATAAGACCATCATACCTGAAAGTTTCTGGTCATGGCACATTGCTGCAGATATGATATGCAGTGTCACTCAGACTAGGAAATTTCTTATTCCTGTCCTCTTATCTATTACTCTTTTTGAGAATTTTTTGCTGTGAGATGTTTCTATATTACCCTGATGAATTCAGGGAAATGCTGGAATGCATATGTTAAGGGAGCTGAGATAGTGTCAAAAAATGTTTGAGGTGTATAATCTGGATGTTCAGTTGCTTGAGCTTTGACTCATGCTCTGATGAAAGTGAAGTTTTAAGCGCAAGAACACCAAGAGAGGGAAGGGTATACCTACCTTTATGTCTTCCTCACAGCACTACAAGAGAAGTTAGGGTGTTAAATCTGGCAAGGCAGATGGGAGTCTAACTCGTATTTCTTTTTATCTGTGCTAAGCCATCAGCCAGGAGCATTCTGGGGAACAGGAGACCTCACCATCCTGCTGCAGCAAACGTAACTCGTACAATTCTCCAGGAAACAATTTAGAGGCTGTGCCTATAAATGACTAAGCTGTATTCTTTGACAAGTAAGATGTTTACTTAAAAACAGCCAGCTGTATTTGTTTTATTGATTCATAATATTTACATAGTACTGGACGTTCTTAGTATGTTAAGGTTAGTACCTAAATCAAAATAAAGGGGACCAAAACTGTAGGAAAAGGACTCAAACTCTATATCTGTTTCAATGTGGCATGCCCAAAGACTTAACTGCTCCATTCTCTTAAAGAGTTAAGGACTTTTTTTAGTAAGTTTTCTAACTACTGTGCTTGTAAGAGCAAAGACCTGGCGAGTTAAACCATAAAATTTTCATGAATGTAGAACTGAGGATGCACTTTATTTAAACTCTAAAATTCTCTTCTTACTGTTTTTAATAATTTCTGTGTCTCATGTCTCTTGCATGAAAAGCTCAGCATTGGGTAATGGACAATTTGTGTTGGTGAAATTCTCTGGCAGAGAAATTCTTTTAACCAGAGAAAGTGGGAGATATACTGTTTACTATCTACCTTGTATTTCAGATGTTAAGAGGTTTTTATCCTGCAGTCTTTACATATGCTTATAAAATGTCGTTCTCCATGCTCAAAGAACTGCCTCAAATAATGCTATCATAAGACAGAGAAGTAAAAACATGCCTGCTTGCTAGCGTTAAGAACTGGTTTTACTTTTTTCAGTTCTTCCATAACACTCAAAGACAATAAAATTATAATAAAATGATGCTTTTTCCTTCTTTTCCAGTTTCTCCCTAAAAACCTTTTGCTCTTAACATCACTACACACTTTTTTCTCCCATAGTTCATGCTTTTCATCTATTCATCTGTTATGTTATCTAAGCTCTGTTTCCCTGTGTGTCACATCATAAAATTCAAAGCAAGATCAAATGACTTGTACAGTTGGGAAATAAACACAGGGAAAGGTTTGATGTTTGGATGGCATTTTCCACATACTTGTAGAGATTCTTATTTCATCTTACAGTAATAGTGAAACTGGGTGTAGGCAGAATTTCTTATCTTCATTTCCTTGTGTGTGAAAGTAAGGAAGATGGTCAATGTATCTTAACACAGTTGAAGTTC
Source organism: Cuculus canorus (assembly GCF_017976375.1). NCBI lineage: Eukaryota > Metazoa > Chordata > Aves > Cuculiformes > Cuculidae > Cuculus > Cuculus canorus. Next base: position 62,614,844 of record NC_071441.1, read on the forward strand.
ATTAATTTAAGGAATCTGAGAACTACTTGTAAACACTCCTCTTACACTGCAATATCTTGTGTTCACAAGCTTTCCTTAAGTAGTTATAGCTGGCTGTTGGGTACCAAATTTTTCTGCTGTAGGAGGAAAGGCATCAAGTCTCACTGTACCTCCAACACTCTTTTCTAGATACTTTAAGAGCTACCTTCCCTGAGTCTTCTACTAGCAGGTGCTAGGGGAGCAGGATCTTGTACAGCAGAGGTTGGCATCTGCCTCCAGGATGATGGGCAGTCCACTTCTTCTATATGTGATCATGTTGAGAACAAAGGAGAGGAAGACACATAACAGTCTTTTTTAGATTCCCAGGTTAAGAATAACACTTTCTTTAGGTTCACATCTAATCAGCTGTTGAACGATTTCAGTACTGGGCCGACAATTTCATGACAGGTAGTTTCTCAAGTTTTCACATGATGTAGCTGGTCTTCAATGGCCTTCTCCATATGGCAAGCCTTCACACTCCCTCCTCTGACCTCCCCTGCTAGTGGTACCTAATTCAGCTTTAACCAAGGAAATCCCAAACATCTGGGAAAACTTTAAACATTAACTTTTTTTTTTTCTGTATGTACATGTGGAACGTATTTGCTACATCTCTAACATACTCCTCACTCCTAAAAAGAGCAAGTTTCTTTCACTAGGGAAAATATTAAGTATGGGCTATCGTCCTCTTTTCCTCCTGACAGTACTTGGGCAGATGTAAAGTACAAAAAAATGATGTACTTATAGGTACCACCTAAGATCTGCCAGTTTGTATAGATACTTGTATAAAAACCCAGAACAAATATTTCCTGGAATTTTTCTGTTATCAAAGATCTAAGCCTCAGCTGGAAACTTAGGAAAAGTAATGGGTTCAAACCGTTTCTTAAACTAAGACTGCAGTGACTCATTAACACCCAGTAGGTTTGCAGATTTTTTTTTTTCTTTACTTTTTTTCTCACAGAGACCAACAGGAAGACTAAGGAAAGAGAATAACCAGGGCAGATGAACTCAAAGACAGTTTCGAATTTCAAAAATAAAATTGATGTATACAGAATGCTGAATATTTCTTTTTTTCTTAGTTTTTTTGTTTGGTTTTTTTTTTTTAATTTTCTGGATTTCATGACACCAAGCCTTTAAAAGAAAGCAGTTTTTATTCACGAATTTCTGTATAGGTCACACTTTCAGAGGGACTTCAGACTGGCACCACAATGTGTAAGCCCATATTTGTGTGTGAGAAAACAAGCCAAGGTTCGCAAGGGTGTCTTCGGTGTCTGCATGTCCAAACACTACCTGCAGAAAGAGAAGACGTTTCCTCATTTATCTCAATTGCTTTTAACCACATTATCCAGTCCTCTTCCCTGTCTTTCCCGCTACTGTGCAGGCCTCCCATCAGAGCGTATGGTCCTGTTTTCATGAGTACTGCTCAAACACCGGCCATAGCTCCTGCTTTGAACTGCCCTCTGAGTAAGCCTCTCACTTCGTTGGCACAGCTTGCATGTGATTCCAGAGCAGTAGTCCTCATTTGGAGACATATTATCATTTACCTCTTTCTTTACAGGTAGCGTTGTCAGGAGAGAGGCATCCACTTGGGGTTAAGCCATCTGGAAAGTATCTGTCTCCAAGGTAATGTGTTCTGGTAAAGTATTAGCCAGTGTGAGTTTTAATTAGAAATGCAGCCTGAGGTTTTTATGAAATTACAATTGCCTAATTGTTTTTTTCTTGTGTGTGTTGTTGCACTGCTCTGAATTTTAGCTGCTATGAAAGCGCAGTTAAAAAGGGCAATCTGATTTTGTTCTTGGCTTGCCTAAAGACAGATTATCTTGGAAATGCAGTTTGACAGCCATTTTTTTCAGTAAAACCGCATACATGACAAAAGTTTTGATGATTTGGACAGGTGTTCATTGTATCTATCAACATTTTTGACCAGTTATTACACCTAAAGGCTACATATTTTGGATACTAGTAAGAACTGCAAATAGTTATAAAACTGTTTTTTAGGTTTCATGTGTGGATATTTTTAATTGTAAAAAGCCCACTCAACTAACAAACAAAAAACCCCAGAAAAATTAACAAAATATGAACATATGTAAATAATTATAGTTCTATTCAAATAAATGTGAGAAGATATCCAAAGGATGAGAAATTTTTGGATAGACGTTGATAGTATTTCTCTATTTATGGATCAACTTTTGCAAGTTTGAGACAGCTTTCCACCCAACAAATTGTTTCCAGGTTTACTATTGGTGCAGTGTATTATAAATAAGTTTTTAAACCCTTATTCTTTTCTGTAGTGTATTAAATTATTACAGAATGGAGCAGGAAAGTGGTGTCATAGAGGAATAAAGAAAATAATTCATTTGGTTTTGCACTTACTATTCGTGTGTCATTTTTGACAGTTCAGATATTAGAGGAAAACTCTTATTATTATCTCATGTACTAGACAAGATAAGAAAAATCTGAAATAATGCCAAAAACTGCTGGTTAAACATGTCATGCTTTTAACCTTTTCTTGTTTAAACAGCTAATGATTTGGAAGAAATCTCAACCATCTTCAGATGAAAAATTTGCCTTCTATTTTCCCACTTTAAATAGTGTTGGACAGATTTATTACTACAGAAAAATACGATTTGCATGAGAATAGCTTGTGGATTTATGTGTTCTGTATGGAGCAATGCTTTTTTATGTAATCCTTTGCTCAGTCACTTCAGTTCATTATCACTTGAGCTCTTCTGCTGTGGTTCTGACAGTGCTGCTCACTTTATATTAATGATCTGGCTTCAGTTTTTGTCTGTCTACATGACTGCTGCTCATCTATTTTTCTGTAAGCTTGTTATGCATTGAACACCATGATACAGGAGTATTTCCTGAACACTGCTGTTCGCCAGCTACTGTCAAAATGTAATCGAGTACGCAGAGACCTTCTAGGTGGAGAACTGGGGAATTTTGACTTATTGATGATCAAAAGATATGAAAACCTAATATTTGCAGCAGGTAGTACACAATCAGTTTTTATTTATGTAGGTAAAGCTATTATTTAGAAACAATTATGTGGCTGTTAGTTGCCTGAAATGACTAGCAAGATATTTTGTAGCCTTGCTCAGCCTTTCACTGTGAAATTTGGTAATGTAAATGTGAACAGCTGTCAGAGAAGAGGCAAAGAACTACTCTCCCTCAGAAGCCAAAATCTTAGGGTTTAGGCTTAGGAAATAGGGGATCTGGCTGTTCTACTTCCCAGGCAAGGCTTGATATAAAAGATTACCATAATTTCATTCTCTTGGTCTTCCACAGTGTACTGCCATCAATTCTCAGCAGTGAGGTTCAGACTGTGCTAATGAGCATATTGTCATTCAGCAGTTCCTGCACCAAGTTTGCATTGCCAGCACCACTTCTGTACCTTATCATGCCTCTGTAAAACCTAACCAGCCCAAAATATACAGAAAAATATGCCAAGACATGACTGTCATCAATTTTGAGTTAGAACGGTGTGAATACTTCAGAGTTTGAGGAAAATTCCTGTGCTCAACGGGCAGGTTCTGTGTTCATTAAACTCTGCAATGTAAGTTAAATGCACATCTGCATAGAAAGTTTCACTGACTGGCAAAATTTTAAAGCAAGTTTAAAAACTAAAAGAAGTCAGAGAAGGAAACTTTTGTTCTCCATATGACATTTTAAGAAAACATTCGTTTTTAGCAATTGAACAAACACTTAGGCTGAGTAGTCTGGTCACTTCTATGTGTTCATATAGACAAGTCTCTAACATCTTCAGGTTAAGCCATCTTTCTTTTTGTTGCAGCGATTACAAATTTACACTTCATGTCATAGATGTTGAATTTCATTTGCCTGTTACTAGAGAATGCAAATATATTTCAGACTACTTTCCTTTCCAATTAAAAAAATTGATTAAATAAGTTCTTTTTGAAACCACACATAGATATTTGATCTTTCTATAGATTCTCAGTCAAGATATTTGATTCTTAGGGGCATTAGATTCTATACCGTTGTAAGGACTCTGGTCTGACATAGTAAAGCACTTAGTTACCAAGAAGAGAAATATTAATTTTCTTAGTACACTACTGTGTAGGGTTATATACCCCTCAGTGAAGTTAGATGCTGTACGAGGTTGAAGCTAGAACTGATTGTTCCTAACAATCTTTTTCCCCAGATCAGTTTATTTGCACCCTTTATTTTTCACTGCTGTTAGTTTGTGAAAGTCATCTATCTTGGTTACTCATTCTGGAACATAATTTTTTAAAAAATTATTATTACTTACATATGAATGTAAAATACAAACATGCATATAAACAAAATATGTATGTGCATTGCCTGCTTATCCTACAGAGTAAGATTTTCAGTTATTTGGTGTTTGAGCTTTTCTTTATTTTATTTTCTTGGTTGCTTAGTTAAGTAATGTTTCACCAAGTCATTCAGGTCTTTTCCCCAGAGGGAACTGGTTTCTTCAAGAGACAAAGTCACCATATGGTAGAAAAATCCTTGCCATTCATTGTAGGTACAAGGATATTGATATATGGGTACCCTAACTTCAGCCATCTTCTCACTCTCTCGAGTTGGAAACCAAAGTCTCCCTCCAGCTTAGATAAATTCATAACACAAGGAATTACAATGTTTTGGGGGAAATAGCTGTCACTTTCTTTTCTTAGCCTGGTCCTAACTGACATTAGAAACAACTATGTCCCAACTGACATAGAAAATCCTGACATTTACTGGAGCTGGGTCTGAAGCTGCGATTCCTAGATAGAACTGGAAACCATCAGGCTTTGGAGTAATGCCCTTCCTCACCCAAATAATCATTGATATCTTTGAAATTTAAAATGCTAACAGATATTTGCTTTTAAGTGAGTGAACAGAATCAAAGATTCAGCCTGCTTGTTGAAAGGTTGTTATTTCCAAAACTGTCTTTATCTGTGGGTTTTTTTCTGTGGAACTGAAAGCTGCTCTGATCAAAAATATTTCTCTCTCATATAATGTGTAGAAAATACCTTGGGCTGTGCATTTAATTAAAAATAATGAAAAAAATCCTTAGGGGATTTAAAGTATATCAGCTTGTACATTGGAAGGTTTTAAAATGTCTTGTGTCCTGGGGGTTGGCTCTTTAACGTCTGGTGGTTATTGGCTAAAGAGCTGAACAGAAGTGTGTCTGATTTGGTGTGTATATGCTGCATGACATTTCTTACATTGTTAATTAAAACAATGCTTTTGTTTGTCTTTCTGAAACGGGTTTCAGAGGAGGAAAATAGAGAAACTAAATAAAGGGAAAGGAGTGGAGACAGGTAACTTTATGTGTGTAATGATCTGTGGGAAAAGGTGTATACGTTGTCAGCATAGAAGAGGAGCAATAATTCTGACCCCACAGAGTCTGTGTATGTGAAACCGTTTGATAGGATGTTTCAGGATTTTATAACTTTTACTGAATCTCCTAAGTCCCTTTTAAATATTTTTTTTTTCTTTAGAATAATGTGAATAATTTTTGAGTTATACAAGAAGTTATTTTTGGAAGCAGGGTCTTTAGAGTCAGTTGGTGTAGTCAAGTTGTAACTTTACTGAAATACTGGTTTATTTATAAAATAGCCACACAAACCAGTAAATGACACTTGAGTATTTCACCCTCACATTCTAACTTGATGAAAATATTATATCTTCCATACCCTGCTCCTAAATTTTATCTATGTGAAGACAATTATCACCAAGACTTTGTGTTTTTCCATTCTCTCTCTATCTCTCTTTTTTAATTTGATTTTTCTTTGACAAGGAGTGAACCAAATAAAACTTATGAGTGAAAAAGGCATAGCATAGCTGGTTTATTTTTATATGACCTGTCCACTTCACATGTCATAAGAAATATCCCTGCAGTACCTGGGTACAACATTAAATCTTGCTTGCAGATACAGTGGCCTTAATTTTTGCTGTGTCTGGTATTTTCTTTATGCAGAGATCATTAAAAATTGATTTCAGCCAAAATATATATGATCCTGGTAAAATAATATTGATGCTAAAAAGCCAGCTTAAAGTGTTCCTTATGGTGCTCTGGGTCTATACCCTACATTAAGATTTTACGTTTTGAGAGCAGGCCCTGAGAAATCAGGCCATCTTTCTGAGAACAAAACATAGTGAAGTTCCTTTGAAGGCACTCTTTCTGGTAAAAAGAAGTTTGTGTTCTTTGCTGCCCAGTGTTACAGTTGGACCACGGGAAGTAACACAGCCTCTGAACATCCAAAGGCGATTTGGACAGCCTCCATTCATTAGCCTAAGTCCAATGATCTTCTTTAAAAAAAAAAAAAAAAAAAAAGTGTGGCTTTTCTTTTTCCCTTCTATTTAGAGTTGAATAGAGATATGTGTCTTGAGGGGTGTGAAAGAAGTAAAATATATATATGTAAACACACACACACATATATAGAGACAACATATTTTCCAAAACGTTGAAATGACAGCTAAGTTCCTGCATTATTTTTTTGGCCATACAGATATTGTGACTTGACTGTAGGCCACTTCTGAAGGTATCCAAATATAAACTGAATGAAGAAAAAAATCTATTTAGGCCTTAATATATGTTTAATCTTCTTGGGATAATACTCTAAGACTGAAGCTTGTTCTGGTTCTATTGCTTACTTTGTAGTTCCAGAAACAAAGGAAATTATTATGCTGATAATATATTCCTTTCTAATAACACAAAAAGAATTTAACCTGAGTGAAGACGTGGGCCACTGACTGTTAAACTAACAAACAGAAGTCACACATTGAAATCTTTATATCCAAAATTGGATGGAATTTTGGTTTTTTGCCAGTCTGCCTGTCTGTTACATCATAGAAGAGTTAGAGTTGGAAGGGACCTTAAAGATCATATAGTTCCAACTCCCCTGCCATGGGCAGGGACATCCCACTAGATCAGGTTGCTCAAAGCCTCATCCAACCCGACCTTGAACACCTCCAGGGATGGGGCAGACATAGCTTCTCTGGGCAACTGGTGCCACTGCCTCACCACCCTCATCGTGAAGGAGTTCTTCCTAATATCTAGTCTAAATCCGCCCCTCTCCAGTTTATACTCCTTCCCCCTGATCCTATCACTACAAGCATTTATCAACAGTCCCTTCCCAGCTTTCTTGTAGCACCCGTCATGTACTGGAAGGTCTCTGTAAGACCTCCTTGAAGCCTCCTCTTCTCCAGGCTGAACAAGCCCAATTCTCTCAGTCTGTCCTCATAGCAGTGGTGCTCCAGCCCTCTGATCATCTTTGTAGGTTCCTCTGGACCTGTTCCAACAGCTTCAAGTCCTTCTTACATTGAGGATTCCAGAACTGTACACAGTATTCCAGATGAGGTCTCACAAGAGATGAATAAAGGGACAGAATCCCCTCCCCCGCCCTGCTGGCCACGCTTCTTTTGATGCAGCACAGGATACAGTTGGCCTTCTGGGCTGCAAGCACATGTTGCCTGCTCATGTTGAGCTTCTCATTGACCAGCACCTTCAAGTCCTTCTCTGTGGGGCAGTTCTCAATCACATCATCCCCCTTCGTGTACTGAAAACAGGGATTACCCCGACCCAGGTGTAGGACCTTGTACTTGGCCTTGTTGAACCTCATGACGTTCTCACAAGCCTACCTCTCCAGTCTGTCCAGGTCCCTCTGGATGACATCCTGTCCTTCTGGTGTGGCAACTGCAGAAAACAGCATTTTGCCAAAGGTTGAAACCTTTCGAAGTTTTGTTTTGAATTGTTGAGGATGGGTTCCATTTAAACATAATTCCCTTCATGCTTACAAACTAATTCAGGTAAATTAAATCTCATAGCTTTACAGCTAAGATTATTTCACCTAAAATGAACTTTAAATTAAATGGAAATTCTTATTCTTCGATCCATACAGTAACGGCCTTCTAATCCATGCTTTGCATAAAGACAAAATTATTAAACCTGTAAACACCGCCTTTTTCCTCTTGAAATAAAATGTGACAGAGCATATTCAATTCATGCTAAAGTCTTGTTCCATTTGTAATATCTAGGCTGATCTTGAAACAAAGATTTATTGGGACTATCAATCAAACCTGTATCAAACTACATCTGCTTTATGTTTCACATTGCCCACAGTTCTTGACTCCTGCTTAAAACAAATACTGAAAGCTGATTAAACTGAAACAAAAGACTATAATAAAAGAGTTAATGAAACAGAGCAACTTGCATTTACCTCTGGATATTTTAGCAGAACTTATTACCTGTGCTATAATGTACATGAACAATTTATTGTACAGATCACTGAACGACAACCAAAAAGACATTGAAGAAAATAATGTCCATTTCCTATTTCTAAAATTTTGACAAATGTATGCATCAAATCACAGAGTAGTTAGAATTGTTAGAGTAATTACTGCACTTGAACTATATATTTGTTTAATTTATTTTATGTCGCAATTAACATTACCCTGAAGTTTTCTGAACTTTGCAACTTTACTTGTATTTCACATTTCTGTAACTGATGTTATTGTGCAAAGACGATGAGAGTTGTTGAAGGATTTAAGACGTTCGAAAAGAAGTCAGAATTTTCCTTTTCTGGAGGATTAGATAGAGTATTGTCAATTTTGGCTTGGAGAACAGAAATCTTTTGCAACCAGACTATCTCAGAATGGAAAGAGTTAGTGACTTCAATCCAATTCTGAATTCAAAAGAAGTCTCATCATGGTTTAGGAAACTAGTATTATTGGAACAATTTTGGAAAAACATGTTAGACTTCTAGATCATAAATGTCATTAAATGAAATTTTCAACTCAAGGGCATATTATCCCTCTGATATCATGCATCTATAATCCTGCACATTAAGGTAAACCAGCAAAGTATGAGCTTTATGGTACTTGTTGAGGAACTTGTTGTATCATTTCCCAGTTCCCAACTCTACCAGATATACATCTGATCTGCAATCACACAAACTCCAGTTTAGTGGCTGGCCCATATGAAGTCTAAACAACTTCAATAACTTGAGTAAAAACAGAAATTTGGATTAGGTACAGACAACATAGGACTGAAACCGTTCCAATGCAGATTTATATGTTTGAAGGAAAATGAATGTTGCTTACTTTCCTTGTTCTTTTAAATTTAGGCTAATTCATGCCATAGCAAAACCTGAATTTAGAACAAGTATTTAAAATTCCAGTGTAATAATTGTGATAGTCTATGCATTAAGAAAAGAGTAACATAAATTGGGAATTTGTCATGCAACTTGAATGTTGCACACAGATAAGTTTGAAATATTAGAGGTTTGGCCTGACCCTGTTTTGTGAAAAGTACCCAGGTGGGAAGGGCAGGGGGAAGGAGTATGTGTATTTGTGCTTATTGAAATGTTATGACTCAAGAAATTACCCTGTCTCTCTGATCACTTCCAAAGCCACTGAACTCACCATAATGCTGTATATTACTTATTCAAGTGAGTATAATTGTTTATACATAGAATAGTCTAGGGATTTATGATACACTTTGTGGAAATTTGCCTCCACATTTTTGCCCAGGCTACTGCCAGGGAATATTAGGGACACAAAGCAGTAGCTACCCTTTAGTTTATACTTTAAGAACTCAGGAATAATTCAAATCCCCAGTAAAAATGCTAAGTGGACATAGTCTAACTCTTAGGTTTTGTAAGTTTTTCAATTTCTGCTTCTCCTATGCTCATCTTCCCAGAGAGACAGATTTTTGTTTTATAAGCTTTTGGAAACAAGCATAATTTTGTTAGCCTTCATTTGAATTTACATCACTTTGGCTTGTGCTTCAGCAAATTTGTTATCCAAAGCCTCACAGTATTTGAAATAATCAGTTATCTTTCCCTTCTGGCTGATATAATCAGTATGGAAGGGGTTATTCAAGACCATTCAGTTCTTTGTAGCATCTACTAGAATACAATAGGCTCCCTTAGGAACTCGGGACTAGTGAAAATCCTGCCCTGCAAGTGAGCTTCTGCTTGGCATGTATCTCTTTCCTTTCCTGGTTAGTTTTACAACACCTGATTCTGCCTACTATAGTTACCCTATGCAACTCCATTTATATTCTGACTTGTCTCATTGATTTTGAAATACTGCCTGGAAGGCACAGTCTGGGTATTGTACAGTTACCCAGGAGCCAAAGACAGTTTATGATTTTTGTATGAGTAGCTCTACTATTATAAACACAAGGCAGTAAATCAGATACAAAGATGAGACCTTAGGTTTCTCACAAGAATAAAACATGAATCTTGTGACAGTTGATATTGGTGCTTTTCCAATTGCCTTTTTTCTTGTCATAAATGCTTCCAGTTTGGGCAAGTGTATCAGATCTAACACTGAAGTGAAAAGTACATCGTGAATGAAAAAGAGAAAATTGGAAATTTCGCTGAGACCCTACTGATGCAATTTGTAAAATGTCCCTACAAATATTTAGGCAGAATCCTGTTTATTTTAATGCTGATGTCAAGATAGTATTTGTTTTTCTACTGTTGGTGGTGTCTATGGCTGTACTCTATTACTAATCAATTTTTTACAACTTGTTTGTATCAAATATATTTGTGTTTTATACAAAGATATAGGTTCATACCTTTTCTGTGATTTCACGGTCATTTCTGGACACAGTTATGTACTGACTACAAGTGAGATTTTAAAAACCTGCACTGTCATTTTGTTTTAATGGGAGGTTGATATGTCAGCACTTGAGCATCCTCCCCAGGTGCTTAAATAACTTTGAAAATTTAGTAGGAGTTAAGTTCTTTGCAGAAGCAGAATCTTTTCACCACCATAGCTGTTCTACAGATTTCGTGTTTGAGTTTCCCCTTTTGTGTTGGAATGATTTAGTTGGTAAAGATTAGTTTACTTGTTTGCTGAAACTTACAAGACTCGTCACCCATCCCAAGGAGAAATTTTTTTCATAGTTTTGTGATTGTAGCTGTATTTTTAATAACCAACTCCGGTCATCGTTAAATGCTCGCCCATCTGTTAACTCGCTGTGAATGTCTGAGTTTTAATGCAATTTGGTTCTATTATCAATTGTCTACCCACTGGTTTTCTAAGAACCAGTTGCTACACAATAATTTCACAGATATCTCTGTGGCAGTGGTGGATTAAACATCTACTTTGTTCCTGCTCCTACACCCTTCTCATCGCACAGTAATGCACAAGCAGTGTCAGTCTGGCATTGTGGATGAAAGACATTTTATTGACCCACATTTGTGATTTTTTCAGCATCTGTCACCTTCTTGTTACAATCTGGTGGCTTCTTCCTGCTGCCTCCCATATTTTGTGTTCTAACACATTGTTTCAGTTTTATGGTTTTGTAAGGTCTTGTCAAATTTCAAATTTAGTCCACCTAAAATTTCAAAGTTTACAAATTAAGATGCTGATCATCAAAGTTATGTCATAAAATACAAGTATTTACTAGTATTTAGCTCTGTTAGTGCTGATAGTAAAGCAAGTTTACATGCTTGAAACTTTGCAAGAAGAGTTTCAAATGAAGACAATGTTCCCCGTGACATGACGCTATTTGCAATGGGTTATCAAACAAGCCTTGCCCAATACAGCAGTTTGAGACCTCTCTCCTCATTTACAGACATACTCTGGAAAAAAAATAGAAATTGGTACTGAACAAAGATGCCAGTGCAGACAGTAGAGGGTCTTTGAGGAAGGCTGTGCAATTTGGTACAGTGAAGGGTGTGAAATAACTCTCTTACACCCAGTACATCTGATTTTTAAAGAAAAATCCTTAAAGATCACATGATGAATTTCACTGCCACTTCCAACCTTTAGGTGCTCGTTAATCAGCAGTGCTTCAACTTTTGCTGACATAGCAATTTTGTACAGAGCAGCGCCTTCTCAGCACAGGTCAGCTAACTGGCACAGAAGAACTGATGGAGCTTATGAGTTTTTAACTAAAGGCTCGGTGCTTAGTGATTGTGGGAACACAGGAAAACTCCCTGGAAAATGAGAAAGCATATTCCATAGTAGTTGCCTTTAATCTCACATAGGCAGTATGCTGAGTTTTTGTTATTATTCCAGCTTGAACCTGTGCTTTTTTACACCCGATGCCCTGCTCAAGCTGCGTATTCCTTGTTGCTCTCCCGCTGCTGAGTTTGGGAATGACAAACTGTTGCTCTTAGCTTAGCTGATCTGAGGAATTTAGTGCAGTTTGACAACTCAAGCCGTCACTTCCTTTGAACTTTAGTAATACCGTGGGTTTTGACTGCCATATACTGGAGGTTTGGGCTGATCCTAAACTTTTTACATTTTTTGTGGTGTTCTTAGCCTGGTTCATTTAAGTCTTATTTTACAGGTTTGATGCATCTATTTCTACAATAAAGCTTAAGCCTGGAGATGTGTCCAAACCATTCCCTTCCCTATGACAACATTGCATTGACCAATCAGAGCAGTGCTTATTACTTAAAACAACTTTATTTAGCTGTACCGATTTCCTTCTTTATTAAATATACAAAATACTAAATAAAATTTTAAACTTTTAATTAGAGTACTAATTCATTGTACTGTTCTCAATAGATAAGCTTTCTACTTGTAGAGATTTGCCTCTCTGTAAAGAGTCCAAAGATGATTCTGGAATGAAAACAATTGAACTAAATAAGTGTAAACAGTGATCATAAAACTGTCAGATGCAGGAGTCAGCAAACATGTACCACATCTTTGATAGTCATCTGCTTTGTGGAATGAAATATGAAACTAAACACTCATTCAGAACTAGGCTGTAAATTGTGAAGGATGAAGTAATGCAACGTTAGTAGATTTTGAAGGAGTTTTTTTCATTATTTGTGATTCTGGAAAAATTGCTAAAAATAGTGAAAATTTATCCAGGTGCATAATTTTTTTTTTTTTTAAAAAGAAAAAGCCTGAATGAAGACAAGACAAAATTTTTCACTGCCACTTGTTAAAGTTCAAAACTTGGAAAACAAGCCTGATCACTATCAGTGGTATTGACCTGTTCAGAAGGTGAAAGCAGGAAACTCCCACTAATGAAACATCCAATGTGTTGTGATTTATTTGGGAGTCTGAGGCCAAGATTGGAGGCCTCTTCTTGCAATGCCCCTAGTGTGCCCTCTCCCATTTCTGTTCCTTGTTGAGTGAGGTTCCGAAGTGCAAGACAGGAGTAGAAAAGGGCATTGCGGGGTAAACCTATGGGGCTCCAGTCTCACATTCACAGCTCAAAACCTAGAGTATGCAGGCAGACAGCAGTAGATCCTGTAAAACTATGGATTAATCATTCACTCAGCTGACGCCCCATTTAATTGAAAAAGTCATATATATACATTTACAGGAAAGAAGAGATGGATAGTCTTGTCACTTCAAGATCAGAGCATACTTTCTTTGGCAATTAAAAAATGCACCTTTTGGGATGCAGGCATAATCTTTGTCTTCATTGTAAATTTTGTTGTCAGCTATGGTTTTCACCAGTCCAAATATAGAATAACACAGTGCTGGAATCAGTACATATTTTACTGGAATGATTTACTAGGCAAGACTAGTTTGCCAAGGTGGGCTAAGATAGAAGTAGCGGCTTCATTTTTAAATTAAGATTTTAAAGCTGTGGACGTACATTAGATCTGCTCTTCCCTTTGTTTCCTTAGCTTGAAGTTTATATATTATTTATACAGTATGACAACTCTAAATCTTAATAAAATATATTTTTCATAATGATTTCCATTTTTTTTAATTCTATCAGGAAAATTTTAAACTACTTTTAGTAACAGATATTTCATACATATATTGCCATGTCTCATGTAAAAAGACTAAAATTTTTCCACATATTTCTTTCCATGTATTAAGGAAAATTATTCTTCTTAGGACAGGTTACACTCATGAATCTCCTAAATTCAATAAAAAAATATTTCTTGGATGATGAAACATTAATGGAAAAAATAAATGTGGTAGAAGCAAGTAAATCTCTATATTGTTAAAAACTGTGTTTTGTAAAATTAATTAAAATTAGGGTTTCTGTGTCATTAATTTTATTTCCTATTTTTGATCAGTTCTGCATTAATTTTTATTTTCTTATGTCTTCCACTGTTTAGGGAAATGCCTATTTAGCAAATAAAATCTGTATGTAACTAATATTCGGTGCATTGTGTAGAAAAAAAACATTAATTTCCTTTTAATTTATTCTCAGCTTCTCAAGGTGAAGCGTTCAGAAGGCTTTATATTCAGGTAATGCTTTCATGTATGTAGGACATTGCTTTCATTCATGGAGATACTTCATGTAATTATAAAAGCTAATTGCATTTGATGACATATAGTCAACCATCTGGCAATTAAGTGAAGAACTTGTAAGCTTAAAATTGTCTTTACAGAACACCTATGTTACTCTCATTGGTATGCACAGGGAAGACCAATTTATGCGCATCTACAGTTGGAGAGCAAATTCAGGGTATGGTTGCCTACATACACACACAGACATGACAATCCTGACACTGGGGCAGGATCTAGATGAAGTATAGCTGTTTTGACTTTTCATTAGAACACCTGAAACTTGATCGCATTCCTGAAAATAAAATAAAAAAAGAATTTATTAAGGATTGAAGACAAAATAATGTTATTTTCAGATTTTGCAGGATCTTTGCAGCATCACTTTTTTCTGTTTTCCTCCCTTGCAGAACTAGTATTGTTTTAGCAACAATGTTTTTTTATAAATAAGCCTGTTATAAGTTTCACATAGAGTTTCACATATGCTAAGGTTATGGATGTTACAAGTACTGCCTGTATTTAAACATAAACACATGGAAGAAACTGAGAAATGGAAAAAGAGATTCTGTTAAAATCAGTTAAGCAAGTCATGTGATAAGCGTTGAAGCTATTCAATAAGATGTAAAAATTTTTTACTCTGCTTAGAAACTCTTAATTTCGGGCACTCTCACTCAAAAGACAATGTTTTAACCTTCCGTATTTAAAGACCTTTTCCTTTAAGTATTGCATTTTTCCATTGTAATCCTAAAAGGGCAAGTTTTCTGCTGCTGCAGAAAGTATATTTGCAAAAAACAGTCTGTTACTCACAAAAAAAATATTATATGACTTCACAATCACACCATAATATTTTTACTAATGGGGTTTACTTCTTACAAATCTGCAGGTACTTTATAAACTGATTTGTTGAGATCATATACTGTCATTCAGTTTCCAGGTGCAGTGCCAGAAACCTTTGTAGTGTACTTCAGAATAAGCTCCATGTAAAAGCCCACTATTATTTTTCTTGCTGTGACCATTTAACTACTTCAAAATCAAGAATCAAAATTTCTTACAGTAATCTTTCGTTCTTTTGTTTTAATTCAGTTACTTCAAATACTTAAAAAAATAGGCTTTGCATAAAAAAAAAAATATTGGTCTTATCTGGATGATGATGATGATGGTGAAGAATTCTTTATTTGAAATCCAGACTAGTTTTAAGTCACAGTTTTGGTTTTTATCCTAAGTGAAGTTCTTGAAAGAGCAACTTGGTTTTGAAGAGAAGTAAATCTGCAAATGAAAAATTAGGGAGTTAAAATACGCTATCTAACTATTATTTCTGAAATGCTTTTATCATATGGCCCATGATAGAAAAGTCCAATAGGAGGATTAGTACGTGAAAGTCTCAACACATCTTTGATTGGAAACAAAAACAAAAGTTGCGATAAAGCCAAAGAAAGAATATATGTATTTAGACCAACTTCCTCAGTTAAAATATGACATATTCAATCTGATCTCAACCACATGAAGAAAAAAAAAAAACAGAAACCATTTTATGCTGTTCGCACACATGAACCTACACCATTATTTCTAAATCATTACAGCACTGTAGTTTTGGCCGAAAAGATTCCACTTTGTATGCAAATTAAATGAAAGAGTATTGCTTCTTTTAGTTATTTTGCAGTGCAAATGGCAAATAAGGAAGACAGACAGGAAAGCCAAATGTATGGATATTGATTAACATTCACTGTTCATTGAGTTTCTGAATACCATGCCTATGGTCACATTTCAGCTATGAAACTCAACAGTAAATAATAAACATGCCACTTTCCTATGCCTCATGAAATGTTTTCTGGTTTTCCTCTCTTTCTATGGATGCTGTAAATTTTATCGTATTTCTATGGCACCTCAGCTGCAAAGGCGTTGCCCCATATTCCTGAGTAATAACCATGCACGTTTAGCACAAACAAAACCAGATTGCTCCAAAGCCACAGGTATCCGCAAGTAGTATAGAAGGGTATAATCTATGAACTGCTTAAGCAAGGCTTTCTTTTAACTTTGTGGGCAGGCAAAGGTCATGACAATCAGAAGCACTTTGTCATGTTTAAGCCATCCCAGTAGGAGACAGCTGAGAAAACCTGCAAACTACACATAAACACACGCACAGAGGCAGCTTATTAAATAGAATTATTCTGAGGTGGAGCTTTTGTTATGTGGGTTTTTTTTTTTTAATTTTCTTTTTATAAATCAGAATTTTGATCACAGTTTTAAAGCTCTCTGGGGAAAACTACGAGGTAGATTCTAACGATAGGAAAAGTACCTTTTGCACAGCATTTGAGTTGATTGAAAGCTGTTGAAAGATTTTTCAGTCAATTACATAGCACAGATTTATGAGGAATCGGATCTCGATTCTGCACTGAATTTCAGAGTGGCCTCTGCAGCATATGAAAAGAGGACAGGTGTAGGGAACATTATAGACACAAAGAATTGTAGGCTAGGTAAACGTGAAATTACAGAAACAAAGAATTGTAGGCTAGATAAGTGAAAACAAAGAAAGGGGAATTGTAGGGAAATGTAAATGTTTAATGTTGTAAACAAGAGATAATTGTAGGGCAGCTGAGCTCGTGTTAATCGCTGCAGCTGTGGGATGCTGAGAAGTGGCCAATCAGCGGGGGAGCCGCTAGCGAGGTGATGAGGGTGTACAAAGCCTGGCGGGGTAGAGCCGATAGGAGAGACCGCTCCAAGGAGGAGCTCGGAGGCAGAGGGAGCACTCAGGAGAGAGCAGCTGAGACAGTCAGGGCACCCCAAGGAGGGGCTCGGAGTTAGAGCAGCACCCGAACAGGGTGCGGGTGTCGATCCCGGGAGGTGAGGGGAGCGGAGACCGGGAGGAGGTCCGGCTGTCCGCGGCAGAAGAGAGGCTCAGTCACTGCGAAAAGCGAACAGCAGTCGGGAAATCTGTGAGAAGATCATACAGAAATATAGAGAAATTGAACCTGTGCTGTTGCTTAAGATCCTTTTGGCTCTGACAGCTAGTTTCAATTGTGTTTGTGTCTCTGAGTCTCATGAGTTCTTACGCATTTTATGGAAGGAGAGAGAAGGGAGATTATCTTTTTTACCTTTTCTAAAAGAAGTCATGCACTTGTGCTTTTATTAAATCCACGGGAGAGAGGGAGAGAATAATTGTAAATTTGAAGTGCAAGGTATAAACTCATGCAGAATTTGTTCTATTTACAGTTAACAATAACAATTGTAAAATTGTTAACTGTACAAATCATTAAGCTACAAATCATGTAGCTTAATGCATTAACCTGATTCCTTTCTCAGTTTTACTATTTTTATGTCCAAGTATCACCTTTGATACATAGGATTTGTTAGCTAACACCAGCAAGGAGAGTCTTCTGTTAATACTTTACCTACCTCACAGGTAAAGAAGGACACGTTCCATTTATTTCATTACATCTTGCAGGAACAGCGAGACTTTAGAAACAGTGAACTGTGAAACAGTGAAACTTTTAAAAATCCTGATAATGAGAAAAACCTTATTCCAGAGTTAGCCTCATCTTGTTAAAGTCATTGAAACTTCTCTCTTTTGGTCCTCAGACTGAGAAATCAGCTTTTGGCGTGCTGGTTGTAAAGCTCTTTAAATACCCTTTTGCCACCGTACTGGTGAAATCTTCCTCATGTCCAGACATTTCATCCCTTCTTGCCAGACAATATGTTCTCCGAGTCTCCACTTAGTGCAAACATATCTAGTTGGTTTTTTTTTTCCCCCAAGTAAAAACTACATGCAATTTTTCCTGCCTGGTACCCTTTGCAAATATCAGGATTTAAGCAAAATGACTCATAAGATGACATTGCTGGTTTTGGGGTTTGTTTTTTTTTTTTTTTAAATAACTTTACAAGAGTTTTGGTATGTGTGCATTTGATTAAGCAGATGGTACACAGCCTGTCAGTAACCTCCTAGTCAGCTAACTTGTCCTATCCACAGAATTTCCTTATGGGTTTGTAAGAATTGTGTGGGACTGAAAGGGAGTAATTTAATTTGAAGAAGCCCATTTACTTCATTTGGATATCATGATGTATCTAGGCAGTGATGCCAAAAGAATGGAGTCCGATTTCAGCATTATATGGTTCTCTGAGCTTTTCCTTCTCCTTTTTTTTTTTTTTTTTTCCATGTTTCTGTCAGTGTTTTGTAAGAAAACCTCCTTTTTAAATCGCATGTACTGGAAGAAATATTGCAAATAGCCACAGAAAATATTTGGATTAAATATAGATCCCCTGGTTTCTAAACTTTAATTTTCATGTTGTACAGGACAGTTGCACTTTTGTGTCAACTAATATTTTTATTTTCTGAAGTTTTAATTTGTGTCTTTAGCATGGAAAAGATTTTCATCAGAACCATGGCAACAATTTCTGTGTGAAGGAAGATCAAAAGACTTGTAAGAATACTTGTGCATTCTCTTATGTAATTTTCCTTTCTGTGCCTGTATATTTTAATATAGATTAACAGATAGCCATGAGGAATGACAACAAAAAGCAGATTTTCAAAATTATGAGGATACAAAATTTATCTTCCTGAAGATGAAATTTCATTTGCTTTTACTATGAAGGTCCTCTCTTTCTTCTAAAGGAAGAGGTGTTGTCTTCCCTACTGCTCGTAGGGTGCTTAGTTCTCAGTCAAGTTTTCCAAAGTACCCTTCCTCAATTCCCTTCTAATTTGGGTATGACAGTGATTTGTATTGAGATCTTTCAAAACCTGTTAACCATCTGGATATACAGATGCTTAAATATAAGGCAATATCAGCTGAAGATTTTCCAGCTTTTGACAAAGAGATTAATACAGCCACTGAGGCTGATATAGCAAATTATGATGACTAAGCCAGATAATAAAAAAAAACCCCACAGCAGTATTTTAATTATATCAAGTCTGAGAATTTAGTAGAGAAGATACTGGTATTAAAGAGAAGATTCAAAACTCTGTTAAAGCTGGGTTTGGAATAGACTGTCTCCATGTTATTCTCTACCCCCAAGCTATTGGATAAAACTAGAAAAGCCCAGCCAAAGACATAAAACCCTCATTGCGTATATTTCCAAAACTTTACTGTGCTCCTGTTCACTTATTCTTGGGCAAGTTTTGAATTTAATTGGTGACATCTTGCTTAGTGACCAAGATATATATTTTCTACTTTGCCCTCAATGTCTTTAGAGACATCATTTCAGGGAGCAGAATTACTGCTGCACACAGCCAATAGCTGAAGTATGAAGGAAAGTCCATTCCAAAATACTGAAGTTAAGATTTCTGTCTTTCTGTGAAAGATCTTTGAGCACAGGAAATACAGAACATCTGTATTGGCTTAAGACAGCAGTGATTGACTTGTAGTTAACAAAGTTTCCCATTGCCCTTCTTGTCAGTGTCTTCCCCTTCAGAAACTAGAAGTGTTTTCTGATTTACCTTTGCATAATTTCTGACATTAGGGTAGTTTATATGAAAATGTTTTTGGAGACTTAGTATCATGTTTATTCTCTTACTCCTAGGCTTTGCCCTCCCTCGTGTTAACACTTTCTTCATGTTACCTTAAAAAAAAAAACAAAACTATTTGTATTCTTAGATACAAGTGCCTCTGGTATTTTAAGTTTGAAAAGTAGTAGCAGCAAATCTTAGCTATATTTCTGTCTAAACCATGTTTGAATATCTGTTTACTTTCTCTCACGAACCACAGAGGTTATGTTTGCTCGATCCGCAATCTGGTTCCAACATCAGATCTTGAAGAAATTTTTCACAACTTTTCTTTCATTACAAAATAGCATATTTTTCAAAGTCTTAGTTTGACTTAGCAGATTGCTAATTGACTGATTAGTAAACAACATAGAAGCCAGAAGAATACCGGTAACCAAAAACTATATTTTCCAAAAAATATTGCACTAAGGCTTTTTTAGCCACTCATTTTAGGCTAAATGAGTGGAAATGTCTTCAGAGGAAAAAATACAAAGAAGAAAAGAGCACTTAACAAACACAGAAATCTGAATGAAAATACAAATGCTTGACATTATTCAAGTAGCTTAATCCTGTATTACAAAAGGACCATGGTGTTTAAACCAGCAGGAACTGCTGCAGAACACCACTTAGGTACAATACTGTAGTGAAATGCTGAAGGGTGAGAATTAAGCCAGAAAGTTAACAAATTCTATTTACAGTGTCTTGCATGAAAATCGCAATGACTGGTAGTGAGCCAGGAAAAGTCAGTGCTGGGTAATTGCTTAAACCCCTAACAGGTTCAGAGGAGATTATTAAAAACCATGGATCAACGTAAACAAATACGCACACAGAAATGTGAACTTAATTTACACATCTCTTTATTTAACGCTTGCTCATACATGCTTCAAATTGTCTGTTTTAACAGACAGTTTCAAGTTTGTTGAGATATTGTCGCCGTTTATGCCCAAACATGATTAGAAGTAACTGTTCTGCAGGTATCTGAAAGTGGTTAAGGCTAGTTTAAGAAAAAGTGCTTCCCTAAGGAATAGGTGGTGATGGTGATACTTAGCCACATGAGCACAGAAGAATTTACATTAGACTGTCATTATCCAAAAGTAATAGGATCAGAAACCAGATTCTTTTACTCCCTCCTAAATGTAGTCAAATCTCGTTTTCTCTCTGGAAGAAGAACTCATGATTTTCATGTTTCTAGCTGCTGTCTGATTTTGGAATGAAATGGTTCTTCAGATTATTTCAGGGAGGAAGGCTTTTGGAGTGGAATTTTCACTCTGTGCAGGTTTGGCTGTGCACCAACCTCTCAGCCTTGCACTGCATGAGTGCTGTGACTACCACCATACTGTGTTAGGCAGGGTACATCCAAACCAGCTGAAAAGAAATAATTTCTCCTGCATGTAATGGAAGATCGAGTCAGCTAAATTCAGTCCTTTAGGCCTTTTCTTATGACTTGATAATAATTCATTATTTGGCTAAATGAAGATATAGAGGAGGAAGTGAGAGACTGAGGCAAGAGCCCAGGCTGAACAAAGCAGAACCACTTCTTCCACCCTTCAGAGATGTGTACCTCTCACTGCTGACTGAGAGAACATATATGACGGTATTAAAACCAAAAGGTAATATCCACGATTTTTTTCTAGGAATCTAATTTTCCAGTGAGTCCGTAGTTAAGTTGCATAGCCAAATTAAGTGTATTATGTGCTAAAGAGTGTTCTTTCATGTTATTAATTTGTATTTGTTGATACAGTAGCTTGTGTGAAAAATGCAGATAATCTTACAGATGAGAAATGGTCTCAAAATGACACTATAGGGACAAGTGCAAGGGTCTAGACATTCTTCTCCAAGAATCTTGCTCTGGAGACTCTTTAGTAAATAATTCAGCAAGCAGCTCACTCTGAAATTAAAATTTCTCTTACATTTGATAAGTGTATGAGTGTATTAATATTTCTTGTGTGAAGCAGGTATCTGTAAATCTTTGAAGAGGAACATAAGGACGAGTCAATTTAAATTAAATTTAAATGGTAGCATTTCATAATTCTTTAGTTTTGCATGTGATAAACAATTTATACAAGTCCTTCCTGCCTGTAAACTCTTCCTTTTTGATTTTCATAGAATATGGATACTTATGTATTTATTTAGGGGCTGAATGACTAAGTGTCTACAAATTGTGGAATAATTGAAAATTGTATGAAAATATGTGGGGTATTTCCCATGGTTATAATCAGATATGGTTCCCCAAGGCACAACCTCAGTTGCCAGGACTAGGCTGAAAGGAACTGACACAAGTTGAAAAAACTTTTCAATATGACTATTTCCTAAGGACTGCCCTTGCTCTTTAGACATAGCTTCCAAGCCTGACTTGCTGTGCTGTGGCTGGGGTACCTTCCAGTGAATGAATAAGCATTTTGAAGATCTGGGATCAAAGGGAAGGTACAGGCAATGAATCAAGGCAACCCTGATATTTTCAGTGGAAGTTTCCTTCTGAACAAACCTCCTGTATGTGGGTAGAGGAAGAATTTTAGTTTTCTTGTTTGTTGTGAAATGAAGAAAAATGGGAAATAACCACAAATCAATGACCTGCCATGGTCAGAAGAAGATGTCTGTCTTACCTCCTCTGAGATTATGTAGGCTTAAATAGTTTTTGGAATATAGAGGTCATACAAACCTTAGAACCACAGTTTCATTATTTGAATGTCAGGTCCTGTATTGGAAAAGTCCATTGGAAGGAATTTACCTGTTCAATACAGTATTTCATTTTCTCTCACTGAGCAAAGGATTTGTCTTCTCTCTTTTATTCTGGAGCATCCATTTACTTAATAAAAGGACAGAAGCCCTGTACTGTTATATAGAAACTGAGAAAGACAGTTAACACCTGAAACATAACATATGTTTTTCAAGAATACCAGCTAATTAGAGGTACAAAGCTCATCACGTGACTCATGTTCAGCTGTTTAATGTGCTTTAACTTTTATATCAGGTTAGTACTTGTTTGGTAATGACAGATTTAAAATATTTTTTAAACAATTTTGCTCAGTTTTACGAGTAACTCAGGCAGATGAAAATGAAGAGCTACCAAAGGGTTATGTAAGTGTGGAAGAAGCCTTACTTCATTAGCTGATTTTTTTCCCTATTGAATCTAGTTTTCCTGTTCAGAGTCTGGACAGTTACACATTGGAATCTGTTGATGTGTTCTCATTTTTTCTTTTAAGGCATGGCTCGTGTTTTGTCTCCTCCAAAAGGACTCCAGGTATCGTGTGCAAGGAAGGTGGAATGGGCCACAGCTTCTCACTCTAAAAAGAAAGTGCCCTTCCTACTTTAATTTGAGAGGATGTAGCTTTTCCCTCATCTAGCAAAGCATAATACATCAGTTTCAAGTTAAACATTTAAAAAATGTTTGGAAGGGCAAATAATTTATTAGCTTCTGCCTAAATGTAGAAAGGCATCTTCATCTGGTAGAGTCAGTCTTGGTCAATTCTATTTGTGCTCGTCCCATCCCAGGTGCCAGCTTCATTTCCACCCCTTCTTTCTAATATGACATGACCGAGACAACTGTCTTGTCGTCTGGCACACGGAGGTTGAACATCTCCTGTTCTGGCTCCACAGAAAGATAAAGATCACAGGCTCCATCAAGAAATTCCATGAAGTCTAAGGTAGATTGACACCGGAATAGTCTGGTCTGTTGGCTAGCCTTTTTGCAGATACAGTCATCACACAAGAATGTGGCAGGAAAATTTTCGTCAAGAACGGATTTCTTTTTGGGGAGAGGACAATTTATATGTGCATAACTATGGCAGAGAAACTGACAGGTTATTATGAGTTTGGACTAAAACTGGCTTTGAGGAGCAGAATCCTGGGAAGATGTTCATAATATTCAGGTCATGGTTTTGAGGCTGACTGCTGCATCTACAGAAAAAGTAAATTTTCTCCTCCTTAAATGTTCCTATTAAGTATTTCTGTGTCTTTGGGTAATTTTGAAGAAACAGCCACTATATCGAAAGATACAATTTCTCCTTCTGTTTTTTCAACCTTTCTAATCTGAAGAAATTTAACCAAATAAACTAGAACATTATTGAATATAATGTAATCATACTGGTGTGGATGACAGGCCATTTACATCAAAGTAACATGTGACGTATTTTAGTTGTTTTGAGATGCAGTTTATAGACCCAGATCCTAGCCAAATACCTAACCCATTTTAAAAGAGTTCACTTTTCGTAAGATTCAACTATCCTAGCTTATAGTGTGGTCTTGATTCAGAGAAGCATCTCTGCTATGAAGAGCAACTGAAATTCAAAGTTTGAAGTAAAAGTTAATGAGGGTCTTGAATTTTTGCCAGGAGTGGGACCATGCAATATACCTGTAAGCTAAAAAGGAAAACATCTTTCTGTCGTGTGATATGGAAGTTATGATCCTTGATCCGTAGGAATTTTGAATTATTTAAAGTTGTAGTCTTTCTATGAAATGAATGTTTTGTTCTGTTTTGTTTAAGTTTTAGAGCAGTTCAAATTACAGAAAAAATATAGCAACAAGAGACATAAGAAAAATAAATGTTTTCCTTTGTCTAGCTATACTTAGCTATGCTGAAGCCATAAAATACATTGGAAGGAAAAAACTTAGAGGAACAATTTTGTTTTCAATTTTCTATTTAGTTCAAAAGAAGATAAAAAATTTTCATAGAGTGTTTTCAAATAACCGACACAAAATAAAGCAAGAACAACCCCAGTTAAAGAATGCTTTCAGTGGTACACTGTTTATTTTAATAGATTTTCAATGTCATTGATATTTAGAGATGTTTCAATAGACTGGTAGAAAGATAAATATTTGTGTATATATATATATATAAAAAATTTTTTATATTTATCTCTGAATTCTGCAATGTTAAACTGCTAAATAAATAGGCTTTAGGTTGAGTTATACTGTCCATAAATTGATTTAATAGCTAATATTAATTCACTAAAATATGTATTTATTACGCATCTAAGAACTCTTTCACTGTGTTATAGTACATCTATTTCTATATCACCAAGATAAATCAGGTTTCATGCTGTTTATGGAGGCTGTAACAAAAAAAAGCCATCCCTGATCATAAGATCCAAAAACCTAGATGACAGCAAAGTGGGTGGTCTTTTGTAGCAATGAATATGAAGACAATTAGAAAGGTTGATAAGGATCACAGACTCTTAAGAATGCGATTGCATTGAAAGAAATACTCAGTCTCTGTTGAAGACTTGTATTTCTATAATTAGAGATAGTGAATAACCATTGACTGCATTTAATTTTCTTATTGTTGAACCTGCAAAGATCAAGACTAAGAAACAATTACTTCTGTGAAAAAAAGTATTCTTGAGACACCACACAGACGATATCTTTGCCTTTTCTGGTATCCATTTTTTCTTAATTGGAACCTGAGATTAACTAAAAGAAAGGATAGATACATGATTGAATTTACCTCTATGAAGTTCTAAATGTAAAAATATAGATATATTTAGGATTGACTGCATCTATAAAAAATATAATGGCTATTTTAATTTATAAATAATGTTTTGTTCTTACTTTGTCTTCACAGTTCAAAGAAGCTAAGGAAAGAATGATAGTAGAAACTTGTATTTCTTTTCGGAGCGGTTGTATGCTTAAAAAATTCTATTAACAAAACTATGTATACTGCTACTGAAGTATGTAGATGGTATGTATTTATAAACAACCTATTAGCAGATAATGTACACCTGGAAAAGTTTAGCATATAAAAGCAGTGCAATTTACTGGGGAGGCCCTCTGTAAAATGCTGGTTGACATTGCACGTAGCAATAAGTACTTTCTTTTCCTATAAGTATAAAGACTACATTACAGACAGATTGATACCCTCCCATCACTCTTGTTGTTACATATTTTATAAAATCATAGCTATTGCATAAATAAAAGAAAATATTGGATCATATTGCCTTTTTTGTAAAAATTTTCAAGGTAATTTCCTGAATTTTAGGCTGATAGGGTTTAAATCAGTTGTATTTGTAGTTAAAATAATGTTTTTTTTCCTTTCTCTTTCACATCACCATAGTAATTTCTCATGGAATAATGTGACATTTCTATGGATGCCAAACATATTTAAATAATGTACTGAAATATCTTCTTCTGAGAGATTTGGTTTTTCCTAGCTTGCTGGCACTGCTTCACTCTCCACATTGCTGACTTTCAAAACTGCCTGAAATAAATGCTATTCAAGGAACAACATTAGGCTGTCAAATGACATCACATAAAGTTGGAAGGCAGCAGTGAGAGATTAATGCAGAGATTAGACTTACCTACACAGTATGACTAATTTGAAGCCCAGCTAGCAGTGATGTGAGCAGCTGATATGAACGATGTGTCCAACTTTCAGGCGTTTCAGGCATGTCATTTTTACCTTTGTGAATACTCCAATTAAATCTCTACAATTTAGTAAAAGCTCTGTTATCTGCCTGGCCAAATAAACAAACTGGTGACACTATTGCTCCTGCCTCGCGCCATCCCCCAAAAGCCACTTCTGCTAATGTCAGAGTAAGCAACACAATTGGGTAAATTGCCTTTTGTGGAGTACTGTTCAATTGCAAGATCTCAGTAAAAATTCTTGGACTGTTTCTTCCTATGACCCTTCAGAAATTATATTCAGTACTGGATTGCCAGAAGGAGCTGGGCTAGATTTCCGTGTATTCTGAATTGTTCTTTTTTTGGTAGGCATTCAAGAATGGACCACACCCTTCACTTCCCATGTTCTAAAATGAAGGCCTGACTTTTACAAAGCTGTGATTTGGATCAAGTTTTGGATCCAGAAAGAACTGCAGGCGAGCACCTCTAAAAATAGGTCTTCCAGCACCAGATTTGTGTATTCAGGAGCTGACGTGTGAAATACATGACAGCTTTGAAAAGAAGAGGTCAAGGGATTGATTTGTCTTTTTTTTTTTTTCTTTTTTCCAGTTTCTACTTTCAATTTCTTACTATAGGGCTAGAATCAAAAGAATTTTTTGTTGTATTGATCCACATACGCTCATAAAATGTGTTTGTGCTTCAGAGGTCCTCCTGCACAGGAGGCAGAATTTCCTCACAGGCAGCTGGTACTGATGTGTTGCAGCTGAAGCAGCTATCAGTTTCATTTGTAATTGTGTGTCTTCATATTGCATATTGAAATCTGCAAGTCATAAAAACAGGCATTACTCAGTGGTCACTGAATCCCAAAGGGCGCTTCTATACGATATGTTCATTCAAGAATTCCAACTATTAGACAGTCTTCTTTGAGGTTGCTGGTAGCACATTGTTTCTCAAGGACAGATATGTGTCCTCAGTTTCCAAATCTACTGCTAAACCCATCAACTTTTTCAAGTTTTGGGAGGAGGCTGAGTTATGTAAGGGGTGCTGGTTTATGAGAACCTCGACATGAGCCGGCAATGTATGCTCACACTCCTCTCTTGTGAGACCTCATCTGGAATACTGTGTCCAGTTCTGGAATCCTCAACATGAAAAGGATGTAGAGATGTTGGAATGTGTCCAGAGGCTGGCTACAAAGATGATCAGAGGACTGGAGCACAATCCCTACGATGACAGGCTGAAAGAGTTGGGCTTGTTCAGCCTGGAGAAGAGAAGGATCAGAGGAGATCTTATAGCTACCTTCCAGTACCTGAAGGGGGCTACAGAAAAGCTGGAGAGGGACTGTTCATAAAGGCTTGAGGGGACAGGACCAGGTGGAATGGGTATAAACTGGAAAGGGGCAGATTTAGACTGGACATTAGGAAGAATTTCTTCACTATGAGAGTGGTGAGACACTGGAACAGGTTGCCCAGGGAGGTTGTGGATACTCCATCCCTGGAGAGGAGGGGAGAGGAGAGGATTGTAAAATGGGAAGGGTGGGACCAAGAAAAATAATTTTGTGACGTGATTTAAAATTTTTAGCAGTAAGTAGGATTAAGTCTCCAAGGAGCAGCTGTAGAATACCAGCTCTTTTTATTTGCCTGAAGAATATGAACCACTATAAAAAAATGAGGCACAGAGAAGAGATTTTCTGAAATCATCTGCTGCTTGAATGTTATCATTTTAGATGGATGAAACCTTGCAGTGGGAGCTAAAATATTTCTTCCTAATTTGTCTAACTTGCAGGAATGTAACTAAACACACCTCTGTGCTTTTGTTCTCCCTGTGAATATATTGATGCTTCTTCTCATGTGTAAGCACTTTTAAGAGTTGACTATTAGTGAAAGCTACTTAGGTCCTTTTCCTTAGAGGGAGTTTCAGGAGAACGTCCTGGGATTTGTTTTCAAAATTTATAGAAAATTTTGACTTTGATTGCAAACGAATGAAAAGAGAATTTGAAACGGTATTTGTTTTGGTTCATTTGTCCTTTCTGGCCCTCATTCATTATTAAAAGAACAGAAATGTGTAGTTGAAAAATATTGTTTCTTGTGGCTGGCATTTTCAGTTTTCTTATGATGAAGATGTTGATCAAACTGAAGGCAATACACTGTAAGCACAAACTCCATTTATTTTCCTGCTACTGACAAGATTTAACAGTATCTTGTTCCTCTTTGTTCTCTTGAACAACGAGGAAGTCAATTATTTCCAGAGAACAGCTACAGGCTGACTGCAGCAGTTTTATCTGTAGTCTGGTACTTTAAAAACAGAAGGGACTTTATTTGTGATCATATTGATTTAACTAACAATGTCCAGTGAAGTGTCTGTAAAAATCCCTAGCTGAGAAATAAATGTAGAACAATTAAACAAAACACTTAAATTTCATGTGCGCCTTTGTGTAAAGTGTGTAAAAGGTAAAGTGCTGTCTTACTAATGTACCAGTCCTTTGTAGTTCTTCAGCAACCTGTGATAGCAAGTGAGAGTGAAGTGCTTTCACTAAATAGCTTCCTTGTGAAGTTTCATCTTTTCTTTCTTGCAGATGTGTGGGAGGTACTCACAGAGCACCTAACATTGTTACAGCTGCACTGACAGACCTGAAGCAGCCGAAATTAGTACAAATGATTCTTTCTTGCTTCTGAGTGCAGATGCATTATAGCTGTGCCACCTCTTATTAGCCACCTGTACTATGGCTGGAGTATAGCTGCATATACCATGAAAGCAGTGAGGGAAGAAGATTATTACGGAAGATTATTTATTAATTTTCAAAGGGGCCAGCAGTTGTGACTAATGAAAATATTCAGCCTGATGTCTGGTAGAGTAAGGAGTTTAAACACTTGCCTGGAAGTTCACCTTTTGCAGCCTGCAGGAACACTCCAAGAGCTGAAGTGCCCATCTGTTTAGAAACGAACAGAAATAAAAAACACAGGAAGGGGAAGGAAAAAAGCAAATAGGCTAAAATAACTCTGTGGAAAGTCAAGTCCCTTTATATATGAAATGTTTGTGCCAAGAGAGCAAGTCTCTTTGGGGAGCAGAGTTAAGATTCTGAAGCTAACTTACGGTTTTGACTGAATATCAGTCCAGTTTTACCTCTAATATGAGACATAATAATTCACAGTAGAGAAAAGATAGTTTCTTCTGTTATATTAACTTCTTCAAGGACTAAGTGAAGCTGTCTCAAACCGTCATTCTGAATAAAAATTGAAAACGACCCAAGTGGCATGTTCTAGGGTGGAATTTATTCTTTGTGATTAAGCCTCCTATAACATATTTTAGCTCATGGCTTTTAATAAGAGATACCATTTACTGTTACTGCCTTTATGGTTTTCATGTGTGGTAATAAATCAATGGCTATTGCGAGATCTTTCTTACTGTTACCATTCAAGCTTGGATTCTGGTGTTTACTTCTGTGATTCCGGTATTATTTCAGGTTTCTGTATTCAGCCTAGGCTTTTGGTTTTACCTGTGATAATTCACAGTAATAACTGTGGGCAAACACTTTGAAGTCTTTAGAACAGGCATACTGCAGTAAGCTGTTCTGGGGTCAGCTATGTTTTTCTGGATTCCCCAAGCATCTCCTGGTAATTCATGTGCTTGCCATCATAATGTGCATGGCATGCCGGGAGATGGGCCTCACCTGCATCACTCCTGGTAACCGGCCAGGTTGCCAGGGATGCCACCTGTTGTTCTTCCCTCTGGGAGACTGTGAGCAATATTGACCTTGTCAGCTTGTGTTATTTATTTGTGGGATGGGCGTGTCATAAGAGCAGAAGAAGTTTTATGTTAATGGAAGGAAGGGATCAGTGCAAGCTACTTAACTGCTGAATTTTAGTCTTCATGCTAACTTGGAATTGATGTTACATAATCCCTTTGTGACAATTCCTCTTGCTCTTTTTTAATACAGATATGATTTTTGTTTTGCTTCTAGTTGTCTGATCATCCTGGTATCTCAGAAAAGACAAGACAGCAATATGAAAGTAGTCAGTTCCAGAAGTAATGTCCTTCTTTCCTGGAGGTGCATCTCAATAACCTGTCCACTGAACTAATAGATGCATCCAGAAAATAACATACAAATTATGTCATCTTAAATTAGTTGTATCTTGACATTTACTGTATTATAACAAATACCATTGCACTAAAATTTAACCCTCCTGAACTTAAAAGTTTGCTGATTTTCTCTTTCATATTCCTCACCTAACTTTCATAGTGATGAAACAGGAAGGAACTTTTCAACAACAGTCCTCTAAACTGTATTGTGGCTGATATTATTGTTATATTGCCCTCAAGAATAGCAGATGTCTTTCTGTAATTTGAGAAATATACTCAGTACGCTGAGTGTGAGAAATTCAATATTGCTCTGCACAGGTAAACAAATGCTTTTGCACTCTACATATATTCAAGGAACAGTTTTATGTACACACATGTTGAAGCATCCTACCATTTTACCTGTAGAAGGGGAATTTACTTAATATAATTAATTGCTTAAAAATAAATGCTTTAAAAACAAGACAATATATGAAGTCTCAGTATAGTGCAACTCTGTAGATACAATCTTTGTTAAGGTATTCACCCCCTTAAAATTTAATTTACACCTTAATGTTTTAATTTTATCTCTTTTTAAATAAATGTATTTAGATAAGCATGTAGATATCTCTGCTCAGATTCATCCAGCCTTTTTCCATGGAATAATATTAGAGATGTGTGACTGAATTTGATTGACAACTATAGCTGAGTGCATAAATGGAAAAAATCTCTGTGTAGAGATGAAGTATGATTCCTTTATTATCATCCTTAACACCTACAGAAAGTACATGGCAATACATTAACTCAGGCACATTGGGTTTCAAGATGAGTTGCTCCTCTGCCTTCTTTGTCAGAATCAGAGGTGATATAATTAGTCTAGGAGCAAATTTCTATATCCTGCCAGTAGTTTATCAACGAAATGCAAATTTACAAATGTCAGATTTACAGACAGATTCAAACTTGTCAAAACAAAGCAATGAAAAAACTAATCAACCTCTAGTTAACCATAAAATTGATGTAATAATCGTATGAAAAAAATCACCTAATAAAAAATCAAGGCAAGCCTGTATATATGACTGACACTAACAAAAATTCATAGAGAGTGAATACTTATTTACCTCTGGTTATATCACACTATTTCTGTGCCCCACGGTACGCCATAATTAATTTGATAAACTGATGTCACAGAAGAAAAGGGTATCAAATTAGACAAATGTATTTTAAAAATGTCATTACGGTCACTCAAGTATGCAGACATTTCTTTTAATACTCAGAACTGCTCTTGTAAGACAGTGAAAAATTAACTTGCATTATTGGCATGTGGCTTACAAAATAAGAGGGTTTCTTTCATCTGCACTCTAACACCAACAATGAGTTCAAAACCACCAAGTTCTCCTATCTCATTCACCTAGGTCAAAGTATTTTGAGGCATTTTCCAGCATGTTTAAGGAATCCAGTGCTAGATTTCTCCAGCCTATTAAGCTGTATTGTGTAATGATCTCCTACAGAAATTAGAGTTTTCATTCTGTTGTGGAATTTCTCAGTGATATTCTAGGCTGTCAGGTGTTAAGATTTACACAAATATTAAAAAGTGTGTACATCAAAACATAAATGGAAGCTCAGTGCCCAGTCTAAACTAGGTGATGCCTTACTCTTCTTTTGTTGTGCTACTCTTAGAAAAAGTGTAAATCTTCTCCTATCCTATTTGTGCACATCAAAAATAAAATATTCAATGTTTACTGCATTTTCATTCATAAATGGTTGAGGATGATCCTTTCTTTAAAAATCACCCAATAATCTATTTCCTTGTTGGCTAAGTATTTTCATTTGGATATACAGTCTCTCTTACAGCATAACATTTGAATAGATGGGCGTCTGAAGCTAACATGACTACTCATATATTTTCTTAGGTTAGAAATTTAAAAAGCCTAGTCTAAAAAAAGTCATAGTTTTCAGATATTTGCCTCAGATCAGTGCTTAAGTCCTCGTGTTTGTCCTATGAAAAGTATACACCCTGCAGAGGACAGAATTAAGAAGTTTAAGTAGAACCTGAAATCAGAATTACTGCTGAAAATTGTATTGTGTTACTATGTCAGGATTTAATATGACACTAACAGTTTTCTTCATTTAGTAGTAAATATATTCATAGAAACACTGTCGGGTTCTGCAACTCAGATCTATACTCTTATGCTTTTTTCTGCCTTACTGGAAAATTCGAGATTTAGGGATGTGTTGATAGTGCTAATACAACGTATAGGATTCTCTGGCTCAAGTTGAGTGTTACTGGTGTCATTAAGAGACAGCTATGACAGCAGCTAGCAGCCAAATTCTCTTTGAAAAGATAACAAGTAACCAGGCACCTTAATTAGAGTTATTGAGTCTTTGGTCAGCTCTGCCTCATGTGAGACATTCATGTGCTGCTGGGATATTTCTGAAGAGAAAAGGAAAAAAATGCAAATCTGGTTCTATTAATTTTCCATTCTTTAAGTACCAAGGACTGGGCTTCATGCTGCAGTTGAGGCCATTTCAGTCGGAGGAAATTTCTGATAACTTTCTTACATAGTGCTAGGTAGATTTTAACATACTAAAAATTCTAATTCTAATCCACTTTGATTTTCATTGCTCTTACATACTCTGAGCTGTCACATTATTCTGAAATATTTGAAGCTTGATATGCATGCTTTGTGCACTTTTGTGACATGTTTTCATTTGCGTTTCCCTCAGCAGAACCAGTTTGACTTTGTAGTGCTAGCTAGATCCTTCCCCATGTTTGTTTGTTTTTAGAAATTACTGAACACCATTGTGTTCTGCACTAATGCTTAGGTAGTATAGCAGCTACAGATTTACTTAACTTTTTTCTAATGTCAATATAACGTGATATATTATGTCTGCTGTCACAGGCAGATATTTCTGCTATCTGTTCTGTAGGCTTGAATCAGAATGATGAAGGCTAAATGACTCTGAAGGGAATTATTTGACAATAAACACCCATAAACCATATTTTTATTTACTTGTGCAATATAAACCTTTTCCCTTATAGCTATCACACAGGCTGTTTCGTTGTTCCCAGTACATATCTTTAGATCTCTTTAGTGTTTTGAACTGTTAATGTTCTGATAGACTGCAGCGTTTTGGGATGTGATGAATGTAACTTCCATATTGTTACATTTTATTGTTGTGGAACAGTCAAGAACATTTTTACTGTTATTCAACTAATATTTACCACTAAGAGTAGTAGTAATCTACAGCATGGTGATACAGCCTTGTATGAGATTGTGACCTATTAGCTAAGACAGATGGTCCTATCCCAAAGGAATAGCGTGATGACCTCTAAATGTAATTTATATCAGGAACATGAAGGGCTCTCAGGATTATTTTTGTGTCAATTAAGTTGTTCACACTCAAAGACCATTACTTTGCCCCCTTCACATGATGAGATAACACAGTCAAGCCAGAAACAGAAAGAGACCAGAAATAAAGGTCCTGATGTTCCTGCTTTCCCACACCTATCAATCAAAAGTAAATGAATATTTAAAGCTTTAACAAGAACCAAATCCACTTTTGCAATAGTGGCTGAGAAAAATCAGTGTTGGTACTCTAACTGCAGAAGAATTTAACTTTGTATGGTGAGTTGCTGCTGGCTGGTCACCAGGTGCCCACTAAGCCTTTTTATCACACTCCTCTATCAGCAAGACAGGTAGAGAAAATACAATGAAATCTCATAGTTTCAGGTAAGGACAGGGAGATTACTTACCTTTTACTATCATGGGCAAAACAGATTTAACTTGTGGAAACTAATTTCATTTATTGCCAATTGCTTGTAACAAAGTAAGACAGTAAGGATTAAAAGAAAACAACCTATTCCTGACCCCTCCATTCTTCCCAGGCCCAGCTTCAATCTCAGCTCCTCTACTTTCTCCCCTCCAAGCATTCAGGGGGACAGGGAGTAGGGATTATGGACCATTTATGATGCTTAATCTGTGCGGCTCCTTCCTCCTTACACTCTTCCCCTGCTGCACTATGGGGTTCCTCCCATGGGATACAGTCCTCCAGAAACTTCACCAATAAGGGTTTTCCCCACAGGCTGGAGTTCTTCAAGATCTGTTCCAGAGTGGGTCCTTTTTACAGGATACAGTCTTTCAGAAAGCCTGCTCCAGTGTGGTTGCCCTACAGGTCACATTTCCTGCCAGAATCCTGCTCCAGTTTGGGCTCTCCATGCCCCCATGCAGCTTTCTTCAGGATATGTCCACCTGATGCAACATGAGTTCCTCCTCCACGTGCTGCAGTGTGGGTGTCTGCTCCACTATAGTCCTCCATGGTCTGCACAGAGACAGACTGCATCACCATAGTCTTCACAGGCTGCAGGAGAATCTCTGCTTTGGTGAGTGGGGCACCTTGTCCTGATCCTTCTTCACTGACCTTAGTGTCTGTAGGGCTGCTTCTGTCATATTTTCTCACTTCTCTCTCACAGCTGTTTTGCAACAGTTTTTTACGTTTCTTAAATGTATTTTCACAGAGGTGCTACCAATGTTGCTGGTGAGCTTAACTTTGGCAAGTGGCTGGTCTGTCTTGGAACTGGCTGGAACATGTTCTGTCCCATCTATCCCACATGGGGAGATCTTACGGCATCTTCTCACAGATGCCACCACTGCAGCCCCCCACCCCACTACCACAACCCTACTGTATAACACCAATACATTCAGTGATAGTATATTTAAGAGATTTGAATCTGCTCGCTGCTTATTCGCTGTGCTTCCTTTGCTTCTGGATTTATGCTATAAATTAGGTGAAAATGATCCGGATTTAAAATGATCTTGCAAATATAGGCTTGTACTTCCACTACTGCATATTGACTTGAAAATATTTTTTTCACGATGATATGATTTAGTAATTTCAAAGCAGTTTTACTGTGATGGATGAAGCATAAACACACTGGCAACATTTCATTTTAAAAACAAACATACTAAGCATATTTCTTCCAGCTTGTTGGAAAGCTTACACTGTTTTCTGTTAAACAGTTTTTTTATAAGACCACTTAGCAGTGACCTTGATGGTGTTGTGTTGTGTTGTATTGTTGAAGGAGTCTGCTGACCTTACCTTTCTGGCAAGTGCTACTTCTCAACTTCAGTTATGGTTTTAAGAATTTTGCATCTAGTAACTGCTGCTACTGAATTTTATTACAAAGTTCATACTGTCAAATGTGTCAATCCTTTTGAAGTAAGCACGTTGTTTTAGGTCGAGCTTGTAGGTACTTATTTTTTCCTCTATGTGTTCAGGAAGAGGCAAGAGGCGGGTTTCCTGAATTTCTGTAGGAGAAAAGGAAAACTGTAAGAATGGTGCCATGGCTGTGGTCTGGTACTGACTATATAATTGAGAATTTTCATGTTTTTTAGAGAACTGTAGGATCCAGGACTTTGTAGTAACAGAATGTGCTGTGGGCTCCCAAAATACCTGCTTGAAAAAAATTATTTATATTGTCTATTAAAATTCTGAAATTTATGGAGCTTGGAATCTTTCAAAAGGAGAAAATTTCTTGCAGAGCAGTAGTTTTAGTGAGAGGAAAAGAGAAAAGTTGGAAAATCTAAAATGGAAGATATTGAAAAGTGTGGAACTCTTCACATCTTCCTATTTTCTCCTGGAAAATAGATTGTGAGAGCAGTAGAATAAGGATTAAAGATTTAAAAATAATGATCTGATGAGTAGTGCTTCATGAAAAGTAAAATTGAGGTGTAGAGTTGTTGGGAGAACGATTTGCTATGGAAGACAGCAATTCTGTAATCTCCTTTCTTTTAAGGTACACTGGGAACATAAAGAAGCACTTGTGATACATAAAGGCATCTTTCTTTCAACTGAATTTAAAATATAATAACAGCAAGTGTAATGTGTATGTCCATAGATGATTTTAAGAAATAGTACATGGATAAAAAAAAATAAAAGCAGGAAGGTAAGATATAACTTTCTGTTATGAAGAAATAGTGAAAATAATGAGAAATACTGCAACAAGAGGGAAAAGGAAGTCAGAGGAAATTTAGGGTTAACTATCTAGAAGTGAAAAAAAGCAAATCCTTGCTGATTGAAACATACAAGAATAAAAATGCCTTCTTTCCTTTAAATTGTTTTAAAAAAATGGCAAATATTAAGTATATAATTAACTAAAATAATGATAAAGAAAGAGATAGTTTTGTTTGGAGTAAGGGAAATTAGGCTCAAGAACATGTAGAAAAGTCAAAGGTGCTCCACTGGTGGCATATGCTGAAATTCCAGTTAGGGTACTGGAAGAGGAAAGGGGCAGTTCGGTAAAATAGATCCACCAGCATAGAACCAATAACTAAAAAACTCTGACAAAAACTATCTGAAGAAGTAATTTTTTAATGTATAGCAAGTCTTAAAAAAAAAAAAAAATCCACAGACCTGTGGTAATAAAGTCAAACATAGGAATAAAGATAAATGTGGGGAGAAATGAGAACCCAAAAGTTTTCTGAGTACAAGACAGTTTTTCTTTAAAAGCAAAGTCAGTGGAGATGCAGCATGGGTAGGGATAGCACACTTTTCATCAGAAAGGAATGCAGCAAAGACCTCTTGGCCTGTGAAGTGTTGGACAAGACATTTAGAGACAAACATAGCCAGACCCTGCTATAGGTAAGAATCAACAAAGAACCTAGTACAGCTGCCCTATTATTTTCCAAGAAGATGAATTGCAGCTACTGCTCTAGCAATTCTGCCCTCCAATTGATCTGTGCTCATTATGACGTCATTGTAATATCATTATAATACTAAATCACACCTCCGTACGCTGCCTCTGAGGCAAGCCACTCCCATAACCACTCCTACTGGGCAGGTGTAGGACCTTGTACTTGGCCTTGTTGAACCTCATGAGGTTCTCACAAGCCTACTTCTCCAGTTTGTCCAGGTCCCTCTGGATGACATTCCATCCTGTCTGGTTCTTCTGCTGAAGCAAACTCAGGTTGTCTTTTTCATAATATGTACTTTCACCATTCTGAAAGCACTTCAAAGTCTCTTTCTCTCACAAAATAACCTGTGGACTTATGGTACTATCCTGTGGTCCTAGGGTTCTCTATTGTGCTCATATTCCTGAGCAATGACTAAGTTGCATATGTTGTGCTTTTCTAGTGAGTCTAGGACAACACTCATCAGCCAGTTCTGCAAGGCCAGCTCTCTGTGGGATACCTAAACACACCTGGGACACCTCTATGTGGCAGGGGCGCTTGCTGGTTCCCCATGTTCCTCTTTGCCTAGGGCTGAGGATGATGCTGGGTTGGTGCGGTGCTGTGTCTGCAAGTTCCTAACTTTAAAACAGAACAACATTCCCCCCTCCAAGAAAAAGAGAACCAAACCCTAAACTGGGACTTGGGCGACCCCACATAGATTTTACCCCACAGAGAATCGACTCTGTAGATCATCTTATGGTGATCTGTCCCATAGGTGGCTGGCTATTGTGGAACATTGGCTGCAGAGAGTTGGCTGTGGAGGGCTGTCCTGTTCCCCTTGTGGCAGATGATATTCATGTAGTCCTTTGCATCAGTGCAGAAATGCTTCCAAAGCTACAGTGTCACGGTTAAAACATGAACTATCTCATCCTTTTTAGTAACTTTTTGTTCCAGCTTTCTTGCTTCTGCTGTAACTGTACTGAACGAATAACACTTATCTTCTGCCCTTGAGCTTTGCAGAATAGCAGTGTTTAGCTGCCAATGAATGACTTGGTATAGGTTTGGATGGAGGCAAGGATGGAAGCATGTTATACTAGAATAAACTGCAAAACCAATACCTGTTTTCATACTTATTAGAATTAGGGATATAATTGTTAAAATGCCAACATAATGGGGAGAGAATTATGCCTTGCAGCAATTTTGTTAGTTCAATAGATCTGACTAGTGTTTTGCCCTGATAAGTTTTACTGTTTTGAGCCTGTTTTGAGAAAGACATAAGCTCTGCAATTAGATAATAACTTACTATCTGCAGAAGGCAAATGCTATGTTGCGCATTAGAATTCAAAGAATCGGTTTTCTAGAAATCATATAAATGCTTTAGTATTCATACAAATGCATTAATACTGTGTCCAGTGATCGCGCTCTGTTGTGCAGGTACACTTCATAATTTTTCTGGCCACAGCTATGCAATATTGTTTATTCTGAATACTATGTATGCGCAAAACATTTTTAATAAATCTTTAATGCTAAAAAAACCTCTCCAAATAGAACTCAGAGAATAGATACAGGAAAAAAGTCACCTGACTTCCAAACAGAAAATTGAGGGCTACACAAAACAGAATAAAAAAAAAAGATCTTCCTCTGAGTAGCTTGATATATTGCCTAGAAAGGGGAGTACTAGACCAGCACAGGTGACCTAAAGGAATGTGTCTGCCCCCGCTATATTGATGATGCTCATAAGTTTATGAATGTGCTTCTGCAGTTAGAGCCGGTTGGTTCCTTCAGGCAAGCAGAACACTCCCCGCAAGCCGGTTGCTGCAGACATGTGAGCACTTGTGTTGTTAAATGAGTGCACTGCGGTTAGTGGTAAATACAGAATTATGAAAGTGACTGTCTGCAGCTAATGAAGTATGATAGAAGTAAATAAAAATAGCAATAAGATCTGGCCCTTTTAATGAAATTTATATTGTTATAACAACTTTTAGATTTTAGGTACGTAATTTATGAGAAAATACTGAAAATATCTGTATTAAACTTGCAAATAAACAATAGCAATGTAGTCTCATTTTCAAATGTCACTTTATCTCTGGATCCTGCATGTTTCATTTGTAATTCTGCTTTTAAACAAACTATGCTACTCCACTGGCATACTGGACACTCATTCAAAGCTCTCTTCTTAATTATTTGCTTTTTGTGGGTAACTCCTGGTATTGTAAAACATAACAAGCACGTAAACTACTTGTTAATGTTTTGTTCTTTGTTACCATTTAAATAATATGAATGGCAGATGATTAAATGGTTAAAAGAAAATGAAATTATATAGGTAATAAGTGTTTTATTTATTTTAGAATAATAAGGCGCCACTGTCTTTTATGGTCCTTTTTGGGGGCTTGAAATAAATATAAACAAAAAAATGTGGGTAGACTGTATTTACACTGTATCTATGGAAAAGGATAATGTTGAAAAGAAATTGAAGACCTATGAATATACACAAGAAACATTCAGAATAATATACCTCAGTTAAGTATGAAGCAGACTTTATGCTTTTCCTCTTTATGTAGTGTTTATGTGTATACCTTATTTTAGTAAATTTATATAATGATTATATTAATTATTTGATCACAAGGAAAATAGTATTTCATATAGGCATCTCCATACAAACAGTCTTTGCAATGACCTTCAGGCAGATATTCTTTGGCAATGTTCATAGTCTGCTAGCTGAAAAGGACACAAAATAGCCAAGGAAATTTTTTTTACATTTATAGCTGTCAAGGTAGCATCAGATGCAAATATGTACTTTGTGGTGGACGGCAATTTTTCATAGGGAAATAATGTAGGGAAGAACATGTGCATATGTTCTGTCTTTAGTAAATTTTGAAGCCAGTGAGTTCGGTATTTCATAACGCATACTTGTGGATGGTAATAATTTCTATGCAACACTAGCTATTCCATATTATTCTTTCAATTACTATTTATTCTAATCTTCTTCTAGACTTACTTCCAGAAAAAAATAATCAGAACACTCTTACTTAGCTTCAAATTGTTCAGAAATACAGAGATGAAAAAAAGTTGCTCTGTTGACAGCCACACTGCCTTTTTACAAGCAGCATAAATGTTTGTAATCTGTACAGTATATGTGATAAATAGAAGAACCTCAGATGGCTGAGTTTTCTACTGATGTCGTTTTCTATGCCCTATCTCAAAAAATATTTAGTATTTCCATTAAGGTGAGACAAATAGCAACAAATAACTTTAAACAAATCTGACATAAAAATGTGACCTTTACTCTGGTCTGACTTTGAAAGGAAGAAAGTAGTTTGCACCTTAAATTGGTGAATAATTGAAATAATGCGAAAAGAAAATATTCAATTTGCTATTTCTTTTAGACCGATAAGCATATTAGATAAATGCTACATGCCCACTGCATATGTTGCATAAATATGATATGCTCAGGTGGTAAATTGTGTGCAAATTCATCTTACTCCAATCCGGGCAGGCCCGCTGTATAAAAGGCTGCAACAGAAGAAAACGGGACGTTGCAAAATGAAGACAAATGGCAAGCTGTCGTTCTTCTTGTTTTGTTTTTCTGTTGTGATCTTAAAACAGATCTCATTTGTTGCTGTTAGATCATGCTTAATTGTTCCAGGTTTTCTGATTGATTTTTTCCTAAATCAAATATTGAAAAAAATAAGGAAGCTGGAAAAATATAAAGACTGATTTTTCATCTGTATCCTGGGAGAAATTCTCTAGCTGGACAATTTCACTACCTCCTGCAGAATAATGGTAGGAGACCACTTGGTGATATATGTCTTACAGGTGATTTTGCTGCTGTCACAGCTGTGCTGAAATTTCCTTTTATTAGTATGACACTGAAGTACTTGCAAGCTCTCAAAGAATACAAATGGCACATTGAACCATAAAATAGTTTTTTTCAGCAACTGAGAAAGACTAGATACTAGTGGTACAATAAAGACGTCTTTTAAAATTAAAGCCACGCTTCAGAAATAGATCCTAATTCAAAAAAAAATTAGTTTTTAATAAAAAAAAGTAAAAAAGTTCTCCAGTTGAAAAAATCCTATACCAGAATTAACATAGATTATTGTCAGAAAACAATGACATTCTTAAGATGTATCTATGCAAGGAATAGTCTGAGCTGGGTACTAAGGAACTGCAATCAGTTTTGGGTGATCTTGAGATATCTCTGCAGATCCTATGTCAACAGTAAGACCTACTCTGAACAAAATCTTGAAAAAAATCTCGACTAGATTGAGAAGAACAGAATTTAGAAATTCAAGGACACTAACATTGTGGTTTCCATTTTTGTTATGTCATAATAACTACTCAATAAAGGATCCACTACCTCCTTGAAGTGCAACACTCAGTTATAAAACTGAAAATCCCAAAGTGATTTTTCATCTCTTGGTTTGCGAGCTGAAGTAGCCAGCAGACCAATTTGTACTGTCAGAAATAATAGTGCAAATGTTTCAGTGAACTTGATAAGGTCAAACAACATGCACTTCTTTGTGCTTGATGAAGAACTGTCATTGTGAAAATGGTGACAGAATGTCAGGATTTTGACAGTGAAAGTGTTAGGTGGAAAAATTCCCCTTATAACAAAAAAACTAGATAAACAACCTTGGTTTCAAAACAAAAAAAATGTAGAAAATACTCTCTATGCTATGTTTTTTTTTTTTCCCTCTCTCCTTTATACTGCAAGCTGATAACACAATGTGGTAGTCTGTAAGTTACTTAGTGTTATCGGTAGTAAGAAATTTTGTTCTCGTTTTGACGAAGGCTGTCTAGCCTCGGTAACCACCTTTACTAAGAGCCTAGCACATGCAGATTAGCATAAAACAGGCATGTGGGATCTGAAACCATATCAGAATCATCAGGAAATGAAAACCACTTCTTACTCTGTTCCATTTTATTATAGAGCCAGATAGTAATAGGGAGAAGTGTAAGGAAAGCACTAGTGTAAGTGATTAAGGAAACATTATTAGAACAAAGATAAAGTAGCCAATGAGCATGGAAGTTTTAGGCAGAGATGATAAAGCCTGGCAAAATTCTAAACGATTATAAAGAAATTGTTTAGGAGCAAATAGCCATTAATACCAACAAGAATGAAGTTCACAGCAATAAATGAGAAATGTGT
This sequence comes from Cuculus canorus, assembly GCF_017976375.1. Classification (NCBI taxonomy): domain Eukaryota; kingdom Metazoa; phylum Chordata; class Aves; order Cuculiformes; family Cuculidae; genus Cuculus; species Cuculus canorus. The sequence goes on from NC_071441.1 coordinate 62,656,734, forward strand.
TAAAATCAGCACTACGCCATTACATACTTTCTTGTCATATTTGAAGAAATAAAAAAAAAGTTGAAAATTCGGCAATTAAAGAACAGCTAGTTCAGGCCTTATGGACGCAATAATCTGGGTTTTACAAAATTAACTGAATAATAAATGCCACGATTTAAGAACTTTGCAGAACAAATAGTCCTGGTTCTCCTTTCCTTATTAATTATCTCAGAGCTCATTGTCTAATTTAATGTTGGGGAAATATAATTATTGACCATTAAGTCTTTTAAAATTCCGGAAGACCAGTTTCTGCTGAGCTTTAAAACACATGGCTTTATTTACTTCAGTTGTATTTCTGAAGTACACTATATGGAGATCTTTTTGCTGTTGTTGTAGATATCTCACCACAGAAGGGCATCCTTTAGCACTGGTGTATTTTAGTAAGAGACATGTAGAGTTCAAGTTGAAAACTTTTTTATTTTCCTCTCCTTAGGTGTTATTCAGATTATTGCCTTTGCTGAGCCAGATCTCCGTGGGGTCAGTCTACAGGGAGAACCCCAAGTACTGACTTAGAATTTTGTTCTCTTTTTGGGGTGGGGGGACATGCTGTAATTCTTTTATAAAGCGTGGCACTTACAGGCATGGTGTTTCACCACCCCAGCATCCTCCTCAGCCTTGGACAACAGGGAACACAGGGAATCAGCAGTCCCCACCACCACAAAGAGTCGTCCCCATGGAAAGTTGGACATGTAGAGGTGTCCTATGGAAAACGAGCTGTTGAGAGTTGGCCACAAAGAGTTGATTTGAGACACAGGAAGTAGCCACAATCTGCTTCTGTGTTTACTGTATTTGTCACACAGCTAGTTGACTGTGTCAAGAGATGGACAATGCAGACCAGGTTTTAAAATATCTCCTAAGCTTAAGTGCTGGTCTTGAGAGAACTACTGCTTCTGTTTGCAGTTGTTAAATATTCATGGGTTTGGTCTCAGCTAGAGGCAACTGCAGTCACCAAAGGCTGAAAGCAGATGGTATTGCAAGTTTGTCAGCTAAAAAGAGGGGCATGAAAAGTGAGTGAATGAATTTAAAAAGAGAATCATGACTCATCACTTGCTATTCTTGTCAATGATGAATAAAACAGTGCCCTTGAGCTTAAGAGTTGCTTTTATATTATTTTAAAACATCAAACCACCTTAGCAGTATATATTTCCTTTTTGCATGACAGAATGATTGTACAGTACTGAAAACATTGACAACCTCAACTGGTTTTCTTTTCTTTGTTTCTATTATGCACTAAATATATTCTAAAAGAACCAAATAGAAGAATGTGCAAAAGTTATTTCTTGACAATAATCTGAAAATTAAATCATACCTTGCTTGAAGTTGTCTCAAGTCTGAGCAGATAAACACTTTTTTTTTTAACAGTACTCACATCAGATGGCACAGAAATTGATTTCAGTTGCTTATGTTCATGATCGCATTGCAGTATTAGAATTGCACTAGGAACGTGCTTGGAAAACCACAAAACTGACACTGATTTTGTGGCAAGTTCTGAGCATCTAATTCTTCAAAGAGAAAATTAAAAATACTTTTTAATACAGAGCACACAACTGTAAAAATGCTTTCCTATTTTCATATACGTGACCTCAATGAAATATCAAGTAATTCTATTTGTGTCTTTGAATTTTTCCAAGATTACTGACAAGGCTCTGAATAGCTCAAATTTACCCAAAGAAAAAGCTTTTTTCTTTTTGTTTCCTGATCTAATTCTCACATATCTTATGAAAGTAAACATTAAATGATGTCTCAGATTTCTTATGGGATTACTACAGATAAAAAACAAATATCAGGATAGAGGGTTTTAATCACTAATTCCATGGAGTGCTGAGCTCTTCACTGGCATTTAATTCTGCATTGAGGCATTTGGGATGTTGTGAGACTGCTAAGTACAAACAGTTAACTCTATGTTATAGTTAGTTAAGAAGGATATTGATCTGTTTTTTTTTAATTCCCACAAGATGGCTGCTAGATAGAGAGATTCTCGAATCTGCCAGTCAATGTGTTTTTTTGCCTTTTTTTGTGCACCCAACATCACATTGTGTGACAGGGTGTGATGATCCTTTGACATTTCAGGGTTTACTGTGTTCCTGTTTATGTAGTGATCAAGCTGGGGAACTGGCAAGATGATAGAATATGGTGCAAGGTGAGATATTAGGTAAGAATGATCTAACTTCTCTCAGCTGATTGAAGCTACAAAGGGCTTGGATAATCTGAACTGTAGTTTATATTGATTTGTTCTGATCTTGAAGTTTGTTTTTGTTTGGTTTCAGGTTTGGGTTTTTTTTAAATAAAGCAAGGAAAAAGGAATGAGGAAAAGAGAATGTGTATAGGATGTCTATTTTTTCTTTCCTGGTTGTTGGCTTTGCCCATTGGCCTAGAAAAGTCAATCACACAAACAGATAATTATTTTCATTATTAATAAAGAGTGCACATACATAAAATCGGAGCTATTTACCTTGAAATGAATTTCTTTGAACAATCTCATGGGATACCTGAAAATTTTGCAGCCTTATATAAATTTGTTCTCTTCTTAGTAAATCCTTGCTAAGATTGATATAATGCCTTTTAACCCTAGAATTTAATTTTAGAATTGTGATCTACTATGTGGCATAATTTTTCTATTTCAGAGAATACCAGAAAATTTACTGAATTTGATAGACAAGGTTACTCTTAAAGTTTCTATTGTAATTCATTTCTTGTTACGCTAATCATTTCCTGTCCTTAAGAACATATAATCAAACACATCAAAACAAAAACATAATAATTGCAAAAATCATTTATTCTCATCTTCTCCAGCAGAAATCTGACAAAAATGAAAGCACAAAGGAAATAGAGTATCAGAAGAGAACAAAGCTACATATTTCTTTCCTAGTGACTAAACAGGAAGCCATAAAAACAGTCAAACTGGACCAGAACAAAGTTTCATTTATCCCAGGTGGCTGTCTACAACAGTGGCCACAAGTAGAGGCCAAGATAGCAGGTCAGTAATTGTTTGCAATATGCTCCAGACTTCCACTGTTTTAATCTCAGAAGATTTCCTCAGCTGAATGCAGGGTCTGTGTATTTAGTAATCAAATGCAGGTTACCCTTCCAAGAGTTCAACCTATTTCTCCTTCAACTTTAGCATACGTAATATTTTTTGACTTGGAATTACACAGGTCTTTTCTGAAACACAGTTGGTTTTTGTTTGTTTTGAAACTGATTGACAGTTGACTTGTCTTGGAATTCATAGTTATTGTGTTGACTGTCAGTATGACATTAGGGAGTTAAATCATGTGTACATAAACCTCTTTTTGATTCAGGTGTAATTGAATAGAATCCCAATCTTTAAGTGTTTTTCATTCTACTTTTTTTCACTATTTTTTCCTAGTTAATGATCAGGTAAAATTTTTTCATAAAACGAAGCAAGCTATGAAGGAAGCTTATGACTCACACAGCTGGTTTTCTGAGGACTTCAAGTATCAAGTTTATATAGTTGGAAATAAATACAACACAGGAAGCAGCATTTCCTCTGAGTTAAAATAACCTTCCACTAAGCATACAGATTAGGAACATAAATTGCTTCATGATTTCAGGAGAAACATTTTAAATTTAAATATAAAAAATGAACTGGTTCATCACTGATAGCAAATTGGTGATTTTATCAGCCTACAGACTTCATATTTATCATTATTCTTCCAGTCCCATTACTTTCCTTTTTAAAAAATTTTGAAGGTAATATTTCTTAAGTATTGCCAACTGAATATTACCTTTTGATATCCTCATCAACTTGACCTAGTAGACAAATTAAGACCTCAGCAGTTAGTTTTATAGTCCTAACGCTTTATGACATTTCAAATTGCCACAAATATTTCTAATTTCCCCTGGTCTAAAGGAAGTACAAAACCCTAAGTATATGAAGAAATGGATATCTCTTCTAGTACTTATACATTTCTTATTGTGCTGGAATGATAATCCGTGTATTGGAATGATCGTCTGTATTTCAAACTATATGTTGGATGATGGGAATGTGAAAGGACCCTGAAAGTTCTTTGCAAAGAACTTAGTGATTTTAGGTTTTCCAGCTTTTTATTTTCCTTTTTCTGCAATCGGTGGTCCTTTATGTTTACAGAATACCGTATTTTGTGATAACAATATAAATACAGTAACCCTTGCATTTTGAAAAAAAAATATTTTAGGTAATAAATTATGGTTTTTTTTTAATTGATGACATTAGATTTTTTCACTTATCATATCCAGGGCAAGTTTTACCATGAAATGAACACTAGCAGTGTGCCATTTCCACTTGTTTTGAAAATCATGCTCTGTATTTTTCTCAGTAGAATAGATAACTTAAAAAATGAAATCTTAAAATATTTATTATGTTTCAGACCTATCTAGGAAACAAACTTTCATGACTGACAGGTAGCCACAACGGTTTCATTGCCGATTTATTTTTCAGCATTTCTTTCCAGCAGCATACCTGAACTGGCTTTTCCCAAGAGGCTGGGCAATTGCGGCATTGGCCAAAAGAACAGCTTGTGGTCTACATTCACACCATGCGTAGACAGCTGAGCAATGTACAATGTTTCAAAGGATTTTTGTCTGTCCGTGTCAACTCTTTTGGGATTAGAATGCTGATGGTATGATGAAAATTCAATGACTATCTCATGTACTCCTTAAGTTCCCTTAGGAGTACCCCAGTGTGGACAGTTTTTCCGTACTGCTTATTTGTTTTCAGGAAGTTGCCAGAGCACATCTCAAGTTGTTATGTATGTTAATAGCATCATATATATAGACTGTAAATAGCAGATATGATTATATGATTAATAATAAATAGAAATACTTAAGGAAGGTTTGTATTTTGTGGTTTCTTTATGTTAGGAATTATATGCTCCTTTGTACTTCTGCAGGAATTAATGAATTTTAGAATAAAATGAGAATGGCTGTCTGAGGACTTTTCTTTGCAGAGCAGGACTGCACCTACAGCACTCCCTGATAAACTAGTTTGCTACCAACTTTTTTAACGAAATGAGAGCCTAGACAAGATCAGTACAATTATTTGGATGTAAATTTCTTCTCTATAGTCTCAGAAATCAAGTCACAGACAATTTACTCTGGCTCAATAAGTTATATAGGATTATATCATTCTGTTGCCCCCAGGCAGAAAAAAGCAAACAAACAACAAAATAAAGCTTACTTTCTCAATTTTTTTTCAGAGACAAATGCAAAACTGTTGAAGATCTTCTCTCATGACTACATTTTTCATTGATATTCGTAGTTGTTATTCACAGTCCAAAACACAAGCTACATGTGGTTTCTATTTAAAGCTCTGTTTAGAATCTTAGAGTTATAGAATGCTTTGGATTGGAAGGAAACTTAACAGGTCATCTAGTGCAACATCTTCAGCTCAATCAGATTGCTCAGAACCCCATCCAACCTGACCCTGAATGTTTCCAGGGATGGGGCCTCTACTGCCTCCCTGGGCAACCTGCTTTAGTATTTTACCACTCTCATTGGTAGAAAAGTTCTACCTTACATTTAATCTTCTTTCATGATATTGGGCTCAGTCTTGAAAATAAATGTATGTATACTTTCCTTTAGTTTTTAATCATTGTCAACATTTGCTAGAATCAGTACATTTTTATTACTAGAACTCAGTATTTTACATGCCTTACTTCTTACATCTTGTGTAACAGACCTTGTCAGTAAATAGGTACATGATATATTTCTAAATTACATTAATACTGTCAGAATGGATCTCAATTGAACAGGGTAATGATTAGCTTGACTATCATTTGAATAAAAAAATTATAGCCATATACTGATGAGCCATATACTCATAAAGGAGTAGACCCTTTATCAGTCGGTATATATGAGGAAAGATTAACACACAAAACTGTAGTATTTGCTGCTGGCACTGTATTTTTTTGTTGTTATGAGACTGGAACATTGTGGAAGCAGTTTAATCTACTAAGTACTTTGAAAAACACTTCTTGTCCTAACTTCACTTTAATAACATTACTTACAGTGTTAATATCAACATCCTGTAAACCTTCTGTTAATGTTCAAATATTCGCAGAATCATATGGTAGTAATAGATACATCTGCACCTCTTCTGAATTGTGGTAAAACTATAGCTATATTAAATTTAAGATAAGAAAGAGTAATACCAGATGTAACACGTAAATAAAACAATAAGCCAAATTGTACTTTGAATAATTCAGATATGTCAACTTTCTCCAAAAAAATAAGTTCACATAAATCCTTGAGAAAAAGATTGCAGAAGTAAAAATAATTCAATATTCTCCCCCCAAAAAATATCAAATCTAAGAACTTTAAGAAAAATAAATAACAGTGTGTTTAGCTTGAGATTCAGAGATAACAGTAAAAATAATTAATAAAATGTTCTCACAATATAATATAACTCAAATATTCTCTTCTCCTGCTGGTTTCAAAAACTTTCAAGTCTCAGAAATGTGGAGAATGTGTTAAAATGTGAAAAGGAGGAAAATTAAACAAAGTGTTCCTATTGATAAGTGTTTGGAGAGAAATGAAAGGTAGAGGTGGAAGAAAAATCTAAAGGGAGAAGACTGTTTTAAATCAAATTTCCTTGTGGATTCTTAAGGTCTCTTTCCAAAATTGAAAAACATATGAAAAGCAGACATTTTGCATTTTGCATGTGTTGCAGAACAAAGTGTGTCAAGTACAAATGATTCAAAGACTTACCTGCCAGTATTAAACAACTTTCTTCTCCAGACGGACAATCTTATTTGAATACTGAGAAAAATGCCTTTCTGAGGAAGTATTAACATTTAAGCTAACAGGAAGACCAAATTTTAGTATAGATCCTATTGATTCCTTAAGTAACGAACCTGTTCTATTGGAAAAACAGATGAAACCTAGGGCTTTGTACACATACAGCAGTCATGTATTATCTCCAGATGAAAACAAAATATTCTCTATCACTGTACACAAGCTGTTAATGTTACATCATATTTTTATATATATTTTTCGTGTTTGAGACACAGAAAAACACTAGTCTTGCTTATTTTTATTTTACTTGTTTCATACAAAAGGGTGTGTTGTCTCATTTCAAATAGTGCCCAGTATCCAAGTCTTGGGAAAGTAACTAAAAATTGTGAAAATACGATGTGAATTGTTTTATAGATTTTGTTGACATAAAAATGTGGTTTGATGCTATGTGCTAAGATGACAGTGACTTCTTAATAAAAATAGAAAGTTAAAGACACTTCCATTTTACCTTAATATAATATTTAAGGTCCTTTTCACTAGATTAGTGTCTTGATGTTATGGAGAGGTAAAGCTGAAAGAAGGTACATTTAGATTAGATATTAGGAAGAATTTCTTTGCTGTGACGGTGATGAAGCCATGGAACAGATTGCCACAAGAAATCATGGATGCTCCATCCATGGTGGTGTTCAAGACCAGGTTGGATGAGGCTTTGAGCAACTTAATCCAGTGGGAGGTGTCCCTGCCCATGGCAGGAGGGTGGAACTGGGTGGCCTTTAAAATTCTTTCCAGATCAAACCATTCTATGATTCTATGAGTCTATGATATATTCTCACCTCCAAGGACTGAGTCAATGGTTGCTTCCAAATCGTTATCTTTGATGATGAGCAAGAAATCTATGCTCTGTGATTTAGTTTAGTCTCATTCTCATCCACATTTTAATCTTGGCTTCCATCAGAGTCTATGCCAAAGAGCTCCCCAGTTCAATTCCAGACTGTGAAGTGTATAACTACAGAATTGTTCAAACTGCTACACAGGACTTATAAAAATTTTCTTTTGAGTTCCTGTCAGGTAACGTTTAATAGAAGTGTACATAGCATGAATTATCTTCCATAACCACGGAGAAGAAAAAGAAGGAACCCCAAACTGCTAAGTAACGTTCTTTATTTTCAAGCTTGTGTTTCATGGTTCTTCCAGCCCTACTTTGTTAAGATTACCACTGAATTAAGTACGCTTTAAAAAGGTATTAGTGGGTAAAGCTACTTCCTAATATTTAGATATTTAGTATTTCCTTTGGATTGAACAGGACAAAGTCACAAGCTTATTCTTAGATCTTAAACATGACACAGCCACATTTTAAACATTATGGCTTAGATTTGGGGTATTCATCTGTATTTGCAAGCTTAATGGAAAGCAGTGTTCGCAGTATAATTTGACCAGAGGAAAATAAAGAAACAAAACCAAACGAAAAATAGAAAAGAAAAATGAAGGTTTAGGAATACTCGCTCCTGCATGCAGGTATTTTTAATATATAAAAATGCTGAATACCTGGGATTCAGGAAATTCTGCACATTTGCACACTGTGATAGTAAATGGAGAACTGAAAAGTCTTAAGAAGCTGTAAATCAAAACAATGCATTCGCTATTGTGTCCTGCTTCCAGGAGATTAAGAATTGATCCTCACATTGATCTCTGATGAGATCAGAGACTAGATCTCCTGGAGTTATATGTGTTTAACATGTTAGTTCATATCTAGACATTATAATTCTAGGTTTATACCTGTGTAAGATCTGGGATATTAGAAAAGGTAGAATCTGAACTCAGAATCTAATTTAACTATGATATTGAAAGTTAAAGGTGTTGCATTGTGAATGATGGTTCAGGGTTATGGGGGAGAGATGTCATGAAATTACAAATTCCAAAGCTGAGAATGAAGCCACGAACTGGCAATATGCAACATTTAAATGAGTGTTACTTAAATAACCACTTTTAGCAGTGTTTTATAAAAGTTTTGAGTGCAATAGCTCAGATTATTATGCAGACCAACAGTCATTTAGGACATGCACTCTCTTAAAAATCTGTCAAAGAAAGCAGAGGGTGCTTTTAGCATTAGCATTCAGAGATGACAGACACACTGAACCCCTTAATCATTTCCTTACATAAACCAGCAGGATTATTACATGGACAGACTAACTATTATATTCACTTGAATTCAGGGTTAGAGCTTCAACTGAAATGTGATTATCTAAACGTACAAGATTTACAGTGAATGCAAGTTTAAACAGCCCCCTTAGTACGATATTGCTGGTGAAAGCCATTGAACAGCTAGTTTGAATTCATCTGATAATCAGGACTGAAAACATCAATTACTGCGTGCTTGGTTGGTGGTTGCATGATCTTGTCAATATAAAGCTCTTATAAGATCTATTGGTTAGTCATTTGAGAATAAGTAGCAATTTTTAGATACATTCAAGCTATATCTTTTAATTCTTAACAGCTTAAACAGATACTGCATGCTTAAGATGCTGGAAAAAATATAGAGGAGAAGTAGGCTTATAAACAGAGTAATATTTTCTGCTTTATACTTAAAAAAGAAAAGAAAGAGAGGGAGACAAAGATCTTTGAGAACTGTGGGGAAATGTCTTGAGGAATTTCAGGTAAACCTTAGCACATATTAGGGCTTGAGATTTCCGAAGGTGAGGGGAGATAAAAATCACATGAGGAACTGGTAGTAGTGGACTCCTAGAACTGCTCTTAGTCATTTTGTTTTGCTGTCCTTTTATGTAAGTGGGATAAAAAGGGTCTCCTGCAAATGCTACTTGGAAGGTCAAAAATGCAGGTGGTATGCAGCAGGCAGTCTATGTTGCAGGCATCACAAACAGTACAGCACCTTTTTCACGGTGCATTCATGTCCATTCTGCCCTCTATAAGATTTTCTGTCTCATAACTAAACAAATAAGTCAAGTATTTGTGCAGATTTCATGAGCAGCCCTTCAGAGTAGAGTTTCTGTCCCTGATACAATGAGAAGATTTAGGAGGTATTCATTTTACAAATTCATGAACTGTATGAGTTTGTCTTCCCTCAAGTGTTTTGGAGAAGCAGGTGAGAAAACTGTTGCATCCTTTCCTTAATGGGGATAGAGTTTTTCACAAATACTTAGTTTTTGAGGGAAGCCCTCATGCAAATTGAATATTTTGTTAGTGGCATGGCTGTGAAAGGAGAGTCAGATAGTATAAATGGTTAAAGCCGAAGAAGATTCATTGTATCTCTCTACCAAATATGAAATCCTTTAACGGTTTTAAATAACTGCAGTTTGAAGGAGATCTGTAGAAGCTAATGTGGTTGGAGCATTGCTAGATTTTGCTGATCCTTGGCTTTATCCATCTTGGGTAGCTGAATGCTGCCCTGGCAGTGTCAAGTATTGAGAACAAGAAGAGAGCAGTCACTCCTACCCATGAAGTCTGCTTGACCATTCTCTTGTTCCCCATTAACATAAACTCAAATCCATATGTAACAGATGATCTGTTTCATAATCACATTGAGTAATGTCAGAAAATGGTGAAGCTGAAGAGCGAATGACTCAAGTATTACAGAGATGAAATGTAATAGAATCATACAATCATAGAATGGTTTGGGTTGGACATGACCTTAACTATCACCTGTCTCTAACTCCCCTGACATGGGAAGGGACACCTTCCACTGGATCAGCTTGCTTATACGCTCTTCCAGCCTCTCTCTGTGGATGGGCATCCATGACTTTTCTGTGCAACCTGTTCCAGTCCCTCACCACCATCACAATGAAAAATTTCCTCTTAATATCTAACAAAAAATCTCTCCTCTTTCAGCTTAAAGCCATTACCCCTCATCCTATCCCTGTGCTCCGTGATAAAGAGCCTCTCACCAGCTTTCCTGGTACTGGAAGTCTGCTGGAGCCTTCTGTTCTCCAGGATGAACAACTCCAGCTATACTGTAACGGGCACGTGCTCTGAGGCTGATCAACAAGAGGCCTCCCGCAGGGTTGCCTTTGGCACTGACTCCAGCCTGGCCCCCTGCACCCTCCTGCCCCTGCATGGTGGGGTGTACTGAGCCCTCTGCCACCAGGCTGAGCGGGGAGGCTGTGACTAAGCTACGCTGGGGCATTTGGTAAAGGGGCTCAGGGATGGCTCAAGGCCCAGGGATGAGTCCCCAGACTCAGGTGACCATTCTGGGGCTGAGCCTGAACCAGATGTCTGACATTCTGGTCTGGTCCTGCTCATCCATCCCCGCACACCCTGACACAGCCTGTCATGCCCAGGTACAATTAAACATATAGATTGGAAAGATATTGAAATAGGAATGGCATAATATTGCAGAAAAAAGCAACATATGAAGTAGAAATGAAAAATTCTTTAGTCACTTACATCTAGGATTTAAAAAATATATCTTTTCAAACAGTGTGGTTCCCCCTGCATCACTGCAGAACTTTTTCTCGTGGTTATTCTTGCATGCTGGTTGCCTTGTATATTCTCGGGTGTTTTTCTCTTCAGTTGCCATATAATCAATCCTCTTCATTATATATATCAGGTGCCACAGTTCAGATTTATCCAAGCCAGATTTCTGGTTACACCAGCAAAAAATATTTTGTGCACAAGTTGAGCTTATTAGCAAGAATTTGTTTCTGGTCTTTATGTTTAAAATTTCCTTTTGCTCAGATTTAGCCCATTACTTATAACTATAGACTTCTGATTGCCTAATCTCCTCTGTCCTTGAGTCTATCCTTTCAATTACTCAATCATGTTTTGCACAGCTGTGATTTAATTAAGTTATCTATTTTTGTTATTTTAACTGTCCTGATAAGTCTTCTTGTTCTTCTTTATTTTTGTCCCATGGATGGGATAGTGTTTTTCCTCAGAAAAAAAATAATAACAGAAGCTTAAGTATCACCTTAAATACTTCAAAAAGTCAAGATTCTTGCTCAAATATTTTCAGTTTCTGAATTCTTTCCATTTGAGCCTATGCTGTGAAGATACCAGCGGGAAAGTTTACATTGCTCTACTTCTTCAGCTGGGCTAAAGTTCAAGCAGATTAGTAAACTGTGGCCTATTCTTCAAATTCCCTTACTTGGAAAACAACAGTGCCTGGTTCTGGGTTTCTCTTGCTCAGCAATTGAATCAGACATGCCCATGAATTCAGCCAGTCAGTTTTGTAAAATGATTTGTGGTTTCAGGCTGCAAAACACTATGAAGTTTTCAGAGAGCTGTGCTATGGACTGCCTCTTGCACTCAAGGGCCCTTTACTATGCTAGGATTTGTCAGCGTGGTTTGCCCCTCGGCTCCTGCAAACCAATACAGATAGTCATTTTGTCTCTCTGTGGTTCACTAGCTGCCTCAGTTTACAGTATGAAGTTGTGAACACGACATGGCTTCTGTAGACCTGGAAAAAAATAATCGTTATTTCAAATATATTAACATGTTTTTAAATGAAGGATGAGAAATAAAACTGAATCATAAATATATGACAATGTATTGAACTCCTTTTGTGAACTGAGATTAGATTTTAGAGAGCACCTGAAGATTGGATGTATACATTTGAATAGATAAACATCTGAACACTTGAGCTGTCACAAATTGCTCTGACTTTTCTTTCCATATTTCATCTGCTGGCTTTTTAGAAACTTCCCAATCTAATAGTCCTTCAGTTAAACTCCCCCCAGATGTCATTTTTCTCTCCATTATATTCCTCATAAATGATCTTTTTCTGGCACTGCCCCAGCCCTAAGGCTCTAAACATATGAGAAAGAACAGTAGGTGTGAACAGCTCAGTTGGAGAAACTGACTAGGATTGCTTGCAGAAGTGCCTAACCTATAGCCATTTCGGTAAAAATAAAACAAACCAAAACCAAACAAAGCACCCCCAAATAACCTATTTCTTCTTTTCAAAAGAACAAAAATTACAGCTTATGACTGGTCTTTTCTCTGCTGATAAGAAGAGTGCCACCAATCATCATCTTATGTCAAGTAACCACAATCATGTTTCCTCTGAAGAAGTTAGTACAGTTTGTTTCCATGATTTCATCTTCAGTGTGGTAAAAGGAGACATTTTATTTGTTATTTCTCTATATATTTGTAGTAACATTTTGTAGAAATGATGCTTAAACCCCACTGTGTAGTTACTCACTGTAGAAAGTATGGAAAGAAATAAAGGAATATACAAACTCTCTTGCATTTATCAAATTTCTTTCTGTATCTTTCCTCATTTAAGAGAAGAAGAAAAAAGAAAGAACGTTTTTAATAGTGTCCTACTAGAGTCATTTTTTTTTTCCAAAGGAGGTTGTGTGGACAAAACTTTTATATTGCCTCATTTTCTGCCAGTGAGTCGTAAAGATATTCTCCAGGAATGATTTTCAAAGACAGATTTGCCTAGGAAATTCAGTTTCTGTTGAGTGTTTATAGTGTTGCTATGTAACCTAAGCCACCAATTTCATATCTGTAGCAGCAGCAGAATGTCCCTGAATTTTATTGGATTAGAATTCAGATTATATCTTTTTTTTGCTCTGTTGTTATGGATGAGTAATTTCTGGCTCTGCATCTCTCATGTTAATATGAACTTGAGGTTGCTAGTGAGTAAACAAAATGGATCTACCACAGCAAGGGAAGATAGTGAACTTTATAAGCGTAATAGCTTGCCTCTCTTAGCAGTAAAATGTCTATAATTTTGACATAAAGCTTTATTGAAATTGCTGGAGGGATACACATATTGAGTTACTGGGGTAGGCATCAAGGTGTTGCAGGGACTCAGTGTGAGAGAAATAGCACATTTTAAGAGAAACACATCTAAAGTCACATCTTTTTCTTGTTTTGCAGTTTCCCTTGACCTAAGAGATGAACTGCAGTTTAGATACAAGAGCAGAAGTGTTTACTTTAACTAAGAACTATGGCGCTCCTGTTGGCTTTATTACTACCAATTAAAAAGCTAAATATCCTTTCAAGCAGCAATAAGAGTTCATTTAAACAATAAGAATGTAATTATACATGTATTTCAGAGGTAATTTTGTATAAATGAATTAGCAACTTTGCTTATCTCTTGTGTTCCTACTAAATTTCAATAAGTGTTCTTTGAACAATCAATATTTAATTAACCAGCAATCAAGGCACTTTTTAAAATGCAGATTAAAGACTTATTTGAGGTTTACTTTGATGTTGGAAAATGGATGGAGCAACTTAAAAAGAATGTGCATTACCCAAGTAATTTTTGAGGCTTTAGCTATACGTGACTTAACAGTACATTTGCAGTTATCAGTTGTTGCTGCTGAAGTATATACCTGTTGATATTTTAACTATTGCATTATTTAGAAGGATATGCTTTTGGATTGTCTGCCCCATAATTTCGAACTGTCATTTCCAAAGCAGGAAAATACTTTTTACATCCATATAGTACTTTTTCAAACTTTCCATAGTGTAGATAAGTTTCCAAGAGACTAAAACACATACATGAATTTTAATATAACATATTCTTTACAGTTACAAACTTCAAAAGGCTTTCTGCTTCTTCATTGACCTTAAATGTTATGATGTCTTACCATGAATAAAGACTGCTGTGATTGATGTTATTCTACTTATCCTATTAGTCTGAAAATATGTTTGCCTGAACTTGGATCTATACTGTTCCCAAAAATATTGTGTTAGCCACATTGCAGTATTTAATTTCAGTTTGGGATCTAAAGCCAGGGTGTTTTTAAGATCCATTCCTAATAAACATTTTGTGAATAAAAAAATAAAGCAGTGATGTAAAATAAATTAGAATTAATATAATAAATGTTATTGTATGTTCACTCAGAAATTTCTAAGTCCATGATTCTCAGGGTTTGTCAAAACATTCAAAACTGGATCATCATCAGAATTTACTATTACTTTACTATTATACGGTTGTGAGCTTGTGTGTAGTCTTGTAGTCAAAAATCATGGTTTGTTATTTGAATGGTGTACATTATTTGAGAAAACTGGGGAATTTTACTTTATTAACTAATTCAAAATATGTTTGCTTGTATCTGCTACCTATTACAAAAAAAAAAAAAGTTTAGATTTCGTAAGAATTAAACTCCAGAAACAGAGATTCTGTTTTGATCTGTCTCTGAATAAGCACTGTTTACAAATCACTGAAAATAACATTACTAGTGTATCTGTGCTTGCAAGAAAGCACAGGAGTCCTTATAGTGACAACAGATCACAAGGTGCAAATAGGAATTTAGCTGAAATTTAAACAAAGCAAGTGAGTTAGAACACCAAAGGAAGAGGTTAAAGAGGAGCAGGCAAATGAAGTCAACAAAATCAGAGAAGTGAGTCTCACTAAGATTAAAGCTAATAGAGTAAGACCACAGGGTCACAGAGCCACAGATGCTGCCAAATAGTCTGTGCAATGACTGAGAGAAATTTTTCTGTATTTACAAAATGAAACTGTTGTGTTGATTTTGTTTGCTTGTCTTTCTTCTTCTACACACACACATTTCTGGTAGAAAAGGCAAGTTTCGGTACCCAGTAGTCATGAACTGTTGCATGTTTTGGTATTGTGCAGTTAAAAATATTTTGCTTAATCATTTGATTAAATTCCCTTTTAAAACAAAAAATATCAGACAAAATAAGTTACTGAGAAAATTTGTTTTCTTTAGACATCCTTCTATTGAATATAGGAATTTACAGCTGAATTACGTATTTTAAGAGGTACAAAAACCTCAATATATATAAAAACCTTAAATATATATGTAGATAAAAAAAAATGCTATGTTGGAGTTATTGAGTGAATCTAGTGGGAATAACTAGATTTGGCAGCATCTAATGTAGGATGTTTTGTTCAGTAAAATAACATCTAAAAGAGCTGTTACATATGGGATTTACATTCTTTGATAACTAGAATTATTTGAAGAAACACCTTAGACTAGTTACTAATCTTTGTTATCTAGGTGTCACTCAAATGGAATTTTTTTTGAAATTGACAAGAAATAGTTGATTACTTATAACTTGCCCAGGATCAGAAGATGAAAGTCATTAGGCATATAGAAATAATATAATCAACATATTTACGCCTATGTTTCTTAGCAACTAGAATAGCGTTCCCCTTTGTTCGTTTGTTTTTGTTCCACCCTCCCAGCGGTTGTAACATTAGGAGAATAGATCATTCTAGTCATCCTTCCTTCTTCAAGATGTCAAATTTGTGGCTTGCCAGCATTTGAACTTTCCTATTACAGCACTTCAGTTAAAATACTCTCTTATTTACATGAAAGTGTCTGGTAAAAAAAACCCCAAGCCTCAAGGGAAGCTATTTTTTCTCTTTTCAGCTTCTGGGGGATTTTCACATAATTTCCTTGTATCCTCTATCTCCACTGACCCTCATTATGCATAAATTTAATGGCCAGTATAAGTTTCTGATGATGATGAAGTGCAACATGGTGACAGTTTGCTTTCTTTTATATGATTCCTTGTGGAAATTATCCACCTGTGACCTTTTAATCTTTCTCAAGGCCTAACCATATGTGATATGGATAATAAAATTACTCTCAAACCCATCCATCAGCTCTATCTCCTGGGTGTCATTTAGGCCCAAAACTCTTTCCAGGTCCCATACACTGATATAGCTAAATCATCCTGGTTCTGTTGAACACGACAAAAACAGTGTCTTTTCTCTCCCTTGACCAGGCATAACAATCACCAAAGTTCACACCCCTCCCTCTGGATAGCAAAGTAAATGCAAAGTTTTTGTGCTCCACTATGTCACACCAAATGTAAGATTCTTTTAATTGCTTTCAGACACATTAGAGCTAATCCTCATCATATATATAATCTTTTCCTTCATATCAATCTTCTCTCTCTGTGTGTCAAATTTTCAGAGCCATCTCCATTCCCTTCCCTAAGTTACTCATCATTTCTGGAAGGCACTCCCAACACTCCCCACAAACAACTGTAATGTTTCTTCATTATCTTTCTTCAAGTCCAGGTCTGCTGCAGTGATTATGAAAGGCATCCTCAGCTGTGATGTGTTGAGTCTACTAATTGTTATGCTGACAAGTATGACTTCCTGCTTTCAGATTGGATTATATCCACCTATTTTCTCTTAACACCTGAATTGTCATAGGCAAAGACCTGTGAAGTTTTCTTTCTCTGAAAAATATCTACCACAATGTGACTCCATTCCCTAGATACTATGCTTAGTATAATTATTATGAATAATAATTAACACTTTATCGACCTAAAGCACCTTAAGAGCAATGAGGTTTGTTAAGGAAATATTTTTTTCTTGCACAGCTCTGTGTAAGGAACTTGTACGAGATGGTCATTTAGGGAATGAGAGGAAATTGTGGTGCCACATAATCTTTGAGCTCTTATATTAAAACAGAGCAGCGACTGGCAGGAAATACATGTCAAGACATCCAGTTAGTATGTTGGCTCCTACAGATTGAATAACCCTTTTCTAAGCCACAGAGCCACAGACAGTTAGGTAACTTCACTCTAGTATCATATGTGGACTTTTTTTAAAGCAGCTGTCTGATAGTGCTATTGCAGTGAGTTGTGATACAACATAACTGATGACACAGTGAGAATCTTCAGATCATTTGGCTTTGTGAGACCTTATTAACTAATTCTACCATCTCAAAGCAGCTGCCTGTTGAGGCACTCATTGGCACGCTTTATAACCACCACATTCTCTTTTCTTACAACTGAGCATGACAGAAGTAGATGTCCTCATTTTATTGTTTTCTTTTTCCAAGAGGTTTTTTTTCTTTTTAATTCTCAAGACCTGTCTGGTTCCTTGACTCTTCATCCGTTTTTTCCCTGGGGAAAAAAATAATAAAATGGTCTCTTTTTTTTTAAATTAGGGAAAAAAGAATGTCTTTGCTGTCGAAGGTTTGGTCTGTGTGTGCTGTTTCCTCTGACTCTGAGCTCTGTGTTGAAGAACAGATATTTTCTTTCTCCCTCTTCCAATCTTTTTTCAGAAGAAGTGTTTTTAGTTAAGGATATTTCTTATCTCTACTCTTTTGACCAAGTTCCTTATGTTTTATACATTTACAGAGTTTCTAAATACAAAGACTGTGATTTGAATGAAAGGTCTTTCCCATCTTCTTTTCTGATAATTTTTAAATTCATTGAGCTTTAAATGGAGAAGGGGAATGGGCTATAGGGGTGTGTTCATAGTTTTATCTTCTTATTTCATTTAGTTTGCTTCTTTTTTGCTCTTTGTATTTATGCAGTTTATATCCTTTTGCTCTTTTTGTATTCATTATTATGTTGCCCAATAATTTAAAAGCAAACATATTTTTTCTTGAGAAAACAATTACTTCTCAATCAGCAAGTTCAATTTAAAATCCAGAGAGAACATGGGAAAGACTTCTGATTGTAGGAGTTGATATTACTAAATAAAGTGCAAAGGTAAATTTTGACCAGCAAAAAAGTGAGGTAGAAAGTACGTAGTGTTCAAGCTGGAATCCAGAAGACATAAATGATGTAAAGGTGGTAATGCGTGTATTACTTACCCAACAGCTTTTCTCTTAGAGAGTCCTAGATCTTTTTGTCCTACAGCAACATTTTTGAGTCACCACTGAATTTTGTTGTGGGTTTACTCTCTCTGTACATTAGTACCAAAGATATCGCTCAAGTGTTCAAACTATCTGAAGAGTGGTTGTGTCAATGCTATGTATCAACTGATACCTCCTTGGGGGTCCCAGTGTATGGAGAGGAATAGCCTCTTATTTACTTTGCAGCAGGATGAAGAACATGGCACAATATTTATAGTCTGTACTGGTACTTAATAGTACTATGAGTGGGACTTGAAAGTGGTTGCTTCAGGAGGATCTTCTGAAAAAGCAGGGGCTCGTTAGTGGGAACAGGGTTAGGTGCTCCTAGGTTTTGATCAGCCCAACACTTATAATCAACTTCTGCTGCTAACTGGCTACATTTTGAAATATTTTCTACTTTTCCATAACCTTTGGCTTATGATTTCCCTTAAACTTGGGAGTGTCCCATAAATATCCTGTTGATATCTTCCTTTGAACTCTCTTTGATGGAATACCTACGAAAATTTTACGACAGAAATCATAGGGAATACACACTACAGTGACCAATGTTATCTGCTTTTCCCATCTTTCTGTTGCACTGGAACTGCTGTTGCTTTGAGATTGGAGCTGCCTTTCTGGTTTGTACCCCTGAAGAATGTGTAGTAAGGATGGTTTTGCTTTCAGAAATGTGTATTCTGACAATACTGCTATTTAGAAATTACAACAATTATTACATATATTAGTAGGGAGAAGACATTTATTCTATTTCCAGGGAAACCTGCATAAAATCCTATAGAGTTCTTGACCTCCTCTAGCCTAATCCAACAAAATAAAGTAGAAACCCAAATGGACCTAACACTCTGAGGAACCGTACTTACGCTCAACAGAGTGCTCTAGTTTAACTTCAATTTTAATGTTAGGTTTGTGGTGGAAATCTGTAACTCCTATTTATTATTGATGTAAACCTAACCATGAAAAATGGAAAATTGTAAAACTGTTGAGTAATTCTGGTTTTTTCTATAGAAAGCCATATTTCTCTCTTAATCAACAACTTGCATAGAGGCATCCCTCAAATAACTGACATTCTTCCAGATTTGAATTCAAAATTCTCCATCCAAAACTGCTTGAAAAACTCCTGTTTGTTAGTAGTTTTTGGATTTTTACATGTCTAATTTGACACATAATACAGTTCACTTGTCCTACGAGTTTTGTTAAATTATTTTCTGACAGATCAGTAGGATACGTATCCTGTGGAACCATGTACATGAAGTCCAACAGTATTCATAAATCTTGTTCTGACTGTTCAGTAGGGGTGGATAAATTGAAGCAGATAAAAAGGTAACAGATATGTAAGTATGAGTACCTTTTTGAATACTCAAATGCTCATTTTACTAGTTTCTGTTTTATTCCTTAGAAACTTCATTTCTTTTTAAGCCAGAACTCAAAATGGGATTATTTATTTACCCTTGCTGATAAGCGAGTTCTTCCTAGGTGAATCAGTTCTAAATATTTTCCAGTAAAAAAGACTGAATGATTTACTGGGCATTTGTAAGCCTGTGGCAGCATCCACCAAACAGTCAACTATTGATCTCCCTTGGTTCCTGTGTCTCATTGACACTTCCTTGTGGATGAGACAGCTGTACTCAGAAATAATGTTATTCCCAGCTAGCATTTAAGGGGTTTCTACCAGACACATGCTGCTGATATACTTGAGTGTTTTATGACCTGTGCATCTCTTCTATTTCCTCTGCATCTGCCTGTTTGTTGCCCCACTTCAGTCTCTTTACTGGCCCTGATTCTTGTTTCTGAACTCTGCTGTGGCATTCGTCTCCCAGTGTGATTTCACCCGGCTGCAGGCTATTAATTTTGAATGTGGATTTGTTGTGACTTGAACTTGATGTTTTTCCTGCCTAACTCCTTAGACTACTGTTTTTCTTCTTCTTATCATTGTTGTTACATCCATGTATGCTGGCATACTGTTTTGTTGCTGGCAGGCTAAGGTAGGTAATTCTACCCCTCTACTCTGCTCTGGTGAGACCGCACCTGGAATACATCCAACAGTAGCCCTCAGTACAGGGAAGACATGGACCTGTTGGAGCATGTCCAGAGGATGATCAGCCCAAGATAGCTCTGCTACTGGAAATGGGTAGAAATGCATCTGAGTGGGATTCCCTGATAAACATTTGTCCTTAAGTTTAAGCAAGAGTTATTTGTCAGCTGTTAACCCATAAAAGCTAAAGAAAATGAAGGGCATGTAGGAGAACATCTGTTCTAAAAAAAACCTAAAACACTTAAAACAATCATACAACACAGTAGGAGGAACATCTCTTCATTGTGCCACAGTCTTTAGTAATACATGTGAAAACAGAATGGAGCAAGAGGTATCAACAAAAATTTTGATATAGCTCAGATGCCAGTCAAAAAGCTTTAGGGTGACACAAATCTAGCGCTATCTTCCTGTAGTTTAGAGTGCCTGGAGCCAGAGAGAAGCATCAGTATGATGAAAGCAGAATATTCTATTAAACTGGAGAGGCAGTTTGCTGCTTGTTTTTTTGAAGGGCAAGAAAATAACGTTGCAGACTTTTGGAGTAGATACAGGTTATGAAAACCAAAAAATGGCACACTTGTAGCGGTACGTATTTTTTCTAGTAAAGAGAGGTCAAAACTGTGTTACCTCATCAGTAAGAATTGAGTCTTATTGTTCATTTTAACAGTCCAAACAGCAATCCTTCAGAAATCACTAAGCTCACTTCTGGAGAAGGAGTGGATTTTCCTCCTCCAAATTTCTATCATTTGACAATTAACACTGCACTGTGTACACTTGAGAAATAGAAAGTGTTCTAGAAACTGTTTTGTAACAGCAGCAACATTCACTGAAAGTCATTATTTCTTTTTTATAATGAATGTGTCCTTAAGGCATGTAAATTAATGTTGTGTATGGCTGCAAGTAACAACAAAAGCATATTCAAATTAAAAATAAAAGAGGACTGTTCTTTTGTTTCCCCAGCTGTAGGTTAACAGTAATGGTAATAATATACCAAATATACAGACATTTTGTATTTTCTTCCTTGTCCATCTAGATATGTCAGCATAAACTAAATGTCTATTCTGTCATATGGGTCTTCTGTTCCACCAAGGCATGGTATTAAGAAAGATTGTGTTGGAAAAAAGAAGGATGGATTTATTTTAGTTTTAGACATAGACTAAATCAAGTACACTGTCCTTAAACCTGCCACTTACCTCGTAATTTACTTTCTGTAAGGTATCATGCTTTCTGTGTGAATGGGGCTAGTATCTGTACAGGCAAAGATCTCTTCCCCTTTATGAACTTCAGATGGAATCTTAATATTCCCTTATTTTAGGGAAATAGTTTATAAAACACGTCCCTTACATTTCTTCTATTTAATTTTATAATGTTTCAAGAAACAAACTAGATCAGAATCATCTAGACTGTTAATTTGTTCATTTCTGAATCTTAGTGTAGATGTTTTCATCAGCTGGAAAATACCAACTAAGGTGGTGGACAGAACTCTTTTTTACTGGGAATGCTGAGTCTGTTCGTCTTTGCCATCTGCATGCAATTAAAAAGTTTTTGAATTTGTCACTGAACTTCAAATTCAAGTCACTCCCAATATATCGAACTGGGGAATCAGCACCTTTTTTTTTTCTTTCTATAATTATGCACTGAAATTGGGACATTATTGAATAAAATTTCAGAACTTCATTCAATAAGATTTAATTCTGTGATAATGTCTATCCTATAAAAAGTGACATTCATAGCAGTCTAGATTTGTGATTTTTATTACAACATCAAAGAAATATAACAGGGCAGGTTGGGTCTAGGCAAATCTCTTTGTTGGCCTTTTTGTCCACCGAGGAGCCCAAATACAAAGTTTGGCCAGACTGGGCAAGGAGGGCTGTGCGTCAGGTGGTTAGGCACAGTCAACATGGGTTTATGAAAGGCAGGTCCTTCAAAACTAGCCTGATTGCCCTCTATAACAAAGTCACCCCCTAATGGTTGAGGGAACGCCTGTGAATATAGTGTTCCTGGACTTTGGTAAAGCCTTTGACAACATTTCATACAGTATTCTGCTTGAGAAACTGGCTACCACTGTCCTGGACAGGTGCAACCTCTGCTGGCTGGCTGGCCGGGCACGAGGAATTGTCGTAAATGAAGTTAAATCTGTTTGGAGGTCGATCATAAGTGGTGTCCCTCAGAGCTCGGTGTTGGATCCAGTCTTATTCAGTATCTTTATCAATGACCTGGATTAAGGGATTGAGTGCACCCTTAGTAAATTCATGGATGACACTAAACTGGGAGGAAGTTGGTCTGCTGGAGGGTAGGGAAGCCCTACAGAGGGATCTGATCAGTCTGCATTGATGGGCTGAGACCAGTGGGATGACATTCAACAAAGCCAAGGGCCAAGTTCTGCACTTGAGACACAACAACACTGTGCAACACTACAGACTTGGGGAAGAGTGGCTAGAAAGCTGTCTAGTGGAGAAGGACCCAGGGATGTTGGATGACAATCAACGGAACATCAGCCAGCAGTGTGCCCAGGTGGCCAAGAAGGCCGATAGTGTCTTGACTTGTATCAGAAACAGCATGGTCAGCAGGACCAGGGAAGGAATTCTGCCCCTGTACTCAACACTGGTGAGTCTGCACTTCAAATTCTTTCTTCAGTTTTGGGCCCTCGCTACAAGAAAGACATTGGGATCCTGTATTGTGGCCAGATGAGAGGAGTGAAGCTGCTGAAGAGGCTGGAAAACAATTCTTATGGTGAGCGGCTGAGGGGAGTGAGGTTGTTTAGCCTAAAGGAAAGGAGGCCAAGGGGAGACATTATTACTGTCTATGACTATTTGAAAGTAAGTTGTAGAGAGGTGGGTGTTGGTCTCTTCTCCCAAGTCCCAGGTGAGAGGGCAAGAAGGAATGGCCTCAAGCTGCACCAGGGGAGGTTCAGATTGGACGTTAGGAAAAATTTCTTCACTGAAAATTGTATCAGGTACTGGCAGAGGCTGCCCTGGGAGGTGGTTGCATCACCACCACTGGAGGGATTTAAAAGGACAAGTAGATGAAGTGCTTAGGGATATGATTTAGCAGTGGACAAGTATGGTTGGGCCTGATGATCTCAAAGGTCTTTTCCAATGTAGTGACTCTATGAATCTATGATTTTGGCTCTGATATCTCCAGAATGTTTTAATTTACCCAGTCATTAAATCAGAAATAAAAAGAAAATAGAGATTTTGCATGAAAACTGTACCTAGCAAGTTTTAGATATTTGAAAGGAGAAAAAATAAAGAGAAACATTAGCTAATGAGAAAGGAACCTCTAAGGATCTAAAAACCAAACCAAAATAAAAAAGCCTAAACAATTTTAGATGTTTTATGTAGTGTGAAATGCAAGTGTTAGTCCTGGTAAAAGATGATATACTAAGAATATCTTTTGGGTATTTTAATTCTGAAAGTCTGGAATGAGCTGTCTACAGGGACTGAGGAAATACCTTCTTTTATAAAAATATGCTAGTCAAATATCTGTTAAGGATTATCTGGGCACCCTTGAGTTTTCTTCAAGTGTACTGAGGTGGAATATACAATGTTACACAACTCTTCATTGCCCAGCTATGTATTATTATGGTCAACTATATAGCATATATAACTTTAATTGCCTGTCCCTACAAGATGCCAATGTTTTTATCTCATAAAGAAAGTTTACTATTTTCTTTTATTTTTAAAGCATTAACATTTTCTTTTATGTATATGTGAAAGTAGCAGTCAACCTAACAACAATGAATTCTTATTGCTTTAAATAATTTCTCTCTATATTTTCTTCTACTTTATGTTCGCTCCTGGGATGTGAAAGGCTGAGGGATAATAATAGGTTTGTAGTAATCTTGAAACACTGCATATCCAAAAATAGAGTACCTGGTATATGAGTGCCACCAAAGGAAATGTACTCCTAGTGCGAATGCATGTAAAACAGCACATCAAACTTACCATCAACTATGTGTAAATCATGGCTTATTTTCCAAGGTACAGATGTTCTAGAAAAGGGAGCAACAAATAAGCAGATTCTGACAGCAGTTGCAAATTATGTGTAGTGTAATGAACTTGGTTAATAAGGACGTATCATACAAATTGCATCAGTGCACGGTATATAAGCCTATTTCTAAGGAATACTGTTAAGGTTTACAGTTTCTGTCTTCAAAGAAACAGTACTGCGGCACAGGTGATCATTCCAAGTTCCAGTAGACATAATGGCAGATGTTAGCATTAAGGAAGGGCTGGATTTCTAATTAAAAAATAAACCAAATGTTCTTCATCATATGGTCTTTTGATAAATCTAGGGAGCAAGTGCAAAGCAGAATTCCTTTCCTGATATGATGCCCCCACATTCAGCTTTATTTCTACTGACAAATCAAAACGCTGTTTCATGCCATATGAATACTGCACAATAAGTGTTCATAACAATTTCTTTTTATGTCATTATTTTTCTATTTTATAAATGAATCCTCTTTTGTTTACCGTTGTTTCACAAAGATGTTTTGAAAGCAACTATGTCCACAGAGGCAGTGAATCCTTCTCATTTTACAGTAAGAAAGGCTGTCTTAGAAAAAAATGGAATGATTTTCCTTGAAATTGCTATTGTATTGCAGAAGCTTTACATTTAATGCAGTAGCACCATTATTATCAGAAATGCCAAAATAAAATTCAGTCCTGGAAGAAAAAGTGGATTTTTTTTTTAAAACAATTTGAAGAACAAGACAGCTATGATTTTTTGGGTTTGTTTTGTTTTTTTTTTTTTTGTTTTTTTTCAGGTGAATATTTAAAGCTTGGAAACAATGAAAACTGTAATTAACTAGATTTTCTATTTTCTTGATGTGCTTCTTTCTAATACAATTTGAATGTAATTTCATATTTAAAATCCCTAAAAACCCCAATAGTAAGCAAGTCAATGTTTCTAAATAAATAATGGAGTTTGATATCAGTTGCTATAAAGCTAAACAAATCTGAACTTAACAAAAACAAGGGCATTTCTGAAGTATCAGTAAGAAGGGAGAATACATGATAAAAGCTTTTTCCTCGAGAGATAAACATGTGATATGCTTGGTTTATAGAAGTAGGGATTTCAGGTTTTAACTAGAGATTTGTACTAATCACCCTGAATTACTCTGTTAAACAGGAGAAGTGAAAGCATTATCTCAGCAAATTAGAGCAATCTCTCAAGAGATAATAGTGTTAAGAATTAGAGAGTGTTGGTATTTTTTTAGTCCATCTTTTACAAAACTCACAAAAAAGATCTATAAAATGCAAAAAGCTGTAAAAAATGCTGTGCTGTAAGACAGCCTCTAAAGTTCATACGTGAAAGCCTGCTGTCCATAGAGGATTTGCAAGACCAAAATTAACAGAAAAAAATGGCAGAAATGAAATTTATATCTTGTCCCCAAGCTGTTACATCTTTACTTTACTCATCATTGACATGATTCAAAATTCAACTGACTGCACTTCAAAGCCTATTTCTAAAATAGGTTTAGTAAAGTCGCATGAATTTTGAGATTAGGAGAATATTAGAATTACCAATATATAGTGTCTACAGGGAAACAGCGGATTAGATAAATTTCCAGTCAATATATCAGTCCATTCTAAAGTTTTCTTACTGCAGTAACACATTGTAGAATATATTGTACCTGTTAAAATTAGATACCCGATACTTTGAGCACTCAGGTAATTTTAAGACTGGGAAATATAAACATGCTCTAGTTAGAATAAGTGCCATTCCAAAAACCTGTTATAGAGGGATGCAGGAATAGTCTGTTCCCCGGAACTTTCATATGATCACACCACCACTTCTCAATGGTTTTTATTATGTTATCTAGTCGCCTTATGGTTGCAAAGACATTCTGTCATTATTTGAAAGTGTAACTTAAACAGCAGTATGAAAAATACTGACTTTTGAACACAGATGAACACATCTATATTACAACATACCGTTAAGATATTATCATAAGTAAAGCTGGGAACTTGTTACCCGGTTTTAAGCTGTAGACCATACCTAAATGTATGACCTTGGTTCTAAAGTGGAAATCAAATTGGTTTAAAAACAAATGCAATCTGAATTAGGAAACACATTTCCTTTGTTCTGAATTTATGGAAGTCAATTACCTTAGTCTTAATAAAATTTGGAAGGGCACCTGAATGAATCACTGGTAAGTTAAGTGCTTGGTGTTGTTCCAGGTACCAACTGCAGCCAGCAAAGGATGCTATAACATTTTTTCAAAAAAGAACTGCTCAGAGAAGCTGTTACCTTCGCAACACAGTACCTAACGTGAAGTGGCTAACGCAAGGACAGCATCAACTTCAATGTAGATATAAACACTCACAAAAATCCCACATATTTGTTGGGATATAGGAATACAGATAAATTGGCTATAAATCAGGAGAGAAATATACAATTGTCACTGTACATAAACTGTAGACTAAATCTGTATTTCACGGCCCTGCTTTCAACATACCCTGTTGACCTTATCTTGAAATTAATTGGAATGTGTGTCTCTGTTGGAAACATGGACTCTTGGAGATTTATGTCTGTGTAATTCACTTGACAACCTTCCTGTTTGCATACTTTCATGTTTACAATGCCTTACAGTAAATATATGTGCTGAATGTGCATGTGGGTTCTCACACAGTGGAACAAGAGGTTCACAGAATCATAAGGGCTAAGAACAACTGACAGCAGTAAGGCAGTGCACCATGCTTATTTGGACACCTACTGAGTGTTAGTATGGATTGTTTCTCTAATAAATTTATCGGTATGACTCTCTGGCAGTAAGGAAGGGGAAGCATAAAAGTGAAGTGAAGCCTGTTGGCACATGAATTCACTTTCAGGAACTGGTGCTGAAGGAAGAACTCAAGGGAAAGCCCTTGAATTCTGTGGTAGAAGTAGGTGAGTTGTCTTTGGTAGGTTGGTCTTCTGTAGCACTAGCCAGCTGGATGGCAAAGAGGCAGAAGCAAACACCTGGAACTGACATTACAGAGAACTCATTGCATTTGCTATAGGAAGAGAAATTGTTCTTATGTCGAATCTGACAGAGCTGAAGAATAGAACTGGAAGTTGGGAAAGGGTAACTGTCAGTTGGCAGGTAAAATTTGCTTTAGTTAGTGTTTGAGATCTGTCTGATTTGAAGTTTTCACATGAAGGCTAGAGGTCCAAAGTCAATAGACAGTGTTTAGCTAATGTTTTGACCTCTGTTACAAAGGCTGCAATTTTCTCCTCCAGGACTACAAAAACTGAGTGAAAGGGTTATTATGGAGTGTGAGAAAAAGAGACCTGGCTTTAGCACATCCAACCATACCAGTCAACATGTCAGTGAGAGTGACTATGAAAATGTCTTACACATTTAAGGTGTGATGGGTCCTGTTTTAGGGCTGCTGGACACATGAGGTGGTGTGTTATAGCTACTATTGCAAAGGAATTACTGTGTGAGTGTAGTGCTGGTCTCTGACTTCCAATACCCAAACAAAATTTTCAGGCACAGAGAACCCCTCAAATAAGCAGTTGTTTGGAAAAATCCTGTACCAAATTCTGTATCTCCCCTAAGCCTGGGCACTTCAGACATCTAGGCTTAGGGAAAAAAGAAGCAAACTGCAAATCTTACTTGAGGTCATAGCACTTTTTCATTGCAAAAGAGTGAGCTTGGAGGCTGGATAGGGCCCCAATTGAGCAGTTGCACCTCTTTAGCAAGCTAGGTGTCTGTGGCATCCCAAGTGAAGGAAGTTATTTAAATAACAAAATATATAACTCAGAAAGATGCATAATTAACTGTTTCCTGATTTGGACATAACTTTAGTTTTTAAGTTTTATCAGGCTTTGGGCTTAGCCGCTCTACAGGGAACATTATGTTGGGAACAGTTTAGGGTCTAGAAATGTTACAGACTGGCAGACACTACTAGGACCCTATGTCTGTGTGGAGCAACATCAGGAAGCAACACAGGACATGCTACAGCATCTAAAATAGTTCCAGATACTTATGTTTACACAACTTCCTCCCACACTGTGTCTTTAAAAACATCAATAAACAAAAAAGTGTAATGAAAATATGTATGGATCTGTACTGTTGAATAATTTTTTTCTGCAGCCTGAAAGAATGAAAGTCAGATATGTTTACTGGAACAAATAAATCCCTTCATACTTCAATGATGCAGCAATAGTTTTTCCTTTAGAAAGTCATTTGTGCCACAGGTAATTGGACTGCTACTGGGCTTACTCTGGGAAGGTTTTATAGCATTACTAAATGGCATAAAACTTTTCTCAATTTAATTCATATTTTCTGCAGTATGTGTGACTCTTCCAAGCATGGTGATCCTATTTATTTCATATACCCAGAGCATATGAGAAGGCAATTGGTAGTTATTAAACAATCCAGTGCCACAGCGTGCCTTTCAGAACTGTTTCTCTGAAGATGAATTTCCTCTGTGTTATGTACAGTCTTCAGCTTTTATTGCTTCCTATTTTCACCCTATTTATTCTCTGGATTATGGGCCAGTAGAACCACCCAATCTTCACATAATTATTTTTCTAAAACCAAGAGTCTGACCAAGCCTGTCTTGTTGTCTCTGTACCAGTTATGTTTTGTTGTTTTACACAAACAAATGGCTATTGTGACGTCTTACAAATAAAGTTCCTCACAAACAATGAACCAACCACTGAATCTGCTCCAGCAGGATAGTGCTATGTAGACATAGAGAACAAATACAAAGCATTGTAAGCCTTGTTTAAATAAACAAGTCACGAGTGCATCCATGTAGGTTGTACATACTGAAGAAACTGTAAAAGTGAGGTTGCAGTTTTGTGTGCTTCTCTGAAAACCATAGAAGATATATTGTGGAACAGAAGGGGGTTGCCTTTTTAGTATGAGCAGGAAGCAGAAATTCTGAAGTGTCACATTTGAGATGGGATGTCGTCTTTGCTGGCTTGTGCTGTGGGGACAGAATAATGTGGCTAACCTTGGGGTTTGCCCCTTATTTGGCTCGCTCATGCTAAAGGGATTACTGATTATGGTTTTCTGCTGGTTACATGCAAAGCTTGCTCAGGGATGCTAAAGAGGAGGATTTTTTTTTTTTTTAATTCAGTCTTAAAGCCTATTATTACACATAGAATGAAAAATTCAGCAAGCTATAAACATTTGCATGTGCAGAACTACTGAAAAGTCTGTCTTGTTAGGCAATTACCCTGAAATGATTCCTGCTGTACTTGATTAGTTAAAATCAGATCTGTGCTATACACAAAAGGAAGGAACGTGAGAAGCTGTTCTCTTTGTACGAAGTATGGCTGTAATCACGTATGGAGGTATACAGACTGTATACGAGAGCACAGGCTGTACTAAAGACTAACTCAGGAGTTGACTGAGAGACAAGTAAATGTGTCATTATTTCACTGTACTCCCAATGTATATTTGGAATATAAGGAAGATTCACAAAAATGATATGAAGACAGCCCAAAGGCATTATTATGATCAGAAAGTATGAGTCCTTGCAAAACAGAGGTTATGAATTTTCCACATACAGTCCTTGCTATTTTAGAACATATATTTTCATGGAAAAATTCTTTGTTTTGATTCAATTATCTGTGTATGATGCACAATACATCTCTGTGTAGAGGTATAGGAGGTACTTCCTTTTTGAAGGACGTCAGAGACAAGAGGACATTTCCTAGGGTTTTGCATTAACTTTAAAGTCTTGATAGAAAAGTTCTTTGGTCCTCTCCAAAGCCCTGGTAAATCATGAAAGAATAACAGCACAGTCAAAAAATGCCCAAACCAATACTACTAATGTCAGTAATCTCTTCCAAAAAGAGATATATAGTTCTCAACCACTCTATTCAGGTCTCCCCAGTTGTGTGAACTGTTACATCCTTGTTTCTTTGGAATATAAAGTTGTATAAGTGGAGAACTAGTCTTCTCATGTCAGTCAACAATGTATACCATTAGTACTGTTATATTCAAGTTAAAAGCATAATTGAAGCACATAATATAAATGGAGATTTTTCCTGACGAAGGAATGCCTGTAATAAGAAATCTACTAAGATAAATGGAGAAGTTGAAACATTTTGAACTAAGAAAATCACATAGCTAGGTTTTCGGGGCTACTTAAATAGATTTTATTAATAATTTCTTATCTAGATAGGGTGTTTTAGGAAACAAATGTGTCATTATTTCTACTACATGTTTACTTCTGGAGGAGGACTCACACTATTTTAGATAAAATGTATACATAAACTGGCCTTGGCTGTGCTCTGAAAGTCTGTGTGGATCCTGTCCTTCTTTATGGGCAGAAGGCATTACTGCATAAAGGCATTAATGAACAAAGATACTGCAAACTGGACTTGTTGTAACAAAGAAGAGGGGAAAGAGAAACTTGGGTAGGGAAATATTCTCCTGTGTTCAAAGGATAAAAGGGCAACTCAGATCAGAAGCATCCTCAGGATGTGCCTAGTCCAGCTCCCCGCTAAGAGAGACACCAACCATAATGTCAGACAAGAAAGATTAAAAAATTAGTGCATTATATTGCATTGTTGTAGCTGTAACATCTGCAGCAGGGTAGAGTGTAGGGAGTTCTGGTATACAGATTATTTCTGCTTTCCGTCTCTGTCAAGTAAATGAATGAATAAATGTAAGTGTGGTCTATGAAAAAGGAAAGTTCAGGAAATTCTGTATCTTGGGGAATCCAGTGCCAATTGAAAAAGACGTTAAGTAACAAACAGTTGTCATATACCAGAACACACAGTAAATAAAACTACAGAAGCAACAAAAGGAACTGAGAGTACTTCCTGTGCCGATTCTGTCACTTTTTCTGCACACAAGCACTGCAGCACCATGCTCTGGCTGTATCCACAGGGCATCGCCAGCTCTGTCTGCCTTGTCAGAGCCCCACTGTTCTTGCTAGCTCTTCTTCAGCATCAAACAGGTTAGCCCTGCCTGTGGGCAGTGAGTCATCTAAGCGTATGGTTCATTGCACTGCAAACTCTAAAGCAGGGAAGCCACAGCCACCAGCTGGAATACTTTATCAGGAGTCATTAGCTATAAACAAATACGCCTCCATCCACGGCTTCTAAATTTAGTTTCTAACAATTACTATTGCTTCAGCATTTCATTTCAGGCTGGGTGCAGCTAGGCTATGTGGACCACAGATATTCTGGATCTAGAAATCTAGTTTAAAAGTGCTTCTTATATCTTCTTGGTTTTGTAAATCTAGCAATAACCTACAGATATTCTAAATTACAAGAACAGTTTGTACGAAATCGAAAAGAGTATCTCTCCAACTTACTGCTAGAAGAAAAAATATCTTATTCCATGTTATTGTGGTTCCCATTTTGTATTGTTTCTGCAAATTGCTTTGAGGTCCTGCTGTCTGCTTGCAGCTATTTGGAGTTATGTGAAACCTTTGTGTGTGTCTATATAGCCAGCCAAAGTCTGATAAGGTTATGGATAACATAACAATTTCCTGCAACTAACTGGAAATGTTTGTTTGTTGCAAACTACAGGATTTGTTCTCTGCAGACAAAATAGGACCTAACAGAATAAGTCTCTTGACCAAATGACACTAAATCACATATACGTATGACTTATTTCCAACCTGAAGCTGGAAATATTTTGTTCACCTTTCACTGTTGTTGCAGGATGAACAGCCAAAAGTGGTGTGTCCTTGTTGCTCTGAGATGTCATTTCTCCTTCATCCTAAATAGCCTCAAATGTCAACATTGCCAGTTTCCCATGTACTTTGTATTATTCTGAGAGCAAGTAGAAAAAAGAACATCTGAAAGACAAGCTAAGGATAGTCCCCACATATTCCTAGAAACATTAACTAAACATTCACGAGATATGCAATTCAGAATAGACATTTCTGGTATTGGGGAGGACAATTAGTGTGAGACACCAAAATTATCTTTTTTCTTACACTCTTTTTCAACTTCAGGCTAATAACTGCTAGGAGGCAAATCTCATTATTTCTTGGCAGCTCAAGCCTTGTGCAGCTATTAAGGCTTTAAAGGAGGACCGTTACATTAGGAGAGCCTTTGCATACCAGATCACTTTAACACAGCTTTATTTCTGTGGAAGATTACCTATCAAAATATCTAAGTTACTCAGAACATAAGGGTTTTATTGTGGGGCATCTGGCTTAATAGCTATAGAAGGTTATCTACAAACTTTTTGTTTTGAACCAGAATCAGTAACAAAGTAAGTGTTTCATTTTGGGGGCATCTGTTTGTAAAATGTAGATGTCAAGACAAGAACAACAAAAATACACAGAACTTGATAAAGGAAGCTGGCATTATTAACAAAATACACACCCACTATTCTGTGCTGCCTTTGCAGCTCATATTTGTGTTCTAATGGATAGCAGCTTAAAGCTAGCTCCCAAATGTCTACATAAGCCACCTGTGTGCTGTCTGCAGTGTAAACACACTCTAAGAAGCTTTTAAAATCCTGTAGCTAGTTAAATTACAAGCTGCTTTGCAGTAAATCTAGACATTTTCCTATATGTTGGACTCCACAAGGGCCAGTAGACCAAGGCCATTTGTCTAAAGGCTTAGATCTTATGTTCAGCTGCAGTTTTTACTATGGTGCCTATATGTCTGTTACTGCATTGTATTTCAGGAAATAATTACCCAGCAGGTTCCTTCTATCTTTAACTGTTGGGGTTTTTTAGATATCACATATCAGAAGTTGCAATAGAACTCTTTGTGTGGGATTTTATTTGTGTATTTATTTTCTCAAAAAATACGTAAGAACATTTCTTTAGAAAATAAATCAGCTCTTTTGTGGACCCATTTATCTTTCACTACATTGCATTAATTCTCCAGTAGAAACTGGTAGGATTCCTGGGTAAAAACAAGAAACATAATTTTACTGTAGTAGCAGATGTTCTCCACCTAGAACTTTCATTCTTGCTTTGTTAGTTTTTGTTGACTCTCAGCTGGAATCTTTAATCCTATTATTGCTTGTCTGTACTGCTAATGGATCAGTAAGTTATTTCATATAAATTAAAATTTCTCAGTTGACGACTACCCTCGATTAAGTAAATTTGTACATAAAAGTACACCGAGATGACACAACATCGCAGGCCAAATAGTGTCTCTGTAACATTGGCAATGTAACATTGTCTCATTGTCTCTGTAACAGGCAATGGCTGCAGTGAGGGTAGCTAGCAGGTGAACCAGCAGCACCTAAAGAACACTTTAAATTCCAAGAAATGATGGTCTAACGATATTGGAGATTCATGACTCTCACTCAGGGAGCTTGAAGAGCATGCTCCAGCTGCGGCTTAATGTTGGCTAGAAACAGCACAAATTGGCTTTTCTCCATAAAGGACCATCAAGGACAGAAACAAGGCAAGTAAATAAAACTTGTCCTGTTTGAGGCACACTAGCCCAGTTTGCTTACCCATGCTGAGTACCCACATCCAGTCCCATGCTATCCACCACAGCCTTTTGTGCCTTTGCTCAAGCTTCATTCTGTTCAAAGGCTTAGGCTATCAGTTTGGAATACACTCCCTAACCCTTCTGGTAGATCTTAGACCTGCACGAAACATTGGATTAGAACTATGATCTGCTAATATCATGAGTAACTTAGGCAGATCTGTAATTGCCAACCTCTACATACATCTATAAATATCCACAGGTACAACTAGATGTCATTTACGTTGTCTTCAGGTGTCCTGGATGTGAGCCAGTGCCAGTCCAGATGCTGTATAACTTCCTGTGCAGGTTAATAATTAGGGCATATTCACTCAAGATAAGACTCTGCTAGTTCAGCTGCAAGGCTAACAGGCCCAAGCTGAGCAGTTGCCTTAGAGAATGAGCAGAGAGCTCGAAACTGTTTGCACCTACCCTACTGTGTCACCGTTACAGAGGATGAGGAGAGGAGGAGAGTAAGCATCACTCAAGACATTACTTGAGTGACAAAAATAGTCAATGAAGCTTTCTGTATTGTCCGTTGAAAAAGAAAAGAGATGAATATTAAAGCCAGATCATGGCCTTAATATATTCATCCTGTCTGTACTGCCTTGTGGGTGCATATTATCGTGTCTCTCAATTCTGGTGAGAGAACTAGTAGAGTCCACTGTGGCCCATTTCTTACTTGTGCGCCTGGCTTCCTTCCCTTGGAAACCAAGAGGTGTAAGGGGAAATTCCAGTGCTCACTACAATGGAACACCCAAGGGTGCATTTAGACTTCCTTATGAGGTATAGTTCCAAAGTATGCAGGCCAGGCTGACCCAGAGAAGCTCAGTCTTTAAGTTTGGAGCCAAGTCAGAATTTTGCAGCAGAAATAAATTAAAGTCAGATAGAACGAGAGGATAAATTAAAGTCTTATTCAGGTCAATGCCTTGCTCACTGGGATCAAGAGAGTGAAAGTGAGCCCATCTGTCATTAGGTATGACTGCATACTATTTTATAGGTAAATGCAAGCTTAGTTTGGCAGTATTAAAAGCCAGCTGTGTGATACTCTTGACACAGGATCCATATACCCGTGGTAAAGGCAGCAGTGAGTTTGAACTATAGCATCTTGCTTGTGAGATTGAAAAATTTCGTTTTGAGTTGAGATCCTAAGCTAAGAAAGATCGTTGGGAAAATCTGTCAAATCAGAACAATATGATGTCTACCAGGAACTGTTTTTACACTCTGTAAATGATTGGTGGCTCTGGTGGTCCCAAAACCACAGTTAAAAAGTGACAGTTTGAGTCATAAACAGTTAGTTCAACACCCTGGAATTATGTGTGTTCAAAAGGTTCTTTGCTGCATTTGGTCTTGTAAGGAATGAAACCTAACTTTGAATTCCTGAATATTCCTGCAACATTGAGCTGTCATCTTCCAGACACCTCCAGTGTCTGAGCATTGCAAGCAGCTGGAGACTAAGGACACATAAGGTTAGTTTTAAATTATTTAAGAATTAAGCTCTACAAAAGTAGCATACCTAATTGGTAAGGCAAAGTCACCTTTAGCAGTACACTAAATTTGTGCTATAGAGCAATGTCAGAAATTGATAATCTTCTTCTGAGTAAATATCCAGGACTTATTTGTTATTCAGTATCTTGGTGGTGAGATACTGGTGAACAAATTGTTTCCCGAGGGAAACCTGATATAAGGAACTCAACATTATAATTAATTTGTCTAAGGGCACCTGCTCAATTACTCAGCTATAGTTTATATTAGTTTCTTTTAAAAATTTATGCAAGACCTAACTGAGGGTTCCAATGAGAGAATTTCCTAGTACTTTCACTTAACTCTACAAAGTTACAGGTCTAATGTTACTACCATTCCTTTGTGTCACATGAGTAAATTACCAAATATGCATTACCTTTTCTATAACAATTCTAAACAACAGGAATTTTGGAATTTTTAGCTACATGTGCTGAAATATAGTTTAAAGGTAAAAATAAATAAATAAAAAAATAAATTTGTGGCTATCAGGGAATTCAAGCTGTTTGCTGAGATGTAAGGAAGACTATGAGGTAATGCAAGGAGGTCGAGGCGGATGATCCTTCCTCTCTGTTAAGCACTGGCAAGGCCACATATAGAGTACATGCCTAGTTCTGGGCTCCTATGTGCCTAGCTCTGTAGTACGTGCCTAGTCCTGGGCTCCCCAAGAGCCCAAGAAAGACAAGAACACGTTGCAAATAGTGCAGCAAAGGGCCAGAAAGGGACTGGGACATCTCGCAATAAGAAAAGGCTGAGACAACTGGGACTGTTCAGCTTGGAGATGAGAAGTGTCAGGGGAATTCTGTCAGTGTGGACAAATATCTAATGGGAGGGATCAAAGAGGATGGGGCCAGACTCTCTCTCAGCAGTGCCTGTGACAAGGCAAGAGGTGAGGGGTAGGAATTAAAACACATGAGATTCCAACTGAACACAAGAAAAACCTTTTATTATTGTCAGGCATCAGGACAGGTTACCCAGTCTTGTGGTTTAACCCCATCCAGCAACTAAGCCCCACAAGCCACTTCCTTATTAGCCCCGGCAGGGTGGAGGAGAGAACTGGAAGGGCAAAGTGAGAAAACTCATGGATTGAGAAAAAGGTAGTTTAATAAGTAAAGCAAATGCTGCACATGAAATAATTTATTCATTACTTTTCACCGGCAAGGAGCTATTCAGATATTTCCAAGGAAGCAGGACTTCATAGTTCATAAGAGTTACTTAGGAAGACAAATCATAGAATCATAGAATCATTAGGTTGGAAAAGACTTTTGAGATCATCAACTCCAACTGTACCCATCCAATTCTAAATGATATCCCAAGCACCTCACCTACCTGCCTTTTAAACACTTTCAGGGAAGATGACTCAGCTGCCTCCATGGGCAGCCTGTTCCAGTTCTTGATAAGTCTTTCTGTGAAGAAATTGTTCCTAATGTCCAATCTAAACTTCCCCAACACCCACCTCTCTACAACCTCCTTTCAGGTAGTTGTAGAGAGCAATAACATTTCCCTTCAGCCTCCTCTTCTCCTGGCTGAATAACCACAGTTACCTCAGCCACTCCTCGTAAGACTTGTTCTCAAGACCCTTCACCGACTTTGTTGCTCTTCTTTGGACACGCTCCAGGATCTCAACATCCTTCTTCTATGACAAAGTGACCCACCTACTAGATGAGAGAAAGGCTGTGGATGTAGTCTTTTTGGACTTCAGTAAAGCCTTTGACACAGTTTCTCATAGCATTCTGCTTCAGAAACTGTCAGCCTCTGGCCTGGATGGGCACA
Organism: Cuculus canorus; assembly: GCF_017976375.1. Classification (NCBI taxonomy): domain Eukaryota; kingdom Metazoa; phylum Chordata; class Aves; order Cuculiformes; family Cuculidae; genus Cuculus; species Cuculus canorus. The sequence continues at coordinate 62,693,769 of NC_071441.1, forward strand.
CACTCTCCTGGGTTGAAAACTGATTGGATGGCCGGGCCCAGAGAGTGGTGGTCAATGGAGTTAACTCCAGCTGGAGGCCAGTTACAAGTGGGGTTCCCCAGGGTTCAGTGCTGGGTCCAGCCCTGTTGAATATCTTTATCAATGACCTGGATGAGGAGATCGAATGCACCCTAAGTAAGTTTGTGGATGACACTAAGCTGGGTGGAAGTGTCAATCTGCTAGAGGGTCAGGAGACTCTTCAAAGGGATCTGAACAGACTGGACCACTAGGCTGAGACCAATGGCATGAGGTTCAACAAGGCGAAATGCTGAGTCCTGCGCCTGGGGCACAACAACCCTGTGCAGTGCTACAGACTAGGGGAAGAGTGGCTGGAAAGCTGCCTGGAGGAGAAGGACCTGGGGGTATTGGTTGACAGCTGACTGAACATGAGCCAGTAGTGTGCCTAGCTTGCCAAAAAGGCCAATGGCATCTTGGCTTGTATCAGAAATGGCGTGACCAGCAGGTCCAGGGAGGTTATTCTCCCCCTGTATTCAGCATTGGGGAGATCACACCTCAAATCCTGTGTTCAGTTCTGGGCCCTTCACCACAAGAAGGATGTTGAGGCTCTAGAGCGTGTCCAGAGAAGAGCAACAAAGCTGGTGAGGGGGCTGGAGAACAAGTCTTATGAGGAGAGGGTGAGGGAATTGGGGTTGTTTAGCCTGGAGAAGAGGAGGCTGAGGGGAGACCTTATTGCTCTCTACAACTACCTGAATGGAGGTTGTAGAGAGAGAGTGCTGGTCTCTCCTCCCAAGTTTCAGGGGACAGGACAAGAGGGAATGGCCTGAAGCTCCACCAGGGAAGGTTCAGGCTAGACATCAGAAAAGAATTTTTCACAGAAAGGGTCACTGGTCACTGGCAGAGGCTGCCCAGAGAGGTGGTTGAGTCACCTTTCCTGGAGGTGTTTAAGGGACGGGTGGATGAGATGCTCAGGGGCATGGTTTAGTGGTTGATAGGAATGGTTGGACTCGATGATCTTGGAGGTCATTTCCAACTTAGTGATCCTGTGATTCTTGTAGCGAGGGGCCAAGAACTTAAAACAGTATTCGAGGTGCAGCCTCATCAGTGCTGAGTAGAGGGAGTGAAATGCTTCTGCGATCCTGCTGGACACACTGTTTCTGATACAAGCCAAGATGCCGTTGGCTTTCTTGGCCACATGGGCACACTGCTGGCTCATGTTCAGTTGGTTGTCAACAAACACCTCCAGGTCTTTTTCTGCCAGGCATCTTTCTAGCCACTCTTCCCTAAGCCTGTAGCACTGCACGGGGTTGTTGTGTCCCAAGTGCAGGACCCGGCACTTGGCCTTGTTAAACCTCATCCCTTTGGCCTCAGCCCATCAGTCCAGCCTGTTCAGATCCCTCTGTAGAGCCTCCCTACCCTCCAACAGATCGACACTTCCTCCCAGCTTAGTGTCATCTGCAAATGTGCTAACGGTGCATTCAATCCCCTCACCCAGGTTGTTGATAAAGATATTGAACAGGACTGGACCCAGCACCGAGCTCTGGAGAACACCACTTGTGATTGACCTCCATCTGGATTTAACTCCATTTACCACAACTGTTTGCTTCCGTCCATCCAGACAGTTTTCAACTCAGCATAGGGTGCACCTGCCCGGACCAGTGGCAGCCAGTTTCTCAACTAGGATACTGTGAGATAATGTCATAGGCTTTACTAAAGTCCAGGTATACTACATCCACAGCCTTTCCTTCAACCAGCAAGTGAGTCAACAAGTCATAGGGGGTGATCAGGTCAGGTTGACAGAACCTGCCTCTTATAAATCCATGCTGACTGGGTCTGATCACCTGATTGTTCTGTGTGCACTGTGGGATGGCACCCAAGATGAGCTGCTCCATGACCTTCCCTGGCACTGAGGTCAGACTGACAGGTCTGTAGTTCCCTGGATCCTCTCTCCAGCCCTTCTTGTAAATGGATGTAACATCTGACAGCCTCCAGTCCAACAGAACTTCCCCAGTCAGCCAGGACTGCTGGTAGATAATGGAAACAGTTTTGGCAAGCACCTCCACAAGCTCCCTTAATGCCCTTGAGTGGATCTCATCTGGCCCCATAGACTTATGAATATCTAATTTGCCTAGTGGGTTTATAAACATTTCCTCTTGTATCAAGGGAGGTTTGTTCTCCTCTTCCTCTCTGTCTACTGGCTCTTGAGGCTGAGTATCCAGGGAAAATATTATCTTACTGCTACAGATAGAGGCAAACAAGGCATTAAGCACCTCAGCCCTATTCTCATCCTTTGTCACTATTGTTCCCTTCTTCTGCGATTTGTAGAAGGATTTTTTATTATCTTTCACAGAATGGACCAATCTAAATTTTAATTGGTCCTTAGCCCTTCTGATTTTCTCTCTACAAGGTCTCACTTGATCTGTGTTATCCTCATGAGTTGCCTGCCCTTTCTTACAAAGTTTGTATATTTTCCTATTTTTCCTGATTTCCACCCAGAGCTCTTTGCTCAGCCAGGCCAGTTTTCTTCCCTACTGGCTCATTTTCCAGCACATAGGAATGGGTTGCTTTCGTGCCACCAGGAATTTCTTCTTAAAGAGCATGCAGCCCTTGTGACCTTTGTCCTGATTGACTGTCTCCCATGGAACTTGATAGACCAGCCTTCTGAACAGACCAAAGTCTGCCCTCCAAAAGTCTAAGGTGGCTGTTCTACTGAGCTCCCACCAAGGCCTTGCTTCTCCTAGAACTGAGAATTCTATTATCTCACTATCACTATGCCCCAGGCGTCCCCCAACAGTCACATCTCCCACAAATCCTTCTCTGTTAGTGAACAGCAGGTCCAGTGGGGCACCTTCCCTAGTCAGCTCTCCCCCTTCACATCTAATTTAAAGCTCTATTAATGAGCTCTGCTATCTTCTTGGTGAGTTGGGAGTTATGGCTATGCTGTAATTCCTAACATCCTCCCTTTCTCCTTCTTTCATCCCAGATTTTGTTACCGAGCATGGAGTTAGCTGGTATGCAATATTCCTTTAGTCACTTGGAATTGTTGTCCTGGTTGTGTCTCTCCCAACTTCTCGTGCACTGGTAAGTCAGCATAAGAAACAGAAAAGGTCCTGATGCTGTTATCAACAATGTTTTGGTCACAAGTGCAAAACATGGAAATATATGAGGTGCTACGGAGAAAATTAACTCTATCCTTGCCAAAATCACTACACATAGAGAGGTTGTGGAGTCACGTTCTCTGGAAATACTCAAAACCTGACTGCACGTAGTGCTGGGAAACCTCCTCTGGCTGACCCTGCTTGAGTAGGATGGCTGGACTGGATAGTATCAGGAGCTCTATTCCAACCTAAACAATTCTATGAATCTGTTATAGCTAGAGCCTTTAAATACAATGAAATATTAATAAACATTTTAGTACAACAGTGAAGGATTTGTGTTTTTTCAGTATCTGAGTTAACTTGAAAAGGTCCCAGAGAAATACTTCATCTGAAAATAACAATAAGTTAGGAGGAAGTTGACAGACAATTAAAAATACTGGATTGTGGAACTCTATTTTTCTTATTATTTGTTCAACAAACAGGGTGAAAGATAACGTTACTTAATGAAAATAACTGAAGGCAAAAAGAGAAAGTCTTAATACTGCTGAACAACTATTGCTTAAAAAAATCCAAACCTTGTCAAAACCAAAGCTCAAATCCAAACCCAGACTTTAACTGCCAAGAATTAGTTTTGATCATGTCAAACTTATCAGAATTTTATTGTTTGTCAAATTTATGTTTAAAAATTTATGTGTAAGAAAGTATTTGAATGGATACTATTTGAACATCCGCATGATGGAAAACACTAGTATTGTTTTGGAATAGGCCAAACAAGGTGTAAGGAATGCAGATTCAACTATTCTGTCAGAAGAGATCTGGAACCAACTTCTGATATAATGATCTGAGCATGAGGCTTTAAGAGTTCTAGTATATTTTTCAAAATATTTGAGTTTATACTCTCTTCATTATGAAGTACAGATTTGTAGACCCTTGAGTAAATCATGCAGACAAGTCTGCATTTTTACATACTCTCTGTAGAGAATGAAACTAGGATTAATTATCCCATGTTCCACTACCATATAAAAAAGGTGAAATAAATTATTTGATCCATACTGAAACCCAGGAACAAACTTGGATATGTATAGTGTTACCTATTTTGAGACTGGACATTTAAGAGGAACAGTAAATGAAGCAATTTGATAGTATGTGCACTCCTGCAGAGTGCGTTCTGTTGATGTTTTCCTGTGTTGTACCAATATACAGTGAGTTCATGAGGACCAGAGAGAAGGCAGATCCAGCTACTATCTAAAAAGTCATTCTCCATGGCCTGATAATTAGGTATTTTATACAAAACATAATAATTTCACTTTCAAGTATCACATGGACCAGAGGATTAAGATTCTTGATTGAAGTGCTAGACATCTGTTAAGATCGATATACTTAATCAAATAGACTTACATGCTTTTCTCTTATCCTTATAGATATCAAGATGCTTCTGATGAATTTTCCAAATCCCGCTGAGTGCTCCAAGTCTTTCAGAGAGAAGAATTCCATTACTACCAGGACTTCACTCATTTACTTCTTGAGCTACAGTATCAAACATGCCCAACTTGGATAGGGGTGTGAAAGCCGTTCTTTGGGAATTTTCTTCTTAATAGCTAATAGGAACTCTGTGAAATGAAGCGCTTTTTTTTTTTCACAACAGTAAGAACAAAAACAAGTGCAAGTGAAAAATTTAAAAGCGGCGTGCTTATATTAAGCTGTATTAAACACCTGTATGTGTATTTGTGTCAGATGGGGTTTTATCAACAATGCCTAAGGAAACATTTGGAAGGAAAAATGTTGCATTTTCTTGAATTCCCTCAGCAGTTTGGTATCTCCTTTTTCTCCTCTATCCAAACCATGATGCTTCATGGTATCTTGACAGACTTCTGAAATATTAATGAAGAGTATGTAAAATTATTATGGCTTATTATCTTATGTTATTGCTTATATTCCCATTCTTGCAAATTTTATATTAAAAAGTATTTATTGATACAGTAAACATTACAGCTGTCCAGTCAGCATAAAATACTCAGCATAAAATTTCATATCTGTGATAACCATTAAACACCTGCATTTATAGAAATGAAAGAGAACTACAGGGAATTCAACAAACTGCTCAGTAATCCAGTGACCAAATAACTTTCTGGCTCGGATGAACACATAATGTGACCTTAGATGATGAAATATGTGCTTGAGAAGTTCCTTGCTCTGATTTCTGTTGTAGTTTAGCTTAGAGTTTGGAATTTGACTCTAAATCTGCCATTTGTAAGTTTTTAAAATGGTTTAATGACTGCAGAGAATGTGACTTGAAGTGCATGTAATTTTAACACACAGTCTCCACTCCAAGAACTTGAGCTGTCAACTGATGTAGAAAAGGTAAGTTTCCTGAAAATGAAATCTTTGGAAACATATCCCACAGCATTAGCAAGCTTTGCCTAGGTTAGCACAGGCCAGTTGTCACTTTAAAACAGCAGTTGCTGAGGTTTTGGGGTAAGGTGGAAGGCAAGTGATGTTTTCTTTTGATCACTTAATCTTTATTGACAGGTTCATATATGGCAGCAAGAGTAAGACTTACTTACTGTGAGGTACAGTTTTTTTATGAGTGTATGGTTACAATAGATTCATTCTTTTTCTTCTGTAGGGGCAGAATTCAGACTGATGACAGGTATTCCTCCTGCATGGCCTCTTCTCTCTCTGCTTCTATATATTCTTTTGATGACAACAAATTCAGATGAAAAATTCTTGTGTTGCCTGTCAGTGTTGAAAGCATCAAGCTGTTGCGAGTTGTGTTTTAGTTCTGCTGGTACTACCACATACATATATTGAGACATATTTTCTACTTGCAAGAGCTATAATATTACCTGCTCTGACTGCAAAAGGAGCTCTAAGTCACTGACTACATTTGTTCTACACATGCATTTAGTATGAATGGATAGGCTTCTTAAGTGTCCGTGGGCCAGTTACGGTATCATTCAGTTATACACCACAAAGCTCCTAAAATGCATTGGATCCTCTCTTCTTCCATAATTTGGCATGCTTTTAACATACAGGTAAAGAGTCTTCATTAGATTAAAGATGATATAAAGATAACTATAATATCCCTTTTAGTATACAGAGTAATTTCTTGCTAAATTTACAATAAGAACTTGACTTCTTTGTGAATAATTATGTCAAAAAGTTCATGACATCAATTACTATTCAGGCAACACCTGCTAAGTAGCAAAGCTTCACTGTCTGGAGTGACTACATATTTTGTGAAATCAGTTTCTCGTGTTTGTCTTAAATTCTCTTACTATATCTAAATGTGGGAGGCAGTTCACGACATGCACCAGCAGTGATACCAACATGATTATTTTACCTTATGTACATTTTCTGGGAGCTTGCTATATTTAGCAATTTAATTCTTTAGTAATCTCTCTAGCTTCTGAATCCTAAATCTTTCCACAATTAAAGTGTCAGTGCAGCTGTTGATAGATACTGTAGACTGACAAGCCCATGTAAATCTTAGAGTTATGGATCTTGCTTCTCTCCTTGTTTTATTTCAGTTTTTTCACATCTCTTTGTTTGAAGTCCTTGAATGGCAGTTTTTATTGCTGTGTTTTGTATCTTTTTTCCTGTCTCACTGAAAACAGCAATTTTACTGTGGTTTGGGCCTAGTTCAATTTATAAATAATAAATTATAGGACTGGAGCCCTGCTCAGGATAAAGGCATGAAGAGTTTCTCTGAGCTTTTACTTAGGAAAAGAGTACAGCTGTGTTTTCTAACCTCTTGTATACTGACCAGGCAGTTAACTGTCCTCATCTAGAAAGGGCATGAAAGTCTATTCCTTTACTATGACTCAGAAAGTAAAATGCCACCCTTGTTCACACCACTTTCCTATAAGTTACAAGGGGAAATATTAACAATATGTTCTACGTGCCAGAAAAATAAAAGCATTAACCACAAGAAAACACGATCTTTTAAGTTATTTTTACATGCTGAAATCTTGACATTTACTTCAATCGTCCATTTGTTAAATTCACATAAGACCTCTTTTTACTTGCCTTCTTTCTAAGCAAAAAGGTTCAGTCTGTATTTTTGTGTCACCTTTTCTAGGTACTGGGTTTTTTTTTGTTTCCTCCTGATCTTTTAATATCTTCTTTGAGAAAGTGTCTAGTCTTAGGCACTGAAGAAACGTAGTGTGTTATTTTCACCATTTCTTGTGAATCTATTTAAAAAACACGGTGCAAAATATGAAATACCTTGCAGATATAGTGTGATATTTCCTAGAAGTGAAGCTATGAGAATGATAAAATATGAATGATGTAGGCACTTAAATAATTTGGGAGAGCTAAACTTAGCTTTAATACTAAACAAATTTTAATAATTTACATTTGAAAAGGTGCACTACAAAAATAGTTACTTCCAAAACTGAAGGGCGCCATCAGACTGAAAATAACAAAGTGGAAATATTTTCTGCCTAACTGAAATATATATCAGTAATTTGTCAAAGTTAGATTGCTGGAAAAGACAACAAACTCACTTTTTTTTTTTTCCCTTTAGGGAGCTAATCTATGGTTGAAAGACATTTTGACAAAGCATGGAAATAATACTGAGATAAATCTAAAAGGACAGGTGACAAATATTTTTTCAGTGCATAAGCAGCTTCAATTTCAGCTCACGTCCTTTGTCAGTAAGAACAGCAACCTCATTTACCTTACAGAAAATTTAGACTTTCATATCCACCAGCCTTTCATAGCTTCATTTCTTCCATCATATCATCGATTCTCTTTTTACTTCTTAATTGGGGTTCCTAAAGCTGCAAACCTTAGAATGCAAAATATAAAAACCTGGAAATAAGGAAAAAGTTAAAATCTGCAGACTAGAAACAGTAGTATTTATCTTCTTTTTCCCATTTTGTAGACGTGGCAGTCCTTTTATAGCAGTCTTTATTCTAACATCCTTGGTTTGTCACCCTTCTGATGCATTTAAATCACTGAGGTTACTCAACATGTAAGGGCTACGGTTTCGGCATGTTTCGTCACAGTGAATCATTTCTTGAATTATATGTTTCTTGAGTAATGTGTTTTCCCTTGTCACGCGTAGCACTACACACAGTGACAGCACTTTAATGACAAAACACTCTGAGTTTAAAATTAGATGTGTTCTGGGAACATTAATAGGTGTAGCTCAAATTCAAGAATGAACTATACCATGACATTGTCAGTAGATACCCACCTTATAGAATCATAGAATCACAGAATGACTAGGTTGGAAGGGACCCACTGGGTTACTGAGTCCAACCATTCCTAACGCTCCCTAAACCATAACCCTCAGCACCCTGTCCACCCATCCCGTAAACACCTCCAGGGAAGATGACTCAACCACCTCCCAGGGCAGCCTCTGCCAGTGCCAATGACCCCTTCCGTGAAAAATTTTTTCCTGATGTCGAGCTTGAACCTCCCCTTGCAGACCTTGAGGCCATTCCCCTTGTCCTGCCCCTGTCACTTAGGAGAAGAGGCCAGCTCCCTCCTCTCCACAACTTCCTTTCAGGTAGTTGTAGAGAGCAATAAGGTCTCTTCTCAGCCTTCTCTTCTCCAGGCTAAAAAACCCCAGTTCCCTCAGTTGCTCCTCATAAGACTTGCTCTCCAGCCCCCTCACCAGCTTCGTTGCTCTTCTCTGGACACACTCCAGAGCCTCAACATCCTTCTTGTGGTGAGGGGCCCTGTTGGATCCAGCAGGAACAACAGTGACAAGGGATGAAGACAAGGTTGAGGTACTTAATGCCTTCTTTGCCTCAGTCTTTAATGCATCCAACAGGGACTGAATATTCTCCCTAGTCCTCCTTTTCTTGTTAATGTGTTTGTAGAAAGATTTTTTTTATGATCTTTCACAGACTTAACCAATTTGATTTCTAGTTGGGCCTTAGCCCTCCCGATTTTTCCCTGCATGATCTCAGTTCCTCCCTGTAGTCTACCCAAGATGCCTGTCCCTTCTTCCAAAGCTCATAGACATTCCTCTTCTTTTTGATATCTCTCAAGATCTCCCTACTCAACCAAGCTGTTTTTTCCCTCCGCCGTCTCCTTTTCCAGAACATGGGGATGCGTTGCTCCTGAGCTGCTAGGATTTCATTTTTGAAGAGCACCCAGCACTCATGGGGTCCCTTGTCCTGAAGGACTGTCTCCCACAGGACTTTGCTAACCAGCCTTCTGAACAGTCCAAAGTCTGCACTCTGCAAGTTTAATGTGACTGTTCTGCTAACCCCCGTCTTCATCTCACCTAGAATTGAAAACCCTATCATCTCATGATCGCTTTGTCCCACGCGTCCTCCAACCATCACATCCCCCACAAGGCCTTCTCTGTTCACAAAGAGCAGGTCGGGGAGGGCACCCTCCCTTGTCGGCTTACTCACCAGTTGTGTGAGGAAGTTGTCTTCCACGCACTCCAGGAACCTCCTAGACTGCTTCCTTTCTGCTGTATTGTACTTCCAGTAGATATCAGGAAGATTGAAATCTCCCACGAGGACAAGATGGAGCGATCTAGAGACCATTCCCAGCTGTTTATAGAAGAGTTCATCAGCTGCTTCTTCTTGGCTGGGTGGTCTGTAACAGACTCCCATCACAATGTCTGCCTTCTTGCAGGCTCCTCTGATTTTAACCCACAGGCACTCAGTCCCTTCCTCACCGTAACTGAGCTCAAGGCTATCAAAGCACTCTCTAACATAGAGGGCTACCCCGCCTCCTCTCCTACCCTTCCTGTCCCACCTGAAGAGTTTATACCCCCCATAGCTGTACTCCAGTTATGTGAGTCATCCCACCACATTTCCGTGATGACAACGACACCATAGTCTCCTTGCCCTATAACAGCTTCCAACTCCTCCTTCTTATTGCCCATGCTGCATGCATTGGTGTAAATGCACTTCAGCTGGGCTGGTGAACCTTCAGCCCTCATAAAGGGAATAGAGTTCATTCCCAATTGACTGGTCCTTGGAATAACTAACTCCACATTGCCAGTTTCATCCTTACTGTTCCCAGGTATAATCGCCCCCACTTGCTCTGAGGTGGTGTACTGGCGGTCCTCTCCAGCACACCATCTCTCAGTTACTGGAGCCCCACTTCCAGGCTCACTCCCGACTAGCCTGGTCTCGTCCCCCTCCCCCTTCACATCTAGTTTAAAGCTCTATTTAAGAGCCTAGATAGATTCTTAATACTGACTTTAGTCCTCCTAGGAGACAAGCGTTTCCCATCCCTAGTAAGAAAGCCTGGGGGTGGGTGGGTCACCCCATGATCAAAGAACCCAAAGCGTTTCTCACACCAGGCTCGGAGCCAGGCACTAATCAACTCTTTCTCTTTGACCTCATGCTTCTCGTTCCTTAGCATTGGAATGGAGCTAAACACTACTTGTGCCCCAGAGCCCTCCAACTTTCTCCCTAGAGTCCTAAAGTCTCTCTTGATGGCTTTCAGCTTCCTGCACTGAAAGTCATCATTGCCTATTTGAAATACTACTAGAGGGTAGTAGTCTGTCAAACATCAAGGAAGGTAGTGTTCTAGTAACATCCTTTACTGATGCCCAAGGTAAGCAGCAGACCTCCCCGTGGAGCAGGTCCAGTCTGAAGATGGATCCCTCCCCTCCTTTTAGAAGGGAATCCCCTAAGATGATCACTCTCCTCTTGTTATTTTCTGAGGAAGTTTTCATGGTCTTTGGAGGATGGCGCGGCCTAGGGTATGTTTGTAGGCTGTGGGAGACATCTTCTTCATCCTTAGGGATGGTTTCCACCTGCAGTGCTTCATATTTATTCCTCAAGGGGATCTGGGGGTTATGTATATTTGTGTTTTATATTTATATTTATATTTATATTTATATTTATATTTATATTTATATTTATATTTATATTATGTGTATTTATGTATATGTACTTTGAGAAGCTTTTCCATCACTCTTCTGTGAATAACTCCCACTTACATTTATGAAAGTGATGCACTTCCATCCAGGAAAGTACATTCCTTTGAAAATGAAACATGAAAACTTTCTTCTTCTTCATTTTGTCTCTATAATTTTTTCAAGGAAAAAGATATTTTAAGACTGTAGCAACAGTTAAATCTGACAGAATAAGCAATAATGTTTTGCTGTCTCCCAAATATGTATCCATGCCTGTGTTTATTTTTAAATGCAGTGCTATTGGCTTGATCTATGATGTAGAAACTGCTTTTGGTTGACATATCGTTCCTGGAATATGTCAGTTAAGATTACCTTCTCCTTGATGAGCACATAAAACATCTTTCTTTTGATGTCGCATTAAAAGAATTTTTTGTCACCTATACTATTATTCCCAAATAAAAAGTGCCATTTCACAACAAAGTTGCAGATCATAAAAGCAGCAGAATTTCTTTGTTTCATATACAGATTGTCCTTCTTATTCTAGACTACATTTGATCAGATCCATAATATGCAGAAGCTTATTTCTATGCTACATATGCACTGTGTTGAATCAGATATTGCCAGAGTCAGTGTAAATAACATCAGCTGACCTCTTCTGGACAGAAGTAATTGAAACAGGATCCCTTCCATAGTTTCGTGTTATTGTTTTAATTCTAATTTTGGTTTATATTTGCTCACAGATTAAAATTTGTGCTTAATCTTCAATCCTATTGAGGTTTAACCTCAGCTTCCAGTTCAGCCCCACACAGCTGTTTGCTCACATCCCCCACTGAGACAGGGGAGAGAATCAGTAGGGTAAAAGTGATAAAACTTGGGGTTTGACATAAAGACGGCTTTATAGGCGAAGCAAAAATAGCATGCACACAAAAAAGCCAAATGAGGAATTCATTCACTACTTCCCATGGATGAGCAGGTCTTTAGCCAATTTAAGGAAAGCAAGGCTTTGCATGCATAACAGTTACCTGAGCAGACAAATGCCATTACTCTGGACATCCCTCCCTTCCTTTTAATTTTCCACACAGGTTTTGTTGCTGAGCATGGTGGATCAGTTGTCCTGGCTGTGTCCCTCCCAGCTCCTTATTCACCCTCAACCTACTTGCTAGCAGAGCAGCATGAAACAGAAAAGGCCCTGTTGCTGTTCAAGCACTGCTGAACAATACCTAAAACAACTCTCTGTTACCAACGCTGTTTTGATCACAAATCCAAAACATGGAAACATATAAGCTACTATTAAGAAAATTAATTCTATTCCAGCCAAAACAAGTACAAAACTATATGCTGATATTTTGTTGTATGACTGAAAAACCCACATTACTTTGGCGTTAAATAAGTGGAAGTGTTAAGCATGAAACTAAATGAAATGTTTAAAGCCTATGTAAAAACAGAATTACAGAATGTCTGACGTTGGCAGAGACCTTTGGAAATCATCTGGTCCAATCTTCATGCTCAAGCTGCATCAGCTAAAGCCAGTTGTCCATGACCATGTCCAGATGGCTTTTGAATATCTCCAAAGATACAGACTTCACTAGCTCTCTGCGAAACTTGTGCCAGTGCATGGTCACCCTTACATTGAAAGGTGTTTCCTGATGTTCAGAGAGAACCTTCTGTTTTTCAATATATGCTCATGGCCTCTGGTCCTGTCACTGGGCACCATGGCACCATCAAAAACAGCCTAGCTCCATCCTCTGTGCAGCCTTCATTGGATAGAATCAGAGAATATCTCAGGTTGGAAGAGACCTATATAGATGACTGAGTACAACTCCCTACTCCTTGGTTGGCTACCTAAAAATAAACCATATGACTAAGAGCATCGTCCAGATGGTCCTTGAACTTTCACAGGCTTGGAGCCATGACCACCTCTCTGAGGAGTTGGTCCCAGTGACCGATGACCCTCTCAGTGAAGAATCCTCTCCTGATGTCCAATATGGACTCCACTGATGCAGATTTATTCCATGTTCTTCATGTTCTATTGCAAGTCATCACAGAGAGGAGATCAACACCTCCCCTCATCTGACCTCCTTGAGGAAGCTGTAGGCTGCAATGAGGTTTGCCTTCAGCCTTCTCTTCTCCAAGCTGATCAAACCAAGTGACCTCAGACACTCCTCTTGAGCCTTGACTTCAAGGACTTTCACCGTCTTGGTCGCCCTCCTGTGGACACACGGTTCGTTGACCTTGGCTGGATGCCACGTTCCCACCAAGCTGCTCTATCACTCCCACTCCTCAACTGGATGAGAGAAATAAAAATATAATTAAAAGTATATGGGTCAAGATAAGGACAGGCAGATGACTCACAAATTACGGTCATGAACAAAACACTTGAGTTGGGAAAATTAATTTAATTTATCATCAATCAAATCAGAGTAGGGTAAAGGGAAATAAAACCAAATCAGCAAACACCTTTGTCCTGGGATGGATCCCAGTTGCAGGAGAGAAGGGGTCAGGCAGTGGTGGTGGCCCTGGTAGGTGCCACCACTCTGTGATGCTGGGAGGCAGGTCTTGCTCACATAATCAGGGGGAAGATGATTGCCAGCTCTGGGGTCAGGAAGGAATTTCCATCCCACCTCTTTCTGGGGCAGACTGGCACCTGTCCCTAGAGGTTCCTAATTTCATCTGCCATTGAGCATGGCCCCTTGGCAGGACTCCTCTGGGCCATTTTAGATAAGAGACTGCCTGTTGTTCTTGCAGCTTCAAGACACCGAGGGGCCCCTTGGTCTGCAGTCAGAGGGATGTCATTTTTCCCCAGGGGCAAATTGACACTGAAACACAGAATTTTTTTTACATTACTCTGCAGCACTGAGCATATCCCCTTACCCAGAGCTCATCTGGGCCATTTTTGGGTAAGTTCCTGGCCATTGCTCTTTTAGCAATAAGATGCTTCTTTTTTTCAGCATGAAGACACCATGACTGTCCTGGGTCTGTGGTCAGGAAGGAATTTTTTTCACCAAGGAGGCTGGTACTGCTGTCCAGGTTGTTTTTGCCTTACTTGGCCATATTGAGCAGAACCCCTTACCAGGGCTTCTCTGGTCCATTTTGCATAAGTGCCTGCCTCCTGTTCTTGCAGTACAAAGGCATCGCTGGTGCCCTTGATCTCTCAGGAGCTGCACTTTTCAGCTGTCCTTGAATGCAATAGAAGTGTAGTTTTCTCCTTGATCTGCGCTCGTGTTATGTGTATGCCGGGCTGGGAACCTCATTCTGCAGCTGTGCTGTCAGCAGTGGCACCTATGCTCAAGCCTATGGGCCTGGCAGCACCCTGCAGAGAGAAAGAGTTGTTTTAAAATATGATTCATTCTAGTACTCAGCTGATTTAGACTATAAACTTTAACCAGAATCTCCCACTTACCAGATAAAGTCCCAATTTTGTCCCAGTGTAGAATGAGGAGGAAAAAAGTCGAAAAGATGTGCCCAAGAGAAAAAAAAAAAACATTTCCTTCCCCATCCTTCTGGTAAACTAGGAAAATGACTTCTTAGTGAAATTCATATGCAACAGGTATGAATTGGATGACAGACTGCAGCTTGTGAATGTTTTGGCACTCACTCCACTGTCTGGCAATGCTATAGCTTTGATTGTGAGTTCAAGGAGTGATAATGACACATTAATATCTTAAATAATTTTTCAAAGCAAATAGCAGCTGTAAATCAAGATGAATTCAGGTGTATTTGTTTTGTAATTTTTTTTTTTAAATTATGATGAATTTAGAAAAGTGTTGAGAATACAAAGACTATGCATGTTAAATGTTTATGGGGACAATTATTTCTACCACTTACCACTGAACTCTTATCCTGAAATTCTGGCAAACAAATAGAAGCAGTGCTTATTTCCCCTTTATTCTTTAGTATGCAGATAACGTATTCTCTACTGTGACATTTGGAAATTCTGCAAAGGCCAGTGAAAGGGACAACTTGAAAAAAATGAATACAGGTAAAATTTAAAAAGTTTTTTTTCAGATACTGAGACACAAACATGATGACTCTTGGTCTTGTTTTCAGGGTACAAGATCCAGCCAGGAGGTGGGGCTCAGCTGGGGAATCTCCAGGGTCATACAGCAGGATCTTGCCAGCCAAGGCTATTCCATCAACCCTAGCCAGGGCACAGGGCAAAGAGGGCAGCTCCCATTCCCCACCACAAGGCAAGGTGTGGTAATGGGGCCGGGCAAGGTCAAGGTGGAAAGCTGAGCTGGGAAATACAAGACCTACAGCAGTAGTGACTGCTGTAGACAAATTTCTGGCAGAGGCATACGCTTTGGGCCGTAACCGCATCTGAGTGCACAGTCAAGGCGATGTCTCTGGTGCTTCTTGTTTTGTTGCACAGGCAGAATGAAGCTGAGGTCTGTAGCTGTGCCCTCCTTGAAAACACTCTGATGAGCAATAGCGACAAATGTTGGAGTTATTTACATGAGAGAAATCATCTGGAATGGGAATTAATGGAAGCAGAACTGTCCTGGAAGAATAACTGACAAGTACATCATATGTATGTTAATAATAAAAAGGATCACACAAATCTTGCCTTCTCATCCCCACAGTTATGGATTTTGTTGAAGTATTTTTTTCTTATTTTCCATATATGTCTTTTTTTTTTATCTGAGCTTTCCTATTTCATTTTATATTGAATACTACATTAACTCTAGACAATCATTTTCCTCTTAAAGTGATGCTCTCGATCTTTCCAGATAGACTGTATTGGCTTTTTGTCAGAGACTATTTTTCTGCTCTCTGGTACTAGGAAAGAAGATCATTAGAAAACTAGGCAGAACCAGTTTGAAATGTCAATTTATTAAAGGAATGATCTATTGTTAAGTACCATATAGGTTGTGATATTCTACTGGGAAAATGCATGAGAAAAAAGGATATTACCTACATGAATTTTCTGGCATTTCATACATCAGTTTCTTTTTTCATAAAGCCTGTTCTGAAACTAAAAGGGTTTAATTTTCATCACTGGGGAGAAAACAACATCAGAAACTATTTACTTCCCTTACTTGATTTGTTGAATCCTTGACACATATCACACATGGATTTTCTACAGGATTGAAGGGAAAATAAAGGTACTTTCATTCCCAAGTGAGCATGTTCCCCTATCTGGTGATGTAGCGTACAATTTTCTACCTTGTCCTTAGATCAGCCTGCATGACAAAGCACCAGGCTATAGCATATTCAAGTACAATATTTGCCTTAGTTTAATTTTGATGAATTTACAGCATCGTTTTGAAAGGGTGGGAAAGAGCTTTGTCCTCTACCCTGTCCTGGATTCCCAAATTTCTCTCTAAAATATCTGTTTCTCTTCTAGGAAGAGAAAGAGTGGAGTCAGTAACTTACTTGTTGGTGCTTCCCTTAGAAATCATGCTGCTATTTCTCTGATTTTTGAGTGTTATGTTGGCCACTCACAGCAGAGGAAAAAAGAGGCAGTAAATGGACTCAAATTCATCTGCTTTTTCCTTTTTAATATTTCTTTTTTAAAAAAAGCAATTTTAAGGGCTTATATTATACTTATAGCAACCTGTTGAATCGTATTGGTTCCCAATATTATTTGCATTCTCCATCTTACTGTATGCATCATGTTGCAACACATTAAATAGGATATGCAGGATTTGTGATCCTTTTACATCATCTTAGGTTGTTATTGGAATCCTGAAAAATCTATTGTCAGTTCCTTAATTTTTAAGCTTTTTGTATACAAGTCATTTGGGATTTTTTAAATAAAATCTCTACATGCAGTGAATACTCCAGTAAACTTGCAGTAAAAGGTGAGAAAGAATTTTCAGCATGATGTAATCAAATTCAAAGACAAATTGTAATGTACTGCTCTAGCTGAGACTATCAAGTAGTATTTTTGGTAAAGCCTAGCTTCTTTACATTTTTGAGATCTGAAAGTGTCAAACACATTAATTGTATTGACTAGAGTATCACTGACAGAAAAGAAGAAACCTTTTGATCTGAGATGTTAGAGCTAACATTTTATGACACTGTTCTACACTGAAAATTAGAAATGCACCTTACAGATTTCAGAGTTGTCTGGGTCCTTCAAAAGAGAGGCTAGAGAAGGCCCAAATGATACTGCTGTTTTTGACTGTTCTTCCGAAAGCTTCCTTCTGCTCTGTCTGGTAGGTCAGTACAGGTTTAACCACTGCTGTTACAATGTGAAATATTGCATTCTCACTGAACTCTCCTCTGCAAGAGGGAGTCAAGTTCTTGAGGGAGTGGGTGTGTAACAGTGTTTAGGAAACAAAAATTGCCACATATAGGCAGTGCTCAAAACCACTCAAAGAAGAAACAGAGGCACTTTGAGATGTTTATAAGATGACAGGTATAAACGTAACAGTATATTGACTCTCAAAACACACCAAGAGAGCTACTGGGTTTGGTAGGTATGTCTGATGATGTCCAGTAAAAAGTTGTCCAGGTTAATTGTTGATTATGAGTCACGTTAAAACAAAATCCTATTTTGCTAGTAAGTCTTGCAAGAATCTTATAAGCGTCAACATTGTCTGAAATGAGTGATTTCTGCTTCAAGAACGACCAGAAGTAGAATCTACTTTAATTACAGTTTTAGCTATTTTAGTAAGAGGAAGAACACTTTTAAGCCAACAAAAATTTAGGAGAAATGTTGGAGCTGCAGAAACATTTAGTATGAAATGAACACCGCTCCTTAAGCTTTTTGACTTACGTGTTTTTGTTTTTTTTTTTTTTTTTAACAAACTATTAATTC
Organism: Cuculus canorus; assembly: GCF_017976375.1. Lineage (NCBI taxonomy): Eukaryota > Metazoa > Chordata > Aves > Cuculiformes > Cuculidae > Cuculus > Cuculus canorus. Next base: position 62,711,470 of record NC_071441.1, read on the forward strand.
TTTTGGATGGATGGCTAAAACTTTCATTCTGATAGCATTATCCCTCTCACAAATGTAGGTTACAAAGGTTTCCTTCTGTTAAAAGGCAATATTTCATGCTGAAGTTATGAAAACAAATCACCAGAGCAATGCAAACCAATAGAAAGCTTAGATTACATCACAACAAATTTTAATGTCTTATTATCAACTTCAATATTTTAGCGTTAGTCTTTGAAATAAAAAATATGAAGAGCATCATAAAATTAGATTAAAATAGTGAGTAATCTGGAAATTAGCATTTTTTCTTAATAAACAAAAGAATAGATTTATATAATCACATCTTCAACTGTTTTGTTAATATGAGAAATTCTTTCCCTCCTGCCCACTTGTTTATCATCTTTTCTATCTCATTTATTGTGGATGACATTTACTTTGAAAGTTCCTTTCAATAATAAGTGATCCCAACCATATGTCAGCATCAAAAATTATTTTCTCTAATGAAGAAACAAAAAAAACCAGAGCAGTAAAAACATGCTGGTTTTTTACTGCTTACATCTTGACTCTAGGAAGAAAAAGAAAAGGCAGAGAATGATATGAGCTTAAAAAAGAACAGAACTTTTGCCATTTTCCATGTCAGGGTGCACAGTAGTCCTGCTTTAGGCTGCAAATCCCATTGTGTGTTCTTATTCCAGGACAATTGCTCACGGACATGGTGTAATAGGGGCACTAATGCTCACTGGAAAAGTATTACACAGTGCTTCCGAAAGCCACTTATTTCATACCAGTTATATTATTCCTTTTTGCTGTCACCAGTTTTAGTGACTAGTTGTGTTGACATAATTGTGATAAGCATGTGCTGAAGAGGACTTTGACTCTTTTTGAAAGGCAACAGTTTAGAATGCTTTTCCTTGAGTGGACTTTGAAGAGTTAAGTGCTTATTTTTTCAAAGGTCCTGGGCATGTGAAGGATCTCCCAGGATTTCGCTGGAAGCTTTAAGAAATATTAGCTCTCTGTATCTGTAACTGCTGCAGTGCCTGGAAAACCTATAATTAAATATTCCATCAAATATTTCCTTTATTGTTTCTTAAGAAGAAGCAAAAATGATGTTTATTAAAATAGAATTATGTAGCTTTTTAGCATCTTCATTGGTAGTAATTGGAGTTGATTTTGACGGGTTTAAGAGTGGCAGTTGGTTGTTGACAACTCCCACTCCCTTGCAACCTATGTATACTTGTCACAGAATTGACACACATACTTCTCTGACAGTACACATGGTTGGTAGTGAGTAATTTAAATTTATGCACCATGAAAAGAACATTTTTTACACTTAGAAACAAAGATTCAACTGTTTTTCTGCATTTAAAAGCATAAATACTTCAGCTTCCTTGTCCACTCATTGCTTTAGCTTTGCACAAATGTATTCTTCTACTTTATCTAAGCAGTACTCCTATAACAAAACAAGAGTTAGGCTTTTTGTATACTGCTTTCTTCTTAAGCATTTCCAGGTGTAGGACTAATTAAATTTTACAAATCTACCATGTTAATGCTCCTGTTGAAATTAAAGATATGTGAATACTTGTTTTAAATTTAGCCTGAGATCACAAAAAGAATGTTAAGGGAAATACTGATGAAAAGGTAGACCAAAAATTGTTCATATGCTTTGCCTACTTTAATACATTACAAAACTTTGCCAGTGTTGTGCAGTCTTTTTTCTTTCTTTTCCCTCCTTCCCTCCTTGACACTAACTAGAAATGGTTCAAAAGCTAAAGACCTAGAGGAAATCTGATCTCTTAATACAGTTTTGAGTCACCACATGGAACCAGCCTTTCCAGCTTCCCTGCTGCATAGAAAAGTCAGGTATTAAGGTATTTGTGAGATTCTTACACTGTCTTTCCCATATGGAGATTTTTTTCTATTTCCTCTGTAAATTGGTTCCGATTTCTCACTTGAGGAGTTTGTTCTGTCACAGGAATGTCCAATGATCATGTGTAATTCTACTTTCTCCCATTTTCTGACAACTTTTTTAAACTACGTCTTCTTCCCTGCCCATGGCAGGGGGGTTGAAACAAGATGATCTTTAAGGTCCCTTCCAACTCAAACTATTCTATGAAACTATGATTGATTGTATGATTCTATGAATTGAACTGAAGCCAAGATCTAATCTCTGTGGTGAGTATACAGTGTGCTTGTCCTATGTTCTTGTGTCTCAGAGGCTGTTGTGGGAGAGGTGACAGGGACAGAGAAGAACAATGTGTGAGATATTATAGCTAGGTATTTTATCTGTGGCTCTTTTACATTGTATGGTTTCTTTTCCTTGGCCCAAGACAGCTTGACCACCCCTGTAATACAAAATTTAATTATGGAATATGTTAGTTATCTAATAAACTTTCTGTATTTCTGTTCTATCCATACTTTGCAAATAGTCATTCATCATCTTCTTAGTTTAGGAAATGTAATAATCTTTATCACTCTGAATGTGCCTACTAGGGAAATGAATGTGAGGCTGTAGATGGAGTGAAGAACCACGACTTTAAGCATTTCTAGTTTTCTGTAAGTGATCAAATAAGTTAATTCCCTTTATAATATATCAACAATATAATCAAAATGATCATTCTTTTCACAGATTTATTTAAACCTGGTTAGGTTTTTAAATTTCAGTAGTTGCTAACATCATCAAAGAATTACCTCTATATGTCCTAAACAAAGTCCAGTTGATCTATATGGCTTATTTTAATATTGCTAGTGATAGAAGGTATGTTATTTCTCAATGTGATTTTATTTCAGGCTTCCGTCAAATATTGTCCACACTGATGTAGTCAATGCTGTGTCGGGGAAGTGCATGGGAAGGAAAACAGCTAAGGATCATCTCAAGAATTCAAAAGGATTTGTAAGAGTTAGGCTACTGATGCACAAGTCTCTTTTTTATAACGTTGCTCTTCTGCTGTGTCAGATCAATGCATGCACTTCTGACATGATGTATAATACATGAGGTATAGTATAATATACCATGTACAGTATAAAATGGTATATTCTGCCATGTAACTATATATCACTTAAAAGTTAGGCAAATGTCATTTTCAGAGTCAATTTCAGAAGGGCATTTGAGCAATAACTGAAGCTAAATTAGTGCACCTTAACACTGTTTTCTATGTTCTTTAGCAGTTATGATGAGGGAGACATCTTTCTAATTGCTGTGGAATTGCCTGTACTCATCAGGAAATCACTGTCTTCTCCACAGGGAGGAAAAAAGCATATGTAGCATCACAAAAGGTTAAAACTTCACTTTTTACTTTCATGACTGTTATTGACAGAAAGGAGCTAAAGTCAGAGACACAGAAGATCTTTAAGCAAAGAAATAAGCCTCTCACTCCAGTTCTCTCCATCTGTGCTGAAACAAATCAGCAGGTGCTTCTGAGGCAGAGACTTGCTCATATGTGATTGTACCTCATGTGACAAAAAGCAAGCATTTTCCTTTGTTTTTAAAGTGATATATAATAAATACATTATACCTACACAATGTCAGTGGATGAGCTTTTTGAGCTTTCCTATCGTTAACAGAGTAGACACTCAAAGCAGGCACTCAACTGAAACAACCAGATCTTAGATTTAACAGTTGAAACCAAACCCCCTTCTCTCGATTTAGTAAGACAGAAACACACACAATAAGATAATTTGTGATACTCTAAAAGCTGAAAAAATGTGAGATTCTTCCCTGTAACAGAAACAACTTTCTTACGATTTTGCGATGGAGAATTGCTAATGAAAATAATTGCACTGACAAAAGTTGCTTTATTTCAAAATAAAGCTTGGGTAATAAATCACAGATAACACAGTAGTTTGGGACAGCTTAGGATTTTGATCCAGATATTTCTTCAAATTATGCTCATTGCCTAATACCTTTAACCGTAGCTGAACACTGAGTAATTTGGAACCCATGACCAAGTAACATGCTGTCAGTACTTTAATGTCTTTCAATGTTGACTCTGCGGATCCTTCTTTGCAAGCATGAAGAGTGATATACGAGCCTGTTTTCACTTGCACATATGAGATTGTTTTGTCTTGAAAATAATTAGCTCCATAGAATTATAGTAGCCTTGAAATTTAATTTTATTGCAATATAAACAACATAATCTGACATGAAGTGTTTGGTGGGGTTTTTTTGGGATTTTAGTGTTTTACTTTTGGAGAGGGTTTGTGTTTGTTTTTTTTTTTTAAATCTAATCATTTAATTATTTGGCCATTTGAAAACAACTGATATACTTCAGGTAAAAGGCATATAGCTTTGGTTTGGGGAAGCATGAGGTTCCAGTCTGGAAGCATGGAAATCTGCCCCACACAAAGTTCCTTCATCTGTTGTCCAATGCAGTTGGGACAAACAAAATAATTTACTTTCATATTTTCAGTCCTTGGAAAATTGTTCACATATATTCAGTGCTCCACTTTGGATCTCCTTTAAGCATTATAGTTGGCAACTCATTTGGAGAAACTATCTTCACTTCTTCTGTAGTCCTACACATGTCGTATCTCTACAGAATCTAGTCGTCTGGTGAGCTTGCAGCAAGTGAAAACTACTAGCTTTGCCAGTATTACATCACCCTATGCAGAAAACTGAGAAACAACGTGTTCAAAATATACAGAATGACATATCTAAAAGTAAGAACTTAGGGATAGGAGCAAATGTAATTTTTTGTGTCCGTTTTCTACACCTTCCAACTCTGACTGACCATTTTACAATGGAACATTCACAACACTGTATAAAATCAGTTGCAGCAATGAGGTAAAGGTATGTTATGTTTATTTGAGAATGCATTTTTAAAATTATAATTAATTTGCTTTCCTATATATGACCTTCAATGTATCTGTGTCTTAGTCTCTTTCTTGGTGCGTTTTTGTCTGTGTAAGATACGGGAAGTTCTGCTTCAAAACCTGGGTGTTTACGCATGGGACCTTGGGAGTGGGCTCCCCAAAATCCTCTTTTGGAGCTGATGGGACTGACAATAATACTGGCTCCAGGACGTACAGCAGTCTAGGTAGAAATGGATTTTAAAGTGTTCTTTCATTTCTATTTCTTTCCTTTTACTTTCTTGGTCATCAGATACACCTTTCAAGACACAAGGTCACTCGTAGATTTCCTTACTTTTCAGGGGAAAACAAAAAGATTTTGCAACCTTTCTTCCTAGAAATGGGTTCATAGATTTCGCTCTTAACAGCATTTACATATGGGGAGCTTGTATGACACCACAGTCTGGCTATACACAAGGATTAATATTTTATCATCATATAGGATGATAATTGATAAAACTATGTCCAATCATTGGACAGCAGAATTAACCTATGATTCTGAAATATTTGCTTAACTCTTCATAATATTATTCAGGGCTTTCTAATACATATGCTCAGCTCTTGATTTCCTTCTTGTGATCTAGTTTCTTAGGAATGCAGATTTCTCAGGACCACATTTAGAAGGTTTGTTTCCACTCATTCTAAACTGTGTGTGGTTCACACTGAAATGAGTGAAAATACTTGAGGTGTTGATCACCAATGACTGAACACTTGTCGTTTAGACAGACATGGCATTTGCTGAACCTGCTTGTTATTTTATACAAGTACAATTTCAGGAGAAATAGCTGTCCAGGATGTATTTTCCCCTCAGAAGTGCTCTTTTGATTCTTTTTTTCCTTAAACATCCTTCTTTTAGAAAAGGGATTTATGAAATCAATAATTTAATTTCTTAAAAGAGACCTGTGGAAGACAGCAAAGTCCTGAAGAGTTCATCTGCCAGATTTAAATTTCAACACTTAAGTGTAGAAAGAAGTCCTTAACCTTCCTGCTAAGTGCCAAGACCAGCACAGCCTTAATGCTGGTACTGATAGATGCCTGAATAATTTTTATGCATTGTTTCCAGAGATCCAAAGATTCAGTTTCCTTGAGGTTTTTGGAATTTTGTTGGAATTTGAATATAACACTTTGAGCTCTAAAATACACCTTTGTTTGTTTGTTTGTTTGTTTTTCTAGATGATCATGATCTATCAAACAGAAACATAACAGATAACTGAAAAATGAACCTCAACCTAGTAAACTCACAGCCCTAGGGAGTTAAGAATCCTAAAGTTCATCTTGCTCTGTGAGTTGTAAAGACAACTTTGGCATTACTGGAGCTGCATGGGTACCACCATGACTGCTTGCTTTATCTTACAAGCCAATTGAGGTGTCTGATTAATATGGCATCATGGTTTGAAACACTGTGCTTGTTCCTGGTCATGGAAAGCACCATGAAATACTAAATTCTGCTGTAGTAAAAATAGTGATTTGAAGATACATGAAATAATTTCACAAAATATTCCTCTAGAAGAACTAAAAACACCTAAGCCAAACTTCACTTCTCATTTAGAAAAAAAAGAAAAAAACCCCTTAAAGTATTAATTTCCATTCTAGCAATCAAAATGCTGCTGATATTAGCATTCAAGGGAAGTAATTGCTGCTGAAGCACTGGGCTTACTGTTATTGTGCCAGACAGTGCTGGAACCCTCACTGAGTGACTGTTACTTGCATTGAGAGACAGTGATGTCAACGAGTTAACTCAAAAATCATTGTCCCTCTGAAACATTAAGCGGACATTCAGAGTTTCTAAGAAATTACTTATCTATGTGTATATTTTTTCATCTTGCAGTTTTAGATTAGTCTTCCAATTTTTGCTCAGCTTTCTTAACATTTTCATAGAATCATAGAATCATAGAATCATAGAATCATAGAATCATAGAATCATAGAATCATAGAATCATAGAATAGTTTGGGTTGGAAGGGATCTTAAAGACCATCCAGTTCCAACCCGCCCTGCCATGGGCAGGGACACCTTCCGCTAGACCAGGCTGCCCAAGGCCCCATCCATCCTGGCCTTGAACACCGCCAGGAATGGGGCAGGCACAGCTTCCCTGGGCAACTGTGCCAGTGCCTCACCACCCTCATAGTGAAGCAATTCTTCATGATGTCTAGTCTAAATCTGCCCCTCTCCAGTTTATACCCATTGCCACTTGTCCTAGCTCTACAAGCCTTTGTGAACAGTCCCTTCCCAGGTTTCTTGTAGCCCCTTTTAAGTACTAGAGGGTTGCTAGACATTTTCTAGACAAATTCTTATTTAATACAAGTTGTTCAATAAATCTTCACTAAGTTCTTCCATTTCATTGAAGTCAAATTACTTCTATTCTAAAGTTAGGAGAATACATTTTTTTTTATTTACAGGATGGTGTGGTGCTACAGTTTAAGAGTCATACGCATTCAAACTTAATTTTTGAGTTTATTTTTCACTACAATCAATAAGCTTCTTCCTCTGCAGAAAGACGCCAAGCTGCCTAAATGTAAGTCGAACACAAATAATATTATTGATGAATGGTTTAATAAGGACTACTTAATGCACAAATATGAAAGAGTGATTGCTAATAAGGTGAGAATTATTGTTATTTTGAACAAGGGAGCTCTGTAGAGTAATAAGTGCTCTCAGTCACTTTAAAACTAATCCTTTTTTATTCTATTATTTGTAAAACACTGCACACACAGAGGCAATATTTGCAGAAGATTCTAACCTATAATGAAAAAACCTTTTTGGGAAAATACATACGAAGGATTGATAGACAAAAAAGAATAACATTATATCAAGTATTTGTGCTTATTTGTGTGGTGGTTTGTTTTTCTCTTGAGTTATATAATGGATTAGTGTAAAGACTATAATAATGGTAATTATAAGTCATTTATAAACATTATAATACATACTGCTTAATTTAAGGACTGAAGTGGAAAGAGTAGACTCTCTGTACCTATTAGTTTTTCAATCATTCCTATATGATGTAGCTTTTTACTTGGCCATTCCTTCTTCTCCTGATTACTCCCTCTCTATCTGCACATACGTTTGTGGAGTCATTGTGAAGATGTGTACTTCCCTTAGCTAATGTGGCCGAATAAGTCCCCTCATATGGTAAATAAATACTGCATCAAAGATAGTATCTAAACAGAGACTTAGGTTTTGAAATACTCTGTACTTCCAGAATTCAGTGGCATCTCCATAGACTGCTGGTAGGAAATCTGGAAAGGTTAGATGGCACCCAATAATCAACAAGAGTGTTACAAATGATCACAAAACATGAATCTGCCTACATTAAGCTTTGTGAAAGCAGGCTGCAGGAAACCCGTATAGCTGCAGCCTCAGTAAGAGAACAGCACGCTTTAATAGCCTGCATCTTTCTTTTTTTAATTCCTAACCCCAGCTCAAGGACTGACTATTCAGTCTTTCTGTTTCATGTAAAGTACCCTAATTATCATTGTAGTAGGGACTGATTTTCTGGCTGACATTTTATCAATATGACAGAGATAAGTTATCTCTTTATAAGCAAATGAATCTTGACTTCTGTTCTGCATAGCAAAACTGTTTCAAGAGTGCAGGGTTAGATTCAGGCTTTGTCAAAATCATAACAAAAATAGTTGATCACTAGGGTAAATTGTTTAGCTGGCAAGTTCTGGAAAAGTATTTCTGGCATAAAGCATAAAATAAACTATAGAGTCATTTAGTGAAAAGCAAGTTGTTGAACTTATCTCAGAGCACAAAAGCTCATCTTTTGAGAAGAGATAAACTATCACTGCATTTAGTTTTAAAGATAATCTTTGGCAGTACTATTCTATAAGCCTTCCTGAACTGAATTTCCAGTGCAGTTATCACACCAGAAACTTGGACAAGACAACAACTTGTTTTTTAAAACATTCCCCAACCCCATGATAGTTAGCAGAGATTCTTAATACTAACTTAAATCATTTGAACTGAAAGTTTTATTTTTCTTTTCTTGAACAAGTTGTCATATATATCAAACCACAACAAAGTGAGACTGAAGGTACTTTACTTTGGCTAAGAGAAAATGAGTTTCAGCAGGCCTGGATCAGGCACCAGCTGCACCCAAAGCACCATTTTGCCCCTAGGTCCCACTAGCAATAACTAAGAATAAACCTGTCATAGATAGGATACAGGTATTCTGGAGTTGTGACTTGTGTAGAAAACTTGCATATGCCAGTTTACTATATTCTTTAATATTAAGTTGGGGAAGATATGTAAGAACATTCTGTCATAGAGTAAATGCACAGAAATACCACGAAGAAATTTGTGTTATATATTTCCATATATTACAGTTTCCTAAAATCATTATCTTTATTTAAAAGCATTTGCAACCAGATGGTGAGGGTCTTTAAAACCATTTCTTCATATGCATGTATTTGCTAATAAGCTCATTAAGTTACATTATAAGTGGAGTTGAAGATTATGTCTTCATTAAATAATTTTAATGTATGTGGATAAATGCCTTTCTAAATTAAATTAATTTATTTTTTTTTAAAAAAAAAGGCTGGAATGATCTTTGTGTCTACACATTTCTTGAGTCTCTGGACCCTGACATTTATAGTCAGATCAGAGAAACAGAGGGCAGTAGAACTGTGACATTTCATTTTGGCTGGAGATCTGTCCTTGTAAATTAGCTCATGCTCCCACACAATGGAGAATCTATCAAAGTCCGTAAGTGAAAGTCATGATAGTCAGAGGCTTAAAAGATCAGTACTTCTCCATAGAAATAATCTACACTTGTCTTTAGCACCTATGACCTTTATCACCTATAATTTTAGATTTAGCTTTCACAGAATAAGTTGCTTCATCCTCACTTTGGTGACTACATAAATCACTTGCTCAGATAAAATGTACAGACAACAGCAAGTTGTAACCATTGCACTTATTCCTTACAAAAAATTTTGCAAATGCGTAATTGTTTAATTCCTAGGCTGAGTGTTTCTCCAAATTCTAAACCAAATGGTGCCTAGCTGATGTCACTTCTGTGGAGTATTTCAGGATGCAAATAAGTTACTCATATTTTTCTCTCTGAAGTACCTATAGTGATTTTGCAGGCTAAGGTACACACCCACTTTAACATTTGAAAAAGCTGTACAAATACTCCAATGGAAAATGGTTTGTTTGCAGGTTTCTTTTTCTGAGGCCATGCTATAGCAAATAAACTGGAACAGAGAAGGAAAAGACTATGTAGTAAGTAAACCACAAATAGAAATAATAGGTTAAGGACAATGAATCAATAATAATTTTGGTCCTTATATTCAGAAAAAAAATAGTGGTGTCATGTAGCTGCTCATCATGCTAATGTTCATCAACCTCTATGCCAATGCATTCAGGAACACTGAGACTCTTTCTGGAAGAATCAAGTATTAATGGTGAACTAGGAGTTACCTATACTTCAGTAGAATGCATGTGATGGGTACGTGTCATTTACCTGAAATTTTATACAAGAATACAGCTGCATCTAAAAAAGATAAGTGGGTATTTCCTTTTTTTTTTTCATCAATTAGCACATAATCATCCTAGCATTAGCAATATATCATCCACTTTGCGTGTGTATTTCATCAGGTAAAGCAATCACTGTATCTTCAATGAAGCCAGCTGCTGATCGATGTACGAATTTTCACAAGCACAGTGGTAGGAGGGAGAAATTCTCTGCAATTTACATAAGGTTTGAAATGTCAGACTCTCCTAGATTTTATCTCTTCCTAGTTACGTATGAAAGCCTCAACTGATGTATTCAAGGACATATTTGATAACCCAAATTTGCAGTGCTGCTAATAAGGACCAGAGTGTACATACGCTCGGCAGGAGGATGATTTAAAATGCTGTCACAGTGATATAGGAAGAAACGTGATTTAAAAAGAGATTTCTTTGCTTGTCACTTGCATTACTGCAGATACAAAACCTGATTTCTCTCACTACTGATACAAAAGCCTATTTTTAATCAGGACATCTTCTTCTGGACTATCCACATTAACATCAGAAAATGTTTCTGTTACCTTTACTTTTATCTTTGCCTCTGTGAAAAGCAAAAGTCTTGTGGGAGCAGTTTTAACAAGAAAGCACCACTGATGGCAATAAATACTTGAATGTACTGCCCTCATTATTACACTTTTTGACAAGACTATCAAGGCAAAGTAGAAATGAAAATGTAAAATAATCTGGGAGGGGGGTGACCATGTTAGAAATAAACAAGATATTGCCGAAGAAAGAGCGCAGTACTTTAAGCAGTACATTCTGCCCTATTTTTAGACATTTGTTTTTTAAGTGATTCAGCATGTTCTTCCATCTGTTTTATGGATCTCAGAAATCCATTAAGTTTTACCCTTTCCACTTCAGGAGAATGACATGTAGACGTGGAGGGGTTTGACTTAACTCTTTTGGAAATCCATGAAGAATATGGTATGTCTGGTTGCACTAGACTGGATCTAAGGAGAGACAAACTTCATGGTTGACTGTCTCTTAAGTTTGCTTATATTGCCCAGAGGACTAAGATGTGGTGTTGGCTCAGCTGGAAGAAATTACCATTGCTCTGGAAATGCAAGGAACATAATCTTGTCAGAATAGCATTGGGCCTTTCTGAGTGCAGGTCATGTTGGCTCTGTAAAATGGTGCTTTCTGGATCTGAATTTGATATCACTATCTATGCCATGGAGGTTTATCAGGCTTATAAGTCCTTATGCTGTTAAATGCTTGCACCATGCTCTACCATAAGCTCTTGGACAGCCCATTTGTGGTGTTGATGTGTTTTTTGATTTTTGTTTTTACACTCATAGACTGCCAAGAGTATGCTAACTCAGATTTTGAACTTTAAATGTTTTTGCCTGCAAACTACCACTCAAATGATGCCATTCCTTTTAAATTATTACCATAAGTAGAACTTCTTGTTCATTGATAAAATTTATTAAGGATGGCAAAAGATTTATTGTTCTAATTCTAGAGCTGAATAAATATAAAATATTTTCCTGTAAGTATATAGTGTAAAAATGGATGGAAAGGATTAGACCTAGAATTACTCTAGCTTGACTTTGGCACTTCATCTGTCACTGACATTCAGAGTATCCCAAAGTTCTCACACCTATCCGTTTCACAAAACCTTTGTCCAGGCAGAAGTTAATAGGTTGAGTGGGTTATTACTTTCTTTGCATTTTAATATCTGCATGGCCTACGTGTCCAACATCAGGCAGGCCATCTGTGGCCTGCGATGGTTCCCTAAACACAGACATATTTCTGATGTAGCCCACTTCCTCTATACCTGAATACATGAAAATCCTGGTGCACTTATTCATAAAGTGGCAAATATGACCTTTTATAGAGTGTCACAGTGATTTTGTTGTTGTTGTTGTTGTCTTCTTTTCCTCGTGGCTTATAACACTTATTTATGTTTTGATTATTTTGACCATTTTGACAGGAGTGTCCTAATGGCACTCAGATACCTATCTACACTTCCAAAGACCTATGTCCTGAGTTCAAATGGACAAACTGGAATTCCTCATTGCCACAGAGAACTTTGGGAGCACTTTCACCTAAGTATTAATTTGTATTCTGAACACTAAATTTCCACTGCCAGTTTATTATCTACTGAGAAAAAAAAAAAGTAAGATCTGGAAGTTCTTGAAGAAGACAGAAAGATATTCTAAAAGAAGTACAACTCCTTATTTTTACCATACATTCTTTTATAAGCATCTGTTCTTTACACCATAAGAAACAAGATCTTTGGTCAGACTCAGTACATCTGTGTTCCTAACTTTCTGCTGTTCTTCACTGTCACCTTCTGGGCTGATAAGTGAATTCTGTGAGATCACATTTTACATCGCTTGTGACCTGCTTTACCTTTTGTGCTCTTATTCTGAGATTTTGAATTCTAAATGCTATTGAAACTTCTTTTTTTCTGGAAGCAGTTTTACACAGAAGATCTAGATTTTTGCATGGATTCAGCCCTTGTATTGTAGAAGATAAGACAAATAATTTTACTCACCCTAATGCCTTCTAAGAAGTGTTTAATTTACTTGTGCACATTGACCTTTAATTCTGTGAAAGATTGCCAGTGCAGTCAAAAGCACTCCAGCTGCTGAAGTTGGCATAGTAGTTTATGTTTAAGATGGTGGTCAGGAAAATAAGGAGGATTTTAAAGAGTCTTGTATCACATCTCCGAGGAAAAAAAGATTAGGAAAGGGCCATTTTCTTTTCTGTAACACTATTTTCATTGCTCAAAGTAGTTCACCACTTCTCCTTCTCCCGTTACTATGCTTTTCTTCTCATTTGAAAAAGAATGATTCAGTTCAATGTATGCTTTGTCCTCTACTGTCTTATCCAGTAAGAGGACTAAAGAGATTTCTCTCTCCTAAAGACTCCCTCTTCTGACCTTATGTTAAGTGCTTAAGGTCTGTTCTGAGTTGTTATATCATTCTTCTGCTTGGGGACATTTTTGCAATATTAATTGTTCAGAGAAAATTGATCTGAACCATGTCAACTCATTTCAATCAATTGTTATGGCATGTTTACTTGATTTTCAACTTTCAAAATCTATTTATTCTGTCCATTAAGTGTGACTGACTTCCTGGCAGTTGGAGAGTGAAATGCACCACTAACACGAAAATGGGGACTGTTAAGACTGCTGCCTCCACTGTAAAGTCTTAAACAATATACGAATATCTCCACCTGAAAACATATTAACAGCTTTGATGAACTATATTCAAGGTGAGAATATTTGAGCACTATTTGTATTTGCTGTCTGACTGTCATTAATTTTCAAAGGGAAACGGTCCCAAACTAATTGCAATTAAAAAAAATAAGGTCTCAAAGCATTGTGTTTCTATGTCACCGGCAGAAGTCCCTGGTGACTGGAAGAAGGGTAACGTTGTGCCCCTTTTTAAAAAGGGCATAAAAGACGACCCTGAGAACTACTGATCTGTCAGCTTCACCTCTGTTCCTGGGAAGATCATGGTACACATCCTTCTAGAAGCTGTGCTAAAGCACATGGAGGACAGGGAGGTGATTAATGGCAGCGAGCATGGCTTCACCAGGGGCAAGTCCTGTCTGACCAACTTGGTGGCTTTCTATGGGATAACTGCAGCAGTGACACGGGTAAACAGATGGATGTGATCTCTCTGGACTTTTGCAAAAACTTTGACATGGTCTCCCACAACATCCTTCTCTCTAAATTAGAGAGATATGAATTCAGTGGGTGGACAGTAAGGTGGATAAGAAACTGGTTGGATGGTTGTATTCAGAGAGTAGTGGTCAGTGGCTCGAAGTCCAGATGGAGATCTGTGACAAGTGGTGTCCCTCAGAGATCTGCACTGGGACCAGTGCTGTTCAATACTTTTATCAATGATATTGACAGAGAGATTGAGCACACTCTCAGCAAGTTAGACAATGACACCAGTCTGAGTGGTGTAGTTGCCACACCGGAAGGATGAGATGTCATCCAGAGGGACCTAGACAGACTGCAGAATTGGGCCCCTGAGAACATCATGAGGTTCAACAAGGACAAGCGTAAGGTCCTGCACCTGGATTGGGACAATCCTCGTTTTCAGTACACAGTGGGGGATGATGCAATTGAGAGCAGTCCTGTGGAGAAGGACTTTGGGGTGCTGGTTGATGGGAAGCTCAACACGAGCCAGCAATGTGTGCTCGCAACCCAGAAGGCCAAAAGTATCCTGGGATGCATCAAAAGAAGCATGGCCAGCAGGTTGAGGGGAGTGATTCTGCCCCTTTATTCCTCTCTTGTGAGACCTCATCCGGAATACTGTGTCCAGTTCTGCAATCTTCAATGTAAGAAGGATATGGAGCTGTTGGAACGGGTCCAGAGGAGGACTACAAAACACTTCCCTATGAGGACAGTCTGAGAGAGTTGGGCTTGTTCAGCCTGAAGAAGAGAAGGCTCAGGGGAGATTTTATAGCGACCTTCCAGTGCCTGAAGGAGGCCGACAGGAAAGCTGGAGAGGGGCTATTCATAAAGGCTTGTGGGGATAGGATCAGGGGGAATGGGTATAGACTGGAAAGGGGCAGATTTAGGCTAGACATTCAGAAGAATTTCTTCAAAGGTGCCCAGGGAAGTTGTGGCTGCCCCATCCCTGGAGGTGTTAAAAGCCAGCCCGGAGGGGTGTTTGGCACCCTGATCTAGTGGGATGTCCCTGCCCATGGCTGGGGGGTTGGAACTAGATGATCTTAAGGTCCCTTCCAACCCTAACTATTCTATGATTTTATGATTCTATGATTCTATGATTCTATGATTCTATGATTCTATGATTCTATGATTCTATGATTCTATGATTCTATCTATTCTAATGAAAACATTAAGAAATCCCCTTGCTACAGGTATGCGTTTAATGGCAAAACGTGAAAGCCTATCACTATGTTTCCTAGCAGTCACCTGGTGTTATTTGCCAATATATATAAAAGGGGAAGAAATTCAGAAAAAAAACCAAGATCAATTCAGCTCTTCAGTGTGGGAATAAAGCTCAATGTGGGGAGATATAGGAACTCTTAAATTTTCTGAATACTCCCTCCCCTTAGGGCGAGTACAAGGCTGTTTTTATTTAAAAGCAAAGTCAGTGGAGATGCCACATGCACAGGTACAGTACAGTTTCATCAGAAAGGAATGCAGCAAGGACATCTTGCTTGTGAAGTGGAGGATGGGGCATCTTGAGACAGACGTAGCCAAGACCTGCTGTCAGTAAGGAATGTGGTACAACTGTCCAATTATTTTCCAGGAAGGTGAATTGCAGCTGCTGCTCTGACAATCCTGTTGACCTATGCTCATTATAACACCATTGTAATATCATTATAGTACTAAAATACACCTCCACATCTAAGGCTACCTGCTTTCTCCCCACCTCTGAGGTGAACCACTCCCATAACCACTCCCACTGCGAATGCCCTATTAATTTTCAGCACATAAAGAGAGAACTTTTTCTCCACCAATGAGCAAGACTTGATGTAATGACTTCAGTCACTCAAGCTGCACCTGAAACTCCACCCTAAAGGTGTGAGGAGTTGTAAAAATGTAAACAAGAGGAAAACTGGGAGAGGAAAAGGTAATTGAAATTTCAGAGTCAGCCCACGGATTGAACCTCATCTTCTGTTCCTTCAAAATTGCGATGCCATTTGGGGTAAGACCTTTGTGTTACATGCACTAAATATGTATCTTTACACCTAGCTAATTATTAATATCTTTCTATACTTTGACCTTAGCTACATACTTCTTAACTGCATATCGCTCCGATCTATTCTAAAGTGCCTGACTTTCAATGTATTTTTGCAAACAGTTTCTTATCATCACCAAACCCTTATTTAGTCACAAATTCTTTTAATCAATTGCTCTTAATAAGATTGACTTGTTTATACATATACAAGTCTCAGGAATCCTACTAACTGTTAAGGGAGTTTCTGATTTAAACTCAGCAAGCTAGACAAGATTGATTGTCTTTCTGAGATTGCTGATAAGGACCCAGTAAAGTGACAAAAGCAAGCTGGACAAGATTAATTGTCCTTCCTCAGTGCTCAATTGTGATTGCTCAGCGTTTGCTGTACTCTGACAAGCTGAGTGGTTTATTCGATTCTTTCAAGATTGTCAGAGAAAGGGTTAAGGAGATTGGTAGACTGTCCATCCAAAGTCCCTTGTATTTTAACTTAAACCGTGACATTCAGTAAATACAGTCACGGGTATCTTTTAAAAATTGAACTTTATTCCTCTCATTTATGTGTTAGAAGACTTATCTTAGAAGCCTGAGTTCAGCTCCCAGTCCACTGTGGAAACTTTGGTTTCTTAAACAGTAGGTAATGAAATTTGCTGCTTTACTTCAGAGGGGTGAAATTTCATTAGTCATAATTAGGACTAGATGATGGACAAAAGCGGGTTGCCATTCTGCAGAAGATATAAAGTTTGTTTAGTGATAACAGAATAATAAACATCATATGACTATAAATTTGGTTGTGTTCTAAACCTTGAACTAAGAAGTTTCATTTCCATAAAATTTTATAGCTTCAATAAAAATTCATAGTTTTAACTGTAATAGTTCTGTTTATAATTGTTAAAATGTATAAAAATGCTTCTTTTTGAAGATTGTTAGGTTCTTGATGTCCACAACATGCTTGGACAACCACTTTCATGAGTTATTGTGCATAATGTTAAAATTTGTAAGGAGGTTTGAAAATAAGCTTTGAATTGAGTTCCATTTTGTATTAGAACAGAATGTCTCCATCTACCTTCTGCAAATCTTTTATCTATTCAGAGATATTGTCTGCATCATTCTTTTCAGTATGTTTTTGTCTGAGATCTTTCAATACTCTCATTAGTCTTTTCCATCTCTGAGCCACTTGAAACTAATAGATTTCTTGAGCTGTAAAGTCCATACATAATATTTTATGTATTATTAATATATATGAATATTTTCTATGTGCAGTATGCAATTTCTTATGCTGCATTTAAGATTGTGATTTTATTTTGATTGTAACTGGGTATGAAATTAAAGTCTTCATGGAGCTATGACTGTTAAAATTATTTCTTCCAATGGTGGAATACGTATTTTCCACTTCAATGATCATTGTTTTTCCTGATTAAATCTGAGCTTGATTTGATGTCTTGTTACCAATGTATCTAACTTTGAATATGATTCACTGAAGTTCCTTGCATTCCTCTCTGAACTTGACCAGCCAAACAGCTCTCTGACATCTGCAGTGTTTTGTTACCTTGTTGTTCATTCTTTTTCTAGATCATTAATGAATCTAACAAATAATACTGGATCTAGCATGGAATATCCAACCACTCCGCTCTTCCTCTCTTGCTTTTTTAATAAAATCATTTCTTGATGAAAACAAATAATTTAATCTTTTTTTTTTCCTGTCTCCAAGCCAGTTTCTGGTCCATATAAATTCTTCACATCTCATCTTATGCCTGCATACTTCCTTTAGCAGCCTGCTGTCCAGGACCTTATCAAACTTCTTTTGAACATTGTTTATGTGGCAAGATTTTGATAGAATAGGGGCTGCAGAGGTGCCTTCTGTGAGATGATGCCAGCAGCTGCCCCCATGTCAGACAGAAACAGTTCCTAATGGCTCCAAGAGAGTCCCATCGCAGGTCAAAACTCAGACTATCACTCACGCTGGTAGCACCTCTGGGACACTGTATTTAAGAAAGAGTAAAAAATGCTATGCAACAGCAGCTAGGAGACAGGAGTAAGGATACAAGAGAGAAAGAGCTATGCAGACATCAAAGTCAGTGAATAAAGACGGGAAGAAGGTGCTCCAGGAGCAGAGATAACCCCACAGCTGAAAGAGAAGATAACGGTGAAGCTGGTTGTCCATCTGCAGCCCAAGGAGGAAAATACTGGAGCAAATATCCACCCTGCAGCCTGTGAAGGACCGCACACCACAGCAAGTGAATATGCCCTAAAGGAATCTGCAGACCTTAGAAAGCTTATGAGGAATCTGATCCCTGGAAGGATCTTTAGCACATGGAGAAGAGCCCACTCAGAAGTGGGATTTCTTGCAAGACTTGAGACCCTTAACTGTGGATGTGCTCTTCAAACAGTCCTGGAAGTGATCTGCTAAAGTCTTTCCAAAAATTACAATGCAATAACACATGCAGTATTTCTGTAAACCTTTGTAGCTCTTTATGTAGAAACATAAATCAGAAAAGAGATATAACAACACACATGCTGTTGAAAAGGTGATAGACACATTGGAAAAATATTAAACTGGAAAAAGAAAATGAAAAGAAGAATTTTTATCTCAAAATACCAAATAAACAACAAAATCAGTGAAGGATTTTGGTGCAATTATCTCACTGATAAATTCATTATTAAGTGGTAAGAAGAAGAAAAGCTCTAAAACACACCAATTTAGCCAGTTTCTAAAATGATCTAATTTATGTAGATGTAGAGGGTACACATTTATCCCAACACACAAGGGACTGAATAGCATTTCTGGCAGTCTACCTTCTCAGCAGTGGAGGAGTTCAGCATAATTTATGTTTTGCCGTCACTATGTGAGAGATTTCAAAGCACCATACAGTGGGCAGTACAGACTAAGAATTAAGAAGATTGGGTTTACCCTCATAAATAAGAGTTCAGTCATAGAGCTAGCAAGATTATTGTGACTTTTAGAATATTTTTTTTATTTGACTTTTTAGAAAGGACTTCACACTTACCAAATTTAACCAAAACTAACTTTAAGATGACAATGATGTTTGGCAGTGAAAGTTTTCGTTTAATGTAGACATACTACTGTATGTATTTGGCCAGACTATTGTCCTCTCAACTGTTGCTTGAAAATGTGACAGTCTCTGTGTGATGAAAGACAATTTAGCTTTGACAATAAACATTGCAGCAGCAAGCGGTTGAGGACAAACCAGAATGTACATAACAGTCCAGCATATATTAATTCAAAACTCTCAAACAGCGAAGGTGGAATTTGTACCAGGTGAGCTGATTAAGAAAGCTGAATTATTAAGAAAAACATATATCAGATTATTTTTCCTTACACTGGAGCAATTTTAAAATAATTTTAGTTTTTCAACAGAGGTGCAGAGATTTAGCTAAGTTTCTAGTTCTGCATGGATGTAATTGAAACAAAATTGTGATAGGGACAGCAGAGAGGATACTCAAACTGATTGTTGAATATGCCTTATTCAAGTTAAGCTTGAGGTTAACATATACAGTGAATGCAAAGACAAAAGGTTTCTGACAGGAAAGTTTAAGGTGCAAATATATCTATAATAAGACTATTATTATGATTGATATCACTTTTTTTTTAATGTGACTTTATTTGAAATTTTCCCCATACAGTCTCATAAAATTCCATATACAAGTATTTGGAGTAGCTGTATCTGTAATTTTTCTCTTTAAAAAGAAAGATAAGGACTGATATACCAGACTTACTAAAAAAAGTCCTGCTATTTATTTTTAGCAGGAAGAGTAAACTGACATTGTCAAGAACTTTTGACTTTAATATCTGATTTTTAATGCTTTCAATATTTTTACAATAAGGAAGGAAGATTGCACAGCTGGGTACTGACTTTATATCTGATGAAACAATAGATTTCTGCCTTTGGGTCAAATGTGAGACTCCTTATTTGCACAAGGCAGAGGATTTCTTTCACTTTTCCTTAGCTATGAAACACCAAGACAACCACAGAATAATAATTATTTTAACAGGAAGCCTACTAAGTGCTATGTTTAGCCAGGTAGTTTAACTGCAAGAGATAAAGTTAAGCTTTCTATAGCATGCAACTGAAAGCATGCATAACAAGATCAATCTCTACCGTTAACTTACAAGACAGATCCTGAGGCTGTCTCTAAAGATACTCATTTCCTGCAAAATTAACCAGACTAACTAGATACTATTCCCCTGAAAACTCTCCCAGGGACCTGTAGAATTAGAAGTTTAACAAGAAAGGCAATATCTTGAGACAGCACATTGAGCCTTCTGCAATACAGTCTCCTTCTTTCTTACAGGTATTGTGAATTTGATTAATTTACATAATAAGTTTTCAATGTTCGATGCTATGGCAGACTGTTTAAAGTACAAAATACTTTCAGTTATTCTTCCTACTGTCTACAACTTCACATTACAGTTTAACCCTAAGAGAAGGGCCTTTCAGTCTCCATTAGGAAAAGCAAAAAACTATGTGTAGACTTTTTTTTGCAGATCAAGATTTCATTTCCTTATAGCAAGTCCTATAGCAATTTGTCTTGCTACAAAAGCTAGTTGAAGTAAGATGTATGATGTTAATAATGTAATGCTCCTGCCCTTAAATTTTCTTAAAAAGACATGACCTTTTATGAACATAAAATGACATGGATGTGAAGTGCGTCGTATATAAAGGCATTCTATGTGACCTGCAGAATCTGCATGTCACCAGCTGCATGAAAACTAGTTCTATCAAAGTTCCTACCAGATACATTCATCCATGCAGGTATTGTTCAAAGTTACGCTTTTTTTCCCAGAACAAAACCCACATTGATACCAAGACCTCAAGCATCACTTAAATAAAAGCTAGGGGAAAACTCCTGCAACAGTACAGACAGCAGCAAGATGCATTCCTCTCTGTTCCTTCAAAACTACAGCACTTCTGCACGTATGCAGTATATGGTACGTAGAATGTTTGATATTCCTTAAAGTTTTTAATCGAAGTAGAAGTCCTCAGGAATCCAAATTATATCAACTACATCCATCTTTGATATATTTTTTAATGCAAGCTGTAGTGAGGCATTTCTGGGGAGTTCATTCCACAGTGGACAGTTTGCCAAAGTAAACTCACTGTTTTTTCTCATTTATGGAACATTAATTAGTGTAACAAACTCAATTAAATACTTCAAAAAGGGTTCACCTTATTAAAACTTTCCAAAAAGCATACCATTAGCAAGAAAAAAAGAATGTAACAAATGAAGTTTAGATAGAACCTAGATCTATTTTTAGGTGCTTAGCCAGTTTGCACTCTATTCTGAGAGCATGTTCTTATAACATGGTTTTATCAAGTTTTGCGTTCATATATGTTGATTAAATATTAATGTGGATCTGCTCTCATCCAATTCAACAGTCTGAAATTGATGATTATTGAAAAAAAGGCTTTTTTGCTTATTGCGATATCGACTTTAAACACATAAGATTTTTATTTAAGTAAGGATTGGCATAAAAATTCAGCTGGATATTTGAAATTAAATGGAATGTGATTTCTATCTTGAAGTAAATGGAAAATTACAATTTCCATATTTTAACTAGGTTATCATATGGTCAAAACACCAAATATAATACTGCAAATTTTTTTATATTTCTCAGATTCATTCATGACTATTTTCTACACAAGTAATACATGTATTACAAGAAAAGTACTATAAAGTGAGTATAATCATAAAGTTATATAATTACTCCTACCTTTTCTGATTAAAAAACACAAATTTTATTTAAGTTTTAATTACAAGAATTCCTCTTGGAAGAAGATATCTCTCCTGTACCCTGAAAATACCCAAGTGCATTAGATTATTGAAACATACAACCAGGAATCAGAAGTAAATGAAGATCCAACAACATCTTTAAAGCTCCTGTTTAGTAGGATGATGAAAGGACTAGCTAGTATAACCAAAGAAAACTGGAAAAAAATACTTGCTTAGCTTTGCTTTAATGGCTGCTAACTGTTTCATGGCAACAAAGTATTGAAAATTCTATGCTTACAAACCAGTCAGGAACACTTAATTACACAGTAATAATTACGTAGTACACTTCCCCAAATTATGTCACTATGTCCAGTACTAAGGCTTTTTGCTGTCATCTTGTAGATATAGTTTTAGCATTTGTAATATTTCCAGATGTTAGAAATATGTGCCATGGTTTAACACCATCTGGTATCTGACCCCCACGCAGCTATTCACTCTCTCCTAGTGGAATAGGGGAGAGAATCAGAAGGGCAGATGTGAGAAAATTCATGGCTGTAGATAAAATAAGCAAAGCAAAAGGTGCACCTGCAAGCAAGGTCAATCAAAGAATTCATTCACTCCTTCCCACTGGTGAGCAGGTGTTCCAGCATCTCCAGCAAAACACAGGTCCACTGCCGTGTAGTGGCTTGTTGGGAAGACAAACACCATCACTCTTAAGATCCTCCCCATCCTTCCTCTCCCCTCCAGCTTTTCTTGCTGAGCATGGTGTTACATAGTGGGGGATATCACTGTGGCCAGATGACGTCAGCTGTCCTAGCTGTGTCCCTTCCTGACTTCTTGCCCACTTCCAGTCTACTCACTGACAAGGAAGTATTAGAAGGTCTTGATGCTGTCCATGCACTGATCAGCAACAGGTGAAACATAGACACGTTTTCAAATTTTCAGTCACAAATCTAACACATGGAACCATACAAGCTAGGATGAATAAATTTAACTCTTTTCCAGCCAAAATTAGTACACTATATTAAGAACTTCTTTTTCTGGATTTCATTGATATATAGAATAGGGATGATCATAAGATTATACTCTTCCTCTGTTTGTGGAGTAGATTTCTCTGGTAGAGCTGAGCTAGAATGGAAAACTCACCAGCTTTGAAAGCACTGACTGTGGCAGTACAACAACAGATGGCAAATATAAAGTGCTAGAATGGCAAATGATGCAGAAAAATCAAGGCTGTTGGTATATACATGTATCTTATTAACACCATCTCTTCATCATTATCTGCTCCTAATCTATGAGTGAATGGTTAAGTCTGACTGTTACTTATGAATCATGGAGAAGTATCTTGCTGTAGTAGTTCTGCTAGTGTAGTAATCATTATAACTTGTATGATTTTCAAATTCATAGTTTTACATCTCTACCACAGTTTATTATGTCAATTCATGCACTTAATAAAATGCATCAATGAACTCAGCAAATATTTTGGCAAAAGCATATAGGCTTTAATTTCTCTCTTAACCCAAATACAGAAAATTGAAAGTGTGACATATTCCAGTGTAGCTCTTGAAGTTCTTTTCAAAGAATAGAAATATGAAACTGCAAAATGAGCTCATACATCTTATGACTTCTAGCAAAACAGTCTTTGACTTTTACTTTGTAAAAGAGCAAGAGACAATTAGAGAAGTATATTTAAATGCAAGATGATTGACCAAAATCATAGTAAAAGTCTAAATAAATAATGATTTAGAAACAAATGCAATTTCTTTTTTTTATGTCTTGTTAGGAGATCAGAGGCATATTACACAGTAGACCAAGACACCTGAGGAGGAGGGATGCCATGAGAAATTACTATCTAGTGTGGAAATATTGTTTCATGAACAAGATAACATAGTTATCAGGTTCCATGTTGGGCATGAAAAGAGTTTTAAGCTGTGTTAATGAGATACTAGTAATAGTTACATTTTTGTATTTAGTTCTCATTTCAGTTGCATTTTGATATTTCAACATCTATCCATAATCTAAATTATAATCTCTCAAATTTTAGGGTTTGTCTTTTTCCTCCTTAACTGTCTGTTGCAACATCTAGGGAGATTTTAAACAATGTTTCTGTCTTGTTGCCCTGAAGGACTTTAAAAAAATCTTATTCTGAATTAAGGTAATGTCAAAGAGAAGAGTTATATTTCATTTAAATTTATATTTCCTTGCAGGCCATATGGTAATGTAAATCTATTATTCTACAATCAATCTGAAGTCAAGGAAACATGTAGTGTTTGTTGACAGAACAAGTACTCATTTTTTTTTCCCAAACTACCATTTATAAAACTGAAAATGGAAAAGTCTTTGTATCTTGTTTTAATTCCAGTTTCCTTTAATGGTTCTTATCCCCTAAGATGTGTTTTAGTGTACTAGAAGTTTATGTATATGGTACGCAAAGTATTTCAGAGACATATGGGAAACATATCATGCAGGGAAAGTCTAAGCAAAGAAAACAAACCTGGAGGGAAAGGAGAAGGAACAGGATGAAAGAAAATCAGGTTAGCACCTTGTTTCACTTCCACTATCTTCATTAATTCTTAGCGTTTCCTTTGTCATGTAATATGTAGACTGATATACAATTTTAAGGTCTTTGATTTTTACAGCCTCCTGGCTTTGTCTCTGTCCCTTTTTAAAGCATAAGAAATTTTTTGATGCCATACACCCTTGATTTCTTGTTCCTTACTCATTATGTCTCTGCATTATGCAATGACATTGCCTAATGTCATCATAGACTCCTTTTGGTCTTATGCAGACAAGAGACTATAATTTGGAGATTATGATACTTTATCCATATAATGTTACATTCAATTAATCTCACAGATGCTTTCAGTTTTTGTTGTTTGAGTTTTTTTCTAATATACTGAGTACCAAGGCAGACACTAAAAAAAAATTAAGGTGAACAAATTACAAAATATAAACTTTCTTTTCTACACTAGCTCCTTCAAAAGCTCACATTTCACCACAATCCACACCAAGTGGTGTTCACTCATACAATTACACAATAATTTAGGTTGGAAGAAACCAACCCCTAGTTGAGTTCTTTAGTGTAACCTATTGTAAAAGTAAACCTAAGTTCAAAGTTAGATCATGCCCTAGGTAAGAGATTTCTGGGACACCCAAAGGGTTTTGTGGAGCTCAAATATTCTCATGAACTTTGGGTTTCTGAATAAGATGTCAGTCAACGTCTTTTAACCCACAATCCCCACTACACTCATTTGACCTTTAGCTTAAAAGGACTACTATACAGATAGGGGTAGATTGTACTTTATAACTGCACTGTATAAAATAAGCTTTTTGGCTTGGCATAGCTGAAGGAATTCCCAGCTGACAGAGAAATGCTTCTCTAGAATTTGAATGGAGATAATTAATTCCCTGGTTATCAGGAAATCACAAATTAACTTATTGAGTGCCATTCATGGACTGCTAATAATCTGAGTAAAATTGAAGAGTTGTAGAAAATCTTCACAAGATAGTGAGAAATAGTCACTAAATAAATTAATACGATATGGAAAATAACAACTCAATATTACATCTAAATTCAGCTTTTAAGTTCTATTTATCTTCTTGACCAAAAACATTAATAAAGTCTTAAATTTTGTACTGTTTTACAGTACAAAAAATGATGCTTCATAAAAAATAGCATTATAATGTAAATTCTAGGTGTTGCTGTAATTGATATTATTTCAGACTCTCATGGTTTGTGTTCTGTTTCAGATAGAATCTATCTAATGCACATGTACACGCTATATATGTTCTGCCTTTTGTGTCCATCCATCTCTAAAAAAAATGCAAGTGAAGAATCAAACTTTCACATATGCTGCTGGTGGGTCAAGTCAGGGCTTTTTCTTTCATTACTCTGAGTGCAATTTTCCATGTAAAATGTGAGGTTAAAGATATTGTTGCAATAGCACTACCAAGTTTTGCAGAGCACTGCACAAAGCCAGTGCAATAACAAAGAATAAAGATGAGTTTATCCATTTTCTTACTTCTGCATTAGCTGCATGCAAACAGTCCCCCATACAATAATGAAAGTTTTCATGCAGTTATGAAAAGTAGATTAATTTCCAGTAATTTCTCAGTTTTCTGGTGTACAATGTATCCATGTTAAATGTGTTAAATTTGGTTTGTAATTTTTTAGAACAAATATTTTAGTACCAAATGAGAAAGATAGGAGTATCAGTTTAATTAGCAGATAGAGCCTGACACTTTGCCTAGCTTCAACTGTACATTCACACTGTTATAGCCCAAGTTGTTGGGCATGACATGAAAAAGCTTTGCTTTTAGGAGGAGAGAGAGTGTTTCAGTGGGCTGGCAGCGTTCACAGTTTAGGAAGTCAGGTAAAAATCAAGAAGAGATCTGCAAGAATCAAAATCTCTCTTCTATGAAAATAATTACTTAAAGGGATGCTTCCAATAAATCCCTTAATACTAATGTTATTCTAAGAAATTTTAGATCTGAAGAAAAGATTTGATGCAGGCATATAACGAATGTGAGTCGGGAACAATGAGACTCTGGAGCTAGCTACAGGCTATAATTGTTCTTGTATTTCTAGTGATGTTTTAAAAAGCCGTGGGATTTGGATGCATGCAATGTTACAAACGTCAACAGAGCTGCTGTGGAGGAGCGATACGATCTTCAGCATCATGCACATGCATGCCAGATTTTGCTTCTTAATGCACAACAATCTGCATACTTTTTTGTTGTTTCTCATTATGAAAGTATTTTATGATAGTCTGATGGAGGAAAGTTTGCCTTTGTCCTCTTCTAAAATGATGGTGTCTCACTGGAAAAAAATTACTTAAGAAGACAATACTGTTGTCTAAATAATATAAGGATTTCAAGCAAATAGAAGAATCAGACATAGATGAACTGAATTATATGTCCTGAGCCTGTAATAGTTGAATGGGACTTTTGGATTAACATTGTCACAAATGTTTTAAATTATTCAGTTTCTAGTGCTAAAGAGAATTCTCCCCAGCTGACACTGAGGTGCAGTGATATGGTAATTCTGCACAACTGTGAGAAGTGCTTCCTTAAATATTTCACGTTGATCATTCACGCTGGAAAAAAAGGGAGCCAAAGTAAAAGTGAGGGTCAGTCTGCAGAAATTCACAAAACTTAATCACATTCCCTAAGGAAGTAAAACTTAGAAATACAGCACTGCTTACCCACTTGTTCACTCCTTATATCCTGCAACTAACTTGTGAAAAAAGTCAACTTAAATCACATACAACAGAAGGATAGAGGGATATATTTTGTAAAAATTGGTGTACAAGTAGAGGAAAGATGTCCAAATGACTGCCACTGCAGAGAGACAAGTGGCAGCCTGAGCTCAGCAGCTATTGCTTCTATTTAGCCTGCTGGCTAACACATTAGCAAATTTGCCATCCCATGACATGCTTTGCTTGGAGCCATCCATGTCACACTGCCACTTGCCCAGCTGGTGATGAAGGACGTCGGAACAGGCTTTAAATCCCATAAATTCAGGTGCAACAGGACAGAGGTGTAGGGTAGCTGAGGGATTGCAGAATCCAGGATTCTTTCAGGAAAACAGTCTGTAGAAATCAGTCTCCAGTAACTCTGTTGTTCAGAGAACACTTGTGGAAAGGTCTTGCTGTTTGTGTGCATGCTCTATGTGTGACAAATATGAGTAGCATGGGAAGAAAACAATTAATAGTGTTGTAAATAGTTTTTCATGTAGAACAATTCAGAGTAGTGAGCTTCTAAATTTCATCACTTATGCTCCAAGTTCCGAGTCCTGGTATTGGTCTTGTTTGGGATGAAACTGATAACACTGCCTTACCTGTAGTTACATGTGAGAAAAATTCAGATCACTTGAGAGGAAGACAAAATCCCAGAAGGTATTGGTCTGCTTTTGTGATATGTGTGCCCTGTAAAAGAAGATATAGTGATAGAAAGCAAAATAATTCTCATGTTTTGGCAGTCCCACAAACTAGTATCACATTAAAAAAAAAGTGGTACTAACTAAAAAGGAACATGGATCAACAGATGGCCTGTCATCTTCTCTTTACATCTTCCTCTGACATAATGCTAATGGAAATGCTGAAAAGTTTAAAACTTGTTGTCTCAAAGTAAAATCTCATGCAATAGTAAGTAAAAAGTGTGGGAAACAAAGGAATGAATCTCCAAGGTCCACACAAAGAAGAAAACCCTGTGTTCCTTTGTGTCTGAATATATGTAAACTGTCTTTTCAGTTTGGGTTCAATGCAGTTCTTCTCTTCGAAGACATTTTTTCCAGAAAAAAAATCAGCATACAAATGACCTATTTATACTAGGTGGACACTCTTATGTATTATTCCTAAAATACAGAAGGGATCAAAATTTGTATAAGAGAAAGTTTCTGACTGCCAGGAAAGCCTGAATAAACAACTAACATTGAAACCTGCCTCTATGGTAATTTCTGGAAGTTTCATGCTGAACCTTTAGCATTTCAGTCATTAACTCATGCTTCAATAGTGGTTATTTGGATGTTACATTGCATTATCAAGGGGATTACAAAAGCCTTTTGAAGCCAGCATGTTCTATTTTACACCGTAGTAACCTCATCAGTGCTGCACCAATCATCACTAGATGCATTTTTGCCATGGAAACTAATTTAGCTTGTTTGGAGAATTCATAATAGCGTTTTCCATTGCTTGATTTTCATTCTGAAATGGTGAGCTGCAGTGTGATAAACATGAACCCCTGTGAAGGACTTGAACCTTTAGTATACTAGAGACTCTAGCTTTATTAGCGTTATTATGGGTGTAATGAAAGAGCAAATCTTTCCTTTTTTCAAATACGGTCACATGAGACTGAATAATTTTCTCTTCTTGGTGAGGATTTGTGGAATATGAATATCTGCCTTTATTAAACGGACCTCAAGTCAAAATGCTGGGTTTCAAGAAATTTCATTTCTACACAAAAATATTATTTATTGAGAATTCTTGAGTATAAAATCCAGATATTAAATTAGAATCTGAGTCTTTATTAGGAACATGAGTCTTCTCTCCAAATATTTGTAACTGTTCAGATTTGAGGCTTGATTTGGGGTTCACTTCTAGATATAAAAATTGCCCCCAGTTTCCATAGAATCCTAGATACGTATCTATTCACAAGCCCAAGCAGAGGTGATTTTATTTTCCCATGTGGTTGTCATTACAACAGAGCGGGTCAGTCAGAAACTTCAAATCATCTTAGATGATGATGTGCTACGACCTTCAAGGCCACACCTCAAACCCTGTGTTCAGTTTTGAGCTCCTCACTACAAGAAAGACATTGAGGTGCTGGAGCACGTCCAGAGGAAGACATTGAAGCTGGTGAAGAAGCTGCAGAGCAAGTCTTATGAGGAGCAGCTGAGGGAACTGGGGTTGTTTAGCCTGGAGAAGAGAAGGCTGAGGGGAGACCTTATTACTCTCTACAACTACCTGAAAGGAGGTTGTAGAGAGGTGCGTGTCGGTCTCTTTTCCCAATTACAGGTGACAGGACAAGAGGAAATGGCCTCAAGTTGCACCAGGGGAGGTTCAGATCAAACATCAGAAAAAATTTCTTCACTGAAAGGTTTATCAGACACTGGAATGGCTGCTCAGGGAGGTGGTTGAGCCACAACCCCTGGAGGTATTTAAAAGAGGGGCGGATAAAGTGCTCAGGGGTGTGGTTTAGTAGTAGACAGGTGTGGTTGGGCTTGATGATCTCAACTGTCTTTTCCAACCAAGTGATTCTATGACTCTGTGGTTCTTCTCTTCAAAGGACACACAATATTGTTTCATGTTTTATGGTACTAGTCTATTTCCAAGGCAGAGTTTCACATGAGAACTCTTTCTGTTCCTTGATAGCAGGACATTTTTGTTCACATAAGCAGCAGTTATCAATTTCAGTTTCTTATTTTCCAAATGACAGCAAATGAGACTTTACCAAGAGTGCTCTGAACAAATGTAAGTGATTCACAAAGCATTAGTGATCCAGCTCTTAGTAGGATAACACAACAAGTGAAGTGTTCTGTGGAGATAAAAACTTAAAAAAGAAAAACATGACCAGACAAAGGCTGCATCTTGTGTACCAATATGTTTTCTAATGAGGCCTCCCAAAACATGATAAAGTTAAAAAAATGCAGTGTTTAATGATAACATCCTTTTGAGGTGGTATACTTCCCATAATTGGGAAAGACTTTATTAAAACATCATGTAACTTCAAAAAGCAAAATGAAAAGTGATTTATGTTTGATAATTATTCTTGCTCTCCAATAGCTTACAGGGATTGTTGAATCATTTGTTTGTGAAAGGCTTGTGGCTAGTGTTGGGGTAGTTGCAACACATAGAAAATAAGAGTGTAGATCTCCAAGGGCTTGAAACCATGTGATTAGAGATTTTAATCCCCATAGAAAATGATAAGAGTAAGACTAGTTAGTTACATTCCAAACCTTTGTGCCACATGGAATAAGATACAGGAAACCTATAAACTAACTTTTAGTTAGATTCTAGGAGTAGTGCTTTGCCACGGAAGAAGCGCGGAAGTGGTTTTTGTGTGGATGTTTTAATCGATGAAGCAAATTGGGAGAGGAAGGCTCTCGTGCTTACACTGGAGCATCTTCCTGCTAATTTGACTGTAGGTTTGGAAACTGATTTTTTTCATGCATTGGGTGAATGGAGCTTCTCAAAAAAAGACTCACAGTCAGACTACCTATATATCGGTGTGATTTTAGGGTTAACAGTAAATGTTAGCTACTGACATGAAATACAGTATATCGTTCAAGGTCGTGCTCCCATGTATCCCTGTATATTTACCTCACCCTTTCCTATTGCTCACCATTCAGCATCTGCAGTGGCATTTTGATGTCTTCCACCCCAGAAGAGACGGTCAGCACAGCACAACTATTCTGTGATGGCTGTCACTTTACTCATTGAAAGATTACTGTGTTCCAAATCTTTATTGTTATAGATGTTATTTTGCTGTATAATGCACAATATGGCACACAGATGGTGCAGATGCAACCCATTTAAAAGTTGTGTATATCATTGATAGCAAGGAGACATTTCACACCCATATAGAAAACTGGGTATTGCTGCCACTGAGCGGAAATTTTGTTTCCTTTTCTGCTTTGCTCTTTCCAAACTCTGTCAACCAGCCCAAAGATATATTGTATTTGGTGGTACATTTTTTCAGGCCCATGGACAAAAAGCTCTCATCCTATGTATCGCTCCGATGATAGAATTATTTCATAGCTTCCAACCATACTTTACTATTTAAACTTCACCTGGTGAAGGCTTATCTATCCCTTCAATGTTTTTCTGCTGTTTTTGTAACTGCCTACCTATTTATAATCAAGGTCTCTAAAGCCAGTAATCAGTGACTGTTTGAGCCACAAGTGCAAAACTTTTACTGTGGAACACCTTAAAATATTCTTAAAAGATTTTGCAGGTTTCAACACCTATTAAGTTTAAGCAATTTCCACATAGTGAAAAACATATCTAGATTAAGATCTTTTATCTGAGAGTGGAATGATTGTAGGAGAGAATGATATTGAGTCCTGGGTGAGGGATTCCTAGTTATTTCTCTGCTAAACTGAATGGGATACGAAGTGGGATACACAGTCTTGTTAGTAGATGTCATCTTCTCACTATAGTTTTGTTAAGACCCAAGATCTTCATGGTAGTTAACAAAGTTGAAGTCCACAGACAGGTATAAATGTGTCTCTCAGATTACTGAAGACAGAGAACATAACAAACCATCTACCCTACTTCTCTCACAGTTGAGAAGTGTTAAGTATAATTTCACCAGTACCTCCTTTGTGTCTGAAGTTACAGTTGATGGTTGGCAATATACTGTAGCAACCTCTTCTGCCTTTATTTTATGGATGAGAATAATAGCATCTTTAACTTCTGAGGTTTACAGAGAAACAGAATGCTTTTAACACATTTCTAAACAGTTCTCCCAGGATGTTGTAAAATTCAGGTAATTTCCAATTTTTAATGCATTGCTGACTTTGTCAAAGACTGAAGATCCCATAGGTTGTTGCTTTGTTAGGAAAACAGTATAATAGTTTAGAAGTGTTTTTCTTTAAAAAATGTTATCATTAAACTAATTTGGTTTTTGTTTTCTTTTCTTTTCTTCTGTTTTGTTTTTAATAAGTACAAGAGTAGTTTTATAGCTTATCACAGTGACTCACTCTTCATCACTACAAATGATAAGATGCCGAATAAATTTTTATAATGTTCGTCATACTATTGTTTGTAAAGTTGACCTCCTATAGCTTCTTCTGCTGAATGTCTTAGTTTGTTATTTGACTAGATTTAGTTGTGATAAATGAGCTTCTTTTGTCTCTATACCAACAACTCATAACAGATCAAATACAGTCCTGCCAGTATCTGTTTCCTCCATGCTCCCGAGTCCTTTAGCTTACGAGGCCGAATTATCATATACTCAGCAAAAATTGCATTAAGTGAATCTTAGTTACATCTGGTCTTTTTTTCATTGTTAGGAGGAATTATTAATTTAGCAAGTTGATGCTTTTAATGATGTTTAGTATGTAGCAGGTTCTTTTGGTTCTCTCTGCAGCTGAAGGATACACAGTAATACACGAGATGTTGCTGAGCTTACTTTTATTCAAATATTGAAGTTTCCCATGAGTTCGATCTGTTTGATATTTATGTTGATGTAATGAGTTTATCCAGGTCTCTGAAAATAATATTCTTGTCCCCTATGTTTGCAATGCTTGATTCAAGAGAATCGATAACCTGTACCATAGTCTCTATTTTCAGCACATGCTAGAAAAGAGCTGTCTCTATCAACGAACGTTTGAAATTCTTGACAAAGACTCTCTAATTATGGACTCAGCAAGTGATTAACATGGTTGTGATATAGATAACCACACAAGGAAAAACAAATGAATTCTGGTTTCCTTAACTGCATCAATGTATAACTTGTATACAATCAATGTTAATGTCTTGACATGTGAATTATGAGATCCCATTGCAGTTTTACTGTTAAAAAATAATATACGTTCTTACATAGTCTTAGCAGCATTCTACTAAAGCGTGCAGAATTTAGTACACAGTTTTACTACCTGTCTGGAGCAAAGAATACAGTATAAAACCTACACAGAATGCTGGTTCCTTCTTTTATACTCACCTTTGACTGACCTTCAGAGTATGCCATCACCTTTTGACTACAGAAAGCACTATGGCTCTGATGGTCCTAAATAAAATAGCACTGTTTGAATACCTGCAATGCCTAAGCCCGACATTTTTCTTAGCACTGCAGCCTTCTCCTCTAGCTCACGTGGCCAAACACTAGCAAATGAAACACATGTAGTTGTGACTTAGTCCTGTGGACTGCATCTTCACTTGCTCTGCCTTGTCCCTGGTCTCTGTGCCATTTGCTGTTACTTCCTTCTCCTTCTTTCCCTCTCAAGGGGATAACTTAGAAGCTGAATTCCTTGAGCTCTATGTCACCTTTTGAAAAGGTCATTTCCAAGTGTAGCTGGGAAAGCAGGGGTCCTACACCGGCATCGATTGCAGTGCTTCCTTCATCCAGGCTTGGTTTCAACTTCAGCTGCTTGCGTTTACAGCACTGGGAATCACATACCGTATAAGCTAGCTGTTATTCGACTATTAATCAGACATAATTTTATTCTACTCTTTGGAATCACATCAGAGAAAGTGAATGAATGTTAACAGCATTTTTTCTATCCAAATTATTCTACGGAATACTCTAAGCAAGTAAAAGAAACAACATGATTTTGTATAATAATTTTGTAAAACACGCACTTGATGTTTCATGAGTTCCTTACTATTTTCAGATAATACTAATCCTGGTAGATATGTGCCTCAGACTACCACAGATATCACTGTAAATAGCATCTATTATAACGAACCTAATAGTATGCTTTTTTTCTTCTCTAAATGCTGCTTTGCTTAAGGCTATTTCTAAACCTGATTAACATTTTCAGTTTCTAGAAATTATATGAATGTTTGTTCCTTCTTCTGCGTATCATTAACCTACTCCTTTAGTTGTGTATTCTGCTTGCTGGAACAGTTTTCATCCTCCTATTTCCATGGAGCTCTGATTTTGGGACAAGATATCTGAGCAAAATGAACAAATCACAGTAATTATTTTTAAGAGTTAGAGGAACATAGCTCTCACGCAATGGTTGAAACAGCTGTGGAAGGTTCCTCTTACCCTTGGAAGCCTCAGCAATGGAAAGTACTGCAGCTTATACCTCATATTATGAGATTTATCTTGATAAATGATTACAATTTTACATTCCTCCTCCGGGACACACTGTGGCTGTGCCTGAGGATATAAAATCTGGGGGTCTATTGAGCTGTCTCCTTAGGATGGGAAGAAACAAAACAGGCAGAAAGGAATACAAAGACAAGGAGTAAATTCAGTGCTACTTGAAATCTTTAAGTCAGGACTGGCGTTTTCCAAAAGTGACACTCCATTGTAACTACATCATTTGGACTGTATAGGGTTTCTTTTTAGTTTGTTTTGTTTTGTGTAAGTGATGAATTATTCATTTAATGAGGAAAAAAACCCAACTGGATACAATAATATGTGTGCTTCCCTACTGGCCCAGGAGTACACACGTGACTTCCAGATGTTAAGTGTTGTAAAATGCTTATGATTCTGTTTTGTAGCATTGCTGTGGTAACATTGATTTTTTTAATTTTAGAGTCTCCTCCTATTTTGAGCATTAGAAACTTATAATAAATTCTTTGCTCAAAGTCTAGTGTTGGCACATATATTTCCAGCCAGGAATATGCTAGCTCTTTTCATTCCTCCCCTCCAGATCAGGAAAAACAATATGCAGACATTCAAAAATAAATATTTTCACATTAAAAGGGTTTCCTTGTTTTCTCCTGAAATACATAGGTGATATAATATGACACTAGTACTTCCATTTTGCTCCTGCAGCAATCCAACTCACTTACAATTTTTGAAACTATAAACTGCGTTTGTTAAAGTCAATGAAATTACTTGCTGTCAAAACTTCATGCAAGTGTGAGTAAAAAAAATTCTTCCAGAAAATACATAAGTCTCTTTTTCAATGAGCTCATGAGGGCCCTCCTCAAGCACATGTAGTTAAACAAGGCATTAGGAATTATTCACCTGGCTTTGTTTGTTTGTATCTTTCTCTTCGTCAATATCAGACTCATGGTCACCTAGAAGACTCCGGTAAAATTTCAATATTGATGAGCCCTCTTTCAGTGCACAGTGTTATTACAAGACCACAGGATCCAAAACACACACTTATCTCAATGTGGAAACACAACCATTTATTCTATTCACAGCCTGTAATCCAGTCTGCAGTTAAAAGTTTCTGAGATGAGCAAACATAAAGTTTTCAGAAATTGTCTCAGAATATGTCATTAGCATAGAACACTACCTGTTTTTTAGATAACTTGCTTGTTTAATTAATTTCTTTCAGCAAACTCTTTTCTCATTCTTTTTCTAACACTATTACATAGGGATAGGGCCAAATAAAAACAGTAGGTTCAAACTTCAGAACAGATTATAACCCAGATGCTGTATTTTATCTTGTGTCTATTACAATTAAGAATTTCAATCCCATAACAGAACTTTGGTAAGAAAAGAACATGAGAATATAGTCTTTAGGGATACTTTTTTTTTAACTTTTAAGTTGAGAACAATTTTAGGACCATCTGTATTGCAATTCAGATTATTTAGGGAGGTTGATTTTGGTTTACAGCTGCTTAGAGCTTCTAAATTGCAATACCAAAGATGTGGCAAAGTAATATACAGCAGTCTTAATGAAGAGGATAAATCTCATTCATGTAATGTATTCCTTAGTGGATTTTTCCTCTTAGAAGATAGCCTTTATGCTGAAATATTACTTAACTTTATGCCTTTTTTATTCCAAATTATACAAATCTATCTTATGTAATATTCTTTCCCGTGTTTGAAATTCTTAATGTTTTACGACATAACTTAATTAGAAAATCTGTTAATTATATCTTCTAATGGTGTTGCTAAGGGTGAGTGATACTTGAGTATATCCAGCTTTTCTTGTCTTAAAATCAAGAATTCAATATTGGTATTTAGACTGAGTTAGCACAACAAATGATCAACCAAAACTAAATCATGTTCTTAAATTATGTAGAATTCCTTATTGCTGTGTTATTTGATGATATTTCTTTAATATTTGCTCTTCTTCTTTAACAGAAGTCAAACCACTCCTACTATCTGGTCTTCGATCTTGGCAATTTTCAACATCAAACATATGAGTTCCAGATGTTTACTAAACCTACAGAAAATGACAGCCAGTTCTCTTAGTGCCATTGTTGTGTGAGAGCTCTTTTTCTCCTTGGAGACCTCTCATCTTCCAAGGATTTACAGCATGGTCATAAAATGTTGTTTCAAGCCACATTTTGCTATATAAATGTCATCTCAGAAACACAATGTGTTTTTCACAAAAATATAGGACTCTTTGGATTATGTTGCTATCCGTTTAAAAGCTTATCTTTAGGGTAAATCTTTACTACTATTTCTTTCCTGAAACAGAGGATAATTTTTCAAAAATACCTAAAAGGCTTGTGACTTTCAAGCATAAACCACTTTTATTCACTTGAATGTTAGACAGTCTTACAAGTGGCTATTTCAAAAATCTCTATATTTTTGTACTTGAAATAAAAAATTACAGAGTATCTGGACCGCTATCCATACACAAATTGCATCTAGTATGATTAACTACCAAGCAGACAACTTTAGCTAAATGCAGGGTTTGAGAATGTTGGCATTTTATTTCAGCTGTTGAAATACAGAAATCTTTCAAGCTAGTTGCCAGTGTCACTGTAAAGTTAACAGAGCCCAGGGAGGAATGAAGGGAGTAAGAAGCGGAGAGTAAAATGGAGAGTGAGAAATCATCCCATCCTGACAGAAATATAGTGGGTAATATGAATTTCCTTGTGAAGGTGTCTTTATCTTTATATTGTCTACAGAAGTTATCTACTTGAATCATTCAGAACCGATGTGACTTCCATGTTTCCAATGTCTCATGGAACAGATCCTTCTCAACAACAAAACAAGAATTCATAATTTTTGAGGATAAAGTCAAGTTAATGTGAAATGTCCCATCTATATTTTCTAAGTGGTAGAAATGAGCATTATTACAACAGGAAGGAACTGTCAGAACTGTTTTTCATAGATCATCACTCTGATTTGTGAAAATGTTAAATGTGAAATTGGTTTCACCTATTGATAGGCCTTCCCCTCCTATTTTTCTTTTTTAATCACAATACAGAAGGTATTTTTTCCAGAAGACTTACTTTCTAGTTAGAAACACATTTCATCCAGGAAATGTAGGCATCTACAATCTATTTAGTTCTCATTTTCACAGCATTAGCAGTCAGAAGGAAGAGTTTTCCTTCAAGCCCCAGCAGCTCAGACTGAGAATCCTTTAATCTGAAAATAACTGTTTCTGGCCACATAGGCACTTCTGGGCTACATGCACAATGGGCTGGCTACTTTGGGATTTTCTCATAATGAAGCATAGAAATGGAGATCCTAAATATGTCACGTGAGTTTGATTGACCATGTAACATTTGAAATACATTTTATGCTTCTGGCAAGCAAAGATTCACCCAGCAGACATATTTTCAAAGTACATCAGATTCTCTTCTGTTAGGTAATGAGGTCACATCTCTGCCTGCTTCCACACGCCTAGGTTTAAGAAGCTCACAGCATGCTCTTGTGTTATCAAACCATTTAAAGATCAAAAGAAAATTCTATTTCTCCTTCTCTATAATTTTAAGTGAAACAAATTTTTGTATCCAAACACCAACTAGTTCACTTCAAAAATGCGCAGGAAAGGACTAGATTCTCCCTTATTATTAACTTTTTCTAAAATAGGTACCTACTAACATTACCTTTGTACTATTTGAGGTGCACAAACGTGACTTGACATGCAGAACCCTTGGGTATGAACATTCAGGCATTGCAGACATTGCATATCTGAAAACAGATGTGGTTTAAATCTGAATGTCCCAGACAAGAGTGGAATTTCCACTTTTAGCCTACACAGCAGAATGGTCTGTCTTTGAACTCAGATGGGTTTTCTTTGTGCCCCTCTTTTTCAGTTTATATTGCTTTTTAAGATGACATTTTCACATCCTCTCACAAAAGGCTTGTTAGCTTTTTAAGCAGATATAATTATTTCAGTGAGCTGTTGTTGCATCAGCTTGTTATCACTGTAAGATGACTGGTCCTATTTTTAGCCTTATTCCAGCAGAGTTGATCAAGATGAGTCATCTCATTTACAATTAGTGCCCTTGTGGTCAAGCATGTGAATGACAATTTAATTCTACATGACAACATAGCGTCACAGCTGGAAAATACTAGCTGTAGCTAATACTTCCAGGTGAAAGGAAATGGTGAGACTGGTGCGCTGCCTCTTACCTGTGCCTGTGCACAATGTTCAGCACAGTGCTGAGGAGCTGTGAGTTACTGCATACTGCACAGTTACAGTTTATAAATAAAACTCTCTAACTCATCCTATGTAAAGGAGAAGTCAGTAGGGATAGGAATAACTTAGATTAGTCACATTTAATGTCCTGTAACCATTGATAAAGGAAACTTGCTTCTTTGTAATGAGAACTGGAGGTAGCAAGTCTCCCTTGGTTGACCTGCATAACTGGGCAAGTGCTCCAGTGGTACTTACCAGAGCCCCGATGGGCCAAAGAAGTCATAGAAAAAAACAGGAAGAAGTCTCACAAAAAAGTCACTTAGATGCTCAGTTAAACTGGCTGAACTGCCATTTTCTCTGACTTTTATTATTTTTGCTTACTTTTTCAAGTTACCTTTGTTGGTCTTGAAACATCAAAGCCCTGCTTTCCCCAGAGATTTCCATTTATTTTGCATTATTTTTATGTAGTCTGAGTTTTCCATCACATAGTCTTAATATTTTTAATGACTGTTGTTGATATTTTGGATTTTGAGTTGGGATGGTTTTCCTACCCTACTGGTTTGAATGTCAGAACAACCTGTGTTGTGCCAGAATATAATTCAGGATAAATATGCATTTTCATCATGAATCAAATGTATAAATATTTAAAGAGACTATTCCAGTTCAGTTACATCTCTTTGGTTTCATTTGTTGTTAACTGATACTGGGTCCTCACATTTCTTGAGATTTATACTCAGAACACACGGGAAATCAGTTCAAAGGGATATGCTAAGCTTAGAAAGCACTCTATTATTCTGTCGTATCACCTAATTTTTGAAACAACTTCCTATACATGAGGATCTGAGGCTCCAGGTGACTTGCCTAAACTCTGATTACCATGTAGAATTCTAGGACAGAGACCTAAATTTTCAGTTGTAGTTTCCTCCTCTATTAGTTAAGGTTCCTAAGCTTTTCTAATGTCATGAGTTTTAAGAAATAATACAAAGCAATCAGTATGAACAGTGAAATATTAGACTAAAGAAAGAGATGACATGAGAATAACTACGAGGCTCGTAGACAGACTACCTTTCAAAAAATGTTGCTATATCCCTGTAACAGCTCCTAATTGCATAGGTGTTTCATTTTCTGAAAAGAACACTTGAGTGACACAGTCTCTTGAAAAGTAGTAGAGGTGGATTCAGTGTTTTCAGCAGACAGAATGCCTCTTTTGAACTTTGGTCTTTCCCTTCCATCTTATAACTATCTTAGCCATGATACCCTTGGAAAAATGGGTGGGGGGAACATTCTAGGTTTGTAGATGAGTGATAGAATCTGAAGAGTATACTACATTAATGAACTGAAAAAAAAAAAAGATACAGAACCCTAAATACTTCACCAAGATAATTTGGTCTTGGGTACTTCACTGTGATGTAACTAAACGTATGCCTTTGAGAAAGCCCTCCGTCTGACATGTAGGTTCTTGAGTAGCTTTACTGGCAAATCTTAAATACCTGAGATCTTTAGGCATCTGAAAGAAAGGGAAAGTAGCAATATTTGCCTACAGAATTTTCAAAGCTCATATTTGTGCTCCTTGATAAAAAAAGAAATTACTCCTTTTCTGAGAAAATTTCATGTAGAAAATAATCAACATAATATGATATTAACTAGCTCATTCTTGTCGAGCCTTTTACACTAGAGTGAAAAGATCTGTTGCCAAGAAGCATAAAATTGTTGTTTGTTACCCAGACAACCATTGTAAGGCAAGATTAGGTTAGTCTTCAAGTTCCCATTAAATTGTCTAAAAAGATTAAAAGTGATTTTTCAAATACATATCTATGAAGTATTTACTAAAGGAGATTTTAAAATATAATAATTGCCTGAAATATCTCATACTTTGCATAGAAAAGCCTTGCTTTTTGCTTTAGTTTTCACACCAACAACAATAAAGTATCCTACTGTTGCTGCAAAGTATTTTCCTGGATGCTTTATGGATCTTCTTCTTCCCCAAAAAGGATATAAAACAAAAACAGAGAGCATGTATGGCAAACATTGATTCATAGGCAAATACAGCTCCAAATTTGTTATTGAATTTCATTTCACATATTTTTTAGGTTATAAGTGTGTCATAGCAGGCAAAGTTTTTTCTTACCAAAGTCATTTGGCTGAGAATTTGTCTCAATGTTTTTTTTTCTTCTTTCTGCAACAAATGTGCTCCTCCGAATGTAATATGTCCAACTTAAAAAAAAACCCCAACTCCACCAACGACAACCCCCTGAGAGCCCCAATTATTCTAGAGTTTTCATGAGGAGTTTCTTTCTCTCTCTTTCCTCTGACGTTCCTTCTAATATGTAGTCACAATAACCCAGATAGTGATATTTCGGAAGATCTATGTGTCCTGAGAATGCAAGTGCAGTATAAAAGACTAGAAAGAGTGACTAAGAAATTAAATAGATCCAGTTCAATTATCTTCTTTATAGTTTGTAAATTTTTCATAGAAAACCTGGTAGTTTATGAAAACCTGAAGTTACTAAGAAATCATCCCAGCAGCCCAGCTTTTACAGCCCTTAATTTTGCCCTATTTACTGTTCCTAGTTGTAAGAGGAAAGTTGTACAGAGGTAACAAGACGACTTTAAAAATGTTCCTGAGGTCTGATCTTTAGATCTTGAACCTTTTCTCTTTTGTAGCCAGATTCAAATATGGAAAAAAAGTCACATTTAGCAGATTCTGCCCCACACAAACTCCTTCTGGCTTCTCTGAACGTGCCACTGATCTAACATTCAGTGACTATTCCATGCATACTAATAAAAAGTTTCAGCTATGTCCTGTTCTTCCATTTTTTTAATTTAATTTCAATTCTTACATATAAAAACTATACCCATGAAACAGTTTGAGACTGGCAGTGCTGGCCTACTATTCTGTTTAAAACAAAGAGATACCCTTGATTTTTCTACTTGAGTAATAAGAGATAAAAACATGGAAAACCCATAGTTTTGTAACTTAACTAGCTGCATTAGAGTACTGATTTTCTAGAACTTTGTGAATATTTCTGTATATCAGAACTACCTGATTAGTTTATAGAGAAACATATTAGAAACATCACACTGTTGAGTGGTATGCTTATTTTTGGGTAGATAGATCTTTAGACTGTGGACTCCATACCTCACAGGCTGTAGTTTGGCCATTACTATGCTGGTTTATACAGTCATAATATATGATAAATGGTTAAATTTATTGCTCAGAAACAAGCTAGAGAAACAGTTCCAGGATTGAGTTAAGGGGCAAAAGACATGACACCCTAGCCAGTAGAGGATAAATACATAGGAAGTCAAATAAGTATTGTTGTTTTTTCTTCTTCATATGGAAAAAAATTGAGTTAGGTAATTTATTTTATATAAATCAATTTTATCATATTATATCAATTGGTTAATATCAGATTAATTACAACTAATTTGGCAACTAGTGACATGCTCCTGATTCCCTCATCCTTTTAGAAATTATCTTTGTACAAAATCTCTAGTGTTGGAGCACTCGTGGATCAATTAGAGCTACTGTATGGTTATATAGTTATCATAACTAGCTGTATCTGCTCACAGTATAGCTATATCTGTCATTATATGTAACAGTAAAAAAGATTAAAAATACATTAGAAAAGGGGTTTCATATTGTCTTCTGCAGAGAGGAAAACTCAGTATGTTTACACAGTGCTATACAGTACCCTGCTGAGAAAAAAAATCTTACTTTTCCTACATCCAATAACTAGCTCAGATTCCCAGAAGCAATGCAATAATACTAATGCAGAACTCCACTGGGACTTCTCCTTCCAACTTCTCAGCAGAACCAATTGTTTCGCTGACTTGGTTTAGTCTGCTTCCAGTTACAGTGTTCACTGTTCTCAAAGCTCACTGCACCACAGGGACATCTTCTGAAGTTCATATCTTCTGTAGGCAAAATCAAATGCTTTGATAGGTCTATAAATAGCACTCCTTGTCCAAGGCCTTTTCCTTCCTCTGTCCCTGTGAAATATGTACAGATAATAGTGAGGTAGCCAGGACTTTAACTTAGGTTCTGTGAGGTGCCTGTCAGCTTTGCTGATAAAAGCACTGTGGTGGAAGAAGAGAATGCACCAAGAGTATTCGCCTGGCATGGAAGTGTAAAGCTTCAATAGCAAAGCATGCGAAACTAGTGGAGCATTGTAAAGAGGATTATTCAAAGGAACTAACTGAACGATCTAATCTTTGCATTTTGTCTGCATTGACTGAGAAGTCAGTGTCTCTGAAATAGAGAAAGCACCTGTTGTCTATTTGTGACTTAATCCATACCTTATGGATCACAGGCTGTCTTTTGAAGCCCTTTTAGAAATTAAAGAGTTCTTTTAGTTTCAAGGATTAACATCAAACTGAAACTAAAGCACTAATAGTTCACATGAATTTATCGAAGTGAAATAAATCATGTTTATTTTTTATCATATTTTAAAATCATATCATGATTTTATAAATCATGTTTATTCTCTGAGCTGTGAATTTTACCTGTGCACGCATGTTTTCAGTCTCATCTTCTCTACCAAGCATTAGCTTTGTAGACTAAGAAGGTCTAACACTACAGGAGGGGTATACAGAATGAGTGATTTATTGAGGTTCTCGGGTTTCAGCTTAACCAGTTTCTCACTTATCAAGTCTAATGCACTATAATTACATAGAAGTAACTTGGTTGGGGTTGTTTTCCACTTTTAATCGATATTTCTAGAATTCTTATATTAAAACAGAATATCTTGCTTTCTCTGGATCTGTATTGTTTGTACGCAACACCTGTCACTATTGAAGCCAATGGATTTTCTGCCAGCAGAAACTATGGCCCACTATATAAGCAGCACAGGAGGGTTTATACAGCTGTTTCTGAGTGGAGTCAACACAAAACAACTTAAAAAACCAGGCTATCCAAATGTAGACCCAACAGCCACCCCTCATTCGAGGATGCTTCTATTACAAAGCACCTGAAAAAGAGCCTCT
This sequence comes from Cuculus canorus, assembly GCF_017976375.1. Taxonomy (NCBI): domain Eukaryota; kingdom Metazoa; phylum Chordata; class Aves; order Cuculiformes; family Cuculidae; genus Cuculus; species Cuculus canorus. Next base: position 62,754,650 of record NC_071441.1, read on the forward strand.
GTGGGAATGCAATGAATCTAGGACAAATCAGAAAAGCTTTGTTTTATCCTCCTCTGATCCTCAGGATATCTGGTAAATCTCCCTTCTTTGTTCATTATTCATTCCACCTGGATGTTTGTGGTCCCTACCATTTTTCTGCATTACAAAACAATGTTTACTTGTTCACTGAAAATGCAAACCCCAATACGTACTTTATATTATTATATATTTATTTATATTTAATTTATATTTATTTTATCTAAATTTATAAATATTTTTACAATTATAATTTACAGTACTTTTAGTCTATAAGGCCAATTCAAGATTCAGTGTTACCAGATTGTGTATCAAAATATCCTGCTCTCTGATTTCATGGCTCTTCATGATCACAGTCTCATTTTATTTCAACATTTTCTAGGGTGCCCGAGATAATTATGGTAGGAAATAATTAGTTTAGAGTTTAACCATTACCTCAGAATTCCACCAGTCAAAGTTTAGAGACAGCTGAACTGACAATTCTAGACGTATGCAAATCAACATACATACTAAAGGAAAACCAAAATTTTCTCCAACAAATCTGTCGATTCAATCTGGACATGATAGAAAGAAAAAGTAAACTTAATTTTTAAAGTGTGTACAGTTTGATTTTATGAAGTCCAGCAGAAAAGTATAGACAATTTAAAATTCAGTCCTATTCTCATTGAGACCAAATATTATGGGGTTTGTCATAAGACGTTCTCAGAAAGAGGACACAGATAAATGATCTAACTTTTTTTCAGCTGTATGAACTTTCTGTTTTCCTCTAACTTAGATTCTTAAACTAAAATGCTTTTGGAAAATAACAGCATAGGCTAGTTTAACACAACCCCACATATTTTTTGAAAATAATTGTTTATGAGTGTTACATACATACTTGTAAAATGGACTGTTGCTGGCAGGAAATCTAGAAACAAATCTGAAGCACTGAGTAGTAGCACTTCACTATTTTATATCAGACCAAACAGTATAGGGCTTATATCGCCTCTCCGAAGAGTGGATGGTGGTGTCAATTTGTATTACAACATTAGAAAGATTCATCTGCCCAACTGGTTCATCTTTTCTGCACATTTACTTGTATGTAATGAACTGTGCAATAACAACTGTGGACAGAACTGCGGTACCTAAATCTTCCTGTCCTTAATCTTTTTTAGCCTATTTCTTTTACTGTAAGTGTTTAACTTTATTCTTGAATCCCTAAAGTTAAACAAGTGTCACTGAACCTGTCATGCTAATAAAGACTACAAAACTGGAGTAATTTTTCAAAAATCTCCCACCTCAGTAGCATAACGATTTCTTTTCATGTGTCAAATAGTGGTGTTGATTTGCCCTGGAATGTCTTGGTGTCAATGGTTATGCTACAGTGAGTAAACGATTTGATTTTTTTTTCTCTAGAGGGTCTGCATTATTAGATTTCACATGCAGCCAAATATTTGTTGCATCTCCATAGTAACATCCCTGCATACACACTTGTTAATAAAACCAAGACTTATAGGTGAACTGGCAGAATTTTTAGAGAGTAATGAAAAATATTAGTCATATTTTCAAGACAAATGATAAATTCCTTTTTCTATTTTTAAATGGAAGCAACAGACTGAGAGAAATTGTGGGAATACAATTAAAGGTAGAAGGGATAGGGCAACTTTACCCATTCTTATATACAGACCAACAATTACAAAAATCAATAAAAGAAACAAACTAAGCAATGTAGAATTACTGGACTGGACTGGAGAAAACCCCCTCAGCTGCTAGACTCTATCAAGAGTTGTAAGTATTTCAGACAAGAAAGCACTGGAAGAAAAACTGGGGGCAGTAGGGAAGGAGAGAAGCCTCTGATAACACCTTTATCTTCAAGAAGATCCCTTGTGCAAAGTTTAAAAATTTTAAAACTTTGCAAAAAATTCCTTATAAACTTTCAAAACACATTTCCACAGTGTGGATTCATTTTTTTTTTCACAAACTTCACATTAAAAGCAAAGACTCTAGTCCCACATTCTAGGAATAAATTTTTTCTAGACTACGGATTCCACCATGATTTGTCAAAGTCATAAACAAATGCCAAGTTCTGGTCCATCCTTTGCAGATGAATGAGCTAAATCTAATTTCTGGCAGGAATAACAGTCGATTAAATATCCTGCATAATGGGTAATGAAATATGCCTTTTCTTACAGGATTGTTTAGGTTACATTGAAATTTCAGTTTTGTAATTTTTTTCCTTTCTTTTCAACTGAAGTACAGAATTGTCTTTTAAGGCAGACTACAGGAGACCTAGCAAAACATCATTTGAGTGATAAGCAAGTAGGATCTCATGCCAGTGGTAGCAAATGTTAAAGTAAAACCACTTCATTCTAATTAGTATTGTTGGATTTGTAAACCTGTAGTTGTTCCAACATGATTAATTCTGGATCAGCTTTAAGCCTTCTAGAATCAGCAGTTCACTGCACCATAAAATAAGCCACTTACAAGACTGATTTTCAATGTATTATCAGTTTAACAGACCATAGTATAAGAACAACTTCCTCTCCAAAATTTTTAATTCATAATTATCGAGATAACATTGAATATAGCTGAACATGAATTTTACCACCATTAAGTGAATATTCCCATGTGTCTTTTTTAATTAATTTACAATTCTTTCTGCTGATCCCTGACTCTGCATTTACAATTAGTACAAACATTATAAATGCACAAACCAGGGAGGATTAAATTTTGGCAACACTGAATTAATAAATAAATGCTACTTTGAATGTATAACCTGACCAAAAATGCTAATAAAAATCATGCTATTATACATAATTTTTATTCCTACACATTAGTTGGAAGAAAGCTGCAAACATTTAGCCTCCAAAACTATAGGAAGGATCAAAATTAGTTGGTATTTTTATAATAATTGTGCGAGACTAATCTGCAGGCACAATATTTTTGTAACTTTGTTTCTGTCCAGGAAGCAATCGAGAATTGAGGTGTATTGACTGCTCTTGGTTTATCTGTGTTTTGATACTTCACGAAGTATACTATCACCAAACCACAATAGCGATATTAACCCTGAAATCCAGCATCCCTATGGCAAATTTTTTCCTGGTAAAATACAAAAGGCTCTGAATGGTTTTGCTAATGCACAAGACCAGTATCGAATCATGGGAGCTTCTCTTTTGAAATACTGAGTAAGATGCTTTAGCTTGCTACAATATCTCATTCTCAGTGTCTACAAAGGATTATCTTTCATTTCATTTAATGTCACATAAATCATCATAAACTTGGTTGCAACAGAAAAAATAATTTCATTCCCTACTCTTACCTCATTTTTAAGTTACCTGGATGTGGGTTACCAAGTGCACAAGTCTTAGCAACCGAAGATCATACATTTTGGCAGCTGTCAATATCTCATCACTTACTGTATTGGTACAGGTACTTCATTGTACTAGTCTCAGTATTCAGTTTCTATTGCAAAATTGAGAACCTCTTTAATGAAACAAGTAAAAAAAATCAGGATTACTATAATTTATGTGCCTTTTAACTATTTTTTATTTTCAAAGATAACTTATTTTCTTCTGCTAAACTTCTGGAAACAGGACTAGTGACAGCCATTATTGATAAGGACGTTCAAAATCTGGAACCTTTGTCACAATCAGAAAAATTATATAAAATCCTGTTCCTCAGCATGCTTTCATGCTAGTTTAATTACATTTTCCACTTCTGCTTTCAATGGTATGTCAGGCCAATTGGTCCCAATGTGGAATTAAACATCAGGATAATCTTTCAACACATATCCTTGCATATGCCTTGATATACCAATGGACTGTCTGAGTTTCGTTAGATATAACACATTTACATCTTTCTCCTTCCATGTTAATTGTTTGTTGAAAATAACCTTGAAAGACAACAAAGTATTACCGATTTCTCTCAGCCTGAAGACTAGTAGCTCATATGGAATAATATGGAAAGATTCTGACTGCTTAATTACAAAGCAGTAAGGAGAAGCAGACTGAGAAAGTCTTTCTCTTTAACATGGTATTACAAATTCTGTCACTTAAGGTTTTCTTAGGGTAATCCATGCATACCCATACATATTTCATTAGTTATGTGTATTTAAGTTTTTCATTTATTTATAGTCATGTCCACTAAATACACTTGCCTCTCCTTGTGTTTTTGTAGTAAAGCACAGAGAACTTAGTAGGTATAATAATCTCATACTGAGTCCATTGAAAAGATGTTTGTACTCATGTAAAAAAGTAATGATTTTGCCCAATTTGCAGTGTCGATCTCCTAAATTCATCATGACTTTAAGATGAGACAGTCAGGGAAAGTTATGGTAAAATATGTCTGTAGAGCTGCATTGGTTTTGACGTGCTGATTTTTATGATGTTTCATTATTTCAATGTGTATTGGGAAACCTTTTCTTTCTAAAACAAAAATAGCAATTCTTTCTAACATAGGAACCTCAGATTGCGTCCAAAGCCTTTCATTTTCTTTCCTGACACATTAGACAAGCCCCAGCACATCTTTGATGAAACTATCTGGTCAGTGCCGCTGCCTTTAAGAATTAATTTGGCCTGCTGTTTAAAGACACAACTTGAAATTCTTTTATTCTGTTTACAGGAATGCAAATAAAGCAAATTAAAAAAAATATAAATAGATCCTTGGAATTAAAGAAGAGGTTAATTTTACCTAAACCCCTGTGGTATAATGTAGTAAAGGAGCACTTTCAACATTTTGAAAGATACAACAATGACAATCCTATAATTCTTTGTATTTAGGATACTAAAGGTCTTACTTTCAGTAGAGAGCATATCTGCCACTCCTTATACTGTGTTCATATATACTTTATTTGTCAGAATAAACTAACCGATTTAGAACTGCCTGGCACACTACATAGTTCAGTACTCTAAAGAAAATATATGAGCCAAAACTTGTCCTTGCTTTTAAAAAAACTGTAAAAGGAAAAAACCCAAACCCATTCTGATCTTTTTTTCACTATCTAGCATGAATATCAGGTCATTTGACAAGGGCGAGGGTTCACTTAGACAAACATAACACAAGCAGAGGAATACTTTTGCCCCCCAGTTCAATGTGTTTCTATCACACAGTAATGATGTTGCTATTGAGAAAGATGTACAACTGACACGAACAGGAATTATGCATAAGATAGAGACATATAAAAAATTCTGCCTTTGGTGCACTTCTAATATTACCAGTCCTGCTCTCTCTGTCTTTTTTGAATCCTTGAGGACTGTCAGATGTCGTAGATTTCAAAAAAGCCTGGGCAGATCAGCTTTTTACTTTTTGTAGATAGATGTGTCACTAGATCTTTCTATTCTTTTACTCTGATTTCTAGTAACTGATGGCCACTTTGGTTTTGAATTTCCAAGGAATGAAATTACCTCCTTTAAAATGTTTTTCCTCCTCTTAGATATTGATAAAATAAAAAAAAAAAAAAATTATCTTTTTGGATAATGCATTATCTTTAGGTTGTGCAAGAAAAAGTTTTAATCTGAATAAATGGTCATACTGCTATGAAGAAGAAAAAAGTGGATTTTACTGAATTACAATAAATAAGGAGGAGAATTCTCTGTGGTATGTGCATACAGTATTCAATGGGTAGACATCCGCTGTAAGTATACTAAACTGACAATATTTTTCAGGCTTGTATTGATATAGCTGACAATCAAATTTGGCCCACAGCAGTCGTCAAAGAAAAATTGAGAACAGTATTTGTGTGTGACGCTTTACTTTTGTTTTATGGTTGTGATTAACACCCCAAAAAGGCCTCTAGAAAAGAAAGCTACACATATTGAACACACATTTTTCACAACAGGCATATTCGGTAAGTATTCATGTAAATGCATAATAAAGCTGGGTATTTTTTTGAATTGGCCCCAAGGGTTTTTTTCACCAGAATCCTGATCACTTTCATACTGTTCATAGCAGCTGCATTAGGAATAAGGCCAAAAATATGACTGACTGTGGTTTGTAAAGGGTGCTCTCAGAAAAGCATTCGTCCTTACAATTTCATTCAGCTTAGGATTTGATTCTGCATCAATGACCACTAGCTGCACACACTGCTTCATTCAAATTGACGAATGTAAAGTAAATTATAATAGTGCCTCATATCTGTTCTGGTACCAAGATACAATAGTCTGATGTGTGAGCAAAAGGAAGACATTAATACATGATCTTCATTTCGATTCATACCAAAAATCTGCCTAGCCAAGCATTCTGACTCTGACAGTTACTTATGCCTTAGGACAGAATATAAAAAATGGAGGCATAAAATGTGACATTTCTCCCATTGTATGCTTTTAGTAACCAACAATCTCAGGACTTTCTGAGTCATTCATACATTCATTTCACCAAGCTCAAATCCTTCAGAAATTTCTCCTTGGAAATTTATATGTTGCTGCTATCATCCTTGCTATGAGCCAAACTGCTCCATTTCTCTCCTAGCCTCTCATTTTTTAGTAGGACTTACTTTATGGTTGGCCCTCTGATGATTGTGATTATGCAGCTACTGGCTGCACTGCTTCTAGAGACATAAACTTGCCTATGTTTATTTTTGAGTTAGAGTTTATAGTAGCACGTAGCCAGGAAGATGCATGCTTGGAGCTGATCATGGTGGTTGGCATGTAAGATCTAGTTTTCCTTCTATGTTGTGAAGGCAAATCACAGCCCATGATGTAAGATGCAACTTTAAATCATAATTTTTACTTGCTGTAACAACTTATTTAGATCCAAACAAAAATATGAAGCATCTGTGTTTATTAGATGTCAGGTATAACAAAGGCGTCAGGTATGACGAGAGAATGTTACACCTACCCACCAATTCCAAAAGCCCTAGACACATACTTTCCATATTTGGAAAACAGTACAGTTTCTCCAAATACATTTTGTAGTGAGTGGGAGGCTGGGGCAAAGGAAAGCAAGGTCACCCTGCAGCCTCCTCCAATTTTAATTTACATTGTCATTGACAAAGAATTAAGTCAGTGATTCTTCTTCCATGAAATAGAAAATTCTACCTCCTGGAAAGATCAAATCCATCCAAGGTACGTGGAAAGACAAAAATCAGGATTAACAGAATTACACTGTGTTTTGGATTTGGGTTTTTTTACTTCTGTCTTTGCAGTCTTTTAAAACAATTTCTTTCCAGTGGTGTTCCAAGATCATTTCTGTCAAATATTTTTACGTTCCTGACTGTTTTATTGGACTGTTTTGTTCACTCAGTTCATTTGTCCTGAAAACCGTTGTTGTTGCAAATGATATTACATTCTCCTGTTTTGCTCTGCTTCTTTCTGTTGAGTGATTTCTTTTGATGGAAAGACAATGTATGATAAGTTTTAGGTTTTATGGAGAAGTACTGCAAAATTATATTCTTGACCCCTCTTGGTCAAAATGATGTCAGTATTATAATAATAAACATGATAATTGTTAAGAATTGTGCACCAAAAATGGAGAATTAATTATAATTTGAACCATTTTCCTTTAGTTAATATTAACTCTTTATTAATTATGATATTTACTGACATTTAGGAGGTTTTCTCTTGCTCCTTCTTGTACAAAGCTATACAGTGACTGAGCAGTGTAATAATCTGCTTGTTCAGATGCTAGGTCTGCATGCGCTCTGCAACTTCTTCCTTTAAATTGAATCACCAGATTCTAGATGTGGATGAAAAGTTATACAACAGGAGAATAGTAAAGCTATAGTTCTTTTAAACCTAATATCTTCCTGTGAGTGGTTAGATATATAATATCAATCTAGCAGATTCAGTCAGAATTCAGTTAGAAAATAGAACTGTAAGATAAAAATAAGCAGGGGTAAAAAGTAGAAGTAGAACACAAAAATAAGTGCTAGCTAAATTGTTGTTTATTATTTTGTTCACTCTACAGGAGCTCTTGGTTATCTCTCTGAGCTTTACCCAGAGTGGTTAATGTATCAGTTTTAAAGTCAGGAATGCCACACATATTACCTCCCTTTATTGCAGCTGTTACTGTACAGCTTTAGGAAAGTGGTTGCGTGTTTTAGTTTGAGTGCCGGCCCTAATTAGCAGACAAAGTGTCCTAGTTAAATGATCTGTTTTTATACCAGAGCTGATGCTGTTGTACTTGTGTGGAAAGAACTAGTGCTGATGTGGCTCCAGGTTCCTGTTAGTGTTGCTTACGCTAGCAGTGCAATGGTTCAGAGATTATCCTAAACATCTGTGTAGTTCCAGCTGGTAATCCTGGTAGATCAAAAGGATTCTCAGAAAAATCTCTTGTCAAATGACCCACGGTTCCCTGTAAATCAATGTTCTTAGCAATGAGATGAATTTAGCATTAATATACTTCAACATGGAGGAGAGAAGCATTGCTGGGTATACCACAGTCCATTGGAGATTATCATGGCCAAAGTTGGGTATGTGTTTGAAAAAGTGATTTAAATACTCTATACTCTAAAACTCTTGAGTTTTGTAACTCAAGGCTATGCATTACCAACACCCAATACACATTCTCCTCCTTTTCAAGTGGTCATTAGAGATGCTTTCTTTTTACCTGACTTATGTTTGAATTCCTTTGTGGAACTTCCACCAAGAAAGAGATTCTTTATAATGTTCTTGTTTTCTTGGAAATTTCACCAGATGCTGTAATTCTTATCCTAAAATTACTGAAGTTTTAGCAAATGTCTTAGTTTCTTGTTCCTGAGAGCCCACAGGAGTTATTTTATATTCACTAGGAATCAACATAAATCACAGGTAAATCTATAATTTATAACAAAGCAACTTTTATTCTACCTTGTATTTATATCCTGGTTTTATACCTTTCAGTTATCTACCTATTCAAGGTTAAGAATTGAAGAATTTGATTCTTCTTCTCCCTTTAAAAAGAACAGGAATTGCTTCAGTCAATGCATCTTTCTTCTGTTGTTGGCCAGCAATCATTGTTGAGACCACTTTAATTAAGAAAATCCAATTGTATTAAATTAGCTGATGAGTGAGTATCATTTGCAATTCTATCTCATGATTAATTCTTTGAGTAAGCTTCAAACACAATTAAAATTAGATTTTACACTCTATATTGGAAATTATTGTCCAGTAAATAACCCTGAATTACAGTTAGAATAAATTAGAATCTGTTCTCCTTATATGTGGAGATCAATGTAGATCTTACTAATCATGGCTACATTTAATAAGCACCAACTGACAGCAGACTATACATCATGATTTTCTACCTTTTATTTGGAACAATTAACACAGCAGGAAATTTTAATGTCTGACTTTGAAAAATTACTATCAGTTGAACAGATACATATTTTGTAGTAATATTCTACTCAGAGGGGAAGAGAAATAAATAAAAATCATGTAAATGTCTCTGTAAGTTCATAATTATATAGTGTTATTGAATACTAAAACTGGTATGAATTTGTGTCCTGTTGTTGACGGTTTGGAGTCAAACTGTGATGTTGGATGTAGGAAAGAACTGTCACACTTAACACAACCCCTTCACTATATACGTGTACAGTGAATAAAACTTCTTATAAACACAACAATTAATGATTTTATACACCAAAACGTCAAACAAGTCAAACAGGTTTGCTATGTGGCCTTACTTTTTCTCTCATTCTGATTTTTTTTTCCTTTTTGTTTTTCACATATACACAATGAAACTGTCATTTGTTTGATCATCCCATAATCTTCTTCTCCTAAGAGACTTCTATGTCATTCAGAGTACAGACTTGATATGTAAGGGCAGACCGAAAGTTGCACCGAAAGTTGTATTTTTGCATTAGAAAATAATATTCTTTTTTTTATTTTAATTATTTGACTTCACAGTCTAAAAATATGTTTAATATAATTATTTTTATGAAGGTGTATTTTAGCAGTTGTTTAGAATTTGTTTCTTTGACATGCTCAATGCAGAATTTAAACAAACTGCAACCCCCAGTTTTTCAAGAAATTTTCCCACTTGAAGATATGAATGTTTTTCCTGTTTGAACAGATATACCAAGAAGCCTTCACTGAGCTCTTGAAGGTCAAGAAAGTTCTTGAACCACCTGTTGATATTGCCATGTATGTCTCTGGAAATAGAAATGCAGCATTTCTACAATTAATGAACAAACACAATCCGACTTAGCCACCAGCCAGTTATTTCAATTACAGAGTGTTCATGTAGTCAGTAAAAAAAAAAAAAAGAAAATTTCAATTACGTTCCAGTATTTCTAAAACCAAATTAACTAGTAGCATTTTTATATGTATCATGAATGACAGAATGAAACTTTAATCGTGTCATCCAGTTAAAAAAATACGTTATATTCTACAAAATTCACATTTGCTTGCCAAATAATCAATATAAGTATACTTTTGAGGTCAGTATTCATTTTTCCTGGAGCACAGGAAGAAGCCTGTGTATATATCACAAATTCACCTAAGATCACAGAATTTTTCAGGCTGAAAGAGACACACTGGGATTGTCCTATCCAACACCCTTGCTCAACTAGAGTCATCTACAACAGGCAGCTCAGGGTTGTTTACAGTCAGATTTTTAATATCTCCAGTGACGGACACTCCATAAGCTGCCTGCTTAACCTGTTCAGTGTTCGACTGCTGTCACAGTAAAAGATTTTACACTTGAAAAGAATTGCTTGTATTTCAGCTCATCTTCTTGTATTTCAGTGCCACCCCTTCTCCTGTCCGAGGACACCACTGAAAAAAGCCTGTCTTCATCTTTACTTCACTGCACCAGCCACTTAAACACAATGGTAAGACTCCTTTGAGTCTGCTCTTCTCCATGTTGAGCATACCAGCTCTCATGCACCTCCATCTATGTCAGTTACTCAAAACCCTTGCTCATCTTCATAGTCATGACTTGCTCCAAGATGTCAATGTATGTCGATGTCTTGAACTTCATTAGATTGCTTGCTTGCTCATATCTCCAACCTGTTGAGATATCTCTGAATAGCAGCACAGCCATGAAGCGTGTCAGTGACTGTCCACAGCTTTATGGCATCTGTGGGCTTGCTGAGGGCGCCCATTGTCCCATAATTAGGGTTGTTAATGAATAGTTAAACACTATTTGCCCCAGTATCAATCTCAGGACTACAGAAATCACTAATCACAATCCTTTGAGTTTGGCAGTTCAGTCAGTTTTCAGTCTATTTCTCTGTCCACTTATAAGGCCAGTATTTTATCAGTCTGTGCATGAGAGTGCAAGACAAGACAGTGTTGGAAGACTCGCTTATGTCAAGGTAAGCAATACGCACTGTTCTCCCTCACCCAGTAAGCTGGTCATCTCTACATGAAATTCTGTCATGTTGGTTGAAGAGGATTTCCTCTACATAAATTCACGCAGCCTATTTCCAGTAACACCCTTGTTCCCTGCGTATTTCAGGAGTGGCCTGTGAAAAACACTGATCAGCTTGCCCAGCACTAGTGGATGCTCCTCATCAAGTCCCACAAAACTAAGTATATCCAATTTCTTTAAATGTTTTCTAATCTGTTCCTCCTCCACTGAGAGTAAGTTTTCCTTGCTCCAGACTTTCCATCTCATCTCAGGAGCTCTGGGGACCCAAAGACCAGTCTTAACAGGAGAGACTGAAGAAAAGAGAGTATCAAGGACCTCTTCCATGTCCTTAGCCACTGAGAAAACGTAAAATTGTTATTTGGCCATAGCCAATCAGCTAATATTTTAAACAGTAGCACTTCTGGCAAGTTTTTAAGGGTGAAAAATACACAGGGGAGAAGAAGAGTGTGGAATCCAATGAAGATTTTTTATTTGCTTTAATACAGCAGAGTAATAATTGTTATTTTGAACAAAATCGCCTATGGCTTTCCACTCTCAACCCTTCCTAAATATTTATTTCTGTTAATTGATCTTTGCCTTTCACTGATTTTTAAAAGCCTAAGGAAGTACACTTAGAGACTGTACTTTCTGAGAGTAAGTAGGGGAAAACAGTAAGATCTTTGCAATATAAAAAACTGACCTATTTTTGAGCACTCTTCTGAAAACAGCTGAGTCTTGCAAGTGGAAATCTGATGCAGGAATGGCACTTTTTCATAAAAATCTTATGGTGGAAGTAATTTGGTTTGGTTTGAATGAGTTATGACAATATAAAATCATGTATTGAATTGTGAAACCATCTTTCCACAGGCTGAGTGCACCAGTGGAAAGTGCTGCAGTGTCCATTCATGTATGAATTCTATTTGGAACAAGTTTGCCTGTTTTAGCAGTATCCCGAAGCAGGCAAAACACATTTATATTTCTGCTGGTAAGCAGCAAGAGCAGGGGCTGCTCACTGAGAGGACAGGGAGGTGAGGACATGAGCAAGGCCAGCAGGACAGACCTGGAGGTAGTGGTCAGATCCAACCAGGAGTCTATATAACAACACAGTGCCATGGCCATCAATTATGTGAGCCAGGCTGGTGGGTCAGTCCATAGTGGCAACGTTAAGAGCAGATTCAGTGATGGTTGGGCAGGGCTATGGTGAAAGGGCTGGATGGGATGTCCATGTGTGCGTGAGGGACAGCACCACACCCACTGAAGGGAATTAGGGTCAGACATAGCCTGTGATGGTCCAGGAGGACAATGAGGGCAGAGACTGCCCAAGGTCATGCTAGGACATCAGGTCAGGACTGGCTCAGCAGTGTCCATTGCTCGGCAGGGCAGGGCTGTGGGGAGCTACAGACCAGCCCTAATGCAGTGGTAGAGAGGTATGGGTGGATAGAACCACCAGGGCGTTGCTAAGAGAAAGCTCTGGGCCATGGGCTGGGAGAGGTGAGGCCATGCAGCTGACAGCAGGGCTTGTAAAACTTGCTGGTGCTCTCCAGGCCCTGACCGGTTTTGATTTCTATAAAACTTGTGATTTGTGTCATTGGCCAGCATCTTTGTCAATGACTTGGATGAACGGACAAAGTGTAACCTAAGAAAGTCTGTAAGCAATAAAAAATTTGAATGATGGCTCTGATGGTTGTGCTGCTATTCAGAGGAACTTCAGCAGGTTGGAGAAGGTATCAGAGATAAGCTTGAAGAATCATAGAATCAGAATTGTTTGGGTTGGAAGGGACCTTAAAGATCATCTAGTTCCAACCCTCCTTCCATGGGCAGGGACACCTCCCACTAGACCAAGCTGCCCAAGGCCCCATCCAACCTGGCCTTGAACACCTCCAGGGATGGGGCAGCCACAACTTCACTGGACAGCCTATGCCAGTGCCTCACCACTCTCATGGTGAAGAAATTCTTCATGTCTATTTTAATTCTGCCCCCTCTAGTTCATACCCATTCGCCCCATCGTAGCACAACAAGCCTTTTTAAACAGTCCCTCCACAGCTTTCTTGTAGACCGTTTTAAGTACTGGTCTCCTCAGAGGCTATAAGGTCTCCTCAGAGTCTTCTCTTCTCCAGGCTAAACAACCCCAACTCTGTCAACTTGTTCTTGTATGGGAAGTGCTCCAGCCCTTGGGTCATCTTTGCAGCCTCTGGACCTGTTCCAACAGCTCCATCTCCTTCTTATGTTGAGGATTCCAGAATGGGACACAGTAACACACAAGAGAGGTACAGAGGGGCAGAATCTTCCCCCTCACCCTGCTGGCCACTCTTCTTCTGATGCAGCCCAGGATACAATTGGCCTTCTGGGCTGTGAGCACACATTGCCAGCTTATGTTCATGCTCATGTTCAAGAAGTTCAACCAAGTCATGTCCCCAGGGCAGAATAGGCCCAAGGACCAAAAAAAGTTCATATTAAGCGTAGGCACTTCTACTGCTAGGCAGTTGCTAAGTGAAACTTCAGTAGACAGCTACATTTTAGGTGAAGTCCTAAAGTGCACCTCTGAGATCTCAAGCAATCTCTAAACATTGCTCCTGCACCAAATCATTTAATGTCTTTGGTCAAAACAACACCACTTTCCCACAGAAAGATATTGTTAGTCAAAGCCTGTCTCAGTGCCTTGTCAAGTTTTATTATTGGTTGGAATTGTGGAGTCAGTTCAATGAGTTCCAACAATAAAATATTATGGAATACAGGTTTTTAAACATATTTAGGTGCCCAGAGACATAACAAGCCTCCAAATATCTTAAAAAAAAGGCATTGGTTTTTGTTTTCCCAACAATACTTCTTTTTGGATCAACTGCTGCTGTCATTACACGTAATGCTCTGTGAATAAAATCACAGCTGTAACGCGCGACATCTGATTGTAATAGCTTGTTTGATGCAATTAGGAATAGAATTTTTTATGTGGCACAAAGCATAAGATCATGGTGAGATCCATAAATTCAAGTTTATTACCCATTGTCTGAGTGTAATTTAGATTTTTAATAGAAACCTAGTTTTAGTAACTCCTGTGAAGTATGCTCTTTTCCAGTTGGCAAAGAAGCAAAACCATGAGGCATAGTTTGCCTGATTCATGTTTGTAAATAGTTGAGATTCATTCTTGCCATAAGAAGTAATCAGTAAAAACTACACTTTTTCTTGAATTATTCAGATTGTTTTACTTTTAAAATAGTATTGTTATTCTTCTTTAGGCCACCACTGCATTTTACAAATCAGGAACAATCAAAACTGGTGCTGCAATAAGCTCTTCATCTGAATCTTGCCAGATGATTTTCATAAAAAGGTTTTCTTAAAATCACCAAATGTTTATATTAAATAAAGTTAGTGAATATACATGCCCTACAATCATTAGATGTTTTATTGCAAAATTTCAAAGCTACAGAAAAAATTTAGCATGTGCAGGATCGACAGTGGAAGCACACGTGAGCCGTTGGAAGTGTCACATATTGCATTGTGTCCAAAACCAGCAGATGGTAAGCAATAGGAAGAGGACAGCTATTATTTAGGGCCTAGAAAAGTTTGGCTTCATACTTTGTCTAGGAAACTCAGTCTGTGGTGAAACAGGTAGTAAGGACAGTCTATATAAAATTGAAGTTTTGAAGAAGTGGTAGCAACATCCAAACAGATCTAAAATACAGTCACATAAATGCCATAAAGAGTTGATGCAATCCAAACAGCACTACACATACTGAACACTTCTCTGTGCCCAAACCCAGAAGCCCAATAGATTGATGTTATTTGTTAAAAGGCAGGACTTAATTCCCAGTGAGATAAATGACCTAAAAAGTGTTTTGCATTGCTTTATTTAAATGTGCTATAACCTGTTGAAGAGAACCTCCTAAAAAATACTAGACGACTCCTAAAGAATACAAATTATTATAGGTTAATATCTTTCCTTTCTGTAACTATACTCCCACTCAGACTTTTCCCTGAATATTGAGCTCAACTCTAGCAGTGCTTCTGGATTCACAAATTAGCCCAGATGGCATTTGTTCTGAAATTCAGAAAGCTGTGAATCTTTCCTCAGTTTACTCATGCATTTCTACAGGCCTCTGTGATGCCAACTCCTCACATTCACACCACCAGAATCAAGAATCAAGTGCTGTATGAGATTTAATATTCTTTGTAGTTTAAAAGATTTAAAGACACAACATTATTTTGGTTTTAAGCATTTTAAACTATAGCTCTCATATCACAGTGTATTAGTTCCTTTCATTTCTTCATTTTATATCTACTTTTTTTAAACAGAACTTATTCAAATAAAATATAAGTAGCTTTGTTAGTTTAGACTAAGTGCAACCACTAATATCTGTAGAAGAATTTTCACCATTAACTTCCAGATATCGAGAGTGAATATTTCCTTTTCTACATAGTTTTTAAAATCGAATTATAGGTACTTATATGTAGATAAACATGCAAAACTGTACAATATCAGTAAAGTTTCTGGCCTGATTTATGGCCTTGACCATTATAGACTACAAAGAAAAGAAAATTGTAAAAACTGGTCTATTGAATCCTTGACAAAAATTATCATCAGTCAGGTAAGGCAGGTGCTAGGAAGAAATTCCTTACAGCAAAAGTTCAAATTGCATTCTCCTGTCCAGCTGGGGAAAATAAAAGGCTAAAGCAGACAGAAATACATCACGAAAGACTAAGTAAAAAAAAAAAACCCAGAATACAACCAATGTCTGAGTATCTTCAAAATCTTTCAGGAATGACTGCTTCCATTTGTATTAATTAAGGGGATTGTGTAATAAGATGATTATGTAAAAAAATAATCAGAAATGATGTGACAGTCTAATCCTAAATTGTGCTGATGACCAAATTTTTATCTGCTGAGAGCTGTGTAATGAGTTCATAACAGAAGGCGAGCTTAACAAATGCTTATTCTGCTAGTGTAATTTTGCATACACCCACCATAACCAAAAATACTAGTAATCAAGCCAAGAGGAAGAAGAGAGCATTCAGAAGATGTGTCAGTTTATTAAGAATCCACTGTTGAAGCAATACTGCACGTGCTTTGGAATTGGCAGGTTTTTAGATTTGGAGTCACTGTCAGTGGCTTTAAAGTGGAGTACTGGAAAGGTTTATATTATAATTATCTTGTGACATTTTCTCTTATGTTGTACCAGTTTCTCACATCACTGACCTTGAACGTAATGGAATTTTTCCTACAGAGTATACTCCTCTAAAAATGTCCCAAGATTATAATAGTCTACAAAAAAAGGTTATGTAATACACTTGCATATTTAAACGAGATATTAAGTCCTTATTTTGTCACATTCAGCTCATTCATTTCACCTGGGATACTGTCATACCAAACGTTTTTACGACTCTCAGTGCTCATCTATGTAGCATATTTTTATTGGTACTTGTTACTTGGTATGCTATGTGATACCTAAATATTCTATATCTTCTGAAAGAGAATCTCATTGGCATATTAACAGTTTTGTACAAACAGTGTTGTATAAATAATATACAACAACAGCCTAATGATCTTTCTTCTTTCTCATTTTCATCTACCAGCTAATTTAAAACTTGCTGGTATCTTTGTTAAGTTTCCCATTTTCACTTCGTAACTTCTTCAGTTCAGCTCCCTGTGTTTTCTTGAGTTCTCTTGACTTGATTTTCATTAAGACTTTTCCTCTTTGACAAGTCTCAAAATGACTGTTATTCTCTATCCAGAATGATCTGTGCTTTTCTTCATAAGATCTTGTCCTTTCTGGGCTTATGGTACCATGTTATCTACTGATCACTCTCCAGGCTTTATAGCGGTTCCTTGCACCTGTGCAGCATCAGAAGGCAACTCAATAGTTTTAATTCCTGTAATTTTTCTCTCCAAATTTGATCTAATCTGTAAGCCTGAATATAGTGAATATCTCTATGACAACAACCTGCAGATCAGCTTCTCTTCTCCTTTCCATATCTAACCTAAAACCTCTATTTGTCTCTCTCGCTTTTTCTGTTTCTTGATTGGCATTGACAGTACTACCATCAGGCCTATCACTCAAATTTGCGATGTGGTTGTGACATTCCTCTTCAATTTCTAAATTTTCAAATCGGGAATGTGCTTAAAATCCTGATGCTCTTGTGAGTATAATAACTTAAGATGTGGGTGTTATGGATATTTCTTTCCCAAGTAGCCATATGGCTAAAACTGTCTTCCAGACTTTTATGTTATTATGATTTGGTTTCTGCTGCACCCTTTTCTTTGCCTTTGCTCATATGACTCAGAATTCTGCTACAAGAAATAATTTCTTAGCTTTTTATTTTCACCCTCTAATTTACGCCCACTTCACCCACTTCTGCTTCTTTTAACTTTTGAGCCCCAAAACATGTAATTGCCATTTTCCCTTTCCATTTTCATTAACTGTCACTTCAATGGACTCTCACTTGCACTTGGCTTGTAATATTTGTTCCTACCATCTTTCTTTATAGCATCCCTCTGCTTTCTGCTATGTTGAAATGCACCCTTTGGAAACATGCTTAGTGTAAAAAGCCATTCAATTAACCCCTTCAAACACTGTGCTTTGTTGTGACAGCCATAAAATTGCAATACTTGAAACCTCTGCAGCACTACCACAATAAAAAAAATATTTCTAACTATGGCATCCTTTAAACGAATATTCTGAAGACTGGTTTTGTAAGAATGAGCATGTTTTTCCTCTAGAAATAAAGAAAATATTTTTTTTTTCCTAATAATTGGCTGTTTTTTGGGGGCGAGGGAAAAGTTTTCTTCCTCTTTAATTGACTGTTATTTATGTAAATGACCCTCTCTGTTTTTACTATGCACATTAAGTCCTACTTCAAATTAGCAGGTTACATTGACATAGCTAAGGAAAAAAAATGAGTTCAGGAACATCTGAATACTTATGAATTCAAAACCACACCCCCTGTAATATGGTGTCTTGTTTGGCTTTACCCCACTACTTACTTCTAAGAACTTTACATTACTGATATTTCCATTTCAAGTTTAAAGCATTTGCAGTTGGCAGAATGAACTTAATTACACCTATCTGACACTATACTGTAGCACAAAGAATTTAACTGCATTTTTAGAGCAGTGCAGTTAAAAATATGTGTGCAGCAAGTCAAAATAAAGAGCTCTAAAATGAAGTCTGTTTAGCCTGGAGGGAAGTGTCTGAAAACGTGATAGTACAAATAAAATAGCCTTGCTTTATGTGCTAGTTTCCAGCCATTTGTACCTCGGCCTACGGCAAGACCCCAGAAAAAGTCACATGCTTTCTTCTAGTGTTTCAGGAAATATTTCTGTCTCTTTAATTAGAAATAGAAGATGATTCTTATATCACAGAATCACACAGAATCACAGAATCACCAGGTTGGAAAGGACCCACTGGATCATCGAGTCCAACCATTCCTAACACTCCCTAAACCATGTCCCTAAGCACTTCATCCACCCGTTCCTTAAACACCTCCAGGGAAGGTGACTCGACCACCTCCCTGGGCAGCCTCTGCCAGTGCCCAATGACTCTCTCTGTGAAGAATTTTTTTCTGATAGCCAACCTGAACCTCCCCTACTAAGGTTTATCCTTTGCTATGTATACAAGCGTGCAGGGTGGGGGTGTTACATTCTTCAGTTTCAGCTTCAGCTGAGAATGGTTAAGGAAGGGCCTAATTACTTCTTCCAGGTGCATGTAAAACTGCCCAGTGAAACCTGCTCTCATATCTTCTACTTTTACAGTTGATAGTATGGTTTATATCTCATTTATCTAGGTAATGAATGTTGGGTTTATGTTTAATTTTGGCCCTGCAGGGCTGAGTGCCTCCTTTCCACTGGAGGTGTGTATCTACTCTGGAAAGTAGGATAGCAACATTTCTATCTATCCATGGATTTCTAATCTGCTAAACATTAATTTCTGAGATTTTTGTTTGTAGAGAATATGGAATCCTTGCAGAGTAACTGCAATCTGGTCAGAAACCTTCCCTTTCTCCTGAATATTCACTGTCAGGATCCTGTACAGACTATTACTTTGCTATCATCAGTGGCCACAGCACTTCAGTTGATATGCATTATCTTGAAAGAGAACAATTTAGTCAAGATATTTTTTAAAAATGGACTTATCATACTTTGCATTAGATCACTGCAAACTTGATGCAGTTAATGAGGATTTGAAGTTATGTTTCTGGTTTTGTTTAACTATGAGGCTTTTGTCTGGCACACAAGCAATTTGAAAGCTTTATATTTCAGACTCGTGATTATGGCAGAAGTTGATCAATTAGGCTAAGAATAAAATCTCGTAAAACAGCTTAAAGATGCAATCTTTGGGAATATTCCCAAAGACTTGGAAAGTACTCCATCTCCTGTATTTCCTTTCTGGAAGATACTGAAACACTAAGGAGTGTATAAATCTGAAGTGCGCATTAGATAAGAATCTGCAAGATAGCCTTGAATTAAGATTTGATTTAAGAGTCTTGACAGGCTAACAGGAAAAGAAACAACCTACTCTGCTTATCTAATTACCCTATCAGTTGCTGAGTTTTGCCCTAATGGACATCCATTCTGAAATGCAACTTTTGAGATGCCGTATCTACCTGTGACTTTTCTGACTGCCGGCATTTGATCATATTTGGCCATGGTAATTCATAAATATCCACCACTGCAGATTTAACTGCCAGTTGTTTTTACTTCATCTTGGAACTAAACCCACTGGATGAATCCTTAGCTGGACCTACTCTAACTTTAGTACCTGAATGACACATATAAGACTTACATTAATCTGGGGTTTATGTCTGATATAACATTTTTACAAAGCTTAGAGTTAAGGGCTGGAGATTATATAAACATTCTTATCTATCTTTCTTGAAGAAAGAAGAGCAAAGAAGGAAAATATCCTAATGAGGTCACATTTCTTCTGATGATATTTTGAACATTGTTTCCACATTTTTCTAGGCTCCAAATCTTCTAGTTCTCAAGAGCTTTTAAAATATAAATTACTTACTATAGCAAGTAGTTTTCTGGGTGAATATTCTAAGACTAGTGCACTGTTCCCTTACACCAACTCAGGCATGGCCTTTGATGTGCTTAACATCAATGCTCACAAGTTTTATTCTTTGTATTCTTCCTTTCCCAGACTCCTAGCATGGGATAAGACTGACATCATGACTGTTGTGACTTGTAGTAAAGATTGTGCTGCCTTCCTTCTGAACTCCCTGGTGAGTGCTCTAACTATTTAAAGAGCAGGGTGATCCAGCACATTGAGCAGAGAACAGAGAAAAGCAGGCTTCATTAAAGGTTAAATCTTTTAAGGAAAATATTTCCAGTTCACTGATTTGATTCCATATGAAGGCAATCTTCTGTTCTTTTGAGAAAAAAAAATATAGAAACAATTCTTCATGCACACAGAAACATCTCTTTCTTAATCTGGATGATTTATTAATATTTTTATCCTATTCTCTGCTAAGTGTCACATTTACATAACAGTTCTGAAAAAAATATGATAGCTGACTCTTTGTCTTGTGATATCTTGTTTTCGTGAGGAAAAAAGATATATGCAGCTTTCTATAAACAAGAAATTGTTATTTTCTTTTTCATTCTCATCCAGATATGAAGATTATATTTATGACAGCCTGGTAATTTATCCCAGGGTTAAGTCTTACCAACTTGCTTGATAACAAAAACATGAAGTAATATTTGAGGAAGATGGGAGGTGTAAGGGATTTTGTTGGTTGTTGGTTTTGTTTATGTGTTTGTTTAAGTTAATCTTATCTCAGCCCTGCTGCTGGTAACACACACCCCTATATTCCCCTCCTAGTTTTGGCCCCTAGCAACAGGAGGCCTAGGTAGCCCAGTTTCAGTGTCATTGAGCAGAGAGCAGAGGACTTTCTGCTAGGTTTCAAACAGCAGATGTTCACACATCAGATATGGAGAACTTTGTGTCTGTTCATAATGATATGTTTTATTGCCATAATTTTGGACATAGAAATCTGGCTGACTGTGTGGATGAGTTGGAGAGAACTAAAGCACATTTTTGCAAATTAAGGATTACAGTTATTTCAGACAACTCCCTTAATGAAAAATTAGAGGTTGTTTAGAACTAAGCAGATTGCTGAGCTCTTCAATCCTGACAGATGTAATGAGACAGAAAGGTGAGTTTTGATCAAGACGAAGATGCCTCTAACTAAAAAATTTCTTCAACACCTCAGCTTTTTATGCCATGAAGGAGAATCATCCTCTGAGGAATACTGTTTCACCTGCCTTTTAGTCAATGACTGAGATGTTGCCTTTTCAAGCAGATGACTTTTTCGCCCTGAACACATGCCAAAGATATCCAAAAGAGGATGTTTCAGAGGTATTCCAAAAAGGTGTTGACTACTAGGTATAAAAAAAAGTCTGTCATTGAAACATAGTTATTCCACAACAGCATGTTAATCTGTAAAACAAGAGCAGGGTCCATGCTACAGTGCTGCAGTTCCACTGATAATGATGTTATTCCCTTGCTGTGAGGTGATTAATCTGTGACATCTGTAATGGTCCCAAAATACTTCTAGATACTATTATTTCTAGAGAAAGCATAGAATTATGTGTATTTCCTCCTAGACTATTATAATAAGATTTAGGACCGTATTGTTATGTGGTGATTGTCGCTTTCCAACGCTACCTCCTTAGTGTCTCCTACCCTGTCAGGATATTAGAATATGCGTTGAACTGCTTTCTTCAATGACCTCCTTTTTTTTTTCCATTTTGATACTAGAGAGAGAGACTTTTTTTGTTTGGTTTTAAATTAGTGTCTTGACCTAGAATAGAATCCACTTAATTTTATATCTAGCACCTTTGGTTTATTATTTATTGGAACGGAAGAAGAAACTGAAGGCTCTGAAGGAACGGAGAAGCACCGAATTATTGCTGGAGTTCCAGTTCTTTCTCATTTTTAATCTGAATAATTTAATTCAGGAACAGGAATAAAGTTTTACTTCTGGAATTGGATTTATCCAAACAGAAGTTCATGACTTTTGCACTAAAAATCATTCACAGTCATGTGTTTGTTACTGTCTGAATAGGCAGAACAAATGCTTCCTGCTTATCACAGAAAATTTAATACATAACTATTCAGGTTTTGTGATGTTATTGCTCCAAACCAGAGAAAACCACTCAATTTTTTTCAGCTGTCTTTTCAAACAAAGAAAATTAAATATACGCAGTAAAAATTTCTGCCATTATGCAATTACAACTGGAGCTTCTACTCATTAAATATGTATCTTTACTAATACAATAATTGGGGCTTTGTCATGCAAAGGCATACATGTGGCAAAGAACCGTAATATACTTATCATATACATAAAATTATTTTTCCATCAAAGAAGCTTCTTTCAGAATGTCATTTCAAAATGTCTCAGACTTGTCATCTCACAGCAGCTGATTTTCATTTCCTAGTATTAGTGATGTGTTTATGCATGGAGGGATTTTTTTATGTCAAGACTCATGTTTAAGTCTCTGGTTTTCTGGTTCTGAGTTTTGAAAAGTGGCTGTGAAAAGCTGTCTATACATCTTTGCTCCTCTTTCTTAACAAATGCTATGGAGTATTTTTTTACCTCTGCTCACCCTTCAGAAACATAAGGAATTCCATTTTTTTGTAGGAGTAGAAATACTGCTACACTACATCACTGCTGGTGATGGTGCCTGCTCCACAGGATTACTAAAAGTACTCTCTGAAGCTGTCAAGCAATAAACTGCACTGGAAGATTTAAATTCCAGACCCTGTGTAAAGGCAATTATTGTATAGCAATCTTGTGCCAGTGGCTTTTCTTTGGCCCCAAACTGAATTTCACTGAAATAAAGAAGGAAATACTCAGAATGCTCTATGATGATCATGTCTTCTGTCTAAATAATGATAACTCAAATTTTAATTCAAAATTAAACATTTATGTGAAATGAATGTAAAAAATTAGTCACATATGAACTGTAGCTCCCTAAGAATCCCAGAATCCTGCAATGAATTAAGGTCAGTCTAATAACTGCTTTCACAACACACACCCATAAAAAGAGCAGACAGGTAAAATTAACAGTAATGAGATTTCTTACATAGTTTGTTTTTTTTTTTAAATGATAAGATACAGAATATGTGACAAGTTTATGAATGTCATCAGGAAATAAGGCTGATGTTTCTTTTGATTCTTAAAATATAGCATCTTCCAAACTAGAGGGCTTAAGCCTTAGAATCTGACACAGGTAAAATAGGTGTCAAAAAAAAGGTTTACTAAGTTAAAAAATAAGACAACCACCTTCTGACTCCATATACAAGGAGTGCGTGACATTGGTAATTTGGTAATTGGTAATTAATTTACCCAGAGAGTCAAAGACAACCACTAACTCCACAGCTGGCACTCACAGCAAACACAGACATTCCTCAAGGTCTTGTCAGATTTCCACCATGAAGAAGACCCTTGGATATCTTCTTCTTCATTTGTTTAAGCAACTGTAGATACACATACGCAAATTGCAAGGTAAGAAATATAGCGGAACATCCTCCCCACTATCACTAAGTAACTATAGTGAATCTATTGAAATTCTTACATTTAAGGACAAATGCAAAACATTACTATTGTAATGATTTCACTATGTCCAAAGGAAATAAATACATTATTTGGGGTTGTTTATTTAGATACATTGTCTGATTTCTTAAGTGACACAGGTTTTGGACTTTCTGATCCAAATAAATAACGTAAAATAATTCTTTGAATTTGATTTCTAAGAGCATTATTAGATGTCATTACCAGATTGATCATGACAGATACAAACAAGATGATATAGATCTATAAAAGTGAAGATGTACTGAGGGAAGTTTAAAAAAAAGAAAGGTTTTTCATGCCAAGAACACTAACTGCTGGATCTTTTAATGTCTTTGAAGTCACCACTAGAACACTGGAAAAATATAGAAATATTTTTGTAGATATTATAGAAGAATTTAATTCATTTCAAATTTAAATAGGAAATGAAGAAACAGAGGCCAATATGCTTAGAGGATGTAAAAAGTTAGTACAAGTAATAAGCAGAAGGATTTTACGTAACACGAACAATCTAGAAAGAGAAAACTTTGAGAGTCATAAAAAAGTTAGAAGACAGAAGACCAAAAGGAACCAGTAAGTGTAGAATTACAGGGGATATTTCAACCACCTATAAAAATTTCTTTGAATAAAGATTATTTACAGTGAGCAGAAGGAAAGTCAAATAGCTAGGAAAGTAAAAAAAAAATTACTAATAAAATAGCTACAGGAAATCCAGCAGAAGAGACAAAGAAATGGCAGATTTGTTAATGTCATTTTGTTTCACGAAGGACAGAATACAGCAATTAGGTGTATTAATATTAGGATTCTTTGATCAGTACAGCCAGAGAACTGGTTAAAGGAGATTTTGAGGAAAATATTTTACAACATGAAATCCTAAGCATTAGAATTTTTGTCATTGAAAGACAATCTTCTCCAACCTCTGAACCTCCAATCTAGACATTAGTTGGCTCTTCTTTGGCTGGTGTCTGTGTTATCTGAAACACTACCTGCCTCTGAAGACTGCACCAGAGAGGACGTCAAACATTCCCTGGCAAAAATCTCTCACACTTAGGGAGAGAGGGAGCAGTAGGAACCGTTGTCTGCACAGAGCAAAACATTTTGCCAATCCTGCAAAGCCAGGAAATGAAAATGGGTATTTCTTTTTTTCCTTTATTAGTCAACTACTTGTTAAATAATTCTTATATACAAAGAGCCTGCCTGGAGCAGAATATAACAAAAATCTTCTTTTCATAATGTGATGAAGCAATACTGGGTTTAATAAGTGTTCTGCGACATGCATGAGGACTTCTAGAAAAGTTTACATTGCAGGCAGCTTGTGCTCTTTGACTTCCTCTTCCCCTTTGGATCAAGTAATGTGTTAAACCAATTTACACACTTTAAATTCGTGCCTGCAGAGCATACTCCAGAAATGTTACACATCATATCCATCACAATGATGTTACACATTCCAGCAGTTAATGATATTTTCTTTTTTTTTTTTTTTTTTTCCAGTATGACTATCCTAGTATATTCTGAACACTCTCCTAATATGATTTAAATGTTTTTTTACTCCTAAATGTTTCACTGTCAAATCCCAGAAGCTGGAAGTTGGGGGCATTTTGTTTATTTATTTAATGACTTCCATGACCAATGATACTGATGTATGTACCTTTCATACGCACCTTTCAGACTGCATGCATCCAAGAGATAACATAATGTGCTTTGGAAAAACTCAATGAATTCTAGACACAGAAATCAAACACAAGTGTGTTTACCTGCTAAATGCCATTCAGCTGACCAAGTTTGGGATTACAAAAGGATGGAGCTAGTCATTATGTCATGAGTAATTCTATCAAAAGCACTAGTTTTTTCAATATCATTGTTTTCTTACTATGACTAAGGACAAACTTTTACTTCATGTCTGCACATTCTCTTCAGTTAGACTTACAATAAAAACTATGTCTCCTTTCTTTCCATGTAAAAATCCTCCAGGATGGCAAATAAAGCTTTGATATGCAAGAATTGCAACCCCTTCAAATGGTCTCTGACTTTTTCTGAACAACGTTATAGCTGTATCTTGTCTAAGTTTACTAACTGTGAGATGCATTACACGATGCCCAGAAGAGGCATTCACTCTAAGTCCATCATCTCCTTACTTAAAAAGGACAATTTTTTCCATATAGTTTCAAGGACTGAATATTTTACTTGAAAGAACATAATCTTTTTTTTGAGAAACTATTAAATAAGTATGATTTTCAGATTTATCTGGTGATAAAATGAAAGAAAAAAAGAAATCTACTCAATAAAGTAATCTAATCAATAAGGAATCTGTATCTTCTAAATTCCTCAAACATATTATTTTTAGTGGTGATTATCTGATATGCAGAGCAGAAGAATTATTTTTAACTGTCAGAAAAATCTTTTTTTCTTCTCACAGGGTAACTTAAAAGAGTTTTGTACTAGGAGTAGAAAGCACAGAGTCTCAAAATACTTCAAAACTATCTTTTCTCTGTTGTATTCCTATGTACCAGTGCTTGATCCCAAGGCTTAGCCAAGGTTGCTTTACATACATTTTGAAACACGTAGCAATGGGATTGTGCCCTATCATGAAAAAGAGGCTTCATGTTCAATGAATGTCCTAGAAACACAGGCTCCCACGATACAGCTGAAACTCACAGGGCAGGACCAGAAGTGAAAGTCTATGCCTTCGACCAGAATTCTGCATTGCGCTCTTCTTTCCCCTTTGCAGCTTGAAAGAGTCAATAATATTATATGGTGAGCATAGCAGCTTATGAACACTCACATGGTCTAATGTGCAGATTCTGCAAATCTCTGACAGGAGCCTTACTCAAAATCTGCCTTCAAATGTTTAAAAGGAAAAATTAGCTTTCTGGCCTCAAGTCAGGTTCCAATGCAGTGGCCTGTGCTGTAAGTGCAAAGTGGGTGCCTGGAGTGTGTACTTGCAGCATATTGACTTCTGCCAGGTTAAAAAAAGTATGTGAAGGGATGGAACTAAACATGTTATACTACAACAGCTTAGAAGCCTGTTTGGTACAGCAATTGACAATAAAGTCGATTTCCTGTGACCTGGATTCCTGTGACTACTTCCAATGATTAAATGAAGCAAATCAATTCTGTCAACTATTACCTGCAAAGGCAAGTAAACCACTGTAATTCTATTGTGAACTTATGTATTTATAAGTACAGCTGGCTTTCCTGGCTCCCTGGTTACTTGTGTTCAGATCTGTTTGGTCTGGAATGAACACCCACTGTGTTATTGTGAACACAATATTTGCATAGAAATCGAGGCAGAATTTATTCAGAGTACTTTAGAAACAGGGATCCTGAGCAATCCCTCTTTGTGCCGCAAGATTTCCCCCTTGTTTCCTGGAGTGTGAGATAATGTCAATACATGTTTTCATCCACTGGACATAGCACAGTGTGTTCCCAATCCTGACTCATATCTCTGTGGTTGAACTGGAATTATTTGTCACTAACAGCTGTGATATTAGGTCTTTGCTTTTCTTTGGATAGCTTCACTGCCATGTGAAGACAAATTGCATGTCTAACCTGAGGGAACCTATCACAGTGGCCTTCATCATCTCTTTCTCTTTATCAGCCTATATGACTTGACTATCCCTAAATCTGTGTATTTCAGGGCAAGGCAAGGCATTGCTCTGCTATAAATGGTCAAATACTAATCATTTGGCAGTGGTGTCATGTAATACTAGGAAAATAGTAATAACATGATTTTGGTCCAAAATGTGATTCAGTGCTTTTCCTGTCAACATATTATTTTCAACTAAGCCAGCATTTTCCAGCAGAAAGAAAATATCATTCACAGGAGATCTTCTGTTTTCTGGAAGACAGTGCCAGATGCATTCTCTAATAGAGGATTGCAGTTTACATAATACCTTCATCAGCCTATTGGTTGGTATAACATCTTTACCCTGTAACTTTTTGTTAGTTTTATCCAATCCATCAAAGATACATTTGTATGCTACAAGGTGCTGCTGGCCATAACTCAATCTTATAAATGAAATCTATCATCAAAGTGATGAAAACAGGTGCTGGATCTGATTCATAACCCTGATGAATATTTTGTTAAGTATTGCAGAGCTGTAATATTTCATATTTCCATAGCACTTTCCATGCCTTGTGCCGTAAAGGCTAGCATTTCCCATCCAGGAAGGCAGAAAATGCAAGCTAAATGAAGAACGAGAGGTGAAGTTTTCTTCAAAGCAGTTTTCTCTTAGTTAGGAGAAGACTGGTTACTTCTTTGCTTGTGAATAAGAAAATCCAAACAAACAAAAGTGAATGATAGCCTAATAACCATATTTTAAAATATATAGCTTCACTAGTTTTACTAGTGGACTCTAGATCATTACGCATGGAAAGGTACAATTTCCTGTAAAATAATTCTTGATTTGAAAAGTGTCTAGAAAGCTGGTTTTTTTATATTCTTACATAAGAAAACAAAGTCTGGCTTCCTTTTACAGCTTTTTTCCCTGCTTTCTGTTAGTATGTAGAAAGAAGTCAATCATCTCCAGAATCTTAGAAAGCATGTTTTGAATTTCACTCTGTTTCAAACAAATGTATCTCCTTCCACCACCTCCAGAAGATTTTATTCTGGGTAGCTGTAGCTATCATTTGAAAGCATATTTATTCTAGATCTACCTTCTCCATTTTTTTCTTGTTCTCTGTGGAATCAGAATAGTATATCCTCTGTATCTATATCTAGCTCTGCTCCTATAAGAGTGTGCCTAGGTACATGTTGCTGACATGGATGATAACCTGCAAGTCACTTCTGACTGAGTTCGGGAACAAAACAAACTCAATTCATTATGATCATCTGCAGTGAGCTAAAACAAAACTTTAACATCCTAGTAAAATCATAGACAAGGAACAAAATCTTAGATCAAATAAATATTCTGCAGAGGAATTATAGATTTCTTGTTTATGTAGATAGATATAGATACAGAGGATATATACCTAGGCACACTCTTATAGGAGCAGAGCTTCCTGTACAAAATCCAATGGTCTATTCAAATACTCTAATTCTTCAAGCCTATTTTGAAAAATATACAAAAATCTATTACCGTGGCCCATGTGTCCATTTCTAGGGGAGTGAGGGGGCTCCCCAAAGCCTTTACCGCAAACACTATAAACAAAATTCCCCCCCAAACTTTTCCATTTTAAATTACAACTGTTCTGCACCAAGATACATTTCCTAGTATATTTCAATGTATGTTTCTACAGGTTTAATAGCATGTAATAATAAAAAACTGGGGTGTCTGATTAGTGGGTCGACATGCTATTGAATAAACTTAAAATATTCTTTTGCATTTGAGGTGTGTAGAATCTATCCCCAGCTTTAAGAATTTCCATATGACAACTCTGTCAAAATTAGAAAAGTTTCTGTTTATTGATGTTAGTTTATTATTCAGCAGGGCAGACATCTGGAGTGTCATCACCGCATCATGCTTCCACTTCTTTTTAACATCTCCACATCTCAAAGACAATGTATTACACGACTGGCTCCGGTGCAGTGGCCTGTGCCATGAGATACTGCAAAGCAACACCCAGTGTTGTCAGGGAAGCCTCCTTTCTGTTTCACAGGCCCAGCATTTATTGCACTGATGAAACTTACCTAGCTTATGGGCAAAGATAGAATGTAAAAATAGTCTCTTAGGTCAGCATCAAATAAAAGGGATCAGACTTGGAAAGATTAAAATTTTCCCATCCCAGTCAACCTGTGCATTTGATTCAGGGTAATAGAAAAGCCAGTTTATTCTCTAACCATACAAACAATCTTTATTCCTACAATTATTTACTAATTCTATGAAACTACTTGCTGCATAATCATTAGTGTCCCGCCAAAGATTCAAAAGCTTGAAAAGCACATAGAGATGAGTATAAATACTTTCTCAGAAAAGTTCATCTTTTTAACCAACATCAACCTTACTGCTTGGAACACTTGGAGCAACATGGGTAGATGTTTTAAGAAAAATAATGATGGCAGAGAAATTATACAACCTGCTGACACATAAGCAGCGTTAATTTGATTCCGCATTCTATAAATTCACTGCTACTCAGGCTCAAGAATAAATGACCACTGATTTCCATTTGACATCATCTCTTCCCTAACAGACTGCTCCTGTTTGCCTTTTTCACATCCACCAATTGAACAGGAGTTGTGTGTTTTCTAATCCAAAGCAGAAACGAAGAAACAAATATCTGATTCTGTGCCACATAGATTCCTTACAGACAAAAATAAATGGGCATCCACTTGAAAGTACAGCTGCTTCTGAGAACACAAGAATTCAAAATTTATCCTGAAAATTGTTGCTAGCGGGTGTTTTTGTTTTGATGTTTTCCTTTGATTTTTTTTTTTTTTTGAGGCTGATAATGTTTGGTTTTTGTTTTTTTTAATGTTGTAACTACTTTTCTGCTAAGATTCTTCATTTTAGATTACATTTAATCTCATCATTGCCCTTCATCTCTTAAATTTGAATATAATTCCCTCTCTCTCCAGAGGCTATGAAAATCAAAGTAACCTTCTAGCTTCAGAAAGGTTTTTTAATGAAGTTTAGACTAAAGAGGAGAAGAAAGAAAGAAACAATCCAACACTCTCTCCTCAGCACAGAAGTGTTGAATTCTAAAGATTGTGCTGATGGGAAAAAAGCCATACTACAGACTTGGTAACTGTAATTTCTGTTTGAGCAAAGACATATGTAACCAAGACAGATACAGGAGCTCTCCATTTCACTCCATCTGTGATACAAACTCACTGCTGATTCTGAGGGCTATGCGAAAAACCTTCACTTTTTTTTTAGTCTGTATCTGTGGCAGACAGGATAATAAAAGCTTCAATTTCTGATAAAAAAGGGAAGGGAGGGAGGCTGATGTTGATATAGGCTGTTCATTTCCTAATTTAATTTTTTTCATTTCATTTCATACGTGAGGGGGTTACTAATGAGAATGGTACATGTGGCTCCAGATTGTTTTCATGTATTATTTTGTGTTCTTAAACTCAGGAAAATCAAATAAAAATATGGATCATAATAAGCATTCGTGTGAACAGGCCTTGTGAAAAGTCCCTCACCAGCTTTCTTCTAAGCCCCCTTCAGGTTCTGGAAGGCTGCTCTAAGGTCTCTCTGGAGCCTTCCACAGGTTGAACAGCCCCAACCCTCTCAGCCTGTCCTCCTAGCAGAGGTTCTCCAGCCCTTTGATCATCTCCATGACCATCCTCTGGACCTGTTCCAACAGTCACATATCTTTCTTAGGTTGGGGATTTGAGAACTGGACATAATACTCCAGGTGGGGTCTCACAAGAGCGGAGTAGAGGGGGAGAACCCCTCCCTTGGCCTGCTGGTCAATTCTTTTGATGCAGCCCAGCATACAATTGGCTTTCTAGGCTGCAAGTGCATGTTAGCGGTTCATGTTGATCTTATCCACCAGCATGCCTAAGTCCTTCTCTTCATGTCTACTCTCAATCTGTTCTCCACTCAGCCTGTAATTCTGCTTGGGCTTGCCCTGACCCACAGGCAGGACCTTGCACCTGAGCTTGTTGAGCTTCATGAGCTTGCACAGGCCCACCTCTCAAGACTATCAAGGTCCCTCTGGATGGCATCCCTTCCTGCCAGTGTCAAATGCTTTGCACAAGTCCAGGTAGATGAGGTCAGTTATTCTTCCCTTATACAGTAATGCTTTAGCCCCACCACAGAAGGTCACCAAATCTGTCAGGCACAATTTGCCCTTTCTGCAGCCATGTTGGTTGTCACCAATCATCTCCATATATTCCATATGCCTCAGCAGAGTTTCCAGGAGGATCTTGCCCATGATATTGCCAGGCACAGAGACGAGGCTGACTAGCCTGTAGTTCCTTGGGTCTTCCTCTTCTCCTTTTTTCAAAAGGGGAGTTATGCTTTCCCTTTTCCAGTCAGTAAGAACTTAATCAGCCTGCCATCACTTCTCAAACATGGTGAATAGTGGCTTAGCAACTTCATCAGTTCCCTTGGGACATGTCGATGCATTTCTTCAGGTCCCATGGACATGTGCACCTTCAGGTTCCTTAAACAGTCTCACATCTGATCCTCTCCTGCAGTAAGCAAGATATATAAAGTCCCCAAACAATAAATTCCCCACTGTTGATGTATAAGGGAAACAGCCTGTATTAGAATGAGATTTTTTTGTCAATTTCTAGCCTGTCTCTGTTCTTTTCTTTTCTATTTACATGGGAAAGGGGGAAATTATGTCTGGTCGGGAAGAACGCAGAATTTTATTCTTAGTGATAAGCAAGTCTTAGCTTTCTCCTAAATATCAATTGGCATGACACTGAAGAGGTCTTAAGACAAACAGATGGTGAACCTACTTCAAAGATACTAAAACTGGTAGGGAAAAAGCAGACAGAATCTCCTTTTGATTTCTGGTGTGAAATGAAGAGTTCAGGAAAATGACAAAGGCATTTACAGTTTTGAATTCTCTTGAGTTGCAGTTATTTCTTCATAATGAAACTTCACTTTTCATTCATCTTTAATGTTCAAGTCCTTACTGGGATTCTGAAAGATATTTACATCTCTAATTTTCATTTCCTTCAATATTAATTGGTTTTCTCAATGTGTACGAGTATCTTGAGGCATTAATTTGTTTCTTAAAATATCTAAATATCTTTTAAAAGTGGCTTAATCATACATATTACTGTGTATTATTTCTTGATGTTTAAAGTAATTTGAGCAGCATCCTTTACTCCAATGTCTGTTCATCAGTGTGATTAAAGTTCCATTTGTGATTGTAGTATTAGATTTCTGAGGAGAACAAAGCACTGAAAACAAACACAAAGATTTTATATGTGGTGATGCTGATGTGACTGTGTATTTGAAGGGATCCGTCTTGGCAGAAGCTAGCAATAATGATCTAGGAAGGGGGAAGCTGTGACTGCTGAAAAATCAACTAGTGAAGGGTTTCTTTTCAGTCTGTGTTAGAGCAAAGGAAATTTGGATGTATTTTTCTTTTTCATTAGTTGAGTCAAATGATATTTCTAGAGTTATTTTAAAAGAGGAGGGAGAGCTATAATGGAAGACATAAATCTAAATGGGTCTGTCTGAAGAAGTTGGGCTCTGTGGTATAGTCAGACCAATGCTTATACTACGGAAAGTTACCTGAATCAGGAACACATGAGATGAAGCATTTGAATAAAGGTTAATAAGCTTGTGGGGGAAGAAAGCTATGTCTGGCAAGCTTTTAAAATTCTCTGGGTGAACTGCTGGCTAGTGAGGAAACTGAGCACAGAAAGTCCACACATTAGAGCCTGGATTCAAATAGAGCTGAGAGGAGAAATCTGTTGTGAAGGCATGAGCAGAAATAAATGACTCTCATTCGAATTCCAGAAACTTTTGCTGAGCGTCACTACTGATGGTTGTTAGGCCATGATGCTTCCACCAATCTTCTTTCCATAATGTGTTGGAAGCACTTCTGAGAAACACCGTTGATAGCTAAAGCTCCAAGTGGAAAATCCTGTGGAGAAAAAACTAAGGCAGTGGCTGTATGTTTTCCCTTTGTTCTGTGTGATGGCTCTGTGAGGAACGTAGCTTAGATTAAACCAGATTTAGTAATTACAGTTTACTGCGGATGAAATGCATTGCACAAAAAAAAAATTGCAATTCCCCCCACAAGAAAACACGTATGTGTATTCACAGACAGGGATGTGCTACTGCAGATGAAGGTTGTTTTTTCTTCTGGATCTGTTAAACTCTTCAGGAATTTTAAAACACTTGCTGTCTTCCTTCCACTCACAGTCCTTTTACTCCCTCTCTGACATTTGTGGTCTCACTGATGCCATTGTGCCAGTTTCCAGTAAGTATGACAAACTGTTCTAATTAAGTAATTTAAAACAACAGTTTTATTGCAAACATATGTGAAACCATATGTGTTCTTAAGTTAATTCTCCACTGCTCTTTTGTGCAAATTAGATGGCTTCAATCATTGTAAGAGTGATTTAGGAAAGCTGGAATTGTTGGAACTCACTGATTTGCGACAAGAACCATTCTTCGTTTATTGAAATATATGTGTGTTTAAAACAATAAATTCATTTTGCTGAAATTTATTTCAACTAGCATATATTTTTTACATAATATTGCTTAAAATATTTTAATGTAAGGAAGCTGATAACCTATGACTTTCAATTGTAAAAGACCTTACCTTGCTCATTCAGGAATTAAGAAGAATTATTCAATTAGTATTAATGGCATGATGTATCTATTTAAGTATTACCTTAAAGACCACTGATGTTTGCAGTATTATTTTTTAACATTTTTTAAATTTAACAGTTTAAATTTAAGATAATCTGTTTAAACCTGCTTAGTAAATATTCCATTCCTATAAGTACAATGTTGGTGATACAGCTGTTTGGAATCAAGATTTGAGACATAGCCCCAAATTTTTATCAAAACAAAATCTTGTTTAAGTATGAAGTAGAAGATCAGGGGTAGATCTGCAAAAATTATTTAACCTCAGCATGGCAGAAATTAATGGAAGGCACCTAACTCTGCTGTGGAGACTGCTGATTTATGTTCACTGTCCAGCCCCCTATTCAATATTTAGGGACAGGTAAGCAGTTTTGAAGCTGATACTCAACAGCTCATTTGCCAAACTGGGAGATATTTAGTCTTCACCTCTACTCCTATCTATATAAAGTCAGTGATTTGCTCCAGGCTATGTTTCTCTGAAACAGAAACTATTTCTCTGAACTCTTTAGGAAGAAAGGCATACATGAAAGATTCTTATCCTACTTTCATTCACCCAGAGGTACGAGAAGCCTGTTGTGTTAAAACTTCCTTTCTGCCTGAGGATACTTAAATCCAATCTGTTTTCCTGGAGCAGGTGTTGGAAGCCAGGTCTTTACATTTCTTGTGTGAATGATCTTTGTGCAGGGTTTTAAAAGAGTTTACAGCAGCTATGTTCTCAGATCCCTAGCTGAAATGGGTCTAATTTTGTATGGAATAAACAGAATAGGCAGTTCCTTCTCGAAAATCACTGATTCCTTAACCTATATCTTCAGGACACAAGTTTACTGCCTGTTTGGTCTGCATATCTATCTGTAAGAGATTTTTTTGGCTTGAAATGGAAGAAAGCTTGAGAACCACTGCCACTGACATCCTGGAATAAGGAATTCTGCACAAAGATGTAGCTTCAAGTCTCCTCAGACACTGATAACAACATATCAGAAATTTGCAGATATGTCCAACAGTGAATTGTCCAATTAATATTAGGAAGTCAGAAAAATGTGCAACAACACCTGTTCTCTGAAGACCTTCTGACAGTCTTACAGCTGACCTGAAATTTGATCTATGCCTGATAACCAACAGCTTATATGATATATTTTAATATCTTAATGGGATTTCTCCTCTACCGACTTTAAGACAACATTGCTCCATCAAGACAGATTCCAAAGACATTCTTGATTTCTTCTCATCAGAACACCCTCTGATATGGGTAGTGAGCAGAATGCAAGTCAGAAAACTATTCTAACAACACTTGTTTGTCCTCATCTTCTATCTTTCACCCACGTCACAGAACAGCTCTATCTAATTATACTGCTAAATGCACGTCTAACTCCTGAGAAAAATGTAAAGAAACAAAAGTTTCAGTATTTTCACATTGAGTCCAAGGTATCTGACCTGCAGAAGGGAGACCAGAAGTCAGTGTGAGTTGCACGGGGGTACTTCTGCTTTTCACAGAGAAAACATGCTCCCAGAAGAACAGCTCAGGCCTAAGCGAAATGAAATACTAAGGACAGGGCTGTATCCTATTTTAGTAATCCAGAGGAGTTCCTATCTGCTGGCGAATCACTCGAGACAGTATGCCATTACATCTTTCTTTCCCAGAGCAGTGCAGGAGTATTAGGATCTGAAATCTTGCTAGGCATAGTGAGCTGCCACACATTTTGGCTGAGAGTGATCAGGGAATTAATTCAAGATGCAGAAGATCATAATAGCTTCCTGAGTAAACTCAGATGTACACCTTTTGCCTCATATTGAAATGTCCTAAGGAATCAAAGAAGGAAGGTGTGACACAGAGCAGAAAAAAAATTCAAGATTCATAAGGAGGAGATACTAGTATGATTTTATAGTCTGAAGAGCAGGGCAATGACGTGCTTCTCATAGTCAAAGAAATGCTCTGTCTATTATTCAGTATTTTATATAATACATTTATAGATTGCCAATAATTTTGATTTAAAGTATATGCTTTTATTCAATAAAAATGTTAAAGATTATAGCTTGGTCATTGTGGTTGTATGAACTCAGTTTTTAGTGTAGATTAAAATTTACACATGTGATCAATCTTAATTTTTTTCTTGATGTATTACCTCATCTCAATCAAAGATACTGTACAAAAACCCTCAGAGAAAGACTACAATGTGGACACACAGAAACTCAAGGTTTATTACTGTCTTTAAGGACAGAAAATTACATCTGAATAAGAATCAAGTCAAAAGGAACAAAATGAGACAAATAAATAATTTGGTGAGACAGTAGTACTGTCATAAGAGATAAAAAAAAGTAACTCTGTGTCTCATGCAAGAAAACTTTATACACTTACTACGTAAACCTTTTCAGGTCTCGACTGTGGCAGGAGTAAACTACGTGCCAGCTGGAATAAAACATAAGTACTTTGGACATCTTCCAGAGAATTACATGCCAGGATACGGAAAGTTCCAAGTATCCCATCTTGCCACACAACTGAGCCAACACTGTTTCCCCTCAAGTCACCATTTTGCATCTCAAAGAAATAGTACTGTAAGAATGGAAGCAAGTCTGGTCTTAGCCAAAAGTGAATGAGTGATGTCTATTTGTTTAGTTCTTCATATGGTTCCTCTCATTTACTATAAGAAGTGTCAACCAAATATTTAAGAATACTGACTTGATTGACAGACTTTCTTCTCACTTTAGAGACTATTCATCTCAACTTTTGAACCTATCAGACTGTGGCAATAGTATCTGAAATGCTTGACAAATGACAAAAATACAGACTGTTTAGCTTCACAGTGATTCATTTCTTATCACAAAGTTTTAAGAATAAAATACATTTTTAAAAGCTGCTTCCTCCTTCCATGAATTTCAAAATAGGCAGGCACTTAAAAGACAAATTCACCAAATGCTGGATTATTCGATCACTAACAGGAAATGTAGTCCAATGCTTAAAAAACAGTTATGATAATAGATATTTTAATAGGTAATAAGTAAAAAGAAGACTAAATATAAGAACTCAAATCTCCGACTCTTATGGCTTATCATGTCTGTCTGTTGTAACATAAAAAGTACACAAAATCTTAGTTACCAAGTCCTGTAATGTTTGATTTGGCAGTGTTGCAGAAAAATAAAGCTGAGTCATTTTACTGCAAGTGATACATGAGATCCATGGCACTTAATCCTGGACAGACCCTTTTGGTACCATGATTTGAGATTATTGCCTTCATATCTGTACTTGTCTGAAGTCATATTAAAGGCAATGCCAAATCCAAGAGATGATTTTTTAAATGTAGCTCTGATTATTGTACAGCTTATACTCATCTTTTACCCCTTAGCTTGGTGAGTGTAAAGACTTAGAACCTGTGACAAGCAAAGAAACCCAAAGAACATTTCAGCTATAATAAACTGCTGCACAGCAACAACAGACCTTAAGTAATAGAAAGACTATGAACTTCAAAAGGCATCACATAAAAGCCGAGGTTTTATAAAAATTTCAACACCTCAGAATAAATGATCATTGGATTGGAGAGGATCCTGGAAATGGAGATGTATTTTTCCTCAATTCTTGAATAAGCATTCACAATAATTATATCCTTCCCATCACGGAAAACAGAAGTGAGTGTCAAAAATCTTCAACAAAGTTAGAAGTTTCTGTTTCTCAGTCTAATGTTTGAAATTACACAGATGAATTAACTCCCTTATGCAATCTACACAACAGTAAAGAGAATTTTGTCTTGACTTGAGAGGTGGTCTGTGAGAAAAGACAATCTCAGTATATCCCTTCTAAAAACCCAGAGAAAGGATTCTTCATCTGATGGACCTTGACACCTCACGTCACACTTTGGTTCCTATACAAACAGAATTGAGCATATAAAATGAATCTTTTTAAAGGAATCTCTCCTTTGTACCTAGATAACTTGCTTTGAGCAGTTGCAAATGATTAAAAAAGCACTAAATGTTTGGATCCCAAAATCACAAATGCAAGTAACCAGTCCAGCAACCTCTGTAAAACTTGGATTTACATGTGAATTTAAGTGAAGGCATAACACCATGGAAATTTAGGAATAGGATTATATATTCTAGTGTATATCTGGAAAACGCAAGAAAACAACTCCCTTGAATCTCACAAAGAAGAGATGATCTCAGCAGCAGGCTAAGTCAGGTGAAACTAGCTGTAAACTGGCTAAACTGCTGGTTTGATCATCCTTTTTGTCAGATTACACAGGTTTAGCATTGTATTTGCTTTCAGTACATCTAGCTAAAGCAACTTCCCAAGCAGAAGGTCAGTGCTGTAAAATGTTTGTGGAAACTTCAATCAACACTTCACTTCAAACAATTTTGGAAATTGAGCAGAGTTTTAAAAAGTTTCTAGAATCCCTTGGAGCTCTTGCATTTTTGTTTGTTTGTTTTTAACTCAAAAACTGCCAAGGTTGTGGAAGACATATTTACAAACGCAATTTATACTAAATGGGGCTTATTTAGTTTGTCAGGCACACTACTGAAGTACTATTTTTCAAGTGCAGAGAAAAGAATGGAAATTATCAGAGGGACACAAATGAACATGTTTATATTAAGCCTTCTGCTCTTTATCATTTTATCTCTAGATGAAATCTGAGTTGGTGCAAGAAACTTCAAAATGGTGCTAATGACACAAATAAGGTATCTTCAAATGTTAACTAGTTAAGCAATGACAAGAGTCAAAGAAAATTCATGTCACTCTTCCTTTCCTAACCCCTGGATACCAGAGCAGCCTAGGTTTGCTGTTTGTACACAAAATAATCCACATTTTAAATCAAAGGAACAAATAGGATTTTCCCTACCTTTCAGACTGTAAATGACACCTGGGAATTTCTTTTCTTTCACTTTGCCTACGCTTTTTAAAGTCCTTTTCAGAGTAAGAAGTTTTCCTTCTTCTGTGTAAGATCTTCTAAAGTAAGAATATGCAATATTAATTGAATTAAGCATTTTACAATGTTAAAAAAATCAATATAGGACATTTATATGGAAATTTACTAAATATGGTACATGTATCATATGGTACACCTGTACCAAAAGTAATGTAGGTATAGTTGTTGGCTAGATGTAAAGTTAAGCAAGAGAACCTCAGCCTGATTGTACGGGTTGAGACCTCAGGAACATAAGCGTATGGGTATCAGTTAAAACACAAGATCCTCTTAGCCCACTAATGTGTGCCTGGTATTAAGCTACTGTAAAATGAAAAGACAGTAGCATAAAACCAGAGCACATCCCAGGGAAACTAAACAGAATCTTCTTGTGATCTGATTTTCTTAAACAGAAGTTACACTTTGCTGCTAAAAGATGAGATTGGACATACTGAAGAGGTTTGTCAAAACGATTTTAGAGACGTTAAGGTTAAAATCGCTCATTTTCTAAAGGAGGTTCGTAGAATGCAGGTCAGGCCTTAAGGTAACATACATCAAGCATGTTAGTTATAAGTTTAATTAAGGAGGCTTTTCTGAAAGCAGAACTAGCTTGTTTTTCTGTCTACATGTTACCTACTAACTGTTTAAGAACTTTGCTTGTCAAAAAAAAATCTGTATTTGAGTGAAAGGTTCATTCCAATCTGGATTCTCTTCTTAAGCTTTTGCAATATTCTATCCTGTTTAAAAAGTAAATAAATTAAAATAGAGATAGAACTGACATCTCCTGTCACCTGAGAGCTACTATTATTTCCTGACGCTTGCTAAAAAGATCAGGAACAATTCCATTGTTTCGAAAGAAAACAGATCTTCAAGGTCATGAAAAAGTTAAAACTCTGTCACTGTGTTTGCTTGGTACCTTTCAGCTGTGGTTACAAACCAGAGTGCTGTAGCTTTTCTTTTTCTGAACTAGTAGCTAAAAATTGACCGGTGGTAATTACAAAGGGAGCAAAGGGCGCACGCCTGATTCTGAAGATTTCTGAAGCAATCGTTCTTACCTAGGGAGGAGGGGAGTGGTGATTTTTCCCAGCACAGCTGCAGAGAATTGCAAATTCTCCGGAACAAATTCAAAGCTGAGGTAAGCAAGAACAGCCACTTTGTTTGAATGATGAGTGGATGAGACATTCGGATATCCACCGAAAATATTACTTCCTTGAAAATATGTGGCACCACTTTTCAAAGAAGCACTAGATAAAATTTACATATCAGTATGTGTCACTGTGCACCTGACATTTTAAAGGCAAGTCACCAGTCCTGAGAGACTGCTAGAGTGAGGCGACTGATTCCAGGTAAATTGGTTGCGGGAATTAGAGAGGAGAATGTTTAGTAGGAAATATTGTTTAAAATAAAAGAAAGCATAGTGGAAAAACATTAATATAAAAATTAGTAACGCTATATAATAATTAGTGAACACTGAATAATGCAAATATCACATATTTTCAATTATAATTTTCTGAATTGGGAGTGGAATATGGGAATATTTTTCCATAGTTTGGAGGATTCTGACTGGTGCCCAGGGGTGCTTGGGTCTGTAGCATCAGGGGCCCAGTTCATCAAGGCACGAACAGAACCAGTGTGTACTCACAGCATCACTTGGAGAACAGTCAGTACCTCAAGGGACTACTTGGCACTCACACAATCTAGTTGTGTGTTCATCAGTGAACAATGGCTCCTTTTCTTTTTTATGTTTCTGGCTTCTTTATCTTAATTTGTATCATGGCTTTTAAAATAATTTGAATCTGGGGAGTAGGAGAGGAAGTGGCAGAGATTCATTGTCTGTCAATAGATGATAGCTCATCAATCTAAAACAAAAGCCTGGAATGCTTGAATGTTCACCTTTCCTTTACGGCGTATGACAAAGAAAATATGTTAATTAATTGCAGTAGTGGACTTTGAGATAGATGCTGCGTAAATCCATTGCTGGCCTGCAAGTTAAAGAATAGTATTTTTAACCTTTGTATTCTCGCTACTGTACCCTAGTTGTTTTCCATGTTTGGGTTACACATTTAATCAGGCATTTCTCTTGCTCAGACTGTTCTGATTGGGGTTCTTTATGAAAAAATCCAGACAGCGTTTTTCTTGTGTGCTCCAGATGTTTGCAATAGCAGACTACTGAAGTGAATGCCAGCGGTAGAGGGATATTCTTCCACAGGAAATACTTTGCATCTGACACGAACCAATAGCTCCTTAGGGAAAAAAGTCACCAATTTGTTAGCTGACAGTTAACCAGTATACAAAAATGTAATTCTGGTAAAATTAGATTAAGTAGATAATTTCCAGAAACTGCCGAATGTATTCAATGAAGAAAAAAACGAGTTATATCTCTCATTCTTTCCATGCTTTAAAAGCATGATCTAATCACTTTTTCCTTCCTTGACCCATTTCCTATTTATGTTTTGCTATATAACATTACATCAATTTGCATTAAGACAGCCATTTTTATTAATTCTCTCCACTACGAGTGGGCATTTAATGGTCTACTGTGAGAGCAAACGTATTTCTGCATCTTTTCAGGCTGTATCAGCTCAGTTTTCTGATTCTTTCACATTAAATTAACAGATATATTTTTTTT
This sequence comes from Cuculus canorus, assembly GCF_017976375.1. Taxonomy (NCBI): domain Eukaryota; kingdom Metazoa; phylum Chordata; class Aves; order Cuculiformes; family Cuculidae; genus Cuculus; species Cuculus canorus. The sequence continues at coordinate 62,796,220 of NC_071441.1, forward strand.
GCTTGCCTATCCGGGGGTCATTGTCAAATTAAAGCATTATCTACACAATGTTAGAAGCTACTGTATAGTATGAATGGACAAAGATCATGTAACTTGGACAAAGTTCATAAAAACACACCAACTCTAGGTACTTTTATTCTGGCTGAATTTTGTTTTATTATCCTCTCTTACCAGATCCATAGCCTGCACTCTGTTGAATTTTACACTAAGAACTGAATCTTTGTTGAATTAAACCAAGTCACAGTTATAACTGATACTCATATATTTTAGTGAGATGCTCCATTTCTTTATCTAGGTACTAAGCAACTAGTTGCAAAGAATAAACAATTTAAGTTCTTTCTCTTCTGTACTTTTCAGAGCTTTTGACAGTTTTTGAGAAATATTGCTAGTTAAAATTTGACAGAAAAAAGCTCACTGCAATTTAGTACCTGGGGAATATCCCAGATGGAGGATGGTTCATTTGCTGTGGCTGTTTTACAGCTCACCAAGGAGGACTGAAGGAACACAACTGGTTCAAAGACGACTTAGTTTCAGCAAGGTTATCTTCCAGCTAGGTAGTATTTCTTATTTTCCAGTGTAGTGGTAACAAATCTTACGAGCTGGCATTCCAATCCAGAGATTATATAGATTTTTGTTAGAACTGTGTCAACTGACGTGACACTCCATCCCAATCACATCGACAAAACTGAACAAGTTGTGCATATGAGACATTTTATTCACTTTCAACAGAGAAATTCTTGGATATATTTTTTAAAGTTAGGCCAAAATAACTAGGTAATTCCTTTTCAGAACATCCCTTAACAAAGGATTTGCCAAGTAAGAAAAGTAGCTTTTACTGCTACCCTTATGAGAAATACCTGTGGATTGTGGACTTCACTGAAAGCACAGTATGACTAGTTTCATACTATACATTTAGTATTCCTGATTTTAAATGAGTTTCAACAAGAAAGTGGTTGAAGAAGACAAGAACTTAGTGCAAATGGTGACATTGCCTTAATCCTGACTTCCATTCTGTTTGTTACTTACTATTTTGAAATGAGCCAATCGAATTCAGAAATATGTAGTATATTTTCTGAGATCCTGAGGGTTTTTTTTAAGGGAATAACTTTTCAAAGAAGTGAAATAACATAGTGGCATTTAGTTATATCACACTTCAGAAAATGCTTTTAATTTTTTTCTTTAAATGAAGAGTGTTTCAGCCTCTACCCAAATGACCTGCAACCCTGCAGTTTGGAGCATAAGCAGTCAGTGTGGCTTCCATAGATGTTAAAGAATTGCTTAAGAATTAAGAAAAAGATTTACATTTGGTTAAATACAGGAGCATTTTGGAAAGCCCACTATTCTTTTAGGGTAGAAAAATAAAACAGCCCACTAATCTTTTAGGATAGAAGAGTTTAAAGATGAGAACCTGTGTTTAGCAAGCATCTGGAATGTAAGCTAGCGGCATTGTACTATATTGTTTTACTCATTGTTTTGATTTAATTTATGACTAATTTTGAAGATTTCAATTAATAGTTTACACAAGCCTGTGGCAATTGAATTAAGCTTTCTTTCATGATTTCATTTGGGATCAAAAGGACAGGTTTACCGTTTCAGTGCTTCCCTGTCTTCTATGTGGGATATTTTCTTCAGGGATGCTTCCCTATCTATATTTTCTTTAGGGACAAATTCAAAAGAGCTTTTATTTTATCTTTCCAAAAACTGGTTAGTTCAGCTAGGTATCTTTTAGCTTTGTAAATTCTTTAATTTGTTTGGGGGAAGTTTGAAAATATTTAAAATAAATCAGGATATTCTGATTAAAAATGTTTTGTTTGATCTAGAAGACTTTGTTCAACTTTTACCTTTGATAAATAGCACAAGCCCCCAAAAATGCCTTCAATAGGCAGCAGCAAATTAATTTTTAATATATCTATCTGAAATCCTAATCACTTGGGCAAAGTGGAATATAGATCTACATATATAATTTGTATAGTGCTCATTTTGTTTCTATTTTCAGGCAAGTATAAATTTTATGGCATTGTATCAGCCTGTCTGAAGTAGGTAAGCATTTGAGGCTCTTTTGGTATTACTTTGGGTTCTTTTAATAAGAGAGGAGTACCTAAATTTAAAAGTAATTGCATTTCTGCATTTCTGATATGACTGATCTGGCTGATTCTCATGAAGAGTTATTCCTGGGATTCATGTACATTTTATGGTTACTCATGATTTCCTGCATAGCTTCCAACTCTCTTTGTGACTCTACATATAAAATAAAGAACATAAATAAAACAGCATGATCAAATCAATGCTTTGTGTATGTGTTCAGTTCATTCTGTTTGTAGGCTAAGATATAGGATAGTTTTTTCAAAAAGGAAAAGTGTTGTCTACTGAATCACCAACACAAAATTTTGCAGCATGTTGATAGACTTTCCCGAGATGTCCTTTCCAATTACTGATCAAGCCAAGCCTTACTCAGCTTGTGAGTTTTCATGAGATCACAGCTACCAACAGTACATCTGAGTGCCACATTTCTTCACTAAGTATTTGTTTAATATCTGCTTTATTTTTGTTTTGGTGTCTTTTTCTGGATTGAAAAGTGTTAGTGGGTAATCAGGGAAGAGTACTTTGAAGGTCTTAAGCTTTTCCTTCCAAAATAAGTCTATCCACCAAGATTTCTGGTGACACTTTTTGCGCCTCCTCTGCATCTCCCTAATGGCCTACAGAAGTCAGGCTTCCAGTAAGGAGTTACTTCTTTTTTCTTTGATGACTTACCTCAGGTTTGGTGAAAACCCAGACAGAAAGACTTCAGAAAGAATAAACTGATAACACATTGATAAACAGCATTTACTTGCAGAGGTAGAAGCAAGAGAAACTGAACAACTCACAGATAACTTTGCCATGGGTCACTACCTGTTAACTGAGATATGGTTTAGCAAGGTATAGCAAATTTTTAAAGGCATAAACACCACTATACTCAGGGCTTAGAAAAGCTGACTTTTTTTTTTTTTTTTAGGGATAAGCAGCAGATATTTGGATAAATACAAAATATCAGCCACTCTGAAATCCTGCACACCTCTTGGAAGAATGCCACTACTAAGTGGAGGGATTGGTGAAGTGGACACGCTTTATATCTTCAGAAGTCTGAAAAGTCTCCAAACATGGTTACAGCATTAAGGAAATTTGATAACCACAGGATTGCAGATAAAGTCTTGTCATGACTTTAACTGATAAGATAGAATAGGAACCAATTCTCCCTTCTTAAAGTGAAAATATATAGAAATGAGAGGTGGTAAGGCTTTATACAAAGACAACATATAGGAGACTAATTGTGTAGGAAAAATATGTCTAATTGTGAATGTTCAATTAGCCTAGACCAAGTTTAGAGATTCTGTAGCAAATCTGGTAGTAGTTTTGTGAAGATATTGATGATTACTGATGATATTGATGATTATTAATGATACTGATGATACAAGATGGGGGATGATGTGACTGAGAGCAGCCCTGCAGAGAAGAACTTGGGGGTGCTGGTTGACAATAAGCTTGATATGAGCTGGCAACGCGCACTTCCAGCTCAGAAGGCCAACCATATCCTGGGCTGCATCAAAACTAGCGTAGGCAGCAGGTTGAGGGAGGTGATTCTGCCCCACTATCCCTCTCTTCTGAGACCTCATCTGGAGTACTGTGTCCAGTTCTGGAATCCTCAACATAAGAAGGAGATGGAATTATTGGAACGGACTCAGAGGAGGGCTACAAAGATGATCAGAGGGATGGAGCACCTCCCATTTGAGGACAGGATGAGAGAGTTGGGCTTGTTCAGCCTGGAGAAGAGAAGGCTCAGAGGAGATCTTATAACTACCTTCCAGTAGCTGAAGGGGCTACAAGAAAGCTGGAGAGAGACTGTTCAAAAAGGCTTGTGGTGATAGGACAAGAAGGAACGTGTATAAACTGGAGAGGGGCAGATTTAAACTAGACATTAGGAAGAATTTCTTCACTATGAGGGTGGAGAGGCACTGGCACAGGTTGCCCAGGGAAGTTGTGGCTGCCCCATCCCTGGAGGTGTTCAAGGCCAGGTTGGATGGGGCCCTGGGCAGCCTGATCCAGTGGGATGTCCCTGCAGGAGGATTGGAATTAGATTGTCTTTAAGGTCCATTCCAACTCAAACCATTCTATGATTCTACGAATTCTACAGCAATGTAGTAGAAACTACCCCGTATCTATTTCAGCCATGTTCTGTACAGGTATGTATAGTATACTGTTGTACAGTATCCTTAATTTCTGACAGAAAATCGACTTTTTTCTCCAATTATAAACTGGAAATATGCTGGCTCCTTCATGGATAATTTTACTGATAGCTTTTCATAAATTTTTTTTTTTTTCCTGCTTACAAAATGCCTTTGAGGAATAGTATTCAAACATATTAATTAAAACTTACTCAACAACTTGTGGGCTGCTTTCTTCCTAATTTAGCAGTGACTGCAGTTTGGTAATTCAAGGCTGTATTACTTAGCTAGCTTCAAAAATCATATGATGTTATTGCTCATACAGAAACAGTTAAGTAAAAATAACCAGGAGGAACAGTTTTAAAAGTCAGTGTTGGAAGAGCTTTTTCTTTGGTGAGATTAAAAAGTCTACTGTGAAACTTGAGGAAAGACAAGGGCTCTTCTTGAATGTGGCCTCCTTGAAATTGTTTAAAGGTCTGTGAGACACTTTGGGGGAAAAAATCCAATATATGCCCACTAACAAATTATTTCTGCCAGCTGCCGCAGGTTTTATAGTTGTAAAAAGTGGAAAGATAATTACATGTAACTCAAGACAGTAAGAGGTGCTGTCAGCCTCTGTCTATTCATATCCCAGGCCCACATTCTTCCCAGAGAAACTGTTCTTCACTGAGATTTTTACCATGTGCAGACACCGCTCTGGGCAAGGTTTCTGCTTTACCCCTCCTGCTTTAGCTAGGTTAAAACATCTCAGGCTGCCAAAACTCTCAGAAACATTTACAGCATCAGTCAGTTTCAATGCACAGGGTGATCTGAAAGTGGGGCTTGACTGCATGCCCTCTGCTTACTGTTCACAGCTAGTGGGAGGTATAGTTACCTAAACCGGATTGTTATACCTGAATGTGCCACCTTTTTGTGGTACTATGTAAAACCCTCAGAAGGGAGTGGTACCTAGCAATCTCTTCATTTTGCCCCAACGATTAGTGTTGGATAATGCCAGGAAAAGAGCACTCTGCATCAGAGAAAGAGCCAGGTAGCATATTTCAAAAAGCTGTTTTGGCTCATGCACTTCTTTATTTCTGCCTGATGAGATGCACAACCTTTATTTTCAGACTAGAATAGGGTCTGCTGATCACTGTGGTTTTGCACAGCGGTATTATAGAGCCGGCAGAGACATACAAGTGCCTTTTACCAGTTCGGTGGCATTCACAAAGCATTGTCCTTCCTATGACAGTGCCTTACAAATGCAAAACCCAAAATGAGCATGCTGTGCCCCAGAGGAGCTGGAACGGTTTGTTTACAGTGCAGAGGTGTGTAAGTGTGACCTCCTAATTATGTCTTTTTTTTTTTTCCATCAGAAAGAGGTACTATTGTTGCTCCCTTCGATGGGAGTTTTGGAATAAGCCAGCCTGCTAGAAGTGTTCCCTTTGGTGGCAGCTGTTTTGGAGGGTAACCATGTCTAGCTGGCAGAGCTGGTGCAACCTGGGGAGGATCAGAGGTCAGGAATGACATTTTTTTCCCCATCAGAAACAGGCAGTATTGTTACCCTCTTCAATGAGAAATTTGGAAAGAGCCAGTCAGCTAAAAGTGTTCTCTTTTGTGGAAAGTGTTTCCTTTCATGGCAGCTGTTTTGGTGAGTAACCATTTCTGACCGGCAGAGCTAGTGCAACCTGGGGAGCACCAGAGGGCTCTGGAAAGACAGGAATGACATTTTTCCCATCAGAAACAGGCAGTATTGTTGCTCCCTTCGATGGGAGTTTTGGAATAAGCCAGCCTGGTAAAAGTGTTTCCTTTGGTGGAAAGTACTCCCTTTGGTGGCAGCTGTTTAGGCGAATAACCACTTCTCAATGGTGGAGCTGGGGCAACCTGGGGAGCACTGGAGGGCTCTGGGAGGTAAGGAATGACATTTTTTTCCTATCAGAAACAGGCAGTATTGTTGCCCCCCTTGATGGGAAATTTGGAAAAAGCCAGCCAGCTAAAAGTGCTCCCTTTCATGGAAAGTCTGCTTTGGTGGCAGCTGCATTGGCAAGTAACCATTTCTAGGTGGCAGAGATGGTGCAACCTGGGGAGCACGGGAGGGCTCTAGGAGGGTAGGAATGACATTTTTCCCCATCAGAAACAGGCAGTATTGTTGCTCCCCTTAGATGGGAGTTTTGGAAAGAGTCAGGCGGCTAAAAGTGCTCCCTTTGGTTGTGGCTGTTTAGGCTAGTAACCTCTTCTCGCTGTAGAACACCAGAGGGCTCCGGGAGGGTAGGAGTGATATTTTTTCCCATGAGGAACAGGCACCATATTGCTCCCTTCAATGGGAGTTTTGGAGCGAGACAGCCTGCTAAAAGTGCACCCTTTGGTGGCGGCTGCTTTGGTGAGTAACCATTCCTGGCTAGCAGAGATGGTGCAAACTGGGGAGCACCAGAGGGCAGGAATGACATTTTTTTCCTATCAGAAACAGGCACTATTATTACTCCCTTCCATGGGAGTTTTGGAATGAGCCAGTCTGCTAAAAACGTTCCCTGCAGTGGGAAGTGTTTCCTTTGGTGGCAACTGTTTTGGCGAGTAACCACTTCTACCAGGCAGAGATGGATGGTGCAACCTGGGGAGCACCAGAGGTCAGGAACGACATTTTTCCTATCAGAAACAGCCACTATTGTTATTCCCCTCCACGAGAGTTTCGGAATGAGACAGCCTGGTAAAAGTGTTTCCTTTGGTGGAAAGTGTTTCGTGGAGGCTGTTTAGGCGAGTAATCATTTCTTGCCTTTGAGCACCGGAAGGCTCCGAGAGGGCAGGAATGACTTTTATTCCCATCAGAAACAGGCAGTATTGTTACAACGGGAGTTTTGGAAGGAGCCAGCCTGCTAAGCCGCTCCCTTTGGTGGCAGAACTGGTGCAACCTGGGGAGCACCGGAGGGCTCGGGGGGGGAGGCAAGAATGACATTTTTCCCATCAGAAACCGGCGCTACTGTTGCTCCCTTCGATGCGAGTTTTGGAAGGAGTCAGACTGCTAAAAGCGCTCCCTTTGGTGGCGGCTCTTTGGGCGAGGAACCACCTCTCTCCGGCAGCGCCGGTGCCTCCCGGGAGCCGCGGGGCGCTCGGACGCGTGGGAACCCCGCGGGGGGAGCGCGCCCCGAGCCGGAGGAGCCCGGCTGCCCCCGCGGGGGCGACGCGGGCGCTCCTCCCCCCGGTCCCCTCTCCGGAGCGGGCGGGGCGAGGCGCAGGCGCGGCGCATCGCGGGGCCCCGATGGCAGCTGCACAGCGCGGCCGCCCGGCGGAGCGCGGCGCGGCTCGGCGCCCCCGGCGCGGGATGCGCCGAGGAGGAGGAGGAGGAGGAAAAGGCGGCTGCGGCATCTCCGGGAGCCGGAGGGACGGGGCCGCCACGCTCGGCTGAGCTGCGAGTCCCCGCTGCCCCGAAGGATGTCCGCCCAGTCCAAGGGGACCGCATCCTCCTCCTCGTCGCCGTCCGAGGGGCCGCCGGCAGCCTCCAAAGCCAAGGTGAAGGAGCAGATCAAGATCATCGTGGAGGATTTGGAATTAGTCCTGGGGGACCTGAAAGACGTGGCCAAGGAACTTAAGGAGGTGAGAAGCGGAGGGATGCGAGGCGGGGACCCGGGGATGCCCTAGCATCACTCGTCCGGGGCTCGAGGGCTCCGCTGCCGCGGGGGCTTCGCTGCCGCCCCCCGGCTGCTTTCGCCACTGGGGTCCAGCAACTGGTGTCCGGTGCTGGGAACGGGGCGGCTGTCCCCGCCATCAGGGCTGCGAGGCGCCTCTCCCCGGGGTCTTCCCGCCTCAGATCGGAGGGGTTTTTTATGTTTTGGGTTTTTTTTTTTTGTGTGTGTGTGTGTTTTGTTGTTGTTGCTTTTTCTTCCCCTGGGAGGTCGGGGATGCTCCTGCTGCGGAGTGAGCAAAGCGTCCGGGGGAGCTTGCGGGACACGAGGAGGTGCTGAGGGATGCGTGAGAAGTGGGAGAAGCTCCACTCCTGCTCCAGCGCGTTTAACTTTTCGCCTGCACTCCCCCTCCCCTGTGCATCCAAAGGCGGCAGCTCGGTTCGAATCTCCCGGCCGGTGGGGGTTGGGGGGCTCCCAGACCCCCCGCACCCTCTGCCTTGCCTAGAGCATCCCTGCCCAGCTGGGCAGCCGAGTCTGCCTCTGCCTCTGCAGGCTGCTTCTCCGGGAGCTGAGCTGTCCGTGTATCCCCTCTATCCGGCAGGATTGCCTTTGCAATCATCCTTTTGCCAGTGGCGAGTGTCATCTCCCCCAGGTTAATCTGCAGGCAGAGTGCGATTACCGCGGGCGTGTTCGGGAGCAGGGAGATGCTGTAGCTGACGGAAGGCGATTCGTCTGTCCTTTTGGATATTTCCACATTATCTTGGTTTTGCTACATGACTGGTCGACAGATGGTTGGATTATGCGCTGAAATTCAAGTCCAGGATCTCTGTGCATTACTTTATAATCCTGTATTTCACATGTGTAACAGGCTGTGTGGGTTATGGTTTTTTTTCCTTTGCTATCAAATATTAGTTTTTGATTTTAACAATATTGTCAACAAGTTTCATTCAACAGACTTGCCATCTGAGGCAGTCTGAAATTCACCCACTGCTTTGTATAATATCGAAAGATGTGTAAACACACGGCTCACTAATCACAGCTGTTAGACTTCTTTCTAACCCACAATTCCAGATTTCTTTTTTGAAAATATAACTATAGTTCCTCTTTCCCTTGATGTGCTGCTGTCTGTTCTGTTGCTGCAGAAGCACATTTTTCAGGACCTGGAAAGGATGTAGTGTAATCTGTCCCATGAATGTAAATCATTTTCTGCACATAATCAGTCCTAGCTTTCCTCCAGTAAGCAAACAAGATTGCTGTAGGTGGAGGTCGTATGTCATCATTTATTGTGGCATGTTTTATCTAAGCAAACTCGTCTGTTCTGTTTGACTGCATCTGTGAAAAAGAACTAGATTACCTCTGCTTGATAGGGAAATGGCTTGTGTGGAACTCCTTTTCCCAAATAGAGTGAAATGTATTATAAAAGGAAAGTTGCAGGGAAATGGTGCTATAACTGTGTTAGGTGCTACATACGTGTTGAAGGGTGGAAGGATTGCCAAGGGCATCTGTTTTGAGAAAATAAAAGTATTTTTGTAAAAAGGACAGTTGAATCTTGTTCGTATCCATGGGAGTGTCTGAGTAATGCTTTTCTCTAAATATGTCTTACAAAGGTGATACCTGTGATACTCTGACAAACAAGGTCTGCGTATGCTATTACCTGATTGCTTGCAACACTGTTCTTATGTGTTAAATACAGTTGGCATGACGTTTAATTTTAAAAGTCCACGGAAGTTTGCCATCTGAGTATCTCCGAGTGTCTGCTTTTTGTGGTGTGAGCTAAATCTATGCAAGGTTTCTTGGCACATATGCAGTGTGTCGTATCTTTCTATGTGAAAGTCAATTAATTGATGATATTACAAGCTAATAATCAGTCTCGTTTGTAGGTTGTTTTTAGGGGTTCGAAAGCATTGGCAGGTCTTCCATTAAAGGATGTAAGAAATTGGTCTGTGGTCAGTTTTGGTGTATGACACATAGAAGTATACCTGTGCTTCCTTTGTGGTTCCTTACTATAGGACCAGGCAAACTGATGAACTAGAGGATTAAGTTTACACATTCCATTGTCAGTACAAATTATTTTCTTCTGGAAAGGTTTTTGCTAGACTTTTTTTTTTTTTTTCCTCCTGGATATTTGCTGTAACCTGACACTTGTACTACAATCTTTTCATTCCTTTTTTATTTATATTTATAATATTCTGAAAACAGCTTTTCAGCCTTTCATTTTTTTTATTGCTGTTGTGTTAAAAAATTCTTCAATACTGCTGTAATGATATGACATGGGAGCTTTTTTTTTGTGCACTTATTGAAAATATGGCATTTGTAGAACACTATTTTCCTCCTATTTATGTCTACCTATTTGTTACCCTATATAAGTAATTATTTGTTAGATTATACTTAGTGTAGTACTTTAGATATTGCAATAGACTGGGTGTCCTAGTATCTTTTAGTCTTCTTTTGTAAGATTTTATACTCAAAGTGCTGTCAAGCTGAAAGATAATTTCATTGCTTCAAAGTGAACTGTTCTATAACTGTAAGGAGTATGGCTGTACAAGACTTGTGTATCTTGTTACATGTAGCTTGTTATACTTACATTAATGTATTTTGCATCAGCCTTTTATTCCAAAGCTTTTTCTAACTGATGTTTTAATTTTTTTTGGTTTTTTTTTTTTTTTTTATTTAAAGCTGAGGAAAGGAAGAGTGGGAACAGGATGGATTGTTAAAACCAGATGCACAAAACCACGAAGCTTATAAAATTCTCTGAAAAAAAACAACACATGACTAAATCATGTGGATTAAAACAAGTACATATTAGAAGTTACTGCGTCTCAGAAGTGGAACATCTGTCTCTTTCCCTCTCCTTATTTATTGGTCTGGTTTGCTTAGGCTAAGGTGACCACAGAAGACTGTGGATGGATACCAGGGGTGTCTGGGAGTCATGTTAGGATGGAGTAGTGCTAAGTCCAGAGTTTGAGCTCATACATGGCTAGGCCTCTCTAGGGTGCAGTTAGCTAAGCAGAAACTTGGCCCCTTTTGTCTCCATGCTAAAACAAAACACAGAGTGGGTATGTACCAACAATGGGATGTGTTTTTGTGCTGGAAGAAATTAATGCATTTCAAATGGATTGAATGGCTGTTATTTGATGAATATTCCAAAGAAAGGGTGCCAGAAGATTGAGTAGCACAGACTATTCCTTTAGTCCAGGCTATTTCAAAATTAAGTTTGTAAAGCCTTCAATTTTGGTTCTCCTCCAAAGGATTGGATGAAATACCTTCTCCACTGAAGTCTGTCTAGAAAACTGGTTATTATTAAGTTTTGCTTTGCAGATGATACTTATTTGTCTGGTGCCTAAATAATGAGATGATGAACCTGAAGACGTGTGCTAATGAAACTATTTTGAATGTAAAATGCATGATGCAGCCCTAATTCTCTGATGATTGAAGAAGAGATTGTAGGAGGTGTGCATATGCGCCTGTGGAGAGCAGACACAGAGATTTGTATTGTCTTAATACTATATAGTAAAGGCTTCTCTGCTTTCGCATTTTATGATAGTGTTACACGTTTCTGTAGCCTTGCACTTGTTTACATTGAGGAAATACTTAACTAAATAATTTGATAAATACTTTTTATAGTAATAAAAATTCATTATGTGGAATAAATTCCTGGAAGTTATGTGTGAAACATTTGCATAGCTTTTAATTGGCTAAATACGCTTCAACCTTTTATCGAAAGGAAGCAGCTGTGTAGCTATTGCCAATGCTAAGAATAATCCAAAATGGAGGTGCAGGAGAAACAGAAGCCCTCATAGGCATTGCACATGCATGAGTAAGTTTCCAGCCCTTCCAAGTCTACATCTTTTGCTTTAAACCTCTAAAAATGTCTTGCTGACAGAACAAGTGAATAATACTCACTCATCTAACTGCTGTGTTTATATTCTGTAAAGATGTGATCGACAAAATTTGGGCATGACTTACAAAATAATGTTTTCTAAGTGATGATGGAACTAGCAGGTCCTAACAGCCCGACCTCCCGAACACCATGAGTTTTTTTTTGGAGTAAGTGACCTGATACCATAACCTGGCCAGTCATCGTTCTTGTAAGTGGAGGATGGTCATGTATTCCATGGTCTTCATTTCTGGGATGGGCCTGCAAGAGCATATTAGAATTTCAACTCCAGTGTTTTCCATTACATTTTTGGTTTTGTGTTCAGCTAATGATCTGGATGGCAGGAAGGGACTTCAGGTTCTAGGAAGTTGGAGTTTGTATCCACCAAGAGGATTTTAGCAGAAATTATCAATCATATATTAGTATCTCTGACGCGCAGGCAGCAATACAGACTCCAACTAAAAAATGTTTTGGATTCATACTGCTTCATGACAGCAAGAGAGAGAGACATCACAGGTATAGAATATACTGTATAGAAGACTAAGAGTAGGTTGAACAGTAGCAAAACATTTTGGTCACTTCTGTCTTCTGCTGATCTCTTCCTCTACTTCCTCTACTCCTTTTCTGGGCTCTCTCCAGATATCAAGGACCTGCCACTCCTTTCTCTAGACAGTGGCAGTTAAAAGAAGAGGGTTTTGAGCATATTTGTTCCTACCAATAGAAATGAAGTAAATGCCAATGCCCTTCTTGCATGTGAATTTTGGATGCAGGCCTTCTGAACTGTGTTACTCTTGTAGTCTTGCTTCAGTGGAGGCATTATATGTATATGCAGATCTCTCAGTCACATGTGAAAGCGACTGAAGTATTCTTGTGATTTTTATTGCTGTAGCTGGAGTTGTGGTCCAGTTCAGGCACCAGGAGCAAGGTGTTGTGTGACTAATGGCATTGCCCATTCCAAAAATTGCTAGTCTCTCCAGCAGCAGATTTTTTTGTGATCCTTATTGCAGTTCTTCATGGTAAATGCAATCATGAACTGTTCCTGAATGTTTATTTTAAGTGCAGAGTATGATTCATTATGTAAGAGAAGCACTGAACAGCAACTTTATTTGTGATCTGCCCAGGGGTCCAAACAGGGTCATAAATAGTTTTTGCAGGTAACTGGATCATAATTCGCGTTTCCTTTTTTTTTTTTTTTTAAATTTCTTGTGATTTGTGAAGCATTTATATAATTATACACTACAAAAAGATAGAATTCTCATGCTGGTAGTGTCAATAAAGCTAGTAAAGCTAAAAGGTAACTTTGAACCTTGAAAGAAACCCATGTTTTAAGGTTGTCAGGAACATTGTAAAATGAAAAGGTAAAGTTGCTGCACATCTGACTTGTGAACAAAGCTAAGAAGAGTTAGTAATTGTGTTGTGTAATGCAATGAAAGGAGTAACTGGTGTACATATAGAGCATTGCTTGTTAATATCAAGAGGCTTGACAGAGGGAAGCATGCTGTCAATTTATGCTAGCTGTTTTGTTTTTGTAAACACTCATGTCAGCTACTTCATCCCTTTTATGCAATACTAAGCTCCTGATAGTAATGTGTATTGTGCAACCATGAGCTAAATAGAGCATATATAAATTCAGTTTTCAAATAAAAACAGTACCACCGTGAAAATATGTGTCTACGTTCTAAAGTTGGAGCTTCACACAGCCTGTGGACTACTGACCATGATACAGAAAACAGAAGTAGTAAGCCATGAACTTCAGTCTGTTGCAGTTAGTTTTTTCCATTGACTTCATTAGAAACAGAAGTAAGTTTAGTAGTAACGGAAGTTAGTTTTGGGCTGCTTCATTTTTATTAAATCTTTTGAACTCGGAGGAATCTGTTGCTGCCATGTGTATCTATGAATGTGTCATACAAAAACAATGACTATGTTGAGCACCGTCACTGAAATTTTGCAGATTTCTGCCGGTTTCCACTGGAAATGAAACAATGCTTCTGTTCCCATTATCCACACTGGACAAAATTCTGGAATAGCCTTCCCATTTCCAGTCAAAAACTTGCAGCTGTATTACTGCTCAGAATCAATTTGTACACAAGTAATTAATAGCACTCCTCTTTGGGAGGTGCAAATGTCATCCCTGAGTTTAAGGGGTACTTTCCCATAGTGTCTATTTCACAATACTTTTATGAAAATATCACTATCCTCTTGTAGTTTTCCTTTCTTTTAGACCTGCAACATACTGGTGTCTCATAGTCTTCTCTGAACTGAATGGTCAATGATCTTGTGTATATTCTGCTTGAGTGTCCCCGTTTTTTGAGTTAGTAGAGATAATTGATATGAGGCAGAACAGAGTAAAGCAGTCTATTTCACATATGGATCGCTATCTTTACCACATAACCTGTGGCTGAGTACAGCCATGCACGTTAACAGTACTTTAGTTACTTAAACACAGATGGAACTTTGTTTTATTTTGTGATTTGGGCCTTTTGTTTAGGTTTTTGCGTTTTGGTTGGGTTTGTGTTTTTTTTTTTTTTTTTTTTTTTTTGTCCTCCAGTAGACCCAGTAAGTAGCAGCTAATGTACATTATTCTCTTAAAATAAAGGTCTTGAGGTCAAAGTTCACTCAAATTTTAATATAGGTTGCATATTACCTGTTATATTGAATCTTTAGTATGTTAGCCATGGATGTAAGATGAGGGCTACAGCCTACACGTGCTTCCTTCTCTCACAGCTCATGTCCAGCTCTGTACATTATTGGCTCTGGTCATGCTGGCAGTAGCTACCTGCAAGGCTTCAAAAGGCACCTACACCTTTTTTTTTACTCAGGGGAAGAAGAAAAGCAGAGCCTAATTTCATTGTGGAAAGGATGAGAAAATCCTCTAGCAAATCTCTCACTACGGCTTGCTTGTTTCAGGTTGCATGTGTGTTGAATAACTGGGGAGGGGGACTTGGTGGCTGAGCTGATGGGAGTCGTGAGGAGCAATTGCCTCCAGACAGGAGCAGTACTGTCGGTTGTTGCTTTTGCAAAAAACGTAGTATGTTCCTGTGTCTTTAAAGATTAGCAAACTCATCTGTTGTTTTATGCAGCATGTGCCACATTGTGTTATGAAGACTGAGAACGCTGATGTTGAATCGTTTCCAGATTTCATTGTAGATTATTTCACAGTAATCTGAAAAATCCTGCCCTTTTAAAACACCATTCAGTTGTTTTTTTTTCTCCATAAATCTTTTTTGATAATTCCACAGTAATTGTTTTAGTCTTTTACCCATGATAGTAATATGGTCTCTTTATTGTGGTCTGTTTACAGTTCTTTCAGGGAACAGCTTCAAGATAGAAGCACAGTAAGACAGCCTAACTTGCACTGTAGTAATTTGTGTTGTAAATAAGAAAATAAAATATTTTAATTCTTCTGAAAATAGTGGGACAGTTTGTTTAAAGTGAGCCCATCTGCACAGGGCTCCAGGACTTCAATGGGGAACAAAAAACTAGATTTGGACTTTCTATTCAACTGCAGAAAGTGAGATAAGTGCTTAAATATTGAAAATTGTGATATCTAATAAGATTTTGTAGTTAGTAGAAATGACACTGTGTTATAACAGGCTGCTTACATGGCCTTTATGATGCAAATTTCAAAAGCAAACAAGCTAACCAGAAGCCTTAACAAATTAACAGTTTGGGCTTTCTTCTTCATTGTAATTTATTGGTTTATACCCATTTAACTGTGTCCTTTCTGTATAAAATTAATGTGAAAATGTGAAAGATCAAGGTCAGTATGTTTTTTTATTTACTGTGGTGTAACAAAACCCAAGTATAATTCTTTCTTTGCAAGCTTTGTCATCAAGATTTTTATATTTTTTATCATATGCCTTCTGCTTTTTCTTGCCTTTTAGTTAAAATTGGGCACCCTCCACTTTTTCAGTGTTTCTGAATTCTGATAAGGGCACATGCTATCTACTGAAAGTTCAGTAGCTATTGCACAAATAATTGGAACAAATATTTTTAAATATAGAATCACAGACTTGTTGAAGTTGGAAGGAACTCCTGGAAAATTTCCAACCCATTCAACATGCAGCTAGGGAAGGTTGCTTGGGATCTTATTCTTGAGTATCTTCAAGGATGGTGACTTAACTGCCTTTCTGGACTGCCTAATTAATGTGGTATTGCAGTTACAGTGAAAAAGATTTATCTTGTGTTTAAGTAGAATTTCCTGTATTTCAGTCTGTACCTCTTGTCTGTTGTCCTCTCATTTAGCACCTGTGAGAAGAGTCTGGTTTTGCTTCCTTCCAGTCAAGTATCTGTACACGTTGGGATAGATTCCCCTGAGCGTTCACTTCTCTAGACTAAATAATATCACTCTCTCAGCTGTTCCTCGTATAACAGATGCTTTAACCTCTTGGTTATCTCCCTAACCTTTTGCTGGACTATCTCCAGTGTGTTCTTATCTGTCTTATACTGGAGAGTACAGAACTGTGCAAAATACGCCAGACGTGCAATTAAAAAATCAGGTAGACTACTGTGTTACAAACATTATCTTCCCTCAATAAATATTTCTTTATCTGAAAATTTTATATTAGCTGAAAAACATATTTTCTACTTTTTCATTAAAGTTACAGTAATAAATGATTATGGACTTCTCAGTGCCTGTGATCTGAATCTGGATTTTGCTTACTTTCAGACAGAAGAATAAATAACAGTTTTGCAGTATATCTCCTTTTATGAATATAAAGGATACATACACCAAGGGTTCGGAGCTGATGTTCATGAATGCGGGCACTGGAGCATGTGTGTGGCATTAGGCAGTGATGATGGGAGGTCTGCAGTTCCTTCTGATTTTACAGGAACACCACTCCTCTGTAACATCACCCGGTGAAACTATGATATATTCTTTTCCCCACCTCCAAATGAGATTATCTGGGCAAACACAATGTAATTACTGAAGTTAACTCTGAAAAGCATTCACATTAATTTTGCCCCTCTACTCCAGCCTCTGCAGATGTCAATTTTTACTTCGATTTCTCATCTTCCATTGCATTGTACTAGTTCCTCCATTTCTATGAGGCTGTTTTGTTTTGTTTGGGTTTTTTTTCCTAGCCCTGTTTCTCTTCTCCCTTGTAACAGCTTCTACTGCTTCTGCAAGTTTATCTACTTCACTCCTGTTAATGCCTATCAGAATGACATTGTTAAATGTGGGAGTGCTTGTCTTTCCATTCTTGAATGTTGACTCAGGAAAGTCAACATCTAAGTTTTAAGATTGGTCATAAGAATTTCAGGTGACTCTGGCATTCATCTTACACAATCATTCTCCTCATGCATCTTTTGCAAGCTAATTGGAGATTCTCCTGGGTAGGATCTGGAAGCATTAGTAGTTTTTTCTTCTTGCTCAAATTTCCAATCTAGCAACTGAAGGCTATGTTTGGATTGCAAAATTATCTGGGTTGTTATTACAAGCAAAGTTTGTGTAATTTATTGCAGCTAAGAAACTGTACAAGCATAAATACCTCTGTTGAAGTAATAATTTATTTCCTGAAATCAAAGTACAGATGGCATGGTGAACTTGTAAGACTTACAGAAAACTCGTGTTTGACCTAACTGGGAGGTCTCCCTTGAGGCGAGGGAATGAGGAGGTTGTGATTATTAGTTTTTGTTGTTACCTGTTGACAATTGATTTGCATGTGCTAGTTTTTCAGATAGTAGTTAATTGATTCTGTCTTATTAAAAAAAAAAATCATAGAATTTAAATAGTTGGATTGTAAGAGCTTTAAATCATGTGCAAACACTTTAGTTAATTGTTTTCATTTGCTTTCTTAAATCTTAGCAAGCAGAGCTTTTGCTGGTGTGAAACAATGTAACCATCGAGGTACTTGACTGAGCTGAGACTATAAAGTAACCTGATGAGTGTCAGGAAAAGTATAGCGTACTACAAATACTTATGAGCCAATACAGCGGCATAAAAAACCCCAACCCCAAAGCCTATTGCAACACATAGTGATCGTTTATGTAGGGATGGATGAGTTACACAACAAAATATCGTAGTACTTTAGGTGCTGAGGATGCAGAACTAGAAAAAAAATCTTCTGCAGAGGAGTGAGAACCTTTTACTTAGTACAGATATTACTTAGTTTGTTTCTTCAAATTAAAACAGCAAGAAAAAGATGTAAAAAAAAAAGGTACATTGAAAATCCTCAGTTTTATCTTTGAGGAAGGTTTGAAGGATGTAGTGAAACTGAGGACGCTGTGCCAGAATTAAAACATTGGCTTGAGTGACTTCTCCTCCCCCCCCCCCCCCCCCCCATTTCTGAGGTGACGTACACTGAATGAACTTAATTTGGTTTCAATAGATCTGTGCCGTCTTGTGTTAGATGGCCTGTTTTCCTTAATCTGTGCCAGCCATTCTGGAGCTTTGGTGTGTCTGTGTGTGCCAAGTTTGTCTCTGATTCATGTGATTCAAGTTCTTCATTTCAAGAGAAATTAGGACCCCGGTACTTGCATAGACAGTAATGTGTATGGATTGCAATCAGAAGGCTCCAGTTCTTTTATCTAAGTCTTAAGTTCACTGCATACCAAAGAATTGTTGAAGATAGTTTAAAGCTAGGCCTACATAGGAATTTTACATTTAATGTTAGGTAACTGATGGAAATGTCTTTTAAAAGAGCTATAAAAATGTCTTCTAAAATCTTAGAAGTCCTTAAAAGGATTTTAAAATCTGTTCACTGGTGAATTTTTCTGAGTTTTTGATGCAAGATTGTATTATGTCTTAGTAGGATAACTGACTGGATCTTATGAATGACTGCTGTATACTATTTCTAGGAGATGGACACTTGGCTAACATCATGAATCTGCACTTCATGCTTCTTAGGAATTGGAAAAAAATCAGCTCTATCAAAGTTGAAGTTTTTTCAGTGTACATCACCTTAGAAATAGGGGCCATTTTTATAATACTTTCAACAGAATATTAGATGTACCCAGTCAGTTATTTCCTCTGTGATTTGCAGTCTGCTGCTGCAAATTTACATCTAGCTTAGAACATGAATTGTTTCTGAGATTGAATGTTTAACAGATATTAGTCAACCAAGACCAGAAAGTAAAATACTAAAATAAAATTTAATAAATAACCCTGTGGATGAAATCTTTATTTGGGAAAAAAGTAAACAACCCTGACTTCATGCTTTGTATTATGGAGTCAGGTGTAGTTATTATAATCTATTATTAAAAGAAGGAAGCTATAGTTCTGTAGATCTTGTGGACCATTTGCTTAAGGTGAAGCATGCTCCTGTTTAGTTTTCACCACTTCTGACAGCGAGGTCTCATGATGTAACATTAATGTCCTTATGTTATGTGTGTTATGTGACAGCTTTTCAAATGACTTGTGTTTCTTTTATAGTTATCTTCTGAAAGAGTGGCAGGGCTCAAGGGGATGTGGAACATTATTGAGCCTTAATGTTCTAAAAATCAAGTTCTTGTTTTAATAACTGCTTGTTTCATACAGGCAGAGTACTTCTCCCATCTTCATCTGTTATTTCTCAGCTTACTTTATTAATCAAGAATGAAGCATCATTGTTATCACTGTGCATGATATGTCTTCCTTCTGTGCATGGTTTCTTGCACATAATGAAACAACATTGTCTGTTACATAAATGCTAATATACTGTAATTAAATCTTGATCCAGTGGATTTTACAATAATTAAATGTCTATTTTGAACAAATTAAATTCTTTCGTTGCTTTTTGTACATTAATTACAGCCATGCATTGAAGAACTTTGTTTTAGACTTTAGGAGCCTTTATGGCTAAAGGGCAAGATGTCAGCATCTTGCTTTCGTCTAACATAGAGCAGTATTAAGTGTATGTTCCTTTAACATTTTCTTCCAATGAAATAGATGTTCCTGGAGTCTTCATGTGCTCCCTATGAAATAGGAAGCATAGTACAAGGAATTTGTGCATAGAAAGTGTTTAATCTTGGGGAAAAAAACACACCAGGCAAACAAATAAACAGTGACAATAAAATTTTATTAGAATTCTAGTAGTAGTACATATTAAGAAAAGGTTAAGCACGAAGTCTTTTTCCCTTAGCAGGACACTTATCTTTAATTTCTTTCTACTTCTGATTTTTGTATGGCATTTATTTGAGTTTCCAAGTATGTGCATTATAGATTATGCATAGTATATGCATAGGCATAGAGCAGTGTGTTCTTGTGACTAGACTACTTGCAGAACTTGTCTCCTGTGAAACAGACACATGCTTTATGTAATTTTCTCTGTTCATGCATGTATGTCCTCTAGTGGAAGTGATTGCAGATAGTGCACAAGGCATCCTCCTATTTTTTTTAGGAAGCGCATCCTTCTCTGAAGGAATGATTTTCTTTAAGGACATCAAAGGGAAACAAATTACCTGAGTGTTTTCTGATCCAGATCTGAGGAATAATGATGCTCTTTAGAGACTCACAGGCTAAGCAGAAGTATTTGCACGATGAAATAGAAGAGTGGTCCTCCGTCTCATTGTAACGTGTATGTTATCTGGAAAGAAATCTTGAAAGTGAGTAGTTTATTTTCCTAAATGAGAAGGCAAATGCGTGGCATAAATTCAATAAGAAATTTTAACAGTTCCCTTTTTAGAAAGGTTCTGTGGTGCTATTCTCCACAGACTGCATTCTGGATACATGTTGACACAGTGCGATCATCTTGATTTGCAGGCTGCTCTTGGGCCTCTGCTGCTCATGCTTGCTTTGTGTAACAAGACCGGTAATTTTCACTACAGGCGTTGAAGAAAATCATAATTATAAATGTAGGAAGCAGAATTATTTGTGATTTTTTAAAAATCTTGGTAAAACCTCAGAGTGTCACAGGTGCTGGGTCTGGTGGCACAGAACGGAGAACCTGGAGAAAATGCAACAAGAAAGAAAGGAAGAAAAAGGAGGGTTGCTGGTGGTGAGGAAAGCAGACAGTGGGAAATAAAAAACGCTTTGTTTGACTTTTTCTGGTTAGAAAAGGAAGATGCAGTGGGAGCAAAAGACATTCCACTCATAAACTCAGTTTATGATATTATGTGAAATGTCATGACTTTTCTGTGTGGTGGTTGATGTTTTATTTAAGAATAGATGATTTAAAAGAGCAAATCATGTGTCTAAATCCAAGACTCTTCTACTGGAGTCAGATCACATGTTTCTTCATGAGTTTATCAAGTTCCATTTTAAATAAATCCATTTATCCTGCTGTTGTTTTTGTCCTGCTGTTTCTGTTGGACTATTATTTTGTGAAAAATGGATGTAACAACCTGGAATCTTTTTTTTTATTTTTTTTATTTTTATTTCTCTTTTAACACCCAGATTTTTTTTCTTGGTAGTGTTGCCACTTAGCTCAGGTAGCTCTTGAATATTTCTTCCTCTACATGTACTTGTATGTTGGCACATTAGTAAAGTCTTACTCATTTTATTAATTTGATAGGCTCTCTCTCCATTTGATTAAACACAGGGCTGTTCTACCTGTATTTTGATGGGATTAATCTTCACAGAAATGTGCACAATACCGTAGATGAGATCTAACCAGAGCTTAACATAGTGTTGGAACTATCTCTTTTGCTGCATTCTGAAGCTGCTTTTCATTTTTGGTTTCAGATTGTCAGCTGACAGCCATGCCATGCCCACCTTACAGCAGAGGGTATTTTCCACACAGTTCTATAAATTAGTGAACTCTAGTCTGTACCATAAAGCTATGCAGTTATGATCTTGCAGTTATGATCAGTTAAGCGTTTGTGAGATTTGCTTCATCTCTTACCTCTGCTATGTCTCCAGTGTTCCTCAGGACATTTACAATATTTGTAGCAGGTTAATCAGTAAAAATACTGTATGACATCAGCCAAAGTCAGGTGAAGGAGTTTCATTGCTGTTTTCTCCCTATGCAAATCTACTGCTTTTTGTACCTGTAGAAAACCAGTTAACTGTAAACTTATCAGCAATCCACTTTCAAACAGTATATATTTAAGTTGTGGAATACCTTGTCACTGTTTTTTATGGAGCATATAAATTTTCGTGCATTGAAGATGACAATGGACAGAAGTAATGAGAGAGAGGTCTCTAAATGCATAGAAGAGCCTAGAAGCCAACTAAATGTATAGAATAATGCACGTCTTAGGAAAGCCCTGGGCCTGAGGTGGTCATAGCCTAGGAGAATGCTTGAGGAGACTACGGATTGTGTCTTTCAGCATCTGTTTTTGGTCATTGTTGGAAACGAGATGATAGGCTAAATAGAGGTTTGATCTCATCTTGTAAGGCCGTTTTTATGTAGATTGATTATCATAGTTTAGCCAATTTTATTTACTATATTTATTTCTTTCTCACAGACATTTCCTAAGCTGGGTTTCATTTTAAGCTTATCAGCCTGTAGCCACCATCCTTCTGTTTAAATATAAATGTAATATGATACTCCTTCTCCATCTCCTGCTATCTCACTTGACTGTCAAGATTGAAAAGTCTTGCTGCTGGCCCTGGAGATGACTGTTAGCATTTGCAGAGCAGCATAGCACAACTGAACTCACCCGGTGCATTCAGCTTCTGGACTTTAATTTCTGTCTTGGATGCTTGAAGTTTAAATTCCGTTGTCCATCTTGCTGCTGGACAGGCATAACTGATATTCTGTGTAGCAATAAAGCCAAGTAGTTCAACCAGCACTCTTGAAAGCTAATACAAATTAAAATCTGAGGGCCACCTGTTTTTAAAATATGCTGATAGGCATGTTCCTTACTTTTCCTCTGAAAACCTGAAGAATCTTTTAGTTGCAAAGTCTAATTCAGGTTATTAATTACCTCTTAAAGAAAATGTATTTCTTTACTGCACAGTCTTTATTTCACGAAGTTATGGTGGACTGTGTATATCTGTGTGCTCTTTGAAGTAGTTTCTCATGAAATTAGTTCTGGAAGTGAAAGGCTGTGATACTTCTGACAGGTTTTGTACTTCTACTTAAATGAATTGTAGTCTTTCTCTGTATCCAGATTCATGAGCTGCTCATTTAAACCTCTTAATCAATCTCTTGTATTCTGTTAACGTCTATCTTTTTTTGAGTTGAAGATCTATTCCTGTTTGGGTTTGTTTGTTTAAACTAAGTGTGTTAATCCACTGTCTTTATATGCATAGTTATTTCTGTGATTCTACTGTCGTCGGGGTCTGAAAGCTCTGAAAGGGTATAATCTCTTACTGGATCAGTGACTAGTTGAGAAGGATGTGTCTGGTTTCACTCTCGGTACCACTTGTGTATTGCTATTAGTGATAGCAATGTTGCATGTGTTACTGTACATACTTGAATTAGGAGGAGAGGGGAAGCGCAAATTCC
This sequence comes from Cuculus canorus, assembly GCF_017976375.1. Lineage (NCBI taxonomy): Eukaryota > Metazoa > Chordata > Aves > Cuculiformes > Cuculidae > Cuculus > Cuculus canorus. The sequence goes on from NC_071441.1 coordinate 62,819,207, forward strand.
ACTGAATGAGCAGTTTAATGTACAATGAAGTTGATTATGTGGGTTTAATTTGTCTGATGGGTTCAAAGACTTAATAGTTACCAAACATTTTTATGAAACACTGGTTGCACCACTTTAATGTTATTACATTATTGTTACAATGCTTTAAATGACAGAAGTTGAGACTGTAAAGAGAGGAGCTAAAAAAGACAAGACACAAAGTGAAGGAAACTGATGTTGGTCTTCAGAGTTTGAGTAATGTCTGTGTGGTCTCACGAGGCAGTTTGAAACATCAGGAATACCACTTCAGGAGGGATTGTCATGGAAACTTGTTATTTTTTATCCTTACTAGTCTTAATTTTATTTTTTTTTCCAACTCCTGTTAAAGCTTCCTCTTAGTTTCCTTAAATTGTAGCTCTTCCTTTCATGAAAGAATATGCCCCTGTGACTTTTTCACTGTGGTAGTCTTCTATTGTTATTTATAGACTTATGCATGTTTTTATTAGGATTTTTGTTAATATTTTGTTCTTTGGCTGTTAGAACATTACAGTATTTTTGTATTGTGCTGGATTAAAAAAAAAGTATATGTTATGTTTCCACTTTTGTGATTATTTTTCAAAAGCATATTTAAAAATATATTTTCCACTTCTGTTATTGCATCTAACAGGAAATTAAGGCTGTTTACACACACTTAAATTCTGCCTTTGTTCTAAGACGAAGTGATGCTTCTAATTAACCAGCATTAGCTGTTAGATATCCTGGCCTGGTTTGTCTTGTGGCAACCCCTTAATTCTCTCAGCAAGGGAGTGAACTTTCTCAATGTTTTATTTCTTCCTTGAAGGTTATGTTTCATCTATTGTGAAACCATGGCCAAAGAGTAATACTCTGTTGGAACTGAAGTGTCCTCTGTAGTAGATTTTCTTTCCCTTCCTCTCTCCTCTCTTCAGTCAGTAAGTTTTGAGAGGCTCTGGGAAATGTTGTATCAAGATGCTCAATTAAAAGCAAGAGTTACATGAACTGAAGATAGCAATTTAAGTAGTGTTCCTTTATAAGGAAGTAATACTAAGCACTTGTCTTTGCATGTTGTTACAAACCTACTCCATCAGTGAAGTAAAATAATGTCTGAAGGACTAATTTGCTGTAGCATGCTGTATATTAATGTCAAAGGAGCAATGTCGAAAGTGTCTGGGTACCTTTTGAAAGGCATAAAATGACGTTCTGAAGAGTTTATTTGGATTTGCTCATTACATTTTGCTTTGTCTTGCTTTGCAGACAAACGTGCTGTTACAAAAACTGTAACACATCACTAGATTGCCAGATGCTTCGAATTATAAAATACCATCTTCAATTGTTTATAACTTTTTTTCTTAAGCGTAAACAGTTCAGGCAGAAATTTTTCATGCTGAGTTCTGTATTCATAATTTTTTTAAAAATAACTTTATTCTAGATTGAGTTGTTGATCTACTTAAGGGCAATAAACATAGTAAAACATCATTGGTTTGATCCTGCTTCCATCTTGATGCTTAAAAGCTTCTTTCCTCACTTCCTTTCTCTACTCTAGCAGAGGTGTCTAGCCCTTGCTAGAACATTTCACAATCACATAGAGTGATTTTTTAAGCATGGAAGCCTACATGATGTGACCAAAGGATGAAAATGTACCCTCTGAGTTGCTAGAACAAGAGTCCAGCTTGTATCTGAGGAGGACTTTCCCCCTTTGTTCCCGAGTAAACCATACTACTTTGCTGAGCTAACTTTCAGGAGAGATGCATACCTGAAATGAGAGGAGAAGGCTGACACAGCAGATTGAGAGTGAACTAGGATGAGGATGCTCCAGTGCATATAAACTGCATGTACAGTTTACCTTTGCATAAGGAAAAAATTGATGGAGGAGAATGGGAAAATTACTTTAAATGAAAACCTGATATGATGATAAGACTGTGACTAGAGATGTGTGTGTTTGATGCCTCTGGAAAGAGAATGGCAAATTTAAGAGTTTTGAGAAGAGTCTGTGTACTGAGCTCCTTTTTCTTCGGAGTGCTGGGAGAAGAGATTCCCAGTACCTTGGTCTCTCTCCCACCTTCATGTCTAAATGTATGAAGCACCCAAGTAGAAAGTTCATATTATAATTGTCAATTATTTTGTTTTCTTTGTGTACCAGTGGTCTTACAATGACCAAGACTCAACTGTCTTAATGATCCCAAGTGGTGGAGTTGATCTTTTCCTCTATTTTGCTTTGCTTTTAAGCTACGTGATGCAACATAAGCTTAAGGTGTGTATTCTTAAAATTGTTTCTTTATTGGTTTTGATGCAGTTTTTGTTTGTGCTCCCATAAATGTTTTGTGTAAGACTTTGCCTTACTTAGCGTGTTTTATGGTGGTTTATGCTTGCTATGCAATTAGCTGTGTGATATTATACTATGTCATTATAATTATTTGGTGTGGTAGCCCGTGCCTTATACATAGCATAATGATTTGAGGTTTTTTTGAATGGAGAATTCATTTACTATTGGACTTTTCTGTGCTAGGTGTCATTATGGTCCTCAAAAGTCTCATACGTGTTTAATCGATTTATTTTCATAATCACATTTATGAGGTGAGAGGGTATTATCTCCAGAGATACAAGACTGGAGGGTGCCAAATGGAACAGTAGAAACCTTGTTTTTCAGTGTATTGAGGACTTTTAGCTCTACTGACTTCAGCTACAACAGATTTATCTTTGGCAAAGCAGATATGAGTATTTCAGGTCTGAAAATAAGGAATACGCATTTAGGCATTTAGGCACAGTCTTAATGGCAATGGTTTCCTACAGTATCATCAAGCCATATGGCAGAGGCAGGAGTAGAATTAGGGTTTTTTTTAAACTTGTTCAGCGAATTAGCCACTGGATAATCTCTTCCCCCTTCCTGCCCGCCCCCCCCCGCCTTTTTTTTTTTTAAACCCTCTTTTGCCTCTGTACCTTCGAAAATGGTATTGAAGGACTCTTTGACCAAATGAAATCAGTGTAATCTTAGGCCAGCTTTACCTTTTCAGTTAGGTGGGACTTAGGTTGAAAGTACTGTGCAATGCAAGCCTGGACTTTAGAGGGACTCAAAAATTTTTGGCAGGGCAATTTTAACGCACTGACTCTAGTTCTCACCCTAATTATTAGGCTTTAGACTTTGGTAGAAAGGACACCAAAGGGATGCAAATTTTGCCTTAATTTAAGTGGTGTAGGAAAACTGGATCATATATATATATATATATATATATATATATAAAAACCAGCATCTAAAATCATATCCTTGACTGAAATGAAGCCACAAGAAATAGAAAGTTCCGAGGTGGTTTGTGACAGTCAACTGTAATTAACTAAGTGAATTATGAATAACTGTAATAGTATATCTGTCTGTTAACTGTTTTCAGCTGAAGTGCTATTGAAATGCATTGGAGAAGAAAATACCACCAAAAAGCTCTTTTGTGTTTTGGGAAAATGATTTCAGCCTTATATTTTCATTGTTTTGTGTTCTCAGAATCTCTTTTGCAGAACATTTTGCAGAAGGATACTTTTGTGCCAGTGTAGTGCTCACTCATCACAAAGGCATCAGGTATAAGGGTTTAAGGGGCTAGCTATGTAAAAGATATTTCAGGATCTCTGGAGTCTCATCAGTCTATGGAAATATTTTTACTTATGATTGATTAAAATAGATGAAAACATTAATTTTAAATTATCTGAATTGCATAGTGTTATTAAATCAACATTTTATACTGCTGATGTATTATTTTCTCAACTGCAGTCTAAATTTATATATGTCTCCTGGTTTAAATTTCATTTGTGTTTTATCTCATGGCTTAAAGATAATCTAAATTATTTTCATTAAAAGATCAGTCATGCTGAGGAAGAAATGTGCACTTTTTACCATGTAAGCTGGAATAATAATCACCTTAAAGATTCTAGGACACTCAAAGACAATCTTTTATTCCTGAGTTGTGGATGATCCTGGTCACTTTCGGGAGAAAGGTGTTTTTATTAAAAAGAAAAAAAATTAAAACAAAAGGAAGTGGAATTTGCTTGCTCTTCGTTATAGCATGTACTGTGAAAACAGATTTGTTGCATTTTTTCACTGGAATTTTAGTTACGCAAAGCTGTTAAGGACCTAGGGTAGATGCTGAAAATTGAAATCCACAGAAAACTCAGCATATCACAAACAGGAAGTTCTTCCCATAGCTGAACTACGTAATGCACTCTATTTTGTTTCCATGCAGATTTAACTTTCTTGTAGTGTACTTTTATATAGTGGATGCAGAAAATGAAGATATGAATCTTTTACAATACTTACTTTCTCTGTCTCTTGTGTTCACTTATTTCTCTCACTGGATAATGTTGGCATTTTATTTCTTACTACAAAGGCAATTCAGCTTCCAGCATAATACACCATCAGGGAAGATACTGTTTAGCTACCACTTCAAAATGTTTTTCATTTCTGAATTGTGCTGCAGCATAAACCTGAAATCGGTGATGTATTCTGTTTCACATATGTTGAAAGGCTTGCTTGGAGAGACAGGAAGGGGGGAAGTTTTTGATGTGTTTGTTATATTCACTGTGAGAAATTGCTAGGTTACATGTAGCTAATATTATGCCTAGGTCAGCAGTCAACTGAATACAGTCAATATTGGTGTTCTATTGATTTTTATATAGCTTGTTTGTTCTGCGTTAGAGTTTTTAAGTAAAACTGAGTTTAGCACAGTTTAGATTTGAGTGTACTGCTTTCTGTTCTTTACTCACACCCATGCACAAGTACAGTCTCTGTCTCATCTGTTTTTTTTTTTTTTTTTTTTTTTTTTTTTTTTAAGGTGATTTCTTTCAGATCTTCTAGTCGCCTGTCTGGATGATCACTGCAGCATTGTCAAAGGTCTGACATGTTCACCGCCCATTTGTCAACTTTTTGCTCAACTGTTGCTGTCCTTCCATTAAACCTGCATCTGTCCAGACAATAGAAAGACCGTCTTTGCAGTTTCAATAGCTGAATGAGAATTAGTTTTAAATTCAGTGGAAACCGGTGACTGTTGTTGCAGCAAACATGCAAAACAAGCCCTGATTCAGGCTTTAAACCTCAGCTGCAGAGTATTTTTTTGAAAACAATTTTAGCATCTGGAATTGATTTTATATTTGAAATGAAACCCTGAAGTTAGTTATTTTTTCTTGGTTGACCTAGTTGTAGGTTTTATTTCAAGTATACCCAGAAATACCTCCCAACAAAGGCTTTTGAAAATCAAATGCCGTGTAACATTACAGCCTCGGCTCAGCTCCACATCTGTGCATTTGGTTTGACTGTATTTCCCTGACCTCACCAGGGTATTGTAAAAATAACTGCACTGAAGATTGTAAAATGCCTATATATTATGGTAATAGGGGCCATGTAAGTACCTAAGATAGATGGATAGACAGATAGCATTAGTGCATTAGAGGGTTCCTTGAGAACACTAACCAGATTAAGTGCCAGTGTTCTCCTATGTAGCAATGTTAATTGCCAATTTTTGGCAGTTGCACAGGCGCTAATTACTTTTTAATAGAACCAATGGAAGAAAATTTTCCACTAAGCTTTTATGAATAATTATTGCAATTTTTTTCCTTCCAGGAGCTTGAAAGTTTGCTCTTACAGCATCCATCAGATCTGTCTTGCAGATAAATGGTAGCATTACACACATGGAAGATTGTATTCTGTAGCTTTATACCATCCCTGTCTTCCTTTTAAATTATACCATTTCAAAACTACTCCTTCACTGAACAGGGAGTTTATGCAAATAACACGTTAACACATTGCTTTGTTTTGTTCAAATGGATCGTGTTTCTATACAGTGTGTTATGTAACAGACGCATCTGTAGGGACTGTCCACTGCACTCAGTGCTTTTGAAATGAAGATTTGTGACTGTGCTGAATAAATATTCAGGAGTGCTAGGTTTTAATGCGCTACATTTGCCAGTGTTTGTTTCTAAAGATTTCCAGGATTTACTCTTTCTATGTCTCATTCTTTTGTAATATATTAATATTGTGCTCAAAACAAAAAGAAGAAACTTCTGTATGAAGAGGCCGAGAAAGCCAAGATCCATGTAAGATAATAAACTTTAAATCATGTTAAAAGATGACTGTATTGTTGCAGTTGGACTAAGAAGATATTGGCATCATCTTACATCACCCTTCTGTCAAGAGTTTGTTACAGTTCATTGGGATTTCAATGTTGTGCTCATCTTTCATAATACTTCATAAACCAATATGCCATGTCTTCTCTGTGTTAATGAGGTAGGCTGAATGCTAATGTTTTTTTTACTGCAAGCCCCAGTGTGGTTTCAATATTCCCATTTGATACAGGGTAAATTATCAAGTCTTCAAATGTAGGAGATTCCTTGAAGGACAAGATCTACGGATTTAAAAGGGAATGAGGGTCTGTGTTCATCAAATTCTGGGAGTTTATCAGAAGGTCTTTAAGGTTCTAGATATATTTAAAAACAGGAGTGTTTTGGTGAGATATGGGCAGGTAGAGACAGTGTGACACAAACTGTCCCCTCTATGGGGATTGATGCAGAGTTCACTCAGGTATATGTGAGTCCTACGTTCATTCTTGTCCTCCCTGTATTTGGCTCTAAAATACCCCTCTGACAAGACCAGTCCTGTTTGAAAAATTACCAGAATTTGGACAAAACCTTATTGTAGTTTTTTTTCCTGAAATGTTTAGTGGAGTAATTACCTAACCACCAGCAAAGAAGGGGAGGGAGCAAATGTCTATATTTGAAATTTTATGCATAAGGATTTTGTTCTTAACGTGGTGTTGCAAGTAATAATTTCAGTCTGTACACCTGAAGTATATCATGATACAAAACCATGATTACGGAGTAAGAAACCTGTGTTTTAATTTAAAAAATAATTTAAACTGTTACAGTTGTTAAAACTGGTAGAAGCAGTGTTTGCTTAGAGACTCATTGAAAAGATCTTTTTAGTGTTTGTGTGTATATAAGGATAATATATTTATAATGTAGTGTATGCTCATTCTCGTCTCTAGAGCCATTCAGTTGATTTGCATTAATCGCTCCCCACTACTTCTTTCTCCCTTTCTTTATGCTTGTCATTTAAAGGAAAAAAAAAAAAAGTCACCTCTCCCTTCCAAGTGATCTCTTTCCACTGTCCTTGAGACTTGGTGATGGAATAGTTAGTTATCACAAACCTTGCTTGTGATACTTCATATGGCATTCATTCACACATTCCAGAGCGTTTAAAACTGCAGCTCCTTATGTTTTTAATCATGGTGAAAAAACTTGCTGTTCTCCTGAAACTTAAATGAATAAAACTGCAAGCTACAATCTTTGTTGCATTTTCTGGACTCTTTTCCAGAATAACAATATTTTAATCAGCTTGTATTGAAGTATTTGTTTTCTAAGTCAGTAGATTATACAGGCACTGACAGATGAAAAGGTGAGGGGGAGCAGAAGCAGCACTGGGAGAAGAGGCACATGGGAAAAGGAGAATGCTCTTAACAGTTGGAATAAATTGAGCATGGCAGAAAAATATATGTCTGAAATTCCCTTTCTGAGTAGACTGGTTCCCTCATCTCCTAGTAGTAGGACCTGTGACAGATAGTTCAAATACATGATGTGGATAACTTGTGCAGACTGCTGGGAAGATGGTAAAAGTGCCATTTTCCAAGACTGGGGAAACATTTCACCATGAAGCAGGAAACAACCAACATGTATCAAAACAGGTAGATGCAAGGTATCTGAGTAACACTGAAGATAAGGAATGATACTGCTTGTAAGTACATTTTACAACAACTTAATCCAGAACTCCCATTAACATCTGGCTACTGGGCTAAATGACTAGCATGGGGAGCAATAATGGGGTTGTCCTCAGCAGTTGTGTTTTCTCATAACTCATAATTCATTGATGGAATATTGCAGATTGCCGATACATGTGGTAGTTCATTCATCAGAACAAAATCTTGACTGTGTGATCATTGTCTGCAGCTGGATGTAGTCCAAGGCACTCCCTTCAGCTCCAGGCTCTCAATTCTCGGACCTCATTAAATGCTGGAACCTCCTGTATGTTATCAAATCTGCTGATACCATTGTTCTGCCACTTCTCTTGCAGTGTGGGTTGGGAGCACAGTAATTTATTCTATAAGCCTTAAAATGCTAAAGATGCTATTATTATTTTTTTTTTTTCTGTGGTGTTTGTTTCAGATACAATTGTTACGAGAGACAGCAAATGTACTTGGCAGCAAAAGAAAACAAGCTTTGGTGGGTTGACTTTAGGTGGTTGCCAGACCCCCACCCAGTCCGTAACTTCCCCTCCTCACCAGGATGGGGGAGAAAATACAGTGAAAAAGCTTATGGATTGAGATGAGAACTCAAGGGGAATCACTCAGCAAGTACCATTATGGGCAAAACATACTTGGCTCGGGGAAATTGATTTAATTTATTTCCATTTAAAAATAGAGTAGGATGGTAAGAAACAAAGGCAAAACCTAAACCATCCACCTCTCCCTTCTTCCCAGATTCAACTTTACTCCTTACTGTTCTGCCTCCTCTTCCTGAGCAGTGTAGAGGGGTGGAGAAAGGGTTGTTGCATTCCATTCCTACATCTCTGCTGCTCCTTTCTGCTCACATTCATCCCCTGCTCCAGCTCAGAGTTCCTCCCACGATTGTTCCAACTTGGGTCTTCACCATGGGATGCAGTCCTTTAGAAACAGACTGCTTCAGCATAGGTCCTCCATGGGTCACTGGTCCTGCAAGATGATCCCTTCTGGTGCCTGGAGCATCTCGTCCCTGTCTTCCACTGACCGTGGTGTCTGCAGGGCTGTTCTTTTCACACTCCTGTCTCCCAGCTGTTGTTGCACAGCATTTTTTACCTTTTCTTGGTTATGTTCTTGTAGAGATGCCACCGTTTTAGCTGCTGGGCTCAGCTGTGCCCTGTGATGGGTCTGTTGGAGCTGTCTGGAACAACTGTGTCTGGCACAGGGAAGTCCTGGCCTCTCCTCACAGAGGTTTCAGAGAGTAAATGAGGAGTTCCACAAAAATGGAGTGCACCTTTAATTAACAGATAACTTTTTTAAAATAGTAAGTCCAGGTGCTGAAGGCAAGATGTTGTGCCAAGTCTTTGTCAGGAAACATGTGACTTCTAGACATAAAGTTCCACTGATGTCTTTGGAATAGGTAAAGCTGTATTTTTTTGTATAAATATTTCCTCTTCATGTGCAAAAAAAAAAAAACACCCCAACAACAAAAACATGTCTTATCAATGAGACGCTTATTTGTTTGACTTTGATTATAAAGGCCCCTAAAGTGAGCATTCTAAGGGTTATCAGAGGTGGGGAGAACCCACAGCTGAGGCAAAATAAAAGAAGTACAATGCAAAAATTTCAGAAAGACACAAGAAATGGCAATTATAAACCTATGTTATTCTTGAGTCCCTTCACTTGAGAAGTATACACAAAGTATTTTATGTTGAACAAATATGGTGTTTTTCTCTTCATTGAATATAGAATCACAGAATCATAGAATCATTAGGTTGGAAAAGACCTTTGAGATTATCAATTCCACCTGTATCTGCTCACTATTAATCATATCCCTAAGCACCTCATCTACCTGCCTTTTAAGCACTTCCAAAGGTGGTGACTGAACCACGTCCCTTGGCAGCCTGTTCCAGTGCTTGATAACCCTTTCTGTGAAGGAATTTTTCCTAATGTCCAATCTAAACTTCTCCTGGCGCAGCTTAAGGCCATTCTCTCTTGTTCTATCACCTGTCACTAGGGAGTAGAGAGCAACACCCATCTCTCTACAACCTCCTTTTAGGCTGTAGAAAGTAGTAAGGTCTCCCCTCACCCTCCTCTTCTCCAGGTTAAACAACCCCATTTCCCTGAGAAGCTCCTTGTAAGACTTGTTCTCCAGCCCCTTCACTAGCTTTGTCACTCTCCTCTGGATGCACTGCAGGACCTCAGTGTTTTTCTTATAGTGAGGGACCAAAACTGAACACAGTATTTGAGGTGCGGTCTCACCAGTGCTGAGTACAGGGGGAGAAACACTTCCCTGGTCTTGCTGGCCACACCATTTCTGATACAAGCCAAGATGCCGTTGGCCTTCTTGGCCACCTGGGCACACTGCTGGCTCATGTTCAGTTGGCTGTTGACCAACAGCCCTGGGTCTTTATCTGGCTGGCAGCTTTCCAGCCACTCTTCCCTAAGCCTGTAGCACTGCATGGGGTTGTTGTGCCCCAAGTGCAAGACTCAGCATTTGGCTTTGTTAAACCTCATGCTGTTGGTCTCAGCCCAGCAGTCCAGCCTGTTCAGATCCCTCTGTAGAGCCTCCCTACCCTCCAACAGATTGACACTTCCTCCCAGCTTAGTGTTGTCCACAAAACATATGTAAACATGTTTACCTTGTGAGCAGCTTGTCCTTGGGGGAAGGACAGATCTGAAGTATTGAAGTATTACAGGGAATGGGTGTGATGAGGACAACAAAGTAAACTGGGCTTGGCCATTTAGGTTCTATATGCTAAATATTTTAGTTCAGGAGGAAAATGCAAAACTGAAAGCAGCTGAGAGAGTCTGTACACAGCTGTCTAATTTTGCTTCAGGGACAACTGTAGCCTGCCACCAGGCTTCCTGGGTTTTGTGCAAGCATTTACGTTGCTGCTTAGAACAAAATACCTCAGGCTGGAATGTGGAGTGAACTCAGTAATTGGGTGGTGAAGGGAAATAAATCTACAGGTTACTTCCACAAGTACTTTGTGATTCAAAATGATTTATATTATTTTATTATTTATCAGGACCGTATTGTGACAGATACTGTGGAAGAATATTCCCAGTGTTTTGTGGTGTAAGGATATGACAAAAATCAATGGGTGAGTATTAACTGGGAGCACAGGAAAACAGTATTAATCAATATGATTAGTTCAGCTATGGCTCTTCTCATATTTCATAGGAGAAGAAAGAAGGAAGATAATGGTCTTCTGCAGAAGTATCTGTCCTACCTCTGTGGGGTATCATTAGAGAAAGCTCATAAATTCTCACTTGGAAATTTAACGCTGTGGGTTAATCTTTGCTACTCTGCTATTGCTGTTCCTGCTGCAAGGATGAGAACATACAGTGGAGGATGGGGAAGGGAAAACAAACCAGCTAATGCTTGAAAAGGTGCTCCCGTAGAGAGTGAACCTCTTTCTGAAAGACTCATTAGGTTAGTCATCTTTGTAACAACATTCTGGATAGTTCTGCATGAGGCAAGTTTATCTTTCTCTGTGTCTTGGTCTAGGAAAACGATGTTGCAATAATCTGTACAATTGCTGGTGACTACCATCCGCAGTCACTGATGTTTTCATAAGACTTACACCATCAGAGTATAGGAATATCTTTTGGCCTGTAATGATTATGAAAACTGTTCAGCAGGGTGTATGAGTAAGAGTTCCTGGCACGATACATCGATGTTATAGATCACAGAATAACTGCCCTCTTGTACTGCTGCCCTTTCACCATCAGTAATCACTCTGTCTTCAGGAATGGAAACTTAGATTTGTCAGTGGCAGCAGAACCTGTCTCTGAGAACAAGTGATTGCAACACGGCAAGAACTGGATGCTAGAAATAGTATTGATGGCTCACCTGCTCCCAGTTAATTACAGCCTTCTCTGGTGAAGCCAGAAATCCTAGTAGACAGATTACATCACTGTCTTTCTTTTTTTTTTCGCCACTATTTACCACTACAAGACTACAAACTACAGAAACTTGCTGTCTTCTCTCTCAAAGCCTGTCCTGCTCCTGTCTTGCACAACAATGCTCTCCCCAAACCAGGTCCCTTTCAGAATTACTGCACTGTTAGAGTTCCACAGTTTACAAGCTGCCACTGCAATACAATGCTTTGTGATTCCTGTTTGTATGGGTTTCTTAAAATCTCCACTCCCAAACCCACTGTTAAACACTGGCATTTCTGGCACCTTTTTCGTGGTGTGTCTGTGCCAAGGATCTCAAGATTTCTAGCTGTCATCATTACAGTAGTGCACTTGCTACATAAACTTGAGGAGTGCAAAGAGCTGGGGGTAAATATATTCAACTGCAGTGTTGGAAAAATCTATTTTATAAGCTATTGTGAATTTTGTGTGTCTGATTTCTTGGTTTGTTTGGTGGTTTTTTTTTTCAGCTTCTTATTAGAGGTAAAGATATTCCGTATGTCAGGGCAAGTAGCACGTTTTTGCACTGATCTTTCCAGTTCCCCTTCCACTGTAGTGCCATATCCTGGGTTTCATGGCCAGTAATCTTAGAAGCCCCTCTGCCTTGCCAATAAACAAAAGGCTGTTAGTTAACATAAAGTTCCAAAAGGCCGTGAAGAGTTTTTTTTCTGGGACAAAAGGAAGTGAACAGCTTCTGTCAGGATCCTTTTAAGAGTTTCAAAGCAGTGCCAGGATGAAGTTCTCAGAGTGGACAGTCACAAAGTCGGATGGGTCAAGAGAAGAACGTGCAGCTGTGACCATGCCACGTGACACAGGAATGAGTATTGCATCATCTAAAGTTTATGGAGGTGCACACCCCCTCAGTTCTCCTGTTTTCTTCTTTTCCAGGTGTATGTCAGGCTGTATGCAGTATCTATTTCAGGAGAACTGTATTTTACTGATCCTAGTTTTACAAAACTCCTCTAACATATCATTGCCTTCTTGCCTATATGAAGGCTGTTACTGTTTGATCATAGTTCTCAATGTTTAAAAATATCTTGTATGTTTATATGTTAATTGCACTCCTTATTTATTTTAGGTGATCTTTACAAGCAAAGTCCTGAAAGCGCTCTACTTTGTGACTGCAATGAGGTGTTACTTTTAGTCAGGTAGTAGGAGAGGTATTTTAAAGTATGTGATGCACACAACTGTATGTCACTTCTGTGTATGTGCAGACCCATTGCTCATATCTGTTGCTTTTGCCTTTGCAGATCAGTTTTGAGGCATCTATTCTTACACAAAGAATTTTAAAACAGAAACCAAAACAAAACAAAAACAAACAAAATAAAACCAGACTGAAATTTCCATCTTATGGAAGTATCAGACATGAATTATGTGAATTATGCTCAGTTGTAGTGAATAACCAGAATTAATGTAGGGAGTAAACTGGCCATTAACGCTGTACCTATTTTTTTTTTTTTTTAGACCATGCAGGCATGATTTTTTCCTATGAAACTTATTTAAAATTGTTTACTGCTATAAGTATGGCTTTGAGGGGAAAAGTGTTTTTCAGCATTTCGGTGTATTTGCTGCATGACTGATATTGCCTGATGTGACTTACCACAACACAACTTGTCATCAAGAAAAGAGCTGAGAAAACAAAAGTGAGCTCCTGGAAGCTAAAGCTGAGAAAACCAGTGTTCAGGTCAAAGCAAGAAAAATGCATGCTTTTAAGAATGGCGTCTTTCTTCTCCTCTTGTTCCCTTTTCACTTAAAAAAAAAAAAAAAATCTGGCTGCTAGAAACTTGGCAAGTCATAAACTTTTAAATAAGATCCTGGAATTGGAAGTTGTTTTCTAGTGATCAGGTGGAACTAAAAAAATATGGAAAGGATATTGCGTTTGCTGTTTTCTTGGGGGGGGCATTAATCTCTTAATAGGGCAGGAAGTCTAATAATTAGCAAAGAACTGTGAAGGTTGTAGATTTTGAATGCTGTTGTAGTGTTACTAGACACATTAAACTGAAGTTTGGAAGCATTCATTTGCAGTAGCTTAGCCTTTCAAGATTGTGTTCTTAGCATTCAATTTTGAGCTTTTTTAATAATTAATTTTCTAAGTTTCCATTCTTATAGCTGTTCTTCTCCAACTAATAAACTTTGTGGAAGTAAAAAATAAAGCATGGATAAGAATATGTTCTCTATAATCAAGTAGAAGTATTTGATAATTTCATACATATTTAAGCATATAAATACACTGAGGAGCATAATGAGTTTATTGAGATTGTACTGCTAAGCTGTTGTATGGCAACATGAGAAGACAATGATTATAGATACCAGGTTTGCCAACTGGTATCCATAATGAGTTGAATTTAACTTGGTGAGTTTATCTGAATGCTAATTTTACTGGAAACAAATTGGAGGATTTTTGAGGTTATGTAATGGCCTCAAAGTGTTTAAGGAGAGAGAAACTTTAATGCATCTATAACATCTGTTCCCATGTTTTGATGTGTAGCCTGTGCCCTAGTCCTAAGTACTGAACATCACTTTTGCCAGATTTCTGCTGTTGATGTCTCAATCAAAAGCAGGAACTAGGGTGGGATTCTAGGACAAGAGACCAATAGAGGTAGGCTAATATGTAACAGCATGACTTTAAAGTTAGTGCTATATAATTCTAGCATACTGCTTTCAGTTAGGGATGGAAGAGAGTACAAGTCTCCATGTCTACCAGCCTGAGAAAAGCAAACTGCTGGAAAGGATTGACCAATCAACATTATTATATGCCTGGCATAATATCTTATTTTGAGGATCATAAAGTATGAATGTTTTAAATTCCTTTTGCTTCCAACTGGCAATGGGCATGAGGGACAAATGAGCCGGGATTTTGATCCAGATGAATTCTAGAGGTCCCTTCTGGCCTCAGCCATTGGATCTTTCTGTGATTTCATTAACATTTATCGTCCCTGGATCCTAAGGGAAGTGAATATTTGAAAAGTAGTTTTGTTTTGATTCTTTTGTGTTTTTAAAAATTCATGTGCTTGAACTTTATTAGCATGAATTTAAAATGAAAATTTATTTTTATTACCTATCACTCACCAGTGTTTTCTAATTATATATTTAATTGGAAAGTATATAACTGTATAATATTCCTTAGTTGCCATTCAATTACAGAGGAAGAACAGCAGGATACTTAAGACATACCTTACCAAAAAAGCTTTTATTAGAAACATTTTTCAATGCAATTTAGTTTCTGTTCTGTAATTTAAATATGTTATTTACTAGTTAGGGAAATGAAAAGAAATTGCCTTAATAGTATTTTATAATCCTTTCTCAGAGAAATCAAAGTGAGTTAATGTCTTAAAAGGCATGTGACTCATCAGGAAACATTAAAAGTAACCTCTTTCAATGGATATGATTATTCTGTAAGCCTATCTTTTTTTAGTGAAAACTGCCAGCTGCCTAATATTTTATAAGGAATTCTAGTGTATTATTGGCTAATAATTGCCTTGAAGCTTCAAATAGCATCAGAGTTATTAAGGATAAATCTCAGATTGCTATTAGAGATGGGTCCTTTGACTTACATACTGGAAGTGCTGAATGTCAGCTCTAGAAGTCTTACTGAACTGTATAAATAAAATAGTGCACGATTGAGTTACTGTTAAGCCAATTTTCTTTAAATTACATGGGACATATACCTATTTCAAGTTTAGGTATAAGGTATCATTGTCCATAATTTTTTAATTGGGAACATGAAACAAATTGCATACCAATGTCATGTTGGCAATTTTTTTCACTGCTTATTAGAAACTTAGAGAGTAACCTTCCACTGTAGCTGTATCAGAGCATTCTAAAATAAAATCCCACTGCTCTGTTTGTATTTCCAGTATTATAGTAGAGATTTGAGTTGTTTTGCAGCTGGAGGATAAGTTTTGTTTTGTTTTGGCTTTGTTACTTCTTGTCTGCTACTTGGCAGCTTAGAAAGTTCAGGCAGTTACTCTTCGCCCTTATGAACATGTTCTTTTCTGAGCTCTCTATGACTTCTCAGCATGGTTGTAGCCAGGATAATTTGGTTCTGTGAAGTAAGCATCAGCAACATGTCAAGCCAATGACTCCTGAAGAAAAATACCTTTAAGGACCCTATTAAAAAACAGAAACCTATACAAAAGTGTCACCTAGAAATATTTATTTTTCAAGTATTTTGAAGTGTGATTGTTCTTCTTCAGATTGTATTTTTACTCTGTGCAGAATATATGTGTGGAGAATCACATTTTTTCCCCAAAGGTTTCATCTAGCTTGAGGCGGGTATAGAAGAAGAAAGGGAAAAAAAATGGAAGAACATGACTAAAATGCAAACATGGCTTTGAAAACAACTTAGTGGTTTTACTAGTCAAAGTGTTTTTGCAGAGGTGAGCCTCCCTTTCCTTGTCTAGAGTTAGCACTCGTTATCATATGGCTGGCGTCTCTTGTTTCCTCAATTACCCTTCTTCCCATCTTCCTGGCAACTTGGAAAAGAAACATTTGTTCGGGAAATACTTTTCAGCTTGCTCGAGTGGCTCAACAATATTAATATTATGATAAGAAGTGTTTGAAAGCTCAATTTAGGCACCATCTGCAAGTATATAATTTATTTTCAGACGATGTAGATACATACTTACAGAAGCTACCTATCTTGTTCATTTAAACTACTCTCTTAGGCTTATCGCTTTCTTAATTCCATCCTTGTGTTCTTTCATATCTGCATATCAATTGGGCAATTTGGGAAATGAAAGATCTCTTGGGAACACTTAACAAATTTCTTGAATGCAACTTTTTTTTTTTTTTTAATATAACTGACAGTGGTGACTAAGATTATTTTTTCTTTACGAGATTGGTGAATCCACCTCTGGTATATTGAGATGGTTGAGCACTATCAGTTGCAGGTTCCTGTGACAAGATTATGGGAACCTGTTGGTCTATTGGTGATAACCAAGTTCCCCATTTCTGTTAGAATGTCATTTATTTTTTTCCTGTGCTAAATTTCATTTAAATATGTTAAAAAAATGAAATCTGAAAGATGCACTAGTTCTCCATTACTCAAAAAAAGCTGAATTATTTTGATAGTTAAAAGGATTTACGAATGTAAATGTTTACAGAATGTAAGTGTCTGTAGTCTGCCAGGAGCAAGATTTCTGAAATTGCTAAATACAAGGTGAGTAATTAGTCCTAAAGAAGCAGACTGTTGTTTGAGAGAAAGGGAAAAAAATAATCAATTTGGAATACTTTGTGTAATCCCCAAAGACAAAGCTGCTGACTTCATGAGGGCATGAATATGAATCCTGGCTATGTGTTCCTGCTCTTCATGTAGGACTTGGTGAGTTAGGCAGCTGTACAACGCATTTCTTTAGCATCCCCTATGTGTTGTCTTAGCTAACTAGCAGCATGTCCTGATGTTTGTAAACACAGTATTGACTTTTTGCAGGATGAAGTTGTCCCATCCATAGGGAACTTCGTGTCCACTAACGCAGACGATTATGTTGGGTCAGGCTAGTGTTTCTGAAGGTGTTCTCTGCCTCCTTCCTACCTGGGTTGGCAGTGCCCTTCAGCAGCCCTACTGGAGTTGTTCATTTGGAAAGGTATGTTGTTCATACCTAATCTGTAGGGAGTTAGTTAAGGGGCTTCCTGTGTGGAATTTCTGCCTTGCAAATCAAAGAGCAGACAGACCTTGCACAACATATGTCCCAGTGGGTTTCCAGGTCTCCTGAGTTGTCTGCACTTTCCACAACTATAAGCATTACAGTTTTGCATCTTCATGGTGCAAATGGTTTTTGTAGATATACTCCAAACATTGCAAAACAATTGTACCTAAGCATACTCTGCTTCCCCTTCAGTTTACACCCTGGGCCAGCCAGAGCCCTTATGTTTGAGAAAGTTTACCCAAAACTGCTGCCATATAGCTCCTAGTTTGCCCAAAAGTTCTGGCAAGCTCTTCTCAGCTCTGGTGAAGAGTTATAAACCAAGCAGTAGCGTATTGTGTTATCATTCATGGAGTGCTGTTTTGGGATTCTTTTTTTGTTATTTTAGCAAATGTAGTAGAATGAAAATGACAAAGATTCCAGATGATATCACTTATTCTTTAATTCCTATGTTATAGAGTATGTATGAGCAGATTGGTGGTGGAGGAAAATGTGCTTACACATGTATTTCTTTTTCAGAAATATGACTAGAGGCAAGTTAGCAAACACGTACTAAAGGACATCTGCCTGTGTCATCCATGTGTCTTACTATTTAATGTCTTTGCAGAGTACTGCAGTTGTACAGTGCTAGATTTAGAAGATTGGAGAGGAAAAGGATAGCAGCAATAATTAAAAATAATTTATTTTCTGAACATTGTTTTTATTTCTTAATGTCCTTTTGTTGACCCTATGTTAGGGATGCTGAATATCTTCAGTTTCCTATTTAGTAAAATGGGTGCTCTTCCAGACGCCTAGTGTTTCTCAAAGCTAGCTATGTGTGATTACCCTTCCCTTTTTTTATCATATTTGATGTGGGAGGTGGATGTATGTGTGAACCTCATGAAGTTCAACAAGGCCCACCTAGGTTGGGGAATCTGTGATTTCAATACAGGATGTCGCATGACATGGTTGAGAGCAGCCCTGTGGAGAAGGATTTGGGGCTGCTGGTTGATAAGAAGCTTGACATGAGCTGGCAATGTGTGCTCACAGCCCAGAAGGCCAGTTGTATTCTGGGCTGCATCAAAAGGAGAGTGGCCAGCAGGGGGAGGGAGGTGATTCTCCTCCTCTGCTTCACTCTTGTGAGAACTCATCTGGAGTATTGTGTCCAGTTCTGGGATCCTCAGCATAAGAAGGATATGGAGCTGTTGTAATGGGTCCAGAGGAGAGCTACAAAGATATTCTCAGGGCTGGAGCACCTCCTATATGAGGACAGGCTGAGAGAGTTGGGTTTGTTCAACCTGGAGAAGAGAAGGCTCAGAAGAGAACTTATAGCGACCTTCCAGTACCTGATGGGGGCTACAAAAAAGCTGGGGAGGGACTGTTCATAAAGGCTGGTAGTGATAGGACGAGGGAGAATGGCTCTAAGTTGGAAGGAGGAGTATATGATAATGAATAATAAAAACAAAACTAAAACCACATTCCACCCACTCTTTCTTCCCACACTCAGCTTCACACTTGACCCTTCCATCTCCTGCCTGCGAGCAGCAATGGAGGTTGTGGTCATTTTATCATCCATCACACTTTGTCTTTGCTCTTTCTTCCTTCTCATGCTCCTCTGCTTGAAGGTAGTGTCCCTCCCAGGGGATACAGTCCTCCACAAACTTCTCTAACATGGGTCATTCTCATGGGATGCAGTTCGTCAAGAACTGCTCTAGCATTGGTCCTTACCGTGGAATGCAATCGTTCAAGAATAGACTGCTTCAGCATGTGTCCCCATTGTGTCACAGGTCCTTCCAGAAAACTTGCTCCTGCCTCGGCTCTCCACCAGGTCACAGCTTCCTTCTGGATGCATCCATCTGCTCTGGCATGGTGTTCTCCACCAGTTAGTGTCTATTTACTCTAGTGTAGGGTTCTCTGGGCTGCAGAGGGACAACATGCTTCACAATGATATCTGTTTCCCCTGTTAGATAGATATTTTTGTTCATGGTAAGAGAGAAAAATTCTGCTTTGGAAAATAATATTATACTTGCCAATTTAGATACTAAAATTTTCCTTTGTTATTTCTTGTTTGTTATTTTAAAATTGCATTAAAACCACCTCACAATTTAGATTTTCTGTCTTGCAAGTGAAATAAATAAGGTGAAATTTGGTAGAGTTTAATAGTTAGTTAAGAGGACTGTTCAAACCTAGAAGCTTATTAAATCATTATTTGTAACAGTTTGAACACTGGACAATCAACAGTTTGGTGGAAAAAAACTCTTCCCAGACTAGCAAACTGTCATCATAAATCCTAATGCAAGTTTAAAGCCATGACAATCCATGTGAATTTTAATACAGAGGAGGCTGTTTGTGAGATGGGTAAATCTTATTTCTACAACTTCTTTGTGGAGTGGGTCTACTGTATGCTAGTACATCATTGTCTGAGAATGTGCTAGAATGGTCTTTTCAGTCTTATAAGAAAAGTAGTTAAGAATCTTGTAATTTAGCCTAACTAATGAGATTGTTTGGTGACCAACACCTTTTTCTCTTGTCATACAAAAATGCTAATAGGGATGATTTCCAGCTACTTTCAGATTTCAGTTGGATCCCGCAAGAGCAATATGTCTTCATACGTAGCAAACCAATAGCTTTGCTAAACAATGAAAAGTTAGTGCAAGGAGAGATGGGAAAGGTTAAAGTGAATTTTTAAAAGTTGGAGAGTTGAACATCCTGGGAGAAAAGAGAAAACTATTTTGCTGTGCTGTACCACTGGATATTCTAGAGGATCCTACAAAGTCTTTTGTGGAAAGATTTTTGTGGGAAGCCTTGGGACTTCTTTGTGGTGATGGTGCCATTTGTTCTGCACCACCCATGGTAAGCAATGCAGGATTTCCCCTTCCATTTTTCTCTGTTTAAAGAAGGGAAGTCAGGAGGGAGGAGATTAGTTCAAACTGCAGGTTATTAAAAGATATTTTTCATAAGTAACAGGGCTTTAATTTCTTTTTTGTAATCACTATATCCATATTAGAAGGTAACCATAAGTAGTAGCATTCACTGTCGAAACCTCATGCTCTACTGTGCTTCTTCAGCCAGCATTTTTCTCTCCTACCTCTGAAATAGATGCAGACTTCATGATTGTGCCTTTTTTTTTTTTTGTTCATTTATTTGTTTTTAATAGGATATGGGATCTGTAAATAAGTAAAGTGCTATTTTTTTTTTTTTTTTTACTCTGGAAAGACAATGTGGTTCCTGTTTAGTGGTTTGGTAATAGAAATGGACATACCAAAATACCATTTGCAAAATATTTTAAATTAATCCTGTTCAGGATTTGTTTGGCACCCATAATACAGATGCAGTCTTACAGATAGATTCCTATACATACCACCCCTCTTACTCAACAGATATATTTCTGAACTAATTTCATCACTATTTCCTGCTTTTTATAAAAGTCTTGTTTATCATTTTACATTCTTTTGAAAAATCTGTAAACATGAGCATTTTGTTGTAGTATTCTTGCGAAAAGATGAAGTATCAAGCCTTTTTAGTGAGGTATTCAGTCCAATTTGTTTTTTATAAGGCAAAAACAGTGGGAACCTTGGCAAACAAGCATAACTTAATTTGCTTTCCAAGATGTGAATGCCTCTTGAAGTGAAAAGATCCACTCTGTTTCAAATCTAAAATTAGATTACATTTAATATACCCAAGGCTGACAAAATAGAATTGCCCCATGATGAGTGTCATTTTGTTGATATGAAACTTATTTTCAAATCCTTTTTATGTGGGCTTTTTTGTCAAAGTTTAAGCTGGGGTTGATACCTCAGACCTCGTAGTTCTGTTCTGTGATGGATTTACATATCCTTTTTATCTTAAAGTAAAATAAAAGGGATTGAAAATGAGGAAGCAACTGGAAAACTTGGTGCATATTCCAATATATGCAAATAGCTGGATTTTTGACACAGCTTCAATGGCCTTAGCCCATGAGGATATTCAAACTCAGCAGTGGATGAAAGAAATTACAGAAAGAGGGAGCAGAGCTTCCTGCCTAAACCAGGCTTTTCTGCAATGACTGTCGTCCCTGTGAAACCATACTGAAAATTTTTACTTATACTTGTATTTTATTTTTACATCTCCTTTATTTCAGGTTGGCACTAGAGACTAGGAAAATCTGAGTCTCTTAGGACATGTTAACTGTGATGCAGGTGGCATTGGAACAAGGTCAAACCAAGTCCAGGCCAGAGCAGCTATAGTTACGTGATGCTGCACCACTTAGTGCATCTTGTTGGCTTGCTATTGAGCCTTCTGAGAATTTTCCAAACAAGATGTAGCTACTCTGTGGGATGGATCTCTTTGACCTGCTGATTTAAGCTAAGTGTTACAGTGTTTGTTACAAGATAACTGTGTCTTGCGTACTAGGTACTGCACTAAAGCGTAGTTAGTACTGAGACTGGAAGCACTAAACTCACTGAGTTAGGTAGGAGCTGAGAAATTATACATATGGTGGAATTAATTCAGGCATGCCTGTATGATGCTTACTGCAGGCTCACTCTTTGTGGCAAAAGAAAATGAAATATAAATGTGTCATATGGGTGATTTCAGACCTACCTGTACCATCTTTTTAGACATCTCTTCCACAGTATATTTGCTTCATGTTGATTTATCTTCCTAAGAGTTAGTTTCCTGTTTCATAAAGATCTACATTGTCAGCATTATTCCATTTAGCAGTGGTAAAAGACAAAAATATTGAAAATGAACAGTTATTGTGCAGCTTCCTTACTTTCTCGTTGTCTTCAGCAGATAGGGGCTTTGTTAATGACCTTCTTGTTTTTAATCTGATTTCATTTAATCCTTACATTACTTATCTTAGTTTAAATCTGTATTTGACAACTTGTCTTTTACCAGATTGTTTCCTTTACACCTTTTTGATATGGCAAGGCAGAAATCTGAATGGATTACCCATACCACAGCTTCAGCATGAGATTGATTCAGGGAAAGTGGGTCATGTCAGGCTAGTCTGAAAACTATGGTAAGGATTTATATGACCTGCTTTACCTAATGTTTTGTTTCAAATGTGATTTACTAAATAATTCTTAAAATAGATACTGCTCAATTTCACCTTTTCTCTAATTACTACCTTTGCCGAGCCAACTATCAATTTAGATGGATATTAATATATATCACCCTCAATTTGTTAAGGAAGTGAATCAGATATCATTTCATATCTTTCAATGATTCTCATACTTTATGTCTTATGTTCGATCTGTATATTAAAAGGTGGGATTTCAGTGGAAAAAAGTTCTTGTCCACGTGCAAATATATCTGTTTGTATCTGGGACAATCATGGTGTCACACATGGTGGCACAGCAGTTACACAATCTAGCACAACAGATAGACTTAAGAGCTGTGGCTTGCAGAGAAGACTTTCCTCATTAACCAGTAGCAGAGTTCCTAAATTCTATCGTGAATTACTTTTCTGTATTTATTCTAAATACAGCAAAGTATGGATTGCACTTATCACCCAAAAATAATTTTAAACTCAACCTTAAACCAACTCAATTTTAAACCAAACCCTAGTGAACAGAATTGCCCATGTAATTTTTATGGATTATATAGTTTGTAAAATTACTCCATATATATACAAGGTATTGGCTTGTCAATCAGTTTGTACAGATTTACAAAACTTTCAAATAAAACCATTAGAAAAATGCTGTGTTGGTAACTGATAAATTTTCTATTAGTTTAAAATCTTCTACATAAAATTTATTCAGGTGAAATCTTTGTATCTTGTCATAAATATATGTACACACATATGCATAAAGCACTAAGTTCTGCCTTAAGTAATTCTATTTTCCATAGCTTGTTAGTTTTCTTGGTTTTGTCAGAAAGAATCTTGTGCATATAATTTATTAGCAACTTTATTGAAGCATAAAATGAACTTGACTGCTTTACCTAAGCACACCTAAAACCCACCAGGAGAAGGAGAATATGTTTATGCACCTATGGACTGTATACACAGGGTGCACAGTTAAAAATATTAATACTAGTATGAAATAATTATAATAGAAGAAATGTACTCATGCCAAAGTGTATTAAAATACATGGCATGACTATAAACCTTTGGCTTCTCAGAGTTTGATCGGTCAGGGAATTTCTGTCATGCAGGTTCGTGCTAATGTCTCAGAAGAGTGAATAAAGTGCTTGCACTGTCACTTGCTTTGCACTTATTTAAAAAAAATCAGTTAACAAGAATGACAGATTTTTTAAAATATTGATTTTGTTTTAGATGAAAGGCAGGAGGTTGCTGTCAACCTGTCTGTGCTCAAGCTGGATATAAAAGAAGGTATTTGAAAATCAAATGTTTTGAGTATTAATCGCACACTAGTGCTAGTTCCCTTATTTTTCTGCTACACAGTGTGTAATACGAGTTCTGTTTATATTTGGTAATAGGAAGTTGTGACCTTTAGAAGATCTGAGCGAAAGCTGGTGTTAAAGGTGGAAGCTTTGCTATGAATACAGGAAGAAAGGCATACACTTTGAAAGCTGATGTTTACACATCTGTCACAGAGCAAATAATTTTGTGCTATTACACAGCATGTATGTATTAACCAGGGGATCAGGCCCAGTCAGCATGGGTTTAGGAAAGCCAAATCCTGCTTGACTAACCTGGTCTCCTTCTATGACCAGATGACATGCTTAGTGGATGAGGAAAAGCCTGTGGATGTGGTTTAGTAAACCCTTTGACACTATTTCCCACAATATTCTTCTGGAAAAACTGGTTGCACGTGGCTTGGATGGGCATACTGTTCTCTGGGTAAAAACTGACTGGATGGCCTGGCCCAAATAGTTGTGATGAGTGGAGTTAAACCCAGTTGTCAGCCAGTCACAAGTGGTGTTCCCTCGAGCTCAGGATTGGGAACGGTTCTATTTAATACTTTTCTCAATGATCTGTACAAGGGGATTGACTGCTCCCTCAGTGACTTGGCGGGTGACACCAAGTTGTGCAGCAGTGTTGGTCTGTCTGAGGGTAGAAAGGCTCTACAGAGGGATCTGGACAGCTTGGATCAACGGACTGCTCTCTATTGTATGAGACGCAACAAAGCCAATTCTAGGTCCTGCACTTGGGTCACAGCAACTCTGTCAACACTACAGGTTTGGGAAGAGTGGCTGGAAATCTGCCTCGTGGGAAAGAACTTGGGGGTGTTGGTCGACAGCTGACTGAATATGAACCAGCAGAGTGCCCAGGTGGCCAAGATAGTCGACAGCATCCTGATTGTATTAGAAATAGCATAGCCAGCAGGAGTAGGGAATCGATTGTTCCTTTGTACTCAGTGCTGGTGAGGCTGCACCTGAATCTTGTGTTCAGTTTTGGACCACTCACTACTGGAAAGACATTGAGGGGTTGGAGCATGTCGAGAGAAGGGGAACAGAGCTGATGAAGAGTCTGAAGCACAAGTCTTATGAGGAGTGGCTGAGGAAACTGGTGCTGTTTAATCTGGAGAAAAGGAGGCTGAAGAGAGACCTTATTGCTCTTTACAACAACCTGATAGGTGGATGTTGGTCTCTTCTCCCAAGTAGCAAGTGGTGGGTTGAGAGGAAATGGCCTCAGGTTGCACCAAGAGAAGGTTAAGTTGGGTATTAGGAAATATTTATTCACTAAAATTGTTTTCAATCATTGGAACAGGCTGCCCAGGAAGTGTTTGAGCCACCATCCCTGTGGTTTTTATAAAAGATGGGTAGATGTAGTGCTTAGAGACATGGTTTAGTGATGGAGCGCAGTGTGGTTTGTGAGTGGTCTTTTCCAACCTAAACAATTATATAAAAAAAAGGCAAAATG
Source organism: Cuculus canorus (assembly GCF_017976375.1). Lineage (NCBI taxonomy): Eukaryota > Metazoa > Chordata > Aves > Cuculiformes > Cuculidae > Cuculus > Cuculus canorus. The sequence goes on from NC_071441.1 coordinate 62,844,304, forward strand.
TTACACTGATGTTTATATGATAATTAATTAACAACATGCCAGGGATAATCATAATTCAAATTACTTGTATGTTTCCTTTCTAATATGTTGTATTCTATTTTTTAATTCTTCATGACTTTCATCTAGTCAACAGCGTTTCTGAAGATAATTTTGGTGCAATACTTGATGAAAATAGATCAGTCTTTTTTTTGTAGAATCCCCTTTAGATTTCTATACCTTTTGCTTTTCCACACCTCTACAAAGGTTTTCTATAAATTTCATAATCATAGAATCACCAGGTTGGAAAGGACCCACTGGATCATCAAGTCTAACCATTCCTAACGCTCCCTTAAACCATGTCCGTAAGCACTTCATCCACCTGTTCCTTAAACACCTCCAGGGAAGGTGGCTCAACCACCTCCCTGGGCAGCCTCTGCCAGTGCCCGATGACTCTTTCTGTGAAAAAAAAATTTCCTATATCCAGCCTGAACCTCCCCTGGTGGAACTTGAGGCCATTCCCCCTTGTCCTGTCCTCTGTCACCTGGGAGAAGAGGCCAGCTCCCTCCTCTCCACAACCTTCTTTCAGATAGTTGTAGAGAGCAATAAGGTCTCCCCTCCGCCTCCTCTTCTCCAGGCTAAACAACCCCAGCTCTCTCAGCCGCTCTTCATAAGACTTGTTCTCCAGCCCCCTCACCACCTTCGTTGCTCTTCTCTGGAGATGCTCCAGAGCCTCAACATCCTTCTTGTGGTGAGGGGCCCAGAACTGAACACAGTACTCAAGGTGCGGTCTCACCAGTGCCGAGTACAGAGGGAGAATAACCTCCCTGGACCTGCTGGTCACACCGTTTCTGATACAAGCCAAGATGCCATTGGCCTTCTTGGCCACCTGGGCACACTGCTGGCTCATGTTCAGTCGGCTGTCAACCAACACCCCCAGATCCTTCTCTTCCGTGCAGCTCTCCAGCCATTCTTCCCCCAGTCTGTAGCGCTGCATAGGGTTGTTGTGCCCCAAGTGCAGGACCCGGCATTTGGCCTTGTTAAACCTCATGCCATTGGTCTCAGCCCAGCAGTCCAGCCTGTTCAGATCCCTTTGCAGAGCCTCGCTACCCTCCAGCAGATCTACACTTCCTCCCAGCTTAGTGTCATCCGCAAACTTGCTGAAGGTGCACTCAGTGCCTTCATCCAGGTCATTGATAAAGACATTGAACAGGGCTGGACCCAGTACTGAGCCCTGGGGAACCCCACTTGTGACTGGCCTCCAGCTGAAGGAAATTTTCTGAAGACCACGTCAATAGCATAGTAAGACTTCTCTTTTCTTTTATTTTTGAGGTGTGTTGTGACATTGTAGATCTAATCTGAAGTGTTTGTAAATAGACCTGATTTGAGGAGAGCAATGGCACACAGTCAAGTCTTTTTTGACATTAGGATATTGTTGTATTACTAAATGGAGTGCAGTGCAGAGATTTCTGAGGCCGTGGAAACTCTTAAGTTGCTTTATACTTTAGTTGTGTACCAAAGGAAGAGTCTTCAGCATAGACATCTCTCTTCATGTAATCATAAAAATTCGTTGGAATTATTATTTTTTTTTTAATTTAAAACAGTGAAGTCATGATTTCAGCAGTAGTCCCATTTTATAATCTGTAATGCTATTTAGTGCCACAAAGTTTTAATTTAGACGAGTCTTAATTAAAAAGATAAAATAAAAACAAGTCAGACATCACACTATACAGTGGAAATTCGCAATTTGTAAGTGAAATCCTTGAAGTGGTTGTTCCTTCTACTGTTGCAGGCACTAAAGATTGTCAAAGAAGCTTCTCTGTCTTGCCAGCAATGAAATAGGCATCAGAAATACAGGACAACTCCATGGGAAAAAGAGCTTTGGAGACGCCTGGTACAGGGACCTGCTCACAACATGATCAACCATAGGGTCAGACCAGGTTGGTCAGGGTTTTGTCCTGTTGGGGCCTGAAACCTGTCAAGATGCACAGCCTCCATGCAGCCTGTGCCACCATGTACCTGTCCTCCTGGGGAAAGGTTTTCTTACAGCAAATCCTAACCTGTTGTGTCCCAATTCCTGCTGTTATCTATGTGGCCTATATTAAAAAACATAGTCTGGCAACAATAATGAAAATCCAGTGTTTATATTACGAAATCCAGGCTGTTATTAGCTGGACCTAATGCATTAAATGTATTCAACAAAGGCTTGCTTTCTGCATTGGCATCCACTTCTGTGCATGCATCATTCTCTGTGATGATACCGATGATATAATTGCAATACTTACAGGGTCACTGTTCCCTGCAGTGAAAACATCACAGCTTGATCTAAGCTGTAACTACATCTAGCAACAGGAGTTGACAATGCAAATATGATTCTTAGGTGTGTTAAGAGGAGGTTGAAAGGAAAAAATGTGAAAGTGATATGTTAAAAATTATTCATTTGGATCACTGTCAAAATTTAGGCTGCTTTTAAAGGAGAAAAAAACTAACAGACTTAATAGGATCAGGTAAGAGAGATTAGAATGGGTAGTACATGGGGAGATTAACTGCTTCCGAAAGTGTGGATTACAAATAAATAAAAAAAAAAAAATCAGTATTTGGCTAAAACATTCAAATTGTAAAAGGTTCTGAAAATAAATGGCTCCTTTTCCTTCTGTTGTCTAAAGAAGTGAAATTATCAAGGAATGGAATTATTTATCTGCATTCCTGGTCCGTAACAGCCTCTGCTGCAGTGAGTCACTGAGAAGTGGTTTGCAGATGGGTGTTTTATTTTCAGTATTAACGTGTGTGACTAGTAGCTGAAGGTTAAAACAAGTAGGTTTATCAGCTTCATAAGGTTTGTCAGTGTCATAAACTGAAGACTGTGGGGTACTCTGAAAAGCTGCAATGCTCTGAAGGCAGGATTTTATTCCTCTGTTTGTCTGGAGTTTTTCAAAACCTGTATCTGAGAGCAGCATCAGGTAAAATAGTACAAGCAAGTGTGGCACAAACAATGCACAGTACTGTCTGGCTCCCTGACAGCCCCTCTTAGGCACTGCGGGCTGCAGTTAGTGCCCCTGGAGCTGCCTCTTCTCCAGACTGAACCAGCCTTGATCCTTCAGCCTCTCCTCACAGAGTGCATGCTCCAGCTGTGGAAGTGTTGGTGGCCCTCTACAGAGCTTACTGTGGCTTATTGATGTTTTCCAAAATGGACACAATATCTAGACATAGCCTAATGAGTGCTGAGTAGAGGGAAAGGAATCCCGTCCTTGTTTTTTCTGGGCATCCTTCTATTCATACATCCAAAGAAGTAGCTGTCCTTCACTGTCTGATGATTCTAGCTTGATATCAAACCCGTTACTGAAGAATACTCTTTCCAAGAAGTGTACTGAAGATTTACATTTTGACTACTCAGAGCACTGGATTTAAGCAATAGATGTTATACTTCATTTACCAGCATGACATTATCTCTAAGGGATAAGAAAAATTATCATAGTGAATGTCACGTATCCTAAATACAACCGCCTTATTGAAGATCATTGCTCCATGAGAGTCTCTGAAGTCTGATGGAGTTTTGGAAGGGTGTCACTAGAAAGCTTCCCCACAGCTGGACTTACTGAAAGTCTCAACAAAAAACAGAGAACTCAGGTTTGCCAATCTTGCAGCTTTCTAGCTGATTACATGGACAGCTTCTGGGTTAACCTTTTTGTGTACATGTTCCGACTCCTGACAAACCAATGCTTCTCCAGAGCAGCTAACCTCTCATCTAGAGTAAATTATCATTTACTAGTAGTGAAAAGATAATAGTTGTTTACTGGCAGTCAAACGGTTGCCTTTCGCTGAGATTTCAGATGTTGGGAACTGCATATCACCGTTTACATCACAAGGGTATTTATGGCTTATAGGTCTTTGTGTAAAAGGAAATGCCTTTTCCCTGATGCTATGACAATGTGAATGAATTAGAGTAGTTACTGAGTGTAGCCTATTTCAGAATTTGTTATCTAGTCAAACAGCTAGCCTTAAAAAGAAATGAACTAACGAGAACTAAAAAAACCTGAAAACCTGAGAAATCTGTGGTTGTCACATAGGAGGGCATTTTGGGCTAATGTCAAAAACCTCAGCTTAGTTCTTTATTCTAGAAAATGTCAGACAAATACTGACGATATTAGTCATTTGTGCAATGTCTTTCCAGTTTTTCCCTTCTGTGATTATCCAAGCTCTTTTGCTTTCTGTAGCTGTTTTTGTTTGTTTGTTTGTTTGTTTGTTTTTAAAGCAGAAACATGTTGGTATCTGCTTTAGGTGCTCTGATTTACAGCTGATTAATCAGAAAGGTGCAGTACCAGTGTCAGAAAGCTCGGTGACAAAAAAACCCCAAACCAAACAGTAGAAGAAACGTGCAGAATTGCAGTAGCAGAGATCTGATAAGGAGCCAGACCTGCTCATGGGCCAAATTCACTATTTTTTTAACTCTCTGTCTAGTGCCAAGTGCCACTGAATAAAATATCTCAGTAAACTATGAAACCCACAGAAGCCAGTTAAGAAGTAACTATTTCTGTGCTTCCAAAGCTAGTAATAAAAATGCTAAGATCACTTTTGCTGTCTTTGTCATTCATCTGAATTTTGAAGAAGTTTTGTTTGTTGTGGTGTTTTTTCTAAATATTAAGATTTTTTCCTTTGAATGTTAAATACTAATATATTTAAATTGTTGGGGTGTTTATCCTGATGGAAGCTGGCTACTTTTTCTCTGGTTCTAAGAGAATAATAATGCTCATTACTTACATTAGATCTTTCTGCATTCAAAGTTCATTCATTAAACAGGTGACAGAACCCTTGGTGGGGCTGGATTCAAAGGTTTAATAAAGGCAAGACTTAAAGAGAAAAAAATGAAGTATAGTATTAGAGTAATTGTAAAATCCAATGGTTTCTTCTGGTGAGTAGAGGCTTTGTAGCCATATCAGAGTCACTCATTTCTAGAGATAAAATTGAAATTTTGAACAATTTAGCATGCAGACGATATTTCTAAATACAGGCTGCCTAACTAAGTTTTTTATATCTTCTATTGATATTAAGATCAAAGGAGTGCACTATTCTGAGTTTTACTGTAATTCATATTAAAGACACTCAAGTGTGTATTTTAATATAATTTATATGTAACATAGTCACCTATCTCATTGTGTTAGCATTCCCAGATATTGTAGAGCACCTGACATAATAATTGCAGATTGGTGTGTCTGGTCTGATTGTCATTTCTTCAAAGGCAATGCACAAATGAGTTCCAAGTTTATACTAGTTTCAGTATTTCCATGTTCCATTTTCATATTCAATTCCATTTCATTATTTCCATATTTTTTAACTCAAGAAGTTCAAACTAGGAATTGAAGTGGTGGGGTTTTTTTTGGAATGCAGTAAAAGATTCTTGGAGAAGGCTGCCCTTAAATAATTTTCAGGTAATATTCATGTTTTTGACTGCTTTAATTAAAATTATATTTCAAAATTATTTAACATACATGTTATAATAGTAGTTGTTCATCTGGAAATGGTTGTTTCTCCTCAGTTTGGAGGGGGACGGTGATGCATAAAGTCAAATCACATTGCAGTATTACCATTAATGAAAATGTTTGATTTATGAAATAGAACATAATGGCTAATTTGAAGCTCCGATGCTTTTTCTGTGTTGGTAATTCTGATTAAAGCAACATAAGTAGGAACTGACACAAGCTAGTATAGTCTGTTATGCCAGTAGTCCTTGATTAAGGTTAGTAGTCTGAAGGTAGATTTTATTTTGTCAGTTTCTACTAAGCATGTTTTATGTCCATAGAGGAGGATGTTTAACAGGATGGTTGAAAAATTACCGTCTATAAGCAAAGCAAAGTAAAACCATTAAATAAATGTATATGATCTATTAGGAAATAAGTATTTTGTTTTGCCAGGAAGAAAGCTTTTATTTTGATTAAGGGGATAACAAAAATAAGTAGAAAACACCTATTAAGATTATCTCAAACTGTTGCAGTACTTAAACACAACAAAATGAGTGGAAGGCTAACTGGAAGTTTCATTTATGTTGGTATTTATAATCCTGGCAACTTTAGAGAAGCTAAGTGTTGAAGGCACATGGTTTAAAATGTATACCATAGCATTTACTCTTGTGATTAGCAGATTACACTTTTAAGTTAGATAATGTATCGAAATCTGTGTAACTGATTATAGGTGCTGCTTGGAAAATAAAATAATCTAAGTGCTGCCATTTGTGCTCATCATCTCCTGCAGATACAAAATTCAAAATATATTTAAAATACTGATTGCACTCGGTGATACAGTAGGATATAGTTGCTGAGTTATTTGAAAACGTCAGGCTTGCATTAGCATACATGGCTTTTTTAAGCCATGTTGTGACAATTTCAATCTTAAGACTTGAGTTCCTTGGGCGTTTTAAACAAAAAAAAAAAAATTGAAAAAATCAGGTTGCTTGACTAAATCACTGTTTATGGTCTTACCTTTAGCATATCGTTCGAGTGAAGTTTTGTGATCCTTATAAAGCAGGAAACTTCATGACTGAAATCTGAAGAGTACCCGTCACAGACAGCAAAGCCTAAGAAATATTTTGGTACAGTAGACACAAAGGTTCAAAGAAAATGTAGTGGGAGGTTTTGACTAAACCTCTGTAATGTGTATTCACTAGTTATGAGAAAGTAGGAAGCTGTTTGATGAATGGGAGATAGGCATTTCAGTGTTTTATATACCACTATCTGAAGCCATGAAAGACAAAACTGTGATTTGCATGTATTATGAGCATCTGGCAATTGCAGGGTTTTATGTGACATCATAGTACCTGGTCATCTTGAGAGGTTCTGTGCCTCAAAAGAAAAATCTTTGAGTTTTCAGATGTAGTGTAAGCATTGTTGTCTGTAGCTGACTGAGCATGAGTTTTGCTGTGGATCAGTATCTAGATCAGCGTCTGGATCAACATGTACATATACATTTAAACAATGTAATTCAGGATTACTTATGGCTTTTGAGGTCATGGTGAACAAGTTGGCTGTGTTTTGATTCCTAGTGGAGTGGGAACAGAGTGCCTACTGCTCACAGAGCTGTTATCCCTGGGAAGGACACCTATGTGAATGGCACAGCCTGTTCTGGCTGTTGAGCATATGCGGTGGGGAAGGAAAGAGAATCAGCATCTCCCAATTCCTTTATGAGTATCTGAGCTGACAGAATATTGTTACACTTTCAAATGTTTCTCATGAAAATCCCTGAGTGGTGTTAAAATGATTTGTGTTCCTGAACACAGTAAGAATTTCATAATTTAAATTGCTACTTACCTCACCGCTGCATTGGTAAGAAAGTACTCACCACTTTACTTATTTCTACACTGCCTTCTGCTGTATAAAATACTTACCTATATTTTGGTGCTGGAGAAATAAAGATGAGGTGACCTAAGCTCAGTGAACCAATTAGGCTGTTGTTCTCGGGTTTTTGGTGACCTAGGCAAGATCACTCTGTTGCAGAGACAGGATTTAGCTAGGTCTCACTTCACAGTTCTGCACTTAGCTGTTTCCGTGCCATGAAATAGACAAACCCTCTGAACAGTGCAAATTCCGCTTTGAATGGCAGATGTTGATCTTTTTTCCCTCTATGAGGCTCCCAGAAATGGATAACAGCACCAGGATATTGAATGCAAGAGCTGAGAAATACATCCCCAGAAGCAAGGAATTCAAATATCCTTTTCAACTCAGAGTCCAGTGAAATTGTAACAAACTTACTGTGTCCACTTAATACACAAGGCAGTGGGAAAGCTGATCTAACAGTCTGCAGTAGTTTAACTCAGCTCTTTCTTCTCTGGTCAAGAACAACATCATTTCACCTTAGAGAATTCAGTTTTGGATAGGAGAACTAACCCACTGCCCAGCAGAAGATGTAAAGCAACACTAATTGCTTTGAGAACCTTTTCAGCTTCCACATGCTTAGCTACTAGAGCCCTTGTATGAACAGATGTTCTAACAGATGTCAGAAAGTTGATGATTTAAGTATTTCTTGACTGGCAAATATCACTGACAGAAGATGTAGAGCGTGTAATGCAGTACTGTGTTAGCTGTTTGTGGTTTATACCCATCTAGATTGCACTTTCGGATTGGTCATTGCCAGCAAATAGGTGGTGGGCATAATTAAAAGGAATTTAGCAGATACAGAATGCATGAACACCAAACACAGACTCATTCATTCCTGATTTTGAAGTCTGGATGTATGTAGAACAGAAAACTTCTCCAAAACAAAATCAAAATTAGACCCAGGTTATGGGCTCTGAAATTCATATCTGCAGCGATGCATGGAGGTTCTGCACTTCTTCCAAAAGCTTGGCATTCTCAGTGTACAACCTAGGTAGTTGCAGATCCTAATCTTAGCCTGCAGATATGAATCTCAATAGTAGTGAAAGATCTTCTCTTAGGCTTCTGTTAGTATTATTTGTGGTGCAGAAGCAGTGGGAAAGATGACCTATTCTTTCTCACGCAAGAGCAAGGCATGGCCTTGTGGACACAAAGCCCTGCTGGCAAGGAGGAAACATAGTTTGTGGGAGGTAGATTTTAAATAACTGATTTTCCTGCACTTGAGTCTTCAGAACTGAATTGAAGGCCAATAAGTAACTCTTCATCCTAAAGAAACTTCAGAATAGGCTGAAACTCGCAAAGTAGGGTTCCCAATGAAGTTAAAGTCTGACTCCTTTTGACCAAATTGAAACCTATGTCAAGGACATTGAGTATAAAATATGCTTTTTTTTTTTAAATGAGAAAGTATATCTTTCTTCTTCATAAACTAAATTGATTGCAAGACTCTTGTGGATAGGAATTTATGAAACTTCGGTCTATCAGCAGTTTAGAATTTATTAAAAAAAATTGCAAAATTCCTATTAGCAATTAATTATGATTTTATTAGCAAAGTGATTGAAGTATTAAATATGTGTGTTATAGTCAAATTAATTATTGACTTAATCAGATTTGAAAATAATGAGATTCAGTTCTATTTACGATATGTTGTCATAAGTCAAACACAGAAATATATATATATGTATACATACAAATATATATCTATATTTAAGCATAAGAAAAGTACAGATCATGGCAGAGAGACAGAGGGAGAGAGAGAAGACAGGCTGAGAGAGTTGGGGTTATTCAGCCTGCGGAAGAGAAAGATCCAAGGAGACTTTATAGTGACTTTCCAGTACCTGGAGGGAGCTGCAGAAAAGCTGGGGAGGGACTTTTTACAAAGGCTTGTAGTGATAGGAGTAGGGGGAATGGGTATAAATTGGAGAGGGGAAGATTTAAAGTAGACATAAGGAGGAAATTCTTCACAATGAGGGTGTTGAGGCCCTGGCACAGTTGCCCGGGAAAGTTGTGGCTGCCCCATCCCTTGGAGGTGTTCAAGGCCAGGTTGGATGGGGCTTTGGGTAGCCTGGTCTAGTGGGACCCCCATGGCAGGGGCTTGGAACTATGTGATCTTTAAGATCCCTTCCAACCCAAACTATTGTATGAATCTATGAAAATTTCCCTCTTCAGATTCAGTGAGAATACTCATGTATAATGTGCTAGCATTCCTGACGTGATAGTTTGATCTCAAGGAATCTGGAAGATTTCTTAAGATCGGTGAGTGTACTCACATTCAATGCATTCTTGACTGGCAATGGTTGGCTCTCAAAAGGAGCGACTTCACCTAAGGCCTTTTCATTTGCTGTGTTAGCAATTGAGTCTACATCTACTGAGAGGTGTCCCAACTCAAAGGGAGATTTCTGGTCCATCCTGCTGCCATCCAGAATAGTCCAAAGGGCCTTCTATCTAATCACATTCTTACAGGGTCTTGAGATAATTGACTTCCATCATATGTTTGAATATTCATTTTGATATTTTAATATTCATTTTGGCTGCACTTGGAAAATGTCACGCTGATGGAACTTTCCACTAGTTGCAACAGACCACCTGACCTGGGCCATGATCTAGGTAGGCATCAGGTGTCCAGGGGGTGACTGATGGTCACCCTCTTTCTCAGGTAGTGAAGGGGCCTCTTTCCAAACACACAGGACCCCAAGAACATTGGGAGAGAGACTGTGTGCTCTGGGTCGCTGCATTGTAACAATGGATATTCTTTCCCCAGTGTGCCAGGTGGAGATGACTGATTGTCAGCCCCCTTCTTCAAATAAGTGAGCTTCTTTCCCAATTACAGCAGTTAAAGGTCGGCTGAGGGGCTGCCTTGTTGCCTTGGATTGCTGCCTCTATGCAATGGGAATTCTCTCTATGAAGGTTGTGTTTCACTGTATCATACAATAGCCCAAATAAAGGAGATAAGGTGTTTATTGAAGTATACCTAAAAGGTTGTGCAAAGTAGCACAGAGTGGTCTATCTAGCGGCATGGGAAGAAATCTCACCACCACAAAGACTTAAAGAACCTATGTTATGAAATAACCGTATATGTCCTGGTGACTCACTTGAAGATCCTGTACAGCATAGGCCATGGGGTTACCAGGCATTCCTACTCAATTCTAACAAGTGGAGAGGCTGTTATTTTCCGTTCTCCCAGCTGTTTGACAAGAAGCTGGAAAATGGACTGTCATCATGTGAGAGCTAACATTGTAGTGTGCTTTTTTTAATAGAGAGTTTTGCTGCGGTGGGTTAGGGTCTTGGGCTGTTGTTTCACTCTGTGAACTTGCTGATAATGGCAATCATTTCATCTGCTCAGGCAGACATGGACAAAGGATAGACAGAACCCAGTATAAGACCATAATGCTTGAAGGGAAAAATTCCTGTTGAGAGGCATCTAAAGGGAACAGAGGCAGTGAATTTTATTTTCTATTTATTGAGGGCAAATGCACCAGTGGAATGAAACTGTCACTCTGATTTACTGAAGAAAGGACAATTTTCTTTGAGAGATGGCTGACTTGGTTGATAGCATTTAGGACTAATGATGTAAATGTTCTGAAGCAAACAAACAAACAACCCCCCTTGATTTGTTTTTACAAACTTGAATTCCTCACCAAGTGTGTGAAATTGTTATTTTAAAATGGTTAAAGCGTGAACTGCTGTTTCATGAAGAACTTGAAACTGATGTTTCACAAAAAGACCTAAGTGAAAGTAGAGAACCATTTTTATTAGAATAAATGAATGTTTTGTGCTTGTTGTGAAAAAGTGCACTGAATGTTTAAAAGAATGTCACTATCTTGTGTCATTGCACCTTTAGCTGATTTCCGTGAGTTTAATATAGATTTTTTTAATTGCTGTTTCCTCAAGACAATTCTGTTTTTTAGTACAAGTACAAAAGGCATTAAAGTAGAACCAATTTATTTAATTCTACCAGCCTATTACTCCTGTTCCGAAGAGTCTGCAAATCAAGGGGTTTATTTTTTTGAGAAACATTGTGGAATAAAAGACTAACTTTATACATTTTGTGGTTGAAAATAATTTGGCATTTAAAAAAATGCTAGATACCTCAATGAGGCCATGTGCTTGCTGTATTTTAAGAACTGTTATTCTTCTACAGGTATAAATATATCTATGTAGAAGACTGAATGTTTTCAAAACATATTAGTGCGTTGTATTTTACTAACAAATTATGAATGTTGAAGTGAGGTTAGCCATCAGAATATCTAGTTGGATTCTTCAGTTGTTTAGAGACTCAAAGGCAGATATATCTTATAGTTAAAGAGTTATGGTAGTTTGGTCTGTTTGAGATCATTCCTATAAAAATTCCTGTTGAAGTTATAGTAAATTGTAAGTTATTTGTGGGATGGTGGTCAAATTTTTCTAAACAAACTATATAGAACTTGAGTGAGGATTTGATATCATGTGAAACATTTAATATGGAATTGGAAAAGTGTGTGTAGGAGGAATCTTACTCTTGCTGCAGGCATAAAATGCAGTTTTCTGTCAAAATTTGGAACTGCCCTTTTAATAACCCAGACAAGGTGTTCTGTGTAACAGCATTGAGACGGTCTTACAGAATTATGGGAGCCCTCATTCAGGGTCTCATCCCCGCACAGGAATGAGATGTGGATAAAACCAGTATGTGAGTTGGTGGCCGTTCCAAGCCGATCCTGCATCCCTAGCAGAGAATCAGCTAACTGCAGCTCCATCAGGTGGTCACAGGCAGTAGGCATAGGTTTGTGAAGAACAGGGGCAAAATACAGTTCTATGAACAGATGCCAAAACAGGACACCAACAAAGGGCAGTCTGAAGTAATTATGACATGGAGGAGACGATACTTATGTAAATTGTAAATTGGATCAGCAAGCTAGAATCATGTTTTCTTGGGCATTTTTTTTCCCCATTTTTGCTAGTGTATGCTGTTGAGTTTTGATTTTATGATTAGAGTTGTCACTTTTTTCAGTGAATGGCCCATATCTATAGGTAAATCAAGTCTGTGCTGGAAATTCAGGCCATCTGCTTCATATATGCAATTTTAACTTTCTGACAAGTGAAACAAAAGTGTTTCCATCATTTGTTTGACACTGCTCATGAACGTTTTCCTACCTATTGTCTTTAAGACACTCCCTTTCTCTTTGAAACCTTAATTTTCTTTATAATGTAAGCTCATTGAAATGGATATATTTTTTCTTTTATTTTCTGAAAAGTCTTGATTATCTACAAAAAAAATATTTAATTCTTCCCCTCCCCACCTCAACTCCAGAAATGAAGCTAGCAACTTTCATAAAGTTAACGAAGAGAATAAATTTCTAATTTTATCAGCTGCTGGAGTGTGATAATGGGCAGAACTTGTGGAATAAATGATCTTATCCATGTTTCACAGCCATTTTTGAAAACTGTGGGAGTTTGTATCCCTTCTTCCCAGTTTCCAGTCTGTGTGTTCAGGTGCGGAGTATGTAAGACTATAAATTATGAAGAATGAATATTATAGGGAAAGGTGAATATCAATCTCAGAACACTTGGTGGTGCTTCATTAAAACCTTTCCTTGTTCTCGAAAGCATCTAGGAAAAAGTGCATGCAGTGTGTGCATGCATGCATGCACGCATCAGAGATGTAGCCTTAGCTGGAACAATATAGATGCCCAGATAAGTTATCTAAACCAAACATATTTACTTTTCTGTGTAGGCTGGCTTTAGCTGAAGGAATCTTGGCTAAGAAGGGAAGAAAGCTGAGGAGGAAAGCTGCTTGCCCAGGCTGGAAGAGAAGTTTGGCTTTTTATTTTAGCACATGAGGGAAAGCTGCTGTCGCTGCCTTGCTTCAACCTGAATGAGCAAATTGTCCCCAGTTAGTAAATCCTTAAACAGCTATGGGCATCCTAGTGGTCTGTACAGAATAAAATTTAAAATAAGGAATTAAAATTGTTTCATATCTTGCTCAACTTACCACCAATAGTCAAGATAAGTCAAATGCTATTGCAGTAAAATTTACAGGAAAAACATTGTTTAGAATTTAGGCTTGTTTTGGTGGAAGAAATTACTTGGTGTTTGGAAGATGCTTAATATACGATCTCTACCTTTAAAAAGAAATAATTTGAGATTCTCAGTTTTACATAAGAGAATAAAGGAGAGATTTATGTGCACAATTCCGTATTTCTCTGTGCATGCATGATGTCATGATTTACTTTTATTGTTCTTTGGTGATTTTGATTAACTTTTGATTAATCTAGTTCTGTTCAAAGAACATTGGCATTATGTGTCATTTGACTGATGATGGAAGGGGGAAAATTGCTTTACAGACTGTAGTTTGAAAAGGCAGCACAGATAATTTTGAAAACGAATTTTATGTTGGCCATAAAGTTTTCAAATTTTCTTTAGAAAATTAGCTGATCTCTTCCACTATTTGTGATTTCAAGTGAAAATTTGAAGGTGGTTTTTTTACATCTTATTGTCTCTGAAGATATTCTGCTCATGCATGTGAACATTCGTCTTTGCAGATGTGATATAGATGCAGCTTCAATGAGTAAGAATTTAGCCATGAAAGATGTCACAGATGTAGAGGCCCACACACATCATAGATGCTCTATGAGGTCTGGAAACAATTGTTATCTGTTCAACTGTCTGTTGCTGAAGTGTAAGCCTTGACCTCAGCTTTTGTCATATCGTATGAAGAAGTAGGGCTTTAAAGAAGAGCCTCAGGACCTCTGAACTCTGCACTGTTACAGAGTATAGATAGGAAACTGCTGCAACACAGAACAAATAGATCTAAGTTCTTAAGTTTCTTGTGTAACAATGCAGGAGATTCAGGCACATTTGACTAGGAAACGCAGCTATCAACACATGGGACAGGGTAACTGAACCAGTCAGGGGAAAATGCTTCTCACGCTGTGTTTTAAACTTGCCTCTGATCGCAGGTTGGGTGTCCAACTCCTTCCTAGTGTGAGTGCTTCCTTTCATAAACAGCAGAGGCATCACTTTGTTATAGAAAATGTCAGGAAGTGTATGGGAGGTGGTCTCTAAAAATAACGGTGATAATTGCTTTCTGCTGGTGGGAGGTTTTATTTTGGAACACAGTGAAAGAAGGAAAGAACAGAAAGTCTGCAGCCAAGGGAAACTACAGCAGACTTTAGCCTCTGTTTTGTGTTGCCTCTCAGTTAGTGCAGATATTTTCAATGCTGACTGCTTATCTTCATACCCGATGTAAAATTTCAAGTAGCATAGATTATTTGACCAACCTTTGAGGAGATGTTTGTGCCATGCATTGTTTAAATCACCACTCTCCCTTGGCCATTGAGCTAGAGGCCAGATAGTGCTGGTTGTCAGGGAAGAAGCTTGCTGTCGGGTGCTGAGCAGCGTTCAGTGCAAAAAACCCAACAGTACTGGGGAATCAGAGTAGATTGGAAATGTTGAGGGCGAGGAGAGGTATAAACCTGGTGGATCAGGAGATACGTGTCTCATTTTAGTCTGCAGGATTGCAGGACAACTAGTGAGATTAATCTGCACTACTCCAGTGCTAGGAACAGACAAGAGTACAGCTATCTACCTGTTTGTCTACCTAGCCTCTTGCATCTTTTATGCATTAGTGCCTGAAAGAATAAAACTGGAGGAAGCTTGAGAATTTTTGCTCGAGTGGTGGTATGGGATAGTAATTTATGAGACTCCAGTGTGTTGCATGTCTGTTGATGTTTAAGATTATTACAACCACAAAGCATTTCTTTTTGTAATGTTAACCATAAGTATCTGTTAGTATGCTGCTTTTACTTAGTCTTTATTCTTAGTACCTTTCAGATGTTGCAGGTCTGCATGCTTAGCACTATCAATCTGTATTTACCAAAACTAGATGTGCTCAGATTTGTGAGATACACTTGTTACAGCATTTGCAGTAAACACTTGTATGGACAAAATGTTAAAATGCATAGCACAAGTAGTAAGATGCAAAATTGTAGGCTTTTTTGGAGTTGTTTTTCTTTTTATGCTACTCTGAACTGATTTTCTCAGATCCATTCAGCCAAAGTAAGTAAACAAGTTAGTTTTCCAATCCTCAAATCAAAAGAGAAATTAATAGATGATCTTTTCCCCTTCTATGCACTAAGGCTATATCCAAATCATGTCTTCTATGAATATCTCAAATTATGTTACATAAAACTCTCCGTTGATCTGATCCAGTGTTCCACTGTCCTTACCATTAACAAATGTTTTCTTACTGGAGTGCTCTTTGCTGCATTGTAAGCTGATTACATTTTCTCTACTTCTTTGATATATGGAACACTTGTTCACTTTTCTTCGCAAGGATATCTTGCAGCAACTTCGGAAAACTGTTCTGGAATCTTCTGATCCCTTTATATATTTTTCAGTGTACTGCACTGGGAATATGCAAGAAGATGGTAAGAGAGATTACCATTTTACTGGGTTTAGAATTGGTAGTTTAGATGACATGTAGATTAATACTGATTGGAAATCAATATCTGATGCTTTAGTGAAACAGCCTAATTTTTTTTTGTTTGATTTATTGTGGACAGGAGGCCATATCTGAGAATGCGGTCCTTTTATTGGTACAAATTTGTTCCCCTTTTGACAATTTTAATGATGATAACAAAGAATTACAGATTAAAGACTGAATCGGCCTCCTCATAGGTAAGGATTGAAGAAAATTGACAGTGAAATTTCTAGGACACATCTTCTGTCTATGTCAAACTTGTCCTGGGCAGAAATACAATATTGTTTCTGGAACTGTCAGTTATACAACTTCCAGAGGTAATGAAATGCAAGAGATGTTGTTCTGAATTAGTTCCTATTCTGATCCTTATCCCACTTTTGAAATATTACTGCTGTGGCATAAGTGCCATATTTATTTTCTAAGATGGAACAGCAAATCCTTTCTTGTTGCTATGTTAGACTACTGTTAGCTGTAGATGTTCTTAATTCTTTTAGCATAATATGCAGCATGCAGGCAGCCACACCGAAGGAAGTGACTCCAGTAGGTGCTTCATTTTGATGACTCCCAACCTGTGCTTATTTTATTTTTCACTGATTCTAAAAATATTTTCTTTAGCAGATTTATATATCAAAGTTATGGAAACCGATTGCAGTCCATGAAAGATTCAAATCTCTTTATGGTTACATTTCCATGTGTTTTCCCCATCTTGTTAAATCAAAAAGGTCACAAATCAAGAAAAGACAAAGATGAAGAAGAGTGCTGCACATTAAACACAATTATATGAGACAGCCTGTGGTTACTGATTGCATTAGGAGTTAGGGAAAAACAATCAAATAGAAATTAAAAAAAATAGTTTAAATAAGCATTATTTTAGTTTTCAAGTTTGATAGCTGTGCCTCTTTTCTGGGAATTGTCGTTTTTCTCTTTAACACTCTCAGAAGTTATATGGATTTGGTTTTTTTTAAGGATGTCAGTCTTTCCTTGATTTGAAAATGTAATATTATTCTAATGTCATCGTGAGGGTTATGTATACAGACATGTAAGGAAACGGTGTTCTGCTTGTGAGATGCTAACACGATTCCATGGTTTTCCATCCATTCACTTTTATTCAAACAAAATTATAGTTGATGCAGATGCCTAAGCAAAATTAATTTCTTATCTACAAAATCTGGGTTTATCTCCTTTCCTGTGCTGGATTTGGGACAGAGATGGAGAGAAGTAGCAGATACTAAAGCGTTATGCCCTACTTCCTGCACAATTAGTGAGCACAATGTCGGCATCAAGAACAGAGGGCTGAGATTCAGGTGTGTCCTGTGAAACTCACTTTGATTTCTGAGAGGAGGAATCCACAACACAGACCTGCTGGCGGTTTATATTAATCAATTCTGGCATTAGAACCCTTGCTTCTCTGTGTGTGCAGGAGCATTGGACAAAACATGGTGATTTAGCTCTGTGTGATGGTGATTTAGCTTCTCAGTGGCAAACTTTCTTCTAAAACTATTCCTTCTAAACTATTGTCTGAACTGAGCATAATATGACTCAGACAGTGATTTTTGACACTGTGGGAGTATGCCAGCTACACAGCAGCTTATGGCACTCCCGTGCTCATAGGGAGGCTCCTGTCCTATTCTGTTTCAAATTAAATTGAAGTCAGCCAAATGAAAAATAGGTTTTACTTTACTGTTGCAGTCTGTGCAGCACATTTCCATCTTTTCATTGCAAACTCTTTCCTCTGTCCTGCTGTGAACCTGTACATCCTGTAACCCTCTACGTAAGCTCTTTCTACCCATCTGCCCTGCTCCACGTCTCGTGCTCCGTGCCTTTCAGTTTCTGAATTTAGCCAAGAGTCTCGTGGATTTTTTTAAAGTTATTTTTCAGCAAATTTTCTAAAGTCCTCTTCGTATAATCAATATAAATCTACACTTAGCCAGATCAAATAGGATAAAATGTTAATCTTTCTTTTGGCATGAAATTTGGATTCAAGTGTCTGTGAGGTGATTTCAGGAAACAAGTATTTCCAAGGGTTAATACATAAATTAACTCTTTAATCTATCTGCCAGGGTAGGATAGTCTCAGGAAAAGACAGAATACCACAGCATCCTGGGGACTTAGTATGTATCCAATGATGACTTAGTATGTATCCAAAATACAGCATATACAGCTGAGAAAAATCTTTGATACAGAATGGGTATATGTCGAAATTTCTTGCAAATGTAATGCTATAATAACTTTAAGCATTGATGGAAGCTTGTTGCATCTAGAAGTTGGGTAGGCTGTGAGGTAACTGAGGTTGCTGTTTCTGGAAATAACTAGAGATTGCCTGTTGCATCTTCTGTATCTTATTGTGGAAACAGATATTAAGAAAATTATACATAATTTTCATTTCATTGACAAAGAGGCACCATATTCCTCCACTAATTTTCTAGTAGCTCTGCACCTACTTCAGTCCTGGTGTTGGTTGACACCTTCCATAAAATACAAATATTTTTTTACTAAATTTTACTAAATTTTTACTAAATCTCCTGTCTACTACTATTATAAGGCAATTTCTGCTGGAGGGGGACAGTGCTAGTAGGGGGTGTCCTATGAAGGTGGAGTCTCATTACTTCATTACAAATAGTTTTTTGTAGGCACTTGTCACCTAGCTAGCAATAGAAACTGAGAAAGGATTTTAAATATTGAATCCATTGAGTTGTTATAGTTTTCATTAAGTCTTGCTGACATTGTTAATGGAGACCCTTTTTGTTGTAAACCTTTTCCTGATGTGCTGGGGACTTTGTAGAGGTTTGGGCTTTTTTGTGAGTTGTTTGCTTTTGTAAAAAACGGCTTTGATGACTAATAATTGATTTACTGTGGATCCAAGATCCTGTTTTCTGATTTAGCTGGTTCTTTCCCATCACATATTTGTCCAACCAATTATATTATTATCTAGAGGGAGCACATAGTTGGCTTTCATCCTATCTGCTTCAGATCACATCTCAAGCTTGTGATTTGAATTCTAATCCTCTCCTACAAAATAACAAAGTTGCCAGTGTCTGCAGATTTAAAAAGGATACTCTCCTTTTCCCTAATTTGTTAGAAAAAATGCTTAGTGGCAGCAGACCTAAGCTACATACCTACACGGTCTCATTTGGTCATTTTTTCCTCGTTGACAGCGAGCCATTGGCAGGTGCTATTTTGGTATTGTGTTCCGCTGAGTGTTGCTGGTGATGCAGTGAGATCCCTGTTCAAGGTAGTTTGAAGTCTGCAAATACCTACAGTTAAACTTCCCTTTGGCAGCATCTGGGAGTGGTGGCAGGGTGCAGGGATCGTTTTCCTAGATCTGTCTAGTATTCAGGCTTAGTCTACGCCTCTGCTTGTGGTGAAGCAGGGGTAAATGGGAAGGATTTTTTTAAGGTACAAGATTGTCACAGTCTTTCTGACATGGAGAAGCCTTCATGTCTTATATCTCTTACTTTGTGTTCCAGCCTCTGAAATGGGAGGCTTTCACTGAACATCTCCTAGAAAAATGGGGAGAAGAGCATAGGCATAACTCAGGGGCTCGCAGAATCATTATCCAGTGGGCATTCATGACCTTGATGCATTGTGCAGGAAAAAATCATGCATAAATCCTCTACCACTGGGTGTATTTGAAACATGTGCAGCGGTGTCATGCAATAGACGTTATCTGGATTTTTCTTATTCTGCGGTATCCTAGTATCCCTCATCCTTGGTTAATAAAAAGATTATTTTTAGCCTCCTTTATTAGCCTAGTCCCAGATAGGCACATGTGAGGAAAAAGTAGTAAAACTTAGCAATATCTGTTACAGAGTGTGTTTTCCAAACAAGCTTAGAAGGATGAAAGGAAGAAAAACCCAGAAGTTAGTGCATCCTTGTGTCTTTCCCATCCATTATTCCTGGTACCCTGTCACAAAAGCAAATCAGATTTGTTTTGACATGATTTGTTCTTGACAAGCCGGTGTTGGCTATTACTCATCTCCTTCTTTTGTCTGTGTTTACAAGTAGTTGGCTTGACTCTTCCGTTTTTAGGGATTGAAAGGTTTTCAGTAATTCCTTGGATTGCTGTTCTGTATATTTTTAAGGCATTCTCTTTGTGCCTTCTAGTCATCTTGGACCACAAGTTTTCAAAATAGTTATTAAAGGGCTGCGTCATTAGTGCAGGCAATTCCTTGAATGTTCTGGAGTGATTTTTCATCAGGTAGCTAAAGCACCTATAGTTTAGCTAAGTAGACTCCAGACTCTCTGACTAGTCTAAATTGGATTCTTACTCCTTGGTTTTTTTTTTGTTTTTTTTTTTTTTTGTTTTTTTGTTTAATTAAATTTATTAAGAATGAGGTATGTTAGCCCTCTCATAGTCATGTGTTTCTAATTTAATTTTTTTCTTGCTATTGGCTAATAGATAAACTACCTCCGTGGTCTTCTGTTTGTTAGTGTTCTCCAGGAATTATTTTTTCATTCTGTTTACAGTATGCAACATGGCAGTTGTGGGGTTTTTAATATTTTTTTTTTAGAAAAAACTTTGGCCTGTGTGATTTTATCCATACATCTCTATTGCTGTAGCTTTCATACTTATCCATAATAATTTGATCTATTATTCACATTTTAACAGGGTTTTTTTTGCATCTCAGCTGAATAACAGAATTGGTTCTAGTCCATTTGATTTCCCTTTACAATTTGTTTCCTTGAATTGGGATAGATTGTGCTTGTACTTTTTATATTGTTTAAGAAATAACATTTTTTTCCTTAATCTATTCTTCCTATGGGATCTTGCTTATCAGTTCTTTGAGTTTATTGAAGTTTGTTTGCTGAAGATTCACAGAAGAGTTTGAGTTGGAAGGGAACGTTAAAGGTCATCTGTTCCAACCCCCAAGATGATTGCCTTTATACTCTCTCCTTCTCTTAACAGATCTAGTTTCAAAGTTCAGTCAGGTTTCTCTGATGGAGTTATTTCCTTTCCAAAGAATAACATGTTCCCTGTTGTGTAAGCTGCTACTTCTGTTTTGACCAGCTCCTCCCTCATTCTCAGAGTTAAGTGTAGCAGAGCAATTCTAGCCTTTATTTTCAGATTTTTGTGTCAAAATTTTCCAAGAAGATGCTAGATGTGCATTGTACATTGCCATATTCTTTTTGAAAAGATGTAACTACGTGACTTAAACCAAGACCCACAGCCTGTGGATCAAGAAAAGCCTTTTCTGTGATGGCATCCCTCTTACTAGGCTGACTGCAAGTTAATGAACGGATAACACTCGTTTTTTGTCTTCTGTCTGGAGATTTGGCTAATGTAATATGATGCCTTGTTGCTTTTCTGTCTTGTTTCCTGCTTTTCCTTCTTGAACATGCTCTATCTTTCTGTATTGATTGCCAAACATGCTAATAATTTCATCTGTTACTGTCATACTACTTAAAACACCCAGGTAGCAAGTTTCTAACCTGTTAAACAACACTGCTCTTACTGGACTATGAGCTTCAGCCAACTCAGCAGATCAAACATACTCACCTACGCTGATCATGGATTCAGATACTCCTTCTGGGAAATTCAGTTCTTCATTCTTCCATGTTCCTTGGTTTCCTATTTACTGCCACTTGTTTGCTACTAAGAGCATGTTGGCAGTGGCACCTTTACAGAAGGCGAACAAAAGAAAATACAGCGAAGTGCAGTAGATACTGTAAATTACTATATTATTTACTTCTAGTCAAGAAAAATCAAGTTATAATTAATGAGAGGCAAGATACCGGGGTCAGACTTCTCTCAGCAGGAATAAATTGTTTGTTGTATATGATCATCCACCATTTTTGGCGGTAATTACTACTTACCAAGCCACTTGCATTCTTGATTTGGTGACTTCATGCTGAGAATTTTTTGAAGGTGAAATTGCTGATGTTTTATGTCAAGGATGAAAAAAATACCCCAGACCCCAAACAGAAAAATAAATTACAGTCCAGGCATCAAATACCTCAGAGCCTTTACACTGGTAAAGAAGTCATGAATGCAACTGCATGATTACATGGATATTCAGCTGCAAAAGCCTTATGTTTCTTGGCTAATTGGTATGTTAAATAAAGATCCAGTTTGTTTTTGAAATACTTTATAT
Organism: Cuculus canorus; assembly: GCF_017976375.1. Classification (NCBI taxonomy): domain Eukaryota; kingdom Metazoa; phylum Chordata; class Aves; order Cuculiformes; family Cuculidae; genus Cuculus; species Cuculus canorus. The sequence goes on from NC_071441.1 coordinate 62,866,188, forward strand.
GTGACTGTTTCACCCTTTAGTTGGAAATAGAACCACAGAAGTAGACTTGAGGTTTTACAGGTAGAAAATAGTTTTCGGTACAATCAGTACACTTGTGTCCAAAGTGATATGTAATGTTACAGAAATTAGTTTAACAGATAGTGGAAGCTGGCACCAGCACACTTAGCAGTTTATGTTGATGGTGGTACCTGAGTAAGAGCTGTCTGATAACCTTTGCTGTAGCAGTTTGCATTCTTAGCCTATGGACTGTTGGGATCAGACCAAAAAGCTTTCAATTAAGTCAAAGAGTTTCTAGGCTGCCAGCCAAGTAGTTAAGAGGTCTGGCTCCAGTTTTTCAGCTTCATGCCTTTACTCTGTCTCATGTTTGAACTGTTGAACTAAAATAGCTTGATAGTCTTACAAAAATACATAAATTAGTTTTAAAGAAACCAGAAGAAAATGTAGTTTTTCTGAGATAGACTGAAAACTTTTTAACAATTTCAATTTAAAAAAAAGGAAGATTCCAAACACTATTACTGACAACAAGTGTTGTAGATTAATCAACAAGTATTGTTTATTGTATAAAACAATAAGCATGACTGTCTTCCTACAAAACAGAAAAAAAAGATGAGTAGATTTATCTTGGCAGACAGTTTAAGTTTGAACATTTTCATCCTCTTTTTTTATGTTTGCCAAGTTTCCTTGAAAGAGATTGGTCTGAATTTTAAGTTTTTGTCAAGTAGCTTCTTGTTAGGAAGTTATATATGCTTTCCATGACCACCTAGTCTTTCAGACATGTAACATATTTAAAGTGGGGGATGTTTTTGTGCATCTGCAGCACATACAATCTTCTTAGGGGAGATAAAGCAGTCTATTTCAAGTGATAGTTCCAGTGTAAATGTTACAATTCTTATTTGGAAAATAAAGTGTTGTAAAATGATTTGGGAATTTTATTAAGCTGCTCATTGCATAAAAATTAAATAGCTATTTTTTACAAGGAGGTCTGTATCTGTATAAAATATCATAGAGCATTATAGCTTAATAGCAATAAATTTAGTTGCTTATCTAAGGTACAGCACTTGCACTTTTTCCAGCTGACACAGGAGACTGATGTGTTGGTTTACTTGAAAGGCACGTCTGTTAAGCAAATGACACAATGAGAGAGGAACTGTAGTTAACAGTTTGTATCTGGAAAAAAAAGCACTTTTTGTCCTCCGAGTGCAGCAAAGCTTCCAGGGCAGAGAAGCATTATAGTTTCTTACTTTTTCAAAGACCTTATTCTCCAGATGAAGTTGAAGCTCACTGCTGGGGCCAGGCAATGGTTTCTGTTGTGTGAGGTCTCAGAGTGTAAGAAGAATGTTAGGGGAACCTGCAGATACCTGAGATGTGGGAGGTGCAGCGCGGAACTGGGTGGCCTGGAAGCACGTGAGGTTTGACACATCTGCACCAACTGTTTACTGCATTTATGATACAGAGGATAAAAGTTTTAGCTGCAAATGGCAGTTTGAATAACTTGAAGGCATACACACCAATCTTGGACTGATTTCCAATACAATCTGCAAGCAGTGTGAAAACGCACGGTGGGGTAAGACTTATTCTCTCCCACAGCTTTTATCTGCAACTTCACCATTTTTCACAGGACAGCAGAGCTGCATGGCATTGCCGAGAAAAGATTAAAAAAGTTGACAAAACAACATTCCTTATGTTTTGAAATGTGACGTCATATAAATTCTCCTGGTTTTTATTTTACTAAGTGTATAAGAAGCTTCTTGGCTTGCACTAGCTTTCGTTTGGGCTATGCCAGGAGTGTTGTCATACCAGCACAGACAGCAGTGCAGGTGCAAAACCCACCCAAGTTTTATGTAACCAATTTATTAACCATGGAGATGGTTCGCAAAGGCTGAGGTGTGTGTTACCATGGAGACTTTGTTAGCAGCTTTACTTTAAGCTGGATTGGGTACAACTGCTGCAGGGACAAATACCCTGAGGGAGACATGATGGGATTTTTCTTTTTCCTTGTTCTTAAATGTAGTTTTGTCCAGCTTCTTCATGAACAGTGATAGAAGTGTTTGGCCAGTTGATCTACTCTTGGTGACACTTCACCTCTGTGTCTCTATTTTAATGTGTTTTTCTGCGCATGCCTGGTCTCCTGCAACTGTGTTGATGAAAGGTAATGCTTATTGCACTGTATTTTAGCACCTGCCCAGTTTCATATGGCTCATTTCAAGATTGGCAGCAGTCGTGATGGCTTATATTCACAGACATCATTCCTAGCTACAGAAACCTGCCCAAGAACCTCTGAATTATAGCCTAAGATGTATATAGGAAAGAAAGTGACCCATTTTGAGTCTCCAGAGGATACTCCCAGCCTTTGCTAGGACTGTCCTTTGCTTCGTAAAGAGAAAGTTTGCTTAGACTGCTTGTAGTAATATACTGAAGGTAAGTTTGCTTGCTTTGAATGTAGGTAGGTATTATCTGCAAACTCTTGATCACCTTTTAGATACATTTGAAATGCACAGATGGAAAACAGTGTTCAAAGGTGGAATCACTGCTACATTTGTAGGACAAGGGAGGGAGACCCCACTTCAAATGTTACTGTTTTCCTGTTTCCAAACAGCTTTGGAGCAGTCAGCTTGTAGGATGTGTCCCCTCAGGTGTTCCTGTGGTGGTGTTATTACTGCCTAGTTTGTCTTTGGGACTGAATTGCTGGTTGTTCATGGGAGTACGCTTTATAGACTTGGGATGAGTAGTACCCATTCTGGGTACTTGTTTGTAGTGATTCTTACTATGTCTTATACATAATAAAAGTCTAAATCTTGCTACCTTTTCGGACAAGGATTTGCTGCACCATCTTTTAGGTGTATTTTAAATAGGAAAATATTCCTGTCCCATTATGTCAGACAATGCTTTTCTGCATAATCTTTTCCTTTCTGAAGGATCACCCTTATATTTAGATTGTAACTGCAGGGTAGTTCTTAGCTGGCAAAGGGCCTCTTCCTTAGCTGTGCAGATGATTCGTGATAACCTTTTTCAAAATATAGCTTTAAACCTGGCATTGGCAAGCTAGCACTTAGTATTGCGGCTGATAATCTTAAAATTAATTTCCAGACAGACCATCTTTTCTTTCCTATACAGTGCAACAAGTTGAGGAGAGTTTTAGCAAGATTGGTTAAGAGCAGTAGTGTATCTGCCATGGCCTTTGCTGCTGAGAAACTGAGTTGTGGTTAAATTTTATGTAGTAAATTGCCAGTTCAACCGCCAGTTTTATTTAAAACCTAACAAATTTACACCTTTTAGAAACAGTATAAAGTTCTTCACCTATTTAAAGATTTTAGAACCAGATATTGAGAGAATGACTTCACGCAAACTCTTCAAGAACAGTTGTCTTTGCAGTTAGCCCATTCAAAATCAACCAAACTGAGTCTGCAGCACAATAGGAGAAATAAACTTCGAGGTCTGCGGCAGACCAGGAGAATCAACGTGCGTTCTTCTTAATGATACTGTTGAAATTCTTATAGACACCCTCCTTCTGATCTGTCCCTTTTTTTGGTGTTGTGCTCAGCTTCTGTCACTAGAGGGTGGGTGGTTTCTAAGGTCGCTGGCTTCAGTTTTGGGTGGGTGGTGATGGTATAAGCAAGCTGTCTGCATGTTTGTCATGTGCCAGGAGGGTTGTGATGCTGATAGTGCAGGTTTCTTCCTCTTTGCTGAGGGTAGCATAATGTTGGTATGTTCTCTCTGGAATCCGAGGGAGGCTTCCACCACACTTTGCAGCAAACTCATTTTCATTAGTCTGTAACTTTACATTGGGATTTGATGCATGTGGTGGGTTTTCTGTACATTGAACAGTTATTCTTTGGTGTCGCTAAGAAAAGTGCTTTTCACAGTTCCCAGGGTTTCAGTGCCTTTAACTGATAGCTGGGGAATTGGTTATAGCCATAGGATCTCCATTATCATCCTCTACCCCTTCTTATCATGTAGTGCCCATACTTCTTCACACTTCCTCTTCATCGTTTGTCCCCAGTTTTGAGGCTGCTGTTGTTACACTGTGCAGTGTACTAAATATATAAATCTAGGCAGTCTTACTGGTCATTGCTGCTAGATATATAAAAATTATGGATATACCATGTGATTTTGTAAAGATAATTAAAATAGACAGTAGGCATCTAGGCTTTTACAGCCAAACCAGCTAAAACGAATCTCTATATAAGCCAGGACATGAACTCAGGCAAAGCTTGTCAAGTCTTCAAGCCTTTCAGAGTCAGTATGAAATCTATTACTAGCAATGGTGATACTGTAGTCACAAGGCTTCAGAGTGACAATACAAATGCATGTTTCATATGATGAGTAATCTGTTGTATAACAGTGTTAAAGAATTCTTAGCAATCAGGAGATCTTTTAAATTAGTGTGAAAGCCAACTGTGAAGCAACTGAATAACATTATGAAGGTAAGGTAATAAGTAAGAGGGCTCAAAACCTGCCATTTCCCAGCTCACAACCCAACTTCAATGGCAGTATGAAATATGCATCTTTAAAGTTATGTTTTTGTTGAACAAACGACATGGTAAACTGACAGATGTGATCTATCTAGACTTCTGTAAATTCTTTGACACTGTCCGCCACAACATCTTTCTCTCTAAATCGGGGAGATATAGATTTGATGGGTGGATGCTATGGTGAATAAGAAACTGGTTGGATGATCGTATTCAAAGAGTAGTGGTCAATGGCTCAAAGTCCAGATGGAGATCTGTGCCAAGTGGTGTCCCTCAGGGGTCCGTGCTGGGACTGGTGTTGTTTAATATATTTATCAATGATAGTGATAGTGAGATTGAGTGCACCCTCAGCAAGTTTGTGGATGACACCAAGCTGATTGGTGTAGTTGCCACTACCGGAAGGACAGGGTGTCATCCAGAGGGACCTGGAAGGACGGGACAAGCGGACTTGTGAGAACCTCAAGGCGTACAACAAGGCCAAGTGCAAGGTCCAACACCTGGGTCGGAGCAATCCCTGTTTTCAGTACACAATGGGAGATGATGTGATTGAGAGCTGCCCTGCAGAGAAGGACTTGAGGGTGCTGGTTGATGAGAGGCTTGGCATGAGCCGGCAACGTGTGCTCGCAGCCCAGAAGGCCAACTGTATCCTGGGCTGCATCAAAAGAAGTGTGGCCAGCAGGGCCGGGGAGGGGATTCTGCCTCTCTATTCCTCTCTTGTGAGACCTCGTCTGGAATACTGTGTCCAGTTCTGGAATCTTCAACGTAAGAAGGATATGGAGCTGTTGAAACGGGTCCAGAGGAGGACTACAAAGATGATCAGAGGGCCGGAGCACCTCCCATTTGAGGACAGGCTGAAAGAGTTGGGCTTGTTCAGCCTGGAGAAGAGAAGGCTCAGAGGAGACCTTAAAGTGACATTCCAGTGCCTGGAAGAGGCTACAAGAAAGCTGGGGAAGGACTATTCATAAAGGCTTGTAGTGATAGGACCGGGGGAACATGTATAGACTGGAGAGGGGCATATTTAGACTGGATGTTAGGAAGAATTTCTTCACCATGAGAGTGATGAGACACTGGCATAGGTTGCCCAGGGAGGTTGTGGCTGCCCCATCCCTGGAGGTGTTGACGGCCAGGTTGGATGGGGCCTTGGGCAGCCTGGTCTAGAAAGAAGTGTCCCTGCCCATGGCAGGAGGGTTGGAAATAGATGATCTTTAAGGTCCCTTCCAACCCAAACTATTCTATAATTCTATGATTCTATGAACAGGAAGCACTGCCCCCCAATTTGATATAAAAAAATAGTCTAAAAAGCCTTAGTATTGTCCCAGAAGCAGGGCATCAATACAAAAGCGGAGCAAAGAGTAGAAAACTGAACACAGAGAGACTAGGAATACTTCAAGGTAGGACATTAGAGCATAGGGAGTAGATCACTAGCTTTCAAGCTACCTTCAAGACAAGATTCAGGAAAAGCTAATAGTTATCCAGGCAAAAATCAGATATGTGGTGATCAGTCTATGTCTGCTGGATCGTAGATGTGAGTCTTAATACTGGAAGTCTTAATGCTGCAAAAACTTAAGTGAAGACTGCATTTATGTATTATTTTGTCACACTGTTACCATTCTTATAATTGAAGCTTAATGTGCAGCTTTGTGTAATTTGTTTGTTTGTACCCTTCAATTTGTCTGAGACTGCAAAGGAGTTTGAGTGTGATCATTGTTTTGAGAAAATGTATCCGGACCAGAAGTGTTTCCTTCCATGTTGCAAAGTTTAATATGCGATCAGTGTTTCCAGGATTTTGAGAAGAGTTATATCCTGCAATAAGTGTCTTTTGTACTATATGCAGATGGCATAGATAAAGTCTTGCAGCTGTAAGCAGACCCTTAAATGTCATACTCATATTAGCCCTACATTTTCTAATCCTAACTAGCCCTATCTTTTCAGTACCCAGAAGGAATAAAAGTATCGATGATGGCTTTGTGTGTATGTCTCCATTCATGGTGACTTTCTGCATCTTAATCTTCATTATGATTTTGGAGATTTTTTTGGTAATTTATTTTCAGCTGCAGTCTTTTGACGAATGTGTTAAACCGAAATTAAATTAGTATGTCTAGTGGAAGTAATCTTAAGTGTGTCTCGTGTGACTGTAGGCTTAATTTCTCCTTATATACTGAAATATGTTGGTGCAGGTATAACTGTGTGGGCAAGGAGAATCAGAGGCTTTGGAAAGAAGAGATTGGAAGTGGTGTTGGAAGGAGTAGGAAATTAGTAGGAAATTCCTGTTGTAGCTGGGAAATCTTGTATGCTTCTTATGATAAGTTAATTTGGTATAAAACAGCAAAACTGCTTTTTTTATAAGGATCCTTGAACTTCAGCACAGATAATGGTAACAGAAAGAAAAGCACTGGTTCATAGAATAGTGCTTCCTATTTTTAATATGTATGTGCAATCTTGAAATTGTAGCATTCTCAAACAATAGATTTTGTTTGTTTTCTTGATGCTGCTTACCTGTTTACAAACTCCCAGGATGCTGGTTTTCTTTTTTTTCTTTTCTTTTCATTACCTATACTTCATAAGCATGGTTTCTACATGTGATGAAACTTGAAACTTATTTCACCATCCACAGCATACAGAAGTTTTGAGTTGATTTCCTTCTGCTCTATCTCTAGCCCTCTCTCTTGTTCCATCAATTTTATTTTTTTTTCCACTGAGAAGAACAGACTTTTCTTTCTCAAATGAATACAGCCATTTAAGGATAGTGTCCTGGAGCAGATCAGGCATAATGCTGATTCTCTGAAAGCCTTCCAGTGATACAGCGTGCTCAGTTACGTAGGGCATGTCTGAGTTGGGGGAGCTCTGTTACTGCAGGACTAGACATAAGGAAGAATTTCTTCACCATGAGAGTGGTGAGACACTGGCACAGGTTGCCCAGGGAAGCTGTGGCTGCCCCATCCCTGGAGGTGTTCAAGGCCAGGTTGGATGGGCCTTGGGCAGCCTGATCCAGTGGGACATGGGGTTGGAACTGGATGATCTTTAAGATCTCTTCCAACCCAAAATATTCTGTGATTCTATGATTCCGTGACAAAGTTGTGTTCAATAGTACCTTACACCTGTATTTACAGCGTAACAGTGGATCAATTTACAGATATTATGGGAAAGAACTGATCACCATGGGCTAGAAGATGGAGAGTGAGCATGTGTTTCTTCTCTAACTACAGATGAGAATCAGCTAACCAAACTGTTTGAAAGGAGTCACATTTTAGCCCAAGTGTAAATGGGGCAGACATACATAGAGAAGACAGTTGGTTATCCCTTAAAAATAAAATTCACACCTCTCATATCTGACAAAGTCTAACTCAGAACCCTGAGTTTTGATGTGTCAGTATTCTTTAGGTTAGCTGGTGACCTGTGAAGTGACTCTTAGTTTGGCTTCCCAGATAAGTTAGACAATTATGCAACAAGATAATTATGATCTTTTGTCCAAACATTTAGATTCTTTTATGGGGGCACAGGACTATGATTATGAGTTTGTAGAATCTAGTATAGAGAACAAATTACATTAGTAAAATGCAAATGATATTGTTCTTCATAGGTGTTCTGCTGGTGGAGGGAAGTCTAAAGTTTCTTGACTCCTTCCTGTACCAATGGGATGAATTCTGAAAGTTTAGCTGGTGATTCATAGTGAGTTTCTGTGGACTGACTGTCTTTGTCCTGAAGTCTCAGTGCTTTTGAGGCACCAGTGTTAAGGGTTTTGCTTTTTTGACTCATGGCTTTTTTTTTCAATAAAACCAGGAAACAGGATCAGAACAAAATGTATTTATTTTAAAAGGATTTATTTTATTTATAAACATTTTCTTACAATATTAACATGGTAACAATGCTGGAGAACATTTTTAACAAAAGCAGACTAATACTGACACTCATGTTTTCTGCATGACTAGATAAAGAATTTTTAGGTTTCTGAAATGCAGATTATAAGTATGCAATTTATTGCAAGGAAAGCAGGCAGTAATAGCATTTAATAGCATTTAATGGTTCCTTGTCTAAGTTCAGGTAATAAAAAATGTTGCTAGTCTTGCTATAAGACCAAATACCACCTCTGAACTTGAAGGCTGGTAGCCTTCCTTAGAACTTGCTTTTTATTCTCTTATATTTTTTCTTTCAATCTTAATTAGCCAAAGTTTAAGGGCAGAACTTGGTTATAAAGCTCTGGAATCCAGATATTGCCTTAAAAACCAGGTATTTAAATGCTCTAACATCTATGAATACGTGTAATAGTTTTCCTGAAGATCTTTAAATGTAATTTAAACTAAAGTACCATTGGGTACAGACTGTTCTGAGTGGTGGGGTTAATTGTGAGAGTTCTCAAATTAGGGAATGCTGGGTTAAGGTTTAAAAGAATTCAGTGGAAATACAAGATCACTCAGTATCACTGGAATGCTAAGAGACTAGCGTGCAGGTTTTATATCTTCATGACATAAGTCTTTTTTCTTGAGTGTTTCAGTATTATTATATTAGAAATGATAGAAAATAATAAACCAGAGGTTTATTTATTATGAAGATGCCAAGGCAGTTTTCTGCCCCAAAATCAGCATCTACCAAGAGAGGCTATCAAAGGCTAAAAAAGACAGAGCTTTTAAAGCTCTGATTGCCTTGAAAATTCTGTATTTCACATTTTGGCTTATAACAGCTGAAAATGAAGCATGTGCTCTTTAGGACAGAAGATACTGAATCAGACAATCACACTGGCGTGGGAGAATCTGACCTTTTATGAGAGGCTCTGACTAGAGAAAGAAAGGATAGAACACATTTGTAGTGGAAAGCAGAAAGGAAGACATATCTCAACTGAAAACTCAGAATTTTGTATCCCACCTCATTCACAATCTTTTTTTTTATTGCAGTGATTTCTTGGGTTTATATATAAAAATTCTTATTTTGAACACAGATTTTTTTGTTGCTGACCTGCTGCATTGAGCTTCCTACTGAAATTGCCCAATTTTGTACTGCATACCAGCATCCCGTGAAGCTGTATTAATAGAATCTGTCTGAAAACCATATGCTCTGTTTCAAACTGCTTTTTTTTTTTTTTTCTGGAAATAGAAATGGCTAGAGACCTCATAAAATGTGTCTGACAATCAGGAAAAAGAAATTCAGACAAGCTCTCAAAGGACCATACTGAAGCTGATCTGTTAAAAACTATGTATTATTTGAACAGTGGACTTTTTTTTTTACAATAAACATTAAATGTATTAAATTGAAATATGTACATGCAGTGAAATGGGAAGCAAAAGTTTCCCTTTTATTTATTTTTTTTTAAATTGCAAAGCTTATGAATGGAGGAGCTGTCAGTGAGTTGCATGCATTCATATTTGAAATGTCGGAAAGAAATTTTTCCACTATAAATGATCAACACTAAATGTTTAAAAATTTTCAACACTTGCTGCATCTAGCAAGAATTGGTTTCTTATTTCTTTCCTCAATAACTTTTTAAGTGCAAAAAGAGATGGATACTACCGTGCTATTAGAAATTTTTTGTCTGTGGCAGTAAAAAACTGTACTTTAAAATTCCAATAGTAATTATCAACTTCTCACATAAAGATATTTTACTGTAAATTATAGAACATGCACCAATATATCAGTAAAATGTTTTCTAAATATGTAATACATTATTGAAGTGAATTTAGTAGTTTAGTTTCTAAAAATCTCCAAAATATACTGAACCCACAAAATTGTACTTTTATAAAAACAAACAAAACAAACAACCCCCCCCCCTTTAAAAAATGAATCATAATCAGTATTATCAAAAACTCATGAACAGAGTACCAGTGTGCCGGTGTGTCATCTCTGTCCATGAATTTCTCTTTGTGAAATGTTTTTATGTCTCCGTCGCTTTTAGATGACTGTTTTGGGTTGTTGAATCTATGCAGAAAAAGTTCACTTTTTGCTCTCGAAATTATTTCTTGTATAGGTGGACATTACTTTATGTCTTTGGGAGCTGCAGTATTTCTTAAAACATCACCTAAACTCCACATTTTTTTCACGGTATTGTGATGTGCTCAAAGGTACTGAGCACGTGACAAAGGATTGTTGCTTAGTTATGCTGCATTTAAATCATATATCCCAAATGCTGGCAAAAAACATTACAAACAGTATCTAGTAAAAGCATGAAAGCTGCTGAGCATTTGAAAAGCTTTTTGGCTTCAAAATATGTCTAAATTTCTTCTCTTTGATCATCAGTGCCCTCTGAGGTCTCTGCTCCTGAAAGCAATTCGAAGCCATAGGAATTCTGCTCTTGCAATCACATCTCTTGTACCTGGAGGAGGCTAAAGCTGACTGCCTCTGTAAATCACATTGGTTCTCCTACTCTTGGTGTTCACTCTTCTTTTTTTTTTCTTGACAAACGCTACTTTGATAAATTCAGTTCAGCAGGCATGTTTGAGGAATGGTCTTTGTATTTTATCACTTTATTATATACATGATTTGTTTTTCTCAAAATCAACTGCTGGCATAATTCCCAGTCTTATCTCTCCCTCTGTCAAATTCTGGTAATATACATCAGTTGTAACTGGTTTTTTTTTAAAATTAATGCTGGACTCCAATCAAAGCCAGCTATCTCAAAGGAAACTGATTTTTCAATAGTATTAAACAGTACGGTTGAGGTTAGAAGTGGTTGGTAGTGTTGCAGTGCATGTCAGAACGCATCTGGGCTTCCTCTGCCCCATTTTGAGTGCCCCTGTATAAGAAAGACATTGACAAACTGGTTAAAGTCCGGAAGACTTCCTAGGTGATTGCAAGGGATGTGGGGACAGACTGAGGAGACTGGGCTCCTTTCTCCTGCAGAGCAGAGGTGACTAGTGAGTGCCTTCCGCTACCTAATAGGAGGTTTTGAAGAAATTGGAGCCAGACTGTTCTCAGACATATGTAGCAAAAGGATCAGGGACCACAGGCAAATTGCAGGAGGAGAAATTCTGATCAAGGGTAAGGAAAGAAATTTTACAGCAAAGATAGCTAGACACTGTAGCACGGTTCACCTGAGGTTCACCAATACAAGAAATAACCTCAAGAGCAAAAAATGAACTTCCTCTGCATAGATGCAACAGCTGAAAGCAGTAATCTAAAGGCAGCAGAGACAAAAAAAAAGATTTCACAAAGAGAAATTCCTGGATAGCAGTGACACATTTATTAGAGTGAAAAACATATAAGGAGTGTTGTAATCAACCTCAATGAGTTGTAACTTTAAATTAAAGTTTAGTTAACTTAAAATTTAACTCAATCTTTAACAAAGGGAGTTGGACAACTAGTAAAATTTTTCAATACCTACAGTGTTATACTTAGAGAAAGAACTGCATATAGGTTCTTTTATTCATAGGACCTTTACATTTTCCTATGAGGAAATAGACTTGATAATGCTTTTAAATTCAGACTGTAGAATACATATTCCTTCTCTTCGCTCTTTAAAAAAAGAAGTTAACATTTTAATTATTAAACTGGTCTAGTTACTCTGAAAGAGAATGGATTGTTTTCTATGGCTGTTGGTTTTTGGTTAGGGTTATTAAGATGTTTAAAACCTCCATATTATAGGAATGGTTTCTGATAAAGGACAAGCTTAGGCCATACTCAAAGAAAGAGAGTAGATCTAAAAGATGCTTGTGTATTATCTGCTAATAAGGACATTGGTCATGTGTTAATAACTTGTGAATATATCCCAGGCATGCAAGTGTTCCTGTGCTGTGGAAATAAAATGATAATTTCAATATTCAGAGAATGTGATCATTTTGAGAAATAGCAGTACAAGCACACAGGTGAAGAAGGTACTTTAATCATCCTAAAATGTGAGTCAAAAATTGCACTATCAGATTCCTAGAGATTTTTTCTCGCTAATATTTGGCATAGACCATCAGTCCACAGGGCTGAGAGATATTTTATGGCCTTTGTATTAGTGCTTAATTATACTTAAAGGCTACTTTATTCTTCCATCGAAGACCACAGCAGAAAAGTAAGTAAAATTTTTTAAAAAAGACATCATTTCCTCTTTAGTTACTGTGTACAGTGCCTCGTAATTAAGCTAAATAAATGGTCTTGTTCGTAGAGAAAAAGGAATGTTTAGGTCAGATTTATGTCTATTACAGAATTTAGACTCCTTCTGGCATTTCTGAACTCCACTATGGATTGATTGTCTCTTGGGTTCTGCATAACGGTCTTAGATTAAACTAGTGGTTTTTTGTAATCTGGCAGTCATTTAAAAAAAAAAAAAAGGAAACAAATTTAGAAATTGAGTTAAGTCCGAGAAATGTGTGTTCTTGTATTGAAAACTTTCTAGGTAATGTAAGCCTACAAAAAAACCCAAAAAGCTCCTTCCAGTCCCTTGGGATGAATTTTGTCAGTTTTGGTTGGTTAAAGAACGGTCAGGTTTATGATTGACTCTAGATGCTGAGTATGTCAGCACTCCAAAGATGCCTTTCAGACTAACTTGAAACAACTTTTCAAGCTAAAAGCTGTAGTACGTAGTGGAAGGAGACGAGTTCTTGTCAGGGTGATCTGTGATGAGTGCAACTTTTATCCAAAATTGTAACACAAATTTTATCCAAATTTGATGCATTCTAAGTTGATAGATAGCAGGTTGTGCTGGGTAAGGCTATATCCAGCTCAAGGATCTGCTTCCAATGACAGCTGACAGCAAATGTCTGGAAAAGTGACATTTGAATAAAATTAGGTGAGATTCATTACCTTTTGGTATGAGACTAAAAGTCTTTCAGATATTGTCTATTTGTACCAAATGCTCTCAGCATTTTCCTCTCAGTTGTTCTGAGAATAAGCCACTGCCATAATGTCAAATTTGTGTCATTTGTTTCAGCAGCCAGACTCAGCCAGCCGTGTCTTAAGCTTACCAGGCTTTCTGCTGGTAAGTCAGTCTCTTCTCACTATGGTATAAATGAAACCTAGGCTTGTACCCTGCTATCTTTACTGAGTTTCTTCTCTTGTGAGTATCAGAGCTGGTTAGGATCATGTGTGAAATGGTGCACTGGATCTAGGTCAATTCCATCCTACTGCAATGTATATGTGGGAAGGATGTACATATAATGCCACGGGACACATTGCTTCTAGCACTATTGCAGCACACTACCTTCAAACAAAACTTATATATAACAACATTGCTTCTTCAACATTTACTGTTAATATTAAAACTTATTTAAAAGAATAAATCATTTAAAAGAATTATTTTCTAATGTTCTTCTGTTTGTACAGGTGAACCACTTAGAATTTCATCATTTACCAAGTTCAGCCAGTTCATGTTGATATGAATACTTTGCAATAACAGTTAAATGAAACAAAAACCCACAACAAGACCCACTGTTTCGTACTGAGAGTACAGTACCAGGCCAGTAGCTCCAGATGTAGCTCACCAATGCAGAGTAGAGGTGAAGGAGCACCTCACAGGTGCCTGCTGGTTTTCCTTGCTTTAAGGGCACTCTGCTTGGTTATAGTCATGGTCTGCTTTGGTGTTCACCAAGACCAAGTCCTTTTCTGCAAAGCTGCTATCAGAGAATCATAGAATCACCAGGTTGGAAAGGACCCACCAGATCATCGAGTCCAACCATTCCCAACACTCCCTAAACCACACCCCTCAGCACTTCATCCACCCATTCCTTAAACACCTCCAGGGAAGATGACTCGACCACTTCCCTGGGCAGCCTCTGCCAGTGCCCAATGACTCTTTCTGTGAAAATCTTTTTTCTGATATCCAGCCTGAACCTCCCCTGGCGGAGCTTCAGGCCATTCCCCAATTTCCAGTTACTTAGCCACCTGACACTAGAAGTCATGAGCTTCCAGCTCCCTTCCTGGTGGGACTCCTGCCTGGATGATGTTGGATTCCTCTAGTACCTCTGAAAATTCAGGCCTGTGATGCCAGAGGGACTTGAAGGAGAAACACTGCATCTCTTTCTTGTTACGTCTGATGCTGTCAGGGCTGCCGATTCCCTCTGTGGCATAGATGTTGCACCAGTGCACACCTTCTACAGGTGCTCTGAAGATAAAATTTCCCTGTTGTCTTTGCATCCTGGGAGGCTGAGACTGATACTAATGTGTCATGCTAGTTTCAGGAAAGGTAAAGGATGTGTCTAAGACACTGCAGCTGAAATTTCAAATGTTCTCCTGACCTCCTAGACTTGCTGTTTGACTGCCTGTTTAACCTTGTGTTTTGTCCTAAGCAATAATCGTGGATACATCTTTGCAAATTTAGGTTCTTTGTCATTTCTGGACTTTCCCCATTTGACAGTCTGTGACCTTAGTTAGATGCATTTGTTTTTTATTTTCTGTCCTTAATAGAAATGTCTCAGATATCACAAAAAACCTACTAAATTTTATTAATTTACTGTGCATCTGGAAGCACTGTTGGTCACAATGTTGGCCACTGTGCCGGCCAAGGAGGTTTTCAAATTTAAGGACTCCTTTCTCAGGAAAGTAGTAACACGTTGCTGGATGAAAGGAAATATCGGTTCATGTAAAATCAAACATCAGCAAATAGTAAATAATCTGAATTTATGTTACAGGCTGTTTTCCTATGGCATCGGACTGAAATTAGGTTCTACTCTTCTAAATCCATTTGCTAGAGTAGCCTGCAGCTATGGGGAGAGATTAAAGATCTTTAGTGTTATTTGATGACGAATTCATGCCTTTAATTCCAGAAACTGGAATAGGTGACCTCTCTGTAGAGGTCGAATAATACATAACGCCAAATAATAAGTCATATCAAGGATGATAATTGCTATCAGTTTTCATTTATAAATATGTATATGTGCTAGCTAACATCACTAGAAATTTGTAAATTAGAAAGGCCTTTTCAGTAAAGAGATTCATGAGGCATTTCGTTTCCATGAGTGACATGTTAATGGATTAATTTTACAATGGCATATTAAGATTGTTGATCCTAATGTAAGCTAAGAATTCTTGACTTTTGTGTTTCAGTTGTAGTGCTTATTATACTTGAAATTCCAGCTATCCATTTTTTGCACTCCTGTTTAGTCTGGTAGTCCTGTACTTGGCCATCCATATTTCTAAATACATAGCCAGCTTTCCAGAAGAGGCTGCAGTTCTGAGAAGCTCTTTTGCCTATATTCCAATCAGTTTTGTTTTGGCAATCTGGGTTCAAATCTAATTTTTTTAAAGATCTCAAAAAAAAAGAAAAAAAAATCTTACTGCCACCTTCTAGCCACAATTATATTTGCTGCAGGCAAACTAGGAGAACAGCGAAAGACCAACACTTTTGCGGAAAGTTTCATCCACGCAGACATCGCATTGATTATTTCATAAGCAATAGCAATAATTATTATTATTTCATTCAAATAATAATTGTTTCATTTCAATAATAATAATAATAACAATTATTATTTCATTATTTCATTGATTATTTCACAAGCATCTTACTCCTTGTTCACATCACTTGTGAACTACAGAGTCCAACAACCAAAATATCAGTCTCCGAGTGTATTTGATGCAGTGTTTCTCATTGTATGTTCTCCATATGTGATGGAAAGTACATGCTAAAGAAACATCAAAACGCAGTATTGTAAAGTTTCTTCTTCCATATGAGAGGCAGGGGGACTTAATAGTTATAGCCTGTCGGAGTGGGAGGCGGACCCGGAGTAACGATGGAGTCTCAATATGAGTATGATCGTTCTCATTTATTCATGCACCTTACACTTCTTATATACTTATTCCAATAGTGCATGCGTTAACAAAACAAATCCTAATTGGTTATGTCCCGCTGTTCACACGCCTTATGCTGTCACACAACTGGCCATACGCTCTTGAGCACGCGAAAGGGGCAGATACAAGGTTCTCATCACAACTCTTCGGGACTTTCCCGCGCTGGATTCCACATTCTTGTATTCTACTCCCTTTTATCTTATCTCAAGGTCAGGCCTAGCTACAGACAGCAAACCCTGGATTGTTCACTGCTATTAAATCATGAGCCATCCTTCTGCAATAGCCAAATGTTTTTGGGTTTTTTTTTTTATTGCCTGCTAATCTGGATCATCTTTAAGGTTAATTCCTGTACATTTGGACCAAGGCATCTTGTTTTTCCTTTCACTGAGAAGTTTCCCAGAAGACAGTATTACTCAGGGCACTTAAAATGTAGTTGTTTGGGTTTTTTTTCTGGAAAGCTAGTTTGCAAAGTTTTTAATAATTCAGAACAAGTTATATAGATAAAGTTCCAGGAAGAAAACTTTTATTCTCCTCTGCTGCATAAAGGGGACATGGAAGAAGTAGAGAAATTGTTGTTATGGGACTGCTGCAGTTCTGTGGAAAGGGTAGCTGAAACTCACCAGCTGTAAGATGAAGTCTACAAATTTACTGCCCTTTCAGCAGACCTATAGAAGACATGTGGGAGACAAATGTACTTGATGCTTACAATGTCTTTATCTTTTCATGTTATAAACTTATGTTTCATCATGTTTTATAAAATAGCAGTTTTCTATTAATGTTTCAAAAGTCTCACCACATGATCCCAGGCCACATTGTAAACTCTAATTTTTTCCTTAGTGCTTGTATCCTCAACCTGTAGACTCCCAGCACTTAAAAATGCCCACAATGAAAAATTTAGAGGGGTAAACTGGAGAGGATGCTCCCTTGATCATCCTTATGTACCTTATCATTACTATTCAGCCTTCCTATTTTTACTGTTTTGTTTTGAGGCATTAGGAAAAAGGCAATTAGAGCACTGACGTCCTTTCTGTAGCAAAATCTAACAAGGAAAGAGTTATCATAAAATTTTGCTCTTCTCTAAAACTGTTATGTAAGTTCCAATGTGGCCGATGAAGTGTTAAATCCTGTAAATTCAGTATGGTTCACAAGTTTGAGATGGCAGAAGACGCTGCTGGCTTCTCAGTCTTCCCTCTCACAGCTGAAATTGGCCCTGATTTGTAGTTAATATTGGTTAAATGGGAAACCACATGGATTTCCACAAATATTTTATGGAATATGTGAGAATATACTTTCAGTAACACTCTTGGAGCTTGGTTTATATGTCTTTAAGTGTGAATTAAAATCCCAAAGTATTCACTTGGAGTTATATATACTGTATTTCAGTGAATATTTTTAGATATAGGAAATACATAAATGCTCAAAAAAAGATTTTGTATAGGATATCTTCCTGTGTTTTATTTTAAAAATCATCCTTAGTACAATATTGACTTTTAGTACTTCCAAGTAATTTTTCTTTTTTTTTCATCTGTCATGCCCTGATATTTGTTTCAAGCAAAGGTACAATTTGTAAGACCTTTTCCTTGCTGCTTTCGATGCAAGAGCTCCATCAAAAATACTATTATTACTAAGGGAGTAGTGTCAGTTGATTGTTCCTTGGAATGGAACCCACAAGGGATTTTCCTACCCCTATAAAAGAAGTGATTGTTAATGCATTTGCAAATGTTGTCCTAGTTTCCCTATGGAACAAGAAAAAGTGATTTTGTATTGCTTTGAAAGAAACAGGTAAATAGTAGTACTTTAAGGTTAATATGGGCAATGGGGCTGCCTAACTCTGAGATAGCTGCAGACTTGTGAGTTTTCAGCAGTAGAGGGTGATGATTTATTTTTAAATATTTCCCTTCATTAAGTAAGAGCTGTCTGAATGTGATGATCACGGTGCCTTGGATTTATATTCTCCATGTTCAGTTTTTCCGAGGTGCATTTTCATATTTTAAGTCTTCCCCGAGAGACATGAAAAATTAGAAACATGAAAGGAAAGTGCATATGGATTTAAGTAAATTAGCAAGTACCTTCTGAAAGCAGCATGTATGTATATCTTAAATTTTGGTATTCAGTATTTAATAATTTGTTGTTTTTTCCTAAGTAAAGCAGTTATTTCACTGTTTTATTCTTTTCACTTCCTCCTCTTCATTAAAGAAGAAAAAAAGCAAGAAAATTAGTGTGTGTTGTGCTAGGAAGTCACTTATTCTGGAGGCAGCCAATGAAAAGTGTATGAAAAATAATAGCGTATGTTCACCTCTCTATGTTAACCCAGAATAATTGTATTCTGTTAAGAGGTGACTTAATTAAACTTTAGCTTGTATGTTCTTAAGTATATGTCTGTAATTACCCCAAATAACCAGCTTTATTCACTAATTCATGGTTCTTCCTCTCGGAGGCGGGGTGGGGGGGTGGGGGGTGGGCAGGGGATGGTGCATGGTTGAATTGAACAGGGAAACCTAACAGTTTCCTTAAATTGTAATGCTGTATATGTCTTTTATTATCCTAAAAAAAAAAAAAAAAAGCTTTCTTATGAAAATGTTCAAGTTCTAGTTCAACTTTCATAAAGGATTTTCTGAACTGGAGAAGAATGTAGGAAATCCAAAAGAATGGCTGATGTTAGCTAAGACATGAATTCAAGTTATGTCATGTCTTGAATTTGCATCTTGATGTTTTCATTTAATTCTCTTTACATTCTGCATTATGGGAGTGAGTGACTAATCTTTACTTTGGTAGTGGTTAATAGGAAAAAGATTAGTCACTCATACTAAAGTGTTTGTGAATAGCAGTTTATGATTTGATTATATCTTCCTTCAGCTGTCACTCTTAGCAGTTAAGAGTCTTAGTCTACATGGTGTTTTCCTTTTTTTTCTGTGCAAAATCCATTTCATCGCTTTTGTTGCCCTTCTTTCTATCTTTTCTAGTTCCACCATGTCATCTTTAGGATGAAGGGCCAGAACTGAGCACATCGGTCCAAAGTCCAAATACAATACATTTTGGATTTGTTCTCTGGCCTCCTGCTGCCCGTAAATAAGTTCTTGATGACACTGAACGTCTTTACCTTGTTAGCTCACCCAGTCTGCGAAACTGCTCATGTTGTGCTGGAAGCCTCCCTGCTGGATTTTCAGCATCTCCTCTTCAGTGACAGACGAGGGAGAAAAAAAAAGAAACGGAAATGAGGGGCTAATATGTGCATTTCGGTTTGGTGCAGTCATATTGAAGCATTTAAGGAGTTTAATGTTCCCTGTAACATGTACAGTTTGAATTTATTTGGAAAGTAGCTGCTTCGATAGTGAGCTTATTAATCTGAAAACAAAAAGTGGTCAGAGGTGTTCCACTGATTCTGATTTTCACATCTTAGTGAAATAAAAAATAGAAGAAGTGTGGTGCCTTTTATCACATACAACTGTTGGAATTTTAATTATTTTTTTTTGCTTGTTCTGGGAAGATTCCAGGCATTGTTAAATGTTCCTAGAACTAAACAAAAATAAATTAAAAAAATAAAAAAGAAGAAAAAATATAAGAGAAGCAATAAGGGAAGATTCCACTCTCAGCAAGTTTCTGCCCGGTAGAGCTGCTGAACCATGCTAAGCAGTTTTGTGTCTTAGTTTAAAACTCAGCTACTTTCTAACAAATTGGTGTTGCAGCCTGTCATTCTAGCTGGAAAGTGGCAATAAGGAGCATGAAAAGTAAATAAAATATTAGTTTGAGTTGTCTTTCTTATGGTGAGCAGTAATCTATCATTGATTCTGAGCAGCAAGAGAATTTTGTTCTGTATTTGCAAGGTGCATATTTATAGGAACAGCTATGTTCTGTTATTCATAGTATTTCTAGAGATGAACTCAGTGGAATTTCTTTTCATAAACTTTCATTAGTAAATAGGTCACTTATAATCACAAGTATTTATGAATGAATAAATGCCTGTTTATGAATTTAGTGCACTGATCTAAACATGGAATTGCAGAAATTTATGCTGCTACCGTACACTTGTTCATATAATAATCAACACTTACTCTGGAAAATTAGGATTATTAAGTCATTTGTGATGTTCCAGCATAAAATTTTACTGCATAAGATCTTGTTAATGCTTTGTGAAGCTTATTTTTTACATGCCCCAATCTGCTGTGCTTCTTAGAAGCATTCCCCTCAGCTGACCTCACTGCATACACTTTTAGTGTTTTCTGTATGATGAGATGCATATAGAAAAACACAGAGAACTTTCTGGTTTTGTTGGCTCTTACCCAAAGCAGGGGACTTGCACTCCCATTTTGCTGTTTTCTGGCATCGTCCACATTTCTCTCATCTCTTCACAGTACTCTCACCTCCCTCCCTTTCTCTTAAAATTCAAAAGGCAGAATGGGATTTTTTTTTTTTCAGGTGCTTATTTATATTTATGGTGATATCTGCTTTGGTGTATGCTTGGGGAACCTCTGCAGGTGGTACAGGCAGCACATGTGAAAGTTTGGGTGTCCTCCCCAGAGCAGCTGCTGATCCAACCACTTCAATATCCTGCTCACTGCCTTGTTCTTTCCAAATCCACTGATTATTTCCTTGGGCTTGTCCGGCTCACTGGGTCCTTACAGATGAGATGTGAGAATCAGACCTGAAGTGCATTATGTAAGAGTATACCTAAATCTATTCAGTGCCTTAATAATTTAAAGACTTTTCAGAAGCCATTAATTTCTAAAAACAATTTAGTTGATCTCAAATGTTACAATCTGCTGCCTCATTGAGCATATTATATGTGTACTATACTTTGAAAAGAGAGCGCATCTTCAAAAGAGGGTGTTTTATTTTATTTTTTTTTTATGAAGTAAAATGTTTTCTGGGAGACCATATATTGTCCACAACTACAGCCAACTAAATTTTTCTTTATGTTTCATTCTTTGTTAATTAGCATAGTTATATGCATTTGATGCTTCTATAGACTATTGTTTTGCAAGTGAATATGTGAAATTAACAGAATACTTAATGTGTTTATATATATATGTATGTGTGTGTGAACATTCGTAATAAATTACACATATGATCTGCATACAAATGGAAAAATAAGCCTGTTGTAACAGAAAGTGCGTTTATCAAACATAGGGGAAATTTGGTACACATTAATGTTTTTGACATGAGACAGTACACTTAGTAAGGGTGAAATAGTCTTAATTATTTATTCCCTTTTTTTTTTTTGGTTTGAAAGCAGTTAATATTTCTGGGATACAGTTGTTTAGGTTGAAAAAGGCCTTTAAGGTTATGAAGTACAACATCAACCTAGCACTGCCAAGTCCACCACTAAACAGCATCCTTAAGGACCACCCTATGCACTTTTTAAATAGGATGTTGACTCTAGCACTTCCTGGGCAGCCTGTTCCAATGACTGTCAATCTTTTCATTGAAGTAATTTTTTCTAATATATAATCTAAACCTCCCTTGACACAACTTGAGGCTATTTCCTGTTGTGCTATCACTTGTTCCTTGCAAGAAGAGACCAACACCCACATCACTACAACCTCCTTTCAGGCAGTTGTAAAAAGCGATAAGTCACCACACAAGTCTCCTTTTCTCCAGATTAAACAGCACCAGTTCCATCAGCCACTTAAGACTTGTTCTATAGACCCTTCACCAACTTCACTGCCCTCTTTTGCACACACTCCAGCACTTCAATGTCTGTCTTGTAGCGAGGGAATGAAAACTGAACACAGGAGTTCAACATACAGCCTAACCAGTGGTGAGAACAAGAGGGTGATCCCTTCTCCTGCTGGCCACACTATTATTGGTAGAAGCCAGTATTCTGGCTGCTTTCTTGGCCATCTGAGCGCGCTGCTGGCTCATATTCAGCAAGTTATTGACCAGTACAGCCGGGTCCTTTTCCAACAGGCAGATTTCCAGCCACTTTTCCCAAACCTGTAGTGTTGCATGGAGTTGTTGTGACCCAAGTGCAGGACCCAGCATTTGGCTTTGTTGAATCCCATACAATTGAGAGCAGCCCATTGATCCAAGCTGTCCAGATCCCTCTGTAGAGCCTTTCTACCCTCAGACAGACCAACACTACTGCACAACTTGGTGTCACCTGTGAATTTACTGAGGGAGCAGTCAATCCCCTTGTCCAAATGATTGAGAAAGATATTAAACAGAGCTGTCCCCAATCCTGAGCCCTGGGGAGCACCACTTGTGACTGGCTGACAACTGGGTTTAACTCCATTCATCACAGTTCTCTGGGCCTCACCATCCAGCCAGTTTTTACCCAGCTCTTACTATTAAAGATTGACGCAAAGAAGGCATTAAGTACCTCAGCATTTTACTTGTCCTTTGTCCCTGTGTTTCACTCTACATCCAATAAAGGATGGAGATTCAGCGTAGCCCTCCTTTTGTTGTTCATGTATTTATAGAAATATTTTTATTGTCTGTTATGGCAGTAGCTAGATTAAGTTCTGTTTGGTCTTTTGCCCTCCTCATTTCTCTCTGCATAAACTCATCTTTATAGTTCTCCTGGGTTGCCTGCCCCTCCTTCCAAAGGTCATAAATGCTCTTTTTTTTTTTTTTTTTTACCTGAGTTCCAGCCAAAGGTCTCTGTTCATCCAGGCCACTCTTCTTCCCTGCCAGCTTATCTTTTGACACATGGGGATGGTCTACTCTTGTGCCGTTAAGACTTCCTCCTTGAAGAATATCCAGCCTTCTTGGAGTCCCCTGCCCTTTAGGGATGCCTCCCAGGTCACTCTGTCAACAAGTCTCATAAAGAGGCTAAAGCCTGTCTTCTGGAAGTCCAGGGTCACAGTTCTGCTGACCCGTCCATCTCACTTCTCCAAGGACTACAAACTTTCATCATTTTTGATCATGTTTAAATTTCCCGCCATTGTTCCTGACCCTGCCCAAGTTTTGTCAGCTACTGTCATATGAGCTGTGACATATGAGCAGGTCTCTCAGCTCTCCCTGGTCCACAGTTTTTGTATGAGATGCAGGAGTTGCACTGGGGAGTTCGGTGTGTTTGGCAGTCCTGATGATGTTTGTGCCTGCAGCTATTGCCATGTTGCCCTAGAATGTTAAAGTCAGGAGTGTAGGGCATGCTGGGAATCAGTGGAGGAGCACTCATCCTTCTGTGATTAGTTTTCTAGATCAAGCATACTGAACCAGAGGTCTAGGTCTTTTGCTTGTACATGTCAGTTTCTAATTCTGGGGATTCAGGGTAAAGCCTTATTTTTTTCAAAACAATTGGTTATTTTTTTTTTGAAGTTGCCTGCTCTTTTTATCATCTGGGATAGTTCAAGCATGAAGAATGGGATTTAGCAATGGCAATTTTGACAGTATTTTCTGTAAACAAGATAATCACTTTCATTTCAGTCACCCCACAAACACCTTTTGACCAGTATAGTGTTTTAAAAAGTTAGCTCATGTTTATCGCTGTCGCCTTCGTAAAGACAGTAGTAATCTGTGTTATGAGTGCCCTTTAGTCTTGTTCATGTAAATCTTCCCTGTCACATAAAGATGCTTTGCAGAGAAAAAAACCCAAATAATAATATTTTCCAATGTACTGCTAGGCTATCATTACCTAGCTGAACACTTATATTGAGAAAAGAAATATTTTAAGAGATGTGTGAATTTGCATAATTCTATGACTTCTTTATAGGCAGTTACTCATTCCTTGAAGGTGTATAAAAATAATCCAAATAATATGCCACATAAAACCTTTCACATAGCCAAGCCAGCTTTCTAAAGCCATCTTTTCTCTCTACAGAAAACCTCCCTAAAATGTATTCACTAGTTTGCTTTCTGTAACATAGAATTACTCCCAACATACTATTGTCATTCGACTAGCTATAAATTTAAAAAAAAAAAAATGAAGTTGTGCCCAGCAGGAAGAAAGGCAAGCAATCATAAGCTAGAAGACACATTTAGTAGGTTTTTGGTTTTTTTGTGAAGTTCATGTAGTGAGACCAAAAAATTATCAAAACTAGTATTTAGTGTAAATGTATCTAATGAAGAGAATTAGGAACAATATTGAACTTGAGCCCAGTAAGCAAAGATAATGGAAATACATCTGCTTATCTCTTCAGGAAAGTAAGAAAACTTATCTTATATGTTAAACACAAAAGCAAAGACCAATTTCTAATTGTACAAATTCTTTGATGACTTCAGCTAATCTATTTATCTATGTTTTGATATGTTGTAATTTTTAGGACATTAAAAAAAATCAGAAGACTTACTTATTATTTTTCAGTACTGACAACATTTTTTAAAGTATTTCTAACCCTTAAACAGATAATTCTTTTCTACAGATTAAGGTTCAGAATTCAATAAAACCATTGTTCACAGAATGCTCCCTTGGAGCAAATCCTGCACTTAAGCCATGAGTTATGAGATCATGGCAAAGTAACTTCTTATTCACTGTTCTGTCCCCAGCCTGACAGACCAAATATGCAAGAGAAGCTGCAGTGTTCTTCTTCATTAGGGTACTAGTTGGTAAGGAATTTCAGTTCCACCTCCGAGGTATCTCAGGAGAACTAATGGAAAATGCAGGATGGTGGCCAGAGTTGGGCCTTTGAGGGTTGAAGGCTGGAACAGGCTGCCCAGGGAGGTTCTTGAGTCACCATCGCTGGAGGTATTTAAAAGATGAGTACACAAGGTGCTCAGGGAAATGGTTTAGTGGCAGATAGGAATGGTTGAACTCAAAGATCCAAGAGGTCCTTTCCAACCTAGTGACTCTATGATTCTGTGAAAAATCTGCAAGGATTATTTTCCTCCTGACAATCCAGCATGAACCTTAGAGACTAGAGGTTTTGCCTACTTACATTTCAGGTCATGTGAATGACTTTTTGGTATCTGAAGTTACCAGATAAAAGCTATGGTCAAGTCTCCAGCCATCTCTAAGCCTAGTGTCTTGATGGCAGCAGACTTTTCTAGTCGCAGCATAGACCAACAGAGGCAGCTTTTCCCAAAGCATGGCTGTGCACCCTGTGCAGCAGAGACCAGAACGCAACAAGAGCTCCATTTCACTGTCACAGTGTTGCTTGATCTGTGGCTTTGCTGGCAGAAGAGGTCAGGGGGAGGGAGACTTGACCTCAAGGTCTAGATAATGTGGTTATGCCAGCAAAACCTTATAGCATGCTGCCAGTCTGAAATGTGATGCCTAATGTTACACCAGTGACTGCAGAGTGGGCAGCACAGGGAGAGGGAGTATTTGGGCGTTGCTTTTGCATGGGTCTCTGGTGCTGCCTGACAGATACACATACGGCTGGTATAGGAGCAGTGGAAAAGGTGAGGTGGAGGTTTTGATCTGTATGGGTGGCACAGTATGTTTCAGAGACACTTTACGTTCAAGCAATGAACAGTTTTCTTTCCATTTCTAACAACCACTGATTCCTAAACTCCTCAGGAGAGTGTTTGTTACGTTACATTTAAAGATTAGCATGTCTTATTGAAGCTTTGCTTTTCAAAGTGTTTTTTCTATCTTATTGTTGGTAATGTATTAGCAGAAGCAAGAAAGAGATTATATGGAGAAACACTCATATATAAATATATATATATAACTGGGTGATATGTATAGTATCATTATTTTCAGATGATCTGTGATCATTGTATGACAGTTTTCTCCTTTCAGTCATTCCACATGTTTCAGTGTATCAGACACCTGAGAGAAATAGGTACATTACATTCTTTGGTATGGAGATGAATTCTTGCATATTCTTACTCTCTATTAGCAAGCAAGAATATTATCTGTCATTTAGCGATACATTCATTGCTTTGAAAGTCTTGACTTCTGTAGCTTTGAATCATGGAGCAGTATTAGGACAGCATTTCTTCTCAGAGTTGGATACTACTAATGATTACTGAGCTTTGAGGAATCTGAATGTTGTTACACATTTACTTGCTATGTCATATTGAACAGGCATAGTAGTACTGAATGTGAAAATTTTGGTGGCTACTTTAATACTATCACTGCAGTTAGTTTCTTATCTCACAATGGCACAATCTGGAATACCGATATCTTGGCAACTGTAGCAATTAGCAAATCTCCATGTTCAGATTTTATGAACATGAACATACTAGCTTGTGCCAGTGACCAGACAGGAGCTCAATGAAAAAAGAATTCATTTATTACTGCCTATTAACAAAGTGACAGGGGACAGGACAAGGGGAATGGCCTCAAGCTGGACCAGGGGAGGTTCAGACTGGACATCAGGAAAAAAAAATTCACAAAAGAGGCCATTGGGCACTGGCAGAGGCTGCCCAGGTGGTGGTGGAGTCACCATCCCAGGAGGGATTTAAAGGACAGGTAGACGAGGTGCTCAGGGACATGGTTTAGTGGCAGATAGGAACGGTTAGACTTGATGATCCAAGGTTTCCAACCTGGTGATTCTATGATTCTATGCCTCTATGATTCTGCATTATTCAGTTTAGCTATAGCTGCTTTAAAAGTTGACCAACATAAGTGTCCGTTAGGCTTTGAAGTAATATGGTTTTACTTTTGCTTTTGCTCAAATGTTAAATATTCGGTAGTGAACCGGTGACTACAGGAAAGTTGTTTGGCAAAAGATAAAACTGAAAGATCTGAAGAGTAAATAGGTGTGAGAAATGTCAGATACTGATATCATGTAAATTACGTCTAATTTTGTTCAGATGCTTAACCAAAACAAGATGGAGGATTAATAACAGTGGAATAGAGGTGGGCAGTGTGACGGACAGTTGCAGTGATGGGAAATAATAGATTTTAAAAGATTTGACAAGACAACATGACTCAACAGAAAATCGAGTTTAATTTGATTTTCATTGAATGTTGCCTCTTTGATCAAAGTATTTCATAGCTCATAAACTGATGACAGCTTTTTTCCCCTTAGTAAATACACTATGTGTTTGAAAGCCAGAGTGCTTTGTTCAAGCCATCAGCTGGTCTTATAAAATATTACTGCTTGCTTTTTTTTTTGTAAATAAACACAGTAACCCGAGAGTTAGATGCAGTTGGGTGTCTAGCTAAGCTAAAGTTGTTTTTTTGTTTTTTTTTTTTTTTTTTTAAATTAAAGTCTTATGTATAGCTTTCAGTAGACTTTTTTGGTTTATTATGAATACAAAAACAAATAATTGCAGCCTGCCTTAAATATGTATTATGCGAAAGATTAATTCCTACAGCCTGCATTGATTTATTTACGTTCATGAATTTAGTTATCTAAACTCTGCCCTGAGAGAGAAGGATTAACGGTAACTCTGCTGGTGTTAGTAGCAATGAAAAGAACTGTATTACTGGTTTGAGGTTTTTTTTCCAATTAGGATTCATCCTTTACTACAAGCCGGTTAAGAAAAACACATATTTGTCTTCTCTGCATTTCTGTCTTCCACTCCATGAGTAAAACTGCCAGCATGAATGAACATATTATGTATCTCTACAGCATCTTGGCTCATGGATTCTCCTTGTTATTGTCTCCTTTATATCATCATGATGTTTTCTTTATTCTCTTTCTCTCTTCTTAGATGACAGTGCTACGATTTCCAACTGTGAGTACTGGTTGTGAGAGTTGTAGTTTTATCTGTGGAATGAGAATCTAATGTCAGTGGAGAGAAATACATTGATTTAGTTAAGAAGGTAGCTAAATCCTTATTTCATTATCTGTAAGGTGGCCGTACTTTTTCATAGATATCGTACTACAGTCTCAATGCTTAAAAGATTCAATCTTTTAGCTGTCAGAACTCTGTTCTGCCATTAACATTAACTCCATTTGTCCTAATTCTAGGAAGCCTATAAACTGCAACTAGATAATCTGAACATATCTGTGTTTTATCCTTCCTAAGCTTCTGAAAGACCTGAATATTGGCTGCCTCCCTAGGGAAGGAACATTCTTACTGCTTACCTTAATCACTTTTATTAATTAGAAAAAAAACACCCAAAACATAAAGAAAGAAGAAAAAAACTAAAAAACTCTTTACACTTACTGCTTGTTTAATGCTACCATGCCTGCCTAGATTTACAGTCCATCCTTTTTCAGTCTCAGGCTGGTGCATATATAAGTATTATGGTACTAGATATCCCTAAATTAGTGAGTCCATCAGAAGGACACTCTGCATCTGCTTTTTTTAAATCGCTTTCATCTCAAAAATGTAAAGTCAATTTTTTCCAGTTTTCATAGTGCTACTGGTCTGCTTAAAGGTCTAAGTGAAAAATCCCACAGCTATTGCTTCTTGGAGCAATTTTTTTTTTTTAAAATATTGATTCCTAATACAAACAGAAGATGTTTTTCTCATTTTGGAAGTAGCACTCTAGCACTTTTTGTTTATGGTACATTAAACTATTCCGGTTCTGGGATTTATATTTTTGTATGTCAGAGAGGCTAGAAATATTGAATTCTTTATATACCTGTGCATAAGGCAGCTCTCATAAGTTGAGCAATTTTTATGCTTCATTTGCTTCATTACCTTTCTGCTGTTACTTTTTGTATATATGGGTGCAACATTTGTGTATTTTTTTGTACTATTTGATGTAATATCCACTTCGAAATAACTGCATGTTTGTACAGAATATCATTGTTTCTGCTAGTCACTGAGACACTGCACTGGTGTTTATTTTTGATCACTGGAAAAAAATGCTCACTAAAAATTCTCATAGTCCTTTGTGGGAAATAGTAGTGTTTTCTATTATGACTTAAAAACAGTGAATGAAGTTAGAGCTGTGTCATACATATGCTGTGTAACCAAGGAATGCATGGGTCTCAGGGCATCTTGGAACCTCAGTTTCAGAAGCTGAATGATGTCTGAGAAAAGCTATGCATTCTCAGATGGGTGAGATTGTGCTAATTAACTCGTAAGGAAAAGCTTACTTGATGGAGAATTTGCAAATGATTTTATGTCAAGAGATACTTATGTTTTTATTACTCCTAGTTTATTAACAGTTATGGATACCAGAGAACATTCACAATCTTCTGAGATCTAAGAACAAGCAAGGCCAGGGAATTCATAGAGTATAATTTAGGTAACCTTGCAAATGGACAATGAAGTGAGTATAGAGAAATGACAGCTTCAGCCAGTCAGAGTGATTTTGATACAGATTGTGTGTCCCTTTATTAGCTTGCTGTATAACTTGCTTCATAGAAACTTGGAGCACCAAGGCAGATGGTATACTTATTTTGGATTTTTTTTTTTTTTTAAAGTGGTATTGCTTTCTTCTTGAAATTTGCGTTCTGGCACACATGTTTTAAAACCCTCTTGGAGACGTTGGGAAGTTATGAGTAGCATTTGAATGGGGGCAAGGTCAAAGACCACAAGTAGTGCTACAAGTGTGGTGATCAATGTCTGTGAGAATATGGCTTAGTGGTCAGCAATGGTAGGACATGTTCAGAATTGCCGTGGGGACATTTAGTGTTACGTAGCCTAATATATCATATACTTACCCCGTGCTCTTAAAAACATGTAACTTCCACAACTGCTTACATTAGCTGATATCTAAAACACAATTTCCACAATATATAGTTGGATTAAGTGAGTTCTGAGTGAGTTTTTCACTAAATGTTCTAGTGCTCGTTACACAGAAATGTTAATAAAAGCCAAATTTGAATTTTGAAACATCTGCACTTGAAATTTAACTACAAGTGTTTTATTTATCCTGCTGTAGCGAGAACCTATTAGCCAACAAGATTAGTTAACAATGTTCTGCTCTGCAGTAGTGTTGAAGAGTAGTATTATAGGGACAAGTAGCACATATTTTGTAGGAAGGGTTGCGCACATGAGAAATGTTTCTCTTGTTCGAGAGTGTACTGTCTAAATGAATATGAGATAAGGAGTAAGTTCATTTAAAGATGAAGCTTGTTTCTTGAGTTATCACAACAATTACGTCAATGCAGAGCTAGAAATTAGAAACCATTAGGCATGCATCTATTTCCTGTGATCTCTTTTAAGATTATCTGGAGACTACATATTATCTGAATAGGTAACAACTACATTCAAAACAATTGTGGGTTTTTCCTGTCACAAACAGATATGAAAAATATGTTATGAATTACTCCTTCAGCTGCAACATCTGTGATTGCATAAGAGTGTGTTCTATGACTACATGGTGTTTTCTTGGGGTATGATTATGTTTTTACACTTCTTAATCTGGAGAAGGAGGAAATTTTTGACCTTCAGAATACTTCAGGAGGTAAAATCAAGACTGAAAATCTACTATGACTGGTCATGGGGAGAGGAATCATCAGTGGACGCCTTTTCTAGTAATGCTTTTATCAACGCAAAAAGGCTGCTCTTGTAACTGTTAGGCTAAAACTGTAATTCAGCTTTTATTCATTACTAACCTAGTGAAAAGAACAGACAAAATGCAGCGTTCAGCAGATTGACTAGATATATTGTAAATATTTGATAGCAGATGTAAAATATAAAATCTCATATATACATTTAACAATACTTGTACACTAATAAATGTAAAAGAAGAGAGAAGAGTTGGGGGAAAGCTTAAACACTTAAAAATGTGTTGCAGAGCTACTTTTGTTGTAATTGTTCTGGCATTAACAATAGTAGAAATAACTATGATCCTTGTTTGTACATTGAAGTTGTGATCTTTATTTCCCAACATTTTTGCTAGTACTTTCTGTCAAGAAGGTAGTTGATGTGTGTCACAATCATGCTGCACAGAAATGAGTGATGACATCAGACACATATATTAAATAGCAATATTTAGTACATAGTATGAATGTCATACAAATAAAGTATTAACTAGTAGTCATTTAAATGTTCAAAATTATACTCTCTAAACAGAGATCTCTCTTTTTGAGCTACCTAATGAGTCAGATCTTACACTCTTAACACAACAAAATATAATTGGTTTGACTAAAACTAATAACCTCTCATGCCTTTCAAAAAACTAAATGTTAAATCTATATGTTTTCAGTAATTTTCATTTAAAACTTTAATTTGCAGAACTTGATTTTCAAGCATTTCAGGATTGATTTATTTTTCAAGTACAGATGAAGTTTTTGACAGAGTTTGCAACACTTCTTGTGTGAGACATATATACACTTCGCTTTGGTACATACGCTTGTTTTATGAGTCTGAACCCCAAGTATCTACATTTGCAGATTATGTTTGCTTTGTTAAAAGGGCAAATCTTGACTCTAAAATTCTAGATCACAGTATTAAAATACAAATTATAGCTATAATGTTTACCTATATAATTTTCCTTTCACTAATAGCCCATAAAACAAAATGATTATTTGTTCAATGCTATCTGATTATGTTGTGTAGAACAAAAGTAGATGAGATTGATGGTAAAATGCTAATGCATATACCAAAGGTCTGTTGTACATAACATCTTTTCTTCTCACCAGCCATGTTCTTTTGAGCAGTAGGACTGCATTTTTTTTTGAAATAGAGACAATCAAGATGACCTTCATAGGTTTGCAGCTAAAGCAGCCACTTGAAGTGTTTTGCTAGTGCTTCTATGCACATCCTGCCAGCAGCACTGGAAAAATTCCGGTCTTTACATCTAAGAACCACTTCAATGTAATAGATACAAAACATTTCATTCCTGCTGCCACAAGCACTGCAATTATCAGAAAGGGATTGGGAATTATAGGGACTGGGTATGACGGGGTCTTCAAAATGGATTAGTAATGTGGGTGGCAGTCAAATAAATTATTCAGTACTTGAGGGATTGCTGAAATTAACCTGAACAGAAGTTGTGCTGCTGCCTACTATATATTTAAAAAATATAAAATAAAAAGAAAAGAGGGAGAGGAGGAAAAAGTATTCATGTCTTGTAAAGTCCAGATGACAATGTGAAATGAATGTCCAGCAAACACAGAAATCTACTTTTTTTCCTCCTCTCTCCATGAGGTTCAGATCAGATTTTCCTCATAATTTTTGTTGTCACTACAGAAAAAATTAATTTTAAAATAATTATTCCATAGCTTTTTTTCTCAACATGCTAACTCAACTGAAAATGCTTTGTAGGGAAGCCAAAAAAACAGACAAGCTTTCAAAGCTAGATGTCAACAATTCATTTCAAGTAGTGCATCATTTTGACCTTGTAATTTGTTGGAGTAGCTCTGCTGAATTTTGACTGCAGTTTACCACCCTGAATCTCCAAGGCAGGGACTTTCTCACCCTGCAAACCACTGTTTTGCAAATCTCCTTGGAAATGTTTTTTCTGCTCTCTGCATCAATATAGGTCTATCACTGCAGTTTCCTGCTGTAATACAGCTATTCATTTACTGAGGGAAACAGACCTCTTGAATTTCGCCTTCAGCCTTTAATTAATACTTCTGATAAGTCATGTCTCTCTCTTGCATTAAAAATAGCAAGAGTAACTGCACTGTAGGGAAACCTATGCCACAAATGTGGAGGCATCTGCATTGACTACACAGGAGAGGGACTGGACCACACGCACTGATAATACAGAGCCACGTTATCAAGGATAACTCCACGTGACATGGCCAAATTCGGTTTTGATAGTGCTGTGATTGTAATCACATTACAAGAATAACAGGACCATCTTCTTTCCAGATTATGCAAAAGCAAAGGAATCTTTCTGTTTTCTTGCTCTATAACCTGCCTGATGTTTAACCAGGAACAGAATTGGGAGAGCCGGTAACTGTGCCAAGAGCAGGAGCTAATGGGCTTAAAACTTTGTTAGACATTACTTGAAAAAAAACATCTACAGTATTGTGTTTTGGCACACTTTGCAACAAACACTTCATTCAAAGTTGCTGGAAATATTTGAGCTACAGATTCCCTGAATTTTTTTTTCCTGTTGGAATGATTAGTAGTGCAAATATAATACTAAATTTGAAGGCTAGTAAATGCTTCCTAAATCTTAAAGATATCTTAAAGATGTTCAAGTGTTTTTAAGGCTCAGCAAACAGAATGTGTATCTCATTGCAAGTATTAGCTGTAACCCTGCTCCTACACCTTTGCTCCCCACAAATCCTTGATTTATGGTAATTTTTTCTTGACTGGAAGGCAGATAGAAAGCTTTTTTCAAACTCTGAAATAAATGATTTTGTTTAAATTCCGTTTTAACTATAAAGTAAGCAACCAACTGTGTAAATGTGTAACATTAGATTACATTATTTGAATGTGTTTAAAAAGCTGCCTGCGAAATGTTCATATTATGCTAATGTGAATACCGTAATTATAGCTAAATACTTTTCTTATATTATCTTGTAAAAAAAAAACATTAGCTGCAGTTTGCTCTTATTTGCTGTTTGAAATACATATAAAACTGTACTAGAGACTTGCAGGAATCATATTTAGGTATCTGTCTAAAAGAACAAAAGTTTTGACTAAGTTATATTTTTATTAGCCTTCTTCAGATACTTAGCATATCGAATCAAAAATGTGGTTTAGGCCAAAGCCATGGAGAGCTGAGTCTAAAGAAACTTTTATAGCATTTTCATATGCATCTAGTATATAGAACCAAAGTTAAAACTCATTTTTATATTTCACTTATGCACTTGAGGCATTTTATTTATAGGAATTTCAAAAAAATGTTATACATAAATATTAAGATAGAATATTCTGTGGCTTTTAATTAAATTCCTTAAACATGTTTGATGCAGTGTGAGCAGATGCCATCGAACTTGAAGCAACTAATAATTAAAAGGCAACCAAGTATTCACTTCAAACCTACATGGTTCATTACAGTTACTTTCTCTGGTTACAGGGTTTGACTGATTCATTACTATCATTTATTAGTGGTGTAAGCTCACCAGTTGCAGTTTCCTATTATGAATTCTGCCCAGTACATCCAGATGGAAAAAGTCAAATTGGGTCCCAAGAAGCCTTCAGTAGGGTCAGTATTACAACATCTATTCTGTTTACTCATTCTTGGAACAATGTCTATAGCATGCTTACTTCCAGATGTCACCAGCAAGTCCCTGGGAGGGCAAGGGGAGAAGTAAGCTTAAGTAAGCTGAAAGAACCTCAAAATTTCTTAATAATAGTCATCATTATCAATAACATTATTTTTACTGAGGCAGATAATTCAACCTATTGTATAAGCAGAAGCTTTCTTTGAAACCACATCGACAGAAAGAGTATTGTGGTATATCTGAAAAAGAAAAGCCTGCTTCTTCGGTATTTTTTTCACTCTAGAAAGCAGACGATGCTGTCATTTCATAAAAAAATTGCTTTGAACTTTGGATTTGTTCAGACTTTTAATTCAAATAAAACTTAATGGATTGCACAATTTTGGGTCACGTTTTAAAGCCAAAAGGACTGGTTAGAAATGTGTGTACTGAACTAAATCCTGCAGTTCTGTTCGGCTCTGCTGAAACTGTATATTAATAAATGTCCAATGGCCTTGGAATTAGTGCTTTCAGATTAATGTAAATTCATTGCAAATTTCATTTGGGCTTAAATGTGGCTTTGGAGCTGTAACAAAAATTGTGCTGAAATATTAAAATATGGAGGCCATCTAGACTCAGAGTAGTATTTCAGGGTAATAAAATCCTTTCAATCATAAAATTGATCAGCACAACCTGTGGTCTTCAAAAAGATATATTGACTGTTCTTGGAAACATCTTTTTGTTTTTAGAACAAAAGAATATTAAACATTTATTTCTGGAGTTTCCTTTAGACCTTCAGAGGAAAAGGAAGGATGCTGATTAAGACTATGCCCAGTGAAGTGGTTTATTTAAAATCGGAGAAGTATAGCCAGTGCTTAAGACTGGAGTTAACACAAAAGAATTGCAGTAGAGCTGTTTATCAGCTTCTCAGAAAATTCTTTTGGGTGTGCTAAATATTTTAAATTCTTTTTCAGACCTATAATGTTAAAAGGGCTTCTTTTTTTCCACAGTAGCTTTTATTGGTGTATTTGAAGAGTGTACCTAGGAAACTATTTATATGAATAGTGGGACTCTTTTTCAGTCCTACAGGGGAACTTTCACTCTTCATGGTAAGAATGAATAGCTTAAGGTTGCACATACTTTAAGCAGCTTCTACATGCTGTTCACATTAATAGTTAAGAGCTTAGACAAATATTTAGCTTTGATTTAAATTAATATGATGTCTGATTAGGCAAATAGCTTTATATGTATTCATTATGAACTAATGTTTATAGGAAAGGTTGTTATGTAGGGACCAAAATCTCGATATTTTAAGGTACTGCATTTTCAGCATTTTGCGACACTTTTATTTGGGAACCACTAGAAGTAATGAGAGTGCACAGACTACCCATTCCGTAGGTTTTTTGCTAACTTGCAGCCATTTTCAATTTTGTTACCTGTTTTAAGAGGGAAAAGCAGTAGTAAGCTCTAGCATCTCAAATACTGATTTAGACAAATACATTTGATTCAGAATACATGCTGAGGTCTCACAGCTCTAATAGTCTCTGGCCAACTTATAGTAAACAAAGGAGATCCACTGTCAGGGAGTATTATTGAAACAAGTACACAAGGTTTCCACATAGATTTCCTTGTCACTTTTGTATGTTTATAAGCCTTGAATGCTGATTAGCAATGTATCTTTTAAATGTCCTGATTTATGCCAATGAATTAAAAAGTAATTTCTGCAGCTATAGTTGGTCAAATGCATTTGTAACATGTCCAGCTTGATCCTTTTCAAAGTTTTTCTTCTAGTAGAATAAAAATATAGGTCAGCAGTCTTAGTGTTTTGAAAAATAAAATTTATAATTCCACAAATTTAGGAGAAAGTGTTTGAAAACCAAATAATAAACTGCTTATATTCTCTCCTTGTTGAAGTCTGACATTAGATGTTTTCAGGCATCAGATGAAGAGTAGTGCCCAAAAAGAAAATTAGCATTGTTCTGTTACTTTCATGAGCTTAGATGGTCATGCGGGCTATGACTACACTCTCAAACCTAAACTCGAAGAGTACAAAAAAACCCAAGCATATAAATGATATCAGTGTAACAATAACGGGAAAATATCTGTTTTCCTTTTAAGTTGCAGTTTTCTTTATAAGTGATATGAAATTAAACTTTGGTTTTTATTTTATCATGTAGTTCTCATTTGTTTCTCTGGTGCATAAAGGTCCGTTTTTCTAGTTGTGAGTTTTTGTCAATCTTTAGAACAAGTGTGCGACATTCACTTGCTACTCTTGATATTTATTCTTTAATACCTCTCAGTTAAGACTACTGCCCATATAGATACACATCCTGTGTGTTATTTCAACTATGTGAGTTGATTTGCTATGCTTAGATGTTTTGGGTGTAGGGAAGAGAGGAGAGGAAAGGAAAGCATGACTGATAACTCAGGGAGAGGCTTCTTTTCTACTGTTAAGTCTGAGTTGCAGTTTGTCTTACAGCCTGAGTAATGAGTTTTATTGAAATCATTGCATTCCCTGACCAGATTTAAGACAAGTACCGTCTCTTTGTTTCTTTAGATATGACATAAAACCAGATTTAATCCGCTTTACTTCTGTGAAATTAATTACTTTCCAATATTGCCAAACCCCAAGGTGACGTGACTGTTTCACTGGAAGTACGAAAATCTTTTACCCTTCATAAGAAACGCTGACTTATTTCAGTTAATGTCTTTGAGCTGCTATTTTTTTTTGTTTGTTACAATTGTTCTTTGAACTTGCTTTTCTACTTTAGCTTCTGAGGTTTTCCGTTTGTTTATTGTGAGTTTATCAGGGTTCTTTTGTGTGTGACAGGAACTATAATTATACTATTCTTCATGCTGTGAATACTTGCCACATACCTGCCTTCGTCTCTGTGTCTGATCTTTTGAAGGAGCTTCTCTAGCAAACCTCATCCAAAATGGTGCACAGAGATATTACCATGGCTTTGTTAAGTTCTTAAAGGGGAAAACAGATACCAGCAAACTGCCTTTTCTATTTTCATTTTTAATTCCTTCATGGAAAAGAAGTCTTTTCCTTTTAAGAATTTTAGTAGGGCTTCATAGTTTTCTTTCCCTGAAATGCTAAGCTACTGATACTGAGCTTTCATGGTTTTATTGGAGTCCAGTGTACGCTTAAATTTCCGCTTATGTATTTACATCCAGCCTATTGGTGGTCAGTCTGTGTCAAAATGTCAGAGTACAGTTTAGTAAAGCCTGTCATTGAAAACAATATATTTCTGAATTCATTTATGTACAGAGGATAAGGTTGAATCAATGACTGTATAATGTACTCCAAAGGCTAGTAGTAGTTTGCTAAAGTTACTAACGTGTTCTTTAGCAAAAACTTTCTGGTGGCAACAACTGCATGTGGTTTTTATTCTGTTGTTTATTAAGTTGGGTTGTGTAAGTTTGCTTGGGATGGTGTTGGTCTTTAGATACCTTCACGCTGGTTGTCTCACACTAACCCTGACCCTTGCTGATGCTGCAGGGTGGGTGACTGAGCTGTTTGAGGAGCTACTCTAAGAGTCATCTCCTGAAAGCTGAATTCTAAATCTGCCTGGAAATCTGTATTAAGTCAAATATCAGATTCCTCTCTAGCACTTCGCTACAATATCTGAACATAAACAGACCTGATCACACTGTAAAACTTGTATTATAACTTATTACTGGTGGCACAGAAGTGCTGGGTGTAGGCAGCTATTTGAATTTTTGTTTCCTTATGTAAGGTTATCATTTTTTATTCTGCAGACATTTATAATGTATTTTACTTAAAAATAAACAAACCAAACCAAATTCCAAGTCTGTGGTGGCTTACATGGCTTTGCTTTTACAGAACAATTAAGTGTTATGCAAATCCATGGAGCATTTTATAAAAACTTATGTATTTTCACTCAACCAGAAAGAGGATTAGGTCATATATCTGTATACTGAAGGTAGGAAACTGCAGGATTTTGCTGATGCTAAATCTTGTACAGGTTCAAGCAGAAGTAGGCGTGTTCATAGTAGATAAATATGTCAAGATCTACTTAACGCAAAATCTGTTAAGAAGTTCTTGAGTTAG
The DNA here is from genome assembly GCF_017976375.1 of Cuculus canorus. Taxonomy (NCBI): domain Eukaryota; kingdom Metazoa; phylum Chordata; class Aves; order Cuculiformes; family Cuculidae; genus Cuculus; species Cuculus canorus. The sequence continues at coordinate 62,904,215 of NC_071441.1, forward strand.
AAATTGTTTGAGACTTCAATAAAATTTTACAGAAACATTTCTATGTGTTTTTTTCTATCCTTTTGTTCTTGTCTGGGCGCTTGCTTTATGTAGTTTTTCACCATGTTGTACTAAATAGACCACTTGTATCTGCTTGTACAGCTCTTTTTTTGATTTCTGTTTGCAATTCTGTAATTTACACAACATTATAAACATATTTTTTAGTCTAAATTTGGTTCCATTTCTCCTTGAGCTGAAAGAAGTATTCACTGAAGACTGGGAAGAGGCAGTGTAGAGATGTTAGCTAAATGCAAAAAGTATGACTATTGATGGCTAAATCTGTATTATAAGCACCTGAGAAGAGTGTCTTATTCTGATGTTACGCACCTTAAACTATAAAGGGACCTCCCTTTCATTTGTTACTAGCTCTGTGACAGTTCACTTCTGTCCACAAAGGACTAATAACTCCGCAAGAAATAATGAACTAAGGTGATGGGAAAGTAAATCATTTGTCAGCTTGTCTTAAAGATTCCTGTAGTAATTACAGCAAGCAAACAACTTCTTGTAGGATTAGAGATGCAGTCATAAGATGTTAAAGCTGTTGGCACAGCATGTTTGCCAGTTCTTTACTTAAGGCAAAAGTAGCCTCTTTGTATTAGTGCAGATTGCTGTTTTATTGTTAATTACATATTTCTTCTGGCTTGTCATATGGTTAATTTTTGCACCTACAGTGCAAAGTTTATCCATGCCAAACTTTTCGAGTTTTTGGAATTGCTTAAAAAATAATGAAATTAAGACATTTTTATTGCACTTATTTAAAGAATAACATCTATTTTTTTGTTCTTTTCCCTGGTAATCTTTTAGTTCAAAGTAAGAAAAAAAAAATTTGTGCTAGTCTCATGACCTGACTTGTTTTCAGTTGATTTAAAATCAAGATCATTATCTGTAAGTATTTGTTTTCTGGAAAACTTCAGCAAACTGTTAAATCTCATAGCTGCACACTGTTGTGGTATAGAACTAAGATGTAGTATATGGATAATAATTATTCAATGTCAGAAGTAATATCACAGCTAAGAACCATTTCCATTTTGCTTATGCAGCTTTTTTTTTTCGTAGATACTAGCTCGTACAGAAGCAATTAATTTTAAAAAGGAAATCTTACTCTTAAATCGACACGAAACTTTGAAGAACATACAAAAGAGTGAAAATGACTGGACATGTTAGGAGAAATAATTTTGAAGTTCTGTGAACTTAGAAGTTTATGAATCCTTAATAGTATATTACTTTTCTTTCTGAAAAGCAATTTACTTCTTTATTCAAGAGCTGAAAGAAAGCACAGCAATTTTCTGTGGTGGATTGAGTGCAGCTAGTGGTTTACGTATTCATTGAACATCAGTACCTTACTGCCTCATTTCCTGCTAGCTTTAAACAGAAGGAAAACCAAACCTCGTGAAACATTCATTGTCAGGAGATAATAAAACTCTCAGTAGATTACATATGCATTTGTGGATGTATATTGCGTAATCACACAAAGAGGAACACTGCAAAAAGTGGTAGTAGATTCTCTTTTAAGAGAAGTTTAGGGATAACAGTAAGAAGTAAAATAAACTGTTACTTTCTGTGTCATATTTTGGTCTTATTGCCAGTTAGTTCTTATAATAAGAGTCTGGCATCCAGTAAAAAATATTAAGTTTTGAGTACCGGTCCAATCAAGTTCCAGTATTCACCCACAAAAGTGCCTTAGCAGAGGAGGCAGAAAAACAAAGCTTACAAGTACAACTCAAACAATGGAAATACTAGGCTAGCATAGGCTGCTTTTTAGAATCACAAGATATTTTCTTGAATGAGGTTCTCAGTTACTTTAAACAGGGACTGGACTTTGACCTTAATGGAAAACGAGTAATTTGTGCTAGATCTGTATTTTTTAGCAGTTCAGTACAAGAATTTGATAACTTGAGGGATGGGGTTAATTGTAAGATACCTTTGCATTACAACATTGTTTGCAAATTTGATGTCTTCCTTTGTTTTTCCAATTCTTTTTCCTTTTTTTTATTGGGGGTGCATAGTATTTATGTCCTTTTGACCTCCTTACTTTAATAGTGCTGATTCATTCTCCATACACTGGTGGTTGCTGCATAGAATTTCTCAGTCTAAGTACACATTAATAAGTTTGGGTTTTTTTTTCCAGCAGTACATAACTTACTCTTGTCTCTGTATACCACAAGGAACTTCACATTTTCTCTTGCAGTTTAATATGCTGTTCACTCTAGGAGGTGGGAAAATTGTCTCCAGATAGTAATTTTTGGTCTCAGTTTACTTAAGGTTCTATCTTACAAATACCACAGAAATCGTGTTCATGTTTAATCTTAGTGAAGGGGGAATAAAAACTCATGCAATGTCACTATATATCTTGTGTAAATTTAAAAGGTACGTGTATAAACATCTGCACACAGCATGTCTTACAAATGCTCCCAGAACTTTACTCATTAACTCAAATGTTTTGCCAGCTCCTTGGGAAATGCGCTCTTACATGGCTGCCTTTTCTTTTCTAGCTTTCTTTATTCTTTTGCTCTCAAGAGTCATGTTTACAATATTCATCCAATTATTAACTTCTTCAACTTCTATGCAGTGTTGCTCAAGTGTATCCAGAGTGCGATCACTGTTTTACTTTGCACTGTCTTCCTACAACCTAATGATCTTCCCTCATGCCTACCCTTAGTAGCTACTACCTGGCATGTTGTCAGGATGAAGCAATGCTTGGTTACTATATTTGCTTTTCTTATTCCTGATACCCATTGGTCAGCTCCTACACAGGTACTTTATTTCATTTGTACCCTTTCTCCCTTTCTAGAGTTTTCTCTTTCAGATGTCCTCTTTGATGAGCTTCCCTCTTTTTTTTTTTTTAATTTGTACTTCTTTGGTATGTACTATTAATAGCATTTATTCAGCAGAAAATTAACATTAAAATTGTCTAAAAAAAGCTTGAGAGTCTAAATAAATAATTAAGAGGACAAGAAAATACAAAATTGTATTCAAACAGTAAACTGGAGATGAGGGATTAACATAATATTATATTAAATTTGCTTTGTACAAATAATTTATTTTTCTGATCATTGTGTGATAAAGGTGCTCACTACCTGTAAGAAGCAAACAAACAAACAAACAAACAAACAAACAAGCTTCTGTGATTCTGTGATTCCATTCAAAAGGTTCACCCATGTTTCTAAGGATAAAGAGATGCTATAAGCACAGGCTTCACTTGTTGAACAATTTAGATTCCAGAGTGAAATATTTTGGTTCTGTACATATTAGTAGAATTTTGATAATTTCTTGGGGTCAGCTAGAGAAATAACTGTGTCCATGCTGGGCACTTAATGTTCTTGTCCACTAACAACCCAGAAAGGCAGTAGGAATGAGATGATGTCCTGGTTCATTCAGGAGTGTCGCACTGGATCATACAGAGCTTGTTGCCTCAGGATATTGCTAGCAAGGCAGAAGTGAGATCTCTGCAGAACTCAAATCCGTTTATGGCTAAAGACCTCCTCAGGCTATAGAAGGATGTCTCCCACGTGCTTGTGCATGGGAACCAAGTCCTGTTATATTCCAGAACTGAAAAATGGACAAATTCTGCACAAGTAGAGCAACTTTTTTGCTTCCAAATATTCTTTCCCTCACTTCCATAAGAAATGTATTATGAAATTAAACTTATTTTTTTCAACTCGCATTTTTTTTTCCTTTTTTTTTTTTTTTAGATAAAACTACATGAGTTTTATTGTATTAGTTACTGGATCTCTGTTGCTTTTTCATCTTACATGATTTTTCCTTTCTCAGACAAAAAATACAAAAGAAAATAACAGTGAGCAGAATCACCACTTGTGGTAGGAATGAATCTAGACACATAAACTCTGTTGTTATGTCAGAGCCATTTCATGCTGGTTTTATGTTTTACAAATGGGTAGGTGACAAAAAAATACTGATGTGTACTATGTATTTGACCAGAGGGCAAGATATAAACACTGTAGTCATATAAATTCAAGGACAGTTTGTAACAGACGTTCCTGATAAGCTTGAGAAATTTTTTGCACTGTCAGAAGGACAGTTGGAATATATGCAAGTTTTCTCCAAGTTTTTTTATATGCAAGTATCCAGCAGGATCTGCCATTTTATGACACGTATCCAGCTGCATAATTACAGTTATATCTCACAGCATCAGTGGAATATCAACTTTACTTGTCCATCTCAAAATCGTAAATACCAGGTTTTATTTCTATAGAATTACTTTGCATGGAGTGCACTTATTTTGTAAAATGTGAAACAGGAACAATATTTTTATTGTACACGAGGCCTAAAGCAAAGAAGCCACCATTTGTGACTGCTTCTTCCAAACCATATAATTATTAGAAATTTGTATATGTGCTAAAACAATATTAAAACAGCTTTTTGTTATTTTATTTTCTTCTTTGTTTGTTATTTGATATTGGAGAATGTGACTGAATTTTATTAAGACAGAGAAGATTTAATATATTATTTGAATAATTTTAATGACATTTATCCATAGCTAACTGTACAATAACCATGTCAGTAGTGCATGGCTATGCGATGTCGGTTTGTAAGATCCTGCATGGTAATAGGTCCCCCTTGAGGGGGCTGTCATGGTAGGAAATGGAGGAGAAGGAAAAGTAGGTTTTGATGGAATGAGCCAATTGCAAAAGAAACTGGTCTCTTTCTTGGCATTTTAATGCAGTTCTGATTCAGCAATGAGAAGTAACCGAATATTATCACTTAATATTTCCTAATACTGTAATATAGGCCAATATACTGTCACACGTACAAGCTATCCAGTGCTGCTGTGTAGAGCATCCTTACAGATATATAGTTTCTTTCTGTCTTGCCTGCAGCTGTATATGGCTCTTATTTTTGTTTCTTTGCTTGCCAAGGAGTTTCTTTCATTCATGTTGCATCAATCCATCCTGCAGCAGTTACAGCTTATTAAAAGGTTACAGACTGGATTCTAAGAGAGGATTCAATGGTATATTCAGACATATGTAGGCAGACCCTACACAAACCCATAATCACCTTGCAGAGGGGTGCTTAAATTTCAGGCTTCGTGCCCAGAACATGACTGTCTTTTTCTTGTTCTGTTAGATTCAATGTTTTGGTTTGAGAAGTTCTCTCTGCCTAGGTTTGCATATGTAAAGCAAGGTGAGTTCTTTCTCCTGTAAACTGTTTTTATTCCTATGAATTTTATATTCTCTTATTACAGATATAGTTTATCTGCCTTTATTTTGAGATTTTCAAGAGTAGTCATATGCTGTATCCTGGAGGAGATTACCAGAGTTCAACTGTACCTTTGAACTTCTAGACTAATATTTTAAATCCTGATTATTTGGGGAATTAATGTGTGTCTCCTAAGAATATAATTGTTATTCTTTATTGGAGAAAAATCAAAATACTAAAAGAAATCAAAATACAATATGTTATTGGGCTTTGAATAGTGAATAAAAGAGTATTTTTTGTCTTGGAGAAAAAAGGTATCGTACATTTTGTTCAAAGATGTCTTGAAACCCATCTTTCTGAATTGTTGTTATCTGCATCTTTGCTGTTTGTAGGAGAAGAAAGGCAGTGAATTGAATTGTGGCATATGAATTTTTATGAATTTTTTACTACTCTTAGCTACAGTATGAGCAGTGGAAGATGAAGTGCTCTTCATTCTGTGATGGTTTTGCTTTCATTATTTCCTGTTTGCTACTAAGCAAATGAGTGAGTTCCTGGTTTGACTGAATAAAGAGTCATTGCCTTCAGTAATGACTTTTAACTTTTTTGCAGTTAACACATAGCTTATACTCCTCAAAAATGGGATTACTTTGAAGTCAAAAGTATTAGAACCAAATTATTGAAAGCAGGAAGTAGAAATGAAAGTCTTAAAAGGGTAAGAAGGATTGAATATGTGACACAACTGGAGGCATCTAGTTTCATTTCAGATATACTTGCCCGTCCAGCTCTCCCCTATAAATGTTGCAGAGCTCTCATAAGGACCCTCAAGCAATGGCACAAGCTTTTTAGTCATGCATCAAAGTTAGCTATTAGCTTTTCAGCTACTGACTACTTTATGTATATCCTTCGAGTATGTAAAGGATAAAGATTAATTTTTAACTGTGTACTGACTTCCTGTGGTATGTGTTGTAGTTACCTGTAGGTTAAAACTCAGTCCTTCAACTAGGTACTGAGTGAAATGCAGTTTTTGGAAAGAGCGTTTAATTATCATATGCCAAATTTTCACTGCCTAGTAAAGGCATCATCAGTTACATGTCCTATAAAAAACTTAGTAGAAAAAGGAATCCGGAAGACTAGAAGAGGTCAAACATTGTAGAATCTACAAATAGAAATATGGATAGTAGAGGAAATCTTGGAAAAAAATGCATGAATTAATAGATGCTTGGAACTTTTGAAATGAAGCTCCTTTTTTCTTGCAGCAAATGCTGTTTCAAGATTGCTTCAGAGGACCTCAGATCTTAAGGAAAATACTCATACTGGGAGATAGTACAGTCTAATGCAAGAGGCCAGTTGCTTCTCACTACTGTATTTATATTAAAAAATCGTCAGTAAAGAGTGTACTAAACTTGTAATTGTAGGTGTATGATACCACCTATTCAGAGATGCATATTTAAACAAGTCTGTGTGAAAGGTCAGAGCTAAAAGATACTCTGCAGAAGGTTTGGATTCAGAAGCTGTCATGTATAAGCTAAAGTTAAATAATTCAGTCTCCTCCTGGACTGGGAGGCAAAGCATAATATAAAAGAATTACAGTTCACTTACAAAAATATTGCCAAGTGAAGCCCAGAGGGAAAGAAATGAAATTTCATTCCGGAGTGTTTCAAGTTGTATTTCTTTTGTATTCAGGTGATAAGCTACCAAACTAGCCATCCCCATTATTATTGTTGTTGCTGTTGTTTGGTTATTTTTTACGTTGGCAAGAAAAAATGGGTGTTTCGAAAAAAAATGGGTGCTTCATTTCTGGGAAGGACAAAGCTGATAATGGAGAGTCCGTTTGTTTTTCAGTGCTTTCACTGGAGTAAGTTTTTCTCACCAATTTCACTCTGGGTTTTGTGCAGGTGGTTGACCAGATTGACACACTGACTTCTGACTTGCAGCTGGAAGATGAGATGACAGACAGTTCCAAAACAGACACGCTCAACAGCAGCTCCAGCAGCACAACAGCTTCCAGCTTGGAGAAAGTCAAGGTGCGGGGCAGTGCACCGCTCATCAAGCCCCCTGCGCACCCCTCTGCTATCCTCACTGTGCTGCGGAAGCCAAATCCACCCCTGCCACCACCACGACTGACGCCTGTCAAGTGTGATGAGCCTCCAAGGCTGCCTCTTACAGCCAACCCTGTCAAGACTAATGGTACCCTACTGCGAAATGGGGGCTTGGCAGTTGGGCCCAACCGCATCCCAAATGGAGATGTATGCTGTATACCAAACAGTAATTTGGAAAAAACTGCAATGCAGCCTCTGATGCACAGACCTGAGAAAGAACGGTGTCCTCAGTCAGGAGCAAGGGAACGGGTACGATTTAGTGAAAAAGTACAGTACCATGGCTATTGCCCTGACTGCGATGTTCAGTATAACATTAAAAACAGGGATGTTCACTTGCACAGTGACCCTGCCCGTGTTGTGGGAAAACTGCCACACCAGTGCCCTCCTCTGCCGCCTCCACCACCTCCCCTGCCTCCGTTCCCTCTGGAAAATGGAGGGTTGGGGATAAGTCCCAGTAATAGCTTTCCTCCTCCGAGACCTGCGACTGTGCCTCCACAAACTGCACCAAAACCCCAGAAGACCATCCTGAGGAAATCAACCACTACAACAGTGTGATGTATGCCACTTGAAACAACTCCTTGTTTTTTTTCCTATATATAAACATAAATAGGTAATGAGCACTTTCTACTTCAGCAATAAAAAGAACCAATGTATTACTCCCTATGTCCAATGAAGTGGCATAAAAATCACATGGTAAGTACAAATTGGAATGCTTGTTGAAGTTGCTTGTCCTCGCTAAAAAATGTCATTGTGGTAAAGGATGTTGAAAAAATAGTCATGCTTTAGCTTATAGATTGTAAATATCTTTTGCATTTTCGTATCTGTGGTGTGGTGAAAAGACACTGAAAAGAAACTTCAGTTTGAAAATACTGAGTGGCAATCCGTGGTAAATGTCGCTCTGTCTGACATGACAGAATAACCATTGCTCCTGGGTTTTGGGAAATTTCCTGTTTCTAGCAAGTGCCTGTTAAAATGTCATTTGAGGAAGCAAAGCGGAGAACCACATAACAGCTTTTGACTGTATTCTAGCAAATGCATTTTTCTCTGCCTGACTGCTTGAGCAAAGGCATTGTGTGTGGGGCGGTACAGTAGGTGGCAATCATTGAACTTTCAAGCAGCATGGTCTTTGGTGGGGAAATGAAGAAATAATGGCACAGTATGTTGACATGGCTTTGGCAAATTGAATTATCTCACATTTTGTTTCTCACTTGCTCAATGTGCAACAGCCAAGGTGAGGTACAGAGTTTACAGGTGATCAGGGTTAGTCCTGTTCAATTGTCTTCTATTTCCGCTGTTCCATCTGCAAAATGGTGGTAATATTTAATCTCACATGTGATGGCAGTAGATCAAAACAAAGTGCAGTTCTGTTTTTTTTCACAAAGCTCTTGTCTAGCGCAAATCTCATTTTGAAGGCAAAGAAATTTTTGCCTAAGGCCTTCAGGGACATCTACTTAATTCGTGTAAAAAGCTTTGAAATTGAAAAGCTCTGTGCAATTATGAAGAATTAACATGCAAAACAAGATATTTTACATGTTATCACATTTTGATGATGAACCCTATTAATATTCTTATTAGTTGGGAAAAAGTCTTCAGTGTTTTTGATTATTTTATGAAGAAACGTTCTTTCACAAGGAGAATTGTTGGGACCTGGAGTTAAAAAACATCCGACCACTGAGGAAAATCTGATAATAAATCTGTTATTTACTATAATTGTGCCAAATTAATCTCAAATGGCCCAACAGCAGATGCTGTATAAAAGCAGTGTGCTTTTTTTCAGCTGAAATGTAAAACATACTCTATGGTAAAACAGACAAAACTAGAAAAAACAGATTTTTTATTTAAATTTCCATTTATGTGTAGTAATAAGTATCAAACTAAAGATCAATCTTGAAGCAGTTTCCTTGTATACACATTATAGTACATTTGTAATATTTAAGTGAAAATTATAAGAATAATCAAACCAGAAATTTTAACAGATAACCACACTTTGAAAATCTTCACAGCAAACAAAGATTACTTTTTTTTACAAATACACATTTAGGGTCTAAAGCTTCATTTTGTGTTCCTTACATTAAAGTGGCTAAGCAAGGCAGTGGTCCTGAATGCTTAATCATGCTTTCCCCAACTGCTGCCCACATGCTTTTCATGATGCACTCAACATTTTGTGTTGTTTGACTATACTTTATCTGTAAAATGAGACCTGTTGCTAAGTGAAGTCCTAGCAGTTGCAGCAGGAGACAGAAACTCATTCTGCATGTGTGTGAGATCTTTGCAGCCCAAATAAGGCTTCGGTCATGTGCATTCTACTCACACCCTGGGATTCCACAGCACCTCCCTTGTTTACATATTGAAAATTATCTGCAACAATGTGTGAACGTATCCACATGTGTGAGCATATCCATTGTTTTTTTCTTTTGAAAAGAAAACTGTTGCTGTCCGCCTGACTTTTGTCACTACCGTGGAGATCATCTACAAAGGAGATCATCTACCAACTGCTATAAGCTAGTTTAATTTTTTACCTTCTTAGAAAAGCTACTGTGTACAAGGAATTTTAGAATAATGCAAATCAAGCATTGTATATTTTATATAAAATATTTATGTTTTATCTTAAATTAGAGAAAATAACACTGAATAATTTTAGGGCAGAGGGTCTTACCTAACTTGGCTCAATTTTTCCTCTATAAACTCACCTCTGATAGCAGAGTGCTGTATTTCTTCTCTGGATTCTGTCCCTAGGCTTGTCTGAGTGTCATGAACCAGTTACTACCTCCAAATTAGATGCTGTACTCTACGGCTATGCATTGTCATGTGTGTAAATTTCAGTTTTATTGCAGTGTTAATTATAATTCTCTGCTTTGAAAATTTAAGTGTTATCTGACTTTCAGAATTTCCTGTTCAGTTTTGGTATCCAACATCTGTCTCACACTTTGTCCTCTCTTTCAAAGGTGCTTTCTTGTCTCTCTCCCATGCTTCCTGAATGCCCTCTCACTAACAACTCCTTTTGTATAATTTCATGGTGGGAAATGTATTAAGCTTTTTTTTTTCCTAAATTGTTGATACCTGAAAACTGAAAGGCCAGTAACAGTTCTCAGAGCTTTAATTCAACATTCGCCATAATTTCAGACTGCTGCTCAGTTTTGATTCCCCAGAAGTATTTTAACATCTGAATTGTCCAGATCTTGATTTCTGAAATGCAGATAGAAGGAAAAGGTGTTTTCTATCAATTTAATGAAGGGGATAAGCTTAGAAAAATGGAAATAAGCAGTGGAAATGCCTTAGTTTTTAATAACAACATTGTTTAATAAAAACTACCATATGAATGCTTTGTAAGAAAGGAACCCGAGGAGAGTTAAACCCCAAAGCAATCCTTATTTAAGAACATATGTAAAGAATCTTCAAAAAGATCAAGGATTTTTATATCACCCAGTAAGTCACTATTCTTCCTACTCTCTTGTCTTCTGGAGCTGTTACACCTTTCATCACATTCTCCATTGTTTGTAGAAACAAGAAAAGATTCCAAATCTCAATCCTCCTTTTTATTATTAAATCAATATTTTATTTAAAATGTTACATGAAGTGAACTACAGCTCCGGTTAACTTCCTTCAGATAACTTGATTATTGGTTTTGAAACAATCAGAGAGTAGTGTGAATTCTTTAGTTACCAGAGGGACTTGTGTTCCTGATCTTAAATGATTTGATATCTGGCTACCTCATGTTGGTCAAAAAGCTCAGTTGTTAGCTGAGATTGGAGCTGCAGGTATAAATGGACTTGAACAGGTATCCTGCTGCAGGAGAGTGGCCTGTGCTTGTGTCAGCCTGTGCAGATCTGCTACTGTCTCTCTTTTTTCATATTTGTTCATTTATGGCAACTCATATTACTGTTTAGTTGGAAGTGGTTTTTTAAGAAATTTCACAATGCACTTTATCCATTATCTGGGCTGCCTTATTTCAGTGGTGTAAGCAAGTGGGACTGTGGCTGTATTTAGGTTGTCCTGTCTTTTGTGTTGCTGAATCTTTGGAAATTGTGAGGCAGATTTTTCTTGTTGTTGAGGTAGTCAGTCTCCTGTCAGTTTATTAAAAAAAAAAAAAAAGGGTGAGAATGTCTCATGCAGGTATGACCAAGAGGAACTAGAACTTTTCACTGTTTGCAGGACTGTTTCTTCTTATTGCAGGACTATGTAACTTTTGTGCTGTGAAAATATTTTTATAGATAGATAGATTTTTTTAAAAAAAAGTCAGGGTTGATCCAGTAAAAGAAGTAGAACATAAATTGCACCTGATAGTCAGCCAAGAGCAGTACATTGAACAATGAGTAAGACCAAGACCATTCTGTTGCCTTGCTTGGGGAAGATAAAGAGCAGAGCTGCAGAAATTGCTGTCTCTTCACTTCAAAAGAAGAGGCTTTTTCTTTCATCCTGAATATTTGATTTATATTCTAAGACTCTTTAAGGAACTGAGTGCATTCTTCTTCACTGCTGGTTATGAATTATGTTCATAATAAGAAATTATATTCCTATAGAACCTTTCTGATCTCAGACCTGTCCTTTTGTGTTGTTTACTTGTTCTTTTGACTGATTTCTTTTGCAAGCAATAATAGGAAAAAATAAGTTACGTAGGAAGGGAAAAGTAATAGGTAAATTATGAAAAAAAAAAAGGAACTTCAAACAAATATGTTTAAGTATATACTTGAGTAGTACTTGCATTATGATGACTACATCAATACCAGAGTTTGCTTTTCTTCTAGTAGGATTATGATCATTGCTATAAATACTTCAAGCATAGGAGAACAAGAAAAAAGTCAGTTAGTGGCAGAATTTTTCATAGAAGTGTTTGTTTCCTTTCTAGTTCAATGTTGACTTTGCTAAGTAAAAGTTATCAATGCATGTCTCCTTCATGGATGAATTAGCATGTGAAAAACATAACGTAATGATAATATGTTTTTGTATAAATCTCTAATGCCTACAGAATATTTTGGGTTTCATTTTTTTTGCAAATAAAGTGATGATTGTATACCGGAGATACAAATCACATTATCTTCTGCCGCCAAGGAGTGACAACGTGCTGTAATTTAGAAGGGATGGCTGTTTTCCTTCGGTTTCACAATTTCAACATTATGGCATCATTCAACTTTCTAATGTTAATTTTGGTTTTCAGACCCATGTGAGCAAAAACATTGTGTTTAACAGTCATTAAGATGAACCACAGACAGCACCAGTTGAAGCTGACTTTAAAAACAGAGCCAGTGTACTTTCCTCACACCCACAGCAAAGAGGTTAGTTGCAGAATCTTTCTGGTATTGCATAAAAAGCTGTTTGTATTTCTGTATGTTTCAATTTCTTCCTTGTTAATAGAAAACATTCCTCAGTGATACATAAAAATCTTAGATTTGCAAACATTTTGCATTAGAAAATGTTGATTCATTGAAAGTAATACAAAGCAAAAGAGGAGCCTCTCTGATTCTCACAATTTTATGTATTTACTGTTATGAGAAAAATATAAAGAAGGTATCCCTTAGTAGTGTATTATAAGACACAGATGAAAGCAGCCATTTATACCACTACGTAGTAATTGTTTCAGATGAAAATGCATTTCTTTTGCATTGGACGACACTATATGTCCTTGTACTGATGAAATGTGTGAAGGAAATGGACTGCAGACAACTTCTAAGTTTATGGGTATCTGTGTGGACCAGCTTCCTCCTACTGTGTTGTTAAACCATTCCAGTTGAATCAGTACCAAAAAATGAATAGATAAAGTGATTTTTGGTTTACTTTCTTCCCTTCTTTTATTTCAGGTTATAAGGTATGTGGGCTTTTCTGTATCTGTAAGAAACAGAGGCTTTTAAACTTATTTATTTATTTAAAGCATGGGGTTCACATATGCTTATAAATGAGTCCAGCATAGTGGGAGCAGTGTGTATAGTCTAGGCAGAATCAGGAACAGTAGGATGGGGCTCTTCTGTCCATGCGGTAAACAGCAAAATTCACTTGTATTTGCAAGCTGCCTCCATTTACTCCAGAAGTTTTAGAGTACAAAGGATTTGAAGAATGTCCATAAATAACCTTAACTTAACTTTTGGTAGTGACCTAGACATGGAGGTATTTGAAATGCTTCTCTCTTCTTAGCTCACTGACTAAAAAAAGGAATAAAAGTCACTTTTGCTGTTCAGGATATAGCTGGAAAATAAGGATGCTCTCCCTGTTGAAAGTAAGTTCCTGTACTAGAATTGAAGATAGAGAAATAAAGTGGTGTTCAATAGGACTTTTATAAATAGAAGTAGAGGAGACTTTTGTTATTAGCTGTCAAGTAAACATAGAACTCATTAATGAATGCATAGAAATCATGAAATTTAGTAACATAGTAAAAAACCCAAAACAAACAAAACCAAAAGAAATATGGTTAAGTGCTTTAAATCGTATCCTGTGGAATGGGAAAATGATAAATTTAAAAGGAGCTTCTAATGAGTTAGTAAGACTTCAATATCTTTAGTACTTGTCCTTTAAATATAGTCTGAAAGAAGATGTGATGCATAGCTGCACTGCCCAGGAGGAACACTGTGAGGTGATGACAAACTTCTTCCTGGAGTGGTTGTGTTCTTAGCACTGCAGCACTTCTAGACCTGGTACTAAATCAGATGTGAGGAATATTAACTCTCAGTATTCCTTGCATAACCAGACATGTCTGCAGATCAGTGTAGTAAGAAGGCAGAGCCACAGTGCACTACAGAAAATGTGAAATAGACAATTTGCTCACCACAGAGTTTAATTCTGCCAGACTTATGTAGTATTTTAGTAGTTGGAAAGTTTGGCTATTCATACCCTTCATTATCTTCTCTTTCCCTACTCCTCCCTTTCTTTCTCCACAACTGCACAGTAGCATAAGAATGAGATAAAGTTTGGTGATCTAAGTGTTTGGCTTTATTTAAAGTGGATCAATATTACCAAAATTTATTACATGTGACAATAAAAATACTTCTAAAGGATATTCAGGCACTTTCAGTTTGTTTTAAATGTAAAAGTGCCAGTCATCCACAGTCAGTACTAGGAATTGAACAAGGGAGAAAGCAATGCACCTTCCGTGCCTTAGCGTGCATTGGCTGGTAGTGGACAACGGGTTTGACTCTCCATGCTATCACTAAATTTACTTTTAAGCAGATGATTGAAACAAAAGTCTCTGTGGTTATCACAAATTGAAGGGCTCCTTCATGTCTCTGTCACAGGTGAAAATATTCAGAGCATTGTGGTCAGTGCTTTTCATGCTTAATATTCAGAATAAAGATTCTGACACCATCCTTCATGATTGACTATTGGAGGAGAGAAGAAAGTGGGCATTTTTGGTCATCTCTTCGAGCAACATCAAAAGCTTTTTATCAGAAACCTATGTAGTTCCTTGTCAGAACTGGCCTGGCCATGTAGACTCTGATTTTAGCCTGAAGATGAAAAGACTGAGATTGCCTGGGGCTTTCTACTTCCCACCATAGTATTAGCAGCTCAGGAGGTCTGCTTTTATAGATCCTAGTAGTAAATCTATCAAAATACTGAAATAAAACACTTCTTTCTTGAAACAATTGTAATGATATGTTTGTTTCCATGAATTTTTTAATACCTCTTTATGGTTCTGAAGTAAAATAATACTTCTATCAAAATGCTCTAACTCCTTATGAATACAAATATTCCTAGCTTGTGTCCAGTCAAGTCTTTGAGGCAGCATATGTCATAGATAAGAAAATCTTACAGGTGACTGCTGCAAGTGTAAGAACGGTCTTTTGTGTTTATTTAGTGGAGCATAGGATTGCTTGCTGATCTCCTGTCAGCCCTTATTTCTCCAGCGGATGTTAACAGGACGTTGTGTACAAATTTAGAATTGCAATTTTCTTTTTGTATTGGAAATCAAACTCTTATTTTTTTCTTCAGATTCCAAAGAGCTGTTATGATCCATGTGCCAATAATTAAAATGTAGGAAAGCAAGCTTTGCATACTGCAGATGTCCAAACACATGGTCAACAAGTATCTTCTGAAATATATTCCCTGGTAGGACTTAAATATACTTACAACTTCCTTGAATGTAAACAAGGAATCAGGTATTTAAAATCTCGTAACTCTGGTATTTTAAACTACAAGGAAAAGTATACTGAGTTTTTTTTTAATTTCAGCAAGGTCTCCACTTGTCCAAGGTTTAACCTCTGTGTGTGTAATACTTCTGATATAAATGGGTAATGACAGTCTCTGCCTCTAGAGGATTTACTAATCTAGATTCAGGAAATACATGACGTCATCAAGCTAATTTTATACTAACTAACTTAGAAACAAGAAACTATTACAACTGGACAGACTGTGTAGGGTGCAGTCCTCCAACAAAATGCATTTTTAGTTTAGAGGAATAAAAGGATATCAAAGAAAAAAATTATAGAGTTCTCACTTTTAGCTATGAATAGATTTATTTTAGAGCTCAGTTTCATTGATATTGAGGCAAAACTGTTGCTGAGGGGAGCTGTTCCAGAGCCAGCCTTGTCCGCAGCAGAGCAGCAGATCTCAGTAGATCTTGGCGCACAGTGGTTTTCCTGAGGCATGGAAGCACCAGGGCACTGGAGAGACCTGCCAGGAGCTGGCAGCTCTTGTGGAGACTGCTGACAAGGCGGGAGTGTTGCCAAAGGACCAGTGACCCTCCCCTCCTCCTACAAAAACAGCCATGGGAGCACTAGTGACCAGGAGTGCTGCCAACAGAGTGGACAAATAGAGCATGGCACGCCAGCCAGAGTGTGGCATGGCAGTTCTGGGGGGAGGGTGCACAGGAAGGGTGTACTTACCCTACTGGGTCAAGTGGTGAGTTCATTTGGTAATTATTATCCTCTCAGAAGGAGCCCGGATATGGTATCCACGTAGCAGAAAGACCCATTTGCGCTTACCAGAATGGAAGTGGCAACCCAGACGGAGCTCCCACAGAAACATGAAACTGCCCAGGTGTCAGGCTGCAGGGTGTGCCAGAGCCTTGTGCTGGCTGGGAATAGCAGTAGGGAAAACAGCTGCGTGAGGTGTGAACAGGTAGATGATCTGCTTAGACTGGTGGCAGAGCTATGCAAAGAAGTCAACAGATTATGGAGCACCAGGGAGGCTAAGACAGAGATAACCTGGTGGAGCCATGCTCTGCCCTCCCTGAGACAGAAATGAGAAGAACCACCAGAATAAAAAGAAAGTATCAACAGGTTTCTGTATCCCTTCCTCATCTCTTCTAGCTCTTCAAGGAGTTAGTCAATGGGACCTTCTAGGAAATTGCCCTCAAGGACAAGGGAACAGAACAGAACTGACAGATCTTTGAAGTCATTCTGTAGAGTGCAAGAGCTCTTGATCTGCTTGTGTAGGAAATCAGGAAAGGGCATCAAGATACTAGCATGGCCGAATAAAACCTGCTGACCAAACTAAAGGGGAAGAAGGAAATGTATAGGAAGTGGAAAGATGGACAAGGACCTTGGGAACAGTGTAGAGATGCTGCTCAGTTATGTAGGGATGGGGTCAGGAAGAACAAGGTGTAGCTGTAGGCTTGACAAGGGATGCAAAGAGTGCGAAGAGGGACTTCTACATGCATGTCAACGAGAAAAGGGAAGTCAAAGTGTACCTCCTGTGATGAACATGACTGGCAGACTTAGCAAGAGGCGAAGAGAAGGCTGAGGTACTCAACAACTTTTTTTCCTCTGTCTTCACTGGCAACCTCTCTTCCTGCACCTCTTGAGTGGACCTCAACGCAAGGATCTGAGGGAGCGAAGTCCCTCACACTGTAAGAGAAGATGAGCTTCAAGACCACCTGAGAACTGGAACCTACAGAAGTTCGTGGGACTTGATGAGGAAAAGTCATCGGTAATCCACACTGAAGTTTTTAAGTTAAAATTGGATATCTCTTTTTTCTTTTTTTTTTTTTTTTTTTTATTTTAAGAGATGTGCTAAATCTGAGGAAATCACTTTGAAGATCAGCAGTGGTAAGGAAGATCACCAAAGTAATATACCCTACTGCTCCCTGCTAGACATTAAAAGAACCGATACACCTTTCATTAAAACACTTATGAAAAAGATACTGTTCTGATGTTTCCAGCAGGTGCAACTTTGTACTTGATGAAGATATATAAAAAACAAGTTAAGCATGCCAAAAGCAATGGAAAAATGAAATGTCGAACTTTATTTTTTATAAACAGCCACAACTCAGTACAAATTGTGCAGAGTGTTAATGAATTGATCCTATCCGTACAGTGACTTTTAATAAAGGGGTTGGTTGCCTATTATTTATATATATGGAAGAGTCTCTCTGCCTTTTATAATTGTGATTTTTGAACAAATCATCTTTGTGTATCTGTATGTAAATTCAGAGCAGAATGGCATGCTCCAGATCAACCATAGTGACAAATCCTTTGGCAGCCAAAGTGCTAGTTGGCTGTGTAGGAGTCAGCCTCAAAATCAGCCTCTGGATACAACCACAGACAAATGCTCTTCAATTCCTGGTGCTAGTGTGGCTTAGTATATATTTAAGCCTACACTGTTTTTTAAAAAAACATCCTAACTCACCTTTGTGGCTCATTCTTGTGTCATCCCTACAATATGTCAGCTGCAGAAGTTTTTGCAGTGTAGAAGTGAACCAGAAGGATGACACAACCAGTCATACAAAATGTTTATCCCTAAAATTGGTGAATCAGTCAATGAGACCGCTCAATGAAAGAGGAGAGAATGATATTTATTTTTATTTTATTTCATTTCATTTTGACATATGAATTTTACATGTCTTTACTTTTTGGCAATAAGATTAAGTCCGTGTGACATTAAGTAACAACATAATGAAACCTTTAAATAAAAATAGATGTGTAAGTCTGCATGCTTCTCTTTGATTTTACCTTTAAATGCACAGAAATAACCAAGCTTGTCACACAGTTGTGGGGTTTTGAGTAGCGTCTAAAAAGCAAATAAGGGTACAGGAGAAATGTTTTCATATAACCATACCATGATATATTTCAAATAGGTATTTGGGCTTCATCATTGTAATTGAGGAGAAAATATAACCAAAATAGGAATTGAAGTTGTATTTTGATGTGATTTCAGTAATGCTTCTAGTAAAATGTGCCTTTTCATAAGAATTAAGGTAAACTAACATGCTACATCTAGGAAATTTATGTTTCTGCACCAAGTTGTCATAACAGTAAAGTAGTGAATACATAAGGAAGAGCTTCTCATGGATGTTTATTTGCTAAAACATGATCTCTGCAGATATGCAAGAATCACAAATGGATTTTTAGCAATAGAAATAATACCACTTATATTTGCATCAACAAGATAACAGTCAAGCTTTTTTTATGCTAGGGGCCTGTTGAAAGACTTCTTTCTTTTTATCCTACAAGTATAACGAGAAAGATGTGTTTTGGTTGGGATTTTTGTTTGTGGTTTTTCTTTTTCTTTTATTTTTAAAACTTTCATTCTGGATTTTTCCATCTAAAGCCAATAAGGAGGGGGAGGGGAGGGAGGTGTTGGAGAAAGAAGAAAAATATCTGCAGTGTTTTTGGTTTCTTTATGATATATTACACAGCATGTTAAGGCATTTTAAAATATGTCAGTAATTATCACATTGTCTCCCCCTGAGAAACTCCAACAATTGAAACAATAGTGAAAAACTGACCTCCAAAAGAATGAGGAGGGCAATGAACAGAACAGTAAATTCATGGAAATTTTTGATAAACATAAATAATATCAATAATTACTGAACAGGTTGGGCAAAAGACTTATCTGATAAAGATTCAGTGCTCCCATGTGTTTTGACAAAAAAGATCATGGTTTACAATGACAAGTTGTCAGACATCTCCAACAGCTTATGTGGAAAGTTTTGTTACCTGCATTGGGATAGTAGCGGATTGATAACACTGGTTGTGAGTCTCTACAGGAAACATGGTGTAGACCGATAGACTGAACTTTGATGATACATTTATTTTCAGAATTCATAATAAATTTTCATAATCAATTTTCATTAAAAATTTAATAATGTCGGCTATCTGTCATAGTATGTTACTGATAAATTAAAATATCCCACTCTGAAAGTTTTCAGTAATTGTAATTGATAAATGAAAACATACAGCTATGATGATTCATAATTTGTAATTTATATAGTTGACATCTGTATAAACAACTAAATATGATCCTGAACTCTTAAGAGACTGATGATTTATTTTTATTTTCCTGTGGTGACCTGACTTTAAATGACTTTAAAGAATCATGTGTCAAGAGAACATCTAACTTGCAGGCTTGTAATTATACACTGCTTTGAGATGAGCTGTGCTATATGGAAACTTTTTGAACCTGGGTTTTGCCAAAATTTGTAGAACAGCCATAAATACTTGAAATAATCCTTTTTAAAGCTATTTCAAAACATTGTTCTAATTAGAAAAAATCTTTTATTATAACATGTTGAGTAAATTATTATGTATGTGCAAGAAAATATTAGATGAAGAGGTATAGTGTCCTAGTGGCAGGAAAAGAAGAGAAATTTGTGTTAGAAAAAGAGTGCAGTGTCTTCCTCTACAGGCCAGTAGTTAACATTGGCTTCGTCTTGTTGGCATCTTAAAATGCTTATATTTATATTTTTGTCTATTGTCATTTAATTTTGAACTTGTCACTGGTATACCAGCCAATTATTCCAGTGTTCAATGCAAAAGTACAGAAAATGAAAGATTGTTCCAAGTAGTTTATAATTTGGTATAATCCAAGGACAATTTTGATTCAATTCATACTTGAAAGTATTACTAAAACTGCTATTCTTCCATGTGGGAAGCAGTTTTAAGCCTGAGTTATGTTGCTGAGGCAGAAGAAGCATTAAACAAGGGAAAAGATGGAGCAGAATAATAAATATGGTAAGCAAAATTTCATAGAAACTTAAGACTCAACCTGTAAATTTTGTAGTGTTAATGCATTTATCATAGATTGTTCGTTTTCTACCTCTTTTTTTTCCTGGTACTCAGCTCCAGCCATATAAACAGCATGCTTTTCAGTCACTTCTTTTAAGACTGGGGTAAAAGAAATAAGGTTGTTAACTGAATTACAACAGAGTCATTGATTTCTAGAAAGAAGACTGCCAGTGTAAAAAGATTCAGTGGTGGTCTTATGGTCTGAATTCAAAGGCTGAGGCAGAATGACTATTAGAGAAACATTTGTATATACTAGTATCTCTGTTAACAAGTTTGTCCAGTATTACTCTTTAACCATACATACAGGAGATTAATTATTTCTCTTGCAGACATGCAATGAATCTTTTAAATTGTTCAAGTGAATACTTCATGAGCTTTCAGCAACTGTGTTTTGTGTTGTGTATTTTCAAGGAAAAAAATTGACATATGTATGGAAGCTTTAAAATGTCTGAAATACAAAGCATAGAGCTTTATCATAGTACCATAAGCTACTAGGGCATAAGATATATATTCTGACATCCTGTGGGTAGGAAGGTATTGTACTGGGTTTCAGTTTGACAGAAATCAGCTTGTTTAATAAACGAACCTTTCATTACTCTGCTTCATTACATATTGACTGGAAAAACTATAAACTGTAGTCCATCATCTTTACTTGCAAGTAGTCTCATTCCTTGTTTAATTTTACCTGTTTATGTTTTGCTGTGGAAGAAGATCATCTCCCAGTTGTGTTTTATTATAAGACCAGGCATGCTCAAGTGTGACCTATGTATCCTATGTTTTCATTGCATAGAAACTGGTCTATGGGAATAGAAGGCAGAGGAGGGGCACTAGCACACTCTTGACTTTTGCCACATGGTGATTTGGCATAGTTGGTACATGGATTTGGACTAGGAAGACTGGAGTGTTCCTTGAGTCCTAAATTTAGATAGACTGAGTAACCACATATATTGTGTTTATGTGGCAAGGTTTTGGTAGTGGGGATGGCTGCAGGGGTGACTTCTGTGAGAAGATGCCAGAAGTTGTTCCCATGAACCATTTCTAGCTGCCTCCAACATACATGGACCCACCACTGGCCAAAGCTCTGGCAGTCAGCAATGTTGATAGCACCTCTGTGATAACATCTTGTGCTTATTTCCCAATGCCCTACTCAGATTTGGATGAACAATAAATTAAACTTGATTTCCCCAAGTCAAGTCTTTTTTCTCCATGATAGTAACTGATGAGTGATCTCCATGTCCTTAACTTGACCCATGAGCCTTTCATCATATTTTATCCCCTCTTTCCAGTTAAGGATTGGGAGTGCTAACGAGGCCTGGTGGGTACCTGTTGGCCAGCCAGGGTCAGCCCCCCACAAAACTTATGCTCACAGGCCTCCGGGTGTCGTGGCATAACCGGGAGGGTTGATTGGTTGCCCAAGGATAGCCTGGGTCAAGGTGTCTTAGCAGATGGAGGCAGTTCAACCACTGCCTTCTGGCCACAGAAGCTCAGCCTCAGGGATGCACTAAGAGTTGCCTCCAGCACCTGTTACTCCACACAACCACAATCTTTCCCATCCAGATCTGCTTAGGCACTTACATGGTGCATGAGCAGGGAGGGCAAAGCCATGTTGCGTAGCATGCACTCACTCCCCTTTCTACTTCACATTGCCAGCTCTGCCCTGAGATGCTCCCCTCCTGTGCCACTCACAGCTGCAGGGAAGTAGAGAGGGAAACAAGAAGGAGGCATCCCACAACTCCTCTGTTCTGAAGCGCTGGCACCTATGTTCATGCAGTAGGGACAAGGGACAGCCCCTGATCCAGTCTTTGCAGGCTGATGCAGGGTGTCAGTCAGCTAAGGGTCTGGCCTGCCTTCTCAGACTGGCTTTTCTTCTTAAGGACCAAGATCTCAGCTGGGTTCACAGCATGAAGCTTCAGTACAATGGAATGTGCTATAGTCTGTTCGTTGAAATATTGCACTGAAGTGTTGCGGCTCTCCATGTGCTGAGGACACTGCCTCCTCTCCTGCAGAAGCCTAGGCCATGGCCATTGCTTCGGAAGGTGACTCTACAGGGCTACAAGGCTCAACAGAGTGTTTCCGAAGCTCCCTGGGCCAGTCACTGAGCTTTATGAATAGGAACAGCAGAGTAGGAGATGACTACAAGGACTTCATGTCACAGCAATACTTCAGAGGTCTTCCTCTGCTCACATGAGCCTTAGGGAGGGAACTGAAAAGGAAAGAAACACAGCTATTGGATGAACAAAGCAGCTGGTTCACTTCACTTTACTTAGGTTCTTGGTTTGCATCCAATTTATTGCAGTAACTTGTTTATCATTTACCATCTGTTTCTTGTGATGTACAACAGTGAAAAGTTTGTTTGGCCTCTTTGGAGAACATTTTGGTCATTTCTCATTATTTATTCATGACTCCAAGAGTTTAAAGTAACTTGAGTTATCAAAAATAGGACTTTTTGCCTATTCACTTTTCATCATTGTTGCTTACTGTCAGAGAGTTTTTTGGCAGCCCAGACTGTACAGGTGCTGCATTCACTTTACATCAGAAGATTTTTCAGCATGTTCAGTAGCAAGTATTTTGGCATAGTGTTGAAATTTTAAATGTGTTTTATTTCCCTCAGCTATCGTGGCATGCCTGTGTTCATATGCAAGCAAATATTTAAGTGTAGTTAACAAAATATTAGAAAAAACAGGAAAAATGCTTCTTCGGTCAAGAGTTCAAAATACGACACTTCTTTCGTGGCACATAATTTTAGAATGTTGCTTTACTAATTTATTTATAAGAGCAGGAGTTTCAGTTTGAATTGAAGATTTTGCTACTGTTTCAAACATGAAAAATTTAAAAGCATTTATAGGTATTTCTCTGTATGCATATCTGTACATAACAGTGTCATGGCAAATAACTGTAAACATGCTGCTATTTCTTGCCTTTATTAGGACATAACTTTTCATTGAGCAGTTAAGATTTAAGGCTCTTTAATACCTATCACAGGTTGTTAAGCATCAGTTGTCTGGACCTGGGGCATTGCTCAGGGTTACACTTATTGAGGGGCTGCTGACTGCAACAAGTACTTCACATAGCAACACAGAGTTGTCTCCTAGTTCACCCTCCAAATGTCCAAACCTTAATTTACAGCACAGAAACAGAGTGGAAGAAACAGACATTACACTGAATAAATGACCATTGTCAAAGTCACGCAAAACATTGCAGGGCTGAAAAGTAGAGAGCTTTGGAAAGGAGAAATAAGCAATATTAAGAGACGATGAAAGGAAAGACCCCACTGAAGTGGAAAGTGGAGAGTGATTTAGAGGTGAGGAAGAAAGGGTGAAAGAAGGGGGCAATAACACCAAGCCCATCTAGTGAATATTCTGAATACATCACCACAGTCTGACATCCCAGCTTAGATTAATTTTACAGGTAATGTATACGTGCTTCTTCAAAAAAAATCTTTATGAAAGGCCATATGGAGTGAGATTGCAAGTCATTTAGCATTTTCTGTTTTCCCATTGAACATATAAAGTGTAGATAGGGAACATTTGCTTTAGTACCATATCTTCACATGTTTACTTTTTTTTCTGCTATGACTTTTTCTGTGTTGTTTGTTGTTTTTTTTTTTTTTTTTAATTCATATAATGCCTGGAAGTCCTGCTGGCTGAACAGGAAGGTATTCTTTTGAACTTTTCTGACTAACATAACCAGAGGAGTACTAAGAACGTTGCTGAGATTTCAAATAGAAGAAATGCAGCATGAAGTAGATAACATTTCATAAAAGCTGGAGTTGTGAGTAAATGGAAATTATAGTAGAAGTACAGGTCCATCTTGTAGAACATGACAGTTGAGAGGAAATTGAATTGAAATGTCATTTTAAACACCTTAGAAATTAACCATCTGAACAGACAAGACCAAAACCATCTGCAGAGTGGTGGCTAGATTAGTTACATCAAGTGTAAATTGGGCCCACTACACTGATGATAGGGTATGGAGCCTGAAAATAGGATGAAAAAAGATGAATAGGAAACAGATGTCAGAAAGAGTTTTTAGAATCCTTCATTTATGAAGTACCTACTGGTCAGAGCAGTTAATGAAAAACATAGGGGAACAAGAAAAAGGGGAGAGAGACAAAGATGGGGAGAGAGAGATTGACATCTCTTAGTTGCTGCTTCAGAAAAAGAAAATATCTGTAAACGATGTCTGATGTTCCTAACAGTTCCTTTTATTCACTGCCACAATGTGGTGTAAATTTACAATACTGAAACCATTTAATGCTTTCTCTGTAAATCTGGCTTTGTATATCAGTCAAATGATAGAATCATAGAATGGTTTGGATTGGGAGGAACATTTGAAGATCGTCCAGTCCAACCCCACTGCAGTAAGCAAGGACATCTTCAACCAGATCAGGTTGCTCAAAGCCCTATACAGTCTGACCTTGATTGTTTCCAGCGATGAGGGATCTACAGCCTCTCTGGGCAAACTGTTCCTGTGTTTCATCACCCTCATTGTAAAAAAATTCTCTTATATCTCATCTGAATCTACACTCCTTTAGTTTAAAACCATCACCTCTTGTCCTATCGCTAAGTCTGTCCCCCATCTTTATTCTAAACCTGCTTTAAGTATTGAATGGCCAGAATAAGGTCTCCGTGGAGCCTTATCTTCTCCAGGCTAAATGACCCCAACTCTCTTAGCCTTTCTTCACAGCAGAGGTGTTCCATCCCTCTGGTAATTTTTGTGGCCCTCCTCTGAACCTGCTGTAATAGGTCCATGTCTTTCCTGTGCTGAGGGCCCCAGAGCTGGGTGCGGTGCTTCAGATGGGGTCACACTAGAGAACAGTAGAGGATCAGAATCACTTCCATTGATCAGCTGGCCCTGCACCTTTTGATGCAATCCAGAGTATGGTTGGCTTTCTGGTCTCATGTCGTTTTTAATCCATGAGTATCCCAAATCCTTCTCCGCAGGGCTGCCCTCTATCCCTTCATTCCCCGGTCTGTATTGATACCCTGGCCCATGTACAAGACCTTGCAGTTGACCTTGTTGAACCTCATGAGGTTCACACACGCCTACTTCACAGTAATAACAATGTTCAACATATGCCAATTTATTCAGATTATAGAAGTCATTTCATAGCCACTTTTCATAACGCCAGCTCTGGAAAGACTGCTCACAGGACTTCAACAAAGCTAACTGCTGCTTGCACTTGGGAGTCCTTAGTGCAAGTAAAAAGTTGGACTTGGCAGTGTGAAACAGTGCACAGGCAAACTGAAAAACTGTGGTGGAAAGAGCCTTGCTGGCTCTAGGGACTCCTCGTTTCTTTTCATGGAAGACATTAGTACTTTGTGTATATAAAATATGTGACTTCCTGAATGTGTGCATCTATAAAATAATACATTTGGGTGTGCATAAAGACATGTTGTATGGCTTAGAAAATTATAGATGTGGAAATAGTGGAGTTTAGTCTACTTATAAATACGTATAAAATATATTTACATATATATACTTCAAAATCCAGATGAGAGGTTTTGAATTGTATGCTATGTGCTTTGTGTTCAGATACAGCAGTGATACACAGCAGATTCTGAAGAATGGACACATCATTTTTATACCAGTATTTCTAGAGATGGTCTAAAACCCAGAGTAGGTAACCTTAGTATCTTTTCAAATATCATTCTATTTTGAGAGTCTGGTAGTAAGACAGAGGGAATTAGTTGTCCAGTTGTTTGTCTTTATTGTGTTGGTTTGAGTGCCTTTAGAAAAGGTATACCTTCCACAACAATGATACTCCTTCACTTCTAGCACTTTGTTTTCTCCTTTTGTAGGGAGAACAACATTGAGAGATGCCGTTGTCACTTATATCTCTTGATTATTTATCATAAAACAGGAATGACCAACAGAAATTGGCTACCCAACAGAAATACTACATTTTGGGTTTCTTTTTGGCCTTGTTTTTGGTTTGTTTTGTGTTTTTTTTTCAAGATGAGTTTATTCTCTGTCTTTCACTTTTGGGCATCACTACTTCAACATGACCCAAGTTGTCCAAAATAGGACTGAGACTTTCACAAGTTTTTGAGGGTATTTGAGGCTATGTGTCCAACTGCCTGTGCTGAGAATTTGTGAAATGTTTCTTTCCTAGTAAGGTTTCTGATTAGACTTAAAACATCATTTGCTGTATCCAAATATTTTACCATTTAAACCATATTAGAATAATCTAGTGAAAGGATAGGCAGTCACAAAAATGTCAGGTATTTTCTTTAGAGATGGAAGCTTCAGTAGTGAGGTATGGATTTAAGGACTCTTTTCTGTGACAATGAACAGTTACATAAAAGTATCATATGGATTCTGAGGTTCATATGTGTCTCTGGTAGCAGGACAACATTTTATGAACTTCACAGGAGGAGCTTGGATGCATAGCTGGTAAGACTTGCACCATTTGAAAGCTACTTCCATGACTGATCTAAGCACTAAACTGCATACTAGGTAGCTGAAAATGCTATTTGGCTGTATTGAGATTTCTGCTTTTCGTTAGACAAGGAAAATTGCATTTTGATCTTTAAAATAGCAAAACTGACAACATTCAGTGTAATAGCATGTATTATTTGAGTTTTTTCAAAGCTATGAATATGCTGGGAGTAAAATCCTGCCTCTTTTTTGCACTTTCAGAGGAAATAAAGCCAAAAATGCCAGATGTTCAATGTGTATATCAGCTGTGTCACTTCCCTATTTACTATCCTGTCTTTGATGACACTGAAGAAAGCTGGTTTCACTAACTCTCCAGAGGTGGTCCTCACCTGGTCCTGCTCACCTATGAAACTTCTGAAGGACCTTAAGACTTTGAATATTTCATTTTCAGTGTCTATTCCATTCCTTTATGGTTTAGTTGTTTAAAAATTTATATACATTAATTTTACTTTGAAGTCAGGACTTTTAAGAATGAGGAGCATTTTCTACTGAAATTCCGTGTGTTATGTTTCGACTGGATATATCAAATTTCATTCAATATAGGCACCATCTGTTACCATTGTTTGGTTCAAAGATAATAAAAGTATCATTCTAGTTTCCCAGAAAGAGAAACCTTCGTTCTAAAATTTATTCTTAGGGTACCATGCTTTGCTTTATTTGTTTTTCCAAAAATTACCTCTTGAAAGGAATATCAAATGTTTATTTTTCCTTTTGTTCTTTGGATTTATGATTGTAAAGCACAAATACTTATGGGGAGAAGCACATTCTGTATTTTAAATGTAGCTGAAGCGTAATGATAAAACAGTTGAAAATATTTCAAAGATAATATTATTTGGTTTACAGTTTGTCGTTGTTTTTCAGTTAGTTGATTTAAGGCCAATTATTTGGGGTTTTTTGCGCTTTTTAGCTGGAAGTTGTTATGCAGCAATGTGTAAAAGCAGTGGGCCAGATTGGAGATTGATAAATTAATCAAAAGTTTCCTGTGATTTTTCCAAAATACTGCATGCTTTAGTTAAACATCCAAGAAAATGGAATTGCAACTATGGATCATGCTAAAACTATAATTTAATTTTATAATAATTTCAGCTTCAAATCCACATGCTAGTCTATGCCAGGATGATATTTTATATTCACTCTGCTCTCCTGTAAACGTTGCTCTGTGTTGAAAGCCACAAGTAACTGTACACTGCTGGTTTTTAATCACTCTTTCCACTTTGAGCAGAGACGTTAAATACTGTCTCTTGCTGTGAAAATCTTTTCTCATTGTAAAGTCTGCAGTAGGTTGCCTCTTGCCTCTATATGTTAGAGTTCATGGCTGTAAATCAGGGTCTTGTTTGCAAACCTGTAGCCAAATTCAGCACCTGCAGAAGCAAGCAAATTTCACCAACGTATCATTTATACAAGTTGTGATTTTTGTCCATTAAACTCATGAGAGCTATACTCAGCTTTTCCC
The DNA here is from genome assembly GCF_017976375.1 of Cuculus canorus. NCBI lineage: Eukaryota > Metazoa > Chordata > Aves > Cuculiformes > Cuculidae > Cuculus > Cuculus canorus. The sequence continues at coordinate 62,932,333 of NC_071441.1, forward strand.
AAATTTAAATGTTCTTTAGCTGTCTTGTAATACAATGGGACAATGTCTTTGAGCTCTTAAAGATTAATTGCTGCGGTTTTCCTCAAGTTTAGTTGTTCACCTAGACTGGTTTAAAAGGACAGTACATTACTTTTAATATCTTTTATGCCTGCTTTTTCTGAATTTTTAAAGGGTTAACATAAAACTTTGCCATATCTAGACACAATGGTGAACCCTATTTAAAGTGCTGCTGGTAAGCAAAACTTCACGTTCAGTGTGGCAAAATAAGACAAAATTACATTTCTCGAGTTAACATGAATGCCATTAATTAGATGTACACCCACAAAAATTAAAATGAAAAACTGCTTTTTTAAAAAAATCAAAATGTAGGGTCTTTTAAAAGGTTAATTAACATAAGAACATAAACTATTCTACTCTCTTTGTGACAGAAATCTTAGCTCTATGCACAGTTATAAAAATATTGCTTCATAAAAAATATTATTAGATTATATTACCTTTTCAAAACGGAAGCATTGGTGTTATAGGCTCTGTCTGGAACAGCTGATATAATAATTAGGAAATGGGGACCAAATTGTGTAGCTGAGGAATGGGATTGTAAGGGTTTAAATGACTTAAGTAATAAGCATTTATTGAGTCTGACTACACTCAAATGACACATATTTCAAAATATTTGAAACAACACATCTGAAATCTGCATAATAAAATTTTAACTATGTGATCTGTTTAAACAGAAAGACTTCCTAAATATATCTGTCAGAGTAAATCATCTTTCCCCGCTTAAAGGCAACTCTTCAAGCCTGCAGCATGGTTCCTAAGTTTGAAATGTGGAAGTTTGCAAGCATCTTGTAGAATCACAGAGAGGTGCTGCATGTCTGTGTTCCACTGCAGAGTCACTGGGAAGGGTAGGATAGCTTCTATGATCTGGTCTCCAACAGCAATTACATAAGGTGACCTGCTTCTCTTTCCAGGCAAAATATGTCCTGGCAAGTCCACAAGTGATTATTCTTGAGAATTAAGCCTATAATTTCAAATGTGAGTACACACAGATTTGTAGTGATTCAGTAGGTAGACTTACATTACAGAAATTTCTGATATTAATCCCAATAAATTAATATAAAACTTATTTGTTCAACCTCACCTGAAAAGATTAATATATTTTTTATAAATTCATAAACTTCATCATGCTATTTTATCAAATGTTCTTCTTTTTCCCAAGTAGATTTGCAGTGATTCACTTACACTGTTCTGGGCCATACTGATTTTTATTGGATCTGCAGGTCTCCAGGGTTGTAAGTAATGTATTGCTCATCCAAGCCTCACGGAGACTTGTAAATTACCATGACTTGGACTATTTTGCACAGAAATTATTCACTTCCATTAGAGGGATTTATTCCTCGTATTCATAGTTTCTCTACATGTTTTATTGAGGTTTTTTTGTATTTACCTACCATAAGAAAAGAAACAGTAAAGCAGATACCATGTGACTGGTATTGCTTTGTTATGCAGACCAGTAGGTATTTCTTAGGTATTTTCATTTTACAGATTAAATTCCTATATCCACTGAAAGATTTCGGTTATACAGATATATTTTCAAAAATACAGTTAAGTGCCTGTTCTGAGAACACTGATCTGTTTACAAATGCACATATCAAAAAAGAAAGATATGTTGGGACTTACAAAACCACATGCATTTCCGGGCTGTAACTCCACTTGATACCTTTATTTTGCAAAGACAGCCTGAAATTGGATTTGCTACAGTATCTGGAATACTTTCAGTGCCAAATACCTGTGTTTAAAAGAACCCAAAATAATTTTTGCTCTTCACAATTGCTATATTTTTCTTATTATAATTTACTAATATCTCTGAAGGAATGTTGCTATAAACAATTTTTCTTCTTATACTCTCATGTGAATTCTGCAGAGATTTGTGTTTCTACTGAAAATTACATTTTATTTGCTAGAAACTAATTTGGTAAAAATGTATTTGTACTGTATTAGATATTAATGCTTGTAATGTTTACTTCTGCTTAAGCTTTTTTTTTTCTCTTTTTTTTTTCTCCTACACCCAAATTATGTTGAAATTTGTAATCCGACGAAAGAGAAGATATAAGTAAAGGGGAAGGAACAGCAACATAGCATAGTGAGCAGTGGATAGAGAAGCCATGGAGTGCGGGTGGAAAACAGGCATGATTAAAAGGAAAGGCTAAAGTTTTGTCTCATTCATGTATGTGTCCTCGCAGGTACAATATAAGTTCTATCAAGAGTTATGAAAACATTTCAGGAACCACATAATGATGATCTCAGTTCTGAAAATGCTTCCTCTTATTGCATATTCTTCAACAGCAAATAACACTGAAACCATGTTGATGTAAAAAAGTATTTTTTACAAGAAAACAGGAGAAACTCGTTACTGCTTGGCTAACTGTAGGCATATGTGCTGTGGGGACCTTCAAAGAAACAGTGAATGTGGAATACCCATTACGCTGTGTTTAAAATTGCTTTTCAGAAGACAGTGGACATACAAAGTCTTAGTTTGAGATTTCATTTTAGATTACTTTTTTATTTTGTAACTACTGACTTGATATCAAAATATCATAGAATTATAGACTTATAGACTTATAGAATGGTTTGGGTTAGAAAGGACCTTAAAGATCATCTAGTTCCAGCTGCTCAAAGCCCCATCCAGCCTGGCCTCGAACACTTCTAGAATTTGAGAACTTTGGACAGTTGTGTGTTCAGGCGCCAGAAAACAGTGGTATTTATGGATATTTTGAGGACTCATAAGTACTGGAGGCACGTGCTCAGAGTGCCATGTTGTATCCATCCCTGGAAATGCTCAGATTTCTTTGGAGCAAGGCCCATAACTACCTAGTCTAGTTGAAGTCTGCTCTGTTTTGGACTGGACTCCACCTATTCCTTCCAGCTTAATTTTTAATCTGATTTTGTTATTTTAATGAGCTAGTTGGAGGTAACTAAAATGATGTGAAGAAACTGACTTAGGAACTTGCTGCCTATCCAGTGTCTATCAACATGTGGAGTTCCACTAATGGACAGATACTACTAGTTTAATTATGAAATTCTCTCCAGAAGATATGTTTGAGACTGTTAATATATATTTTTCTAAACCATGTATTAAGCCTGGTTTTGCTCAGAGATTAATGTACCATGAAATTTAGGTATTGATGCATGTCTACGCCATGGGCTATTTCAGATTTAGCTATCTGTAGAAAGCTATCTTAGAATTCTCTCATGTATGCAGTGGTTCAGGATGGTTTGGTCTTGATTTTCTTAAATTAGTTGAAAAGTGGCAAATAGATGAAGTGTATATTTCTGTGCATCTGAATTTCCTTCACAAATTTGCAGACTGTGTTTTAGTCTTTATTAATACTGAGTATTGTCTGAAGTTACACATAGCTCCATCCTTTTCCCTCCTTTGAGAATATCCGCTCCAAGTATATGAGTCCGTCCCCTCAGGCTGTTCACAGAATGCATTCCACATTTGCTTCAGTATTCCCACCGCCACATACATTACATTCTTAATTTTGTTGCTTTGTGAATTGAAATGAAAACGTTGTGTTGCTATATCATTTGGACCATATGTTATTTATTATTGGAGCAGAGAGAGTATAACAATAAGAATTTTCATTAGTTTTAGTTAATGATACTATCAGCTGTATTATAATTCAACATTCGCTTGCTTACTTGAATTATCACATAATAATATCTTTGTGCACAATCATGCCTTTCTTTCCAGTCCTTAGCATACAAGCATACAAACATGCCTTCTGTTGCTTCAGTATTCATTAATATTGTCAGTGTTGTGTCTGTAGATGCTCTGGCCCATGAAATTTGTTTTAGAGTGTTCCAAGTTAGTGACTGGATGTGGTTTATGAGAGATGGGTATTAACATAGGAAGTAACTTGGTCAAAAAAAGATGCTTTTTGGGCGGGTAGAGGGATGGGATTTTTTTGTCTATAAGAAGTATTTCTTTTTTATTTTATTGATAAATGTTTCGTGGACTATGTTTTTTTCATATCATTACACAAGGTTGGAGCAAAAAATCATAAGTCCATTTAAAAAACCCAGCCTTGCATCTGCCTATTGGAAAATTGAGGAACTCATAAAGTTGCATTCTAGTTAGCCACCTCTGAGTTCATTCGTTTTAATAGCATTTTAACATTTTTCAGAAGTGTTGGACACTTAGAATTACTTTCCTATTATAACCAGTGCATTCCAGCAGCACTGGCATGCATTTTTGTCTTGAATATCACAGACAATAAAGCAACCAGGTGATGCAGTGTGTTCTTTTTGCAGACCAAAATTATTGCAATTTCTGATGTAGCAGCAGATCTTGTAGGATAATTTTTCATGAAAGTATTCATTTACTTTGCAGAGAGAGAAAATCACAAGTGCACGAGATAATCCCAAAACCAGCTCATAAAATGTTCAGGCTAGTTGAAAGATTATGAATTGTGATTAAATTACTATAGACAGCAGCTCAGGCTCTTTACACATACAAATGAATGCAAATAGGTGGAAATTATTTGAAATCTCAGCACTGTATTGCTTTTCAAGCCTCATACTACAGTGACTTGATTGACATGAAACGGAGTTTCTGATTACTTCCCTAATCTAGAATTTTTTCTCAGGGATTCAGTCATCTGGAAAATTTATCCAGAGAAACACCTGAGGAAAAGATTATCTGGCCTTTTCTATTGCTCTTATCTATAGAGGTAGGTTTCTTTTATCTTTCTGTCGGTCTGTTTATCTATCTATCTATCTATCTATCTATCTATCTATCTATCTACCTACCTACCTATCTATCTAATCTATCTATCTCATTGTTTATAAGTGGTCAATAGATCCTGGAGGAGTATCTAACTGGGATATATTACTTGCTGTCTTTTATTGCTCTATACCAAGAAGTCAGGCATTTACAAGAAGTGCTGATCTTCCTTGTGTCGAGCAAATGGTCAAGAAAGTACGAGTTAAAGTAGTCTAGAATACCAATTGGGAAGGCAATGATATGATGATTGGAACTTAACTCTATAATGAGACTCCTGGTTTGTTCTGTTTAATTTCATGGGGTAAATTGATGTATCTATGTTAGGACATTTTATATGCCTGTGTGACAGCTGTTATAACTGTTTTGTTTGCTCTTTATTTCATTTTAGGTTTTGGGTACTGTATAGGTAGTGCAGGTAGTGCAGGTACTGCAGGTAATGAGGATAGAATATGCATCCTGGGAGAAGAGCAAAGGGCCGTACAGAGTAAGATGTTTGCGTTGGAAATTATGGAACAGGCAGAGGACATTTAGCACAGTTACAATGGCAGATTCCAAGGAAGACACACTTATAAAAACAGAAAAATATATTTTTTGATCTTTATTGACTTGCAGAAAACCACCAAAAATGCTGAATGTAGAGCAAGCCTGGATGGACATCCTGGCAAATGGGAGATTTGTTGAAAATTATTTTTATTTTGATCCATCTCACACAACAGATCCGAATTGCCTTTTCTGAATGTTGCGTTATTCCAGGGGTCCTACTGAAAACTAACATTAAAAATTGAATGTCCTTTGGTGTTTGAAGTAGTTTAAGGAAGACGCTGGCAGATCCACCAGAAAACTGCATCCTGTTTCAGATCCTGAGAGAGCATTTTTGCTTATCATTTCTGCACTTAGTGCCCTAAAGTAACTGTCAAAATCCTTTTAGGTAGCACAGTATTAGGATAGAAATGAGGAGAGAGCAAGTCTGGTTTTAGCATAAAATGTCTGTGTTTGTTTATCTGTCTCATCAGAATTTTCCAATCACCTGTAGTGAGTCATTAACTGCAGTCATGTTCTCTCTCGCTCAACGGCTCATGCATTATTTTCTGAAAAAGTTGCATGGTTTCAGCAAAAGGAATGGAAGACAATCCCACAGTCAGAGTAATTTTTAAATTGGAAATTTTGGTTGTTTTGTAAATAGAACACTGAGGTTAAAGTCCAGTCACAGGAGGAAAGTGAACATAGCTTTTCTGACTACTAGACAGTATTTTAACATTTAAAATCTGCTTTCACTAATTTCTTCCTCTCTTCTCTCCCTTTCATCTCTTTTCTATGTGTCTTCTTTGAATGCATTTCAAAAGGAAAAAAAGAACAATCACTTCCTTTTAAGCAAATCTAACCTGGTCAGTTCTTACTAGGAAAATTGATGTTCACAGGGAAATCAGGTACAAGAATGCATGTTTCTGAATCCCAGTCAACCGTGAATGTCAGCTTGGCAAGGTGTTTCAGCCCTGAAGAATACTTTTGCTTATCATCAAAACCCACAATATTTAAGGTTGCTTGCAGTAACTAAAGGCGTCACCAGGATTCAGTAGTCACTAAATGCAGGTATTTCAGGATAGTCATTTTGAATTTCATACTTACATTGTTTTCTAAGCATATGTGCCATGAGGTTTGGCTTGAGGAGTGCTAGATAGGACTTCATTGGAACATCAAATGACCCTTCTAAGTTAAACTTTTTGTACTGCATTGATACCCCAAATCCCAATAAACTTTGGAAAACTGCAGATATGTCTAAGAATAAAACTCAAATACTTCCTTTGTCTTTCTGCCATTCGTCGCTTTGACAAAGGATTGTTCCTGGCTGCTCAATATGACTGGAAGTGATTGCTTTTTGTTGAATATTTGGCATAATATAGTTGAAATTATTTTGCATGGAATGTATCTTGTAGAGATTATACTTTCGGTTGGCTGATACTTTATATCTATAAAAGCAAAGTCATGAAGTCATGATGTGACATTTTGTTTTCATGTACTATATTTTGTCTTGGCAATTTTAGTTAAGAATTCATAAACAATTTGCTTCCTTTATAAGAGCTGAGTAATAAAAATTTCTGTTCTGGATATTGACTTCAGACTCTTTGAATATTGTTTTGATTGGCTTGCACCTGTATTTTTATATATGCAATCAGTGTAAATTCTGTCCTAAAGACATATAATGCAAATCAAAATACAATTTTAACCAAGCAGACTTCTTCACCTCATATTTTCTGATATATTTTGTTTGCCCATAATTTAAAATTCCACCCAGCTCAGTGTCTTAGTCGTAATATTGCATAAAATTATGATACCACGGATGTAATTTAATGTCAAAAGGTTTATTTCGGCAATCTCATTGTGTCTCTTCTCTGTCCTGGCTCACTGAAACTGAAGACTGGGTTTTGGGGAAGATGGTGCTCAGATGAGCATCACTACCTTCAAGTGATACACATGACAGCTTCATTGTTTTTACAAATCCCATATGGTCTCAGAAGGTCCTCAGGTAAAGGTGTCTGCCCAATGCTGCTCATGTGTAACCACCACAGGTAGATGTGATATATGGGTGGGGTGGAGGCCAGTTCTACTGCTCATTCTTGCAGGTGAATGCACTTGGAAGTCTAAAAGGTACATGAGATTTCTTTTCACAAGCTGCATTTGCAAGTTCAACAGACAATTTTGCCTTTAAACACTTTGTATTAGAAATCACTGTGAAAATACTGTGCAGCATATATACAGTCGCTGCTGGGCACTGTAGGGCCCAGAAACCTCTCAGACTGTATGTTAAAATCCTGAACAGGAAGGTAATTTTGCAACTTCCTTCAGAATAAGTAATAGGACAACATTTTTTCCTTTCTGAGATTTGGAGGATTGGTGAAAAAGCGGTAGACACTGTTAGCCAGTAGTTGATTTAAACATTTTTCTCATTGCAGGATCACTAGGAAGAATGAGAATAGCACATAGGTTTTCCTTCCCTTGGGAACTAGCTGGGTCAGGTATAAAACAGCATAAGCAGTGGTTTAAGGTGTTAATGAGAGTGAGTTTAGGGTCAACTCTGGTCACAGCAGTGAATTAATTCTGTAGCAGAGATAGACTTCAGGTAGTCCGCATTTCTAAGTTCATATGCATAAAAAGTGAAAAACTGTGAAAGGAAAATTTTCCAGAATTTTATTTTCTAAGAAAATAAATTAAAGTATTTCATGTCAGCTGAGATGTAGTTACATGTGACAGATTACGTTTCCTGCATGTGTCTCCAATACAAACAGAGAAATGTGGTTCATAGTCCAGAACATCTTTAAAAAAAAAATTAAAAATAAAAAAAATTATATACATAATGTAATGCATAATGTGACACTAGCTATATAAAATGTAGACATTTATGGTAAGTACAAACCAGTTTCGGCTCTGTGGCCATGGTCAGAATTGTACAATTAAAAAAAAAAAAAAAAAAAAACCACAAGAACAACAGCAAACTTATCTGTTAAGGTTATACCTATTAGAAAAATGTGAAAGATTGAAGTTCAAATTTAAGAAAACAAAATTTTTGCTTTTGCAATTTCAATGATCAGAAATATTAACATTTACAGAAAACTACAGGGATGTTAGTATGCCCATATATTCTTACTCTAGTAAAAATCTTGTATGATCTACAAATTCTTATCTTCAGACATGTTGCTGGCACTTCAGCTAGTCAAAATGTATCTTCCACAGAAATTTGGTACTAAAGTAAGAAAGCATAGTGTGTAAACAGAAGTATGATTACTGGGAAGTTTCGGGTGATTAGTGGCTCTTTTGGTACTCTGTCCAGGTTTCAGGCTTAAGTTTGTTTTGAGAAGTCTTATTCTATCTTCGTATTATAGAATCATAGAATCATAGAATAGTTTGGGTTGGAAGGGACCTTATATATCATTTAGTTCCACCCCGCCTGCCATGGGCAGGGACACCTCCCACCAGATCAGGCTGCTCAAGGCTCCATCCATCCTGGGCTTGAACACCTCCAGGGATGGGACATCCATAGCTTCCCTGGGCAACCTGGGCCAGGGTCTCACCACTCTCATCGTGAAGAATTTCCTCCTAATGTCTAATCTAAATTTTCCCCTTTTTAATTTAAAGCCATTCCCCCTCTCGTATCACTGCACGTCCTTGGAATAAGTCCCTCCCCAGCTTTCTTGTAGGCCCCGTTCAGGTCCTGTGGACCCATTACAATACATCAGTATAAGTGCTAGTTGTGCATTCAACAGTTCTATTGAAAGTACAGTGAAACTTATCGTAATTAATCTTCATAGGCTAGTTGGGCCTATAGAAAATAAGTATAAAACACTGAAATTTTAAGTAACATAACCATTTCTTAACTAAAACCTGTGTTAAATATCAGAGCATCTATTTCAACCCTTTGCAGTTATTTGCAGTAACGTATTCTTTAAATAAATTATTAAATACATTATTTAACAAGTTCTGGCCCTCGATTTGTGTTGTGGGTGCAAAATGTGATGACTTTATGACTTTTGAACTACACCTTAAAGTGTTTAATGATGTTCAGTCATTAAAATCTCATCTTATTTTCTATGTTCAACCTAGGATTCCTTGCCATAACCTTCTTAAAATTAATGGATAACCCTGCTGTGCATTAGGATTTGAGTATTGCTATTTTATGTATTTTCACTAATAATGAATGCTGTGCCATCTGACACCAAGGCCAAATTGCATTGTTACAGATGATGAACTTTGCACTTTAGAAAAGAAACAGTTTTTTGTGCACATCTCAGAATTTTTTTTAAAAAAGGAAGAAAGTCAAAACTTGGAAATAATATTTTCAAATATTATTACAATTGTGAAATATGTATAAATGTCATGTTCTAGAGGAATGTTACTTGGACATAATGGTATTTATTTTTCCTATTTTTATTTAAATTGCAACAGGACATATGTACTAAGAAATCAGAATATGCCACTGATTTTCTTCCGTAAATCCTTTATTGTTTTGAGATTGAACTAAGCCATGAGAAACACTGTAAGATCACTATAATGTAACGAATGTGCTATAGCAAACTGTAGTGGTTTCAGCAACCGTAAGAGATCTGACATGCTTGAATAAAACAACTTTCTGAATGCAAATCAGCTGCTGACCTTACACAGGGAGGACTGCATAATTCTTCAGGAGCTGCAGGGGGAATCTAGAGGAGAGGCTAAATGGCTTTTCCAGAGACCCTTGAGAGTCCATAAGCAAGATGAAGGATATGACAGAAAGCAGAGAAGGTGAATTATTGACTGTGTAACTGGTGAACATTCTAATGTTGTAAGTCACTAGAGAGTAGACATGTAAGGAGGTGGTGTGTGTATGTAGAGGCTGGGAACATGGTCTTCTCTCTGAAACTTCACAGGAACAGTCAGTGGCATTGAACAGTGTGAAAGCAGAGGACTGAGCAAACATGTAGAAAACTCAATGGGTATGATTTACAAATTTAAGAAAAGACAGTTAAGTGACAATTATAAGCTTGGAATTTGAAGAGCAAGCAAAATAAAAAGGAAAATTTCCATTTGTTGACAGAAATTTAGTATATTTTTAGCATTACCTAAACTTATGGTTTGCATAAGAGTATGTTCTGAGTTTATCACCTCCCTAATGTGTAACAGATTGATAGGTGTTATTTGTCATTAAAGACATAAACTCGGTTTAGAATAAGTAATTCTAATGTTAGGATCATAAATACTTACAGAAGAATTAACAGAGAGATTAAAAGAGCACAAGTGAAAAAAACCTTATAGGCTCATCTGTACATGAATGTTTTTTAACAGTGTCTGAATCACTCTTTTTAGGAAAAGATCAGAAATATTGGAGTGCCTCCTGGTCACTCAAAGTAGTCATGGAGCATTGATAGAAAAGATAAAAAGTTGGCAGGGTTTTAAGAGTATGAATTTACATTTCCATGGAGACAAAATCTGCATTTTCAGAAAGGATAATAAGGAGCATCATGTGGTAAAAATATATTTCACCTCTGTTGAATAAGCTTTGATGGAAGTATTTCAGTAAATACCACTATTGATTGTTGTTTACTGAGACTCACCAGGCAGCTGGGATGAAGAATGCCGTTGGAGTGGGAACAGTGCACCCCAACCAGCTGTTGTGACACCTTAGCACACTTTTTGCTGAAAAATTACATGAGAATTTTAAATATCATTCACCATGATTAGTGTACTGGCTATTTCTTATAGGATCCAACATTAGGAATTACATTTTACTTAATACTGATAAAGTTAATAACCTTGGATTTTCCTTCTAATTCCATCTCAGTTAACAGGCCATTATTGCAAAACCCAGTTAAACAAAGGGGTTTTATCTGTTTAATCTTGTAATTTTCTGAGGAAGAACTTTGTGGTATATTCTTGATCAAGATAAAGAGCATATTATCCTCCTTCGAAAGCTTTTACATTACTTTTTTTGATTGCCTGTTTTTTAAAGAAAAAAAATCTGAGACACTGTCATCTCACTTAAGTTTTTGTACTGCTACTGTTAGACAGCTGTAATAAAATAAAATTATTACTAATTGCTTCTATGCATAGCTTTATTAAAGAATTACTATCTGAACAGCAGAAGACTTGTATTTCAATTAAAACCTCTAAAGTAGAAACCACATTTTAGTTACTGTTGATGCATTGTCAGTTATTGTAGTGTTCAGCTAACTCTTAATCAGTTCACGCTTTTTGAACTTTCCTATTTATGGGAGCTATTCATGGGGTACAGGAGGGAGGATTGATACATGGAAAGAATTATTCACCTCTAATTTCTGCTATAGAAAACCCTTGCAAACAACATAATTCCCTTTTTAAACTAATGTATAGTTTGACTTCAGGCAAGAGAGAAGGTTTGCTTTTTGGGTTTCTATCTGTAGCTCTACTTCTATATTTCTATTAGTATTAGAAATATAAGAAATATAGCTAACACCGTACTGATCTTAAAGTTCAAGCCATCAAAAAGGAAAGCAAGGATGGCAATTGTACTTTTCCACTATCGTCACCATCTGAGGTGGCCACTATGCTGCATCATTTCAAGAAATCCAAGCCAGTAGGGTGCAAAGTCTTCATTTGTATCCATCCTGTTAAATTGTAACTCAGGAAGGAAAGCCAGTGTGTTTGACTCATGCTGAAAGTAAAACGTGGACTCTGTATTTGTATTGCCAAAATGAAAATCTGAAATCTGTCATTCCTTTCAGCATTTAGATACTGTAGCTGACACAAATCCAGTCGTTTGTGATTCTCATAAATAAAGCATGGGACAGATGTGCTAGATTTACAAAGTGGTAGAGAAGGGAATTGTATTTGTAGACTGCCTTTCTTTTTCCCTCTGTTGCTAGAGATAAGAGAAATCCAAACTGAGTTGCTTCCTCTGCCTGAAGTGTTTTGAACTTGGGGCTTCCCCTTGTCTGAAGCAAGTTCTGTGTTTCTATGTGGAGCAATATGACTTCAGCCGCTCATGGCTATACTTCTTGCTTCTTTGAGGTTTTCGTAGAGGAAGCTGCCGTGAGAGAGGAGAGTGCAGAGATAGTCATTGTGTTTTCGAAAATTACTATTTTATCCAATTCCTGAAGGATGAATTGAGCTCCTGAAGCCTCCACAAACACACATGCTCTTCAGTTTGTCTGAGAGTTAATAGCACTGCCAAGGGTACTCCCTTATTTTGGGGCATCACATCAATATATGATGCCTACAATTCCTCATCAGGGACTGAGCAGCTGCTTCTGCAACCAGAAGCTAGGTCTCACTTTGTGCTAGCTTTCCTCCTTTTCAACAGCCTCAAATACCAAAACCAGCAAGCAAAAACCTTGCTAAATTCTGTCCTCCTGTCCTTCCTTCTCCAAGCGCACACCAGAAGCTGACTTCTCTCCAGTCAGAAAGAGGAGTTGAAGACTCTTCTTAATTTCCCCCCTCTTATCTCCCTATCCCTTTAAGGAAAGCTATAGTCTCTTAATATCTCGGTTACCTGAGGCTCATTGCAGCAACAAAGGCAGATGAGTATCTTTTCACCCACTTTTTGCTGGAATATGTTTAGACATTCCCTAAAATAGTCTAGAATTCAGTTCTCGAAGAAAACTAGGTTCACAGTTATACTAAGACTTTTAGTAGAAGATTGCAGGAGGATACAGATAGCAATTTACCACTCATCACATACTCTGTGTTGGTGGGAGGAGTGGTAAGACTTCACTCAAAATGGAAGCTGGTATTGTGGAAAAAGGCTTTTCAGAAGTGAGCTGTCAGTTTGTCATTTGTCCATTACGTACTTTGCGGATTTGACATGGTATGTGAATATTTTATTAGATCAACAATGAGCTTTCAGCTGTGATCAGTACATTGATTTATATACCCACACACCAAGAGCTTGTTCTCTTTCTTCTGGTGTTTGTTTCCTTGTTCTTTTATTGGAAAAAAAACACATTTTGACACAGGTAAAACAGTTAGCTAAGGTAATTTTAACATCTTTACTTTTAGTGATATTTACACATCAATGCCTTTTTTTTTTTTTTTTTTATCTAGGAAATGTATTTTGAAAGTTAAGCATTTCTTTGTAAGCAGTAAGTATGAACTTCTAATTATTGATATGGATGACTCAGTTTATTGTGCCAGAATGTATTTGTGGCTATGCAATAGAAGTATTGGAAATAAAAGCAAGCTGTTCCAGTTTTCTTCAGTTAAAAGTTTTTGTAGTCCTCTTGATTAGAGGCTCTTTCAGGCTTTAAAAGTTAGGAGGCTCTTAGGTAACTTCAAGAAAGAGAAGTAATATTAAGGATCAATAAATTTTTCAGTATTAACTGCAGAAGAAAGTTTCATCTGGCCAAAGTTCTACCTTCTCTTGTTGGTTTTCCAAGGGAAATATAAAGCAATTTTATTTTTCATTGTTATTTTAATCAGCTAAGAACTACTGGTAAGTACTTCTCTCCATTGTGCTGTCCAAAGCACAGTTCTTGGTGCAAAAAAAAAAAACCCTACAACAATCCTAAACCCCAAAACAAAACAGGCTGTGTTGTGACTGGACCCAAGTTCAGTTTGCAAGGAAATTATCCAAATTATGGATCCAGCAAGCTTTCTTTCCCCTTTTGTTTCTAGATCTATTGCGTTGTCACACAATTCTTCAGACAAGGTGCGTGCTGTCGTTACCAGGCTCTGCCCACTGATGTCTAAAATCATGTCTGGTCTTTACTAAAAAAGTCAAGAAATTTCATGAAAAAGATGAATTTATGTTTTGATGACTTAATTTGCTTAAATTTTATGATAATGCATATTTTGTTTTCTTAGATCTGGCTTACTGTACCATCAGGGCAATTGAGAACCCGCTGTGTAAATTCCTTCATCTAGTTTCATTGTAGTAACCAAATTGCTGCTTTTCACCAAATGTCTTTAATTTATCCCGTTGTCATTTTTGATATAGCAGTGTCATATGTGTTTTCTTGGAGGTTGCCCCCCCTTAAGTTACTTGGTCTTTTGAACTGCTGATACATGGCCAGTGCCTTAGATAGTCACTATTGTCTGTCTAAACTAACACTAGTATTTTTATATTTTTTTGGATGTTTTAGTATTAAAGGAATGAAGGAGCACAGGAAAAGAGTATAGCTTTGTGAAATCAAAGATGATCTACTTGTCAGTGCTATCTTTTTCTCTCTTTTTTTAAGTCTTTCTGATAAATAGGTGGTCATTTATTGTCCTTCTGAGACCTAATGCCTTTTTCAGTTTTATTTCTTGGATTGCTATTCACTCTTAAAGTTTCTGTTTCATGGAAAGGAAAGGGAGACACTGGAGAAGTCACTGGGGATACACAGACATCTGGAGAACATCAATACACTGATGATTTCCTGTGCCTTCAAAAGAAGAGAGCACATCCCCATGCAAGGTCACAGCAGTAAAAATAGGTTTGTGTGAGGCATTGGGATTAGGTGTGAGTGAGAATTTACTTGGTTTTAAGCACCAGAAACCAAAATTTAAGGGACTGTGGGGTAGGATTTATAGAACAATGGTGTTCAAAATGGAGTAAATTCAGAAAATCTGAAATTTGTGCATATGACTTTAACTGTAACCACAGACTTTATAAGATTTGGGAATCTTTGGTCAAGATTAAGTACTTTCTGCTAGTGACTTTGAGTAGTTCAGCAAGAGCAAACCCATTCTGGATGCATTGATGGCAGAAAAAAAAAAACAAGCGTCTTTGCTGTGTATCATGACAGATAGAAAGTCCATCATGTTTGAAAAAGAATTAACAGCAATTTTAGTCGTCTGTCCTGTGCAGAGGAGGAAATGCTTGAATAGATAGTTCAAATATACAGAGTACCATCTGTGACTTATCTGAAGAGCTGCAAACTCTCTTAGTTTGAACTGTGGCTTGGAAAACAGTATTGGAGAGGAATGTAGCCAATTCAGTGGGCACACAGTAGATTCAGTTCTTCAAACATAATTCCTATTCATGTAGCCCAGAGCATGTATCACTGCTCTGATTGGAATCAGGATTTTTTCAGCAAGCTTTGTTATATATCTGACTAACTGATTTAGATAAATAGATGCAGAGATATTGTTCTTGTTTTCAGCTTCATGACAGTCCATCAAAATGACTAACTTCTTTGACTAACAACTCACACAACTGATGGCCCAATAGTTTGTGGTATTTTATTGGCCAAACACTGTCTTGGAGGCCTGTACTTAATGTGCAAATCACTGGATTGCACATTTTGCCAGTAACCTTTTCCTGAATAGTGTTAACAGCATAGTTTAATGGGCTGTATTTGAATTCTGAGCTGCTTTGCTTGGCCTGAATACCGTTTTTGTTAAGCAAATCACTCCAAAGCCAGATGAGCATGGTTATTTGTGTTGAAGCATGGATGGCCAGCAATTTTCAGTCAACAAGCCAGTCTGCCCTGGCAAAGGTCTTGAGGTTTGCTAATGTTGATATAGACAAAAAAGTGGAAAAAACACAGCCAACCAGACAGGGTCAAAAAAAACAACCAACCAAAAAACAAAACCGGGATCTTATGTTCCTGGTAAGCCAAGCATATTTGATGGACGTTATTAAAAGTTGAAGGCCAAGATGCTTTATGGCTTCTAATTTTTCCTGTAATGAGGAAAGAGATCTGATACTCATCTCCTTTTCCTGCCGGGTTTCATCATTTGCTGTTACCTATGCAGTTGAGGTAGTTCTTCACTTCATTTCTCAAGTGTAGATTTTGATAGGTATGTCTGTGCTAATGATTGAGAGAAAGCAAGTTCTGTAAAGGCTAAGTGGAGGTAAAATCCGTTGCTGTTTGATGGTGTCATCCATTTGTATAAAATAGTACACTTCATTAGAGATGGGTGGAGAAAAACAGTGATCACTAAATTTGTCAAAAAGCATCATTTCGTTCATGTGTAGGCTTTTGGACATTCAGCTTAAATTGGTTTAATCAGTCTGTAGAACTAAATTAACCTGTGGCATATTTGCAAAATGAGAAGTTTAAATGCTGTGATACCTTGAAACAGGCCAAACTCAATAATCAATGCCAATTTGATTATTAAGCAGGTATTGCTTTAATAGTAATGACACTGGACACACGGGGAATCATTTTGCCTAGTGTGTGTCCATTGAGCCTGGTTACAGGACTCTTGTAGTGATTAAACATACATATTCGTATAGATTCCAAGAAACACAGGTTACATTTTCTGGAAATATTGGTTAAACATACATAGAAGTCATTATCATATCTTATCACCCACTCTGGAATGTACATTACAGTTCCTTTGTGTCTTCAGAATCCCCTGATGCTCTTTATCTTATCTCCTTATTGTGTCCTCTTGGTGAGCTCAGGTCTGTCCTTTTTTTCTGCTGGGGGCCTGTCCTCGTTTCAACTAGTAAACAAGCTAAACTCCTGTTAAAATCACATTCTTGCTTACTGCAAGCAGGCCAAGATTTGTTTCTTATAATTCTTAATCATTTATTCCTTCCTTCTTGCCTTTTTCCAGAGGTACCCACAATTACGTGTTTATTTCAAATATGGTGTTAAGTCACACCGACATAATGGAATTCTGGAAGCTCATTTTGAGGACTACTCAAAATAGATCAAAAGATGCAGTTCTTAATGCCTAAGAAAAAGATTAATACGGATATTTTTGCTTTTAAACATCATTTGCATATGGTTTGTTATGTTTGGAGTGGTAGATAACTGGGAATAAGACAGCCAATGAGTACACTTGAAGGGAGGACGCACAAAAGCTTCTCTTATTTTATATACAGCTGCTTGATGAAGCTGTTGAAGTGGAAGCTGACATCACTAAAAATGAAAGTTTGGATTGAATCATTGTGTATTTGCAAAAGCTTTAGCTTCCTGTGTCTATTTTTATAATCTAGAAAGCAAATACATTACGGTAGGGTATGTACAACTTCACAGATCAAGTTGGATCTCTTTGCTAAGGTTACATTAAGTGTACTTGAATGATCACAGAAAATATGTAGTGCTTTCCATAAGGAGACTCTTCCATGCATCTTCAATGTAAGTGTTCTGTCAGACTGATCTCTTTTGTGCATATTGTTGCTCAAAGTCCAAGACATGTGAAGATGCTTCGTAATTTACTGATGCTTTGCTATGTTGGTTTCTTTACTTTCCAGTGTGTGAACATATTCAGTTACATTTTTTGAATATCTTCTCCTCTTTCCATTCATTTTTTTTCCCGATATCATGATTTCCTTGGGACCTCAAGAAAGCAGCTGGGTAAGGCTTGGTAAATTAATCACTGTGAGCCTTTAGACACATTGGCATGTTTTGGAAGAACAGGATAATGTAGATTCAGTAATCTCCGTATCTCTACTGGCAGTGAATTTTTTTTTTTTTTACATGGCAAAATATTTGTCCCAAATGATAAAGGGAAAAGTAAATCCCATAAAGTACTTGTTAACAAACAGCATGTTGTCAACTAGAATTTTAAGTTATTTCATCCCTCAACAGGCAAACCTTTGGCTGTGCCAAAGTATTTACAGATGTTTTCTGATGTCTTTTAAGCCCTTTTGGCTTGCAAAGTCGGCCTAAACCTACAAGGCTGCTGGGTTGCTTGAGTAATTTAAAAGAGGTGAAAGATCACTAAATGTCAAAAGAAGAACCCCAAAATATTGATAGTTACATTGTCTCTGACATGGCTGCTTTTACCTATATACCTTTTTTTCCTTTTTTTAAAATAAGCAAGTGGGAGGCTGCCAGCTCACTTATTATCCATCCTTCCTAGCTCCAGGCTGAATAAGAAAAAAGGTTACACCTGTCAGATGGAAGATGGGGAGAATCTTTCTGAGGAGAGTGATTTTCAAATCATTTGCATGTCACTTTAGGACATACAGTTATACAAAACCCTCTAAACTCTATAAATCAAAACTTAAAACTCAAGGTTTTTAAGCAATTGTAGATAGAAGCCCGTTAAAGCATTAACTATTCTGTGTAAACTCAAACTCATCCTGATACAAATAACCCTTTCCCTGACTGATAAAAGTTTTTTTTCAACTGGCATCTAAATTATACCATATACTGAAAGAAATTAGTTTTATTCAGTGACTTTAGTTCAGAGAGATTTATATTATCATGCTGTTTTCTGTTACATGGTGAGCTTTAGGAACTGACTGATTTAAAACTACACCACAAGAAATATGAATTTTACAAAAAAACCCACTGACACATATGGAGTGTTGGGTGGTGGTGTCTTTTCTAACCTGTCAGACTTCTCATGTCTTTTAATTTCTGCCAACAACTAGAATGTAAGAAAGCAATGATGGCACAGTCCTTAAATTAAGCAAATAGGTAATACGCACAGATTAGAAAGGAAACTTTCTAACACTAGACATTGGATGTGACATTCTTTGGCAACTTATTGCAAATGAAAAGCTATTAATAGTTAATATTTTTGTTTCATTATTTGCTTACTGTGGCATTGCCTGTGTTAAACTAGGTAAATAAACTTTGTAACCAGCTCCCCAAGTGCATTACTAGCTAATTTTTCACTATTCATTAGAAATAATAAATTGCTTCTGTTAGGGACTTAGCTGTCTGTTACATTTCTCTCTCTTTTCCTAATCTTTATTCTACCTCAGTTTGACACAGATGTGCATTCAAACTAATTAATGAAATTTGCTTTGACTCGGCATGAAAAGGAGGGCAAAAATAAGGGCAGAAATATTAAAATATTATCACACATTATCTAGCACTTATGTTTAAAAGCCTATTTTTAAACAAAACAAAAAAAACCCTACCCAGTAAGAAGGACATAGCCATGTGTCCCCAGCCCTCTGATATTCACAGAAGTGCACTGCAAAAAGCAAGTTTTTGTTCATCACTAACAATGTAGGGTTTATTTGTTTCTACTGTTTCAAGAATATAGAGAGCCCTCGACAAGCAACAAATTGTTCTTGTTTTAGTGTTTGTGCTTGTAGGTTCAGTGTTTCAGAGTATTTACGTTCTGAAAAGGTGAAGCAGAAATCTGTACCAAGTGAAAAGGATGGAGTCAAATAAAATATTCTTAACTTGTAAAACGTAGATAAAAGTATTGCTCAGATCTCAAAGGAAATCTGCAGCAAAACTAGCAAGTGGACCCGAATTTCCTGTTACATAGTTAAGTGCCTTATACACAATGCTATCTCTATGGTTTAATTATTGTCTACTGAACAGGTGGTATAAATTATTTCAGTAATCCCTGATAAAATAATACTTACATACTTTCTGTATTAAAAGACCTTATAGCTAAACAATTGATATCTAATGTTCAAGAAACATCACCAGACATTGGAATGGCTGTCAATATGTAAAATTCATTTCTATAATATTATCTAGGGATGTAACTAAGCTGGTGTGACTACTTCTGTGTAGAAAGACCCAATCTGGTTTTCACATTGGTTGCTAAGCTACTGTTTTTAGTACAACTGCAGTGGCCACTTGAACTGTGGCTTTGGATGTGACCTCACAAACTGTAGTGTAACTAGTTGCAGCCTTGTGGGTATTGTCCAAGATCTATTCTTTAGCTAATCCATCTCAGTAGAAGAAAGGGAGATTTAGTGTATATATATACGCATACATTATATGTATATGCATACATAGGATGTGTAATGTGTAAGTATATATATGTTTGCATTTATGTATATTTGTATTTTTTCTATTAACAGCCATTAATAGGGAAGCATTTGAGTGTATTTGGCCTTATTTTTTCCAGTGCCTTTCATTTCCCTTTTATTATTTTTTAGTCAGTTTTAACATTTTTGGCATTCATCATGCAACCTCTAATGTAGGCTATTGACTTCATGGTGCCAAGATATCACCTGTTAACATTTGTGGTTTAGATTTCAGCTGTGTTGCAAACTAGTGGTAGCAACAAAAAAGGTTTAATTTCATGTTGTCAGTCCCCCAAGCTGCTTTTGTCAAATCTGAACTGTTTGAGACATTACTGAGAAAAGCACTTCACAATTTGGCCAGCAATTTATGAGTAACTAACAGAAAATTTTATGAGTTTCACTGCCTTCATTGCATGCTTCTGTTACCATTCATTTTTTGTTAGAAAAAGATTACTCCAGAGTAGCTCTCAGAGCCAGTATTCTGATGGTCCTCATTTTCTTATGCAGACCCACAAAGACCACAAACAACTACAAATAGATTTACTTATGCAGTATGAGCCCAGTTGGAAAATTGTATTTAAGAAATGTTAATAAAAACAGAAAACAAAAATTCTAACATTGGCTTATATAGTTAAAGTGCTGATGGAGAAATAGAAACCTTGGAAAAAACATTGGTTTTTCTTTTAGCAGAATTTCTTTAATCATAAAACATATACAATTTTGAAATGTTCTGGCTTCTGACTTAAGCTATATGTTTTCTGAAATCCATTATTTAAATATACACCTAAAAAAAACCACAAGGGTTCATGATGGATATTTCTTGGACAATGGCAACAAGCAAAAAAAATACTCTACAAGAGCATTCCCTTCTCTTTCAGTAATTCTTTCTTCTTTTGAAGGAATTAGCATAGTAATGTATCATGTCTGATAGGCACAAAAAACCTAAGGTAATATAGATAAAATATTGTATCTCTGTATCTAAGTATTTCTGTATCTTTCAGGTGTAACTGACTACCTGAAACAGATACCATTACTATTTAAACAATATCTAGAAAATATATGCACTATGTTTAGGAGGATTTATTTCTAGGGGATGGTTTTTTTCCTTAGGAATGTTTGTCATACTCTTAAATACATGAGTACTACTGATAGCTTAGCGTGTGCTCTTGACTGCTGTTGTGCTCGTGACAAGTAACAGCAGATGTCCAAACTATGTTGTCTGTGCTAAACTAGCCCAAATAATAGATATTTTAATTAGACTAGTCTTTCAGGTGTTTTTATCAGACTCTTAAAATGATGTGGAAAATATAGAGGAAAACACCTCTTGGATCATTGGAAATATTAATCAAGTAAATCTGTCTTTCTCAACTGAATGTGAAGTGCACTTCCTGGTTGTTTTATCCTTTTTCTTCATAAAAGGAGATAAGTGTCTTCTATATAATTTGCTTGGTGACTTCCTATCGTGCCAATATAGAATTAAATTGCATTTATTATTCTTTAAATAATGTAAGTCAAACCTGAGTATCTCTCTGTCTGAATACCTTTAAAACAACTTTGTTGCTTATTCGGCAAAGCCTGGATAACTAACCCCTCCTATTATTTTCCTGTTTCATACCAAAACTGTAAATGACCATTCAATTTTTGCTACCCAGCGTATACACAGACATCCCATAAGTCTGAGGTGAAAGGGTGGTTATTTCCCTAAATATTTTATATCCACAGAGTTCTGCATAGCAGTCTGTGCAGCGGCACTATGGTGATGGCCATGAGGGGGAGGGTGTCTTGATAGATTTCACTGGCCTTACTTTCAATTTGTAAGGAAACTGACAAACAGAAGGAAACGGAAGAAAGTAGATGGTTTTTAGGTAATACTGGCAGAAAAGTAAAAATATAATGTTCTATTATAGAAGAGTAGTTATCCACTTTTGAATGGGGAAAAACTATTATGTTGGTTTCACTGATTTGCTGTATTTTGGAACTAAATACTGTTACAACAGAAGGAAGAGAATGACTTGATGATGCTGTGAAAGTAATGAAAGGGAGGAGAAAAGATACGAGTGAACAAAACAGTCTCCCATAAACTGTCTAAGCTCTAGCTCCCTCGTAATGTGGTCAAATAGTAGAAGGCTATTGACAAGGTATGGTGTAGTGAAAGGATTTTGTAGTTATTAATTAATTGTAGTGATTTAAATGTAAAATGTCACCATCAAAATAGTAGAAACTGTAGAATTAGGAACTAGGTAGCTCAGGATGGGAATTTGTAATTAGTAGACACTTTTTTTCAGTGGATGGCCTGTCTTGTCTCTGTGCCTCACTTCTTCGTGTATGCAATAATGATTTGTAATTATGGATTTTATGTGGGGATGGCAAGAGGAATCCCTTCTTCTGTTGTCAAAGCAGGCATTGCCATCTTCTGAATTTTTCACTGGTTAATCTTAACCATAACCTTCTAATTTGAGCAAATTATTACTGTGGAGAGGTGCATCCCATTTTTTCACGGTGCAGTTTGTGCTTTTTAGCAGAGACATCATGAGGAATCAAAGGGCTGTCTTTTCTTCTTTGGTAGAATGTTTATGAAATGAAGGTGGATGTCATGTGGTTATATGACTAGGAACGAATCAAACTCCGTGGATTGACAACTGAATTAGAGACATGCTAGAGCAACCCAGCTATACCGGATAGAGCACTTCCTGGCTTTGTGGGCATGATATTGGATGTGTTTATGAATTGTAAGCCCAAGGAAGAGAAAAAAATGTCATAGAATCATAGAATCACCAGGTTGGAAAACACCTCTTGGATCATTGGAAAACACCTCTTGGATCATTGGAAAACACCTCTTGGATCATGGAGTCCAACCATTCCTATCTGCCACTAAACCATGTCTCTGAGCACCTCATCTACCCGTCTTTTAAATCCCTCTGGGGATGGTGACTCAACCCCATCCCTGGGCAGCCTCTGCCAGGGCCTGATGATCCTTTCTGTGAAAAAATTTTTTCTGATATCCAGCCTGAACCTCCCCACCCTGCAGCTGTAAATCATTGTATTGTATGTGTAAGTTTGAGGAAAAACTATTTTCTGACAGAGGTAAAATACTATTTGTATTATTTCTTTTATTACTTCTACTACTACTATTACTACTACTACCACCATACTGCTACTACTAATACTTTTGCAGATATGTTTGTTGTACCATATATATCCTGTTTCATGAGCATTAAGATGAGCTCAAGGGGAATGTAATCTATTTTTTGTGATTTTTATGAGGTATTAAAGTACAAGAATCGTTTGCCCAAATGTAATTGAAGCCAGAAACTGTGACAGCTGAAAAATGGTTGTGTGGTTCTAGTTATACAAAGCCTATCCTCAGTTAAAAAATAAGCTGCTAACAGATGTTTAGGATGCTCATCTTTTTAATTAATAATGTGAGTCAAACCCTGAAGAGTTGACTAGGAAAAAAATTTCCTTCCAGGCCAATTTTGTCATAAATTTATTATACCATGTTTGCTAGACTGTTGGGCCACTGTTACAATCCTGAATGTTAATTAAGTTTCCCTGAATAACTGATATTTTGTTTTAATTGTGGGGAAAAAAATAAAAAGGATTCACAGCACACCAACTTCAGATCATATTTTGTTCCACTGCCAAAGTGAAATTCTGTCCTACTCCTTGACAATCTTTATCAAATTGAAACATTCCAGCCAATATGAAATAAGAGGGAAGGTGAATGAAGGGCTAGATTCATAAAACTAGTGGTGAAGGAGGAATTTTCCTCTCCCTTGCATAATGTGGCTCAGGGTGTAAATCACCAGTGCTGCAGAGGAAGTTCTCATTCTTTTCCTTAGGAGGTGTGAATTCAATCACTTAACCCAAGTTAGTTACCCTAGTGAATTCAATCACTTACCCAAGTTGGTAGCCCTACCTACCAACAGGTAAGTATCCCAAGGTCTCTCTTTTTGATGTCTCTATATCTTGCCTAATAAATAAATGAAAGAAATCCAGTGACTCAGTGAACTTTAGCACTAGATTGGAGTGTTATTGTCTTTCACTCACTCTAGGGCTATTTCAGTATTATATAGAAATCAAAGCAGTTTCACAAAAGGAAACATGAAAGATCCAAATAAAAATTTTGTATAGTAATTTATTGATTAGGAAACTTACTTCTCAGGTGAGAAAATTCTGCTGAATTCACTTTCTGTTTGATTTGAGAACAAATTCTCAGATTAAATTAGATTTGAATCGTTAGAGGGTTTTTTTCAGATGCTTAATGTGTACCTCTTTATTTTTATCGTCTCAGGAGTTCTCATTTCATTTTGTGCCCCAAGGCATATTATTAAGCTGAATTGTTACTTTAGGTAGGTTAAGAATGATGATCCTCTTAAGAAGAGGAATAATAAAAAAGTATTAAAATATCCTAGTCTCAAGATCCTCGTATACTCCGAGACCTAAGGTAGTAACAATCAGTGTCTCAGGTGATGTAGTATAATGTGATTTTAAAGATAGTAGTCAAGTTGAACCTTTTTACCCAAAAGGAGAGCCAAAGCTTGTATCAGTAATAAAGTACAACTATAAAAGGTCAAGTTTCAAAATATCATAATCCTTTGAATTCTTGATTGAATGATTATATAAAATTCTGTTTGGTTTTCTATTAACTTTATATACTTAAAGTAGCATTTTTGTGATTGTCCTTGTGTTCTTTTCTTTTTAACAGCACCTTCAGCCTTGAAGGAATATCTATATCTGGAGGCACATCAGTTAATTTCCTACATATCAGATTCATCATAGTGACTTCTTGCAGACCAGATTTGAGAAGTAACCAGGAACCTGACCGTCCCTGGAGAATGGAAAAGCACTTCAAGTCAGAGCACAACTGATCACAAATGTAATCCACATTGAATCGTCTTTCTCAGATCTGACAGCTACAAGCCGAGCCCTGGCAAAAGCCACAGCCTTAAATTCCATTTAGTGGGAAAGAAGGATAAAGAAGACTATATGTCTTGCCCCGTTGAGGAAAACGCTCTCTCCAAGCCTGAAACTTGAGTTCTGTGCTGAATAACCAGAGTAACAAACAAATGAGATTTCGCGGGTCCTGCCAGCATCCAAAAATATTTTATTATGTAGCCAAAAGGAGAAAAGGAGCACTTAGGTGACAGAAGAAAATGAATGCTTTTACTGTAGTGGAGGATTGTTACCATCTGTGGGAAAGAAAATCTCTATCATCCCTTGTACATATTCAAAGCCATACAGGAACAGGGCATCGGTGATGTTAAATTGCTTAAAATGATGAAGTCTCCTGTCCTACATCCAACTTTGAAGAAGGTCAGCTGTTAGAGACTGCATCTCAATGCACTTCTAGTATTTGCACTGTCACTTCCATTCAGGGTAATGATGTGCGCCAACATTTGCACAGATGGCCCCAGGAGGTTTTTGACTACACCAAACTATATTTTGCTGGGGCTCCAAAAGGAATTAAAAAGTTAGAACTGAAGAAAAACATTTGTGCTTTCTTTCACTATGGGGATCTCTTCACAGAAAGGACTATGGTTCTTTCTTAGGTTTAAATAAATACATGCATATACATACATATATATATATGTATATATATGAAAAACCATCAACATGATAAGGTGTGTTTAAAAGGGGATATAATCTTTTTTAATAGCATCCATTTTTTATTGTATTAGCAGCCAAGAAATATAGTCTGTTGAATTATACATCCACAATGTTCCTATTGAACATTGACATTATAGTCCCAGTTGCTGTTAAAGAAGTCATTTGAAGTATGTATTTGACATAAGATTTTTCTAGCCATTTGTCTATACTTCATGGAGAAATCTAACAGACAAGCAGCATTTTCAGTTTATTTTTCTAAATAAATGTGTTGTTTATATTATTTGCAGTCACTCATTTTGGCTGGCTTTCATTATCTCCAAAAATGACTTAAAGACAGAACAAAACCACAAGAATTGTTTGTTCATGTTAAGCTGTAATGATTTGCTGACCGAAAGCTTTAATATAAATACTATAATTTGTAAAATGATGAAGTATATTTATACAGCAAATATGTATGGAACACAAAAGGAGGTATTTTAAATCTTAGTTTCAGAACATAGTTTATTTTAATATCCACACAAATAAATCTAAATATATAATGAGATAGATTTTTTTTATTATCAGTGAGTTTCAGGAACTGAAGATTTGGATGTTTAAGAATGAAAGGAATGTAGACTGTGGTGGTTTCCCAAATTATAGAGATACCTTTTGACAGCAATCTCATTTTATTCAAAAACTGGTTTCCATTTTGGAGGCTTAGTTTTTTTGGTGTGTATGTGTGTAAGGACTTCATGTTTGGTTTTTGTTTGTTTTAACATACTGACAAGGCCATGAAGTTGATACTATCTGAACGTAATTTCAGAAGCTATAGAATGAGAGGTTGTTCCTTAGAGCAGCCTACAGTTAACAGTTAAGAGCAGTCATTGTTATCCATCTACTGCAGTATTTTGTTACCAAGTTATTGAACATTTCAATGCTAGAGCTGTTTTGAATAAAAATATATTTTTTCCTTTGTTCTTAGTATTAGCCTGTGTGTAATTTCAAGAGAAAAGTAAAACAGGTGATTCCCAATTTACTTAAAACATTCATCTTAAATCCAGTCATATGTATTTGATTTATAAAGCTTGATTGGTTTCTCTTCATTTTCATTGCTTTATGGAACCTACTAAGTAGTCACTAACAGGACAATATTCTTTCGCCAACAAGAAATGGAAATTAGAGCCTTTTCGGATCTGTGGGATAACTTGGTGAAGGGAAGATATCTTAAAATTGTGTTGCTCTGCTCTGATGTACTAACTACTGTATGTGTGTGTGTTTGTGTGTGTGTGTGCAAGCATGTGCACCCTTTCCTGCTGATGAATGAAATGCCATCTCTGCTGAAGTAAGTGCCACAAGTCTTGTTACTGCAGAAGATGCTCATGTTATTGTATTTTTGGAGAAAGACCTAAGCTCTGTCTTTGCT
Organism: Cuculus canorus; assembly: GCF_017976375.1. Classification (NCBI taxonomy): domain Eukaryota; kingdom Metazoa; phylum Chordata; class Aves; order Cuculiformes; family Cuculidae; genus Cuculus; species Cuculus canorus. The sequence continues at coordinate 62,959,240 of NC_071441.1, forward strand.
TATGACTTTGAAGCCATAAATAGCTTTTACAGTTTGTCAGGAAATCACAAAATTAAATAATTATGTGTTAGCCTCCCTCATTTGGCAAAACTTGGGATCATCTCATGGTTTGACTCTTTTTTTTTAAAGAAAGTTAGTGGTCAATTTCCATTGGTGCAATGGATAAATTAAACCTTTGTATTTGTTAAAGAATGATGGCTGTGTTTTGTTCCCACACATTTTACCTTATGATGGCTTACAGTCTTTTACTTGTGATTTTGTTTCTGTATCCTTAGAATAACATATTTGGACACACAACTTGCATGGGCTTGGGTTTGCTCCCTCTTCGGATAACTTGTATTTTAAAATTGGATAGCTTACTCTTTGAGGCTAATATTCAGAACTGTTTAAAGAGGAGACAACATTATCAAAATGATAAGAAAATTTCAGAATGATAATTTGAGCACTTCCATTATTATCTAATAATAATATTTGGAAAAGCTTTTATTTTATTAACAGAATGGATTCATCTATATTTGAAAATAGCCCAATAAAAATCTAGTGAAATAATTCATTACTACTTGAAAATACTTTTCTGCTATGCTGAGTTCTAGATCAGCTTGTGTGTGAATTTTTTATTGTACAAAAAACACCTGAAACAATGCAGAATTTCTTGAGAAAAATATAGCACATAAGAAAAATAATGACCTGATCCCAGGAGTGGTTTAACAAAAGTGTGTAATGTGAAAACAGTAAACATGTAGCAACATGTAGGCCTAATTTAGATGACAAATGTATTTGGAATGGGGCACTGCAAATCATGGTTCTAATCAGTCACATGTTGTTGTCTACAGCTCTGCATTAACTGAGATTTCATGTTGGAAGTTAAATTTCAGTGCATCTGAACACACATTCACTCAGACGTATCGTATTCTCCTACTAGTGACACACAGATAAATACAGATTACTTTATTTTTACATATATAAATAATGAATTACGTACAGTACGGTATTGTGATACAATTTGAGCTGATGTTTGTTTACTATGCAGATACTCCCCTGAGATAACAGAGGATAATAAACTCTACTGGAATTTCAGAGATTGCTGGTAAATAATTAGCACCAAACCATTTTTCATAATGTTTAAAACCAGAGGAGACTTCTTATATGCACTTATGCATATAAGAAGTGTTTGCAGAAGTAGTCCTGGAATAGTGCGGTATTTAATTATCTGGCATCTAAACAACTATCTGAATCAACCAGCACACTTGAAATGATGAGGTGTGCAAAACAAAAATCTGACTGATTTGGCTGTGTCCACAAGACTTGAATTTTCTTGAAGGCAAGGACCACCATCATTCATGAGAAAAACAAGGCTATATTAAAATAGCTGTTTTGTAAAATGGAAGCAAAAGATTGAAAAATCTGGTGATCACCATAATATTAAGAAAAGATTACCTCTCATGATGCAAACTTTCACCCAAAGTGTCATATCATTAATATCCCCAAGGAAAGATTTCTTTTCTGTAATGGGTTACGTGCTCAGTCCATAGCAGGACTCTCCAATGACATTATAAATATAACCTGCCCACAAGATAACTGCTAATTTTAGTGTGGCAGGGTGTTGTCTGCGGAGGGATGGGAGTAGTGCAGCCGTGGCCCTGCACTGTTTCTCTGCTGGAGGTAAGAGACTGTTACTCAGGCATCTGGCAGAACTGGAGCCCATCGGGGTGCAGCTGTGTGGGAATGTGCCTGCCAACTATAAGATAGCACATGTTATCCATTATCAGGGTTACCAGCTAGCCAACAGAGAGCAGGAGTGAGGGGCCATGGTGTTTGTGGCAGAAGAAAAAGAGATAGGAGCTTCTAGGAAGACTCTGGGAACTACCAACCTGTCGGCCTCACACCTGTGTCTGAGAAAATTTTGGAATAGATCCTACTAGGAGCTGTGGTAAGGCGTACAGAATACAGAGAGGTGATTAGAGACATCCAGCGTGGCTTCACCAGGGGCAACTATAGCCTGGCTAACCTTGTGGCTTTCTGTGATGGAGTGACTATATCGATGGACAAGGGAAGAGAATGCTATCTGGACTTCTGTAAGGCCTTTGACATGATCCCCCACAACATCCTTCTCTCTAGATTGGAGACATCTGCATTAGATGAGTGGACTCTTCAGTGGATGAGGAATTGATTGATTCCAATCTGTCGCATCCAGAGGGTAGTGGTCAATGGCTCAATGTCCATATGGAGATCACTGAAAAGTGATGTACCCTAGATGCCTGTGCTGAAACCAGTACTGTTTAATATCTTTGATAATAACATTGACACTGGGATTGAGTGCATGCTCAGTGAGTTTGCAGATAATACCAAGCTGAGTTGTGCAGCTGACATGTCTGAGGGATGCGATGCCATCCAGAGGGACCTGGACAAGTACAGGAAATAGGCCCATGTGAACCTCATGAAGTTTAAGAAGGCGATGTGCAAGGTCCTGCACCTGGTTCAGGGAAACCTGCAATATTAACAGGCTGGAGGATGAAAGGATTGAGAGCATCCCTGTGGAGAAGGATTTGAGGGGACAGGTGGGTGAAAAGCAGGGCATGAGCTGGCAATGTGCTTTCACAGCCCGGAAGGCCAGCTGTATTCTTGGCTACCCCAAAAGAAACGCAGCCAGCAGGTCAGGGGAGGTGATTCTAACTCTACTCAGCTCTCATGAGACCCCAGCTGGAGCAGTCAGAACAGGAAAGACATGGACCTGTTGGGTAGGGTCCAGAGGAGGGCCACAAAAATGAGCAGAGGGCCACAAATTTGATCGGAGGAGTGGAACACCTCTCCTGGAAAGAAAGACTGAGAGAGTTGGGTTTGTTCGGCCTGGAGAAGAGAAGGCTGCTGGGATACCTTATTGTGGCCTTTTGGTATTTAAAGTGGTCTTAGAAGAAAGACGGGGATAGACTTTCTATTAGGGAAATACCAACCTGTCAGCCTCATGTATATGCCTGAGAAGATCATGGAGCAGATCTTCAGGGAGACCTTGTTGTGGCTTTCAGTACTTAAAGAGGTCTTATAAGAACAACGGGGACAAACTTCTTAACAGGGCCTGTTGTGATCAGACAAGGGGTAGAGGTTTTAAACTGAAAGAGGGAAGATTCAGAAATTTTATTTCACTGAGGGTGGTGAAACATTGGAAGAGGTTGCCCAGAGAGGTAGCAAATGCCTCATCCCTGGAAGCATTCTAGGTCAGACTGGACGGGACTCTGACCAATCTGATTGAGCTGGGCGTGTCCCTGCTCATTACAGGAAGGGTTGGATTAGATAACTTTTAAAGTTATCTATGATAAATTATTGAGTGGCTGAAAGGGAGGTCAGCTTACATTCACTATTTTTATGTACTATTATCCTTCTGTGGGTTTAAGAGTTATTAATTTAACAGTTGTCCATAGCGGACATTCAACAGCATTGTTGCAGAAGACCAGGATCGCCACAGTGACCTTCCCTAAATTATGAAGCAGCCGAAAGGGAATATTTTCATGTATAACTGCAAAAGTGGTGTAAGGAGAAGGTTCATTTTTAAGAGGAACCAAGGAAACCTTGCGAATACATGAGACTGTGAAGAAGGATAGACACTTATATTGAACAGTTTTCACAGTAGAAATAGGCCACAAGTGAAGCTCCATGGGATATATACTACTAATGAGTAGTTATTTAGTAAATTTGCTGATCAGGCTAAGTTATTAAAGGTATTAAATAAGTAACATAGATGTTGATTACAATGGCAGATGAAATTCAGTGAAGATAAACATAAAATGATCTATTTGAAAACTAATATTCTGGAAAATATAAAATAAACTGGAAAACCTTCATAGAATAAATGACAAAAGTAGAGAGATGGTAGGATTAGAATCTGTCTGAGGAGCGACATTAGCCGATGATTCTTCTGCTCAAAGAACAGGTGTGAGAGGGGAGTAACAGAGAGAGCAATGAAATCATAAGTGGCATCAAGTGTGCAGTGGTGAACATCAAACAAAGCTTCCCCTTTGCAAACTCATAAAAACCGAAAAGTGGTTATTTAAGCAACGTGGGAGGAAACTGTAGAACTCTCACTCAACATGTTGTGTATGTTCCAAGTTTACAGGACTTGGCAGAGGCTGTGAGAAACAAAACAAAAATAGTCATTGAGAACTTCTAAATGAAATGATCCCAATTTTGACTCAACCATGACCCACCGGTGTCAGAGAGAGTATAATGAAGATTAATTTCTACATGCAAATTTGTTATCCCTGTCAGCTGCTTTTGTGTTCCAGTTATGCCATTTACATCAGCTGAAAACACCTGGTCAGAAAATTCTTTTTGTAATGTTTACTGTGTACTTTTATAGAGGCATTGTTATTACTCCAACAAATTATCAAAAATCACCAAGAGTGTTTACATGGGAAGCACAGTAAATACACTCCACTGATAAGTACAGTTGCATTCTTAGTTGTGAATGGAAACCATCTGAAAATCAGAGTGAGGAATCTTTCATTTACTTCCAAGACCCATGTTGATTAAACAAACTCTTTTTTAATTACCTGCCTTTGAATAACTGTGGAGTTTCTGTGAACTTACAGAAACCGACAGCAGTATTTGTAGTGAAAACTTTATTCAGGTTCTTGATTTTGTCGGTTATTTATAATTACAATTAATCTTACCAGAAGGCCTAGTTAACACAATGTAAAATCTTAAACTGTTTTTGAATGTTTAGACTGGATAAGATTCCAAAATGAACCAAAGATCTATAGGTAATATGGAATGTAATGGATTTGGTCTATTGTTTCCATTTAAAGAGATTTTGCAATAGCCATTAATAAGTTGTGCAAAAAATAATGGTATACTATTTTTTTTTCACAGAGAAAAATGTTTTTAAAATGTAGCAGGGAAAATCAGTAAATAATTTCTACTACAATTTAGTAAACACAATATTGACTATCACTGCTACAATTGTGATGCTGTTTCTGAAATAAGATATGGTTTTAGAAATGCTTTTCACCTCTCTGTTTTTGGAACAAATATGTACTTTTTTCCAATTCCTCTATAAGGCTTTCTTTTTTTCATATTGCTAACAAGACGTAATTGCCAAATAGCATGAAGTCCTATTCGAGTTGGATATGAAGAGAAAGCCTAGGACGCTAAAGCATTGGAACATGTCTAAGAGTCTTCATCTTCAGGAGTCTTGAAGCATACAGTAGTCTGACAGGAAGGATTTATGCATGGTTTTTCAAGCACAGAGGCAGGAGAGTAACTCAGATGACCTTTCTATAAACGGGTGAGGAGCTGTCAAACGGGATATGAGACTGGGAATTTGAATATTGCTAACTTACTAATCAGCTGGGAGCAAGTAGCGTGATAAAAAAAGACAGGTGAGAGCCCAAGAGTAAATGTGAAAGTTGCACTTTTGATGTACTTGTCAGGGCTTCAGAGAGCTTTGTTTTGTTCATTATGGCACAGATGAATATTACCAAGAGGCTACCTGACACAGCACGATGGCTCAAGCAGAAAATATTTGGTTGTCAGATTTTGTAAATTATATAAGAGTTACAATCAAAACACTGTAGAAAAGCTTAAAATAATGTGAAATTTGCAAACATTGAGTATTGCCTGTTCTGTTGAATGAAGATTTGAGACAAAAATAGTCTGTTATGCAGGCAAGCATGGAATCCCTTGGAACACATTATCTGAATTTGCCTTTAATTCATTTATGCTCAGCCTATATGCATATGAAAATAGATGATTATGTGGAAAAAATCATCATGAAGGGCAGAAAAAAAATTGCATGGGACTTGAGTATCACTTCCACTTTATCTAGATACCTAACAGGGTGAAAATATATATGTCCTGCCACAGCCATAAGGATAATTTGTTCTAATGTTAATTCTACTTTCTGTTCACACCGTAGTGCAAAAGGATTTACCTTAATGAAAATAAGACCACCTTTCCTCACCACTGTTGTTTTGTCCTAGGCAACAGAAAACTGAGTAATTAATGTCTATTTGGCTACTTTTAGGATAGCTCCTGAATTGAAAAAGAACTTGGGAGAATTGAGAAGTTCCTGGGAGGGTGTAAGTGAGACATGAGTGGGAAAAAGGCTAAGAACAAATAATGTTTCTCTCTTATATTTGAGATGTCTGTGAGAATTAGAATTATCTTCTTGATAGACATCCACTGACAAGAAGCATCACCCTATGGAAATCTAATTTTGAATAGACACTTAACCTTAAGATAGCTGAAATCACAGAAGATTAATTCTTTATTCAAGAAGATAATAAAAACAGATTTTTGAGCAGTGATTCATGGTCATGCTTAAAAATAACTTAGTAATTTACAGCCACATTCACTGAGCATAAAAACTAAAAGTAAAAGTTAAGTTGGCTTTTACCAGGACTTTTGTAAAACAGTGGAGAAGATTATTTATTATTATGGCATTATCCATAATCAGAAACCATACTAAATACTAAAAATAAAAATTTTACTTTATCCAGATAAATAGAAGATAACAAGTTCATAGTTTGTCATATTAATTAGATTCCAACAAATATCACTAGGTTATTCTTTCTACTTACTTGCATTACTATTTAATAGGTCTTCTTTCTAGAACCTGCCCTAGTACCTAGTTTATTTTTCTTTTGGAGGGACCATATTGACAAAGCAGAGACACATCAGATATACATACTCAGAATATGTACTTTAAGTGTGAAAATTTCTAAGCAAAAAGATGTCTTCAGGATTTTTTCAGATCCTCATTAGTATAAAATGGGCATTAGTATATTCCTTTAGGGATAGTATTTTAATTTTGATTGAAACAAGATGTGCAATTTAATGATGCCTCTAAGGACAAAAAGACTGGGGCTCCAAGCAGAAACATGAAGACCATAAGGAGTTTCAAATGCATGAACTGTAGAGCTAATGCGTTCTGTTATTATACCCTCTGGACTCATGTCTTTGATAGAAGTGTACTTATTACATAGATTTAGAAGGATAAAGGCTATAAGCATCACCTGCTATTCTCCTGCTGTGTCTTCACATGTTACTTTGTCTTCTTAGAAACAGTTTACCAGAGGGATATATTTTCATTATTGTTATTATTATTATTGTTACTGCCATCATATTCATCATCATCTATTTTGAAATTTTATATTTTAGATATTTAAATGTTATGACTTTTGAACTATTATTTATAGTTCAAATCTCCTTTAATTCTCTGGTATAAATATATTGAAAGTGTTTTATTTTGCTGCTATCTTAAATCCTCAGGTAGAAAAAATGCTTGCACCAGCTGATATGAGTGGCCAGCTTTGTCCACATAAATTCTGTTTTGTTACTTTAGTTTTGGTACTAATCAGATCTCAGGTTCTTTTTTTGCATTTATCATTTTTTTCTTTATTAAAAAAACAAAGCAATACTTTTTGCTCAATCGTTTTGAATCATCTACTTCCCTATTAAGAGCTGACCATGAAGATAGATAGCATCATGCCAGTTTTTGTTACACTGCTTGATCTTTTTATATTGCTGTATATTAATACAGGTGTATTTTGTGCTGGAGTAGAAGTGGCACAAAAATACAATACTAGTTTGAAATTTTTAGATAATATATGATTTAGAGCCACAAAGATTGCAGTCACAGAGCTTGCATGTTTAGATACTTTTTTTTTTACTTTTAGATGAAGCAGTTTTGACATTTATCTTCATTTTCATCCTGCCAAGGGCAATTCATTTTGTTCAATATCTTGCTGAAGAATGCAATGACAACAAGTATTGGAATCAAGACTTAGACATGATACATGCTACAGTAAGGAGTATTCCTCAGGCAACATTAATGAATCAATAGTGTTGTAGAGTACAAAATTTAGGATGACTTTCCTTTAGAAATATCATGGGTTTGTGGTTTTTTTCTTTTTGTCTAATATCCAGTCTAGAAATGAAGCTAAGGGTGTTTATTGAGCCTTCATGGAGCCCCAGAAATAAATACTTCTCAGAGAATGCTTGTATATAAAATTTGATCATCTGAAGACAGAATATGCACAATACCTGTTGAAACTGAGAGTCTTAGTATGACTGTGAAGCAGAGAATCCCTGGATATCTACTACTTGGAATTCACTATAGTTATTTATTTGATAGAGGTGCTTATTGGAAGAATGTGCTTAGTGAGTTAATGACATATGTGAACCCTTTAGAAGGAGACAATTTTAATCCTGCTAAGGCACTAATGTTTCACATGGCAAATGAAATAAATATGAAATCTTACTTTCTTAGCACATAAAGAAAATTTTACTTTTGCTGTAAATGGCAAAATAGTAACCTCATATAAGTACTGGAACATCCTATAAAGCGAGCACAGGGACTGACAACTAATTTGCTTGACTGGCCTTCACTTAATGGGGTTTCTCCCCTCAGATCAGTGTTCTGCTGCTTGGAAGTCTGTGATACTATGTACCAGCGATCAGCTATGGTAGCAGGCCCTTATTTTACTGTGTGCATTGGGGTCAGACAGAAAAAATAGTGTCTGCTGAATTAGATTACAGTTCCTTGGAAGATCTCTCTCCCCTGCCACGGACTCTTACAACCCTTATTTCTAAACTGTGTCTGAATACTTCCCTGGAACCTTTAAAAAGACTAGAAGAATAATGGCAGCTAAGTCTCAAAGTACCAGTGCTGATTCGTAGATCCTTCATTAAAACTATCATCGATTTGTGTCTTTGCAGAAGAAAGAAAGAGAGAAAGAAAGAAAGAAAGAAAGAAAGAAAGAAAGAAAGAAAGAAAGAAAGAAAGAAAGAGAAAGAAAGAAAAGAGAGAAAGAGGGAAAGAGAAAGAAACAGAAAAGGAGAGAGAGAGAAAGGAAGAGAGGAAGGAAGGAAGGAAGGAAGGAAGGAAGGAAGGAAGGAAGGAAGGAAGGAAGGAAGGAAGGAAGGAAGGAAGGAAGGAAGGAAGGAAGGAAGGAAGAAAGGAAGGAAGGAAGGAAGGGAGGGGAGAAGGAAGGAAGGGAGGAAGGGAGGGAGGAAACATGGCTCAACCTACTATTTGCAGCATGTGGACTAAAACTGGAGACTAAATGAGTTCCAGTTGTCATAGTTTCATACATTTTCAAGGTAAAGAATCAGTCCAGAAATTATAACATTTTCATAGGTAGTAATTATGCATGCAGAAAAGACATGTCTTAAATAGCACTTTCAGAAACTTTTCAGAGAATAATAGAAGTTCAAATACACAAATCAATCTTCCATTTAATATACAAAAGATTCCTGTGTCTCTACACCCACATCTAGTTTCTTCCACAGCATGTTTTCCTATGTCTCACATACTGCAATCTAAGAACCCCAAGGAAACTTATAAGTCATTTGGGAGAAACAAAGCTCTAGGCAAAGGCAAATTATTAAGCAGTATTTTGAAATGATGAATATACAGACATGATTTAAAATGATATATATAGTAAAAGGGATCTTCCATAGGTATAGGGAGAAACCTCTCTTATTGAATTTGAGAAATAATGTATATCTTAATGGATGAATACAGGATACAGAAAGAAGCTTTTTCAGAATATGACCGCAGAACCCAGAATACATGATGAGGTGCATTCTAACAGAAATACCCCAATCAGGAGCATGTCTTATGTAAGGGTGAGAGTGTATGAACTCCAGGTACTTGTAGAGTTTTTATTGCTGCAGTTTTCATTCAAAGGTCTCTCCTTGTGGGCAGGTATATTCTTGCTCCTCTCGCACTTCTCTTCAGGCTGATTTCTTCTTCATGTATAAAATCTCTAATTCCTTTCTTTTGATTCAATAGATAGTTATTCTACCATTTAATGTCTTCATTTTTGTGAATTCAATCCATGTACACATTATTTATGCTCACATTTTTCTCTTAACAGATGTGGTGCTGTTATCCAGATTATTTGTCAAGACTGGACCATGTAGATACCCCTGCAACATACTGGTGGAAGGGGTGTCTTGCCAATGCCCAAACATGAACCTGAAAATAGAAACACTTTCTTGAAGATTTCTCTCCTATAAGAACTAAAGGGGGAAAATTTCTCATGAGGAAAATACGTAAACAACTTCCATGGCTTTGTTTGGAGTCTTGAAAACTTGGTTTCAACTGTTTTCCTTGCCTTCTGAGAAATGTGATCAGGTAGAAGGGATTTGTTTATTTCTTAGGAGACCCCTTCACTGGCACAAGAAACATCTTTTTGATAGAAGAAATTGCACTGAGTTTCCGGCCAATCAACACTCACTCTCAGGAGACAGGCTTTTATACTTAACAGTCCTTTGGTTGTGTCTAGTGCAGTAAATTTTGGCTGCATTCTTGCAACATAGTCCTTACTTATATTACAGCAGTCTGCTGTCCTGATGAAAGCGGGTCTACTCATGAAGACTATATGTCATACATACCTGCAATGAGCTAGTTATTATAAGCACCTGGCAATAGAGTGGACTGGCTGTCCAGAGTGTGTGTGTCTCAAAGAACACGTGTAAATAACTGTTACATCTCTGCTTACACTAATTGTACTTCCTTAATTGAAAAAAATAACTTTAAGCAGTAGTTGTGAAGACTCATTACACCACTAAGGATTCACTGAGTAAAATGTGAGTTTTATTTTATTTTGAGGTAACCTTGTTGAGCGGTTGAGTTTGCTACCGGCCTCCATTTAGGGCAGATCTGAACATAAAAAAAATCTAAAGTGAAGCCAATATGAAAATGTGCTTGGTTTGAAATACTCTGCATATAAACATCTTGACTCTAAGCACACAGGTGTGTAGTAGAAAAAGCTGAATGGAAGAGCAGTGACACAATCCAGGAACAGAATAGGAAAACCTTCTTGAGCAGCACTGATTTATGGCCAAGTGGGAAAAGTAATTAAATTCATATATTTCATATTAATGAAGAGGCAGGAGAAGGCAAACCTGTTTGTGCAAGTAGAACTTTTCTTGAATGTCTGTTCTACCAGAAAAAGGCCATCACATTTAATTCTTATTGAAAAGCTATTTGGGACTCCAATGCTTGTTTATAGGCTTGGGTTCTCTTCCTAAGTTAATAATTATTGCTCTGTTTAGTTTGATATTGGGCCTAAATATGCACATCTGATTTTACAGATGTACAGTACAGACACTAGACTGCTGGCTTCAACTCAATAGGGCTACATGCATACTGAGGGCAAAATATACTGAATTTTGTTTATGAAGATGGCTGTGCCATTATTGTTTAGAAATAAATCAGTGCTAATTGCTTTCTCAGATTCAGCTTTCCTGTAATGACAGCTAGATGCCAGATTTTATTATTTTTGTGATTTATTATTCTTTTAATATAACTCTAAAGCTGTATTTTTACATGCTAAATGAGAGAGAGGAGTATCAGTAGAATAGCAATCAGCCTGATTGATTTTCTAAGATTCTTGCACTGATCACTACTACTTTCTTAACCTAAAAAAAAAAAAAAAAAAAAAAAAAAAAGAAACCAAAAAAGCATTTTAAAACATCCTGCAACAAAAGAGATGGCTATTCAGGAAGTACTTACTCCGCCAATTTTAATTATAGAAGCTTAAAGAAGTTAAACCCTGAGTCTCAGGTACTTCAATACAAAAGAGGATAGAGAAGTATTGAAGAAAAAGCCTTCTGACATATTTACATCATTGAATGTTCCTTTATTTTAGTCTTTGAATAATGCCCAATATTTGATCATAGCTGTAAAAGTAATTTGACTTCAGCTGCTCCAAATGCACAAAAAAGCCTTCTAGCAATATAGCACCATTTAATACCATGTCACTCAGTATATACAATCTTCCAGAAAACACGTACTTCTTGGTTTACTGGTAGCAGCTTAAACAGTTTGAATTTGAAAGAACCCTGTACTGTGTTTTGTTTAACATCAGGCCCTTGATGTAAATAAGAAAAAATTCTCACTGTTCCAGTCTATCAAGAAAATAACTTCATGGTACATTAAAATATTTTGAGACTAATTTTATAAGGAAAAATTTTGCTAAGTCATATTGGAATGTGGATTAAAATATCAAGATCATCTTCTGCGGTAGATCTTGACAGGTCAAAAGTACATAATTGTAGCTATCATTTATTTTGCAAATTCATTTTATTGTAAGAATTCATTTTTTTTTTGCATATTTACAAATTACCCATCAAGAAATAATTATTTTTCTCCCTTCCCTTTGATTCTAAGTAGTTAGTTCCCTTTAAGGAAAAGCCTTTTATTTTCCAGGTTCTGTTGGGTAAAAAAAGTCTCCAAAGTAATAAAATTTGAGCCCTGGGTTATTGCTGAACTTTATAGTGTGAAAAGCTTTTAATCAGGAATGCATTTTGCTCAGCTTCACCAAGATAGCAGCTACATACTGGCTGCAGAGTTACAGCGCGTAGTATACTTACTGTACATTTGGGCATATGAGTCAGCATGGGAATTTAATTTACAGCCTATGCAGAAATGAGTTTGTACCTATCTGTCCACTTGAATGAATGCTGGCTATCTTGTGAATCTGTTTTTACCTCTAGAATACTTTCAAAGTCGCTCCTTGATTTTTATAACTAACATATCCTAGCAGTAATGCACAACTAGAAAACCATGTCTAGGCTGAAGATGAGAGAAAAGAACATTTGCTTTTTACAATCAGTGACATTTCCATGGTCATTGGGAGATTAGAAGCAGGAGTCACTCCACTAGAATTCCAAATAATGCACCGTCTTTATGGTTGAGGACATGCAAGTGCCTCCAACAATTCTCAACAGCATAAATTCCAAATAAGTATTTTTCTTGCCAGCTAAGAGGAAGCAAAATGACTCCACTCAAAATGGCTTCGTTGACCTAAATATCATTGATACTTTGATGACAGTGGACAAGAAAACATCTTGCAACTATCCTGAATAATGCAGGTAAGAATCTGTACTGATTACCTGTAAACCACAGGCAGCTGTTAACAAAGAGCTCTAAAAGGCTCGTGCACTTTTTGTCTAGATTAGCTGGATGCCTTACAGATGGTTTCAAGAGTGGTTTTCTTTTTTTTTTCTTTTTTACATTTTTTTTTTAATTAATTGGTTTTTTAAGCAGTCTGACAGTGCTATTAATACTTAAATTACATTGTGTGCAGTTGCAAGGTATTTCTTAATGCACTACTCCACTAACCTAGGACATCATCATCTTTCTGTTAAAAAGCATATATTTAATGTTAAAAACCCATTATGTTCTTACATAAATCTTTTGGTGTAATAGCAATAGCTATCTATTCTTTGGCTTCCAGCCTTTAATTTCTTTAACAGATTGTTAGCAGAACAGCAAAACCATATCCTTCTACAGAAAAAAAAATGCAAGCATAATATATTGGTGACTTTGCAGTAAGTGTGCAATGAAGCTATAATAAAATCTGTCCTCTCAGGCTGCAGCCAAGATACTTCGTATTACCACTGTAATAAGAAAAGAGGCAGACACAGTTGCTATGGTATGAGAACATGAAAATCAGCCTGTATTTTCAGACAGCGTAGTGGTTTTGAAATATTATCTCCAAGAAGTGATCCGTAGAGTATTTTCTGGTGGTGTCTGTAACATTATCTCATTATAAGATGCTGGCGTGCTTCCTGGATTTCAGCTGCTGAACTGCATTTTAGGTAGCTTAAGCAAGGTAGAATACCTGCTTAATATTCCTTTTCATATTAAAAATTGCTTAGCCATTTCAAAGACTTAAATAAGAACAGGATTGTCCATGAAGTCCTGTCCCTTTTGGGATCTAAACCGTCAAAGAAGCCTTTACAGTTCAATACTATCATATATGTAGTGCACAAACTTTTTTCTTTCTCATTTAAAATACATGTTCAGCATATCCATTCTGGTTCTTTCTTTATGAAATAGTCTGTTCTACCAAAAAGAGAGTGTTTAAATTGTTTTTCTTCTCCTTGAATGCAGAAGCTTCAGAAGACTTTATTGGCAAAATGCTTAAAGAAACAAATCAGCTGGTTTGCCATGTAATAGCTATCAAACTTGTTAAAAGGACAAATGATACATCCCAATACAGACCATTTCTGTCAGAGTATGAGTATGCTTTGGAAAGAGTTCTTATTGACTTCTAGTTATGTAGTTATTAAAGCAGAGGCTTTCCCAGATATAACATCAACAAATATTCTGGGGAGCAAGAAACTTCTGCACCCCAATTTTAGCTCTGTTAGTGGTCATCTAACTTATTCTGAACGTCAACAGGCAGCAGCTTACCTTGCAATATATGACTGCAATGTTTCAGCCTTTTGGCTACTGAATATTGCTCAAAGTATATTTTCAGCCTGAATAGTTTTATTTCTTTGGATTCTGTGTGGTCCTTTTGTCTCCTGGTGTAATATTCATCACAAAGTTTGATTATTCCTTATGGCATGGATTTAGAACCCTGCACCTAAATTTAGTTTTCCCCAATGTTCTGATACTTTCAGGCCTGGGCAAAGTACAACTTCATGCACTTACAGGGAGAGTGAACCACAATGTTGGAAATTATCTGTTTGTGTTCTTTCTGTTGAAATAGAAAAGAAATATCATAATGGTACCATAGGTACATTTAGGTACAACCTAAAACATATCATTCTGGAATTTAATGCTTAGTAGGAATGAAGTAAAAGCAATATTGTTTTATTTGTCTTTCTTTAGGACAAAGCATATTGCCTGTAAATCAATAAAATGAGGCTAGTCATCCTATTGAGAGCTCTGAATAGCTCATTATTGTATTAAATTACATGGTATACGCTGGGAGGAAAGGGGATGTGGCATAGGGAGGGAAAGGACATAGGAAAGAGAAGCTTGACTTCCATATGTTGTCACAGTGAATCAGGTAGCTGGTTCTGATTTTGTAAGAACCCTTTCATTTCCACTATTTTTACACTTTTCAGCAAAGCAAGCAAAACAGGCATTAGTTCAAATTATTTTACTCAATGTTTGATCTTTTTAATCCAGATGTGCTTATTTCAAGTTTGAGTTGATCTCAATGTAGCAGCCAGTCATGACAGCTTAGATAAAATCCCAACCATCTGTTAAATCTCTGCTTAAGACACCATAGATTATAAAGCAAGTAGCAGTAATTCAGAAAAATACAGGTCTGGCCCTCTGAATGGTGTCCTAACCTGTGTAGATTTCAGAGACTACGGTTTTTAATTTTTATTGAAAGCTTGAGAGAAGAACTTGCGTATTGTTCATATTCTTTATCCGTTGTTTAAAGCTTGTCTGCACTCAGTCAGTTTTCATATAAAGATTCCATGGTGCCACAGGTTATTTTTAGTTGAACATCATGCTCTTCATTTGGTTTCCTGTCTAGTTCCTTGAGGAAACAAGGCCTAAGAAGTTGTGTTATCTGCCTCCAGGTCTCACTTTTTGAACTCTTGGCCACCATCATCCAAATCGGACATAAGGTAAGAGGCTCAATGTTAAGAAGTTTTCAAAACCGTAGAGAGGAAAAGGCAACATTTATGTCATTGCCCTAAAGTATAGCTCACTTCAGTCCTGGGACGCAGATGAGACGCAGTGTGTGCTACTGTCACCTTGCCAGGCAGTTAGGGAAAGAGATGGGAGTAAGGAAATGAAGGACAGACATGCTTTGGAAACTACTCATTACTGGGTTTTCTAGCTAGCAATCAACCAGCTTCCTAAGACTCCAAATTCTGAAGGTTGCATTGTGACTGGTTCAAACAGTACATCCCAAAGGAAATTAAGCTGCCAGAATACCAGTATGTTTTTGTCAATATAAATTAACCTATGCCACATTTTTTTAATTAATTACATTATCTAGCCTCCTTATTCACTGAAGTCACTACAGTTTCAATATTAGTAGCAAGTAGAGAAAATCCTGGCATGGTAGTCAAATTCTTTTGTCCTATAAGCAAAAAAAAAGTCTCCAATTGCTAAAACTATGTGATGCTACTGCTCGCTTTTAAAACTTCCACAGCAAAACATTGCAGTGCTTAGATGGAAATGAAGGCAGACTTGGCTTCTCTGAGAGAATATCCTTATGAGCCTGTTTCATTACCTATTTCTATTCTTTTAGCCAAGCTGCATAAAATCAGTTCACATAAAAAATAATAACATCACGTATTTAAGTTTCACATGATGTCTTGTTTGAAAATATCATAAGAAAAAGCCTAGATGAATAGGAAATAGGAAGGGGGATGAGGACTGGAAGTTATTTATATGGTAATTTTCCATTATCTGAAGTATATTTTAATGTAATAAGCATTTGTAAACAGTGACTTGAGATCAGTACAAAGATACTGAATTATGCAAAGGATCATGCCCCAAATTATCCTAAATTATGCTTGGAGTAGCACTGAGGACCGCAGAGATAAACTGATAGGTTTTTGTGTAACTTGGGGCACAATTTAATCTATTTTTCTCTAGTAGGACTATTTATTATAAATGCAATTTTCCATAAATCATCTTGGACTTCCAGGCTACGTTTGTCTGATAAATAGGTACATAATCCCAAAGAAAATGGGCTACATTTACTGAATTACAACTGAGCTACGGTGGTGCAGCAAAATAAAATATGCCACATTCTGCAATATCTTTTCACATCATAAGCGACAACGATGTACAGGGCATTAAAAAAAACATTCTGACCAAACAAACAGGGTCATACAACCCCTAGGCTTCAAGCAGCAGCAAAGTCAAGATTCAGGTTTACAGATAACACAGTTAGCTCCAAAGAGGGAGAGAAAAGGGAAGATGATGAATGCTGTCTTGTCACATCTTTATGTTGTATTAAATATTTGAAGGTTTTTAATCACAATGTTGTGATGCTAATGTATTGAGATATGCTTTGCCATCTCAGAGTTGGTGCAGCTCTAGAAAACCATGTCAGATATCAGAAATGATTCCTAGAAGTTTAAGTCAGTGTACACTGATTTGTAACAAATTACGTGCCAACGGTGTTCTATAGGAAAATTGTGCCTGAGTTAATTTGCTGCCAAAACTGTTTAACTAAAAATCCTTTCATCAATGTTATTGAACTCAGTATCTAAAATGAATGCTTTGTATCTCTCAGTGGTCTGTGAGAAAATAAAATTGTACGTCATTAAATGGAAGTGCCAGAAGAAAACTGTATATTGTAACATGTTGCTTCCAGCAGTACAAGTAGTACAACATAAATAGAGAAAGGCATTTCTCTAGACTGTTAATCAGAGTTTGGGCTCTCAAATGCAGCTGAGCATTAGCTTACCAAGAATTGCCTGTCCTGTACAGCCACAAATGGCAAGTCTGTATGTATCTGTACCCACAAGGATTGCTGTTGCCTTAGGAGGCCAACATGATGCTGGTTTTCAAATGAGCGACATATTCTCTTACATGAATAGTTTATATCTTTCTGTCATTATTGACATGCGCAAAGTCCTGTGGGAGACAGTCTGTAAGGGCAAGGGAGTCCATGAGGGCTGGGTGCTCTTCATAAATGAAATCCTAGCAGCTCAGGAGCAAGCCATTCCCGTGTTCCAGAAAACGAGCTGGCAGGGGGAAAAAACAGCTTGGTTAAATAGGGAGATCTTGAGAGATATCAAAAAGAAGAGGAATGTCTATGAGCTTTGGAAGAAGGGACAGGTGCCTTGGGTGGACTACAGGGAGGAAGTGAGATCATGCAGGGAAAAAATCAGGAGGGCTAAGGCCCAACTAGAAATCAAACTGGCTATGTCTGTGAAAGATAATAAAAAAATCTTTCTACAAATACATTAACAAGAAAAGGAGGACGAGGGAGAATATTCAGTCCCTGTTGGACATAGAAGGAACAACAGTGCCAAGGGATGAGGACAAGGCTGAGGTACTTAATGCCTTCTTTGCCTCAGTCTTTAATAGTAAGTGAAGTTGTTCCCTCTGTGTACAAACCCAGGAGTTAGAGGAGCAGAATGAGGCTCCCATGATCCAAGGGGAGGCGGTTAGAGACTTGCCCAGCTAGACACCCACAAGTCTATGGGGCTGGATGTAATCCACCCAAGAGTATTAAACAAGCTGGTGGACATCCTTTCCAAACCCCTTTCCAAAATCTTCCAGCGGTCCTGGGTGACTGGGGAGGTTCCACTGAACTGGAGGCTGGCTGATGTTGTGCCCAATTACAAGAAGGATTGCAGGGAGGATCCAGGGAGCTACAGGCCTGTCAGTCTGACCTCAGTGCTGGGGAAAGTCATGGAACAGGTGATCTTGAATGGTATCATGAAGCACACGCAAGAGAACCGGGTGATCAGGCCCAGTCAACACGGGTTCATGAAAGTCAGATCTTGCCAAACTAACCTGATCACCTTCTATGACAAAATGACTCGACTACTGGATGAGGGAAAGGCTGTGGATGTAGTCTTCTTGGACTTCTGTAAAGCCTTTGACACAGTTTCTCACAGTGTTCTGCTTCAGAAACTGTCAGCCTCCGGCCTGGACAGGCGCACACTCTTCCGGGTTGAAAACTGGTTGGATGGCCGGGCCCAGAGCGTGGTGGTCAATGGAGTTAACTCCAGCTGGAGGCCAGTTACAAGTGGGGTTCCTCAGGGCTCGGTACTGGGTCCAGCCCTGTTCAATGTCTTTATCAATGACCTGGATGAAGGCATTGAGTGCACCCTCAGCAAGTTTGCAGATGACACTAAGCTGGGAGGAAGTGTAGATCTGCTGGAGGGTAGGGAGGGTCTGCAAAGGGATCTGAGCAGACTGGACTGCTGGGCTGAGACCAATGGCATGAGGATGAACAAGGCTGAATGCTGGGTCCTGCACTTGGGCACAACAACCCTATGCAGTGCTGCAGACTAGGAGAAGTCTGGCTAGAAAGCTGCCTAGAGGAGAGGGACCTGGGGGTGTTGGTTGACAGCCGACTGAACATGAGCCAGCAGTGTGCCCAGGTGGCCAAGAAGGCCAATGGCATCTTGGCTTGTATCAGAAACGGTGTGACCAGCAGGTCCAGGGGGGTCATTCTCCCTCTGTACTCGGCACTGGTGAGACCGCATCTTGAGTACTGTGTTCAGTTCTGGGCCCCTCACCACAAGAAGGATGTTGAGGCTCTGGAGTGTGTCCAGAGAAGAGCAATGAAGCTGCTGAGGGGGCTGGAGAACGAGTCTTACGAGGAGCGGCTGAAGGAACTGGGGTTGTTTAGCCTGGAGAAGAGGAGGCTGAGGAGAGACCTTATTGCTCTCTACAGTTACCTGAAAAGAGGTTGTGGAGAGGACGGAGCTGGGCTCTTCTCCCAAGTGACAGGGGACAGGACAAGGGGGAATGGCCTCAAGCTCTGCCAGGGGAGGTTGAGGCTGGAAAAAATTTTTCACAGAAAGGGACATTGGACACTGGAACAGGCTGCCCAGTGAGGTGGTGGAGTCGTCTTCCCCGGAGGTGTTTAAGGGATGGGTGAACTAGTTGCTGAGGGCCACGATTTAAGAAATTGTTAGGAATGGTTAGACTTGATGATCCAGTGGGTCCTTTCCAACCTAGTGATTCTATGACTCTACGATCAGCTTCTCTCCATGAGAGAAGTGTAAAAATGGAGAAAATACCTTTGACGCCTTAAAAGATGTGGGCTTTTTACTGTATAGATAGATTAACTTGATCAATGGGAAGGCATCATGATGACAATGGTAAATTTTAGTGAAGACAGATAGGGCAATGTTTTTTATTTTAATGAACGTGATGCCTGCTTCTGTGTGCATATTGATTTTTGTGGGTTATTTACTACTCAGATAGTCATTAAAGGACATATACAGGCAAGGGATGTAAAAAAGATATTAAGCTTAACTGAGCCGAGACGGTCCTCCCAACCTAGAATATGGGAAGAAAATTTATAAATTTCACAGAAACAGACAGCCAAATATCAGTGAAGGCTGGTGTGTGGTATGGACTTCATCTGTCCTGACTCTAGCCAGGAAATTACACAGCAATATAAAGCAGAAACATTGAGCTGTCAGGTGTAATCTAAGTTAAATCCGGATGTGGTACAGAGAGTACAGTGGCGGTGCCCTGTTGAGACTGGGGGATTATTAGTTCAGATGTAATTCTTGAGTTAATGTGCATTTCCTGAGTCTAAATGTGATCTGACATAGCATTGCTTTGATCTGTATGGATTTGGTAGCTTGGGGTTCTGCAAGAGTAAGCACCAAATCTGCAGCGAGTGGTCCATCACTTGACTTGCAAAATAGTCAAGGTCATAAATACTGGTGTGTGTCTGCATAAAGAATGGAATAAACCAGCAAGTATACATAAGATAGTTTACATATAAAACTCCTGTTGTATCAACCTCTTGGCTAATATTCACACTTCCTATGTGAAAGTGTTGTTACTGTTCCTCTACATTCCCTCTGCCCTTCACAGCATTTTCAGGAATAAATTTTGGAAATGCCACATCCCTGAGGAGTGCAATGTATTGCAGCCAAAAATTCAGCTAAAAGTAATCCAGAGACACCAGTGAAGACAGTTCTGGATGTTTATCATGGATTGCTTTCTCAAGGAGAAATTGAAAGTGGATCCCTTTTTTTTCAAAGTTTTGTATTCCAGACTCTGGAAGGAGCAGGCTCAGAAGGGTCATTCTACCTTTTAGGCAGAGACATATCTGGGAACTGAGTGTGTTGTTAGATTATTAGTAGATGATATTCAGTAACACACTGCAGTTGTGTTTACTGATACCATTGCAAGCAGTACAAGGTACTTGGTGGAAAAATTTAACCAAGGAAGAGGAAAAACATTCAAGAATATTCAGCTACACTTTTCAATTGCTCCACTTGAAATGTTCATGTTACTTTTTTATTATAGACGTACATGTTTCTTAGTTCTGAGTAGAATACTAATTTTGTTGAGTGTTGGCAGGTCTTGATGCAACCATGAAGCTGTTAAGAAATTATCAAGCTTACAGACTTTGACAGCAGTTAATGAAGGAAGGCAAAGTTTGTCTGCTTAGAAAACTTAGAAAAAAGTTTAATTTCAGAATTTACAAGCTTTTACTTTCTGTAAACTGCTAAAAAATGGCTATTTTCTACAAAAGCCTGTGAGATACATTTACCGTTTCAGGAGACATTGTTTCATAATTTTAACTAATCAAATCGGGAATAAAATTCCTTTAAATTCTATTTCAATATTTACAAATTGGTTGGGAGGAAACTAAGATATACATGATGAACTCTCTCCTTTATGTGGAAGAATTACTTTCACATGACAACCATTACTGCAAGATAGCACTGAAGCAAAATGGTTTAGGATTAAAAAAAAAAATATTTATTTATCCTTTTGCTATGATTTCCAATCCCAGTTGACTGGCAACATCACAAAAATTCTTCAAATCATTCATCAAATTGAGCAAATTATGAAATAATTCAAACAAGTCCTGAAAAAGTAGATAAAATAACCTTTTCAGTTCTCCCTTTCACCTTGCTCCACATGCTCTATATCCACCCCTTCCACCTTTCCAGTAATGAGGGGCTTTGCCTTTGTAGCAGCTTGGCCTCTGTTCATAGCAGTGGCCAGAACCCCTCTGCCTTCTCTGACCCAGATATGTGCTCCAGTCAGTCAAGGACACTGTTGGATTTTAACTGGGTTTTTAGTCAAAGTAAACACAAGCTGTGTGACTTAGTAGCTTAGACTAGTCTGAGAATGCCTTAAGCAAAGCTAGTCCAGGAAGAGCTCTGGAGTTTGTGAACGCTGATAGCAGAAGATGCCTCTTCAGTGCATACATCCAGCTATCACATCGGTTTTGGTCTCAGGTGTGAACCTGTTATATTCTGAACCAGTTTGCCTAGCTTCTCCTAAGTAGCACATTAATGCGTAAAACCTGTTATGATATTACAAGGTCTTTAACTGTGGTGTTTATTTGCAACAATTTTTGGTAACATGCAAATGGCTGTATTCCACTTGAAGGACAAAAATACACATAGTAAACTGTATTGCAGCTAGTTCTGTGATTTTATGTCACAGGTTAGATTCAGGAGACTGCTTTAGTAGGAACAGAATTAAAAAACAGAATACAGAGTTCTGCAATTTTTAAAATTCAAGCACACAAACGTTCGTGCAAATCCTGACCTTCCTTGGTCTAGGGATGTCAGAAGTAGACTAGCTCTTCTGTAAAGAGGTTTTACAACCAAATCCCTGAGAGTATATTTTCAGAAGATGACTTGTGCTAAGTTAACAGCTCTTCTCTGCTGCATGACCTGTTTCCTTCTCCCCTGCCTGCCCACTCTACTTTACCCTCTCTGTGGCACTTATCTGAGCACATAATAATTTGATTCAGTTTCCCTAAAGAGCAGAAAAATAACTTGGCAAGAAAGAAAAGAAAATTTAATATTCTCTGTGGGGCTGGTTATTTTAGCTCACTGTGTGATCAGAAAAGTAGCAGAGGCAGCCTCCTCCCATGACCCCCCAAATGATGTGACAGACCCATACTTATTTTCTAGTAAAAACTAGCTGTGCTCTTATAGTTATCATTGCATATATCATCAGTTCTTGGCCTTTACTTATATCAGCATTGAATTAGTTTTCTTTCCCAGCTGCTATTGTGACACAGTTTGCCCTTTATTTATTTAACATATTCCTGTCTCAGCAAATCCTTGTCAGTGCTTTCCTTATGTTTGGTTCCCAACGGTTTTATATCTTGGTATTATTTAAAATATTAATATTTAGTCTGAAGTGATTGTGAAATGCGTCTAACAATATATATTGAATCCATTGAAGGTTTACACAATTTCTGGCTAAAATACAGGTTTAGTTTAATATTAAATAAATCAAAGTCTATTGCATTTCCAAAGGAGATAACTGCTGAACTGACATGATAGCTCATGTTAGAAGTTTTGCAAAGCTTTTTAGAAAAAAAAAAAAAAAGGGCAAACCACAATACACCTTGTTGTTCTGATGCAGAGTGGACTTTCAAAAAACAAGCAATAACAGCCCAGTAATGGATTACTAAACTTTCCGAAGGCCGCAGTTTTGGTTATTTCATAATTGAAGTAACTGACATGCATCTAACACTGTCCAGCAAATAACATCTAATATCTTTTAAAACTCTGAACACATTGCTTTTGATACAAGAATAAAGCCTTTATAAAAGCTAGGCTTCAGTTGTTTGTGTCAGACAGAGGTGAACAGGGATTGTCCGCACAGTAAGTGGTGCTGTGCATGATGTACATCAGCAAGCAACAATGAGATAATGCCCGCTGCACCCCAACATTTCCTTAATTTTCTCTTTTGTCAGGCTGCAGGTCAGCCTGGGTGCCACAAGCTGTAGTCCTCCATCCCACCTCAATCCTCACAGTGCTTTGTTGGCCTATGGTAGGGGTGGCTCACAGCCAGACCCTACCGTGATGGGGAGAAAAAGGCTTTCCTTTGTGCTGAGAGTGAAGGGACACATTCTTTGGCCCCATAATTTACAGATGGTTGCCAGCCACCCATTCGGAGACTCCTTGTGCTTCTTGGATTGCAGACACAGCCATATTTTCCCTTCTTCGTGTCTTCCTTCCCATGGGCTGGGACCCATAAATGCCGGTACAGTGTTTTGGAGAGTTGCCTTCAATGGGATAATACTGGCAGGTCTCCTGGCTGATGGGATTTTTGTATATAATCATTCTTAGAAGCTTGCCTCTTTCTTCATTTTTGTGGTGAGACAGAAAGTACAATCCAGCACTGTAAATGATTAAAAGAAAACATGTAGGCATGAAGCAGGAAGCCACATGCCTACATAATTCTTTTATTCCTTTATTTATCAGTATATGATACTACAGTTCTACAGAGTAACAGAAGTTGTGAAATCTACCATGATTCATTTGTTTAAAATCCCAAATGTGATAGAAAATCCCACATACAATTTTTATATTTATATTTATTTTAAGAAACACTTCATATCCTGAGATTCATATCTTCAAGAAATACAGGATTGGCCAAAACAGTGGGCTTTGCAATCTGACAAAAACGATACTCAGCCCACAAACTGAAGTTATTATTGTAGAAATGTCTCCAGTTTTTTTAAGTACCTCCGGTTTTGGGGAACATATCTGGTTTTGCCATAACCGCTTAAAGATGCAGCACTTTTTAACAGAGTTGCACAGATAATTTCTTCTTCTAGGTGAAATATAAGTTAGAAAAAAATTATTCTTAAGATTTAAAATACTGCAGGTAGCTCTGTATTCATTTTTCCTTGAAGAAATCTAAGTTCTTGTCACTTGTAGACAATTGAGAGCTACTCTGCTACAGAAAACAGTATTGTGTCAAACTAAAAACAATTCTTTGAGTAGGTGGATTGACTGAACATATTTTTTGGAGCTTTGTGAATAACTAAGTTTTCAGCTCATTAGCCAAACAAAACACAACAATAATTCCAAAATGTATTTCTGATTAGCTTAAATTTGTTCAGTACACTTATTTGAGATCAAGCCAAACATTTACAGATAAGGTGAAACAATAAAAAGCAGAAGTGCAAAAATTATTGCAGTCTATGTTATGTGTTGTCAAGACAAGAAGATGATTCAAAATTGAACTTGTGATTTAAGTTTTCACATATTTTAATGCTTGAACTTCATCTTAGTAGTATTATTTATCGTTGTTTTTTCTGTAAACTTCTTATGGCCTACTCACTGTTTGTGCTTGAACTATATTTCTGTTCATTCCCAGATTATCTGGTTTTACCTGTATTGTCACACTCTCACTTGCATGCTGATAGATTAGTATTTTGAACATTATTTTAATGAACTTTTCTCATACCTTCTTCTCTTCCTATCAGTTTGGGAATAAATTTCTATACACTATACCATTCACATTCCTGGAGATGTTGGATGAGGCTTTGAGCAGCCTGATCCCTTGGAAGATGTCCCTGCCCATGGCAGGGAGGTTGGAGCTGAATGATCTTTAAGGTCCCTTCTGACTCAAACCATTCTATGATTCTATGTAACACGGCAGGTTAAAAAGTGACAACTTATTAAAAGTTAATTTATTAAATTACACAAATTTAATGTTTCTGCAGAAGTGCAACTAATTTTCTGCCTATACAATTATGTTTGGAGAATTTTTTCCATGCCCCTCTTATTGACTGCTTAAGAATTCTGGACAAAAAGAATGTTATGTATATAAAGTTGAAACAGCCTGGGGCAGTGTGCTAGTATAGCAAGTCAATGGGTAACATTTATGAAGTAGATTATATGTCTCAGTTTAACATCATGGGACTGATTCCAAAGGGCCAGAAAACTATCTTCTCTTTTATATCCTACTGCCTCTCTGACCTTTAGCTGTGACTCTCCTTTTTGCTAATTTCTTTCTGGGAGGGTGGGTGAGTGGTTTAGAGGAGTTGTTTGGGGTTTTGGGGGTTTGTTTTTTGGCATTTTTTTTTGTTCTTCTTGATCTTTGCAAGCCTGCTCAGTTTAGAATCATCTGCAGATTTGATTGAAACCACTTTCTGCATCCAGGTTTGACATCTTCATTAATGCTTTGCAGGGGATTAAGCTAGTCCAATCAAATCTGTGACACTCAGTATTACAGCTTTAGTCTTTATCCTTGCTTATCATTTTTTCTGGCCACAACAAATGTCATAAGGATGTACACATTTGTGCAGTCTTAACAATTGAATAGAAAGCACAGTGTATTTCTCTCATGGCTGAATAAATGATGTGAGATTTAAAAAAAAAAATAAAATTACTGATTTAAAGGATCAGCTCGCAGAAAGGAATAGGTCAAAAGCCTGAATAACAGAGTTCATTCTAGAAAAATATTGTTTTCCTCTTGTATGCCACCTCTGTAACTCCTGAAAATTCTTTTTTTTTTTTTTTTTTTTGTGAATAGCGCTGTAAATCATGGTATCTAAGCAAGCATAACATTAATCTCAGCACTGCCACATATTGTTGTAGTGCTACAAGCACTGTGGACCATATTATTCGTGAGAGTCTACTGGGAGGGTATCCAGCATGTTTTTGAATGGAGTCATTTACAGAATCAATTGCAACATAATTATCATGTCAGGCAATCAATCCAAAAAGGTCCCCCACTTAAACAGCTTGCCTATTCTACCATGCTGTGACATAGTGATTAAGAATATGGTATTGCCTCTTAACTTCTAAGAAGTTATTACTAAGGTGCATAATATTTCCATTAAGTTGAAGCTGAGATAAACATATTCATTTGCACACACATTCAATTACACAGTTCATGTAACTACACGGGACTGTTTTATCCAAGAAAATAAAAGAGATAGTGCCTGTAGTAATTTTTTCATTGCTTACACTGAACTCTCTACTGGCTCAGAAAAGGAAACTGTTTTGTGAAAGGTAGGTGGACAAACAGCAAGATATTTATTCAATGGCTTTCCATGATGACACTTGATAAAATAATATCTGTAATGATGTGCCTTACACAGTAGAGCTCTTCTTGTGGATCTCAAATATATTAGTGGCTCATGTCAGGTCTTGTATTCTTTAGATATACTAATATACTCTGAAAGCAATGGATTAGACTGTGTAAGTCTGTAAATGAACTCAGCTGTAAGAATATTTCCTCAGCTTTAAAAAACAGAAATCTGAGAGAGGCCAGACCACTAGAAGTGTTTTCTAAGTTTGTTGAGAAGAGATGCAGGAGTGTTGTATTAAGGACACTTACTAGTATTTGTACTAAGGACAAAATTCTCAAATATTTAGTTGTTTCTAATTTTCAATGAAATATTTAAAGTGTATTGTAAGACTTCAGAAAATCTAGATCTAAACAACACAGCTGCAGAAGACTTACACTGTAATCTTCCAGTTTACTATACAGTAAAGCAAATTTACTGTGAAAACAACACATTGATTAAACAGTGGCTATGAGATGGTTGGCTAAAAATTACCTTATTTTTTCTTTTTTTTCTTTTTTTTTTTTTTTACTGTACTTTTTTTTTTACAAGTACTTGACAGCTTGGTATACAGAAATACATTTTCAAGCAGATTATCTTGACAATTACTGCATGGACACATCTTCTAACATAATTAGAGCTATCATGTACTGTACATATCGTATCTAGTTTATGACAGTCTCTTGTAATTCTAGCATTATAGTCATGCTTGTCTTCTTTTTTTTTTTTCTCTTAAAAAGTGATAACCCAATTTGGGTAAAATAAAGCCCTGCCCTGTTTAAGTAAAAGTACTTAGACAGTGCATGGCCTATCTTCTGATACCTGTGCTACAGGTTCAACACACAAGGCTGAAAGTATCTTGTCACATAACACAAGTAAAGTTCTTGAGAACATCCACTCACAAAGCTGCAATTGTATCATCTGTAGAAGTGAAAATGCCACAAACTCAAGCCTTGTCCTCTTTGTTGTTCTGTAAGTCTTTGTGCCTCATTTGTTCTTGTAAAGTGGCTAGAATTAGGTGAAAGCTTCAAATCGATCCTCTTTCTTGTTTACAGGGAGTTGGAAAACTCGGTTGTTAGCCCAAAGCAGTTAGTCCTGGATGTTTACCCAAAAGACTGTGCTTTGGAAAGAAGCAAAGGAAGCTGTGATGAAATCTCAATAATTGTGCAAAAATTTCTACGGCACGTACACCAGCCTTTATTGTGAACTTGCAAAACTGCTTTGGACGTGAGGTTCTTTCCAAAAATAACTCAAGCAATTGCAGAATTTTATATATTGGTCAGCAGTATGAGATATAAATTGAGTCTACTAAAGAGTCAAATATCCTACATTCTGTCCTTTAGTCTTCTTGTCCGTCCATACAAGCCAGAAACTCATCTAAATAAATTGTCAAAGACTTGACTCAAAATATAATTCAGCTGTCTATATTTTTTCGCATTCTCTTCTAGAGAGACAGGAAAGAAAGGAACTAGTTTCATTTTCAGGGTCAGTTAAAAAGCAGAATATCCTAAGAGAAAATCTAGTGTATTCCAGTCCATTTATTGTGATTTAGCTTATTGTACAATGGAAGAAAACAGAATCTTTTCAATAGATTTAACACATTGATTCAGAATGTTTGCTTAATCTCCTGCAATGTGCCTTAGCTTTTTCTGTACGTTCATCATTTTGGTTAGGAAAAAAGGCTTTTTCTCAGACTGCAGAATGGAAAGAAGAAATCCCTCTTGTTTCAGTGTGAGATTGTAAGCTACATTACAATAATAATAATGAGAAAAAGGTTGTGAACTGATCAGTTCTCCACAGTGCTATTTATCTAACAAAATAAAAATTAACACAGCACAGTTCACTCACCAGACCAGAGGCAGTAAAGTACAGAACATTGAGTTTCATTACGTTCATAGCAGACGTGAACGTTCCAATGTTAATGTGAATAAAAGTAAAGATACAAAAAGTGAAATTGCTTTATAGGGTGCAGTTTTGCTGTTTAATGCTGGTGTTCATAGTAATAAAGGTAGATATGAAAATGTTAGTAAATAAGTAAAATGGAAAAAAGCTATGAATTCTCCTCTTAATACTATGTGATTCCACTGGGCCTGAGGTTCCTTGCTGCATGAGGGTTCACCTGTAGAGCAGTCCAGTTTATGAAGGCATGGAAAGGCTTAAGCAGGGGAGGGAAAAAGACATGTGTCTTGTTAAGTCACAGAATTGTGCAAATATCTCAGCTGCCGAGTGAATAAAGAGCCCTGGTGATATCTGCATTCTGATTAATCAGGCCGTGTTTATCCTCTTGGAGAAAACAGGTCGAATGCTCCCATCATAAGAAGCTTAACAGGAAAGCATATTAAGTGAACCACATAGGGGAAATCAAGACTCCCCACACCAATCTGTTCAGATAAATTAGTGTTTGCAAAGTGAAGTAAGGAGAAGTGGGCCACTGCTGTCTGCATTTCAGTAAAACACCTATTCCATTCCACAATCCTGGAGGCTGAATAAAAGCTGTTTATACAGAGAGGCCCTGAGGGTGACTCTAGTCTTTTACAGTTGCAGAACTACACAGAAAAGGCCAGTGGTTCCTTAGAGGCACATTTCAAAGAAATTCAGGATTTATGCACATAAGAGTTATTATTTAAAGAGCAAGCTCTGCTCTGAAAGTCATTGCATAAGAACAGCATAGACTAAGAGAACTTCATATCTATTATTTCAAAGCATACTGTATGTTGAATATCAGATTTGTTTAAGTATTCAAAATACCTTCCTATGACCAGTTACCCTAGATTCTCTTTCATGCCTTCCTTGGTAAGAAATGTGCAGCTGGAATTGATTAAAAAATTACTGATGAAATATATGCCAAGAAAATGCTTTAGGAAGCTCTGCCTGTATTTCCTTGACAATGTTGAACTAAAAGACTGAAAGGTAGCAACAACTCTTTCTCCCTATCGAGAAAAAATCCCCGAGTATATATATGTATTATAGAAATCTATGATCTTATTTCATTTGGATTTACTTCCATTTTCTCCTTTGTACAGCAATATGTTCAATAGGCTGATCAAGTATCCTTAGATTCTTCACAGAGAACAAAATGAGTGCAGATTGATTTATCATACTGAACCCACCAAATTGCTTCAGAATCTGTGGATACCAAACCTAGGGTAGTTGAACACCACTTCTCAAATTCTACTGGGTGTTCAAATTGCCTAGTGAGGATCTGGCTGAGTGTTTGTGATGGTGACAGGTGAACAAACAACTTTCACTGCTGGGTGTTAAGTACTGATTATGCTCTAGAAACCTCATGCCCGCAGCTTTTTGAGAGGAGATATCTAAAAAGCAGAAGTGAAATAATTTGATTTTATTATGCTCTGGGCACACATGAGATCACGTTGAAATGTTAAATCATTTGACTGGAAATTTGTGCTAGCTGACACAGGTCTTCCTGTTCAGAACATTTGTTTGTAGAGAGAAGCTAAGAGGTTATTTTTTTGTTGGGTTGTTTTGTTTGGTTTTTTTGACAAAGGTTTACTAAACAAAAAATGTGAGACACAAATACTCATGTAAAATGTACATTTGAGATTCAAGTACAATCAAAAGTAAGCAAAGCATTTAGAACGTGTGTTTAGCTGTTAACTAATTTTATCTCCTCTGTAAAAACTGATGATGAGACTAGTTTCGTTGGCACCACCATTGGGCTATAACACGATCCATCACAAGATTTGCACTCATAAACACTACAATATCTTGTCTCCTGCAGACATTTCTTTCCCTCTGCATACTCTACTTTGAGTTTGTACTATGTAAAATGGGATTATACAAAGCAATTTTGCAGTTTAGATTCTCATAAAGCTGTTGTGTGTAAATGCATCTGCCCCGTACAGTCTGACATTTGCAGTCACCTTGCATCAATTATAAGCCTCTTTTTAAAAAAGCAAGAAAAGAAATGAGAATACAAATGAGTGTTGGCAAATACAGAAATGGCTCATGGAAGGGATGGCAGTTCCCAGGCAAATTATCACACTGCACAGCAAACAGTACTGGCATTTTAGAAAAGGTGACAAAATCCATATTAGACAAGATTTCATTGCATTTTCCATGGCTGATGTAAAGTAGTGAGAGACAACACTGGCTGCCAATTTTTATTTCATTAGTTTTCTCAAAAAAAAATTTTAGAAGCATGGTCCTGTGTCTCATGAAAACAATAAAAAAAAAGTATTTGATTTTTGCCATTTTTAGTTAGTTAGTTAGTTAGTTATGTATTTCCTGTTTACATCATGCTGTATAAAGTTAACTATCTGGCTGTGGAAGTCAGGTATTTTATTTGCTTAAATTTAGCAGACGTAACTTGTGTGTCACTAGTTTTATGTGAAACAAATACCTCTTTCACTGTCTACCTGCTAGTGTAGCGTGCCACACCGATCAAAGAACATTTATCAGGGGACCAAATTAATCGTCTGTGTTCTTTTGACATAAGGTATATAGACAGATATCTATATATCTCGATGACAAGTAAATAAAACTGGATCTAAACCCCAATCAAATTAATTGAAAAGTTACAACGGAATACAATGAACTCTGTTGAATTACCTTTGTCTATGCAGATTCTGCATATCAATGAAAAATGGTGAAGAGGAAACATTCTAAGTCTGAATCCTGCAAAAGCACAACTGCAGCAGAGAAGGAGGTATGATTTTTCTTGAACTCCACAACTACTGCATAAATGGTAATGAACACACTATGAAATTTGCCTGCAGCAAATTTCATGATTTTCTAGGTTAGAATATAAAACATATCTTCATAAAACTTGAAACTCATTCTGAAACTAAGCAATGTCAAAAATCTATTTATTCAAGTAATTAGAAGAATTCTATTTGTGGTGTGCATGTGGTTATCTATCATAAATGCATAATAGCATATTGCATATAGAAGAATATTTTAGATCGTTGCTGTAAATAAAACAAAACTAACATGAGTAGTAATTTCAGATGGCAATTTTCTGTTATTCTTGCTTTTTCTTATGCAAAAAAAATTTGAAAATTTAAAACCTAATATTATTAGTGAAACTACCTATTCCTGAGCCCCTCAAATTTTTACTCTGAATTAGAGTAGCACAGTTTAATTTTTGCTTTGCAATCATATTGAAACTAAATATATTTATCATTGCTGTGAAGTGTTTTCAGGTAGAAGATATTTGAGTATTTTACGATATTCTATTTTAAAAGTTGTATGTTTCCCAGTAAACATTATCCTTATAAACACCCATATCATTTACAGTTTTTAAGATGTGATATTTTTTATATCAGAAAGGAATTCTCCATATTATACATTCATACATATACAGCTGGCAAATAAAAAAGAGGGAGAAGAACCTATTTCCACTGTTCTGACTATAGAGGATAACACCTTTATATGTTCATGAAGTGGATAAGGGATAAAATGAGAGGGGAAATTATGTAAGTCATAGCAGGACAAAAGTAAAATAATGTAAAGTTCAAAGAAAATGCTGCCTATGAAGATTTCAGATTCCACATGGGCTCACATAATGAAATAGTGAGGAGAAAGTCAGCAACAGAGTAAAAGAAATTTTATAAAATTTATGTACTGGCCATGCTATTAGTAAGAATACTGAAAATGCCCTTAAGTTTTATTGCACTTTATTAAAATAATTGATATGTCTCCGGTCCATTTCTGGGTTCTTCCTCTTTCCAGCAACAACTGTAGTTGTTAAGTGACAAGGCATGGATCACACAATAGATGATATATCAAGATATGCTACATAAGCACATAATCTATCATTTATGGAGAAATTCACTGTCTTTTTACACTTACTTATTTGTCCTTAGTAGCTGACAGACATAATGAAGATAAATGAAATTTTTCTTTTAGATATGAGCACTCAAAAAGTTTTACTTAGTTTTGGTAAATGGCAGATAAAGACAGAGTTCAGTCAAGATTTCCATCACCATCCTTAAGTTCAAAGAAACTGGGCTAATTATCTTACTGCTGACTGTATTCTTAATAAAGATTTCTCATCAAAATCTGAGGTCCAGAATCATATACACACAAAAAAGAGAAAAAAATATGGATGATGACGTGTTTCTTGGAACGTGGCTCTCACCTTATAATTAATCTGTTCGCACTGACCTCAGGCCTTGAGGTGTTCTTTCACACCCCCAATCGCAGCCCCCAAGTCACAGGTGCAACTCTTGGGCCAGTCAGTACTACTGTAATTCACTTGGAGCAATACCTTCACCTCCCAGCTACTTGCCAACTGGTGTCTGTCAGGCTTGTTGGGGAAAAGAATTCTCACTGTAAAAAGGCAGTGAATCAGAGCACTAAAGTGCCCCTTCAATATATCTGAAACTGCTATGTTTTAAAAAAACTCATTCCCTTGTTGCCAAAGAAAGGTCCGACAACTGACTGACCAGACACACCATGGGAGAGGATACTCATTGTAAAAATGCAGTTGGTCAGCACATTAAGGCACCCCTCGTTGCACTTGAGCTCCTGTGTCTGGAGAAGATCCCTTATTGCCTGAGAGAGAAGGACCATCAGCCACCCTCTGACAATTGAATATGTCTGATACCTGGACCATGGCCCATGGTCTTATGTATGTGATAGAAGTTATTATGTTTTCCAAATTGTGACCAAAATGAATATGAAAATATCAAATGAATATTTAAGCATCCAATGAAAGTCAATTATTAGGTGATGTTATGGAAGGCCCTTTGAGCTCTTCTGGATCACAGCAGACTGAGTCTAACAAACTTCCCCTGAGCTGGGACTCTTCATGGAACTTAATTGCAGAGAGCAAAGCAAAGGTGAAGCTAACTTCAGATATTGCTTAATGAGGAATGCCAGTGCTCATTCAGTGAGTATTTTCACTAATCTCAATGAGAGGGAAATTTTAACTATAGGTAAGCCTTTCCACTTACCTCTCTACTATCTCTCCAGCTGTCTATTAATACATACATCTCTGTGCATATGTATAACCTTATATGCCTCTGTTTGTGCATGTGCTTTATGGTTTAAATACCATGTAGCAAGCATCATTTTTTTGTCTGATGTTAAATCCCTGTTTTGATGTAACAGATTCCATATGATCACCTTGTTAAATATTAAACTGATTTATTATTAAGTGCTGCTAAAACCCAACTGTTTGATCTACCTTAAGTTATCAATAAATTCTGAATTTCTGCTGAATTATAACTGTGTAAAATATTTAGTCTGTCACGAGTCACGTCTACTCTTATAATTTGTTCACAGAAAACAGGGAAACTTGCTATCTCAAGCTCAAGCTGCTCACTATCATGTTTAAAATTAGACACAACCCTGCAGCTGATTAGAAAATTGGAGTTCAGTGAAGTCTGGAACCTCGCTTTTTAATTCCTCAAAACAATATAGACTTAGACTGGTTGCAATTAATTTCTAATTAACATGTTTAAAAATTGCAACCATAGAATATTTTGATAAAATTGTTTGCATTCATTTGCATGCATCATTGGAAAGTAAAGGATTTATGTTAGGTAATAAACAAAACATGTGACTTGCAGAATACATAATAATTTATTTAGAAAAGGATATTTACAAGATTACAAATTTGTTTTCTTTCAACAGTCTTGTTTCTTGTGCTGCTTAACACATTGCAGGATTAAGTCTCATTATACTAATTGCTTGATAAGTGCATTAGGTTCCTCTGAGTTTTCTTTTACTTTTGAAGTCTTATTAATTTTTATACTCTTATTATTTCCCAAATTCAGTTTAATTATAGAAATTATATGTGAGAGATTACATAGAAATTTGTGTCATGAAGCACAGAACAATTACACATGTTTTTAGCTGTGGAATGCATTTTTTCAACTCCTTTTCAATTAAAAAAAAAAAAAGAAAAAATTATAATGGCAGTTAATTCAGGTCTGGAGGTCTAACAAAATATTTTCTGATATTGGTTCATGGAATCACAGACCATTCCAAGAGGGAGGACTTTAAATTGTCTTCAAGTCCAATCCTTTATGGGAAAGAGAGTCTACATGAGGTTACCTGAGATCCTGTCTAATTGCATCTTGAGAAATCCTGCCATGGGGACTTCACACAGGGAAGGTTGTTCCAGAGAATAATTGTCCTCACTGTAAAAAGATTCCTCCTCCTGTCCAGATGAAACCTCTCCCATTGCAAATTGTACCTGTTTCCCCCTGTCCTCTCCATGTAGCTCACTGTTAAGAGAGCCTCCATCTTCTTTGTAGCTACCCTTTGATTACTTACCAAGATGAGGTGCCCTGAGCCTTCTCTTCTCCAGGGAGAAGAGACTTAGCTGCTTCAGTTTTTCTTCATAGGGCAGCTTCTGCAACACTTTGATAATCTTTGTGGCCCTCCTTCGGACTTTCTGCAATCTGCCCACATATTTTTTTGAACTGGGGGGCCCAGAACTGGAAACAGTACTCCAGGTGCAGCCTGACAAGCACTGAGTAAAGTGGGATGATCATGTCTCTGAGAGCAATGCCCCTGTGGATGCAGCCTAGGGTCTGATTCACCTTTGTTGCTGTGACAGTGCGCTACATGTTCAGCTTGTTGTTCCACCGTGACCCCTTAAAGTAAAGCTGCTCCCCAGCCACAACCATCATAATGAATAATGAAAAAGTGTAGGAGTCTGTCAGTTATTAAGTTTCTTTCACAGAATTATAGATTCACAGAATCATTTATGTTGGAAAAGACCCTTCAGATCATCAAGCCCAACCGTTAACCTAAGATAACAGAACTGTTAATATAACACTGCCAAGAGCACCACTTTTTTTTTTTCTCCAAATGGTCTATCCTTATATCTCACTATAGACTGTGAATGAATAACTTAACAATGTAATTCATCTTCACATATGAGCTTACAGAAAATCTTCCAGGTTCAACGATTATATATGAAAAGTTTTGGGTGTATTTTACCATTGTCCTTTTGTCTTTGCTAATTAGAGCATTTTAATATTTCAGGCTTTTTTAACATTAAGCCTTTCTTTAGTTGTTGTACTTAGAATTCTGTTCTGTTTATGTGCATTAAGATTTAATTACATAACAGCTTTCTACGTGGTAAACTGAATTTATTAGTGGTATTAAGAAGATTACTTTTTTCCTAGTCTGTGGAGTGACATGCTATAAAGCAATGACCCTGCTACTTTGTAGATCAGGGCTTCAGACTATATTGCTGTTATGTGGTCAAGAATTTATTTTCAAGATCTTATAAACAAATGAGTGGTCTCTAAATATTAAAATTAATGTAGGAGTCAGTATTTGCACTCACAAGCACTTTTTCCTCAGCTGACATGATCGGTGTTTTTAATTTAAGTAATAAAATTCCTTAATGTTTTAATATTATGAATGATCCGGAGAAATCAGACTCTGTGGCCTAGAAATTCTAGAAATTATGAATAAATTCTATACAAGCATGCATTAGATGTGAGAAATGCTTGAAGATACTTTCCTTTGATAATTTTTAAGCAGCCAAGTTTTCATTAAATATTTCAACTATGAAGAGACTTCCCTCTATTTTAACATCTTCACAAAATTTGCAGTTTTGCTAGTAGGACAGTATTCTGTTTTTTTTTTCACCCAGTTCTGATAGGTTTCCAGCCTGAAACAGCTTCCTTTTCAGAAACGCATTCTATAAAATTGCTGTTATGATTTGCAACACTCTCAATATGAGTTTCAGAAAGTTCACTGATTAAATAATGTAAAATGCGTGAAACTAGTACTTATTACAAAGAATTACTCTAATATTTCTCTTACTTGTCTTCAAGATCATGGGTTAGAACTCTACAATGTAAAGGTATTATTCTGGCGAAGATAGAGGACCACAGAAGAAAAAATCCTTGCAAAGTGGTAAGGACATTATAGTTGTTTAAGTCAATAATGATGTTAAATATATAACAAATTTCCCTAAATTAAATGCATTTTTATGTATCATTACGTTTCTGTACATTGAAAAATAACTAAATTGACTCTCTTAGGTTCTTCCTGTCACTTAGGATGTTTTCTCTGTCTAGTATCAGCCTGAACTTATAAGAGGAAGACCTTTAAAATTAAGAGACAGGTGGTTTTATTAATTCTGTTTGACAGTCTTGACAACTACTAAAGTAGTCAATAAATATGGATTGCAGTTGGTGGCAAGCTCATTAGTCTCTGGTAATATGTTTTTGTGTTAAGAGACTTAGATCTTTATGCCTCTTGCTTGTTCTTTTGCAGGTGAATCTCAAATGCCTTCTGCAAATCAGCTTCCTTTCCCTTAGACACTGCCTGATCCAATATATTTTGCTAATCTTACTATAATCTGCTTTAAAAATACCCTTGTCCTCAGACTCCTATTTTTAAAAAGTCTTTGAACACACTTCATTAAGAAAACTATAAGCAACCCAAGCAGGAATCAAGCATCTGTAGTCTGTGAGCTCATCAGTCAGACCACAAGAGGATCACAACCTACGCTCCCTTGTAATTCTTCTTCAGACACACGAAGGACAACAGTACAACCAGGAATAGTCAGCAGGCTCTATGAGCACCTCAATGGAGCAGCTCGATTTTCTTCTGTGAATAGTTATGTAGATGGAATGACAGTAGTTGTACCATAACTTTAGTCAGGCTTTTGACACCATCTTCTGCAGCATTCTCATTTGAAAGCTGAGAAGGGAGAGGTTGGAGTAATAAGCAGTTGGTTGGATAAAATGTACCTAGCCCAGAAGGTTCAAAGGGTCATTATAGGCTCAGTAATTACTCAACAGCCTGGCAGCCAGTCTCAAGTGGGAGCACACCGAATATCTATGATAGAGTACATATCACTCAATACCATCAATAAAGATCTTGGTCATGAGGCAGAAAACACTCTCAGAAAATTTATGGACAATATCATACTAGAGCTAGAGCAGTACTGGACCAGGTAACCCAACGATTCTGTGGACTCTCTATTATTGGAAGTTATCTCAACAAAAACATGGTTTATTTGTTCTGTTGTTGGCTGTTACTCTCCTTCAGAAGGAGATTGGACTAGATGACAACCAAAAGCCCCAAGGAGCAATTTTATGATCCTGTGATTCTATTACCTGTGTGTACTACTGTTCTGGTTTGAGCTGAAGTAGAATCAGATTTCTTATTTTTAAGCTAAGCCTCATCGAAGTAACTTCATTTTCTGAAAGTTAAATACATGTTTTTCAGACGTTTCTCTCTAGAATTGATAATATTGGGCACTAGTATGCCATTGCTTATAGTTATTCCTAAAGAAACCAAGGCCATCCTGAAGTTCATGGAACACTGTAAAGGAGAGGAGCGAAAAAGTGTCATACATACAGGGAGAAGCAGACATGACAGGTGACTCAAAACTGATCACCGGAGTATTCTGTCCCATATACAACATATTTGGTGTAAAACTGAGGGATGGTGAAGGTCATGCTCTCTTCTTCGATGGTCAACATTCAGTGAAGACCTCATCTCTCTTTTAGCCTTGATTCGGAATCTATGCATTCCTGAATCCAGTTCCTGAGTCCAGATCTCTCCTGCCACTGAGTCTAAGCCAGGACATTGTCCTTGTGCTCAGTCTGCAGCATCTGTGGTGACATGGTAGTGGTTGACGGGAGGGGCGTTCAATTTCCTGTATTGGTACATATTTTTTTATTCTCTTATTAATATTAATTTCATTATTACCATTATTGTTTCATTAAAGTTATTTTAGTTTTAGTTTCCAGCCCACGAGTCATTTTCTCCCATTTCCCTTTTCCCTTTTTCTTTGACTAGGGAGGAGAGGGAGCTGGGACAAAACTGCTCACACTTTGCTGCCAGTCAAGCTGGGCTGGAGCTAAACTGTGACAAATACAACATTGAGTTTTCAGTATTATGAGTCAAAGGATCCGAGAAATGAAGATATAGTTTTGTCACTTCTTATTATGGAGTAATAAGTAAAAAACAAGTTTCATGCCATAAATCATTCATTCATTTTAAAACCCTGGTTCTACTGTATATTATTTACTTCATTATGAGATTTATTTTTGGTCACATCCTCTATTAACTAGTTTTTAGAAATAACAGGCATAAAAAGCTATTAGTCAATTTGGAGACACAGAGACACATTCTTCACACCACTCCATTCCTTACTCACAATAAATAGCAATAGGCTGTCTGATAAGGAGCAGAATGTGGAGACGGAGTACTGTGGGCTAAAGAAGTAGAGGTTTTCTTTGTCACATTAAGTAGCAACTTAGGTCTCACATTAGTTTCAAAGGAGTCCTTACAAAATGGTATATTTCTTATCACGGGTAAGATCTGATCTGGAGGAGTATTTCCATTACCTTCCTGAAAATAATGATTCAGAACAGTTTTTTTTCAGAGAGTAATTTTCAAGAGTAGGATTGACTCAAAGCCTCATGCAATGGAAACAGTTGGTATATGGATTGGTAACCCACTGTATTATTTCAAGTAAAACCAATGATTAGCAGCAGTCTCAAAACCACTGTCTCTTCTTTTTCAGTTCAGCTCCACTACTGAATGTATAGCAAAACCATCTATACTTTTATCCAGCTATAAAAGATGCTTTGCATTGTCCCTTAAGCATTTACATATACGGAGAAGAGAAAAGGAAAGTCTAAAAAGAAAACTTTAAACAGCTTAAACTGAGATTTGGTATTCAACCACCAATAAAGCAGATCGCAGGAAGGAAATGAATATGCATTAAACATAGGGTATTCTTTGTCCTCATGGAAATACTGACTGCTTCAGCAGTGGGTAATCTAACTATTATTCATATGTCATGTACTTACAAAAGAAGAAATAAATTGAAAAAGTCATAATGATTTTAGAAAACTATGTAACTCTGCTTATTAAGGAGAAGACTTCTATAGATAATTACTGTTTATCAGAATAAATAGATGCAGGTGTTGACATAGGCACTATGAATTTCACTATTATTCCATAATTATGTTTGGAAGCAAACACAATATTTTACTATACTCTTTTATTTCTTCATTAATTTTTTCACAAAACAAGGTCACTAATTAATTTTATGATCTATCATTTCCTACTTCTATTACTGCCTCCCTATTAAGAGAGATCATTTTAACAGGGTAAGTGTGCTGTCTAGAATATATTAACTGAGCATTATGTTGTATTTCAACCTGATGGTCCAAATGGAGGGAAGATGCCTATTGTAGAGTCATAGAACGGTTTGGGTTTGAAGGGACGTTAAGGATCATCTAGTTCCACCCATCCCTGCAATGGGCAGGGACACCTCCCACCAGACCGGACTGCTCAACTCCCCGGTCAATCTGTCTCTGAACCCTCCAGGGATGGGACAGCCACAACTTCCCTGGGCAACCTGTGCCAGTGCCTCACCATCCTCATCGTGAAGAATGTCTTCCTGAAGTCTAATCTAAATCTTCTCCCTTCCAATTTAAAGTCATTCCCCCTTGCCCTGTCACTACACGCCTTTGTAAAAAGTCCCTTCCTGGCTTTCTTGTAGGCTCCCTTCAGGTACTGGAAGGTTGCTATAAGGTCTCCCTAGACCCTTCTCTTTTGCAGGCTGAACAGCCTACCCTTTCAGCCTGTCCTCATATGGGAGGTGCTTCAACCCTTTGATCTTATTTGTAGCCCTCCTTTGGACCAATTTCAACAGTTCAGTTGCAGAACTGGACACTGAACTCCAGGTGGGGTCTTATGAGATTGAAGTAGAGAAGGAGAAATACCTCCCTCGCCCTGCTGGCCACGTTTCTTTTGATGCAGCCCAGGATATGGCTGGCTTCTGAGCTGCAAGCGCACATTGTTGACTCATGTGGAGCTTCTTCTCAAGCAACACCCTCAAGTCCTTCTCCACAGGGTTGCTCTCAATCATGTCATCCCTCATCCTGTATTGAAACTGCAGATTGCCCTGACCCAGGCGTAGGATCTTGCACTTAGCTTTGTTGAATCTCATGAGGTTCACATAGGCCCACTTCTGCAATCTGTCCAGGTCCCTCTGGACAACATCCTGTCCTTGCACGGTGGCACCTGCCCCCTCAGCTTGGTGTCATCTGCAAATTTGCTGAAGAGACAATTGATCTCGCTGTCTATATCATCAATGAATATAGCACTGGTCCCAGTACAGATCTCAAAGGGTTATCACTTATCATGGATCTCCATCTGGACACCAAGCTGATGACTGCTATGCTCTGAATATGACCATCAAACCAATCTTTATCTACCAAACAACCCACCCATCAAATCCATATCTCTCCAATTTAGAGAGAAGGATGTCATGGGGGACTGTGTCTAAGGCTTTACAGAAATCCAGATAGATCACATCTGTTGGTTTTCCTATGTCCCCTGATGTGGTCACCCCATCATAGGAAGCTACTAGGTTGGTGAGGCAGGCCTTGTCCTTGGTGGAACCATGCTGGCTGTCTTGAATCACCTCCATGTCCTCTATGTGCTTTAGCATAGCTTCTAGTAGGATCTGTTCCATGATCTTCCCAGGCACAGAGGTGAGGCTGATAGGTTCATAGTTCCTCGTGTGCCATCCTTTCTAGCCTTTTTAAAAATGGGCACAATGTTTCCCTTCTTTCAGTCACCAGGGAGTTCCACTGACCTCCACGGTTTTTCAGGTATCCTGGAGAGTGGCTTGGCCACTACATCAGTGGATTCCTTCAGAACTCTGGGATGTATCTCATCAGGTCCGATAGACCTATGCATTTTCAGATTCCTCAGGTGGTCACAAACCTCATCTTCCCCCGCAGTGAGAGGGGATATACCTCCCTGGTCCACATCTTTTTTTCCATTGACCCAGGAGGGGCAAGGAGAGAGGTTGTCGGTGAAGACTGAGGCAAAAATGTTGAGTACCTCGGCCTTCTCCTCACCTGCGGACACACAAGGTCACTATTTTCATTCATCAGTGGGGGCATGTTTCCTTTAACCTTCCTTTTCTGATTTATGTACCCTTAGAAACCCTTCTGGTTATTCTTTGCTGCCCCTGCCAAGTTCAGCTCCAGCTGTGTTTTGGCCTTTTGATAGAATTTTTCTTAACCATTTTATTAACAGTTGATTTTGTCAGGCTTTAAATTTAAAACCTATGAGTGAGTAATAAAACGAGAAGTGACAGAACTGAAATGTTACTTTCAGACCAGCAATGTTATTGACTTACAGCAGTCTCATTCTCAAAAACCTTATAACACTGCTAGTACCTATCCCAAATCCTCCTCGGGTGGTCTGCCGCTTACCACCTCCTGGGACAATTCACAGTTATAGGCTACTTCAACACTTACTGCAGAATTACTGAATACTTTAAAATAATAAGGTTTGGGATTTTTATTTGATTAAATTTTTGGGGTTCATCTATTTGTTTGGAGGTGTTTGTGGTTTTTTTTTAATTTGTTTTTCTTTTTCCTTTTTTTTTTTTTTCATTGTGGAATGATCCTGTTTCAAACGGTAGGAAAAAAACCAACTTGTGACGATTTACTAAGTGCTATTCTTGCCATAGTGGACTGTGGTAAGAATAACAGGGACACCTTCTTCCAATTTCTATTACAAGGTAAGTCTGCATTGCTTCTACTGTTATGATTGTAACTATCACTACTGCTTCTACTGACTTGTTAATATTGGAAGTATTATCCACTAAGAAGTGAATAACAATTCCTATCTGTCTCCCTCAAATAGTATTTTGATTTGACCAGACTTTGAACTGACAAACCAGGACCTACCTGAAGCCTTTACTTTTCCTACATTATTAAAATATGTACTAAGCATATGCTTTGGGGAAATGATAATTGTAGTTTCAGTGATTTTTTTTTGTTTTTAATTTGGGGTAGGCATTTACGCAAGTAAATATGAATAATAAAAATTAGAAACTGTTTTGTTGACTGGTTATTTTCTGCAGGCATGCTTATAAGATAACTAAATTTCAGTGGTCACTATGTAATCAGAAAAAAATATCCAGAGAATTAAACAAGGTGCATTCACAAAATTAATGATGTGTTTATCTCCTTACAGTAAGAATATCAAATTCTCTTGAGCTATCTGGGAATTCTGCATTGGCCACAGTTCACACCATTAAATACATACATTATGGGACATTTAAAAAATTTCACTTAGCAGTAGTCAA
Source organism: Cuculus canorus (assembly GCF_017976375.1). Classification (NCBI taxonomy): domain Eukaryota; kingdom Metazoa; phylum Chordata; class Aves; order Cuculiformes; family Cuculidae; genus Cuculus; species Cuculus canorus. Next base: position 63,001,582 of record NC_071441.1, read on the forward strand.
AAGTCTAGAGGATTTTATAATAACTATATTTGTCAGGAAAAAAAAGAAGAAGGCAGTAGATATGTCAAAGAGTTGATGGCATAGCTTGGGTCACACTGAAAATTTGGTTGTATAGAACACTGGAATTCATTATGCTTTGAGAACTGGCATTGTCATGTGTGCAGGGAGGAAGGGACATGACAATAAGATGAAAGAAAGAATTAAATCAATGTCATCTTTTATGTAGATGTGTGTATTTAATGATGTCTATGTATGCAGCTTATGTGGAGGAAGATGATCCAAAATGCACCAGATTCAGCTTCCAAAAATCTTGACAAAAATGTGTTGCCCAGATTCAGATACAACAACTGCAGAACTCTGGAGTTTTGAAGAAAATGTCTTTCTCTCTTTGTTCCCTGGCACAGCACCTTGGCTGTCAGGGGCTTCTGACAGAACCCCAGCCAGAGGGGGAGGGAGCACCAGACACACACTGCGTGGCACTCTCTAGTTTTTCCTGCATGGCCAGGAGAAGGACGTTAGGAAGTGGTATTGCAAGATCAGCTTTAAGCTAGAAGCCCATGTATGCAAACTGAGGGCAAAGACAGCTGCTTACAAGGGATCATCCAAGAAATCTATTTGTTTAATTGCTACTGAAATGTAAAAAGACAATCAGTGAATCCCCAGGTGTGGAAGAAGATCACATTCTCTGATTCTGGTGAAGGGACTTCTGGTCTGGCAGTGGAACTTCTTGTGAAGTTATTGAAGGGCCAGGTCATAGCAGCACAGATTGTTAAGTCCTAATAAAACTGGGTAGTAGAAAGGCAAATTGTGAAGTCATCGAAATGCAGAGACATTGAAGAGAGAATTGTGATGTTATAAAAGGGCCAGGTGATAGCAGGACAAATTGTTAAGTCATAATAAGCTTGGGCCACCATGAATACAGAGAAGATGAAATGTGTGTCTGCCTTTCCTGACCTCGCAGAATATCCCCCTGTTGTGGGTTTGCTGTGGACTGAAAAACAGCAGGTGCCAGTTGCTAGCATGATGGTGCATCCGCAGCAATATCACACCAACCAAGACTCTCTGGTTCTCATCCATGAACCTGATTCATCAGTTGGAGAGCCAAGAAATGTTCAGCAATAATTGCTCATCCTGCAGTACTGTCACTATGTTGTTCTCAATTCCTTTGGCAGCTGAATTTAGGCCACTGTTGCCTTTCACATGTACAGATGTCCAATACACCTGGAATTGACTGCTCCAGGGGTGGAAGCACAATCCTACTAATAGTCACGGAATAATCCACTCTGCACTGGAATAGGGTCATGCCCCTGAACATCTGCAATAGATGGACTGTATCATTATGTAGGCCAATGGAGCAGAAGTGTTTAGAAGGCAAAAAGAATAATTCAGATTCTTCTAGAAGCTGGTTTGGCCGCAAGAAGAAACAAAGTCAAAGGACATGCACAGGAAATCCATTTCTTTGGAGAAAATTGGCAAGATGGGTGGTGTCACATCCCCATGAATGTGATAAATATGATGACACCTATGTCCCCTTGGTTCATAGTGATTCCAATAGATGTAACTATTTTTAATTACAAATGGAGAGTAGACCCTGGGCTTAAGTAGATATTGAAAATTCAGCTGTTTCTCCACTTTATGAGGTATTTTTAGGAAGCAGATTTCATTTCACAAATTAAGCAGAAAGTGTGTGGTAGATCACAGTATTAATTTTAATCTTTTCCAGTTCCTTTGGTCTGGTATTTCCAAGGGTCTAATAGAGTTAGGCTTCCAACTCTCATTGGCCTTTAATAGAACATGGCCACATTAAAGACAAATCTGAGGCACATTCCCTGTATAAGAATTGGTTATTGTCTGAAATTGTCCAAAGTGAGAGATACACTCAAATTATTCCTTCAAACTGAATTGAAGACCCATCCTTGAGTTAAGTTCCAAGCACCTTTCAAGGGCGGTAAAGTAAATATCATGCTTTTTTTAGTGTAGTTCTTTCTTCCTAAACAGAAGAGTTGAAACGGCTGAAGAAAAATACCCACCTGCATTAGTCCGTTTATAAATCTGCTATCACTTCTTTATAGTCTGGCTTCAAAAATGTCATAGACGTCAGGCTTTTGGAAAGATCTTAAAAGCTGCTATACATTTATCCAAAAAAGCTTACCTTTCTTCATTTGGGGGGTGAGGGGTGTTGTTTGTGTACTACAGTGTAAATGAAGGCATTGTATTATGATGTTGTGATGATTTTTCTTGGGATAAATTTTCTTCATACTAGCTACAATGGGGCTATATTTTCGATTTATGCTTAGTAGTTGATACTGTAGGGAGGTTTTAGTTATTGCTGAGAAGCGCCTACACAGAGCCAAGGTCTTTTCTGTTTCTCACCGTATCAGCAAGCAGGCTGGGGTTGTGCACAAGAGGTTAGAAAAAGGGCACAGGTGGGCCAGCTGACCCTAGCTGACCAACGGAATATCCCACCCCATGTGAAAAGCTAATGAAAGAAGGAAAAGCAGGGTGTTTGGGTTGATGTTGTTTGTCTTCCCAATTTACCACAATGCGCGACGGAGCACTGCCTTCCTGGAGATGGCTGAACATTTGCCTACTGATGGGCAGTAGTGAATGAATTCCTTATTTTGCTTTGCTTGCTCACATGTTTTTTGCTGTAACTATTAAACTGTCTTTGGCTCAAATCACAAGTTTGGTCACTTTTATCCTTCCAATTCTCTTCCCCATCCCATCAGTCAGGACTTAGTGAGCAGCTGTGTGGGACTTAGGTGCCAGCCAAGTTTAAACCACAACCATTGTGCCTACAGAGATGCACAGTGGCATGTGGAGAAGCAGACACATGGATCTGGGCAAGGTAGATATTCTGCTTTTATAGCCTGAGATAGCAGAGTCATTTTTTCACAGCACTTCTTCACAAAGTAGATATAGATGTGAATAATCCAGTAATGTCTATTCCTTTCTTTATTCTCTGTAATGTTAGTAGTTATAAATGTGTTGGCACACGTTGACACTGATTATAAAATCTAAGCTATGGCAGAATGAGAGCTGGGGAGCAGTCTGTGTGCGTTAACAATGCATCAGGTGAAGTCATGCAGTTTAAAATAAAAATTAGACCTACAAAAACAGATTAAAAAATGTATGTGTAAAAGTAAATACCTTTTTATGTTGCCTTCCCTAGACGTAAGTTTTGATATTTTCTAGAAGCAGATGCTCCTAGATACTCTGGGAAACAATTCTATTTTAAATTTGGTAGGCAATGAATGAGATTTATTACAAAATGTGCTATTTTAATATTCCAGTATTCACTTTTGTCTGAAGCTCAAAAAGCCCAGGAGAACATACATTAGTCATTCTTTATTGCATAAAGAGAAACCTGTGATTCCTTGTGTTGCACTGACCTGGGGTGGTGAACAAAGGAGTACCTATCAACCCTTGCAGAATTTTCTTCTTTTTTCGGAACAAGAAGCTATTCCAGAGATATTTGTGAAGTATAGGAGCACAACGTATAGTAAAAATCAATAAAAAATATTCCATTTTCTTGGTGTCAGTCACCTAGTCAAGCATCTACTTTTGTATTCAGAAAACCCACAAAAAATATTGTGGCCATTCAATGTTTCTGCCCACCAACTGTTTATGATTATAGAGTTGTCAATAGGCTGAAGTAAAAGTTATACTGCCTTGGATTGTTTATTCAACATATTGGTATTTTTTATTTAGTTTTTTGACGTACACTCTAAATTTAGAATTAACTCTTGCTTACTGATATAAATTTTAGTCAGAATCTGTCATTATTGTATGACAAAAATAACAATGCTAGGCATGTTATAGCTTTGGCAAGGATGAAATTGCATGCATTATTTGTCTTGAAGCAATGTTCTAGGATGCCTTGATAAGCATACGTGTTTAGGGATTTGTTTTTCATACACTTGCAAGTGGATTTCTTTGCAGTTGTAGCAACTTTGGTGCATGGGAGTGGTGGATTTTCAAGGCAACTGCTTCCTGGAAAAGCAATTCACATATTACTGAGTCTGAGATCTGAGCAGCCAGCTCAGCATGTTGGCTAGGGTTCGGTGAGACTCGTCATTAAAGTTAGTGGGTTTGCTTGGAGAAGATGAATATCTTTGATAACTGATGGAACAAAGAAGGGGATTGGGACCAAGTTCAAAGTAATAACTAGAATAGCATTCACAAATTATCACCACTGTAGTGCTGCATTTACATGATATATTTTTCTTATAATAAAATAGGTCATTTATGTCACATCCATAAACTTCGAAAGAAGTAAAGGCAGCCTACCTTAATCTAATTTGCCTCTAGAATTCTAGCTCATTACCTTTGCAACTGCATCTTTTGAAATTATCACCTAGAGATACAATAATATCAATCTCAGATTCTTGAAACAAGAGGGTGAAGCAGTTCTTTCTCTGAACTGATTTAATCAAATGACTATGCTTTTCCTTAGGGAGTTCTTATTTTACTTAAGCATTCTCTTGCTACAAATTGCTATGCCCGTGACAGGGAGTAAGTGTGCAATTTAGACACATGCAAGCAATAATGAATAAAACCCACTTTACCAGCCATGGAATAACATGATTCGAGAGTATAATGAATTAATGAATCCAGAAATTACTAGATAAAATGGTTTCAAAAGTTATATAGAATAAAATAAGTGAACAGTATGCCATGAAATACTGAATAATCTCTGCAGACACACATAAACATTTTATTCCTGGTCACAGCAAAACATGATTCACAGTAAAAGCTTTCATCAGAATTTCCAGGGATTGGTTATGTTACTTATTCTCTAATAAACAAAATAATACAACGTGAAAAAGTAGTAATAAATAATTCGAATTGCTCAAAAGAACTTCTGTTCATATTACAGTGGTATTATTCAGGCTTACATTTTTCCATATTGAGATGGTTTATAAAAATACATATTACGGTGGAGAGAGACATATAAAGCCTGAAATCTTATCAAGATATCTTGAAGATCTTGAGATGAGTAGAGGGTGTTGCCCTCCATGTCAGTGGCTAGCTTTAGTGCGTGAAGGTCCACCTGGAGATGGATGAATAGTCTAATAAGAGCCTATGGGTCAGTATTAAGGGGAGGGACAAGCGAAGTTATAGTGGGGGTCTGCTATAGGCAGCTAGATTGGTTAGAGAAAGTGCATGAGGTCCTCTATAGATAGATAGGCACAGCCTCACATTCGCAAGCCCTGGTACTCATGGGGGACCTCAACCACCCCAATATCTGTTGAAAGGACAACACAGCAGGGCATAAGCAATCCTGGATGTTCCAGGAGTACATTGATGACAACTTCCTTCTCCAGGTGATAGAAAAGCCAAAAAGGAGAGGTGCTATGTGGACCTTGTTCCCACCAACAGGAAGGGGCTGGTAGGGAATGTGAAGCTCAAGGAAACCATGGCTACAGTGACCATGAAATAGTGGAATTCAAGATCCTTAGGGCAGCAAGAAAGGCACACAGCAAACTCACTTCCCTAGAGTTCAGGAGAGTAGGCTTCAGCCTCTTCAGGGATCTGCTCAATAGGCTACCATGGGATAAACCCCTGGAGGGCAAGGGGGACAAAGAAAGCTAGTTAATATTCAAGGATCATCTCCTCTAAGCTCAAGAGTGATCCATCACAACAAAGAGGAATCCAGGCAAATACATCAGGAGGCCTGCATAGATGAAAAAGGAAATCCTGGACAAACTGACATGCCAAAAGAAAACCTACAGAGGGTGAAAGCAAGGGCAAATAGCCTGAGAGGAATACGGACAAAGTGTCTGAACAGCTGGGGATCAGGTTAGGAAAGCTAAATCTGTGATAGAACTATATCTGGCTGAAGATGTAAAGGACAACACAAAAAGCTTCTTTAGGTGTATTGGTGACAAACAGAAGACTAAGGCTTATGTGGGCCCTCTCTGGAACAAAACAGAAGACCTGGCTATGCAGAATACAGAGAAGGCTGAGATGCTCATCTTTTTTACCTCAGACTTCACCTGCAATGGCTCAAGCCAAGCTACCGAAGTTGCAGAAGGCAAAGGCACGGATTGGGAGATAAAGAACCGCTCACTGTAGGAGACCATCAGGTGCAAGACCATCTAAGGAACCCAAAGGTTCATAAGACCATGGGACATGATGAGATGCATCTGCAGGTCCTGAGGGAACTTGGCAGATGAACTTGCTAAGCTACTATCAACCATATTTGAGACATCATGTCAGTCCAATGAAGTTCCCACTATCTGGAAAAGGGAAGGCATAACTTCCATTTCTAAAAAAGGGAAAAAGAAAGACCCAGGGAACTAAAGGTTGGTCAGTCTCACCTCTGTGTCTGGCAACATCATGGAGCAGATCCTACTACTGAGGCACATGGAAATAAGGTGACTGGTAACAACCCACATGGCTTTAGTAAGGGCAAATCATGCCTGATAAATTTGGTGGCTTTTTACTATGTTCATACAACACTAGTGGACAAGGGAAGAGTAATTGGCATATCTACCCGGACTTGTGCAAAGCATTCAACTGTCCCACTTGTCATTCTTGTCTCTGAATTGGAGAGACATGGATTTGACAAACGGACCACATGGTGGATAAGGAGTTTGATGGATGGTTCCATTAAAAAGTCTGTGGTCATGAGTCCCAATATCCCAAGGATGACCTGTGGCAAGTGGTGTTCCACCACTCGTATTGGGACTGGTGTTGTTTAATGTGTTTGTTGCAGACACGGACGGTAGAATTAAGTGTACTCTCAGCAAGTTTGCTGATGACACCAAGCTGTGTGGTACAGTCGACATGCTGGAGGGAAGGGATGCCATCCAGAAAGACCTTGACAGACTTGAGAGGTGGGCCTGTGCAAAGCTCATGAAGTTCATCAAGATCAAGTGCAAGGTCCTGCACCTGAGACAGGTAATCGGAAGTACAAATAATGGCTGGAAAGGGAATGGCTTGAGAGCAGCTCTGCAGAGAATGATTTGAGGGTGCCAGTGGAAGGCAATTTCATCATGCATAGGCAATGTGTGCTTGCAGCCCAGAAAACCAACCGTATCCTGGACTGCATCCAAAGAACTGTGATCAGCAGGTCGCAGAGAGGAGATTGTGCCCCTCTACTCTGCTCCCATGAGACTGCAGGTAGGGTGTTGAGTTCAGTTCTGGAGTCCTCAGAACAGCAAGGACATGGTTCTCAGAGCAAGTCCAGAGGAGGGCTATGAAGATGATCAGAGGGCTGGAGCACTTCTGCTATGAGGGCAGGCTGAGAGAGTTGGGCTTGCTCAGTCTGAAGAGTAGAAGGCTTCAGGGACACCTTATAGCATCCTTCCAGTACTTAAGGAAGGCCTACGGGAAAGATGGGGAGGGGCTCTTTACCAGGAAATGCGGGGATAGGACGAGGGGGAATGGTTCAAGCTGAAAGAGGGAAGATTTAGATGAGATATTAGGAAGATTTTTTTTTTTTTTTTTTTTACTGTGAGGATGGTGAGGCACAGGAACAGGTTGTCCAGAGAAGTTAAGGATGCCTCATCACTGGAGATATTCAAGACCAGGCAGGATGAGGCTTAGAGCAGCCTGACCTAGTGGATGGTGTCCCTGCCCATGGCATGAGATTTGGAGCTAGGTGATATTTAATGTCTCTTCCAACTTAAAACATTCTATATTTTAATGATTCTATGATCTTGTCAAGACTTGAACCACAAAATAGCATGAAAATTTGAAAGTCTCTCAAACATCAAATTTTGAACATCAGTTGTTTCCGTACTCCAGGAGATAAGTAACACACATATCAAGTAGTTTGTAGGATGCTTGCCTCTTCTAGACACTCTTTTTTTCTTGTGTGAGTGCAAACTACCACTTATTTGGAGTACTTTTTTTAGGGTGGACATAATTTTTTTCACTACATTTTCACATATTTTTAATCAACAAGAGAGGGCAACTTCAAACTGAAGAAAGAACTAGCACTGAGAAATAAAATAAAATAAAATAAAATAAAATAAAATAAAATAAAATAACCTATTTTAATGTAACTACATCTTCCACAATTTCAAATAAAATAATTCAGATATTTTATTTAGTAAAGTGATGAATACCTAAAAAAAAATTATGTGACCTGCAAAATATTCATTTGGTACTTAAAAACTTCAAGAAACTGATTCCTGAACAGAATCTTCATTTACTGGGAGGGTTTAGTCTTACTATTTTTTTTTGTTTTTACTGATCTTATACATCCCAGTTTCATTGGTAATAAAAATATTTACTTTCATTCTGGTGGATGAATAAGAAGTACTTCAACTAAGTAAGAAGTACCAAAATTAGTAATTTTTTGAATACCTCATGCCCTCATGTTTTGAAATTCTGTTCATTTTTATAGGAAAAAATATTGTGGTTTTTTTTCTCCAAATGCAAAGAAATTGATTGGAGTATAATATGCAGTGTAGAACACTTAAAGTGAATTTCATGTATCTTTTCTGAAAAGAGTTAGAAATGCTAGTGGTAGTAGTTTTTTGATGCATTGCCTTGTAAGGCTAGTTACGAACTTATGCACAGGGCATGAAAAATGAGTCTCTACTTCTAAAGATCTAATCTAAAAAGGAAAAATTTATGCAGTGTAACTTTTCTAGAGAAGACTCACATTTCTTGACAGTGCTTGAAACATTAGTAAGGACTGATCTGTAAATAGTTCTCTGCCTAAAAATATGGAGGAAAAATGTTAAAAATCCCCAAGTGGATACATTTAGTAATATTAAGAAGGAAAGATGATCTAGATGAAAAACGAAACACAAAGATCTTTAGAAGAAAGGGGTATGTGAGATCTAGAGATTCAGAATTACTGAAAGGGCACTTAACATTCAAGAATATCGATTTCACATTTCTCTACATTAAAATACATAAACATGTTTATTCTCTCTTGAGCAGTGGATATATCTCTCTTTAAAATAAAAAGACATGGGAAGAAACAGGCTGACAAGACTAACCAGGCAAAAGATCCTTCCTGAAAAGAATTATTTTTCTGGAGACCTTTAGGTCAGCAGCTGAAGATACTATTCATATTCTAGGTGACTGAAGAAGATCAAGCCATCTAGCAGACAAAATAAAGAAATTTGAAATGTTTTATAATACAGGACAAAAGATTCTTCTACCCTTATACAGGAACTTTATGCCTTTCAGGAGATGTTAGTTTAAACATGCATGTTTAGGGGATGTTAGTTTAAACACGTTAGTTTAAAAACAAAGACAAACACCACAAACAAGCAAACAAAAACCCCAAACAACTGAAGTTTTTGCAGCAGATTTGAACACTGTGAGTCAGAAATGGAATGGTACAGTGATTGTGAATATTTCATGCAGCATCATAGATGAATATCTAAGCTGGAAAATGAATATTTTGAGTATTATGAGATGAGAGAGGACAAAGGCAATGTATGTGGCTCTGGAACAGAAATTGGGCAAGCTGAAAATAGTAAAAGAACAGCAAGACAGTAATAAGGCAAACTGACTACTCAACCACGAATCCACACAGATCTGCCAAGTAAGAAAATTAGACACATAGAATTTGAGACTCCACAAAATAATCTGCTGAATTAATTGTTTTAAAGGTGTGGTATAAAATAATTGACTGTCATATTGGAAAACACAAAGCAAAACATAGTCCAATATTTGTACACACTTGCTGTTCTGCAAACAAGAATATTAAAGAATGTTCATGAAAAAAGTGCCTGAATTCAAGTACCGGAATTAATTCTAAGGTATTAATTTTAAAATTTCTCTATAGTAAGTACAGAGAAATAGTAACTTTAAGCAATAGTTCACGTGTTTTTAGACTTCTGCCTTATAGTGAACTGAATATCATGGTATAAGCATTCTTCAGTTCACTATAATGACAGGGGGAGATTATATGTAATCTGTAGGTTCTTGCTGAAAATCTGAAATATCACATTGAACATAATACCTCTCTCAGTACCCATAAATGGTATTCTGGTGCAAAGATGAATGAGGTGTCTGAAAACACAATACAGTATTTACAGAGAAAAATCTAATCCTCTTGAATATAGTCAGACATAAAAGATAGCACTTTGCTGGACAATAATAAATTCCAATTCTATCAGTTAAATTTAATTCTAATTCTGATTTGATTGCTACAAGTATTAAATACCATGAATTGGCAGACTTCTGAATGCTTTAATACATTTACATGCAGCAGTTAATACTACTTTATGGAGGGCAGGGAAAGGTATGTGTAAATGGCTTAAGGAAACATTCTGCATTGAGGTAGAAGTTATTAGCAATAGCTAGTGCCAATAACTGGATGCTCAATCCATCCCTCATAAATTTTTTTATGACTGTTTCTTTACCTTAGATTTTGTCTTTTGAAAACACACCACAGAATCTAAGTCCTGCCTCAGAATCTTTCTTTATAAGCACCTAAGACTTAATGTAACATCTGTGTCACAAAATACTCCACTATTTCCTATACCGAATGAATATTTTTAACAATGTTTACCTGAAAGAGCATCCTGGAGAGATGCACCATTCCACATCTACAGCTTTCTCCACTTGCACTGAAGTATCTGAAAGGGGCATCGCTAAAATATTTATGATGATAAAAAAGGCAGTGTTGAGTAAACTGGGAACATTAGGAGTGCTTTGGATTTCAGGGTGCTGTGATTGAGGAACCATCTGCCTTTTAATTCTTTTTCCGATCAGTACATACACTTAACTCAGGTTGATCAGTCATTTAAGAGAACTTCTTTCAGTCAAATATGAACATAAAAGAGGCTTGATCTTTATGACCTTTGCAAAGAATTTTTGATGTCATATATATACACGTAGAGTAGGACAGATTTTTGGCTGTAAATGGCTTTATTTGTATTTTATTATTCTTTTTCTAAAGATATGGTTGCTATATTTTTAAGTTCACAGATAATGTCAGATAATTCTTTTTTAGCTAGCAGAAACTTACTGCACAAAGGTTATACATGATATTTGCTTTTTTTTTTTCACTTTGAGCTATGTTTTCACAGTATTTTTCTTGTGTGAAGCAAACTATTACCTATTGCATACCATAATAATCTCCAGTCCTCTAACTCTATGTCCAATGCATTTTTTTCAATACAGATAAATTAGGAACAAGACTTTTAATTCCAACAAAGTACCAAATATCATACTATTGTGACAGTGATTTGAGTTAGTGATATCTAATTACTGCTTGTTCAGCTAAGTATTCATTTATAATTTTATAATTTATCTCCAGAAAATGACTAATGACTTGAATCTTTCTTTGGTAAAACACGGGCAAGCAAAAGAATAATTGATTGTGTTACAAAATATATAATTGCAAATCATACTTCAAATAATTTTCTTTAAATAAGTAATAAAGCTTGTTCTGTTAGTTTTCATCAGTGCATAAAATATGTCACTGCATATGTACTGTGTTCAAGGTATTTTTCTTTAAAATACAATGGTTCTATTAATGGTGTCGTTCTTTACCCACTGGAATCACTGTGTGCACATGACTATTCTTTGTACCTTCACTCATTATTCTCTTGAGAACATTTGTAATAGGCAAATTACATGTGATAAATCTTGGAAATAGGGATCGAGTATATGGCTGTTTTGTTACTAACTTTATGCAACTTTTGACATTTTTTTCTTGATTATGAGTATGTAAGTTCACACATTTAGTCTACTATTATTGCCATTAGAGGTTCTCATTCTCATTTTTTTCTGACAAAGTTATGCTTCTGAATAGATTTTGCCTACAGGGCATGACATTTTACTGTACACTTCTTTTTTAGCTCTATTTAATTTTCTTTTTCCTCTCATTGTCATAGTCAGTTTGATTTTCCTATTTTAAAATCTTAGATTTTCTCAAAATGAGCAAGTATGTTAACGTAATTATAAACATCATTATAATACCTAAACAAATTGGGATGCAAATGAAGCCATTTTCTTTTCATTTTTTATGCAGCATGGCTTCAAATAGGGAGAAGAAGAAAGGTCAAACTAAACTTTTAGACATAGTCCTTAGCAGCAATAAGGTGAAACAGTGCAGGGCGATGCTACCATTTTTGATGGTAACATAACAGACAAGTATGAGAATTGGAAGTAGCTGCCATTAACAACATATTCTACCAATAGATTTCTGACAGGAGGAAATCGAGGAGTCCTCGTTTTTGTGGACTCACTGTGTAGTTCTTTCCCCATGGTCAGGTTAATGTCCTCATCCAGACTCCTTTTTCATCCAGACCATCCTGTGTAGACAACTTTCAGTAACCCAGATGATTTTGTGACAGCTTCTTTAAATGGCTTGTGAGAATAATCAGGGCTGAACTGAAAATTTGTGGGTGAAGGCAAGCTTCTTTCAGTCCAAACTCTCATGAATTACTCTCCTCCTTGATTCAAGTGAAATTTTCCATTATCCTGAATAAAATAATTTATTTCTAGTTAGAACATTTTAACAAATGGAAAATCAGGAAAACAAGGCTAAAAGGAAAGCGGAATGGTAGGCCAGGTTTAGGCAATAGACAAAAATATGTTCGAAGAGAAGGAAGAGCTACTTTGCGGTGGTTAAGACAGCTGCTTAATGTAGAGGAGACGTGTATTTACCCCATACCTATGTCCAATCAAAAAGAAAGGCCTGTAATATTTAGGCTAAGTGGTACACTGGGATCAATTACTCAGTCTATTTTGTTAACATTGTTCTAGTTTGGATACTTTTCCACTTTGTATATAGTATTTAAAAATTAATTGGACCAGAGAGTTGCACACAAGTTTCTCTCTTCCAAGCTGACATTTCCAGACTTCGTTTGGGGTTTTGTGGATTTTTTTGTTTTGTTTTGTTTTGTTTTATTTTCCATCATAATTATACATCAAACTCAATGTTGTAAAAAAAGAAGAAGCAAAAGTGACAGCAGGTCACAAGCTGTAGGCTACTTTCTCAATGTCACTGAAGCATGCTAATCTCATTGAACAATCTGTGTCAGAATGCCAGCAGTCCCCAAGAGATTTTGGCATAAGGAGGTTGATTCTCTAAGGTGCTGAACAAACCTCAAAAAACCACATGATCTGAGAGATACTTAAAAGGAGTCCCAGGATCACGCATACTGCCAGAAGTAGTACACAGAATAAAGACCGAATGCCACACAAACAGAATCTTACTCTATTCCCATCTTCTTTTTCCCAGTGTTTTACAACTTCTAGTGGCCAGTTTAAAATTCTAATTTTATACCAGTATCCCTCTCTTATCCATCCAGGACAGAGAAATTTCTTTTACCTATGGGAAACCAAGAAGGCTGCAAACATATGCTTACTGTTACAAAGCACTGTGCTCCAAATGAAATTCAATCACTTTCAAAATGACTTGAGCTTCTCTATTGGTTCCTGATTCTTAAGTCTTCCCTAATAGAAAGATGACTATGGAAAAGCTGTTATAATTGTGTAGTGTAGTTTGCTTGTGTTCTGGGCAAAAATGTTTATTCTGCATTCAATATCAGCATAACTTGTTTCTTCTTTCCACCTGCAGACCCTCAATTCCCAACAAACTTGCCAATGAGGCAATAAGGGGTGAATAGTATTAGTGTGGTTATTCATTTACCAGGGCACAAATATCAAATTTATGTTTTATTTTCTTTTGCTTACCTGTATAAAGTTACAGCACACCAGTAAGAAATATTCTCAGGTCTGCCAATAGATGGGGCTACATATTCTACATTTTTAATGGTATTTTCAGTTTTCTTTGATGTTGTTCCCCAAGGTTGCTAAAAATGTTTATTACTTACCCAAGTTCTATCAGATATATTTCTTTCTGACTGAGTGTTAGTTCAAGAAATTAATTTGTCTGGCTTTTTTTTTTTTTTTCAATAAAGCATTCTAATAATTTATTGAAGTCCATCGCTTATATTTAATCCCATTTACCAGATATGTACCTTCGAGTAAAACTGATTGCTGAAATCACCCACAATAGTGTTCCTTTGCCTGTTGTTATCATATGTTTCTACTATGAACTTTATGCTTTCTACAGTCTTTTTTCTTGGTTTGTAAATGTGTCACATCACAAACCAGATTTATAAGGAAAAACAGTTTACCTATCTGCTACTTCAGCATTTATATTGAATGTATTCTCATGTCCAAAGCATCACAGAGAATTCCACACTGTATTTCTGTGACTGAAGACAAACTGTACGGCCCTTTTTGTGTCTCAAACATGAACATGTAACCTTTCACAGCATGTCAGTTGTAAATAAATAAATGACTGTAGACTGTAAAACAAATGTTTCCATCTTATGACTATGTTACAAATGAAAAACATATTTGTTTTGAAAAAGAATTTTTAAAATCTGACAGTCACTTGGAGTAACTTACGCGTAGTTGATATCACCTGTGGAAGATGGTTTTAAACAATATTTCCCTCTTAAAACAAAGGAATGATGTAATTAAAGGTTAGTAGTATTATGTAAGGTAATTTTTTACATTCCTCATAGGATTTTCTGAATTTTTCAGTCTTGAAAGTCTATATGCTAGAGAATTGTTTTGAGTCAATACGAGAAAACAAGGCTATGTAATTTCCATAACAGGAGATGCAGAAGTTGCAAAGTTCTGTATCAGTCATCTTATATTACTAATACTAACTTTTGGTTAAGACTACTTGAATATATTTTTGAACGTTTCTGTAGGTATTCTAATATTTAAGAAAAGTCTTGAGTGTTTAATTTAGATTTCATTTTTTCTACCTAGTTTTTAGTTTTCAAGGAAATTTTTGGAACACAATATCTTTGATTTTACATGGTTATAAAACAGACCTCAAATTGAATAATGGATACGAATATAATTTGTAGGAATCAGAGACACGGAGTTAGGTTTCCGCAGATACACACAATGTGTGTATGGCCCTGCTTCTTACAAAAGCTGTTTAAAATGAAATATGAGTAATACTACTCAATTGAATATAAAAACCCCCAAATGTATTAAATAGATATTGTAAAATCAAATAAAAGAAGAATAAAAGTCAAGCTTTTTAAGCAGGTATTATTTGCTGTAAAAAATGCAAATAAATTCAAAATAAACACTTCTGAGGATCAAATTATTTCTTTACTGAATTTTGTTTCAAAGACTAATTCATCTCTATCTCTTTCACTAATGATAGAATATCATTAAGACATTGCATTGTTGCTGGTACTTCAAGTGCTTTAAAAGATCAAACAGACTTTTAAGTAATTTACATGCTAGCTTCACACAATAACACACTCATGAATCCTTTTGTCTCACAAGGAAATATCTATATTGCTAGTAAATACAAGATATGTGGTACATCACACTTTTCTTAAAGTGCTTTACCATATTATCTACCCAAATGGATTCTCCATTCCTTGTCTGTGGTGTGTAAGACTATGGCTCATTATTTTGCAGATTCTCGCAGAAGGGAGGGAGGGTGGCAGCTGAAGCATGAGGAGAGTAGAATTAATTATTTGTAATTATGACCTACCACCAGAGGTTTTTTGTGTTTAACCTCACGAGCATAATACAATACTTTTGTTCTTCCCCATAAAAAATGAGACTGAGATTGAAATTTGCAAAGACATGAGACTTCAAAATTTATAATTTCATCTCTGTATCTATTAAGGTCTCCACAGACCGTTCTATATCCCTTTGGAAGCAGTTTAGGCAACAACTAGGAAAACTTGCATAAATGCTGTCTCCACTACAAAACAATTAAGATTTCAGTATAAAAGTAGTAATAACAAAATGTAAATGAGCAGATCAACCCCCTGGAGGATAAACATAACATTGCCCTATCCACTGAATAAATGTGGAAATGAGAAACATCAACTAAATTAAATACCCTACTGCTGAATTATGTTGATTTTTTTTTGTGACAGGTTACTTTATAATTTGGAAATGTACACACAGATAAGCAGGAAAACTCTTGGAAGTGGTTCGGAGAAGTATTACAACTCCTGTCTCTTCTTGCATATGCAAATTTTCTTTTAAATAACTTGAAGTAAAAATGTCTTTGCAGTACCGAAGTAATAGAAATGCATGTGGTAGGAACGCAGAAATGCGTACATACTATAGTTCTTGTCATTTCAAAATTACCTAAGATATATGACAGAATATTTACTAAAGAAACACATTCCAGGAAAATGAATTCTACCCCAAAATTTAGAGCTTTCAAGTAGCTACTCCATCCATTGCTGGGGGAAGCTCTTAGGTAGAATGCATCAGTATCCAAATTTCCACACTATGATTTTCTGGGAGGAAATGTGGAAAACCTGGGTGACTTAAAAACTGTGTCAAGGAATGAATAAAATGTAATGAGTTGAAGTCATAGTACTTAATGTGTTATAGTTACCACCCTTATCCATAAAACAACACTGCTAAACATCATCCCTGCAGCTACTTTTCCAAAATTAAAAAGAGGCAGAAAAATTAAAAGTTGAAGGCTGTACTTAAATCACTTATTTCATCTCACCTTCTGAAACATTTAGTATTACAGCAAAGTTCTCTTTGCTCTGACAGTAGCTGTTTTTTTCAGAGACTTCATTCAAGTACTGCTAGTACGTTATTCCTATAATGGGTATATCAAACAGCCAATAGGCAGTGTGCCTGAAGCTATGGATGAGCATAACATATCAACTTCACCTCATTCCTGCTGTAAAGATTTTAATTTGATCTGTGTATGCTGAAAACTGTGTATGTCTAGGCTTTTCTCATTAAGAGAACTAGAACATATCTTGTTCTTGTTCCAGAGAAACACTACCAGTTGTTGAAAAGAAATAAAACGGAGTTTTTTTATTCACTGAGAGATGAGTACACAAATGCTTTCTATTAGAAAAATAAGCAAGATCTGCTCTGGTCTATCTGCAGCGTATAATACCTGAAAACAAATTCTGTTCATTCTGCAAAAGTGCAATTTATGTAGTTGTATCAATGTTTTATAGGATGAAGCCTGGCATAACATAATGGATACAATCTTTTACTTATTTCACAAGAAATAAAATGAAAGATCTCTATAGCTTACCGCTAGAAATAAAAGAACTTTACTGCCAAACAACAAAAGAATAAATTTTACCAGAAGCTCTAGTCTCCACTCTTCATCTTCAGGAAACTCCACTGGAGATAAAGTGCTTCAAAAAAAAAATAATAATAAAAATCTTAAGATTCCTTTGCAAAAATTAACTAAACGTTCTTATGAAGAGAAAAACCAACAGTGAGGCAGATGAGCTGGGATCCTTGTGTCAGGAGGCCAGACTGGCTGGGAGTTTCACAGCCTTTTGACCTGTTTGTCAAGTCAGACTTCTGAGAGATCCTAGGAAAAAAAGGTAAGAAATTTTGTGTCCTGTGCCTTCTGGAAGTATACACCATGAGTTTACTTGCAAGGTTTCATGAGCTTGAAAGGCTGGGAGAATTGGCTTTGGTTGCAGACTCCCATGGTTCTCCTGCAGAGCCTTAAGTTTTGATACATTAACTGCTAGCATTTCCTGAGGTCATCATGGCAAGTACCTGTCTGCTGTGCAGATAAGGAGGTAGGAAGCGGATTTTCAGTGATACCTTCATTATTTCATTTTTATTTTTCATACCATGTTGGGGAAATTGTAATCTCTTCTGAACTACAGATTTGGGAAATTTTTTTCTTTCTTTTCTTCATCATTATGTACTATGAGAGCTCTAATGTTATTAATGGTTCAGAGCAGAAACAATATTTACCAGACACACAATGAGTACCGTCACAGACTTGGATATTTTTAACAAGCCCCACCTTAAAGAAATCTAGCATTATTGCAAGGGAATATAATAAGGGAAAAATAAGGAAAACAGTTCCTAAAAGTAAACTAAAATGCTCTTAATAATTGGTGATTAAATGGTACATCTGGAATTGCTATGACGGAATGAGCCACTGCATGGTTGCAGAACAGTTATTTATTTGTAAGCTTTTTTATGGCACTCTTACCTGTAGTACCTGAGCAAAACCAAAACATTAGAGGATTTATCCTGTCTGCCAAGGACTACTGTGGACCTGGATAATATTTTGTTTCCATGGGATGTGAATTGATTTACTTGTAATTGCTGCAGATGTTCATTCGAAGTCCCATTTTATGAGTTTCTATCTACTTTATTAACTCCCTATAAGGAATGCATATGCTGGGCATGAATCAACTGTTAGCAGACACTGAAAAATCCATGGGATCTTTTGTTTAAGTTTAGTGGGGGTTATCTTTTGGTAGGGAACTGAATAGATTGTTACTTTAGTGCCTATTTTGCCACTGCTGGTGGGTATCAGTTTTGTGCTGCTCATTATAGAGTGAAGAAACAGCTAATGATCATAGTGCAGGGTATATGTTGACTGTTACTTGATTTGTGTGATAGTATTCTACGCTGAAGAGAATGGATCAGATATTCTTCTAGAAATCTCCTGCCTAACACCATTGCTAACTAACTTTCCTTCTATTTACTCATATCTTTCATTCAAAATTAAAGCTAGAGGGTTTTTTCCTTTTTCATTCTTCTTTTTGTTTCAGTTTTATCATGACAACCTGGTCTGTTTTCTGAAAACTAAAGTGAGAAGGCTACCGTGAACATCTGCAAATTCAAGTGAAGTTTGGTAAACATCAGTTTAAAAAAGACCTATAACAAAACAAAAGAAAAAGCCTGGGAAGAGCTAAAAGAGCTAATAGGGACTTTTTTATTTCAACATGTTGTGAAAACAGGAAGAGAAAAGCAGTAAGTATTTGGTGGTAGGAGAGACCCTTCTCTGGAGAGTGGGAGCTTTTGTGACGGAGTATTAGAGGCTCATGATTATCTGAGGGATACTGTTCCACTCAGGGGTCCGCTTCAGTCATCTGTAAAGTCAATATTGGTGTTTCTGGGGCTTTTAAATATTAGAGAAATACAACTCAGAAAGAATAAATTCTGAAAAGAGTGGTTATTCTTTTTTGTATTTGTAAACATTGGAGATCTGTGTAAGATATCTTTATATTAAGTTATGTAATGCACAAGAACAAATTCTTACATGGTTGTTTCATGATGTGGTGATGCATTAAAAAGTACCTAGTACATTAGATTTCCTGAGAGATTTACGTACATCTTTATTCACTTTGTGAAAGATATATTAAAAGTGTTGATTTGATATGATCACAAAACATTGTCCAAAATAAATGACTTAGCCCATTACTGAGAAATTTCTCTTAAATGATGAATTTCCCTTAGAAACAGGATCAATGAAGTCAGTCTGCTAAAAACCAACACAAAATAAGTGAAAATTGCATATAATTCCTCTGCTTCATGAATTTGTGCGTTGACTCCTTTGTTTTCATCTGGCTGCAGAACAGCATCACGTAGCATCAAAATGGAGCAAGCTAAAAGGAGTAAATGACAACTTCCTAGTCTCTCTCTTAATAAATTATGTACCTCAGAGTGCCAGAGGGAAATTTACAGGGACATTCATCTTGTCTTACCCCTTTGCTCTTACTTCTGATATAAATCTGAGATATTTCCTTTATGTTGGAGACCTCAGAAAAAAAAGAACTCAAAGTGCATGGTGTAACGAGATAAATTATTTCTTTAATTCCATCATTGTTTTTGTCTTGATCTAAGATGTTTTTGAGCTTTTTCTTGAAGTTTAGTTGGAGCCAGAAAACGTAGGACTGAAAGCCAATTCAGCATTCCCGGACATCATCAGGAATCCAGCTTAATACCCTATAACTGTCATGATTTTAAGACAAAAAATTGGTGATGAGAAATACTGTGCACATTTAACTTCCATTATTTAGTAAGGAAGACATATTTCACAATTAATTGTGAATAAAATATAACAAACGAACTTCTGAGCATCTACTCTAACATTCTCTGAAATGTTTAAACACCCAAGGAAGTTTATCACTTCAAAATCACAAGGAATTAATAAATTAGAGTGGCTGGATTCTGGGTGACTTTTCTAGAGAGAAAAGAGAACACACAAATGAAACTAACCATAAAACACCCAAACTTCATCAACATTATAGAAAGACAGGCTTTATTACAGACGCAAACATGTATTGGTTAAATACTGATAACAAGACAAGCACTCTGTTAGTTTGGAGAATTTCTTCAGAATGTGTAACCTATTTCATCAATCCGACTGCTAGTCTATTTCAAGATTTTATTTCCTGTGAGGATGAAAACTGCCCAATGAATATGCTTACAGTTGGATCTATATAACATAGGCATCTGCAGGATGTTTCTTCCAAGATTCTTAGAAGTCAGAGGTATTCTAGTTCACCTCCCAGTGTTAATACTGCTGTTCAGTTTTCCTTCAAAATTTTTGGGGAAGCAGTTTATTACTATTTGCTGTCCATTTAAAATATTTTTTGACTAGCAGGCTTATGATGCATACTGCATTTACTGCCCAGTCAGATACGCGCAACACACCTCTGAATCTTATTTTCAAACTTTCTTTGGCTAATACCAGATCTAGTTTTCTGATAGGCAATCATTGTTGTCATTGATCATGAATAGCTTTGCCCTTAGGCAAGGTTTATAATTTCATTTTCTGTGTTAGCTTCTTTTCAGTGAACTGATTGTTGTCAGTTGCTGAATTTCCTCAGTGTTTTGGAAATGCATTCTTCTCTGACAGAGAAAGATGCCAGCTACCTAAGCAGCATCACAAAAGACAAGACAAGAATTAGTTGAGGTACATAGGATTGACATGACTTATTTTCTCTATTTTGTCTCAGCTCTGAAACAGTATTTCAAAACAAATTTTCACTAAATATATAATCAGGAAATCAGCTGGCATTGACTGACAGAAGAAATGCACTAGTGACATCAGTAGACTTTGAGTTATGTCATAGCATTCCTGTCACTCTGGTATATACCCTTCTACTTGAGTGATCATATTTATTCCCTACTGTTTCTTCTCATCCCTCTTGCGAGTCCAATGTTCATCCTATTGACTGAAGACTTTGCAGAATGCCTTCTGCAAGAGGAAGACAGAAAACATAATAAAACTATAGTGAGGAAAATAACTTGTGCAACTCTGCAGAATGGAAAATAGATTTAACCAAAGTGCTGGTATGTCAGGTTGAACTAGCATTAAGGAATGAATACACAACTCATTGAAATTCAAACTAAAGTTACTCAAATAGCTTTTTACCATTACTGCTGGCTTTCATTCTGTCATTTCTATAAAAGCTGATTATTTTGATTCTTAGTCTCTAAAAATGCCCTGGCGCATACATTAGAGAAAAAAATCCATATTTCATCTGGCTAAACTATGACATGAGAGAAATTGGATGGGTTCTAACTAGTCAGAATACTTCTTCAGACACTGGTCATCAGTAAATGTCTAAGGAAAATTATAACAGTAAGGAACACCTCTTTCTTTTCTGATTTGTCTTGAAACCAAGACTATCCAGGGAGAATTTCCAGTTCTGCTTCTAAGCTTTATGTTTTATAATCTACCGTCTCAGTCTGGCGCTGCCAGTAACGATAATGGAACCACTTTACTCATCCTGGCTGCTCCAAACAACATTGTCAAGGATGTGATACAGAATCAATTCCTGATCTGACCTGGAAATACTGGCAAAATCTTTTACCCTTTAGACCAACATATCTACACTTTATTATATAATCATTCAATCTTAGCAACCTAGTTCTGAATGCTGCCTTAGAAAATGGATAGTAAAATATTAACATCTTTGTACATTTCCAAACCTGGAAAATTAAGTATTTTATCTGTTGACTATATATGCATAAAACACCCCAGCTTCATTTCTCAACTGAATCGTGTCACGAGTCAGAGCTCCAGATGGACTACATCCAAAACAATCTCCTCCTTACTTCTGTGTCACCAAATGCGTTGTTTGAAATTGTCATCCTAACACAGGAAGAACTATGTTAACTCATTTGATAGATGATGTCATTTCATTCTTCATCCTTGTTTGCCCCAACCCCCATCCTGAAAACTACTATCGTCTGCTTTCTCAGGAATAAGGACTTTAAAAAAATGCAGACAATACTTATTTTTTTAATTCTTTTCCTAAGAAAAACAGAAGATTCTGCATTGAAAGGTGAAAGAAAGGGTGAACAGTTAAGAAAATCTGAAGTGCACACTTGGAGATACTATTAAGGTTTGAATTTTGAGACTGGAATTAAAAACAAAAGGGACATTACAGCTGACTTCAGGAAGGACAATAAGAAAAAGGTTATGTATATTTTCTTCTCGCCAAAAATATTTGTATGTGAGTTGGGAGCCTCACTAATTTCACTGTGTTGAGTGTTAACTGTCACTTTAGCAATAGAAACGTTCAAAATGACAAAAGAAAAAGAGAAAATTATCATGATGTTAATTCAAAAGGAAAGAAAAATGTAGATGTTAAAACCTTGAGCTTTCTCCCTTTTTCTTTCACACATAGGATGATTCAATCATGAACCATGTCTGTGATTTGAAATATTAGCTACAAATGGCATAATAAGAGACACAAGAAGATGAAAGTTATAAGATTTCTTCATCTACCTGACTGATTTTCAAACTCATCTATTTGAAATGATGGCTTATCTTCCTTAAATTTGGATCTGTTCAAGTTATTTATTCAGTATTCAGATACAGGAAGCTCTTCTGGAAATTTTACAGAGATGTTATTGTTCTCTCTGAAGAAGTTAGACAAATTATTCTTGTCCACTACTTTTCTGTATGCCAGACTCAGTCCAAAGCTTCATTTTATTCCATGGGTGCCCTGAAATTAGTGAAAGTAACTTTGAAACAGTTCTAATAAGCTGAAAACAGGTGGTGTCAACATTTGTGTTTTAATGTGATGGATGTCTAGCATGCCTAGAAACCAGTCTAAAACTTTAGAAAAAGAAACTACAAATGGAAAAACTTCACATAAACCATCTACTTTTAAAAAAAAAACAGTGTAAATGCCTGATAAGTTGAAAACGGGAAACATTTCATCCATTTTCATAAACGTTAGAATGGAGAACCCTGGGAACCTGTCAGTCTCATCTATATGCCTGAGCAAATCATGGAACAGATTTTCAGGGAAACCTTATTGCAGCTGTCAGTACTTAAAGAGGGCCTATAAGAACAGCAGAGACAAACTTCTCAACAGGGCCTGTTGTGATCAGACAAGGTCTAATGCTTTTAAAATAAAGAGAGGAGACTCAGACAAGATATAGGGAAGACATTTCTCACAATGAGGGTGGTGAAACACTGGTATGGGTTGCCCAGAGAGGTGGGTGACGGACCATTCCTGGAAACATTAAAGGTCGGGCTGGATGAGTCTCTGAGAAAACGGATCAGGTTGAAGATATCTCTACTCACAGCAGGGGGTTTGGACTAGATGGCCTCTAAAAGTCCCTAACAGTGCAAATGATTCTATGATTCTACACATAGCATGTAGAAAAATTGTTGTAATTAAAGAGATAATATTGTAATTGCAGTTAACAGAAATAATGATTTAGTAAATACTTTTTACACATGCAGATGTTTTTGGTAATTGTATTTTTAATACAGTTCAGTTAGGTCAATATTTCTGACTCTAATGTACAGGAAAAAATATGTACATCATGTTTTAGACCATTTATTTGGCTGCTAGGCAAACACTCCTTTAATTATGGCCTAAATAATATTAGTAGTCTGTGAATGAAGACATAAAAGACTGTACAACTTTATGTCTCAACTATATATTCGGAATAATATTACCTATAATAAATCAAACATTTCAGATTACAAAATATCTTGAAGTATGAACTAGTTACTTTCAACACTTTTTATCTTTATGTTTTCTCTAGCTTCCTTCACTATTTCCATGTTTCCAGTACAGTTAAGTCGTTACCATTATTGTTCTCCTCCTTTTCTCTGAGTTTCTTCCTTTGCTGCTATTTCTATCACTGTGTTGAGGGTTATGACCTAACAATACTCTAAAGCCATTAATGATAAGTTACTTTTCTGTGATTTCTTTTTTAACAGCTAGAAGTTACGGTTCTTCACTGATATAAGTGAGGAAGCTTTGAAATCTAGCAATAATTATGTAGCACCATGTCTTTAAGATGTACATATACCTGATGACTTGTGGTATTTTTATATGCCTGTATCATTGTGAGTGTTGAGAAAAGAGGAAAAGAAAGCAAGCTCTCCACAATAAGACAGAAAGCACTCACAAGGCAGTTACCTGTAAGGGTTACCTGACACTCTAACCCCTCTCTTTTCATAGGCTCAAGAAACAGCTAGAAGCAGTTAACTGCCTGTGGCCAAATGTCTTAGAGGCAGCAGCTGTTGGTGTTTCAGGAGGGCAGACTGATGTGAGGAGTGCAGCAGGGACAAGACTGTGACAAAGCACAGGCAAGGTAAGAAACAGAAAAAAGTTTAATGGTGAATTGTTGGGAATCAGGGAAGATGAGAGTCTTGGTCTGAGTTCTTCCTTTGTTTAGATTTTAGTGTATAAATAGATTGTCCTATTTTAAGTGAGAGAAACTACTGAAAGTGCGAGTTGCTGGGCTTCAATGTCCCTTCTTCTTTCTTAAAATCTCGTAAGGACCAGAAGAGTTCTGCTACGTTAGGCACTGAGGAGGCATTCTGTAGATGTTAACATTATTCTTTGATGTCACTTAGTTAGGAACATGCTGGTGCACTCTGAAATACAGTAGAAGAGGCTATTAGCATGGCGGAAGCATACGTCTTAACTGTAATGGAAATGCATTTTTTTGTCTTAGGAGGATATTGTCTGTAGCACTAAGGAGCTTAGAAGAACACTTGAACACCCATTCTCAGTGAAAGGGTTGGGCAGCAATTAGCAACAGCTATGCAAGAAAGAGGATTATAGTGAAATATAAAAAAATAAACACCCTTCATGAAAAGAATATTGAACAAGTTGTCTCTGTAGAGTAGATAACATGCAGTCAAAAAGAAAATTATTTTTTATCTATAAGGGTTATTTCTAAATAGTTTTTTCTCAAGGAATAAAAAAAGAATCTCAGCATGGATCTCTTCTCCAAGTCCTTAGCTCCTGTTGTTGAAAGGAACCAAGCAAGGTTTGATCTCACTTTAAATATAGATATAGAAGGAACTAATGATAGATCTAAAACATCAGCCTGGATAGCCGCCATGGTTAAAGTCATGTTGGAGGCTTAGCTTTCCCCTAAGCAGAAAAGTGCCCTAAACACCAGACTATAGGTACATGTTGAATGGAGGTACATTTCAGTGCTCTGTATTGTGCCACTGCACAGTAATAGCCAACTATTTAAGACTTGTATGATTTCTCCTTGACTTTCTACCCTAGCAATAAGGACATTTGGGCAGGATGGAGAGTTTATTTGCTCTAGTAATGGCTCTCAGGATATTTTATGTCCTAATTTAAACTCTCATTATACTAATTTCTGGAGCAAACAAGCTTAGAAATAGTTTGGGGAACAGATAATTCAGAGCTCCCTTGCCACTAGTTAAGTGCCTGAATTGAGAAGCAGTTAAGCTGCTTCTTCTGTGTGGTTTTGCTGTACCTCTCTCTGGTCCTATATATCTTGAGTAATTTGTTTTACAGGGCCTTTGTCTTCTACCTGCACTGTGAGAAGGGGTTAATTATTTCTGCTGACATATACAAATTTTTCATTTGTATTATTTTCTGCCAACAACTTAGTTCTATGTATAATTTCTATTATGCTGTCCAAAGGATATTTGATGTCATTTAAAATATATGCCTTTTCATTTTGACAGACATATACAATCCATTATAGGTAATATATAAGAAATAAAACAAGCTCTGTAAAAATACAGATGGATGGAAAAACTTTATGCATTTTTTATGTTGTGATCCTTAAAACACTTTAACTGATACTTGGCAATACCAGTGACCCTGGCTTTAATGAGGCAAAAGTGGAGGAACATCAAATCTCCGTACAAAATCATTCCTATCACTCACTTTGTGCTGTGCTGCGCTTCAAATTTCACAGCTGAAGGCTCTAAACTTGTCCTTCATTCCTGCATTTCTCTTATGTTGTCTTTTTCTTCCCCCCCTCTTCTTTCATGCAATGCAAATACACACAGGGAGAGAAGTGTGTGTATTTGGATGCCAGTTCACATAAAGAACAAAATGTAAAATTAGCACTTTTGGGACAAAGCTTCCCTTAACAGACTGCTTTACCTCTCATCATTTCCATAGTAGTGCCATTCACTGTGATATTTGCTGTCATTTTCACTGTCAGCAATGACTTGAAACTGATGGGAGACATAACTGGCAATGATGTGGATTTCTCTTTTGATTTTCTGTGTTTGTGTATCTAGGTTTTGTAATTTTTCTCCCTTAACAGAATGTTTTTTCTGTCGAAAGTAGAGCTTACATTATTTTAAACCTGATGAACCCTATTCAGTCTCATTCTGATATGAAGTTCCTTGGTCAGGTAGGGTAAAAGTTGTCACAAATTATTAAAAAAATATAGAAACTATGTGATAAGAGTGTGTAATTAATTATTGGATGTTAATAGCAGAACACTGTGAATATCTTATGTTTAATTCTATTACTACACAAAAAAGAATTTCTTGGGCAGGTGTGAAACTGAAATTTTTATGTTTGACCTGACACTAACTTTTTCAAAAAAAGAAGTTTTGTGTTGTTTCTTTTCAGTTTTAATAAAAAGAGGGGAAAATGGGGGAATTGCTGACTGTTGTTGCCTTATTTTTCATATTTTTTAACTTACTTGTTTGAGATGTTCCAACTTAAGATGAGGGACATTTAAAACTGCACTTGAACTTATAAGTAAGCTTATGTGGAAGTCATCATCCTTTTACTTCCTTTGAGTCACTATTGCTTTCAGAAGTAGACTTATTACAACAAGGCAACTCAACACAGTGAAACTGAATTAAGGTAATTAAATAAAAAACCTGCCATTTAGTAGTATTATAGCAGTGTTGAAAAGGTGAGAACAGCAGTGATTATACCGATTTTTTTTTTTTTTTGAGGTAGTTCAAATTCTGAAATAGCATCCTCCTTGTGAAGGATGCATGCGTTAAACACAGGAAATAAGGTCATACTGTAACATCCTAAAAAAAATGTGAATAACAGAGAATTTATTTCTGTTGTATGCTTTCATTTTTTCACTTAAAAATGCATTGCGAAAGATTAACCCTGCATATTAAAGAAAGGATTAAATGTAACAGCACTTTCTTCCTCCTGACCCAAGATATCTGGATATTTTCATGACCTTCTTGCATTTCAGTGAGACATGGGCTTTGGCTTGAGTAGGTGATTTACACAGTGCAATACTCCATAATTGATCTCATGTGTTGCAGTCTCCTGAGCATGACTTACTCAGGGTACAGGTTCATATTCCAGCTAAAGGAAAGGCTGTCTTGCCCTGAAAGGAGCTGTACTTCCCTGCTGCTTTCCTTAGGCAGCTAATACTGCTCTACTAAGACTTTTCAAGAAGTTAAAACAGCATTGAATGAGTCAGTGGTTTTGATGGGGTTAAATTTTCTTCCTGTTTACCTCCTCAGCTAATTTCCCTGCAGGGTTATATGGACACAGTGATGGCAGAAGGAAAGTGGGAAGAGTTTGTTCACAGGGGCAGACACTGAGGATTGAGACCACCCCAGGAAGGGGATGAAATGGGGTGACTGCCATTGGTCTGTCTGCATTGTAAAACTGTCTGAATTCTCAATTCTGCCACAAAGTTGTCCAGGCTTTATATTGGACTGCAAACAGGATGTGTTTGAACTCTAAACTTTCTCCCTCCTTCCTCAAGGCTGGAGCAGAAACTGAGAAGCAATCAAGAATGTGCATGTAGTTCAAGTTAAGTGTCAGAATACATGTGAACCTTGGCTTCAAGAACCCACATATGCTCCAGTTTGTCTCTGAGTCAAATATGAAAATAACAGATCATTGAAGCATCTATTAAGTTTCTAAAACTGAACAAACCGAAATAGATTAGAAAAAACTAGAATAATTGATTATTTGTGGATTAACAGAAATATGAAAAGAAATAATGTGTTTTTTCAAAGAGACTTTTGCTTTCAGTTCCCCTAAGCATACTCTTGGTTTTGTTAGAATTCGGTACTGAAATTTGTATTTTTCTTCTCTGTGAATGCTACAGATTCTCTGTCTGAAAATGTGTGACTATTTTAAATTTCTTGTTAAATTTATTTGAAGGTTTTATAATTTGTTCTGTATATATTGCCTATCTGTGAAGTTACTCACTGAAAATTAAGAACATTCATTCTATCCTTTGCTTCCTTCCTGACCCTGTTTATGGGCTGTTTACTTTCATGGTTTCACTCAATGTTATTATATTCTTTCTAATTCCCAGGGTGCTCACATAGCTGCTATTCAGTGAACTTGATGGTTCCAGATGATGGGGCAGGAATAATCTGTTTCCTTCGAAAGATTTTGCATCTCCCATTGCACCAGTCCAGATATTCCAAATATGCTTTAAAAGGGTCTTGAGAAGTTTTATAGCCTAACAAGGGTTTTTTTCAGCTATTTTTTGAGAGCTTTTTTCCATTTGCAGGTATACCTACCTTTAAATCACAAAGAGTTGATTTATTGCAATAAAGTGTGGACTGAAAAAGACAAATATCTCACACTGGCTCTGAAGACAAAAGACAGTAAATGCAGAATTGTGCCCTAAATTTGCCTTGGTTTACGTGGAGAAGTATCGGAGGAAGAGCTAACGTACACTCTGCAGTTACTAATGTTTAAATAGCTTTACTGACTTGAAAGATGCCCAGGGTCATAATAGTGACAGTGCTTCAGCTCTTTAACTGCAATTGTATATGAGATACCTATGAGAAAATACGTTCAAGTTTCTTGTTTAACTCTTGTTTTGTTTGTTTGCTCTTATGTTACGTTTCACATGATATTCCTGTTTACAGAACTCAGTTAATGCATGTCATTGATAAAGATTATATATTGTTGGTTTCTTTCTCTTGACTGTAGGATTCTGATTGTTATTTTTTTTCTACTTAAAATGTTATTTCCCAAAATCGTTATTTAAAGGAGTTGCTGCATCTTTGTGATGTTTTATGAACCATTTCAATCAATGTAAAAAAATTGTTACTCAGACAAGACTGAGCATGTAACTACTTATTTCTGCTTGCAAAGTTAGTGCAGAATTTTTGAATGGAAAAATTCTTCTTCTTTGGGATGTAAGCCTCTGCTTGCAAGAGGCACTTTTCTTCAGTGTCTTCCTACTTTTTTTCTTTTTAAAAATTCTGTTTTCACCCAGAAGTCAGATAAAAAATTTTGAAAAGTTATTTTAAAATCTTTCAAACATGCTAAAGATTGTTCTTTAATGAAATAATTTGTGCCTTTCCTCTATTGTGCTCCATGTCATTCTCATTGTCTCCATTAGAATGCTATAGTATACACATTACACTAGAAATATACTTTTTTCATAAAAACGAGGACTGAGGAACTATAGTCTTGCTTAGAAATCAAAACAGAAGGACAAAGCCAGTGAAAAGTGATAAAGTTTTTCTAAATGAAAGTTAAATAATGTGAATTAAAATTACTTTCTGGATCGTCACATAAAATTCTTTAAAGTTGTGTGGTTTAGCAAGTTAATATATCCTTTTTTCTCTTGCCAGCTTTGTTATTCCTTTGCTACTATCAAGATGGAAAAAGAAAAGATGCTGACTGTTAAGCTACAAACAAGTGGCATCTGGTTATAGATGCAGGGCATAGAGATAAAATCAGATACGGTAAAGGATTCTTACTGCAGCAGGTTGCATTTTCTTTTGGTACAATAAGGTTAATTGGAAACTGGTTAATTATTTACTTTTGTACCTAGGGATAGAAAGTAAAACTATTTGCCCCAACTGCAGCTATTATTACGAGTAATGAGGAATAAATTTTTTAGCATAGGTGTGTATTAGTTGCATTCACCTCTGATAATTCCAACCCTAGCAGTTCTAAGCATTGTTAAACTAACTTTCAAATGAACTTGTAGAATTGGTCTACTGACTCTTATTCCACCACACTCTGATCTATATGCTGAATTAAAGCAGAAAAAACTCAGAACATTTTAATATATGCTGCCTTTTAGAGGATGATTAACACTAGGATGAATGCTTAAATAACATACCGTGAATATGCATATAGTATCATATTACATTTGTATTTCCTATTTCCAGTTTCTTACGTTAATCAATGTGAATCTTTTTCATGTGGCTTGTAACTGAAGTACTTCCAGTTAGTTATTACTTCATTTTTCCCTTTTGGGAACTGAACTTCAAAACTGAATTCAAATTCTCCTCTTAATTCTTAAGGCTTTTCTTGGAATAAGTTTCTGAATT
This sequence comes from Cuculus canorus, assembly GCF_017976375.1. NCBI lineage: Eukaryota > Metazoa > Chordata > Aves > Cuculiformes > Cuculidae > Cuculus > Cuculus canorus. The sequence goes on from NC_071441.1 coordinate 63,031,826, forward strand.
TACAGGTCTTGTTCTATTCTTTAATCCTGTTTTTTAACAAAGTGGTGTCTTGTTTACAAGGTTTGCTCTCATAGAAAAGAACACAAGATGGTAACCATATCTTACTTCCGTAATCAGAAAGTCAGAGCTGTGGTACATAAAGCTGTACACAAAGTACAACATATACTAAAAGGCCACTACAGACAAGGACTTGGGTTTGAGAATCTGAGAGTGCTGAAATATGAAGTATTCTAACAATTTTCTAAGCCCGCAATTTTATGACATGTCCAGAAACTGGGAAAAAAAACAATATTCTTTGAGCTCTATATTAGATTTGTAATTTTTGTTACTATCTTCCAAAGAAACAGGATATTGTCTGTAAAATATGTTACAATTTGTTGTACAATTTTATCTATCTCTTCCTTACTATCAAAACAATTTATGCTTTCTGGCATCTCTTGTTAGTTTCCACTTTAATTTTTGTGATTATTTAAAGAAATATTCTTGTGGTCCATCTGTGGAATAGAAGAATTTTCATACAATTCCTTATAGTATTTTAAGCAATTCTAAGCATGCATCCAATATACCTCAACTGGGAAACTATTCATTCTGTGCTCTTTGGAGTCAGTAAAGAGATACAAATATTCTCCACTCCTGCTCTGAGGTGCATGAAAAAAGCCTTAGGCAAGGTAAGTTTTCAAGTGCTAAATTGATTTTTCCATGGCAATAATTGCAGAGAAGGCTGTTTATTTTGAGATTGTTTTTGGTTTTCGGGTATAAATTAATTTGTGCCTTTGCTGTAGTTTGAATCAATTTCACATATATTTACTGAGGTTTTTAAGATCTTTTGGTTTTGGTTTTTGTTAGGTTTTATTTCTTTGAAAGGAAAAAGGAAGATATCTATCTAAAACTGTAGTTTAAAAAAAGCGTTGGTACTCGTAATAGCAGAGAAACATAATACCTAAACCAGTTTTGAATTTCTTTCTTGATAAATTTTGCATTAACTACTATGGGCTTTGTTCTCTCAACAATCCTCACACTGTCATTTCTCTTTAAGGAAGATGTAAATAATGTATTGCATAGATTTTTTATGTATTGTTTCAAGAAAGGATGATCTTCACATTTTTCCTTAAAAAAACATGCGTTAAAATACTTCCTCGAAGATATGTGCTCCATTGACAGTTCCCAGTTCATTTTTATAATCACCAGAACCACAGCAACTGTTAGGATTACAAACCTTTTATCACAAAGTTATGAGCTTAGTATGTGTGAATGGTTCTATACTAAATTATCACTGATGCTACTGAGGAAATTTCTACAACTGCATTTGAAAAAAATGTATATATCTCTAGAGTACTGTTTAACAGTATCAGGGTGACATTCCAAATACGTCAAAATCCTGAATGCGTTTGCTGGGATTCAATACCACCACGCCTACTTTATCTGCTTGACAAGTATTTTTGTTAGCAATTATTTGTAACTCCTACTGCTATTTATGCCTATCAAGAAAAGAATTTGAATTTTTTTTTGGTTGAAATATCTTGTGTTTCTCTGGGAGAAATTAATATTATTTACTCATTGGTGTTGCTCCATTGATAGAACTACAATTTGAAAACAAGTCAGTCCAACTCCTTACTACAAAGGATGCTAAAAATCAATACTCAGTAAGGAGGAGTTAAAGGCTGTGCATGTATTTATCATTTTATTTTATTTTATACGCCTCCAGAATGAATCAGCATTTTTTTTTTTTTGAAATGCAAATGTAAACCAGTGCCTTTTGGGAGAAAACACTAGAAAAGTTTCTATGTACATCAAAGCTTTTAGGTAAATTAATAATTGTTTGAGAAAGCAAAAGCTTGTTAATGGTGGTAATTATTTCAGATGATCTAATGTCTGAATATTTGTTTCCTGAAAGATCATGTTTTCAGAGGAGGTGCCCAGTGTATGTGTTGGCAGTTTTCCAATACACCATAGTTGTATAGTTGTTTACATGTAAATCTGAAAATTCTTACTTTCATTTTCATCAGGTTCCATGATTAATAACTCCTGCTTATTCATGTTGTTGCTCCTGGCTAAGTGACTCTCAGTAAGGAAACTTTGAATAATGATGGCATGCTCTTTTCTTTTCCACAAAATTACTGAAAATATAAATGTTAGACAAACTGGGATAGTAAAATGCATTTAGAAAAGTCGAGATATATATGTTTACAAGTCCTATGAGGAGTGGCTGAGGGAACTGGCGTTGTTTAGCCTGGAGAAAAGGATGCTGAGGGGAGACCTTATTGCTCTCTACAACTACCTGAAAGGAGGTTGTAGCAAAGCCAGTGCTGGTCTTTTCAACCAAGTAACAAGTGACAGGATGAGAAGAAATGGCCTCAAGTTGCACCAGGGGAGGTTTAGGTAACATATTAGGCAAAATTTCTTTACTGAAAGAGTGATGAAATGTTGTAAGAGGCTGCCCAGGGAAGGGGTGGAGTCTCCATCCCTGGAGGTGTTCCAAAAACGTGTTGATGTGGACTCTCGGGACACAGTTTAGTAGGCATGCTGGTATAGTGTTGGTGTTTGGATTTGATGATCTTAGAGGTCTTTTCCAACTATAACAATGCTATGATTCGATTGTATGCTGAATTTCATGTTCTTTTAGAAATAAGTTCAAATCTGAAATTATTTGGGGAATTTTCTTAATAGAAATCCATAGAAATGGATTTTTTTATAATATTGCTACTTAGTAGAGAAAAAAGGTTGAGACTGTCTTTACACCTCTAAATAGCAAATCATATCTGAGTATAGAAGTTAAACTACAATACTTACAATGCATTCAAGAGAGGTGTAGATTTTCTGCTTACCTTCTAATTTTATGCATAGATTTACTAAATAAAATCAGTATAAATTATAAGAATGTGGAATTTATGCAGTTAATAAGTGAGGTATTCCACTGTCCTGATTCCTGTTTGCCAAACTAAGTGAATAAATCTTATTTTCTACAGTAGGACTTTCAGTAGAATAAAATGTTATTCCACTGAAAGCAGCAATGGAACTAGAAATCTGACCTGGAAGGAGATTTTTGTTATACCAGTTGTTTTTCCAGGACAAATTAATGAGTAATGAGCATCTTTAAGGGACAAGACACTGTACAAGGATGTGTGTCCAAGAGCTTCTTTTCTGAAGTAAGAACTGAGTTTATTCTCAACGTTCTCTCCTAACGGTCATGCCTAGATCAACTTCACACTCTGTCCATCCTTGAGGGAAATATGAGTGATGCGAGGCATTTTGTTGAAAAGTGAAACAAAAAATAGCCACAGTTATTTTGTCATATTGAAAAGAGTTTTCTCAGTTTATTTGTTACCTACAAAGTATTTCACAAGGACGTTACTCAGACTGGTACTTGTGACCTCTGATACAACATATTCCAAACAATAATTAATATTTCAGTTCCTGTTTACTGCTTTCTGGATTTTAATAGTCTAGCATGCAACCTTTTAAGGAACCATCTTTTGGGTAGACCTAGAACTTGCTAGATAAAGAAGCTGAATTTGTGATGGTGTGTGGTGATATCAGGGATTATTCAGTTTATGAATGGGCTAAAAACCAATGCCCCTCTATTTTATGTATTTTTCTCAAAGAAAACATCTTTGTAGATTTTGTTTAGACAAATAGGAGAATGTACCATCAGAGCTACAAAGATGAATAGTTATGTATTTTTCAATTTTAACCTGTTCTCTGCTCTAGTCTTCAACTTTAGCCCAAAAAAATTATTCCAGCCTAAGGGACATGGTTTGTCTAACCTCAAGAGTTTTGAAACTTAGAGATGAATAAGATTTATTTCAGTATTTAACAACAATTTTAAAATACAGGCCAAGTGGCTAAGTTACTGTCTGAAATCAGCATAAAGGCTAACAGTAGTTTTGTCCTAGTGATAATGCTGCTGAGAGTAAAAAATGCTATTTGCATATCTAACCATTTCTTATTTCTTTTTTTTAGAAGTTTTTCATATCAGGTTGAAATTAATTGATTTCTGTGCTCATTTGCATGTTACATGGACCTGTTCTCCAGATTAGTTTGGGATAGAAGAAAGGTTCTAACTAGCAAAAAATGGTAACCTAGCTCAAAGTAGTCCTGTGATAGGGATTCATAATATCCCAAAAAGAGAAGGAAAGCAACATTACAAGGTCAATATGGATTTATTCAGTGCTAAGCTAACACTCTCCCTTGATCAGGTGGGAAATGACAGGAACACCATGGGAACTACCTAGCTGTTATGACACAAGTGTGCTTGACTGGAAGCTGGTTTAATCTAATCTGTCCCCTACGTCTTAAATGCTTCTCCTGTGCATGAGGAAAACATAAACAAAAAGAATTAATTGAACTTAACTTGTAGTGACTGAATAAATGCCATAGAGCTGAGAATCCTGAAAGCTGGAAGTTTATACAATGAAGTGATCTACAAGCTGAGCATAAGGTGTAACTGTGCCTTTCAGGCAATTAATGGGGCTTTTTGAACTTAAAAAGATGCAAAGGGAAAGTAATGATATTTAGCAATGGGACTCCTTTGTTAAGATAGAGCTACTTCAAGGTCAAATTACTTTATAAAAGTAATAATAATCCTGTTTTAAAGTATTTTATAAATGGATTAAAGTAAATAATACAAAGGATGCTGTGGTACTTGTCATTTCTGGTTTATACAAGTTAGTGTAATGACAAACAATTTCTTAAACTAAAGCAGTTTGACAAAACAGCTAAAAGATTTGGAAAAGCTGAAAGAGTAGCAGAATGTCCTCTACTGTGAGTTGGCTCTAGAACGCCTAGTCTTAGAAAATAGTAGGACTGTTAGGCAGAGAGTGAAGGAAGGAAAGGGCAAAGTTTCAGAGAATTATCTTTGCATGTAAAATAAATACAGACTAATAAAACAATGTGAAAAATTTTGAAACAGCCCCCCAAAATTGTTACATATTCTGTCTGAGGAAAAAAGAATTATTAAATCAGAATAACGTAGTCTTCTAAAGACAAGATAAATTAGGAAAACCTGTGTGAACATTTTTTTTGACAGAATTAGTGAATAGGAGAGAAGAAACAGGCCTTCTTCAAAGTCATTCTCTTATCAAAATTGCAGTTTAATTGTTGAACAAAGACTTTTAACCCTCTTATTTTTTACAGGGCAATGAACATGTGTAAACTTCGTAATCCTGTTGACTCATAATTAAAAAATAAGATACATCCAGATAAATTGTAAGGAATTATTTTCTTTAATAAGGGGAAACGAACTTTTAAATTAAACAGTAATATGACCAGTACCTTGTTTAAAGTTGAGCAGTCAGAGTTCAGAAAAGAGAGGGAGAGGTGTTTATGTGGAGTAAGACTCATTCATGTAGTCTATTAGAGGGCATCCATTTTAGAGGCCTAGGCTATTTTTTTATATACAAAAGTATATATAGAGAGGTCAGCTCTTAATTAGTGTTACTTTTCTTTAGTTATAAAGAAGGATTAAGCCTCTGAGGTTCCACAGTTGCTTTATATTGACATAATTGTATGTTGGCACTGAAAGGAGACTATGCAGCTGCAGGGTGAGCTTGATAGGGAATTGATGTGGTCATAAACTGAGCTGGCAAAAGAAAAAAGAAACCTTTCACCCAGATTAGTCCTCAAATCCATCTCATTGTTTAGGTGCATGAGTTCCTTTGCTGGCAAGCACAACAATACAGGTAGAGTTCAAGGTAAAGGGTCTGTGATTTGCAAGTGTTGGCTTAAAGTGAGATGAGTCCTCAGTCAGGCAAAGTGAGCGTTCTACTAGGCAATACATCTTCTGATATTGTGTATGAGTTTGTCTGCTTTTCTGTATTTTTGCATATACTCCATGCCTGGGAACAAAGCCACCTCTCAATGGCAACACATATAAATTAGCATTCTCTGTGGACTGGTTATTTCTAATTGCAGCCAGTGAGCTTATGCTCATCTTCTTTTGAAACATCTGACATAGGTCATTGTTCCAGTGGGGAAATTGTATTAGAAATAGCAGCAATTAAATTTAACATGGGAATTTCAATCATAATAGAAATCCAGTATATCACTGCTGCAAGGGACACAAAGAGCTATTTCTCTTTCAGAACTAAATATCTATTTTCTCATGCTTTGAAGCACTGTTGGCAAACACTAATATGGCCACATCGGAGTTATTCTCACATACTGGTGTACTCTTCAAATTGTCTGAGAAATGTTCTTGCACCTAACAATCACATGAAAGCTGTATTCTCTACTGAAGTACTGAAATCCCTTACTAACAAACAGTTCTCAAACCAGAAATTTCTTTCAAGTTACTTTTTACATTGATGTATTAAAAAAATAGTAGGTAAATTAATTAGAATATCTTGCCTTATGTGTGTGTTTCATATACTAGCGGGTGGTATAACATTTGTATGGCAAACTTGTTTCCTGTGTTTGTAGGTTGAAATTTGCAGCACCTCAGTTCAAGTTCAGTAACTTCTTTCTGTCATCTTTCCTTCAACTGCCTTTTTGCCCAAAATTTGTACAAAATGTCAGATTAACTGGCCTAGGGTTAGTTACAATATCAGTTTTCCTCAACGAGGATGCCATGTTAGAGCTCCTTCACATTACTATAATTTTCTTAGTTAAATGCTTATTTAAATAACTGGACCAGAAGCATAAAGAGCAGAATTACATTGACTTTACTAATAACCTCTTCTCTGGTATATGAAGTATGTTCTGATTGTCTCCTAATGGAGGAATATCATCCAACTTACAGACAGACAGACAGATAGATAGATAAACCTAATGGATATTCTGACCTGTTAAAAAAACTCTCAAAAAAAAAAAAAAAAATTTGGCTTTTTACAATTTTAATGAATAAAATCCTTGTTTTGTGCTTCTAATTAGACTGAGTTGCATATTTTTCTATTTTTTCCCAAGGCCTTTTACTACTGCTTCTTGAATTTTCTGTAGTCAGAGATTCTATTGAATTGTTGCCTTCTGTCCAGTTCTACAATATAAGCAATGTCTGCAGACCTTCATGACACACGTGACTGTTTTTTCATTACTAGTAATGTGAAGCCACAAATTTATATAGAAAGGGAAAGGGAAAGGGCTAATTTTGAGACTGGTAATGCAATAATTTTGTATTCTATAAAAATGTTTAAGACTAAAAAGCAGACTTGACCAGTTTTGTTCTACAAATGTTTTTATGTTAATTACAAAACAGCTTAACATTCATTGCTTCTCTCATTGCTGTTACCTTCCCTTGTGGTTTCTTCCTGCACTATCTCCTACTCAGCACAGTAAAATGAAAGACATAAGATTTTACTTCCATCTTAGCCTTGCTGCAGGCCCTTTTTGAATGCCTGTATTGAGTAATATTTTTAGATTAAATATGGGAATAACTTTATCTTGTAATGAATGCATAAAATGGCATTATATTGTCAAACATATTCCTACTTTTTTTTTTTTAATTTGTACAGATTTATAACTGTAGCTCACTTTTGCAAAGTAGATCTAGTCTTGGTGATGTAAAACTCGAGTCATTTCTTGATACTGTTACAGATGTGTTTTATTTTATGTCACCATTCATTCTGGTTATTGTCCTAGACGCATGGCAGCTGGAATCAGCTATGATATTTTGATGTGATTAGTTGTTACTAATTAGTGTACAACTGACCTAGGATTGGCCTCTGAGCATATTATTACATATTAGTGTGTATACGTCTGTTGTATATATATACACGTTCGAATACATGACTGTTGGTATTCTGTTGCTCTCCGCATTTTTCTTTTCATGTTTGTCAGGCTTTTCATCACTAGGTATTTCAAAATGCTATCAGTGAAAAGCTACTTCAGGTCTTTTTTTTTTCTCTATACATTTTCTGCCAATGCACAGTGGCATTTGTATACATAGATGGAGATTAAAATATTTTTTCCTTCCATTCATTCCTTGTCAATAATTTTATTTTTATGCAATAAAATAAAGGTTGGTTGCTATATGGGTATAGAAATTAACAGCTGCTTGCTATTTTCACCTAATTTTGTATTGTCTGTGTGAAATATGCAGATAGTGTAAAAGATAAATAGGAATTATATGAACAGAGTGTTTGTTTTGTTTTAAGATCAATTTAGAAAATTTAAAAAAATAATAATTGCAGCCCTATATATCTTCCAATTAAGTAGTGAAAACATCAGAAGACTCTAATTTGTTCATTAATCAATTTTTATTAAATATATTACATTGTAAGATTTCCTAAACTCCTCACTGATTTGTAGAAAGGAGCAAATCACAGTACAGTTCTTTTCAGAATTAATTGTTGTCAGCACAACCTTTTCAGTTACCCTTGTTAACACTTCTGGAAAGCCAAAGATTAAATGGTCCAGAAAATTGTTTTTTCAAGTACAAGTCTAATGAACACTGGCAGGTAAAAGGGATCAAATTTTTCCACATAGCAGTGTATTCTCTTTTGAACCATTTATCTTCTGTTATCTGAGGCTGTCAATACAGTCAAAACCACTAAACTCCCATTCACATCCCTGAAAAATTAAACTGCCATTCATTATATCGTTGCCAGCTATATGAATTCCTTCCTACAGTAATTTGCTTGGATCTCAATTAATGCTGCAAATCAACACAGCTTTCAGATCTACAAATGGATTCAAAATACTGTAAAAATTCATGCATACTCATTGGTTTCTGTTTAATACAATGATCTTGAAGCTGCAGGTGTCTGAAAAGATAAATGTTGGGTTTCTTTCTTTTTCCCCCCTTTTTTCCTCCATCCTTCAAACTGTTTCAGCAATGCTTGTGCTTCAGACCCACAGAAATGTCCTTGATTGGCAAAATAAATTCGTTTCAGCCTTCAGTGAAAACTCACAAAACGAGCATGGAATGAGGAAAAAAGGAGAAGGGGGGAGGGGAGAAGGAGCAGAGAGGTAGAATAAAATCACAGACCTGAAGGTAAGCAAGAGAAAAATGTGATAAAATAATAACATCTTCAATGTTCTACTGCTACAATATGCTGACTCTTCATTCCTGCCTGAAACTACTTTCAATTCTTACTTCAAACTCGTCAGTAAACACTTAGAAAATCAAGACATGATATCTTTGAGGTACATTTTCTCATAAACAAGTCTCAAATTAAATACAAGAGAATTTCCATGAGTAAATTATCTTCTCATGAAGTAAGTTTATTTTTAAACAAGTGAAAAACAGTGCTAGAGATTGACAGGAAAATATATAAACACCCAGAAATTAGTGTAAGGAAAGATAACTTGGTATTGAGTCTTACCTCCATCAAACAATATTTACCTAACTCGTAGGATGTTTATGAGAATTATTGTTTACACACTTCTATCTTCTGCAACTGTCAAGTGTTATCAAAAGCCATACTTTATTTTTCACACACAAGCAGAATTTTATTTTGTGCCATTCTGCAATGAGTAGAATGAGTGCGCTTAAGCTTGATTTCATACTTTCTTCATAACCAAACAAATGTCTCAGAAACCCACACTGACACACTTCTCTCAAGAAGCAATACTGAAGATGATATTTTTAGGATAGATCTATAAAGTCAAGTCACTCATTCAGTTTTGAGATAAGTATACTCTAATAGTATTGCTGAATAATGTAGTTGTTGGATTTGCCATCACCTGTTTATTTATGATCTTCTGTAGTACTACATTAACACATTAAGAATATAGAAAACGAAGGTGAGGTTAGGTCCATGCTAAAGAATCATTGAATCGCAGAATCATTAAGGTTGGAAAAGATGTCCAAGATCATCAAGTTCAACTGTCAGTCCAACACCATCATGCCTACTAACCCACGTCTCGAAGTGCCACCTCTACAGGTTTTTTCAACCCTTCCAAGGATGGCAACTTCACCACTTCCCTGGTTGATATGATTCACCATTCTTATAGTAAAGAAATTTTTCCTAATATCTAATCTAACCCTCCTCTGGTGCAACCTGGGGACATCTCCTCTTATCCTAGTTACTTGGGAGAAGCGACTAACACTCACCTCACTGCAACCTCCTTTCAGGCAGTTGCAGGGAGCAAGGTCTTCTCTCAGTTCCCTTTTCTACAGACTCCAGCTCCTTCATCAGCTTCATTGCCCTCCTCTGGACACTCTCTACCCCTTCAATGTCCTTCTTGTACCAAGTGGCCCAGTATTCAAGGTGTGAGCTCACTAGTGCCAAATACAGGGACACAATCACTTCCCTACTCCTACTGGCCACATCAGTTTTGAAACAAGCAAGGATGCTGTTGGCGTTCTTGGCCATCTGAGCACATTGTTTGGTCATGTTTGCCAGCTGCCAACGGGATCTCCAAGTTTTTTTCCACAGAGGGTATAGAGAGGCATCTATCACTATTTATATTTGTACATTGACATCCTGTAGACAATATTAAATATGTGTATATAAAATAATATCAGTAAAATAAAATTTAAACCAAATATTCTGTTGTGTGCCTTGTTGGAAGCCTGTAATTGTTTTACCATTTCATTGAAACAGACCAGCTCTGGAAAGACTGTGACCAACACTATCCAGAGGAAAAAAATTCTGCAAGGAAAGAAACAGCAGAATTAACGGCCAGCTGGAGCAGAACAGTCTGGCATTGTCAGTTGATAAAATGCACCTGCTTTCAGGAAAACAACCAGTTGTCATCAGAAAAGCACTCTCACCTTAAAGGTCTTTTGCAACCTAAATGTTTCTGTGATATTTCTCTTCTGCACCATTTTTGGCTACTACAACAGAGTGATCTGTATCTGTTTTACCTTAAGTTGACTGGCGGTTTTGTCTAAGGCTTGCAGAGTGATAAATACTACTTCAATGTGAATTTTGCATCTGTGTATGGTTTGTATGAAGATTCTGCTGTGCAACATCATTTTTTAACCTAGCTGCATGGCATATAACCTTTGCCTAAAGCAGTCATGTATTGTAACGAGAGCATCTTCCAATTCACAGTTCAAGAAAGTCAGTTAGACTAGTGGCACCATTCATGTATGTAGTTAGAGATCTGCATCTTGCTGGGTACAGGTTTAAGTTAGAAACTTTACAACTGAAGTCACCCATACAGGTAAAATATCTGGGGTTCAACCTTGTCCTTTTTTTGTGAATCTGATCAGCATATGGAATAACTCCACATAGTACGTGTAGATTCATGCATTTTCCTCTCACTAGAGAAATAATTATGCAAACTGGAACTTTCATCATATAAGCAAATATCAAAAAATATATTGATGTACACTACCAAGTTATTTGGTCTTCATTTATAGCACAACCAACTTTCAAAACTATGAACTAAAGGTATCTTCAACCAAGTAGCACTGTACAAACACTGTCATACTTTGAGGATTTGGAGTTTTTTATATCCAATTCTGTGTCTGTTATTGTTGGCCTGTTTTGCTTCCACAACAATAAAAGTTACTGATACAAAGCAAATTACACATTTTATAACCACAGAGTGATGCCAATCCAAATCAGCATGTCTATTTAACAGATAATGCCACCTTTTTCTTGCCTGTTGTGTCTTAACAGCAACAACAGTGAGCCCTGGAAAATAAAAATCTTTTCTTGAAGGCATACGACAAATTCGGAATTGCAGTCCAGCAGGGTAGACTCGTTATGTGCAATAATCTCAAATCCAGAATAAAAAGCCATATGCTTTGACTGAGTGAATCCCTTAAGGAAATGCAGGTCTACTCCACCTTTGCTGATTATGCCAAAATGATAGTGACCAGCTGCATCTAATTCACTGTCCTGAGAGTGGGAAAGATGGTGTTTGCAAAATTTGACAAAGGGGTAAGGGAAGAAGCTATAGTAAAAAATGAATTTTTATGCATCATTCTGTATTTAAGTACCAAGCTCATCTATCATGATTAGTAGCATTCTGAAAACCCTGTTACTTGAGTACTTTGTTCTTGTAGCTTCTTCCCACCTCTTCATTCATGTTAAATAAATACTTTCCTAGCTGTCTTTTATGTTTCCTAGTAGAGTTAAGCATAACATACACAGGACGAAAGGTAAAGAATGGGAAAAAGCAAAGTACATTTTATTTCTCTTTAAGCAGTGAAGTGATAGTAGTTAAAAATGTGTAGGAACCTTCCTCTTCCCCCAAACAAAAGTCTTCAAAATGCGGAATGAGAACCTGGTCTTGGCTTCAGCTAAAGGAGACTATAGTCAGCTACTGGTACCTTGATACCTGAGTATATGTTGCCTTATGGATATTGCAGACATTCAAGGATAGACTGGCTTAGACACTGAATATTTTAAACACTCCCATTAAATGTTACACATATGTGACATTCTGTCTTGATTACTATAGTCCTGAAGTCAGCCATTGTTAAGGTCTAGATTGGGAATTTTGTGCGTTTCATTCAAGCAGTAGGGAACAGCTGCTGGGACTTGTGACCAGATCTGCCTGACCTATTTAGAGCAGGCAATTAGTTCACAAAATGGAGCTCTCTTTGCTACTTGGTATCTGTTCATGGAACAGATTTTGCTATTGCAAAAATGCTTATTTTGTGTTTTAGGGTTTGGGGTTTTTTTGTAAAATTATTTTGATAAAATCAACTTATAAACACGTTAAAAACTATTATTTGCAATAACCTCAGGAAAGTTACGTGAAGTGGATATAAGGAGAGAATTATAGAATCACCAGGCTGGAAAAGATCTTTTTGATCATCGAGTTCAACTGTTCCTATCTGTCACTAAACCACGTCCCCTAACACCTCATTTACTCATCTTTTAAATCCCTCCAGGGAAGGTGACTCAACCACCTCCCTGGGCAGCCTTTGCCAGTGCCCAATGACCCTTTCTGTGAAAAATTATCTCCTGCTGTCCAGCCCGAACCTCCCCTGGTGGAGCTTGAGGCCATTCCCCCTTATCCTGTCCCCTGTCACTTGGGAGAAGAGGCCAGCTCCCTCCTCTCCACAACCTCCTTTCAGGTAGTTGTAGAGAGCCATAAGGTCTCCCCTCAGCCTCCTCTCCTCCAGGCTAAACAACCCCAGATCTCTCAGCCGCTCCTCATAAGACTTGTTCTCCAATCCCTTCACCAGCTTCTTTGCTCTTCTCTGGACACACTCCAGAGTCTCAACATCCTTCTCCTAGCGAGGGGCCCAGAACTGAACACAGAATTGGAGGTGCGGTCTCACCAGTGCTGAGTACAAAGGCAAAATAACCTCCCTGTATCTGCTGGCCACACAGTTTCTGATACAAGCCAAGATGTCATTGGCCCTCTTGGCCACCTGGGCACACTGCTGGCTCATGTTCAGTCATTCCCAATCAACACGCCCAGGTCCTTCTTCTCTAGGCAGCTTTGCTGCCACTCTTCCTCTGGTCTCTACCTGCACAGGGCTGTTGTGACCCAAGTGCAGGACCCAGCATTTGGCCTTGCTAAACCTCATGCTGTTCATCTCAGTGCATCAGTCCAGCCTGTTCAGATCCCTTTGCAGAACCTCCCTACCCTCCAGCAGACCGACACTTCCACCCAGCTCAGTGTCGTCCCCAAGCTTGCTAAGAGTGCACTTGATGCCTTCATCCAGCTCATTGATAAAGATATTGAACAGGACTGGAACCAGCACTGAGCCCTGGGGACACCACTTGTGACTGGCCTCCAGCTGGAGTTAACTCCATTTATAACTACTCTTTGGACCTGGCCATAGAGCCAGTTTTTAACCCCACAGAGGGTGCACCTGTCCAGGCCAGTGGTAGCCAGTTTCTCAAGTCAAATGCTGTGAGAAACTGTGTTGAAGGCTTTGCTGAAGTCCAGGTGGACTACATCCATAGTGTTTTCCTCATCAATTAAGTGGGTCACCTTGCCATAGAAGGAAATCAGTTTAGTTTGGCAGGACTGCCTTTCATAAGCCCATGCTGACTGGGTTTGATCACCTGATTGTCCTGTGTGTGCTTGAGATGACACCCAAGATGACCTTCTCCATGACCTTCCTTGGCACTGAGGTCAGACTGACAGGTATGCAGTTCCCTGGATCCTCTCTCCAGCCCTTCACAATGAGTGGTAACAGCTGCCAACCTCCAGCCCAACGGAACTTCCCCAGTCAGCCAGGAATGCTGGTAGATGATGGAAAGAGGTTTGGCAGGCACCTTTGCCATCTCTCTTAGTACCCTCGGGTGGATCCCATCTGGCCGCATAGACTTATGAATATCTAATTTGCCTGGCGGTATGTTTGCCTGAAAGTACATTCTATTGTTCCTCTTAGCATTCAATACAATGCAGTAACAGAAAGTGTTGTCACCCTAAAAAATAAATCCTTACGTTCACTTTATTTCTCAGATTAGCCCTCTTTTTTTTGCCTGCATTATAAATCGATTCTTTTAATTCTATGTGATAATGTTTGGAATCCTGGCCATAGCTATGATTTCTCTGCTAAACAGTATACTAATGAAAGTTGTTCTTGCCCCTACGTAGTTTCCAGTTTATACTTCAGCAATCTAAACACTGTGAGACTTAGTATGTTAACAGGCCATTAACAAGACAGATCACAGGTCTGAACACATTCCAGTATGACGTGTACTCGAATTGTTCACCGTGTGGCAACTGACCCCAGTGAACTGAGATGAAACATATTTAGCTATGTGAAAAGCAATGATATCCTTCTTATTCCTAGCATTTTACCATGCAAGGATGAGCAACAAAAATGTTCAGGAGTGACACAGTACCAAAATTTATGAAGCATTATGACAATCCCTACTGAATAAGTGCCAGGCTACAGTCCTACAGATGTGTGCACCTTCTTCTCCAGTATTTTCTAACTTGAGATTTGGAATCTGCATGGTTGTTTTACAGTAAACCTTAACACCTTAACAAGTTGGTTTGCTTTTTCTCTAACTCAGCATATCAGCTGCTCAGCGTAATTATTCTGGCACAAAGCTTACTATGGATAAGCTAATTTTTGCAGCTATAAACTTCTCATATTTTGTACCATAGTGTAGTCAATACCAAAAAATTCCAATTCTATCATCAAAACTATAAGTAATTAAAAAATTATGTAAAAAATATTTTGGAGGGACATCTACCCTGGGGAGCATCTGTTTTTGATGGTATTATAAAAAGGTACAGAATCATAACTCAGAAAATAATTATTGTAACACCTTACATCTGTAAAAACTTGCAGTGAAAAATTATCGAGGGAAAAAAATACCTAAGGCTAAACTCCACAGTGTTTTTTTAACTAACATCTACCACGCGCAGCATCAAAAATTAGTATGCAAATAGTATGCAAAAGAAGAATCTAGGGGTTTTTTTTGTATGCCAAGTGAAAGTACCCTGCAGACTTCTAGGGTTGTATAGACATGACTTTAGAGATTATTATTATTTTTATATACAGCCCAAGAAAATTATTTGTGAAAGATTGCTGCTAGAAGACAAAACATGTAGGAATACTTACCTCCACTGGAAAATTTGTGTGGGTAACTTGAAATTGTAGTTGAGACCACCCTTTTAAAAATGATACCTTTTTCTTGCATTTATGTTAAGGAAGCATGCAGTAACATTTCTTGTACAAACCAGTATCCACCATTCCAGTTCATAGGATTCAACATATTTTTGTAATGACTTTGCTTTGTAGACATGAGATTAGAGACTGCTCCCTTCTTCTGTCTTGTCATCCTGGTGTTAATTGCTCTGTGATTAAGACTGTACAACTCTTATATAGATCAGTCTTCCACATAAAGTTATGATCATGTGCTTTACTTTCCTATAGTTGTCTAACACCTGCAAGCTGATTTGGCCCCACCCTGAGCACTACTTATCTAAACTGAGAAGTAAAACAAGTCTTCCCTATTCACGTTGTTTGTCCCTGTGTGCACAGATGTGTACTTTTATCTGGGAAACAGAGCTTTTTTAAAAACTTAAAAATTTATTAAGATCTTTTGCAACAGGTTAACACTCCCAACACTATCAAACTGGATAGTCAGTAACTTCCTTGTTGGTGACGATGGTATCCATTGTAAGTGACCTTGCAAATTTTACTTTGGGTAATTTGGATGAGACTTCCCATCTGCTTCTGTTTTCCCTACAAAGACCTGAATTTGTGTTACCCATATTCTACAAAAACCTTTGCACCCAGGCATGAGAAAACTGTAGGCGACTTTGTACCTGTTCTTTGTTACATTACAAAAATTCTGAAGTAGCTGTTTTTCAGCCTTGTCCTGAGCATGGGGTGTACTAAAAGTGATTACTTCTGAATAAAATTGTCAGGCTTCATTTTGCACTTGTTTCAGATGCCCATGAGAAATTCTCTAGTATCTTTTTTCCTCTCGATTTCCTAAAACTTCAAGGGGGGAGGGCGGGGCTGAGTAGTTTTGAGTGTCTGAGAGCAGTAATGTATATTCAAAATCCCTTTGTTTTGTTATGAGTGCTGGAAAAGCTGAAAATGCATCTAAACTTCACATTTTGTTCAGCTGTGAATGTTAACATTGGTCATCCTGCTTAGAACGGCTTTCATTTATTTAGTGTCACTCTCTTCCAGATTGATTTTTAAATAGCTATCAGAGTTTCAAAGATCTATTATTCAAGAAGTGCTTCTGGCTCTGATGACCATTACTTTATTTACTGCCACGCTAGCTATTTCTTTCTTCCTTTTTCTTTTTTCTTCTTTATTTTTTGAAATCTTTCCTTTCTCAAATAAATTCACATTTTTTTTTCCTATCCTTCCTACACCTCATTTTTATCAAATGCTTAGTGTTGTTATTTATTGAAAAAACTTTCTCTGTGGTGCCTGTTTAGAAAGCTAAGGAGTTTATTGGTTTCATATACATTACAGAAATAGTCTTCATTTCCTATTTGTTATGATCTTTTCATGCTGTATTTCTTGTTTTGCTCCAAATAAAAAGTTCTAGTCTTTATGCCCAGCAAAATATCACTAATGGAAATAAATCATACAGTCTAGGAAAAATCGACAATGCCATCTGAATGTAATAAACAAATGTACCCGAAACAAGCTGACTAAGCTCAAGAAAAGGCTATACAGTCCTTGCAGTGAAAAGTAAGCACTGAAACTCTAGGTGATCTTAAGTCAATGTTGATTTCCTTGAAAAGACATTTTAAAAATGTGTTTTCTGTGTTTAGTGTTTTAATTTCTAAAACTCAGTGAAAAAAAATACTGTCTGATTTTCATACTTTTCTGTTTATTTTGGTTGTGCTCATGATTTTTCATACTGCATTCATTGAAATATTCTTAAACAGCTTTTCATTATTTTGTGGATACAAAGCATTGAAGACTTGAGGCCATATTGGTCCTTTACCTACTCTGTATCCATTTTGGTAGAGTAACACAGCAAAAATCTTTTTAGATCTGCATATTCTAGTTTTTTATATTGTCTTATGAATCCCTAAGAGATACAGAACTGAGGTGCTGTTTCTTGTGCTGTTGTTTGCTGATTTGCTGTGTAATGGTGAAAGGGGTAGCAGCTAACAGAGAGAAAAAGGCATACATAGGCTAGTTGATGACAGGAAAAGACTGGATCATAAAAGTAAAATCTATAATGGTAAAATGAGAGTTGTCTTCTCTTAATTCAGCAGTACTGTGGTGAGTAAAAGTCTTCCTGATCAAGGAGAATGTGGGTGTCTGGGTGCTTTACAATACCCTTTCCTATGCTGTATCAAAGGCTTAATTTGAGAGTTGGTCAGATTTGTGTTTCAGGAAAACTGATGACTATGGATCTCTTACAGTTAAGGACTATCTATTTTGCTGGTGCAGATCATCAGTTTGTGAAGCCCTTTTAGGAGCTGTCACAGAATCATAGAGCAGCACAGGCTGAAAGGACCTCGAAAGAACTTCTGGTCAACATTTTGTGGGAAAAGGAATCTTAGATTGAAGTAGCTAGCATCCTGTCCAGTCTTATATAGAGCACCTCTAGCGATGAGGACTCTACCACATCCCTGGGGAGGCTGTTACAGTGAATAATAGTTCTCACTGTAAAAAAAAGGTTTTCTTATATCAAGATGAAACCTCTCCCAGTGCAACTTGTACCCATTACTCCTGGTCATCTCCTTGTGTCTCCTGGTGAAGGGAGAGCCTCCCTCCTCTTTGTATTTGCCCTTTAAGTATTGGAATACTTACTGAGATGATGTCTCCCTGAGCCTTCACTTCTCCAGGGAGAATTCATTTCTTCCTGTCTGCAACTTTTTTGAGCTATGGGTATCAGAACTGGGCACTGAGCAGACAAGGGGGGCTGGGAGCGTTCGTTAGAGCTTGCCGTTGTTTGCCTTGAAGACTTTGGAAGTTGATAACAAAGGAGCCGGCTAGCAGAAGTTAACTGATAAGTAGGCATTGGAATGCAGAAAGCTGACTGCCTTTGGTTCAGGAGTTTGAAAAGAGTCAGAGGAGACTGAGTCTGCACGAAGTTCAAAAAGAAATATATTCATCCCAAGGAAGAATTCCTACTTCATCCCTAAGACCCCAGAGCAGCCCATGACCATCAGGAGGCACTACGCAGGTGCAAGACTGGAGTGAACTTTCCAGGTCTAATTATAATATGAAGCAAGGATAGGGTATGAATACGTAGTAGGCACTTATACCTATGCATGTCTTCACACTATAGGTAGCTGCTTGTTAAGCTATACGGTACACAAGCTAGGAGGAGAACCCCCTTGCACCCCAGCGCTGGAAATAAACATACCTGCTTTATAACTCATTTTGGGTTATAGGGTTTGATTCCACAAAACAGGCACAATACTGTAGGTGTGTTCTGACAAGCACTGGGTAGAGTGCAATAATCACATCTTTGTCTCTGCTAGTAATGCTCCTGTGGGTGCAGCCCAGCATCCAATTTGTCTTTGTTGATTCAGGAGAGCACCGCTGACTCACGTTCAGCTTATTGTCCACTGGGATCCCTGGCGTCTTTCAGCAAGTGCCTAGATCCTAGTCTATCCTGGGCTCTTTGTCTGTGTCATCCCAGGTGCAGGACCTTGCACTTGTTTGTTAAATTTCATACTGCTCACCCTAGCCCTCTCCTTCTGCCCGTCCAGGTCTCTGTAAGATGGCTCTCCCTTCTGATATGTCAACTTGTTGTGATTTAACTTCAGCTGTCAACTAAGCACCACATAGCAGCTCGCTCACTTCCCCCCGGAAGGATAAAGGAGAGAATTGGAAGAGTGAAGGTCATAAAACTTGTGGATGGAAGCAGAGAGAGTCTATTAATTAAAGAAAATGCCACGTGTACAAGTAAAGCAAAATAACGAAATTATCCACCACTTACCATTGGCAGGCAGATGTCAGCTATTTCCAGGAAAGCAGGGCTTCCTCACGCATAACAGTAATGTCAGAAGACAAGCAACGTCACTCCAAATGTCTCCCTCTTCCTTCCTGGACTTTATATGCTGAGCATGATGCCATACAGTACAAGATATCCCTTTGGACAGTTGATGTCAGCTGTCCTGGCTGTGTCTTGTGTGCAACCCCAAGCACACTCGCTGGTGGGGTGGGGTCAGGAACAGAAAAGACCCTGATTGTGTAAGCCCTGCTCAGCACTAGCTAAAGCATTTCTGTGTTATCAACGCTGTTTTAAGCACAAATTGAAAACACAGCCTCATATGAGCTACTATGAAGCAAATTCTCTCTGTCCCAGTCAAAACGCGCACATGACCCTACCACCCACTTCTGTGTCATTAACAAACTTGTTATGGGTACATTCAAGGCCATCATACAGATTATTTATGAGATCGTTGAACAGCACTGAGCCCAGTATTTGTCCCCTGGAGACCCCACATTTGGCAGTGTGCCAGCCTCAGTAAAAGCCATTGATGACCATGTTCAGAGTTTTCTAACTCCTTCAACCCTGATTATAAGATGTGTCTGGTAACTCAAATATTTTAGTTTTTAAAGAGTATATGTAACAATCATGATTAACCGTAATGAGTGGCTGGTAGTCACTAGTATCAGTGGGAATCCAACAAGCATGACTGCAAATCTGAGTCTTTATAAAGTTTTTTGTGGTTATCAAGTCCTTTATAACACAGACTTACTAAATATTCAGTTCTGATGAAGGTATCCTATACCTTTGATAAGAAATGAGTTTTCTGTGCTGAAATAGGGGTCTAAAAATCTTTATAAAATTTATTGCATGTGAACATAAAAATTAAATCTTGTTTGTTTTTCTGGTTAAGGAACTTTCTATGTTAAGGCAGGAACAAGGAAGGCTGAGAGGAGAGAGATAAGACATGCAGTGTACACACAGAAGTTCTGCACAGTCTGTTTCATGCATCAAACACAACCAGCCAGAAAACTTGAACAAAATTATGAAATAGGAGCACATTGATGCCTACTAAACAGCTAAACATTGTTTTCAATCTCTACTTCATAAGGCAGCTTCAGACTGTTCACTGATGTTGGAAGACATTCTAAGGTTTCTTAAAATATTGTCACATACAAAACATTCTTGACTTGTAGAGCTTAACTGAATTTAGTTTATTCCAGTATGGGTCTTTCACAGGCCGTAATACATTTCTGATGGTATCCCTGCCCACAGCTTGTTACCACTTGGGCTTCATCCCTTCAAGAGGGTATTGATTACCTCCTTCTAAGAGTGCAGCTCCAGCCTTGATCTCAGCAATGCTCCCCACTCCACAGGAGAAGACTACCACTGAGGAATACTACTTGCCACTGGCCTCCACTTGGACATTGAGTCATTAATTGCAACTCTATGAGTGTGACCACAGAGCTAATTCCTTATCCAACAAGTGGTCCGTCTGTCAAATCCGTGCCTTTCAAATTTAGAGATAAGGATCTTGTGCTTTTTACAAATCCAGGATGAAGTCGAGGTTGTCTTTTAAGATGCTTGTGCTGTAAACCTATTTAATGGAAGTTTGTAGTAATGCAGTCTATTTTTTATTCACTTTTTCTGGTTCAAGGTAAAGCAGGATCAATTTTCAGCTAAGCCTCATCTAAGCAACTTCATTTTCTGAAAATTAACTGCATGTTTTCAGACACTGTCTGTCTCTAGAAGTGATAACATGGGACATCGTTATGCAGAAAAGCCACTGTGTGCATCTATCCCTACAGAGACAAAGGTCATCCTCCAGTTGGTGAAATGCCGTAAATGAAAGGAACGAAAAATGGTTGCACTGCAAGGAAGGGCAGACAGGACAGGGGGTCCAAACTAACCAACAGATATTCTATTTCATATGTGTCATATTTGGTATAAAACTGAGGGATCATGAGGATTAAGCTCTTTCCTTTGATGACTGGCATCCAATATGGATCTCATCTGTCTTTTTGTCCCTGATCTTGAATCTGTGCATTCTTGAATCCAATTTCTGAGTCTTGCTCCCATCTGCCAATGAGTCCAGCCCACAACTTTTCCCCTTGTCAGATCTACAGCACCTGCAGTGAAGTAGTCATTGCAGGGGAGGGGGTGGTATTCTATAATTTTCTTACTAGTAGGATCAGTCTTAATATTGTTTCATTAAATCTGGTTTAGTTTTAGTTTCCAACCCACAAGACTTTTTCTCTCATTTACCTTTTCACTGGCAGTGGGGTGGAATTGGGCTCATAACTGCCTGCATTTAGCTGCCAATCAAGCTGGACCAGGACTAGATTTTGACTTCCATGTGGTACGCTATAAATACTGAAGGTCATTCTGCCCAGGCTGAATTACTGGTGGGAAATTTTACCATTGACTTCCAGGATGACAGATTTTTACTTTTCAATTTTAACTGACAAAATCATTGAAATGATTTCATTTTAGAGGACTTTCAGCAGTATCTTGTTGAATATCAGTTCATTTTTTAACATGAACATATATTTGCAGAATGTAACTGTAAAGACTACACTTACTATTTTTTGATACAGAAAAGTATCTGAGTTTGTTGAAGGACAGGAGTGAATCCAAATGATTATCCATATATGAGACTATATTGTAATAGTCCTTTAGCCTCAACTATGTTTAAATGGAAGCAATCTTTATGAATATACTGTGATGAGCTTTAGAAATTCTGCTGCATTTGAAATGAAGTAAGCTTATTCACCACTTGCTTGCTTACATGACAAATGGCCTGCAATTACAGCGTTTTAAAATAAATCAGCCTAATATGTTCTATTTGCAGTGTAATTCAATATTACCATATTTTTTATGTAATTTCTCTGCCTTCCCAATACATTGTCTTCTATAAAGCTTTGCAACGTATAAATATGATCAGTAAAACCATGAAAGTGCTGCTTGGAAGGAACTTCTGGAATTCAAATCATCCCACCTCCAACTTGAAACAAGGCTATTGCCAATGTTTGAGTAGATAATTTGTGGCTTTTTACAGCTGAATCCAGATAAACTGCCAAAGACAAAAGTTCCACCGCCTTTTTCAAAAACATACTCCAGTGTAGCACTGTCTTGCATGTATTCATAAGGTACATTCTGACTTAAGATTCTTTGAGGGTGTTATAGAAATATACATTGCCAACAAGGAATTCTAATATTAGTTGCCAAAATCATGAGATCTTGAAGTCTCCAAAACAATCTGTTTTTCATACAAGAATTGCGTTTGATGATTAACTGTTACACATAGCTTATATAATAGACATTTTTCGTAACATTTTGAGCTTGCCCTCATGAATACATTTCAGTGGATGGATTTCCATCTGATGTTGCTTTAATCAAAAGAGTGTATTAATGGTGTCAGCTTTACTGCAGAGAAAAGCTAGTGAAAGTCATCCTCTACTCCGTTTCTAAGTGTATTTTTAAATACTTTCATTCTTTGATGTATATTAAAGCGTCAAAAGAAATTGAAGAATATCTCTGCAAACAGTGTTTGCACTTCAACTTTTTCTCCTTTCTTCAGAATTTGGAATTCACAAATTTCTGCCTTCAAAATCTATAAATCCTTACTTTAATTGAATCAGCTAACAAGGATGTTCATGCAGTTCAGATGGACTAAATTATGTGAGGGAATTCCTAAGGTACCCCTCAGAGCCAATTCAACCTACATTTGCTCTTAAATATAGAAGAAACAAATATTGACCAGTGCATTGGGCAGAGTCCTACCATAATATGTTGTTCTACACGGAGACTGCAAAGAAATGTCACAATCAAGCTCCTTGTATACACTTTCACCAGCATCCATCTCAAGATCAGTTGCATGCGGAACTTCAGCCCAGCCCTGAGTCTATTCCTCAGCCCAGCTTTGCTGTCCAAATATAGCCACTGAGCTTCGGCTTCTCAGCGTTCCCATTCCAAGATAGCCACAAGACAATGCCGAGGCTGTTTTTTATCACCAAGAGGAACTTCACTCTCTTGCAAGAGGTCACTCTGTCTTTGGCATTCCACTTCTTGTAGTTATGCCTTCTTGCACTCTGTACCATATCATTCTTCACTCAGAAACTACCACTGCTGAGCAGTTGCAATTAGAATTCCACTCTCAGTTGTTAGAGGTTTTTATAACACTATCATAAGCCATTCACTCTGTAACAAAGAACTGAATACAATTAATAAGCTTTCAGCATGTTATTGTCATCTGTTTAGGATGTGTCTTCAAAATGCATATTGAAGGGACTTACAGATTTCTCAGGCAAAACCATCCTGTCAGTATCAAAAGCAAATTTCTTTGATTTAGAACTTAATGAGTTCAGAAGTAAATCAAACTCTTTTTCTTCAGAAGGAATCACCACAATATTTTTATAAACTTGGTGTGTGGGCCAAACAGCACTTTTGTTGGATTTCAGTCTTAAAATGTACAAAAGAAGCGGCTTAGTATATGATGTATACAAAATAATGTGTTGAAGCTCTAATTTAGAGATCATAGTGAGATGTGCCTCCTGGTAATTCTAAGTTACTAATGAACCAAGGAGAGCGATATGGAATTGAGAATGTAAGACCTCTGTTTGATGAGTAAAACTTAAACCACTGGCATAAATATAGACTTTCTGTGAACATCTACATAGTGATACTAAAGACAGAAGCTACTGAGGCAGTAATTATAGCGGATCCATGCACTGAAGAAACTTGCCCAATGAGATTGCAATATAAGACAACAGGTAACAAGACAGAGGTTTGATAATGCTGCTTTTATTTCCCTAGAAGGCCAATGAAGTACAAATCTTCAACACATTCCAGAGTTTAACAAGCATAAGTTTTGTTAGAGCATATTTAAGCTGAATAATTAAAAAAACATTATGAAATATTTCTTTGTGTTACATGCGAATGATGTGTGAAGAGAACCACCCCAGGAGGATTTCCTTTACCTTTGATTTCTGTGATTGTCTGTCAAAATACACTTTCTCATTGGTTTCAGGTTTGACTTTACTCACTTTTTGTACAGTGCCATTTTAAAGAGAAATGTTTTTTCCTCCTCATATCTGATCTTATAGAAACTGTCACATCAAGAAGATTTCTTTGCCTTGTGATATCAGAAGTTTGAATTTGGATCTATATTTGAAATCCTATAAGTCTTAAGTTTTCTAGAAGCATACAGGCATGCTTTCTTCCAGCAAGATACAATAGCTAGGAATGCCAGGACAGAGTCTGAAACCAGTCTTAATTGATCTGATACTACCTGGAAATCTGAAACACTGTAGGGTTAATTTCAGCAAGTTAGTTTTACGAAATTATAGTCTCACAGAATGTATTGAGATCTGAGTTTCCTCCATGGGCTGCAGGTGGATATCAGCTCCAATATGATTCTTCTTGGGCTGCATGGGGAAAAACTGCTTCACTACAGTCTTCACCAAAGGAGGTGGGGGAGTCTCTGCTCTGTAACTGGAGCACCTTCTCTTCATCCTTCGTCATGACCTTGATGTCTGCAGGTCTGTTAGTCTCATGGGTTTGGGTTTTTTTTCTCATTTCTCTTCTCATAACAGATGCACACTTTTATCCTTTCTTAAATACGTTACCATGGAGGCACCAGAAACATCATTGACAGGCTCATGTTTGGCCAGGATAAGGTCCATTTTACAGCTGGCTGGAACTGGGTTTGTCAAACACAAGGGCAGTCCTATTCACAGAGGTCATCCTTGCAACCTTCCTCCCCTCCTCTCCCACCAAAATGTCAAACGTTGGCTACATAAACCAATTATACAGGTGAGGACAACCTGCCCTTCCCTTCCTCTATCTCACGAAGATTAAGTGGGGGGACACATCTTACGAAGATGTGGCTGGCATAGACAGTAGGCAGGTCAGCACACTAAGCAAGTGTGTGGTGCTCCTAAGGATGACCGTCTTCAGTTGGTTGTCCCACAGAAACGTTGTAGAGGGTCATATGGGTGGCAGCGGAGCAGAGGTGCAGTAAATACTACTGACTGGTGATGCTAGGTAAGCATTACTGACAAACTGGTAGCTGAGACAGAAATATGGATGTCATGTCAAATGCAAATTGGGAAGAGATGGCTTATGTTCAGCTCTGAAGGTGAAGTTGAATGTATTAAAAGTAGAAAATGTGGGAAAATCAATAGTTCTATGCTCTTTCCTGTCCTGTCTCAAATTAAGAAACAGACTTCTTTCAATCCAATATGGAGTGCACTTCACCTTTTTTTACATTCAAGTAGCTTTATGCCCTTTGCAATCTATTCTGCTTTCAGCTTTTTGAGTGGTGGAGTATCTTTGAACTGCAATAGGAAACGAGAAGTAATAAATTATTAAATATAAATATAATATGAGTGAAAATAGATGAAGTTATCAGGATAATGAATCAGAGAAAAAGTTTTTAGAACTAACTTTTGGATGAAGATTATTTTGTAGATACTTAGTGATTCCTTTCTGTTCTACATCTGAGTCCTTCAGACAGTTTCTGATGATTTTCAGCATCCTTACGAAAATTAATTTGTAAATGAATGTGAAGCCACTGTATATCTTGCCAGTAAGGGAAACTCATGACCCGAAGTGCAGACCCTTGCTTCAGATTAATTGTATTTTTGCTAGCTGATGGTGTAAATGAAGTTTACTGGGAGTACAGAGAGAAATATCAATAAATAATTTAGCTGTATTTTCACTCCCATGAGTATTTAATACACAAATGAGATTCAGTGGATTTAAATAATAAGATTTAGATGAATACTAATATTGTTGCATGTTGTATAAGTGCGTAAATAATTAAATGTATGATGGTATATGATCTAGTCGAGTAAGTTAAAACAGTAAATTTAAAAATATATTGTCTTACATTTAATATATAGCCATTATTCTCATGTCACTATTTATTTCATACTTTTTACCATTCATACCAAATATTTATGTACTTTACTTAATTCATATTCACTGGCTAAAAAGAGCTGAAAATGGAAGTTAAGACGCTTTTTTCAAGTAGTTGACAATTGAAATTGGTTTTTAATTACTCTTGAATTCCTAAAGTAGATCACTAATGTTTGCTGTAGATAAATCACTACAGAACCTTTACTAGGAAGTATAGAATGTATCAATTAATGTCATTTCAAAATATGAGAAGAAAAAAGGGACCACAAGGAAGAGAATCTTCTAATATGAGGCCTCTGAAGGATGATTTCCAGAGAACAGAATGAATTGTAAGAGAGTTAAGTATATTGTTTTGGTCAGGTGATTTTGATAACTGGTCTTAATTTAATATTTTTCTCTGCAAGGGTATTTTCAGCATCCTAGAGTTTGAAAATAGTTTTCATTCAATGTTAGTTCCATTTAAAAGACTTGGACATGTTTAAAACACTAAGTTAGTTCTAGCTTACATACCTAGAATGAGTTGTGTACAATTCAAGTCTCTCATTTTTGGTGATGTTTTTTTACTCAGACTATGTTCCCACAAAAAAATCCTTTATCATTGTATTTACGTTGTACACATATGAAGAATATTTGTATTTGGAGATACCATTAGAAAGAAAAGTAAGTAGAAAAACTGGATTTAACTGACGTTCTTACGTTGACCTGAAATATCAGACTGTTGGGCAGTAGTTAGATCTTCCTTCTGTTGATGTCATGTCTCATTGGTAAGGATTAAAATTTATTTATTATTTATGTCTTGGTGTCATGAGGAAAATGTCTGTACAATAACACCACTATTATAATCCTTATTTATTTGAGTGTTCTGTGTGCATTTTAACATGTGTACAGGTAAGCGTATAATTATGAATTCAGTGAAAAGACAGGAGTGTCCATGTTATAAAACTGGAAATTTAAACTCTTTATAGCATTTGTCTGCAAATCTGCAGGCTGTCTGGTGAGCCAGTGACAGAATTGCAAACATCCTTGTGAATGCAATTTAGTTTGGGAAGTTTATATTCTAATGTTTATAGTATAAAAAAGATGGCAAAGAGAATGAAGACCCTGTGGATATATAAGTAAAAAAAGTGGCACAGTCTGACTGAACCAGTATAAAACATGTTGTAGGAAATTAATTTCTTTTGAGAACGAAAATACTGCCTTTTATATTCTGAGAACTAAGAGTTACTTCTCTTTAGTAACTCCTCTCTCTCTGCTGTCTTTCAGAATGTGTGCTGTCTTAGAGACTTTAGTACAGAGTCGTAGAATTGTTTAGGTTGGAAAAAGACTTTTAAGATCATCAAGTCTAACCAT
Source organism: Cuculus canorus (assembly GCF_017976375.1). Classification (NCBI taxonomy): domain Eukaryota; kingdom Metazoa; phylum Chordata; class Aves; order Cuculiformes; family Cuculidae; genus Cuculus; species Cuculus canorus. The sequence goes on from NC_071441.1 coordinate 63,059,281, forward strand.
AAAACTAACACTGATAATGTAAGTCAGGGTAACATAAGAAAAAAGATGAGGAACATTTAGGCTTCTCTATTGTCCCCAAGGAGTAAACTCTGGAAATAAAAAAGGTAGAGAAGACTGCATCTAAATTACTCTTACCTTGCATTATGATTTTGAATAGGATTGTTCTAGAAATGTGAGATAAATTGAGCTGATTATAGTACTTCAGTATTACAAGGAAAAAAAATATCATTCCAAGGAGCTTTCAAGACTGCCAGCCAATGACTGCAGGAAAAGGGTCATTTGTGAATACCTGGTTGATCTAACAATGATCAGAGAAGCCAATATATTAAGCTTCCCGAGGTTATGGTTGGTCTATTGGAAAAGTATTGATCTAGATACCAGACTGTATTTGAAAGGATCAGGCTGAGCCAAGAGTTTAACTAGAAAATGCTATCTGTTCTTGGGCACTTAATCCCACTGCGTCTTAGTTTCCTGCCTACGCAGGTTATTAGTAGTTCATCGACTTTCCATTAAGAAGAGAAAACAATCATTCATGAAATTGTCAGAAGATGAGTTTATGAACTATAAAACCTGCATATATAAAGAAAACTATGAGATTAATTTATGAGATTACTTTCCTGGATCATCTGATTTGGCAGTGAAAGCTTTAGAGTTGCTTTTTACTATTTCTTTTTTTTTTCAGTTTGTTAAATCCTCAGCTTTCTGATTTTAATGAGATTTGTCAGTTGTAATGCAGAATGTGTATGTTTCAACAAAGTTCCATTTGACAGCATGGATTTCTCCCTTTTTTTGCCACAGTCTTTTAGAAGCACTAATTGTTTTTCTCTGTGTTTTCATACATTTTTTTTTGAATGAGATTTTTCATTTAAATTCCTTTGGCATTTATTTTGCTTCTTTGTTGTAACCTCACCTCAGTATTCACATGACACAGCATAGAAGGAAGATTTGATTGGTGAATTGCAATATATTATTTGCTTGGTTTTGAGGAAAGTTTTTTTCTTTTTTTCTTTCCCCGGACAATGATGTGGTGGTAGTAACAGTTTGGGCTATTTATTTATTTATTTTTATTAGGAGCCATTGAGAGATATAGTTTTATACATTTATTCTATCGTCTTTTACTACATAATTTTAAGTACTGTTGCCATGGAGATTTCTTCCATTTCAGCATTTTTGCGGTTGTTGGTTTTCATAGGCTATCAAGAAGTCGCCATCTGCTAACACAGGGCTTTAAATTAGATATGAATTGGGGAGGAAAACACCAAGCTAGCCCTTAACAGGAGGTGGAAGGATGAGTATCAGGGGTCAGGTGTTAGGGAGGATACTTCTCCAAAACACCTTATAGGTAATAGAAGGTCCACTGGGAAGTTGATGCAACTGGCAGCCCAGCTGAAGTGCCTTTACACTAACTCATGATGCTTGGGTAACAAACAGGAGGAGCTGGAAGCTACTGTGCTACTTGGTTGCCATCATGGAAACATGGTGGGATGAGTCCCATGACTGGAATGTGGCTATTGACAGCTACAGGCTCTTCAGGAGAGACAAACCAGGAAGGAGGGGTGGAGGCGTTGCCCTCTATTTCAGGAAAGGGATAGAATGTGAAGAGCTGTCATTGAAGAGTAGCCATGATCAGGTTGAAAGCTTGAGGGTAAAAATTAAAGACAGAAGAACCAATGGGAACCTTGTGGTTGGTGTATACTACAGGCTAGCCGATCAAGGAGAAACAGCTGATGAAGTCTTCTTCCTCCAGCTACAGGAGGCTTCACGCTCGCAAGCTCTCATACTACTCGGAGACTTCAACCACACAGACATATGCTGGAGAAGTAGCGCGGCAAGCTGTAGGCAATCCAGGAGACTCCTGGAGTGCATCAAAGATAATTTCTTAGTCCAGTTGATAGAGACCCACACTTGAGGAGAAGCAATACCGGACTTTATGGTCACCGGTACAAACAAACAGTGACATTAAGATTGGTAGCAGCCTGGGATGCAGTGATCATGCACTGGTGGAGTTCAAGGTCCAGAGGGATATGGAACAGGTGAGGAGTATAGTCAGGACACTAAATTTCAGGAAAGCAGACTTCCAGCTCTTCAAGGAATTACTAGACAGAACCCTGTGGGACATAGACCTCCAAAACAAGGGAGAGGAACAGAGCTGGAAAATATTTAAGGAAGATTTCCACAAGGCACAAGAGCACTCAGTCCCATATGTAGAAAATCAGGCAGGAAAGGGAAGAAATCGGTGTGGCTGAGTCAAGAGCTGTTGGTTAAACTAAAAAAGAAGGAACTGCACAGGCAGTGCAAGCAGGGACAGGGAACCTGGTACGTGTATAGAGACACTGCCAGATTGTGTAGGGATGAAGTCAGGAAGGTCAACACGCCGCTGGAGCTGAACTTGGTGAGGGAAATAAAGACCAATAAGAAGGGTTAATCAAAAGAGGAAGATCAAAGAGAACTTACCCTCACTGATGACTGGAAATGGGGATCACGTATCAACACATGAGGAGGAGGCTGAGGTACTTAAAAAATTTTGCCTCAGTCTTCATCGATAACTCCTCTCCTCACCCCTCCTGGGTCATGGGACAGCAAGATGGTGACCAGGGGGGTAAAGCCCCTCCCACAGTTGAGGAGGATCAGGTTTGTGAACACCTGAGGAACCTGAACTCATATAAGTCCGTAGGACCTGATGAGATGCACCCCAGAGTCCTGAGGGAACTGGCCAGTGTGGTTACCAAACCACTCTCTATGATATTTGAAAAGTTATGGCAATCAGGAGAAGTCCCTGGTGACCGGAAAAGGCTGACGTTGTTCCCATTTTAAAAAAGGGTAGAAAAGATGACCCTGGGAACTACCAACCTGTCAGCCTCACCTCTGTGCCTGGGAAGATCATGGAATAGATCTTCCTAGAAGCCTTGCTAAAGCACGTGGAGGGCAGGGAGGTGATTAATGGCAGTCAGCGTGGCTTCACCAGAGGCAAGTCCTGTCTGACCAACTTGGTAACTTTCTATGACGGGGTATCTGCAGCAGTGGGCACAGGTAAACCGATGGATGTGATCTATCTAGAATTCTGTAAAGCCTTTGACAAGGTCCCCCACAACATCCTTCTCTCTAAATTAGAGAGGTATGGATTTGATGGGTGGACAGTAAGGTGGATAAGAAACTAGCTGGATGGTTGTATTCAGAGAGTAGTGGTAAATGGCTCAAAGTCCAGATGGAGATCCATGAAAAATGGTGTCCCTCAGGGGTCTGTACCCCTCTCAGGACAAGTGCTCTTTAATATCTTTATCAATGATAGTGACAGTGAGATCAAGTGCACCCTCAGCAAGTCTGCAGATGATACCAAGCTGAGTGGTGTAGTTGTCACACCAAAAGGACAGGATGCCATCCAGAGGGACCTGGACAGGCTGGAGAAGCGGGGCTGTGAGAACTTCATGGGGTTCAACAAGACCAAGTGCAAGGTCCTACATCTGGGTCGGGGTAATCCCCATTTTCAGTACACAATGGGGGATGACGTGATTGAGAGCAGCCCTGCACAGAAGGACTCGGTGGTGCTGATCGATGAGAAGCTCGACATGAGCTGGCAATGTGCACTTGCAGCCCAGAAGGCTAATCGTATCCTGGGCTCCATCAAAAGAAAAGTGGTCAGCAGGTCAAGGGAAGTGATTCTGCCTCTCTTTTCCTCTCTTGTGAGACCTCATCTGGAATATTGCAGAGGAGTCTGCAAAGATGATCAGAGGGCTGGAGCACCTCCCATTTGAGGACAGGCTGAAAGAGTTGGGCTTGTTCAGGCTGGAGAAGAGAAGGCTCAGAGGAGACCTTATGGCAACCTTCCAGTACCTGAAGGGGGCTCCAGAAGAGCTGGAGAGAGGCTATTCATAAAGGCGTGTGGTGGTAGGATGAGGGTGAATGGTATGAACTGGAGAGGGGCAGATTTAGACTGGACATTAGGAAGAATTTCTACACTATGAGCGTGGTGAGGCCCTGGCACAGTTGCCCAGGGAAGCTGTGGCTGCCCCATCCCTGGTGGTGTTCAAGACCAGGTTGGATAGGGCCTTGGGCAGCTTGGTCTAGTGGGATGTCCCTGCAGTGGGAGGGCAGTTTGAACTAGTTGATCTTTAAGGCCCTTCCAACCCAAACTATTCTACGATTTTACAATTCATGTTAGAATAACTGGACAGGGAATGAAATGAATGGAAAGCAGGGCTATGTTTTAACTTTTCCTGAAGGATTCTTTTCTAAAACTCTTCACTTAAGAAGCTGAAGATTAAGGGTCAAAAATACATTTCTAGAAATTAAGGTTTCCTTAGCTATTCTTTGTGTGTTTCACAGCTGTGACAAAAAAAAACCCCTGTCATTCCCTTGGGAATTTTCTTCCAAGAAAAGCATAGATATTGTTAAAAGAAAAAGAATAAAATAAGTTTTGCAATTATTCTAAGATTATATTTATTTTGAGCTTGTATAGTATTCACAAGTTGTCTGTGGGATGCAATTTTGTGTTTCAGGATTAGGAACTCTCTTTCTTTTGAAATAAATCAATACATACATGCGTACTACTTTTCCATGTTTCTTATTTCATGCAATTTCCTGGTTAATTAAGAATTGTGATGTTTCCTTTAAAAACTTTTAAGTATTTTGAGTTGTCAGCTGTTTGACATCTTGCTTCAGTTTCTTATTTCATGATATGAAATATAATTATGTCCCTATGTTTAATTTTATTCTATTACTGAAACTGAGATGAATCACAAAAGGTAAGCAAGAGCTATGACTTTCCCTTCGATAAGGCACTAACAAAAATGAAGTTAATATGTTCTTTTCATAGCAATGCAGTAGGCAGCTTTGCCGCCATTGATGCTGAAAGCCATTTTCTCGAACAGTGACGTTTATTTTTCTAAGAAGCTGGAAGAAATACCTTATTATTCACCCTGTGGGTTTTTTTACTGTTTTATGCTGTGATCACACAGATAATGTTTTTATAAGCAATTTTTTTTTTATTTTAAACTATTAGGTTTTGTTTGTTTCTTTTTCCTTTGACCTATTATGGAAGATGAATAACTTATTAAATAGCTGATAAATCTATTTTTTTATATTTGAGGGGTTGGAGAAGAAGATCATTAGTCTAAATTCACAACCATTTTCTATGGAAACTAGGCTAGCACATTGCTTTTAAAATATCCTTCCACATATTTTATGTTTTTACACACACTTCCTTAAAAAACAAAAAATCATGTTTTCTGTGTACATTTTAACCTCTACTTACTTTAAGCACTTTAACACGAGTTTTGTACTGGGATTGTTTCCTTTTCATGGAAAGGAAAACTGAGAAAACAATATGTCCTATTGTGAAGTTACCACAAATAATTCCAAACTTGGCTGAGGCAGACTGTTGTGCTGATGTTGCCTGTGCCTTCTCACTGGTCCCTCTTTTCCACTCTTGTGAGACCTCATCTGCAGTATCGTGTCCAGTTCTGGAATTCTCAAAGAAAGAAAGATGGAACTGTGGGTATGGGTCCAGAAGAGGGCTACAAAGACGATCCAAGGGCTGGAGCACCTTCCCTACGATGACAGGCTGAGAGAGCAGGGCTTGTTCAGCCTGGAGAAGAGAAGGTTCAGAGGAGACCTTACAGTGATTTTCCAGTACCAGAAAGAGGCTACAGGAAAGCTGGAGACAGCCTATTCATAAAGATTTGAGGTGACAGGATGAGGGCGAATGGGTATGAACAGGAGAGGGGCAGATTTACGCTTGATATAAGGAAGAATTTCTTCACCGTGAGAGCAGTGAGACACTGGAATAGGTTGCCCATGGAAGTTGTGGCTGCCCCATCCCTGGAGGCGTTCAAGGCCAGGCTGGATGGGGCCTTGGGCAGCCTGATCTAGTGGGATGTGTCTGCCCATGGCAAGGGAGTTGGAACTAGATGATTTTTAAGGTCCCTTCCAACCCTAACTATTCTATTAGGGCCCCATGTAGCTCTGTTTCCTTTAAAGTTGTTTGTTTTCATAGAGGAATATAACTTTTTTTTTTTCCTTTAGCTGTACGTAGTGATAACTTATCACATCTGAACTGACTGCATTTCTTGATTTTACCCAAATTTTACTTTCAGGGATTAACTCCATTGCTGGATTTACACTTTTACATTTGGCTAATATTTTTCTTACATTTTCTTGGCCTTTTCAGAGTTCTTTCAATAATTCTCTGATTTCTCTGAATATAAAAGTCAGTATTTTCATTCTCAAAATAAATCAATTTCTGACATGTTGTATACTAGTTCAGTCAGACTGTGCCACTTATTTTATATATCCATAGGGTCTTCGTTCTCTTTGCCATCTTTTTTATACTATAAACATTAGAATATAAACTTCCTAAACTAAATTGCATTCACAGTGATGCTTGCAATTCTGTCACTGGCTCACCGGACAGCCTGCAGATTTGCAGACAAATGCTATAAAGAGTTTAAATTTCCAGTTTTATAACATAAACACTCCTACCTTTTCATTTAATTCATAATTGTACCCTTACCTGTGCACACATTAAAATGCACACAGAGCACTCAAACAAATAGAGATTATAACAGTAACATTATTGTATAGACATTTTCCTCATGAGACAAATAAATAAATAGATTTTAGTCCTTACCAACACATTTTAATGTTTTGCTGTATTTCCTCAGATGCATGGGATCTAAACAAGCTACTTTTCTTGTTACAATAATTATTATCAGGAACATTAAGATTTGCGATATTTCTTTGTCCTATTCTTTCCCCCAGGTATTGTAAAATTTGAGATCTATGTTCTCCTGCTTGAGAAGGTAGAGAGGTGATAGGGTTTCTCCTATAAACTTTGCCAAAATTTGGGTTGAAGCGGATTGAAGACAGCTGACTTGTTCCCAATGTTACGGTTACCAGTTGCACTCACTGTTGTTCCTGAGTCGGTAATTTTTTCACTTTTGCTTGAAGAAGGTTTAAATAGAACAAGCTTTGGATATCCTTCTAGGCACAGAGTTCAATATTTTTTTTTTTCTCAAGAGACCCAAGCAATTTATGCACCTTGCTAAGGTGGAAAAAGAATACTTTTTCTTCGCTTTTTCTAAGTGAAACAACTTTTTGTGCATGTTTATGTGCATGTTTTCTAACCGAAAAAGGTTAACCTTTTAGCAATGCCTAGCTACTAATGACTAATATTTCTTACTTTATTGTTAAGAGAGTAGAATGCTAGAATTAGTTGAGCCTTTTATAAATGCAGTTATAATTACAATGATATAAAGTTGTAAACACCTTGATCTTACATGGCTGATCCTTTTCCCCCTGCCTCGGTATTTACAATTGCAGTTCCCATGAGACAAAATTTTTGTGATTCATTTCTAATTTACAGATTTAATTTTTCTGAGCTGTTCCCCAATTTTATTTTTTTCATTAGAAGAAAATATACTCCTTTTGACAGATTCATCTGCTTGCGCTGATTTCCTACTGCTTTTCCAGATGGCAAACTTCTTATATTTTAATAGCCAAATTGTCCAAGGTATAGGTGTGTGCAAAGTCTAAATGTGTGTTATTTCTGCCAAGGGAAGAACACAGCATCAGCATATTCTGCTTAAACAACACCACGGTACACTTGCTTTGGGAAACTGATCTTCAGAAGTGCAGATCTTCTAAACAACACCAACTCCCCGTGATATTTATTCTTTTGGTTTTTTTTTTTCAGTGGTCAGTAGATTCTTTGTGCATTATGTCAGTTATTATGCAGACTACTTGCTTTGAAGAGGACCCTGTGGGTCTTTGGAATTCCACACAATGAGATCCAGGACACTTGCACCAAGGATCTGCTGAGTTTATGTCTGCTGAGTGGGTTGTCAAGTGATAAAATATTTTTCTATGTAAAATTACATTGCAATATTTCTCTAAGTTGTACCAATGGTGCAAGCTTTAGAAAAGAAAACTTAAAATAGTAATTTCAGTTATTTATTAGGCTTGAGTAAATCTCAATAGCAAAAAGGACAGGTATCATTAATTGTCTTCAAGCAACTTGAAGTATTGATTTTTTTTGGTACTTTAATAAGTTTTGCAGTAAATAATTATTTGATATACATAGTGGCAAACTGAAAGGAGTTTAGTGAGTACCTAATTCACAGTTATTTCACTCTTGCTTAGTTAGGTTATCTAAGGAAATAGAAATTTCTGCATTTGCATCTGATAACTAATATTGGATGAATCACAAAATACTTTACAGGTTACAAGTGATCCTATTTATCGAAAGTTTGAAAATCATATACTGACTTTCACTCTGAAAATCTATCATATTTCCAATCAGCAAAAGTCCTGATGATAAAGTAGTGATTATTACTTCACAGAAGTTCTCACTTTTATTAATATCCTTATTCCATGGATCTTAAAATACTACCTTGAAAAAATTTATTTAAAATTGTCAGTAACTTAGGAATGGTTTAGAAAACACCATTTCAGCTGTAAAAGATATCTGTCAGGCATATCCCTTTCCTTGTTAATCACAGGAATATGGTCAGAAAACTCTTACAATATATAGTATCTTCTGAAAGTATACAGACAATAGAAGAAAATTAAAGAGCCTCCAGATTAAAATTAAGAAATAACCAAGTTACTTTCTAGATATCTAAAATTGTAGCAGATACTAACAAGTTTTGTTCATAAATAGATTTCTGGCTTTCTTATTCAGAATTATGCTTTTGCCATGGAATTGCTAGAATTTTGAGAATTTTCACTTCTAGGAGAGCCATCTGAAATTTATCCTTTTCAAGTGAATTGTGTTCTACCCACTATCCAGGACTGCTTCCATCACAATAAAAGTGCAATAGCAGTTAAACAAAGCTTAAATGCCTGGGAGTGACAGGATTTATATGTATATAAATAAACTCTTTAGCTGGCTGTCAACCATTGTGCTTATTCCCATTGCTGTAACCACTGGTAGACACTCATTCCATCTTTCCGTTCCCCCTCCACAGACCTTCTGAGTTCTGGAGCTGTGGAAGCCTATGCTATTGAATCTAATGGGTTTTAACTAAATTTACTTTTCCTAAAATTAGTTGTCTAGAGGGCCTCTATGCCATCATATACCAAGAGTACAGACTCCTAAGCACAAAGAAGGCTTGACACGCTGTACTTCTGACCCGCTTGTTTTCTGAAACTGGGATCCTGAGAACATAGACACAAATCTCCATGCAATAGTCTATCTCTCTCTTATCCCTAATTAAGGCTTGCTCTGAGTCTGTACACTGAAGTAAGAGATCTTTTAACACTCTATCATACTGCTACACTGCTTCTCCTGTGAACATGGAATAGTCAACATTTTTCATTTTCTTCTTGCATTTCTTCATAGATTACCAAGAAACTACTACAAAGACAAGCTTAGCGCCTCTTGATCTAAACCACATGCAGATTTCTTCCCTTATTACCTTGACTTACAAGCATTTAACTACTTCCTTGTGGCTGTATGAAATCATAAATAAGAATTTTAAATGAAGGGCAACTGTAATGGTTAAATGTGAAATTGATGACATTATCTATCAGCCTGTGCAATTGCGTATTGAAAACCTCTAGTAACAAGGACTCTACCACATCCTTTGTTATTTCAATGATTTATTTTTCTCACTTCAAAAAAAATTCTGTCTTATGTCAAGATGAAACCTTTCCCAGTGAAACTTGTACCCATCACCACTTACTCTCTCTGTGTGGGTCCTTATGAAAAGAGCACCTTCAGTCTTTGTAGCTGACCTTTAATCGTGGAATATTGTGATGAATTTCACCTGAGCCTATGCTTCTCCAGGGAGTAGCTGCTTCAGTCTTTCCTCAAAGGGCAGGTTCTGCAGACCTTTGATCATCTTTGTGGCCATCCTTTGGATTCTCCCTAGTCTGTCTGCATATTTTCTGAATTGGGAAACACAGAACTGGACACAATACTCCAGTTGTATATTAGATTGTTCAACTTAATGGTATGATAATGAGCTTACTGGTGTAATATTAAATTAAGTTTCAAAAGTGTTTTATATATATTTATTTAAATTCCATTTCTGTTTTGAAAAGCACCATAATCGATCACAGAAAAATACTTGCAAAAAATTGAGAAGCTGGCAAGATATCTTTGGTTATCTTTTGATACTTTAACAGTCAGGGAAGTATTGACTTTGACTCTAGCATATTTGAGTAACATTGAGATATTTCAGAGAGCCTCTGGCCTTTTTGTGAACCCTGTGTATGGACATTAACAGTTGTTCCATTCTGGCTCATAGACACCAACAGAGGAATTAGTCTTAGTGAAGTTTCTTGACTGTTCTTATCTGCTTATGGAGAAAGAAGCTTTTTTTTTTTTTATGGAAATTACTATCTCTCAGTTATTTAATTTACTGTTCATAAATTGGAGAATAGTAATCCGTGTTTCTTCTTGTTCAATTCATGATTTATACTGCTTACCTTTTTGTATATGAGTGTCACCCATGTCTGTTTTTTATTTGATGGTGTGCTTGAACAGTATAGTCATGTAACCTGCAGAATATAAAGAAATGCCTGAAAATATTGTTAAAATGCGAAGAAATGATTCAGACATTATTTTCATGTGTAATGAAACAAATTAATTATTCATTAACTTTGCTTATTCTCCTCACAGACTATTTTTTTCTGGTTACTGTAAGATTTATTAAGACAGCTGTCTTAGACTTTTATAAAACATAGGACAGTAACATGGATTTCTGATGTATTGAAGAATGAATTGTATATATCATGGAGTTGCTTATTCAGAAATCAGATTGTATTCTAATAATCAGATATTTTAGAGGAGGAGGAGTTTCACTCAGTTATGTGTGCTGTCAAGTGTTTAATTTATGAATCCATTAATTTTGAATAAATGGAATTTTGTATACCCATCCCATTACAGGCTGCTATACTCTGCTAAGTATAGTATCTCTATTTAGGTAGAGGACACACAAGAGTATCCTTAGCTGGAATAAATGACCATAACTATACCATTATGACAGAAGTGCTACGTGGTTGAAATGTGCCAACAATAGCATTAAAACAACCTCTCTCCAGAGCATCCCCACGAAAAGCTACCTGAGTTAGGCAGTTCCTTTCGCATTGTAAAGACTTAGATTCTTATTCCGTCTTTCAAGACTGTTTAATGCATCTGTTCACTTTACTTGTTGTATCTCCTGTACCTCATATCAGTTCCATTCTCGTGATAAATGTACACTACAAAATACGGCAACATTGCATTTTCATATATGTTCAGTGCCTCTCTATATGTTGCAAGCAAATATTATTGTCAAAAAGCTGGTCAAATATCTTGTGTGTAACTTTCTGTGATTGTCACAGTGATTCATTTAAAAGAACTAGAAAAGCTAGTGCTCCTTGTGCTTTTGAGACAATTTAATTTTATATGAGGCATTAAAAACTTCCTCATTTGAATTGTACAACCTTAAGTTTTAATGTCACTGTCTTGAGAAAATGCATTTTCTTGTAGTGCTGAACCTCTGGGATGAAGAATTAGTTTTTTCGTCTTGTTCTTGTCACTTATCATAAATCTTGTGTCTATATGAGTATCAGGGACTCACTGTGATAAGTCTCCAAGGGAATGAAAACACATTTTTGCTCTGAAATCATAAAGACTTCACTATTAACTGTATCATCTCATAATAAATATGCCCTTCTAATAGTCATTTGTATCATTCTCAGCCACGATGTTATTCCTTTTTTTTAATGACTATTGCTTTATTAATTATTTGAGCTGTATGAACAAGTTGTGCTGTTTCTATTAAACACAGTGTAATTGAACAATTACACTGAAAATCAGTGTATTAAACCACAACAAATCAATCAGTGTATTAAACAGGGCAACATCAGGAACCTTCTCTGTCTTTCACGGTGTCAGGGAAAGCCTTTCTTGAAAGGGTACGAATTGAAGTTTATGAAACTAACAAGGCAATCAAGGAGAAAAACCTTTGCTGTAGTTCTTCTGTTCTTGGTATCTTTGTTTCTGTGCAGCTGATAAATAACCTAGTTTTGCATAAATGTGGTTCAAAAATTGCTATCAGAACATATGAAATATCAATTAGATGAGCTAGTTATTAGGGCAGAGAGAAAACATTTTCCACCTTGGCACGGGCCTCTTTCTCCTTCACTGGATTTTCTTAGAAGGCTGGGTAATTTCCTTCTTTCCAACACCTGATTTATTCGTTGTTCCTTCACTATTAGGATTACACGTATGATGACCACTAAAAGTATCAGAGTTCCTCTTCCTGAATATTCAGTGCTTCTCTGCTTCAACTCTTTAAACAGGCCATTCTTTAAATCATCTTGCTCATGATACTGTGTTACAAATCAAGGAGTACATTATCCTGTCCCAATTCTTTTTTTTTCTAAAAAAATACATTTTTCATTACATTTTTTTTTAATTATCCTTCTCAGAATGACTTTACTGTTTGAAGACATTTTAATCTTATTTTATTCTGGATTTACTCAGCACCATCATAAAAAAATTATTATTTTCCTCATCAGCCCCAAATAATTCCATAGTGTTCCAAGACAACTTCAGCAGATATCCCTTCATGGGTGACTTAGTAGTCTATGATTTGCACTCTTTTTTTCAAACTGCCTTCTTTTTCTTTCCTTCTGAAAATGTTCCGGCCAAAGCCATTACACCATTAAAAGGATCAAGAGCATGTGTTGTTTTTACCTTTTGATTCTTACCTTCAGATCTTAGTAGATCTAAGATCTTCTGAAAGAAAAGGCAGAAATGTTCTAGTTTACAGCAACCAGGTATCTTAGGAGGGTACACTGTCAGGAGGCAGCAGAGTGTTTTTGTTTCAGTAGAAGCAATGCTCGTGTGCTGTTCCTAAGTGACAACAGCTAACCATTCTTGTGCCTGGAGGAAAATGCTGCAGTTCTGAGTTATGAAAGACCTGTAAGTTACAGGTAGCCAGCACTCACTAAAGCAAATGCTCAAATACTCGGTTATGCTGTGATATCTCTTAGATTTATGTGCAGTCTGTATGATATTCTGCACCTTGGCGTGTTCAGTTGAATCTGGAAAGCAGTGAATAAAAAATAAATAGTGTTAATTTTTTTCAAGTCTATAAAGAAGATTGATTAGGCAGCAAAGAGCAATTTATCATTGTGAAAAGGCACACAGAGAAACATACTTGAGGTGCTCTTCATTTGACAAATCTGCAAGCAACAGCACTTTCTGACAGTGCAGCGTGACCACACTTCATCCATTTCAGCTACAGGTATTATGTTAACCCTTCACAGACCTGCATCAAAAGGTAATAAAATCTTCAGTACCTCATGAAAGATCTTCAACAGCACAGTGAAATACCAGAAGAGAAAATTTGTTTGTACAGCTATGGAGTATTACATCAGATATCTTACTAGGGGAGGTGACAGACTGAGAAACACTTTCACCTAACCAAAATATTAATCAACAAAGGCAAGAAGTCTACAAAAATCTTCTGTCTTTCCTTTGTTTCCACTTTTTAGTTCAGTTGTTATCACAATTTTCTCTACCTATGAGTAAGATGAAAAAGCTATTGATTTGATTCACTTGTTTTAAAAAATGTCATTTTACAGCTTATAAAATTGAGAAGATATTGAAAAGGCATATATAAATTTGCACATCTAATTGCTTACAATACTATATTCACATGTCCAAATATTGGGATTTGTGACCTAGATTTTGTGCAGAAGGGAAGCTTACATATAAAAAGCCTACATCTTCTGACTGTTAAACAATGAAAATGTCAATGAAATACAAAGAAAACCACTGCATTCTCATTTATTAATTACTTACATATTTTTTACTCAAAATCATCAATGCAAATTGTATTCTGTACGTTAAAAAAATGTGAGGTTTTTTTCAATACTCTGTTTATGTTTTTCTCCTGTAGATTCCAGTCTTACTTTTTCAAGTTAAGGTAATGATTTTTCTCTTCCTTTCTTAATACTCAAAAGCCCCCTACATGCATGGATTTTATTGTAATAGCCATCCAAGATAAATGATCCCATACTGTTATTTCCAGTGGAAAATATAACACCGTTGGCCCTATCTAGGTATATTTTAACACATTTTGTGTACAACTTCACACTCGCATAACAAGAGGTTTATATAATCAGTGTGACTCATATAATCAAACAATATAAAGGTCATTTTCTGTTCATACAAAGCTTCAAATTCAAAACACACTTACTCATCTTATGGGTATGTGAAACATGAATGTGACAGAATTGGCTGAAGAGAGCTTTACTTTGGTGATGCCGTAATATCTGCAAAGGGAAGATCTTGAAACAGCTTCCAAACCTGACAGCTGCTAATTAGAATGATTAAAAGCAGCATTAAGTGTCTGTTCTCTCAACCTCTTCTTGACATCTAACATCACAGACTTCGTACCATTTCTGTAACACACAGAAAAATGAAGTGTAAGTAAGAACAGTACAGTTCGAGGTGAACATTGCCATGTCATGCTTACTGCTAGAAAAAATAATACTTATGTATTCTTTCTGGTTTTATTTCTATTCCTCACTCATTCACACTCTCTACCAGTTGCATATATGTCACAATTCCCTTATATGTGGAGATCACCCTCTACTGTCATCCTTCTTTATCCTGGTTTATCACTCTCTCCAGGCAGAAAAATAATTCCTTTTCTTTTTTTTTTTTTTTCCTTCAGTGTTGGCACAGTATTATTTTCTTGCTTTTATTCTGGATGCTTTCTTTTTCTCCCACTGTCTACAGATCTTTTCCCAAGGACCAGCTGACTGTTAAGAGTGATTCCTATTAAAAGCTTGACATCTTGAAAGGATAATGAATAACACTTCCTGAGCTGTATCTACAGAGCAGGAATTATTCTTTCAGTGGGTTGTAAAGAGAATTTCTCTTAAAGCAGCCTGGAATTAGGGTGGGAATGATGGTTATTAATTCAGTCCAACAAAAATTTGCGTGAAAGAGCTATTCTATTTAAAATCATTCAATAACAACTTCAGAGTTATGAGAGATTTCAAGTATTCATTTTTGAACTTAAAAGAAACATTTTGTTTGTTTTCCTCGGGAGAATAATAATGCTCATTTAATAAAAAACTTGGTTCCAGAACTCATTTAGATTTTAATTATGATTTCTTCAGATATCCAAAGTGGTCTCGCATTTGTACAGGAATACTGTGTTCACTATACATGTCAGAGGTCTCAGAAATCCTAATCAGTACTCTTGAATATGGGTACTTTTAGAGTTGAGTAGAACTTACAGCAAGGCAAAAGATAATAAGTGAATGAATGCTTCTTGCTTTTGGCAGAAAAGATACTTGAGGTAAAATAATTGTTACTGTTTTCAATATTCATGAATATGAGGTTTCTCCCAACCTATACTATGGATAGTATACTTATCTTTTCAGATCAGATCCTTTCAGACGTAAAGTAAGAGATCTAAATATGACAGTTCATGGAGTAGTAAACGGATGAGAAAAAGCATGCCAAGAAGTTTTCTTGATGCTCTTGTATTCTTCCTTTTTTTTTTTTTTAATTATCAAAGTAATCTTGTTAAGTGTAGGAGCTACAATTAATTTTCAAGACTTACTGGAAAAAAATAAAACTAGTCATGGGTTAATTTGTTGTTTAGAGAGAGATGAGTTTGTTTTGGTTTTATTAACAGCAGCCCTTGAAGTACCCCTTAATATGACACTTATTTTGAAATGTACTTCTCACAGACAAATTTAGACTACTGAACTCTAATGATAACAAGCTTTCTGGCTTACCATTTATGAGACCATATAACCAAAAATACCTTTAGATTTTTTTTCCTAATATCTGTACTGCTGAATTTTCTTGAAAACTCATGTTGAAGACCTACTGTGGAAAAAGTAAAAATAATATAATTTCCAGTATAAACATGTGTTCAAGGTGGAGAAAAAACACAGCAATCAACTATGCAGTGGTGAGGGGGTGGCAATGTATTAGTGTAACTTATGGTACATTTACATTATGACATTCTTTTTTATGGGTATATTGGAATCTGGCTTTAAATGGAGACACCCAATGTTTATAGCCAGATGTAAACATTTTTGATCATTGTCGCGTTGAAGAACTCTGTTCTGTTGATGATTTTGCTAAGTTTTTTTTAAATACCTACTATTCTAATACTTTTTGCTTCAAATATATACTTTTCCATAAAATTACTGGCCTGACAGTTTAGTTTGAATTTTTTTCTTGTTTGATTACTATCAGTGTTTGAGAAGTCAAACTCATAAAAGTGGCAGTGGGTGCAGGAGCCCAAACTGATATTCTGCACCTGAATTGCAAGTGAAGAGTGTTGCAATATATGCTTTTTAAAAAAAAAATGTTTGCATTAGTTTGTAGCCTTTCTACTGATTTTATTCTAAAGGTATTTTGGGATTATGCTGCAGAAATCTTTGTTCAATATGTAAGGAAGTGAAGAAGAAGATCAGGGAACCAAGTGTTCCTGCAAAGGAGATACATGCAGGTATGTATTTTCTCCCAGCCATGCCTGTGAGAGAAAGATGTACACAAAGATGGAGGGAAAGAAAGAGTTACATGTTGTGATAAACATTTTGCAGCTACAGCAGTCACTGTGAATGAGGTCCAGTTCTTTATTTACCTTACCAGTATACAAGGACTTTCAGGGAAATTCTCTAATCTAATCTAATCTAACCTAATCTCACCTAATCCAACCTAACCTAATGCTTTATCCACACTAGAAAAAGCATGCACAAAACAGCGTTTTATGGACCAACCACCATGTCCTATACAGATATTTTCTCACTAGCCTTGTCTCTTTCCCTGGCGAAGAATTGCTTCATACTCTGCCATAAAACTATTTAATCTGAACCTGTGCATATCCAACAAAAAAGCTTCTATAAGGAGCAAACAAAGTATGTTTGAAATTCACTGTTTTTTCTCCCTGTCCTTAGCAAGTAAGAACTTCATCTGGAAAAGAATTTAAAAATCATTAATGAATTAAGACTTGTGGTTTTCTCTTTGGTGAATGCGAAAAATGAATAAGCAGATGCTTAACTGTTGTCTAAATAAATTCTGTAATATACAAGGTCCACACAAAAAAACCCAAGGCTAGACCTATAGCTCAGAAGTCAAAAGTGGGAGGGGAAAGACAAAGAGTTGGCTATAGAACATGTTCTAATCTGTTTAGTTCTACTGAGTAGAAAATGCTTGCTAATGTATCTGAAACAATATTGAAATATTTTCATAAACTAGCATCTGCATTCGTAAGCAGAGCCACCGCTGTACCATGAGAAATCCTGTATTACAGTCGTAGAATGGCTGAGGTTGACAGGGACCTCCTGAGATCTTCTGGTGCAAGGCTTGTGGTAATGGAGGGTCAGCTTGAGCAGGCTGACGATCCTTCCAGATTGCCTTTCTTTTTTCTAGAAAAATAATAAAACAAATTCCTCAGTATAAAATGGCTACTCCTTTAGGGTAGACAATTTTTTAACAGATTCCACCTTAGCCATCATTTATGCCAGTTCGTTGGCAGTTAAAATAATTACTTTGTAGATAGATTGCTCTGGCTGCTCCGCAGAGATTTATGTAAACTACTGCATGTTGTGAAGTTTAAGGAGTAAGCCTACTACAGAGTAACAACTAAGGAAGCAACATGAACTGGGAAAAGAGGAAAGGAAAATAAACATGTAACAGTACCCAGAGATGGTAGGAATTTTTCTACTTTAATGAGGAAAAGGCCGAATGAGGTATTATGAAGAGGTAAAAGCACGGTTACGAGTCTTAAAGTCTTCCACTTGGTCCTTAACTTTTATCTGACCTGCTGCTCTACCTCCACACAGTATTTCTGGATGGAAACAATACTTAACAATGATACAATCAAGTGTCAGATCTCTAACAGAGATGTCTCTAGCAATTTTAAATTCAAGTAACCTGTCTTCAAAGTGGTCTAAGAAATCTCAGTTTAATTCATAATGAATATTGTCTTCAGCTAAATTGAGCTATTTTCATTATTTGATTGTGGTTTGCATCTCTGGAAAAGGCCCGCAAATCCTTTCTTGAATTAATGAAGATGAAGAAGCTTTGTGGGAATGCTGAGACCTTCTTAATTATTGCATGTTTAGCATGAGACATTCTTAAAGGACTTCCGGCACATTGAATAAATTCTAGCTCATAATGGCATCTTCATGAATATAAATGTAGAAACACTGCAGGGAACGTTATCACAGCTTCAAATCGAGTTGATTTTCTGATGCTTTTTACCAGAGTAATAACAAAATGCAGGCTTATTGAAAATCAGTTCTGGGTCACTTTGATTTGAATTTAAGAAAATTAATTCCAGATACCTTTTAAAATGTTTATTATTTCCATTTTTGTTATCATGGAACATGACAAAAAGTAGTCTGACTTGCAAATATAGTAGACCCTCTGTTTTCATAGATAGGACTGATGATAGTACTTTAGAAGACTTTAGATAAGACTTTAGAAGTGTGTTGCTGAGGACGTATTCATATTAAAAAAGTTAACACTGTAAAAACTATGTAGTACTCAGTTTCTTCAGCACTTCTGTTTCTCAATTTTGTACCTACAAATTTTATGTAATGTCTCACTTGTACTTGTCTGTATTTGATATGAAAGGGTATAACCTGGAAAGTCAACCTGGAAGGTGGAATATACCTTTACAGACAAGACTATGACTGAAAAGGTCTTTAACATAGAGTTCATGTCAATGCCAGTTATGTCTTGTCATTGTTAAGTTCATGTGGTATTTAATTCACTTCCTGTGAATATTTTTTTATACCTGGACTGTCTTATCCTACCCAGGCATTGAAGCATACAGGGCTCTTACAAGGAAAACCAAAGTGGTCATGCTTACCCTGATATCTACTATAGCTCTATTGTTGCAACCAATGTTCTCTCAACTCTTAGTTTACTGAGTTGCATGGATGTTTTGAAAATATCTTGTCCATTAACAATGAGCAGAAGCCACTGCTAGAAAGACATGTTTGTTCCTTATATATACACCATAATGTGATACAAAAGAGCATAGCTACCTCTACATTCATAAGTCGCTAATATTAAATCCACAGAAATCTGTAAGTATTTATGAGGCACTCTGAATTAAATTAATTGCAAGCTGGGCTATCAAACTGAGACCATGTCAGGTGCTGTGTCACCAAGATTAAAGACCCTAGGGAAGAGTTCTTGTACAAAAATAACTGAATATTTACAAGGACTTTCATATATAAAAAGGAATTAGTTACTAAGGCAAAATGTCAGCGTCTAGAGAATACTAGGGAGAAGAAATGTAGAAATCTACATCAATATTCAATGCCTTTGGCTCTCATTCTTAATCTGTCACCTTAAATATGAGTTAATTTGTTTGAAAAAGATTTATCAAAGTCATAGTAAAGCATACATTGCATTTTTTTTCTAATGATATTTCTAATGATTATTGATTTTTAAGTCACTGCCAATAACACAGAAAATCAGCAGATATGAGTCCTGTCTCTATTGGAACTGTGACTCAGCAGTTAATCTGTTCCGGTTGTATGTTTATTGTACAGATTTTTCCTTAAAAACTTGGAGCCAAATTTCATCTCTAGGAAACTTAGCAGTCAAAAAAAATGTCAAAATCACTACCCCATTTATATCACTGAATTTGTGTCAAAGATTAGTATTATGTATCTGTTAACACCTTAGATAGATTCCTGCCTTTATTAGTTGTAGGATCACCCCAGTAAATAATATGCTGATTAGAATAAACAAAGAATTGTAGTTTATTGTGATTAAAAATGTGTTGTCTTATAAAACTGGATCATATATACAGGCATTTTAGATCTGCTGAAAATATCAGATTATTGCAAATTTGGTCTTTCTTTGATGTACAAAGACTAAAACCCACTGTCTTAAAGGTATTTACTGTCCTAGCTCCTCTCAAACTAAACAGTAATTGTGGAAGCTAAATAATTTGAATATCTGAGCATTTATATCAGAGGATTTATTTTCCACATTGTAACATCTGTTAAATGCTACTATTCCAGCTACTGTGTTTTCCCTAATTATTTTTTTGTGACTTAGGAGATTGCTAAAAGCCTAATATCCATTGGGGAGGGAAAAGCATAAGAATAATTAAGAACAACTTTTTTTCAGTAATGAATTTACTTAGCAATCCATGTGATTAATACCGCAGCATAGAGCATAAGACTTGAGTTGTTATACTAATTTCAGTCACTAAGTCTTTTCATTATTAATTTCACTAAGTCTAACATTTATGTATCCCAGAAATTAATGACTAGATTTTCACTGACTTAATAGGCATCTGAGTAATCCTGCAAAGTGTGCTATACTGATTTTCATACCTATGCAGCAAGTAGCACCTATACAGCAAATATTTTCCAGCATCATAAATAATTTCTATTTTGTTCTAGAAGAAAGATAGGCTTTTCTCACAGAAAAAGATATTATTTTAACTTTGTTATACTTTAGTTTGAAAATTCTGCATTTCTGTCAGCTCCTGTTCCTTTTAATTGTGTACTGTTAGGCAGAAGCCCCACAGGAATGAATAATTAGGAGATGAGCACAAACAGAAGAAAAATAGTTTGATTAACTTGATGTTAGGTTCATTTACAAGATGATGAGAAATTTCTTGATTGATTTTTCTAGCAAGTGGCGTGCTGGAATTCTGAACTTACAGAAGTATATTTAACAGTTGTTGTATGAAACGTTGGTATGTTTCTGCCTTTGAGGATGATTCAGAAAGAAACACCTTTCTATAGACATTTGATGTAGAATCTAATGTAATATATCACGTAGATAGTAAGGTGCTGCTCCACTGGTAGAGGAGAAAGATCTTTAATTTTAATGTATTGATTTCATCGCACCTTTAGGTAGTTTTAATCATTGGGTATTGTACTCCTTTGCTTGGACAGTCACCTTCCAATCTCTGTATATAGATTCATACATGTTAGAAAACAGTAAAATCACTGTGATATCGATAGTGCAATATTAAGGTGTTTTAGGTGCACTTAAGCTGTATTTGACTACCAACAGAAGGTGTTCATCCAGTTCTCGTCTGCTTGTATGCAGCAGCTGGAGGAAGGGCAAGTTGGTCTTCTCCAGAGAAAGTGGCATGTTAGAAACAGACCATAGAAAGAATGTAACCTCAGCAGCTGTTTTAGTTTCAGAGTCCCTCCTGGATAGATAATTCAGCAAGGTATGTTATGAGAACCTAAACTTACCCTAAAACAATTGAAGCAGAGAACAACCTTTGCTATTTAGAAGAAACAAATGGTTGCCTATTTCAGGGCAGAGCATTCAGAAAAACTCAAGGAACCTGGAATTATTTGCATGTTATCCTGAATAGCAGCAGGATTAATTGTCGTGCGGTCTCTGAGAAAAGTACCCATAAAGCCTGGAGTACCAAATTTCTTCACACCACAAGCAGGTATATGAAATATATAAAAGAATACTGATAATCTTATAGCCACTCACTTTTCTCTTATTAATTAAGACTGCAAGAGAAAGAATTGATGAAGGAACTAAGCTTGGACATAATTGCCACCGATCTTACGTGCTACTTCAAAGTTGGTATGAAGACAAGGAATCAATAGGACCTAATCTAGGACTCTTAGTGTCCTACTGACTCTTGCAAAAAAAAAGGCTATTAACTTCCATTATATTTTAATAATAACAATTATCTCCTTTCCTCTTAACCTATTATTACCAAACAGACTCCATTTTGTGTGTAATTGTTATCTGTACTTTACAGTTATCTTTCTAAATACTTCTTATGGCATTTTTTAGTTGGAAGGCAATTATTTGGTGAACCCAGGCATACAAGAATTTTATGTTCTGGTCTCCCAAATTATTTTTAGCCTTGCAAATTTGTCAGTATCAAATAGATCACTGACTGCTTATGACTGAGGGCAAAGGATAAAATTTGAAGTATGGTGTTACTATGAGAATTTTTACCTTGCTCAGATGTTAAACATTCTTGAGTAAAAACTACCCAATCGAGAAAATTGTCAGTACTTTCATGAGACAAAAAAATGCTTTTAGCTTTAGCAGCTTTTCAGGTCTCAGGCTGGCTAAGTATTTCACAAACAATTTATTTTTCCAAAGACAGGAAGATCAATCACAAAACCTTTCAAGAAAAATAAATAGCGGATTACAACATCTCTTTGTGTATCTGATATTTCCCTTCCCTGTTAAACTTATAGATAACATATGTTGTACTTGTTTTCACTCCCACTTTATCATATATATAATATATATGCTTATAATATATATAGACTTCCTTCCAGTTGCCCAAAGAGATTCTGGTTTAGTACTGAACAAGATATACCTAGGAGATTCAGGGTGTGGGATTACTCACTTACCTTGATTTCTCAACTGAGGAAATGGGAAGAATCCTTGCTAAATTTGTAAAAAAACCCTCTGTCATTCAAATGGAAATCTACACTCTCTGTTATAGTAGTTCTAACTACCCGAAAGCATCATTTTGCAGAATCAAACCCTATAACCCAAAATGAGTTATAAAGTGGGTATGTTTATTTCCAGTGCTGGGGTGCAAGGGGGTTCTCCTCCTAGCTTTCTCTCTGAATGCCTGTGGCTTTGAGCTTTGGAAAACGGTAGTGGGAATTAGTCCTGGGACCATTAGTCTTTTTCTAGATAGGTTTATGCGGAATGTAGGGTGCTAAAAATATTGCCTTCCCCTCAGATGTTTGAATGAACTCCAGCCTCTCTGGAACGTGTCTTATCAATGAGTCTGAAAAGACTTTCTATGATGTGTTTAAACAGTTTAATTTTGCATGATATAATTAAATATTTATGGATAGACTAGTGGTAAGGACACTCATCTGTATGAGTTTACTGTCTTTTCTAGTTTAGAAAACATTTGGGCAATCTAAAGTTTGGGCATCTAACCAAAGGGCTCATTTTCTACAAAACTCCTTTACAGATATAGAAGAAAAAGAGAGACATGCCCAAAAAGCCACTTCAAAATTAGACTGAACTTCAGTATCTCCATATTCCTTCCATAATTAACAGTAACTGTAAGTTCTTGTCCCTCAAAATATGAGTTTGCATTTCTGTCTGATAGACAAATACAGAAAAATATGTGATTTTTTATATCTCCTTATAATTTGTAGTTAAGCCGATTAACAGCAGATAGTTAATCGGTGTTAATTAAGGTGGATAGTAACAGTTTGCCAGGAATCATGCAAACTCATAAATAAGAAGGATGTTATTTTTAAAGTCATCCTGTGATGAAGTTTCTCTTCTCACATTGAAGTCAGCTGGAAGGCAGTGAACTAGAAGATTCTTTATTGAATTTAACCACACTGCAGATCTACTGGCTAGCTTAGTTGCTTCTTTCTGTAAGTGTGAATTTTGTATGCTATTCTTTGCCATCCATTTTCCCCTTTAAATATTGACTATTTCAGCTCATTTGTTGCACCTTCTGCAAAACAGAACAAATTTAAGTAAGCAAAATTGAAAAGTACCATTACTATTGCTGTCATTAGATATCAACAATAAGGAGCTCAGAAATTTACATGCGCACACGCTATTCAGAAACTGTTATCTAGCAGGATCTATTGATATTAGAATAAGGATATACGGAATAAACAAGCACTATATTACGGCACATACTCTTTTGAGTATAAAAACAGAGGCCTCAGCCTGTAAATACCAATGATCAATTATGGAGGCATAGTCACGTAAAAACTATAGAAGCCCTCCATAGAGATAATATAAGAAAAACTGTCTTTGATATGTCAAAACTACTAATCATATAATGGCAACAGCTTCAAAATAAACTATATCAAATTGATATCATCGTCATCCTTAGACACTGCATCAGTATTGTCTTGCTACCATTAAAAGGCAATAAACACTAAAAGCCTGAGTTTGGCCTAGGTATGCTGCCCTTGAGGCTATGTTGTAATTTAGGTGCAACATGCTGATAAAAAAATATCCGAACAAAGGTGGAACTTTAACAGAAGAACAAGGTAAGTACTCTTTCACTCCAAGGATGTATGTTATCATGTTGTCTCACTCAGTCATAGCATATTTCTCCTAGGCTTCCTAAGTTCTGTTCAATTTGGACAAAAAGTCTTATTTAACTTATCATCCTTAATCTTCCCCTGACTTGCACTAAATCATTTTTTTTCTCTCTGCTTAAATTCCACTCTCATTTTATGGCAAATGCATTTTACCATAAAGAAAGAGTCTATGCATCAACTTTTTATTTAGGCCTCTCAAAGATTGACTAGGAATATTTCTTCTGCATCAATCTAATTCCAAATAATGATGACCAATGTTCATCATGAGTTTTTTGTTGTTGTTTTGTTTTGTTTTGTTTTGTATTGTTTTTCCAAATTCCTGATGTTACTTGCTTGTCTCGTAAACTAAATATAATTTGAAATATAAATTAAAACTTTTAATTTTATTCTTCTTGAGTAGTGATAGCATTTTGTGGGGAGTTATAATTCAGGTACCTGTTCTTCGTAATGAATTAGCCTACTTTTCCAAAGATTTTTTCTGAGACATGCTAATATTGTGATAGACAATAACAAAATGACTTATTTCATACAGTGCAGAAAAAATGGACTATTTCAATGTAAAGGTATGACTCATCAAACCACAGCTCCTACAGGACATAGAACTGTACATCTTGCCTAAAGGTGCCACCAAAAAATAATATATTTTCTTCACCGTGAACATTTGCTATTTTTTGCAGTGCTGACCAGGTGTTTTTCCTTTTTCATCTACAACAAGCACATTCTGCAATTACATTGATTTGTTGGTGGACTGCTAATTTTGGCTATAAGTAAAAAGAAATCCCCAAAGGCTCTGTCAGATTTTGAAATAGAAAATCTAAGTAAAACAAAATGTAAAAGGTAATTGCAGCATGATAAATGTTGAGGTGGTATTTACAAACTAGACAAAACAAAACCAGTGATTAAATTGCATTCTGTGGCCTGCAGGCAGTGAGATCTCAAGTTACTTGTTCAAGTCCATCTTTAGCTACTCTATGTTGTAGCAAATTGCTACTTTAATACTCACAAGATTTCCCCATAATTGTGTTGTCTTGTTTGTAGCATAGAGCTCTATTTATTATCATAATGAAGTAGCAGAAAATGGTTGTGTCATCATTTATTACCCGCTGTTCATGTACTAATATTCAAAATACTTCCTATAAAACAATTATGCATTAGAACTTTTAGAATGAAATCTCCATGTAATCACACTTAATTTTTCTTTGTTAAGTATGCGTAGAAGCCATAGAAATATTCTTGTAGCTGCTCTAGGGTTAAGGTTCCTGGGATTAACAGGTGCTCAAATTACTTAAGAAAGAGATACCACTTTCCTTGGCTATAACGTTTCCTCAGCCAGAGAAGTGTGGTCTTATGTAGCACCACTGCATCTTCTGTCATGTACTGTTTAGTAGACTGCAGACTACAAGCAAACATGCATATATTTCACACATGTACCAATCGTGAATCTGAGAACAGCCATAGGATCAAATATGTCATCCACTAGAAAGGAGCAGCAAGATCTGCAAGAAATTTGCAAGATAATAATCTCTGAAGGTACATTTTCACTAAAGGCTTCTAAACTATCTTCCCTTGGCTTTTTCTCTGAGATTAGCTGAGCTTGTGGGAAAGCAACGAGGCTTCAAAACATCTGAGTAGCACAGATTGTTCATAGAGTAGCAAATTTTTTATGTTAACTGCACAGCACAGGTGAGTTCCTACAATATTAATAATAAATATTTAAGAACTCTTTTTTTGATATATGGGTTATCTTGGAAAAAGGTTCTGAATTAAAATATATTCACTCAAACAAAAACAAAGTTATTTAATTAAAAAGTTAGTTATAATTAGCATGATATTAAAACATTTTCAAGTTAAACAAATTCCTTTTGAAAAATGCTGTTGCAAAATGTTCATAAAACAAATTTCTAAAGGCTTTGTGTCCACAAATTTTTACAAGGTTAGGCTGAACTGAATGGTTACTTCTGACTGACCCTAAACAATCTACATAAAAAGCCTAATCTAGCCTAAAAGCTAGGTCACAAGTGAATAGTAACTGAAATTTAGTCTGTGCCACCTGAAACATTAGAAAAATTTGATTTAAAAAATTATTTCATACAAACAAGACAGATCTATTTTTACAGCAAGAATCAGTTTAGGGACAGCACTAAAATTGTGCCTTGAACAATGAAATGACCAAAAAACCCCAACCAAGTTTTTTTGCAAACTATTTATCAAACCAAGATCTTGCTCACTGATTAAATTTATGCCTTTCTAGGTTTGAGATCAAGAGTGAAGGTCTTGTTTCCACAATATTCTTAAATTACTCAATTTTGGCAGCTGGGACAGCATTGAAAATGTAAATAGGACATGGGAGAGGAAGTTTAAATGTCTGAGATCTTTCAAAAAAATTGGATATAAATATTTCATGGAAATATCAGATCTCTCCAGAATATCAGCACCGAAGGGGGAATCTCTTGCTGGAGGTTTGTGGGGTTTTTTACCTAATCCTGGGTCCTGATGGCTATTTACCCCATCTTTCATTCTACAGCATCCCAGTTTGCAAAGTGGTAATAATTACTTTTACATACTTCTGTTAAATGCCTTTGAATGGTCCTTAGGCCAATGAAAGGGCTAGAATTTTGCTTTGTTTTTCCCCTTAGGTGGCACAAGAAGAGATACTGCTTTTATATCGCAAAACTTTGTTCATAACACTCAAAAGCATTCTTTCAATAAATAGCATATCACAAAATTTATTATGAATATTTTAATTTTAATTTCCCACCCCAGGTTTCCTGAAAAATGCCTACATAACTATCCATTTCTAATAAGCAATATATAGTCATTTACTACATATTTTAGTCTCTAGGCTTTTTAAATAGGCAAGTTCATTTTTTTTCCTCTATGTAAAGCACAGTTATATCCAGTAGTATGTATAAGAACTCTATTTTCCTTCAAAAGTTGTCATTTTGCCCTTCAGAAATTTTTTCTTAAAAATCAAATATTGATGGAGGAATTCACCTATTTGTGAAAAGTGCAGTATTTATGATTAAAAAATTACTGTACCATTTCAGTCTCCATTTTTCAATGCCTGCCTGCATTTAGTAGAAATGAATGTTCAAGTGTGGGGTTTCATTATGGTGTCACTGTCTCTCAAATGACAGCATGCAGAATGCTCACCAATGATCAGGAAGACCAAGTATGTCTTGTGATACTTTTTTAAATCATCATTACATCCTAAACTGTGGAATAGTCCAGATTTGGAATCCACAGGTATCTACGGAAGTCATTCTGCCCACTGACTTGCCTTAAAATATTGGAGAATTAGTTTACCTCGTTTTATGACTACAGCTCAGTTGGCTAGGAACATTTCTTTTCTTTTCAGCAGAAGTCCTGAAAAAGTATCTGCTGCTGTCTACTTCTCAGAGTAGACTGGATTTTCTCATGTTGTATTTATTTGTTTCAAATAAATAAACAAATTTGTTTCAGAGTGTTTATCCAAAGCATTGAGCAACATATATAATAGTTTTGAAAGTACACTTCTGTGCTTTGGGTTTATCCCTATAGTGGTCTTCTGTGCAATAGGCTTAGTTATGAAAAGTCCAGACTTAAGTTTTTAAATTATTCACAAGAAGGACTTTAATTTGCAGTTCATATATAAAGGTGTGTGTGGTCTAATTAATGGCCTATTGATTTAGTCTAACTAAATATGCCGTATGGACATAATATTTCTGTCAGAGTCATTTAAATAAATAAACAAATTGCTTTTTCCAGTTTAAAAATCTTTGTTAAAAAAAAAAAGTTTGAAGTTATCTAAGTTTATTTATAAGAAAAATTGTTGATTCCTTTGTTAAAGTTCACGCGTTCTATCTTAACAAAATACGCACACACATACACACACACATATCTTTTTATATCATCTACTGATAAATATAATGTGATATCATGGAACTGCTAATTTCAATGTTGTCTGCTAAGTTTCATCCAGTTTTCCTGGTTAGATTTACTTGTTTAGGCTAAGGAGGCTTGCAATATACATTGTGGAAATGCTGAAAGCATGTATGCAGTCATCAGACATACCTTTTGCAACAGCTTGAAGGATTAGCCACCAGCGATACAAGGGCATAGGGATGCAGAAGGATAGCATCATTCATAAGTAAATGCATATGACCACTGGACAACAACAGCTTGCATTTCATTAAAGAAACTTAATGGGATGTATCAAGAGACAATGAGTAATACATGGCAGCAAATTTCATTAGGATTCATACACAATACTAAGTGAACAGTAAAGCTGATTTCCTGAAAAGCAACTAAAAGAGATAGCTCACTGTGAATGACTTTATATACTGTGCTGGCAGTTTCCAAGCAAATAACTCTTTCTGCATTTTCTTTTCACACTGTTCCTCACTGTAAGAAAAGAAATAAACAACAAAAAAAAAATCACTTTGAAAGCCCTCTCTTTATTCTAAGATCTCTTGTAACTTCCTTATAATGTTTTAGTCCTACCTTCTAGCTACAAACTGACAGAACGTTCTGTTGTAGAGCAAAGTCCAGACAACCTTCTTATGTGATACAATGTGATTGAAAACTATTTGCTTTCACTGATATATTTTCCAAAGTAATGATCACTTTAACAATCAGCAAGATATGTTATTTCTGTGACATGGATGAACATTGTCCTATTTTCACTGCTGCTACTCAATATGACATATGCTAATTTCAGCCTGAAAGGGAAAGATGTTTTACAGTAAGTGCTCTAATGTAGACTGGTTATTTTAATTGCATGCTTTTGTTTTGCAAGGTTCCTTGCCACCTGCTTCTTCCTGAAAAATAGAAATCATCTCCTGTTTTAACTAGTTCTATCTATGGTAGGATATTTTACAAAATAATGTCATCAGGTTAAATGTCTTGTAATGTATATGAACTGTGTCTTAGGGATTTGGTGTTAGGCATTTTGTTGGTTGTTGTTTTTTTTCAGTATATTTTTTATTCAGCCCATTTCCTGTAGTAATTTTGTTCAGATTGTAAAAGGAACAACAAATTTAGAAGTAGTGCGCTATTAATTTTGAGCAGCAGAGAACATTTTGAAAGAATAAGACTTCACACAAAAGGAATGTTTTCCATGCAGCGCTGAGAATGGCTTTAAAATGTGGGAGTTAAATAGACAGAAAAAAATGGAAAATGTTTATATTTTAAAAGATGAAGTTGTTTAAAAATATTTTTTTCATAAGATGATGCATGCACATTTTAAGTACTTCAACACCCAACATGGATTTATCAAAATAAATGCAATAAACATAAGTCCCTACAACTAATTCTTAAGAAATTATGACATATGGATAATGAGCAATCACATAATTTGTATTATTCTTATCCTTTATCATCATTGATGAGTGCCTACTTAAGATGGTTCTCCCTTTCTTAGCCCAAAGGTGTTTGTTCTTCAGTCAGGCAAGCCATTTTCTCTTACAAGACAGCACCAATGAAAAATCTGGATAAAGACCACCTTGAAATCAGTTTTGTCTTCTTAGGCTTGAAATTACACTCAACATGCGTATACAAGCTAGGCTGCTTCCACCTACTAACAGTCAATAGAATTCTCCCTGTTCTTTCCTTCTTTCTTCCATTTTGCTCTAGCAGAGCAAAACTACAACATGTAAGGGCTGAGACAGTCACTTAAGTAATCAGCCATCTATTTAGTATCTGGTGTTATTTCTCCTTTATGCAGAGTAATCCCTAAACAGTTTTAAAATGCCTAATTGAACTGACTTACACTTTGAAATAAAAGAGGCATCCAAAGTCACTTGTATGGATAAAATGTATGTGATTAGGGCTTAGAGAATTCTTCTGCAGCACTGATGCTTAAGTCTGAATCAATTACTCTTCAGATGATAATCTTATAAAAGAAATTTATCTCTGGACTGACCTAAACACCTAAAATAATTTATAAAGAGCTATGTATTGAACTTGCATTTGAGGTGGGGGTAAGAGGAGGTTATATCAAAGCAATCCTTCAACTACATCAACAATATACATTTCCAAATTTTTAATATAATTCTGTCTCTCATTATGATAGAGTACACATATACTGGCTAAAGCAGTAATGTGAAATACAATTATGAGAAGCTATATAAATTTATTTTTATCAAGCATTCTAGATTTCAGTGTTTTGACATTTAAAACTTCAAAATTAGAACTGTCAGTTATGTTAATCATTTTGAAAGTAGATAGTGCTTCTGCATAAGGATTTTAAA
This sequence comes from Cuculus canorus, assembly GCF_017976375.1. Lineage (NCBI taxonomy): Eukaryota > Metazoa > Chordata > Aves > Cuculiformes > Cuculidae > Cuculus > Cuculus canorus. The sequence goes on from NC_071441.1 coordinate 63,089,550, forward strand.
AATAATTCCTAGTTCTTCGTGTTTTAAAACGGATTGCTGATTCTTCTGATAAATTCAAAGGCCTGTTTTTTTCTAGAAAAGGCACGTTTTAGAATATATAACAGAAAAAAACATTAGCAAAAAGGTCTGACTCCGGCAGTCGTCATCTATCACCTCTGTCTCAGCTGTCACATGTACCAGATATCATGGTTCATTTTTTATACACTATTGTCAATTTATTTACATCATAGGAGCATTCAAGCATGATGGTCTAAGTATAAATGTGCAGGAGAGCATAGTCCGTTTCTTCTGTACTCTTAAAAAGCAATATATCCCACATGAGCAACACCACCACCACTAACAGTAAAAACAATAAAGATAGAAAGAGATCAATAAGGAAGATCAAATGTCAGTATGGTTAGCCAGCTTCACTGTACACCTCCAGTAATAGTTAGTACTCTTCTCATCCTTTCTATGCTGAACTTCCATACAGTCTGCATTCTTGGCCACTTTTTATTTTAGTTGATAAACTACTGGAGCCCCAATATCTTAAAGTATACGTCCTAATGATCTGCCTTCTGCATAAAATTTCTTTGTATTTTCTTCTCAGTACCATTTGCTCTTATCAGTCATTTTTGACAGCCTGATGCATTTCTTTATCATTCTAGTGTAAAGAACAAATGCCTGGATTTTTTTTCCTGTAGACAAATATAAATGGTTCCTAATTATGTTACTTTTTAAATTAGCTTTCATCGTGAGCTATGGTACTATGGCATACTGCTGAAGTTGTAGTTTTCAAAATTTCTCTAGTAGTCTCTGGAGGACATTTTGTTACCCCAATGAATCTCATCTATCTTTGACTCAGATAATACTCCTTTGTAATGTCGGGCACTACTGTCATCCAAAAAAAAAAAAAAAGGAGAAAAGAAAATAAGATACGAAATAGTCAAATTATTAAATAAAATATTAAATATTAGTATTTTTTCTTATAGACTTGAAACAATTAATCTGAATGTTTCTCATTTTTTTAAATGATCTGTTTAATTGTCAGTTTTACCAAACTGATATTAAGTTCCAATCCTGGTAACATGGCAAGAAAAATAGAAGGGCAAACTAACATGACCAAGCAGAGCTGCTCAAAACTTCAGTATCATTTGGAGGCAAATTAAGAACATTCATTGGCATTTGATGTATGCACTTCAGTATAATGAATTTTTTATATTGATCTTCTCCTGCCATTTTATTTTGGGAGTGTGTCAAAAATTGTTGCTATCACATCTGCTGCCATTATTTTATCAAAAAGCTAAGACTAAGAATTATCTCAAATCACTGAAATTTACCTTAATCCTAAATCTACTTACACTCAATTGTTAAAAAATCTGAATGAGATTGTTTGGGCAGAATCAGCCTGATGCTGAATATACTGCAAAAACTCATTTATTATGTTATAGCTTATTTTTGGTATGTTTCTTGTTCTGTCTTTCACTGCAGCTGTACAACACTCACCAAGACAGTGAACTAAGATGTATTTATCAAAAGCACTTGAGTGAATAGGGCATTAATAATTTTAAGATTAATTTAAACAGTATTAGGGATGCAGAAACTTAGAAAATAGCTATTTTGACACCTCTTTAACAGTAAGAAGTTATTAAGTATTCTTTACTGTTTTGCCAAGTACTTATTGTCAATGATTAAGTGCCTAATAATTGCTAAAGCTGTAATATTCCTTACGAATGTCTCAAGCTGTATATCAGTGTAATTACTGAGTGGTTTTTGGTTTATTGATTTCACATTTGTCATGCTTTCTGATGGTGTTATTACCAAGAACTTTACACTTGAAAATTCTGGTTTACCATTTGCCCTGTTCTATCATTTGGCACAGTTAAACCCTGTCATTAAACCAAACAGCCAGTTATACACTCATTGCTTTGCTGGCAAAGGAATCATTACCTGTCACAATCGCAAAGAGCTTAGTTGTTATGAAATATATCAGCAAATCTCTCCAGGTTCTGCACATGTACTTCAAAGTCTCAGGCCTGCCTTGTTCAGGGAAGGGGAAACCCTTAGCTGTAGATGAATCTATGGTACCCTTTAAACAAGTGATTGATGTGGTTATTTAAAATTTTTCAGGCTCTGAGAAACTTGCATTCATGTAACCTGCAATATTAACTAAGCATTTAATTATGACACCAAAACCCTAAGAACCTGCACAGATGGCCTTTAATTAGAATGTTCAGCTAAAATCTACATTCATGAAATACAGCACTGTCAGTTCACCGAACAAATGTAAAATAGGTTTCTGCTTACCTTGCAAATTAAAGCCATCTAGATTTTTCTTGTCCTAATATTTCAGTCAGATCTGTGAGGCTGGGAGAGACTAGACACATGGGAAGACAATTGTGTTTAAATTGTAGTTATAGCTGAAATAATAGCTAGGTACTATCAGACTTGCAGTATTTGTCTCAATTCAGATTCTCTACAATGGGAATACTCATTTTGGAAGTTAACATCTCCAGGTTCTTACGCAAGAAACCTAGGCATATGTGCAGGTCCTTATAAATAAGGATTCAAGCCTACTGCAGACTCAGCTGATATCTGATACAAATAAACACATGGCATCTGTTGAATTAGCTAACTACCAAGATGCCAGTGAGAAATAAATTTCGAAGTGTCTGAGTTAGCATTTATACATCCAAGCTATGGCACAATCGTTAACATGAACAACACATCATGCACTCAGATCAGCCCTCAGTGTGTTGTGAACTACAGGAAATTAATAGATGGCAATGCAAGGAGGCAGTACACAGATAACAGTACTCAATGAGTTTTGTTTAACTTTCAAGGTGATTAGTTCAACCCTGAAAGAGGATTTATGGATCCAGGAAATATAATCTAATTCTTCTAGGTAATACTAGGAAGAAAGGCCTAATGGAAGATAAGATATCCAGATACAGTCCTTGCTGTGCTTGTATTCTTATGACTACATCCATAATAAAGCATCTGACACAGAGAATTAAACAGGATTATTGATTTCCCATAGCTTTGTTCCCTAGAACTTCTAGAATTTAATAGCATTTTAACATAATTTTTTCTTTCAATCAATATTTCCCTCTTAATCCCTAAGACCCATCCTTTCCTAGGAATACTAAATTGTAGAACTGCCATCACATTCCAGATACTGAATTCAGCTGCTATTGAACTGCTCCAGTCTGCTGAAAGAGTTTGCTTTATTATTTCACTAGAAGGAACTATCGCATCCGGGCAGCTGATAGATATTTCTTGCTTTACTTGTTTCAAAAAACATGTGTAGGTGATTGTGGTGGTGGTACTTCTACCTACCCCGCTAGCCACACAGACCACTCTGTGTTGCTTTGAACAGCCTCTTTGATGCACACGGAGAAAGACCTTCTCTCCCTTATTTGAGCTAATTCAGTGGAACACAGACCTCATAGGGAGAATTCCCATTGTGTGCATGCAGTCATCCAGGGAAATACATCATCTCCCTTAGCCTTCCCTGAAACTGCTGTAACTGGGAAATATACTCTCTTATTGTCTGAAGAAGGGAAATGATAGTTGGTCATCTCAACCAGGCACATCAGTGAAAGACTATCCATTGTTAAAACGCAGCAATCCACAACACTTTGGCACTCCCACAGTGTTCTTGGGGTCCTGTTTGCCTGGGAAAAGGCCCTGAGAAAGAGATTGATTATCAGTAACATCTCTGGACACCTAACACTTGGATTATGGCCCAGGTAAGGTGGTCTGGTGCAACTAGTGGAAAGTTCCACCAGTATGACATCTTCCAAGTGCAGCCAGAGGCTATTAAAACATAAAAATGAATATTCAAATATCTGACCAAAGTCACAGAACCATAGAGTAGTTTAGACTGGAAAGGACATTAAAAATCATTCAGTTTCAACCCCCCTGCCACAGGCAGGGACACATTCTACTGCATCAGGTGGCTCAAAGCCCCATCCATCCTGGCCTTGAACACCTCCAGGGATGTCTACTGCTTCTCTGGGCAACTTGGGCCAGGGCCTCACCACCCTCACAGAAAAAAATCTCCTCCTCATATCTAATCTAAACGTTCTCTCTTTCAGCTTAAAACTGTTCCTTCTCATCCTACCACTGTATTCCCTGACCAAGAGCCCCTCCCCAGTTTTCCCGTAGCTCCCTGCAGGTGCAGGAAGGCTGCTATAATGTTTCCCCACAGCCTTTTCTTCTTCAAGATAAACACCACCAACTCTTTCAGTCTGTCCTCACAGTAGAGGTGCTCCAGACCTCTGATCATCTTCGTGGCCCCCTCTGCACCCATTCTAAGGTTGTTCCACATCCTTCTTATGTTGGGGATTCCAGAACTGGGCACAATACTCCAGATGAGGTCTCACAAGAGCAGAACCAGCTCCCTCGCCCTGCTGGCCACGCTTCTTTTGATGCAGCCCAGGATACAGTTGGCCTTCTGAGCTGCGAGGGCACGTTGCCTGCTCATGTCAAGCTTCTCATTGACCAGCACCCCCGAGTCCTTCTTGGCAGGGCTGCTATCCATCCTGCCTGTATTTGTGCTTGGGGATTGTCCTGACCAAGGTGGTGCAGATGGAGCTGTGTTTACTTTACTAACAACTCACTACCACTGCGATCAGAAATATAAAATCCCCCATAGGTGCACGAATCATTTTGTTCAGTATAATATTTAAAGCCATACGTGTAGTATGGAAACCAGAAGGTATATATTACTGTAACTTTTTTTTTTCATATTCAGTTACCCAAAGTGTAAAGATCAACTTGATTCTAAGCAAGTATTTCTGACTACGAAATGTTGATCTTTTTGTGACAGATTGACTTTAATCTGCTAATCATTCATTTTTATGTGTTTTAAAAGGAATTATAAGAGCGCATAAAGATCTGTTTCTCCAAATGCTGACAGCGAACGCAACTGTGATTGAATCTCATTCTCAGCATTTGGAGGGATAGAGATTTATGCTTTCTTATTCTAGACAATAAAGCCACTGTACAGCACACCACAATGATGCAGAAGAATTTTACCAGAAAATGTAATATAAAGAAGCAATGGTAGTCAAATATAAATGTCCCAGCTGTTGATGGTTTGCTGATGATGCCAGGTATACCTACTGTTGTCAGTGAAAGCTATTAAACTAAGATGTCAGAAAGTGTATAAGGAAAAGCTCTTGGATACAATGCAGATAGATTTGTGAAAGGAGATCTTACACATATTCTGTATCAAAGATATAAAGGCTACATTAATCAAAACTGAGTTAAGCTTCATAATCCTAGTTAAAACAGTAATCTGAAATCTTAGATTGTTGTGTCTAAAAAGTTTTCTTTATTGAAATTGTCTAAGATGCTTTGATATATAAAAATTCCTTTTTCTTTCCCCTCATTTTGTTTCTCCTTAACAATCACACTGATTCTTGAATGGTCATTCTAGTCAACATATAGGGTGAATAATTTAAAAAAGCATCGAAAGAAGATGGTTTATTCAGAATAATTTCAAAAATAATAAAGATTTTTTTTATTAGTCATGGCAAGCTCATACAAAATTAATATTGTAGTATGTCTAACTGTATACTATGTTTCAAAATTTCCTCAAGAAAAGTATTTTAACAATTTGAATGGCAATACGCATCTAACAATCATAAAACTGCTGGTGTCTCTTCTTTTCTTCTGTTAGCCAAGATGCTTGCTTAAGTTTATTTATAAGGGCTCTTGTAACATACTGAAAGAAATATTGAACATGTTCTACAACTGCAGCTGCAGTGCTCTTCCATAATTAAATCTGAAACAGACCTTGACATCCTTTTCCCATCCTATTATAAACTGCTAGTAAGCTTCTCACACAAAATATTTTTTTCGTTTGAAATTGCTTATTGTTGAGGTGAGAGATGGACAGGGTAACAGAAGTTAATTTCTTAGAAAAATGTGAGAAAGAGAATTTTTTCTGAGTTTTATAGTAGAAATCTCAACCAAAGGCATTTCTGCATGGCCTAAAATATTGAAACACCTGAAACTCCATTTTGCCCTTGACCGTAAATAGTGTAAGGATAAGTGCAAATGTTGTTAAATTCTGTATTGCCTTAAGAAGAAAATTATAAACTTCTTTCCTGTGTTCATCCTTATCAAAATCTCTGTGACTATTTGCTTAAAATTTTGCTTCCTTTGAAGCTCTAATTCAAATAAAAGGTTGAGCAATAACTAAAGAAAGGTGGCTCCAAAGTTTAAGAAAAAATTTATATTCACATTTTCTATTGATGTCCTGCTGCAATCTGATTTTTTTTACATCAAAGTTTTTAACATTTTCTTAACAAACAAGGAATTGATGGAAGTGTCTAATTTACCATCCTGTGGCAAAGGCAGCAAGATTTGTAGCACATCTGACAAATACTTCTCTATCCTCTTGAAAGCAATACTACCAAGATTTATTGGCTTCCTAGCAGTGGTTGGATCCCTTGTTCTCTTTGTAACTCATCTCCTTACCTGGAGCAAAACTTCTCTAGCTCAAATCAATATTACAAAGTTATATGTGATGAGGTAAAAAAAATAAATAGTAACTTTATGGGAACAATTTGTGACAGTGACCATACAGACCAACAGTGAAGAGTGAATTGTGATTCTTCTTCATTTTTCATGCTGTATGGAATAGGGATGCTTTTTAGCACTGGATACAATAATCTTTTCTGGGCTTTTATGGCCTTCTGGGCTGCGAGTGCACATTGCCGGCTCATGTCGAGCTTTTTAACGACCATCATGCCCAAGTCCTTCTCTGTAGGGCTGTTCTCAAGCACATCACCTCCCATTGTGTACTGAAAACCGGGATTGCCCCAACCCAGGTATAGGACCTTACACTTGGCCTTGTTGAACCTCATGAGGACCTCACAACCCTACTTCTCCAGCCTGTCCAGGTCCCTCTGGATGACATCCCATTCTTCCAGTGTGGCAATTACACCACTCAGCTTGGGGTCGTCCGCAAACTTGCTGAGGGTGCACTCAATCTCACTGTCAATATCATTGATAAAGATATTAAACAGCACTTGTCCCCCTGAGGGACAACACTTGTCACGGATTTCCATCTGGACTTTGAGCCATTGACCACTACTCTCTGAATATGACCATCAAACCAGTTTCTTATCCACCTTACCACCCAACCATCAAATCCTTCTCTCTCCAATTTAAAGAGAAGGATGTTGTGGGGGACCGTGTCAAAGGCTTTATAAAAGTCCAGATAGATCACAATCCCTCCATTTACCCATGTCCACTGCTGCAGTTACCCCATCACAGAAAGCTACTAGGTTGGTCATACAGGATTTGCTCCTGGTGAAGCCACGCTGGCTGCCATTAGTCTCTGTAGAAGCAGGGCATTTTCTCTTACATTCTATGCCAACACTAATTAATCCTAACTAAGCCTTACAGACAGTTTTGTTTTCATGTCTGTTCTAAAGGAATATTGTCAAATACATTGCAAAAACATTTGCAGACAACCTTCTGTTTCATTTATTAGCTTCATTTAGGTATGACATTAAGTTCTCATAGAGGCAAAACAGAACATTGAATCTAGTATCTTGTTATACAGGAATCCTGACTTGACTGTTATCCTGCTGGGCACAAGGCCTCCATTTCCTCTGGAATATTATTGTCCACTGTCCCCTGAAAACTCTACAAATTTGCTGGACTCCAGAAAATGGGTGATAAAATAAAATATCAGTTTTTTCAGGACCATTTTGTTTAGTAGATTTAGCCTTCTAATGGGTTAAATCCTTGCTTAAAGTTTTCTAATTCTGCTACATATTCAGTCCGTAAGTCATATTGTAGGATACTAGAGATGATTTAGGTGATAGCTTAACTTACACTGCACATTAAACTTGCAAAGAAATGTAAATGTTTCATTTTATGCTGTTGTAAGTGTGCATAAGTAATGTCTTCTTCCTATGTAAAAACCAAACTAAATGAATAATTTAGTATTGAACTATGATGATCTCTATTAGAAATAATTGTATTTGAAAGTAAACGGGATGTATTTAAACAGTAATTGTATTTAGAAATACAGAAAAATTATTTCCACAATCCTGCAATTGATGATTTAATGTCTATGTGGGCTCTTTACTGAAGGCCAGATTGTGACCTGTGCCAGTCCTAAATACAGAATAGGAAAAAGGAATTCTGCTGTTGTCAGAATTTAATAATAAATCACCAGGAGGATGAAATCCAATTGCCTAATTGTACCTAATCTACACCAAAGATCCAATCAAGTATTCCCCAAAGCATTATTTTTCCTCCAGTTTTCGCTATAAGCAAGCATTCAGAAGACAGCTAAGACCAGATTTTGAAGGCAGGATAATCTAGTGGGTAGGAGAACAGTGTAGCAAGAGAAAGGCATTCACAATATTACTATATCCTCTTTGAGCAGAGGTTTGTTTTTCTCCTCTGCATTTTATCACTAGAATAGGCTTTAAGTCCATATACATTTAGCTCCACGCCCTATTTTCATCTACATTTGCTGTTTCAGCTGGAAGTTAGGACATTCACTATGAAATGATTTCTTTGTGGACCTAATTCTTAATTGAATATTTGTATTTGCTCATATGTTTCACTGTCTGAAACGAAGAAACTCCTTTTGTCACATGTGGTCCAATTACGTAGTCTTTGTGGAGCAGTTTCTGCAGGTATCCATGTTTGGCTTTATTAGAAATAAGTTACAAAATAAAGACCTTACATTGCAGAGCATCAACATGTGACTCAATAATCACTTCTTAAGTAGGCAAACTGGGCATTAAGTAACTCAAGATGATTATGATTGTCTAGCACCTAGCAGGGAATTTCATTGTAAAATAGTGCAAGCTGTTATTCATTTCCATTTGCTCATTATCAGGCACTTCATCAGCTCAGCTACCAAGACACAACCAAACATACTAAAATATGATTCCCCCAATCCTTCTTCAGCATATGCCCTAGTCAACAGCCAAAGCATTTTGATGTTTCCTTTACACTTCCTTGGTTTGGGGCCTGGGTAATTTTGACAGTGATCTCAGATTTCCTGACCTGACCCATGTTTCTGCATCCCACAGTGAGAGGCTAGAACAGTCAAACACTCATGGGGCACTCCACCTGTGAATTACCTGTCCATGCGGTTCTATTCAGTTAGACCTAAGTCCTTCAGTTTTACTCTCTTCTATGCAACAACATTACTCTAAAAGGGACACCACAAAACTGCATATTTGTAACTTTTTCTTCCATGTTTGTATGTATGTTTGGCAGTTACTTGTGAAATGTCTTATAATTGCTTTTTATGGAAAGGAAAGGAATGATTTACGAACATATATATAGAGAATAACATCAGTTAGCAGGGACAGTTCGAAGGAGAGGAGGGAACTAGTCTTTCTTATGAGTATTCTTTCTTGGTCTTATGAGAAAGTATTTGTCATACAGTTCAGTGGTTGCTGCAGTAAATAGTCATTGTATTCTCCTCACAAATCACCATCTGACCTCCATTTTTTCATGAAAAATAACTAATTATGGGTTATCTCTACAAATAAGCAGAATGTTAATCAGGCAGCATTGTTCTGAACATGCACTTCATGAACTTGTTTTTGTTTCAGAACTGATTTCAGCTATCAAATTAATATTCTCATGTTCTCATCATGCTGATACTAAAGAAAAATATTGTATGTGTTCTTTATGATTCATCTGTCAAAGGACACAAACATTCAGAAATATTCACACTAGTGAACCTGAAGCAGCACAAGCCCGTGGGACATGACGAGGTGCAGCCACAGGTCCTGAGGGAACTTGGAGTTGCTAAGCCACTATCTGTCATGTTTGAGAAGTCATGGCAATCTGGGCAAGTTTCCACTGACTGGAAAAGGGGAAATGCAACTCCCATTTTTGAAAAAAAAAAAAAGGAAAGAAAGGAAAAAAGGAAGATCCAGGGAGCTATAGGCCAATCAATCCCTTGATGCCTGGAGATTCTGCTGAGGCACATGGAAAATAAGGAGGGGATGAGTGACAGTCAACATGGCTTCACTAAGGGTAAATCCTGCCTGATAAATTTGGTGAACTTGTACAGTGGGGCTACAGCTTTGGTGGATACAGGAAGAGTTACTGACATCGGCTACAGGGACCTGTGCAAAACATTCAACACTGTCCTGCACGATATCCTTGTGCCCACATTGGAGACACATGGATTTGATGGCTCTGTCACTCACTGCGTAAGGATGGTCACACTCAAAGTCAATGGCTCAATGTCCAAATAAAGACCAACGACGAGTGGCATTCCGCACGGTTTGGTATCAGCATAGGTGTAGTTTAACATCTTTGTTGTGGATATGAACAGTGAGAAGAGAAGAGAAGAGAAGAGAAGAGAAGAGAAGAGAAGAGAAGAGAAGAGAAGAGAAGAGAAGAGAAGAGAAGAGAAGAGAAGAGAAGAGAAGAGAAGAGAAGAGAAGAGAAGAGAAGAGAAGAGGAAACGCTGTAATCAGAAAAATAATGAATGGATATTCTTAGTGACACATAAGCAGGCATTGCTGTATGGCAGAAAGAGATATCTATGCAAATAAGGACACAACTCTCCATGAAAGGAGAATTTTTGTCATACTGGCTTATTTTATTTAGACAAACAAGAGGAAAGAAAAGAAAAATAATTCTTCCTTTTATTTTTTTGTTAAAAAGGGAAGAAATTAAAAGAAACAGTACTGATAAATCTTATTAAATATGTGTTGATTCTATTTATTTTCTTAATTTTTATAAGGGATTTTATGTCAGCACCAGTTTTTTAATTAAATTCAGTCCCTGTATATTAAGAGACAACCAAGAGTATTAGTAGTTCCTTCTGATTTATCTTAACTCCGTTATATAATATACTACCAATTCTCCTGCCTAACCTGCCTATCCATACTGCCCAAAAGTGCAAAATTTATTTTCACATTTGCTTTAACTTCTTCCAAAATTGACAGATTCTTCATTAAAATTGATGAAAGCACTCAGCTAAGCAAAGCAGAAAGTATTACAGGAAAGGCCTTACATTAATTAACTTGGAAAAAATATTATATCATAAATTTCTTAAAATAAGAAAAGATTAATTAGAATTATTACCTGAACATATTAATCTCTGAGATATGTTGAAATCTAAGATTATTTTTTGCTTGAATGAAACTTTAATATATCTGGATTTCAAGGTGTAGTGAAGATGCTCAGTTTTAGACTCCAATATTGAGAAAATAGAAGATTTAATCCTTTTATCACTTTGTGGTAGTCAGTAAAATGCATCTGAATCTATTATTTCCAATGGTATGTTTTTAAAGCATTCTCCAATTTAATTTTTAGCTCAACTAATTTTCAAGAAGTTCTTGGGTTGTTTGGTTGTTTTAACTGAAAATTGGACTTAAGGTGAAATCAAAAGATTGCTATTTTCTCAATTCCTTAGTTCAAGATATTTTTGGCTAAAACAAAACTTAAATCTAATGATTGGATAAGTTCACATTATTTTAAGTAATTAGTATGAGCAGAAAAGTACAAATTAGAATGTTGAAAAATAAGTACGCTTGTTTTAAGTACTAAATACTTTCCTGAACTTGTATTTCTATCAGGCTGTTCTAGAGTATGTAGCGTTCTTCATGATTTGCTTGCTTTTCAAAGCCTAATAAATTAATCAGTGCAAATGTTTCCTTACTGTGTTTCTTCTTTTCAAAATGATTGTATTAATCCTTATACAACCTGTCTGTTTAATAGCTTCCTAAATGTCACACAAATGCATTGCACCGACAGTGCTATTACAGGTGTCATTCCAAATTTATGCTCTTATTTCTGTTCCTTTCTATTTTCAAACTGTTGGCCAGTTGTATAAGATTCTGATTTAAAATCCTAACCATCCTGAGAGACTCACACAAGGATCTGAGTTTCTTTCTCAGAAAGACTTTAGCGCAAACTTGTTGATTTGAGTATGTTAAGGCTTGCTACTGCTGCACAGAACATTATTCTGTGTGACAGACCAGCCATACAGTAGCACTTGTCATGCAGTCAGAATTAGCAAGATATGGGTCAGCCTAATCAGAGTCACTGTTCCAATCAAGCTTTCAAAATCCCCCTCCCAAAATGGTTGTACGCTCCTCCTTTTCCCCCTGCCACTCACCAAAATAGTTACATAGGAAAGAGACCAAAATAGAGCAGCCTCTTGTGCACATACATTAAACAAATGCATGTGATACTCGTCATCTCTCTGCATGTCTTACAAATGCAGATCGAAAAGATTAGTCATATGTGGCATGGTTTACTTTAAACACCATCTACTCTGCTGTAGAATGAAGCTGAAGTAAGATGACTAATGAAGCTGATGTAAGATGACTTCCCTCGAGAGGAACCGGACGAATCAGTGTCTCTGATTTCACTTTTATGATTGTTATATTAAGAATTTTTTAAGTGGTCTACTAAGAGTAGAACAACCGACAGAATTGCATATAGATTATTACACAAAGTCAAATACCTGCCATCTCACTACAGGTACAAGTTGCTTTGTGGTTATGAGTAAGTGATATAAGCCAAGGAATCTGAGAAAGAACATAAAACCTGAAATACTCAAAGTGGTCTACTCCCTACTACAGAGAAAAATTCAGTGATGATCAGGTACTGAATCCTTTTTAATAGAAGGACTTGATTCTGTTCTGGACTTAAATGATTATTTGTTTGGATAACAGATCTGTTAACTGAAACAGTCTGTCCTCAAAATCCTCAAAATAATACTTTTAGTGCTTTTGATGGTGAATACTTGAAGCAAAGTCTTTGTTCATTTAAAGTGAATCCTTTAAAATAGATCTTCTGTTTATACTGGAAACTGGGAAGTCTTGAGTTTGTCTCAAAATAACAAAAAGATAGGCCCTTATGAGAAATGTATTTTGAACAACACATCCTCTTTGCCTTGAATCCAAGTTACTACAAACCTGCTTGACTGGAAGGAGAAACTCAAATAATTCTGTTTGATTTGCACATAGGCATACTGAAAGACTACAGTTTCAGATAGGCTGTGACATATTTTGTATAATCTGCCTTTTTGACTTAATAGGGTGAAAACAGTAAAACTAAAATAATATTCTGTAACTACTTGAAGGAATGAAATTATTCATTTTGCAGTCACATACCCAATCTGAAAAGAGGTGATAAGCACATGGAGCTGCAAGAAGAGGTTAGCACTGTCAAGGTTGTTTAACCTGTGAAAGAACACCTTTGGATTAGACTAGTCTTCCTCTACTGTAACAGTATACATAAACACCAGCTCAAACATAAACAAGTATGCTGAAGAGAGATTTTCACTTTGGCCTTGGCCCCTCTTGCTGAAGACCTCTCTAGGCTGCATCTTGACTTGGAAACTAAGAACCATCTCACAATGTGACTGTCAGAAACAACAACGTAGTGCTAACGCTGGAAGTGTCATAAATCTAAGGCTTGATTGATATGTTTGTTTAATACTTTAATTGTTATTAGAAAAATTATCTGCCAGCTGAGAAGAGGTGTATGTTTGAAATCTTGGGAGCTGCTTATTGTTTCAGTCTCTCAGGACTGACTTCCCCAGTTTCCAGCTTTCAGTTTCTGACAATACCAGCTGCAGTCTGGTCTTAGAGGTACATGCCACGTTTATAAGACTAAGTGAATTGACAGTAAGAACCTTCTTTAATTATGAGTCCTTATTTCAGTACTTAATAGTAAAACATAAATGTCACTGTTATGTTACTCATGATTGAAGCAGTTTTTACTGTTTGATAAGATAAGGTCTCTGAGCTGGAATATTACCTATCTGCTTACTGCTACCTATCTCACAGTCATAGATTAAAAGCAAGACATTTTAGCTAGGATGCAAGGAATATTCTTACCAACAGCTACGTGCTAAGAAAAGCTCCTAGGAATGACAGCTGTTGAAACAGTTGAAAACAACAAGACCACGCTATGCATTAAGCAACCAGACCTTAAGAGAAGAAACTACAAGCATCTTTTCTCTTTACTGACCAAAGAAAATACAACTTGTTCTAGGAAGTTTTCCCACTATATTTCATAGACAGTGAGAAGTGAATTGGATTTTTTTTTTTTAATCCTGTCCTGACGATGGGCATTAAGCCTGTTACCTGCCAATCTCAGAATTTTTTTGTCAAATTAAAAGGTTATCCTTCTTTTTCAGTAGCTGGGCAGCTAATTCTCAGTGGATTCCCTCAACAAATCATTTGAACCCAGTATAGTTATAGTAACAGGGGAAGCAGAGCAGTAAGTCTGCTATGACTAACTTCTGATGTAGTAAATCAATTATGAATAGATCATGAAAAATTAAATAAAATGTTAAAGTAATATGATGCAATAATTTATCATCCACTTAAGTATAAGGCAAATATAGTGCTACTAATAGCACTGGTGGTCCATTATTCCTGATGTTTCTAATGCTACTATTGGTGGAAGAAGAAAAAAATTTATAGTGCACGGTAGTGTCATAAATATGATATTCCTAAAGAAACAGTCATGGCAAAAGTAATTAAAAAGGGTGGCAGAAAAAATGTCTGTGAAGTGTTCCTTTAATATTTTCAGTGATTTCTTTTTGTTCTCCTTTACTTTGACAGAATACTAATACAAGATATAATTATATTAAAAATCACATACTTTCATCTGCCAGTCTATTACAGACCTTTCTTTTTGTCTGCTTATAGAACTTCACTTTTGATGTAGTTATTTTTTGCAATTTAAAAATATTTCACTTGTGCTTAAAGGTTACTAAAGAAAGCTTGTATACCTATTCATCACAATAAAAAATAGCAGATGAATTTGAAAAAAGACTTTCAAAGATATGCAATATAAGATATTAATTTGTAAGTATTAAGCAAATTTTAGATCACTAGTGAGATGGCCATTACACAAAAAGCTTTTTTATTTCCATCATGTAACACAAAAATGTTTCTACCTATTTGCCTGTCCAAATAAATTATCAAAATATTTACTTGAAATCTGAAAATCTTTTAAATGCATTAAGCTACCAATGATAATTCCAAGTAATATAACAGATTTTGTATGAAGATACTGATAATTCCTGACGTACTTGTAGTACCAGTCATAAATACCTACAAGAAACATCTATAGAGAGTCTAAACAATTGGAAAAAAATAGTAGTAAGGTTTTTCTGTATTTGCAGCAACTGCCTTGTAGAGTTAATAATACTGTTTTGTGTACACCTTGTCCTCCTACTTGATGTAAAGTATAAGACATTATCTGATCATGCCATAAATTCTCTAAACTCTTAAGTGACATCTAGTTTACACATTCAGTCTTGCTATGGTCCTCTAATATCTGTAGAGAAAAAGCAGGTGGATTTCCCTTCCCAGTTTGCTGTTCTGCTCCCTGTGTGGCTTCTTCATTGTACTGTGAATGTTCAGATTGTCCCCTCGCTCAGCTTATGCCTAATTTCACTGCTCTCTTTGGTAGACAAATCTCAAACTTTTAAATACCTCATGGTAATTCTTCACGTAATAGATATTCCATACAAAACCACAAAAGAAAAAGAACACTAAAAATAAACTATGTGGGCCCACTGTGAGTCAGTATTTTATGTCACCCAGTGAACGGTTAGTAACAGAATCGTAAGATATACCCACAGTTTGGAGACTTCACACAAAATACTCTTCAAGGTCGGTATATTATGTTATTACAATTGAAATAAAGTTTGCATTGGAGTTACCAGGGCAATAATGTTTCTATTGATTCCAAAATGCAAAAAAAAGAAAGCAAAAGAAGAATGAAATTAGAAGTTTAAAAAAAAAATCAAAACTAAAATCCTCCCAGAACCCACAACTTATAAGGAATGTCAAAATGTACAGAAAGAGAATATCTCTTAAGCACATAAAATTCATCTGGGAAATATGGTTTCTCAAAATCTCTTTGGATCTTTTGTTTTCATTGTTTATAAATGTTAGTTCCCATGATGGAAGAGAAATTTGTGAATCTTGAGTCACATTTCTTAGACATTTTCTTTGGTTCTCATTATAAATAGTCATGCTAGCAATGACAACACCTCATCTTGCTTATTGTCTCCAGTTCTTTGTCCCACAATTTAAGAAGGATCTGAACGTCTTTGAATGATTCAACAGAAGGGCAACAAAGCTGGTGGGAGGGCTGGAAGGCATATTCTATGAGGACTGCCTAAGCACCTTGGATTTGTGCAGTTTGGAGAAAAGGATGCTTAGGGGCAACCCTCCTCTCTACAGCTTCCTGATGAGTGAAAGTGGAGATGGAGGTGCTGAGGTCTTGACCCTGGAGTCTGGTGACAGAACAGGTAGGAATAAAGCTCTGCCAGGAGAAAGGTTTAGACTGGATAATAGGAATCCTTTCTTTACCAAGATTGTGGCCAAATACAGGCTTCCTAAAGAGGAACTTTTGGTCATCTGTGAAGTGGTTAGGCAGTTGGACTAGATTATCAATGTGGGTTGCTTTCAACTGAACTACTGTTGTGTTCTATTCTACCTTATGCTATGCTATGCTATGTTATGCGATGTTATTCTAGATGTACAAGTAAATTTTATTAATGTAACTGAGTCACAGACTGATTCACATACACACAGACGTATAAATACATAAAAGAAATTTTGTATTACTGTTTATGGAACAATAGTAAAATTGTGACTCCTCTCCAGTGTCTGAATACATATTTACTGAGATGTAATGACAGATTATAACGAAGATTAAATTAATTTTAAAACAGCTTCCTAGCTTTTGGCTGAAGCATTGCAGTAGGCCTTCATAGCATTTCTTTGTTTTTAATTTGTAACATCCAAATCAATAATTCCATCGATTTCATGTTAAAATGATAAAAATTCATGTTACCAGATATTTCTATGGGATATTTGGCACATAATACCAAAGCCTTATGTGTTAAGATTATTTTCACATCTAAATTGCAGCTAAAATGTGTGTTTTCTACTTTCAGATATGAAGTAACATGAATACAGGTAAAACATACTTATTTAAATTTCTGAAGGCCAGTAAGTGTCTGTTTCATTTACCTTCCTGAAAGCCCAGACTGCCTCAGAACCAGCACAGTACAGGTTTTCCTTGCAACTACAATTTTCTTTCTACATGAGGAAAATAAATCTACCTCCAAAATAACTGATTAGAAATTTTGTTTGTTTTAATTAGTATTTGAAAATGAAATAAGAATTATTGATACACAGCATGATAAACCAACAGCATTAGGAGGCTGATGTAAAAACCATGAAGGGAATGGAATGTGTGTAATAGGTACTGCTTTCTTTGTGCTGATAGCTTCCACTCAAGGCAAAATGTCTGAAAACATTCCCTGTGAAATATAAAAAAATCTAGCCTTCTGTGTCAAGGAAAAAGGATTAATGCATCAGAGCTCAAGGAACAATGTTCAGATATTACTTTTCAGAAATAATCATGAAAGCCTTATAATAAACTTATGTCTTCCTTATAATAAACTTATGCCTTCTTGCACTGTAATAAACTTTCAAACTGTTGATTCATAATAAATAAGGATTCATAAGTTTTCAGGCCATTCATATACTTTTTGCCTTAGAAAATAAGAGAAAAAGCCAATGTTAACCTATGAGGGACAAACTGCTAAAGAATTTAGATAGAAGCATGAGACCAAAAAAAAGAATCAAGAAAAATAAGTGTTTTACAAACACCTTAACTCAAATTCCAGTGTTTGGTTTTTTTTTTCACTGAGCCCGATTTAACATTCTGGTATGCAAACTTTAAGGTATACAAACTAATGCATGACTTTTAAGCTGCATGCCTATAGTCATGTAGGAATTTGACCCTCTTATTACCTTGAAAACTCTTGTTCAGTGACCAAAGTATTAATCAAGGGTGAGATGTTACAGGATTTTTCTATTTACTGAAAACTGTTAAAAGCATATCGGGTTTAGAAATATGTAAGCAATGAGATGCTTCACTGTTAAAAGGATCAGTTACTGACTGACAAGAGAATCTCAACTATTCATAACTGTTATTTATTCAAGACATAAAAGCCTTAAAGAGGTCTCCATGGAAATTATTCATTTCTAGACAGATAAACAAAGGATGTTTCAGAGCTATTAAATCTTTTATGCACAATCGTTTGAGAAACATGAATTAATAACCCAACTGTGGTTACATCAGGCTCCAAGGCATGAAGATTGGCTAATGCACCACACCACCTCGGACAGAGAAGCAGCATAGGAAATGTGTCTGTAGCTCAATGGCAAAATAAATGCTTCATAGGATGAACCTATTTCTAACTAGCTAGCTGGACCACTGATACTATAACAGTTATGGCAAAAATCCTTTAACGATCCTGTTCAGTACTTCAAGACACATCTGTTGTCCACAAATTGTCCATTACCTAAATGAAAGAAAGCAACTCTCATAACTACACCTGATAATCAGCCAGTAGGTCAAACAAAACAAATACTAGCTGAAAAAACACTTTTCAGTATACCTCTCACCAGACACACATTGGCACCTCACAATCAGTCTCTATGATGGCTTCCACAAGTTGCACAAACATCATGTAATTGGAATATTTATCCTTCCATCTTGATTCCATCCATCAGAAAAGGATCTGAAAGTCACTAGGGTGGTACTGACAGAGGGAAATAGCCAGCACTCAAAAAAGTGTGACTGCATAATCCTCATCTCTCTGGAAAACCAACATAATCCTAAACAAGGCATCAGATTCTGAAACTGTTATTCTTACTAGGAGATCTAGAGATTTTTATAAACAGAAACAAAACTTTAAAAAGTAATTTATACATCAATCTTTGAATCTTAATATAGTTGACTGCCTTACTAACTATAGTATTTTCCGAGTACAAAAAAGCCTCAGACCTTTCCCCATGACCATTGTTTCAGCATGATGTCCTACAGTGTGAAATCATATCTATAGTATCAAAAACCAATAAAAGTTTAGCACAAAACCCAATACAGAGAACAGAACATATTTTTTTAATGAACAGTCAAAAATGACTAAAAAATTATGTAGAGTGATGAGTGTTTGACATTCATCAAGAGCAAACAAGATAGGAAATTTCTGTGAAACAAATCCTTGCTGTACTTGCAAATCACTGAAGTACAGATAGAGGTAACATAAATCTATGGAAAAGCAGCCTTTCTGAAATAAAACAATTTAGGTACAAGAACTTGGTACAAAAGAAAAATATGCCTCATTCAGTTAAGTGAAATTAAAATACATGAGCTAATGTTAAAATAACATTCTTCTGCAGATGCTTAACCATTGAAGTTGAACCTTTATTTATACTGTTTATAATGGGCATGTAAACTTTTTTTTTTCTGATGAAACCCCTAAAATAGCATAGTCTGAATGAATATTTAACATTATTTTTTAGAAATAAAGCAATTCCTGTACCAAACTTACTATCCATTATACTGCATGAATGATGTAAAATTAAAAAATGGATTGCGGAGTTTGTGGAGAATATAGAGAGTTTGAGTGCATTTTTTCAAAACTGAATAAACAACAGAGTAATAACTGTTGCTATTGCAGGAGACTTAGCACAGCGTACAATTTTTAATGACACTTTCTAATTTCTAAATTTGTCTCAGTAAAAAGTAGCTGGTAATCATCTAGTTGAGGTAAACACTTCAAAACCCATAATCACCCTTCCTCAGGGCACCAAAACGCTGAGGTCTTCCTGGAGTCCATCTGTCTTCAGTGGTATTCTAACAATTTATCTTCTCACAGTTGAGCACCTCTGTAACTATATGTAGTAATTCCAACTATTTAGTTCACTAAAAAATTGCTTTTTGTTAACCACAAAACAGGCTTTAAAAGTTGATTGTAAATTCTTCTCTGTAAATTATGTGGAACCTAATCTCAGCTGGTGGGAGGGCTTGGGATTTAGTAACGGTGTTTGCTTTTTGGGGTCACCCTTTGGAGATTGCAGCGAGACCAATCACCACTAAAGTTTGAGAAAACAGAAATACTGTGCTGGAAAAACTTTGCAAGTACATTCTGAAGCAATGCAAAAGGGATGCAGTGTGGTTGTTATGGCATGTACTCTACTACACTTGAATGTATTCAAAGTGCTACTACACCATGCAATGCTTGATCATATTTGACTTCCATTCAATACAGCAACTCCCCCCTCCAGAAGAAAACACAATGTCCTTAAGATATTCCAGCACTTTCCTCTCTATGAGTGTGGGATCCTTCTCACAACAGTCAGGCAATCTAGAATTGCAGTGCTGGAAGACAGTTAGGTATAGGTATGTATACTGATCACGGGTTAGATACAGGTACATATAAAGATACTTTGCACAAACGTATGACCACAAAGCGGCACAACCTTCACTACTACTGAACACAAACATGTACATAATTTTCGTAGAAGCGTAATAGATGACATCATCTTTCCATCTTTGTAACATATCTGCTGGTGCTGAAAATGTATCTTCGTAAGAAATTGAAGTTTCATTAATATATCAGGAGAAAGTAAGTTTTCATTGCTCTTCAGAACTATCTGTTGTAGTTTGAGGTAACTTAGAGTCAGTTTTGTGATTAACTCAGTTGCCGTAAGTAACTTCATTCTCTGAAAATTAACTGTGTGTTTTAGAGACAGTGTTCTTCTTTAAAGTGATAACACAGGGCATTGGCATACAAAAAGGCCAATGCTTATACTTAACCAAGGCCATCCTCAAGCTGGTGGAAAAAGAACTGCATCTGCAAGGAGAGGTAAATAAGGCAGGTGACCCTAAACTGACCAGCAGGGTATTCCATGCTGTATAGGTCATACTCGGTATAAAATTGAGAGATCAAGAAGATCTCGCCATCTTCTGTGATGGCCAATGTCCAGTGGGGTCCTCGTCTGTCTAGTTGCTCCTCATCCCAGATCTGTGTATTCCTGAATCCAGTTCCTGAGTCCAGCTCCTTCCTAGCTCTGGATCCATTCCCTCATGTCTGCTCTGCAGCATTTGTGGTGATGGACGGTCAACAAGGGAGGGGAGGCAGCTTCTCACATATTTGTGTATATTTTATTACTTTCTAATTATTATTATTATTATTATTATTATTATTATTATTATTATTATTATTGTTACAATTTCATTAAAGCTGTATTTTTAGTTTCCAACCCACAAGTTTTCTTCCTCTCATTTCCCTCTCCCTTTTTGTTGTGGGGGTGGGAAGGATTTTGGAAGTTTGGAAGCAACTACCAGTGTCACATTCAGTGAAGCATGGAAGCTCATACTGTACACAGACTAATGAAACATGCAAATTATCTTTCCTCATGAGATCCTCTCTGCCTGAACAGTGTTCAGCCAATGATTACTTTGTACCAATATATTTTATTTTGTTTTGTGCCAACATGGTGTATTTTATTAAAACATACCATTATACAAAAGAGTTCTAATTTGTTGGGGGGTTTATTTCTTTTGCATAAAAATCATCCTTATTTTAAAAATATTTTCTGATGCCCTTCAGGTATTTTATTTTCTGACAATTATTTTTTTAAACGTCATTGTTGGCAAGTGATTTTACGAATATAAGCGTGTGGAGGATTTCAGCACTTTAAGAGTGTCAAAATTTTATCCGTAGTAGGATAATCAGGGAATGGCTTAGGTCAGAAGTGATTTTTTTAAATCATCTGACCCAATCCTTGTCTCAGAATAGGACTAGCTTCCACTTAAGAGCCGTTCACTCATCACCTTGCCCAGCTGAGACTTGAGTACCTCCAGAGATAGAAATTCCACCATCTGTGCCAGTAATTTGTTCTTGTGCTTAACCACCCTCTCGACAATAACCCTTGCCCAAAATGTTTAGTTAGATTTCCCTTTATTGCAATTTATGTCAATTGTCCCTTGTTCTTCTATGCACCTCCTAGAAGAGCCTGGCTCTTGCCTTCTCTGCAACTGCTCATTGGGAATTTATAGACAGTGGGAAGACACATAGTTCTGTCTTTAGCCTTTCCATCTTCACAATAATGAGATGCACCTGCCAGACTCTCATATGCTCCAGCTCTCTGAACAGTTTGATAGTGCTCTACTGGACTTTACTCAGTTTGTCAGTGCCATCCTTACAACTGGAGTGTTCCAAGAGTACCAATGCCACAAGTGTGAAGTCACTTTCGTTCTCTGCTTTTATTTTACTCTAGAACTCTTTCTGTACTATGCTGTATAAATAGTTGCCCTCAGTCTTTTAGTTTAGCTAAAAGACATAGCGAGGATACCACTTGTTCCTTCTGTGCTGTGATCAACTATATATCAGAGAGCAGCAAATTTGGAAATGAAGTTTTCTGCACCTTGGCTAAAGGGCTCTTTTAAATGTAATTTTAATTTATTATCTTCCTTTGCCTACTCCAGCACAGACTGCTTCAAACTCTCCCAGGGTTTAGCACAGTATTTGCTCCATGGCAGGACCAAGTGCATCTATGACCTTTACACATTTGGAAATTGGCAAATAAACAGAAGAGCTATTTTTTATCAGTGAGTCTAATGCTGTGATCCCACCTGCATCCTCCTTAGGATATGACTCACCATGAAGTCCTAGGCTGCCAAGGACAGTGAAGCATGACTCAGAGTAGCCAGTCCACAACCTGCCAGTCAGTATCTGAGTTTACAATTCCTGATACAATATACTTTAGTGGTAAATGGTAAATGTTGTTCCTTCCTTAACTTTTCTTAAGCAATCTTTAAAAGCAAGGATATCTTACCAGTGCAGACCAATTCTTCAGGACATGGGAGAATAGACACTGTTATACCACCCTGTTACCAGGTACTAACCTTGGTGCCTGCCTCCAGGAGTTAATTCTGATTCAAAACTGGGTTTTCTATACCATGGGACAATCTATGTCTATAAGAATAAATATTTCATAACTTATGCAGCTAGAACACTTGAAGTGTGATTAAGACTGAACCAACCATCTTATTTCTCTCCAAATTAAAACCAAAGCAAAACAAACTACCAAAAAATACCCCAACTGAACATAAATGCTGTTTTTCTTAAAATCATCTCCAAAAAGAGAGAGGAAGAATTCTAGAAATGAACAATTGTAAAAAATACATCATTTCTTTCACAAACTCTTAGAAACAAATATCTTGTCAATGGATGTGCTGCTCCTCTGCACAACATCCTTTCTCTCACTAGGATTCTTCTATAATTGCACCACATACATAGTAATGGAAGCCCCCTGAGAAGAAGCATGTGGTGCAGAATGTATAGGAAATTTCAGAAAAGAGAATGTAATATCTAGTTTGCTGAATGGATCATGCAAGATGAATCTGCCATTTTTTTTTGCCAAAACTATTAATAATCTCTTTTTTTCTATGAGGCTTGTTATTCTAAATCCTCTCCTACTGCTTTTCTATTTCCTGTCCCAAATAATAATAAAAAAAAAGCATTAGCTTCCTATATTTCAGTTTGATTATGCTGTTTTATTTTCTCATTTAGATCCATATTCCAAATGCAGTTAAAATAACTGATGATGCAAGCTGACTCCATGTTTCAGAAACACAGGAAATGCTTGGTTGGACATGCACTTCCACAGATGAACAAATGCAGATTTTCTCCATGCATGGAGCATTTGTTTGTCCATTCAGAAAGATGTTTTGGTTTATTCTCAGCAATTGCTTCCCTCCATTTTTATTTCATGCCCTAAATTATAAGATCTTCCTTCTATTTGTAGAGATAAATAAATGACGAGATGTCTTATAGTATCACCTCTTTCCACGTTGATGCTAAACTCCCAGCTGCATCATTTGCTTTGTGTCTTTCAGTTTGCATTAGACTAATTTGCTGCTCCTTTCTGAGACGTTCTAAGTAAAGCCACCTACAGTAGAGTATGCAAGCAATGATAAATTTAGAGAGAGAAGAATAGAAAGTCATTAATGAAATGATTAAATGAAGACTACAGCAAAAAAATATACAATAAGTACATTTTATTTTTCAATGTAAACATGCCTGAAATGATGTAGCACTGAATACTCAAATGCTACATACTGCTTTACTTGCCTTTCTACTATTAAAAATGTTCTCTCATTAAAGAAAAATAACTCAAAATCCAAAATGTCAGCAGACAATCTTGTAACATTAGAATAATTTTTCAAGTAGTTTTATTCATGATTCTTACCCTCAGATGTACCTGCCCTTCTCTTTCATGGGACGTGAAAAATTAATGTTTAACTCCCTGAGTATACTCTGTACTGGTCAGCATATGATGGCTGGAAGCTATTATTTCAATATTAATTTATATTTTAGCAAACATTAGAGACTCGGAAATGCCCAGGTACAGAGATATTTGTTACTTACATTCCCTTTATGCATTTACTACATAAACTACATTCTCATCAGTAATATGAAGTTTTGTAACTGAAAGATGTATAATTAACACTCAAACTATACTGTACCCTGTTACAGATAGTTCATGCTAACTGGAGGGCATTATCAGTGTATTAGTATAGATTGTACTTAGCTTTTGAAATGTAATTTTCAGAGCCTCCTACAACTATCCACTCATGCGAAAACAGAAAGCAATATAATCTGAATTTTGGTAATAATGCTCTCTTGAAGGGACATCGGATTTTCACAGGTAAAACTTACAGATATTCAGTTATGCTAAGATTAGAATCAAAATATTTGATAGAGGAACAGGTAAAAGCCAAAGAGCACAACACACCACAGAAGAAACACATAGGGAATTTGCAGAGAAAATTGCCCTGGAATTTTTTAGCGACAGATGGGTGAACCATTTGCATTTGTAGTTGAAAATTTTATGTGACTAGGTGGCTGTTATGCAAGAGTTGATACCTCAGAAATTCATACTTTATCCTACTATGAAGTAACTTCTTCATATGACTGTATCCTAGAGAAGACTTTGTTAATGTTTTTCACAGAGCTTAATGAACAATCACTAAACACATTATCACTTTCTGTACACTTATTTGGAGTGCAGACTTAAGCGTGAAAAATAATGATTGTTCTTATGTTGTTGCTAGAGAAATATGTCACTGAAACAAGCATATCAAATATATGACTATATCGAAGCACAGAAAAAGATAGAGAGGGTCATTAGCCAATAGGACGAGATTTAACAAGGTCAAGTGCAGAGTCCTGCACTTGGGACACTACAGGCTTGTGGAAGGGGGGGCTAGAAAGCTGCCTGGAGGAGAAGGACCTGGAAGTGTTGGTTGACAGCCAACATGAACATGAGCCAGCGGTGTGCCCAAGTGGCCAAGAAAGCCACTAGCATCTTGGTTTGTATCAGAAATGGCTTGGCCAGCAGGTCCAGGGAAGTGGTTCTGCCTCTGTACTTGGCACTGGTGAGACCACACCTTGAATACTGTGTTCAGTTCTGGGCCCCTCACCACAAGAAAGACATTGAGGCTCTGTAGTCTGTCCAGAGAAGAGCAACGAAACTGATGAAGGGGCTGGAGAATAAGTCTTACAAGGATAGGCTGAGGGAACTGGGGTTGTTTAGAGTGGAGAAGAGGAGGCTGAGGGGAGATCATATCGCTTCCTAGAGCTACGTAAAAGGAGGTTACTGAGGAGTGGGTGTTGGTTTCTTCTCCCAGGTGACAGGCGATAGGACAAAGGGGAATGGCCTTAAGCTGTGTCTGGGGAAGTTTAGACTGGACATTAGGAAAAATTTCTTCATATAAAGCGCTGGAACAGGCTGCCCAGGGAGGTGATTGAGTCACCATCCCTGGAGGTGTTTAATAGGTGGATAGATGAAGTTCTTAGGGATATGATTTATTAGTGAACAGGTATGGCTAGAACTGATGATCTCAAAGGCCTTTTCCAACCTAATGATTCTATGATTCTGTGATTTTAAAGCTATGTACTGAAGCGGGCATAAAGCATGCTTAAAAAATTCACTAATGCTGAGGGTTTCAATGGTACTATAAGTTCAAATGTACTATAAGCGTTTTTCAAGTCCTCTTAAGTTGTCAACATAGTTTATTTTACAATACACTGTGCCAAGTATTGAAATCTAAAAATCAAATAATAAAGCTGTGTTGAATTAGCAGCAGAGATAATATATTAGTAAAATGTTTCAGTGTGAAATTTTGGTGCTGTTTCTTGCAGTGATATAACTTTTATGTACCAAAATGCAACTATGTGCTTATTAACAAGGACTCTTTGTAAAAATCTACTTTATTTCTTCAGAAAAGAAAGAAAAATATTCTCAGATTAGCACATTGTAAGTATTCAGGTCTACAAAGCGATTGTTGGTACAATGGTTATATTAACGTAGAAGTTACAGCCACACTGACTTATTATTTCAGTCTGATTGGGAAGGATTTTCCATTATTGTCCTCTGTTAGTTTTAATACCTCACAGGATGTAACTCAGCCTTTCTCAGCAGCTAAAGTAAAATGAGAAGTCATAGAGTTTTATGTGGTATATATTTTCATCTGTTTCATTTTAAATTCCTCACAGACATACACATTCTATAGAGCAAATGTTGATTTCATTGTCATGGCTGCACACTCTGGAAAGATCGAGCCTGTAGTTTTAGTACAGAATACTAACATTTTGGTGACTACTGTTTTGCAGAATTAGAGGCAAAGATTTCTAAATAATCTTCGCTTCTTCATATCTGAAAAATTTACGAAGCTTGATTCCCTATAAAAACATCAGCTTTACTCATGTTGACAATAGCTCTTCTGTTTACACCACAATTTGAAGGTCCATGTTATAACTCGAAATTGAAGTGTATCACATCATCTTTCTGCCCTCTCCCCTTTCCCACAAAGTGTACGTCTGTTTTGGCTTGAGCTAAATTAGAGTCAGTTTTCTAATTCCAAGTCTTGGCTACGTAACTTCGTTTTCTGAAAGTTAACTGCTTATTTTTCAGACAGTGTTCTCTCTAGAAATCTTAACACTGGTCATCGGTATGCCGATGTAAGGCCACCGCTTATTCTAATTCCTATAGTAACTAAGGCCTTCTTTGAGCGGGCAGAAAAAGGCCACACCTGCAGGGAGGGATGAACAGGACAGGTGACCCCAAACTGACCAACAGAGTGTTCCATCCCATATATGTCATACTTGATATAAAAATGAGAGATCATGAAGGTCTCACCCTCTTCTGTGATGGCCGATGCCCAGTGAGGACCTCATCTCTCTGGTTGCTCCTGATCCCTGACCCGTGCATTCCTGCATCCAGTTCCTGAGTCTACCTCTCTCCTAGCCACGAACCCATTCCCTCATGTCTGCTCTATAGTGTTTGTGGTGATGTACAGTAACCAAGGGGTGTGATGGGGGCTCAATCTCACATATTTGTATATATTTTTATTCTTTCTGTTGTTGTTGTTGTTGGTTTTGTTGATGATGATGTTATTGTTGTTGCTATTATTATCAATATTATAATTATTTTATTGTTACTACTACTTCATTAAAGCTGTAGTTTTAATTTCCAGCCCACAAGGGCTTTTTTCCTTTCATTTGCCATCCTTCTTTCCCTGAGGGTGGAGGGGAGGGAACAGGGAAGCTAATTGCTTGGTTTTAGCTGCTGAAATTGGCCCAGACAGGGATAAACCATGACAATATCCATAGCCCAAAGTCAAAAATTAGTTTGTAGTTTATACTGCTTTTGCATGAAATAAGCAACTATGTATCGTATGATTTTAAATCATAGAATTATCTACTTGTATCTAATTTTGGTGGGCCAACACAAGTACAGGAAATGTATGTTGAATGAAGAGGATGGGTGCAGGTCACCTGGAAAACAAAGTGTGTCTCACCTATAAAATTTTGCATAAACCATAGCCTTCAAAATTAATCGAGAAAATACACAATTTATATATTCTTTCTATTGTTTTGTGTATCTTTACATAAGGAAAATTCTGGATACAGATGTACTTCAGAGGAAGATTAAGTGAAAATGAAGATTCAGTCTGTAGTGATGCATCTTCATTACTGGCTTTATAATGACATATTAGAAAGGTAAAAGTCTTGGTTTTATCTTTTTAGATCTCCATTATATCTGTGAGAAACTTAATAAAAATTCATCACAAATGTACAATAGCTGAATCAGAATTAGATCAGATGTATAAGAAAATGTTATGCTATTTTATCTTCCTGTCCAACAGGGGATTAATTCAGTCCCTCCCCAGGTAAAATATTGTTCTTTTCTTAATATAGCAGACCAAATAAATTCCCATAACCCCCGTTCCACAACCATTTCAAATGCAAGTAGTAAGTGTAGAGTGACAACATCAAATATAATTGCTATTGTAAACTACTTTGTGTTGTAATTTCTGAGGACGTTTTTTGGAAAATTTCTTCAAGCACTATAAACCCTGGACACCACGGTAAATATGAGGTTATCCCTTCCCTGCATAATATATTCTTAAAATTTTCACAGCATTGCTTGTGTCTTGTGAAATCTTTTCATACATAATTCCATTCCCATAATCCCAGTCATAATTTCATGCTTTTTATGTTCCATCCAAAATACTTGATTACATTACAATTGTGATACATTAATTACAAGAGCTAGAACAATGAAGTGGACTTTGAAACATTTTCTTGTGTATATTCCTTTTATAATGTTGGTTAATGTTTTTTCAAAGCAAAAATTTATGAGTTCTACTCCAATCCAGTCACTACAAATATGGACATCAATGTTTCAAGGGCGGAGGTAAAACAAAGCTCCAAATATCTGAAATCTAATCTTGTTAGAATAGTACAGCTAATGTGACACTTAAAAAAAAACCTGATTCATTAATCAAATTGAGAAGACATATGATAATATAGTTTGCAATGAAAAGCAATTTGCATTTGCTTGTGACTCTTTTAGTACAAGGGAACTTTAAATGGGCTAACTAAATCCTTATATCCTACAAGCTATCATCTGTCATCTGTGGTCATTCTGTTTAAAAAGACGGTATTTATCTGTATAACAGAAATAATTCATTTTTAATAACACAGTGGTTGTAGTCAAGAGCAGTTCAAAGGTTTTCATTGCCATGAAAGGGCGGAATAAAACCAGCTGCCTGCATTATTAATGATAGAGCAGTTATTTTAACTGCACAAAACCAGTGTTCTGGCTCTGAGCACCCATTGATGAGACACTGCAGCACGGTGCCCTGCACAGAAGCAAGATGATACTAACTACTGCTCAACACACTGCCAGGAAATGCTTGGCACTGGGACAAGACACCAGTTTGCTTTTGTGCAAAGTTATCTGATTCACTGTATTTTGGGAATATTTCAGTGCCTGCTTCCCACTGTCCCATAGGTCCCCTATAGATCTTTTGTTCCCACCTAAAGTTGATAATCATCCAGGATTGTGAAACATGGCTGGTTGTACTTTGCCTGTGTGCTAGCCAGGATCTGTTGTAGGGATGAGTAATCAATAATCAAGATGCATGAGAAAATTATTTCCTTCCTCTGCTTAGCACGAGTATTCAGGATTGTCAGGCATGAAACACTTCCTCCTGGCAATTAAGCAGAGTTTACCCTTCCAAACCAAATAATGTATATTTCAATTTGCCTCTACTGACTTCCATTCCCCACCTTCTTTCTTGTTCTGATGAAATTGAAAAGGAGGCTTGTTCACAATCGAGATGCATCTTTGGAGTGTTCCTGCAAGGATATTACTAAGTACCTTTTACTGTCTCCAGTCAAATCCAGAGGGCTGCAGGAGACTGATAGATTTGAGGCCTCTAGATGAATGCCGCTGGGATAATGTTTCACAACATGCATGAGTCTGGAGTCAGGAGGTCAGAATGAGGCTGGAGAAAACACAAAGATGCAGGCAGATGAAAAAGAAGAATGAAAATGCAATCTTCACCCGAGAGTCAGATGAGTAGTAGAGACTGTATGGGCTTAGGTGGAGTCACTCCCAATTTTGTTCACAGTGATCTGACTTACAGAGTTAGACTTGTAAAGTGGTAGATGATTATCCCTTTGTCTGAGCACCGTTTAAGTGAAAATTTAACATATTGTGGTGGCACACCAGTTTGTTGAGACTAAAGATGGGTAAGACTGTGATGCAAGATGCATGTGCTTGTCCCACTTCGCAGAGTACAGATGTGATTCAGTATATTCTATGAGATATCATAGAATCATAGAATCACAGAATCATAGAATAGTTAAATTGGAAGGGACCTTAAAGATCATCCAGTTCCAACGCCCCTGCCATGGGCGGGGACATCCCACTAGATCAGGCTGCACAAGGCCCCATCCAACCTGGCCTTGAACACCTCCAGGGATGGGGCAGCCACAACTTCCCTGGGCAACTGTGCCAGTGTCTCACTACTCTCATGGTGAAGATATTTGAGTATTAAAGCTGTTAAGAAGTAGTTTTCCTAGGAGATGCATATTAGCTTGTACCAGAAAGTATATTTTATCTTAGTCGTATCACCAACAATTGACTTATTATGACTCAGTGGCAATATTTTAAAATGTTTGCTAGTTTAGAAGCTTGTTTTTAGACTCAAATATGTTGTGTCTGAATTCTGAATTTATAGGTTTAAGAGCCACAGGAAAAGAAAGTAGGTGTGAATGAGTTGAAACTCTTTGTTCTTCATGGAGATTGCAGTGTCTCCCAACAAAGATACAGGTTAGATCCAGTATTGAACATTGGACATATGAATGTATGCATATTTAATTAAAATATATTTGCCTCCTACTGATTAATTGATCCTGTGTTTTCAACAGTGTCTCAGCAAAACAGAATTATTCCCTGTAGATCTCTATGTTCCCTTCCAACTCAAACCATTCTACAATTCTATGATTACAACAACGTAAATCATAGAATCATAGAATCACCAGGTTGGAAATGACCCACTGGATCATTGAGTCCAACCGTTCCTAACACAAATATTAAGTTCAGAGACAACTCTGAAGGAAAAGCATGACAGACACAAGAAAAAAAAAAAGCATTATAGAATCATAGAATGGTTTGGGTTGGAAGGGACCTTAAAGGCCATCCAGTTCCAACCCCTTGTCATGGGCAGGGACACCTCCCACTAGATCAGGCTGCCCAAGGCCTGACAGTTTACCAACCTGGCCTTCAACACCTCCAGGGTTGGGGCAGCCACAACCTCCCTGGGCAAACTGTGCCAGTGTCTCATCATTCTCATGGTGAAGAAATTCTTCCTAATGTTTAGTCTAAATCTGCCCCTCTCCAGTTTATACCCATTGTCCCTTGTCCTGTCACCACAAGCCTTTGTAAGCAGTTCCTCCCCAGCTCTCTTGTAGCCCCTTCAGGTACTGGAAGGTGGTTACAAGCTCTCCTCTGAGCCTTCTCCTCTCCAGGCTGAATTTACATCTCCAGGATGTAAATTATTCTTTCAGAGGGATTAAAGACAGAAGTCTGAGTTTATAGAAAATAGATTTGCCCATAGTAAATTTAAAAAAATACATCTAAATCATGTTGAAGGCTGCCCCTGGAAAGTGAGTGTCACATATCAAAAATATTAATTGACCTGATCCATGTTCTTAACAATAGTATAATGTACATTTAATGAATGTAATTTTTCTATCACTTAGATTCTTTTAAATTATTTTCTTTTACATTTATTACATTGGCATCTTCCATCAATAAAATAGAAAGTGTTCAGACTACTCAGAAAATATTTTTTTTAACCTCTAGAAGAGTGAAAAAGACACCAACTACGGGGCATAAGTATGAATTCCTACAAGAGTCTTTTACACAACTTCTACATGACAAGGCTGTGTTCCTCAAGTATTAAATAGAATTAATATAATGATTTTACATTTTCCTTAATGGATCATATTGCTGGTAGACTTTCAGACAACACATTTTTAGTGCTAAAGAAAATTAGTATCTTGCAGGTCATATCTTGCTGATGTGACTGCATAGATTTCTCATTATCAAACTTCAGTATGATCTGACATGATTATTCTAACAGCAGTGAGGCCATTTGGGTTTTTCTTTTATTTCAGTTCCATACACTCTTCTTTTTTAAAGTATTTTGGAACAAGTCTGCCTTTAATAAAAAAAAAAGAAACTATTTTCAGAATGAATTTGTGGGAATTAAGCAACAAATTATGCTTTCTCAATAGATGCTCCATAAATCACAAAATACTCTGAAGGAAAGCTGAGTATTAATAAAGTCAAATATAGATTTTTTTTTTCTTGGCAGCTTTATGGTTTTTTGCATTTGTTGGTGTTTTCTTTTTGGTAAGAATTGTTTCTATGATCAGTTTTATTTGGAAGGAAACCAATGTGCAGCCTGCATTTTGTGACACAGTTATCAGATAAAAGCACTAAACTAAGAGGTTACAAAGCAATTATAAGTCTCATCATGTAATATAAAAGACAAATGTTCTTAATACCTGAATTCAAGAATAAGTTTATACTTTATGAACTTACTTAATTGCATAAAGTCAGATCAGAAAAATACTCCAGAGTATATATTCAGTAACGTTTACATTTAAATCAAGCATTTCAGAACAGTGACTCCTATCATTTCACAAAATGAGCGGTTGTCTGCCATTACTCTACAATCAGTATTTTGACTGAAAACAAACCCTTAGTGATAATGTTGTTGGTATGGTTACTCAGAGACGTGTTTTATTCTGCTACCGGACCATGGCTTGGGAACCAGCATTCTATGTAGAACTATAAATTTAAGTAATTACGCTAGCAGTAGGAAACATGAAGGAAGTAAAAGAGTATAGGTTTATGCAGTTTTAGTGTTCATGAACTATGAAAGCAAAAGTATCAAGTTGATATTTTTGTTTTATCTTGAGCTTCATATCACCCATATCCTTCTCTCCAAGACCTAAAACTGTCATTGTAAGGGAATCTGAACTTTTGATTATTTAATAATTGACTCAGTAGCTAAAATGTTGTGTTTTTCATGAAACACAGGTAAATTATTCCATTTGTAAATACATAGGTATTCATTTCAAACACATTGATTTAATCAGAAATTAGCAGGATGTGCAACCTGAGATAGTTTACCAAAGTAATCTCAACATCAAGAAAATAACATTAGATCAATCACTGTGGATTCAACCTTTTATTTCTGGGGTGCTGCCATAACACTAGGGACTTAGATTTTTTTTTGTGATTTTGTGGTGATGCATGGGGTGTCTAAAATTTAAGACTTCTCAGCACTTTACTGAGAAGTCACCAATCCTATCATATCAGGCAATGGTTCTGCAAACCTGACATTCGTACTGATTACATGTTGCTATAAGCCGTCAACCTGTAAATGCTCACTAAATCTTTAAAGTCACTCATTCCTCTTCTCTTTGCATAAAGCAGCAGACAAAGGAACTGTTGTTCTAAATCTATTCTCTTACAAACCTTGAGACAGGACAAGGTGCTTTTTTCGTCATTCTTAGTAAATTAGTAAGCCTATCTACAGTTCCTCCTGAGTGGATAACATGTGACGAAGGGAAACTGCTGATAATATTTGTCACCATATCTTTATTTCGCCATTCAAAATGCAAAGAGATACTCATTCAGTTACCTGTGGGATTTTATATGATTGCCTTGGAGGTTTTATTCATCAAAAACTGAATACGCTATTACCTGTTTAGGGAATAGCTCAGTTTATTGTTGATGAATCAACATCTATTTCTTATATATACAGCAGTTTTTTCACCCTATGATATCTTTCTCCTTAACAGAACAGTTTATTCTCAAAAAGGTGAAAGAAACAAATGATTCTTATATCTAGTGTCTACTTGTGAAATGAAAATTATTTTACTTTTAACTTTAGTCTCCTCTTTATCCCAGTGGACTGCACTTCCATTTTTGTATGACAAAAAATACTTATTTTATCATTTTCCTCCACTAACTTTATCATTGTAATACACTTAGTTATCTTTGTGGATAAGCTCCAAGAAGTTGCTATATATTCGCTGAACCGCACTAATTTGTTCAAGTCAAGTCACAGCTGATTGAATCATCTCAGACACCCACAGATATTAAAGCACTGAAGTAGTTCTCAGTCATCATAAAGTGCAGTCCACTGAAATAAACCAGGTGATTCATAAACACTGTTATTTGGGTTTTGATACTAACCAAACAGATGATAGCATTCACACTAAATGTATTTGTTAAAAATACTTTTAAAAAAAAAAAAAATCTAGAGATGTCACTAGTATACTCTAAATGCCTCTAATCAGCTGGTTGGTGGTCAGCACTCCATGGACAAAACATGTGGTCAATATTCTCCAAAAGATTTATATATTACTTCTGCTTTCATTTAATGTTTTCAAAATTTGTATCTCTTTCCTTCTCTAGATGACTTGTTGGCTTTGCATAATTGAAAAAATAAATTGTGATTTCCACTGAGGAGAGTCTGATTCCTTCCTCTCATTACCTCCCATTGGGTGTTTATACACGTAAAGGCTTCTCCTGAGCCTACTCTTCTGATTACTGATCCAGGATAACAATCCCAGCTCTTTCAGCCTTTCCTCATATGAAAGACACTTCAGACCCTTAATCACATTTGTGTCTCTGACATGGACGTGCTCCAGTAAATCTAGAACTGTTTTGTGCTGGGTAGCCCGGAACTGGAGCCAGGACTGCAAGTTTCACCTTCCCAGTACTGAGTAGAGGGTAAAGGTTCTCTGGCTGAGCATTCTGGCTCTTACTGGCATAGCCCAGACAGCTGCTAATCTTCTTGGGCACAAGGGTACATTGCTGGCTCATAGACAGCTTCATGACCAGCAGGACTCCAAAGTACCCCTTTGTAAAGGTCCTTTCCAGCCATTTGACTCCCAGTGTGTGCCAGAGCTTCTGGTTGGTTCTCCATAGAGGCAGAACTTTGTATTTCATTTTGTTGGACTCCACGATTCCTTTCAGTCCAGTTCTCCAGAGTGTCCAGACCCCTCTGAATAGCAGCACAACCATCTGGTGTACCCTCCACTCGTTCCAGTTTTGTGTCATCCACAAATTTCCCAAGGTCTTTGTCCAAGTCATTAACAATGAGGTTAAACACTATTGGCTCCATATATAATCCTGGGGTAGATTATTAATGACTTGCTCCCAAATGGGCTTTGTGCCATTGATCATAACCCTGTTGGGTCTAGCTGTTAAACCAATTTTCAAGCCATCTTACTGCTCACTTACCTGGCTTGTACCTCGTCAGCTTGTTTATGAGGATGCAATAAGATACTGTGTAGTATGCTTTCTAAAGTAAAAGTAAACAACATCTACCGCTCTTCCCCTACCCACAAAGCCAGTCACCTGATTGTAAAAGGTTGGGTTTGGTTAAGAATTATTTTCCCATTACAAATCCATGTTGACTATCTCAGCCACTTTCTTGTCCTGCCCATCTTTGGAAATGGTTTCCAAGATTGATTGCTCCCTCAACTATTACTAAAATAAACAAAAAGGAAACTCACACTACATCTCATGAAATTTGTGATGAAGCAGGGAGTTTTCAGCAAGGTAAAGTTTTCAGTCAGTGACATTGCTACCAGCACATAATATCAAAAGCCTGCTACTGACATAAATAAAAATTATAACAAAATTCATGAGTAGGCACTGTATCCAGAATTGAAAAGAATTTAATCTGAAACACAACACAAGGAATCAGAGATTAAATCAATTTTTAATACTCTGGCTTACATGGATAACTTGGAAATCTTATTCTTCTCCGTAAGACTTAGCCATAATTTAATAATTGAACCAAAACAGATTTAACAGATTCACACATATTTATAAAGCCTGATCTCCTGTAGGTCATGTAAAATTTCATTTCATCATGTTACTTCCATATGTACCTCAATAATCAGTATTTGTTGAAACAGTAATTTCCTGCTTGATGCAGCATTAGCTGCTCATGAAAACAGTACAGGTAATTACAGAAAGGGCTAGGTCCATAGCAATATATCTGAGGAAAGGTGTTGGCCTACTGTAACTGCACAATTTGCATTACAAGTGTCAAAACAATGGAAATTTTACCACACTCTTGGGACAAATACATCTGAAAATTAATTTAGAATTCTTCACTAATTCATACATGTCTCTTCAATACAAACCTCTGCTTCCTTTCTCAAAAATAAATATATAGTTTAAAGTGTCGGGCTTTTCATATGATCTATTAGTCTGTACGTTCTTCATTCAACACATATGATAGCGGTGAAATAAAAAGTTTGATTTTTATGAGAGTGTGATTGTATTTTACTATCATAGACATTGTTTTGTGTGAATATGAATTATTTTGGCAAGAACAGTCAGCACAAGAGTAGCATTTACTGAGTAGGTGTGTGTTTTCAATATAATAACTTAATTTAATTAATATTACCAAATTGCTACAAAAAAATAATGATTGCAACATTACTGATTTTATGGGTGAAAAAAATCATAGAATACAGTAGCAGTAAGGAAAAATGAAATAACTGACTTTCACAGAGGTATGAAAAAAAGGTAGGTGAAATTTTATAAAATAATTTGTTTCTTTGTGTTGTTTTTCTGCAGCAAGTTAATTAATGTAGAAGTGGTACTGTCATCATAGGCAGGGAACATGCAAAACAGTGGGGTCAGAACATTACACTCTTGTTTGCCTGAGTATCGCCTATTCAGAGGTTCCTCTGCGTTAATCTGCTACAGAGGACACAGAATACCTATGCCAATGACCAGCATGGCAATATAAACTTTTTCAGGCATTCTGTCCTGAGATGTAATAAGAAACACCTCCACACAAATCACAAACTGCTCTTGTGTGTCACTGACTTTTCCAGAGCTAGTATTTCATAAACTAGAGGCCCTCAGGCAGTTAAAGACAATATGTCTTCACAAGAAAGCAAAGTGAATGGTTTCAAATGTCAACCCTGTTGTCCAAGGTCAGTAGATAGGGCCTTTAGTAGCACAATATGTCTTGCAAAATATTTTTTATACAGCATTACAAGTATGAAATTATTAAGGCAACTCATTAAGTCTAGAGGCTGACCTAAATTTTCCAACAAAATCTCCTTTCTCCCTCCCTTAGCATCACCTGGGCTAAGGAATCAAAAAAGCAGCACTTCAAGATTAGAAACTTTTCATTCTGTGCTGCCAGCTTGACAAATGTTTTTGCCTTATCCACTCTAGCTTCAGCAAAATGTTGAGCCTAATATAGATTGGAATGGACCATATAGCAAGAATAAGCTGTTTTTTGAAAGGGGTGATAGACTATCCTGTGCAACAGAAATAGTGATCTGACTAATACTTTTTGTAAAAATAACTGCTATCCTTTCAGTTTGGCTGCCAGGAAGCAAACAACTATACATCTAGGTTTTATACCGTTTTGGTTAGTTTCTTAACAACCAATGAAGACTGCAAGACAATGTAGCACAGCACAAAGGAAATGACCATGCAGAATTTGATTCCACTGGTATAAACAAAAACGCTCTGCACAAATTAAATCCCAGAATTACTATTGAAGATTCTTGTAGAGCATGGCACAGTTAATATTCTGAAGGAAGTAGTGAACTCCAAGTTATGATGGCCTTTTATGCTTTTCCCTCAAAAATCTTTGAATAAAATAAATAAGATTTGAGATAAAGCAGAAAATACTAAGAAAAACAGAAACAAAGCCAAAGAATTTCAGATTAGATTGAAATCTAAAAATTTCCATTTTTATTATAAATCAGAATATATTCAAATTTGCAAGGTATTTATCCAAGGTGACTTCTGAATCCATTGTAGACTCTCTAACACTAAATGTATTGAGGTTCGAACCAGGCTCTTTCTATTTTATCTAAACGAAACACAACAAAGCATAGGAAGTGTAATGTAGTGATAATGAATTATCAACTAATGGGAGTCTATTCATATAATAAAAAGATAATAGAAATAGAATTAAAGCTATATAATGTGGAAAGGAAAAAGCAGTATCCTACTCCTCATTTCATACACAAAGTGCTCCATTTCTCTGGAAGGTCAAGGTCTAGGGTTGTTTTGTTTCTTTTAATGTCAATGATATGCTTTTGCTGCCCTCATGGAAAATCTGCTTGACAGTTGCCTAATGGCAAGTCTATAAAAATGATATTATAGTTTGCACTTTGCTAGAGATAGGTGACCTGCAAAAAAAGGTGGTTTTACTTTGCTGGGTTTGCTGAAGCCTCTCATGAGATTTAATGCAGTCTGCATATATCCAGGGCAGACAGGAAAACCGAGTATGTTTCAGTCTTTCATCACTTCTCCACTTGCCTGGCCTGTATACATAGACATGTTTTTGCTACAGAGCACCTGAGAAATTTTCTCACATCACTAACAGCTGACTAAACTGAACAATCCATTTATTTCCCATTTGCTTTGGACTAGAAAAGGGTAATGTATCTTTCATGTACTATCAATTACTTCAAACATTACCACCATGGTTATGCACACCATGTATTAAATAAAAAGTAATTTTCATTAAAGCAAAAGAAAGAGAAAGGAATAGTATAGAGCTGTTACACATGATTGTAATTTCCTCTTCTAGTTCAAAAAACTGACAACTAGCTGCTCTGGTCCCACTGACAGATGCAGTCACTATGGTTACATCTGGAAATATATCATGGAGTTTTCAGTATTACTTAACTTAAAACACCCAACAACAAAATGCCTTAAAAAACCCCACACAATAAAATCTGGTGGTGTTTGCAGAAGTTGGAAAGTTTGTAATAAATTGATGCAATAGAAAAGACAGAAGGAAGCTTCATAGCCGAGTGGACTAAGTGATGCTTGAATGATTTAATTCAGTGCAAATCCACACCAAGAATTTGTGTGATTCTCACAAATAGCGCAAGCTTTTTGCTTCACAACAAGCAAGCTACTTGTACCACACTTTGCACATGTGATCACTAAAAGCATGTCTCTCTTCTGGTGATTCAATTTGTTATCCTGTGATATAAATTAGAGGAGTATCGATACATTCACCTTTGCCACCAAAGTCACCAGGAGTTGTCCCTTAACCATTAAATGCATTTCACGATGTTGAGTTCTCTGATTTAAAAAACAAACTAACAAACTGACAAATCCCCCCAAAACTGAGCCCAAGAAATACATTAATGTATAATTGGTTTCAAATATTTGGCTTCAACTACAACTACAAATCAGACAGAAAACTTCCAATCATTTTTTGTTCGTGCTTCAGTTTTCCATCTGGCCACAGAAATTCTCATCTACAGTGCAGGGATTTTATCATTCCCTCACATCACAAACACTATCCATGATGTGACACAGAAGTATATGAAAAAATGAATTGTTGTATCTTCATTTCACATCAGAACATTATGCTTTAATCTGCCTTTTGAACCGTAATAGAAAGATAAAACATTGGACAACTGAGGATTACACATCTACACTGCAGCTCACATAAAAAGATCCAACAATGTTTTCATCTGTTTCCTGGTACAACACACTTCAATGTGTGACCTAAAGACTTAGTCTTATCATCATTCACAGTTGTTGGACTGTTTGGCCACTCATCTTCTTGCAGTGTGCTCCTTTGGAAGGAATTCAAGGTACTGGGAGTTGTGATATGTACGTAACACTGTAGGAATATAGACCCTGGGTGGGGCAGGGCTTTGAGGCACATAACTTCTGTAACCATGGGGTTAAAGCACTGCCACATTTTGCTCTCTTGGAGCTCAATAAAGGTCAGATAGGCAAAGCTAACTTCTGCTTTTCTTAATCGCTCAGTGAGCCTTAACAGGTTTTTTATGACATTCTTTAGTGCAATATTTATGATTAACGCAGTGATTATAAAGGAGTATGCATCAGCTGACATCCCTCCCTCTTTTATTTCTCTGTCAGTTTTGGTTTTATCTTAGACTTTACAATGATTTCCATTCTACTTATTTTGATGTCAATGAGAGTTTTTATTTTGACTGTAGTGTGGTTTACGCTTCTGTGATTATCAGCCTATTTTAATGATGTCTCAATCAATGAGACCAAAGTTAAAGGCTCTCTTCCCGGCTTCTTTCCAACATGTATTTTTATTTTAAACAATAGTCTTATTTGTGTGTTGCTGATTTTTGCTTTCAAAATGCAGTGAGATTGTAAATTTTTTCTAAATATTTGTCAAAAATTGATATATTATAATATAGATTAGGAATAGGATTTAGGGTTAAAAACGATGTCTTTCCAAAGGCTTGAGTCACTAAACTAAGTACTTCAATACACACAGCGTATGGAAGTGTACACACTTAACAATAATTATTTCCTTGGAAAAATCTTACTAATGTTCAGATAGTTTTGCTGCAGAAAAAGCAGCTATGTTGTAAATGGTAAGTGTTCATAAATGTTATCTAACTTCGAATAAACCTTTCGTTAGGAAAAACAAATATAAGGAGCTGTCATACGCAGTGCAAAATTCATCAATGATCCCAATTTAGAGGCTAGGAGCTGTACAGATATTCTATAGGCAAGGGTCTTATGGGCTCAATGTATATATGGTGGTACTGTCAAACAATGTACTCAGTTCAGGTGAAGAGAAGGTAACCCCTGAAGTACTCTGTGGAAAACTGTTTCCACAGTATGGGATAACAGGAGGTAAAGTCCCTTGGGGTATGAAAGGAACACAGAAAACAGCCCAGATAAAGTGCATCTACACAATGCACACAGCTTGGGCAACAGACAGGAGGAGTTGAAAGCTACCATGCTACTAGAAAACTGTGACTCAATTGCTTTTACGGAAACCCGGTGAGATGAATCTTACTACTGAAGTAGGGCTATCGATGGCTACAGGCTGTTCAGAAGAGACAAATCAGGAAGGAGGGTTGGAGGTGTTGGCAGCAGATGATTTTTACGGTCCTTCTCAACCCAAACCATTCTATGATCTTATAAACACAAAGTACAGATAAGTACATCTAAATCCCCCCACAGACTTCTGAAGTTAAGTTGGTATTATGTTTTTATAATGATGAAGTGATGAAGAAGACATTTCTATTCTGTGATTGAGAAAGATGAAAATTGCAATAGTTTAAACAGGTTGTTTAGAGACCAAGATCAGAGCAAAATTGCCCTGCCACCTAAGTAGGGGGCTTCATAACCACAAAGCAACCTGCAGTAATACAGCAATAGAATGTAAGACAAGTGAGTTTATCATGTCATCCAGCTGGGCAACAGCAGAACTGGTAGCTGAGAAAATCACTGATAGAGAGACTTTCTGAGGACAAATGGAGTAAATGAGACAGAAACGAAGGCGAGGGGAGGGGAATGAAAATTTCTGTTATGTAGGTGAGATGGCTAGCAAAGTACTATCCTGTAGATAAAGACTCCTGTGTCCTGTAGATACAGATTCAGAAAGAAGGCACTCAAGGAAGAGATCAAATCTCAACACTTTCAAGATTCTTTCACAAGCAATTTGAACAAGTGTGTGTTTGATGCCTCAATAGATCTGCTTCTTAGTGATAAGCAGAAAAGTTAGTGGTAGCTGCAATTTCAATCATGATGACTGAGTTACTGTGAACATTGGTCATGAATTACGTTTTGTCATTATTAAGTAAAAAAAGGAGATCTTTACTAGATTCCCTGCTAAATGTCTGGTGAACTGGGTAAGTGTTCTGGGACAAAAAGTTCATATTCTTAAAATAAGTGTTCAACTCAGGAAAACTGAAGTGTCTCAAAACTTTTAGCACAATAACAAATGTAACCAATGTCAACTTTTTGCTGAGGACGCTAATGCAATTTGTTCCTTGTTTGTAAATAAGAGAAGGCAGAAAAAGTTGACAGTGTGTAGAATGTGACTGCAACCATATTTTCACAGCAAAATACAAGAGAATTTATGACAAAATGCAGTATGTTTACTTTTCTGTTCTCCTCTACTCTTGTTTGGGAGGAAAACAAAATAATTGATGGGATAATTAATAAAACAATATATTTTAGTTCCCTATCTGCTGACGTTTACTTCAGATAAACAGTCAAATCAAACTACTTTAGCTTACTTATGTGCATTTGAGGTCTGAAAGATACCACAGAATTTCAGGGATGTATAAATCTGTCCTTGAGATGCACTGTATATAAAGATCAGCTAGGCTATTAGTCAACCCGCAAATTAAGTCTGATTTGCTGTTACTTTGCCAAAGCAGTTTTGTTCTTACCACATTGATTGATGCAACTTTGCAAACTCAAATTGATGGGGTCTTAAGTATCTATGATGTTCATGGTGGAGTCACTGATCTGAAATCAATAGTTTGGGACTCTTTAAAACAGAGTAGATTAAAGCAGTATGTTTAATTGTTCGTTTATAATCAACCTGTTTTCTTAAAGCATAGAATACTCATCAGCTATTAGTTTTATGTAAAAATGCTTCTGGATCAAAGGCATTAGTCCTTCTTATCTAACACTAGATAATGCTGAGTAGGATAATTACAAATTCAATAAAAATTTAAGGACAATTACACCCTTTACAAGAAGCAGAAGCTCTTAGAAATCCTCAATAACTGCAAAGCCGTTGTTAAAGACCAATCTTATGTGTCATCATTATGCTTAAAATGGCAAGTATCAGACAAGTAGTCCAGAGGTAAATCTCTAAGAACACTTATTATTCCAGATTTGCTA
Source organism: Cuculus canorus (assembly GCF_017976375.1). Lineage (NCBI taxonomy): Eukaryota > Metazoa > Chordata > Aves > Cuculiformes > Cuculidae > Cuculus > Cuculus canorus. The sequence continues at coordinate 63,131,981 of NC_071441.1, forward strand.
CAACTTCATGCACATGCACATCCTGTCCATTATTTTGTAGTCGTTAGATGCCTGATAATTATTGTAGAGTCCAGTACCAAGGTTTTAATTCTTTAAAAAAAAGAATTCTCCATGAGATAATGTCAAATATTAAAACAAATAAAAATCAGAAGATATTTCATAGTGCCATTATCTAAATACAAGACATGGGTCCAATCTCCTCTATTAACTACTGAAGAGATTTTTAACTAAACCCAAGGAAAGAAAGCAAGAAGCCTCTTTTTCTTAATGGAAAATTCCATGAGACATTTTGCTTTGATTTGTGCATGTTTTCTGGGCACAGTGCTATTTATTCAACGAGAAGTAACCGTCTTGCTCCTGTTAAGTGTCACTTTTTAAGTAGCATAGAACTCCTGAACTACCTACTATAGGCTAGTTGCTACCTTTTCTTCTACAATTTCTTAGTTTGTTGGAGCTTGCTAACCTTAAGTTTTACTTATTGTTTTATTTTTTTATGCATTGCTAATCTTCCTGAAAGACTTTATTTTCCTTTGCATATTAGGAAAGTTTGTGTTAACGTTGTACTGGAAGCTTTTGAAGGAAGAAGTTGCCTGCCATTTTTCCACAGAAGAAAAGCAACTCAAAAGTAAGCAATAAAAGTTACCTATGAAAGAACAGGCAAGAGGTACTAAATCAAATCCTTTCTCTGGCATAAATAAAAATTTAAATTTCTGGCATTGGCAGAAATAAGGACAAAAAATTTCTAATATATTTGTGTCTGTGTGCATGCACATGTGAGCATGCATGCCTGTGCACGTCTGTGATTTAAAGTAAAACTGTCAGAGCAAATGGGGAACAACTTTTCTTTAACCAGATTATTAATTCAAAATCAATAAGTAGAGAAGGAAAAAGTAAAAGAGGGCCATAGCTGGGATCAACTGATATAAACAGGATCAGTTCCATGAAATAAATAATTGTATGCATCAAATAGCTACATGAAGTCAAGGCAGAATCAAGGAAATCTATTCTAACGACAAAAAAAGGAAAAAGTTGATAAAAGCAGTCGTGGTGTCAGTTTTATTTACCCAAGATTTTCTGGATTTTTAGAGCTGAATACTGAATACCCACATTCTCAGCTGTTCGGCCACCAGCCAATTACAAATCAAAGGTAATACAGCTATGGTTAGCATAACACCAAATCTGTGTTAAGAAGCCAGAGGAATAGCAGGGACCACTCCTTGAATCCTAGATTGGATCAGCTTGATCTTCATGTGTAAACGTGGGGAGAAGATGATAGAATAGCAGAATAGTTTGGGTTGGAAAGGGACCTTTAGAAGTCAACTAGTTCCACCCTCCTGCAATACACATCTTCAACTAGATCAAGATGTCACTGGCAGCACTATGTAACACAACGTTTTGCCCTACTTCTTCCATAATCAAAGCCAAGGAAAAGAACAGCAGCAATGGAGCTATGATCGACAAATTAAAAGATTTTCAGCCCTATACACTTATGTTTTAAGAGTCTGACTGAGTCTTTTCAATCTCTGACAGTTGTAGCAACTGCTGGCACCCAGTAATAACAGACTAGCCTAAGGCAATTTTACTGTAACTATACTTTTGCCACTTTGCTGTTTGAATTAACATAAAGTTGTTGACCAAAATGCACATTGCAAGTAAAACTTTCAAGCTGATTATCTGAAAAGATTAGCAGCAGTCAAATTTTGAGCAGGTAAATTCCGGCAAGAATTCCTATACTATTCAAAATAAAGAGAAAAATCTTATCCAATATGTATAATCTAGTCTACCAAGCAACAAAGCTTTAATTTTAGATATTCTCAAAAACTGCAGTGTAATATATTTAGTAAGAAATTACTTGAAACAAAGATGAATATTTTATGAAATTTTAGACCCTGTCTTTTCAGAGATATTCCATAAACGAAAAGATTAATGAGGTAATTGAGTAAATTATTTGCTTGGTTTTAATAGTCGTAACAATGGCAAGAGTTAAGATACAAACTGAATGGAAATAATAGCTTTTTATATCTAATAACTCACATTCTGCTGCATAAAGCTGAGATTCAAGAACAAAATGCCAACACTCTAAATGCTGCTATGAAAAGTAACTGATACATATGCTTTCCCATGCAAGTGATTTTTCTGTAAGGACAGAGATGTTTTAAGAGCAGCAAGAGAATACATGACCATGTTTTTGGCAAGAGAAATAACATTGTCATAGCAGGATTCAATCTAAATCTAAGGAGGAGTTCACAGAGGCCATCAACGAAATTAAAAGACAAGCTTCCTGCCATAATCAAAAAACCTTAACCACTTTTTTTAAGAGTTCAGTTAACTGAAGTATCTCTTCACACATGTTAAACTGTTGAAATAGATTCCTTACTAATGTGTTTCATGTTGAAAGGAATGCAAACTAAGTACCAGACCAACCTCCTAGATGAACTGGTGTTTTTTTTTCTTTTAAGTCGCCAGTGAACCGTCATTTAAATATTGTATATAATTCAGGTCATATCCCTTTGAAGCTTTATTTTCCTTCATTTTACCTGTGGATATTTTATTTAATACAGAAAAACTCAAACTATAATGAATCCAGGTGACTCATGCTAGGATTGCAAAGAAAAGAAAGGACCTGTCCTAGAGTATGTGACTGCACACGACAACAGATCTTCTAGGCTGCCTAGAAAACTGGACAGATATGGTAAGTTTGCTTTGAGAAAATGCAGAGATAAGCACCAGGAAGGTGGGGTAACCCTTTAAGCAAACTTGTTAAAAGAACAAATGCATGTACCACCCTAAATACAATCAAAAACGAAAAAACATTTCAAATTGCTACAATTCAGGATGTCCTAAGAATAGAAATATATAGGAAGGGAAAAAAAGGTAGGTTTGGGGAAACTTAGAGGTTTATAAGCTGAACTGACTGTTTGGCTGTAACTGCTTATGGGAGTCTCGTGATGGACAACTCTATGAACTCGATATTTCAGCACTTCAGTTTTTGTTCGTTTGATTGATTCATTGAGTTTGTGGCTTTTTGCATAGTTTTTGAGATGCTTCTAATGTAGTGTTGAATCTGTATTTGATTTGTTGACTGAGCCTGTAGTTAGTTCAGTATACAAGTAACCTGTATTCCTTACACTACAAGATCTATATCCCACAAAACAAGGCACTCAGAAACATTCATTGAGGCACACTTCCAAGCTGGCTGAGACAATATAGACTATTAAAGCTTGAAGAAAGTATTGGAAGGATATTTGTGAAAAGACTTTTCAAGTGACACCATCATCAACACTTTTTGTTCAAAGAAACTTGACTATGTACATTTATTTTGATGCATTTTTGCAAAGAAAGAAGACAACTGTGGACTAACTGAAATGATTACAGAGATGAATTACAGTCTGTTTTTCTTCAACTAAAGTGAACAGATGGCACATACATTACAGAGCAGATTTTAGTAAAATGAGGTGTCTAATTAGTTCACTGCTAATAGTATCTACTTTATAGAAAATACAAAATTTCTAAGTTAAGAATTCCTAGGAAGACAGTAATTTTTATATAAAAATATATTTCACTCCCAAGCTACTTCTATTTGAACCAGACTGTGCCAATCTGGAAGAATAAAAAGCACTCAGCCTGCCCATGGCAACTTCATAAATAAGTCAGTCTTTCAGATTTCTCAGGACATAACAAAAGTTGTAATGCATACTGCCAAGACGTTAGGACACTAAATATTTCACAGGCGTGTGGTGATATTTTTTTAGATTCCATACACTGACTTTTAAATTCAGCCAATGTTACTGGTGATGGATGAAGTTAGGCAAACAGAAAAGACAAGTATTTTTAATCTTGAGAAGAAACATTAGTAGTAAAACTGTATAAGATCAGTGCATATATTCGAAAAGATATGCTCCTATCCTGTATATTGCACTTAATTTTTACTGCCCAAATGTCAGGAATCAAATGTCGCTCTCCACTAACAGATGACCCACAGCAATTTTCTCAAATGTGAGATAATTGATTACCAGTTTAGTAATTTTTTTTCTGTAAGGAAAACACTGAAAATTTTGAGACAGAGATGTATTTTCTTATTTTGGCTCATGAGATGAAATTTGTTCTGTATTCACAATCAGGATTTCCTTAAACTGTGTCAATCCGATGACTTCGCTTCACAACAAAGGTGGCTGACAGGAAAAGATTATACCCCTCCACTCTGCACTCATTAGACCACATCTAGTTGTTCCAATATTGGGCCCAGCTGTCAGAGAAAGACATCAATAAACCAAAGCAAAGAAGATTATGGGTAGAAAAAGGTCAACTACCTCTTGGATGTATTACATCATGAGAGTTACACAAAACATTCAATATTAAATCTAGTAATTGAAAATAAACTGAGAAAAAAAATTGTCCCTGCCTGAAATGTTACTGGAAAGCAATACATTACTCAATTATTTTAAAATTTTGTCCTTTTCCAGATAGTTTCATAATCCATTCCTAGAGTGACTGGATGATACCAGACTCATTCTTTAGTTTTCTTGATTTATGTACACACTAAGATCTTATTTTCCCCCATTTTGGAAGGATTCAAATATTTCTTCCAAAGTAGTGCATGTCCCTGCTGTGAATACATTTAAAATGTTATTCAATCTTTTACCTTCTTTATCCTGGACATACCAAGAGAAGTAGAAACTATTTTATATTGACACAGTTATAATGGTGCAATTTTGTTAATGGAAAAAACAAGAGATATGAAAATATTATCTATCCTTAACTACTACTTGCATTCATTTCATTAGAAGAGGAGGCACGTTGCTTAATAGAAGCAGCCTGCTATTCAGTTAATTTTTGTTCAGAACTAAAGCTTTTTTTTTCTTAATTTTTAATCATCAGCCAAATTTTCTCTCACATTTCTTCAAAGCTTAGGACAGGAGTCCATTATTTTTATGGGTGATCTGATGAAAATTCAATTCTTGAAGTAAAAACAGCTAGTAAGGAAAACATGCATAAAGATCAACTAGGAAGATAAACGGAAATCTGGGCAATACTGACTAAAACTGAAATAGAAATGAGTACAAATATTTTCTGCAAGCTTCCAGTAGAAGAACTGTGAATTCTATATCAAGTGTACTCTTCAAGTCTGTCTTCTGTTTCCATTTAATCTGAAAGGGATGTAGCTCATGCACTCAAGGCTGCTTTAAAATGCACATCAAAGCACGTGAGGATTATTAGAAAATTATTTTCATAGATGCACTCCTAATCAAAATGAAAATCATAATGTATGGAACTCTCATTCACTCTTCCTGAAGTCAATAATGTTATTCCTGTATTTAAAACCATACCTAAGGCTCTGCACTTTATAACCCTAGGCTTCATTTTCTGAGATATCACAATCAACGGATGACAAAGATTGAAGTATAACCACAGCACCGATGATTTTATTTGATCCACTGTATTTAGAGAATTCACCCGTGACCCAATTCAGCATTCCTTCTAATTTTCATAAACTCATGAACTGTCTTTTATTTAACTGTTTTTTATGTCAAAGACAGCATAAACTTAAGAATTTAGGAAGATGTGATGTGCTAGAAGGAATGCTGACCTGTCCCCATGATTTCAAGGTTTCTCTGATAACTAACCAGTCCCAGGAATAAAGTGGGGAAGCACTGTTTCACTAACATTACTGTTAGAGTAACTTTAGTCCCTGTGCAACCACTCTTCCTTAGCAGACTTAGTTCTGGCCGACCCTGTTGTGCAGTGTTACAATGGAGGCTGCTGTTAGAAAGATGGAAACTAGGTTTCCTAATCCTTATACAAATTCACTCCCATCCGGGTCCAAACTTTCAGACATCTTTGCATGGCTCTGGATCCTTCCATAAAAGTCAAGGCAAAAGGCTAGGAAAAATGCTTCATGTGCTGTAAAGGTTTAGGAGTAAGGACACAAAAAATACATTAAAGAACCACATATTCGAATAATAATAATAATAAAAAGTCTTATCAATATTCTGTACTCTCAAAGGTGAGATTTTATATTTGTCTTTCCAACATTCCAGGCAGCACCATCAGCTCATTCTTTATATTTACTTGTGAAACTGTTGTTCTCTGATACCTATAAACTTTGGTTTACATCATTACTCATATTTGTAGTACCACTGCGATTAGAATGCAAATAATGACAAACTCTTAGGCTGAGACACTGAGGACACTAACAAACAGACATCCAGTAATCCATTTATCTAATACACTTTTTCAAAGAAAGCTGAGAACATTATTAAGCTGATCTCTTATCAGTGGCTGATAAAGCCTAGCCTTCTGTCAACTGTGGAAATAGGATTATAAAGATCTTAAAAGCAAGCTTGTAATTCACTGTTATTATGCCTAAAAGTACATAGGGGAGAAATAGCTCTAAGAGGCAGTTTTCTGTCTAGGTTTAGATGTTTGCAGACTTGCAATGATGATAAGACAGGTGCCATGGAAATCGGGATACATCCATGTTTGCAGACTTCAATGTATACTAGATCAGAACTAAAATGCCATCCCTTTCTCCAAGATCAGCCAAAATGTTGCACTGCAGATGAAGAAGTTTATCTGTCATGATGACTTTCTCCCTAACCCAGGCACAAACATCCAGGCTATGTAGTCAACTCTTTACACAGAAACAAATGTACATTCTGTAAACAAATACAATTATACTTATGCTTTGCTGTCTTAAAAATGAAACTGAATGGGCAAATGTCTCCCTTAGCTCCAGGCACACAGATAAAAGAAGTAAATGTTCTGTAGATGAAAAATGGTTGTGAATTTACTACTCAAGAGAAACGGCACTAAAGTGCCTTGGTCGTTTTTACTAGCCTATCTCAGTGTTTGGTACTTGACGCCAGAAATTGGCAGGACTGCATATATGAAGATTTTTCTTCTAACTGGTTCCTAGATCAAATCTTTGCAGTATGCAACCCTTCTGCTAGAATGTAATGGACTTCTACTTTTCTCTGCCCATACAGTGTGCAGGCTACCACGTCATATGTCTACGATTGGATAAGAGCTCACAAGATCTGCTCCAAAACAATGGATAAAGATAAATTACTGGTAAGAACTTGACTCCTACTCTTTCCATCCTTAGTGAGAGGTGTAGCCTTTCACTCCATACTGTTACAAAAAAAAAAAACCCTTAGAACTACCAAATGCTTCTAAACATTGGATACATGGTTACCATACTAAAAACGTGGCACTGAAAATAAATTTTACTATATATCCAGATAGACATGTAAAAAGATTTGAAGTCAGTGTCTACATACACTAATATTTCACTCTCTCCATATATTAATTCACCAAAAATGACAAAGTAATACTGGAATACTACTAGCATCAAAGGTCCCTTTTGACAAAATATAACTTATCTAATATGTCTGCATAGTCTGTCAAAAATCAGTCAGTAAGTCCTATTTTTCCTCAGAATAAAAATTTTTAAGACACTATTTCATGTAATCTTGCCAGAGAATAAATGTTCTCATTTGCTAGCCTATTTTGTACTCTATAGTTGCTGTTCACTTGAAAAATAACATCAATGTTTTGTTATTCATTTGGAGACACATTATTAGATTCCTGCAATTCCTCTAGCATTGTCCATGAAAACTGTAGATGACCATGTAAAGTGATTTGTAAGGCTCTGATGCCCCACTATTAACTATATAAAGTTTAGTGCTAAATGAACTGCCTAGATAATGACAGTGACAATAAAACTCGAAGTAATCCTTTAGTACAAAGGAAATCATAACCAGAAAAAAGACCCAACCAACGTTGTTTTACAAGTATATATTTGCCAAGAGTAGCTGTATCAGAATGCAATATTCAAGTTAGGAAATTCTTTCCTATTGTGTCTGTGATGAAGAAATGATATTAACATGAATAAGTATATTCATTTTAAGAATGTGCCTCTAATAACTATGTCCCGTGATTGAGGCTCTTTTATGACTCATCCAACTAATGCTGAAGAATTTTCTATTTCTTCTCATCCAGGTCTGATGTTCAACCACAGACTCCAGTAAATTTTGTCTGAAATAATAGTGACAGTTTACGATCTGATTCTTCTGCTAGAGGGACTAATGAAATGAAAGAGTCAGGCATCACAGGGTTTGGGGAATAAAGAAGATGAATAGGTATTTCTGAACAGAGTGAAGTCACTTGTATTTTTCAATATTTATTTTATAGCCCTCAGGGAGGAATTATTCTGGCTTAAGAAACAAAATTTTTTGAAGTGTAATTAGTGGGACAAAGGATGGATACACTGTGTAAGAAAATAAAATAAGCATGGCCTGTGCCATGCAGCCGCTATCTAAAAGACAGAAAGCCCCAGGAGGAAACTAATAAATTAGAAGGTAGCTGCTACAAGCTAGAGCATTCTCTGGGAACTGAGTACTATCAATGATGGTCGTTGAAAAAAGTTGTGAGAATTTTCTCTCTTTCATTTTTGTAGGCTATCCCAGGAAGAGAATAAGGTTTCTTCAAAATACAAAAGTTTATGTTTCTGACTAATCTGTAATCAACACAAGAATCAGATTTCCATTGAACACTGGTTTTGTTATCATTATCAGAATAGACAAAAAAATCATAGTATGACTAATTTTGATTAATTTCAGTCTAATATTTTTAAATGTTTTCTGTTAGTATTTCAAAGCTGAATTAAAAAAATAAACATCTAAATATATGAGTTTTATTTCCAAGACTAAGAAAGGCAGAGAGAGGGGAAAACTCAATTTGTAATGAAATATTTGAGCTAGAATTTTAAAGTTTCAAAAAATTAGCAGAGATAAAGGCAACATTCTGGAAACCATAAATAGGGTTAGGAAGGAGTACAGCAAATTGATAAAAAAATAAGTAAATATACATTGACTTGAATGATACAGCAAATATACAGCTGAATTTAGTGCCCGAGTTTTAGAAATATTAAAATAATTCCAACCTCTGTACTTATATATGTTAAAACGAAAGCTCTTCTGAACACTCTTTAAGAGGAGTGATTTAGTTTTTGAGGGCTTCCTCTAGGAAACCTGGAAAACTCAAAGCACTGCAAAATCTAAGGTGGCCTGACTGCATAAAGCTCATTGTTTTCCAAAAAAATTGAGAAATGTGAATAACAGAACACTGATACTGCTGGAAGTATGAAAGAGTAAAGGCTTTTGGTAATAATGCAGGTAAACACTCATATTTCCAGTATTTTATGCACATGATGAATATATATGTTAAATAAATGAAAAAAGTGAACTCTTGTCAAAAGCCAAGAATGCTGCTCTTATCTAGCATATTTATAATAGATGTAGATACAGAGATAACCTCAAGGAACATTGTTCTGGAAAATGATCACAGGCCTTTGAATACAAAGCGGGTAGGGCTAAAATTGGTATATTCACAAAAATAATGCTGAATAATTAAACATTCCAAAAATGAGGCCAAATCAGTTAAATTAAAGACAGACAAATCATAGTTGTAAAATCCAGGACAGGTCTCACAATTCAATGAGGAAAGCTGCACAGCATGAAAAAAAACAAAGGAAATTCAAACTCCCAACTTATACGAATACTTAAATAAAATTTTGTGGGGTTTGCACACCCTAGAAAGAGAAGAAACTTAGTTGAGAGTTTGCTGAACAGGAATTTTCCCTTCCAAAGACTCATTATGTCATGCAGGTCTTTGATTCTATAGCTAGTGAGATATGCTTGCTCAGAATGACAGTACATTTAGAGTAATAATACTGTACTGCAAAGTTTTATTAACATTCCAAGCTAGTGTGAATTTTCTGAACTAACTTTAGTCAGTATCAGAATTACTATAATAAGCAATTATAGTTTATCAAAGCAATTAGCTGCAAAAGCTTGACTCAGCAATTGTGACCTTGTAGTCTGATGCTTAAAACTAAAAAACAATGTCACAAATAACTTCTGGATTTGGGAGGGGGTGGTAAAATTATACTTCAAATTATGTTCTTTTTGTATTAAACTATCTGGATTTTGGGTTTCAAAATGAAATAATCAGAGTAATACACACTAGTGTGAAGTATTCTGCTACTTAATCTGCATTCATCTCATTCATTTTTTATTTTACGCTTGATATGAGAAAGTCTAGGTTGGGATTTATATTTGAAAATACAGTAAAGAATACTCTGACTTAGAAAAACAAGAAGGGCTATACAAAGATTCCGTAAAGCAGTCCTGCTTAATGTACAACATGGACATGATGAAACTTCAGGTACTACATATAACATCTCCCTAGGTAAGAATTCTGAATATAATCTTGAATTCAAGGATCTTCTTAGTGAGACTGCATACAGCTTTCTACTTCATTCTGGAAAAAAAAATATTAATCACCTTGTAAAGGGATTTTATTTTATTTTTATTGGGATAAAAAAGGCCCAGAGGTCGAAGTGATACTCTGTGTGTCAGCATTTCTATGCAGCAGCCTCAGGTCATGGAGTTGTTGAAATCTGAAGAGGAAATTCCACAACAAAAATCCAGCTATTTTTTAGGAAGTTTCCAAATTCATAAATAAAAGAAGAAAGCTGAAAAAAATACAAGCTTGCATAGGCTTTGTTACTGCAGAGCAAGCTGCAGGATCAGTTTACAAAATACAATATGTAAACAGCAGCTTCAAACTTATGCTACGTTTAAGCCACAAAGTACAATGTAAAAGTCCCCTGAAATCTCATAGAGACCTATATGTCTGTATAACGTGACAAGTTCTTGTGCTACCTGCTCCAGAATTTTTTTATTTTCCAGGTCACTATCATTTTTTCACACGTAGAAACAATTATAGCTACATCTATGCTTTGCATTTAAATCTTCCCAGGCTCTGTTTTCCATGGTTTTACCATGTAATTATCAGGTTTGTTTCTGTACAAGAGAGAAAAAAAATAGGGAGAAAAAAAAATAAAAATGAGAAAAGATCAAGTCTCCTGTCTGATGTTCTAAATTGTTTCTATAACGCTATCGTATTTGCCTCGTGTATCTGAAAGCTTCACTTAGAAATTAATGCTATGGCATCAATGCTTTTGCACAAGAAATGTTGGCCTACCAAACTCTGCCCTTTGTCACTGTAAAACTTCTGAGAGAAGAGATAAGCAGCATCTTAGTTGCAGTACTGAAGTTGTAGCCCAACACAACTTCTAGGCATTGTGCTTAGAAGCACTTTAGCATTGCAAGACAGGTGGAGGTACGTAAATGTACAGGTAATTTCACTTTCTGAGCTGACTCTGCTGCACTCATTTAATGTCTATTCATGGCAATTGAATGTCTTTATATGCAATTTAATGCCTATATATGGTGACTTTCTTCATTGTCCTGAGTGTCACTGTCCCTTCTTTCAAGAGGGTCAAAGTACCTCCTCTGCTGTTTTAGAAAATAGTAAAATAATTTCACTCAAAACTGTCTTCATATGTAAATACCAGATTTAATACATCATCAATTAGATATTTTTCTCTTTGTGCAGCAATATTCTGCCACAATCCTTAGGTAATAAACAAATTTTGTTTTCTTTTCCTTCGATTGTTTTCTTCATTTTAGCATTTTGTGTTTCTTCGTTTTTTCTTTCCTTGACATTTCTTTTGTGAGTTCCATTGCAAATGAGACTTAGTATTATAGAGTTTGGCAATTATCTGTACTTTAACAATGTGTACAATTACATGTCAGCCCATGTGAGGTAAAATTCCTTACAATATTTTGTTTTCAGATTAGATACATATTTGCATTATGTTATGCAAGATGAACTACTAATGACATTTCCAGTCTATTAACAATGTAATAGAGAAAATCTGTAAAATCTAAAATGAAACAGCAAATTATTTCTCTGTGTGTCTTTTTCTTCTTTCTCCCAAATATCTTAAAAACATTCACTGACAAATACATTTAGTAAAAAGACCTATGTGTAATCCCAAAGCTGGTGAAATGAGGAATCGTCTTTCCACTGGTTTCAGGATTACTGAATCCAAAATACTTACAATGACAGTCCCCAAGAATAAAAGGAATGACAAAAAAAAAAAAAAAGGGATACAGATGGCAGTACCTATTTATAAGTAACATATGCTGTGAAATAAGACACAGTTTTTCTGTGGGCAAATTCTCACCACTACCTTTCCTAGGCTAGTTCTACTTTCAACAAAACAGAAAAAAAAATCCATTTTGTTTTTCTGGTTTCTCTCTAATGACAAACATACACGCATAAAGAAAATCAAGTCGGATGAATGAGAAACTGTTAATCATCTTTGCTTCAGATTTTCATCACACTTTTTGTAGTTATTTAAAAATAAATTTTAAGTGGTGATTTCTTGTGTCCATCAATTTAGAACTCACTGCATGTTACAAAAGAATAATGTAAGCTTAGTTAACAGCATTACAACCTCCAGCAAGAAACAGATTTCTCTGTATCAGTAAGATGGGCAACTTCACAATTAAAACCATCCGATTGCAGCACGTCAGATTACATAGCCTTTAACATTAGAAAAGATATACCACAAGACACAGAATTATTAGAATAACACAGGTTAAAGAACTGATAAAATACTGCATTTCATGATAAGCTGTTACTCTGTACATTGATTCTTTCTTTCCACTTCAAATTTTTGTCTCAAATGCTTTATTTTAAACCTGCCCATCTATCTTCTTGACATGCTTTCCTACGAACCTCCTCTTAAAAAAATTTCTGGGTACGAATTAAATATATGTTTCACTTATTACCATCTATGAAAGTACAAATGCATTTCTTCAACAGTTGAAGAGAGAGAGAAAATGATACTGCCATAAGCAGTCATTACATAAAACAACAAGTTACTTTTGTTGCGTTACTACCCAGAGATTTTTACATGTCAGGGACCACAAGGTGACAAATACACAGAATTCAAAGCAGATCTTCATTTTCTGGGGAAGCAGCCACACTAACTGTATGCCAACATGAGCAGCTGCAGATCTTCCTCTTCCTATAAGTAGAATTTACAGCATTCCCATGTGACTAAAGATGGTTCTGCATAAGAATATATTTGAAGAAAAAGTACAGTTCTTTTCAAATGACAGCAACTATGTTTGCTGGTAGATCTGGACAGCGTGAGGTGAAGTAAAAGCTGTTTTGCTGTGGTAAATTTAAAAATTTCAATTAGCACACGTTCTTCCAGACTTGGAATTATAATGCCTATGATCTCTTGGTGTACAGATTTTAACAAAACAGAGTAACCCTCATTATTAATAATGATGCAGCTATAAAACATAGTGCTAGAAGTGGTATAGTTCAAGTTTATTTTGGGAACAGTCTCTTCTCTGAATTGTCTTCCCCTGCCTATATCTTATATTGACATAAATATTGTAAAAACTCTACATAATATTTTATCAATTTGAATCTTTAATAGACAACCACTAGTTTGCAGGAGGGTTAAAAGGATTTTTTTACCATCTGCAGTGATGAGAACTGAGAGTGAAATGGGGCCAGAAGAGTATGAAAGGACTAGGGGCAATGGGTATAAACTGGAGACGGGCAGATTTAAGCTAGACCTTAGGAGGTATTTCTTTATCATGAGGATGGTGAGACACTGGCACAGGTTTCTCGGGGAAGCTGTGGCTGCCCCATCCCTGGAGGTGTTCAAGGCCAGGTTCGATGGCGCCTTGAGCAGCCTGGTCTAGTGGAAGGTGTCCCTGCCCATGGCAGGGGGGTTGGAACTGGATGGACTTTGAGGTTCCTTCCAACTCAAACTATTCTATGATTCTATGAGTCTATGAAAGTTAGAATTTACTATCACTCTTTCATTAACCTCACCAAGCACTTCTCAATGCTGCTTTTTTCTCTTGTTTCATTTAATAAGATAAAAATAAAACATTTTCTTTCTGCCCATACTTAACTGGAAGTCTGCTCTTGAATTTTGAACATTGAGGAAATGAGATTGAAACTTTGGCCAATTTTAGACCAATTCTGCTGTTTGTCAGCCCCCCACACATAGGAATGGTCTGCCTGTCTCTCTGTTGTCTTATATCCTTCAACTGTAAATTCAAAGAAAAAAAAGAGATATTTATAAACTATAAATATAAATGCATGTTAGTTAACCTGAATGAAAGCAAGGAAGAAACAACCTCATATTTCTACCTAGAAAAATGTAATTTGTGGTTAGAATACTGTGCTTGTGTGAAAGCACTGAGGCCTTTCCTGCTGCAGAAGCAGGCTGATACATCGTAAGATTTCTTTTCATCTGGTCTTGACACAGACCATCAGATCAGTGAATGCAAAATCAGAATGAATTACAAAACCACAAGAGAATACAGTAAAACTAACATATGCTAGTCAGAAAATGTCAAAATATGAAATGCAAAGCCTACATAAAACTCTTTCAGACAGAGACAGTTTGCACTTCTGAGGTAATAGGGTTTATCCACAAGCGGAAGAGGAGGCAGGAGACCAATACCCAGATGTGTGGGAACCTGAGCAATATGTGTGAAGACAACACACGGGCCACAGCACTGCACACAAAAAATAATACAGGAAAGGCTTAGAGAGAAAACAAATCATTCTAAATCACCAGAGATACAGCTTTAATTTTTGCACCAGGTTCTTTTGTCTCCGCTGGCAAAAACATGGGCAAAGGGAACAGAAACCACACAGATTCCAAACAGTTCTGAGAAGTTGTTAGGATTCTCACTTTCATGTTCTTTCTAGCTTTGTGGCCATTACTAGATATTTATAGGTATCCAAAATCTAGTAACTAAATAAAGACACTGTCTTCAGCAATTAATTCTAATTAACTTATTTTACACGGCAAGTGACATGATGCTATGAAGCCACAGGGGCTGCAGAATATTTCCACAGCAGCTGAAAGGCATTATGGGGCGGCCCTACTCCCAGAGCTGGAGGGCACCTCTTTGTTCTCATTCACGGTCACTGTGGGCTACAGCCCAGCAGACCAGCTTCCAGACAGGCACGAAGCCACTGGTTTCACGTGGCAAAAACTCAAGGGCACTTCCTTGCTTTGCAGCATCAGGCCAGTCTGACTGCCACAGCAATTTTTCCTCCCACTTTGCCTCTGAAAGGAACACAGAACTAAACTTAGACCTAATGAATAAGACTTACAGTTAGTTCCTATGACAGGCCTATGTGAAGCAGTTTGCATTAATGTAGAGGGCTCACCTTCTGAATCAAGCTCTCAAGTTTGTGCTTCGCTTAAATATTTCTTTCTAATGTACTGGGATAGCTATATAGACTTAACATGTGATATGATGATTAAGGGAGAAAAGAAATTTGTTTTCCATTATATATTTATTTACCAATTGACTATTAAAAATACAGCTAAGCCTCTTTTTGCATCCATAAGGATGCAGTCTGTGCATCTTTATTTAAGTGATCCACGATGGTCAGTAGTTTTCCATTTAGATCAATAACAACCGTGGATAGGATAGCATGCTGGAATCATGTACATTGTATGCTAACTTGTGATTTTCAAATTTTTCAAGACAGCAAAACACTAGGTGAAGGAAAAGGGGATAATCCCTATCTCACTGCTTTGACCACACTAAGGATGGATTATTTGAGTTTGGATGACTTAAGAGAGAGTTCTCCAGAGATTCTGTTCCACCTTCTTTTCTCTTACAGTTGCAGCTCCTTCCTAAGCACTGCAGTCTGGTTCTGCCCAGCACTTCAACTAAAATTTAGAGGAACAGGTACAGCCTAAGACAGAATAGAAACTCAGTTGATATTAGCTTATCCAACTATCTGGACTGAAGACTCAACATCAGTAGCATCATCTAAGGTCAGGAGTGGGAGGCAGGGAAGAATGTAGATGACCAGTTCTAGGACGTGCAAAGCCATGTATAAGACATATCAAACATAAAAAACTTTGACAAATCAGAGGTTTAGAATCACAGTGCTTTTTTCACCTGATGTGATTCATCATCCTCTTTCTCTTGCTAACAGGGACGTAAAAAATGCAAAACCTTCTAGCTAGAACTATACAAAAATGATTCTGTTGTGTAAAAGGAGACACTATTCAAATGACTGTTTAGAGATATTTTCTCATACTTCACCTTGTTTTTGCATTCCAGGAATACTGCAAAGTAACTCTGGATCAGCTGGAGGTGGGACTCAGATCTTGCATCTCTATCACCTCTACTATTTCTCTAGTAAAATGGATTATAGAGCAAGTAGCACCTTCTGACATTAGAGAGATCATCCTGGCAAGACAATAGCTAACCTAAATCAGTCATCTGATGTTTTTGGCAATTCAATTTTCTTTCAAAATGCAGTTTAATTAAAAAAAAACCAATAATGCCCATCCTCTCCAAGGCTGTATAGCACAGTCTGTTAAGATGGTATTTTCCATTTGCGGAAAAAAAGTGGAATAGCAGAGTAATGAGCTGACCAAACCACATTACTCCCTAATATTATTTTTTTCTTTAGTAAGTATTGTAAGATTTTCTGTGTTTTGCTTTTTGAGTTTTTTAAACAGTGTTCCAGGATTTAACCATACTTGTTTTTTCATTAGTATTATTGGTATTATATATCACACTGGAAAAGAGGAAAGGTCTTGGCTATGACTGTCTTTAGAGAGAAAATGAATGAGGAATAATGATTCTATATTTCTGCAGACATTTAGTCTATTCTTTTCTCATCATACTTTCTGACCTCTGTATACAGTTTAGTGTTCTATTGAGTGAATGCTTTTCAGACAGAAAAAAGATGAGGTTAAGTATGGTGCTATTATAGTTCCTCTTAAAAAAACATCCCTGTAATTGGAAACACTGGTTCGCAAAGCTAGAATGTATAAAAAGAACAAAAAAAAAAACCATTACAGTCATCTGGAAAATGTAGTTAATTCTCCAACTACATTCATTGAAGACCAAGTATGATAGAATGTGACAATCAACAAAATGCAATTAAAACTTCAAATTTCTGGGCCTGAATCCCTTTTCATTATACAGTATAAAATATCAAAAAAAAATTACTTGAATAGTAGTCAGAGAATGAAAAACTGTTTCTCTTCAATAAACACTGAATTATATACTGGTAGTGGAAACTTAATACTTAAGCTTAGAAGTGCAGAAACAATCATCTGGAACAGAACTGCAAGTTCTCATCTACTTTCCTGTTCTAATGTTCTGATTTGCATTTAGGGTGAACTATATTTTCATGATTCTAAGTGTTATTGCATTAATGTTAATTGGAATGATCGTTGAAAAATAAAAGTTTATTTATTTATATCTGCATTGTGCCATTGCTTCTGTTTCATCTTTCGAAAACTCAGGTTTGTACATCTATAAGGGAAAGCATCATGAATAAATAAATAATTTGCAGTACAGCATCAATAATGGTAAATGGAGTTACTACAAAAAAATACCTAGCAAGCATCTATCATCTTTCCTCCTGTAGTACAGTAAGACTGAAAATAGTAGAACTAATTCTTTTCCATATTAGGTTTTTAGTATCCAGAACTTGAATTTGATCCATATTGGAATAAAATCAGAATACTATGAATTATGCTACCATTAGAGAATTGGTCATTTCTTGGCCATTTCCATTGGCTATTTTCAGACCCAAACTGTTAATGTTTGGAAAAGGCTGAGAAGATGGAGAAGAGCATTGTTTCAGTCTAGCTGACTGAATTTGCCACATGAAAAGACTTGACTAAAGTATACTCCAGAAGGGTGGAAAGTGCCTTATCTCCCAATCTGGAGAGCATGTTTTCACGCCAGATGTTCCAGAATAAGGAAACCATGATCAATTGGCAATACTGTTATACCATTCTAAATACTAAAACGAAATTTCTCTCTAATCAGACTCACCTATAGGAAAGAATTTTTCCCCACATATTTTTTATCTATTTTGAATTCCCCCTGTACAAAATATTTGAACAGCCCGTTTATGTGTTCCTCTAAACAATCATACAGTATAAATACCAGAATTTGAGATTTTATTCTTTGATAATCCGTGGATGTTTGCATGTGTCTTTTACCGAAATAATTACTTTTTAAAGCTGAATTAGAATTTAAATTTAATCTTCACAGTCAGCATATTCTTAATCTTCTAAATGCTACTGTAATATTGTTTAGCTTCTTCTACTTAAACAGTACTCAAAGGAGTTTGAGTAAGTGTAATATATTAGCATAGGATGGGGTAGCAGGAAGGGGAAGAAAAACCAAAAAGCACCAGAACTACTACAATCTCCTTTCCAGCAGATTTCTTTAGTGGATAATGGTCTTTTCTGAATTATAAGGCTGTAATATGAACTTCTGACATCCTAGTAAATCACAAGAGATGTTTTGCATGAAATAATACAGACGAGTTTATGATTCATTAAGCCTTAAAACATCTAAGCAGAAGAAAATGCTGTTTTCTGATGTCTCAGAAGGCAAAAGCTCCATTTTCAGCTTTTTCTGTTGTGTTTATAACATCCTTCTGTGTGTGTATGCATCCTTTGATGTCTTTCACTGGAAAGTAAATTAATGTGAATTTGATCCCTTTTCACGCAAATTGGGTTGAAATGGGCCAGTTTTGCTCAAAAGTTAGCTTCAGGACACAGGCAGATCAGCGAAGTGATTTCATAGCTTCATTTCTGTAGGAATAAACTGTATGAAGGTGTAATTTCAAGCTTTTATGTAGCTTTTAATTTTGGAGGGGGTTTTATAATAGAAGCTCTTCATAACGTCAAAAATGCCCCCTGTCCTCAGGGGTTTTAAGTGTGTTTTGATAAGTTCAGTTGATCCTAATTTTCATTTCTACTTTTTATTACCGTGGTTACAACCTTTTTGCCTACTTTTCCTTTCAACATTCTTTTAAGTACCACAAATGAAGAAACTTTCCTTGTAGATAAAAGGCATTGTACCAGAAAAATATCCTAATACTGCAGAAGAAAAAAATCCTCAGATCTATTATGGAGAAGAAAATTAAAATAAAAATTTATTTCAAGTTATTGTAAAAAACAGATGGCCTAACTAAAGTCTATGTGATGTTTATACATGGAACGAATCAGTGCAGACAGTGTTTATCTCTAAACTATGGCCTGTAGATAGTTGTGATTGCCATGTTAGAAAGATGAAATACATTTTTACAGTGTTAAAAAAGGTAAGGCAACACAATAGAGATTTAAATGTCCCTCATATGAACCAAAATGAACAATAAAATTTACAAAATCTTATCTCTACACTGATTCAAATTTTTTTGAGGAATAAAAATCTATAACTAACTGAGGACTGTTCAAATTTTCTAGAGGGTGTTTTAATAAAAACACAACAGTACACTTCTCACAACTACTGTACACTTTTCACTTGTACTCTAGGATGTATTTTTCATGCAATAGCCAGGCCCAGGGAAAGTTTAAGATAAAGAATCACATAGATCTTTGGATTGTAAGTGCTATTACCACTCATAGTATCTTTAATCTCAATGAACTACTCTTGGAATAGAAAATTCATTGCTGCTTTCATGAAAACCAAAGGTATAGCTATAGCAAATGTATTTACACAGTGCAGATTTCCAGACAAATTAATCTTCAAGCTAAGTATTTTCAATATTTCCCCCAGAAATGTGTTGAAAATGTCAGAACAAGTATCAGACTTCCTTATTATGAGGCAAAGAACTACTAATCTTTTTTCTCATTCATAATTCCTGCTATATCACTGAATTATAAAAGCAATATTGTGGTAGTGTGATATGCTTTGTTGTGTGTGACTGTGTGAAAGGGTCAAAGATAGAAGTATCCCATACAAATTCTGAAAACATATTTATGAACACCCTCTCTCTTTTCTTCATAGTAGCTAAATAAAACTACAATATTTTTGTTTGAATTTTCTAAAAACACATCTATTGCGATATTGTGAAGTGGCCATAGGTGCTCATTACTCATTGAAAATAGAACTAATTACAACAAATATCAACAGTTAAAATATTTTTCATTAGGTATTTCATGCCCTCTTTTAGTGGTATATAACACAAAAATGTATTTTAAGTTACACGGCAAAATTTTCTCACCTTCTTGGAACACTTTTAGAAGCACCAAATCAAGACAGCTTTCCCCCATGGCTGTGCAACAAATTATTAGGAATGGAGGGCCCAGTGAAGACAAGAACTGCAGCAGAATTTCCGGTCAGTTAAACTTGCTTTCAGCCCACAAGACACTGATGTTTTCAGTCCTGAGGTGGGAATTTCAGAAAGGAAGAATGACTGCAGAACTTAAGTATTAGGCAAACACTCAGATAGCAGCTTTAACTTTAACTCTGGCTCTTTTTGCAATATTATTGTTTGTTGCTACATGTTATTTGCTTAAAAAGAAAAAAAGAACATATGCAGGATTTACAGGGTGTGGGTTCAATTCTTGGAGTTTATTTCTGTTTAGGCAAGTCCACTCAGTAAACTTCCACTTGATATGGTATTTGGGCTTCCTCAGCTTAATAATCTTCTTTTCACCTGTTCCGCTTTTGGGGAGTTGGAAATTATAGTAATATATGTCCAAACACTCCACTATTAAGAGGCACAAAACAACATGTGCTATCACAGTGGAGTCTGCTCCTTTGAAAATTGGGCAGTCAGTATGTCATGTCTTGACTAGAAGAAAGAGTTTTGCAATAGGGTAACAGCTACAGGCATCACTGGAATTCAGTGTTGTTTGATTTTTATTTCATGATAGCATACTGAGAGGCAGAATGACAACAGATTTTCATGAGAGAGATAGTTGAATGTTAGTGAAAAGTAGATGGCTAATATGAAGAAGAAAGCAACCCAGACTAGGTGTTTCATATGGAAAAATCTGGTTTGTATCAAAGAAAATGAGTTCAATCGCTGGGTAAATGAAACACTAGAATGAAAAAAAGTTTAGTTGAATTTATCAATGTTGTGAAGGGATACTGAGCAACGTCCTATAGCAGAGTTACAAAAAAATATATATATACAGTATAAAATATCATTGTATACAATATTAAACCAACCAAACAAACAAAAATACAAAAAAAAAAACCACCAAAAGCTGCACAAGTAGCTTCGGTAATGCCAGTGAGCTGTGTGTATATAACCAACGGTATGTCCAGGATCAACCACCTAATATACTAGAAATTCATGCCTGCACACACAGGCACATGTATCTAATTCACAATTACACAAATTCTAAAAGCCACTGAGTGGAGCGGAATACACCACAGAATGCCATTGTTTTATGAACTTCTTTTATTGCTATTTTCTAATTTATACAATGAAAAACAGATTGGGAACCTAAACATCTTGACCTGAGTAAAAATGTTACCCAAAAGCTCAAAAAAAATTGGATCTGGAATCTGTTCTTTCTTCCCCTACAGCTTTTGCTGCCTCTCTTTGGTTGGAGAACTGCAGGGCTGGACCACTGTAACAAAGTCCTATCTGACTGCCTCCAGTAGGACTTTTTTTTAGACTAGAAATTAATCGTGGACTACTAAAAGTGAAAGTTCTTGAACTGCAGCACACCAGAAAATCGTATTAGAGAAAAATAGTTTCTCGTCTCATTCTTCTGATCTTAAGCATATGCTTCTCCCTACCCTTGGAGAAGTGTTCTGAACTGGAAGGTCTTTGATGTAGCACAACACAGAGAGTCTTACACTCTTAAATACCTCAAGACCCAAATGCAACCCTCTAGACAGCCAGTATCTTTGGAAATCCAACTTTTTATCAGTTCCAGTGGATATGGAAATAAGCCTGTGTGGGAAGATAGTAGTTTTGATCCCTCTTCTCTGAAATAGCACTGTACTCATGTATGTCTCCATATACAATAGAGTTTGCATCAAAATATTAAGAATTCAGTGATGGTGGTATTAAGGTATTCTCATCTTCACTAATAAAGTTGCTTAATTTCCTTTAGTTAAAGCATTATGCCTGAGAATGGTTCAGAAAATAACCATTAAAAACTTTATTTTTAAAATTATTGCATGTTTTGCTTAATTGTAGACAAATTATGTTTACAGATAGAAGATTACTGAACCTGCTTATTTATGCTTCACAGAAGAACATTTAAAGTAGTTCTGCAAGTAGTAAAACAGGAAATCAAAGAAATGTCTGAAGTTCAACTTCACAAACAGTAAATCCCTGAAGTAGGCATGAATGAAGTAAGCAAGCAATAAATTCCATTTCTGCAAAGCTAGGGTGAGGGAACCAGCTTTATAAATATCTGTCAAGCACCAATCATATCTACAGCAGTACTAAATAAATCATTTAACCCTAGAGGAGAGACTGATATGGAGAAGAAGATTCCCTTAGTTTTCTTCAAGATCAAACCTCACATTGACAATCTCTTCCAATGGGCTGCGGTATTGCCTGAAACATTATTCTGCACGAATTAAAAATAAACACACTCACTGTATAAAATATTAAAAAGACTACAACGTTGTTAAAGAAAAGTTACGCAGTGTTACAGGATACTACTAAGTTTGATCACGAAGAAAAAAGAAGAGCTTTAAGGTTTCTTCTTTTATTTCTTCTTTTTTCTTTCTAAAAACACCCTACAACCAAAGTATGTATGGGATACCAACAACCAAGTGTTATTATTGTAGGTATCCCATACATACTTTGGGTGCAGGATGTTTACCCAACAATAATGATTTTAAAAGATATCAAAAAGGTTACCCAAATCATCTTCTTTCATTAATATTAAGGATTAAACCATTCACGCCAACTTTGAAGAGCTATTTTTTCTGCATGCCTCTCATTCTCTCTGCTACAAACCAAATGGCAAATGTCAGAATGACTGCAGTCATACTGATATGTTTAATATCATGTAGCCTGAAATCATGCAAAGCTGCAACTAATCACAAACCAAATTTTTTAAACGTTAAATGCTGTAACTTTACAGAAAAAGTCATATTCCTTCTTCCAATACTATTTGATTCTTCTACATACATAGAAGTTGATTCCAAAGTTTTCCATAAACTTTGGCAAATATTCTTGATGTGTTATTCTGCTAATGAGATACTACCTGAATCATGATCTTAGGGGGAAAAAAACCAATTAGTTTAAATACTCAAATTAAGCTTGGTCTATTTAAATACTCAAATCAAGATTGGTCTATTTATTAGAAGGTTCATTTGGAATCTTTTGTAAATTTCCAGTGCCAGGTTTGGCCAGCAGCCCCCAGAAGACCTTCCTTAATGATCAGAACACCAATGCTGAGCTTGCTTAAGCCATCTCTTATAACTTTTTTCAGCAGATTTCTTTTTTAACCACAAGTGAAAGAAGAAAGGGCAAAGGCATCGTAGCTATTAATTTTTAACACAGCCCAAAGACATTTATTTGCCAAATCAGTCCTCATTTTCACTCATCCAAGTCCACTATTCTAATCAGATCAGAGCTCTGCATTATGAATACCTCCATGAATGTTACCACAGGGTATAACATTTAACATCTTTTCAGCTTCGTGTACATGGTTCTGTAAAAGCTCATCTAAATGTTGTGTTTGTATCATATTTATGCCAGAAGCATTTGGAGCTATTGTTTCTGAACCTGATTTAAACAATGCTTTTAGCTAACCTGCCTGTTTTCTAGGAATTTGATGAGTGACTTTAAAATAATTTGCCAAAAATAACCTTTGAAGGTACAATACCCATTTATGGACACAATGTACATTAATTTCCTCAAAAAACTCTGTTACTAGCTGATGTTAATAGTAGGCATCAGACAGGTCTGATTTACAGACAGCAAGAGTAACTACAGGTCATATTATATTATTATGACCTGCCAGAGCATATGCGTGAAAAATCACCACAACAAACAAGAGATTAAAAATTCAGATTCTCTTTCTGTGCTTCAGTAAAGATTAGTCTAGAGGCAGCACATTTAGGAAGTCTGTGGAATTGCAAGGTGGGTTTAGTGCACAGGAAAACTTCCATGTGGTACAGTTTACAAGTGAGGGATAAACACTAAAACAGCCTTTGGGAAGCAAATCCCATAGTATTTGTTAGAGTAAGGAAAAGTAATTACACTGATTAGTCATCATCCCTCAGCAAACATTTTGTACTTCACATGTGTTTCTTTATATTGTCCCTATATTTACTTAAGGGAAATGAGGTATTTTAATTTCCTTCTTAGTTCTCATCTTCTTATAGGTTTCCTTGTGCAATTTAATTAGATATGATTTGTCTCATCACACTCTTCTCTGCTGTATATATTTATGCAAATCCAACGTATAGTGTATCTTTAGTCTTTACTACGCTATTTAGTAGTGTGCAACATCACCAAAGAGTGCTATATTTTACACATGTTGCAGCTGAGCAGCGATGTAAAGTTAGATGTGGAAAAGAAGAGCAGGGACGTTTTAATTCATTCTTCTGGTATTCTTATGCCCTCTGTTGCCTTTTACTTTCCACAGTTTTAGAACTTTAAATGATAGTTAACAAAAGCATGAGTTATATAAAAGAATTTCCAACACCTTGTGGAATCAAAGAGCAGCATTGCAGATCATCACATATATGTGTGAAATCTGGCACGTAGACACTGATGTATTAGATGCTGCCCAGAACTGAGGTTTTACTGTACATGCATATTGAATCAATACACAGAATGGTTTTCAGCTCTTGAGTGCTTTTATCAAGCAATATTCCAAAGGCATTTCTTTCTTTCTTTCTTTCTTTCTTTCTTTCTTTCTTTCTTTCTTTCTTTCTTTCTTTCTTTCTTTCTTTCTTTCTTTCTTTCTTTCTTTCTTTCTTTCTTTCTTTCTTTCTTTCTTTCTTTCTTTCTTTCTTTCTTTCTTTCTTTCTTTCTTTCTTTTCTTGTTATTTCTGTGGCAGTCATACACAATCCCACCAGATTCAGGCCTGGATCGGTGGAAAAAGTTTGCCTATTTGCTCTGAGAGGACATGCGGTCTGGTGAGTAAGGAAGCAGCAAGAAAGACAGTAAATGCAAAGATCTTCCTGCATTTTAACTGTACTAGCTCATGATATCTCTTCCAATCATATAAAAAATTAATTCACTTTTAACTGTGTGCTAATTGCCACTTAATTATCTTAATGATCACCCAGGTTTGATTACTGGAAACTGGTTTTGCTCAACACAGCTCTCTTTTTATTTTAATTAATATATGCCAAAAGAATACAAAGGAGTACAATCATAGATTAGATTGCATTTTGTGTTGTAGTCTCTCACCTTTTAGCAATCATTAGAAAATTCTTTTAAAACTAAAGACATCTACTTAAATTAAAAGAGTCAAGAATAAGGATTAATGGTCTAAACACATTTCAAGCCAAGAGGATACATGTGTTTTCATGTGGTGAATAATTGGTAAGAAATCATGTTAATCTACAAGAAAAATAAGCAACATTTGGGGTCTTCATTACTTCTAATGAGTGACATCTGATGTGATTAGAATTAAAATAATATCTTATGGTTCAGGTTGGGATTTTTCCATTTTTAACAGAGCAGTAGGGTTTGCAGTATTCCATAGAATATTTATAATAAAATTTTCCAAACTCAACACTACAAAAGCGCAAATGAAGGGCTATTTTCACAAACTATTGCATGGAAGATGTATTGATTATTTACCATGACTCACAAAATTGCTGAGGACAATAGAGGATATGCTAATAGCCTTCATCATTCAAATGAAGGGTAAGGTCAAGGAAAGCAAAGCAGTAAGCACTATGTGGCAAGAGATTTGTGAGGCAATGATTAAACGCTTACCTATTCTACCTCTGTTGTTTCTATGAGCACATCTAAGAATCCTTCTCTCCAGTGCTTCTGAAGTTACCCAGCTTTCTCACATTTTCCTGTTGTAGATTATCAAGTTCTCCTGTTGGAGTAGATCATCTTCCATTCCATCGCATGGCATTTATACAATAACCAGGGGATCAGGCCCAGTAAGCATGAGCTTAGGAAAGGCAGACCCTGCTTGGCTAATCTTATCTTTTAGATCACAATGTGACTGGCTTGGTGAATGAGTGAAAGCCTATTGTTGCACCCCACTGCTGACACCAGTAATGTTAGGACATGATTTAGTGGTGGATTTGGCAGTATTATGTTTATGACTGGAGTTGATGATCTTAGCAGGCTTACGAACCTAAACAACTCTGTGTTTCTGTAATAAAATAGTTACAAATTGCACTGAGATCATCTCAGCAGTATTACCGTTCTTGCTCAAAGTTTACGCTAGTACAAAATGTTGTTCTCATTTATTAACTTTGACTGTTTTAGTATGTAAAGCTCATCCACAAATATAGCAGGGCATCAGGGCCTATTTAGATGCATAAATATTGGTGAATTCAGAAACTGTAAACTTTCCTTGGTCCGTGATACTATTAAAGCAGCTGTCTAGCCACAGAGAAACTGAATTTCAAGTGCTGGCCTTCTTTTTCTACTTAAAGGAGAAAGACTCCATGCATTAAGCCAACTTTCTTTATTTGCAAATGGATTTGTATACAATGACTACTTATCCCTCTGGCAGATGGATGATGGATAGTCCTCAACTTGAAATTTAATTTTAGTTCACTAAACATTCAAATTAGCATTTTGTAAGTTTTACTTAGCATTAAATATTTTGCATAAATTATTTTTAACCTAGTAATAATCGTAATCTCTGAGGATGTTTGCTTTATGAACCACACTCTGCAATGTTGTCTTAATTTCTCATTATGGACATCTGTCTGCATTTAATAATGTATTTTTTATTCTCAACCAAATGCACAGATTTAAATGACATTTTAAAATAAACCCTGAGGATAAGTAATTTTGTAATTTCAGGCTAATAGTCTTGTAGATCTCCCATTCACAAAAAAACCCATGATGTCAGCATATTATAGACTTGGAGAAAATGCTTCTGTATGCATTACAGGCAATTTATTGATTTCCAGCTTGCCTTTATAAGTAATTCATGAGCTCTGATTTCACTTTATTTTTTGTATGAGTAATTCATGAAGCCAAATTTCTTATTTCTTCTGACATAACTTTAAGGCTGAATCCATTACAGTCAGTTTTGAAAAAGCTTTTGTGAAATAGCATGCAAGAAAATTTGAGCTTTCATTCTCTTTTAGTCTTATCACCCACAAATAGGTAAGGAACTATTAAAAGAAAAAGTGGTATTCTACTAAACCATGACAGCTCTTTTAAGAGGTAGCTTGTACAGACATTCTCATACTACTTTATAATGTCATGCTCATAATGATCAGATAATTTTTAGAGATCATCAGGAATTTTTTTTTTAATTGTAAATGATTTTGCTGTCTCATGACAGTGTTGTAACCTATCATGACATATGAAACAGTGCAAGTTTGTATGAATGACGACACCATGGTACATGAGAAAGAAACTAAGATAGGTTCAGAATCCCATTTTTTTCAAAAACAAGGTAGTCTGACAACATTAGGAAGAATTTCTTCACCATAAGAGCGGTGAGACTCAGGCACAGGTTGCCCAGTGAAGTTGTGGATGCCCTATCCTTGGAGGTGTTCAAGGACAGTTTGGATGGGGCCTTGGGCAGCCTGATCCAGTGGGATGTGTCCCTGCCCATGGCAGGGGTTTAGAACTAGATGATCTTTAAGATCCCTTCCAACCGTAACCACTCTATGATTCTTTGATTCTATGATTCTATGATTCTGTATTTCTATGATTCTATAATTCTATGATATGGTCCATAGAAAAAAATTAACAGCAGGTGAGAGTGGCAGTTTGCTCTGGAAATGAACAAGGGGAGATGGTACATATCCTCAGGCTGTCCCTGGTTACCATAGGCTTACATAATATCTTATGGACTATCTTCAGCATGCCTAGTACAGAATTTGATTGGTTTTCCTTATGTTTTACCTCTTTGCCAGCTGTTTATTTAGAAACAACAACAAATGAAATTATGCTATTCTGCTTTTTCAATAGTCAAGAAAGTTTAATGTTTGGCCCACCTCCACTTCTAAGCCTTCCAGCTAACAGACCCACTCTTTCCACTGTTTCCTTGTGATTCACTTGATTGACTGAGGTTCCAAAGGCACAAGTGTTACTGTACAGAAAATTTCTCAGACTCGAATTTAACACCACTCGTCACTGGATTTTTTGAGACATTTGGTAGAAATTCAGTAAGCTGAAGTCTCTTGGCACATTTGAATAATGACTTATACCCTGAAGATTTTAATAGGATGGTAATGTGGTGAAAGCTGGGAAACAAGAAAGAAGGACAGGATGCTCAGAAATATTTTTACAAAGACAAACAAGGCTGGAAAAACTTGTGGACGGGGGAGCGTGCTAAAGGAAATCTCTCCACTGGCTTTACTCTTCTGAAGAACTTACCTCTACCATTTCCAAAGATTTACCCTTCTTTAAGAAAAGATTGTAGAAATGGCACAATGCAGATAGCCCGGGAATTATTACTCTCAATGAATTTGTCTCTAGAGATTGCATTTTAACATCTTGTTTTAAAAATAATCTATAAATTTTGTGTTTCACTTTTTAGTTTAATGCTGGTGTACTAACATATCTCTTGTTGAGTTGTGGTGTTTAGGGACAAGGTTTATTGGTGAACTTGGAATTTTTTGGTTTATGGTTGGACTTGATGATCTTAAAGGTCTTTTCCAATCAATACAATTCTGTAATTCTGTGATGCTGTGATTCCTTGAATTACTTTTCTGCAGATAATTCAAAAAGATTACTTTGACAAATCTAACACTTATACATACATTAAACACATGTAAAACATTTCACCATTTTTCACATTTTGTAATGTTCTATCCAGATGGTTTGTAAGTTTGTTGTAGCTGCATAAATCTTGCAACACACTAATTGACCTATACAGTTATTGCATAAAATGGAAGGATGACTATTAAATTAGATTTAAAAAATCTTCACATAATATGTCTTTATTTTCATCTTCTGATAGGTACAACTTTTCATCTTGTCAAGGCTATTTCATATCTTTACATTCGTTGAGGGTTGCTGAATCTCCATCAGAGAAAGAAGCCACCTTTTCACTACATTTTACTACATTAATTTTAAGAAAATGCATCATTTTCTTCTTCTCTATCAGTAAGGCATTTGTATCATAAATTTGGTAAGAAACTACATTGCTTTCCATGCACTGACCAGTATTTTGTCCTCTCTTCTTAGTTTAAAAAGATAAATATAAAGAAATACCAAAAGCATGCATTGTGTGGATTTGTCTTTCCATTTGTTTTCAATGCAAAGTGGTGATACAATTTCAAAATTCTCATTGATCTACTGAAAAAAAAGTGTTATCACATCTCTGATCAGATAGATTTATTATGTACTTTAGGCAAAGCTACTTAACCTTTGGCACAGAATGAAGTACCAAAAACCAGTCAGTCAAGTTCCAGGCATGAATATCTTGCATTGCACACAGAAATATTTCTTTTTGGTTTCTGTTAGCTTTATTTTGCAATTTCAGAATTCTGGAAGTTGAATATTAAATTAATCTTCAATGACCATAAGAAAGCAGTCATGAACTGAAGTCTGTGGATATCTGCAAAGGCTGAAATGACAGAATATTTTGGTATGATGATGTCTCCATGAGGTGTACAGTGAAAATAGAGGGAATAGAAACTGCAATCAGATTATGCAAAACAGTTTTTAAAATTAGTGGCAAAGTGAGAGAATTTGTATGATGGCATTAATTAAAAATTCTTATAAATTAGCTTCTATTTTCTTTTCTAAGCATGTAAGCTATGGCTGATTCTTAGGCCTGTTTGACACACAGAGAATTTAAGATGAACATATGAGAACCCAGCAGGATTGAAAATGAGCCCATTTGTTTATGTGCCTAAAACAGAATTTATATGCTAATTTTAGATACACAAGAAATCCTAACAAACTATGAGAAAAATTGTCTACACGATCATTGTTTTTGTGACTCATTCATTTGGCATGTCTGACCACCAGCACAGATAAACACTTACAGCCTGAGTGGCAGAAGGGAACATTTTGAGTATCTCCTATTTTGCTGGCAAAGCAGGATTGGCAGCAATACCTACTAGTGGGGATCCTCAGGACTCCCACACTGCCCAACTGGATGTTCCTGAAGGTTGTGGGCGCATTATTGTTTCTGAAATTAAGTGGAAGCATCCTGGAAGCAGAACAGCTCTCTACTAAGTCAGTATGTAAAGCCAAATCCGACAAACTGCATATTTTTAAAATCTTTTATATTACATATTTTTATTTAACATTCTAGTTCCTGTCTATGTAGAGTAGAGAACATTCCCCTTAAATCATACTGGTTTTCTAAGGATGGGGAAAGATTTATATTATATCAGTTGTTTTAAAGGGAATTCTTTTGATACTTCCATTAAACCCTTTCCTTGGTACAAAACGTGTCTTCTTTGCCCAGGCAGTCTGGAAATGGAAAATGGTTTACATTGGTAAGCCCTCTGCCATCTGCCTGGTAGTTCAATACGATTTTTTCAATGATGCTTCTCATCTACAGCAAATCCTGATTCCTCTATATATTTGTCCTTAATTAGTGCTTCTTTCTCTGACTTTCTCGATGACTGATTACTTCTTGGTGTCTGACTTATGAAATAAGTTGTTAGGTACCAAAAGAAACAACCCTGATGACAGACAAAGCATGTATTTGAAAAGATGCTGCTGGTGGATACCAGCAGCTATCCACTGTTTCACTTTATAAATCCTTTTGTTTAATGCAAAACATTTGCTGAATCAGTGCAAAAGTCAACCTTCAAGCAAAATTATTGTCACTGGGATGCCATGGCCTGGAGTTGTTTGAATTTCATATTATGACCAAGAGCAAAGAATGTAACAGGTTGAAAATCCCATTAAGTGTACTGAAGGGAAAACATCGAAAAAATATTTTCTTCACATTTTGCGACAGAAAAAATCAAGCCAAAATGACCCATAATCTGATGAAGGAAAGCAAAACCACCGGAAAGAGCACCAACAACACTTCTTAACTCACTTTAGTCTGGAGACCACCTTACCTGATGGACAAGTCAATGGGCCTGGACCTCTCTTTTCCCCCAAGAAGGGCTCCCTTTTTGGTAAGAACTGTGTGCCTCTGACTCTGCCAGATGTTCTCTCGGAAAGTAACTACTGAGTTGAGGGTTTTTTTTTACTTGTTACGTATGTTTAGGGATTGTTAGGACTCGATGATCCTGTGGGTCCTTTCCAACCTATTGTTTCTATGATTCTATATATAAATATGTGACCATTGTTAATCAGTTATAATTTAGCACTAATGCAGCAAGTGAATTTATCAATGGCAACCCCGAACTAGTTTTAATCTGTCATTTGAAATACATTGATTACTGCCTCCAGTGTTATAACATTGTCTTGTTGACAGGCATTACAGAACTTTCTAAACAGTGGCAGTCACAGACTTGGACTCACGGGACATAAGCACTAAACTTGTGAGTCAGTATCTGAGGAGACTCTCACAGGTAACTGAATTCTAACTGGTGGCTAAACACACATACACACATATCAAGTAATCTTTTAGTTCTAAACAATGGACCAGGACCAGGACTAGAGATTAATCCAGCCATACTTAAACTCTTTTCTGAGGTGAATGTCAGAAAGCCAGGGGTCCATCTTGAACCTCGTGACCTGAGAGGAGGGCATGCCTCAGCCACCTGTCAGAACTGTACCTATTTAATGTAATAAACACATCCTTTTTTCTTATTACGACAAACACCCTGCTTCATTTAAGAGACTTACTGTGCTGCAGTATCCATCTTGTCACTGACATTTCTTGTGAAATCCCTCTGATACTCAGTCCATTTTTTTGTGTTTAAGTCTACGTCTGTTAAACTTTTCATTATTTGACCCACATTCCTTCCTTGGTATCCAACAGTCACGGTTGAAATGCAGTGTTGTTTGATGTGGACTATCATCTATTTTTTGAGACTTCAGTCACTCACTACACATGTATTTAAAAATATATGGTGCTCATACATGTTTTAAGGGCTAGCCTTTTGCCATTACGTTTTTCTACTAAAATGATTATTTCTCCGAGTCCAGTTTGCCATTCTTTCTTGTACTTAATCTAAAACTCTGCTCCTATAGCTGTGAGGCAGAATTATCAGGGTTCCCTATTTCAAGAACCATTCTTTATTTTATCCACTGGTTGCATAACTAATGGCAAGGAGGAATCAATATTTATACAGCAACACTGAGCAAAGTTAAACTGAAAGCAAGTTCCAATGACAAATTCAGCATGCTATAACCTTTTCTTCTAGTCAAAAAGAAAGGTAAATGTTTTCATATTGTGTTGCCGCTGACCTCTTCACCTGAAATGTAAGTTTGAGAGTGTATTCTTAAAATATTAATCCTCACTCATGGGCATTAGTCCGCTGTATTTAAGATATTCAGATAATATTGTATGCAGGGAAAGCTTAGAATATGATGGCAAGAAAACTTTGGCATGGCCTTTAAATTTCAACATAAAGCCTTATCAGAATTCACAAGCCCAAGACTGAGGGGCTGCAGCACAAGTAGAGATTTACCAAAGAAATCTGTTGGTGTGTTCAGAGCTGCAGAGTACATTACCAGACAACTTTATGAGTATTTAGAGGAACTAGAAATACATACAGATATTCTTAGAGATTAAAATGAAGAGAGGAAAAAACCACAGAGGATAACGGAATTTAAATACGGTCTTAAATATTTCACTAATCTTTCACCTCCTTGATTATTGAAGTATTGAGATGTGAAAAGCCTAAGAGTAGAAATCGACTACATAGATTTTCAATCATGATACCATCCACAGTTTTTGCACTTCAAGAAGAAAAACTAGAGGAAGGATCGAAACAGAAAATAATTGTTAATGTATGGCTTATTGCAGTGCAAAATAATCTATTTATTCATTGCTCAGTGAAGACTATCAAATGTAACAGCAAGAAGAGAGCTAAAGAAGATAACTCCAGTAAGGCGCCTATGAACAAGAAATTGTGGCTTCCATAAAAGGTATATAAGCATACAGTAGGTAAAAAACAATAACACCACTGGTGTAATAACATCACAATAGTAATATATAGTAATATATAGTAATTAATATAACATAGCAATCATAGTAATGAGGTGAATTACTGTACTGTGTTAGCAAATTAAATAACATTGCTTTCCAAGAGTCCATATTTAAGCTAAAATGAAACACTGAAAAATGCAACAGAAGATTTGCATTTTGCTGATAATGTACCAGTGTTGCTTTCAGTTGAGAAAAAAATTAGATATTTGTTTGAAAAGACCATGGCCCTGAGGGTTCAGAAACATGAAGACATTGAAATGATTCCAATAGTTCTTCATTGCTACTAGCCTGAAAGTGGAATTATCCATTCACTGATTGATTGCTTCCAAGGCAGTGATGAAATGGTATGCAGATATAAACAAAAGAGTAAAAAATACAAATTAAATAAAAAACTTAAAACTTTGCTTTAACGTAGCTAAACACCATCATATCACTACATTTTTGAAACACCATCACATTTACAAGTTATCAACAGACAGAGTGAATATTTTTAAATGGATATTTGCATGTCTTATATACTACGTAAAGAAGAAAAAATATACTGTAAGCAATAAATTTGTGGGTTTTTTCATTATACAGGCTCCAAAATCAACACCTTGATATTCAGAATTTTCAGAATTACAGGTACATAGTCCTCTTTATCAACTTCAAATATTCAAAGTTGAGGCATGACCTGGAACCACAATGACTGTTGGAAAAACCAAGTCAGTATAAGATACACAGGCATAAGGTAAACAGAACAACTGGAGCAGATCTACATTGAAGTTGAACAAAATCCACTTTTAGGATTCATACATCCCCTTAAGGCCCACAGAGGTCCAGGAGCAAATCAACGTTTCCATCGCTGTGATAACACCTATAAATTCTTGGGAGACAGTTTGCTAAGAGGAAGAACTTGGTCTCAACACAAGCATACTTCAGCTAGGAACTTTTAACACTTAACTCTGTCTGGAGAAAAGGAGGCTGAGGAGAGAATTTGTTGCCCTCTACAACTACCTCTGAAGGAGGTCGTAGTGAGGTGGATGTTAGTCTCTTCTCCTAAGAAAGGAGTGAAAGGATGAGATGAAATAGCTTCAAGTTGCACCGAGGGAGGTTTAGATTAGATAATAGGATATATTACTTCACCAAACAGGTCATAGAATCATAGAATCATAGAGTAGTCAGGGTTGGAAAGGACCTTAAAGATCATCTAGTTCCAACCCACCTGCCACGGGCAGGGACATCGCACTGGATCAGGGTGCCCAAGGCCCCATCCAACCTGGCCTTGAACACCTCCAGGGATGGGGAGGCCACAACTTCCCTGGGCAACCCATTCCAGTGTCTCACCGCTCTCTTAGTGAAGAAATTCTTAATAATGTCTGGTCCAAATCTGCCCCTCTCCACTTTATATGCATTCCCCCTTGTCCTATCACCACAAGCCTTTATGAATAGTTGCTCTCCAGCTTTCTTGTACGCGCCTTTCAGGTACTGGAAAATCGCTACAAGGTCTCCTCGGAGTCTTCAAGTATTGGAACAGGCTGCCTAGGGAAGCTGTTGAGTCAGCATCCCTGGAGGTATTTAAAAGACTTGCGGATGTGGCACTTAGGTACGTGGTTCAGTGGTGGACTTGGTAGTGTTAGGTTTACAGTAGGACTAAAGGTCTTTTCCAGCCTAAACATCCTATTTCTAGATAGGTGTGCTAAACAAAAAGATAAAATACGCAGTGAGGGTTAACTTTACAGTACCTAACATCTACATTCAATGGAGGGCAAAGCTAACAGAAGTTGGCACACCTCACACTAATGGACATTTTTGGTAAGCAGAAATCAGAGGAAAAGCTTTGCTTCTATGTAATCTCGCACCAGCCAAGTTCTCTGCAGGATTATTCTTTCCAAGTGACTTCCTGCTGCCTCAATGAGAAGCAATTATGTAAGAGAATAGCATTATCCCAACTGTTCATGCTTGGCAGATGCACTTATCAGAATTTAAATAGGTACTTCCAAATTTGCAGACTAACATCATGCAAAACATATCAAACTTGGTCCCCAACTTTGGTTCATACAGTTTAATTTTTCTTATCACCACTGGAAGACACAAAGATGAGCAGACTTGATACTTTATAGGCTATGAGAGATGTGCACTTTAAGATTTGCAATGTTGTTAACTTGTTTTCCATGGAGAAATAATGATTTGAAGCCTACAGGTTTCATCTTTTTAACGGTTGATTAAAAAGCTGACATCTTTAAAGCACATTAAAATTCTCTATATTATAGAGCAACTGAACGGTTTAGGAGATAGTTGCATCCGGGGACCACTGTCACCTTGCCATAGTAATGTTTTATTTCTATTAGGACTGAATCAATAACTCGGTGATTGAGAGATAATGCAGAGAATCAGAAGCAAATAACTCAACTTTATGAAGAGGGCAAGCACTCACAAATGTGCATTCCTGAAAGCAGAACTATTGTAATGTTTAAACATGCCAAGCAGAAAGCAAAGCATAAAGAAGTAAGCCAGGAAAACTACCTTTCCCTAGCAATTATATCTGACAATGGTAAAAATCCCATATAAGTACACCAATATATTTCAAAGGACAAATCAAGATATTACTTTATTTCTATAAATGGGATATAGATGGGGGAAGAAAAGCTTTTAGATTACTACAGTGGAATACTAATTATGTAGAGAACACACACATGGAGATGAAAAATGGATTATGAAAATACAGAGTAAAGGCACATATGCAATCCCATTGACACAAGAACCCACTTAAAAGCTCTACATTTTAGTATACTTTACACTTTGGGTCTATTTGAGCATATATTTTTGCAAAAGAAATCCTGACCTAAGACTCCATTCTTTGTTAGTAAATTCCAACTAACTGAGAAACAATTAGGTCATATTTTTTTCCTTTTAAAATGTGCTTTATGCCAGGACATTTATTTGAATTATGGTGGGGAACAGGAAGAGCAACAGCTGTGAATTGATGTTTTAGTGCACTTATTGGCAGTTTTACACACATGGTTAAGAGGCAATTTTGTGAAATGATACTGGCCTATAAAAGCTGTCCATACTCTTCTGAAAGATGAAAAAGTCAGAAAGAATGCATGCCCCTGCTTCAGAGAAAAATAGAAAAAAAATCAAAACAGCAAAATCTATTAATTTTGGTTCATGAACACTATGCACACTTTTTCCCCATGAACTCTTCGTAATATATTTTCTAACCCCTACCCTTATGAATAATGGGCTTATGCAGCTTTTCTGTGTGCCTGACATGTATAGAAATACACCACCTTTGGGTCCCACAGTAGATTCAACCAAATTAAGCACTGTAGAAAAGCTCAACATATAATTACATTCCTACAAGATTTCTTAAAGGTGTGTGAGTGCATACACAGAAATCTATTTAATTGGCTGATGTAGTTGTTAAGTCACTCTCAATTGTATTTCAAAAGGCATGGCACTCAGGCAAAGTCCCCAATCACTGGGGAAAATTGAAATATTATGCCTATTTTTAAAAGAAGTTAAAAAAGAAGACACTTAGGAGTACAGATCAGTGAGCCTCTGTGCCTAGTGCAATCATGCAGCTGAAGTACTGGAAGTTTTATTGAAGCATATGTAAGACAGGGGGAATTTAGAGACTGCCAGCAAAGCTTCAACAAGGGCGGATCATGCCTGACTAACCTAGTGGCCTTCTGCAATAGGGTGACTGCATCAGTGTAGAAGGGAAGAGTTTTGGATGTCATCAACTTCAACTTATGTAGGATCCTTGATGTTGTCCTCTAAAAAATTCTTGCCATTAAATTGGAGATATATGGATGTGATGGATGGACTCTTAGATGGATAAAGAACCATTAAGCCAGTGACTCAATGTCTAAATGGAAACCAGTAAGAAGAGGTGTCCTTCAAGGTCCTTGCTGGAATGAATACTCTTTAATTTCTTCATCAGTGATGTAGAGAGTGGGATTGAGTGCATCCTTAACAAGTTTGAGGATGATATCAAGCTGACAGGAGGTGCAGCTGATTTGCTTGAAGGAAGGAGTGTCATCCTGTTGGACCTTGACAGGCTTGAGGTATAATCTTATGTTAAACTCATGATGTTTGATAAGGCCAAGTGTAAGGTCCTGTACCTCAGTCAGGGCAGTCCTCGAAATCAATAGAGACTGGAGAATAAATAGATTGAGAGCAGTCCTGCAGAGAGGATACCTGGGGACACTAGTGGATGGAGAATTGAACATGAGACAACAACGTGTACTTTCAATCCAGAAAGCTAGTTGTGTCCTGGGTTGCATAAAAAGAAGCATGTACAGCAGGTCAAAAGAGGTGATTCTCCTTTTCTCTCTGTTCTTCCGAGATCCCACCTGAAGCACTGCATCCAGCTCTGAGGCACCCAGCACAGGAAACAAATGGACTCATTACAGGTCCACAGCAGTTCCACAAGAAAAGTGAAGGATGGAAGACCTCTCCTTTGAAGAAAGGCTGAAAGAGTTGGGGATGTTGTTCAGCCTGGACAAAAGAAGGCTCCAGGGAGATCTTTTTGCAATTTTCAATATTTAAAAGGGATTTATAAGAAAGATGGAGAGAAACTTTTTACAGGGCCTGTAGAAACAGTTTTAAACTGAAAGAATATAGATTTAGATTGAATATAATGAGAATTCTCTGAAAAACTAAAAAAGTATATTTCCTTAAATTTCAAATATTGTAGCATAAAGAAATACTTTAAGACCTGAGACCTCTGCCAGAGCCACATCTGTGTTCAGAAGAGGTTTTTACAAGATCGGTCAGTACCAATACACAGATCTGTACATTTTGTGACAAAAATCAAGCCTTGATATGCATCAGGCACTGATTGGTAAAAGACCACTCAACATACTCAATTTGCTTCTGTTGCAATGGTACAGTGTTCCTCATCTAGCAGATGACTATCCATAAAGACACTGGGTCAACCAGACAGTCAGCACTTACATTAAAATTTTGAAAATTTTGAAGGTGAAGGCCTCCATCCTGTTGAACTGCACTGTGATGTACAGAAAGTAGTTGCTCAAAACATGTGTAATATCTGTTTCCTATAATACAGAATATAAGAAGTACATTCCAAGATGTTCTACTATCACACTTGTTCTAACTAGTACTAATCCTAAATTTAATTGCTGTTACATTTACAGAAATATTTAGGACTCCATTCACTCATTTAATATTTCAACTATAAACCACCGTTGAGGTAAAAGATTTTAGACTCCTGTCTTCCATTTTTTGTATTTGTTTTGGAAAACGTTACCCAACATTAAACATACAAATTAACTATTGATTCTGACATCTTTGGTGGAAAACAAGTGGGAAAATATGAAGGAATATAATTTGCCCACAGGAATTATAAAAATCAGAATCAGCCAGTAGATATAATTTTTGTGTGCCTTTAAATACACATTTCTGCTCCAGTACTTATGATTTTATAAAAGAAAGCAGTTTCTTGTATCATAGATTACTACTGGTATTACAATAACTAGCTTTCATTGATATCAACAGTTATTAAGCCTCTAAATATATTTGGGAATCTGTGCTTCAAGTCAGTGACAGAGACATGCTTCCACTCTTGGAAATACCCAGTCTAAATGAGAAGCAGTTTGCCAGGCCATTAGAGCCTTCAAGGAGTCTACAAGTTCTGCTGAAAAGACAGTCAAAAGAGTAACAATTTAATACCTTTTTTTGTGCCTTTGACAACGTTTTATATTCACAGAAGTTTTCTAGGCACTTGAGGACAGATCCTTTTCAAAGAAGAACAGTCAGGAGAAAATAAGTTTAATTTCTTCTTCATGCATCTTTGCACAACTTAAACACATTAAAAGTGTGGAAATAGTCTTTTACAGTAGTGTTTCACAAGTGGTCACAAGACCTACATGGAAACTGGTTTAACTATACAGTCTTCTAATTCTAAATCCATAGTGATTTCTGCCAGTAGAATCTGGTTATTCAAATATCATTTAAGCTTACTTTATTTTGTGCCTTTAACCATAGCTAAGCTTGTTTCTTTTTTCAGGGAAAAGATCTAATCTCAATGGTTCTACAACTGTTTGAGCTGCTAAGGATGGGATCTGGCTCCCTCTACAGGATCCTTTCTGCAACACTTACTTTCGAAGAAACGTGTAGTGAAGAGTTATCAACAAAAATTTCAGCATGACTTCCTCTTAAAACTATGAAGTATTTCCTGCTCTAAGAAACAGTTTTCAGTTGCTTATTACTTGGCCAAATAGTACTCCAGCCTTTATGGTGAACATTTTCACAGAAATTATCTGTCTCAGGTGAATTTCAGAGAAAATTATTTCAGAGAAAATTTCAGTTTTAGCCAAAATTATTTAGCTGTGCACAATTACATAAAAGGCTACATCATCATATCACCATGCAAGATGAGAAATCAGGAAATACATGGATAAGCTACCTTTCACTGCCTAAATTTCAAGTGGCAGATCTAGTTTCATGCAACTACATAAATAGCATAATTGTATTTATCATTGCTACATTTTGTAAACTTTGCAGCAGTTATTTTCATTGCAGAATTCTTGAAGGACTGTTAACTTTTTTATTAATAAATTCATAAAAATCATAGTAATTGCTTGGGAAAAAAAAATATGCCTTTTCACAGGATTTGTGAATAACAGAATCTCTTGCAAATTGGAGTTCCTTTAGGAAACCCTGGAGGTTATGAAAGGTTTACGTGACCTCCTGCTGCCTCAGAAGTTACCTAAATATCTAATTTGGTTATCAAAACTTGGGAGAATTTAATATTGTAACAATTTTTTACAATGCGTGAAAAGTACCGTTGACCAATGCAACTTAAAATAAAATGATTGCTGTCCTCAGAAGCCACTACTCCTGGGTTGCACACAGAAGTTATTCTGCCTTATCGCTAGGTTGTTGGGACATATTGTGCAATGGAACAAAGTCACCAAAAGCCTATGCAAGTTCAAATCAAACTTCCATGCAGGGCACACTGAGTATCACTTAAAGGAAAGGAAACTGGTGGTAGAAAAATCAACTAACTGGCTTATATTTTCTGGTTTCTAAACCAACTGAGTTGCAAATATTCAATAGCCTGTAGGTAATACATAGAGTTTCATGCCCTTGTTAAACACAGTGGTAGTACCTTTTCCCGGTTCCCACAGATTCATAGGTCAGTGCGCAGCCTGATCCCTCCAATATTTGTGTCTTATCCCTCAAGTACTACTATCTTCAGCTAATACTATAAAGAACTTCAGAATTAAAAGAGCATGGACATTAAGTTTACTACTTAGTGTTTGTCAGTAAGGCAGCGGTCATGCAGACATGTCTGTAATAGCTCTGATTTCAAAACATTCAGACCTACCAGGACATATAAAATAAAACTATGTTTGCAAAATTACTTGTTTGAAGGTAAGAAAGGAGCACTCTTCTCCCTCAAGACCCTTGAACTAGTTCCACTTCACTAGGAGTGAAATTAAAAGATTCCTTCCCTGGTATAGAGCATCAGGGATGAAATATACATTCTCCAGCTTGTTGTCTTTAGGGATGACACATACATTCTGTTTTTCAAGTTTTAAATTAATGAACTCTGAAGAACGCTATACTTCCACATTAGCCATATGAATTTATTAACATATCTTAAATATCTTTTGATTTATGTCAAAAAAATTAAATTGTTAGATATCATCTGAAATAAGAGAAACTTTTTGCACATTATTAATGAATAATAATAATGTTAAAGGAATATCCCTCTTTTTATGATTTTGACCTTTGCAAAATTGTTCCATGGGAATAATTACTTCTTTAACCAAAAGCAGTTAGTCATTTCCTATGTAAAGAGGTAAACAGATGATGTTGTTTCTTGTGCAGTGGAGTGTGCTGTCATGTGTTTCTAATGGATTTTTTGCTCGCAATTTTATCTTACTAAGACTGCATATATTTACTTAGAAATAACTTCAAGTGTTATAAACACAACTAAAACTTTGAATGATTAGGCTTCATATTTTCTCGCAAAATGAAATACTTGTGCTTATTTAGTCTCAAAATTCTAATTAGTCTAGTTCCTACATTCATATCATGGTACCTATATCCCCATAATACAGAACAAGGGATACTTTTGACTATGACGTAACAACAAGATTCAACAGTAACAATTTTAATAACTGGAAGGATAAATAAAATAAAACAAAGCAAAACAAATAAAAGCAAAACAAAATAAAACTAAGTCAAACCAAGAAGAGGGGAGAGGAGAGGAGAGGAGAGGAGAGGAGAGGAGAGGAGAGGAGAGGAGAGGAGAGGAGAGGAGAGGAGAGGAGAGGAGAGGAGAGGAGAGGAGAGGAGAGGAGAGGAGAGGAGAGGAGAGGAGAGGAGAGGAGAGGAGAGGAGAGGAGAGGAGAGGAGAGGAGAGGAGAGGAGAGGAGAGGAGAGGAGAGGAGAGGAGAGGAGAGGAGAGGAGAGGAGAGGAGAGGAGAGGAGAAATAAATATTGAGTGATTATTTTGGACAGTTGCTGCAGTAGAATGTATAATATATACATTGACATTGACATGTAGATGTTATTTGATTAGTACTAAAATAAGAAGTTATAAGGAAAGTTATTAGCTGCTTCAAAACTTAGGCTCTCTTGGTCTTCAGTAAGAGTTATTTCAGCTAGCAATCTGTCTACTTTGTTTTTTGGATATTCACAGTTGCTATAAATAGATAAAAAACATGTTAATGGTTTATATGAAAATAAACTGTCTCTGCCTTTACAGTAGCATGGCAACCTGAACTGTATCCAAGATAGCTAACTGTTAAAATAAATACTGACTTATTTTGTGAGGTTCCATTCAACCATCATCACTGCAACATCAAAGTATGACATCTCCAAGCCATACTTCACTGAAAATGAGTGCAGTGTTTTCACAGATTTGAAAGTGTCAACATATCCTCTCAAGAGAATCTTGAAAAATAATTTCTTGAAGAAAAGAATTATGACTATGTAATAGCCCATGAAAAAATTGCAGGAGGAGAATGGATCAGTTCTACACTCTAGTGGAGCTATAAACCTGTGATGTATAATGTCCTTGCTTTTAATTTAACTGCTGATACTGAGGAATGATCGAAAGCCAAACATTTGATAGAGGTCTCATACACTATTTGAGCAGTAATCTAAAAAAAAATGTGATTTTGCTCATTAAAAATGGTATTTCTACTAATAGTGACATGCAATGGACCTTAGGCTAACTTTGTCATCTGTTAAATTTTCTTTCCCCAGTGCTGGCTTATTAGGCTTGTTAGCAACTTATCATAGAATTGTTGAGCAAAATGAAGCTTAGTACCAGAAATATCTTCCTGTGATGTGGAGTTCAATCATAGGACATCAGTAAAGACCTTGAAAATACAAAGTTGAAAATGGAGGCCCAAGAATAGTGCGCTGATGGCCGTTGCTGCTTGTGGTAAAAGTACTTCCTTACCAGCAAGGAAAATGACTGCATTCAGAAGAATGAAGAAAAGCAGCAGAATCACGAGTGCATTATTGGGACTGTGAACATACTGCACACTTTGAGGACCCTAGAACCCAAAGGCACACCTTCTCTCTCCCTTTACCTTATCCAACAACCTTGCTTCTCACTTTCTCCATGTGCAAGCTGAAAGAACACTTAAATTTGCTAAAAATTTCACGATTCTGCCGTATCCTACAACTATTCATTCACAACAACATTTTTGGACAGAATAACACCTCCATGGATGCAGCTACAGGTCCAGGGTACTTCTAGTTAAACTGTTTTTGTTTTAATTTAGTCAATATCAAACCAAATTTAAATAATACACACCTCCACATTCATCCAGTTTCTATGATGTGGAAGTTCGTTTTAAAAACAACTTTTTCACATAACTTTTCTCTTCAAGCTTATTTTGAGGTACTGTCTGATTTCTCTGTAATCATCTACAGTATCAGGCACTGTTCAGCCTGCAGAACTAACTTGCCAGGCTAGAGACAATTGACATTAATCTAACAGCCTACCTCTGCAAATTCTAATTTCTCTGTCCAGTTAAAACTCCAGACAGTCAGAAGACACAGTCTTTTCACAGACCCTCAACTGCATCCACTCTGACCAGGTCAGAATTATTTCTTCCAC
Source organism: Cuculus canorus (assembly GCF_017976375.1). Taxonomy (NCBI): domain Eukaryota; kingdom Metazoa; phylum Chordata; class Aves; order Cuculiformes; family Cuculidae; genus Cuculus; species Cuculus canorus. The sequence goes on from NC_071441.1 coordinate 63,174,989, forward strand.
AACTCATTATCAATTTTATCATTATTTGCATTCAGTATATATTATCTAGTCTATGCTTTTGCCTACTTTTTCTTTAAGAAACCTGCTCATGGTAAGAATTACAGAATACATGGAGACTTAACATATTTATCCACTTTAACTGTTAAAAATTATTTTCAGAACAGTATACCAGCTTTCTGTCTCTCTTCATGCTATTGATTGCTGTCACATGCACATAAAAGTCAAATTTAAGCCTTCTAATTTTGTTCTCTATATTTCTAGACAGTTTAAACCAAGATCGATGGTTTAATTGCTTTCCTTTTCAGGATATTTCCAGACTATATTTCACACTTGACTATATGTGTTGTACAAAAATCAGAGACTAGGCATTTTGATGGATTCCAGTGTTATCAATTCCCTCCAAAGAACCTGAGCAATAAATTGGGACATGATTAAAAATGTTTCCTAGAATCATAGAATCATTAAGGTTGGAAAAGTCCTATAAGATCATCAAGTCCAAATGTTAACCTAGGACTGCAAAGTCCACCATTAAACCATATCCCTAAGTGCAACACCTACACATATTCGAATATCTTTGAGCATGGTGGCTCAACCACTTCCAGAGGTGGCCTGTTCCAATGCTCAGTGATCACTTTGGTGAAGAAATTTTTCCTCATATTCAAAACTCACCACGCACAACTTAAGGCCATTTCTTCTTGTCCTATCACTTGTTACTTTGTGAGAAGAGATAGCCACCCATCTTGCTACAACCTCCTGTCAGGCAGCTGTAGAGAGCGACAAGGCCTTCCCTCAGCCTCCTTTCCTACATACCAAAAAGCTTCAGTTCCTTCCATCGCCCCTCACAGGACTTACACTAGAGCTTTCACCAGCTTTGTAATCCTTCTTTGAACACTCTTCAGCAGCTCAGTGTCTTTCTTGTAGTGAGAGTCCTACAACTGAGCACAGTATTCAAGGTACGGCCTCACCAGTGCTGGGTACAGGGAAGCAATCACTTCCCTAGTCCTGCTGGCCACACTCTTACTGATACAAGCCACAATGTTGTTGGCCTTCTTGGCCACCTGGGCAGACTGCTGGCTGATATTCAGATGGCTACCCACCAAAACCTCCAAGTTCATTTCTACCAGGCAGCTTTCCAGCCACTCTTCCCTAAGCTTGAAGGGATGCATGGGGTTATGGGGATCCAAAATTTAATTCACCCATCTTCATTGCATTCTGATTCATCATTGCCTCAGTGGGTCTACTTAATTGCATCTAGTGAAATTGATTTGGCGTTGGAGCACTTTAGGATTAAGTGCTATAGTAAGAACATCTCTAAATTCTATTCTTCTTCAAAATGTATCATGAGCACAAGAACATATATTGACTGCACAGGATAACCATAAATTTTTAAGTTATTTTGTGGCTATATTATCTACAAAAAATATATTATGTAGACTATAAAGAAAATAAATCATCTAGATTCTCTAGATTATTCATTCAGCAGGCTATATACAAAGCATAATGCAACAAATAATGTGAATTTTGAGTTTTTCCAATTCTTCCACTCCATTTTTCACCCTACAGTTCTGAGGAAATTTATCCCTGCATCTTGAGATCACTTCTGAGGTCTGCCACATAATATTTTCAAACAAGGCTCACAGCTGCCCAGATATGCTCTAAAAGTATCTTCTTAGGCAGCCTGGCTGTGCACAATGTATACATTGGTATCATAAAACTACAGCACTCACAGTGTCAGGGGAACTGAGTCAGCTTAGACACAGGAGGTCTTTCACATAAAGGGAGAGACAGAGGGATAAAAAGCAACAGTTGTGTTCAGTGAAGAACCGAACAGATTTTCATTGTCATGCCTAAGTTTCCAGCCACTGTCAACCATATAGGGCTACTATATATTTTGACTTCATTTTTCAATTAGTAGCTTCTTTCTCCTGCAAGCGCAGTTGATTTTTACCAAATAACTTCTCAAACTGTTTTGATTTGCATGATTTATAGGCATGTGATGAACCATGGATATAAAAATGAGCCTTTTGATGCAGCATTTACTGAAATACAATCTCCACAATAATCACAGCCACCAAAATGGCAGACACGTTCTGGGAAAGGGAAGTAATTAAAGCTAAAATGTCTAGAAAACAGACGCATATTAGAACTATTTTCATAATGTTTAGTCTCACAGTAATTGAAGTGGTGTGAAAGAATAAACCTTGAAACTGGAAAATAATCAGTTCTATGCAGAGATTGGTGTAATGTCAAAACAATAAAGACTTCAGCACAGAAAAGCAAGCCTGTATTATATCAGCAGTCAGTTGTTACATCTATCATTTAGGTCAGTTATATTCAGCACGGTATTGCCTATATTGTTGAAAACATCATAGGACTTAGACATGACAGTAATTTAAGTATTACAGCATCTATTTATAAATATGAATGTGTATATATAGTTACAGATATATAAACATACAAAACCTAAGGTAGGCATCAATGGACTGATGGGCTGAGACCAATGGCATGAGGTGTACAAGGCCAAAGGCCAGATCCTGCACTTGGTGCATGACAAACCTGTGCAGTGCTACAGACTGCGGGAAGAGTGGCTGGAAAGCTGCCTGGAGGAGAAGGACCTGGGGGTGTTGATTGACAGCGACTGAACAGGAGCCAGCAGTGTGCCCAGGTGGCCAAGAAGGCCAACGGCATCTTGGCTTGTGTCAGAAACAGCGTGGCCAGCAGGTCCAGGGAGGTGATTCTACCACCGTACTCAGCACTGGTGAGATCCTGTGTTCAGTTCTGGGCCCCTCACCACAAGAAGGATGTTGAGGCTCTGAAGTGTGTCCAGAGAAGAGCAACGAAGCTGGTGAGGGGGCTGGACCACAAGTCTTATGAGGAGCAGCTGAGGGAGCTGGGGTTGTTTAGCCTGAAGAAGAGGAGACTGAAGGGAGACCTTATTGCTCTCTACAACTACCTGAAAGGAGATTGTAGAGAGGAGGGTTCTGGCCTCTTCTCCCAAGTGACAGGGGACAGGACAAGGGGGAATGGCCTCAAGCTCCGCCAGGGGAGGTTCATGCTGGACATCAGAAAAAGATTTTTCACAGAAAGGGTCATCAGGCACTGGCAGAGGCTGCCCAGGGAGGTGGTTGAGTCACCATTCCTGGAGGGATTTAAAAGGAAGGTAGAGGAGGTGCTCAGGGACATGGTTTTGTGACTGATAGGAATGATTGGACTAAATGATCTCAGAGGTCTTTTCCAATCTAGTGATCTAATGATTCTATGATCAATGTGGCACTTTGCTTGCATTTTTCTTATGCATCATTCTACCAGAAAAAAACTGCTGGATAAAGGATTTGGCCCGGATGCACTCTAACATCACAAAGGTAACACCACAAACCAGTGTTTGTTATGTCTACAGTGCTATAATACTAGCAACATTTGTTTTGTGCCAAAATTCCCTAAAACAGTGACTCTGTAAACAGTTTCTGCATAGCAATACTGAGCAGCTGCAATTCTGTTGCTTTCTTCCTTACTGATCCTTTTTGTACTTATTTGCCTTAACAAGCCCACAGATATTTAAACTGCTGTCAGAGTCAACTCAAGAAACAAGTCAAATACTTTCCTGTGTGATTTTGATAGTATAAAAATAGTTGAACCTAGGTCAGAGCCCCACAAAACTACACATTGATCAGTGGTGCAGGAAGAGTCAGTCACTACTGCCAAATATTTACTTCATAAATTTACAGGTCTGTCCAATTCCCTATGTAACCTTTTCAAAACAGATGGAAATCCAAAGTTCAAGTGTTTTTGCTGCAAGACAATTCTTCTAGTACTATTTATTTTTGGTATTTCAATTTATTTTTAATCCCTTGAAGAGAAATCTTCCTTTTAAGAAAATCATGAAGTTCAAGGCAATGCTTTCAAATTGTGGGGATATAGTAATCTAAATAAATCTAAGTACTCTTCATTTTCCTTCATAGAAATTAACAAGCTAGTCAGCCGAAAACAGTGAGATAAGATCCTATATCTAAAAATATATCACTGAATGGATTCCTGGAAACATCAGAAAAAAAGAACTACCCTCACTTTAACCTCTGTTGAATTGCATGAATATAATGAAATAAACCAGCTATAAACATATGCCATGAGTGCTTAAGGAATTCATTAGACTTAACTAGAATTTTTATGCATAGAATTTTGAATTCCGAAACTAATCTTGAAAAGTCCACCATCTATAAATGTTTCTGCTTCACTTTAAGAAGTTAATAAAATAAAGTTAGTAAGTAACATCTAGAAAAGGCTTGAGTCTGAGGCTTAATAAAGTCTAGACCTTTCCAAGATTTTACCTCCACATTCTCTTTATTTTGTATTGGGTCTGACTGGGATGGACTTTAACTTCCCTGTATCAGCCCTCATAGTACTGTGCTTTATATTATTGTTTAGAAAAATGTTGATTTGATAACACATTGGTGTTTGAGCTACTGCTGAGAAGTACACGCAAAGAATCAAGACAGTCCATTCAAACCCCACTACCCAGGTCCCAAAAGATCAGTGGTGTAGGGATGAGCAAGAGGTTGGGAGAAGACTTATCCAGGATATGACATCTGCTGAGCCACAGAAAATAAGAGAAGCAGAGAAGAGAAAGTTGTTGTTAAGGTGGTTGTTTTCTGTAGCAACCGCTGTGCATAATGGGGCACTGTTTCCCAGGAAATGGCTGAACATCACCTGCAGATGGGAGAGTAAATCTTTTTGCTTTGCTTTGCTTCCATGAGTAGCCTTTGGTTTTCCTTTTTATCTCTACCCAGGAGCTTTTCATCTTCTCTCTCCTCCTCTCCTGTTGAGGATGGGGAGTGATGGAGTGGCTTGATGGACACCTGGCAGCCAGCAAAAGCCAATCCAGCATGTTTGTAACACATTTATTTCACAAAAGGTTTATTAATAAAAGGACAGACTGTTTCCTAGATCAATTTTGACCGAGCTTCAAATGAACTGTCAGAAAGAATCAATATTTAGACAATAATGCTAAATTAGTTTTCTTCTCAGTCATAGTACAATTACATGATTGCATAACTGATTTCCTATGTTATTACACTTCTACAAACTTGTGTTATTTCTGTACCCATCTAGTTTTCATATGTGTTTAGATAATTTATTAACAACATTTGTTGAAGTTTTACGTGTACTCAGGATAGCTATATAAACACTATGCTTAAAAAAAACTAATTAATCTTCTGAATAATAAATGCTTACATTGCTGCTTTGCCTTAGAAAAACAATGCTATTACACACGCAGGTAAGTGAAGCAGGCAATTTGTGTAAAGGAAGGATTTTTACGAGTACTGTTTTATGAGTATTCCTCATACATCTGTGGCTAAATGACTTGATCACAGCAACCTTTATGGTTATAGTCTATATATGGTTAAATTAGATGACCTCTAAGGTCTCTTCCAACCCAAACTATTCTATGATTCTATGACTCTATGATTCTGATGTATACTCATATTACTGAGAAGTTTTGGACTGCAATGCTTTATTGTAATCAAATTTTTTTTATGCATTAGATACTCTGTATATTGAGAACAGTAGCTGAATCTAAAAGGGATTTAATTCGGGATTATTCACATTCCTTTTTAATTTGTATAAGCCTGATTTTCCTCTGTGAAAACAATGAACCATGGCACTCTAACAATGAAATAATTTTCCAAAATATGGAATATCTTCAGAAGTTTATTTAAATAAAGGTCTTCAACTAAACTTCACATTAAAAATTAAGACATAATTTTTATACTAGATTATTAGAAGCTTTTACCCAAGTTGCCCATATTTGTCATTAAAAAATAATTTTGACAGTTCCACTTCGGAACAAGTATTCAACCTCCATTAAAATTCAAATGGACATTAATTATATAATTACACTTATTTTCAGGGTTCTTTTCATAGGATTAGCAGCTAAATGCATTAAAATATACACCAGAATAGACTCTGGAGAACTGAGAGCCTTGTTCTTCTGGTTCAACTGACACCTTTGGTAATCTTCTTGTTCCTTAAGCCTTGATTTTATACTTCATACTTTGAATAGCATTACCCAGAGGTCTTCTTTCAAAAGGTTTTACCTTTTAACTTCTATGATGGAATGCTAAAGTAGGTTTTTAATGTAGACTTCATTAGACAACCTGTATCATGAAGAAGGCTGAAAGGGAACTGTAACCATTCTTTTTATGGTTTAATGTTATTACAAACAAATAATATGCTGATAATATTTTCTATATATAGCTCAGAGTTTGAATATTAGTGATTGGCATTTTAGATTATTGACTGACATAGACAGTTCTTACAGGGGGCAGACCTTTTCACATTTTTTAAGAAGAAAAAAATATGAACTGTCTAAGGCAAGTTAGAATTTGATTAAACAGAACAGGCAGAGTATAACAAAAATAAAAGAAATACACTCTCTCTTTAAAGAAGGACAGAAAAAAAAAAATCATTTCCTGACTGAAGCAAACCACAGAACACTACATTTACATAACAATGATCTTTAAATCTTATTTTATCCAAATAAAATCAAGTAAGGCTTCAGCACCCTGTTGAACAATATTCAGCATGAAGACTTTGAAAGCAAGGGGAAATGTGAAGTGCCATCATGTGCTTGGTGGCAAACTACTACAAAGATTTCATCAAAAGGTTAATGAACACATAGGAAATCTGTGGGAGAGAGGTAGCAGTGAAGAAGCAGCAAAAAGTCCTCTTCATGGTACATTCTCTTCCATACTACAGAGGTGTTGCCTACAATACATAATATATTAGAAATTATTCGAATTCGCAGAAGCTGAGTACCGGGTAATGAAATGGCTGACAACAAGTAATATTTTCAATCAGCTGCTATTCATAATATTGCAGCATTAAATATTGCAGTATATAAAATAGTCTTGATGAAGAACGTAGATGCTAGAATACTCAAAATACAGTGCATAAAAAGGAAAGTATGGGAGAACATTAGATATTAAACTTTACATTAGTCTGGAGTTGTAAGTTTATTTGAACACTCCCATAAGTATATAGGATGAGATTACTCTTTAAATTAAATAAACAGATGCTGGGCAGATCTTCATGTTGTTTCACAGACAGACAAAATCTTACTCATTTGATTTCTGAGCAGAAAGGAAGAGCAGTGAAAGCAAAAGTTTTAGAAGAAAACCAGAGCTTGCAGCAATGTAGGTATCTATATTTATATGTCTAACAGGGCTTATTTCCATGTACAAAATGAAAGTGGTGTCAAATGTTATATGAATGTCAAACACTTCAAATTACACAGAGCAAGCTGAGTCTGCTGGTAAAATAATGTGATGAGATCTACAGTTCTGAGAGGGTGAGATTTGACAGAGAAGAGCTGGTTGATTCTCAATTCACATATGTGACTTTTTGGAGCAAAGAAATGGATTCTACACCAGTCTATGCCAATATATTCATATGGGGGCATATGTCTGTCACATTTTGTGTAGATGTGCTGTAACTCATATTTTCTGGATACATCTTTTATAAGCAAAAATATTTTTTAAAGCTTATGCTGGGTCAAAGATCTTTCTGACATGACCATTTATGCTTTTGCCACCCCAGTGCTGAACTCTGCTTCATCCTTTCACCATGCCTTGAGTCTGAAGTCTCACTTCACAAATTAATGAAGCTGAAGGCAGTACAAACATTTCAATGTTCCAACCAACACTGAAATGCCAACTAGTCCTAAGACTTAGGGCAGCTTATCAATTAGTGTTCTTATTAAAATGCAAGGAAGATTCTGAAATTATATTTTAAAAAAAATGCATAAGTAACAAAATCTGCCAATTGAAGTTGAAATATATTTCAATTGCTCCAACAGTGGTCAAATGTAATGATTTTCAGAGCATACTCCAATATTTATAAAATTAGAGAGATTCTCAAGTATCATGTAATTTTAATACAGCTATGAGATTTTCCAAGTGTCAAACAAGATACACCTATAATCAGCTTACTGGTTTAGGGGTTGTAGCGTAACTTGAAAGAGAAATACCTGTCTGCTCGTACCTCAAATCCAAAGGTAAGATTTCATTTTAGCACACTTATTGCCTATACTTAAGACTTATTTGAAAAGTCCTTTTGATATTGATAGGGCAGTGAGACCCCATCATTCAGTTCTGAGAAGCTAACTCATCAGCTAGCTTGAAATGGCCTGTGTTAACAGAGGACTGACCGCTGAGTAGCATTTGCAACAGCAAAGGGAGAAACATTTTCAGATAATTATCTCAGGTTTCAAGTGAAACTGTCTGCATGAAAATTATACCTGCCTCAGGATTCAGTATATCGCATGAATCCACTCTCCTCCGTCTTTCCAGCATGCACAGGCATGCTTCAGGAATTTCAGTCACTCTAAATCAAATCAATATGCACAATCTGTGAAAGAGGGAAGGATGAAAGAGATTGGAAACCAGCACGTACACTCACATGATCATGTTTATGAAATAGAATTGACACAGCTGCAGTTGTCACAGCTCTGGTCACAGTTATAATGTGGTCTTTCTCTAAGGGCAAAGATAAAAAGAAGTCAGTGATGTGGTGTTTCCTATTGCAGCTTCTTAAGTAGCCTACACAATCCCAAACAAGTATAAAAAAGACATCCTAGCTTATTTGAGTCCTGCCTCCCTTTTTTTGCCTGGTAGAGTAGAAAATATCTGTGAAGAACAGAAAAAAAAGAAAGTGGCAAAGGTGACACATGTGAACCAACCTGCAAAAAGCAGAGGAGAGTGCAAACACACAGATCTTCTTTACACAAGAATTATCACTCCTTAAACATGAAAATTTATGACTCAAGGTTGGATTTATGGACTTTAAAAGGCCTGTCACACCCCTCACAATGTATTTATAAAGTCATCTCTTGTTATAACAAACTTAACTTTACGACAAACTTACTTTATAATTGCCTTCCTGAAGCTAAAATCATTGTTTTATACAGAAATAAGTTTTCTGAAATAGAGATTTTATTACTGCTGTATTCTTCTGTTTAGCAAACCTGTAATACTATTAAATAGGTGCTTTCATCAAATCTGTTATCTTCGGAGAGAAATTAGTATCCTTAGATGACTGATATGCAACTGAACACTGCTTCTCTTGTATAGGTAGTAAATGTACATAGGAGGACCCTTGAACATTCATACGCCATTAATGTTAGCTTAGCTGATAATTTACATAAATGCAGATTTAGATATCAATATTAGTCAGCCATTCTTATAAAAATAATAGATATTACACCCTATTAATCTCATACAAAAAGTCTAGTAGTGGTTTGATAAATAGAAATTTGTTGACACTAAATAGTTCATATTTCTATATCTAAATATCTTGTTTCCAACAAAAGTTAAGTTTGCTGACCTGGGTTAAGCTACAATAATTATAAATTTGTTGACCAACAGAAGAAAAATTTGCCATCTTATTGAATTGCAATCTTTCTTGTTGCATTCATATATTTTCTTGTTGCATTCATATATTTTCTTTGGGCAGAAATGCCTACCTTGGAAAGCAATTGCCTGCACTGCTTGCCTGCTTGTGTATGATACAGAGACTGTATGATGATAATCTAATCTAATCTAATCTAATCTAATCTAATCTAATCTAATCTCAAAACTTTCATTTACCAGCAGCTGGTGTTCATGTCAATGTCCCTATTAAATGTAGAATACTCTAGGAAGACAGACCAATGGGAAAGAATGCTATCCCTGTAAAATGTTGAAGGGCTTTCATACCAGCTGTTTCGTACAATTCCTCTAATGAAAGAGCTGCTTTTTCTTTATTACCTACCCAGCTGCAGTGTCTTGGAGATCCTCAAGCCATATGTAATTCGGCAAAGAACTGGCACAATTTGAAGCAGTAAAGGGCCAACTTAAATAAGTTTACCCAGAGAACTATAATGGAGTTTCACAAAATTCTTTTTCCCCCACACATCATGAATGGGATGCACTCATAGGCCATATATTTTGTCATAACTTGAAAAGAAAGCAACCATGCTTCAGTAAAAGTCTAGAAGTCTCGACTTCCACTACTTCACAGTTTATTCCCCTATTATTGCTGACCATATTCATGACTGGAGGATGTTGAAATGCCATGATGGAGAAATAAATGCAAGGTAATTTTATTGGGTTACTACTGCAACCAGAAAAAGGAAAGTAACTAAAACCTCAGTCAATTGTTTTCTGTCTGAATGTCTGCTGGTAAACAAGTTTGCTTGCCAAGAATCAGTGGTCCATGCAAGAAAATTTAAATACCTAGAGGATTTAACAGGAAAGAAAAGACTTAGTCTCAGGTGCTGTAAATTAAGAGTGGTTTATAGCCAATTTCAAGAGAAGTGATTTTGCATGACACTGAGCAGCAAGCTGTCTACCTGAAACACTTAATAATTCCCTGTTTTCTTGAGGTGAATATTTGCTGTTAGATTGGTATGACACATTACAAGGCGGCTACCTGGCCACATGCTTCTCTGCAAATATGTTTCCAAGAAGCCTGCACTATCAAGAATATTTATCATCCAGTGCTGCTTTCTTTTGAGACACAAACTTTAAAATGGAATAAGCCACTATTTCAAATATGCCAATATTTCAAACATTTTTTGGCAACATTCTATTTTATTTCAACCCTTTCGTACTGCTTCAGGATGCTTATATACTTCCATGTCAGAGGTTAGCTTTGCCTCAGTGTAATTCAATCTGGCAGAGCAAAACCAAGTATATTTACAGATTTTAAGTAAGTCTTAGGATATTAGAACAACTAGCTACAATGCAGTAACAAAACACCAGAAGTTTCTTGCTAATGTTAGGTAAGATTAAGAATTTAAATGTATAAATATTCACTACAGGTGATGTTTGTGGTAATTTCTTTGATAAACTGAAGAAAATTGCATTGAGAACAACTACAGTATGTTGACACAAGAAAGAGTAAATTTCATGCTATCTGACCATCCTGGGAAGATTGCTTCAAACTTGCTACAGATTTGCCACAATTTAAATGACTATATAGTAGAGACTCTCCTGTTATATCTATCCGTCATTCTCAGAAAATTTTGAATTTGTGACATCTACTACAGTTCTATAAAATAATTATGCATTCACTAAACTAGGTGTCAAACTGGCTTGTTGCCAGACTTTAGAGAGGAATTTCAAAAGTCAGATCAGTTTGAAAATAATTGGATTAGTATTTTGAAAAAAAAAAAAAGAAAGGAAAAGAAAAAACACTGCCTTAGAGTTAAAAATAAAGTGACTTTATTTTTACTGCTCACTGGAAAAATCCAGGATTTTGCAAGCCTTCTCTGATGCTACTAAATAAAACAATGAGTTGTTCTGTCTACAGCACCAAGAAATGAAGAAGTGAAGGGTAGTATATCTTGTCGGTCTCACCATGAAGTAGCAAATTCAAGTACTAATAGACAGAGGAAAGGAGGATAAATGAGCTATAAATTTACTTAAGAACTGAAACAATGGAACACAGGACAAGAGTGATCTCTGAGTCTGCACTCTTTTGCCTATTGCCAGATTGGCACACAAGTTCATAGAGAAAGAAACAGCAAAAATACACTACTCTGTAGCCTAGAAACCACTGCAATAGAATGAAAGAAAAGGTGGAAAGGGTCTTCAGTGTGGGATTTTGGTGGAAGAGAGCGAATAGCAGGAAAAAAAGACTGAAAAAGGCAGAACACAATCCAAAGGGATGCGAACTGTTATTTGGGGATCAGGTTCATTCATTCATGTTCAATCATGTAGAACTCTAAAATAAAACCCCAGGAAGAATTTGGTTTTAAGTCCTGAAAGTGTGTTTGAGTCAACTCTTCAGACAAATAAGTATTCTAAATTCATCTGTCTAGCGTGATATGCTTGACAGCCCTTATTTTCTTTATGTGAGGCTTTGCTGTTATATTTTGTAAATTTTAATGTGATGTAACTCATCCAAGTTGTATGGTACACAACACAAGCCTGGCTTCATGTATACCACAAATATCTTTCGAAAAAACGTGTGCCTTTAACAAAAAAAACCAAAGACATGAGTTTGGCTCAACTTTTTGGTCAAATATATATTCTACTTTCATCTGATCTCTTTGCCTGGACCTTGAATATCTATTTATCTGAGAACATTTTGGTAAGACAAAAAGCAGATTACCAGTGAATCAGTAATAATATCACTACATAACGTAGAGCTTCACAATCTTAGGAGACACTCTTAATTTATACATGATTTCCAAGCTCTTTTCCAAGTAATTTTTTCCCTTTGTACTAAGTTCAAGAATTTGAACAATGCTGACATAGATATATTGATTCAATAATAAATACTTTTCACTAGTAAATACACAAAATCCACACTTAAATCAGAGTTTTATTTGTCTTCATTTCCCATGCATTGACTGTATTCATTCTTCCAAGAAAACGTACATTATTCTCTCCCTCCTCAAGAAAACCTAATTATGTAGGTAGAAGATTAATAATAGGGGAATAACAGTTCAGAAACAACCCAGATATTCCTATAGCTCACAGGTATTCAATTTTCATCAGAATGAAAATTTTCAGACTATTTAAAAATACATGTATGAAAAAAATTGAAAGTGTTAATTTCCTTGTTCAGGCATCATCCCTGTTCTCTGCAGATGGTCCTTTAGCTCCCACAAGTATATTGTACAGGAATTTTCATTTCAGTTTTGCTTTTTTTTTATCTAGTTCACTGTTGTTTACAATTCTCGTGGTCTTCACTGTAGTCAACAGCTGCAGATTTAAACATGAAATAGAACTCAAGAGTTAGATGTTTTCCCAAAAGGCTTTAGAGGATAATAAATAATCCTGTGTTGATTGATTAGAATTGCCTTGAGTACATGCCTGCTGTTTAGTGGTTCTCCAGTCACGACAGTCTCCTATGGCAGCCATGTGGATTTGTAGCAGTTGTGTGAGTCAATAATAGCATAAACTTGTTCTTATTAAAAGAGGTAAATGCCACTTTGTAACAGCAAAACCTAATTTTCTTTTGAACAAGTTCACGCCTAGAGGGGTTCATATGATTAAATAGGAACATCAGTTTCTGGCATTAGATAGTAGTATGTAAGCTATTGTCAGTGATAGATAAATGTGCTTGGGAAATTGCAGTGGGCATCTGCGTACTTAGACACTTAATGCTAGTGTAGTGAGGCCTCATGGGAGAAAGGTGAGATGGCAGTAGGAGCTTTTCCACTGAGAACCTCAAAGATACAAAATAAAGTCACAGCTATCAAACAGCAATCGCTGGGAGAATGTAAATTTGAGAACTGTGTAGGACCGAATTTGCAATAGAACAAAGGGAATAAAGAATATATTCCCAAAATTTGTAAAATGAGTTCTAAAAAAGACATGAGCAAAGGAAGACTAGAAAAATCAGAGTTTGCTCCAGCACTTTTTTCACCTTTAAGGACTGTGTGCGTGATTAACACTACTACTGATCTACAGCAAGTCCTTCCCCGCCTTCCATAGAAAGAGGACATTGCTTTCTATTTACCATAAGATATGTTGCTACTGTAACTGGGGACTCAGAAGAAAATCATTATTCTTTTAGAATATATTTGAGTTAAGTACATTTGGACTTTAAACAGCAGTATGCATATACATCTGTATGTTTTCAGCTACAGCGTTACCACTTGCCAAAGTGATTAATACTGAGCCAGGCTAACCTTCAAGGCACCATAACACACAGTAAGTTTTTCAGCTCCACAACACTCACATAACAAGATAGGTCTTGGTTTGCAGCAAATTATATGATCTACCTCTGCGGTGCTGTGGTAGGATGAGGAAATAGAGTAAATAAAGGATATGAATACCTACATGCATTCAGAGATGCTAGAAAATTCCCATTTATTGAGGCAGTCTGGGAGGAGACAGCTTCTGCTCTCTAGCAAAACCTCTTAGAAACAGTCACTAAATATCAACCAAAGTTTTCAAAGAGAGTCCCGAGAAAAGTCTTAAAAGACATTTTCGCTTACTGTGGTCCCCAGGATAACTTGTGGTACAGAAATGGTAAAAATAGCAATAATGTAAGAACATCTGATTTTTCTAGATCATATTCGTATTTCTTAATTAGTAAAGGGCTAGCATGCTGTATGATCTCTACACAGGAATGAAATTAGGTACATTTAGAGGTGAATTATTTATGTTATTATAACGATGATTTCTAGCAACGTTTGCAATAATTTTCCAATTTTTTATTATTAAAACTCTACTTTAAATAAATTTATCACATTATTTGATGGATTGGTACAATAATCAAGGAAAATGTTCTAGTCAAAAATGAATTTCTAATGAGTTTAAGTTCCCAATCCCTTCTGAAGATGACATGTCAGAGACTGTTGTAACATTGAAGCAGCATAACCATTCTTGCAATCACATCTTCCCAACCACAGCCCTTTTGTCTGTGCCTGTCACTGTTTCCTAGGCAAAGTGGAATCTAAGTGCTCAAAGATTTTTGTGTGTACAGTAACATCATCCATGGACACAGCAGCTGGGAAGTTTCACAATGTGCTTCTCATCTCTGTATATGCCCCAAGATATTTGAACTCCCTCATTCTGTTTTATTACAACAAGAGCTATCTGCATTTCCTTGTTATACCATTTTAAAGTCTAAACCAAATTTTCTCAGAAATAAAAATTGTTGTATGCCACCTTGGTATGACAGAGTAGCCTTCAGGTTACTGAGGAAAGGCTTTGATAAAGGGTTGCTAATACCATGACACATACAGTACTCAAAAAAAAGACCAAATTTTACATCCATTCCCTTATTAAAACATGCAGTCCAGAGAAATAACTTTTCTTCTGCACCATCTCACAATTCAGAATCAGAATATAAACCAGCCTTGGTATTAGCAAGACAATTATGGTATTTTGCACCTCAGTCATAAAATGTCAAGAAAAACTGTTGTTTTTTCCACCCTCCTATATGTGTTGGTTTCCCTGCCATTGTTAGTGTCAACAGCTTTGATGATGGATTTGATGATCCTTATGGGTCCCTTCCAACTTGAGATATTCTATGATTCTGTTATGCTATTACATATATTGAAAAACTACCTATTAGTGTGCTTTTGCCAAAGTGCTTCAATATAGGGTAGAGATTGGGCTTGCTAGACTTGAAAAGGAAGCACTAGATTTATCTGCCAAGTAGTCAAGTCAGAACAGTTTGTCTTGCTTTTTGAGCTCTCACTGCAGGTGCTAGAAACAAAACAATTATTTTTGAACTCCTATTAAGTTAAATACCTAAATTTTTAGAAACATAGAATCACAGAATCATAGAATCATAGACTAGCCAGGATTGGAAGGGACATTAAAGATCATGTAGTTCCAACCTCCCTGCCATGGGCAGGAACATCCCACTAGACCAGGCTGCCTAAGGCTCCATCCAACCTGTCCTTGAACACCTCCAGGGATGGGGCAGCCACAACCTCCCTGGGCAACCCATTCCAGTGGCTCACCACTCTCTCGGTGAAGAAATTCTTCCTTATGTCTAGTCTAAATCTGCCCCTCTCCAGTTTGTACCCATTCTCCCTCATCCTATCCCCACAAGCCTTTATGAATAGTCCCTCTTCAGCTTTCCTGTAGCCCCTTTCAGTACTGAAAGTCTGCTAGACAGCCTCCTCTGAGGCTTCTCTTCTCCAGGCTGAACAAGCCCAACTTTCTCAGCCTGTCCTCAAACGGAAGGTGCTCCACCCTTCTGATCATATTTGTAGCCCTCCTCTGGACCCATTCCAAGAGTTCCATATCCTTCTTACATTGAGGTTTCCAGAACTGAATGGTTTGAGTTGGAAGGGACCTTTGAAGGTCATCTAGTCCAACCCCTCCTTGCAATGAGCAGGAACATCTTCAACTTGGTCAGGTTGGTTAGAGCACCATCCAACCAGGTATTGTATGTTTCCAGAGATGAGGTATCTGCCACCTTTCTAGGCAACCTGTTCCCATGTTTCACTACCCTCACTGTAAAACAGGTTGCTTTTCACTATGCTATATACTGCATCAGGAATATTATCCTGGCATCACACATTTGCGCCATGCCTTCTGTTCTCATACAGTACCATGAACGATGGAAGATGTACAATCCCATCATTTTCAAGGTGTTCCAGCAACAAGGACTGCGAGAAGGGGCAGTGAAAGCCACTATACCCAAACATTTCCCTTATACAAAGAAAAGTAAAACTCAACAGGAGTTAGAATCAAAGCTGAACCGCCTTGACTACAACATTTACATAGTACTTTGGCATTTAAGAGAAAAGACACTATCACATATCAAGAAAGAGAAAAAAGCTTCAAAACTGCACATTTAAAGGTGTTCTGAATTTGCATTTCTCTTTGTTCTCATGGGCTTAAATCCTACTTAACTTGTAACTGAAAGGATTTTAATTTATTTTCAATTAGTAGTCCCTCTGCACTTCATCCTTATCCTTCAGAAGCCTACAGAATTTAAATATAGACAGCTCTTTTATCAGAGGAACATATTGAGGTTTTTTCATAAGAGACATAACAAAAAAAACCCACAGAAGAAAAATTCTTTTAAAAAAAAGAAAGAAAAACTTCAGGAGATCCCTGTCTGCTTTAAGAAATTCAAAGTCAATTGTTTTCTGAGAGATTTCTTTACCATCATGAATCTGTCCCTCACTTATATGCTCATAAACAGCTGGTATAAAGCATACTCAGAATCTCATTATTGCCTAGCTACGGACAGCTGCATACTGAGCAGACCAGCCTTTTGTTCCAAAGCTCCCAAGTCGTGTGTATGCAAGCTCTTTTTACTCATTAAAATGGCAAGTCACTTTGATGTTAACTCTCCCCTTCAAATTCCAGGCTCTGAAATCTTCTGAATTGTGCATGCAAACATACTGTAAGGTTCACAGATAACATGCAGCCAATTTGAGATCTCCTTTGCTTAAATGAAACCAATTAAGCAAATGAGACCTCAGATTTGATAGATGTGCCAGCTAATTTTTAGGTAGCAATTTTCCTCCCAATGTCTTTTGCCCATTGATCCTTAATAAAATTGAGGCAAAACTTTTTACTTCTATTATTCAGAAAGGAAAACAAAAAAAGACCTCAGATGATAGAACTTTAATGTGGAACTTGAGAGGACCTTATACCATCAAGTCTTGGAAAACTCATAAAGACTAAATGTGACTTATTTTCAGCTTATTCCCCTTACCAATGAAAGAAAATGTGCTAAAAAAAAGAAACTGGTGTTACACTGCAGGTATTGGATCAGGGAAATTCTTGGAAACTCAAAAGAGTGCAGTAATCTAGGGAACATATCTAGCCATGATACAGTCAAGAACTGATCTCTCTCATTGCCACCTGGAAAAAATCCAAAGACATGTAACATGGACTATTTGTGTGCCCCTATAATCTTGCACGTCTGGGGGCTGGCTGGCTGGCCAAATAAGGCATTCTCATTTTGTTTTTCTGAATAGTCTTCATTACTCTAAAATAGTTGTCAGCATTAATAAAGTTATCTAAGAAGATATTACGAATTAAAAGTAAATCAGTGATTTCACATGTTTCTTCTCCCAAGGTTAATTGGGGTGGGTTTCCTGAGATGCTCTTTTATGATTCAGAAAACATAGAAGAGCTACAGCTAAACACGGCTACAGCTAAACTGCAGAACTGTGCAGCTTTACATGAAATGTGTGATGAGAAAACCTTGCACTCACAACATATTGCAGTTTACTAAGTTACTCTAGTGACACACTATTTATCTCTATGACATGTAGATCTGCAGTAAACACAAAATCCAAGGAATACAGCAGTTTCAAAGTTTCAAATACTCAAGCAGTATTTCATATTGAATTTGTGGTTTATTACAGCTCAATGCACCCAGTTTAATTCCAGCAGAAACAAATCCGAAATTCTACTGGATGTAATTGCTGATGACCACCGATTCCACCCAAAAGGATGATTCTCAGTTGCTTTTCAGTGTGCACGAGACCAGGCTTGTGGTGCAGGTACAGTTGGTGCAAGACTTCATAGAAGCAGGTAGATGCACTGCACGCTACATGAGCAGGGGCTGCCTCTTAACCTGTCTTTCTGCAGAGATGAATGCTGTTCACTTCCAGCTGGGCCTTTACAGCATTGCATAATATAAGAACAAATATTGCAAATTTAAAATCAAGTGGTAAAACAGAAAGCTATTTAGGCATGTTCACTCTTATAGGGTGTGACCCTTAGTAATTCAATAGAATATAATTGTCAAACACCCTACTTCTTTCTGGGATATTACAATTCAGAAGTGTTGTTTAAAATGCCTTGCAGGTTTAATTTAATTACAGTAGCATTGACCTTTTCATACTTTTAACAAATAATCCTTTGTCCCTCTAGAGCAGATTGTTTATTGTATTTTCTCCCCACAGCTTAAAGCACATTGATTCCCAATTACCATTTTATAAAATGGCTAAGTTATCTTTGTCACATGACTTTTCCATCCCCTCAAAGCAGATTTAAAACTATACAGGAAAAAAGAGGTAACAACAGCGTTAATTAAAAGCTACACTAGGAAGCAAACAGATCCAAACAGAAACAAAAACATGTTTCAATTACTTCTACAAGGTCTCTGTGTGTCTTACGCTCCTATATTATCTAAAGATCCTTTCTTACCATAAAATCTTTATTTTTATAATGAGGCTATTATTTGTCGAGAATGAGATAGGATAAGAGAATGGCAATTAAAATTACATTAAAGTGGGATCATACCAGATCTAGAAGTCTAAAAGGACATTGAAAGAAGCATTTTTGTAGTATGATGTAAATTTACAGTAATGACTTCTAAGTAAATGTTCTCCCCAAGTGCCATCAATTCACCTGAAGGAGGAAGAGATGCAAATCTTGGTTATGAGCTAAAAAGGTCAAAACTGAGGTCATATGTCCTGAATCACTTCATAGGATTTTCATGAGCATCTCAAAAATCAGCCAGTCAGTAGGGCAAGGTTAACGTTACCAAATGGAGTATTTTTATTTTTTTATTTATTTTAACTACGGGTTTGGGTTTTTTTAGTACAGTACATGTTCATCAGATCATACTCTCTTCTACTATTTCCAGACTACACTGTATAGTACTTATCAGTCTTCATTACCACTTCCCACTTCTTCCTCTGCAAATTGATGTTTTGTTATACCAGCAACGACTCTCTGAAACTGGAAAAGACTCCATGGCTTTCTTTTTACATTCATTGACCCAGGAAAGGACCTACTATGCTCTCCTAACTAGCTATGAGTACCAATGGCTGTCAATTTTATGTCTAATATTCAGTTATAATGCACTAGGGGCAAAAACATTTCTCTGCCTTCCAGGAATTTTGGAATTAAACCTTTAGTTTTTCATAGATTCGTTCCAAATATTTTTTTGGTATGCATAAGTATTGTTACAGCATTGAAGTCCAATACATTAATCTGGCAGAAGTAATATTATAGGCTGAGTGTTACCAGAACTCTGATGCAACATTTAACCTGTACATCTTACTGGCAAACAAGCTGTATGTTAACTTCCTGCTAAAAGTAGTGGATCAGCATGACGTACCAGCAACGTGTAAATGTACGTACCACTTCAAGACAGTTATATAATTGAGCAATACAGATGATCAAATATAGGCCAGACTGTTCAGTGGAAAGGCACAAATCAAGGAAAACACATGCTGTCATTGATGACATAGTTATTTATGACATTTGATAAACTTGTAATTTTATAGGAAAACTGAAATAGAAGCTCAATTGGCACCTTTTTAACCTATCACTGCATCTCCACTTTAGCATGGCAGCACTCTGCAGTCCTTAACCATTGCAATTGCAGCAGTAGTCTTTGAATGGATTTATAAATACCAACTACAAAAAAGTGACCTTTTTGTTGTACAAAGTATATAACCTGTGCATACATAACCTGTGCAAACATCAAACTTGATTACCAAAACCATCTCTTGGTGGTTCTACTGAACATAATGTATCTTTTCACTTTTAGCTCTAAAATGTTGGTTTTCTCTGAAACCAGACCTACTAATGTGCAGTCTGAAATTGTAGGGCAAGTTTTTTTACTGTAGCTCATTACACTGCAATGGAATATTACCTCTCTGTGCATGCTGACTATTCCCCCAGCACAAAAGACTGTCAAAGTTCACAGAAACACAGGGGACTCTTCACGCGGAAAAGATCAGATAGTCAAGTCTTAAATTCTTAAAAGTTCATAGAATCACCTGGTTAGAAAAGACCTCTTGGATCATCAAGTCCAACCGTTCCTATCTGCCACGAAACCATGTTCCTGAGCATCTTGTTTAGCCATCTTTTGAGTACCTTCAGGGGAGGTTCATGAGGATAACCCTCAGTGAAAGTGTGTGTAAGTGCAATTTGCTGCTATTTCTGATACAGGTTTCTTGCATTTTCTCTTCACATTTTCACAGATTAATGCATCTTTATGTAGCATCCCATCGAAGATATCCCTGCACAGCTGGTAGAATTGGGAAGTTAATAGGAAAAAAAAAAAAAAAACAGACCAAAAACCCAACCATACTATCCAGGTTTTTAGGAGAATCATGAACTACAAGAAGGCTTCAGCTTGTAAGTCAAAATGTAAATTTGAGACACTCATGTGGGTAAGTCCTGGTCCTGCATAAGCACACACAATAAGATCTATCTCATCCTGCCTTCTGACAATCACTGTCTCAGTCTAACTGAATTCCTCTGCACCATGAGTATTGTATTTGCAGCTGACTTACTATCCTAATGAGAAGTTCTTTTTTACTTCTCACAGCTAAGTAGTATTATAAGTACAGAAAATTAATTTTAAAAAAAAGGGGGAAAACTCTCCATTGAGTGCAGTACACTCCAAGTTTGTTTCAAATTATAAAAAAATTCCTTTTGTTCCTTGTCCAGTGATCCAGGGATCAAAGCAATTCTTCCTAACTCAAGAAGTAAAGAGAAAAAGATATATTGAACATTACTGACATGGCTCTAATGTTGAAGATTTAAAGAAATTTATTTTCAGTGCTGTATCCAAACTGCATTTGGGAAATTAACTAAAAAATGGTAACATTTTAAGATGTCCTTAAAGGGGAAACTAGGTCACAAACATTTCAAATCACTACGTAAAGTACACAAAGTACCGTTTTTGTTCCATTTTATAAATTATATTGCCTTGTTTTATATAACATTATTATTTCTGCTGCTAGAACATGAAAGAAAATGACGCTGGAGACATGGAAGGTTTTCAGTGATTGTTTTCTTTGCTTGTATCAGACCTCACAACATGAACAGTCATTCATTCTTATTCATGGATAATGCCACCGAGTTTTATTGCAATACTCCTTTCAAGGAATTTAATTATGTTTTGAGCAGGTTGTCCTCGTACTCCAGTATCAGGACATATATGAATGAAAAGATACATATTTTGGGATACCATTGCTAACTGAAGCTCTTTTGTGCTACAGACATTTAAACAGCTTCTGTTAGCGTTGGCTCATTTAGCTTGATAATAACCACATTTTTCAATATTGAAAGTGTGCATGTTAGCCACCTGCCACAAGACTGGATAAATAATTCCAGATCTCTGTAAGGACAGTAAATACCCACTAAGTAAGAAAGAAAAAATTAATAGGAACATCATATTTTTTAGCTGTTTCTTCAGTGATACTCTTTCAGATATCTTATCTACTTACATTCTAGAGTTGTTACTAAAAAGTATCTAAAAAATCAGAGTAAAATGGAAAAAACATCACACAATACAGAAGGAGAGAAGGGGTAGGTCTGCTTAGCATAATTTCTGAAGATTAACTTGTCCATCTTCTAACTTTTTTAACAAGACGACATGAGGTAATAGGAAAATACTCAAATATTTGAGAAACCTCCGATTCATAGATGTATCTCAAATCATTTGCTACACTGAACCATCTTGATCTGGTTTTAAATATTATGTAATATTCTTATGTTTTCAATAAAGAAATTTACATGGAAAAACAATAATCAGATAAAATTTCAGCAAGAATTAAACATCTGGACACAGAAGCAGTCTTTGCCTCCTCACACTATGGACAGAGGATGATAATTTCATGATGGAACATGTCATCTCAACAATTTTAATGCAGCATGAGTTGCTGCCACCTTAAACAGTAGATACATTCTGTCTCATTTTCATGTTGCTTTCCATCTCCCTTTTTTTGTGACAGCATGAGTAATTTTTGAGCCAAACATACAGAAATTATCTGGACTGAAATAACTTAAAGCCATGGGAGGGTAAACTGTTCTCCTCTTAATGTGCCCTACTTCCTTCATTTGGTTTGAATAAACACTGAGTTGAGCATGTGTAGAGAAAGGTCTGTGCAGAGGGGCAAAGTGGTCCTCTGTAAATCGGGGAAAGACCAGAATTATAACTTCTAGTAATAGCAGTGACTTAACGTGCTTGTGAGATTATAATGTAACTCGATTATCTAATATTTAGAAACATGGTTAGTTTTTAATAAGTTTTCATTTTAGGTTCAAAATAAATTTACTTTTGTCATTTATGCCCATGACTTTCCAAGGACAGCCAAAAGTCAAAACTACAGTAAGTTTACACATTTGAATAATTTTAAAATAATTATTTTGTTAGTGTTCACAAAGAAACTGATATCTAGCAACGGTGTTTCTTTGGAGACCAATACAAACAAAAGCAATTCAAATTGTAAGCAACAGAACAGTTTGTGAAAGTTTTCCTATAATTTCAAAATTTTAACTATTTTTATGTTTCTGTTCATCACAGCACCCGAGAGAATTTTTTTCTTGTAGTTAACACAGAATCACATTACAACAGAGTACCTTAAAACAGGATTTTACAGGCTAATGTCAAATTCTGGTTCAAAATGTTACAGTGCTCAGCTGTCTTTCTCATGAGTTTATTGCTTCCAAGCAGGCACACTGGTGGAGGGGATAGCACACCCATAGCCCACCATCCTCAGTTCAGCAGTTAACAAACTACCGGAGAGGACAAAAGACTAGCTTAGACTGTCAAACCTAGTTTGGGTACAGTACAGACATGCAGTCTTGCATGTTAAGAAGCACAGCCCGCTATCTCAGCTCCTTAAATGAAAAACAAAACCAAAAAAAATAAACAAAAAACAGAGGTGTCACAGCCGCCCACCTCTCCTCACCCACCAAGGAAATACTGATTTGGTGTTTCTCTCCTGCACCCTTTTCCCTACCTCAGGGCAGACATACTACTGATATGTCAAGTTTCACCACCTGCCATGTCAGCATCTCAGCTTGGGCTGCTTACTTGAGAAAGAAGCAGGAAAGAGAGCTGCAGAGGAAGGATAATCTCTGGAGCCATTTAATTTTCATCCATCTTGATGGAAGAAAGAGCACTTACAGAAGTTGCTTTAGTTTTCTGAACGCCTCTCTCCCTCTGCTTCCAAACGGCCTTTATTTTCCGCCAAACACAAAGAAGTTTCTGGCTCTTCCTGTGCACCTTTCAACACCTACTGCTGTAGTAATCAAATAAGCTTCTAAGGAGCAGAAGAACCCTGAAGCAGCAAAACCAAGCAGAACAATTTTCAACAAGTAGTTCACTGAGCCATCACAAAGCTACAAATATTTGAAAAATCTGAGTAGTTCATATTTGTATATAAATTTGCCTTGTAGTCATGAGTTTAATTCAACAGCTTAGTTAAACTATGCCCTCTTATTGTTACGCTAACTTTTAAGATCCCTGTGGGGTTTGTTTGAATAAGATACACCCCCATCAATCAAAACATGTTATAATAACTGCACTAAAATTAAGAGCTTCCAAAGTTATTACACAGCACTTAATTATTGCCATGACTTATCATAGTATCATAATATCATGGAATCATAGTATAGTTAGGGTTGGAAGGGACCTTAAAGATCATCTAGTTCCAACCCCCCTGCCATGGGCACGGACATCCCACTGGATTAGGCTGCCCATGACCCCATCCAACCTGGCCTGGAACACCTCCAGAGATAGAGCAGCCACACCTTCCCCAGGCAACCTGTGTCAGTGGCTCAACACTCTCATGGTGAAAAAATTCTTCCTAATATCCAGTCTAAATCTGCCCGTCTCCAGTTTATACCCATTCCCCCTGGTCCTATCCCCGCAAGCCTTTATGAATAAGCCCCTCTCCAGCTTTCCTGCAGGCCCCCTTCAGGTACTGGAAGGTCACTATAAATTCTCCTATCATCTCTTGTCATCAGGCAGGACAATTGCAAAAGTAAGCAAGTTGCTGAAATGGATAAAGGTATTTATTACAATGTTTCTTAAACATTTGTAACACTATTTCTGACTAGTTATAAATGCCAAAATGGAAAACTTGAAATAAAAATAAAAATAAAACTGATGTATGCTTGAAACAGTCATCTTTCATAGCTTGGACTTGAGCCAAAGAAGTGTAGTTTCACTAATAGCCACTTGCAACATTCAACTAAAATTTATCAGAACACAGAAGTATACATCTTGGTGAAAGAAATCTCACTGCTATATTAGTATCCTTGGAACATTTAATAAATTCCTTCCATAAATTTGGAATGAAACTATTGTTCTAGAGATCTCTCCAAATTGACCCTGGCGGGATGTAATGTTGTCGTGTTAAGGGGACTGATACTTGGCACAAAGTAAACGTAAAAAGCTAGAGAAAGTTTACTATATTGATGCAGTGCGAGAGAACCATAAAGGCAAATCTTAATTCCTGCTTTATTGATCTTTTAAGGAACTTAGAGAACACATTTCTTCTCCTGGTATGTATCTACGCAGCCGTCCTAAGCTTTTGAGGGAGTAGGCTGACTTTCCAGGGTGTGCTGTGGTAACTTGTCTCTTGTTCTACAATTACAGAGGCAATAATAGTAAAAAGAATTGTGACCATCTGTAAAAATAGCTGGGATTCATCAAACCCATAGCAGTTCCGTATTAAAAATAAAAATAAGAAAACCAGACTACAGAATTCCTTGATGAATCTGCTCTTTCCTGAAACACTAGCCTTCACTCACCTCCAAAGAGAATCGGCAACCTTTGCTATGTTAACTGATTGAAAGGAGAAGTGCAGAGTCAAAAGAAGGGAAGAAAATGTTGCAATACGCAATATATGTGCCCACTGTGCAGGAAGAGCCGTTTTCAGAGGGAGACATAAAATGCAGAATCCTGCCAATTCATTTTAGCTTTGCATAATATGGGAACTGATTTAAGCACCTCGTTTCTCTCCTTAAGGTCTCTCTTAATTTGCTGCTGGAACACTGCCAATAAGTTTTTTCATCCTATTTCAGCTTTACTTTTTCTGACTCTTACTGTATAGTGAGTGGGTAGAGGTTTGCTCTCAGCCTTCACCGAGTTGAAAAGTCTCTTATGTGAATTCTATCTCTGCTGAGGGCACCAAAAATTCATAAGAAGTTTGACTTTTTGGTGCAGTTCCATTGGCCCAGCTTTAGGTATCTGGCTGGAGATACCTGTACAATCAATGAAAAACTGCCAGTTTGATTCATTTAGAGCTAAACAGATGAAATAAACTGCTCTGAAGAATGTATGCATTTATTTCTCTGGACTATTCAGGGAGTCATGCATACCAATTTTTTTTAAAAAATGCTGAAAACAGAGTTATAGCCATTCCAGTTCTGAATACAGTTTTGTGTAGAGCAAATAAGAACACGTAGCACACTGAAGAACTAGATGTATTATGATTTTTTTTAAACACATGTATGACCAGTCTATAAATGTGACTGGAGCCATACTAATTCTCCTTCTGCAACGTTCCTAAATGAAGTAATCTTTACATCTTCATAAACTAGATAAGATCTGTCAAAACACAGCAACATGTAAATAACTCTGACCCAATTGCTTGGTAAGTAGTTTTATCAGCACACAACTCTTCCAGTCTTCACTTCTGTAGAAAAAATTGTTCAAAAAAGTGCCAAATAAAGGTATTAGTTCTTATGTATGTATGGTTTTCTATAGCTACCTTTCTATAAATAAGTATACACATATAAGTGTGTGTGATACATTACTACATACTTTAATATAGATTACACTTGTATGAAGAACTAATATAAGAAAACAGTTTTATATATGGTAAACATACTGCGTTTAACAAATAAAGTGGCATCATATCATGAGAGTTGAGCAATATCATGTGATGCATACACAGAGCGTTTTTCTTCTCTAATGACAATGCTTTAGTGACCCCCTTTAAAACAAAAACTGAATTACACATCTTTCAGTAAATTAAAATTATCTTTCAAAATACGTTGTGCTGTTTCTGCAAGTCATATTTATTTTTAATTTTATAATAGGTTGGAAAAATGATTGACGGGTCTGCAAAATGTTGGGTATTGTCCCCAGCATCTATTATTCCTTTTCAACAAGGAAACTCATTCCCTTGAAACTTTACCAGCTCCATCTCTCTGCTCTGAGCTTTCTATATGGCATATAGAAATGTCTTCTATTTCAGCAATGTCTTCTATTAACAATAAATTATTCTATACTACCTGAATATATTCAGTACACTTGAATTGAATTCAATAAATAATTTTGCTACAGGAATAGCAAATCTATTAGGAACAAGTCTGCAAAGAAAATATAATCTACCCCCCCAATCCAGTTTGTAATTATTTTCATTGATTACTTTAAATTGAAATGGCATAGCGTCTGTCTTCTGACGTGTATTCCTAACTACATTGGAAATTATTGGAAAGCAGAAAAAATGTTTTCAAGCATCTGTTACAAAAGAAAAAAAAAAAGCTCTCGATATTAACTTAGAGTGATTTAGAGCACAACTTAATTATGGATACTGAAGGAGAAAAAATGATACTTGTTCAAGAGTAGCTTGTTTTTGTGAAAAGACCTCTCAGCGGGTGGAAAAGACATCATCAGGGGTTATTCAGTTTACTGCAAGATTATTATGAGTCTCTTAGAGGTATAATATGATACCTCTTTCAGCTACAAATATAGGCCATTGATGGCAGCTGGGACTTACGAACAAGCGCATGAAGAGAGATGAAACCTCCAAAAGAAACTCCTCAAAGAAGATTTTACAAGTTACAGATGGGTAGCTAGTCATAGGACAATTTATGACTGAAACCTTTATCACAGTATTTCAATAAGCAGCCCCTATTTAAAAGGAAATTTAAATAATAAATTTTCTTGTGACTTGGTATTTTTATTGTGAGATAAGCAGAATTAACTGAGTCAAGATATGCCTTACACTCGAATAGCAAATAACTAAATTTCATAAAATTAGTAAGTAATGAGAATTTATTTTAATTAATATAAGAGTTAATCACCGGGTGTCATAACACAAGAAGATTAATGTCAATTTTTTTCAGTATAACTTATAATCCAACTAATTACCTTTAAAAAAAGTTGTATTTTGCCCTATTTTTATTTGTTTATATCTTGTTCCATGCTGTGGATAAAAATAGTCATATAATTCATATGTTCATGCCAGGTTTTCCAGACCACATAGATATGTATGAGGTAGCAAGTCAGAATGGAACAGAAGCTGGGTGCAGTGCTGGTTTGGACAATAGCTATCACACCATCTTTGTGAGGATAACTGCAACCTTCTGAAAAAAACAATTACTAAACAATCTTCCTTCTTTTAGTGCAAAATCGTAATGCTCTTTTTTTCAAATGTTCTCTTTTCATGAAAAGATATGCTCTCCCTGGAGATAATAACCTTGTCACAGTCATGTCACATATAAAGAAACTTAATGAAAACACAGACTGCTCTATATTTTTACTGATACGTTTCAGACAACATTTTACATGGATCTCAATGAAAGTTTGATTTAACAAAAGATACTGAATTCCAATATTACCTCAAAGCACAGATGCTTAGGAAGCTTCAAAGACCTACCACTACAATGTCAGACTGATTGTTCTGGGTTCTTCAGGTGGATATGCAGTTTACCAGGAAGTTCTCTGAAGTTACTATTGCAATTAGAAAATGTGTGACTTTCTTCTCTATGGAGTGAGAAGAGTCCTAATGGGATTTTTGCAGTTGTTACAGTAAGGTAATCATCTTAAAATTCTACTAATAAATGCAATATGTATGCAGTGATTTTAGCCCAGAATCACCTTTGGAAATTTGCTTAAAACATTGTTTTATTCCAACACAAAAAGAGCTACATGAGTGATGACTGTGTTACATGGACTGTTTCCATGCTGAAGAACATTAATTTACACATGTAGGTAAAAAAAATTACGCTGCAGGGATTTCTGAGAAAATTTCATGGTTTGTTTTGGAGGTTTTTGTTAGCCAGGCGAATAAATGCAAAATAAGCTGTGAGTACTTGTGCTGTCTCTGACTAAATGAAATTTTATTTATGGCTACCACACAGCCAACATTTGCTTTTGTTCATACAAAAGCTCATTATTAAGATTGAAGCTCATAATAATAAACAAAAGGAACAGAACTTTGGCTACTAAGCCAGATGACTAAAATCATAGAATCATAGAATAGTTAGGGGTGGAAGGGACCTTAAAGATCATCTAGTTCCAATCCCCTGTGCCACGGGCAGGAACACCTCCCACTAGACCAGGCTGCCCAAGGCCCCATCCAGCCTGGCCTTGAACACCTCCAGGGATGGGGCAGCCACAACTTCTCTGGGAAACTGTGCCAGGGCCTCACCACTCTCATAGTAAAGAAATTCTTCCTAATATCTAGTCTAAATCTGCCCCTCTCCAGTTTATACCCATTCCCCCTGGTTCTATCCCCACAAGCCTTTATGAATAGCCCCTCTCCAGCTTTCCTGTAGGCCTTCTTCAGGTACTGGAAGGTCACTATAAGATCTCCTCTGAGCCTTCTCTTCTCCAGCTGAACAACCCCAACTCTCTCAGCCTGTCCTTGTAGGGAAGGTGCTCCAGCCCTCCCATCATCTTTGTAGCCTCCCTCTGGACCCATTCCAATAGTTCCATATCCTTCTTTTGTTGAGGATTCCAGAACTGGACACAATACTCCAGATGAGGTCTCACAAGAGAGGAATAGAGAGGCAGAATCACTTCCCTTGCCCTTCTGGCCATGCTTCTTTTGATGCAGCCCAGAAAACAGTTGGCCTTCTGGGCTGTGAGTGCACGTTGCCGGCTCATGTCTAGCTTCTTACCAACCAGCACCCCCAAGTCCTTCTCTGCAGGGCTGCTCTCAAGCACTTCATCCCCCGTTGTGTAGTGAAAATGGGAATTACCCCAACTAGGTGCAGGACCTTGCACTTGGCCTTGTTGAACCTCGTGTTCTCAGAGTCCCACTTCTCCAGCCTGTCCAGGTCCCTCTGATGACACCCCATCCTTCTGGTGTGGCAACTACACCACTCAGCTTGGTGCCATCCACAAACTTGCTGAGGATGTACTCAATCTTGCTATGAATATCATTGATAAAGATATTGAAGAGCACTGGTCCCAGTACAGACCCCTGAGGGACACCACTCGTCATGGATCTCCATCTGGACTTTGAGCCATTGACCACTACTCTTTGAATATGACCATCCAACCAGTTTCTTACCAACCCTACCATCCACCCATCAAATCCATGTGTCTCCAATTTAGAGAGATGTTGTGGGGGCTGTGTCAAAGGCTTTACAGAATTCTATATAGATCAATTCCATTGGTTTACCAGTGTCCACTGCTGTGGTTACCGCATCATAGAAAGCCACCAAGTTGGTCAGACAGGACTTGCCTCTGTGAAACCATGCTGGCTGCCATTTATCACCTCCATGTCCTCCATGTGCTTCAGCATAGCTTCTAGGACGATCTGTTCCATGACCTTCCCAGGCACAGAGGTGAGGCTGACAGGTCAGTAGTTCCCAGGGTCGTCTTTTCTACCCCTTTTTAAAATGGGAACAACGTCAGCCTTCTTCCGGTCACCAGGGACTTCTTCTGATTGCCATGACTTTTCAAATATCATGGGGAGTGGCATGGCAACCACATCGGCCAATTCCCTCAGGACTCTGGGGTGCATCTCATCAGGCTCCATGGACTTTTATATGTTCAGGTTCCTCATGTGTTCACAAACCTGATTCTCCTCTTCTGTGGGTCACCCTGGTCACCATCTTGCTGTCCCACAACCTAGGAGGGGTGAGGAGAGCAGTTAGAAGTGAAGACTGAGGCAAAATGTTGCTTAGTACCTCAACCTCCTCTTCATCTGTTGATACAAGGTCACCATTCCCGACCATCAGTGGTGGTACGCTCTCTTTAACCTTCCTCTTCTGATTGGCATAACCGTAGAAGCCCTTGTGGCTAGTCTTCGCTTCCCTTGCCAAGTTCAGCTCCAGCTGCGCCTTGGCCTTCCTGACCTCATTCCTACACAACTGGGCAGTGTTGCTATAAACATCCCAGGTTCCCTGTCCCTGATTGCACTGCCTGTGCAGTTCCCTCTTCTTGTCTAGTTTAACCAGCAGGTCTTGACTCAGCCACGCCAGTCTATTCCCTTTCCTGCCTGATTTTCTACATCTGGGGACTGAGCGCTCTTGCGCTTTACGGAAAGCGTCCTTAAATATTTTCCAGCTCTGTTCTGCTCCCTTGTCTTGGAGGACCGTGTCCCAGGAGGTCCTAACTAGTAATTCCTTGAAGAGCTGGAAGTCTGCTTTCCTGAAATTTAGTGTCCTGACTATATTCCTCACCTGTTCCATATCCCTCTGGACCTTGAACTCCACCAGTGCATGATCACTGCAGCCCAGGCTGCCTCCGATCCTAATGTCACTGATGAGTTCGTTTGTATTGGTGACCATAAGGTCCGGTATTGCTTCTCTGGTGTGGGTCTATATCAGCTGGACTAAGAAATTATGTTCGATGCACTCCAGGAGCCTCCTCTGAGACTGCTTTGAAATGAACTTCTTTGAAAAAGTAAGTATGCAACTAACCAGACAGAGGCAGGAAAACAAACAAATGGTTTCCATAATGGTGTCAGTTTTCCTAATTAAAGGATCTCTTTCAGAAGAGTATGCTAATTGTGAAAACTGGATGCAATTTACCACTGTAAAAATATGACTACTTTTAAAACTGGAAAAGTATTGTTTGATTATTTATAATGCTTTTTCATCTTAATCACAGATTAAATTGGATTTCTTTTCAAGGCAAAACATGCATCAAAATACCCTAAATAAGAAACTGAAGAAAAAGACTTAGTCTTAAAATATAATTTAATATTACAATAAAGAAGGCATTTCTTCAATTATGTATTTAGTCTATGCATCAGATTATTTAAAGGATCTTTTTGCAATTTTTCATAGGACGTATTAAATAGATATTGATCATTCTTTAATATTTTAACAGACTTATTTGAAATCAGAATGTAAGACAAACCTGATTTATCTTAAATAAAACAAAAATGTCTAACATTTTTCCAAAAGATCACTTATATTCTCAAGAAAGTGTAAAACTTGGTCGACACAATCAGTAATTATAGTACCTGTTATGGAGAGGAAGAAGTTAGTATTGACCAATGGGGTGTATATTTCTGCTGGTTGTGATGTTGTACTAAGCATTCTCATCCAGGAAAAGCAAAACAGCATAACATAACATCATACTGCAGTTAGAATGGATTGTGCTCATCTTGTATTAGCATTAGTGTGATATTTTTGTGTATTTTATGCACAAGACCCATTAATACCTTGCTTTGCCCTCAGCTCTGTGGTCAGATCCCAGTTCTAGGGATCAAGATCTGAATGACAGACTTGTACACAATATATGCATAAAACTGAAAATTTGCTTAGAGCTGAGAATATAACTGAAGGTACAGTACTTGGCAAATGCTATTTCCTGCCTTTAAATTCTCACATTGATATTTACTGACAAATATATTGTACAAGACAGGTAGAGGGAATTGTTTATTATTGTTGATTTGGAGAGCATTTGCTCCCTTCATTTTGCTGTTTCTTTGTGTAATAAATCTTCTCTTCTATTTCTGCACTGTTTTTTCCTTCTTGTTTAGTGATGAAATGAACTGGTGTATTATCTTTTCCAGCAGTTTACTGTGTTATCCCTGGCTCTTGATCTAATCCCAGGTTCTTCTGTTTTGTAGGTGCTAAAAATAAATTCTGCTTCCTCACTGATTAGTGTCACCTTGGGTTTGGCAGAAGGGTTTTGGAAACAAAACCAAAAATCTAGATCTTGTTCAGCTAGAGAATGCCTCCTAACCATGTCATAAATACACTTTGTGAATGCCTTTAGGAGGATATTATTTTATATGTGTCTTCTACTCAAATATTTATTTTCAAAAGTTATGAGTTAAAATGAATTATCTAAGAGAATTGAGTCTGGATTCCTCAGAATTGCATTGGCCATAAAAGGTGTGAAGAGAGTTTTAAATATGCATTATACAGGGTGGACATCTGGCAAGTGAAGAGTTGCAAAAGGTGATAGAAGGCAGCAGTTAGTTTATGGCAGAGGGTTTAGCAAATGTGGAAAAGGGGACCTGGTGTTTGTTATATCACATCTCTCTGTGTCTCTTTTCCAAGCCCTTTACTTCACCTGTTGTTAAGGTTTGTCACCTTTTTGTTTTTAAGGTCATTATATAATGCAGAAACAGCACAAAACAGTTCATAAGATAATTTTTAACTTACTGAAAACTTGGTCATTTTGTTTTTGTTTTAAAGTTGGTCACTAAATCTTCAATTCTTTTTCCTACATTCCATTTTTTTTACTAGATGATGTAATGACATATATGAAAAATAAATTATTTTCTTTTGCATATTTAACTGAATTTAGGAGGGGAAAGAAGGGAAGAAGAAAAAAAATTTGAAAATAATCAAAAGCAGAACCCTGTGTAACACATTTACGCTGAGTTTAAGGAAAATGTTAATATGTTCTCCCAAAGCTAATCATTACTTGGCTCCATTTGAGTTATTTGAAAAACAGAAGCCTGTTTTTAGGAAATAAAGTACGAAATTCTGAAGATCAAAGTCTGAATTACTTGTAGAACCACCAACAGTATTCAGAACAAACAGTTCCTGATTCCTCTCTGATTGCAGGACCCTGTTCATTCTATTTGTTTAGCTCAATAGGCCAACTGCTTTGCCCTGAGTTTTAAACACAAAAAACTATGCATACATATTGCATTACATCCTACAATATCCCATTACATCGTTAATGTTCTTAACTGATAAAAAATCTATGTACAATGCATATGAATTTCATAAATTCCACCTTTTAAAGCACATTTTAGCACTCAGCAGATTACTTACCAAAATCTATACAAGTTTCCATGCGACTCTTAGAGGAAATAGAGGAGCAAGCCACTAACTGTTCTGTATATGTCAATACCAAAAGCTGTTATTTTAATTCATAGGCACATTTTGCTTTCCTGTGAATTAAACCATAAATAACGTTGCCACTTTGAGTTATTTTATTCTGCTTTTAAGTGGTGAAAATTTGCCATCTTAAAATTCTCCTTAGATCTAAAGGAATATTGCTTCATTCTGTATCACATTTGGGGCGGAGAGACCTTGCCCAATATAAGCTGGCTATGATATGAACTGGTTCAAATTGATTTACAAGGACACCTGCCTGTTAATGACTCCAACTATTTTCTTAGTTGACTTCACATAATATTGACAAATACCTGTTTGAAGGACCGTGAGAATACCACATAAGCTTTGATGATGTTTCAGTAAAGGTAAGCTTCAAAAAGAACTTCAAAATGCACATCATCTTATATTCAGTACAATTCCTGCAAACACAAATTGAGCACAAGTTCTTAGGGGAATGCCAAGTCTGCATCCTAACTATTTGGTAGTTATTACTGAGGCAATAGGACAATCTCATCTACAATCAATTGTCTTATTGCCATAATATTAAGAATAACAAAACAATCCTAAAGTCACTTGTTAATTCTCAGAGATTTGCCACTGTCCTGATAGCCTCTCTTCCTTCTGTGCCTCCTTTTTTCCATCCATTCAGTAAACTGATACATATCCACCTTAAAAGAGATTATTTCCTATCGAGGCTTTAGGTACAGAAGTATCCACCTCACTAGGAACTTCTTCAGGTTACCCAAAATGTACAAACGGAACAGATAGTCACAGTGTGTCCAGCAGAAAATTCAAGGCATTTTTTTGCAACCACTGGGCCCATGATCTGCACTTGTCATTTAAAGGAATCACTTGTATTCCTGTGGAGGTGAGAAAGATTGTCTTGGACAACCTTGACACTTTCCATAAGAAACCTCATCTATGTGCAGTAAATGTTGGGGTCTCACTACAGTGTTGAAAATCCTGAACTTATCTTAATTCTTTTACCAAATTCATCAAATCCGTATTTCATTGCTGCAAGCTGGTTAAATAAATATCTGGTCTTGAGGACTTTCCACTGATCTTTTCTATACCAATAGAAATAAATATACAGAAGTCGTCTTATGTAAGTAGTTTTATTTTATAAAAGTACAGGATACTTGAGCCAGAGTTACCAGAGATATTGTCCAGTTTAACCATTATGACAATCAAGATTATATACTGCTTAAAATTGCCTTTACTATCGTACAGACTGACCAAAAAACTCAGTCCCTGTGACGTA
Source organism: Cuculus canorus (assembly GCF_017976375.1). NCBI lineage: Eukaryota > Metazoa > Chordata > Aves > Cuculiformes > Cuculidae > Cuculus > Cuculus canorus. Next base: position 63,209,480 of record NC_071441.1, read on the forward strand.
TCTAAAGTCAGACAACTATGTGCTGAGATTCCAGTCCCCTTGAGTGTCTCTTCACACATATTCTTTCTGATATGAAAATGAAGATTGTTTGAGGGTTTTTTCCTCACTTTTCATGCAGCTGTACAAGGCATAGTAGGTGCTGAAAAGTTTCTCGCTACTGCTGTTTTAGAAGTGTTTTTTATAATTTAGCTGCCATCCCTTCACTTTCCAGGCTCTCCACACCCTCTGGAGATAGGATTCCCACACAGATGAAAAAAATCAATGTAGAACCCATGAGACTCCTCCCTGCAGAAGGGAGGGAACAGTGGAGGTGGAACTGTGGGGCCAGACACTGTTCAGCTCCCTTCCTCTCCTCTCAACTTTGCAGCAGCATTGCACCCCTTTTTGTGGATCCTTCCAGCCTACTTCACTACCAGTGAAGTTTAGCTGCTCATGAAGAAGAGGGGGAGGAAGGGAAGAGGTATGAAAAGGAGAGAGAATGCAGAGTAGAGCAAATATTTGTTCTGAAAACTGCTTCCAGTTCCTCTCACAACCAAATACTGTGTGTCATATACACCAGAAGGATTAGATTTTAAAAGTGCAAATGAAAACAATAATATAACGTATTTGGAGGAGGGGTCAAATTCCTGGCAACAGCTCAAAAATTTTTTTATCTCCCCTGCAGCAATAAAGTCTTTAAGATCCTGCTGGATTTAATATATTGTGGGGAAATAAACCTTCTACATACATTAATAAATTTGTTACAATAAATATTTGTGTGTGCACATTCATTACACATAGAAACACTCAAGAGCTTGGCCATATAAAATTTAAAATATCTCCTGCACACAGCCTTTTTGCTGCAAGGTTTTAAATAGTTCCCAGATCTTCCTGATTGTGTCTAAGCTAGATTTTTTTTTTTTGTTGATTTCAAATTACCTACAGAAACTTAAGAAGCAGACTCTTTTTCTCTAACTGATATTTGGCAGTTAGGTATATGACTAATTTTAACACAATCTGCTAAAATCCTTTACCTTCCTACCACATAGTTCTGTAAGAAAGCATTTCCAGATTCTACTTAGTGATCCAACAAACAGGGCAATAATAAATGAGGGTCTCAGAGGGCAAGAAACTCAACTGCCTAATTTCCCTAAATAGTACAGAACTCGCAAACTGAGTATTAAAATGACTGGAAATGGGAAAGAACAATATATTAAGGCACAAAAGGCTTGCACAGAAGTCCATTTCAGAAAGATGAACATAAATGTATAAGGCTCCATGTAGAAAACATAACCCTTGCCCTTAATGAGTCTCACAGTATTGTTATGTTAATATATTTAAATGATTATTAAAATCCCTTCCACAAAGCAGCCATTTCCAGTAAATTGTTTAGCTTACTCTATATAAAATGAATGTTCATTTAATATTGTACCTTCCTTCTGTGACAGAAAGTTGCGAGCAAAATCGCTTAGCTTGTGTTGAGAGTCTTTTTAACAGTATTGAATTTTCATGGGGAAGAGGAAAGTCCTTATTCAGGATGGGAAGGTTTAAGAACTTGTGTGTCTATTTGAGAGTGGGGTAAGTGATGCAGAAGGGCCTCAAAAGTAGCAGTCAAGTGACAAGCAGCGTAATAGAAGAAATATTTCCTCTTAAAGTTTGAGAGTTGTTAGTACAACAATTTCAGTATCATCAAATAATCTACATAGCACTGTATGTGTGTAAAATATCTCTGAGTTTACACTCGCAAACACAGAAAAATATCAAGAGCAACACAAGTGCCAATTCTTTGCCAAGAACTGCAGAAACAACCCCTCTGAAACTGCTTAATGACAGGAGTTTGACAGCTTAGGGATGTTTTGTGTGAAGAATCATCTGGTTTATCCCATTTTGCATTTACCACCACTTCATTTACGGGTTCACCTCCAGTTCTTATATCGGAAGGATAAAAAGAGAAGGAAAAAAAGTTAAATCATTAGCCTTTTCTATAAGAATATAGATTGAAAATGCAAATTAATGGAAAGTGATTAGTGTTGCTGCTAGATGACACATTATGAAGCTTCTAAAAATATTTTGTTTCTAAACCCCATCAGAATTCTCTGAAAGATTTAACAAAATAGTCAATCACAGAGAATTTGTGAATTAATTTGCTGAGCATTTGAACTGCCTTTGAGAAATGTTTGTACAAGAAGCTAATGAAGAAAAATATGGTATTTTCTGTCATGTAATAACATCTCATCAGATTATTAGAAAGCTAAGAAAAAATGCTCCTTGGTCATCCTGGAAGAAAATTAATAGAAGCCATTATTTCTGAAGCAAACAACTTTCACAATAACTTTTGGATTAAAGACAAGGCAATTTCTGAAGTACTCAAAAAGAGCTAAGCATTATTAATTTATTGCAACCTATAGATGAAATTAAGCAAAGAATTAACAGAATAATTCATTTAGCAGTTCAGAGATGAATCTCATGCTACTGAAATAATTGTAATTAATCTTACACTGATGGAACAATGTGTTTAAAAAAAAACTGTTATAGCATTTCCAGAAGGAAGCCTGTTTTTTTAGGTCAGTGATGACAGCAGAAATCTTAATTAATTACTCAGATGGTTGAGGCAATGGGATACTGGAAATCAAATTGTTACTGATTTTGTACTTGGCCTTCTAATGACTTGCTAAATATGGCTGGGGTGCACATTAACTTTGGTATTCATAGAGAAGCAATAGGGATCACAAGGCTGGATGTCTGGACCTGCCAGCACCCTCCTATGCATTGAGACCACAGGCAGGAGAAGTTGGCAGCTGGACCACAGCTGAGCTTCAGGACTGAAGTGACCTTCTTTCTCCAGAAGAGCAGATGTGATATATTGTGAGATCAGCTGAGGCTCCTTCTTCCATCCAAAAGAGTCAAACTAGACAACTAGTGGAATGTATAAGTTATTTGGAGGCTTGTACTGAATATAAAAGTAAGAATTATAATTCAAAGTACATATTATTGATGAAACAGGTGCCTCATCACATGCACACAAGATGATTTGGCCACAGGTGAAAGTAATACATGGCTGGTTGGACTCTCTAAAGCCATACTGTTCCGTCAGAGAATAAAATATTAATGTTAGTTATGAAGTAACTTGGAGGCACTAGGAAATGGTGGAAAATGGAAAAATGACCTCTTCTTATGCAGTACTTGAGTTTTCTAAGTTGATGGAGCACTTTTACCAACCTAAGCAGGAAGCAGGAACTAAGAAGTAATAGAAGAGGGCAGAGTTTAATCATGCTAATTATCAATATGAAAGTAAAAGCATTAAGGGTCAAACAAGAACTGGTATTTTTCTGGCAGGATTTTGTCCATAAGAAAATGCATAAAAGTGACTGGCCTGAAAGACTAAATGAAAAACCTGTTTTTCATAATTTAAGTAGAAAACTGGAAAGCCCTTATCACTTGGGTTCTTAAGTTGGACCTTTGCTCATTTACAGATCAATCATACTTAGCTAATTACTTTATTGCTCAGGAACGTGCCTTGTCTAAAATGGAAAGCAAAACACATATGAACATTCACAAATCCAGAAGATTTATAGTCTGAGTAATAGCCTTGATTTCAACTGAAAATTCATTAAAACACAGTTTCATTTCTTTTTAACTTTTTATTGCAACAGACTAAAAGCTAGAGTTGTGATACAGAACCACCATGCATTAAAAGTGACAGTAGTTTGAAAGTTCTAGAAAACAAAAACATTTGACTATCTACTATCTAACAAGTAAAAGTGATAAGGATAATTCCACATTTTTGTGTCCTGAAAACCATCCCAAACTACACATTTTATCTATATAATTAATTTTCTGAAATAGATGTCAGTTCTGGAGGACCCATCTTCTAATTCAAAGAAGGAGAAAAAAGTTGAATTTATCCCTTTGTGAATAAAATACTTTAATACTTATAAAATATATAATTTTTCCTTCATATTTATCTTCATAACATGTAGTTTTACTAAACACTGCTTTTGTAGTGGAAGCTAAAGGTCAGAACCAGAGAATATCCAAACAACATTATTGTCTGCTTCACTATATGCAAACTGCTTCTCCCCTGGAGAAGGAAGAATAATAACAAAAAATAAGAAAAAGGCCAAGCTATGCACTGCTCTCCTTTGTTGTAAATTCTGGAGACAATTTATATCAGTAGCATGAATTAACACTAATAATCTCTGGCTTTAACCTACAGAAGGACCAGCAATCTTCCAGCAGAGGGTTTTAATTAGTTTCCAGACATTCCTGCCTCTCCTGACACATTTAAATTGGATTTATATTTATTGTACATCTAGGGTCATGGTATTGTGCAGGAAAAGGGCAATGATGTTAACTGAATTTGACAGACTTGAACTTACCATAAAGATACTTTTGCAACTAAACGAACCTTCCCTCCCTTTTCACTCCAGAACTATACCATTAACACCTCAGCTTTTACATTTCTACAAAGAAATGTGAAGAGAATCACTGTTATCCACGAAGCTGCAAGTACATTTCAGTGCCAGAAACTTCAAAGATTAGGGGAACCTCTAACGAAACATGCAGTCTCATACTCCCCATAAGTACCAGCCTGAAGTCAGAGTAAGTTGGATCTTTTGATATCTTACCTACTAGCATTTATTAACAATGCAGTTAATCTCATCCTTATACTCCAGTAAACAGGCTACAAAACACCAGGGCATTATAACATTAACTTACAGGCTAGATTTGGACAGCAATCAATTATTGCAAAAGAAGCAAGTCTTTCTGACATTCTGAGATGTAAAGAGTCCTTGTAGCAATTTTGAATTATTTCTTTTCAGAAGGAGACAGCAAAGTGAAGCAAAACTAAAAGCACTTGGAGATAAACATTCTGATAGAAATGGCTGAGCTCCAGATGGCACAGCACTAGGATAAGCCTGACTTTTGTTATGCACGTGTATTATCTACCACATCAATTCACATTCTTGTACATAACATGTCATTTTTGATGGGGTTTCTCATTACTTTTCTGTACTATAATTTCTAAATGGCAAAAATAGTAGGCAAAATACACTTGAAATGAACCTTTAACTCATGTATCCTTCTTCCTTCACATACTTTCTTTCCACATCTCAGCACACCAAAGTAGAAGGCATTGTTTAGTGCAAGATAATGACTGAGGCCCTTATCATAAAAAAGCAATCTAAGATCCTGTCTCACATGTATTTTGTCAGTTTCCTTTTACACAGTTCAAATAAATTTTCGGTAAGATGTGCTTTGCCTATATATTGGCAGCTTAAGAGGCTGCCTAAAAGTAAAACATATCAGGTGAAATAAATTGTGAAAGAAAAACAGAGCAAATAGTCATAAATCTAGTAAAATTACCTCTTCTGTAGATAAGCAGGTATCAGGATATGTAGGTCTTGTTCACAAAGCAAATTCTGACAAAAACATTCTTCCGTTCTACTTGCAAAGATACTTGCCTCTGTACACAAAAAAAAATATTCAATTAAGTCAGTGAAAATTTAATGTATAAAACTTTGCATGAGACAGGCTGTAGCAAATGGACACTTACATAATCATGTCCCTCATGCAAATGTTGAAAACCAATGAGAACAGACTTCCAACGCACACGTGGTGTTCTTGGGATCTCTTTTTAACTAGCATTCACACATTTTCAATTTGAATTGGACCACTGATCTGCTGGCAAGAAACCTGATTTTGCCATATAATTTTATACTTTCAATGGAAATTAAGACTACTAGGACACAGACTTCACATCAAAGAGATTATAATGTAAGTAAGCAAGTCAACCAAAACATGAAAGGTGGAACAGTAATGCGTTATCAAGCCTCTAAATCAAAAGAGAGGTAGAGAAAGCATTGAAACCCAAGCTTTCTTAGCACTGTTAACACTGAACCGTGCTGTCTAAAAACAGTCCTAAATACCAGGCTTCTGAATATTAGAATCATAGAATTATAGAATGGTTTGCACTGGAAAGGACCTTTAAAGCCCGTCCAGTTCCACACCCCCTGCCGTGGGCAGGAACACATCCCACCGGACCAGGCTGTTTAAAGTCCCATCTAACCTGGCCTTGAACACCTCCAGGGATGGGGCATCCACAGCTTCCCTGGGCAACTGTGCCAGTGCCTCACCACCCTCATCATGAAGAATGTCTTCCTAATGTCTAATGTAAATCTTGTCCCTAATTTAGAGCCATTCTCCCTCATCCTGTCACTACAACCTTTGTAGAAAGTCCCTCCCCAGCTTTCCGTCAGCCCCTTCAGGTACTGGAAGGTCACTCTAAGGTCTCCCTGGAGCCTTCTCTTCTCCAGGCTGAACAGCCCCGACTCTCTCAGCCTGTCCTTATAGCAGAGGTGCTCTGATCATCTTTGTAGCCCTTCTCTGGACCCCTTCTAACTGTTTCATGTCCTTCTTATTTTGGGGATTTCAGAACTGGACACAATACTCCAGATAGGGTCTCATGAGAGTGGAGAAAAGGGGCAGAATCACCTCCCTCACCCTGTTTACCACCCTTCCTATCACTCAGCCTATGAAATGCTTGGTTTTCTACTCTGTGAGCACACATTGCTGGAACATGGCAAGTTTCTCACTGACTAGCACCCTCAAGTCCTTCTCTGCAGGGTTGCTCTCAATCATCCTCCATCCTTTATTGAAATAGAGTATTGCCCAGACCCATGCATAGGACCTTAGAGTTGGCCACGTTGAACCTCATGAAGTTCACACAGACACACCTCTCCAGTGACACCTTACAAGAGAAAACTGTTTGAAACTTCCTCTCTAACACATTAGTAATATTATCTCTTAAAATGTTTTGTATAGGTTGAATCATCAAATAAAATTATGTCACAGAAAGAATTGATTGAATGTGGGATTATTATGATTTTTTGAATAATTTTCACTTTGCGCTAATACCTTCACTGTAAGTAGGTACAACTCTAGCAAGTCTGGCAGACTTTTCACTTTTTAAATGAGAAGTAAATTAGAGTTAAATCTAACTGTAGAGAATTAAGAAAGGGTTCTTGTGATACAAACTGTGAGTGACAGGTTCTCTTTTAAATATTTATAAGATCCATGCTTCTATTGATAAATATATCCTGCAGACAAAGAAGGGCGCCTCTACTCTGCTCTGCTGACATCCCACCTCGAGTACTGCTTTCAGCTCTGGAACCCTCAGGAGATGGTCTAGAGGAAGGCGATGAAAAAGTTTAGAGGACTGGAACACCTATCCTATGATGAAAGGCTTGGAGATTGTTCAGGCTGAAGACAAGAAGTCTCCAGGGAGAGCTCATTGAGACCTTTCAGGACTTAAAGGGGGCTTGTAAGAAAGATAAGGCAGATTTTTAGTACAACAAGGGGTGATGGTTTTAAACTAAAAGAAGCTAGATTCAGACTACATATAAGGAACAAGTGTTTTATGGTGCGGGTGGTAAATCACTGCAACAGGTTTCCCAGCCACGTAGTAGATGCCCCTTCCCTGGAAACATTCAAGGTCAGGTTGGACAGGGCTCTGAGCAACCTGACTGAGTTGCAGATGTCCCTGCTTATTGCAGGGGGAGCGGACTAGATGACCTCTAAAGGCCCTTTCCTACTCAAACCATTTTGTGATTCTGTGATTTAAAATTTGGAGATACTGCTGTAAGCCACCAGAAAAGAAGTGAAAAAAAAAAAAAAGGAAACAAAAACATGTACCTACAGAGAAAAAATACTATAGATCTCTGCCCACTGAAATTTTCTATATTGTATTGTCTCTTTAATTCTCTTTATATAGAAAAGAATATTGAAGAATTACAATCAGTCTAAGGCTGTATGTTTTGTGATTTAAATCATGCCAATTAGATTTTTTTTTCATGTTTGATTGACGTCAGCTTGATTTATGTTTTTTTTCCTCAGTCAATCCTTTGAATATTTATTTAATATAGTGGTTCCACAAGTCCAAAAAAGAATCGCATGGAAAATGTATTTCCTTTTACAAGCAGATGTAAATATCTAAGTGAGATAGCATCATATACTCTACATCATAGCTATTCGCTGAACTCAATAAATGGATGTTTCAACACACACTAAGCTATCAATGAGCACAATAAAATTTGCACAAACTTATTTTGAGATATTTGTATATATCATATGTAGGGATTGATGTGGCATCCTTATTCTTCAGAGTTCAGCACACTGGTCAGCAAATTACTCTAAGAAATAAAATACGTTTAAGTAGTACATATGGTCTACATTTATTGCAGTCTTAGAAAATCTTGACATTCTCCTATCATGCTATTCATTATATAGACAACAAATAAAATCAGTATTTTTGTGATTATTTTAAATCACTGTGTGAGGAAAGAAGAATTTCTTAAAGCTTATGTCTTGCTGTAATGACAATCCTCACTCAGTATGCTCACATTATAATCTTGAAAATATATTTTCTAATCCTAGATTTTTCTAATACTGTAGATTTTTTGGTGTTGACATCAGACACCAGTTGCAAATAAGATGCCTTTTATACTTAAGCTGTTGTAAACTCCAAAGAAAAACAAAGACTTGTAATACTTCCCATAAGTCTAGGGAAGAAAGTAGGTTCATTCCACAGTTAATTGCTAATATTAAAGGCATCAGACTTTCTTCCTAGAGTTTCTTTTCCTGGATTGCATAATTTAGAAATCTGGTTACTGAACACAGAGGCAAAAATGGAGATCTGTTTATGATGTTACTGCTGTTTTCACAGACAGACATAAATCCCTACTCTATATCATATAATCTCTTCACCTGCTCCTTATATCGTTTTCTTATTTATTCAAAAAGTGAGAAAGACAACACTTCACCATTGGCACCATTGGCATGTGCCAAGAGTAGATAAGAGGAAATAACATGCTTCACTGACTTGAGATTGGCTGATGAACTGGAAAATTCTCAAGACCATTTCCAAGATAGAATTAAGGTTTGTAGTTAGAATAGTATACAGTACTCCTTTTTCATAGTCAGGTATTTCTAATAAATTTTGACCATATAGAATTGCACTGAGAAGAGAGCACTTTATTGCAAGGTAAGCACATACACATCCAAAAAAATTTGCTATTGATTTGACAAAAATAAATTGTTTCTCATATTAGATTAAGTCTGAGGATAGATAAATGACATAGGATTCTGAGACTGCTGTCAAATAAAAAGCACAAGAAATTATAGGTGTCTGGGTTTTGCTGTTTGCATGCTTATACTACTCATAATCTAAGAACAGGCAATTTTAAAATTATGGAAGTATTTCCTGAGGACTTTCAGTTGGTTTGGTTTTGTAAATGTGCATTGGAAAGCCTATGATCAGTTAAAAATTACAATTTACTGTAATTGCCGTGTGATCTTGCAGAGGAAAGCTGAAGAGTTTAAATTCTACTTAGTAAGTTATTTGCCCTTGACATCTAGGCTTTTACAGCTTCAAATGCACTGAAGAAAATTTATAAAGAAAGAGTCTAAGTGGTAGCACCATGCATAAGAAGCATGAGTTAAAGAAGATAAATTAAAGGAGGGGATAACAGAACTATCGTACTGTTGTTTGTTCTCCAAAGGTCTCATTTTTAAAGTCACTGCTAATTTTCTACAGCAATTAGAAGTAATGGAAATTGTAAGTGTTCAACATTTTCCAGTAATAAACATAGAAATGACTCAGCTGTCTCATAACACGTTTGACTGCTTTTAGTTTCCCATTTTAAGATGCCAATAAAGTTGTTCAGCAACTACTAATATCTCAAAAAGAGCACAAAAGCAAAACCAAGTTTCCAAACCTGTGCACTCAGTCACAGTTTTCTGTATTACCAGTGATGCCTGCAGTAGCCAGTTTTACCGCTGGACACGGAACTCATACAAATGGTGCAATGAAATTCACAAGCTGTGTGTAAAAGCAGTATTAAGAGCTTCCATGGAAGTCTGAAACAAAATGCATTCATTTAAAATGGACAGAGCAAAACATGAGAACAGCATAAATTTACAGCATACTTCTTTGCTGATGTTGGAGGGTAGAAGCAGGAAGCAGATATTCTGCTTGCAGTGCCTCTGCGTTACTGCGTTACTTTCTTATCTGCTGCTTTTAAGATACTCCCACAACAAAAAAAAAACAAAATTCAGAGTTATTATTGAGGCTTAGAGGTTACACAGCAGAAATTTAATCTAAAACACCTGATTTTCTTCTGAGGTACATTGGCCTGCTCCCCAAAGCCCTTAACAGAGTACTTAAAGCCTAATTTAGATTGTTTGCTATATCTTGTCCATTTGTTTTTATTTCATTCTCCTAAACCTGAGCGTTCAAAAAAACTTAATCTTTAAAAAAGCTGCTGCACGTTTTTTTTTTTTTCATGGAGAAAACTTCTGGTTTGGCAGTAACAAAAAGATTCTGAGGCTCCACAAAGACTACTTCAAGCAGAGCTGAATGAATTATTTATAATTTGCAACACATTGCCCTTTTTCCCTATTAGCGTACCATAATATCCAAAATAATTTTAACTTGCAATTGCCTGAAAAATGAATTATAGCTTGTGGATCATCAACAAAAGAAACACCACATATATGCATTATGTTTATTACATATACCCAGTACACTGCAAGATAACATTTCTGTTCTTTCTTTGGATGACTTATGTTTTCTAATTAAAAGCATAGCTTACCAAGGAGATTTGCAGTTCTTGAATGAAAACAATAATCAAGGTAATGAGATGACAGAAGCTTCATTGACTCCAGCAGGTTTTAGAACACAATGTTTATATATGTGCAAGTCTTTGATTTGAATTCATATTTCATAATGCAAGGACAGAAAATGCATTAGTCAGACATCTTGTATTCTCACAAGAAGTAAATGCAATAAGCATTAATTTGTAATAAGCCACGCTTGCTGGTTTACTTAATAAATTCACCCCTGTCATATTACTCAGTCCTTTTTTCTTCATTTCCTCTTTTAGACTTTTTCATGTTTCTTCAACATTTCTACTTACGCATCTTCCAGATGATCATTTGTTCTCACAGTCTCAGACATTGCTAAGGATTCACTCTTTTTAGGCTTCCTCTCTCATCTCATCAGCAATGGATATTATTCTGCATGTAGAGCAAAACATTCTTGACCTTCTGCAATATACAGAGAAGATCCCATAGTGGCATTCTTCCATAGACAAGCAATCTTAGTTTGCTCTCTGGCTTACACAGTAGGCCAAAACAGTTCCTTTCTCTGCTGCTGGTATGTGCAACAATCATTGACCAAGAGCTCTTATCATTGCATCCCTCTCATCACCATATTTTTTAGGAGGTGAAGGCAGAAATTTTATTTATCTGTAATATTTCCTGAACTTGGCGACAATAGGTTATAATCTGTGTTTAGTACTGAGTTTCTGGGTTTTAAAGCAAAAGTGAAGAAACTAACAACTTTTACATTATTTATTTTTACTGTTTTCTATCTCTGGGGAAGTCAGTCATTATAAATATTTATATACACCAAACTAGCAAGCAGAAGGAGCAAGTGGGTTTGGCTGCAACTTTCAGAAATGAACCAGTTGCCAGATTTCACAGAGCACTGGGGACAGATTACCACAATAAAAATGTAGTTCGCAAATGTAGATGCTGCAGTCTTTCTGAATTATCAGTATATTGCACAGCAATGATACATTTTTCAGAACATTTATTCCCAATCTGCATTTATAAAGACTACCTGCTGCTACAAATTTCATTTGAGGACATAAGAGACTCTCAATACTTCACAGAATCAGATCCCAGGAGAAAAAAAAAATAGAGGACTTAAGGCTGTTAATTAAGTAAACAATAGCACTAAAAACTGTTAAACAAAATGCCTAAAGGTAACAATAATGATTATAAAGAATATTGGACTTCCCTGTGTATTGTTTTTATTCAAGAAAGCACTGATATACAAATTACATCCTTTTTATGACACAGATATCTTCTTGGACATAGTTTATGACATAGAGGTAATAGACTCAAACCCCATTTAGATAAGTGTTACTTTAAAGTTTTGAAGACATCTTAAAGAACAGACAAAACAACAGTTGGGAATACATTATAGCTACCTAGTACAAATAAAGGAGGAAACAAACAAAAACCAAGTTAATAGTTGCTTTAATAATAAATGCAGTACAAAAACATTATAGGGTGAGGCTTGTTCCTTGCTCCACAGTCTCAACCCACTGGAAGAAAATCTGCTCCTTACACATAAAGAAGCATGTCTGCAGCATTCTGTTAGAAACAAATTTCTGTGACTCGTGAACAACAAGACTTTTTTTTCTTCTAAAGGCACATAGAGAAACTGAAATTCTATCAACATAAAGCAAAAAAAGGGCTCTGAAGAAGGTACAGATTTTTTTCACAATATTACATGTTTCTCTTGACAAAGCAGGAAATGTACAGACTTAAGCAACAGTGAGAAATTTTTTTAAAAAAAACTAAAAACCAAATCCCAGCAACTTCAGCTTTGTAATACTTTCCCCAGGATCCAATTGTTAATCTGAGCTTCTGAAGTTCACTTGAAAGAGCAACAGCCCCATAGAGAAGCACCTAATCTGCTCATGATAGATCTCAGAGAATGAATGTTTTTAACAACATATTTCTTACAAAATTATACTAACATTTCAAAGTCAAGCAAGTACACATACATTTAGAGATTCAAGGAGGTTTCAAATCAGATACCATAATTTTTTAGAGAAATAAATTAATGTATTCTACCATAGGATGAAGTGGTAAGAGAAATTTCTACTAAAGGAAAAATAATGAAAATTAGATCTGAGATGAGCTATATTTAATGAATTCCTGACCTTTCCAGGCTGCACATAGATTGCAGAACTGTCCCTTGTAGCAATGAATTGGCTCTGGGAAACAGAACAGAGTCGTTCCACCTTGCAGAGGAAGACCCAGCAAGGAACCAGTGGGACTGGCTTCTGGGCAGGCAGGAGCGGTAGCAGAGGGTGGTAGTGAGGTCAGAACATCTGTGCCCTCATGAGCAAGAGCATAGCTCTCCTACATACCAATGAGGAGAACAGTGTGGGGACAGCCAGGGTGCCCGTGGCCACCACACCAGCCCCAGCACAGGCAGGTCTGGGTCCAAGGCAGGAAGCCAAACGAAGGAGATGGGTCAGCAAGGTGCAAGTCGAAACCCTGGGAACACACGGGCAAAGTATAATGGACTGAGATGAAATGCATATTCTGAGTGAAGGCAGGGAGGCCCCAGGGAGGTTCCTCATGGATTTTTCCCTCCCCAGCTCTTTCTTAGGAGGTTGCTCCAGGGTCATGGGGCTGCACCGCACCAGGATCAGCCATGAGCACTGTAAGCCAAGCAATGGGACAGGGAGAGACTCTGCTCTTGTCTCTGACCAGTATGAAGCCAGAGAGGCATGGGCAGTTGGGGTAGGTGAGATTTGGTGTTTTGTGTTTTCATTTCTCAGAGTAATTATTCAATTGGCTTAGCAATTTTCCTGAAAAAAAATGCTGGAAATAGACGTACAAGGACATTTTGGGTCAAGTGGGATCTTAAATGGCAAGATAGACAGGGAGAAATCTTGAGATGAAAAACTTGACAGTGTATTTTGAAACCAGTTTTACGTTTGGTTTTTTTTTGCTCAGACTAATTAATCTTTCCTATTCGTATGGATTTTCACAGGTATAATCCCAGGGTTCTACATGAAAGAAAGAGAGAGACGACTCAGTGCTCTAGCAGAAGACAAAGCTTTGTGCATGGAGTGAAAGTCAAATTCATTGGTCAGGAGAACCAAATCCATAGTATCTCAAAAAAATGCATTGTTCAAGGGGCTACTTCTCCTTTTAAGATTGTGATACTAAAATATATTCAATAGTAAAAATCCAGTTATTACAGATACATATTCATAAGATTAAAATGTATGTCTTATTTCCCAGATAACACTGACCCAGTAGGGAATAAGGCAAACACATTCTAAAATAATCTGTCATTCATACAAAGTCATATACTAAACACTGCCTCTATGATTTCTTTATGATCTATTCCAGTAGGACTGATGAGATGAGTTAAGCAAAAATAATCTTCCCTGAAGCAAATGTTATGAGAAAGTAAAATATAGATGTAATGTCTTCTATTTAAGAAATTTTATTACCTGGTATTTGCATTTATAGTTCCTCCAGTATAGGAAATAAAAAAATGAAAGAAAACTACACAGAAATTTGAAAAGCAGTATACATTAAATATCTTGAAATTAAATATCTGAGATTTCACTGAAATGTTTGAAGTACACAAGCAGCCATAACATGGCTGAGCAGATAACCAGGATTTGGAGAATTATTAATTGTGTATCTGAGCTACTGAATTTAAAAAACAAATTGAAAATCTCTTTGTTTACTGCTTGAATTTAGAATGTTCTCACAATATACGAAATTTAACAGCCACAAATATTGACAGCATTAGTTTCTAAGATACTAATTAAGACTACATATTAGACAAATCTTTTAAAATTATTGTGCATACTTTTGAAATAATTTACCATCATTTTTTCTCTTTGTTAATATTTTGGTACATTTGCAAGGAACATGAGCAGTAAATTCATCACTTGCCATGTCTGTCTTTATTTTTGCAAGTCCCTGTGCAGTAAAAGTAGAAGCTGTATATCATGACTATTGAAATATCATTATTTAATGGGATGGATCCGCAAACTCCAATAAAAATAAAAAAGGAAAGGAATAAAAGCCATTAAAGGTATTACACAAGGAAAATCCATCCCAGATAATGTTTCTTCTTCCTGTACAAACCCATTTTTTTTTTCTTCATTTGCAGCTTGAGCACAACAGGATCCCTTTGGTCACCACATAGTTAACCATTGCCAACCCAGACATGATACTTACAGCTCATTTATACTTTTCTACTTGCTTTCTTGCAATAAATTCAGTACTCATTGTGTAGTTGACTCTGAATTACTGCTACAACAATCAGTCGGAAAGACGTGCAGTACATTACTGTAACAACAGCTTATCTTAGAGACAAGGTACAGGTTCAGAGCTCATTTTCCCTCTCAATTTAGTGCAGTCTCCAACACGGCACCCCTCTAAGGCAGGTATTGTTACAGTCTCTGACCAAAAGAAGCACAAATAAGGTAATGATATTTGAGTTCAATTCACAACAATTACAGCTTCCAATATTTTTCCAAGACACTTTCCATATGTAATGTTGTCATCATGTGTGCTCCTTTATCTCTCTCCCGGTTTGGGGATTTGTTTTTTAGTATTCATGCAGAGAAATTTGGAGCTTAGTTTTCCAACTGGATTTAATTCTGAATCGAAACTGTAGCTGACTGATTTATGGAAGCAAGAGTATTTGGCTTATTTCTACTAAAGTCAACAGAAAATGCTTAAATGTCAAGAAGGCATTTCCAAGACTTATTACTGAAGCACAGAAAACTGGTATAGCATGTGGATTAAAAGGATTTATATATTCTACACAGCTAAATTTTGGAATTCTGACAATTTTTACTCTCAAAACTACTCATTCTTTTTTTCTGAACACAAGGAATCATTCCAGCAAAATCAATGGGATAAATGATGGAATGGAATGGAATGGAATGGAATGGAATAGAGTGCAGTAGGGTAGAGTGCAGTAGGGTAGTGTAGAGTAGAGTAAAGTAGAGTAGAGTAGAGTAGAGTAGAGTAGAATAATATTTCCGTTGGAAGTGACATACGACAATCATCTAATCTAACTGCTTGAGCAATTCGGGAATGATCAAAAGTTGAAGTAAGTTGTTAAGAGCATTGTCCAAATGTTTCTTAAATACTGACAGGAATGGGGCATCGACCACCTGTTCCAGTGCTTGACCACCCTCTTGGTAAAGAAATAATTCATAAAACTCCCTTGGTGCAGCTTTGAACCATTCCCATGTGTCCTGTCATTGGATCCCATGGAGATCAGCAAAATATCAACAAATGAGCTCAGCAAAAGCAGAAAAACAGACCTCATTTTGAATAATAATTAAAATGTAAGTAATAACCATGCCTAACTATGCAAAAAAAAAAGTAAAAAAAATATACAAATAAGGACTTTTACCCATTTAGAAATACTTACAAATATTATTTTTGTGTATAACTGTTTTCTGAATAGGGGATGTTCTAGATTAACTTGATCCTAATTTTCACTACAGTTTTTTCTTCTATTTTTCATATATTGCCCACAGGTGCTACCGTTATGTCAAAGGAATTCTAACCAGAAGAATACCCAAGACAACTCCTGCTGTTTATACTACTTGAGATCAGAATGGAGTCTTCATTTCATTATCCAATTTGTGCAGGTAGAGCTACCAGTAATAGCTACATGGCTCTAGTAGCAATGCAGCACCTTAGATTTTCCCCATGCAAAGACTATTTCCTTGCTTGGTTAAACTTGCTGTGCAACCTGTACAATTTTTACTGAAGAAAAGTACTCAACCACAGGAAATCTATTAAGCACATACTTATGGAGCTTGATTTCTAATCTATGGCTTTATTTGTGTGAATTTATATCCCTCCATGACTGGAACACTGCAAAGGCATGGCAAAAACCTCACATTTCTGCTACAGAAGAATACTGAATTCTGAATTTTTCATAGAATTTTGAATTCTGCATTTAAAAATATTAATTCAGCCTAGAAATTAAAAAAGGCAACTGAATGTTTCACTTTGCTAGCCAGGTGTCTATGTTCTGATACTTCCCTACACATGGAATAAGCGCTCTGGCTTGTAAGCACCTGGGTGCTTTACAGACAAACTCCTTCCATATTTGACTATATCAAATTAAGAACAGTGACATGCAGTTCCCAATTTTGCCTTTTCAGGCTACCTTTGATGGGCTTAACTGAATATTCTGTATCATTTTGCTCACCAGAATAGGATACAAAATTAATATCAAGTGTAACGAGTGTATATATTTCTTAGCTTAGAAGGCTGTATTTGGGTTTTTTTCTGACTGTTACTGCTATCTATTTAAACAGAAGGGCAATGCATCAATGTGTTTTTAGAAACATGCAGCTGGAGATATGGTTGATGCTTCAATCTTAAAGGAAACGGTATTCCTAAAACATTAAATTAACACAGAAAGTACCAAAGTTCTATGACAGCAAGGCTTTGCATTCATTTCCAGCATCACAGAAAACAGTACTAAACTCAGATATTGCCAGTAACAGTCAAATTACTGACCTTCATTTATGGGAAGCAGCAGTATAGGTGGAGAGAAAAATATATGGAGAGTCTGCTCTGAGATTCCCTTGCTGTAGGATCTGCTTATCTCTGATTTCACTTGCACATCTAGTTTGCAAATCCATGAGAGAGGGGGCTTACTTACACAGTTTGGAACTCCTACTCTTCAGCATCATACATTTACAATACCATATAAATTATTTATAAGAAGATAGCTATCTTTAGTGAGATATCCTTGATTAACCTCATGAATTTCTTCATCTAGAATTAGCTATCTTCAGGGATAATGTGATTCCCTGACTTTATTAGAGCACCTATAAGAGTTATAATCTTTTCCCTATTAGTTGTAAAGGACAATACTGTTTCCATAAGAATGCAGGGTCCTAGCACTTGGACGGTAGGTAGGAAAAGAGGCTCCTGTTTGGCCACGGATGTCAGCCAGCACCAGGTCCATGCATTCACATTACTGGACATGGTAATGTCACAGCTGCAGGGTGGTCTGCAGGCACTCGATGACAAAAGAAGCCTCTTTGTCAGGGGTTTCTACACTCCCTCTTGACTTAACAGCAAACTGATTTGCCCAGCATCAGTCACCTGTGAAGGATGATGGCTGTGTAGCACCAAGGACAATATTTCCGGATCATTTCACTGACAAAAAGTACACATTTGGACCAGTGCTAAGGAGTGAGATAGTATGAGCTTATTTTTGTTTGCCTGTAATCTAAACATTTCATAATTTTGTCTGCTTCAGTAGAGAACACTTCAAAGTCAAATCTGACTCTCAGTAAATGATTGTTTTGTCTTTATTGTCTAAAATACTGGTGTGGCAAGGGCTTAAATAGCACAAAACTGGGAGTATTTTCCATTTCATGTTCCATTATTGAAATAGTTGACAATCACCAAAAATGTTCTTCTGTGTGTATTATACACTAAGGGTCCATGATTTCAAGCAAAACTAGCAAAGAGGTAAAAATGTAAACAGCTCAGAAGAGCTTTCAGGTCTTAAACCACTAAATGTTCTAAAAATACTCAAATGCTATGCACAGTATTTAGTTCCAAAAACTAAACATGATATCAAAGCTTTTACTAGATTGAGGTCTGATTTTTCTGCATAAATATATTTTTGTGCTAGATTATAAACATAGGTTTTATGGTATATGATGTAAGTACACCCTACTGCACAAATAAGACTAAACAATTACTTATAGTTCATATATTTGTCTTGAAGATCCAGTCTTGAATGTATGTATCTTTTTCCACATATATTTAGCATGTTTAAAGTTGTTACACTGATTTTAGAACCCAATATTGGGAGGGTGTCCTCAACAATAATTTTATTTAATATGTTATCTTTGTCTGAAGGTATTAAGAAATCTCAGACACAGACCTGTAAGCTTAAAAAAATCTAATGCAAAAAAAGAACAGAAAGGTGAATGTTGGGCTATCTCATACTGCTGAAGAAAACACCACTGAGTTATTACAAGACCAGGGATACGATCAGCTTTGTCACTGCCATGTGCTTATGTGTCCTAGTTGGAGTATGAGGAAAAATCATCCCAAACAATCTGGTTATCATGTCTTCACTGCTTAACGGTCTTATACCAGCTACAAAATGGGGCTTCTTTGTGATACCCTGAGCCATTAATCACCTTTTAATAGACAAGCGAATGCTCCAGGATTTAAAAGACACATTTTTAATATTTTCTATATTAGAAGTCAACAACACCTACATAGTTGGGCGGTTAGGACAGTAACATTCTATGAGAGACATGAAAAATATATTTTTCAGAAGATACTGGCGCAAATTTGAGCATAAGAAATACTTTTTTCACAGGGAATACAAAGGAATCTTGCTCATTCCCACAGCTGAGAATAAATTTGCCTGAAAAATGAATGCCAGTTGTCAGTGTTATTACACCATCTTGTGGATAACTAGTCTAATTGAGAATGTTGCTGTAAGGGCTAGCACAGTGCTCAGTTGCTGGAAGCAGTTCCTATTCATACAATGCATATAGTCTGTTTTATATGTATTATGAGTAATTTCCAAAACCAGTTGTGAAAAATAAAAATCTTTAAATATGAAAGAAGATATATATAAATGAAGAAAGATACTGATGTTTACGTGTTGGTTAAATAGTGCTCTTAGGGAGCACTTAAAATAGTATGTTTGGAAGAAAACAAAACTATTGAGCACTTAACCATACTGGAGTAATGACTCCAGATGTAGGAAACTACTTATCTAATATGATGTAAATATACTCTCATGATCCAGTAAGGTTATTACCGGCCCTTTGGGCTGGTTTTGGGTGCAGATCAGCATTGGAAATCAGTGCTAGATTTGAGAGCACCTGTTGTTCATCAGTGCCAATGATGCTAACTAGCTCTCTTCATAGATTAGACACTAAATACAACTCCCATGATTTGTTGTGCTTCCAAAACACTGTTCACACAGATTTCAATCTTATTTCAGCTCACTGGAAATTTAAAAAAAATATAATATTAAAAATAATAATAGAAAAAAGAAGAATAGACTAAGTAGAAGGTATGGAAAAGTTCCAGGATTTTCATATTCTTAATTTTTATACATCCACGATTAATGATCCCATTCTTTGCAATTGTAAGGTACAGGCATTAGGAGGTGATCTGTTTTGATTTTAATGTCTCTAGGCCAGTTTCGCTGACCAGAATTATCCAGAGACATTACAGAGAAGACAAGCAGGTTTAATCTGCATGCATAAAAATGAAAGTCTTTATCTTCTTCAATCATATTCTGTTTCAGTGCACCAAGATACAAAGAATTTGATTCTTCATTATGAACCTTTTCACAATGAGGACACTGAAGGAGTGGAACAGGCTACCTCAACAGGCTGAGCAGTCAATACAAACTTAAAACAGTACAAAATTAATCTGAAACTGTGTAAACGCTTCTACCTGCATGATTTAACAATACAACTGTTTAGAACAACTCTAAGGTCCAGAGCAACAGACAGTACAGCTTACTGAACTTCATTCTGTGTGTGCTGACTTTTTTGCCCACCCTTTACTCTACAGAGACACACAAAGTACTTGAAAAGGTGTTTCAAGGTCCCAGAGCTGTGATTACCTGCCATAAGCAATATACACACACGTTCCTATGGACATCCATAGCCTCTCTGTTACCACTCTGAAAGCAATTGATAAGAAATATTAGAAATTACATAGAAAATAATATCAATTTTTTCATCTACATTCCATTGAATTTTGTGTACAGCAAAACCTTCTGAACTAAATATTCTTCAAAAATGCTCCTCCAAAAGCCCTATAGCAGATATATTTTAGAGACCTTCTTCCTCTCCCTTGGAACCCTTCCCTTGCATTCTCTGCTGTTACTTCTGGCTAAATTGAAGATTGATCAAAACTGTCAACCAGAAGAGATAAAAAAGTTTAAAACAAGAAAAATCAATACTTACAACTTCTGTCTCCGTAGCTTTGCGATGCTTGCTGTATTTTATCATCTAGAAATATAAACAGACAAATCAACTGATATTTATTCTGTAATACAATAACTTGGCATTTATGGTATCGATGCATTGAGTTCAGTGTGCTTTGTTGCATTCTAATATGACAAAAAGAGATGCAGTATTTTATTATTTTTTTTTTACTTTACTTGATTACTATTTAGATCTGCTTGGTCTCTGCAAGCTATGTTGTTTGCTATTGTATTTTTATGAAAATAGATCTGTTCTTTAATGTGCATGTTTAAAACAACAACAGAGACAGAACAGACATTGGGATGCAATATCTGTTGATGATGTCCAACTGAGCAAGAAATCAATCAGGACAATTACTTAGATCATTTGGAAACAAGCACAAACAAGACTGTAGTATTATGTGACTGAGTGTAGAATAAGCATATCTCTTTCAAAAAGGGATTAGAACCTGAGTACACCAAAGTAGAAAAAATTCTGTAAAGAATAGTGATGTTATAATGTTATTTAATACAGTTTAAACTGCCAGAATCAGGGAGAAAAGGCTGAAAACACAGAAAAGCAGGTAGGGCCAATTAAATTGAACATTCACATTCAGTATATGCAACATAATGAATAAACTAAAGGAGCTGTGATTCAGTAGTTTAAGGTTGTTTTCTAACATGTAAAGCATCTGATACAATGCTGCTGTGACAATTTACGTTCCGGGCTCTGTTGCATATTTACTCCATGTGCCTTGAAGTAGAGAGAGGGTTGCATCAAAAATTTACTTTATAACTTGACTACATTTTAATTTAGCTCATTTGAAAGCTATAAGAAATTAAGAATGAGACAAAATGTGAGCAAAACAATGTATTTTTAAAAAAGTAGCAAAATACTTAAAGCTGTTTCACTGGTTGACCAAACAGAAATGCAGGCAAATCTTTTAGCTCAACATATAACGATTTTTATGTTCTGATAGAAAAAATACATGAAAGTTTATTTGATCAGACTGTTTTTTCTTGTTCCAGGATGAATATGTCATATCTCCCTCCTTTTCTCTTTCATGAAAGGATGAAGTGTAATCTCTTACTAGCTTTTTGTTACATATAAAATCTATATCCCAAAATAAGAGTCAAAGTGATTCCCTAAAAAAATTTCCGAAGGATATTCCAATACTCATTCTGCTGTTTTGGCTTGTCTGTAAGCAGTTTAATCCTTTTAATCCGTGTGCACTAATAGATGGGCACACAGCACTATTTGTTCTTGATTGTTCCAAGTATTTTCACTGTACAACCATCATAATCCCATTGTTTACAGCTTTTCACAATTTCCATTTTCTTGCCTGGCTCTTTCTGAGTCTGGCAAAGACTGTCCTATATAGCACTCTGGGGACAAGAAAGGATCGTTTTGCATATTCTCTGGGAAGACCTGGCAGATTTTAACAGCTTATCTGTTTACTAATTCTATCTCCTAACAATAGATGGACTGTACGTGCCTTCATGCCCTGAGCAGCTGGGCATGACCAATCACTTTCATGAGTGCATCTGCAACGAGGAGGCAAGATAGGGGCAGATGGGAAGAGTTCAGGAGCTGGACAGTAGCTGACATACCAACAGAAGCATGCCATCCTTCTGAGTCTGAAGGGAAATCAGAACCTCTAAGCAGCACTGTTGCTCTGCTATCACAGTTGTGGAAGCACTGGCAAAATGTACTGAAACAGTCTTTAAAGTTGTTCAACATTCTAATGAATTACAGAGGAAATAATTTTATTTTGTTAACTCAAGTAGTGGAGTCTGTTCTCAATCTTCTACCAAACAATGTTGATATCATTTTGGGAATGTACCACAGAATTTCTGTTTTCTACTTCAATATTAAATTAACACTTGCAAATCAAGAGATCAAGAAAAAAGTATTTATTTGCAAAAGTTATTTGACCTTATCAGGGGTTCACATTGACAATGTTTTGCATTGGTAGTGCTTTTAGAATGACTCTTTTTATGGAATAAAGACGATGTATAAGCTAGGTTTCATTGGTTTCATTTTTCCAGAAAATTAAAAGACATTTATTGAACCAGCTAACTAGAAACTATTCAGACATTCAATACAGTCCTGGAGAACCAGAGCTGTCTCTTTCAATTTCATATCTATAGTACGAATCTCCTCCAAAGAAGCTCTCAGATATGATCTCTCTCTCTTTCTTTTGATGTCTTACTTCTGATTTTAAGAATGGCTTAGCTTTTTTAAAAAAAAAAACACGTAAAATATCCTGCCTAGTCATTTAAAATTGGGCAGAGGGAATGACTATGCTCTTTCTCAACCTTAGGCGTGGTGATAAGATGTTCGTAAAGGAGGTGCTCCTTAATGGGAATAAACAGTCTTACCTATTCCTGAGGTTCTGAAACACGTAATTAATGTTTGTCAACAAGGACAAGGACAAAGAAAAACCTCACAAAATTAATTATTCTTCTTTCCGATAGCTGCCCAAAAAAATGAAGATAAAATGAAACAGTAAATACCTGCTTTTTACATGAAAATCATCTATCCTGTGTTCTGCATGCACTAGAAATTCTGCAACAGTATTGTAATAATATAATTAAGTTTCTCTTAACAAAAGTGCACTGTAGGAGATCGCTTGTGCTCTGCTTTTACTCTGCCATTTCCTAAATTCTGACACTGTGACTATGCAAGTTTAATTTTTCAATGTGCTGTAGAAGAGAAAAAGAGGAAATTGCAGTTATAGGGCAATGCAGTGATAACTGGGAGTAGATTGAGCACCTAAGCTCTGTGTGCCAAAGCGCAGTCCAAATTATGTCGTATGAATCAATCAGTGTCAATACAACCAGTATCAGTTAGATTCTGTGTACATCTAAGTGAAGCAAAGGAGAATCAACAAAGAATTGGGATCTGATTTTGTTGCTCTTTTTTATCGTATTTTTTTATATAATCTTGATTATAAGATGAGAAACATAATATGTAATAAATATGCAATGTATCTTCTATACAGACAGAATAATTTTACCTAAAATTATATTGCTGTAAATATTATATTATCCTGTTAAATTTATTAGTAGTCTGTCATAGTGCAGTCTGCAGCAAAACATTGCTGCTTCAACCCGTAACCTCTAGTATGACGTTATGCAGCCAGGATAACTTAGAAGCAGAGGCCAGTGACAGAGAGGAAAAACAAGTTTGCTTATTTGCTTGCTTTCCAGTGCTTGATAGACCAGCGAACTGGCACCTAAATTGGTCTGGGGGAGGCATTAGGTATACACGACATCCAAAACTACAAGAAACTCAAGAGATTAAAAAGGGGATTCATGGTATATTTGCAGCCTGAAATTACCTTCTAGGTGTCCTCCTGTCACTTCATAGCCAAAATTTACATATGTTCGTTAAACTACAATGTATTTCAGAATCACCAGATCAAGCAGGCTGCAAAAGGAGTAGCTAATAACTAAGGTACTAGACCATAACTTGCACAAGTCAGGAGCATTTGTGACAAATTCCAGTAGCAGTGATCTCAGTTGTGGTAAGTGAGACACTGCTGACATCAGATTGATTAATGATTCATAGCACAATGTAACAAAAAATAATGAACCTCTACATTTTTTAAACTGTTTCCTCTAAGTAGGAAGGTATGTTGTTGGAAATGAGTGAAAAATGTATTAGTTATCTACACAAGTGCAACTAACAAGCTGAAGATTAGGAAAAAGTGTTGAGACGTGAGTAACTACTAGTTCACTTTCACAAGTATTAGAAGTTCAGTCTATAATCAACTGTAATATAGTACATATGATCTAACATAACATTTTAGAGGCATTTTGAGGAATGGGAAACTTTAAGGAACATTAATCTGCAGTGAATGTTATTTATGAGAATACTTTTCCTGCAAAGGTGAAGGAACTACTTTTCTAAGTTAAGTTTTTAAGTACCTTTACTAGCCTGTTCAAATTGCTATCATGTAGAGGTAAATACATGGCAGAGTTAAAGACCTTAGTGGCCTGGACAGAATTGTTATTACTCTTCATTTAAGATCATCCAGTATTTCTTTTCACCTTTAAAAAACAACAATTAAACAACAAAACAACAGCCTAATCATTATAACAGAACAGCTCTACTGCATATTTGTGACTGATCAATAGGAGGGAAATAAATTTTGAAAGCTTTCTAAAAACATGCAATCTAGTACAATGTTTAAGAGAAAACCAAGGGAGAAATTCAATATTTGTTCATCTGTTGTATTAACTTCAAATCATTTTTTTTAAATGATGTATGAACAAAGCTGCAGAATTTTCTCCCTGTTCGACATGCAGCAGCCTGTTAGATGAGAAAGAATTGAAAATAATCTGCACTTCCACAATGACTCTTCTAAGAAGGAAATGAAGTGTCCCTGAAGACATATATGCAGTGTAACAATATACTCTTAACATTTTTCTCAAACAAGAACCTGAGATACTTTGTCTCCTACTGCTTTCTGCATATAGGCAATATCTTGCCCTGAGACACCTGAAATACAAACCAGTCAACTTTCCATTCAGGGACAAGCAAAAGGAAGAAGGGAGTCACTAGCAAAGTCAAATATGTCCTGCTCTGAAACAGGCAAAACTATTTCTCCATCACTTCCTAAAATAATTCCACTAAAATTTTTGATCACCATTCTGTTCTGCAATGTTGGGACACTAAACACAAAAGAATCAGCAAGGGTCTTTAGTTAACACAGGCAACAATAGTATACACGTTTTTTCTTAACATGTTTTGGGTTTTTTCTAATCCAATACCTTTACCACAACATTCTCACTTTCCAGAATTTAATTATCAAGAAATGTCAGGGAGAAATTTATTTTTCACTGCTGAATTGGAGTTGTGTTTTCCATGAGGGCAATTGTTGCTGTTACTCGCCCTTAGTTCTGTGGAGAGCATTGTTCATCTCATGTCTCTTCACTCTTTTTTCCTTCTGCTGTTTTGTTTTATTTCATTCATATTACTTTGTTCTTTCTTTCACATCTGTTTTCTATTCTGAGTTCATTTGATTACATTCCCTTGGAAATCTGCTGACTACAACAGATTTAAAAATGAAGAAAACTCTTCAGGCTGTTTTTTTCCAATTTCTTTAGGAATTTCGACTTATCTTCAAACCACCTTCTAGCTGAAGCTACTCAGAGGAATGACAGTCCTAACAAGAAATCTTTCGTTTTACTTTTTTTAATAAAACACTTATTTTAAGGCAAGTCATGTTACCTTTGCTATGGGTTCCTCTGATTTCCTAAACTAGAAGTATATTGGAACTGACCATTGGACACACTGAATGTATAGTACTATATTGTTCAAGACAGGAAAAAAAAGATTCTCTGTCTGACCTGAAATGACCTAATAAAGTTTGACCAGACCAAGGTAAAGGCTACAGTGTGTTAATTGTATGCCATGTCTGAAACAATCCTTCACAAAGACATTTAGAAACAATGAAAGACAAAATCTAGCACAGCTTTTTCAAGAAGTTCAACCCACACTTAAAAAAGAAAAAGTGGGTCAAGAGAAAACTGAGAACTCAAGAAGTGCACTCAGAGATATTTAAGAGCTTTCTTTTTGGAACTGCGAAATTATGCACTGCAGACATAACTTCGGCAAGAGCCATGCCTATCAAAGCAGAGCAGTGTAGTAAGTCAGAATCTTCGGGTTACGCTCACTAATGTTCTTCACGACCCTGCAGCTTACTTAAATTTCTATACGTTCTCTTGCCTTTCTAGGCATTCTGGGTTTTTGTATTTAGATTGGACATTCTCTGTGGGTGTCACATTCTCCCAGTTCTATTTCTCGCACTTGAGCTTCCAGTCAATCTAATGATATGTAGTGATACTGTCTAGGCAGGCTATAGGAGAAGAGAGTAGGGGTATAAAAAGTAGCCACGACTGGGTCCTCTGCAATAGTAGCAAAATTTTCAGTTTTACTGCTTTTTTAGAACAGGAAAATATTCCAGAAAATTAATAATACATTCACATATTCAATGCAAGCTATATCTCAGAGGAATCTCATTGGGTAAAGCTTTACAATGGTTCAGAATTTAGGCCTCCCTGAAACAGAATCTAGGTAATAAAGTCTAGACTGCTGCATGGGCAAAGAAAGAACGTAAATTAAAATACACAGAAGGAAAAGGCATCCCTCTCACACACATTGGAATCAGAAGAACATTGCAAAGATAAATATACTGTACTGTGATACTTTCATTTACTTTCTTTATCTCAATCAGACACACAATGTTCTTTCTTACATAGCTTCTATCTTATAATAAAAAGTATACAATTTCCAACACGCATCTACCAATATGTTAAATTCAAATGCCACGCAGAAATGTTTTGTTGTGTACATGTATCTCAACTTTATTTTAAAGGGACATTAATGATATTACAGCATTGTTAAAGGTATGGATAAATATACTGCCCTAATAAAAAAATTGTCTTTCCAGGAAAATAGTTAATGCATTCTCTCTACATATTAAGAAGAACAACCTTTCATTGATGAGGTAAAATACTTTTATTGATCGTGGAAAAATAATGTGCAATCAAGCCAGTTTATTTATTTAGTTTATTAAGTAAAAAGTGGAACACATTAGAAAACTGCTGGGACTAGTTAGATGAACTCTTTCTGAGAGCAATGTCTTTCATTTGTAGTCTACCATTCAGCCTTCCTTGACATAAGTAGAGCAGGTAATGCCTAATGAATTATGCCATGTGCTATCTAAAATTGAACACTCTTCAACAGCCCCAAGGCAATTGAGATTTCAGCCTACATGATCTGTAAAAATATTAAGAATTGTCCCATTTTGGGCCCTTTTATCCCTGAGTGAAGGGTTAGAAGTGTTTGGAAAGTTCTGCCTACTAGTGACAACAGACAATGTCTTCAGCTGGTCATGTTGAATTTAAGATTAATTGCTGTCAACCTAGCCTAAGCGCCTTCTCATGTCATAGTAAGAGTGTTGTGCAGCCCTTGAAATCACAGTTCAGTTACAAGTGAACTAACAAATGCCTTGAACTTAACATATTTTCCATGAGAAAATTCTTATCTGGGCAAAAAATCCAGAACAAATAGCAAAACTGTGTGTGCAGATCAGTTTTTTACATGCATAATTATGCAAAAAGGTGGCAGCAGCATTACAGAACCTTCTAATTTGCTCAAATATTATTCTCGTGTGTTCAGTTTACTGTGCAACTGTAAGATTTACAACAGTAAGTTTAAACTTGGTGAATGTTATGCATGTGTTTGGATCCTAGATGTAACAGGCTCCATGTGTATGCTCTGCACTATCCATACGCCTGAAAAAGCTTACATAAAAAAGTTAGGACGCATACTACTATAATATAGTCAGGAATAAAGAGTACTTTCTCTCCCGCCTCCTTGTGTGACTCTATGTAGACTAATTACAATCCAGAAAATGCAGTAGGAAATCCTCTTAAATACCTATATAATAGATTCCATCAACTCACTGACTGCGGTTACAACACATGCTCTCAGAATGCTTTCAAATTACACAGGTAGAGAGTAATAATACGCAATTTTCAGTTTATGAAAACATTGAGCAATGCATGTCGTTACCTTTTAGAGGTAAGAATTCCTGTCTTTACAGAATGCCTAACTCATCCCAAACCTTTTTCAAAATTTCTTATGGAATCCATTTGTTGAAACTGTTTTCAGAATGGTGTAGCCTTGATATTTTCTTCCTCTCCATCCTGCCCCCCTCACCTCCCATAATACAGAAGACTGTTTCAGATATTTCCTTTTGCCCTTTCTCTAGCTCTAGTTATACTACTGCAATAGCTACAGCAAGGGTTTCCATGAGAAAGAGATGCTAGTTAAAGAATTTAGTATTGACTTATCTGTATTTTGCTGAAAATTTTCTTGCAAAATCATAGCGTAGGCTTTCAACAGCCACTTCAGCAAGGGCTCTGCGAGCCACCAATTTTCTTCAACAAGAGCCTGAGAGCCCTAGCTTTATTCCCATTACCATTAAACACACAGAGGTGAATCTGGTGTTTCTGAATCATGCACTTATTTTAAAAATGTGCCTCTTCACCTCCTTGTTTCTTATGCATTGACTGAAATAAAGGGGAAAATGGTCAGGAATGAAAAATCCAAATTACTTTATGTGCTGTTACAATGTAGAGGGCTTCGCTAGTGCCCTCCACTTAAAACTCCTTCAAACACAGATTGCTGGGGTTAATTGGTATGAAGAGACTCAAATGAGCTCTTTCAAACTTGAGAAATTAATAAAGAAATGCCAGTGTTTGCAGAGGCTCATTGAAATTATGAAAGCATTTTGTAATTGCTCTGGGAATAAGAAATCCTGCTTCTTATACACCAATAGTAGGATAGTGGCTGTCCTCAACTTCTGACAAGAAGGTAATGGTGGGGGAAGCTCTATAACACCCAGCAGAGTGCTGAACCATGGGATGGGGAGTTGTTTGACATTTACAAGGAACTAGAGCAAGGCAAGAGGGGAGTTGAAGTCCAAACTGAGTTCAACAAGCTTTAATTAAATTACTTTAAAGGGAGCATGATCCAGGCAAATATTTGATTCTTTTTAACTTCTGCACAGGTACAGTAAAGCATAGAGTTGGAAAATGTATAACCTGACCAGCCATGAAACTTTGTGTAAAAGCCCTTAGAATGAAAGGTCAGAACACAATATGAAAAGATTTACCTTAACAGTACTGTGAACATAAAAAACATCATAAATCATTCAGATTATATCTTGCTTTGTTAAAACTGAAAAACAGAAGTGACATTCCATCCAAAAAACATTCAAATCTTGTCAGCATACCACTTCAACCCACATGAAAATCTGCTATGCTCAATGGACTACACTTACTATACCGAGTATACTTAGCCATGCATGCAATTGATCCATGCTGGAAAAGTTAGTCTATTACTGTGGCTACTATAAAATTGCAAGCAAATTTTCACTCTTATTCTTGCTTTGTTACTATACGATTTCTGATTATAATTGTAGAATTATTTCAGTTACCTTGCATAACTTAGTATAAACATTAAAAAGTTGTCACTAGAATTTTTTTAAAATTAATAGATCTGTTAATCACTAGAAACTTGCACCTTGGATGGATTAACAGTTTGAAATTAGTGGGCTGAACTACAGCTTTGCCAAGTGATGGAGATTTCTGTGAATAGGCAGGTCCTGGCAAAGCCAAAGGTATGTTCCATGAAGATTATTAATTACAGCATCTTTGTGCCTAGAATGTGGAAAAATAAGTGGGAGTGGTGGAGAATTCTTGTCCTTCCATTGTTGAAATTTAAACCAATATGATTTTCTTTCTCATAAGGTTCAGGTTCCATAGTCTTTGTGTTTTTCACTGGGGTTTTAACATCAAAATTTTATGGTTTTCATGTAGCAGAGGACCAAAACTGAAAAATAAAACCTCTGCCTACCTAGTAGCAGAATGAAACAATAAATATAATTACCTTAAAAACAATTATGCAAAAAGGTGGCAGCAGCATTACAAAACCTTCTAATTTGCTCAAATATTACTCTTTCTCTACTTAAAATGCTGATCAGTCATAGACATGGTTGAGAATATTTTACATAAGTTTTCACGTAGGGAAGGGGTTCCCTGAAAGCTGACAGATATGCCAATAAATCTCAGCTCTACTTTTAGTAGGTAAGCACATATTTAGAAGTGGAGAGAGAACTTTACCTTTATTGATATTACCATGTTTCTAAGAGTAGACCAGGAGAATTATTAAAATAAAGTAAATAAAAGAAAGCTACCCTGCAGGTCAACAGAAAAGGATGATCAATAATGAAGAGAGGAGAAAAAAACCACCACTAATAGACTGTGTACACAGTAGACATTATAGGAAATGTAGCTATGATCGTAGAAGACCTTAACATAGGCAAAACCCAAAAGCCCTTAAAATGAACTAATTTAGTTGCAGAAAACCAAAGAGTTTCTGTTGTGAAGTCTGAATGAGGCAAAATATTTTGTGGAGAATTTCTCCAGAAAATAAAAAGACTAAAAAGGAAATATATTAATGTATCATATTTTTATCATGCATTGACAACATATAACAAAAGGCTTTGATGCCAACATAACACATATGTGTCAGGATTGTCTAGAAAAAGGAGTCTGTGGTCTAAAATAGTCTAAATGTGTGGAACACAACTTTAAGCTTAACATGATCCCTATGTTTCCCAATTGTTACTGACTCTAAGGGAGCATTTGTCTAGCAGGTAGTGAAGTTCCAGACCTCTCTCTGTTTGCAGCCTCCTGATAGTCCAGGCACAGCAGGTACATAATGTTGGGTTTCCAAACCCACTTAAGAGGCCACACACCAAAAAGTTGAGTTTCAATGCATATTTTACCCATTTAAATATTTTAAATCTTATACCATTTCTTATTATGCTTTCACTAAAATGACTAATGATTTGGGGTTGGTTTTTATTTGGAGGGGGGTTGTTACTCATCTTTGTACCTTTTCATTAGCATGACTTTAACTAAACAAAAGTCTTATTTCTGAAAAATCTAGTTTATTGCAATAGCTTTAAAGTCATATTACCTACAAGCAACAAACAGCTGGAATACTTAATTTCAGTGCTTTGCATAAAGGTCAGGTGATACAAGCAAAATATTAAGTATGCCAATGGAAAATAAGCAGGTACCAGAAAGTTTTCTTTCTGAAAAAGCTGCAGAAGTTGAGATGTCACTAAGTTTGTAAAAGATTGCTCTTAATATTCTCTAATCTTTAATGAATAACCTTGAATTCTAAAAGATTGTAATTTCACTGCCATTTTTTGTCCATTCGTAAGATACTACTACTTCATAACAAGAAGTAGAAAACTTCCTTCCTACCACGCTTAAAATATCTGTGAACAAACAATACCAGAAGAAGTCAAATGAAGCTGTAAGCTATAATTTCCTAGTAATGTAGAAGAGTTTGAAAAGTTCAATTTAGTCACTAGGAAAAATTTCCAAATATCTCTGACTAAGTAACTGGAAGTGCTGCCAACACCGGGTTAGCACTCCACCACGTGCAATTCCTCTTGCTATACACTAGAGGATACAGGGAGTAGTGGGAATAGATTAAAATTTAATCTTTCAGATGTCTGTCATTTTTCATAACTCTCTCTGAGTTTCTTTATGTGGAGTTCAAACAGAAGCCTTTTAACTGCACTGAAGGTAAGCCAGATACCATCCTCTGCACCCTAAAAAGACAGAAAGCTTGGTCCTCCTCACCTGTCATCAGTTTGCAGTTGATTTAGTGTTCAAATGCACATTGTTTTACAGTTATATAATTGAAATTAATGAGATAAATGATAGATAGTAAACTTTTGTAGAAAATTTAGGCAAATCTTTTTGTCTCAGTGCACACACCTAAAACGAAAATTGGAAGGAAACATTACCCCATTCCGTCCCAGTAGGCTGAAAGTATTTTAATACTAATCAATGTTTATTTTTGCTACAAATGTCTATTGTACATTGTTGCCAACAGGAGTTGGCATAGGTACACTATAGTGCCCATTAAGTAACAGAGTGACTGAATACCATGCTACCAATCCATATGCCTTACGTTAATAATTTTCTAGCACTAGACAAGTTTAAAACTATGAATGGACTGTACCACAAGTAAATGGAAAATACACTACAAAGGCACTGGGACTCATTTATTTCTTATTTATACATGCATCAAAAACAACTGTAAAAACAATGAAATTATACTAGTGTAAAAGTGGCACTGGAGAGGAATTCTGGACTGTAAAGAACATACATTAAATCATTTAATATATTCTGACACGTGATTCTTAGGTGTACCAATTAACTGAGGCTGAGGCAGAGGAACACACAAAGTTGTCTGTATTTGACCAATATAGCACCAGAGCTGGATGAGGATGGAATGTAACTGTCAGCTCTGCTGATAGTGGGCCATTACGGCTTCCTCACTATTGTAATGAGAGTAATCCACTCATGAATCAGTCATGAGTTACACAAAAGGGGCAGCTGATACAGAGCTCACATCAGGAAATGGCATAAAAAATCTGAAATGAAATGCATTAACCTTCACAGAGATTGATAAGGAGAGCTATTAATTTTACAGCTTAACAAGAATTAGATAACTAACTACACTATGAACTGCACGTGTGAATTTTCCACTGAATTAGCCCCACAGCAGAGTGCTGAGGAACACATCTCAAATCTCATATATTTATATATTCTTATGAATTTCAGCTACAATGAGGTCACTCACTACTGTCTTCACAAAATGCCAAGCACAATGGACCTTTTTCGGTATGGTATATTAAAATGAGAGAAAACATAAACCATACAAAACCTACTAAAGACGAGGGGTTGAAAAGATGGGGTCAGTAAGAAAGCAGAGCAGTAGCAACCATGCAGCATAGTTGGTGACATCATGCAAAGTGAGAGCAGAAAACAGCAAACAGAAATATCTGACATCTGTTGCCCAAATCAGAACAGCAAAGTGAATATCACCTGAAGATTCTGACAGCGTAAGGAAAACAAGTCTGTCTTCAAGCCTCGTATCACTAACACATATAAAGCAGCTGGCGTGAGCCACTGCTCCAAAGAGCATTTAGAGTTCGGTGTAGCAATTATTAGCTGAAGAAGGAATAAAGAATTGCTAAGCTATGCTAACTTATTTTTAAGGATATACAAACATAACAAGTCCCGCTCTGGCACTGGCAGAGCACTCTGTCAGTGAGCTACACTATGGAAAGAGCAAGAGCTTTAAAAACATTTCTCTGGTAACTTGTTAAGAAATGATGTTACTACGAAGAGAAGTTACTCTAGGTTGCTTTATTTCAAGTAGATTGAGAGGCTAGAGAAGGACACAGGAGAAATGTTTTTGCTTTGGATAATGGAGTGTGAAGACATGAATAGGACCATTTTGCATGTGCAATTATATTACAACTTCTCCTGCATAGCAACTGGTTCATTTTTTTTCAGAGAGTCATTTACAAAATTAGAACATCATGTTCATATGCAGAAAGATCCATGTTCACTGCAGGCAATGAGGTACATTATCAACCTGCAAATCTCTGTGTTAGTCTATCGAGATGCATAATAAACTACTTAAGGGGGCATGCAAAACTTTGTTGCAAACTGCATTACAATTGAAAATGTTGTTTTTTTCATAAATGGATTATCTGCATTGACTTCCACATACACTGAACAAATTAATAAAAATAATAAAAAAAAAAAGGTAAAATGAAAAACAAGAAACTGGTCACAACCTCCAGGAACAGTTTATAGCACACCATCCCCCTGGTGCTCCACAATTAATATATTGCACCTGCCAGGCTTTTTATACGAAAATTAATTTAGCCTGTCATTAGTGCATTGTTACTATGTCAATTCAATTATCAAAACTTTCAGCAATCAGTTGTAACTTTCCTTTTTGTAACAACAAAAGAATGGGCCATCCCAGTAGATTAAAAACTACAAGTCGATGTCTGTATGTGGGAGAAGAACAAACTCTTTCCTGCCACACTTTTCGCCGGTGAAAGGGCACCAAACTATCTGCCATCTTTTGGGTGGTTTTTTTGTCTCCTACAGATGTGGAAAGTCAATATCTTTATCCTGTTTCAGATTAATCTGTAAAGATGAAAGCATGTGAAATCCTGAACCTCCTTCTTGAGAAATCTCTGCTACTGGGAGGACAAGGTTACAATAAAAGGACAGAAGACCAAACAATTTACCAAAGAAAGATATCCTCTGTCTCTGACAAGCAGAAGTTCTCTTTCACCAGTGGGAAAGCCATACTTCCTTGTTTCTCTGCTAAGAGGTTTCCCACCACAAGAGAAACTCCCTCTCATTAGCTACCGAGTTTTTTTTCAGTTGATAGACGTTTACATAAGGACAGAGCATGTACAAAAGTGAGAAAAGAGGTTACAACACACAAGCACAAAACCCACTATTGGGGCTTTTCATTTGATTTTAGAAAGATTATGTCCATTTTATTATGAAAACTTCTCTGTTAGCATTGATTCAGACTTGTATAGTTGGTGTTATACTCACACCAACCAATTGAATTGTACCAATTCAAATCTGATGGGATGGCCAAATGTTTTTCAAAGTGCTATTATTCCATGTGGCAGAGGGAAATGTTACTGTATAAGCTGTCAGCTCAGATGCCCTTTCGGTGTTGTCCCTATAAATGTGAGTTGAATACTTCATGATCAACTCTCTGCAACTGCAGCCAACTAGCTAACAAAAACAGTAAGGTGAAGGCCATTCAGAGACTGAAGTGACATTTGCAGAATATTTTACACTTGATTAAAGAAGACAAAATCTAAGCTAAGTAGGCATGACTAGAAGCACTGGATGCTAAATTATTCTGTATACTTCTGTGATTAAAAAACATGAATTAGCTGATGCTAAAGGCAATGAACTGCTGAAGTTTTAACGTGGAAAGTTCTGTCTACTGCCATTAATAAGAATCGCTTTGACAAATACTTCTCTCTCACACGCTGCAGACATCCATGCAGTGACACCCAGGAGGATATATGTAATAATAAATTAACTGCAACTTCTTCTGAAATCTACTTTAATATATGACAAGACTTCTTATAACTGTGACACTTATAGAAAATGAATTATACATGGTGATGAACTGGGCTGTGAAGTTCAGATTTGGGACTAACCTGTATTTTGAATTTACTATGTGGAGGTACAACAAAGGCAAGATCCACTAAAAAGGTGCATACATCATAGTGGCAGAGCAATGATGCACAACATAAACATGCATCCCTTCTACCAGTAACAATATATTAACAGTATATTTTTGTGATATAATAATTATCTGGGATGAAGAAAGCAATTACAATATCCAGTAATTGTAAATCTTCCTGAAAATATGAGCTTAAATTTTTAACAGATACTCACAAAATACTCCCCCTTAAAATATTCACAGCACTAAGAAAGGAAAATCCAGTCTGCATATTTTAAACAAGAGCACCATGACAGTAGTTTGCACTTAAATGCACGCTTTGTTCATTTATTTTCTCTAAACCAATAAACTGAAGTTTCATACATGATACCTCTTCTGAAGTTTTGCATAAACAAATTCTTTAAACCACTTGTATATTGTAACATGAATTCCAACCAATATTCGTAATTTTCAGATCAAATGTTTGGAAACTTCTCTTCCTTTGCCTCTTGATCCCAATTCCTTTGCATGTGAAGTCAAAGGTGAAATGGATAATCTCATACGAACAGAAACAGATTTTCAAAAACACTCTGACTCTGCAAACAGATATGCATGCTTTTATTAAATATATTGGCATATAATATTTTACATATTTTCAAAATAATAGCAAAATTTTATGTTAGGTAACATCCTGGACACTTTATTAAAAAGCCTCTCACAATCGAAGTTAATAAAGCTTTAACATTTCTGAAGATTGCTTTCCTTCCCTCTAATTTTAAAGCATTTCTTATACCTGCCAAAACAGCATATAGATACAAAAATATTTAAAGTAATATACTCATATAGAAACAGCTTACTTCACATTTTCATTATCATAAATCAAAAACTGGGAAAACTATCTTAAGTTGCAGCATAGTAGTAAGAAAGGTGTCTTCATTATTAAAAAACTACCTTCTACGGAGAGTAGAAAATGATAAATATTATATATTTATTATATAAATATATTATAAATGTATAATATTATGTTATTATTATATATTTATATTTAATGTGATTATATTTAAACTTTTTTCTCTAGACATTAATTGGCTCATCTTTTATTTTGTTGTAAGATGTCTCATCCCTATTGCTCTTTCCTTATTAATTACTTGAAAGTCTGACCTTTAGTTTCACTTCTAAATTTAAAAAATGCATTGAACATTAATAATTAAAATATCAAGGAGCAGGTTATTAATCACAGAAACAAATAAAACATCTCACAGATCAGCTTATATCCAGTCCTGTGTTCACAGCAACAAGACTCTGGTTACCAGAGTGAGACTAGTGGCAAAAGTCACGGCTGCTTCAGTGCAATAAAGTCTTTGCCTAAATTGACATCAAATCTTTACAGGGTTTTTGAAGTTATGCTAGAGAAATAATCCTTAAATTAATTCATGCTTAATGAAAGATTGCTAAAATTTTTTTAAGGGATAAAAATGTTTACTTGAAGAGGTTATAGATGTTACCTGAAGGAACGCTTAGAAAAGTAATGTTATTGTTAGCTGTTTTCTGTCCAAGAAATCATTATATCTGTGACATATCTATCATCAGCAAATGATCTAGCGGGATGTGTCCCTGGCCATGGCAGGGAGGTGGAACTAAACGATCTTTAAGGTCCCTTCTAACCCAAACTATTACATGACTCTATGATTTTCCATTCATTCTCTCATACGCATGAAATTACTTGAAGTTTCACTGTTACTCTGTTCCTCATTTGCACTGCTCTTCTCTGCCATTGTGTATATGCTATAACATTATTCTTGAAGTGGTGATATCTGAAAAAAATACCTTCAAGGTCTTCCATACTAGCCTTTTCACATATTTGCAGGTTATTGATATTAGTATTGGATATAGTTGGAAACGTGCTACTGTTAAATTTCTCCCAGATTATTTGTAATACCTTGATGTTCTCCAGTGTGTTTATAATTGACTCAAAATAAATGTCTATGGCAATCTACTGCTCACATCCTTATAAACTTGTCCCTTATCAGCATAACAAACAAGAGTTGACAATTGTAAAAGCAGACAATATCAAGTTTAACATCCAGCTTTAGACATCACTTGATGAATGGGAGTAACTAACAGTTAAGAGAACTTTACCTCTTTTAAGAAAAATGAGAACAATATATAGTGAAATAGTAAGATATACTAAGAGTAACAAATATATTATGGGGCAGAATGACCAATAAAAACATACTCCCCACTGCTGGGCTTTGGTTAAAGGTAAGAATTCTTGCAAAGTTCTCAATCCCAGAGCAAAACTGTTATCACCAAACAGCTTTAACATTCAGTGCTGAGTGCTAGTGTCTTAATTCATTAATTTACAAACTAATCCTTCATTCTATCACCTTTGCTGCCAACACTAGAGCTATTTGAGATTCCATATGAGCTAATTGCTTTCTGAAACTGGTTGTATAAAACTTGACAGTTTGATCAGAGACCCAGTGATTTGTCAGCTAGAAATACCATGGCCATTGGGCTGCAAAAGTCCCGATGGGCATGTTAGACATAGCTTGGCAGTTTTCCACATTGAGCACTACAAATTTTCAAGGTTTGTATGTATATGTGTAGAAAATTATGTTTATGAGGGCAAGCCCGTAGCACGCTCCTACCTCTGATTAATCACTACATTCAGACATTTCTGTCACTGCTTCTGCAACATGAAGCAATCAGTTGAAAGCTGCATGCATCTTTCAAAGCCATAAAAAATGTTAGAATAAACATCAGTAATTCAATACAGGGCAGGATAATTTTTGGAGTACAAGAAAAACAGTAGAATTTGATATAAAGTAGATTCTAAGATTTTGTGTTGAGAAAAACACCAGTAACTACACTGAAATAATCTACAATTACAACAGAGCACCCCAAGTATTTCATTTGTTGATAATACAAAAAAATCTCCAGCCACTCAGTCACTGAAATAACTTGTTAGTAGCACATAAATCTGTTTGAAGCAGGTTATTTAAAACTATTCTGCAGTTCTGAGCCCAGAAAAACTTGCTATTTTTTCACTATTATACCATTTATATCCCTTTCTTGTAAAGAAGTTGGTACTTGAAAAAACAGATCAAGGTGTTCAAGGCCAGGTTGGATGGAGCCTTAGGCAGCCTGATCTAGTGGGATGTCCCTGCCCATGGCAGGGGGGGGTTGGAACTGGATGATCTTTAAGACCCCTTCCAACCCTAACTATTCTTGAATTCTAGGATTCTAGGATCAGTGTTCCCAGATCTGCACTAGACAGTCATTATGCAAACTTCTCCACCATCACACACACTTTATCTAGGTCTACTTCTAACCCTTCCAATCTTTTTATTTTTAGATCTGAGTGTGATCTTATTTTGACTAATTTTGAGCAGCATAACTTCAGTAGCTTCAGAGAAATTGAGTCTGATTCACAGTGGTGCGGTGATGTTGGAGTTAAACCAATGATTTTTACATGATCATTGTTGATGTTAGATTTGTTTTGCAAAAAGCAGATTTTCCTCCCCCCTTTGCTGTCACTATGGCAACAACATCCCATGACTTGCTGGGACAGCATGTGCAGGGGTGAGAGTTGTGATTAAAATGAAACCATAAAAATACTCCTCTTGGCAACAAATTAAATCTGAAGTAAAGTCATATTACTATTTTCTCTCCATACATCTATCTTGCCCATGCTATCTTTTCACCAGATTGTTAAAATTCCCTGGTTGCTGTTTCTAAACTGGGTGATGTGTGAAAAGTTTTTTGCTTAGGCACTTTTAAGATTGGAGAGTGCTGATGCAGATTTCTCAGGCTAATAAATTCAGGATTTAGCATCTACCTTGGGTCTTTAATGCAATATTTTATTACTTCTCATAATTACAGGAAGGGCCTGAGGGGACCTTGGGTGATATATGCAGTGTAAATATG
This sequence comes from Cuculus canorus, assembly GCF_017976375.1. Taxonomy (NCBI): domain Eukaryota; kingdom Metazoa; phylum Chordata; class Aves; order Cuculiformes; family Cuculidae; genus Cuculus; species Cuculus canorus. The sequence continues at coordinate 63,248,674 of NC_071441.1, forward strand.
AATATTGATTCAGTCAGTCAATCAGCCAAGCATTATTTTATATAGCACATCTACCTTTCGGTGTTCATCTTTGGTCACTGTAGATAAATAATGCAAAAGGAATTGGAACCATAAATAAAGCTTCTGCACAGGAGGAATAGTTCTGACAGAAGATGTAGTATGTAATAAACATGCACACGAGAGCAACTTATTAATAAGATAACTAGTAGTCTAGCTTCTGTGCTAGTGCTCTCAATTGTGCTGTGAAACAGATGCCAACCGTGTTCCCTAGAGGCCAGCTATTAATTCCTTGGCTAAGCAGCAATATAAGCAACATTATTTTAATCACGCACTATTTCTCCTTTACTCTTTAACTATCCCACAGTGCTGAAATTGTAATGAAAAGAGATATGGAGCTCAGCCAGACAGTCATTTACAATCCAGTCAAGTGGATATAACTGCATGGAGACAGTTTTATTCATTTTATCATTTTTAGCTAATTAAGGTTAAATACACCTGGTTTCTTAAAATTCATCCTCTCATTCCTGTAAGTATATCTACTTCAAAGTGACCTTCTTATTTGTAGATTCACTAATTGGCTAGAACACACGCTGTACAGTGCTAATCCTGGAAAAGATTAAACTGCCCTCTTAACTTTATGAGTAATTCCACTCTTATTGAATCAAATATTAAGCCTCAAATAATTTTCAAGGGTATTGGCTAAGTGTGAAGTGAAATTTATGTATGTGTTTTGATAGATAAGTTTTTACATTTCTGCTATTGCCTTGACCAATAATTGACACTAAAAAGGAAAAAAAAAACCAAAACAATTGACAATGGAACATCTGAAATTCGGTTAAGTTCTGAATACTACACTAAATGTTGTATAGTGAAAATAGAAGTCTACTACTATTTCATCTCTCAAAATAGCATTCATATTCACCAAAATACTATGTGTTGGGTTGGCAGGTAAGCTCCTATTGCATCTGGTACTCACTTCCCCCACAGCAAGATAGAGGAGAGAACTGGAAACCCATAGGTGAGTTAAGGACACTTCAATAAGCAAAGGAAAGGAGAAGAAAGAAAAGAGGAAAATAAATCACAAAAAAAGTGATACAAAAGGCACTCAGCACTCACCACCTCTCACAAGTTGACTAATTGTCAGTTAGTCCCCAAGCAATGGCTACTTACACAAAACCCATTTCCTCTACATGTTTAACGATGCTTATGTTTTAATATGGTACATAATATCCTTTTGGACACGTCGGGTCTGCTCTCCCATCTCTGTCCTCTCTCAAACACAGGCCCATACACAAATTATTTACTGGTTGGGCAAAGGGAGACATTGAGGTCTTGACACTGTGCCAGCCCTTCTCAGCAATAGCCAACCATTAGTGTTCTCAATGCTGTTTTGGTAACAAATCCAGAACACAGTACCATAAGGACTGCTATGAAGAAAGTTAATGGGGAAAAAAGCAGAAAAACGTCCAATTCACAACACGTAGTATTAAAAGAAAGTTTTAAAATAGGTTGTGATTGTTTGTGCATCGAGCACTGTTAGATCACAGAATCACAAGGTTGGAAAGGACCCATTGGATCATCAAGTCCAACCATTCCTAACAATCCCTAAACCATGTCCCTCAGCACTTCATCCACCCATTCCTTAAACACCTCCAGGGAAGGCGACTCGACCACCTCCCTGGGCAGCCTGTTCCAGTACCCAATGACTCTTACAGTGAAGAATTTTTTTCTGATATCCAACCTGAACCTCCCCTGACGGAGCTTCAGGCCATTCCCTCTTGTCCTGTCCCCTGTCACTTGGGAGAAGAGGCCAGCTCCCTCCTCTCCACAACCTCCTTTCAGGTAGTTGTAGAGAGTAATAAGGTCTCTCCTCAGCCTCCTCTTCTCCAGGCTAAACAACCCCAGCTCTCTCAGCTGCTCCTCGTAAGACTTGTTCTCCAGCCCCTTCACCAGCTTCGTTGCTCTTCTCTGGAAGAGAACGTCCTTCTTGTGGTGAGGGGTCCAGAACTGAACACAGTATTCCAGGTGCGGTCTCACCAGTGCCGAGTACAGAGGGAGAATAACCTCCCTGGACCTGCTGGTGACCCCATTTCTGATACAAGCCAAGATGCCGTTGGCCTTCTTGGCCACCTGGGCACACTGCTGGCTCATGTTCAGTCAGCTGTCAACCAGCACCCCCAGGTCCTTCTCTTCCGTGCAGCTCTCCAGCCATTCTTCCCCCAGTCTGTAGCGCTGCATAGGGTTGTTGTGCCCCAAGTGCAGGACCCGGCATTTGGCCTTGTTAAACCTCATGCCATTGGTCTCGGCCCAGCAGTCCAGCCTGTTAAGATTCCTTTGCAGAGCCTCCCTACCCTCCAGCAGATCGACACTTCCTCCCAGCTTAGTGTCATCTGCAAACTTGCTGAGAGTGCACTCAATGCCTTCATCCAGGTCATTGATAAAGACATTGAACAGAGCTGGACCCAGTACTGAGCCCTGGGGAACCCCACTTGTGACTGGCCTCCAGCTGGAGTTAACTCCATTGACCACCACTCTCTGGGCCCGGCCATCCAACCAGTTTTCAACCAGTAGAGTGTGCGCCTGTCCAGGCCAGAGGCTGACAGTTTCTGAAGTAGAATGCTGTGAGAAACTGTGTCAAAGGCTTTACTGAAGTCCCAGAAGACTACATCCACAGCCTTTCCCCCATCCAGTAGTCGAGTCATTTTGTCATAGAAGGTGATCAGGTTAGTTTGGCAAGATCTGCCTTTTGTAAACCCATGTTGACTGGGCCTGATCACCCAGTTCTCTTGCATGTGCTTCATGATAGCACTCAAGATCACCTGTTCCATGACTTTCCCTGGCACTGAGGTCAGACTGACAGGCCTGTAGTTCCCCGGATCCTCTCTGCAACCTTTCTTGTAGATGGGCACAACATCAGCCAGCCTCCAGTCTAGTGGAACTTCCCCAGTCAGCCAGGATCTCCGGAAGATGATGGATAGGGGTTTGGAAAGGACATCCGCCAGCTCCTTCAATACTCTTGGGTGGGATAATTTTGCAAGTAAAGCTAAGTCTCACCAATAAAAAAGAGAAAGTGTAAAGGTGAGTCTGCACAAAGATCCAGACTGATGGATCTGACTTCTCCCAAGCAGCATGTCTTCTCCCAACTAACAAGTGATGAGACAAGAGGAAATGGCCTCAAGCTGCGCCAGGGGAGGTTTAGACGGGAAATTAGGAAAAATATATTTGCCAAAAGAGTGGTCAAGCACTTAAACAGGCAGCCCAGGGAAGTGGTGAAGTTATCATCCCTGAAGGTGTTCAACAAACATGTTGTGACAATTCATGACATGTTTTAGTAGGCACAGTGGAGTTGGGCTGACAGTTGGGCTGGATCATCTTAGATGTCTTTTCCAACCTTAATGATTCCATATTTAGAATCATACAATTGTTTAGGTTGGTAGGGACCTTAAAGTTCACCTAGTTCCAACCCCCCTGCCATGAGCAGGGATACATCCCACTACATCAGGCTGCCCAAGACCCCATCCAACCTGCCCTTGAACACTTCCAGGAATGGGGCATCCACACCTTTCCTTGGCAACCTGTGCCGGTGCCTAACCTTTCTCATTGTGAAGCAATTGCTCCTCATTTCTAATCTAAATCTGCCCCTCTCCAGTTTATACGAATTGTCCCTAGTCCTATCACTTGATTTTTCAAATATTATGGAGAGTGGCTTGGCAACCACATCAGCCTCAGGACTTTGGGTCTCATCAGGTCCCATAGCCTTATATACGTTCAGGTTCCTCAGGTGGTCATGATTCTATTACAAAGACTGATGATCCAGCAGTCTTTTTCTAGTCTTACCTCCCAAGAATAGTACCCATTCCACATACTGTTTGTATCAGTGGGAGTACTTACAAAGCTTTCTTCATATAATCGAGGCAGTAGAATTTTTCCAACATGCGATCCAACCTGAGATCCAAAACCAGTTTGAGATAGCAAGTTTTGATCTGTGCCACAGTCTGGAATGAACTATTACCAGCCTATAGCTCATTGAGCAGCCTCTCCTAAATCAATCAGATCTGATCAATACTGTTACATATTAGCAGGCCACATAATATCTCCTCAAAATCAGATCTGAATTACCCTAATAACATAACATTGTCTTCTTGCTTCCAATTTCCTGTCTATTCAACCTCTTGGCAATAATAAATTCTTTAGAGAAATACGAATTAATGCCTGATGACTTAGTTGTTAGTCTGTTTAGTAAAACTTTATGACATTCTTAAATAACAGCTGCATGAATAATAGAGTTCATCTAGAAAATAGTAATTTGTTAAATTATTTCTAAGTAGCATTTACCAGAACTATATTAGTGAAAAGCATGTTGTTGTAGTACTTTTTCCTTGACAGTACTGAAATACAAAGTACTCTTTGGAAATGTCAGTAGCAATACACTTTGTTCTGTTAAATAGGTTTGATTTCTGATTTGACAGTTGCTTTCCATGCCTTAACAACTAAATCTATCCTAAACCTATGTATCATAGCAGGTAGGCTTTTAAACTGATAGTCTAAGGAATAGAATGTAAATATCTTCATATTTTCCATTCTACTATACATATATTGACAAGTTCACAACTGCTGAGATGCAAGGGTATTTCAAGAAATATGTAGCAGATCTTCAGTGCCAACAGTAATTTGAAATCTTGTCAATTTATGTAACAATCTATATAACTTTTACTTTACACAATATTTCATAAGGAGGGGAATAATTCTTGGATCATGTCTGTTTACTTTCCAGAGCTGACCAAAGTGTTACTGACCTCAAAATCCCCATAGGATCCAAGCATAGTCTCAAGTATTCTCAAAAAACAGAGCTATTCTTTCTGAACATAGTTTGTCTTCATTGTCTTTGCTTTTGAAAACTGTCAAGTATATAACAAATTAATACCATTATTAGCATCATAACTCTACCAGAATGATTGAGCACTGAATAATGTAGAAATATTATGCATCAGGCTCATTTAAGTCCCTATTTAATAGATCCAGTCTGCTCAAGATCTATTTGCAAACACTGTATAAACCTTCTGCAGTCTTTTACAAACCTCTCTTTATTCATACGTTGTTGGAGGGCAAATGTCAATATTTCTAATAGCCATTTAGAAGCACAAAAGAAAAGACAGGATTGGTGGGGGCAAATGCCACCATAAAAATATTCCTATATACCTATCCTCCAGAATTCCAGCTACTTTGGAATAATACAGTTTCAGGTTCTCTCACCTCAGTTATTTAAAATATTTTTCAGAAATAACATTCTTCAATTAAGGTCGGTGAAAGCTGAGGATATTCAAAGATGCAGCCTAGTATTTTATAGGATATAGTTGAAGGGCACCTCACTTTGCAGGAAGGTAGGCATCCCTCTTGGCAATGGGTTCCTGGAAATTGACTCCAAATAACACAACAAGTTTGTCAGACCTGTCTACACTCTCTTTTTTACCTAAGATTCCTCACTCATAAGATCTGGCAATCAGCAGTGAGGCAGTTAAAGACTTTATCCTTCTTCTTGTTTTACCTTGCCCTAGGGCCTTACCAGATCCAACAAAAATGAACAGGGTCCATAAGAGGATCATGGGGTCATTCTGGTTGGAAGGAAACACAAGCTTCTTCATTGCCCACCCTGACACTACACAGTCTGTTCGTGTCTTCCAGTTTCTTCCTTTGCAACTCAACCAGGACAATCATCTCCTTCAGAGAAGGATAGTCACCAGGCAATTCCTGACCCCCAAGATCTGGACAGCAACACACTCCTTCCAGAGTTCCAGCTAGGTCAATGCCTATGATGTGCCAGGACAAATCCTCTAGCTGGTTCTGGGATCATGCTGGCACATCACCTCTGCATCACTGCACAGTGTCAAGCAATCCCATGCAGTCTGAAGCAGAGTTTCTAGTGCCCTTTACATTCACCTTCACTGCTAAACTCACTATTAGTTGTTCCAGTTTGCTGGACTCCCGTTAATAAGAGAAATGCTTCCACACAGCCAGGCATCTGATATATGCAAATAATGCAACAGTTAAAGTCTGAGGATGGAGACTTTCTCTAATTAGGGACCAGACAATCAGAAAATGCCTAACAGAAGACATTAGATGTGGATTCACCCAGTCACAGTTAGAAGTCTAAATCCAAACAAAGTAAGACCTAGTGGGCTATAGCACAGAGCATGCCACAAACCATTGCAGAAAGGTTGAGAGTTCCTGAAGGAGAGACCCCTCTCTGCGCCAACATTAGCTTGACACCCACCTATCCTGCACACAACATTGAGCCTTCAGTGAGGGCCAAAAGTGTGTGGAGGGTTCCGGCATGGCAAACGGTTCAGGAGAGACACCTGCAGCAGGCTTTGGAAGCAAGCAGCCTTGTCTAACTGTTGCCAGTCTTTCTCACAATTAGGCAGACCCAGGTTGAAGGCCACTTGCAAGACCATCCGTTTCATTTGACTGCAACACCGTGCATTCCAGTCAGCCGCTCTTTCCCTAGACCATGTCTGCAGCTGAACTCACTACCTGGCAAACTGGCTCAATGGCAATGAAAAAAATAACTTTGCTGCCTACTTAGTGAAGGTGGGAATGGGAAGATGTGGTTGGTATCAGAAGATAACAGTGAAGGCAAAAGGAGCATCACCTTGGGCTGTTACATCTATCTCAAGGCATTACACTTGTAAATCTTCTGTCTTCCTTGTTATCCAAAGAGCAGGCATCTACATTTTTCAACTCATACCTAATAAAACCTTTGCTATTTTTCTATCATACCTGACTTGGCTGTTGTGGGAACAGTATGTATGAAGTACAGAGGGTTAAACATTTGCCCCTTTTGCTCCGATCCTGGTTACAGCCAAATCTATGTGTCCCATACAGAAAATATAGTCAATACTTTACCATGAATCTCGTATGCCCATTTGGGAACATAAAGCCTAAGGCATTCTTCTGCAAGAAGTTATTCATGCTTCCTTGTTTCTGATACATAAGAAGAAATTACATGTGAATTTGCCGTGTTCTACATTTGAGAGATATTTATCTATGTGCGATTGAACAAATTAAACGAGGGTGATGCACTCTTTTCTAGTGAAATCTTTGCTTTAAAAAATGTGATTAACCAACCTGAATGTAGCATTTATGCATTAGTCAAAGTTCAGTCATGGTGACTTATGATGATAATCAGCTGTTAATACTCTTCAATGGCTCTCAGAAAAACTAGATTAAATCTAAAGTGGCTTGACACAACAGTGTTTGTGTAAATACATAATCAAAGAGTACTAGGGATTTCAAGAAATCAACTTTAGCAAATCAACTTTAGCAGATAACAATTTCAGTCTCAGCGAAAGACAAATTGAGAATATATCACAAATTATTTAATGCTGGTTTTGTGAAGGATTTTGGTATGTCAACTTCTGATGAACAAAAGAACAAAATACAACAAAATTTCTCCTTCAGGCTACATGAAATTACATATAGGTCTCAGAAATTTGATTCTTATCATCTTCTATGTAGAGATGTTATTATTCCTGAAGCTGAAATCTTATTATTAAATCAGTGATTTTGCCAGACTGGCACACATAGAGCTTCTAATTAGATTCCTGTACAACTAAAATTTTTATAACCATAAACATTTGATAGATGAACTCAGGAAAAGATATTACCCTCCATAAACACAAGAAAGTTGACAACCTGCAGTTTAAGAGCTGATATTGTCTATCCAAAATAACTGACTCAAGATATTCCTTGCCAGCTAACACGCTATTAGGCAGTGTCCACCTATCAATCATACTTTCAGTGTTTGCGTAAGGAGTCACCATGGTTTTAATTGACAAACACCACACTGATGCAGCAGTACTATCATAGCTGGGAAAGGAATATCTGCCAAAATATCAGCACAGTTTTATGGTATGAAAGGTTTTCTGAGGGAATGTGTGTTCTCAGAACAAATGGGACAAAGCACTGCAGTTATACTAGGGATCATAACTGTAACTATTTGGGTAAAATAACATATCCACAGCCCTGATAATCAAACTGATCTAAAATGTATACATCATCTCAAGGACTAAAAATTTTCCAATATTTTAATATGTAAATATAAGTTGGGTGCAAAATGTACGGTTCTGCAATATGAGAGGAGATAAGCAGGACTCATTTCTATAGAAATATGCATTGAATGCACTGGTTTCACCAGTTGCTTACAAGAAATAAGGAAATTTGTTCCTAGTCACTTCTTTGTTTTCTTATTCTATGCTAATGGTATTATTTTTAAATGTAAAGTTACAATTCAGCCTTGTTCTACCGCAAACTACACTTTTATTCTTTCTAATCAACAGTAACAATATAACCTCACTGAGATGCACTTTAAAGCAAAACAGGTCTGCTACAAGGTTTGCCTGCTGCAAAATTACCATGCTGCAACAGATCAACACCTAGCATGAAAAACAAACTTATCCACATCACTTCAGACTACTTTCCTGTAGTTTTAATTACACATTTTTAGCAAACATTAAAAAAAAATCTCTATATCTGTTGAAGAGACAAACCTTAGAATGACCACAGATAATAAAAAATATTGCTTTACTGAGGCTTGATTTAGAGCTGAAGTATACTTAAATCTACTCAAAATGGAGCTAATAATGCTTTGTTCATATGCGGAGTTTCATTCAGTTACACAGTTGCTAGTTCCTATTTGAGTCAGGTTTATTCAGCAGAGAGTTCTCTACAGTGTGTAGTGGCAATTACGGTAGTTGGAGCAGAAAAAGACCTAGGAGTTGAGTATGAAATGTGTTAACATCTGAGAACTGAGAATGGAAACTGAAGCAACTCGCACAAACATCAGTGACGAAAACTTACCAGTCCATATTTCAATAGAAAAAGCTTACACTCTACACTTCCCCTTGAGATATACATCTAAATTCACACTTCACATCAGTAAAGTTAAAAATAAACCTGAAGTCATATCTGACTTGGGGCTGGAGCACCTCGCATATTAGAACAGGCTGAGAGAGCTGGGCTTGTTCAGCCTGGAGAGGAGTAGGCTCCAAAAAGACCATATAGCGACCTTCCAGTACCTGAAGGAGCTACAAGAAAGCTGGGGAGATACTGTTCACGTAGGCTTGTAGTGATAGGGCAAGGGGACAATGGGTATAAACTGGAGAGGGGCAGATTTAGACTAAATATTAGGAAGAATTTCTTCACCATGAGAGAGGTGAGACACTGGCACAGGTTGCCCAGGGAAGGTGTGGCTGCCCCATCCCTGGAGGTGTTCAAGGCCAGGTTGGATGGGCCTTGGGCAGCCTGATCTAGTGGGATATCCCTGCCCATGGCAGGGGGGTTGGAACTGGATGATCTTTAAGGTCTCTTCCAATCCAAACTATTTCATGATTCTATAATTTGAATTTCTTCAGATTGCGTTGTCAGATCCAGGGTGAGGTGCACAGCAGGCTCTACCCTCTCCCATGGATTCATGCTTATGGCTGGCCCCAGTGAGGTGCAGCCCTGTGACCTTTGGGCACTCTGCTAGGAAAGAGCAGGGGCATAAGAACCTGTGAGGAACCTCCCTGGGGCTTCCCTGCCTTCACTCAGATGTATACCAGCTCGTGTCCTTACCCTTTGCCTGCTTGTTCCCAGCCTTGCAAGGTGCACCTTATAGACCCCAAGCCACTGGATTCGTTTTTTGGTTTGGCTTCAGACAAGCCCATGGCTGAGGCTGGCGTAGTTGTCACAGGTTCCTTGTGTCCCCGCCATTGTCCTGGCACCACAGTGCTCTCCTCACTGGGGTCTGATGGGCTGTGCCCGTGCTGGTGCAGCACAGTGCTGCCAGCATCCTCGTCTTTGTGGGTCTGCCTGCTTGATACCTCTATTCAAAAGACATCTGGTCTAACATGTTCAAAGCAGTTAGGCACAGACTTTTTATTTATGACTCTTAAAAGTAAGACAAATTAGGATAAAATCCAAAATCACACGCTGTGAGTACACAGATTTAGATTAATCTGTTATATGTCAACATCAAATATAGGCCTGGAGTCCACACAAAAATTGTGTACAATTTCAATTAGTCCACACTTCCAGTATCTACAGTAATAAGAATTGAAAAGGCCCCTGGGGCTCAGAAATTCAGCATGTTTGCTTAACTGTGTTTTTGCTGCCACTTTAAAGCCACTATAATGAAATAAATGAGGACTCAAAACCCAAAATAGGCACAGGAACTTCTTAAGCAAGCTGCACACTTTTTCTATGGCACTGTCAAACTTAACTATACCTTTAACTCAAGAATCTTTTCTTGATCTACACTATTCCAGAACTCAAAATTTGGCAAAATGCAGAATGATAATGAGCCAAAGTTAATCTACGTATTGCATGTACTCTCACTCAGTTCACATTTTCACTTGCAGAACTCAGCTACCCAAAGTGGATAAGAACTATTTTCAGAATCATGATGTCACAACTGGGCCAGGGTCTGATGTCTTGGAAGAAGAGGAAACAAAACTCAGTATCCTTGTAGGAAAAAAACTCTACAAATTCAATAAAGGTCAACTAATGCAAATGAGATGAATATCAATCATAATTTCACAAAGATTTAATTGACCATTGTAGCACAAAATGTCACTACACTGTCACCCAAGAGAATTCCTGTGGAAAAGAAGTTAATTTTTATCTCCTTTCATGAACTACTAAAGCATTATAATAAGCTATGTAAATAGTAAAGAGACTGTTCAGCTTTATCAATTTTGGCAGCTAACCCCAGGAAACATGTGCTTCTACGATAATTGGTTGTTCTCATTACTCTGTTGTTTATACAGCTTTTTATCTTAATCAGTTCTCCTTGAGCTCTCCAAAGGTCTCAGTAGCACAAAATATCAAATACATGACAGTGTGTAGTCAGTATATTACAAGAGTTTGCAGTGTTATGCCTAATTCAAACAGAGAGTTTGAACATGCTTCAGTAGTTAATAGAGCTTTTCTGTGGAGCTCCATAACTACACTCTTTTTTGCTCTCTCCTCTTCCGTATCCAGTCTGTTTTTGTTCGATTCCTCAAAATTCAGGATATTTTTTAATCCCTATCATTAAAACTCTCTGCTTGGTGTTGGCCTTCTTCTATAGCAATTGTACTGCCACTTATGTAGGTTATTCTTAGCTTTGTTTCTCCCTTTTCAGTTTAGAAAGTCACTGTCAGAATCATCTTTCACACTTTCAAAACACCTTCCTTTTTATCTGCTTATTGGCTTCTTATCTCTTGTGGTACAATTTCTGACTTCTCATAAGCCTGTTACACTCCTTAATTTCCTTTCTTGTTTGTTTTGCCCCAGTAACCTCACGATTTTACCAATCCTTCAGTGTTAACATCTTTGCCTACTTAATCCTTCATGCCCTCCAACAGATAGCTCCAACACTAGTACTAACCTGCTGGAAAATGCCACTTCAGACAAGTCAGTGCAACAGTACATGTATGATCTATATTTGTCAGTACATGACAACTGGCTATTAAAAAAAATCTGCATATTTTAAATCTGCCAGATGGCAAATCTGTGCTTCAAACACCTAGAACAGTCAGCATGTTCTCCCATACCTTGGAAACTGACTGTACATCATCACGTTCCTTGCTGTTCTGAGTTACGTTGTCACTTCTTGTGTCTTGTGTAAATTGCAAAATCTTTGGAACAGTAAACATAGACCTCACTCATTGATAAAAGTGCCATTTATAGTATCCCTTCACAGATATGCTGATTGTGATTATTTACTAAGGTCTTTTTTGAGATCTTCAGGCTTATTAAATTTGCAGTGAGATGTAACTCTCATTGTACACTCATTTAACACTCATTGTAAGTTCCTCTGTTTGCATTAATCAGCATTTTGTTCTCGATTTGGGTATACATATGAAAGGGTTAAGCTGCTTTCTATCTACTTTTTCTATCTGGACCTCTGTACCTACTGACAAACAATTATTCTTTGCATAAACCTGTACAGTTTCACAAAATGTGAATTTAGCCCCTAACGTTTTGCCGAGTCTTTTATTTAGGATGAATATTATGATAGTGGAAATGTTATTCTCTCTTATACTTTCCCTAGTTGATATTCTTACCATGACTCATTCTTTCATACCTTCTAAAATCAAATCATAGTAAACAAGCCTAAAATATTAGTCTTTTATGCCAAAAGTGTATACATATACTTTCTAAAAATTTCCACCAATTTAAAAAAGTATGTACATTTACTGACATTTATGTTACTGTGTTTCACTGTACCTCCTTTATCACTTATGCTTTATTATCCATAAAGTCAGTATGGTTTAGTCATGTCTTCCCTCCAGGAAAAATTAGATTTAATGCTGTAACCATTTAATTTTTTCCTACCCCCTTCAATTTAATTTAGATTTCACCTTGAATGGTTAACAACTCTTTTCTTTTACTCATTTGCACTTAAATAATGGCAGAAAGTTCATTGGCAATGTCATGTCATTTCTTAACTTCTACCTTTGCTCTTTCTTTTTACCTCATTTCACTTGTTTGGGGGTTTTTTGTTCTTTTTGTTTGTTTGTTTGTTTGTTTGTTTTTTACTTTGAAACTGTTTCATATAATTTTCTAAAGCTCTATTTAGGTAGCAATTAATTTCTTGACTCAGAGTCAACACAAACAGAGAAAGCTGATGTTCCAGATTCTGTTTTCCTGTTAGCTACTGGACAGCTGCTCCACATAAGGGTCTTTCTTTTATTATTTCCCTTCAGAGTGAGAAAGCTCTATTTTAATACAAACTAATGTTTGATAGTGTTTTAGTAATACATTCTAGTACTAGAACTTCTAGTGGATTTACCTTCTATAGAAAGGTGTTTTTTGAAAGGAGTGATTCATTCATTAGATTTTATATATGACAATAAAAGTAGAACAAAGGCTAAACTAATCCCTCAATAAAGGCTAAGAAACCTCTAAAATTAGTCAGAAATTAGCATTTCAAAATAAGAAGGAAAAGGCAATAGTTGCTTTGCTGCTTCAGTTCATTCCCAACATAACATGTTCGGAATCTACTAGCTCAGAGGAGAATGATTGAATTACAGGAATTTATTTTTTTCTTACAAATTGCATGTAGATAGACAGAAAAAATAGAGCAGCAGGCAAGTTTAATTTTCTGTTACGCATGAGATCATTAGTTATTTTTAAAGCAGTATCTTACTAGGACTCCTGGCAATGGTAATTAGCTAAAACTGACAAGGTACTCAGTGTGACATACAATGACAGGAAAAAATTTGTATCCTAGCTCTTCTTTGGCACTTCAACATATTATAATAAAATAGCCTCACGACCTCAAAAAGATATTAAAATTTACCCTCTTTTAATGTTTTGTAAGTCTATCATCTTTTCTAACATATTACTAACTCTATAGCATCAAACTCTTCACACGAGTCTGTATAGAAAATGTTTCACATCTCCTTACAACCAACTTGGCCACATTTACCTCAATGCACAGCTACATAGGAGAGTTCTTCTTGATAAGACAGAAAAATCTTGCACAATTTCCTGTTTATCTTGAAATACAAGAAATCTTTGACACTTCAGAAGAAGTACTCATTCTAAGTGTCGGGCTTTTGATTCGTAATTTGTTTGGGAATTACAAAGTTCTGATTATTTTTGCTTTTACTAGTACTGCATTTTTGTGCATCTCCAAGAGAGAGAGCAAAAGAGTTTAGAAGCATGTTGAAACTAACTCAATGCCTTATAACTTGTGCTTGCTTCAAGCTACTAATGACACATAATCAGAGACAATAAAGCCTGCCTAAACTTTACAGTAATGTCTCCTAGATGAAAGGAATGTTTGACACAGAACCAGCACAGGCAGGCAGCCTAAGAGTAACTGTAAGAGAGTATTGCATCTCTCTTAATTTTTTTAAATTGGTTTCTAATAAAGTATTTGGCTTTCTGACTTTAATCATTATGCACCAGTGGAGAGGGAAGTGGAAAGTGCTCTTTCCTTCAACAGTAGCCACAACCATGTAACTGTTACTGTAAGCACTATGGAAGTCTTCAAAACCTCCTATAAGTTACTGTTACTCAGGCAATAGTTCAGAGTCCTTAGCTGAACTGAAAAGTTCTCCAACACAGATAAAGAACAATCAAGTACCTGAGGAAGTTAATAAGACAAACAAATCTTAAGCTTTTTAAAACTCAGAGCCAACAGGGAGTTGTTCTTTGTTAGATTTTCTACAAATTCAACAGCTTTCTATGAAAATTTCCACTTAAAATCTTGATCGGTATAAAAAAATGCTACAGTATGTTATATCTAAGACTTTTCTTTGGATCTATAAAATAGCCTAGCCCAATTCCTAAAGTATTACTTCAATGGTATTTGGACACTCATTAAATGCACAGGGACAAAACGGAGGACAATCTCCTTTTGCCACTCATTTTTCTTAATCATAAATCACAAAACCTAGGTTCTATGAATAAGACTATATTTGGCTACCATCAGCAGTATCTTTTCATGCAGACTCTTCATAAGGCTGTCAGTTCCTAGGAGAAATTCTGGGTGATACTGCTGAATGTCTTTTCCTGGCTCTACTTCACAAAAGTCAGCTTTGCAACACAGATCTTGTTTTATAAAGACATTCTTCTCCATGTCATACAATATGCTAAAGCAGAAAAAAATTACCATTTGTGTTCCAGATCCTGTGTGAGAATTTAAGTCTTCCGGTGATACAACTGGGACCATTTGGAAAGCTGTCACACTACTGAGCAGGACTTCTGATGGGATGTCTGAAAATACTGATAGTCTCCACTAGGGAGTAATGAAATTCAGAATTTCAAGATGCTACATCTGATAACATCACACTTACTGCACTAAGGAAGGAGCTCCTTACACACATAACAGTAGCTTCAATCACATGTTCTACTAGTTCAGTACCTGTGGTGCAGTAAGTCCCAGACGTGATCACGTAGCAATTTCACAAGAGCGGCTGAGACCTGAACTTTTGAAGCAAGTTCTCTGTAAAGCTCTTTCTACTTCCTTTACTATACCCTCCCAGTGTATTTTTTTCCATCCAGTAACACAGGATACACAAGTTAACCCACATATTACTTTCAGGAGACTCCAACCTAACAGAAAAATTTGAAGCAATGACCTAAATCAAACTTTTTTTCTGTCTTCAGTTGTGTGCCAGCACCATGAAATAGAAGATATAGTCTCAAAAACATTATCCTCTGGTTAAGGCTAAGAACTGGAAGTCAATAAATTTCAGTCTTTTCTCTAGATCTGTCTCAGATCCTTAATAATCTTTGGATCTTGTCCACATCTGAAAATGATGATAATAATAGCCTCAAAAAGTGCTCATGAGGCTTTGTACTTCAGTGCTATTAAGAGCAACGAAGTGCTTGTCGGAAGACAATGAAGTACACAACACTGTTCTTTCACGTGGAGTGAACTGTAAGAATGATGACATCTGGCATGATGATCACTTTTCCTTCTGGGTTCATGTCTACAGGGATTTGAAACTGACAACTGGGCCACTCCCATTTCTAATAATTATTGAAGTATCACTCCAGTGCTCTTCTTCTACAAGTAGAAACACTCACTATAAGTTCCTTTCAGACTAAGTAGATGTAGAAGAAATGATCTCTAGAAATGCTTCTAGATCAAAATTTGGAAGAACTGAATTCTGTAGGTAAGGGCTGAGATCAGGGCAGAAAGGAGAGGCTGTTATTCATTGGTTTCACACATTTATTTGTTGATATGAAAACCTCTTTTCTATTCAGAGTAAGTACTCATAATGTTCATTGTATAAACGTCTGACAGAAACTGAATTAAGTCTTTAGAAATAAGTTCCATATTAATTTTTACTAGAAAGAACATGACTGTTGATAGATTACCAGTTTCTACTGAAATATTGGTCTTCCTGAAGGCTGTTGGATTCCAATTAAGATCTACTAGAGCTACCACAGCTCCACATGCTTAGTCAATAAACAGTTGTTTCATTAATATTACTAGTAAGGCTCATTGTGAATTTTCCGCATGGATGATTTTACCTAAAAACTGATTTTCTGATGTAAAGTCAAAATCAAAGATTTCTTTGTATCTCTGACTTGTACATTTTATACTGTGCTAAAAAGGACATTCTTATATTTGAAATAACAAAATATTAATAACATTTTAATTCATTGTAGAAGGAACTGGAAAACTGAAAAGACCGTGGATGCAAAGGTAATGCATAATGTGGTTAAGTAAGCCTTTCCTTCCCTTGTTGACAACTGGAACATTGAAATGCCACCGTGTAGTAGTTAAAGAAAGGCTGAGAGCTGACTGGTATCTCTCAAAGCAATGTCTTCCTGAACTGTCTGGAGAAAACAGATGCTAACCTCCATTAATCTTCTTTCACCACCATTTGTGCATAGTACGCTGCTTTTACTCCTAACACAGATTTCACTTTCTGTGTTGTAACACAGAGCAAATACAGTAATTTTGTTATCATTTAAGTGTATTTGTTATACCAGAGCAGTTCATACCACTCTCCCAGTGTCAGAGTCCTTCTTCTTGTCAGTCCATAAGGGACTTACCAATGTACTGCAGAGAAATCTCAGCTTCACAGAATTTTAAGAAAACTTTTCATTCTCTTAGAAAAATATCCTATACAATTTTGTTCTCATACAGCATTTACAAGCAAAAATCCTTTAGAATTTTCTGAAAATATTAATCTGCCTTTTTTTTTTAAGAAAATCCAGAGACATGTCAGTTTCACTAGATCTCCTTAAGAAACAACATGTTCCTAAAATGTTTTCACTGAATATTTGATGAAGTGGGAGATGGGTAGCACTGCATGTTCTTGTCCATGAAATCCAGACAAGCTCTAGCAGAGAGCCACCTCCTAACACCTTTTTGGAGCATCTTGGCTCTTTTGAGGTTCCTTCAAAAGAAGGATTGCTGCCCACTGAGTCCTAGTAAGTGATTTTCCTGTGAAGGATGATTTAGATCAACAGACTGGCAGATCTATTTGCAGACCGTAATCTCTAAAACACACTTTGGAACACGAGAATCTTCTACTAGTCCCTTTTTTTTCTGCCTTTCTTCATCATAAAGTTTGCTAGAGTTTTTCCTGACAGAAAAAATGTAGAACAAAGGTAAGTGCACATTCACATTTCTGGTAGTGTAGAAACAAAACATTGCAGAATATTGTTGCCTGACCACAGCTTCAGAGAACAAGAAATTTCTTTTTTCTTCTTTTTCCTTTTGGCAGGTCCATTTCATAGTGAGGCCCAGATGGGGCAGAGAAATAAGGGAGAACAGAAAGTTCAAATACGAAACAGATGCTGGGAAAAATTGTTGAAACAATATTCAATGTCACATCCGCTATTTGTTTTAGCACCCCGAATACTCCAAGAACATCATGAAAATATAACAAAGCATATATTGTTATTGTGATGGAAATTAGTAACATATCAGCTTTTAAAAATAACCTTATAAAGTAAAAGTACTGAAAACAGTATTCCATATTTAACTAATTATTTATGGACTAATTAATTTATTATTGACATAATTTCATTCTAACTTAACAATACAAAGCTTAGCAATACAATTTTGTTAGTTATGAGTGAATTATTCTGAAATTAAATTTATGGGCAAACACATAACTAAAATGAGAGTTAGCAATGAAACGTTAACTTTCCAGCAGCTCCAGCAGAAGCTTTTGTGATTACCTAAACTAAATGTCACAATATTAAACCGCTAATGACCATGAAGGTTTTTCTGAACTGAAAGTCCTACTTTATTTCAAAAGTCACAATGCAGACTGACTCAACTACAGATACTCATACACTCTTTTCACTTCTACAGGCAACTTAACTGCCCTTTTTAGTCAGATTAGCAGTGACATCTCCAGTGAGGATCTCAGAGCATGTATAGCAAGACAGCTTTTCTATCCCTCTGTTTTTTTCTGTCATACTAGTACTTCCTGCTCCATACAATATATGAGTTCAGGAAGAGAATACGCCCTATGGAATACCTGTTCCTTCATTTTTTTCACCTGCAAGAGGTCTCTGTCATATTATATTGCATCCAGGTGACTGTGTGTGGTTGTTAGACTGTCTATGGGGTTTTCAAGGGCACTTCGTGCAGTTTTATTTTTCTGAACAGAATGCCACCTCAGTCCCATTACTGCTTGCTATCATATTTTGTAAAGAAGGTAAAAGGAACAACTTACCTTGGTTGAGCTATATTTGGTTATATACCTGACTGCTTCATATGCATATTCATACATTTATTATACTGTTTGAGCTGTATTGGCATGTCTATCTCATTACTTCATAAATTACAAATCTTGAGTTTTGCCACCATTCCCGCAGTAGTGAGGAGGCCTTTTCTAAAAGAGTTCAAACATTAAGTGATTTTTAAACTCTGCTCTCTAACATCAACTGCTGTAATTTGATGATCCAACTTTACTTTCATTCTATCATATTTTTTGCCACAATCATATTGGCAACAACTACTTGTAATGGCAGATGTCCTAGAGAAGGATGCTGCGATAATCATCCTGTTTTCAGGCAATCTGGAGTGAATCAACAGTAAAATTACTATTAGCACAATTCTGTTCCTTGCATTTCTTGTTCTATTGGGAACTAGAGGTTACATACATGAATTGATGTTTACATCTAAACCTGACTGTGGCTTATAGATAGAACAATCATTTTTACATATTTCAGAAATATCCCGAAGTTCTAACTGCAATTTATATTTACTGATAAAGAGATGAATTTTAAAGTAACCTTTAGACAAATCTTGGTGGACTTCTTGAAACAATTTATTTATTCCCAAGGAGACATAAGATTCAAGGCTATACGTACAACACTGGTTTCTACAAATAAACAAAGCTATAAAGTTTTCATGAAAGAAAGCATTTTTACAATTAAGTCCCTCCCTATTCATAAAACATGTGAAACACATCCATAAAGTCAAGACCATATCTAAGCATTACATTATAGGTATATATGCATTTTATATATATGTGATATGTATCTAACATATGTGCCATACATATATACTATATGTAAAGATTACATATTCTGAATAAACCACAGCCTAAATTTTGCAAGAACAGACATTAAACTTCTAATACTAGAGAATATTTACTTTCAAAACAAAGTAAAAGCACCTGATTGGTTTCTCATAACTTTAGATAATATCAAGGATCTTGTGATGGAATTCAACTTTCAAAAAATTATCTATACATTTTTAATTTACCCAGATATTTACTCAGGCATGAAACACAGTTAAGAGAAAAAACTATAGGTCAGTAAAATCAGCTAACAACACAGAAGTGTTATGAGTTTTGTTATCTTGGAAAAGGGATTTCTCATGACCTGAACGTCTCTGCATCTCATCCTCCCTGCCAAGATTTCCCTTGTAGATAGAAAAAGACATAATTCTCTTGAACACTGTGAACTTTCAGAAAAATAGTGTGAACTTTTAGAAAGCTGTCCCTCCTAGCAGTGCTGAGTCCTTGAATAACTCCAGCAGCAGTCTTAATTCATTCCTTATAGAAGAAAATAAAAGGATTTCAGCAACAACACAACAAAAGATAGGGTAAACATACTTATAAACACCTAGAAGTCTTCTTCAGTGCATGAATACATCCCAAAAGTGTTTCCAGGTTTTGGTTGTAGAAGACAGGCTATTTATTTCTTGTAGGGCAAAATTTGGAAGAACAGCTGTAATACATGATTAGATCCGACTGTTGAGTGATGTCTGAAGGCATTGCTTGGTGATATTAAAAGATGAAGATTTTCTTCTTCCATCTCCATCTTAGTTAGTAGTTACATAACATAAAGTTACAAATATCAGCTTTACATTTTTCCTTGTAAGAGAAAGAAAACACTTTTCAAATGCATGTGGTGTGCCCCATGGCCACATCATGTGCTTGTTTTTACAGGTTATTATTCTTATCATGTGGAATTACCACACATCAGACACATGACATAACACCTGCTCGACATACTTCTACAAGCATTTTCATGGATTTGTATTCATAAAGACAAAATTTGACCAGTATCACTTTAAAATTTTTATAAACTATTTTCTCTCTGCTGACTTAAGCAAACTGAAAATCCACTCTATCAAGGTATCACTAAAAATATGCTACAAAATTTATCTGAATATTCACATAAAAGAACATCGGTGGGTTTGGGGACTCCTACTGATAACAGCAAATAACAAACTCTATAGGATTTCATCATCTAGATGCACTATCCTAATTGCCAATCGGCCTTCTGAGAGTCATCTAAAATAATGTTTTTTGCAAGATTTGTGCATTTTTTTCAGCTTTCAAACAACTAGGGAAAATACTGACTTCTGCTGTCAGTACAGTCATTCCTCAATTGACTGAACGTGTTTAACAGTTCTTGCCTTGAATATACATACATAACAATGAAAGAGGTTTATTTACAGAGGCTTTAAACAATATGCTGCAGTGACGAGCAAATTTTAACAAATTATTTGCTGACATACCCATCTGTAACCAACTCAGATCTACCAGGAAAAAAAAAGTGTTAAACTTACTCATTTCAAGAAGAAAAATAGAGGAATAGAAACTGCAGTTCATAAACCAAAGGAGAAGAGATTCTATCATTCACTTCAAGTCCAGTGTTTGAGTCTATTTCTACATTATCCTTCACCACAGGCACCAGAGCAGCTATTTCCTATGATAGTATTCTAAAAATCATATTTAAGGTACATGCTAATGTAGGGTTTTTTTTAAGTTGATGCATGAACATTTTTATTGGGTTGGAGAGACAAAGAAAGTGAGTAAGACTCCTTAAGGAATATAATAGTGAATACCAAAACGTGGACTCTACACCATTATGTACTGAATAGCAAATTTGTAGAACTTCAGAAGGCAGATATGTGATCAACTCATAAAATAATAGCCTAGAAGTTCATACACAAGAAGTATGAGGCCAAACCAACAGAAACTGCAGTTCCTAGTGCATGTTCAAATATAAAATTAAGTTCATATAACAGCCTAGATGAAAATATACAAATGAATGGAATATTAATGCTGTTAATGTTGATACTATATGTATACTACATACTAGTATACAATAAGTCATTGAAGAGTAGCCATGGACAGGTTGATAGCTTGTGGGTCAGAATAAAAGACCGAAGAACCAACAGGAACCTTGTGGTTGGTGTACACTACTGGCCACCTGATCAAGGAGAGCCAAACTATTCTATGAATCTCTGATTCTATGATATATTATATAATTCATATCATTTCTGTGTTGATATATATATCTACACCTGTGTTGATATTTATACTGGTTTTAATATAAATATTGATATCAATATTAACATTGGCATTGATAGCGATATTGACAGTGATAGTGATATTAATTAAGGGTGGGAGGGGATATATTCTGTGTATCAAAACCACATCCTTTCTATGTTCAGGATGCAGAGGGAAAACTGCTGGAAAGATCTGCATTTTTTTATAAAATCAGAAAATTATAATTTATTACTCAATTGTGACAACGTTACAAGAGTAATCTACTGTAAACAAGTGAAATTAGGGACCTCAGACAGAGCACGCACTTTATGAGTCAATAATAGAGTCATCCAAAGAATCACACATGACAGTAACTGGGGATTTTTAACTATTCAGACATCCATTGAGAAAACAACATGGTAAAACAAAGACTGTACAGGAACTTCTTTGAATAAAGTTCTGGTAATTAACTGATAACTTTTCAATACTTAGTCAGACAATAATACAAAGAAAGCTGTAGCAAGAAATTTTTTCTGTTCTAGGAACTCTTCTAAATGCTGTTCTATACAATAGGACAGATGTGGTTCAAATGGGAAGTACAAAATTGCTGTCAACGACCACTATTTTACATTAATAATCAGGTAATTTTGAACATTTTTCCTTCAAGTTTCCAGGTTTGACATCAGGCCATAAAAATAAATTATTCATGCAGCATTTTTCAGTCCGTGCATACAAGGTGAAGCTCTCATTGCTTTCGCTGTAAGTGTATAGTCCTTGGAGGCTCATATATTAGTTTAATGACTGTATAATCATTCAAAAAGCAGTGTGGAAATTGGCTTCAGGCCTCTTTCACCGATTTTTCATTTTAATGGTATCAGAAACAAACTCATCATCTCTAAAAGAAATACCTCCTAGAAGTAGCAGAAAAATCCCCATCGGTCCAATCTTTATAATGAGACTCACCTTCTGTCCCTCACAAGTCACTCAGGACTCTAGAACAATCTTAATTAGTGAGCTTTAACTAGAGAGTTGAAATTGTATAAAAAAGTTCTGGCATTGCAACAAGGTCCCATGGACTTGCATATGTCCACTTTGTTTAAACGTTCCCTGATCCTTCTCCACCAAGGGTAAGTTGTCCTTGGTCTTGACCTCCCCACTAGTTTAGGCAGCCAGGATTCCTGAAGGCTGCTCTTAACAGTAAAGACTGCAAAAAAGCACGATTGAGTACCTTGGCCTTTCTAACCTCCTTTATCAGGAATCTCCTGTCTCCTCATCAGTGGGCTCATGTTGCTCCTAATCTTCTTTTGGCTGCTGATGGTCCTGCAGAAGCCTTTCATTTCCCTCACCATATTCAGCTATAGGGGCTCACTCGGACAGTGGCTCTGTATTGCTCCCTGGCCATCTCTGCCTCCATTTCCACCCTGTATGCTTCCCTTTGGTGTCTGAGTTGGCCACGATCTCTTTGTTCCTCCTGCAGGCCTCCTGCCTTCACTTGACTTCCTTGGTGGTGGAGTAGTTCATTCTTGAGGTTGGAAGTGGTGATACCTGAAAAATCAGCCTCTCCTGGACCCCCCTTCAGGACTGGACCCCCATGGGATTCTTCAGTTAGTACTGAGATGGGGAGACCACCTGTAGACACCGATGTTTATGAATGTTCATGAATTCCAGCATATTTCCCTCTTTCTGGCATTAAAAAACAATGGGTTTTTTCTTACTAATTGGAAATTTCTGAAATAGTCTTTTTTAAAACAACTATTGAGGTTTTAGATTCTTCTGGTAATACTGAAAGCGAGTTAAAGGTTCAGTGATTTTTGCCAGATTTTCAAAAGGAGCCAAATCCTAAAGAAAAGTATAATCAAAAGATTTCTTTGTCTCACAAACTAGAACTAATCAGTGGAACAGATTAAGAAATAGAAGTTGTTTATTGCAAGAAATTTTGTATATAAGTTCTCACAAAGAATAATTTTTTTCAGAGAAAACACAACAAATCTGAAACACGAAGTCAGCACCATTAAATTTCTGGAAGCTCAAAAATAAGGAATGTCTGTGTCTGTAGGATAAATATTACAGCCCTGATTCCCTTATAATCACTTTCATGCAAAAAATACTTCTCTTCAAACTGAATGTAGAAACTAATGAATGTGTAGCCACTGATGTTACTTTGAAATATTGCTGTAATACAGAAAAGACGTATTTGAAGTTAAAAATAATATATATTACATCTTCAGAATTCAGGAAATTATGTCTGGTTTTTACTGGTTTCACAGCAAATATTCAGCAGTTGCTTTGACTTTGGAAAGACTGCAGATTTTTTCCATCATTTTGTGGCTTGCAAGCTCATTAAGTTTAATCTTTGCCAAAGGATCACATGTTAAATAAACTCTGGGTGCATCACATAATATATTCTTTTGCAATTATACAAAGTGCTTGTAAATTATACCCTTTTTGCTGGTTCAACAGCCTTGTAAATTAAGACTTACAAATTTTTTCATATTTATTTTTCAAGTCCATTTATAAAAATCTCAAAACATGATTCTGCAGTTACATATTCATCATCCAGTTACTCCCAAAGCTACCTTGTAAAAATGTGTTTAGGTACTAACATTAGCTTCAGATTGCTTTCTTTGACTAATTGTAAAGTTTTTCTAAGCCAGGACCACTTTAAAAAACAAACAAACAAACCATAAAGTCTTCTACTTTTTTTGTTCATGTAAGTTGTTTAAAAGAAAAAACAGCCCGTTTCATACACCACATTTTGAAGAGAGATTACCGAAAACTTAGTTTTAAACTTTTGTTTATGAATGCTTACGAATGCAAATGAAATTATACATTTGTCTTTGAAAAATCATTACTATAAATGAGTATCTATTGATGGGACTCATGCTTACAAGTAGAACCTTCTGCTCTGAAGTTGCTACAGTTCTTTTCTACTCAGAATTGTACTAGATGGCCAGGTGAAGACATATAAGGGCAGTTTATGAAATAATAATGAGAACATGAAATACAGTAAGCCCTTAATACTGCAACTTTTGCTCATGTCGCTAGCTACCCAAATTTTTCAGAACCTCCTTAAATTCTGTGACTATTATGCTTATAAGCACCAGCAGCTGTTTCTTTTAAGCTCGACCTGTGACAGAAAATGTGATCATTCCAAGAACAGCTGTAAATAAATAACTACTTTAAGAAGACTTGTAGTGCATTCTAGGCTTTTGTTTACATTTTGCTGATTTTTCTTGAAAATAAACAGGGGAGAGTTGTAGTATAAACTTACTTCACAGGATATGATAAAAAAATCCCTTTAAGAAGCTTAAGTTACAATGCCATAGTCCTTTGCCCATTCCAGACAAGAATCACTGTTAATTAGTAGGTTGAAAGAAGTTAAAAGACCTTACACTATTGTAAATTTGTGCCTATATGTCTCTTGTCTTTCTCAATGTATCAAAACAATCATTAGTAACAATGCTGAAACAGGATTCTCATTAATCATCACCTAAAAATATTGTGCAAATATGCAACTCCAAAGCAGTACCCTCCCAAACTCTGATTATGAAAAACTCAAATCCTTTGAATTATCAAACTAAGGTTTAACTTAAAAAGTAAGCAGGCTTGACCAAACAGCTTTAAGTCACCTTCTAGTCCGTGGAGTTTGATGAGTTCGTTTGACACAACTCCTCTGAGGGAGGAAACCTAGCTGAATTCTGCTCAACTCCACACATGTAACCCCTACATCAGTTTTAAAGGGGAACAAAAGCAGAGGGTGAGCTTTATCACTCAGATAACCCTTGGAACACTCTATGAGATTCCAATCCCCCACCTGCTTTTGTACACGAAGCTGATGAAAGACGACATTGACGCAAATACTGACTTTTAATTATCACTAAGAGTACTCGAGAAAGACCTTGGCGATATCTGGACTAAATTACATCTGTTTATGATTTCAGATTTAGGTACACAGTAAATAATAACCAGACTCTTCACATTGTTGAGCTTCACAGCTACAACGATACACATACAAAGATTCATCCAACCTAACTAATCTTTACCTGAGCCATTGAAGTTAAGAACCTAGTCACTCTAAACTTCTATTAATATCAGTATCAAGATCTTAGATAAGCCTAAGTGCTCTCTGGAAGTATCCCTCTGTCTCTCGCTGAAGTGAATGTGAAGGACAATTGATATCGATTTGACTCCTGATTAAACATCCTATTTAAAAGCCTAGCTTTTACACCTAAATTACACCTAAAAGTTGGTGTAATGAACTTTGGTCTTCAGATTTTTCAGTATAGAAAATATATGTTTACAAAATTTAAATTCTGGAATAGAATGATTTCTGAATTGTCAGAATACAATTAAACTATGATGCATGTGCTGACAGGACAAGGGGGAATGGCTTTTAATTAGAAGAGGAATGAGTTAGATTCCATTTAAGTTCCTTCAATTACATTCTCAACACACAGAATCTACTGTGCTGTATGTGTATATGTGAGCCCAGTTCTAGCTGGATCTTACTCCAGTCAAGACAACATGACACATAGAAATATGAATTCTTATTTACTTAAGAAAAAGATATTAAAAACCATATAAAATTCTTTGGTAGTCTATAAGAATGATATATGAAATAAGTTATTTTAACTTTGAGAAGGACAAGCTGAGAGAGTTGGGGTTGCTCAGCCTGGAGAAGAGAAGGCTCCAGGGAGACCTTAGAGCAGCCTTCGACTACAGGAAGGGGGCTACAGGAAAGCTAGGGAGGGACTTTTCCCGAGGCATGTAGTAATAGGATGAGAGGGAATAGCTTTAAATTGGAAGGAGGAAAATTTAGACTAGACATTAGGAAGAAATTCTTCACAGTGAGGGTGGTGAGGCACTGGCACAGGTTGCCTGGGGAAGCTGTGGCCGCCTCATCCCTGAAGGTGTTCAGGGCCAGGTTGGATGGGGCTTTGAGCAGCCTGGTGTGGTGAGAGGTGCCCCTGCCCATGGTAGGGGTGTTCGAAATGGATGATCTTTAAGGTCCCTTCCAATCCAAAGCATTCTATGATTTTATGATTCCATGATCACAGACTTATTTTTATTATTACTTTCTTCACTTCTAAAAGTTTCTTCACTTCTAAAAGTTTTCGTATCTTCATACATGCTTACCAGCTACTACCCATATTTTGTATGCACCTGAACGTGCTCTTCAGTGAAATTTAATGTATTACAGTTCTAAGTATCACATTCCTCCTTTATTAAAGAAGCAGAACCAACTTTGAGATTGCCTCCTACTTAGAATACATTCAGTATTCACTGACACAGTGAGCACTTAAATGTCTAAAATATTTCTGAATTTAATGAATATTTTAATGTAAATTAAAAACAGAGTGTGGAAAGATGACCTTGTGGCGAACTCCAGCCTAAGACATGAAGTTTAAATGCATAATGCACATTGTTTTCTTCTGCAACCAATCATAAACCACTTAATGATTCCTATATCCTATATTTTTCTTTTAGAAGAAGCAGTTTCAGTACTTCACATAGCTATCTCAGTTGCTTGCTGTGTGATGCTGACATTTTCTTACTGAGTATATGTAGCCAAGCAAAAAGAGGAATTCTAATGTCAGCTAGATCCTTTAATTTTTATTGTGATTTCAAAAAGAAATATATAATTTACAATGCAAGAAATGGAGCAAGCCCAGAACAGACACGTTGGTATCAGTAAAAAGAAACTCCTCTGGGAAAAGTCAGAGCACAAACTGCAATGCAGCAAGCTACAAGTCACGGAACACCTTCTGGTTCTGTCGTCCTCAGTGTCTAGTTAGCATTTGATTCCATGAAAATTCTAAAATTCTTAAATTTGGTTCACAAAATAAGAACAATTCATTGAAATTGCCAAGATCTAGTTAGTGTCATTTTCAATATAAGACACAGTGCATATTTCATTATATCCTTGTTGTGCATATGAGTACAATATGATCTGCAATAATCACAAATTTCATTAAGTACTCTAAAAATATGACTTAAATGCATGGCCTCGGGGATCAAGGCCAGATGTAGCTGTGAGATGATATATACAGCTGCAACCACATCACATAAGCCCAGAGAGTGCCAAGGAAAGGGGGACCGAGTCACAACTACCTATTTCTTTAATTAGCCTACCACTATGACTGTCTTGTATCACTCTGCAACACATACATGCTGCCTTGCCACACATACACAGAAGGAGTTTTTCCTCAGAGTATAGAAGATGTCCCAGAAAAATGTGTTCAAACACTGAGAAAGTATGTCAAAATAGCTGAGCTAAATACTGACATGAAAGGAAGAAAGGTCAGAACAAAGCATCAAAGTATGAAAGTCTTGTACAGAGAGGGCAGACTTTGGCCTGTTCAGAAGGTTGATTAGCAAAGTCCCGTGGGAAACAGCCCTTCAGGGCAAGGGAGCCCACGAGGGTTGGGCGCTCTTGAAAAATGAAATCCTAGCAGCTCAAGAGCAGGCCATCCCTGTGTTCCGGAAAAGGAGCCGGCGGGGGGAAAAGCCAGCTTGGTGGAGCAGGGAGATCTCAAGAGGTGTCAATAATAATAAGAAGCTCTATGTGCTTTGGAGGAAAGGACAGGCATCTTGGGTGGACTACAGGAACGAAGTGAGATCGTGCAGGGAAAAAATCAGGAGGGCCAAGGCCCAACTAGAAATAAAACTCGCTAAGTCTGTGAAAGACAACAAAAAGTCTTTCTACAAGTACATTAACAGGAAAAGGAGGACGAGGGAGAATATCCAGTCTCTAGTGGATGCAGAAGGAATAACAGTGACAGGG
The DNA here is from genome assembly GCF_017976375.1 of Cuculus canorus. Lineage (NCBI taxonomy): Eukaryota > Metazoa > Chordata > Aves > Cuculiformes > Cuculidae > Cuculus > Cuculus canorus. The sequence continues at coordinate 63,276,697 of NC_071441.1, forward strand.
GATAAGGACAAGGCTGAGGTACTTAATGCCTTCTTTGCCTCAGTCTTTAATAGCAAAGAAAGTTGTTCCTTCTGTTTACAAACCCAAGAGTTAGAGGGGCAGATTGAGGCTCCCGTGATCCAAGAGGAGGCGGTTAGAGACTTGCTTGCCCAGCTAGACTCCCACAAGTCTATGGGGCCGGATGGGATCCACCCAAGAGTATTGAAGGAACTGGTGGATGTCCTTTCCAAACCCCTATCCATCATCTTCCAGAGGTCCTGGCTGACTGGGGAAGTTCCACTAGACTGGAGGCTGGCTGATGTTGTGCCCATATACAAGAAGGGTTGCAGAGAGGATCCGGGGAACTACAGGCCTGTCAGTCTCACCTCAGTGCCAGGGAAAGTCATGGAACAGGTGATCTGGAGTGCTATCATGAAGCACATGCAAGAGAACCGGGTGATCAGGCCCAGTCAGCATGGGTTTACAAAGGGCAGATCTTGCCAAACTAACCTGATCACCTTCTATGACAAAATCACTCGACTACTGGATGGGGGAAAGGCTGTGGATGTAGTCTTCTTGGACTCAGTAAAGCCTTTGACACAGTTTCTCACAGCATTCTGCTTCAGAAACTGTCTGCCTCTGGCCTGGACAGGCGCACACTCTCCTGGGTTGAAAACTGGTTGGATGGCCAGGCCCAGAGAGTGGTGGTCAATGGAGTTAACTCCAGATGGAGGCCAGTCACAAGTGGAGTTCCCCAGGGCTCAGTACTGGGTCCAGCTCTGTTCAATGTCTTTATCAATGGCCTGGATGAAGGCATTGAGTGCACTCTCAGCAAGTTTGCAGATGACACCAAGCTGGGAGGAAGTGTCGATCTGCTGGAGGGTAGGGAGGCTCTGCAAAGGGATCTGAAAAGGCTGGACTGCTGGGCCGAGACCAATGGGATGAGGTTTAACAAGGCCAAATGCCGGGTCCTGCACTTAGGGCACAACAACCCTATGCAGCGCTACAGACTGGGGGAAGAATGGCTGGAGAGCTGCACGGAAGAGAAGGACCTGGGGGTGCTGGTTGACAGCCGACTGAACATGAGCCAGCAGTGTGCCCAGGTGGCCAAGAAGGCCAACGGCATCTTGGCTTGTATCAGAAATGGGGTCACCAGCAGGTCCAGGGAGGTTATTCTCCCTCTGTACTCAGCACTGGTGAGACCGCACCTCGAATACTGTGTTCAGTTCTGGACCCCTCACCACAAGAAGGATGTTGAGGCTCTGGATCGTGTCCAGGGAAGAGCAACAAAGCTGGTGAAGGGGCTGGAGAACAAGTCTTACGAGGAGCGGCTGAGAGAGCTGGGGTTGTTTAGCCTGGAGAAGAGGAGGCTGAGGGGAGACCTTATTACTCTCTACAACTACCTGAAAGGAGGTTGTGGAGAGGAGGGAGCTGGCCTCTTCTCCCAAGTGACAGGGGACAGGACAAGAGGGAATGGCCTGAAGCTCCGTCAGGGGAGGTTCAGGTTGGATATCAGAAAAAAATTCTTCACTGTAAGAGTCATTGGGTACTGGAACAGGCTGCCCAGGGAGGTAGTAGAGTCGCCTTCCCTGGAGGTGTTTAAGGAATGGGTGGATGAAGTGCTGAGGGACATGGTTTAGGGAGTGCTAGGAATGGTTGGACTCGATGATCCAATGGGTCCTTTCCAACCTTGTGATTCTGTGATTCTGTGAAAGCATCCTGACTGTGACAAGCTGACAAGAAAATCCCGACTTAGAATGAATTCAAGTCAAAAAATAATATGACAAAGAGCCAATGAACTGGCCATGGGACACAGCAGTTCAGAACTCCGGAAGGCCACTGAGGTTTAAAAAGATGAAAAAAATAGAAGTACGTATTTTCATCAGTGACTGAGTAACAAGAAAACAAAATTGTTGGATGAGGAAGGGACAGAAGTACATAATCAAGGTCTATGAGAAACTTCCAAAGCAAGTTATTTCAGTGTCCAGAGGAAATGGAAAGGAAAATTGAAGTTATTACCCTGTAGGCTACGCAGACACGGAACAACTCTAATGGATGTGAGGTCAGGCTGCCACCAGTTGAAGTCACAGAACAATAGCTGGCTCCCTAGTCCCAGTTTTGTCCTTCTCTTTGCTCAGGCACACAATGGAATTTAAGACTGCAATATCTAGGCATTAGTTTTGCATGAAATATCAAGACAAAGGGAAGCACCTCTTTATTTTCCTTGGAAAATCTTTCGTTATTGAGATTCTGACTCTAATTTCACACTCAGTGCATAAAAATCCAATCTAGATATCAGATTATGTTGTTTAATTTTTAAAAATATATTGACAGTATTGAGTGCCTCACATCCAAGACCACTTTATGTGCAGGTATAATCAAATGCAGCTACTTATCATGGAGAACACTGTAGCTGCTTGACACAAGTGGTACAAAAAAGCAAAGATGACAGTCAGCTGTCTTTAGGTATTCTCGATATAACTGCCCAAGCCAGAATTTATACTGAAAGAGCAGCTGTGGTAAATAGCTCTCATCTACAGTTAGAGCCAAAGCACTCTCGGTGACTATCTTTTTAACATGAATTTCAGTGCCAGTTGGAACAAAATAACTGTAACCCATTATGAAGGGCTGTTTATTGAGCCAGCTGAAATATAGACTGCTACTGAAAACCAGTACCACTTTCTGAAACATCCTAAATGGAAGTTGAAAGTTTTATTTCAAAGGACTAGCTGTCCTGATCTCACCTGCAAGTAAAACTCAAGTTCACTTACAAGAGATGCCTGAGCACCAGTTAGATATCAAACATTAAAATGCAGCAAGATCTAAGTGCTAGGTCCTGCAGAAAAAAAATGCACTACAGAAACAGCTGACAACAGTTGTACTTATATAAATATTCGTAATTCAAAGCAGAATTCCCTGCACAACAGTGCCATCCAGGGACCAGCTAATTGCTGTTGAATATCTAAAGAATTTCCTGAAATTGATTTCATTTGAATAAACAAAAAAGGAGTTGCATTTAAAAAAAAAAGTCCCAAAATATTTTCAAACATGATCCCAGTTCTTTTGAATACTACAATAGACAAACAGTAACATGAAACAATAACTGATTCATTCTCCAGGCATGCTAAGACTTGTTTATGTTTAGGCATGAGGTTTCTAAAAGTCATGTTTCAGTAAAAGAGAAAAATATCTGTAACAATTTAAATCAACAATTCCTTTTAGAACAATAAAATGGAAATAAAGTGAAAAAAGTTCTGATGAAACTTGGCCAAACTTTTCAGGCAGAGATCTTGCAAAAGTCTGAGATATAGGCTTGGCCACACTTACCTACCTTGACTTAGAATTGATTGTGTATATAAAAGTTTACAGAGCTAAAGCTTCAGGCAACTTGATTTCTGCCCAACTTGTGCTCTGCCCTCTGTGCAAATGGAGAAATTAATCTGAAAATGTTAAAGCAGTTTGAAAACAGTTTTGTGTTGTAGCAGAAAGTGGGGAGGAGGAGGATAAAGCAAAGCCTTGAAGCACGGCACTGTTCACCACTTGCTCAAATGATCTTTTTTAGGAGAATCATAGAATAGTTTGGGTTGGAGGGGACCTAAAAGCTCATCCAGTTCCAACTGCCTGCCACGGGCAGGGACATGTCCCACCACAACAGGCTGCTCGAAGTCTCACCCAACCTGGCCTTGAACACCTCCGGGGATGGGGCAGCCACCACTTCTCTGGGCAACCTGTGCCAGGGTTTCACCACCCTCACAGGAAAACATTTCTTCCTAATATCTAATCTAAATCTCCCCTTTTTCTGCTTAAAACCATCCCCCTTCATCCTAGCCCTGCACTCCCTGATCCTTAAGCGCCCTTCCCCCATACATTCTGTAGCTCCTTTCCGTACTGAAAGGCTGCTATAAGGTCACAGAATCACAGAATCAGAATCACAGAATCACACAAGGTTGGAAAGGACCCATTGGATCATCGAGTCCAACCGTTCCTAACACTCCCTAAACCATGTCCCTAAGTACTTCATCCACCCGTTCCTTAAACACCTCCAGGGAAGGCGACTCGACCACCTCCCTGGGCAGCCTGTTCCAGTACCCAATGACTCTTACTGTGAAGAATTTTTTTCTGATATCCAACCTGAACCTCCCCTGACGGAGCTTCAGGCCATTCCCTCTAGTCCTGTCCCCTGTCACTTGGGAGAAGAGGCCAGCTCCCTCCTCTCCACAACCTCCTTTCAGGTAGTTGTAGAGAGTAATAAGGTCTCCCCTCAGCCTCCTCTTCTCAAGGCTAAACAACCCCAGCTCTCTCAGCCGCTCCTCATAAGACTTGTTCTCCAGCCCCCTCACCAGCTTTGTTGCTCTTCTCTGGACACGCTCCAGAGCCTCAACATCCTTCTTGTGGTGAGGGGCCCAGAACTGAACACAGTATTCGAGGTGCGGTCTCACCAGTGCCGAGTACAGAGGGAGAATAACCTCCCTGGACCTGCTGGTGACCCCATTTCTGATACAAGCCAAGATGCCATTGGCCTTCTTGGCCACCTGGGCACACTGCTGGCTCATGTTCAGTCGGCTGTCAACCAGCACCCCCAGGTCCTTCTCTTCTGTGCAGCTCTCCAGCCATTCTTCCCCCAGTCTGTAGCGCTGCATAGGGTTGTTGTGCCCTAAGTGCAGGACCCGGCATTTGGTCTTGTTAAACCTCATCCCAAATTCTTCACAATAAGGGTGGTGAGGCACTGGCACAGGAGCGTTCGAGGCCAGGTTGGATAGGGCCTTGGGCAGCCTGATGCTGGGAGGTGTGGGAGGTGTCTCTGCCCACGGCAGGGGGGTTGGAACTGGATGGGCTTTAAGGTTCCTTCCATCTCAAACCATTCTATGCTTCTAAACTCTCTGTGGCTTCGAACAACTCCAGGGATGGAGCAGTCACAGCTTCCCTGGGCAACTGTGCCAGGGCCTCACCACTCTCATGGTGAAGAAATTGCTCCTTACGTCTAGTCTAAATCTGACCCTCTCCAGTTTATAGCCATTGCCCCTGGTCCTATCACCACAAGCCTTTGTAAACAGTTCCTCCCCAGCTTTCTTGTAGCCCCTTCAGGTACTGGACCTCCTTGGAGCCTTGTCCTCTCCACGCTGAACAACCCCAACTTTCTCAGCCTGTTCTTGTATGGGAGGTGCTCCAGCCCTCGGATCATATTTGTAGCCTCCTCTGGTTCTTTCCAGCCCACACCATTCTACGACTCCAGGATGCTATGATGCTATAAGTCTATAATTCTATGAGTCTAGCTAATGGGAGGTGTCCCTGCCCATGGCAGGGGGGTCGAACTGGGTGGGCTTTGAGGTCCCTCCCAGCCCGAACGCTAGTGAGTCAATGAGCAGAGCATTCGAGTTGCCGCCGGCCTAGAGCGTCGCTACCAACGAGAGGAGCAGCCCGTCCGGCGCGCGCACTGCGCATGCGCGCGTTTTCAGTTCGCAGTACCCCGTGCGACGGCGTGGGCTGAGGGAGTCGGCGGCGGGTCCCGAACCGCGGGCATGGCGCCTGTGCTGAACCTCAACAACGAGGTGAGCCGATGCGAAGGCCGCGGGGAGGGAGCTAGGAGGCGGGGCGGGAGCGAAGCGGCGCTTGTGGCCCTGCCGGCGCCCGGGACCGACCCGACCCCACCGCCCTGGGGCTGGCGGGGCTGCCCGCAGCGGGACGGGCCTGGGGTGGCCGTGTGTCGCCCATGTGGCCCCAGGCGGCTGCTGCCGTCCCATGCTGGCTCTTGGGGAAAGGGCTGCGTGATGGTGGTGACACAAGAAGTAGTTAGTGTTGCAAAGAGTGTAATATTTTTGATATAGGTTAAAGTGGAGTCAATGTTCATCCGAGTAATTGTATTCGTAGAATTATAGAATAGTTTGGGATGGAAGGGACCTTAAACCCCATCTAGTTCCACCCCTTGCCATGGGGAGGGACACGTCCCACTAGATCAGGCTGCCCAAGGCCTCATCCAGTCTGGCCTTGAACACCTCCAGGGATAGGGCAGCCATAGCTTCCCTGGGCAACCTGTGCCAGTGTCTCACCACTTTCATCACGAAGAAATTCTTCGTTATGTCTAGCTAAATTTGCCTCTCTTCAGTTTATACCCGTTGTCCCTAGTCCTATCACTAGAAGTCTTTGTGTTCTGTCACTGCTTTCCTGTAGGCCCTTTTCAGGTACTGGAAGGTCTCTATAAGATCTCGGAGCCATCTCTTCCCCAGGCTGAACAACCCCAGCTCTCTCAGCCTGACCTGTATGGAGGTGCTCCAGCCCTCTGATCATCTTTGTAGCATTCTTTGGACTCGTTCCAACAGTCCCACAACCTTGTTATGTTGAGGATTCCAGAACCGGACACAATGTTCCAGATGAGGTCTCAGGAGAGAGGAATAGAGGGGCAGAATCCCCCCCCTTGCCTTGCTGGCCACTTTCTTATGTTGCAGCCCAGGATACAGTTGGCCTCCTGGGCTGCAAGTGAACATTTCAGGTTCATGTTGAGCTTCTCGTCAGCCAGCACCAAGTCTTTCTCTGCAGGGCAGCTCTCAATCACGTCATCCCCCACTGTGTGCTGAAATAGGGATTGCCCCAACCCAGGTGTAGGAAAGTTAGACTGATTGTTCCTCTGATAGCATGTTTTCTTTCAAACAGTGTTTTTCCACATACTGTGTATTGTTTGTGATAACTAATGTCATAGAATTATAGAATGATTTGAGTTGGAAGGGATATTAGAGCCCATCCAGTTCCACCCGCCCTGCCATGGGCAAGGACACCTCCCACCACACCAGGCTGCTCAAGGCCCCATCCAGCCTGGCCTTGAACACCTCCAGGGATGGGGTAGCCACAAGTTCCCTGGGTGACCTGTGCCAGTCTCTTACCACCCTCATTGTGAAGAAATATGCGGGCAAATAAACTGTCTAAGACTTGTTTTGAAGTTTCAGGAAGTAAACATTTTTTATCATGCCTGTGCAGCGTGAGGGTGTGATCTCCATCAGTCATGTCCAGCAAGACAAGAAATGATTAGAGAATATATTTCCCACTTACATGCATATCCCCAACATGAAAAAGATATGGAGCTATTGGAAAAGGTACTGAGGAGGGCTATGAAGATGATCCAATGGCTGGAGCTGATCCAATGGCTGGAGCACCTCTGCTATGGGGACAGGCAGCCTTTATAGCAGCCTTCCAGTCCCTGAAATGATACCAAAAATGCCAGCAAGTAAACTCTCTAAGACTCATCTCTAAATAATAGAAATAGTTAGTATTACAAAAAGTAGGATGTTTTTTCTTTAAGCTAATGTAGAGTTAAGTTTCATGTAAGTAATTGTGTTTTTTGAAAGTTAGACAAAATGATCCTCTAACAGCATGTTTTCTTCTAAACAGTGTTTTTCCACACACTGTTCATTCTTTGTTGATGATAACGTCTTGTGTGAAGTATGATCTGTACAGCCACCTTTAGGGGATTGCCCACCAGTTGTCGACATCTATGCCTCAGTTCAACATCCTGTCATTGAGTGTCACAACATCATTGTTTTGTGTCATGTTTTACTGTGCTTGTGTTCTCACTGAAGTTTTGCAGGTGATTTTAGCAGACCTACCAAAGTTTAAGCTGTCTCCTGCATAGCAAACATATGATGTTGCCTTTTTTGGAGGTAGAGGAGCCGAGAACTGAAAACTAATGTGTTAGAGCTAAATTTTTCCTTTTCTGTGAGAAGTTTGGTGTTTCATATTTCTTAGAGATTTTTTTCTGCTCTAGAACATGAGTTAAATTAGGTGTGTTTCACCTCTGTGACTTTTGAATACACGTTTACAAATAGTTGTGTATGATAAGGTTAACTTGACTAAATCAGCCTACTTAAACTGCTGTTACAGCACCTAAACAGTAGCTGACAGTTTTGCATATGTTGTGTCAGCTTCTGCAAATGGCATTGTAAGCTTAACGGATTGTTAGATAATTCAGTGTGGTTAAAGTTACTATTTCTCATCAGCGAACTGAAATGAAAGATTATGAAAGCATTCTCAGATTATTCTTGCATTTAAATTAGGTTTTATGTTCTAAGTATATAGTAACTCTGAGGAAGGTTGATTTGCAGGTCAAAAACTTGAGAGGTGGGCTGTTTGTCAGAAAAATGTATCTTGATATTATATAAAACATAGATATTTATTCACTAATTTATTACAGGCTTTTGGTCCTTGCTATTAACAAATGTAATGTCAAGTGTGAGTAATTTCATATTAAAATATACCAGTGAATAACTGAAGAGAGTATTTCATTTGCTGTTGAAGTAGGAATTTTTTTGATTGATTGAGTTCAGGTGGTGATTCACCAAAGAGATGCTTGTATAGCAAAGGATAAAAAAAAGCAGCATTATTTGACTGAGGAATGACCACACAGTTCTTAAAAAAAAGTAAAAAATATAGTGAGTTTCTGTACAAAAGATTGAAAAATTTCAGTAAGGACACTGGGGATGCTGTTCCTTCCTATAGTTAAAACATCATGCTGTCCTAGGAGGAAATTCAAAGTAAGTTCTTAGCTTTTTTGCAGTTGAGAGCTTTCATCAGAGCTCAGACAGAAAATGGTCACTCTCTAATAACAGGTCCATCTGAGACATAAGGTAGTACAGAGACTGAAATCCTGGATGCTGTCTTGTCAAGGGAGACACAAGGTCAGACTGGCTAAAAGTAGGATGGAGACCTAGTGTGAATAGATTAAACATTTTTTTCCATTTCTACACCTATGCATTTTTATAAGCATCAGACCTGTATTAATTACTGTAGTGACAAGTCATAAAATCTGAAATAAATGTTTTCACTACCAGTATTTGTGTATCCTCTGTGTATTTTAATAAACACTGAAGATACTGAGATGCTCTTGTAAAGATTGGTAAAATATTTATATTCCTCTAATATAGGCAGAATGGTAGGATTTGAGCATGAATAAAATTATGATTTTAGAAAGTCTCATATTTTAAACAAGCTATTAAATATCTTTGGTACGTTCTTCCAGTTTGATAAGAATAGGATTCCCTGTAATTAAAAAGCACCTTTGTCGTTCTGCAATCAACCAATGCTAGGGATTGTACGACTTTCTTCCCCCATTTAGGCTGTATCAAAGAGGCATAATGGTAGCTGTTGAAGAAAGAACTTCATGGTCCTTATCCTAGTATCCTAGTATCACAGTATAGTTAGGGTTGGAAAGGACCTTAAAGATCATCTAGTTCCAATCTGGGGAGCATCCGCAACATCCCTGGGCAACCTGTTCCACTGTCTCACCACTCTCGTGTCTCAAATTCTTCCTAATGTCCAGTCTAAATCTGCCCCTCTCCAGTTTATACCTGTTCCCCCTGGTCCTGTCCCCACAAGCCTTTATGAATAGCCCCTCTCCAGCTTTCCTCTAGGCCCCTTTCAGGTACTGGAAGGTCACTATAAGATCTCCTCTGAGCCTTCTCTTCTCCAGACTGAACAAGCCCAACTCTCTCAGTCTGTCCTCGTAGGGAAGGTGCTGCAGCCCTTCAATCATCTTTGTAGCTGTCCTCTGGACCCGTTCCAACAGCTCCATGTCCTTCTTACATTGAGGATTCCAGAACTGGACACAGTACTCCAGCTGAGGTCTCACAAGAGAGGAGTAGAGTGGCAGAATCACTTCCCTAGACCTGCTGGCCACGCTTCTTTTGATGCAGCCCAGAATACGATTGGCCTTCTGGGCTGCGAGCGCACGTTGCCGGCTCATGTCGAGCTTCTTATCAACCAGCACCCCCAAGTCCTTCTCTGCAGGGCAGCTCTCAAGCACATCATCGACCATCGTATACTGAAAATGGGGATTGCCCCGACCCAAGTGCAGGACCTTGCACTTGGCCTTGTTGAACCTCATGATGTTCTCAGAGTCCCGCTTCTCCAGCCTGTCCAGGTCCCACTGGATGACATCCCATCCTTCCGTTGTGGCAGCTACACCACTCAGCTTGGTGTCATCCACAAACTTGCTGAGGGTGCACTCAATCTTGCAGTGAATATCATTGATAAAGATATTGAACGGCACCAGTCCCGGTACGGAGCTCTGAGGGTCACCACTTGTCACAGATCTCCATCTGGACTTTGAGCCATTGACCACTACTGTTTGAATACGACCATCTAACCAGTTTCTTATCCATCTTACTGTCCACCCCTCAAATCCATCTCTCTCCGATTTAGAGAGAAGGATGTTTTGGGGTACTGTGTCAAAGGCTTTACAGAAGTCTAGATAGATCACATCTGTCAGTTCACCCGTGCCCACTGCTGCGGTTACCACATCATAGAAAGCCACCAAGTTGGTCAGACAGGACTTGTCCCTGGTGAAACCATGCTGGCTGCCATTAATCACCTCCCTGTCCTCCATGTGCTTTAGGATAGCTTCCAGAAGGACGTGTTCCATGATCTTCCTAGGCACAGAGATGAGGCTGACGGGTCGGTAGTTCTCAGGGTCATCTTTTCTACCCTTTTTAAAAGTCGTAACGTTACCCTTCTTCCAGTCACCAGGGACTTCTCCTGATTGCCATGACTTCTCGAATATCCTGGAGAGTGGTTTGGCAACTACATCTGCCAATTCCCTCAGGACTCTCAGATGCATCTCATCTGGTCCCATAGACTTATATATGTTCAGGTTCCTCAGGTGTTTGTGAACCTGATCCTTCTCTACTGTGGGAGGGGGTCAACTCCCATGGTCACCATCTTGCTGTCCCATGACCCAGGAGCAGCGAGGAGAGCAGTTATTGGTAAAGACTGAGGCGAAAAAGTTGTTCAGTACCTCAGCCTTTTCCTCATTTGTTGATACGTGATCCCCATTTCCAGTCATCAGTGGAGGTACATTCTCTTTGATCTTCCTCTTTTGATTGATATACCTGTAGAAGCCCTTGTGGCTGGTCTTCACTTCCCTTACCAAGTTCAGCTCCAGCTGTGCCTTCGCCTTCCTGACCTCATCCCTACACAATCGGGCAGCGTCTATATACACGTCCCAAGTTCCCTGTCCCTGCTTGCACTGCCTGTGTAGTGCCGCCGTCTTTTTAGTTTGACCAGCAGGTCTCAACTCAGCCATGCCGATCTCTTCCCTTTCCTGCCTGATTTTCTACATACAGGGACTGAATGCTCTTACACCCTGTAGAAAGCTTATATAGCTGATAAACCTGTCTGTCTTAGCTAAATTTACAGTAGTTCTGTGTAAACCCCTGTAAATTCAGTCGTATTTCATTTGCATATTACAGGGTTTTTTTTCTGGCAAAGGCAGAGTTCTGCTGTTAATTGATATCATAAGCTATAATGGCCTACTAAATGAAGGATTCTTGACAAATAGTAGGATGATAGGTTTCAATTTTTTTTTTACCAATTGATGTTTTATTTACAGGAAGAACAAATAGTATAACCATAGTGTCTCTCGGTAACATTCATTGGTACTTTTTAAAAGTTAATTGACCCTTAGTTTCATTACTTCCTGTTACATGTTTGATACTAGTAACTAACGAAACAGAAAGTTGTCCATATCCAAAAATTTCCTTGTTCTGCAGTGTGTACAGCATTCCTATGAACTGTATTGTTGTAAGTGAAAGTTAAACAGATCTGCATTGCACAGGCAAGATGTACTTGTTTAGCTTATTTCTGAATAGGAAGGAGCATTTCAACTTTAGTAGGCAGCTTCAGTTCAGTGGCAGGACTTGGTCTCGTGAAAACAAAAAAAAGACTTCACACTCTTAAAGGAAGGTTTTGTTAGTACAGTGTAAAAATGAAGCCTTTGGTTCCATTATTATAAAGAAGTAAAGTGTATATGTATTTTGAAATTAAAGGACATTTAATTGGGTGGTGATTTAACTTCTTATCACTAAAGAAACTTTGAAGTTGAATATTATTATTATTATGAAAACCTAATCCTCCAAGGAGGCAAGGCAAAGAAAAGACTGTGATATGTGTCTCCTTTCTTGACAGGTTTTGAATTCATAGGCAGATTCCAGAGGGTTTGGAAAAGAGTTGAGACCTCAAAAGTTCAGGGTTTTTTAAAATTATTATTTGGTTAAAGAATAGTGCCCCCATGAAACTACATGCTCCCAATTGATCTGATCAGATAAGGAAGAAAGAATGAAAATACTGCACTGTTTAGGTGATTTCATAAATAAGATCTGAAGTTGCTGTACAGTGGTAAGGATCATGGGTGAAAATAAAAGGGAATTGCAGTAATTAGAATGAGGTGGAAAAGATAAGAAATCACTCATAATTGCACAGCTCTTCACAGAATAATTAGACATTCTGTTCATAATTTATTTAATTTTTTTATGTAATGTTCTCTGTATCAGTGCAGCAACTTCAGAAACTCATGCTATTTCCATGTTGAAAAGTGGTTATTGTGCCAAAGTTTCTCTAATTGCATATACACCTAGACAGTAACAGCAAAAAGCAGTATCTTGGGAGAACCCACAGTTAGCAATGTACAGCAATATTAAGGAGCTTGCCGGCTTGCTGCTGGCAATTATAGCAGTACGGTTACAGTGTGACTTTATGGCTGAAAAATTAAGATTGAAAAGAGTTAAAACCCAGGTTTTTTTTGTAATTCAAAGATCTAATTCTTGTATGGGATTATTGCATTTTAATTTCTGTGCCCAGGGATGAAGGGGGTAGGAGTGGAGGACTGCAGAAAGGGCAGGGGAATTAAAGGCTACAAAAAGACAGAACAAAGGGAAACAGTGTAGACAGTTTCTGAGAAAGGCGTATGCTATGTTTACCTTTTTCTATTCATCATGTTGTTTTATACAAGGGAAAACATAACTTGTGGAATGAACAAGTTCAAGTTTGCAATAATTATGTATAAACTGCAAATGATCATTCTCTTGGAGAGTTTGTCTGTACTAAGCCCAGTTGTACTCTTATCACATGTTTAATTTTATAGGCATGCAGGCCGAAGGAATATTTTATAAACCTGTCACTGTCTTGTATGTTTTCTTATGTATGTTCTTTCTAAGAATTTTCAGATGTCTTGTCACAGTATAGTTTCCAAAGTTAAACTTTTCTGGGAACATTTGCTAGATGGCAGCACATAATCATCAACTGCCACATACACGGACAATTTTAAAGGGAGGTAGCTTATGTTCAATGTGAAAAATGGTTGTTGATCTACTATTGCATACAATGTGCAATAGTATGAAACTGAAGCTTTTGAATAGGAATCAACCTAGATTTGTGTTTTTTCAGAATCCATGATTCTTAAATTGTGTTGTTCTGCTCTTACAGTTGTGCTCTACTACCAATATCATCTTATTGCAAGAAATACAGTTATCTCTCTGCTTTTTTTCTGTTTTGAAATTAAATTCTGCTTACAACTGCCTCAAGGAATTAAGCTGCAGAAAACTCTTGAACTTAATGCAAATGATGTCTGAATTGTTTTAAAAATTAGTGGGTTTGTGCTGTAGTGGCTATGTTGGATCTTAGTAAGGCGTCATGTTATGTAAAGCAAGATATCTTCTCAGAGCTGAGAGTTGTTTCGGTCCATGGGACATGTGATGGAACAGGTGATCTTGAGTGCTATCATGAAGCACGTGCAAGAGAACCAGGTGATCAGGCCCAGTCAACACAGGTTCATGAAAGGCAGGTCTCACCAAACTAACCTGATCGCCTTCTATGACAGTGACTTGACTACTGCATGAGGGAAAGGCTGTGGATGTAGTCTTCTGGGACTTCAGTAAAGCCTTTGGATGTAGTCTTCTTGGACTTCAGTGAAGCCTTTGACACAGTTTCTCACAGGTTTCTGATTCAGTAACTGTCAGCCTCTGGCCTGCACAGGCGCACACTCTCCTGGGTTGAAAACTGGTTGGATGGCCGGGCCCAGAGAGTGGTGCTAAATGGAGTTAACTCCAGCTGGAGGCCGGTTACCAGTGGGGTTCCCCAGGGCTTGGTATTGGGTCCAGCTCTGTTCAATGTTTTTATCAATGACCCGAACACTTAACTATCACCTAATGGCACTCTTGACTTTGAGAAATGCAGACAAAAGCGATACAATAAGATATTGCAGGTGACACTAAGCTGGGTGGAAGTGTGGATCTGCTGGAGAGTAGGGAGGCTCTGCAAAGGGATCTGAACAGGCTGGACCTCAGGGCTGAGACCAATGGCATGAGGTTTAACAAGGTCAAATGCCGGGTCCTGCACTTGGGGCACAACAACCCTATGCAGTGCTACAGACTAGGAGAAGTCTGGCTAGAAAGCTGCCTAGAAGAGAAGGACCTGGGGGTGTTGGTTGACAGCTGACTGAACATGAGCCAGCGGTGTGCCCAGGTGGCCAAGAAGACCAGTGGCATCTTGGCTTGTGTCAGAAACGGCATGACCAACAAGTCCAGGGAGGTTATTCCCCCTCTGTACTCAGCACTGGTGAGACCGCACCTTGAAACCTGTGTTCAGTTCTGGGCCCCTTACCACAAGAAGGATGTAGAGGCTCTGGAGCGTGTCCAGAGAAGAGCAGCAAAGCTGGTGAGGGGACTGGAGAACAAGTCTTATGAGGGATGGCTGAGAGAGCTGGGGTTGTTTAGCCTGGAGAAGAGGAGGCTGAGGGGAGACCTTATTTCTCTCTACAACTACCTGCAAGGAGGTTGTGGAGAGGAGGGTGCTGGCCTCTTCTTCCAGGTGACAGGGGACAGGACAAGAGGGAATGGCCTCAGGCTCCACCAGGGGAGGTTCATGCTGGACATCAGGAAAAAATTTTTCACAAGAAGGAGTCATTGGGCACTGGCAGAGGCTGCCCAGGGAGGTGGTTGAGTCACCTTCCCTGGAGGTGTTTAAGTGATGGGTGTATGAGGTGCTGAGGGGCATGGTTTAGGGATTGTTAGGAATGGTTGGACTCTGTGATCCAGTGGGTCCCTCCCAGCCTAGTGATTCTATGATTCTGTGACATATGAATTTGTCAGACTTGTTTGAGCGTGGAAGCTTTGGTATAAAGTGAATTTTTATCTTAAATTTGTGTTTAATAATTAATTCCAAGCATCCAAAATGATGCCTCTTTGTAGAAATATTAAGTACCCTTTACTGAATTAGAGAAGGTTGAGTTTTATTTTACAAAGCTTTGATTTTTAGATAATAAAAGCTGATGTCTACATAATGCGTGTCGTCCACGATTGAAGTGTTCCTGAAAGTCACAGTCAAGATAAAAGTGTATCTTCAGAGTACTATGTGTGGACATGCATTTTTCAATCTGCTAAAGAAAGTGCAGATTTTAAAAATGTTACATAGCGACCTTAGTAGTGGAAGTTGTAGATGCCATTCAGTAGTGTTTTGAGTCCCACCACTTTGTGTTGTGATGCCCAACATGGCAGTACTCAGGCCCTTATTTTCTTTAGAGTTAGAACTGACATTCTGAACTCTGAGTTATCCGCACTGCAATTTAGATGAATTATATGTTTAGAAAGCAATCTGGATGTGTGACTACAGATATAGGCTGGTGTACAACAAAGTCAAAGACGGATAGTGTGGCTGATTATGGAAAAAATCGGACAAAAAGCCATGGGAAATAACCTTAACTTGTGAAGAAAGACTGATATACAGTCTCTGCAAGTCTGAAACTGCAGTCTGAGTTGTGTCTGTAATTCTGTGAAACTTGGATCTCTTACCACACTGCAACTAGAAGTGAATGTGTATTTGAAGATGCTAGTATAAAGGTGGGGTTGGCCTGGTGTAGCATGGGTTTCTGTGGAGTTTGTCATACGGTGGTCAGACACAGCTAAGATAACACAAGTAAGTAGAAAATTGGTTACTGAAATTGCATTTATATATGCCTTCACTCAGAAATTGCTGAGAGGCCAATACTTGCTTTTAAAAGTAAATCGCTTTTGGTGACCATAATTTCTATATAGCAGTGAAAGAAGTTGGAATCATTAAAGCATGGGGAGGAGGAATTTGAGAGGGTCATGCGCTCCTCGTGAAGCTGAATTGAGTTTCTATAGCCAGGAACTGCGTCGTAATTTTTTTAAGGTGCATTAAATGTGAAAGACCTGATTACTTACCTGTGCAAGTCCTTTATGTATTTCTGTAGGTCCAGAGTGCTTATATGAATGTCAGTCTTAAATTGATCTACAATGGAATTAACTTTAAAGTTTTCTGTCATTTAATGATGACTAGTTTTGAAGAGGAACTTTCCATACAAAGCAAGTTTGAGACTTCACCATGGTTAATGTAAGATATTCCTTATTTTCAGGCTTCTTCAGCTTTATGACTGCAGCATCATTCAGACGTCATACTCGTGTTTTTATTGACTTAAGGTGAAAATTTACACATCAAATTAAAGATTTTGTTTCTTAATTATTTTCCCCACATTTTAGACTACAGAAACTGGAACAGGCATTTCATATAAGGTTTTTTTGTGTAGAATTGCTTTGCTGTTCAGTGTGTGGTGTCTCAGGCATGTGGTATGTCCCCTGGAATGTGATTTTCTGACTAATTTCACCTAGACTCATTGCTTCTGAAGTCAGGGCTTCTCATTCCTACTTGCTCCTCACTTATTCCAGCCTCATGGTCCTGCCTCCCTCTTCTGTGAACAGAGTAAATGTTCTGCCCACTAGGAAACTAGAAACTAGAAACTACCCACTAGGGTAGTTTCTTTCTACTGATTATGGTAGCAGGGTCTTAAAGGGAGTGAGAGCAGCAGGAATGCGCAAGCAGTGTGTTCACTTGTCCAAGAAGACCAGTGGCATCTTGGCTTGTGTCAGAAATGGCACGGCCACAGATCCAGGGAGGTTATTCTCCCTCTGTACTCGGCACTGGTGAGACCGCTCCTCGAATCCTGTGTTCAGTTCTGGGCCCCTCGCTACGAGAAGGATGTTGAGGCTCTGGAGCATGTCCAGAGAAGAGCAACCAAGCTGGTGAAGGGGCTGGAGAACAAGTCTTATGAGGAGCAGCTGAGAGAGCTGAGGTTGTTTAGCCTTGAGAAGAAGAGGCTGAGGGGAGAGCTTGTTGCTCTCTACAACTACCTGAAAGGAGGTTGTAGAGAGGAGGGTGCTGGCCTCTTCTCCCAAGAGATAGGGGACAGGACAAGGTGGAATGGCCTCAAGCTCCACCAGGGGAGGTTCATGCTGGACATTAAGAATAAATTTTTCACAGAAAGGGTCATCAGGAACTGGCAGAGGCTGCCCAGGGAGGTGGTTGAGTCACCATCCCTGGAGGGATTTAGAAGACAGGTAGATGAGGTGCTCAGGGACATGGCTTAATGGCAGATAGAAATGGTTGGACTCAGTGATCCAAGAGGTCTTTTCCATCCTGGTGATTCTATGATTTGGGGAGAGCATTTAACCATCAAAACCTAAAATAGTCAGGATGATATATGATGTGCAGTTGTGTTGTCTGGCAGGTGTGGTAAGGCCTTAAGGACAGAAAAACTAAAAAGTTCAAAGAGGAAGCCAAAGGAGCCTTTGTATTTATCTGATCTTGGTAATATTGCATGATGAGTTCTTGTATTTGCCGTGGTAATCAGAAATATGAACACTTTGGTCTTTCTTGGGTTGTCTTTAAAATTGCTTTTCACTATTGTGAACAAGCTGAGGTAGGCATTCAGTATTTTAATGTATTATATCCAAGTGGCTAGTGTTACCTGAAGAAAGTTATGATATTTTCAAGTGCATTCCTGGACTTTCTTTCCCAGTGATTAAAAAGAGTCCTAGATGGAAACTTTCAAAATAACAGAGACTGAGTGCTGTAGGCATTACAGTGTTTAAAGCAGTCTGAAACACTGGGCAGCTAGCCCAGTGCGGTGATCCAGGCTTCTCTTTGAAATAAAGTAGCTACCCCCAAAGATCTGTTTCGTGTGCTATCCCCTGGGCTATGTGGGAATCCAGGAGTTCCTTTAGGGTGATTTAATATTCCTGTGTACTGGCTTTGTAGCTGTCTAGGAGAGGTGAAGTATCCGAACAGTTATCTGGTCTTGGACTGAGCTGTGAGTTGCCTTACTACTCAAAATTCAAAACATCATGCCTTTTTTCAAGTCACTTCTCTGTCTGATGTGGATAATGCTGTATTGTTTTATTTAATGGCTTAGTTGTTAGAAAACTTTCCAGTAGCTGAGAAAGCTGGTGTATATGTTCCCTCAGTATGAGATGTGTTGAATTCTGTGATCTCAATGACCTGCAGAGTGCACTAATCACAAATACAAATAAGTACTCATGCTAGGCCAGCAAAGAAGGTAGATTTTATGGAGTGAGGGGAGCCTGGGCATATCTTTCACCAGTGAGAGCACTTCCTTAGGATAAGTCCATGGCAGCGCTCCAAAGGCTGCTTATCCAACAATTAACGTAAAATATATTTTCCAAAGATAGTACTGCAACTCTAGTAGTACTGGAACTCTACCTCTGAGGAAGTTCTTCTTGCTGGTCTGCAGTTGAGTTCCCTTTTGCTATTTTGTTTCTGGCTTATAAGCCTTGTTTGTTCCAGCACCTACCCATCCTGCTGGCCAATCCACTCTCTTGAAGTAGAAGCATTTGTCCTAGACTGCCTTACATTGAAGAAGGTCTGTAATTTTAGGCCTTTTAGTTCTGGTAGGCGTCCCAGCATCTAGGCTGTTCTTCAGGTGGTGGGCAGCAGTGCTGATACTGTTCTGAGCTAACTGTCAGTGTGGTTAAGCTGTATCAGAGTGACACTGCCTTCTGGGTGACTTAAGTCAGTTTTAGGTTCATCTGTGGCCGCTTCAAAGTTATTCTTAAGGTCAAGTGGCCAGAACTTAGGTGCTTTTGAAAAGCTACCAGTACTCTGTGGTCAGAATTGAAGCTGTGGATGAATTCTGGCACTACCAAGATCTGCATATCCCTGAGTAGCATGTGGTCTTAAATACTTCCTTGAAGCTGATCGTACAGTCATATGTCACTGAAATTGGTCTAAAGTCTTGGGAAGGTCTATAAACAAGTTGTGAGAACAGAGGAAAAATAAATTCCTACACAATTCAAGACCTAATAGCTAATCTGTTCTGTGAGTTTATTTCTTAGTATGCTGGCAAATCTCTGCTTTTTGCTGTAAATTACAAGTCTGTGAAAAGTTAGAAAGCAAACAGGACTTCCCTTTCAAACTCTGGTATACTTGGCAGCAGTGATTTCAGCTCTATGGAAATGCATGTAAAAAATCCTGCATTACTTGTGTTACTAATAAATCAAAGCACAACAGTTTCTTGAAGAAAATTGTGCTAGATTGGGCTTGCATTCTGCTTAAAACAGTTCAAGTGTTAAATTACTGACATTCTTTAGCAAACCATGTAAATGTCCTAAGGAAAAGGTCTTTTGAAAGCTTATGAAATTTCCAAACTTATACTCTGGCTTTTTTTTTTTTTTCCTAGGAACTGTGACAGCAGCTGTTTCTAAAGTTTCTAGAGTTGCCACATCATCAGCTATGCTAATATTAACAGCACATACTGATCTGCTATTCACACAGATTTTGTTTCAGGAGATTATCGAGGCAATTAAACATGGTAAACTATGCGTTTTTTTGCTTCTGGCAATATTGTATACAGGCATTATCAAACTACTGTACTTCAAGGCAGAAATGAAAACTTTTTCTTAGCTCAAGTGGTTTATATAAAGTGTGTGTGGTAGGCCACGTAGACTAGTAAGATGCTCTCATAAAACAAAACATCTGCGGTTGCTTGGTGTGGTAGTGTGCAATAATAAAAAAAACATGCAAACACAGTCATGTGAAACTTTGTAACTTTTATTTTAAAGGAACTGTGAATAACTTACAGTATGCCGTGTAGTCTTCTGTCAGCTGTAATTTATGGGTATATAAGCATGCATAAAATATTTTTTTTTAAAGGGTTCTATTATATTGAATGTCCTTAATTGCTTTCTGTTGTCATTGCAGCCATCTTTCTGCAACCTTTGCATTGCTGGGCCTGAAGCTTCCTGCCAAATGAAGAAGGAGCAAGGCTGAAATGGGTGTAGAAGGGAAGGGGTGGGATTTTTTTTTCCTAACAGAATGTGTGGGCTAGGGGGAGGGTGTGTTCCTAGAAGGAGCATAGTAATCAATTGTGAATTCATTGCAAGTTGCCAATTGCTATGGCAATGATAAAAATTCCTTATAGTTTGTCTTATGCTGTAGGGGTCAGTGAAGAGCAATTGAGGGAAGAGTTTTTTCGTTAGGGTTGTCAGCACAAAAGTAGCCTGCTACTAAATTCAGTGACTTTTTTGATTGTCCTTTAAATCATGTAAAAGAAAGGGATTTAAATTCTTGTATTGATTTTATATGAAAAAAATACCATGACAGTATTTCCATTGCAAAGGTGGGTCACAACAACACATGTTTATTCATATGGCATTTGAAGCCTAATGCAGTGTGTATGCATATACCAAAACTGATTGGTTAGAATGTAAATCAGTTATCTTATTTTTAGGATGCAAATATTTTAATCATTTTTTATTCTTGTTGTTTTCTGGTCTACAGTAACCTGACTTACAGAACAGAAAAGCATGATTCCAACTTTGTGTTGATTAAATAGGTCAGAATTGGGTCCAGCAGCGTATTTGTGTGGTGGTTGCTGAAGAACTATTTAAGTTGTTAGTAAGCTTGATACTGAGATCTCCCTGACACCAAAAATTAGCTAGGGGCTCTGATTTACAAACTGGAGTGCACTATCTGGAGATCTGGGTAGATTCATTCAGTTGTGTTGGCAGCTAATTTATCATATGTTTGTAGAGTCTTTAAATTCTTTTTATCTGTGGTCCAGCAAACATTGGTTGTAAAGTACCGTTCAGCAGCTGAATTGGGTAACTATCAATTAAAGATATTATTGTGTAGCAGTTTGGTAGAGTGAGAAGTTGAATTGCAAGGTGTTTAGAATTGATTGAAGCCAGGTTGGAAGGGACTTCAGGGATATCTGGTCCAACCTTTTTAGGTGATATATAGTTTAAATGAAATGGCCCAGAAGCCTGTCAAGGTGAGCCTTAAAAGTGTCGAGGGTAGAAGAATCCACCACTTCCTTGGGGAGATGTTTAACTCATCTTATGGTGAATTATTGTCTTCTGGAATCCAGTTGGAATCTTCCTGTAGCAAATTATACCCATTACCCCTTGTCTTTTCCGTATGACTCCTCTTAAAAAAAGGAGTCTCCATCCTCTTGGTAGACACCCTTTATATACTGGTGCATGGTAATAAGGTCAGTCTCAAAAATTCATTGCCGTATTAGGAGCAGAATTGAGTAATATTTAGGTAGAAGTGGGAGCTCAGAGTGAGCAGTAAAATTGGGACTTTGTTTCCCATTTTCATGAGTAAAATATTGGAATTGGTGCTTGTCTTTCTCCTGAAAGTTACTGTATGTTAAGGTAAGGTGCAAATGGACGCAGCAAATTTGGAATAGCTCTGTGTTTGGAAGCTATTTTAGAAAAAGAGAGCCATCTTATGATTTGACTTACTCATTCTCCAAATAACTGTAATAATGACAATAATCCAGTTTCAAATAAAAATCTCCAAACATACATTAAAATAGCTATAAAATTGTGTTTATTCTTTCTTTATTCTCTTTTTTATTTCTGTAGTTCAGGACTTCTTGTCTCAGTTCTGACCTTGATAATGTCAATAATTTCAAACTAGCCAGCAAAATAAAATTGACCGATGGAAAACAAAGCTTATTCCTCAGGATATAAGTCTTAGTGCTTTTTAAACAGAAAATACTGAAGTAACATTTATTTTGTATTGAAAGAAATTGCACTCCTTTTAAAAACAATAATAATCAAACTAATGAGTGGAGCAGGGCAAAGAGAAATCACATTTTATGTTATCAATACATACAGTATATTACTGGCATAAAGCAACCAGTAGAAGCTGAGTGAAGATATCTGAATCTTTAAGTGGTTGGGGGAACGTCTTCCATTAAATTTATAGTGTTTATGATATATAAGGTAGACGGCATGTCAAGTGTTTTGCTGTGATAACAGGCGATCTTTGTCATTTTCAGAATCAGCTGTACTCTTGGGATCCACTCACAGGTACTGAAGGAACTGGCAGAAGTGCTCAGCAAGCCACTTTCCACTATTTATTAGCAGTTCTGGCTAACTGGGGTGTTCTCACTTGGCTGGAAATTAGCAAATACAAAGCCCGTATACAGTGAGGGCTGGAAACAGGATCTGAGGAACCACAGGCCTGTCAGCCTGGCCACAGTGCTGGGGGAGGTTACAGAGCAGATGATCTTAAGTGCCATCCCATGGCACCTATGGGATAGCTAAGTGATCAGGCCCGGTCGGCATGGGTTTAGACAAGGCGGGTCCTGCCTGACCAGCCTGATCTCTTTCTGTAACATGGTGGCCTGCTTAGTCAATGAAGGAAAGGCTGTGGATGTTGACTGCCTAGTAAAGCTTTTGTCATAATTTGCCTGATTCCCAGCATTCTCTTGGAGAAACTCGTTGCTCATGGCTTGAGGAGGCATACCCTTTGCTGCATTAAAAAACTGGCTGGATGGCCAGGCTCAAAGAGATGTGGTGAATAGAGTTACATCCAATTGGCAGCCAGTCACAAGCGGTGTTCCCTAGGGCTCAGGGTTGAGGCCAATTCTGTTTAATATCTTTTATAGTGATCTGGATGAGGGGATTGAGTGCTTCAACCCAGCATGACTAAGTGTCAAGTTCTGCACTTGGGCCACAACAATCCCATGCAATGCTCCAGTGTTGAGGCCATTCAGATGGCTGGAAAGCTGCCTGGTGGAAGAGGACCAGGGGATGTTTGTTGACAGTTTGCTGAATGTGAGCCAGCACTTTGCCCAGGTGGCGAAGAAGCATTGTGGCTTGGATCAGAAAAATGTGGCTGGCAGGAACAGAGAGGTGATAGTCCTTGTATTTGGTATTGGTGAGGCAGCTCCTGGAATCCTGTGCTCAGTTTTGGGCCCTTTACTAGAAGGAAGACATTGAGCTCCTGGAGTGTGTACAAATAAGACCTAGAGCTAACTGAAGGGAGGCTCTAGTGAGGTAGGTGTTGATTTCTTCTCCCAAGCAGTATGTGTTAGAGTGAGAGGAAACGTCCTCAGGCTGCACCATGGGACGTTTAGATTGGATATGGGGAAAAAAAGTTTTTCATCGGAAGCATTCTTGAGCATTGGAACAGGCTGACCTGGGAAGTGATTGAGTCACAGAACTCCCTGGAGGTATTTAAAAGATGTGATGCCTGGGGATGTGGTTTAATGGTAGACTTGGTAGCAGTGTTGGTTCTGTGGCTGGATTCCATCTTAAAAGTCTTTTCCAAACTAATTGATTCTATGATTCATCCTTGCTGTTTTGTGAAAGCACATTAGAAAAAGTTTGGGGTCAAGTACAGATATGCTAATGTAGGAAGAGATGAGTAAGTAGAGACTGGTTGCATGAGTGGCTGGTAAGAACTGTTTTAAACAGCAGCTGGTTCAAAGAAATGAATAAAGGATTTCTTCCAGAGGCAAAAATCGTCAGGGCACTGCTGCAGAGGAAATGAGTAGCATAGGAGTAGGAGAGTGTAACTTGCACTCAGTAGCTTGATTAAGTAGGAATTCCAGACCATAGAAAGCAAAAGTGCAATTAACATGATTGCTTGCTCATGGGACATTTCAGAAATGCCACCACCCACTGTAGGAGCAGAGTTCTGTGTCCAGTTCTGAGTCCTCAGCAAAGGAAGGACGTGGATCTGTCAGAGTGAGGCCACAAGAGGCCACGAAGGTGATCCGAAGGCTGGAGCACCTCCCATATAAAGACAGGCTAAAAGAGTTGGGGTTGTTCAGCCTGGAGTAGAGAAGGCTGTTGGGAGGCCTTAGAGCAGCTTTCTGGTACTGAAAGGAGACTTGTGGCAAAGTTGGGGAAGGTGCTCTTTCTAAAGGGGTGCAGGGATAGGGTGAGAGGGGATGTTTTTAAGATGAAAGAGGGGAGATTTAGATGAGGTATTAGGAAGAAACTTTTTTCTGTGTTGATGGGGTGGCCCTGGCACAGGTTGCCCAGAGAAGTCATAGCTGTCCCTCCCCTGGAGGTGTTCAGGGCCAGGTTGGATGAGGCTTTGAGCAACCTGGTCTGGTGGAAGGCGTCCCTGCCCGTGGCAGCGGGGTTGGAACTAGTTTATCTATCTTTAAGATCCCTTCTTACCCAAAGTATTCTATGATGGGAGGAAGGGAAGGGGAGCTATAGCTGGAATGGAGTGGCATGGCAGAGCATGGCATGGAATGGAGTGGAATGGAATGGCTACACTCAGAAAGGGCCTGCAAAACCCATTGAGTCCAAGTCCTGTTTCTGCATAGGACAACCCCAACTTTCACACCATGTGTCTGAGGTCATGGTCCAAATGCTTCTGGAATATTGTTAGGCTTGGCACCATTACTGCTTTTGTGGGGAGCCTGTTCCAGTTCTCTACCACCCTGAGTGAAAAACCTTTTCCTAATAGCCAACCTAACTCTCCCTTGGCCCATCTCCCTGACAGTTCCTCCGGTCCTATCATTGATCACCGGAGAGAAGGGATCAGCACCTGCTCCTCCTTCTCTCCTTCTTAGGAAGCTGTGAAGTTTCTCCTCAGTCTCCTCTTCTGGCTTCACCTTCACCAACTTCTTCACTACTTCTGGTGACTCTCCAGTTGCTTGATATCCTTGTTACACTGTGGCACTCAAAACTGCACACAGTTCTCCAGATAGGGCCACACCAGTACAGAGTAGAGTGGCACCATCACCTCCCTTGATCAGCTAGCTGTGCTGTGCTTGATGCACCCCAGGACATGGTTGGTCCCCTTCGCTGCCAGGGCACACTGCTGGCTCTCATTCAACCTACCATTGACCAGAACCCCTAAATCCCTTTCCACAGGGCTGCTCTTCAGCCTCTTGCTCCCCAGTCTGTATGGACATCCAGAGCTGCCCTGTCACAGGTGCAAAATTTGGCACTTGCCCTTGTTCAACTGCATGTGGTTCGTGATTGCCCAGCTCTCCAGTTTGCAGCATTCAAAAATGATTGGCATGTTGGACAAGAAAACGTAGGATGAGGAATGAGGAGTGTTCATAAGGAGGTGAAACGTGTTCAGTGTGGAATCACTGGATACTTGAAGAAGATAGTAACAGGCTTTAAAAGACGGGAATCCCCCAACACATGTACGTAGTGTGGGAGAGAAGTTCTAAATGGCTGGACAATAAACATAACATACCTAAAATAGGTGGGTAACGTGAGGGCACTTATTCTGTTACAACAAAGAAGTTTTTACCAGAAACCTTGAGTTCTGCTCTAAGTTTTTAGTAACTAATACTGGGATAGTTAGACAACATCTTGTAGATCTGGTGTCTTGGCAACTGCCTAATGGAAAACTAATTGCTTGAAGGTATAGTTTTAAGACAAAAAACTCATTCCATGGTGTATTCTCTAATTACTTTTTGTGTGATGGTTTGTGTGATGGTATTGTGACACTAGTTATGGAGAGGGAGTTCTACGTAAACTTTAAAAGCATCACATTTGTGCATCAGACATAGAAGTTATGGATTAGAGACAAGAGAGAATTTTATAATTGGTTGTAGTATACTTGCACCATAGAAATTCCTTCAGCTTGCAAGGGGAGTGTAGTACAGGGAGAGCTGCTTATTCATAAAAAATGCATCAGTATTGGTGATAATAATATGATGAAAATTAGTTTTAAGTGTTGCAAGATATAACTTGAGGTATGGTTTGCCTCTATACAAAAGTTAATCAAACTTAATATTGAGTTTTACTTTAGCAGGTGTTGATAGTTGAGACCTTCCGCTTTTTGATGTCTTCACATACCTAAAGAAACTTCCTAACTTTTGTTTTTCTAGTAGTTATTCCTCTTCTTACTGTATGAACAGGGACAACCTTTGCTTAGGAGGAGTTTGAAGAAAAGTAGTTTAGACTAAATGAAACGTTTATTTTTCGTATCATAGTAAGATTTGCTACTTTTACTTTCAGTTTTCACGAAAAAAGTTACACTATATAGGCAATCTGAAAATTGTAGAGCTTAGTTCCTTTTTTATTTTTCACATTTATAGAGAAATGGAGAAATTATTTAATACACATTTCACCAGCTTCACCACCATCAACCCTCGGCTGATTTTAAGCTTTATTTGTTTAATGAACTGGAAAACATTTTTGCTTTTTGATTCCTGTGTCCTCATAATGACAACTACATAGCAATTTTGAAATAGAAATTTTGAAGTGAATGAGTCTAAGTACAAAATCAGTGGTTATGTTGAATGACAGATTCACAAAAATAATTAATGCATTTTGTGGTAATATTAAGACAAGAATATTTGGCAAATGTTGTGCTACTATTATGTCGCACAGGCTTCCCATTTATTCTCTGACTTCTCGGCATGTGAGACTAGTGTAAGCTGAAACTAATTGAAGTAACTCTAAAAATGTCTCTTTTTACTTTAAATATCTTGCACAGAAGAACCTCTCTATCTAGTTCAGGAAGCTATCAGTGTTCTAATTTCCCTTTTAGCTTCATTCACCAGGTTAAAAACATCAGTCCAATTAATATGGTTAGAGTAAAATATATTGTATGTTCAAGTTACAGAACCAGTGAAGCCTGGTGTCTTACAGCTTCCTCAGTTATTTCTCTGTGTCTAAATTTTTTTAGTGTATTATCCGTGGAGTGGCTTTCTTTGAGGGCTAATCAGTAACTATAGTTGTTGTCCATGCTTCCCACCTGTTTGGCGGATCAGGAGATGACTGGTGTTCTGTGGCTGGTTCAGAGCCAGATGTGCTAGAGAATGAGTATGCATGTACTAATTGGCAGACAAAGTGGAAAAGATTTGAATTCTGCTCATGTATTTCTTCCATGCTAGGCTTACTAATTTTAGTCCTTATCTCCTTCTTGGCTACTAGTTTTCACAAAACATGTAGGAACTCCGGCCTGTGCTGATTTGTCAAAGTTGGTTTCTGTTTAGTAAGCCCAAAAGTTACTAGGGAGGGATACTGACAGGCAAACAATGTGATGACAAACTCAATTTCCTCTGAAGCCAGATTAACAAATTTAATTCCAGAATACACAAAGTTATAATGTTCCACTCTTTCAGGACAGCTGCGAAAAGTTGTAACATTGGCTCTCAGGACTCTTGAGTTTTTTCACTGGTAACTTAGAAGGTCAGTACCACCATTCGCAAAAATAAGCATTAATTAAACTCAGTTGGAAATGCTGAGCAGCACACAAATTTTGAAAAATAAGTTTGGAAACAAAGTTGAGAAAGTGAGTCTTTTAAGATGACGTGAACACAATATATTTTAAATGTAAGACAGGATATGTTTTCATTCGTTTTTGTAAGTGTGTTAGTAAAGTAATTTATCATAACATTATGTTACATAAAAGTAGTTATACAAATTGATGTAATATTTAAAGAACTTCAAGTCTAAATAAACTATTAAAAAGCAAAATTATACATAGAAGAATAAGGTTGGCTGGCAGTCTCCACGACTTCCATCTTGAGCTTTGAGTCAGCTCAGGTGCTGGTCCTCTGCTTGCTTTTAAACCCTGTCATAAACTGTGGTGCAAATAATTACTGGATGCAAATAATTACTTCCAGTAGATGTTGTCCAAAGTGCTTCCGATATAAATGAATGCATGAATAACATGAGATGAGTTCTACCAGTGCAAAAAGAAGGGGCAGCATACATTGTTGCAGGGCTAATTGGCGTACAACTGCCACTGTCCCTGTTTGCCTATTCCTATCACTAGTAAAGTTAGTACTCTAGCAAGCAGACTGATCTTCTTACAGCTGGAGCTGAGCAGCTTTGTTGTGGTTCAAAAATTAATCTTGATGTATTACTTAATGACAAAGCATGCTTGTGTGCTAATCTGAGTGAGACGAGTGACCTGCTTACTGTTTGGCCGTAGGATATTGGAGACCTGTTGATGAGGAGTGGAAGTGAACTGTACTATGTAGGGAACAACTAGTTGGCCAGAAGAGTGGTGGTATGAAGATTCATGAAGTGCATATTTAATTAAGTGTCATTTACTAGCCTGCTTTTTGAATCTCATTCAACAAGGCCAAGTGCAAGGTCCTGCATTAGGATAGGGGCAAGCCACAGTATCAATAGAGGGTGAGGTATAAAGGGGTTGAGAGCAGCCCGGCCAAGAAGGACTTGGGGATACTGGTGGATAAAAAAACTGCATATGAGCTGGCAGTGTGTGCTAGCAGTCCAGAAAGCCAACTGTATTGTGGGCTACATCAAAAGAAGTGTAGCCAGTAGGTCAAGGGAGGGGATTCTGCCCTTCTGCTTCACTCTGGTGACACCACATCTGGAGCACTACATCCAACTTGGGATGCTCAGTACAGGAAAGACGGGCTGTTGGAGCGAGTCCAGAGGAGGGCAACAAAAACGATGAACATGGATGATGGAACATCTCTCCAATGAAGAAAGACTGAGAGAGTTGGGGTTGTTCAGCCTAGGAAAGAAGAGGTTCTAGGGAGACTTTATTTTGCCTTTTCAATACTTAAATGGGGCTTAGAAGAAAGATGGGGAGAGACTTTTTAGCAGTGCTTGTAGAAATAGTACAAAGGTTTTTAAACTAGAAGACGAGAGATTTATACTAGACATAAGGAAGATTTTCACAGCGAGGATGATGAAACAATGGAACAGTTCGCCCCAAGAATCTGTAGGTATGTCATCCCTGGAAACATTCAAGGTCAGGTTGGACCAGGCTCTGAGCAACCTGATACCATGGCCAGGGTGGCTGGTCTACATGATCTTTGAAGGTCCCTTCCAGCCAAAACTCTTCTATGATTCTATGTATTTTGAACAGTTAAGTGCTATGTGGAAGTAAAGCGACATGTAAATGAGGGAAGGTGGAAAAGAATGTAAGAGAAACAAGGCTGTCTTTACAGTTTACCACAGTTTATTTATCCTCTTATTATTCCTTTCTCATAAAAGTTTCTACATGCGCTTTTGCCAGTGACAGGTACCTCAGGACTGAAACAATCAAACTAAGGTAGAATAGGGAAAAGTGATCTGATATACTGGTTGTCCTTTCAGCTGATCTGTGTACTCATGATTCTGCTGCTGCTTTTCATGCAAGGTAGAGTGATATCATAGAATCATAGAAGCTAATGGAATGGTTAGTTTTAACATTTTGTTGCAAAGGAGCTGGTACTTAATTGACCTCTTGCTGGCTTACATAGCAAGGAGTCTTGCAGCACTTGGTTCTGTCAGACAAAACTATCCCTTAATGTTTTGGGGCATTGACAGCCAGACTGAATTTAACATACATTTAAAGGACTTGCTGATCTGGTACCAGGCAATTAGGAGAAGGAGTTCTAGCTCCTTGCTGTTGGTTATGCCCATCCTGTGGTTCATGAAATCACATGTGGTAAGTGAAAAGGTGACCAGTGCCCAACAGTGTTACTCAGGCTCGTTTTTAGATAAAATCTTAAATCTTTAAAAACTCTATATTAACCTGAGTCATGTTATTTTTTTTTTTAATATCCTCAGAACAGTGGTGTAAGTTTGTAAACAGGTTTTTTACTGTCTCTTTTTTGAAATTACTGTGCAATTTCTACAGAAAGGTGCTCCTCTTATTAAGTGAGAGAAGAGGGTGTAGCAACATCAGTTTATCTTTATGGGAAGAAAAATTAAAAACAAGCCTAAGCCAAAGCAGTCACACCATGCTCCAAATTCATACTGGAAACATTATTGTTGCATTTCTGACTTTGTTATCTGAAAGGTGTCTTACCCGGTTCACCACAGTTTTCTTTTCATGACAGAGTTCAACTCTACAGGTTTGGATAATATTTCTATTTTATAATTAATGCAAAAAAACTACAGTTGTTTGTTGTTTGGTTTTTTTTTTTAGTCAGTATAGTCAAGGTACCGTGTTATGTTTCAGATTATACCAGTAATATAGAGATTCACAGTATAGCCAGAGAAGCAGTGCTTTCTTTAGTTGTCTTTTTAAAAAGTTAAGTCTTTGAGGAGAAAGAGAAAAGCCTATCACCACTCTCATTATTTACTCACCTGTGCTCATCTTGATAATTCTTGTTTATCTTCTGCTATTACTTTCTTCCTGTGAAATCAAAGTATAAGGGTCTGTGAAATTCACATATGGTTTCTAGCTAGAGCTCTGGTCTAATTAAGAATTCCTAGACATAGAAATCCATTGATTTAAGCTTGGCTATATTGACTGCCTTGGTCACATCTCCCTGCAATATACCATGGAAATACTTTCAGCCAAGTGCTAGCTGGTGGTCTTCAAACTCTTGTCCGGCTGATCAGTTAAATACAGGGATAATCACCTTACACAAGTTCTCCAAAAGAGAGGACTACCTGAATTTTTGTTTCCAAGGGGTGACCTAAGTGCTTATTTGTGCAGTATAGCATCTTTGGGCTAGTTTATCACAATTATTCTTATCTGGACATTCACAACTACTGCTGTTTATTTAGAGTTTAGAAACGTGTCTAGCCAGCTCATGATCCTGGTTTGGACTGGATAGCTCAAATGCTTTCTGAAGTACTACATAGAGCCTGACTCCATACAGTGAGACACCAACTTTGAAGCAGTAAATCTATTAAATTTTGGTCTTTGGCAATAAGCAAGTAATTCTAGACTAGCCTTACTCTCTCCCAACTATCTGAGATATTTGGAATTGCTTTTCAAAACCTTTAGATGAAAATGATATTTGCCAGCAGTCCCGAGTACTCATTGTGGTTTCCACTTGGAGAAATTATGCTAGAAATGACAACTGTTCTCCATGCATGAGGAAACACAGTGCTATACTGAAAAAAAGAAACTCATATTTCAGTGCTCTAATTGAGAAAGTACAAAGAAAGCATGGATGGACTGTGGAGGAAAGGTTTGACAACTCACAAGGAGTGTGTGTGTTACTTTTCCCATGAGAAAGGTGGAAATATGCCCAAATGTGCAGGCTGTTTTTTTTTCCATTGGTCTTTAGTAACTGCCCCCAGGAACCTGGGCAGAATTGAGTGAGAGACTGAGAGGCTGCGGTTGTTTTGCTTTGCAGGTACCTCCAGGTAGCAATCATACTTCTATCTGCTTCGGGCAGCAGGGTGCTATATTTTAGTCCAGAAAATGTTGCCTCATATTTCGTGAACTTGTCAGTATTTTGTTAGACATATTGTGATACGATTCAGTCTGCATAGTTTGAACCTGTTGGCGTGTAGCTGGAGATGGCAAAAGCAAGATTAATGCTGCAATCATATGGCACAGACACTAGCTGAAGAAACGGTGTGTTCTTTAGCACTCTCTGTGCTGGGATTTGATCCTTACAGTAAATAAGGGGATAGCTTATTGGTTGTAGTCTGGTTTGTTGTAGCCCATCTCTTCTGTCTCCTCCTTGTACATTCTTAACTTGCTTTTTTGCCCTGGAACTAGCTAGCATTCAAGTGACCACAGGAAACTGATCTGGCTAAAAACTTATCTTGTTTCATTTTTTAAGGTTAGGATGTGTAAGGTTTTTATTTTTTTTGTGGATGTATATTTCTGTAAAACTGCTGGGAACTGAAAACTGAACCCTGAGGTACCACATAGGTGCATTTGTGTTCTTGCTGCCTTTACCTCCGTACTTATATATGTTTTTAAAACGCAAATATATGAAGCTATAATAAGTCTAAGACTGGCTATTTCCAGGTATTTTGATGTGTATAAAATATATACTGTAATATAGTGATTCTTTTTTCTAATAAAGAAAAAAGTAAACTTGGCAATTCCTTACTTTTTTAAAAATCGTTAGATCTTTCAAGCTAACATTCCGGATAATAGAGAGAAATATTTGTAATGAAGTTCCAGAAACATTTTTTCACTTACATTATTCACTCAAAAGATTATGTACTGTTGTTAGTTCTGGCTAATAGGTGATCCAACTGCAGGTGTTTTGAATTTTAAAACTCTGTTGCCAAGTAGCACCAAAAATTAACATTTAGAATACTCTGTTGCCATGGTAATTGGTTGGTTAGAAGACTGCCAAATAACTATAAAATGAAACCAATGCTTTTGGTGTGCCCTAAAAAGAGGGAAGAAAAGAAGATCACTGAGAACTGAAACATTACTTAATTCCACATTTTTCTTGAAGTTATTGGAGACACCTTGAATACTCAACTTAAATACATTTCACTATTTGCTGTCACATTTGTTGGTGCATAGTTTAACCAATATACACAACTGGTTTTGGTGTGGTTTTAAGGACTTTTTCCCTCTCTGCTTTAGCAGTGCTGCTTGAACTTGAGGGATTTCAGAAGCAAATTTCTTAATGCAGTAAAATCAAGAAGCTATTGTATATCTTGGACACACGTACATAATTTTTGGCCTTTTGCGTTGAGGCATTTTGATGTTAATGGGTCAGACTCTAATTTCAACCTCTTAGGGTAATCTTGACATGAAAAGGCTCCACTAGGGCTTAGGTATAGCTTGTTCCTACAATTTCACTTATCACTATTGTTCGTTCACTAGACCCAGTTTTGTACAGGTATTGTTGATAGCAATGTGGTCAGGTTTATTTAAAATAGATTCTTTTCTGAGGCAGAATTTACAAGGTAGATTCTTGATATTTTCTCATCGTCATCCCACTCTTAGGTGTGACCTTTGTGTCAGGTAGAGCCTTGAGAGCACAAGAAACTGAAACAGAAAAGCAAACTCAGATCTACTTTTTTTTTTTTCCAGGCATCAAGTGATAGAAAAGATATGAGACCTTGTATTGTAAACTAAATTTGGGTCTCTCTATGTAAAATTACATAACATTGGTTAGGAATAATATCGTCAAACTGTAAATTAATTTTTTTTTGGCATTTGTATCTGGAACTTGAAGATGATCTTCATATAGAGATACTTTACCATTTGAGGGAGAGAAGGGAGGCCTTTGTTTAATAGATAAGTGTTTGTGCTTTATGGATATTTCAGAATACTGTAAACTCTTACAGTGAGTTTTTTCACTGGAGGAGGTGCAGTGCAGTGTCCTTTGTCGAGGAGAACAGAATTATTTGTCTTTTCTAGTTAAGCATACAAGAACTAGGACTAGACTGTATGCTGGCATAAAGCAGTGGATGAAGAAACTCCAGTCTGTCTAGTGCTGGTTGTTTAAGGATTTAATAATTTGTTTAAGTGCATTATTGGGTCAGGACCAAAGTGTTCTGCACCTCATGGGCAGAAGCCCAAGGAGAACAGTTGTATGTGATTCAGGCTGCTCAGAGGAAAAAGACATGGCCTTCAGTTTATTGACTTTCATGCATTTTGGATAGCTGGGACTGACTGCATAAGTAAACTTTAATTAACTTTGAGTTAAGAAGAATTTAAGACATTCTGTGTCTTTCAGGTGTCTTCATGTACAGTACTAGCTTTTGTACATGGTAAAACAAAAAAAAAAGTTTGACTTTTCATATCATAAACCTACACAGTTCTCCTAGTATTTCAGGTTTTTTTAATGGAATATATTAAATCAGTAATGGACAAGATCATGTTATTGCTTATTTATTCTCTCAATCCTCTGGATCAGTAGTTTTTTGAAGAATGGTTTGGTCTGGGGTTTTGGTTTTTTTTTTTGGTCAAGTACAGTGGACACTAGTTGAGAGTAGGCACGTACCTTTCTTGATACATCTACAAATCTTTAGTCACACTTTCCTTTATTTCTTTCTAATTGGCTGAATACTAGCTTAGTTTGGAGACATGTTGCGTGTACAGACCTCAAAACAAGTTTCAGAAGTGGCCAAGTATAACATTTTATTCTAGTGTAGTGTTCCGTTGAGAACTTTGCTGCTGTTGTGTTAAAAATGTGAAGGCAAATACCTTTGACTAGTTATGTGAATCTGAATTGTACCTGTACTGTTTTGTCCACATTGTTTGGTGTGTTTTTGTTGCCATCACCAATGTGAGGACTGTTCCATGGCTATTTAGCATTTTGGAATATAAGCCAGATACTTTTTTAGTACTTTCATCTAAAAATACCTTAGCAAACTTGCAGATTTTCATAAAAGCTTTTTTTGCAACAGCTTAATTGCATGGAAGGCTCTTAAAATAACTATGTTCTATCACGTGTTCTGTCTTGCGTTATATATAATGAACTTGTCCCATTAATGCATGTCATCAGAAGTCCTTTCCAGTAAGTCCTGTACTGATTCAGGCACTGATTAAGCCCTTCCAAGATTTTTTGTTAATTGAAACTAGGTAATTTGCAACTATGACTGAAATATCAATCAGTGTTCAAATCCAACTATTTTCTTACAAGGGTAAAAAAATTAGAAGGAAGATTAGAGATCAGTCATAATATTACGCAATCTTGTGTCAATTTTTCTTGTTATATTCTTCCTGCTGGGGCTCGTGAAGGGCTTGGACATGCTGAGTACCGGGGAAGGCTTGATTGGACTATCATACAAGAGGAGAAATCTCTGGGAATGACAGACCCTGATTTATACTGCAGCCTGTCTAAATTTCATTGCAAAGATTTCTTCCTTTTCTTGTTGTCTTTTCTTAACCTATTTATGAAGACTATTATTATGCGTTAAATATTTGTTATTTTTCAAAATCTAGTACTGCTTTTGGTAGGAGTTTTTTTTTTGTTGTTGTTTTGGGTTTATTTTACTCACAAAAAAGTTGCTTATCTGACTTTGTAATATGAGAGGGGGATAGTTCAGTGAGTCCGAGGAGCCACTCTGGTGGTCTGAACCCCGTT
This sequence comes from Cuculus canorus, assembly GCF_017976375.1. Classification (NCBI taxonomy): domain Eukaryota; kingdom Metazoa; phylum Chordata; class Aves; order Cuculiformes; family Cuculidae; genus Cuculus; species Cuculus canorus. Next base: position 63,311,243 of record NC_071441.1, read on the forward strand.
GTTTCAGGCACACTGTAAATCTAAAACAAAACTTTTTTTTTATTATTTATTTCCAAAGGATCTAACTTGCTTTCTTGAGAACTTCATGAGTACTTCCAAGAACACAGTTGATGCATACTGTCCCGTGTGAAAAAGTGACTGTGGGTTACATAAATTGATATTCCTCGTCTGCCAAAGGGCGAATACCTTCTCTCATTCCTGCTGTCATATGTCTATACAGGCTTCATTGGTTGGCGGTAGAGAGACTGAGATTTGGCATTCATAGACCCCGGAAACATGCTGTGTCTGCATTAATATTTCTATTAAAAAATACATTACAAAATAGTTTCTGAGAGAAAGTTAAATATGGTTTGCATTTGTGTGTAACTAATATGTAAACTATGTTATTTAACTTCAAATATGATTGTAGGTTATGAATGTTTTTTTTAAAACAGAACAAAACCTAAAACCCAAGAACTCCTTCTCCCCAAACTTTCTAAGAAGGTATACCCAGTTTGCATCTGAGTTGCCAAAACCTTTGCGCATACATAATATCTTAAAGGTATTCAACCAGAAGATGCTTTATTTTTTTCCATTTATAAGAAGATGTAATGTAAGGAGCTATGATATTTCCATTCAAAAATAAATGTTTACATTCTTAGATGGTAAATAGCGATGTTAAGGATTTCTTCGTTACTGCATGGAGACTCGAGCAGTGCTGCTGTCTAGCAAAGATTTGGCACAGGTTCTTTTTGGCACATGGTTTCTTCTGTTAACTGAAGTAGAAACACTTCTAGGTAGACCTATGTGCATAATTATTTTCACTAGGGTAACTGAAGTAACTACTGACCTTTCCTGTACAAATTTTAGAACAGCAGAATAGTATTCAGCAAGTCATTCTTGTCCTAAAAATCCTCTTTGTCTTTAGCCTTTTCTCTGTGCAAGCACCAGTAACATTGGCCCAGTACAATTCTTCTCCCCTGCCTTTCTGGCAAGCTCTGCTCCACACGCTTCTCCTCTACCCTGGCAGAGTTGGGGCTGGTAATCAGTACATGCCCCTCTCTGGAGATTGTTTTGCTCTGACAGATTCAGCCTTCAGGAGAGCCACTGCTGAGTACAGTTCAACACTTAACCGCTTCCTTGAGTCAGTAACCTAGCTACAAGTGTAATCATGTGTGCAAAATACGTGGGGGCTTTTCTCGGGTTTTTTTTCAGAAATAAATGATACAGTCTTACCTTTATGGTTTCTGCACAGGACATAGACAAGATCTGACACAAAAAGAATGAGATTGTGCCCACAACTCTTTTTTTTTTTAACAAATTAACAAAATAAACTATGATTACCTTCAAAATCTTCCCTTCTGAGCTGACATGTCTGCACACCTGCTGCCACCGTTCAAAGCAATCCCTCAGATCATTTTCTGAAAGGCTGTTGAACATCTCTGTTATTCTTCGTTTCACACTTTCTGTTGACAGAAACAGGTTCTTTTGAGCTCCACTTGAACTCTAGGAAGAGGGGGCAAGATCAGGGAAACAGAGTGGCTGCTCAACACAGTGATATTATTAGCTAAAAACTGCTTCACAGACAAAAATCCTGTGGGCTGCTGCACACTAACATATTCCGACTGAGGGTAAGAAAATGTCTCTGGTTGAAAATGTGTCCCCTTGCATTGAGTGATCGAATTGAGGCTTGTCTCACTGTGAGAGGTTAGAACATGTTCTGTAACTGTCCCTTTGTTTCTCCCCTCCTGCTCTTGGTTCCCAAGCTATTGGGTTCGTTTCATTTTTTGTGTCAGGTGTGGTATACCAGCGAGCCTTGTCATTATAGATGTGAAATGTTCCTTTGTGAGCTTTGATGATTTATTTTTTCTCTTTTTTTGGTTAAGCCTCATGTGGGTGTATAGTAATTCCTGGTGGAACTGACTTGAGGGTACAGTCACCAGCAAGTAATCATTTTTATAACCTATGAGAAATTAGAAGATAAAATAGAAACCTGAGAGAACTTCCATGAGAAAGAGGTGGCAACTTATTTTGAAACCTTTCCCATGGATAAATTTAAGAGAAAGTTGGCTTTTTGTCAGGAAGAATCTTTCTGTTTGTTTGCTTTAATATTTTATATTTCCTAAGTCTAACTTACCTTAATATGAATAGTAAGATGTACCTGAATAAATAAGGCATTTTTTTTACTTGTAAAATAGCAAGGTTATAAGACTCGATTGACTCGCTGTTTCTCCAAAATGTGCATTATTGACAAAAGAACATCTAGGCCTAAAGTTTCCTATGATGAAATTCAATAGCGGAAGATTCCAAAGATTTGTCAATTTGTACCAGATGTATATTAGTATTTAGGATTATGTTTCTTTTATTTTCATGTGAGAAGTAAGACAAAAACATTATTGTCAGTTTTTCTTTAGTACTGTCTACTTTGGAATACGTTTTGGTAACAGGGTGCTGGGTAGGAAGTAAGATGAAGAGATTGTAGTGAGTTGGAAATCACTGTGATTTTATTTTCAACAAAAATCAATTCAAATACATAACATATTTCAAATTCTGTTGTATAATAAATAATGTTTAGTTTGGGATTCTTTCCTTAAACTTTGAAAATGTTTCACAGTGAAAATGCTTTTACATGTTATGTACTAATGGAAAAGTGGTGGTGGGGAAAAAATAAACAAAGTGAAGGCAAAAGGTGAATCTTTTCAAATCTTTAGCTCCCTCTAACTCTAAGAATAATACTGAAGTATTGCTAGTAAAGAATGTCTTGTCTTCTGTTTAGACCTCAGACACATTTTTAGACTGTTGGTTGTTCTTCCTGTTACGTTTATGGAAGCAATTTGATTTTAAACAAAATCTGAATTCATTTGAACTGGGATTTGGTTAGCAAGGGAATGCGCTCTGTATTCAAAATGGCTCTTTTTGTTGAACTAATTTCTAAAATTTAAGTTAATGTAATCAATGTGTTGTATATGGAAACTAATGAAGGGAAACAACTTTTACAATGTCTTCCATCTTCCTGACAGGTTGTGAAGATGAGAAAAGATGTGAAGAAGGCCAGAGTCCTGACTATCCGCAGACTAACCAGACACATTGGGAAATTAAAGTTGAAAAAGTTAGTTTTAAATATCACTGTTTTTGTTTGTGTGTTTATAGGTGAGGCAGTGTTTTCATCATTTTCCAAAAAAATGGAGAAGTAGAAGAAATGTATATTGTACTTAAAACTTCAAGCACTGTGATCCAAAAATTCTGGTCGTCGTACATTGCTAGTGAGAAAGCAGTTTCATAAAGCAGAATTGGTATAACATTTTTTTAAAGGGATTTAGTGTATTGGAAGCTAATTCCAGTCACTTACTGAACCTTTTACAGCACTTTTAAAAGTGTCAGATTTGATCTTTTATGCTATTCCTCTGATAGAATGTAAGTTGTGCAACTTTTTCTTGCTGCAGTTATCTGCAAGGTAGCAAAAAAAAAATTCAGTTTCATAGATATACGGGTCATTTTTGATTTTTTAATAATGAGTACTAATATTTGGTAAGTAGTTTAAACAACATTTTATAGATTGTGTTCTTAAAGATAACTGTCTGAAAATAACTTATGGCTTGTCTTACTGGAGACAGTATAAGATGCAGCTGTTAATGAGTTCAAAGTGTAAATTGAGTGTACGCCCACAATTTGGGCAAATTATGCAAAATAGGAAGACAGTGCAATGAATGCTTCTAGTTAAATATTACAGCTCTTAAAATTTAATTATATTTGAGATACCTGTTAGTGATATGAATTGTAGTTACCATTTTGTAATAAACTAGTATTTGTCTGTTTTAATTCTGGTAAATCCTTTGGATTTTGTTCTGTTCACAACAACAGAAGCATTAGATTATGTTCAACTGTTTGCTGAAGTGTTTATTTAATAACAAGGGAATGTGTTTATGCTTTCTCTTATGGTATTTTTATTTTTCAACTTAATGTTAGCACATTACAAACAGATTTTTTTAATAAAGACAGACTTCTTTTGCAGGGGTTCAGAAGACTTAAAAATAAAGAACCAAAAACGAGTTGAGAGGTTAATAGAGGAAATCCATGCCATGAAGGTAATATGTTTAGATATTTAAATATTAGAGGCAATTAATTTTAGATTACAAAAGATTTGTCTGCTTTCTGGAACTGCAGCTGTTGAAACTTAACTGAAGTATAAGGTCTGACACAAAAAAAAAGACTGTGCCTGCACTCTTTTTATTTAACAAATTAAGAAAATCAGCCATGATCACTTTCAAAACCGTTCCCTTAAGAGATGACACAGCTGCATATGATGCTGCCAATGTTCAAAGCAATACTGCAGATCATTTTCTGAAGGGCTGTTGAGGATCTCCACCGTTCTTGCGTTCACATCATCTGCCAACAAAAAATGGGTTTCTTGAGAGCTGAGTGGATCTTTGGGGTCTCTTCACTGTAAGCCTGAGTCTGTAGCTGAAAAGTTTCTGTTGCACATTTCTTCAGTTTCACAGGGGACTTGATGTTAACTCACTTCAGTCTTAGCACAGCAACATTTTCTGACCGTAGGTAAGAAAACATCTCTATTTGAACACACGTCCGCTCGTACTGAGTGGGGCGATCAAGTTGTCCCCTGTCTTACTGTGACACATTAGAACATGTTCTATAGCCATCGCTTTGTCTCTCTCCTCCTGCTCTTGGTTCATGAGCTATAGGGTTGGTCTCATTTTTTCTGTGTTGGACCTCATATTTCCAGAGTAAGCTTGGTCCTTACTGGAACACAACTCAAAAATTCTGAATATTTGATTGTTTGCTGTATCTGTCAAAGTGTTGGACAATTAAAGTCTTAAGCATGTTACGCTACAAATGAACTTGTTTAGAAATTTGTGATTCTTAAAGTTTTTACTGTATCAGTTAAAGTGCTTTGAAGGCATTTTTTGTGCCTGACAGTACAGTACTTTCTTTGCCAGTTCTCTTAGCTTTAAATATAATGCTACTTGTGTTTTACTTTCAACTTCAATATTCTGTAGTAGTTTGAAATTTTAGCTGCAAGGGACTTCAGTCAGACATTTTTTTTTATCTTCAGCCTTGTTGTCAATAATTGTTTTTCTTCTCTGTTAGGACACGCCAGTGAATGCTTCAGAAATTTTATAACCTTCTAATAGTTTTGTAGTAGTTATATCTCAATTTTAACTGATACTGCATCAGTTGTGTGTCGAAATGAGGTACAAATTCCAGTCATAATGCTTGAGCACAAGAGACCTCTATAGGCAAAGAAACTGGTTTTGTGTAGAATGGTTTTGATTGTTTTTCATTGATGATCTTTCCTGATCCTTGCACAGATCTTAGTCTTTTCAAAATCTGATAGCTGGAAAGGCGTCATTGACCCACTCAGATGTGCTTTGTGCCAGACTGATCAGGTGGAATCATAGGGGGTTTTAGCACAGTACTTATAAAACAAGAGTCCTTACAAATTGTTAAAAGGGAAAAGTAAATGCACAGCACTGTATTAAAGGTAAAGCACTGATCAAGCAACATGACTGTCATATTAAGGCATTTTGCTTCTGTGACTTGCCATCAGTCTTAAATGTGGTCCCAGGATTGATTGCTTTTTATTTTTCTGAAAATAAAAATACTGAAAATAAATATAAAAATATATATATATATATAAAAAATAAATATTTCTGAAAATATATCTACTGAAGCATGTGGAAGATTCTAGAAACATCTCTGAGTTTGTAAGAGTTTGTAGGAATATATATCAAATGATCAAATGTGGTGCAGCACTGAGCTTACAAGTCCACGTTTTATGGAGCTTCTGTAAACACTATTGAGAGGGTCACCATTCTGCACACATCTCCCAGAAGCATTCGCTTCATCCACTTTCGTCCACTGTGTTTTTCCTTCCAGGATTGGCTCATCCAGACATCTTAAAGGCTGCCTGCACTCAGAGAACTGTCTTGGCCAAGTACATTCAAGCTTTACCTTTAGTTGGTGTTAATTAGTGCAGGACTTGTTAGTGTTAAGAGCAGTTATCAAAGGAGGACAGGTTTGTCATCTGGAGAGTTAAGGCAAACAAATTTTGCTTTGAAATAGTTTATAGAAAGGAAGGAGCCTTCAAAGTAAGCAGCTGAGAAAGGAAAAGCTCTCCCACTTGTCTGCTAATTAGCTAGTAAATGCACTTAATTTTCTGAAATTGTGCTATAGATGGTCTCTAAAAAAAAAACACTCAATAATATTTTTATAGCAAAAAGGTTGTTTTTCTTGGTTTTCTTTCTTTAAAATGAACAAATAGACATTTTCTGGGTTTACAGTGTATTTGTTTCTTAGACAAAAGAAAAATTCCTGTTTTGTATGGAAATTGCAGCATAAAAGGCACTAGTTGTTTACATATTTTTCACGACTGTTGATTTCTAGACTAAAAGTGCTTTTTAGAATTGCCGTAGAAATATTCCTCGTTCAACGTGGAAGAGTAACAAGACAGCTTTTACAGAAATCATTTATATTATTTTGAGGTAGTGGAGCCTTTTCTATTGGTAAATTGTCACTCCAGGCAACCTTTTGTCTTAAGTTATTGATCCTAAGATTTCATAAAGCACTCTTTGCATAACCCAAATGGATATTTTAGAATTTTTAGGAAAGAATGGCCAGATAGAAGTAAATTGCTCCTAAAGCAGGTAAATTGCTAAGCGGTCTACAAAGTTGCAACTTAGAGCAGACTTCTGTTATCCATACTATTCTAGCAGTTTAGGTGTGTGGATCCTTACACTTCTCAGAGGTGGTGCAAATCCTTTCATGGTTGTCTCTATGTGTGCAGAATATAGAAATTGTTCAGTCTACGTATAACTTGCAGGAACAGTCCATAAACTTCTACTTATATGTTTTATGTAAGAAGAAATGTCTGCCTTCTCTCTTACTGAATGAGGAGGATAGCGGGCTGCAAAGAAAAATTCAATTGAAAAGACAAAAGCAAAAATAATGACATCAAAAGTGGTTTGGAGTCCGAAAGTGGATGCTACATCAGAGTCTGACACCATGTATATTCTCAGATTAAAAGATTTATTGAGATGGGTACTTCCATCTTTTAGAACTTCTTTATTGGTTGGATGAAGACATGAAGAGTTGCTCTAGACTGAAGAAAATACAATTTTGAAAGAAAAGGGTAATAATACTGGTGTTTTTTTAGCTTTTCCAAGTTGCCAGACTGCATACCTCTTTCTCAATATGAGTCAGTCAAGAACAGACTCAGACCACCTTTTTGCTACCACATACCCTTGTCAGGGGCAGAGGGAGAATTCTGGGGCTGCTGGCATGAGCTGGGTCTTTTGTGAACAACTCCGTTTATCCTGGTGATCTCACAAGGCATAAGAGGAGGATTCCATTTCACAGGGAGTTTGTTTCAAGATCAGGGAAGAGAGACTGAAGTTCCAGGACCTTGACATAGTTGTCTGTCTTAGAAGTTTTTAATGTGATGGCTTAATTTTCTCTTACTTGGGAAAAAAAATCTGAGGGATTGAAACCTCAATAAGGGAGAATTCATTGCCTTCTTAAGAATTACATTTTCAGTTTCCTTTAAACCCTTGAACTTCTTGTACTAGTTCATTTAGTCGGGGAATCTTGTTTCTTGGCCAGCACAGTGTTTCAGTATGATGGATGCCACTTCATGGGACAACTGTTATCTTTCATCCAGACTGTAACAAAAAAAAAAGTAAATAAATTGTCTGATGGTGCATCTGTTGTTAGAGGGTGGCTGCAGGATTCGTAAGGGCTGCTGACCTTCTGAATGATCCAAATGTGAACTCTTAGTTACAAGACTTTAACATCTCTTTCTAGTGTGGATCTTTATTAATTACAATCTGGTATTATAGGAATAAATAATTTCACTGTTAATATAAAGTTTCCTGTATATTAGTGAGCATCAATAGGTGCTCACTTTTCGAGTTAAATACTGTGGGTGTGTCTACTGTTTTTTTTATATCCTCTGTGTACTCACACATGCACAGTTCTTCATATTGAAAACCTAAGAAGTCTTGGTGCTGGGCTGTATTAAGCTTTTTGTTATTTGAATTTGCAAGTACCATATATTGTTGTGGTGCTCTTGGAATGACATTTAGTTTTTCATTCTGTAGGTGTTAAGTGTTAGAACTGGAGATTAAAAATAACTTCATTTGCAAATATTATTAATGATTTCTCAAGCACAATAATCAGAAGTAAACATTGTGAGAAAGGAGAGCAGTTAAAAATTCCAGTTACGTGGATGCAGGAACTGGTTTAATTGTTTGCAGGAGTTCTCAAAGCTATTGGAATAGTATACTGCTATTTGAGTTCTTCAGATTTCATTTTGCCAAAACTGTATAAAATGTTCATTTAACAATTCATTAAAGATGGAAGGAAAAAAGAACAGTGTGATCGTTTCTAGTCTTTCTACTATTATACTACTTTTTAAAAATATAAAATTATGTATATTGCAGGATTTTTTTTACTAGTTTGTCGGGCTTGATAGTACTTTTGAAGTGGATTAATTATCCATCATAGATTACTTCTTACCCTATTTATCAAGCTATGATATTTTAAAAAGTTTCTTCATACAAAAATAGCTGATTATCTAACAAGTCCAACTGTAAACATAACACTGTCAAGTCCACCATGTTCGAGCCATGTCTACATATCCTTTGAATACCCACAGGGTTGGTGACTCTGCCACTTCGTGGACAGCCTGTTCCATGCTGGACAACCCTTCTGGTGAGGAATTTTTTTCCTGATTTCCAATCTAGCCCTCCCCTGGCACAACTTGAGGCCTTTGCCTTTCATCTTATCACTTGTTACTTGGGAGAAGAGACCGACAGCCACCTTGCTACAACCTTAATTATAGAGAGCAGTGAGGTCTCCTAACCCCAGTTCCCTCAGCCGTTCCTTAAGACTTGTTCTCTAGGCCCTTCACCAGCTTTGTCGCTCTACTTTGCCTCCGGCAGCTAAACATCTTTCTTCTAGGGAGGGACCCAAAACTGAGCACAGCTTTCCAGGTGCAGCTTCACCAGTGCCCTGTACAAAGGGACGATCACTCCTCCATTGCTTTTTGCTACACTATTTCTGATACAAAGATGAAGACTTTGCAGGTGACTTTATGCATGCCATCCCTTCAACAAAGCACAACTTCCCCACATTACACAACTGCCGCAGAAAGGCTGGCCATGGCAGTGTGAAGCTGCTCTGCACTGCGAGCCAGAGCACAACAGCAGCCAGCCCTCTCAGGGTGCCGTGTACCAACAAGGCACAGCTTTTGTTAGTGTCTGATTTCCCCTGCACTCCCTGCCAGCACCCACAGCGTTGGTGCTCTGGATCAGTGCCCTGCCTGCCTCCTCCTGCCCTTGCCTCCTACCACCTCTGAGGATGCCACAAGCTCCGACACAGGTGCAAGCACTTGCCTCAGCCCCTCATAGGGGGCAAAGGAAGCTCCCACACCATCTTGGCTATGCATAAAGACCTCCTCACTCCTCCACCCTCCCCAGGGTGGTGGAAGTTGCATCTCCCAATCTACATGCCAGTACCAGAGGCCCTGATGCTTCAGCCTATGACACTGGTGGGACTAAAAGGAGATGGGAGATGGCTATACCACTGTTAGCACCTGTCTGGCCAATTTTTACATTGTCCGTGAGGAGGCTTTAGAAGGAGGACAACACAATCCAGGGCAAGAAAGGAAGGAGGAAGTTCCAGCACAGAAAGGGTCAGAAAAAAAAACGATGTCCTCAGGCAGCCTCCCCATCCATGTACTAGCTGCACCCACCCCTGCTTAGCTTCCAGGAGTAGAATTGCTGGACACACTAAGGGTTGAGTGTCTCCACTCACTCTCTCAAGTCAGCGCTGGCCTGATACCCCCATCCTGGCCCTGCTTTCCGCACCACCAGCTTTCCCCCTGGGCTGCTCAGACACTTCTGAGGTATAGGTGAGACCTTCTTCAGACAACTGAAAGAAGCTCCATGTCTGCAGCCTCTTGCAGACTTGAATCACCTCACTATCTGCTGCAGTGGCATCAACAGCATCTGTTAAGCAATTCAGGAGATTTTTAGAGAACACCAATGGTAACTCTTAACAGAGATGACAGAGGAACTAATGACAGGAGTTGTTCTGCTGGACCTGATACATACAAACAAGGAGGAACAGGACAGTGGAATGAAAGTCAGGTACAGTACTGCTAGTGACCCCAAGATGGTAGAAGGTGCTGAGAGAAGGAGACAACAACACAAAAAAAGCAGAATCACAACCCTGGGCTTGAGGAGAGCAGAATTTGTTCTTCAAGAGGCAGCTGCTTGGAAGAATCCCATGGCGGTCCAGTCCTGAAGGGGGGTCCAGGAGAGGCTGATTTTTCAGGTATCACCATCTCCAACCTCAAGAATTAATCTCTCCACCACCAAGGAAGTCAAGTGAAGGCAGGAGGCCTGCAGGAGGAACAAAGAGATCGTGGCCAACTCAGACATCAAAGGGAAGCATGCAGGGTGGAAATGGAGGCAGAGATGGCCAGGGAGGAATACAGAGCCACTGTCCGTGTGAACCCCTATAGCTGAATATGGTGAGGGAAATGAAAGGCTTCTGCAGGATCATCAGCAGCCAAAAGAAGATTAGGAATAACCTGAGCCCACTGATGAGGGGACAGGAGATTCCTGTTAAAGGAGGTTAGAAAGGCCAAGGTACTCAATCGTGCTTTTTTGCAGTCTTTACTGTTAAGAGCAGCCTTCAGGAATCCTGGCTGCCTAAACTAGTGGGGAGGTCGAGACCAAGGACGACTTACCCTTGGTGGAGAAGGATCAGGGAACGTTTAAACAAAGTGGACATACGAAAGTCCATGGGACCTTGTTGGAATGCATACATAGTTGAAGAGGAAGCTTGCCATTGTCACCAGTCTCAGTAATTCTTGAAAGGTCCGTGTGAGACCAAAGCAGGATTCTTAACAGCTGGGAAGAAGCAAATGTGACTCCTATTTTCAGGAAAGGCAGGATAGAAAATCAAGGAGTACTGCAGGCTGGGCAGCCTGTCCTCAATTGCTGAGGTGATAAATAAAGCAGATAATACTGAAGTCTGTTGCCAAAACTGTGAAGTACGAGCAGCTAGCTGGGTAGAATCAGCATAGGTTTCCAGTAGGGAAATCACGTTGGAGTAGCCTCATAGCCTTCCTTGATGAGATGATGAGCTTGATCGGCAAGATAAACAGGGTTTATTCACTTCAGTAAAGCTTTTGATACTGTATCCCATAATATCCTTGCATACAAACTGAAGAAGCAGGGACTAGGTAAAGGGATGGTGAAATGGATCAAAACTGGGGGGAGTGCTGGGCAAAAAGGTTGTTAGTAGCAGCCCTAAGACCACCTAACTGGAGGCCAGTAGCTGGTGCTATATTGCAGAGTTCAGTACTGGGGTCAAGACTATTCAATGTCTTCACTTGCTCAACAAGTCTGTAGAAGATAAAAATCGGGACGAGTACAACAGGTATTTGTAGTGCCCTTCAGAGGGATGTGGACAGGCTGGAGAAATGGACAAAGGAAATCTCATGGAGATTTTAATGGAGAAATGTCAAGTATGAAAGCTGTGCTATGCTATCTATTTACCTTCCAAAGAGTGTGTGGAAGAGCATCACAAACAGTATTGTATATACGTAGCTAGATCAGTTAGTTGCTTGAGAATATACTGTGCCAAGCAGTGCCATCCCCTGACTTGTCTAGACAGTGGAATTTAATACTGGTTTATCTGATAAACTTACAGATACTCTGTTCTGTGCTAGTTTGCATTATTGCAGTGGTGCTACCAGTAAACAGAATTGTTTATGAGAATACATAAATAGGTGGCACTTAGTACATTTTCCATTCAAAAATGGCAAAGATTTTTCTGTGACAATCAACATCTTGTGACTGGAGGTGGGAAAGAAATATTTCTGTATTTAACCAGTTGCAGCATAGTATTTTATCATCCTTTCCATAAGAATATTAAAGCATCCTGGGCATTGGATTAGAGGGGAGAAAAGTGTTGGTTGCTGTAACTTCAGGGTCAGGGTTTTGTTTCTTTCACTTTTGCAATACGCTGTCTTTCCAGCTCATCTGTCAGATTATCGTGATAACTGGCTTGGATGTGCTCACTGATACCTTTTGTTTTTTTGTAATCATGAAGTTCTATGGAATTCGTCTTCTGTTATATCCTTAGGAGGACAATAGGAAATGATTCCTTAGTAATTCAGTAGTATTTTCTTTCAGAAGTGTTATGAATTTTTGATACTCAACAAATTCTTACTAAAGAACTTCTTTCCTCCTGTTTCTGAAATTAAAAACATTACACTAATGTTGAAATAATGAGAAACGACAATGTTACGCTTCCAGACAGAGGTAAGAGTTTGAACAAGTATAAATTATTCCTGGTGTATGGAATTGCTCTCCATCTCACAGTAAGGATGGTGCTTCCAAACAGATTTTACTTCTGGAAATTTCATTTACACCTGTATACCAATATGCACATGTGCTTATCCTGAGAAGTGAGTGATGGCAACCTTTTTATCAAAACCCAAATGTTTTGGTCTTTATGGCTGAGGTGGAGTAAAAGTATACAGAAGAAGTGATAAGATGACTGAGTGTTTGTGTGAGGTCTGAGGCTTGGTTGACATTCTTGATTAATAAGAATAAGGGAGGAATTCCTTGTCAGGTGTCTATATAACAGTATCTCCTCACTATACCCACTTTCCTTGAACGTTCCTACCTACCACCCTTTTCTGACATGATTCTTAAAACAGTGAGAAGGCCAACTGGTGTATTCACAGACTGAGTTCTGTTCTATTCTTAATCTTGACAGACTATTTGCACTGATACATTGCTTCCATTCATGTTTACACCCCACATTTAATATAACTGCTTTTCCAAGTCAGTCTTCTGTTTGCTCTTGCAGGATAAAAATATCTTAGCTGAGCAAGCTTAACAGTCTCAGCATGAGAAAGCTGTAGAATATGGTACACTTCTTTTTTTCTAGACAGCAAGCATAAAATAATACTTAGACTTATAAGGAAAACGGAGAAATAAGGGGAGGGGAATCTTGTACTGTACAATTTTAATTTGTAATGAGAAAATGTCTGAAAGCTATTCTTACTGTTTTATTTCATTATGATAGATGTAGCGGGATTTTTACACTTAATACTGCTTTGGAGCACATAAAAAAGATGTGCTGCATTTCTTAAATATAAAAATCAGTGAAAATATCACCGTCTTCATTTTTGAGACTTCATTGTTGACAAGATACTTAAATAGAAGCAATTATCATGTTTTTTTATTCTTATATACTAGATTCTTAGTTACAAAGTGAAAACAGATTACAAAGGCAGCTTTTTGTTGGATTTGAGAGAACTTAAGGAAAATGTTAAAGCAGGTTCTAAGTAAAGATTGTCAAGTATCTTAAAAATATGGCTTGCAGATGAAGCTTTTTCCTCTTGAGTCTTGCATAAGACTTTTACTACCTTTTTTTTTTTTGTGGGGATGAAAATAAGATATTTTCACTTTTTAAAAAATATGGCTTGCAGATGAGACTCCATGTCCTTTCTGAATTCTGCATAAGTATTGTTTATTTTAATAAAGAGGCAACCTTTGCAGTAGTACGAAAAACAAATTAATGCAACCCATATGCCTTAATTTATTTGAAAATTGAGCAGTGACAGCAAACCCAAACACTTATTGTTACTATTATTCAAAGTAATGACAGAAATGTCAGCAAGTTTCTGTGCTCATTTTGAAAATATTTATGTATATTCCAAACAGATACTTTTTGTTGTTGTTGTTGACTTCTTTCATCATTCCAACATGTATTACACTTTAGTGCACCAACTTGGGCCTCTTTGTCAACCTTCTTCATAATTCATCTGAACTTGAGATGGAAAATAATGTTTCTGTAAGCGTCGCATAGCTTTTCTTTGCATTTTGGCCATCCCATGCTGAGGTGTACTAAGAGTTGCCAAAAAGATGGCTTTTGTAAGATCTTGAAGGCAGTTCTAGTTAATTTCTTGCTGAATACTAGCAGGTCTCTGTATTTAATTTGTTCTGGAGAAGATAAGAATACCTTCAGTAAACAGTGAATCTACTTAGTGTGGTGGAACAATATTAAACTGTCTCAGTATTCTGATCAATGGTACTTTTTGGAACTTTCTTCTGAAGAGGTTTCCCAACAGAAATTATGTCTTTTGTTCTTCACAGATGTAAAAGATATTATTCTTGAATAAAGGTTTTATTCTTTTTTCTTGTTATTGGAGGGGGTTTGGGAGGGCAAGGGGAGGAGGGGAAAGAAATTGGAGACCTACTGTAAGTATCTTTATAGTCACTTGGAAACTAATTCAGAATGTTGGCTGCAGCTGCTATGTCTCCTTATCCCAGTTGATGCTTTTGTGTGTAAAATCTTATTTCCCCCATGGTTGCCTCCTGCTTACAATGAAAAAATAAAATAGATATGTTTATTATAGAATGGAGTGAGTGAACATGTGGATGACTAGGGTAAGGTGGAATAATTGTACCTTTAGGAGACGAAAGTCATGCCTTGCAAATCAGTGGGAATTCTTTGAAGGAATAATTACATGCACTGGATTTTGCTGATTGAGCTCTATATTGCTTTGAAAAAAAAAAAGTCATTGTTCAACTTGCATCAAAGCCTTTGGTGTTTTTTTCAGGTTTGAGGCAGGGTAGGAGAGGTATTTAAAGAGAAAATCTGTTCATGGGTATGCGTTTTCCTTTTAGTCACAGAGTTAAACATAGTAAGTGTGACAGAGGAATAGATGGTTAGCTTTCATAGTGCTGGAAAGCTAGCAGTGTAGTTCTGTGGGAATCAGTGCTGGAAATGATTCAGAAAAAGAGGATGAATGCTGAAGCTTGATGACCTGAAATTTCAGGGTAGTGAAGATACTAACACCCAAGACGCTGCAGAATAATATTACAAGAAAACAAACTAAGCAACAAAATAGCTAAAGAAATTTGATAATGCTAAATGCAAAGTAACGCATGTGTTACTGATGAGAATTAAATTCCCAGTAGTTCATTTTCACTGGGTCAAAATTGGCTATTACCAATTACTAGTCAGGATATTGGAGTGGATATTGGAGTTACCATACACACCCATTTGAAAACACTGCATTGCTA
The DNA here is from genome assembly GCF_017976375.1 of Cuculus canorus. Lineage (NCBI taxonomy): Eukaryota > Metazoa > Chordata > Aves > Cuculiformes > Cuculidae > Cuculus > Cuculus canorus. The sequence goes on from NC_071441.1 coordinate 63,326,353, forward strand.
TTTGTTGTCTTCAGATGGAAGACAATCTGTCTCTATTTAAATCAGTTGTTTTACCATATAGTGCATAAGTCTTATTAGCGTATTTAAAATAAAGCAAAATAAAATTGGTAAAAGTATAAAGAAAATTGTCAAAGATGATCAGAGATATGGAATAACCTGTACAGACAGTGTAACAAAATTGGAACAGGACTCTGCAGAGTACAAAGTGAACTACAGATGTTGGAGGTTTACACAATTCATGTATTCGTCCTGGGTTATTGTTTTGCATATTGTATACCAAGATTTTGCTGAGGAGGTTTTAGCAGCCAATTTCAAAATCTGCAGGTACTGAAAAAAAATTGGTTTTTGTGTTTTATTGCCAGATCTCTTCTTTCCACCTTTACTTCTTACCTTGGGGAAATGAGATAGCAGGCTTGTTTTGCAGAGGATTCAAGATATCTAGGAAAGGACAAATAGTAATTGCTTTTCTTCCCCATGGTGCTTTAAGGAAAGACTGGAGGGGGTATACTTTTCCTGGAGGTACTGGGAAAGGGAGTGAAGAACTGAATTCTTTCTTGTGTGTAATCTTTGAACTGTTTTTCTTTTATGCCCTCTGGAAGCAGACAAAGGGGCTGTATATATGGGTCTATATATTCACACTCTTCTGCACCTCTCTTTCTGCCTCTCTCCAGCTTTTTCAGTCTTCATTTCTATTTCTGTATCTATTTAAAACCAGAATCAAGCGGATGGGGATTATTAGCTGGATTGCACCTATTTGTCAGACAGTCTCCATTGGGAACATTGCAAGAATATAGCACATCCTTTTTCTGGCAGCTTTGGTGTCAGTCTTGCTGGCTCAAGCTCCTAATGGGAGAAAAGAGGCTAAACTGACGAAGAGGGGGCATTCTGCTAGTTGTGCATAGCGTCCCCTTCTGGCAGGAAGCAGTGTTTTTCTTTAATTTTTACAAAAACGGTTCATCTGGCAACTTGTCGATACTGGCAACGGCTGTGAATACCGGGGATAGTAATTCAAAGCCGATGATAGTTCCAGCCAGCACAGGACTGCTTGGAAATACGTTAACCCTGCAATTGCATGTGGTTGTTATTTTAATATTAGAGAAGCAGTGTGGAACAAATTGCCAGTACAGTGTGAAATTACAGATTGTCCCAGTCAAAGTGAACACTGACATTCAGAACTAAAAGATGTTTGAAGAATATTCAAATAACAATAATTTTGGCATCATTGTGCTTGCTGAGTTGAATAATCCACTGAACTTGTTTTTTTCCTCTTTTGCAACCTTTCTTTTGAATGCTTGTAATTGTAGTATACTTTCATTATACCTCCTATTTCTGAAATCGTCACTAGATTATAGATCTACTAACTTTTTTTTCTATCCTATGGTGAAAACAGTCACTGCTGCTCCCTGAATGTGGCTACTGAATGAGACGGGAATCTCCAAAATTAAAGAATTCATTTAATGAAATTGACTGAAGAAAAATGCCAAGTTCACAGTGTTCATCTCAGTAGACTGATGTAATTGCTGGCATTTGACTTGCATACCTCTTGAAATATTAAATTAGTTTATAAACGTGGCAGAAAAGAGCAGCGTATACTTGCCAAATAAAGTTTGGGTATTTTACAAGAGCTTAAATGAACTAGCCATGTTAACTCTTCTTTTGAGCAGTTGTTTTTTCATCTTGCTTTGTTACTAGACTGCATGAGTAAGTAGTCTTTGCCTCAACTGCAAGCTCTGCTTTTAAGAGAGTTTGTACAGCATAGCGGAATGAGGATATTTAGCGAGAAGAAGGTAACCATTTGGACAAAACTGTGTTTACAGGAATATGGTATACTTTTGTTTGATGAGAATTTTAGTAACTTTATTTTTCCAGAAAACAATGAAAACAGAAATCTTGCAGTGTGAAGCTTAGTAGAGGAAAACTTGCAGGTTGACATTGAATTTCACTTGGATCTAAACTGAGACAGCAATACTGTAGACATTTAGTAATGTTCAAAATTGGTGCCAGCAAAAACCTGACACCAGCATGGTTCACAAAAAGAACAATTGCTAGACAAGCTCCACTTTAAAGACATTCTTGCATTCCCAATGATTAACTGTAATTTTGGAGTGTTTTTTTTTTAACAGGTTAGTAATAGTTAATTCCCATCAAAGTCAAATGCCATATGTTCACCTAAAGTGAGATGGTTATACATCTTTGAATTGTTTTGGAAGTTTTATTCCAATAATTTCCTCTAGTGACTAGTTTTGTTATTGTAAAATGAGAATTAAGTTTTACTATTTTTTCCTAATCTGTTCTGTAGTATTCCTGCCCAAGTTGTTATTAATGCAACAAGGCTGAAAATTAATGATTTCAAGGAAGATTTTTTTTTAGTTTGAGAAGTCTAATATTAAAGTAAAGGTCAAGTTAAAATAACATTGAATTTTATAAAGCCTTTGAAAATGTAAGGCAACCAATGAAGCATGCGGTCATTAAAAATACATGAAATTTTCTTTAGTGTATACTTTAGGAGAATAAGCAACTGTAGAACACTTTCTTTTTATGCTTTCCTTCCTTCCTTTTTGTCATACAGAATCTAGGTATTTGATAAGTGAAAAATACTATAATTACTGTGGGACATAATAATAAACTTAAACCCTAATGATACAGGGGGTTGTATTTAAATTATGATTCACTTCATTTGTCTGCAATTAGAGAGAAGATGTCTTAATTTCTACTGGCTAAAACCTCTGGTTTCAGTATGTGATGATATAGAATCAAGTCATCCAGTCAGGTTGCCAGGAAAAGCTTTGTTGGCTAGACTGATGGAACAAAAAAAGTTCTGGGGGATCTTTTTTTTGTTGTGGTTTTGCTTTCCTGTAGTTTTCTGTTCTTTATGACACAGGTATTTACCGCAAAATTTGGCTTCTATGTAAAGCTAAATCTGTGCATCTACATGATTTGAACTTTTCTCAGAATTATTACATTGGCTGTAAGCTTAGCAAAGGTTTAACTTCTTGAAGCTATTTATTAAAAGAAGATGTCAGTCCTGAAAATGTACGGACTTCTGAAATAATAGTATTTATTCAAACAATACTTGTAAATATTTGTAAGAGTGATAGTATGAAAGCAGTTTAATAGTTAGAAGTTCCCAAAACATGCAGAGCATGGCTAATTGGAAAGATATTCCTACCACACATTGTAATGTCACATGTAATTTTCACAGAAGAAAAAAAAATACATTGGTAATATATGGATTTATTTGTCATTTGTATTACTCCTCAACATGCAGTCTTTATCAGTATATTACTTTATACTAGGTTTAAAGGATTGGGTGTCCATCTTCATAAACACTTTTAACCTACAGTTGTTAATGACTGTCTTTTACAGTCTCTCCTATTGTCCAGCTGAATACTGTGTATTTTTACAAGCTTTACTTAGATTTTGTGTCCATCTGTAATTTAAAAAGCAACGGTTTCTCCTGGTGAGGTGCCAGTGAGTCACCAAAGAAACCATGATGGTAGCTCCCAAATAGACTCACTCACTTTCTCTGTCTCAGAGGTGGGAGTTGTGGCGTAAATATGCATAAATATTGAAAAACCTGAATGTTGGCTTTCCAGGAAGAATGTCAAGTTAACCTGAGCAAGGCAGAGAGTTCTTTAACCTTGGTATTAATAGATGAATCATATCGTGTCTTTCATTTCTTTACCTTTGCATTTTATAAATGTTTCTACATCTGTTTCAAGTATAACAAATAAATGCTTTTGATTGCATTTTTTGTAAATCTAGCATCAGCTGAGTGTGGCTTGGGAGGTAGATTGTGCTGTGTTTTTAGTAGAAAAATATGTGTATGAAGACTGGGGATTTCTAGGGACTCCTAGCAACAGAATTTTTAGTATCAAAGTGGTACTACTATATCCACTTAAATTAATGTATCAGTTTATACTTCTATTAATGAAGAATGAAACATTTTAATGAATATCCAATCTATTTCTTAGCACCAAGTCAAATAAATGGTGCCATTGCATCATTCGGCCATGCTCACATTGTCATTCAGCCAGAGGAGATAAATGGGTTTTCAGGATTGCTTGTCATAGTCAACAAAGCAGGAAATCATTAAAACAAAAGTCTGAGTCTTTAGGTGTCTAAAGCTTTACTGCAGAAGGGCAGTCATAAACAAGCAGAAAGCCTTTGTGTTTACCTAACATCAGGTTACAGTTAGGGGAATTTGAGACAAATCAGTAGACCTCTCTGGAAGGATTTTATGAAATTTAACGGTGACGGATAAAGATGAGTGTCCTGAATTGCCTGGATTTCATAAAGGAAAAAAGTAAAGCCAAAGGAAAGATTATATTTCCAAGAGTAAGGAAGACTACAGGCTCATTGTCTAGCATGAGAATTCTTCTCTTCTGCATGATATTACTAAGACAGATACTGCATCCCATTTGATTTCTGTTTTTTAAATAGTGATTAAAAATGAGAGCAAATACAGAAAAGACTTGCAGAGGTTAAAACCAGACAAATTTTTGTTTTGTGGTTGATGAAGTTCAGGAAATTTAATTACTCAAAAGGGGGCTTGAGAGGTAACTCAGTAATACTTTGTAAGTGCTGAGAGGAAGGAGGCAGCTACTCAAAAGTGCTTAATTTTGTCTGTTGGTAAAATTGCCTGGTGATTTTAAAATAAAGCAGATATCTTAGTGCAACGCTTCTCTGTTTCACAAACTTATTAATAAGCTTAAGCCACACTTAACTAGACAATATCAAATTTTTACTTACGAGTTGAAATTCTCTGTCCTACTGTTCTGTTTATTAGTTTTATCCAAATTCCCCTTTTGGCAATGCTCTTCATCTTGGCTTCATGTCTGGAAAAATTGGAGTTTGGGGGGATATAGTTTGGGGGTTGGATTTATTTTAGTTTTTGACATAGGCAGGGTGCCATTTAGTTTGTTATGGTGGTCCATTAATGAGTCTTACATCTGTAGAAACTCGTGTGTGTGTGTCTGTATTTGGGTCACAGTTACTGACAAAGGATTAGGATTTGTAAATCGTCAGGGAAAACTCATTTTTTTCTTCATAATCGGTTCGGTATCACCAATTAGAGTACTGTATTTCTTGAAAACTCCCCTTTACAGCTGAAACAAACTGGTATTTATCATGGATTTGGTTTATTTTTGAGAAGCATATGAACTTTCAGGTGAACCATGGCTGATTTATTTCACTTCTAGATATCCTGCTTGTAAGTGCATGATCCCAGCTTTGTGCGCTTACACAGTGGTAGCATTTACACTAAGAGTCAAGGACTACTTTTGCTCTGAATGACTGAAATACTGGACTTTTACAGACTTAGGGGAAGAAATGGATTATGACAGGGAGCCATGCAGTTATTAAATTACAGAAAAAAGATGCCAAAGAACTAGTTTGAAGTGGATTTTTTTCCTGTCCGCATTTCCTCACTAAGGAACCTAGAAAAAGACAGGAAACGGCAAAGTGAGACTGAGTGCTGTAGAAAAATATAAGAAACTTTACAATAAAGTAGTCTCAAACACCTGTTAAAGAGTAAAAATTATAATCGTATTTTAAAAGATGCAAGTGCTGTAATGGGTAACAAACTGCAGAGGAGATTCCAGCAGAAATATAATATTTGATTTTGAGTGTTCCGTTATCTAATTGAATTACGTGCACTGATTCTATTACTTAATTTTTATAGAAATTCATCCATTTTAAGGCAAAAATCATCTTCTAAGGGTGTTGTATGTGGAGCCATTTTATAAGGAAAGGCTTAACACTTGTACAGCTAAGAAAATGTGGGGGAAAATTGAGGAAAATTAATGAATTGCATTATAAAGGTAAAAGGAAAGTGTTAATCAACACTAAATTGAATTGCGTAGTTTCTGACACTGTGAGGACTCCCAAATTGCTTCCAAAGGCCACTTATGGCAAGCTTATTTTTTCCTGAGTCATCTAAAACTGCGTTAAATGGCATAGCCGGCAACACATTTTATGTGAATGATCTTGCATTTCTGGGATGTATCAAAGCCTCATCTGATGGGGTTTTTTGCAGGGGAAAAAAAAAAAAGTGAGAAACTGTGTCTTCCTCAGTACCGCTTGGATAAAGTGTGGTCAGAGCAACCACAATGCAATGCAATGTCAGCATGTAATTATATTGTCCGGTGCCGTTTATGCTTGGCGTACGTCTGGTCAATGTAGTCTTGCCTTCCTGTATAAGACAGTTACAGTGTATTTAATTAAATACATCATTTACAAATCAAGACCCAAACTTTGCTCTTCAAGGTTTCTGTAAATAGTGGGGTGAGCTCTCTGCCTCTAGTACTGGGACTGTATTCAGCAGACCTACGTGGCTGCCCAACAGCCAATCCTGCTGCATGATGCCTTATCCCTACCTGTGCCGCAGTGCTCCCTTTTCCTAGCCCTAGGTCAGTCTTTGCCCACCCATAGTTATTTTTTCCCCACATTTGGTATTTCAGTGTAATTTTGTAGGTGGTCTTGGCTTTGTGTGCTTTTACCAGTATGGTCCCCTTGGTACTGTCAGGCTTGTAAGATGTCCCTTCCCAAAAGCTGCCCCATACTTCTGTTCAGCTTTCCATGGAGCTTGTCTGTTTGTTGTGTTACACTCCCTGTAAAATCCAGCCACTCTGTCAACTTCTTGCATTATTTGTCACATCCAGCAATTTTCTTGTGTCATGAACAGTAGTTTTTCACATCCTGTATATTTTGCTTAATCTCAGGCCAATGTCTAGTCATCTACCTGCAGCCATGAAGAGATACAAATGCCTGATGGGTAGGTGCATCTGAAGTCCCCCTGGAAGAGCACAGAGCAGCTGCTTGAGTAGCAAACGCCCAGAGGAGCCTCAGTCCCCAGACTGTGAAAATTGTTTAAAAATTGTGTACATCTCAGCTCTGAGAGTCAGGATGGTCTGCTGCTGCCTGCTGTCTCTCACCTTCACCACCTCCTTCTGTCTCATCTTGGTTGCTGCTGTGGCAGTTGTTGGCTCAGCACAGGCACCAGGGCTACCAGAGCTACACCACAGCTTTGTGTCACATACATGAGCCTGCAGAGTCTTCCTTCACTCACTTCCCTGTCTCTAAAACGGTTTTTTGACAGAGGCTGAGATAGGTATGCAGTCAGTAATTAAAAGAAAACAGTCTGCTCCCTTTGTTGCTTTCACCTATTATCAATTACTCTGCCAGTGTTTGCAATCTAGGACACAGGTGCCATCAATGCTGGCAGTGTATTTGAAAGTCAGGAGCTCTTGTAATGGTAGTCACTTTCCTACAAGAGAAAACAGCATGCACATATACAGAGCCTGTTTTATGTCAGTGGAAATAACTTCTGATTATTAAAACACTGTTCTTCACCTAGGATTGCTGCAGGTGCTCTCAAGACTGATCAAAAGCCTCCAAAATTTCTGAATATTCACCAAAATTACTGATCCCAACAGCTGGTTTTCATCATCCCTCAAGAGGTAGTCAGTGCTTCAACACCTTATTTTTAATGCTTTTTTTTACGTGTTTGAGGATTGTTAAAAGTGTTTGTCAGAGATGATTTTCAAGGAGAGGACAGTGTTGGTTAGTGGAGGGGCTTTGATTGTATTTAACTCATCTGGGATTATTGTAGACTGGATACTTTCATAGAGTAGCATAGTTATCTAGTTCCCACTTAACTTTCTGTATTCCCACTTAGCTTAGAACATAACACCTCATTAATCTTGGAAAAATACCGGCACAGGATGTTATGATACCAAGCGTTAGCATAATTTCAGAAAGCAGCTGTAATTTGTAAGGTCACATGGAGGGTGGTGAGAGGACCATTACAAGCCTCTAGTAGTGGGCCCGTTCAGTACTAAGGGGACAGTAAGTAAAGGAGAAAAAGGTGAACAAAAATAGAGAGAGGGACAGAACTGGTGGACAAAAGGTAACGGAGGCTGTGACAAAGACAAAATGCCTCCAGTCACTAAGTTACAGGCCATTAAGAAACTACTGGTATTTCTTTAGGGAAGGCCAGCATGGATTTTATAATCAATAAGAAGGCGAGACAAGATGAATATCAGGATTTTGTGATATATGGAGACAATGGAATATATGAAACTTATTAAGCGATGTTTACAGGGCCAGAGGGGCCAGTGCCCAGTCAGTACGCTTATCTGACCAAGCCCTGTGTCTGATCACCACAGTCTGTCATCTTTTATAAATCTTAACTCTCCATATAATCATACTCTTTATCTTGTGGGAGGGAATGCTGTTAGTAGCTGTAGGTGCCAGCTACTAGGAGGACCAACATGGGCAGATACAGGGCTATCCACTGGAGTCAGACCAGGACTGTAGGTGCACTGAGCCCATGGTGTCAGCAGCAGAGCTAGTGAGGGTCTCATCTCCAGCCATGAGGGCAGAGGCAGCACATATCCCAGCTGGCTGGGCAGGAGCAGTGTGTGTCCTGGGCACAGCTACAGGTGAGACTAGGGCAGTTTAAGTAAGAGAGGCTCTTTGCGCAGCACCTGGACTGAGAGTGCAGGTCACATGTGCTTGGCACCTGCTGATGAAGGTGTGAACAGTGTCTGTATGTTCACCATACCAGGTGGTCTGGGTTGGCACCTTGGCACCATGTGTGTATCTCTTTGACTTGTGTAATTCACCAGCAGACTTCAAGTTGATCTAGCAGTGAGTGTGGGGTGCTGGATTTGGCAGGAGTATCTGGTGGGTAAAGGGTCTGTACTGGTTCATGTTTAGGAGGGGCCTGCGAGCCTGTGTGGTCCTGAAAGACAAGCATACCTACCAGACAGAGTGTGAGTGTGAGCTTCCACCTGCTAGGACTAGGCTTGTGAGACGTATAAAAGGGCTCTGGACTCAGGCAGAGGAGTATTAGGCAGACAGAGGGATGGGCTGTGGGGATACATGAATGTGCACTTGCTTAGGAATCTAGAAGGCATGGAAGGGGGCGTACTCTCAATAGTGAACATCAGCCCTGACCGGGCGAAAGGGAGAATTCGGTCTTGACTGACAGTACATAAGTTCTTGTGAGTCCTGAGTGTGTTACATATGGATGCTGTCAAAAGGCAGTGCCTTGTCCTTGGCCCCTAGCTGCATAGCTGAGCTTCTCTACTGGTTGAACCTGCTGATGAGAAAGTAACTGTCATATCTATGGACCTGGGATGGAGATGTCCAGGTCTCTGGATGCACTGGGCTGGGCTCCAGAGTAGGGCAGGAGGAATCTCTGGAATGGTTCTGGAGATACTGCAGATCACAGCTACTTAAAACAACTCTCAATGTAATTGGTGAAAGATTTCTTTGTGAGTTAGGAGTTCTTCAGCTATGTGCATCTTAAAGCTGAGAGAACTGTGCTGGGAAAAATATCACTATATTCTTCTATTTTCCTGTCTGCTGCTAACTATTATTAGAAATATAGAATCATAGAATAGTTAGGGTTGGAAGAGACCTTAAAGATCATCTTGTTCCAACTCTCCTGCCATGGGCAGGGACATCCCACTAGATCAGGCTGCCCAAGGTGCCCTTGAACACCTCTAGGGATGGGGCATCCACAACTTCCATGGGCAACCTGTTCCAGTGTCTCACCACTCTCATAGTGAAGAAATTCTTCCTAATGTCTAGTCTAAATCTGTCCCTCTCCAGTTTATACCTATTCTCCCTGGTCCTGTCCCCACAAGCCTTTATGAATAGCCCCTCTCCAGCTTTCCTGTAGTCTTTTCGGTTACTGGAAGGTTGCTATAAGATCTCCTCTGAGCCTTCTCTTCTCCAGGCTGAACAACCCCAACTCTCTCAGCCTGTCCTTGTAGGGAAGGTGCTCCAGACCCTCGATCATCTTTGTAGCCCTCCACTGGACCCATTCCAACAGCTCCATATCTTTCTTCTGTTGAGGATTCAATACACACAGAAGAATCTGTTTATTCCAATAACTTGACTTATATGGCTGCTTTTACAAAACCAGGGTGCTGTTGAAGACTGTATAAGTAAAAAATGCTTGTTTTGCCTTAAATCTAAGAGAAGTGAAGAAGAAGCTTTATAAATTTGAGGGTTTAAGCCTAATCAGGAGGTTCTTGTTCTCATTCTTTATACTAATCATTTCAGAGAAGCTCCATTCCTGACTTCACATTCCAAACTGTAATTCTTTCTCTATTATTATGCACAATTCTGCAGTGTTAAAGGAATTCTGCAATATTGTCATTAAAAACTAAACCTTTGATGTTCTAGTGTAGGGATTGCTGAAGTTTACCTGCCTCCCCTCCAAACCAGGTTGCTGTGTTTACATCCTAGAGAGAAAGGAAATTGGCAGTTTATTTGAGATGAAGATCATTTAAACTATTTTTTTTAATAAAGCAACAGCTTGATTTAATGAATAGTATTGGGTTTCAGAGCTTCACTTATAGCCCCCAACCAACTATGTGACAGTAAGCATGTCACTTAACCACCGTGTCCTACTTTCACCATCTGTGAAATGCTTTGGAAAGTCATGGAAAACTGAATCATAGGTCTTTTCCATCTCTAGATGCTATTAGGTCATCCAACTGTCCATCTGCCAGTAGAAGATTGTTTCCTACATTCACCAGTGTTTTTCCAGTCTGGATTTTGTCCTCCAAGTGATTGGTCTCCCACCAGTACCTTTGGGAGATGATTTTGTAGACTTCTAGACCTAATTGTCATGAAGCTCCTCTGACATCATGAAAAGAGATTTTTTTTTTTTTTTTTTGTGGATTTAGTTTTGTTCAGAATCCAGGTAAGAGGTTCCTTAAGTTGTTGCATAAGTTGCATGTCTGAAAACCATAAGCAAACATATAACAATGGGAAATAAGTGCGCACACTACTCCACATTTAGGGCAAAACCAGGATAGAACGTGGAAACTTAACAACGGAGCAGAAGGTTATATGAAAATTTTGGGATACTTATCATGAATGATTAAGTAGGGAGAAAGGGATGAATATAACTTAAATTTAAATTTGTGGAACGTGAAAGCCTTTCCCTATTGTATAGTACTATTTTTTTTTCTAGACGTTTGTAAATTATCATGTCTCCCATAACTTGATTTGCATTTGAATCGTTGCTAACTCTTTTATTATTATGAGCCAACAGTCACAGTAGTTGTTTTTAAGGGCTGTCAGTTAACACCTTTCTTGTCCACATCTGAGGGTAATGTTAACTACAGGTGCAGCCCAAACAGCTGGACGTCTCATTTCCTCAAACTATAATACTTTGCATGAGCAGTTCCAATTTCTTTTTTTATCCTTCTTTATTGACCACAAGTGTTGCAAAATTATTTTATATTTAAGTCATCTTCTTTCCCAGAGTTTTAGAAATTAGCAAACAGATAATTTTTCTTCAGCCGTCAAAGCCACCAGCATTGTGATATAGGCTAAATCTAGCTGAAAGCTATTGGAATAACTAGGTTTCATCGTACGAAGTTTGTCATTTTTCAGAAGTTACTTGGGCTCTCCGTAATAGTAGTTAAACTGCTTTTAAAATGGCCATCTGGCAAACAACTGGTACGTAAGATGATTTATTTAATGCAGTACCCCAGGAGGAAAAAGCTAATATTAAGTGCATTCAATTGATAAGTTTAATAGGGCACGTTGTAATACAGCATGTATAAAGTATGTATTTAAAAATAATGAGAAGTCTGTCATGAAAGCATGTTTCATAGAATATTCAACTTTTAACAAAACCCATTTGTCCAGGATTTTCATTCCTCTCTTACAGCTGCCAATGGAAACGCTTGAGTCCAGGAATGAAAAACTGCATGAATAGTCAGTCTCCTCAGAAAAGAAAATTTCTTTTTTTCTTTTCAACTTCATTTTCATTGCCTTAAACTTATATATGCATATATGTTGAAAAGTTCTGATGTAACTTCAGAGTCTAAGATAAGTGGAGCATTTCAAACATCCCAAAGTTTTATTCATAGCACAACAATACAGGCAATTTAAACATATCTCTAAATAAACCCACCCATCTGCATACTTTACTGTTGAAAATCTCTGCTCTCCTCAGTAGTAGTGCATACAGTCAGATAAAAATGTAAGTAGTGTTTTGGAAGTCAGTAAATGTGGTATTTACCTACACACATTAAAAACCTCTCGAGGTATCAAACTGGTTTTCTTCCTTTAAAAAATGGAGATGCTATGAAGTTAGAATGTTTATGAGGAAGGTGAACCTTAGAAGGATTTCATAAAGTCTCATCATAAGAAGAATAAATACATCTCTTGTCCACAGGAAATAAAACCGGATGAAGTTACCAGACATGCTCTTAGGACAGAAGTTAATTTTGAAAGTGTCTGCAGAAAGGTAAAGCCTGTTGCTTTGTGTTTTCTTTCTCCTGTTTCTGCAAGTGAGAGAGCACCCTTTAGGACAAGGTGCATATTTGAATGGGAGTACATGCGTTTTCACTGTGTATTCTGTATGTTACATTTTGTCTTCATTACAGACCCTGCTTCCTTTTCTAAGGAAATTTATTCACTAGGACATATCTACCAAAAAATTGTGTAGCTGTTTAGTACAACTGGCTTGTCATCTAAGCTGGTGGACTTAATCCCTTGTAACTGGAGCGGAATACCGGGAAGCATCTAGTTGGTTTAGAGTCTTTGTAAATAGATTTGTTTTGTTTATATATATGGTTCAGTTAGTGTAAATAATCTGAGCTTTCAACAACAGTTGGAAAAAGGCTCTAAAAACTTTTAGATGCAGAGAGAAGTTTCCACACATTAACGAAACATGACAAACATGAGCCTGAAATAATGGTGGAATTTTAACACCCCCGTGACTCATTAATTTCAGTGCAGTGTTTCTTCTGAAGCCCACTGATGGTATATTATTAAATATTAACTCTCTAACTACTGTTGTCTGTAAAAGATTAAATAAAGACGTACAAGTGGGAAGATACTTGTTGAAATAAACAGTCGAAGTTGAGACCAGACAGGACACTAAAAGAAGAGCAAAGTAGTGTTTTAAGAGATATGGAGCAGAAGTGGTGACAGAAAGCAATTCTGAATCAAAAAATATCAGTACATGAAATTGTGTATTTTCCTCCACGTTATGCTAAGTTCCTGCAGGTCCACTGAGGGAGTCTGAAACCTAAAATTTTTAAAGTCCATGATCTAAGTTTTAATGTGGAATTGGGTCATTTTTTTCTATAGTGAAATCATTAGTTTGCAATATAACTATGCTGCTGCAAAGCACAGTTATATGTGATATACTTCAGTCATTAGCATAGTGTACACCAGGATTTCTATGCTTCATGTGAGCGTAATGAAGTTAATAGGAAACTATTATAGGAATTTGGCATGGCTGGAGCAGTGTTTGGATGAAAGCATCTTACTGCTTTTCCTTCTCTTAATGATAGAGCAGAGTAAGGAAAAGGTCATGGAAATACAGACATGGAGCTATAGAGCAGCATTTTTCTTCTAAATTTCTTTTCAAGATCTATTTTTAAGATTTTCCACTCTGAAGTTGAGCTAGTCATAAACTGGTTACTGTTATGTTAGAATGGTGCAGAAGTGAAGGTTCTGAATGTATGAGGACGCATGGAGAGGGATTTCATGCTTGAAGAGGGATACTAAATTCAAATGGTAAGACATTTTGTCACTTCCTGTAGCAGATTCTTCTGCCAAGAATTCAAATGCCTCATGCTTATGTGTGGGCATAAAGTATAGGAGCCCCAGAATGAAATAATTAATGCTGTTGTTTTAAAGGAGTTTACAGGTTTGCAGTTGGTATTTTATTTTATAAGAGGACAAACTTATTGCCAAAAATATAGAAGGAATATTATTAATCTTACTAGTTTATTTTGTCGCATTATTTTTGATGTGTTCATAGTCATGACTGACTGTGTGTTTTCCATATTTGCTTAAAATAGGCTTTCATTTAGTAGTAATTCTTGAAAACAGGTAATAGCTGTTTGGAATTTTTTGTAGGTTTAGCACTGTTGTTATTCTGTTACTTTCTGCTGATTATCCTGTTTTCCAGTTAAATCTTGCGCGTTGTAGTAAATGGATCCCATGTTTCAAATCAAGTTCGTGGATGGGTGCTTCTTTAAAACCATACAGGATTTTTAGCCTTATTGTAATAGAAGAACATGTACATTAATTATTACATAATGTAAACATTACATTAATTTTTGACGTGCAGCGGCTAAGCCATCATAACTTATTGGTTCCTAAAGGCTGGCAATAGCATACGCCCAACTCAAAAAAGTGTCCTTTCTGTTTTAACAAACTTTAATTTTCCAATATATTCTTCTTTTCCCACAGTTAGTTATTAAACATACAATTTAAAAAATAATTTATTTTCTATCCTTAGCAATATTCTGTAGGTCACATGAAATGCAGACCACACTGTTTACCTTTTCATTAACTTGAATTTCAAAATATTTGAAGGAAAACATCCTGTGGCTGTTTTCATTTTCAGAATAGGTTTGTTTTCATTGGTAAAAGGCAATCTGGTTTTAATTCACTGTGGAATGCTGAATATTAGTTTTGCATAGTGGACATGTAGTCAAGATATTTGTTTAATTCTTTCTCCGACTTAGATTTTATGTTCCATTGCTATGTATATATTTTTCAGAATAAGGTAAGCATACTTTTTCTCTTTAAAACCGGTTCTCGTAGACTTCGGTCACATCAATAAAATTGTGCTAAGTGTTTAACAGGTGGCACTCTAACTTGAGTTCTTAGGATTTAGCTGTCAATATTACTGTACGGATAGTTGCTAATAAGCAAATTAAATTAATGATAGTTGCAAAGTGAATTCGCAAGAGTTACCAGCCATATGACACAAGACGACTTCCTTTTCTGATAAAGACGTTACAGAGCTTACTGCGTTACTGGAAGTCAAGCAGTGGTAGATTCTTCTTTAAATCATAGAATGGTTTGAGTTGGAAGTTGCCTTTAAAGGTGAACTAGTCTGTGCACCTCTGCTGAAGTACTTTTAATTCATTTTAATATTGCTGGAGCTGGCACTGTTGCTATCAGCGAGGTATAAATTCTGTTGTAAAATTTATAAAGAATGTTGCCATGCAACTTTAACTAGACTTTATATTGTTGGTGCTTAGTTACAGCTGTTGAAAAATGGAACTTGTATTTTCTAGGTTTTGACTAAGTTTTTGTGTACTTTCTGTACACAGTTGTGTACTGTTGGCAACAAATATATTTGCCAAACATTTAATAACATTTTAAAAAATGTGACAGCTGTCTGGTTTAATGTTATTTTAAATTGGTATTTCCGGCTATGGTTGCATTTTGAAGTTTTCCTTACATTATATGGACCTGAACTGTTATGAGAGGCTTGGTTTGTTAGTGTTGTGCTTCAGCCCACCAAAGTTATAAATCAGAAGCTAATCCTAAAAATGCTGTTTATTACAAGCAGGAACCAAACGTAGAAACTGACTGAGTTCTTAACTGTTATCTCCAAATAACTGCTGGCCTAGGTTTAAGGTAACTTAGGCAGGCTAAGGTCAGCAGGATAGATAGGTTAATACGCATTGATATTTTTATGGTACTAGAGAAGTTGTATGTCTCATCTGTGCTGTTTCTCCAGAAAAGGAGACATGGGTCTACCTATGCACACCTTGATCATAACTGTGGTTGGTTTTGTTATTTTTGCACTAGTGCTAACAGCTACTGACTAACTTATTGTAGCATCTCATTTAGTTTTTCTTTCAGTAAGTCTTTGGCATATACGATTTGAGAGAAAAAAACAACTCTGTTTTAAACACTGAGAATAACAGAATTCTGGTCTAGCATAATGGCACCCTCCACTAAAAGCAACAATCTGGAGTGCCATCTCACCTTAAGTTAAAATACTTACTATTTTTCCAAAATAATACAGCCTCTGTTCTTAAAAATCCAGTGACTTTCACATTTTGGAGTGGGGTGGGGTGGAATGGAAATTGAAACTGAAAAGAAATACTGTGTTTTATTTCGAGTGAAGAATTGAGTTCCAGTATACATTATTGTCAGCATGTTTGACTTGCCGAAATACCAACAAATATTCACAGAAGTATTCACAGGTGATAAGTACATCCTCAAATTTTTTGCCTCCAGATACAATCTTCACATTTAGTATGGTAATTTCGCCTTTTTCACACTGGTCTCTAATCTGTGGTCCTTGAGAAAAGCACCACCTTTTCCTACTCAGTCCTGTATTTTCACCTGTTACTCCAGTCCTTTTGTACTTGAATCACGTAGAAGCTTGCCTGCAAAGAGGATCCTGCACGGCAAATTCTGACTACGTTGTGACCTTAAAAGTTTCTTGGGGCCATGCCACATCCCACTGAGTCTCAAGATTACTGAAAAGCTTGCCACAACTTTTAAGTATGTTGAGAAATTTCTTCCAGACCAGAAATGTAAGCAATTACTAGCTCTTAGAAGCATTTGTTGCTAATGTAAGTCCTGGTGAGCTTATTTTGGATTGCTTCATGTTCAGGAACCAACTTTGCCTTGTTTGGAATTTAAAAGGAATTCAAAGACTTTAGAAACAGGATCTCAGGCAGCTCATGTATGGCTGCAGACAGATGTGCCAGGTTTTGACTGAGCAGCCTGGTGCACAGTATGATTTTGATCATTAAAAGTCAAAGCTGCCTAATGAAGACAGCTGTACTTAACACAATTTTGGAGGGATGGAATTTTTGCTGTCTACCTTCAGGTCCGTTATGCTTAACAGATGCCCAAAGGCAGTTATGCGACAGCTAAAGTCCTGGGGCTATTTCAGGAGTGAGTTAATTCAATATATATGGCTCCTTACCTATGCAGCTGAAAGGAATTTGGGCTTGGGGAATGAGCTAAAATCTAACAGTAATAAGGAAAGGTTTTGTGTAATTTATCAAATGAGAATTCTGCTGTTTCACACATGAGAAGACCCTGTTTCACCTCTCAAGCTTCTCCATGAATTCACTGACTCTCTGGTGAAGGGTTAAGGAAATCCTTGGGCAAGAAGAACATGAGAAAAAGATAAAAAGGTATTTCTTCCCAGGAGGGACAAAACCAGTAAGGATGAAGTTGTTATTGTGAAAATAATATTTCTCAGTTCCATATAACCACCTTTTTAAATTATGCAGGTGATGGCCTGAGATTAGTCTGTTTATCAGTCTACAGTGCAAGGATAGGGTAGTCACAGTGCTTGTGTTGTTCTGTGTTCTTGCTTGTAGATTTACACTGCAAGGATGTTTGCTGCTAACAGTCTTTGAAAGGCAGTTTATGAAAGGTGCCTGCTTTGAGGCATTAATTAAAGTAGTCACTAAGTAATTGTTTGGAGCATCAGTTTCCCCAGAATCCATCACTAGATGGTAATCTTTCATTGCAGGACACTAAAACTTACACGGTGTGGTTGCACAACGAATTAATGTGTAAATCTATTGTAATGAATACATTTACTTATTAAGGAAATTTTAAACGATACAGCTAATACTTTTCAACTGTGTGACAGAGAAAGAAAGGAAAATCTGATTTCTGAATTGAGTAGAACTTTAGATTGAACACATCCGCATCCAAGGACAAACAGTCGTTCTGTATTTTCTAAATTTGAAAAGATGACAATCCTAAAGGTACACTTGTGCCTTAGTTTAATTTAATATTTACTTTATAGTGGAAAATACATAAAACCAAAACTTCTGTATTCTCTGTGGATTTAATCTCAGGAAATGGCACTAAATCTTAAAAGGGGCCTGATGCAAAGTCTCTTGCAGTTTAATTGAAGACTGTCTGTTAACTTCAAAGGCTTTGGACCAAGCACAGAATACTTGCTGTCTTTCATTTGGGCTTTGGGGGATTTTTCCACAACCTCCTCCCTTCTCCTTCCCTCCTTCCCCAAAGTCCCCCTGAAGAATTCAGCTTATTACAAAAACATTCTGATTAGGATAGATGTTCTAATCGATATAAAACTTCTGTTTCTGTTGCTGGTGCCCTTAATAGCAACATAACTACATAATTACTTATGTGGATTTTTAACATTCTTTGCTTATGAAAATATTTTTTTTGCAATCCATAAACCATAGGGAGAGGACTACTGTATGAATCAGTCTTTGTGTGATACTGATGTGATAGTCCCATCTGCTTTGTACAATATCCTTATTAATTCTTTGCACTTTGCTGCTTTGTTGTTAGATTTTTGCAATGTGGGGGCAAACGACTGGTTCTTTTGAGGCAGCCATGAAAAACTTAACACTCTTCTGTCTATATTCTGATTATTGCACTTCTCTTAAATTAGATGATAGGGCATAATTATAAGAAGAATATGTGATAATTAATGTGATCACCTATCTGTTATCTTAAGGATCTTCATCTCTTTTCTCCTCCCCCTTCTTTCTAAGTAATAATTATTGGAAACACTGTTTAAACTTTACTTATTCTTGCATCAGAATGAATGCATTGCCTTGTACATAAAAAGATATTTTCATTTTCTAGCAATGTGGTTATGCTGAGAAAAGTGAAAAAATAATACTCTGTTTATTTGTTAAAATTCTGTTCTGTTCCTTTCATATTTCAGTATAGAAATAAAGGTATTCATTTGCATAGCAGATACCATATATGCTTTTCTCTATTTAATAGTTGCATCTGTCAACATCTTAAGTTTTTGGAAATGTGTTGCATTGATTTAATAGTACAATTTCCTGTAACACAGGCTAAAATAATTGGTTTGATGCTGGGAATCAGTGTTGCAGGGTTGAATTCTTTTTGTCCAGAGTGTTTTGACTCTGTTTGAATGGAAGTTTCACTGAATGTATGAAACCACTGTTTCCTGAGACTTTTCCATGTCAAACACCAGATGTTAACTTTAAACAGGAATGTCTGTGGTCTTCCTAAGACTACCGATGAAGTGAAGAATTTTGCATTCAGTGATGAATATCACATTCAGGCGTAAATACTTTCTCTGTGTGGCTGTTTTTTGTTTTCTTTTCCTGAAGGTTCTTCATCTTCCAAATTTGATCATTTGAACTGTGAGCTGTTTAGCATGTCTTTAGATGTACTCCTCTATGTTTCAGAGCCTAGAATCCACTGCTATGGCTGCAAATTAACTTTTATGTCAGTATAGAACGAATTCTATTGATTTTTGACAACTCTTTTTTCACACTTCTCTCACATGCTTCTCCACAAATTGTCCATCTGTCTGCTAGCCTAGCTAGTATGAGTCCCTTCCCAGACTTCTAATGGGAGAGTTCAGGTTCCTGCCTATGCAATGTTCTGTGGATTGCCCTCCCACCTTTGGTTAGCCATTCGTGATACATGGTGCTTCACGTGCACAATCCCAGAAAGATTTATATCACAGTAATCATGAAAGACAAGCAACTCTAAACTTCCATTCCTGTTTTCAATGAGTACGTGAAGTGTATAAATATCTTACTGGATATGAGTGGTAATGGGAACAATAGATGATAGTGCTACAAGTAGTCTTGGTTTTATGCTTTCCTTGAAGAACATGCAGGAAAAAATGTGATCTATCAAGAGGTTCTCAAGGAATGGTGGTTGGTGTGCCTTTTTTTTTTTAATAAGCGAAGGAGAAGTTGCTGATGCCCAGAATCTCCTTGGTATCCTCCAAAATACTGTTCAGACTTGCATGCAATTCATGAGAGGCAAACAGACATATAGAATCTCAATGCATGGGTGAGAGTATGGTATAGAAAGGAGAGATTTACATGTCTGGGGAACCTTTGGGACATGAGTAAACTAGATGGGAATGATGAGCTGCATCATAACTAAAATTGTATCAGGCTGATAACACTGGAAATTTTATGGGTCATAAAGGAGTACTTAAACTAAAAGCAGGGGGAAGACGATATGCATGGAGGAATATCAAAATCACAATGATGTGACCAACAGGGGGCATGTGGCTGCTTTTCAGGATGTCTCTTAAAAGTCTGGGAGGGAACAGCTTGATCCAATAAATAATGAAGATAAATCAGATGCCCTGCAATGCCAGTTGATTGGTAGCTCCAATACTAAGCTAGAAAGGGTGTAAATTATGAATGCTTCCATACCAGTCCTTGAACTGAAAAAAAATAAAGAGAGGAAAGTAGAATGTCTGATGTATAATATCACACTGAGATATCTTCCTTGCACCAGGTCTTCAAGATAGTTAATGAAAGGTATATCTTTACAGGGATAATTGAGTAGGATGGATGTGCATGAGAGTGGTACTGTGTTGGAAAGCACTACATTTTAAGTCTTAACAGCACAAGTGTATTACAGGAAAAGAGAAGCTCTAAGAAATGTTTTCAATGGAAGTTCCAACTGTCATAAAAGTTTGGTACCAGCAATGTGGTACAGCCTCGATCAGAATTATGCTGAACAGAAAATGCTAAATGACAGTAGAGAAGCTTCAGATTTAGGACAGATTATTAATAGTGAGAGCTTTCAGTTACCCTTGATTCATTTGGATACTAAAGACAACATCTTTGAATTGCACCCTTTATGTATCCATAGAGAAAGTAATCCATTTGTAAAGCTGATCCACATGAAGGGGCAAGGAGAAGAATACGCTTAACCAAATGAGAAAGCAAAATATTTTTCCTGTCTTGATATCTATCTATCTGCTAATCCTCTAATCCTGGTACCCAGTGAGCAATTTCAACCAAGATTAGTGGAAGCAGTTTTAAAAGTATTAACTTCAAACAGGGAGTTATTTTAGGTGTGAGAAACCAAAATCTTTGTAGCACTGAGGGAAAGGTGGAAATAATTCGTCACCTCTTGGGCTTGTTTTGAGAAGCACCATAGAACTGACACAGAAAAAATGTGCAAGGATAGAGAACGTAAGGTAGAACATACATCAGCTGGAATCTTTCATTAATTTGGTTGTTTAGAGAATTCAAAGTGTAAAGATGTCTTTAATGTTATATAAACAAGTATAATCACATCTGTTAAAAACTGACAGCTGCTAACTGGAAAGGCTCTTTCTGCATATATGCTTTGCAGTGTGACTCAGAATTGCATTACAAAATCAGAAAAGAATAAATTTGACATTCCTGATATTTCCAAAAATGAAAAACAGCTGCTGCTGTCTTTTGCTCCTTTTATTTTTGCAAATGAAACTCTTATCGGGTTTTTATTATATATCATATAAAAATAAATTACAAAACCATTCCTTTTTCTTCCTCCTTTTCCTACCCAGATTGGTTTTTAAAGTGCTACAAATCAGAACTAAAGAACTAACTTTTATTTATAAAAATAAAAACAAACAACAAAAAAAGAAGATATGGAATTAGGAGGGCTCTTGCAGCTCAATCTGAAGCACATTGGTCTGTTAACACTGGAAAATTAAACGAGGACTACTGGAGGCATTATTGCTTGAACTTTTTAAAACTTAACTGTAGAAGGAAAAAAAATCAGATCTTCTTGAATTATTGGAATTCTTTTTGAAATGTCATCTATTGAAATGTCAATGATCATAGGTGCTAAGACCAGATACATTGAAAAGTTCCAGCTTGTTGAAATAAGCATAAGTTAACAGCATCTTGCCCCTCTGTGGCAAGATTAAAGAGAAAGTATGGGAAGCATAAAATCATAGAATGGTTTGGGTTGGAAGGCACCTTAAAGATCATCTAGTGTCAACCCCCCTGCGGTGGGCAGGGACATCCCGCTAGATCAGTCTGCCCAAGGCCCCATCCAGCCCCATCCAGGAAGCCACAGCTTCCCTGGGTAACCTGTGCCAGGGCCTCACCACTCTCATGGTGAAGAAATTCCTCCTTATGTCTAGTCTAAATCTTCCCCTTTCCAGTTTATAGCCATTGCCCCTGGTCCTAGCACTACAAGCCTTTGTGAAAAGGCCCCCGCCCCAGCTATCTTGTAGCCCCTTCAGATACTGGAAGGTTGCTATAAGGTCTCCTCGGAGCCTTCTGTTCTCCAGGCTGAACAACCCCAACTCTCTCAGCCTGTCCTCTTGTGGGAGATGTATGTAATGGCCTAGAAGATGCTTGAGAGCCTCTAAGCATAAATGTGACTGTTCTGTCTGCTAGGTGGTGAAATACCTGCTATAAAATGTGAACATCCAGGATTTCCATTTATTTTTACGTCCATTATCTGCTGATATGTTCAAGTAATATCAAGGATTCCATATATATCTGACATGTGTTTGTCATTAGAATAAGTTTTGAATGCATATATTCCCTCAATACACTTAATGATGGAAAGTGTACATTTTGATGCCAAAGAACTGGTATGATTATCTCAGATGTTTTAATAGTTTTTCAGTTAACCAAATTTGTATTTCCATTGTCTTTTTCAGAGAGTGGCTGAAAATATATAGATTAAAAGAAATCTGTTTTCCATTGTGCACAAAAATTGCAGCATGGTATGCCAAGAAATTCTGTCTTGTTTTGAATAACATACTATAACATGGCCTACTCTGATCAGTAAGTGCAGTTCATCAAGGCTTGATAAGTCATCTGTGCCTCCGAGTATTTGGCTCTCATATTTAGTTCCCTCAGCAGTGCTCTGAACATAAATATGTTTTATCTGGAGACATTGACCTGACAATACTTTAATTTTGTATAGGTGTGTTCCCTGGTAGGAATGTTTGTAACGTGAAGGCCTGAGCAAGACAGGATTTGTTGTCAGGGATAAATCTTTTACCTTTACTTTCTACATTATGAGAAATAGACTTGATTGGACCTTGTTTTTCAGATGTTACCTAGTTTTGAAGCTTCACGTCCATTTTAAATTTGAAGATGTGAACTATGCCTGTTTTCTTTGTTATAAATTTCTTTCATGTGTGCTTATACATATGGCATTATGTCAGGCTCCGTCTGACAAGTGATCATTATTAGTTTTACGGTGGAAGGTTGTAGGGATGTCTCAAGGTACATCCCTCAAAGTTCAGTACAGAGTTTCATCACCAAATTGACTTGATAAGGAGAAAGGTGGATATCTCAATCCTGAAAGTTGTAGTAATGTGGAGCTTATCCGTGTATTTTGCCAGTGTATTTGCTACCATCTGCTTCCACTCCGTCTTTGGACATCTCCATGATGCACAGCTTGAGAACTCAGGTGCATTCAAGTTGTAGTGAACTTGGACAGTTCTGTTGGTTACTTTTGTGTTTCTGCTCTCATTTCTATAACAGATAAGGATAAGTAACAATTTTTTTTTTCAATTTTTGTTTTCCCAAATAGTGGTTGTTTCAAATTTCATTTTGACATTGGGCCGTTTAACTCCCTGTTCTGGCTATTCTGGGTCTCCAGACACTCATTCTACATGGCCAGTTATGAGCAAAAGCTCTACCAATGTAACTTTTCTCAAAAGTCAGTTGTGTTTTCAGTTCTGGTGTATAGTGGTTGTCAGATTAATTTATAGATGACCTTTCTTCTAAATGTCACTGTGCTCTCTGAAGAAGTCTATGTGAATTTTCTGGCAGACTTTTCTCGTTGTATTGTTCACAGCTACTGCCTGTTATCCAAGATGCATTTTGTTTCTGTTCCCTCAAAGTACATATTTTGCTTCAGGGTTTCTAGTTCATCATATTTTGCTTTCCAACGTACTTTCTTAATGCGATTGTCTTTTGCCTGATGTTGGTTGTGGGGACGGGTGTTTGGTTTGGGGTTTTTGGTGTGGTTTTGTTTGGTGTTCTTTTTTCTTAGTGCCATCTATTTTACTGTGGTATGTGCCAAATTTTTTTATTCAGTTTGGCAAGGTGCATATGTCTTACAGTGATGTGCCTCAACTGCTCAAATGTCAAAACTTATGAAAAGCACACACATTATACAAAGCTATGTATAAAAAGCAAAACCATGTAACATTCGTACTGTTATGCTTTATGTATTTGACTTTACATTGTTATCAGTCAGAACTGTATGTATTTTATACTGGTTAAATGTACTGGCTGTATAATTCAAACTATGTAATGTTTTTACAGTACAGATATTGCTTAATAGGTCTATTTAGAATCTAATATGGGGGTTACGTTCTACGTAACTGCTTTCCACTGGGAATTCACCTGCATCATAGACACATTTGTCCATGAGCATAAAGTAATAGTGAGCATAAAGTAATGCTCACCATGTTTCTAGGTTTCCTCAAAGGCCATCAAAGTTCTCAGTGTTGGTTTTCACAATAAGCGAGAACATCACGACTGGGAGGAGGGGGAAGTTGGCTCAGTGCTAACTTTATGTGCTCTGTCTTTAAAAAAATTGTGCATTGTTTGTTTGTGGTGCCAAACTGAGAGATGCAGATGACACTAAGCTGGGAGGAAGTGTCGATCTGCTGGAGGGTAGGGAGGCTCTGCAAAGGGATCTGAACAGGCTGGACTGCTGGGCCGAGACCAATGGGATGAGGTTTAACAAGGCCAAATGCCGGGTCCTGCACTTGGGGCACAACAACCCTATGCAGCGCTACAGACTGGGGGAAGAATGGCTGGAGAGCTGCACGGAAGAGAAGGACCTGGGGGTGCTGGTTGACAGCCGACTGAACAGGAGCCAGCAGTGTGCCCAGGTGGCCAAGAAGGCCAACGGCATCTTGGCTTGTATCAGAAATGGGGTCACCAGCAG
This sequence comes from Cuculus canorus, assembly GCF_017976375.1. NCBI lineage: Eukaryota > Metazoa > Chordata > Aves > Cuculiformes > Cuculidae > Cuculus > Cuculus canorus. Next base: position 63,350,815 of record NC_071441.1, read on the forward strand.
GTCCAGGGAGGTTATTCTCCCTCTGTACTCAGCACTGGTGAGACTGCACCTTGAATACTGTGTTCAGTTCTGGACCCCTCACCACAAGAAGGATGTTGAGGCTCTGGAGCATGTCCAGAGAAGAGCAACGAAGCTGGTGAGGGGGCTGGAGAACAAGTCTTACGAGGAGCGGCTGAGAGAGCTGGGGTTGTTAGCCTGGAGAAGAGGAGGCTGAGGGGAGACCTTATTGCTCTCCACAACTACCTGAAAGGAGGTTGTGGAGAGGAGGGAGCTGGCCTCTTCTCCCAAGTGACAGGGGACAGGACAAGAGGGAATGGCCTGAAGCTCCGTCAGGGGAGGTTCAGGTTGGATATCAGAAAAAAATTCTTCACAGTAAGAGTCATTGGGTACTGGAACAGGCTGCCCAGGGAGGTGGTCGAGTCGCCTTCCCTGGAGGTGTTTAAGGAACGGGTGGATGAAGTGCTTAGGGACATGGTTTAGGGAGTGTTAGGAATGGTTGGACTCGATGATCCGATGGGTCCTTTCCAACCTTATGATTCTGTGATTCTGTGATTCTGTAATTATAGATGCATATTCTTACTAGCCCTGGAAGAAGCGAAGAGGAGTTTGCAGCTTTTGAGTTTTCCTACTGTCTTGCTGTTTCAACTTACACCGAGAGTTGACCCTGTTCTCCATGAGGAGATAATTAAGAATCCATGCCTGATTTATTCTGGGTTCTTTTGCTCTGACTTTGCTTTATTGAAACAATCGTAAGAATTATTTTATGCATAAAAAGAAGAAAGGAAGCATTAGTAAAAGATTAAGTATGTAATTTGTACTTGGGCTGGTCTGGGGTTTATGCCAAGCTCTGCTGTAGATCACTGTGGTAGTTTAGGATGAAACACTCCATTTCTCTTTGACCTTTTCCCAGTCTGAAAATAAAGCATGCACCTTACACTTGTATGGTTAGCTGAATTAGTTGGGGCGGGTTAATCCAGAGAAACCCAATTGACACTTCTATAATACTATTAATTATGGTCTTCTAACATTTTTAAAGTGCTAGGCTTCTTAAAGTGCCTTTAAACTTTTTTAGATACTTGGATAGTAGGTATTTTTCATCATGCATGCAGCAAAGAACAGCAAGAAATCTGGTTTTGAATTTATGACCTATTTTGAAATTCTCATTTTAAAAGAAGAGAAGACAATGATAGACACAAGTACCTACTCCACACTCCTTTTTGGTAAAAGGTGGGCCAATCTGGATGTAGGAGTGAAAGTAAATCTAAGCCAACAAATTACGGGGAAGAGAATAGCTTTAGTCTAGACATACACATGAAGTTACGGCAGTGTAAGCACTGTGGCGGTATTTAGAAGAATCTCATGCTTCTTCCTAATTGTGGATTGAAGAGTCTGCAGAAGTCAGTGATGAGTTGAAAGTCAGTGCTACTGCTGTTAGTGCAAGGGTCAGCAGATTCTCCAGACCTCTGACTTCTATTGTTTGCAGTTCTGCAGATGTGCAAAAAGATTGTTCAGAGTACCCTCTGTGGCTACAAGTCTCCAGCTTCCATAATGCTTGCAAGATAAATAAAGTCAATATCCAAATATTTTCAATTTTGAATTACCACAATAACATAAAACAATGTAAACCAATATAAACTGTGGCAAGTGTTGAAAAGAATTTAAAAAATAAACAGGAGGCCAAGGGAGAGCTCAGATTTGCTTATGTATCTTGATGTTGTGTAAGAAATTGTTAGGGTGGTTTTTTTATTGTTCTGTTACAAGAAATTATCCTGCTGAGGGATTTTTCCAAAGGCTTTAGATCTATTAGGACATAGGTTTTAGCTGCAGTTGAAAATTTGTCATCAGTCTATTTTAAAAATTTGTATTATTCAATAAAAAAAAAAAATCTGTTGAGAACTTGCATGATTTACTGAGATCAATGCAGGAGAAATTGCCGTAAGAACTTCTCACCTGTCTTGCTATTAAGCTTCACTAGCCACTTCTTCATAATACCTGTGCCATCATTTTGATGTTACATGGAAAATCGGAAAAGCTTGAGTGAAAACTGAGTAAAAGCTGATTCTGAATCTGACAAGTGTTGGCAATCTATTTCCTGGGCAGAGTCGAAAACATTTATTCTCCCCTTTGGATACTATGCGATGTCTGTTATTTTTGTATTAGAGAAAACCACTCCCTTTAGGCTCTTGCCACATCCAGCAGACACATGTTTGCTGCATCCCTAGCTGATCCGTCCTCCTGTTATTATGCTGAGACACAGTCAACAAACAATCCTTGCTATCAGGAGCTGAGAGACAGCAATGCTGCCACAAGGGCTACCAATAATCAATTTGCTCTCCTACCAAAATCTTCACCATATCTAATGGCCACAAATCACACACTTGATGTGTCTCAAACATAAAGGAAGAGGGAGAACTAGCAGCATTTCACAGTCTGAAAGTAAGTTTTCTAAAGAGTCTCAGTCCAAGGCAGTATGAAGTCATGGGATAGATTTGGGTGACAGCCGTGATCTGGCACCTTCAGCCTCCCTGTGACTCCATACTAACCACATCTGCTCTTATGGAGGACAGCTGTAACTAGTTAGAGCCCTTGGAAGAATGTGTGCATTAACAGGTTGTCTGGTTTTTTTTAATAGAGAGATGGCTCTTTTCTGAACTGCTGCAAAGGATATTGCAGTGACATCTTGTTTTAGCCCAGAATTTGGGGTTGTTTGTTTAGATTTTTTTTTTTTGTGATTCTCCTGGTTAGTTTTATCTCTGCCAATTTTTTTGCTTAAAATCAGGCTGATGTTACACTTTACATTAAACTGCATTTCCAGTTAGTTTAGAAACTTGACTATGATACACTTGAAGGTTACATTGTGTCATGGCTTTTGCAGTGTACTGCATACTTGTCAGTGCGGTTTCCATCTGTCTCCATTTGAATGTCATTATTTTAAATAAATAAGAGATGATCTAAAGTGAAAGATGCAAGGTCACCAAGCATTACCAGTTTAGCAGCAGTATCCCTTGACCCCGGTGAAATTCTAGTAGTAGTTTTTGTAGTAGTATACTCTTCTAGCAGCAGTCTTTTTTCTGGTGAGAGCTGTAACAAGGCAATCCCCTTTTGTACAAATGTCACTTGAAGAATAGAAGTGAGACCTCTTTCTTTCCTGTTACTGATTATAGTTGTAGCAGAGTGACTACAAACAAAAGGAGACTTGAGCAGGAAGAGTAATCAGAATGAACCAATGGTCAGAAGCCTCTTGACCTGTTTCATATTCCTGAATTAATCCCAGATTTCTGCCCTTCAATTCTTCACGCAGCTCTACTGTCTCAGGTATGCTAAGAAGGTATCCCTTTCAACTCCTGCAATCACATCTCCCTCGAAGTCCTGAGACACTCAGCTTCTCATTCTTACTTTACCTGCATTGTATGAACCAGCTACTACCCACACAGCTTCTCCCTGACTTTTCTTTTTTTAACCCAGATCTCAAAGCCATTTCATACTTCTTCTGACCCCTATTCGAGCATATCTGGAAACTTGCATTGTGAATCTGGTTTTTATCTTGGCAAGCATCGGAATACCCGTTCTCTACCCAGTCGTTGCCACATTGTTCAAAGTTTGTCTCCCTTGTGTGCAGCGTGCATGTGTGTTTGCAGGTGTGTAAGTTATACAACTGCTGTTTTACTGTGCTCTAACTGACTATTTAGGTTTTGAGGTTTGTGCATTTATGTGTCCATCCTGTTCAGGATAAAGAATGCTTGTTTATGCAGTTTGGGTTTCTTTTCATTATAAGAGATATGAAAATATAGACGTTAGTACAGTTAATTCACTTAAATGTCCACATGAAGTTTAATGAAACATGGCAGTGATGATAGACAGATGTCTTTAATACTATGAATGCAAATAATGCTTTACCTACAAAGATAAAAAGTCGAGGAGACTCTGTCTCAACTGAAAAATGTGACTACACACTTCTCAGTTGCTTTGATCACTTTGCAGTGCCTCAGTTATAAACTGAATGAGGGATAGTATTCCTTCCGAAAGTAGTAGGGCACTCTGGCATGAAAAAATGAATATACGAAATAATGCAATTAGCAGCATGAACATGTGAGAATAAATGTGTACAATTGCAGTATGTGCATAATTGAATGTATTAGGAGGAGGAGGGACGGGTATTCTTGCTGGAACGTTGATTTTTTTTGTTAAGTTTTATTTTCTGCCAAGATTTTATATACTGGAAAATGCTTCAGGAAAAATAAATTGGGCATTGCATGTGCCAAAAAAATCCCAGAAAAATGGGAAATTGTAAAGAATGTGAATGTCGTATTGTGTGTTTGATGGCTGCTGTCTATCAGTGAGTAGTGTTTGTGAAGTATTTTGCTATAAGGAAAAAATGTGGTTATTCCATATGGATCGGCATGTATGTGCTTAAACTCTTTCTATAAATAGTTGAATTAAAGGACACCAGATGTTGCACAGAAGCTGCTGCTGCTTTCTGAACTTCATGGTATATTCTTTCAAAACCCACAGGAAGTAGCTGAGGGAAAAAGTGTATTAATTAAGTTCAGAAATAGATTTTCCAGCTATAGGAAAACCTCCAAAGAAAATAGTGTTTGATCTTCAGAAATGTGAGCTTGCTGTCCCAGGAATCTGGTGGCAGCGTGTAGCATTGTCACATGGGGATCAAAATTCAGATTTTGAGTTCTCTGATCTAGGCTGGCCTGAAAGTAAGCCAGCCTGTGGCCCTTAGAAATGGACCAGTCTTTTGACCCATCTCCTCTGGCCAATGTTCATAGTTCTGTAGATAGTCTATAGAGAAAGCATTTTTCCAGGTTTTCTTGATCTCAGGAAATAACATTGTAATAGGACTTGAGGAGAAAGGAAAGAACTAGAATTCCCAGATGCTCTGCACTTCAAGCACAAAATATGAGTGGACGTATACCCAGAGTGTGTTTTGTAAGCTTTAGAACTACAGCAAAAAAAAATAGAAATGGGGTTTGCTTTGCATTGGTTGAGGAACAAGATTTATGTTTTGCAAAACAGATTAAATGTTTCTTCATTTCTTTTGTCTGCATTTCTCAAAGTCAAGAGTGCCATTAGGAGATACATAAGTGTTTGACAAACCATTACTAGAGTGAACATTCCGAAGTTTTTAACGGTGCTGTTCTGAATTAATCCTCAGTGAAGGGACGAGAGATGGTTCACAATGCAGCCTATTCATCAGTTTAGCACAGAGATTGAAGAGGCAGCAGGACACTGGTTTGTAGTTAGAGAACGTAGATAGCAAAGCATAAAATGTTTTTGGAGCAGCAGAGTTTGAAATGTGTTAGTCAATTTTCTAGAGTGCATAGACTTTCTACCATGGAGTGCTCCAATGTTCTTTCCACGAAAATAGAGGTTTTGGTGCAAAAATTCTGAAATATGTTTCTAAGTTCCTGTTCCTAGGGGAATGATATAAGAAAATCTTAATCATTGAATCATAGAATAGTTTGGGTTGGAAGAGACCTTAAAGATCATCTAGTTCCAACCCCCCTGCCATGTGCAGGGACATCCCGCTGGATCAGGCTGCCCAAGGCCTCATCCAGCCTGGCCTTGAACACCTCCAGGGATGGGGCATCCACAACTTCCCTGGGCAACCTGTGCCAGTGTCTCTCACCACTCTCTTCACTTCTTCTCAGTGAAGAAGTTCTTCCTAATGTCTACTCTAAATCTGCCCCTCTCCAGTTTATACCTGTTCCCCCTTGTGCTATCCCCAGAAGCTTTTATGAATAGCCTCTCTCCAGCTTTCTTGTAGCCCCTTTCAGGTACTGGAAGGTCGCTATAAGATCTCTTCTGAGCCTTCTCTTTTCCAGGCTGAACAGGCCCAACTCTCTCAGCATGTACTCGTAGGGAACTCAACCCTCCGATCATCTTTGTAGCCTTCCTCTGGACCCGTTCCAACAGCTCCATTTCCTTATGTTGGGGATTCCAGAACGGGACACAGTATTCCAGGTGAGGTCTCACAGGGGAGGAAGAGCAAAAGTGAGAGAAACTCGTCGTTTGACATAAAGACACTTCAGTAAGTGAAGCAAAGCTGTGTGTGCAAGCAAAGGAGAATCAGGAATGTATTTACTACTTCCCTTTGGCGGGCAGATGCTTAGCCATGTTGTGGAAAGCAGGGCTTCATTTCACCTGACAGTTACTTGGGAAGACAAATGCCATAACCAAACATCCTGCCCTTCCTTGTCCTTTCCTTGAGCTTTTATTACTGAGTGTGGCTTGACAGCGCGGAATATGCTTTTGGTCAGCTTGGTTCAGTTGTCCCAGATGTGTTTCCTTCCCAACCTCTTGCCCACCCCTGCCTACTTGTCAGGACATCAGAGTAGCCTTGATGAAACAGAGAAGGCCATGATGCTGTACAAGCACTGCTCAGCAATAACTAAAGTGTTGGTCCATTACCAGGTGTGAAATGTATTAGTCACAAATCTAACACACAGCACCATCTCGAATGCTATGGAGAAAGTTAATTCTATCCCAGGGCAGAGACAGTACAGTCTCCACCCCTAAAATCCTACCATTTACATACCTGTGACTTGGGCTCTGTCTGCTGCCATGCTTACTCAGGACAGGAGAGGCAGTTGTTGTCTTGAGTTGTTGGACACATAAACCAACTCAGGCTGGGTCACGGGATACTTGCCTACTTGTTTACAAGGCTCAGCTCATCATCTGTTGGATTGGGTGGGAAGAATGTGTGTCTTTTCTCCTTTCTCCCAGAGAATTCCACTATAGGCTTTAAGAAATCTTCCCACTAAATTTGTGTTTTACAAATCTGTTAAAAAAAAGAAAGACAAAGCTGTCTTTCAGAAAGGCTTTGATGGCTTTCGTTTTTTTTTTTCAAGCAGAGTGATGACAAGAACCTGAAAATGACATGCCTTTTACAATGTATAGTACCTGTGACTTCTAAGATATAAAAAAGGATGTCAGGAATGGAAGCAGTTACTAATTTTCTTCTGTTTTCTTAAAATTAAAGCATGAAGATCATATTTGTTTGTTGAATTAGTCTACAGAATTCCAATACTCTACTTCATCAAAACCAAGACTGTTTGTCTTTAAGATCAGGTTAGACTCTGCCTCTCAGCCATGTCTGATGTATATTTCTTTCAGTATCTATGATGTCATTTTGCCTACATTCATGGCATCAATACTACTCATCTTGCAAGTTGCTTTATTCCTTTTTGCAGAATGCCTTCTATCAATACAGTGTTCAGGGTGTTCATGAATTTCCTTTGCAGATGAAAGAAATTGTGAATGTAAAATCAACTTATTAGCTCTGAAAGATGTGTCTAGTATGCTTTTAAAACAGAATTCATGTTATTGCTTTTCAGTATGTGGGAGATAGCAGATTTACATGTCTGTTAGTTTCTGTCAGAGTTTGGGCAGTCAGATTTTTCCTTATTTACAATGATAGTAACACATGAAAGATAAAAAATATTAAAATATTATAGTGTCACAAGCTTTTCTTCTTGTTCAGTTAATAGCACAGAATCACATTTGTATGCATTGTATCATAACTGATAGAGACCTGTATAAGTATTCACTGTTCTACTGACTTCATACCTTTGAATTTATTTTGTGTAGTCAGATTGTACTGCAACTGAGCGAGCCATTGCCAGACTTGCAACACACCCCATCTTGAAACCCAAATTTATTGAACTTAAAGGTATGAAATGTATTAACTTACTTATTACTTTAGTAGCTTACTGATGTGCTACCTTGTTTCTTTGTATTCCTGGTATGAACAATCAGTCTAAAAAGAAAAGTAAATAAAAACCCAGAAAGGTTCTGTAATTACCTTATCTTCCTACAGTGAATCAAATGTCACAAGCTTGTAGTCATTTATATTGGTTATGGGCTTATACATGACAGCATCCCACATGACATGGGGTATTACGTATCCCTGTATTGTAAGATATAGTGTGTAGGACAAACAGGGGTCATAATCATAGAGTCATAGAATAGTTTGGGTTGGAAGGGACCATGAAGATTACCTAGTCCAACCCCCCTGCAGTAAGCAGGGACATCTTCGACTGGATCAGGTTGCTTAGAGCCCTGTACAACCTGATCTTCAATGTTTCCAGGGAGGAGGGCATCCACGGCCTCTCTGGGCAGCCTGTTCCAGTGCCTTACCACCCTCAGTGAAAATAATTTCTTCCTAATATCTAGTATAAACATCTTCTCTTTTAGTTTAAACCACTACCCCTTCTCCTATTGATACAGACCCTGCTAAAAAGCTTTTCCCCATCTTTCTTATAAACTGCTTTGAAGTATTGAAAGGCCGCAATAAAGTCTCCTTGGAGTCTTCTCCAAACTGAACAACCCCAACTCTCTCAGCCTCTCTTCATAGGGGAGGTGTTCCAGGCCTTTGATCGTTTTAGTGGCCTTCCTCTTGACCCACTCCAGCAGATCTCCGTGCGCTGGGGGCTGCAGAGCTGGACACAGTATTCTCAGTGAGGTCTCGGCAGAGAAGAGCAGAGGGGCAGAATCACCTCCCTTGACCTGCTGGCAATGCTTGCAGCCCAAGATATGGTTGACTTTCTGGGCTGCAAGTGCAGATTTCCGGCTTCTCATCCACCATGGTCTCCAGGTCCATCTCCACAGGAAGAACTCTAAAGGTTGAATTGATATACCTGAGTATCTGTAAATTCAGTAGGAATGAACTGGCAGTGAGCAGATAAAAAGGTGAAAGGAGTATTACAACTGGTTTTCCAAAGGCAGATATAAGGTCATTTGCAAATTACTACCTTAAAATTCCCTGTAAACTGTCCCCAGAATCCTTAGGAAATCTTTCCTTGTTCTTTAGGTTATCTCTTGTTCTCTTAAAACTCAAATCTTCCAAGTAAGATTGATATTAAAATGCACCAAGTCCTAGTAATAATGTCACAAAGTTACTTTGTTAATAGCAGAGCATGTCAAATACCCATTTAATTATATCTGAACAATTTACTCTTTGTTTGAAGTTTTTACAAAGTGATACCCTAAATTATCATGGTTATCAGCTGCAGATTATTTGCTGAAAGAGAAGTCCTCAGTTAAACTCAAATTTCACAGTGTATACGGTTGGTAATAATTTCAGGTTATTTCACTCCTGTCAAGTACTCTAAGATATTTCTTGTCCTGTGTGTTTAGTAAATGATTGATAAGGACATTCAAAATATGTTTACTCCTACAACATATTTAATTTCCAAAAATGTTTTATTATATTAACTGTGTAAACTCAGTGTAGCTACAACAAAAGATTTTTCTTCTGTCTTTTGAGTAGCTGCTGTAAAAGCTTTCAAGGATGCAAGAAAGAACTCAGCCAAAGAAACTTCTTTGAAAAACGTCAAGTCAGAAGAACAGCCTAAGTCAATACAGCAGTTCAATAGCAATTTGGATGATCAAGCTCTTAAACTAGCTCAAAAACAGAAAGGGTGTGAACACAAAACAAAAACGAATGTGAAAATAGAAGCTGACAAGGTGGCTGAAGAACTTTGTAAAAGTAAATCTGGGCACAAAACTGTGGAAATGAAGAGAGCATGTGGGCCAGAAGAATCTTCATTTCAAGTAGTAAAAATGCAAGCAGTCACTCAGAATAAAACAGGAAAGAAACCTAGCTATCAAAAAAGGAAAGAAAATATGACCATGAACAAATTAAATGCATTAAAAGAAATAATCGTTGATAGTGACCTGGAACAACCTAATGAAGAGGAGTACTTTGATGACAGTACTGAAGAGAGGTTTTATAACCAGTCTTCAGATTCTGACAGTGACAGCAATGATGATTTCTTCATTGGGAAAGTAAAAAAAAATAAAAAACCATCAGCAGTTAGTGATGTTTCTTCAACAAAAGAAAAGGACACACTTCAGGAAAACATAGTGAAGAAAGAAAAGGACATAGTACCTGGGATAGCACAAGATTTGATCAGGAAAGAAGGAGAGCCACAGGAAAAAGCAAGCAAGCTAAAATCAGTGTTCTGCAGTTCTTTGTCTAACTCTAATCAGAAATCTCAAAACAGAAGGTAAACTTTTTCCCTTTGTTATGTTCTCCGTTCTCTCCATCCTTCCCAGTAATGGAAATTGTTGTGATTTTTAGTAGCCCTCTCCAAACAAGAAGTATTTCAGCCAATTACACATTTTCACATAAACTACTCTACAGTCTTCCTATGCTTTCTTGACATTTATTTTTTATATTCACTTTAGCAATTAAATCACTGCTGAATACTTCCATTTTTACTTCATTATTAACAAATAGGAAACTATGTAATGGTTCAGCACATTATGCCTGAAAAGTCATTGCACGAGTGTTTGGGTGATGACAATTCTTTATTCATGTGGTTTTGTCTTCCTACAAGTTTCTTGAAAAATCTAATATTCTCTTTTAATTTTAGAAATACTAAAGACCAGCCTCCCAAGAATGGAAGAACAGGTATGTATTACTTAACCTGGTAAAATTACAAGAGTAAAAACGTCTTGAGATTTTGTTGCTTCTGCAGTCTAATCATGATAGGCTGATTTTGTTTCATTTCATTTTTGTGGTACATATTTTAACATTCGTTGTTAAAATGGTCAAATCGTTGAGGCTTTTTTTTAATCTGTGGGTGTTGTTTGCTGTTCCCTATTTTTGAATATTACAAATACTTAAAAGTAAGGTTTACAGATGATAGTGCTTTTCTGTCAGTCTTCATGTTGAGCAGTTAGTGTTACCTGTGTACAAAAGGTGCACTAAAGGTAAAGGTGTCAGATTGTGATTTTTAACAAGTAATTTATCTCATAAATCATTCCTTCAATAGCTATATCAATATTTTATTCCATTTCTAGTATATGGTTCCGGTTTGGATTAAGAATATCATTTCAGTCATATTGGGTTACATTGTGTAATATCACATTGGTTAATTGTGAAGGAAAAAGTTAAAATTGTGCTGAATATTTGTCTACACAAATTTTGAATGTGGTCAGTAATAATAAATCTTAACTATCTGCCGTCTACCAAGAGACAATTTATTAGGCTGCAAGATGAGGAAATCTTGCTGTCAACGTTCAGATGAATGTGTTCCCCATGGCTAAGAAATTCTGGAAAATATCTGCAATTCCAAGGTAGTTTTAGCATGTTTTCATGTATGTCCATGATGTAGGTAATGCTTTGTTTTGTACCTCTTGCACAGCTCTTCTTAAAAAGGAACTACAGCTTAAGAAGCAACCGTTTGCAAAAGCTGCAGGTATGAAATACAACAATAAGAAAGCATGTTCAGAGCAGCCTCTTCATCCATCATGGGAAGCAAGCAGGAGACGCCGGGAACAAATGTCTCAAATTACAGCATTCCAAGGAAAAAAGATTAAGTTTGATGACTAGAGGATATGTAAAAAAACGATTTTTAAAAAGATTTTTGCAGATTTGCATCCCATGCTGTTTTCTTATGAAGTAACAACTGCTGTTTCAACATTTTTGTTACACTGTCCTTAACCCTTTCCAACCTATAAAATAACAACTGCTAAAACTTAAAATCTGTTAATAATGAAAATTGCTTTGTTTATTCATTGTTCTGTCTGTTGATTAATGTATGGTTGTATGGTTGTTGGTTCATAAATCCCATTGTGTAGTGCCACCATTTATGAAATATACACTAATGTGAATGAATCAGGTTTAGGATTGTCGTCTGTACCCTGTAGGAATAGTTCAAATTATTTGGAGCATTTTTCTTTGTAAAATGTACTTCACACCATATGAGGACTTGGATGTCAAGAGAGAGGGGAGGATACGAAAGACTGATCCTAGGACTGCATTATCAACTACATCTCAACTAAGAAAAAGTGAGAGGTTCCTAAACTTGAATAGAATTCAGTAATTCATTAATGTATTATCAGCCAATCAGTAGTATGTATGCTATGAAATTTTCTGGAGAGGAATAAAATATTGGACTGTTAAATTGTGATCTCTGTCCTTTGATAATACCACCAGTCTGAAGAAATGAAAAAGTGTCTTTAAATACTGCTGTCCCAGAGGATACATGTGGGTGCTGCAACATGTCTGTCTTGCACTTTCTGGAAGAATGGTGAAAACTGAAAGGTCTTTGTCCATTAAGAAACATTTGACTTCTAAGTGCCTTTCTGAGTCTGGGAGTTCCTCTTATTGGGATATGAGGTAAAATCAGTGACAGTAGGATTCAAGGCAGTCTGGGCTGCAATAATCATGCGCTGCTGGAGTTCAAGGTTTAGAGGGACATGAGACCAGTGAGGAGTATAATCAGGACCCTGAATTTCAGGAAAGCAGACTTCCAGCTCTTCAAGGAGTTGCTGGCAAATATTTAAGGATGCTTTCCATTAAGCACAAGAGCGCTCAGTCCCCAGATGTAGGCAATCGGGCAGGAAAGGGAATAGACTGGCGTGGCTGAGTCGAGACCTGCTGGTTAAACTAGACAAGAAGAGGGAACTGCACAGGCAGTGCAATCAGGGACAGGGAACCTGGGGATGTGTATATAGACGCTGCCCGGTTGTGTAGGAATGAGGTCAGGAAGGCCAAGGCGCAGCTGGAGCTGAACTTGGCAAGGGAAGCAAAGACCAGCCACAAGGGCTTCTACGGGTACGCCAATTAGAGAGGAAGGTTAAAGAGAGCGTACCACCACTGATGGTCGGGAATGGTGACCTTGTATCAACAGATGAGGAGGAGGCTGAGGTACTAAACAACATTTTGCCTCAGTCTTCACTGCTAACTGCTCTCCTCACCCCTCCTGGGTCGTGGGACAGCAAGATGGTGACCGGGGGGCTGGGGGAGGGCTGTGGAGACCCTCCCACTGTAGAGGAGGATCAGGTTTACAAACACCTGAGGAACCTGAACATATATAAGTCTATGAGACCTGATGAGATGCATCCCAGAGTCCTGAGGGAATTGGCCGATGTGGTTGCCATGCCACTCTCCATGATATTTGAAAATTCATGGCAATCAGAAGAAGTCCCTGGTGACCGGAAGAAGGCTGACGTTGTTCCTGTTTTAAAAAAGGGTACAAAAGACAGCCCTGGGAACTACCAACCTGTCAGCTTCACCTCTGTGCCTGGGAAGATCATGGAACAGATCGTCCTAGAAGCTATGCTGAAGCACGTGGAGGACATGGAGGTGATAAATGGCAGCCAGCACGGCTTTGCCAGGGGCTAATCCTGTATGACCAAATTAATGGCTTTCTGTAATGGGGTAACTGCAGCAGTGGACATGGGAAAACCAACGGATGTGATGTGGACTTCTGTAAAGCATTTGACACAGCGCCTAAAGAGAAGCAGAACATCCTTCTCTCTAAATTGGACAGATACGCATTTGGTGGGTGGACAAGTGATGTCCCTCAGGGGTCTGTACTGGGGCTAGTGCTGTTTAATATCTTCATCAATGATATAGACAGTGAGATCGAGTGCACCCTCACTTGAGGGGGTGCACTGGGGGATGATGCAATTGAGAGCAGCCCTGCAGAGAAGGACTTGGGGGTGCTGGTTGATGAGAAGCTCGACATTTGCAGGCAACGTGCACTCGCAGCCCAGAAGGCCGTGTATCCTGGGCTGCATCAAAAGGAGCGTGGCCAGCAGGGTGAGGGAGGTGATTCTGCCTCTCTATTCCTCTCTTGTGAGAACTCACCTGGAGTATTGTGTCCGGTTCTGGAATCTTCAACGTAAGAAGAATATGGAACTTTTGGAATGGGTCCAGAGGAGGGCCATGAAGCTGATCAGAGGGCTGGAGCACCTCCCATACGAGGACAGGCTGAGAGAATTGGGCTTGTTCAGCCTGGAGAAGAGAAGGCTTTGGGGAGACCTTATAGTGGCCTTCCAGTACCCGAAGGGGCTGCAAGAAAGCTGGGGATGGATTTTAACAAGGGCATGGAGAGATAGAACAAGGGGAAATGGCTTTAAATTGGGGAAGATTTAGAGTAGACATTAGGAAGAAATTCTTTCCAATGAGGGTAGATAAATACTGGCACAGTTGCCCAGGGAAGCTGTGGCTGCCCCATCTCTGGAGGTGTTCAAGGCCAGGTTGGATGGGCCTTGCACTGGCTGGTCTGGTGGGAGGTGTCCCTGCCCATGGCATTGGGCGGTGGAACTGGATGATCTTTAAGGTCCCTTCCAGCCCAAATGACTCTAGGATTATAGGATTCATTGAAATTAAATAAGTAAATAAATCCTAGCTGAATGCTATGCCACACAACTGTTTGGTATGTGACTTCTCTGGTTCCAGTAAAAGGCAAGAAAAAATAATTTTGGTAGATATCATCAGCTATAATAGTTTTTCATGGACAGCTTTTTTTTTTTTTTTTTTCCACAGATGAGCACCCAACTTTAACAGTTGATTCACATTGAAGACCAGAAAAGTAGAGATTGCAAAAAGGTTGGTGGGGGGAAGACTCTAAGGAGTTCTAAAGTACTTCTTTGCATGTGCTTAGAGATCTAGGAGCATTGGTTTATTTTGGCATTTGAGCAAGTTTCCTACTCCATCCTTACTGCTGTAATTTATGGCCACAGAATTCTTCCTGAAGGAAGCCTGACTTATCAAAACATGTTTTTTCATCTTCAAAAACACTTCTGAGCTCTTGCTTTGAAGAAAAGAAAAAAAAAAAAGGTGACATACACTGAACATGAATGAAAGCAAAGAGATTAGCTTACTGGCATTGCTTCATATTTTTAATGGGTTACTACTACTTTTAGCTGGTGCTTAGTGAGTCACCTGGATTACAGCCTTAAAGCACTATAAAACAAGAAGTGATGGTTGAGATTTGATAATATTTTTTATGTGCAACTGGGAAAATTTTTGTGAACTGATAAACCAAATGGACTTGCCTGAAGGTTGTTGATAAAGCTCAGAACATTTTCTCATTGTAACAACGTTTTCAATACATACAGTACGTTAACGTAACTTGTATCCATATTACTGTTTAGACAGAGACCTCTCACAAAGTACTACCAATTTATTTTTATAGTGATAGGGAAAGTTATTTCATTCTGTGGTGATTAGATATAAAAAATAAACTCTGAGAACCACGCATTCCAGATCAGTGCTATAGAAGAAATGTTCTCAGTCAGGGTACATACCCTGAGATCCTACGAGACCACTTTCAAGTGCATGGTTTTCACTTCAGAATTACTGATAAAACAATCTCAGATTTTTCACTATCTTTTAAGTGGGTCAATATTTAATATAAATGTGATCTTTAAAAAAAAAAAAAAGAAGACCCACAGGTGTACTAATGATAGCAGCAGTCTGAAGATTTCCAAATAAGTGGATCTAAGCCACATTCGTATGGGGAAAGTTTTTCTGAGTCAGGGTTGATTTGGGCAAGCCAAAAGTTTAATATGGTTAGGATGATGCTTAGGGTGAGGGATAAAGTGGATATAAATGTGACTATGTTAATTGGTCTTCTCTGGGGCTAAACCAGACTCTGTAGATTGGAAGTCAATTGGAATTGATATACTAGAAGAGCTGGATCCTCATCAGTAGATTGTTATGTAGAGAAATAATCAGTTTTTATGGATACAGTAGATCAGGAGAAATCGAGCTTGAATGAAAATTCAGTTACAGCAATACTCTGTAAACCAAAAGAGCACTTGCAATACTAGGCAGGTGATCTAATGTGAGTATAAGACAGTAGTATGGCATGTAGAAGATACTTGGAAAGTAGGAGATGCTTTATTTTCAATGAATTGGAACATAACTTTCTGCAATAACTATGCATTTTGTACTGTCTTTTTGTATTTGCATGGATTCTGATCCACACTACATTCTGTGCTCTAGGGATAGCCCTTGCAAGAATTCTCAGTTTGAAGCTCTTAGCTCCAATGTGCAGTAATATAGGAATAATTTTGTTAAACAAAGTGTAGAAACATTATTACATTGATTCTATCTGAAATAATTCTATGGTATTAGAAGATATTCACAGAATCACAGAATCACTAGGCTGGGAGGGACCCACTGGGTCATCGAGTCCAACCATTCCTAACACTCCCTAAACTATGCCCCTCAGCACCTCATACACCCGTCACTTAAACACCTTCAGGGAAGGTGATTCCACTACCTCCCTGGGCAGCTTCTGCCAGTGCTCAATGACCCTTCCCGTGAAAATTTTTTTCCCTATGTCCAGCATGAACCTCCCCTGGTGGAGCCTGAGGCCATTCCCTCTTGTCCTGTCCCCTGTCACTTGGGAGAAGAGGCCAGCTCCCTCCTCTCCACAACCTCGTTTCAGGTAACTGTAGAGAGCAATAAGGTCTCCCCTCAGCCTCCTCTTCTCCAGGCTAAACAACCCCAGCTCTCTCAGCTGCTCCTCATAAGACTTGTTCTCCAGACCCCTCACCAGCTTTGTTGCTCTTCTCTGGACACGCTCCAGAGCCTCAACATCCTTCTTGTGGTGAGGGGCCCAGAACTGAACACAGTACTCAAGGTGCGGTCTCACCAGTGCCGAGTACAGAGGGAGAATAACCTCCCTGGACCTGCTGGTCACACCGTTTCTGATACAAGCCAAGATGCCGTTGGCCTTCTTGGCCACCTGGGCACACTGCTGGCTCCTGTTCAGTCGGCTGTCAACCAACACCCCCAGGTCCTTCTCTTCTAGGCAGCTTTCCACCCATTCTTCCCCCAGTCTGTAGCACTGCACAGGGTTGTTGTGCCCCGAGTGCAGGACCCGGCATTTGGCATTGTTAAACCTCATGCCATTGGTCTCAGCCCATTAGTCCAGGATGTTCAGATCCCTTTGCAGAGCCTCCCTACTCTCCAGCAGATCCACACTTCCACCCAGCTTAGTGTCACCTGCAATATCTTATTGTATCGCTTTTGTCTGCATTTCTCAGTCAAGAGTGCCATTAGGTGATAGTTAAGTGTTTGACAAACCATTACTAGAGTGAACATTCTGAAGTTTTTAACGGTGCTGTTCTGAATTAATCCTCAGTGAATGGACGAGAGATGGTTCACAATGCAGCCTATTCATCAGTTTAGCACAGAGATTGAAGAGGCAGCAGGACACTGGTTTGTAGTTAGAGAACGTAGATAGCAAAGCATAAAATGTTTTTGGAGCAGCAGAGTTTGAAATGTGTTAGTCAATTTTCTAGAGTGCATAGACTTTCTACCATGGAGTGCTCCAATGTTCTTTCCACGAAAATAGAGGTTTTGGTGCAAAAATTCTGAAATATATGTTTCTAAGTTCCTGTTCCTACAGGAATGATATAAGAAAATCTCAGTCATTGAATCATAGAATAGTTTGGGTTGGAAGAGACCTTAAAGATCATCTAGTTCCAACCCCCCTGCCATGGGCAGGGATATCCCACTAGACCAGACTGCCCAAGGCCCCATCCAACCTGGCCTTGAACACCTCCAGGGATGGGGCAGACACAGCTTCCCTGGGCAACCTGTGCCAGTGTCTCACCACTCTCATAGTGAAGAAACCCCTCCATACTCTAAATCTGCCCCTCTCCAGTTTATACCTATTCCCCCTTGTCCTATCCCCACAAGCCTTTGTGAACAGTCCCTCTCCAGCTTTCTTGTAGACCCCATCAGGTACTGGGAGGTCACTATAAGGTCTCCCCAGAGCCTTCTCTTCTCCAGGCTGAACAGGCCCAACTCTCTCATCTGTGCTCGTAGGGAAGGTGCTTCAGCCTTCTGATCATCTTTGTAGCCCTCCTCTGGACCCATTCTCACAGTTCCACATCCTTCTTATGTTGAGGATTCCAGAACAGGACACAATACTCCAGATTAGGTCTCGCAAGAGAGGAACAGAGGGGTTTCTTGTATAGTACCTTGTGTCCGGATGAAGCATACCTCATTCTGTTAGGCCTCCTTGAAACCCCTGTGCAGTGTGAGAGGTAATTTATCATGCCTTGCAAATTTTTCCTTCTTGTTTCTAACTTGTGACATTTTTTTCCAAGACCATGTCAGCATGACAGAATCTTCATTTTCATATAGGTAAAATAACTTTAATTTCAGCGTTTGCATTGAGAGATGGATCTGGCCCATGCATTAACTATAATACTTCGACAAGCAGAACGCTTGAAACATTTTATTCAAGTCATTTTCACATAAACTTGCAACCATAATACGGGCATGTAACACAAGAATATGAAAGTGCAATGAAGAATACAAAGCTAGTGCCTGAATATTATAAATTAGAGCTCTTCAGATAAAGATGAAAAGTTATTGAAATCAAGACTCTTGAAAGAAAAGACAATGAAATAATGAAAAACCTTCAAAAAAGTTGCAAAACAAGTGGCTTTTCACTGTATCTGTAGCATTTACTTGCATAATAAAAACCTCCCAATAACATACTCTTTGGTTTTAATTCAAGTTAAAATCTTTCAGCACCTTTTACGATTTGGAGAAAATGAAAATGCCATATTGGCATAGATTTGAGACACAGGATAAACCACCTTTCAATGTCTCATTTATGAAATTCACCCTGCTGGTTTTGAATGAGTACACCACAAACGATGCATGAATGACTATAGGAAGGTACACTTAGTGTTTGCACTCATTCAACGCTGCATAGTAAACTTTGGAGCAGAGAGAAAATGACTAGACTTTTACTAACACAAAAACATCATCTACACAATATGTTGGTTCCAATGGTGACCAATCTGTCATTTTTGTTACACTTTTGTCTAGAAATATGCAAATATCAAATGTATTTCAGGATTAAAAAAAATATATAATAAATCCCTCCTGTAATGAGCCTGGCATACAATATGTTCCTTATGTGCAATTTTTAACTAAATATCTGAAATGTGGGAGGTAATTGCTTCACACACATTTTTACAATTTGGCTTTTCAAAGCAAAATTTGAGACTGCAAAACAGCAAATTGGTACTAAGGTTCTCACCAAATTTAAATCTGATTTTGCTCCCACCAAAACCAATGGCAAGATGCCTTTAAAGGGTGATGGGAATAATCCGAATGTCTGCTAGAAGGTATTCCAAACAATAATTTGCTGTATAAAAGACGCTTTTACCAAAACAGGTTTTATAATTTTTTTTTCCAGCAAAAATGCACGTAATCCCATAAATATATTCCAGTATGAAAAAAGTAGGTTAAAGTGTCTGGGTCAAAACTGCAGAACCAAGATACTGAAAACACTGGTTGACACTCCCCTATTTAGAACTACTACACATGCTATATAATAAACTCTTCTACTGCGTTGCGATTTACTATAGTTGAACAGGGGAAGTTAAAGTCACATTCCTTCATTTTTTTTAATCCTAAAATCCTTTCTTTTTCAAAATAGACTGTTCATGTTATCATGTTATCTTAGGCAATTTTTGTGCTATTTTACATCACTGTCATGTTGCTTAACACACATGTCAAAACAAATACAATATTTTGCTACGGAAAAAAAAAGCTACGTTTTTGTAGCTACAATATCCCCAATATTATGGCGTTCAACACCTTTCCGAACCAGGCCATTCCCACTGAAAGGACTAAGTCCAGTATTACAACTTGCTCCACCTACACAGATGCCCAAGGTCCTCTGCCTTTTTGCTGACTTCAGTGGAGTTCTGCAAGTAGTTTGGGTATAGACATGTGAGCAGGTTACTGCCTCATAAGCCAAGGGATAAGCTCGATCCCTGTGGCTGCTGTGTGTCCAGTTAGTGCTCTCTTCCCACATTCAGCATCAGGCACAACGAGGTATGAGCACACTACCTCTCAACCAGTAATCAGCCCGTGCCCACAGCCTGGCTTCCATTACAGCAGCTTTTGTGTCCATTGCCCAAGCTGCTGTCAGGACTTTCACCCCAATTTTGACCTAAGCCTATAGAAAGGTGAATGCACTTGCATCCCTTAAGACCTTTTAGTCTTAGAAACTATTTGGGCTGAGATTTCAGAAGCCTAGACTTTAAAACAGACCCTGATTTTTGCAGACATATGTAATAAATGGCTTTCTAATAAATCTAGTTTCCACATGTTGCTTCTGTTCGTTGCCCATACTGGTGACTGACTGCTAAAATGTATCTCTCAGCAAACAAAAAGGGATCTGCAGAAATAAATCGTATCACTCCCACTTCTGCACCACTCCCAGTGCTGGGTAGCAGTCACTGGGTTACTGAGACAGTTGTGCAAATTTGTAATTTATCATTAAGGTGGAAATACTTCATAATTGTGAAATAAGCTTAAATACATGTAATAAAGAAAAAGCTGATCTCTAAAGGATATTACGATAATTCATAAAGCTTCCAATTTAATTCCATACTGCCTGAACTATTCTCAAGTGATAATAAAACCTCTCCATACTCCTCAGATTTTTCAGTTTTTAACTATACTGAATAGAACATGTATTTTCAATTTTTTTTTTAAAAAAACATACTGAGCTTTCCATGTTTCATTGGGTGTTTTGAACTGCTGATTAAACTTAACCAATACCAATCAATATTTCTAGGTCCCCCTGTTTCAAAAGTAGATCCTTCATTTTACATTATCAGAAATCTTCTGAAACAAAACACCAGATCCCCTTGTGATATGTTATTTCACAGTTTTTAAAAAAAAAAAAGAAAAAAAAAAATCACAGCTACTGTAGCTTACAGCAGGGTGCATTGCAAAAGCAAAATAATTTGGGGATGGGAGGAGGAGCAGAATACCCAGCACCAGTTAAGCAGTTCAGCTAAAACTTGTAATTCAGGCTGGAAGTTTTTCCCCTTAATAATGGTGTATTTGTTTCCTGAACAGCCTAAAGTAGGATGTTAAATACCTTTACTTTTGTTCTCCCTCTATAGATAATATATTTTCAACTTCATTGTTCGAATAGTGAAATATAAATTTAAAAAGTCAAATACAGTACTTAAGGGGGAAGCAGGTAGTAGGCTTTTTTCATGATAAAAATACTTTTCTAGAGATTCTGACCTACTTCTGTTTGTGGTGTCACCTGAGTTAATCGTCTGTATAACTTTGATGGTTAACCTCTTCAAGTTGGATGTTTTTCACAGATGACTACATCAGGGTCTCTTAATCATCTCCAAGAGCCCCTTTCTTGACAGATATCTATTTTTATCCATACTAAGTTTGCAGAAGTCTTTTAAAAGCCCCACCTTGAAAAATCTCTTGTACATAGAAAGGTGGATTAAGTTCTTTAATTCATTTCCACAGATGGAAGGCTTCTTTCAAAACCTCATCTGCTTTTTACTTAAGAAAATGGAAAAACTTCTAATGTATTAAAAATGTAAACGTAACTTTTCCTGCAGGGGTATAACTGATAGATATATAGATATATGTATTTTTCTGCTATATGTTCATATTCCTTGAAAACTCAACATACTTTTCTAATTCATATTAACGTGTCCTAGCGAGTTTTATTTTAATTATGCTGGAGCATTACTCTTAAAACTGTTTTTCATTCTGGTATTTTCTGAGATAGCTGACATTAGTACTTTCTATTGCATTTTATCTAATTAATTTTACATAAATTTTTGCTACCTTTTAAAATATGTTCAACTCATTCACCAGTAGTATTCCCATTGAAGTCTATTATCATCTAAACTCCAGATTTTCAGGAGTTAAGAAATGCTTATGTTTTTACGAATGAGTTAGATTTTCAAAATTTAAAGTATTTGTGCATGAATCACCAGTTCCACACATTTCAATAACAATAAAAGTAATGCCAATTTAAATGCTTAAAATCCAGTTACAGATTTGGTTGAGAAGCAGCTGAAGTGCTTCAAAATCACATAAGGTGTGTGGGTGTATGTGTGTATGTTCTGTAGTTTTGTTTCTATAGTGTTTACATCCTATTGAAGTTTATATAATGGTACTTCAGTTCAAAACATTTGGCACCGTCTCATCCATTTTCTTGTATCTCTCTCAATATCTGTGGAAAAGAAAGAGACAATGTTATGGAGGCAACCAAACTGATACAAAGAGGGTTATGTGCGAAATACCCTTTTGCCAGCTTGAAGGCATAGGTCAACAACAAACAGTAACAGAGATTTTTTTCTCCTCACCCTTCATGAATATATTTACCTGATAATTCCTGCAAGAATATATTTACCTGCTACATTTACAGAGGTAAGATGGGAAAAATAAAACTTAAAGGCACAAAGTACAGATTTCCCTTCTGCATGAATGTGAGCATGAACGGTGTTCCTTTGAATTATGAGCAAGTCAGCCGTTACAGACAAATGCTTTAAAAGCTCCTACCACAGATCCACCAAAAATAATCACTCACACGCTGCAAGATGCCTGTTCATTTCTTTGCCGCAAGTCTGACCACCACAGAGCGAGAACAAATAGAGGATTTTACCGAAGCCATTTAACTTAGTGTGTCTGTGCCCCAAGTGTGATTATAAATACAGATCTCCACATTGGCATGAAAAAATGTTTCTCATTTTAGCCTCATTTAACTAGTGGTTTCCTAATACAAAGTCAGGAATTCATATTTTGAAGGCTAATTAAGCAATAGTCACATTAATGCAGTATGTTTGTTTCACTGATTCTGTTATAACTGACTATACTGGTCATTTATTCTACTTTTCATTTACTGCTCGGGAATTTCTCTTATGTGAACAATGTTAATACAATATTAATCCTCACTCATTATGCAATCCAAATGAAACCACTTGATAAAGTTTTTGTATGAGCAACTAATATATTATCCTGAGAACTGCTCACCTCTGTGTTACAGAAGGCTGATTGCTTTTTGTGTGTGTGTGTGTTTCACAGATGGTAAGCTACAGTAGACCATTAATTAAATGAATTTGCCTTCCTGGAGGGAAAAAAAAAATCATAATTGTTGCATTGTTTAAGCTTTAAAAGAACTGAACTGTAGATGGAGTGTGTCTGGAAGAACTGTTCCGAGGAGGATGGCGGCTGGGTCAGCAGAAGCGAGTAACATACATGTGTGGGATTTTGCAGGTTGCTTCAAGAGCTCTGTCACTGCTCAACAGTTCTGTGTGGCTGATATATGTGGATATTGAATGAGCACAGAAAAGCTTTTGTGCAAATACGAAGATGATGTGAGCCAGAGGTAGTTATCTAAACCCAGACAGTAGCAGCAATTTTCATAGTGAGATATATATATATATATATATGGCATGACTGCAAGAGCAAAATTCTCCCTTAAAATTGTTTTCTAAGCCTAAATAATTTTTGAAAACCCATGATAGCCTTATAGACATAGTTTAATTACTGGAGGTCAAGATTTGAATGCTACACAGCTATCAACAGCAAAGCAATTGTTCCCATCATTCCTGCCAAAAAAGACCTTTGAAAAGTAGCATCTGAATTTTTAATTCACTAAATATGAAACCCAAAAACATACTAAAGGAGCTGATATGACTAGAATTAAAGGTGGGAAGTTGTTTTTTCAATATAAACTAAACCTCTCAGTTTTATAAATCTGTTACCTTTAGTACTATGAATATAAAGCATTTACAAAGACAAAGGAATGCACTTACGGTGAAATTGTACAGCCAGAGGCATATGCGTGGTGGCCTGTATAGCGTATATCACAGCGAACTATATTGTTGGAATAATCGGACTCAGGCACCAAATAGCTGGGGTTTACGCTCACCTTAAGGGGAGAAAGCACAGTGTTGTCTACTTCCAGGCTTGAGTTGATAACTTATATTCAAAAGGACATATGCATATAATTTGCTTCTTTAAAAAACAATAAAACAAAAACCAAACCTTCCCACTCCCAATACCCTTACCTTCAGAATGTAATTTCCAGGTTTTACATCTGTAATATCAATCCACTGGCAATCTATATCAGCATTGTAGGTGTCGTAGCAGCCAGGGCTCAGTCCCTTAAAAATGGAGTTACAGTGGATGTCAAAAATGTATTAGGAATAGCAACATTCTAGACATTAAGGACACTCAGACTGAAGTTTACTTTTGCGTTTCACTAACATAATTACCTCAGGAAATAAGGCTTATCTTTTAGTGGCATTTTATTTGACAACCTAAATTAAAACACCCAAGTCTGACATATCACTTTTATAGATAGCACTGTATTACTAATGCATAAGAAACACCTATACTAAGATACTTGTATTTTATCCATATTTTATTATCATTTGTTACAGCTCTCCTTTCATGTAAAGATAGATGATGCTGTCGGTCACTGTTCTTTACAAAGAGTGAGAATAAAATCAAAACTGAACAAAGACTAAACCTAGATACCTGCAGACCTCAAGTAAATAATTTCTGAGGGCCTTTCAGTACAAACCTGATCACTGTGTTGGAACCTGTCTCTGCCCTTAGGAGTGATGCAACTTTTTGCTAGAGATGTTCTCTTGAAGTGACAACTTTGAATAACAGAGTCTAGGGACATTTTTGTATTGTGTTTTGCACAAAAATGGCATCTGTTCAGGCAAATAGTGACACAAGAACTGAAAATGTCGTCTCTCTTCCAGATGAATCTTTTCTGAAAAATTCTTTGCCATTAATACCACTAATAAGAATTCCCATATATAAATGTATGAGTGGTTCAAATCTGGTGTCTTTAACCATGGCCAATACAGATTGCTCTAGGCAAAGCTGATCCATTCTGGTGACACAGAGTGCACAAAACCCAAGTCCTGCAGGAATTCCCTCTTGACCTTGCTGGTGATCAGCTCAGACTCTTGCAAGTATGTGCCAAGTCTGAGGCTGGAGGAAAGTTTTACAGTCCAATTACAAACCCCTGAAATATGGGCTTCGAGCAGAAACGCTGACACAGCCATGATTCTAGTGACACAAATACTCCAGCTGTAAAATATGTATGTTGCTTAGTTAGATGTCTTGGTCTACAAAAGGAGAAAAGATATTTATAAAACCTCTTCAAAGCCTTTATGCATTGCAGATCATTCATTATATTTAAAATTCAAATGTGGACACGTCATCCAGTGAAGCATAGCTGTCATTTCTCTGTAATAAAATAACTACCTCCTGCATTACAAACTGCAGAATGAGGGATACAAGTTTATGTGTAAGTATGGCCACAATGAGTGAAACCACAGATCCATCAAGCTCAGTGTCATGCCTATGACAGTGGTCAGCAGCAGATGCTTGAGGAGAACAGAAAATAAGAAATGGGATGTGTAATGCCTTCTAGTGAGGCAAATTCCTTCTATAAGGCATTTAACTGTGTTTAAGGCATGGGGCACCATCAGATTTTTGGACTCTGCAAAATCCTATGGCAAGAATACTTTATTCACATCTCAAATGAGCACTCCTCTTTGTTTTCAAGGGGTTTACTGACAGCTCTTTTGAATATCCTTAAATTCTTGTACTGTGAGAAACAGTTTATATCATCAAATTTTTCTTTCCATCCAGGACCACTCAAGATTTGATAGTACGTCTGTTTTTCCAGACGGAATAGTCTATAAAGTGTCTTAGTGTGGCAGCCATACTACACTGCTGATCATCCTTCTTTTCCTGGGGTCATTTGGTTTGGGTTTTTAAGATTTTCTGTAGCATTTTTGAGAGGTAGCAACCAGAACACCATGCAATATTCAAGGTAGTAGTCTATTGTGGATTTGTATGATGTCATAATGGCACATTCTATTTTTTATCTATTCCCTTAATAAGCCCTTGCATCTTGCTTTACTTTTGTTTATGACCCATCATAATGTTCACATGGCTGCGTTCTCTTTAACAGCATTCTATACGTGCATAAAACTATGCTGTAAGTTTTCTGTGTTGGACTGCCTGCCAGCAGCTAAAAGTCTCAAAAGAATTCAGCACCTTGCAGCCACATGCTCTGCAAAGGGAACTCTGGGACCAGCAAGGACATCACCGAGCAGTTTGGGAGCTAGGAGGAGTGAATACTGAAAACTACTATCTTGAGTTCTTTTTAGCTCACTTGACATAGCCACAAGAACTTGTGGTGTGTTTTAATATAATTCAGTTATCGGTGATGCCAGGCTAATGACACCCACATTTATCAGCACCTAGGTAAATTATAAGTCTCCAATTTGCTTTCTTGGTCTCTGTGATGAAGACTTCCAGAGCTGGTTAAGGTATCAGGCAATATAGCCCATCAGATGATTGGTAGAAAGCAATCCATAATAAATAAGAGGGGAAAAAGAACTTGTTTGTCTCCAAACCAACTCTTACCTGCGTATGTGCTGTACATGCATAACGTCTATAATATCCGTAATCACAGGAGGTATCTTCAAGACAGAAACTTGCTTTGTGTCCTTCAGCAACTTTTCTGTGTGAGCTCGCATCCAACAAGTCATAGTGGCTGAATTCATCCATGCTGTGATAATGTCTGTTAAACAGTAGATCCATTAGTAAATATCAGATCTTGTCAATAAGATTTTAACATATTTCTATTTGATCTACCTTCTGTTCGATCTGGCTAAATTTTATTTATTACACAGAATGTCTGTGTTCCTATTACTGGCCATTCAATTAAGTTTTATTTTCAATATTCTAATTTTCAATGACTATAAGAATGCTATCTTCTAAGAATGAATAATAGATTTCAGTTTAAGAGAAAGACTCCATAACAGCACTGTTTTTCCAAAATTTCCTGTTTCAGCTCTTTTCCAATAACAATAGCAAGTATTAAATAGTTCATATTTCAATTGTATATCTTATAACTGCCTTTAGCCAGAGTTGCGCTAGGAATGCTTACCTTACATACTATAAATTCCAGGGAAGTTTGCTCCTTGCTAGCAAAACCCCATCCATTTACTGTCCTCAATCAAAGTAACACATTCATAACATTAGTGAAAGCAAAGTTTTTGTAAAGAAATCAGCTTCCATGTGCAGGCAATGCAGATATCGTCTCATGTCAACTTTTTGTTGCTTAACGTAGTCCCTTTTAAAAAGTGTGTATGCTTTTTGATCTGTGCACAATGATGCATTTTTCATGTTCTCATACAAGCTCTATACGTACTAGCTCTGCCGTGGACTGGAACACCTGTTATTCTTTTAATTTCATTTTTTCCAAACGTATTGAAAACTAAGTTTGTACTAGAAACCTGCACTTTGTGCAGCGTTTGGCTGCTGTTACTTATGAATGCTTTCAGCTCAAGAAACGTATGAAAAAGGTATAATTAAGCAGAACTCACACGTACTGTAAAAACGAAGAGAAGCGCACAAGTCTCACAAGCATTCATGTCAGGAACAGTAAGATGATGATGACTAACACTTTAGTCTGATGGTTAGCCAAACTAATTGGCAGTTATAGTTCATTTCCAAATGAGGTTGCTTCACTGTCATGGAAATGATCATGAGAAATGCATTTTTTTGTAGGCAATGTATTTTCTGTCCAAGAACTGAATCGACATCAGAGACACTTTGCATCTGGATAGCAACAGCTGGGCTATCATGGCAGAGAAAGAAATGGCTTTTCTACAAATGGAAAATTTCTATTGCTCTCTATCCATTTCATCCACTTACTAACTTTGTAAGCAGCAGAGCTGGGGTTTTTAGTGGTAGTAGTGGGGTTTTTTCAGGAGTGGGGATTAACTAAAGCACTTATGGAGGCTTTTTTGTTAGTTTTGATTTAGTTTTAGCTTTTTAACCCTTACAAGATTAACAAACTAGTAATATCAGTCATTTTTTATAAGGATTTGTTCAATTGTACTGATTTTTCATAGAAAACTTAAAGTCTTTGAAGCTAGAGAGAAATATTCCATTGACACTAAGGGCCTTTAGATCAAACGTACATTGCATATTATTTTTTGATAGAATAATATTAAGTTATCACTTACGTACCCATAACAGCAGAGCTGTATTTTAAGTAAGGTGGAAGGAAGGTAAGCTTTCTAGTATTTTACAGCTGGTCCTGCTATGAAATAATAAGCATTGGAACAAACTTGCAAACTGCGGCACGTGAATTCTCTGAAAAGGTACAAGTTTCCAGTCTTACCTGCTCCCAAAATGTTGAAAATGTTCTACTACCTCTGCCTTGCCGTGTTTCCAGCAATTTTGCTATTTCTAAAGCAATACTGCTATGTGGAAGTATCCTGATATGATAAGGATGCTGATAATAGGATCAGCATCAGTATCTTCCCTTTTCCATATCAACCAGACTATTCCTTGTCAAGAACTTACCCAGGAAATTCACGTCAGGAAGTATGGGTTGATGTTTACAACGTGTATAGAGAATATACCAGTAAATGTACGTTTTTAGGGTTTGTAGAGTTAAATTACCATGATGGGGACTTTAACTTACTGTTTCCAGTTAAATGTAACTGGACTATAACCTATGTAGAATAAAGGGAGAAGGTGGCACTGTCCAAACCGATTTGAGACTTGTATTTATAACGAACCTATACTCCTGAGTTTTATATTTATAGATAAGCTTCATGTTCATTTGGTTTCTTGTAGCTATGTAAAGAGCAATTACCACTACCATAAAATTAACCAGACTACAGTTTCCCCATGGGTTCCCCCTGCTTCAATGCAGTTTTAGAAAATATCACCTTATTAATTGACAATTTCTTAGCGAAAAAAGGTAATTAGTTGGTACCATACTGAGCACTTCACTCACTGGTGACAGCTGTGCCACTCCCATGAATAACGAGGTCTGCTGGGCAGAAAATCTGATGTGCCTTGATTTTTCACTCTTTGGGGGAATCTCAGGAGCACCCGATTGTCGTAGTCTCTAACATCTGCTCGGTAAGCTGAACTGGGATAAGACAAAAAAGAGCCGTAAGTATATGCATGACATACGTTAAAAAAAAACACTTTGTATTGTTTCAGAAGTAGCTGATAGCACAGAATTTTTTCAGTCCCCTTAAAGCTTATCCATTGGAGATGCACAAGAATTCCACATCATGCTCAGAAGTGCCTGGTGTCAGACCAAGACCTGAGTGAGAGTCTGATCTGCCTCTAGCAACATAAACAGGAGTTTGACCACTGACTTTCTTCCTCTGTCTCTGAAACAGATCACAGCTTAGCTGCAAAATTAGACTGGTACCAAAAGCACAATTACATTAGTTGCTGTTAACCCAAATAACTTACTCTGTATGCAAGACCACACAACAGATGTTTGTTTCTGTTGTAAAAAATATGAATAAATAGATGCCTCAGGCTATATTTTCCTTTTTCGCATAGCTGTTATCTCCAGTCTTTCAAATACTGGAACATTTTAATCAACAGATGCCAGTAAGAACATTTCAATCAGTCTTCACTGTAAAGTTAGCATAAAAAGTACTGCTTCTTATGCCTTGTTTTCCTTTTTCAGCAAGTGAAGAAAGAGCATGACCCTGGAAAGTCTGACTTCAGTTAATGATGGTGGTAAATAAATAAATCTGGTTTGCATGATAAGGTATCAAGCAAGTTAAAATGGTTAAAAACAGCTATGTTGATTTTGTTCCAAACAAAACAGGAAAAATCCCTCTCTGCCAGCTGGGCAGGACCTAACTTCATTGCAAAGCTTTATTTCAACCCGTTAAAAGACTTTCAAATACTTTTCAGGGAGATTTTAGTCTTATGAGACATTACAAGGCATAGGCCCAGAAACAATTAGCATGTTATAATTTTAATGGTAACTTGTGCTGGTTAACAATAGGGTTTGGGGGGTTGGGTTTTTTTGGTTTTTTTTTCCAAATGGAATAGCATATGATCTGGTTGGATCTGAGGAGCGAGATGAAAATCACCAGATCCAAGTGGTTCTTTCAGACGCCTCCATTTTGCAAAATTCAGATATGTTTAAATAGGCCTGATAATAGAATGAGCAATGAAACTTCTCACAAAATGTAGGTTCTTTGGAGCACGTGTGGTTTGTCTCTCTAATAGGGCAGTATCGTTTTCTTACTCACCCACCCTACCCTCTGCCACACGAGTAGAAGAAGGCTACGAACTGGGCTGGGGCCTCTGGGGGTCTGCAGCCTCACTTTCTTCCACTTTTCACCGTGTCCTCAAGTACTCTGGTGGGTGCAGGAGCATAAGAACCCACAGCAAACAGGCAAAAGCCAGGGTGATGCCTACCTTGCCAGGCAGTTTTCCTCGGCAGCACATCTCAAGTTATACATGGACATCCTCTGGACATATGTGGACGCCTGGATGTAATAGGGATCCGGGACTAAGTCAGGGAGACCTGCAGTTCATCAAACCAACCACACAACAGCAAGATCAACCCAGGACACGTCTGCAAATACTCGGCTTCCATCCCAGACCCTTCGGCTTTTCCAAAGACCGCATCCCATCCCACCGGGCTCCCCGGGAGCCAAGCAAGCGCCTGCCCAGTAGAGGCTTTGTCCTGAGAGTGGGGCAGGCATGAAAATGATGGCAAATCAAACTCTTAAGACTTGTTTTGGAGCTTTGGGAGCAAGCATCCTTTATCAGGGCCGGGCAACACAAGGGAGTGATCTCCATCCATCGTGTGCCACCAGACAAGGGCTGGGGACAGAATATACTTCCCATTTAGATGCATGTCTATAAATTTTCCCAGAAATGTTACTCTATTCCTTTCCAAGAATCAATTTCATGTTATCATGAACCTTTGCAACAGTTAAAACTCTTGCTAATATGTAGCTGGCTCCAGCTCTGCCTGACCTTGTCTTTAAGACAGAAAATACTACAAACACCAGCGATTACGGAAGAGGAGACATCTGTTCAGCACGGATCACACTGAACACAAGATGTTTTCATCGTTATCACCTCCAAAGTGTCCGGAAAAAACCCCACCGTTTTAAACAATACATGCTCTCAAAGCGACACCATGTCTCACTTTCAAATAACATGATCGCTTAGATGGAACTTAACTCTGCTTAGATCAAAAACATTCCGCTCTTTGTACAAATAACGATTCCTGCTCTAAGGCAGGGGTTTGTTCCAACCCCCCTGCACTGCATCCCACGGGATGCGCCGCGCTGGCAACGGAGGAGAGGATGGGACAGGGAGGAAAGGGAAAAGAAGGGGAAGGGAAAGGGGGGAATGGGAAGGGGAAAAGGGAAAAGGGAAAAAAGGGAAGGGGGAAGAGGGAAAGAAAGGAGAGAGAAAGGGGAAAGAAAGGGGAGAGAAAGGTGAAAGAAGGGACAGAGAAAGGGGAAAGAAAGGGGAAAAGGGAAAGGGGGAAAGGGGGAAAAAAGGAGGAAGGGGAAAGGGGAAAGAAAGGGGAAAGGGAAGGGGAGGGGAGAGGAGGGCTCTTACCGTACTGGAAGTAGCCGGTGCCATAGCCGGGTCTGTACCTGCTGCCCTGCCGGGGCCTCTCGTAGGTGTCATAGTAGTTGTAGTAGGGGTTATCGTCCGTGTACTTGTAGGGGTTGTAGGGATCGTCCCCTACCATCACATCCTCCCGGCCGGGTCTGAAGCTGCTGAGAGACGGCGGCCCGCCCGCCCCAGCGCTGCTCCGGTTGCCGTCAGTGCTGCTGGGGGGGGACAACCCTGCGGAGCCGCTCCTGGTCGCCCCGGAGCTCCGCTGCACCCCCGCAGCTCGGCTACCCCCGGAGGGAGCCTGGTAGCCAGCCTGGAACCAGTGCCGAGCTCCGGAGCCCCTGCGGCTGCCGGCTGCGGGCTGGGGCTGGGGCTGCCCGGGCGCTGCGGGCTGGGGCTGCGCCGCTGCGGGCTGGGGCTGCGCCGCTGCGGGCTGCACGGCTCGGGCAGCAGCTCCCCGAGGCTGCGTGGCGTTGTTCCGCAGCAGCAGGATGGGGCTGCCCGCCGCCGGCTGCCTGCGCCGGGGGGGCTGGTACTGGGAGCCCAGGCTGAGCAGGCTGTACACCTGCCCGTTGTTCTCCCACTGGATGCGCTGCCTCCAGGCGGCGGGGGGCGGCGGGGGGTCGCGGCCAGGGGGCTGCTGGCAGCTGGCTGGGCGCAGGCAGCTCCAGTAGAGGCACGCGTGGAGCTGGGCGAGCAGGACAGCCGGCGGAGAGACACGCATCTTCCTCCTCTTCCCCTGAGCGACGGCGAGGGAGAGAAAACAGGCAAAAAGAAACAAAAAAAAAAACCGGGGAAGGGTCTCTGCGGAGAGCGAGGGGCACCTTCCTTTTCTCTGGGCGCGGGATGCGCGATGCGGGGTGCGGGATGCGGCGCTGGAAGGGCCGAGCTGGTCTCAGGAGCGGCGGCACCCGGCCGGTGCCATCGGGCAGGTCGAGAAGGAAAACCCAACCCTCGGGGAGGCGGCGGGAGCGGCTTTTCTTCTCGGTGGTATTTATAGGCGAGGGGGGATGCGAATGGGAGCCGGAGCGAACAATCAGCCTCTCATCGTCCTCCGGCCCGCGCGGATGTCTGGAAGCGAGAGAAGGAGGAGGAGGAGGAGGAGAAGGAGGAGGAGAAGGAGAGACCAGGGACTTTAAACTTGCTGGCACCCTAGCAAAGTTACACAAGCCCCGCTGGCTGGGCTTGGCTGCGCCCCCGCCGTTTGTTCACGTAATGCGGCTGGAAACGTGCAGCCCTGACGGCTCCGCACGGGCGGGGGGGCGGGCAGGGGCCGAGGGGCTCCCATCCCACACCCATCCCTCCCTACGGCCCATCCCTCCCTGCCTGCCTTCCTCCCTACCACCCATCCCTGCCATCCATCCATCCATCCATCCATCCATCCATCCATCCATCCCTGCTTTTCTTCCACCCATCCCTCCCATCCATCCCCCCCCTGCATTCCATTACTCCCTCCCTCCTTCCTTCTCTCCCTCCCTCCCTGCATTCCCTCCCTCCCTCCTTCCTTCTCTCCCTCCCTCCCTGTATTCCCTTCTTCCCTGTATTCCCTCCCTCCCTCCCTCCTTTCCATTCCTTCCCTCCCTCCTTTCCCTCCCTTCCCTCCCTCCTTTCCCTCTCTCCCTCCCTCCCTGTATTCCCTCCCTCCCTCCTTTCCCTCCCTCCTTTCCTTCTCTCTCCTCCTTCCCCTCCCTCCTTCCCCTCGCTCTTTCTCCCTCCCTACCAATCCCTCCTCCCTCCCTCCCATCCATCTCTGCCATCCCTCCCTCCCTCCCTCTCATCCACGCTTCCCTGCCTTCCCTCCCTACCATCCATCCCTCCCTGCTTTCCATTACCCCCTCCCTCTTTCCCTCTCTTTCTCTCCCTCCCTCCCTGCCTTCCTCCATCCCTACCATCCATCCAAACCATCTATCCCTTTGTGCCTCCCATCCATCCATCCATTCACCCTTCCCTCCCTCCCACCCATTGCTCCTTGCCTTTCCTCCCTCCCTCCCTCCCATGGCTCCCCGCCTGTCTCCCCCGCGCCCCAAGCCGTGCCGAGCCTGCAGCAGGCGGGCGCGCTCAGACACACGTAGGCTGCCAGAGTATGCCGTGGGGCAGCGCCAAAGTATGCAAAGGAAAAATGCTATTAGCTCATCAGCGCTGGAGAGACTAGAAACGGGGTGGCGGAGAGGGGGAAGGGGCCGCTAGCGAGAGAGGAAACATGTTTTATGGAAAATGTGCTGGCCGGCACATCTACTGGGCTGGAGCAGCTGTTGGGGACCTTCGTCTCAGCACTGAGTAACAGTCGGATCCCCTTAATGACCTCTTAATTACAAGAAAACCTCCATCAAATAAACTCTTGACTATTGACTTTTGGGTTTTCTGCGTATGAGTCACACGAGAAATATACTGGCGGTGCTCCTCCTGGAGTAAGTTTTCATTGAAAAGTGAAATTTCACATGGGAGAGGCTTAGCCCCATCACCAGAACAAATAAACCTGGCTCGGGCAGCATCTCCCCAAAACTATGCTAGGCGAAAAGGAGCGGGCTGTGGCCCGAAAGCCTCTCCCTCCCTTCCTGCTTTTACAAGAGTTCATCAACACTGTGTTTTGATAAGTCCAATCACCCAGAGAAGCAAACGAATTAAGGTCTGTGGATTTCAGCCAAAACTCCTTTTGAGTGTATTTTTCCAAGGGCCGTTTGCTTATGAATCCTTTCAAAGGAATGGAGGTGAATACACAAAAGTTCCCCTTCACCGGAAGTTTTATGGTGAGGATGTTTTTTAAGTAATTCCCATCAAAGATGATCAGCCCAGGCTGGAAATTTTTACCCTACTGTGGTAGATGAAAGGCATCTTCCCAATGCTGCTCCTGTTCCCCAGGACAGGTTAACAGTCCACACACAGCCGTCTGGGCAGCGATTTGCCACTGCATTTTGATGTTCTGGGTATGGTTATTCTTTAATTTTCATACTTAGTTTATTTTAATTGCGTATTACTTCAAATAGTTCACAGTTAATAATCAAAATCCTGGAAATCATGGCCCTGCATCGTTGCTGTGATGGATTATGAATGCTGATTTGCACTGCTATCCAATTATTATTAGTATTTAGCTTTAAAGTAGCTCTCTGCCTGGCACTGCTTGCTTTATTCTTGATCTCGGGAGACGTGTGCTGCAGGCAAGTGTGCAGCCTAGTGGACTTACTGAAGCACTGTTCACTTTCCTGCAGTCACCCAAACAACCTAGGGGGGTGAAATCATTGGGAAATCAGCAATTAGCCGTAAAAGCTCTGAGTCTGAAGAACACTAAAGAACACAGGGCAGGTAAGCACCAAAGAGAGCAAAGTCTTCTTTCTTGGGAATACCCCCAGCAGCCAGAGGGTGCTTGTTATTACTACCAGGCAGCACCATGCTGGTGGGGAGCATCTGCTGGTCGGCAGCCCAGTAACGGATGTCTTTCCACAAGCAGGTTGTGCCTTATGCTCCACTTAGTTCCAGCCTGGGCAGCTTGCTGCAGAGGTGATTGGGTTTGGGTCCTCCTGTTCACCGTGTTTGCAGACTACTCATCCTCCTCTCTGATCTTATTGTGGCTTTGAAAATATTATTCTCCAATTAAGGGTTTGCCCAGAACAATCAATGACTAAGACTGAGTAAAACGGAAAGGTTGAAGACAGGGAAAATAAAACACTGAAGGAATGAGGTTTCTGTCTTTCTAATCTTCCTCTAAATCTTACTAGTGTTACAAACACCAGGTTGTTGCCCAATGTGCAATATTAGACAATATTTCCACACAGTGGGATTCTAGCCATTTTTTTTCCTTATTAAGTAACTACTTTTCATGGAACTAGAGAAAGCATAGTTGAGGCTAATCCTGGCCATTTGTCAGCCATTCACCTTATCTACCATTTAGTCCATAGCACAAGTTTAATTTGTTAATGAATTTAAGTTATTAAGCATTGTCAGCATCCTTAGAGAGTCATGTCCTGTATTTATCGTTAGGTCCCTATGTCCATTTAACTACTGTCCTCTCCTCACCAGTTGCCTAATTATACCTAACTTTTATACCCTAGGTCTGTCTAGACCATCAAAAAGCCCACCAGTATCTCTGACCAGAGATATGGAGGTGAAAATCTCTGCAATACCTTAAAAATCTGGTAAGCAACCCAGCTACTGCCCTAAAAAAAAGGCAAGTAGTCTGGTATTAAGCTTTCTGATGAGGTTAATGCAACTTTTTCATAAAGCCCAGTCCTGACAGTGGATTACAATTAATTTAGTTATTTAAGCATTTGCCTGTCTCTTTCTTTTTTGACTGGAGTGACTTGTATATGTGTTGCACTGGGGATCTTGATTTCTGCCACCTACAGAAACAAATACAGTCAATAGCAACTGAGAAATTAAGTTTTCCCATATTGGAAAATGACAGTAATAGAAGCAGGGATCACTAAGTGATTACAGTAATTTCTCAAAACCTGAGATCAGGATTTATATTTAATTTTATATTTAATTAACTTTATATTTAATTTTAATCAAATATAGGTATGTTGTTGCAGTCCTTATTCAAAGATTACAAATGGAAAAACATATTCAATGGCATGTGAGTCATTTAAGTCTTCCTTCACTATTAAACAGCAGTTGTGAATCTCAAAAATGGAAAAAGATTGATGTGTTCTTCAAACAACCAACATAAAAAAACACCAAACAGAACCAAAGCTCTTTGTATTTGGCATGTATGTGTCCTAAGAAAGACATTTTAAAGTTCTCTAAGCTTACTGGATGAAAAAAGTTTGATAGTATAGAAAAGGAGAGTTATTTTAAATGACAAGCAGTTCATGCTAATGATATTATTTGTTACTCATAACGTTATTTTTGAAAAAAAATCAATTCTGTTGTTATAGGATGGCTAATCTGTGTTCTTGTTTAGTGTTAATTACTGAAGCTTAGCTAGAGTCACATATGTGAATCAAGAAATATAAATAATTGTATAAAATCCTATCATGAAACTAGACAACTTAGTATGTGTTAAGTGTGTTTCTTTGAAGCTGGTATTTGTTTGTTTGTGATTGAAGGGTTGGTTATTGAGTATTTGACATGAGAAAAAGCTTGAAGAGTAGTGGCTTCAGCTTTCTTTATCTGAAAAATATTTAGTTTACTCATCCAAGTGATGCTTGAGTAGACAAAGAAGTTAATCTAATATTTCTGTTTGCATAAACACCGAGTTGCAACTAGATTATTCAAATTTATCTTGTTTTGCTTGTGTTATATTATTTTCTCTAACCTATTGGGTTTTGCATTCAAATATCCAAAATTGGGTAATTTTGCTGCATACTAGGACACTGCATTTTTCTAAGGCGTATTTTACTGCAGACCCAGGTATCTTTATTTAGAAACTCACTTGGCAGTGCATTGAATTAAAAGGTTCCTAATTATAATGAATTCCACTTAATAGTGGGAATTATGATCTTAAGATATTTTTTATAGTATGTGAATTTTCCTAGAAACTAAGAACACTGAGTATTTTCAGATTCAGGTCTGTAATGAGGGTTGGGTTTTTTTTTAACAAACCAACTTAATTAGAGACCAGGGTTATACACTTTTTCTGACATCAGTAGTCTTTGGAGTAGACTTTAAGAATTTATTTCACAAAAGCTAATGTTCTTGTTAAATTTAGCTACCATTTGTAGGTCTAATTTTGAAGTCTCTAATCGGGCAGCTTCTTTTGACCATAAGTAAAGTGCAAAAGTAAACCTTAAGACTTTTTCTGCTCTGAATTTATGAAAGAACACATAGATTTTTTTGTTGCTTCAATGAACTTGTCAATTCGACGAAGAAAATGGTTACGATTTTATCAGTAGGTAAAGTCTTCAATTCAAAATTATCAGCCAAAATGCCACCTGACCCCTGTCTAATATTGTGTGCTTATTTATCTACATTACATAACTAATTTGTCGCTACCTTGTTTCATGTGCTGGAGGTAGAGCTACTGACTCATCCATGTTCAGTGAAGAAAATGAAGTACTGGTGTCTGTCTCTGCAGGATCTGACAGCATTATCAAGAAAAGCATCTACAGGACCTGAAATAACTTCTTGCGTGAGACCTGAAGACAAAAGCCTTCCAATCGCAGTGGATTTTTTTGTCACATCAGGGGTTTTGCAACAAGGTTTCAATCACAGATTTTTAAAGTGTAGAGTGTTGACCTGTTGGTAAAGCTTGATATGAATGGTTTCATGGCATGCAGTTGCATGGTTTCTCTCTTGATTTGAAAAAAAAGCATAGTGAAATTTTTTTAAAAAGCCTCTCCCTTCTTGAATTTACAGTGTGTTTCATCTCTGAATATTGTTTTCTGGCGTTTCTATTTGGTTTCTGTTGGTCTCCCAAAGGTTTCTGTAAAAAGTGAGATTTCTAAAAAAAGTGAGATAAATCGCAACTACTGCAAATTCAATCAGACATTTGAAAACCCACTGGTTATTTCTTTCCTTACACGTCAACATCTGTAATGAAAGTTTCCCTAACTATTGTCTTCAAAGAACTCATTGCAGTGGTATGCAAAGCTGACCATGGGTAATACAACCAGAAATGTTTGATTTAATTTCAGTAGGTTGTCTGATGACACGTACAAAGGAACAGAAATCGAAGACACTCAAAGTAAAGTACCAGTTAGTTTCATTTAGCAAGGTTAATAAAATTTAAAATAGATTTGTACAGTGTATATGTAAACATTACTTTTTTTGTTTAGGGGGTTCCGCCCTGAATTGTCTTCATAAGCAGAACATATGCTCAAGAACTCCCTACCAGTTTCTATACGACAACCTAATTTTTTTGAAGTACCTTAACACTGAGAAGTTATCATGATAAATCTGAAAAAAACTAAGTAGATTCAGAAAAAGCAAATGTTTGGCTGAACAGTTCTTTACACAAGCATGTCTTTGTTGTCACAGGGCTCCAAGTGAGACATCCCAACAGCACATTCTAACAGCCCGGTTAGAATTCCAAACTAAGAAAGACTTGGGAAAACAATTAGTTTTGAACGGAAGCATTCACCAGACTGTTCCGAGATGAAGAACATTATGTATGAAGGGAGAGGAATGGATAACATTTCAAATCCATCATCTTCCTTTCCTCTTCAGCAGGGGAGAACTCCTTGTAAACTTTCCACAAAGAGGAACTCTGTCCAACATAATGCAAGAGCAGAATAGGTTGGCAGGAATTTTGAGACATGATTATACTATGCACCTCATCAAAGATATCAGACAGTCATATGTCTAAAACAAAGCTAACTTTTGTAAAAATAGTATAAAGGAATTCCAAATTTGTGTCTCATATTTCATATTCAAAGCAGATATACTTCCTAACTCTCTTATATACCTGGATCTGATAATTATTTTATATCTAGCATACAGCATCTTCCTAAGAATCCCTGAACTTTCATGGCTGTCACAGAGACTGGCAATTTTCTTCATGGAACTCCAATGCCTGATGGAAAAATACCAGACAACAGCCCACTTCATGAGGTGAATTTTCATAAATAACACTGGAAAATAATTCTGTGTTATATTGATAAGGTGCATAAAAAAGTTCAATTAAGATAACAATAGTGACATTCACAATGCAAATGTAAATGTATAAAGGGTGGGAAAATGATGGAGGTAATAAAGGACTGGCAGAAGAATATCTGTATTCCTGTCACTAGGATTTTATTTTAATTGTCTGCTACTTTGTTTTCACCAAAGAATATGTACAAAGTAAACAAACAAAAAAACCCCACATCTTTGCATCACAAAGTATGTTTTAGAAGTAAGTATCAAGGACATTACAAATACAGTTTGCAGTTTGTATTCAAAAAGAAATGAGGGAAGAATATAAAGAAGAATGGCCCCACTTCTCCACAATGACATCTGCTTCAAATAGGACACAGAAACCCACCTGTCTA
This sequence comes from Cuculus canorus, assembly GCF_017976375.1. Taxonomy (NCBI): domain Eukaryota; kingdom Metazoa; phylum Chordata; class Aves; order Cuculiformes; family Cuculidae; genus Cuculus; species Cuculus canorus. Next base: position 63,389,749 of record NC_071441.1, read on the forward strand.
AAGGTCTTCCGACAGAGATACAACTTCATACTTACAAGGTATCTTACATTAGCCAAATTCCTACAGAAAAACTGTATAATTTAAGCATCTATCAGTCCTTAAACCCTCCTAGGTGTCTCCAGCTGTGTTTTGCTGTATCTAATGTGGTCAAATTGTAAATGTCTGATTAGGGGGCAGGATGTTTCTAAGATAAATACCCTCAGCTTAACAATTCAGTCTCGTTTTCTGGCTTGGTTATTGGCAAGCAAATGTTTGATATTAAGACACACAGGCTCTGTTCTGCTTATCAGACTGTGATGTGTAGAAAGTTTCATCTGTAAAGCCTGGAAAAGTATTTCTATGTGGATTAAGTAAACAGATTTGCTGGAAGCTATATCAAGGCATACTGTTGTTAGAGAGGTAATTAGGGACAAGCAACAGCTTAATGTCCAAATGGAAATCAGTAACAAGGGGTGTCCCAAGGGGCCCATCTTGAAACTAGTAGTGCTCAATGCCTTTATTAATGATATATATAATGGGATTGAGTGCACTCTCATAAAGTTTGTAGATAATACCAACCTTAATGGTGCTGTTGATTTGCTTGCTGGACAGAATGCCATCCAGGGGGACCTTGACAAGCTTGAAAATTGCATCCATGTGAACTTCATGAAGTTCAACAAGACCAGGTGCAAAGGTTGGGGTGGTCCTCAGTACCAGTACAGACTGGGGCATGAATGGACTGAGCACAGCCCCTGGGAGAAGGACTTGGGGACAGTGTAGAATAGAAATCAGACATAAGCTGGAAACAACACGCGCTTGCAGCCCAGAAAACCAATAGTATTTTGGGTTGCCTCAAAAGAAGTGTGGCCAGCTGGATGAGGCAGGTGATTCTCCCCTTTCCTCTGCTCTTATAGACCCCACCTGGAGTACTTCATGCTGCTCTGGGATCCCCAGTACAAGAAAGTCATGGACTTGTTGGAGTGGGGCCAGAGGAGGGCCACATAAATGATCAGAGAGATGAAACACATCTCCTGTGAAGAAAGCCTCACAATGTTGGAATTGCTCAACATGGAGAAGAGAAGGCTCTGGGGACACCTTATTGCAGCCTTTCAGTACTTAAAGGGGGCTCATTAGAAAGATGGAGAGAGACATCTTAGGATGGATTGTTGCAAAAGGACAAGTGGCAGGTAGATTTAGATTAGATTTAAAGAAGACATCCCTACAATGGGGGTCATGAGGCACTGGAACAGATTGCCCAGAGAAGCTGTGGATGCCCCCTCCCTGAAAACGTTCAAGGTCAGGTTTGATGGGGCTTTGAGCAACCTGACTGATTGAGAGATACCCCTGCCCATCACAGGGTGGCTGGAACAAGGTCTACTTTGAAGGTCCATTCTGACCCAAATCTTTCTATGAAAATAGGTATATTTCCAGTTCTGCTGCAAAACATCTCACATACAAGAGTGGAGAAAGGCCAGCTTGCCTAAATGGATAGTCTGGACTCATGAAAATTTCGCTGCTGCTGAGAATTTCTTTCTTTAGGCAAAACTAAGTATAATTATCATAGGAAGACTGAAAAAAAGTAGTGTATAACTGAGCAAATCTTGGGAAGAACTGACTTTGTTTATTTACCTTCCTTATGAGATGAAGAGAACACTAAGGCTATTGAGAAACTGTTTGTTGTTAATATTCTCAGTCTATACAAGTACATGATCTTGGTCCCATTATCTTTTCTCCTTACTACTATCTTTGTTTTTTTTCCAATTGTCATCTCCCTTCTCAACCCAAATTGTAAGCTCTCCAGGGCAGGGACCATGGCTCCCTCTGTATAGACTTAGTAATACTCACAGTAGGGCACTGAGTCTGACTATTACTTTTGGCCAACACTGCAATATGAAGAGCAGCACTGAATACACAGAATGCTGTATTGAACAGATGCGACATTTAGAATATGTGAAAGACTTCATGCAGCTGTGTGTATTATTGAACAAAGTTGACACTCAGCAATTCCGACTCAAATAAAACACTCATGGTGGTTTTCCCTTTGGTCTAAATTTCATCATAATATTTTGTCTTACATACCAATATTATGAATTCTTCTACTATTCTGTTCTGTAGCAGTATAGTAGATCCTTTTAGAATTACATTCCTTATTTAATTCCTATTTTCATCCATAGGTAATTACCAGATTTCTCTTCAGGTCTTCTCATTGCTCAGACAATCGGAGAAATTATTTGAAGGAAAACATTTCTGTGCAGGTAGATTGAAAAGAATGTTTATAAAAGGATGTTCAAACTATATCAGGGCAATGACTGTAATATTCACTCTACCAGGTAAAAGTAGAAGAAAAGAGATATACTTATAAAATGCTTGTTTGTCTTAAATAAGCTGAAATAAAAGTTGTTGGCAAACACTATTTTCTCCTCATATTGAACACACTCAAGAAGCTACTAATTAAAAATTGATCTTTGAGAGTAGGCTTGGAAACTGTCCTGGCATGCCAGGTTGATTTCATTGGGTTTATTCTATCTGAATTGAAGCCTAACACAGTAATTGGCTTAAACTGTACTGTACGTGTGTCATTTCAAAGCATTTGATGTCATGTGGCCAAACAGAAACTTCCATGAAAATAGATACATTATTCAGAAATATGTAAACTCCAATTGTGCTATTTTTGTTTGAATGCTGTAGTGACAGAGGTGGCTGCTGCCTTTATCTGAGAAAGCGGAGCTCCTTCCCCATCCCTCCAGCTGACTTGTGTTGTCTCCTGTGATATAAATCTGGGCTATGTGACCACATCAGGTCAGGCCATGGGATGATGATGCCAATAAGGTCTACAAGAAGACAGGGAATGGGACAAGGGAGAGAACAGGTCATAGTTGGTCTTGACTCTGGTGTAACAGATTTCTGTGTAGCTTTGCGAAAGCTGTGGTTTCACATAGTGCCTGGGTTTGTTATCTGAGTGGTGGCATGGGAGCGGGATGTGAGGACAGAAGAAGGGGGGAAAAAAGGAAGAATTCAATCCCTTACTCATCTTCCTCAGTAAATCTACAGCTAAGCCCACAGCAGCTTTTCTTGTAGCCTAGATTTACCATGTTATTTTCTTTCTGTGCTTGTTCCTGTTTAGCACATCTTCCTGTATATATCTAGCTGTATAATATTGTATCTAGGTGCAAGTACAATTTCCCTGCATAGCTTGAACAAAATCAAACTCTTAGATAGACACAAATACACAGACCATTATAAACAAATACATATAGTCCTAAGATTTAGAATATTTTGTATTTCTGGTCACCATCCACGCTTTGTTATGGGGAACTCAGTAGGGGGATAGCTGTTCCGCAGAGTGGGTTGTCTCACCAGTAGCAGTATAATGGATAACACCTTCTAATACAATGATCTGAAAGGACTGTAGGGAGGTGTGCCTGCTAGGTTTTCCACTTTTCCTAGAGCAAAGTTACTGTGACTGCTCCACTGAAACCAGGCTTCATAAAGGAAGCTAGGAAGATTTTCTCCAAAAAGCCATGAGCAATCAATATAGAATAAGACAGTCTTGACTTGCTGGCATTGTTTTACTCACTCACTGTCATGAACCTCTTGAGGAATAAAGAGCAGAGCCTACAGGAACACTTTTAAAGGGTTTCTCTAGGAATCATATCAGCAGAAGAGACCCTGTAGGTAGAGAACCTGAACAGGAATGGGCAAGTTTATGAAGCAAAGATGCTGCTTAAGGAGGATGAAGCTTACTGAATGTCTGGTTCCAGAAGCAGGTGTTTCCTCTGCAGATATGCAAGGAATACAATGTGTCTGGATTCCCCTTTAAAGTTTTGTGGACTACTCAGTTCTGGCGAATGACTCCCATGGAAATCAGCTGAATTACACTAGTGTGGGACTTTGCACCAGAGACCAGAGCACTTAACAAACTATGTCTGTTTATATCCTGTGATGTATTTTTTAAAGAATGAAAATTCATCCAGATACTTTGTTTTTAACATTTTTAATTTTAGCTTTGGCTTTGCATTTTATTTTGCTTTAAAATTAGAATGGTTTCCAGCACAATTCTCCTATTGTAAAACTCTGGTTAATTAAAGTTTCAGTTTTACTGTGGTAGGTTGTAGGACCAGAGCACAATTTAAAATTCTTGAGTTAATAAGGAAGGGCAAAATACTGTCTTTTACAAACTACTATTTGCCTTTCATTCATTACTGTGCTGTCCTTACAAGTCAGTATTTGCCAAAGACGGAGCAACAGTATGTAGTAACTTTAGTTTTCCTTACATCATGGAATATTCAAAAGCACGTTATAGATATCTCTCCCATCACTGTTCTTTGCACACCACTAAGGAAACGCATCTCTGTTAAAGTAGTGGTAATGAGCAGTGTTGTACAGAAAGAAAATGAAATAGTCTTTTATAGAAACCTCTAGGGAAATCTGTAGGAAAGATTACATGTGTTAGAATTCAGACTGGAATTTGGATTTACAAAATTTTAAAGCCAAGAAGGATCTATACAGTCTGATCTTCTGTATAACACAGGCACTGGCATTTCACCCAGTAATTTCTGCATAAAGGTCGTAATTAGTCACTGAGCTAAGGATCTTTTTTTTAGAAAGAGAGTCTTGGATTAAAGAGGTCAAATGATAGAGAGTACACCACATCCCAAAGTCAGCTGATGCAATAGGGTTTTTTGCCTTCACTTCAAAACAAAACAAAACTGTGCCTTATTTATAATTTGAGTTGAACACCTCCACTGAAGCTGTCATTCAGGACAGCACCTGCAGTAAGAAAGCACTTGCTAACATAAGCATGAATGTCTGAAGAACTAAGAAAAATAAAGCAAGAGTTTTGTTCACTGTTTTTGTTCACTCACATTTCTTGGGTCTCTCACTTTACCCTTCTGACCTCTCACTTCATGAGGGAGGACCAGGGTTGTGCTGAAGAGCTGCAGGAGCTTTGAAGCATCTTTTTAAATGAACCCTACCATTATCTGGTCTTTAGAGTGACTTCTCCTCACTGGTTTTCCACTTGTGAGAAAGGAGCATGTTACTGTAAAGAAGCAGTTTTGGATGTTTTTTGTGCTGCTGAAAATTTATTCATCTACTTCTGCATTTTCATGCCAAACAATGGAGTGCTGCTGGTGTTGTGCTTGCTACCAGGGGCCTGCTTACACCCTGGAAGCATTTTGGGAAGTTTTGATATCCAAACACCTGAAGGCAATCTTAGGCCTTTTTCTCAAGGAGTCATCAAGCACATAAATTCAAAGAAAATGCTAAGTCTTCTGTATTGTTATGCGGTTTTTGTTTTCTAAACACTGCAATCAGAATGATAAGTGCATCACCTACAAAATTTCAATTCCTTCACCACTCAAAATTTCTGTTCAGAACACACAATCATAGCTGTAGTTTGTAAAACTACATTTAAGATCCACATTCTAGTGAAAAGACATACTGGGTGGAGGGACTGCTCAAAGAAAGCGTAGTACAAGGCAACAACAGAGCTCCATGTACACAGTCCTACATCATGATTTGTCCAGGCTTAAAGTATGTCAGGTAAACTGTATCTTGCACTTGAAGAAAATGGTCAGGTTCCCTTATTTGGGGTTAAAAGATAGTGAATAGAGGCCAGAAATGAAGGACAAATTTCCGTTGTGGATAGTGTGACCCAGTCAGTCCTGTCTCATATGTGCAGTCCCAGCGAGTCCTCTGCACTCTAGACTGTCTGGTGTACTTCCATGCTCTATCTGATCAAATCTTTACTGAGATATACTTCTTCCAAGATATTTGCAAACAAAATGAGACTAGTGGAATATACATTCCTGTTCTTTTGGCTCATTGGTGACTGTATAGCATCTGAAAAGCATCTTCTATCTCTTCAGGTTTCAAAATACCAGTGAGATAAATTTGCCTTCATTTTTATTTTGCTCATTGTGTCAGCACCCCAATTACATAAATTTTGTTCTCATAATTAATAAAGCGTTTGTTCAAGAATACAGGGTTTTATTCAGCCATTTTCTGAGACAGAAAATGGTTGTGCTGTTACACATATCACATGAAATGATGTTTTCATGAACTATAGAGGTATATTATTTTCAAAAGAAGTTCTAAGCAGTGAACAAACTGCGCATGTTAAGTGCGAGATAGTGATATCCTTGAGAAAAGCAAACTCAACTCATTTGAACCCATAAAACACTAAGCATTGAGGTTACACCATAAAATGTGGTGGGCAGTTTCTCACTAGGGTAAACCACTAGACTATTAGGTATGCAGGCAATATGTGTTTGTTTGCTCCTGTGGATTCAGAAAGTATTCGGAATTACTCAGAACTTCAAATATTATGTTACAAAATGTTAAACCAATACCTTTAGGACGAAAACAGAATCCAACACATGCCTCCTAGATTACTGAGGTTGAAAAATAAAAAATCAGGACTTGAGCTTCTGGAGAAATTTTTTTTGTGTGGAATATATTTCCACTCCAGCTATAAAAACTCCACTTTAAAACCCTGCACTTGTTTACACCTGAGAATAATGATGTACCTTATTCATTTGCTTTTGGAAAAGGTTATTTTTGTCAGCCAAAGCACCTCCCTTTTTTTTTTTTTTTTTTTTTTATGCTGAAGTATCTTTGAAGCTAGAAATTACCCTGTCTTTTTAAAGGGAGTTCCTGTTAAACAAAACTAAGAAAATTATATGCCTCAATCTAGCAGGACAATTTATTGTTGTTTATGTCTGCAGTGGACCTAACAGCCACACACAAGCAGCAACCTTTCTTTCTGGGAAAACCAAACAAATGCTGTCCTCATTTTGTAAATGAGCAGATATATTTTCCAGAGTTCACCAGAAGTTAAACATTCTGAAAGAGACCAAAATGCACTAAATAGGCTTCTTCAAAATAATATGCGTTGGGAATGAAGCAACTTAGAAAGTACACTCTTGTGAAGACTGTTGTGAAAGCAGTTTCTTAGAACAGATCTTTGCAATAGTTTTTCCACTTCTAAATGCTGATTGTTGTTTCTTTTAATGCAAATTTCTGTGGCATTAATTCTGGGAATTTGTCCAGTTAAACACATTCTTCCATTTAGCCCAAGAGGCAGCAGTTCTGAATTGTTTGGTTTTTTTTTTTATTTTAGCAAGATTGATGTGGAAACCTTTTGTTTGTTTTGAGAGACCCCTGGACCTGTTGTGTGCAATGCAGTGATACTTAACCTCAGAAATGCAGCTTCTTCAGAGCCAGTGATGGGGCAAATAAATATTAACCCCTTGATTAAGAAGAGGAAAATACTGTACAATTCAGGAACTCTCGCCTTTCTGGCTATCAACAATATTCTGTGTGCTCATTGCCCTCTCCTGGTTTAATCTGGTAATTTTGGGAGACCCAAACTGGGTCTCCAGAGATGATTATGCATACCTCCAACATTTGTTCTTCCTTTTCCAGCCTAATATGTGACTTGTGAGCAAGTTTTTTTTCAGGTAGTACAAGCGACTTCTCTCAACAGTGCTCTGGAAACAAGCACCTGGTGAACTCTCTTTGCTCTCTGTGCTGTTGCAGTATTTGTCTGGAACACGTACTTATGGCAATCCAGGCAGTGCTTGAATTTAAAAAAAATACTTTTGATACCATCTTGCATTAAATACTTCAAACAAAAGGAAGCCATTATGAGATAATAGTTCATTACAGGTAAGGATCTCTCAGAAGACAGAAATGTTGCGCTACTTCATGAAACATATGAGTTTTAACATTTTTCCAAGGCAATGCCCAGACAAGTTCTGGATGTCTTCAGGGATGAAGAACACACATGCTTTCTGGGCCCAAGTGTTTGACCACCCCCAAGGTAACGTATTTTTCGTAATATTAAGTCAAAGTTTCCCATGTTCTACTTTGACAAGTTTGTTCCATAGAATAAGCCCTTTCATTTTTTTAAAGCAGAAAAATCATAATGGCAGAGGAATGACAGAGGTTTGAAACCATGACTGGTGTAGAGAAGGGGAACAGGGAGACACTTTATCGTACTGAAAAATATGACCATTCCCAAGTTTGCATTAAAAAAATATCTTTTTTCACCGTGATATAATTACCTTGTAGACTAAGTATTGCTGGGAAATATAGAAAGCACAATGCAGGAGTAGAGAAATGAACCAATAAAATTATGAAAGACAGAACCATAAGTATCTATTAAACCCAGCAGTCTCAAAGCCTGCTGTCTTCTGTAGGTTAGAAACGTGTTCCCAAGGAGGATCTCCCCAGACACAGCCTCTTAGTACACACCCCCACAGCCATCCCGTGCAGGCTACTGGCAGGGGCAGCACACATTATGAAGGTGATATATGTGATGCGGGATCTTGAATTAGGAAGCTGGGGGCCTGTGCTTATTTGAGAGAAGAACGAGAAATTTTATGTGCAGCTTTAAGGGCACAAAATGGAAGACACATAGAAAAGAAAAGTAGCTCTAAGCCTTGCTACATCTAAACAGTGTTTTGTGGGAGAGTGAGATCTGATTTCCCTTGTTTATATCTGAAGGAAACTATCTTGGACCACTGTACAGTCTAAGGCTTCTTACTAGTATGTTTATCCTGTAGTATAATAGGTATCAGGTTTATATTTACATCTGCACTGCAAATAGATACCATTATGGGTATATTTTATATGCATGTGCATACATTTTGTGTGTATTCACACACACGTGCACGTGTATATAGGTGTTAAACGTAAATAGAACTATTAAATTTCATTAAGAAAATTTTTCTATGGTCTGCTCTCCTCTTATTCTGTGAAATGGAAATGCTGGACTAGTAAAAGAGAATTTAAAGGTCCACACCTGGGGAAAGACCCTCATAGCCAGGGAAGTGAGTGGAACATTTAGCCAGGTGTCCTGCAAGGACACCATCATAAGGGTCCCAGGAGCAGTAAGCCTGGTGGGGCAACTGAGACATGGTTGTGAGCCACCACATATATTTTCCAGCTTTGAATGCAAAGCCTTGTGTTTTATAATGCAAAATGTAATTCTTTATATGTGTAATATTTAATTTACTAAATCACTGGTTATTTAATTTGTTAGAACAATGACATGAAGATCTACAATTATTTAAGCAAAGCTTTGGATCTCTCACAGACATGCCAATATGGAGTTGTCCTGAAAAGCCAGAGTACTGGGACATTCTTGAAACTTCACTTATCCTTTAGCTATGTTATTTATTAATCTTCAGCTTTTGAAGATAATTCCATTCAGATCCCAAATTGTCCAGGAGGAATGTTGGTGGTTCAAGGACCTCCCAGGCATAAGAGAAGTCTTTAACTGGTGATGGGATGAGACTGAAACTGAATGTTTGGACTTAAGAATTTGTCTAAAATAACTTCATAGCAGTCCCAAAATAATCTGTCTGCCAGATTTAGCTGACTTTCTGGTAGGTCTTAGTGGAAATGTCTACATCCTGGAAATCTGGCTTTTATATAACATGGTAACACTAAAAAGAGTTAGGACTTTTGATTGCCCTTATGGCTAAAGAAAGAAAGGGAATTAGTATATCAGGTCACATACACTAGTCACTAGGCATCATTTGCTATATTGTACGAGGTAGACCATCAACCACATCACAAAAGAGGTTACACCATGTGTTGGGTAGAGGGAGTGAATATCTAAGGCACAAAGTGTTTCTGTGTTCAAAGTGGGAGAGACATGCTATTTAAACTGTAAAGAAGGAGGTATTCCAGAAGCAGACACGCTTAGATTATTCTTCGTATACCTACACATTGCATATAGAACTGGTTAAATGTTCCAAACCCATGAACAGCTTCATGGCTTTTGAGAAGAGATAATGCATTACAGTAAACTGTTAGAAAGGTAAGCATCACTTTGTTTTCCTTCAGTAAATCTTCAAATTTATACTTGGCTTGAGTTGTAGTTTTTATTTCTGTCAGTGCAATAATATTCCCTGGTAAAACCAACTCAAATTCATCACCCAGAGACTTTGTGTGACGTTACACCCACTTCCCAGTTTGTTTCTACTGTATATAAAGTTTGTAAGCTAAATTGGCTTTTATCATCATTATCTTGCCATTTTTCTTTGGTAAGGTTGTCACTTACTTCTCTCTTCTTACTTTCAGGGAATGGCAGGGTGAGGAAGAGCAACAAACTTTATTTTTAAATGGTAGGGCCATATTATTATCCATACAAAGATTTTTAATTATGCTCTTAAAATAATATATTTTCCTGTGATTTTGTGCTCCAAGTTCATTTCTAGGTGATATGATTTATTAACTAAGACCAGAAAACCCACTGGTGATTGAAAAGTGGCAAGTATTTTTCTTTTAAAAAGGCTTCTAATGTATTTAGGAAACCATAAATATAAAGACATTCTAAATGGAATGCTAGACATTATCTAACGAAATACAATAAAATAGGTGACAAGCGAGATCTTAAATGTAGTCCTGAAGTTAGATCTTATATGCTTGGTTATATCTAGCTCCTTGAACGTATACTGCTATAAAATATTGCACCATATGATGATAATAACTCACAGTGTGACAGTTTCCTTTTGAGTCACTGCTAACTAACTCTGTGGTCCAGCACAAAGGTAGGAAGTGTTGTGCTATTTGAGGTACAGTATATTACATGAGATGAGAGTGGCATTAGGGTTTAAATAACTTTCAGCCATTATATATATATCTAGAAGCATTCATGTTAGCCTTGGCATCAAAGCCAAGTTATAGTGTGAATGAGTCACAACTACACCCATATAAATTCCCCTTTATACTGGTGTTGTACTGACTGACAAAAACTACTCATAATTCATTTTCTTGTTGAAACAATGTATTTATCATGTATAAGTGAACAAACAGAGCTTTGCAAGGCTGATGTGTCAATAGTATTTATAATTCATATATTTGTCACCTATATAAATAAATCTAAATTAATAACTCAGTAGGATAGTGTTTTTAATTGTCAATTATGTCCTGAAATGTCCTGAGCCCAAAGTAAATTCAAGAATATTTATATAGGTAAAACCTGACACAACTCTATCTAAAGCTTTAAGTATACCTGTAAACAGTACTTAGATTTTTTCTGGACCTCGTGGCAATCTGATAATCTGTGATTTCTAATCAAGATTATTCTACGCTCCTTGCTCAGTTGTGGTTAACCCAAATAGACATATTCTCTGAATTGTTCATCACTTTAGGGGCATAAAGTGTTCTTTTCTTTTTTCTCAGTATTCTTTTCTTTTTTCCTTCAGTTCTTTTTTCTCTGCCAACTCTTTGAATAACTTACTCCAAGTGTGCACCACTGCTAAGCCATCACATTAAACCCATTTTGTCCCAACTAAGTGGGCATGATTTTTTCATTGTTTTGTACTACCTGGTTGACAATTCCCTTCAAATAATTTGACAACGAACGATGATGCAGCTGGTGGCCCTGTTACTGCAGATTTTTTAGTCCATATGAAACACTTCCAACATGTGAACTAAAGCACTAGATGCTTTAGTTGCCTGTCCAGTTTTACAGGAAAAGAACATTATGCCAAATATTATTGCAGTTTATAGTCAAAGTAAAGATATTATTTGTGAAGCAAAACACACCTGTTCTAGCTAGATCTACACAGATGAGAAGAGGAAACTCCAATAAGTTCCATGAAATAAGAAATGTTGAAACACATAGTCTTGTACTAGCACAGTTATCATGCTTTATCCAGATTCCAGGACAGAATATGGCACCATGTATGTACAGACAAGTTTTGCTTCTTTCCTTGCATATGGTGAGAAGAGTTGTAGAGTCAGGAAAAATGGAAAAGCTGAAAAGGTTAGTTTTCATTAAAAGCAGGTGACACATTTTGTCTAAGGCAAAGAATAGATAATTCTATCCAGGAGACAGTGAGTCAGTTGCTAAGTAAAAATACTACTTAGCAATGTAACTATTCATATCTATCTAAAAAGTGTTTCTGTTATGGTTTCAGCTAGAGTTGAAAGCATGAAATGTCTCTGACCTAAAGAATCACCACTATTTTAATAAAGTAGTTAGTTTGATTGTAGACATTCTGGCAAAACAGACAAGTCACAACTGTGATGCTGTGAAATGTAAAAGGTTCACAGCCATATAAATTGTATTTTCCTCCAGCAGAATAACTCAGCAGCATCCTCTTAACGCTTAGCCACTTCATCCTTGCCCTGACCTACAGGGACTCTCTAAAAATGAATTAAGACTGTTCATACTTGATCTACTGCCTGTCTCTTTGTGTGCCAATACGTAGTAAAAACAGGAGAGATTTTATTACATATATACATTTATTTCATACATATAGTGGCCCAGTACAAATCATGGGTAGGAAACTGTCAGACAAGTCTCTCTAGGGCAGCACCACTTTGAAACCTATTAGCTAAAAATATCTTCTTTTTCAAAAACACCCTTTTCTCATTTCCTCCTATCAGTAATTTTCTCTCTAGTCCTGTTTTGAGAAGAAACGAAGTTCTGAAAAGGCAAGAAAAAAGGAGACTAGGAAAACTAAATATCCCCTAGAATCAAATAGATGAGGACTGGAAACCATTTCTTGTGAAAACATTAAAGCGCTTCAAAAAAGCAATTAAATATGAAAGCATTTCCCTATTTACTTCACCATACTTCAGGGTCCAGCGCAGCCACAATGTTTGCATTACATATATAATTTTTAACTTTCAGATGTTTCCCAATAGCAGATTTTTCTGCTTCCTTGACCACATGGTACACTGCATTTATTGCTCATAGTTTGTATAAAGCTCAGGCCACTAAGTGTTAAGCGGCTATTACAGGAAGGATTACTAGTCCCAAGAGTTCAGGACTTGTTTTAAAATTCATAGTTTCTGTAGTTGCCTTCAGAATTCCTTCTTTAAAATACTTGTTATAGGTATAAGCTCAAAGAGATGCTGATCTTTCTGTCATGTGTTGTAACAGATTGGATTTGATATACTTTAACCACACCAGTCCACAATAGGTTGCTTCTTGTTTCAGCCAAGACCTGACACCATAAATTGCCTTGCACCCCTGAAATGTAGTACAAGTCCCTTAATCCTTTTTATTTTACCTGTATGTTCCTTCGAGCTTTGGCACTCCAGCAGAGAAGTGGAGGTACAGATGGTACAGATTGACTGGGTAAGTTACAGGCGGTTGACCGCTGTGTGAGCCTATTTCAGTCTGCACCAAGTCACGTATTTTCTTTTGCCAGAAGTGAGTTCACCTGTGGTTGTTTGCATTGCCTCGTAATGTTGGCGTGTGCAAGTTCGCAACACACACAAGTGCTCTTTCCTCCTTCTCCCCACTCTCTCACCCTCTCCGCCTTTTTCTGTCTTTGTCCCTTTCTCCTTCACATGTACAAGCACACACACATGCATAACATATATATCTGGCTGCCATCTTCTTTGTTTAGATTATTAAATTGCTGGAAATACAGTATTTGCTTTATTATTTGTATTTCCCTTCTGTTTAATCTTCACACCTAGTTCAATCTATGAGTTTGCACAATGTTTTCTGGAAGGTGAGAGAAGGATGCAGGGAAATTTTCTGAGAAAAATAGAACACGGAGATCATAAATCTTTTCAAAACTAGTGAACTGCAAGTTTTATAGCACCTTCCAATCATAGATTGTTTTTACTTAATATCACACCACATAGTAAAATAGCAAAATTGGCTACAAAATATAATAGTGTATATTTTTACTGGTTGTCCATGGCAAGGTTTTTTACTAGAGAAACAGAAAGAGGAAACAAAAGGAGTGAGAAACAGCACAGGGAAATACCAAGGTCAGAGAAGGAGCCAGAGGTGCTCCATGGCAGAGCAGATATCCCCTGCAGCACATGCAGAACCCATGCTGGAGCAGCTGAGCAGTATCAGGATGAAGAAACAGCAAAGAGGTAACTGCTGTGTATTGACTGCAACAACCTCGCACCACTCAGGTGGGATAAAGGAGCTAGGAGTGAAGGAGTGAATATGGGCCTGTGAAAGGAGGACAGGAAGGTGATTTCATCAATTATCTTTCTTTCTCACCATCTGAATTTATTTTAATGGGCAATAAAATAAATTTGTTTTCCCCAAACTGTTTTGCCCATGGCAGCAACTGGTAAGCAATCTCCCTGTCTATATCTCAACCAATGAACTTTCTCAAACCTATTTTTCTCCCAGTCCTGCTGGAGAGCAGTGGTAAGCAGCTGCCTGGGAGTTTGGCTGTTAGTCAAGGCTAACCCACCACAATGAATCACTGTGTTAAGGTGGCATGCAGAGGACTCAGTTGTCATTAGATGAGGAATGACCCTTGACTGTAACGATTACACAGGAAGATCACCCAGGAGCAAGACCCAGAAGTCCTGTGCCATGCGGTTGTGAATCAGCTCCACAATCACCAGTCTTTCTTATGGTCAAACACATGTCATTAGGAAAAAGTGAAACCTTGACATAAAGAAACACACAAGATTGATTAGTACCTCATGTAGAAAATAACGACTGTTTTACAGTGCAGCTATCTGTCATGAGACAGTGGAATCAAGATAATCCTGACAGCAATGAGCACTCATCAGTGTGCTTAAAAATCATTACAGGAATAGTTCCTTTCTCTTCAATTTTCTCTAGTGCATACCAGCACATCACAAGAAAATTTGACTCCACTGAGATCATGACAATGTAAGTGAAAGCTGGATTTGCTTGGAAGAAGGTTTCAGGACTGTGCAACAATGAGGTCTTTTCTCTGTATTGTCAACTTATTTTCAGCTGTCTTTATGTTCTTAGAAATAAAAATAGGAACTTGAGCTGCTGAGATCAATCCACAAACAGCAGCACTCTTCCTGTGCCCACCCTGCCACACATCTTTTTCTCAGAAACAGGGTTTCCTTTCCTTGACATCAAATAAAGTCTGTCAAAATCCAATGCAGCTTTAGAAAAAAATCTATTTAAAGCACCAATGAAAGAAGAATGGCTCATTTGGGGTTTGTTTCCTTGGATTTTATGGTTTTAATTAAAAAAAAAACAAAACCCCATAGTCTATGGTTAAAGCTTCATTCTAAGTGTATTCAAAGTGCATGCCCTCAACAGCTGGGGATGAAAACAGTTTTCTCTTAAGGGGCACTGGGTCGGCTGCCTGTCATGCACTTCTTTGGGGACAGTTGTGTACTCAGGAAATCTGTTCATTGACTTTGGTAATGATCTCTCTTTAATCTGCTGAAAAAGGGAAAAAGCTAAGATTCATTATACTGTTCATCTTTTTTTATGACAGGTGTATCCGCAGGAGGAGTTTATCTTTCTATTCAATCGGTATTTATTGTTTCAGAGATGTGTTGCCTTAAGGCTGCTATGTAAGCCCATTGAACTGCGTTACATACCAATGCCCTTTTGCCCTGTGAAGCTGCAAGTCCAACACATTGGGATGCTTTTCTTAACTTCTGCTGTGGCAGTAAGAGCACCTATACCTTACTTTAAACACGTAAAGAGTTATTCATCTGAGTAGGGTTTTGGCAAGAAGTGTTGCCTTAATATTTCACAATAAAAATTAAAAAATGCTCAATGAAATATATGTAAAATCTTTTTGTTTACCCAGCTGGACAAGGCTTTTGTTAGAAGCTGTTTGAAGTGGATGGATACTGATGTAATTCTGGAAAATGCATTAAATGGCAAAAAAATGTTTTTCTTTTATTATAAGTCAATACCAGGAGGGAAGGAAATACAGTAAAATTTGCTGTAAGCTATCTCTAAGGGGAACAGCAAAAATTAACTGCTCAATGGACAAGGCTTTCTAATAAATTTGGAGAAGAATTTGTTGGATTTTTTAGGGGTATTTAGGGGCTGCTTGTAGATAGAGCTGTCTGATAATATTCGTATTTCATGTAGGGTTTAGGTATAATTCCTTTAAGTAGAACCTTTAGTCAAAAAAGAAGTCTCTTTCTTAATCAACACTTGGTTTAATAATTGTTTTGTAACAAAACTTCTTACATAGAGTAATGTGCTGAAATATGTGGTTTCCCATGTGATTAGTTACTGTTTTCTAAATATGTTTTTAATTAAACCTTCAGTATACTTTTCCCTTGTGCTATATTTCACAGTGAGGCTGCTTGAAGGGACTACTAGGGTCTCTGCTTGTACTTTGAATAGCCAAGACTTTTCCAAAACAGGAAAATGTTTTAATAAGAAATAGTGAGATCAGGCATAAAATGACAGTGGCTCTGACTGACTGGCTCTATGTGACTGAGGGAAACTGGGCCCTATCCCTCATGAGAAGAAGATGTGGAAGTGATAACTGACACAAATTTTCCTGCGGAGTATTGCCAGGAGCTATCATGCTTTGCAGGATAAACAACTCAAAGATTCTGAGAATACTCAATCTTACATTGTGGATTTTGATTCATTCATAATATTGAATATGTTTGTAAATAAAAATCTCCTTAATTATACAGTATATGTCAGGTTTCCCCAGTTTCCCCACTTGCAGAAGGTCTGTGATAAATCCAAGTGACTCCAGATTTCATGGATATAGTCAGGCAGACAATTGCACAGAAGGTTACTCCTTACACATAACCATTCAATATTTTACTAATAGCAATGTATCACTACCATCAGCGAGATCCAGTTGAGGAATAAGTCACTGCATGCTCTTCTATTACAAAGCAAAAACTTCCCCTGTCAAGCTTACAGTTCAGATGTGTGATTATGGGTTCTGTTGTTCTTGTTCTGTTCTTATATGGACTCAATATTTAATAATTGTCATGTTTTACCTTTAGGCTTGAATCAGTTGCTGCATATCAGAGCATACATGAAAGGAGGAAAAACCTAATTTAAAGAGAACTGATTGGGAATGGGAGGAGGTAGGAGACAGAAAATGGCAGGACGCTATGGCCCAGTGTTGCTTTAGACACTAACAGAACATGTTCATTACATCATTTTTCATTTCATGCAAGATTTTATGTGTTTCACTACTCTGTTTGCAGCCATGCAGCTATAGGAAAGCCAGACTGTGAAACAGCTTGACTTTCAGAAATCAACTGTGGAAGTATTATGAAAACTGGATATAATGCCAAACTCAAATATTTTACCCCTAACATGAGAAAAGAACTCATAAGAAACAGTGTGAAATCTGTGGTGCCGTAAGGTGCCTCCAGTGGCTGCACTGGAGCTGCAGCAGTTTGCTCCATGGAGGACACAGCCCACAACATTTAACTTTGTAATTTCCCTTTACAGATCAGATAAACAAAAATGTCAATGACCTTGGCAGCATGACCTGAGTGTCTTAGTTTCGCTAGGATGAACTGTTCTTGGAAAAAAAATCTCTGTCTGAGTCACAACCAGGTTTTTCCTTCTGGATTAAGAATATGTGCTGCTCTTCATCCTTCCCTCTTCCCATGCAGTCAAAGTCCAGGTCACTGGTCTGGCATTTCAGTTTCTGTAGGGTCTTCTCATGTTATGCCAATGTAGAAGGTTTGACAATTTTTGTTACATTCTTATAAAATAGAACTGCTCCAGAGCACTTTGTAAGAGTCCAGTGACTAAACTTTGAAAAAGACAGGGTTTTGACTTTGTTCACAACACGGTTGAAAGTAAATTCTAGTTACTGTGGCATATGACATCATAGAGGCAATGATTGGAGAAGTAATTATATGTAGGCTTAAGAATACAGTGGTAGGGATATTCGTGGAAGAAAAAAAGATGATGACTACCATGCTATTTAAACACCAATTACATTGTGTATAACATGTTTTTACCTTCTACTGAACAAAAGAAGAGGAAAATATACGTATTTTTCAGGTCAAAACACATTTAGTGACTGTTTCTTTCTGTCTTTCACCTCCAGCAAAGAAATCATGCAGGTATTTCACATCTGTCACTTTTGAGACACTGAATGCTAAGAGTAGCGTTTTTAATCATTAGTGAAGTGTCCAGAGCAGCCAGTGATACGGAGGATGCAGATCTGACGCCTCGCTCAGATCAAAGGAGCTGAGATTTGAATGCTTTGAAGCAAAAAAGAGCTCCCTGCTCAGAGGGTTAAGTATTGAGATGGGTCTGCTCTAAACCCCTTGGCCTGAGACTGTTTTGTTATGGAAGTTGGTCATCTTCACCACTAGGTTGGAAAGTCCTTGTGTCCCAGTAGCTGTCAATGTATTTTAGGCAGGACAGGTTCGGTGTGAATAGACGGAAGTGCTTCCTCCAAACTTGCCTGCCCCAGTGGCAGGACACTGATGTGACAAGTAGGTAAGGTTCGTTCAACCCCTTGCCCTGCATCAGAATGAAAAGATTTTTCACTGATGTTTCTGATCTGTTAGTCTGACATTCAGTAACACATTTTTCCAGAACAAAGAAACCATGTGCTGACACAAGCCTATTCTGTATTACACCACTTTGAAATAGCTCTTAGAAGTGGTACACAAGCCAAAAATAATTACGGTGAATTCTCCATTATCTAATGGAAATAAACACTTTCCCAACAGCAGAAAAACATGGATGATCCAAATAGCAGTCATGGAACCAGTCCTCATAAGATTGTCCAGACCTAGGAGTATCTCGGCACGGCACCCTCCTGACACTCCAAACTGGGGGAGGACTTATTCATTCAGATATAACACCCAGCCTGAGCTGACTCTGAGTGCATCACATTGCAATGGAGCTAACAAGCTTTCTAGGAATCCAGAATGCTCTGCAGCACAGCAGGAGCCAGACCGTGCTTCGCGTAGCATGAACTCAAGCACGTAAGATCTGCTGGCCTCACGCTGGCCAAGAAAAGCCCCTTTGGATGCACCTCCAGAAGGTTCTATAGTACTTATTCAGTGTACACGATGCAGAGAAAACAGGTCTGGCTCTCTACAGAGATCATCCCAGCCCAAGCCTGCACTACACTCCATGTAAAAGCTGCTGCACTACTCCTGCATTTTGCCCCAAGGTAGTAACTCAAGGTGCCCGGATAACTTCTGGCAGAGCCAGCCCCACCTTCCTTGGCACAGTTAATCATCGTGCAGACTCACTACTTACATGTAATCAAGTGGGAAACACATGGAAAAATCTTTAGTGTCCACACCACTTGGTTTCCTCAACACTTGGTGTACTACCACCTGCAAGGAGGACATGGGAGTCAAACAGCACTGTGTTGTCCAGGCAGCCTTGACACAATACTATACTTTTTACATTTCACAATATCCTCAAGTATCTTGAAGGCAAATCTGCAAGAATCTGCCACTGGCAATCTGTGCTTAAAGAGAAGTAGCAGAGAGTATGATGCGAGGTGAGAAGGGAAAAACAGATGTGAAAGGAAGACAAAAGTAATCTAGCTTGAGTGTATGTCCAAAAGTGCCAAATTTATACACTGTCTTTAGCAGTCAATGAATTTCCATGTTCGTTAACTTCCATAATTAATAGATGCAAAGCTTTTCATCATGGTGTGATACTACAATTGATGCCAAACCACTAAAAAGACATGGCCCATTCTCACCTTTAAAAAAATGCAGAAGGTGAAAACATGGATGAGTCATGGTCTTTTTACAGGTGACAGCTATCTATTACAAGGTGATTAATATTTTCATTCTTTGTAATACAAGCAACTTCAAGATGAATTAATAGTAATTATTTACACCACAAGTTACTTTAGTAACACAGTAAAAAATATTTTTAAATGTGGTATTTGCATTAAATAATAAAATAAAAAAACCCATAGAGATGTGATTTGCAAAATTTTCAGCTGAATTTCCAAACAATGCACAGGAAACTTTTCTGAATTATTTTACCGTGCAATGCTCTTAAAAAATAACTCCTCATGCCCTATTCAATCTGTATCGACAGCATTCAAATCTCAGTGTGTACACTGAAGCTAAAGTGAAATGGCTGAGCAAGTAATTCATGTTCCCAGTTCCCAGAAAACAACAGAATTGAGTATAGTCTTGCATTTTTCCTGAATACATGTCATTTAAAAAATAAGTTTAATTTAAAGGCAGTATCTTCCTTTTCCTCTCTGAAGCAGGTAACAAAAATTCCACTCTTCTCATGGAAGTTCCTGTTTAACTCTGGTTATACACAAAAGTACTGTTCATATACAGTCAGAAGCAGACTGTAGACGTCTGCCATATAATTAAGGATGAGAAAAACTACAAGGAGATAGAGACAGAGAAACGTGGTGTCTATACAGCTTGTGAACAATTCAATAAAAGGCAGTTATAAATTCCTGCCCTAAGTCACTAGATAAAACTACACGTACCTGCAGCCAAGTGCAGAAAAAAAAGAGTAAACAAAGAAAATACCCAAATCATCTGCAAAATGAAGCAGAATACTGTTCTAAATCTTTTTTTTTTTTTTTTTGTTTTAATATTACTGTTTGTGTCTCCCTCCTGCAGCTCCTGGCAAACATTTAACTTAAAATACTTGGAAAAACAATCGGTTCTTCCCACCTCATCCATGCCTTTTCTTAACCCCTGAAATCATTAAGCATTGTGGTGCTGACTGAAATCCCATCTACTAACACTGCTTTGTTACGTGGGTATTTTCAAGTATTTAAAAGAACTTTTTGTTCCTACAAAGTGAACTCTCCTTGTGTCATACTGCAGCCAAGTTAGCCAAGGTGCTGATAGCCCCCTGCAGTAAAGGAACATGAAGAGAGACAAAAGCTGGGGAAACGGAGCAGTCTTTTCAACCATAAACATTTATTTAAGTGTAATCATGAAATCTGGCTGTTCCTTGGGCCACGCGGTGTCTGCCCATTCTGCAGGGTGGGGCTGGAATTACTGCTGGCATGAATTTGTTTGGCCTCTTATTTTCATAACCCTTCAGAACCACACAAGGGGAAAACAAGAGGCCACATAAGTACATTCAAGGGCTAAATATTTGTCTGGCATGCTTGCATCATACAGGACTTGGAAGGACTGAGGAAATCCTCTGAGTTCAGGGAATGTGAAGTGAGCTGCTTGGTTTAATACACAGACAGAGGGCTGAGGAGGATGCAGGAAAGCAAGATGCTCCTGTGGGTACTGAGAGGGGTCAACATGTGAGGATCAACTTCCAAGGACAAAATGGGTAAAAGATTAACTTTGTTGACCTCCATTATTAGGGTTTTCAATCCAGTGATGGCAAGACTAATGGGGCTTTTTGGACTGTGAAGCATCCCCTCCCAAGGAAAGGGATGTTCCCTTTCAATTCATCCAGCTCTCTGATTTTCAGAAGCCTTTTTTGGTCACTTTCCTCACACACCCTCTGGTTTCTCCTGTAGTACCTTGGCCCCTATCTTCTCAAAAACCTCATTGTACAGTCCTCACCTCATCTCTCCTGATTC
The DNA here is from genome assembly GCF_017976375.1 of Cuculus canorus. NCBI lineage: Eukaryota > Metazoa > Chordata > Aves > Cuculiformes > Cuculidae > Cuculus > Cuculus canorus. The sequence continues at coordinate 63,410,967 of NC_071441.1, forward strand.
TTCTCCTGATTCTTGGCAGGCAGGACAGATGACTTAAGCAGGTGATGCTAATTGGAAATGGCTCCCATGCTATGTCTTCAACTCCTCTGCTTCTCTCCAAAAGGGAGTACAAAATCATGAGAAGGATGGAAAATTTAGAGAATTTGTGGTCCATGGTGGAATCTAGGGAGGCTGAAAGAAATCTAGAAGATGAATGAGAGAAAGTAGCAGAAATAATGAAGGAAAAACGGGAGTACTTTTCACACAGTTGAATTAGGAGTTCAACACAGTCCTTCCAGTTACAATTTACTCACATATATTGAGTTGTAAATGGATATCTGTCTGAATAAAGCAGGCATATAGAAGAGTATCCCTGAGAAAGATGGATGGTAAGTGTGGGTGTACGTGTAAACCGATGGATGTGATCTATCTAGACTTCTCTAAAGCCTTTGACACAGACCCACACAACACTCTTCTCTCTAAATTCGAGAGATATGGATTTGATGGGTGGACAGTTAGGTGGATAAGAAATTGGTTGGATGGTTGTATTCAGAGAGTAGTGGTCAATGGCTCAAAGTCCAGATGGAGATCCGTGACAAGTGGTGTCCCTCAGGGGTCCGTACTGGGACAAGTGCTGTTTAATATCTTTATCAATGATACTCACAGCAAGATTGAGCGCATCCTCAGCAAGTTTGCAGATGACACCAAGCTGAGTGGTGTAGTTGTCACACCCGAAGCATGGGATGTCATCCAGAGAGACCTGGACAGGCTGGAGAAGTGGGACTCTGAGAACATCATGAGGTTCAACAAGGCCAAGTGTAAGGTCCTGCACCTGGGTCAGGGTAATTCTCATTCTCAGTACACAGTGGGGGATGATGTGATTGAGAGCTGCTCTGCAGAGAAGGACTTGGGGGTACCGGTCAATGAGAAGCTCGACATGAGCCGGCAACATACGCTTGCAGCCTAGAAGGCCAATCGTATTCAGGGTTGCATCAAAAGAAGCGTGGCCAGCAGGGTGAGGGAGGGGATTCTGCCCCTCTACTCCTCTCTTGTAAGACCTCATCTGGAATACTGTGTCCAGTTCTGGAATCCTCAACATAAGAAGGATATGGAGCTGTTGGAATGGGTCCAGAGGACAGCTACAAAGATGATCGGAGGGCTGGAGCACCTTCCCTATAAGGACAGACTGAGAGAGTTGGGCTTGTTCAGCCTGGAGAAGAAAAGGCTCAGAGGAGATCTTATAGTGACCTTCCAGTACCTGAAAGGGGCCTAGAGGAAAGCTGGAGAGGGGCTACTCATAAAGGCTTGTGGGGATAGGACCAGAGGCAATGGCTACAAACTGGAAAGGGGCAGATTTAGGCTAGACATTAGGAAGAATTTCTTCACGATGAGAGTGGTGAGGCCCTGGCACAGTTGCCCAGGGAAGTCGTGGCTGCCCCATCCCTGGAGGTGTTCAAGGCCAGGCTGGATGGGGCCTGGGGCAGCCTGGTCTAGTGGGATGTCCCTGCCCATGGCAGGAGTGTTGGAACTAGATGATCTTTAAGGTCCCTTCCAACCCAAACTATACTATGATACTATGATACAGTCAGATGATTGAGTGTCTAAGAAAGGAAAGAGAAAATGCTCAATCAGTACTGCAGATAATGAAGACAAAAGAGAGAGCATGCTGCAAAGTGAAATAAGAATGAAAGAAAACTGAAAGAAAAGATTTAAAAGGATGAAGAAGGAAGCTGGCACTGCCACAGGAGAAGAAAATTACATTAGAAAACTCAAGTGTTAGAAGGACATAGAGTATAAATGGCAAGTTATACAGAAACAAAAGAAGTGACCAGGGAAGATTACAAAATAGAAAAGGAAAGAGGAGACAGACAGGAGCGAGGTAGTGACCAATGTGACAGATGCTATTAGTACAAAGGGACTGCTGATCTTGCAAAGTGCCTACTCTCCTCTTTTCAGACCAAGACTTTTCTTGGTTTCTTTCAGAATTCAAATCCGTGTTCTCAGGAAAGGCCTCAAAGGAGGTTTTACATCTTTGGCATATGTTTACCCTGATGCCTTGACAGACTGCACATTGGAGGCCTTCCAGTGTTTTCAGACTCATTTGAAGACTGGAGAATCTCTGATTTTCTTCACTGAGAGCAGAGAGATTTTAGATTCCATGTCACATTTATAACATGCAGCTGTTGTTTTAGTGACATCTTGGTGTAGCAGAATGGGATGAGAACCAGTCTAAGTGCAGTACTTGTCTTTTTTTTGGCTGTAATTATATTCTGGATCTTGCTTAAGAGAGATTTTTAAGGAAGAACTGAAAATTAGTCCTTTCTGTTGGCTTTATTCCTGGTTTATTTAATTTGCAATGCAGTTAATGGATGGGAAAAGGCAAAAAAGAATAAATCACTTGTAGCTATTCTACTTGGACACACATTTTGGGGAGGGATATTGTGAATAAATTGGAAGTGAGAGGCTGGTAGGTAAAAAATAACATAACTGCAGATAGAAATGGTAGGGGGTTAAGTCACTGAGGCTTAAATCCCTGTTGGGACCACTTAGGAAGAATGACATGATTCATAGATTTTAGAGCCAGAAGGGGTCAACGGATTGTTAGTTTGACCTACTGTGTAACATCGGCCATAGTATTTCATCTGGCTAATTTTGCAGCTAGCCTAAAGCATGTCTTTCCTAAAGTCAGGTGGACTTGATTTGGAGATTTGAGGGGATGATGAACTCAATGCGTCAGTTAACAGTTTGTCCTCTGGTAGTTTATTCCTTGTTGTTTTAAATCTGTTGGGCTTATACTTAACTCCAACTTATACAGCTTCAGTCTCTTTTTTTATTGTTGTTTTGTTAAGCTTTTTTTTGCATTATTGGAGGTCCTTATTACCTATTATTTTCTTGATGCGAAAATAAGAGATTAGACTGCAGTAATACGAGTGACTGAAAGGATTAACATCTGTTCTCAAGAAAATTGCCTCATTCTGAAGTGAACTCTGTATAGCTGGTCTCCCATTCAGCTGATGTGTTGCTGTTCCGGTTTGCATCTAGGTATTGGTGCTAGCAGGCTAGGGGCACAGGCTCCTCTGTGGCTTGCAGTGGGACAGCAGGGTAGAGCAGGCTGCACTCGAGACAAGGTGATTTCAGCTCTTGGGACAGCTTTTGGCAACAGTGGGTGCCTATGTGAGATGTAACAAGAAGCAAGAGAGAGTGAAATGGCAGACTGTGAGGCTGCAATGAGTCAGCCACTCTGAGGGGGCTGAAAGAAATGTATAGTCTGTATAAAGGAGCATTGGGCTGCCCTGAGCTGGAGGCGAGGAGGTTGGATTTCTGCAAATCCAATTCATCTGATGTTCTTGGCAGTCAGGGGAGGAAATTCACAGCAGAGAGCTCTGGTGTGTGAGGAGTGATGACTCTTAGGCTGCCTCTGGGAAGATAGGCCAATAAACGTGGTTACCATGTACTGCAACAACAGTCCTGAAGAGGGAGCGTAAACTAATAGTAGTATCCAGGGCAATATAAATTGCCTCCTTTGTGATGGAATGAGTAGCATGACTAAAGGCTTAAAGCACTGCACAACCAGTCACATGAAAAATGTACGTATAGATGGCATTCATGACCAATGATTTTACCCCTTTTTGGCAAGAGAGAAATTCAATGTGTTAATTAAAATTCTTCTTCATACAAGATTTTTTCCAGAAAGTTCATCATCTCATGAACTTCATGCAGCAAATTATTCTTCTATTGTTCTTCTAAAAACTTGTTCTTCTTCTGCCCAAACATAAGAATCCCTTCCACCCCCTTCTTGCATTTCAGAGGTTCAAAATTCAGTCGCAGAATTTCTCCTTCTCTTGTTAATGATACTAGTTCAGAGAATTTGACCAATCCCTGTTACCAACAAGTATTATCAGAGGCATTGTAGGAGCATAACTGTGAGGGAATAGGGCTTTTGTGGAAAAAAAAAAAAAAGCACTAGGTGTTTTTTGGTTGGAGTAGTCCAGCACTGGAATGTGTGGCGGGATTTCACCGCATGAAAAATTACTGTTACTTCAGCTGCAGCCATATTTATGTCCCTGGGAAGACTTCCAGCTTTAAAGGGAAATTTGGTTGCACATGTTTGAACTGTGTTTTTATCTGCAACATAATATCTTCTGTCTTCTGGCTGTCCATTATAAATGGTAATGAAAACATGGCACACCACCCCTTTTGTCTCAGGAAAGATAGGTTCCTCAACCTAGAGGGTAATTTAGTTGCTGACATTCTTCCAAGTACTATAAAGGTATGCTTTGTTGAAGTGTCTGCATGCTATCTGTAGAGTAAAGCAAAAGGATGGCACCTACCAAGGCAAAGTCAAAAAAGAAATACATCAATCTCTTAACTAATTCCTTCTCATAAACTGAATCATGTTAAACATAGATTGATTTCATGGGCTGTACAGTCAAGTTCTTAAATCTTCAGTTACCAAAATGTGTGGACTTAAGGAAATCTTCAGTGAACCTAACGTTACTCCTTAAAACAAAGGAGAAAAGAAGCACTGGTAATGGGAAAGCCATATAACAAACATTTCCAAACCTTCAGAAAAGGAAGCTAAAAAGTAAAAATAACGTATAAAGAAATGGACTTCCCTCATTTATTTTCTCTCCATGAGCAAATGAGTGATAATAAACAGTGAAAATAAAGACAACCTAGCAATTGACGACCTCTCACCTTCACCCCATCCAAGCTGTTTTTTAAGGCATTTTTCATACTCAGTTTGTTTATTGTTCCTCTGCTGCTTCCAAGTTGACCTTCAGATAGGATCCCACCCAGAATTTCGCAGGAAGCAAAATAGGGCAACAGAAGCAAAAGAGTTATTAACTGGAATGATGGTTACAGAAATATGTGCAAAGTAATTATATCAGGTCTGTTCCTGTCTTGCTTGGATAGAAATATTTTATTGATGTTTGTCTCAGATCCTCTGGGAAATTTTCAGACACGTTGATATCTCCTGATAAACATATGTACTGTTTCTTGTATTTTCTCATGGCTTCTGTATGACCTTCTGTTGTTTCAGAATGCCTTGTTCAGAAAAATATTAAGGCCATCATTGTTATTATTGATTAAGTAATAAGGAAAAAAAATAGAGTAGACTATATATTTCTCCAAATAAATCCTCACTTATTGCATATATACATGAAATGTAAAGTAATTCATGTAAGATGCTCTAGGTAGTATCTTGTCCACTACATGATTTAGTCAGGCTTAAAGAAGCTATACAATGGAAAGCAATTCACTTCTGTGATTTTTCTTCCTCTGGTAAAAGTTATTCCTGTGTGGAGTTATTTGTATTTTATCTATTCAACACGGGTTGACCATGGAGTACTGAAAAGATACAAACCAAAAGAGATTAAAGGGAAATTGGTTCCATGTAATTTGAAGTAGCACAGGGATCTGAACCAGTCAGCTGCTGTAAAACACATGTAAGGCATATGTAATACAGCACACATTTTTCAGGGTTGTCCATTTTTGGTTTTCAAATATCTAAACATCTAACCACATACAAGCATACACACACATGCTTAAAATGCCAGCCAGGAATTAAGCAGGAAGATTGTATCCAACTTTTAATATTTTGTTGGTATGAATGGATTTATGTCAAAATCTATCAAGTTTATATTCACAATAAGTTATTCAAAGGTTAAACTATTTTATTGGCTGTTTTTGTAACACAAAATACATTCCATCACCTTTACAAGAACTTTTTAAGGACTTGAAGGGAGCTCTTAAATTGGCGTTGAAGTATTGTTTACTTTGTTCCTCATTTCTAATGACCTGAAGAGACATCTGTTTTTTCAAAGGCAAAAATTTTTAAGTTATGTTTTCTCCTAATAATCTTGCAATGTGAGTACTTTTATTTCTTTTTATAACTTTTAATCTCTAAAGCAAAGGTAACTTTAATCTCAGTACTTCCTGGATTTTGACTCAGTAACTGCAGTATTATTCTTTGTTATTTACCTGTCCATCACACATAGTCATCAGTTTTGTATACTTCAAATAGCTTGAAGCTAATAGGGTGACAGAATCAGCGCTGGAGGTGAAATAATTTTTCATGCATTTTTTCCTGGCATCAAAACCTCCTGCAAGTGCTGATAGAAAGCCAGTGCATCTAAACTGCATTAAAAAGGTGAGAGTTCTGTGTCATGCTGTCAATAAACTTCGTGCAATACAAATTGTGTTTAACCCTTGAGGCTAGGTGAAGGTTAAACACCATTTCCTTGTGATCCAAATGTTATTCATTTGATAAATACCTTCTGCCATATATAGCATGAAGCTGAATTGTTTGGCATACTGGTACTGCAGTGTCAGAAGCCTTCACAAATTTTTCTCCTTTATACAGTGATGTTTTGTAATGCAACTCATATCAGACTACACTACTTTACTTCTCCGAAAGCCTTTTGTCATTTTCCTTTTTGTAGCTCAGACTTTGGAATTAACGTGATTTATAGAATTTGATAAAACTGCCAGGTGAGATGGCTAAAGAATGTGATGTTGTGAAAGCCCATTTGACAGGTTTACTTCACGTCTGTCTTAGCAGCACACCTGCTAGAATTTGCAGTAGATCTCTGTTGCAAGACATTGCTCTTAGAGTCACAAAAGGGTTGGAGTTTGAAAGGACCTTAAAGCCCATCCTGTTCCATCCCCCTCCCATGGGCATGGACAGTTCCCAGTAAATCAGACTGCTCAAAGCCACATCAAATGTGGCCTCAAACACTTCCAGGGATGAGGTATTCTCGACTTCTCTGGGCAGCCTGGGCCAGTGCTTCACCACCCTCACAGGGAAAAAAAATGCGCTAATATTTAGTCTAATTCTCTGCTCTTTCATCTTAAAACTGTTACCCCTCCCCTGTGGGGCCCCTTTGCTTGCCAAGACTCTAAGCGAATGATGTCTGCTGTGCATTTTTCTGACAACTGACAACTTTGTTGTCAGAGAGGGGCAGAATGGGACAAGCGCTGTGGGCCTGACCCTGGCACTGCCAGCAGAGCACACTTGTAAGAATGTTTGAACCAGTGGTGTTTTCTTGTAGCAAATATTTATGGTTGTTTCTATAGAAATAATTTCCATGGAAAATACAAAGCTTGCAAAAATTAAATTTGGAAAGATGTTGAGACAACTTGGCCCAAAACTGTGAATTATTGAATAGCACAGTGCCTTTGTAGAAGATGGAGTTAGGGGTCCTTTTGCTCTTAATCTCTGTTGCCTGGACTTCCTAGTAAGGCTATTTGCTCCTTTTCACCTGGATGACAGGGACAGGGTTTGAGAAAGAAGACTCTGCCTATGGATGCAGAGCCTGACAAGGGACTCTTTCAATGAAACAACTCCCAGGTCTTAAGTAGATCAGATAGAATTTTCCCCAACAGAAGACCCTGCCTCTGGATGCGGAGCCTGACAGAGGACCCATTCCATGAAACACTTCTCAGTTGTGTTGATCAGATAGAATTTTCCTCAATAGGAGACCCTGCCTATGAATGCAGAGCCTGACGAGGGACCCCTTCCACAAAACCACTCTGAGGCGGTAAGTGGATCAAATGGAATTTTCCCCAACACACATCCTTCACAGTTTCAGTACAGGATGGAGGTTGATGTGATTGAGAGCTGCCCTGCAGAGAAGGACTCGGGGGTGCTGGTCAATGAGAAGCTCGACATGAGCCGGCAACGTGCACTCACAGCCCAGAAGGCCAACCGTATTCGGTGCTGCATCAAAAGAAGCGTGGCCAGCAGGGCGAGGGAAGGGATTCTGCCCCTCTTAGGAGTTCAACACAGTCCTTCCAGTTACAATTTACTCACATATATTGAGTTGTAAATGGATATCTGTCTGAATAAAGCAGGCATACAGAAGAGTATCCCTGAGAAAGATGGATGGTAAGTGTGGGTGTACGTGTAAGCCGATGGATGTGATCTATCTAGACTTCTCTAAAGCCTTTGACACAGACCCACACAACACTCTTCTCTCTAAATTCGAGAGATATGGATTTGATGGGTGGACAGTAAGGTGGATAAGAAATTGGTTGGATGGTTGTATTCAGAGAGTAGTGGTCAATGGCTCAAAGTCCAGATGGAGATCCGTGACAAGTGGTGTCCCTCAGGGGTCCGTACTGGGACAAGTGCTGTTTAATATCTTTATCAATGATACTCACAGCAAGATTGAGCGCATCCTCAGCAAGTTTGCAGATGACACCAAGCTGAGTGGTGTAGTTGCCACACCCGAAGCATGGGATGTCATCCAGAGAGACCTGGACAGGCTGGAGAAGCGGGACTCTGAGAACATCATGAGGTTCAACAAGGCCAAGTGTAAGGTCCTGCACCTGGGTCAGGGTAATTCTCATTCTCAGTACACAGTGGGGGATGATGTGATTGAGAGCGGCCCTGCAGAGAAGGACTTGGGGGTACTGGTCGATGAGAAGCTCGACATGAGCCGGCAACATGCGCTTGCAGCCCAGAAGGCCAATCATATTCAGGGTTGCATCAAAAGAAGCGTGGCCAGCAGGGTGAGGGAGGGGATTCTGCCCCTCTACTCCTCTCTTGTGAGACCCCATCTGGGGTATTGTGTCCAGTTCTGGAATCCTCAACATAAGAAGGATATGGAGCTGTTGGAATGGGTCCAGAGGAGGCTACAAAGATGATCGGAGGGCTGGAGCACTTCACGTACAAGGACAGACTGAGAGAGTTGGGCTTGGTCAGCCTGAAGAAGGTTCCAAGAAGATCTTATAGAGACCTTCCAGTACCTGAAGGAGCTACAAGAAAGCTGAGGAGGGACTGGTTACAAAGGCTTGTGGGGATAGGACCAGGGGCAATGGCTATAAACTGGAGAGGGGCAGATTTAGACTAGACGTAAGGAGCAATTTCCTCACCATGAGAGTGTTGAGGCACTGGCACAGGTTGTCCAGGGAAGCTGTGACTGCCTCATTCCTGGAGGTGTTCAAGGCCAGGTTGGATGGGCCAGTGGGAGGTGTCCCCGCCTATGGCAGGGCGGTTGGAACTAGATGGTCTTTAAGGTCCCTTCCAACCCAAACCATTGTTGTTCCCCGTGCCCGGCACAAAAAAGTCACATTTTGCCCCAAAAGCGGGTCAGCCGAGGGGTTCACCCCACAGGCCGGACGGGTGGGGAGGGAGGGCGGGGTCCCTGCTCCCTCCCGCGGTTCGAGCAACGCCTCCACCCCAGCCGCATCCCCGCGTGTGTTTACGCATTGCCTCGGCAACGCCCGGCGGTTGGGGCCCAGCGCGGAGCGCAGGGGAGCCCGGCCGGTGGGGAAAAGCGAGGGGCAGGGAAAACTGGATATAGGAGGCGGGAAAGGAGGGGAAACGTGTTCTACCTGGCTGTGCTCACCTAACTCTGCTGTCCCAACTCTTTTTTTTATTTCCATAAAGGACAAACTGAACGAAAAAGGAGACATCAGAGAAGCCCAGATGTGGTGAAAATTAGAGATTTTTGAGCCACCCTTTGGAGCGAAGGTAATGTCTAGGGAGACGTCAGCAGTGTGATGCCTTGTGCAGTCTCTTGAGTATTGAAACGGGATAGGAAGGTGGTGGAATGGTTGGGTGAAGAGGCATCGTGGATTTCCTTTAGTCCCGGGTTCGAAGCAAAAGGCACAGGTGGTTGGAATCCTCTGAGCTTGGGTCCTTGGTTTGCTGGTTATCTCCTGATTTCCTTTTAAACACAGGTGATGTAACCGATGGCACCCCTGGCCTGAACCTCTGTAAACCAAGGGTTAAATAACCCAGCTCTGTGTCCTGTTGTTCTAGTTTGAGCCAAATTAGAAATAAGTTTTCTAACTTCAGCTCAGTCTTGTCTAAGTAACTTCATTTTCCGAAAGGTAACTTTGTGGTTTTCATACAGCATTTTTCTCCATAAGAGATAACATGGGGCATTGTTATGCAGAAAAGCCATTGTTTATATTTATCCCTATAGAAACCAAGACCATCCTCAAGCTAGTGCAGTGCTGAAAGTCAGAAATGAAGAAGGGCCAAACCTGCAGGGAGAGGTGGACAGGACAGGGCAGGTGACCCAAAACTGACCAATGAAATAGTACATCCCATATACATCATACTCGGTATAAAACTCAGAGATCATGAGGGTCTTGCTCTCTTTTTCATGGCCAGTGAAAACCTCATTTGTCTGTTTGTCCCTGATCTGTGTGTTCCTGAATCCATTTCCTGGATCCAGCCTCCCTCCTGCCACTTGGTTGCATGTTCTGCAGCATCTATGGTGACATATAGTCATCAAGGGGTGGGGGCATAATTTCATGTACTTGTATATATTTTATTATTTTTTTAATTAATGCTGGTGTTTTTTATTATTATTGTTAATATTATTTTTATTATTATTGTTATTATTATTTCAAGAATACTCAAACTGTTCTAGTTTTAATTTTCAAACCACAAGTCTTTTCCTCTCATTTCTTCCTCCCTGGGAGTGGAGGGGAGGGAACTGGGAGCTAAACTCCTCAGTTTTTAGCTGCTGAAATTTGCCAGGCTGCGGCTATACCACGACACCTGTCTTTATCCCATTACATCTTTCCTTTACATTGAATTACCAGATGATCACGTTCCTGTAGAGGCTTTCACCCCCTAGACCAGCTTAGCTGGTGATAAGTGGATGTGTAATAGTGCTTACTGCAAGGAAAATGCATTTATTCTCTGGAAATAATTTCTGCAGAGCTTTGCTTGGCAAAACCACCATATGAGTAAGCAGCATTTACCAGGTCAGATGTACTTATTTCCTAATTCCCCTCTTCACTTTTCTTGGGAAGTGGACAGAGTTCATCTATGTTTGTGCTTTAAGGCACAGGAGAATAAGGTTGGAATCACCATGGGCAACTGTTGGATATTGAAAGCTAGAAATGTTACACTGTGTAGAAGATAACCCTAACTGGCACATAATTACTGATTTTTCCATGTAACAAAATTACCTCTTTCAGTTCTATTCCTGGAAAGTAAGTGGTGCTCAACAGTAATGAGGTCTATAAAAAGAAAGCCAGAATTTTATTTTTGCTTGGGAGTCACAACTGAAACAGAAAACTTTGCTGTCATTTCCAAGTGGTTAGTCTTAAAGCCAATTACAAAATTTCTTCCTAAGATACTCTCAGTGAACTGATTGCTCAATTTATAAATTAATGCCATTGACTTCATTACAAATGTATGTTTTAATTTATTTTTCTATTTACTTAATTCCCTGGACACTGATCAACAATATGATACACTAATTTCTAACCAGATGAAATTACAGTTACGTAGTAAAGAGTTCAGACATATATAGACATATATTTCTCTTCATTTAAGAATTTCATTTAAGAGTTTCATTTAGAAACCCATGTTATCAGGTTTCTATTCTATATGTATTTCTGTTGGCTTGTGGAGTTCAATAATCTGTTAACTAAAGAACTATAAAACAGGACACGGGACAATATAGACAGATACATAGATAGTAGCTTCAAATATAAGTGGAGAAAAAATACCGCCGTTAAAAGTAACAAATTTCAAACCCACCAGTGGTATCAGGTAATACTTCATCAACTTTGTCAGCCATATCTTCTCACACTAATTAAAAAATACTGTTGATCTAATCTGGAGGAGAAAAAACAATAGTGTGAAACAATCATGTTTTTAAGATTTATTCCCAACAGGACTCTTTAAAAATGAATGTTCTGCTACCAGTAGCTCTCATCAGCCTTGTGCTAAAATACTCTCAAGTCTCATGCTGGATACAATGAACATTTTGATAGTCATCCTAGTATGCTGTTTTCTGTAACAGAGATTTAGTAGATGGCCATTTTCTTTTTTTTATCACTCCATCATGAGTGTTCTGCAAAGCAATAGCTTCTGCTAGATTGTTCATGCAAGCTACAATGATGAATATTTAATAAATTCCTGTTAAGATTACCAACATTTCACAAAAGTAATGGGATGTCCAGAGTTTTGTTGTTCTAGCTGTTTTCCGCTCCAGAACATTTCACCTGCTTGTCTAGATTCCTTCTGTCAGTTCTCTGTTACTGTGGCTTTCTGCTCATGGTCTTGTTTTGGTATTACTTTTAATAGCTGATGTACCTTATTGAGCCTAGGGATTGCCGTGGTGGTTAGATTATCTCATTGAATATTGTGTTCATAATAAAAGTACTAAAAACCTTAGTTATAGAGTTGCTTGCCAGCAGGAGTGCTTTCTTTCTATTGAAAAATATTATGGTTGAGTTACAGTGTCAAAGATGAGAACATTTACCCCTTCTGATTTTATTATCCTGCATAAGGTAACTGTTTTAATGCAGATTATTGAGAATAGTGTATTCCCTGCTCTGAATCACTCTGCATTTCTAGTGACAGGCTCTCAGCATGTGTACAGTGTCATCCCTCTTCTGATTTCCACTGACTTGTGTCAGTTCATACAAGCTGACGTGCCTGGCTTTTATAGTATGTTTTTTATCAGACAGACTCTTAACTGATTATATATTTATCCACCCTCCTATTTTTTTACCCCCAAGATCAGACTGCTTTCTTGAAATTATTGCACAAATTGCATACTTACCATCCGAGTCACTGGGAATCGGCCAGATTCTGCGCACATCAATCCCAGAAATCGAAATCCTGAACAAAAAATCACCTGAGCTAAGAAGTACACGTAGCTCACTTTGAACTGTCTAAACTTAACTTGCTTCAATGTCTGCTTGCTCTCATACTCTTGTCCTGTGGGCAGGGTGAACATGCCCAATCTATTCATTATTTGTTGCTTTATCTGATATACGTTTTATGATTTGCATAGTGTTAAACATCAGAGATCTAATGCAGTAACTGACAATGATTAAGAATGTGATGCATAGTAACCCCACTGTCACCCAAACTGGGAATATGCCTGTGCTGATTTTTGCACAACAGTAAGGGCAGAAGCAGGGTAACATTATTCATTTAAAATATTAGATGAATGTGGTAAGTAATTGCATGAGTAAAACTAAGGTAATCTTCACCCTGAGAGGTTATAATGAATCATTAAGTAAAATATGAAGAGCAAGAGCCTTGTTCGTAGAGTGTAAAGGATATCTGAGAAAGAACAGCTTTATGGGAGCAAGTCCAGAAATTTTAATTTTAAAATTCTGACAAATTACATTTTTTAAACTAGAAATTTTATACTCTTTCCATATATTTTAACTATTAGCAGTCATAATTCCTGTATATAAAATTATGATTTCAATCAAATAAAAGGAATTCTTTCTTATGTTTGGGCAGAGAAGGACATAGTAACAAAGAAGAATTTGGGGGTTACTATAACTACCCTCCAGCTTTTTCTGGCAACACTGTCATAAATTTAAATCAAATGAAGTTGATTAAATAAAACAAACTTAATTACTGAAAATTATACATAGGATATCCACAAATGATAAGTATACAGTGACTGCTATTGATGTCAGCAAATTTTGGATTGACCTATAAAGTTTTAGGTAGGAAAAGAATCAGATCCAAAGAAGGGTGTGGGCATTTTATTAGATCAGAGGAAAATTACAAATCACTTTGACTGGGTTGATTGTCTCATCACAGAAACATTATAAATAGTTCTCAACTGGGATCATACAGAAATCTCAGGTTTATATATTTTCCTTCTCTTATGTGCTAATCAACCTGTGTGTGGATGCACACATACACAGTATGATTCCTGTTATTCCTGTGTAATTAGTACAGGTACATCTTTGAAGAAAGTTTTAGTTTTGTCTCACAACACTTTAAATGGTGAGAAAAATGAAAAACATTAGAAAATTCCCAGACAGTTCTAGCTCATTTGTATGCATCAGAAAACAGCAGCTTTTAGACATGGTATATTTGGGTTTTAGCATTCTTGTCTTGTCCTTAGCTGGCTGCATCCAAGTTTAATGAAGGTGTAACCACCAGCCTCTGGGCAGCAAATAGTGTCCAGGAGAGGGTACTGCTATGCGTGCAGCCGATCTTCTGATGGAACAAGCTTTATACTTGGATGTTTCTGAGTGTGCATTACTCATACTACATTCAAGCCAGGCTGCTGTGATGTTAAATTTTACAGACTTACAAAGTCTTAAAGCTGCCAGAAGTGAGGGTACTTGCCAATATTTATGTGTTCAGGGCTTGCAAATCATTTCTCAAGATAGGAGGATGCATAAGAATATGTTTTGTGCTCAGTCATGTAAAGACAAAGCATCCTGATATAGAAAACTATGAGTTTCCTACATCTCAGTGGTCTTCATTTAAGTTTATTGAAATAATAGGTTAGTCATTTCACAGGACCAATGGAAAAGATTAGTCTCTAAGACTAATCAAAGAAGACTCCTCCAGCCAGGAACTGTGGTAAAAATGCAGTGCTGAGCTGGAAAAATATGAGAGTTTTAATGTGTGGTTAATTTGCTAAAAATATTGTTGGAAACATAAGAATGGTTTTTCCTTTTATCTTTCAGTGGAAAACAGATCCAACTGTAAGATACTACAAATTGTCCAATATTTTTGTCCAACTTATGTTTGAGTACTTTGTCTTAGCAGATTTATAAAATGATTTATAATTGAGCAGTAGAAAACAACATTTAGCACCAGAGAAAATACAGCTTAAGATGTTGATTTCATTTCATTTGCTTTCCCTTAAAGAATAGTGGGAAGCCTCACAGCAAACATTTTATCTGGAAAGAGCCTGAAGCAAGGCTTGCTGGCACTCAACACAGGATGTCAGTTTGGTTCTTTCTGACACCTCTTTTATACGTAAAAATATAACAAAAAACCCAGTACAAGTGAGAAAAAGAACTCTTACTTTGACTGTAAAGTTAGGGATCTGCCTTAGAAAATCCCATGACCAGACTGATTTAGTACTGGGGAGCTAGAAGATGCCCTTCTCTTTCTGACTTGCTGTGTTATGCTCAGTAGATCACTTCATCTGTCTCGTTCTGTAGCTTTTGTCCTCTTAGACTGAGTTGTTCTTCTTAGTCATTTACACAGCCCAGTCCAGATTGAGAAACCAGCATCTCTGGGTACTATTGTAGTGCAAGAAGTTGTTGCTTCTTGTGTAAAGCTATTTGAGAAATTTGTGGTTCATGTAACAGTAAAGTTAGGTATTACAACTGAGATAACTTTTCTTTGATAATACTTGTACATTTAGTCCAATTTACATGAATCATCTTTACTAAATGACCCACATGAACTTTTTGTGATAGCATAGTTTTTGTTATGACTTCAAGCACTGAGTGATGAACAGGCAGAATGGATGTACAACATCAAGTGTAGCATTAAATACAAAGGGAAAGCTTCTCATAGTGAAGTGGGGGTTCACATAAATAAGGGTTTACACCATGAGGAACCCTTGAATCTGAGACACTGGAGTAACCAGTATCTTCTGGCAGGCTAAATTTTTTTTTTTTTTTTTTTTTTTGACATCGACAACCTGATCTGTAGTTGGACTTCCACCTGTCTGTTGTATTTGGATGTCTCCTATTGGAGCCATGTGTTTCCCTCTGTTTTTGATGTATTCTTGTGGTACTTCCACAGAACAACCCACACAGACAATCTTACAACTCTGTTATGTGAGTGCTGATTTTGTAAGCACTCTGCAATTATAATGACCTCTCCAAAGAGCCTCCTGGATGTCAGCCACTGCCACCTCAAGCAAGTACTTCATATAAATCCCTCTCACAGCTTTATAAAGCACTGTTTTCAAAATAGTAAAGGAATCAGTTTTTCCCACTATTTATTTTGCTTGTTTATGCTCCTCACTCCTAAATCCAGATGGGAAAATTGGCTTTGCCTTTAGAGGGAGTGAAGTATGTCCAAGGGGTATTTCTTTGAGATGACTAAGCTTGAAAGCTCTGTGACATTTGTTTTAGCTCCTGGTGCAAGAATTTATCTTGTCCCTTTCTTTGCTGGCAGTGGGAACAGCCACAGTAAGCCAGCCATATAGGTTACATGCAGTTTACGGTCTGAAACAGCTGCACATGAAGAGGCTGTGCTGTCAGTCAGCATTCATAAACTGTACATAAACAGATTCCCCAAATTGTCACAACTGTTCCTGTATTTTGTTCATTGAACAAGCATGGTTGTGTCCTGGCAGCAGCAGCCTTCATGCAATATGTGTTCTTCCACAAGGTAAACTCTGTTTTATTCAACTGGGAGATCTCTATGTGGAATTCTACCTAAGTCAAAAGCAGTAGGGTTGGGAATGCATTGGAAACAGCCAATCCCCCAGCTAGCAAGAGTATGTTTTGTTCAATGCAGTCAAGGAATCCAAGCTTATAAAATGACCTTATAGTGGGTTTTTAGGAATTGTTTACATGAGAGAATCAAGAGATGAAAAACAGAGAGGGTCACTTTTCATAAACAGGCTGCATACAGGAAATAGGAAACGTATGTGTCAACTTTGCTTCCAAGTTCCAACACTGACATGAAAGAAGGCATAAAGAAGGCCATTTCAGAGAAGAAGTTTCCACTTGCCTATGTAGGTTGAATCACACATGGCATCTTAGAGAAAGTAGCATTACTAGGAGAAGCCTGGACAATCTGTTGTTGTAGTTTCTGGTTAAGGTAAGATTAGAGAGCAGTGTGCAAGGGTTCCAGTTCCCTTTTCAGGACCAGAAGATAGGAGATGTACCAAGCTATTTGCACTTTTATTCTGTTCTCTTTTGGGTAAGACAAAGCTCTCAGCCTCATGCTGAACTAGCCATAGTATTTCACTTGCTTTTAATTACATTGAACTCGCCTATTAGCTGCATGTGTCCTGATGCTGCAGTTCACAAGATGATTGTTTTTTAGATTTTGTACTCAGCATAACTGCAGAGGAGAGGAATATTTTCCAGCAGCTATATGCAATGATCAGCCATGCCTTCCCAGATTATTACACACCATGTTGCAACATATTTAAAATAAAAATTAAGACATTTTTATATTTTGAAAAGAAGTGCTTCATCCCAGCACTGATTTTTACTTCCACATCTCCAGCACTGAGCTTGAGAAAGGATCTGAACTGCTTATATGTGTTTTCATTTCAGACTGAATTTATAGGAAGTTTCCAAATAATAACAATCAACTTGGCAGGAATAAATGTAGACCAAATGGTGTAATCCCCACAAGGAAGCATAATTCTCTCATGAAGTATTTACAATAGCAAGCTTGGAAATCCAACAATAGGTTAGATTGTTAATAGGTTGTTTATAGCATCTTTTGATGAGTGATTCATCCGTAATTGTAACCGATTTAGTCACCTAACATTCTTCATGAGGCAGGCAGTTTGATGTCCCCTGTTGCTTTAAGAATCTCTCAGGTAGCAGAAAGTATCGTTCTGACATAAATCAATAAACAGGACATAAATAGGACTTTGCAAAGTTCAGAAGTTCCATGAAATGGCACTGAACTTTCTGATGCTCCTTTCCTGTGACCCTCCAATAACCCTTAAATCCCTTGCTTTCATGACCCTTTAATGATTCCCTGGCTCTCCATTCCCTTCATCCTCCTAAAGAGCTTGGCTACTTCCCAACTTGGATTCATCCAACAAGACGCCCTTCTTGGAAACTCTCCCAGTTTTTGAAAGAGCCTTACAGTAGCCTAGCCTCAATGCTAGTTTGAAAATTTAAATTTCACATACTGTTTAACCATTTGCCTAACTGAATCACATCAACGACCTGGTTGAAATGGGCAAACTCTTGCAGTGGAAAGTTGCGGTACATAGTGATCAGCCGTCTGTAAAGTTAAGATCAGAAAATTTAAGCTTTCTAAAAGGAAAACAAGGCTTTGGCATTTGTCGTACAAATATCATTTGTAATACTTTCTATAGAGCTAGCAAAGTTTTTTTGCATTAAGGGAACATTGCTGGTGGAGGTAAAAATTATTTCTTTTACATGAGCACCATTTTGAAGCCAGCTAGCTGCCCAAGTATTACTAATTGCTGCTTTCCAGCTTTCTTTCTTTGTTGTTTTGTGCTATGCTTTTCCACTAGATATTTCAGAAATATACATTGTGTAGGAGTCAGGCAAAAATGAAGTTTTTTTGACACAAAAATTCCAGTGCTACCGTTCTGTATATCCTTTAATATACATCATGTGCTTATCTGATAGCTTCAGACATGAGAGGATGCTACGGCCTTGTACTTTACTGTCTTTTTCCACAGGCCGCAGTTATCTAGTAGGGTTTTACAGAAGGCATTTACTTTGAGTGCTTACAATAAAGTCCCTCAAGAATTTTATTTTTAACAGCTAACTGCAACATACTTGTTCACAGAGATTTGTTCCAGTACAAATCACAGATTGGCTGTGACGGTCTTCACATCTTCCGATTTGCATACAAACAAATCTGAGCTTCACAGTAGACCTTGTAAAATGAGTGTCAAAACATGCAACTGGAGTATGCAACTTTGTGAATATTTAAGCAAGCAATGTGAATGCCGCAACATAAACATCTTTGTGTCCCTGGCAAAAGGATGACTAATCGTGAATATTGTGATAACTTGTTTTTTCATGGTTGCCCATGTCCTGAACACAGCACCTAGAATATTTATGAAAGACTACAGTTAGCTCAGTGCTTCTCAGTGGCACAGGCAAAGTTAAACTTTGTCACCTCAAGGTTAAGGACAAAAAGGTTTACTTGCTCTTGGGTGCAGTAAAATTCATCCCCTGGTTTCAGAGGTGGGAGTGATATGGGTGAAAGGGCTGTTAAGTGGCAGCAAAGTCAAAAGACAAAAAAAGACATTAAGGCAGATCTAGGCCGATTGGTGGCAGCAGAGAAAGTGCCCTGAGGTGGATCAGTGTGTTCTCTGGGTAGGCTAGTTTGGGAGTTAGGAACCCCTAAAAATCTGG
Organism: Cuculus canorus; assembly: GCF_017976375.1. Lineage (NCBI taxonomy): Eukaryota > Metazoa > Chordata > Aves > Cuculiformes > Cuculidae > Cuculus > Cuculus canorus. The sequence goes on from NC_071441.1 coordinate 63,429,747, forward strand.
GAGAGTTGAAAGAGTATTTGGAATATTCAGAAAGGGTGAGGTGAGTCTTAAGTCAAAGGAAGAGCTGTCAACCCCAGACCAGTGGCCATTATGCTTTGACCCTGTCCTTGATGGCAAAACAAGTAATAATCAATTGTTTCTTCTGTTATAGATAAAGTAGACAAAAGTGACTTTGCTGTCTTTGGCAGGCACCTGTCCATGCAACTTTTTGCTTGCTTATGACTGAAGCTCCCTGCTAGTTGTTTTGTATTCTTGCAATAAAACAAAAGCCTCTACTGTAACATACACTCTGAATTTTATTTTCTGATCCTTGGAGGACCAGCACAAACAATTGTCTCTGAGAAATTAACATTTCAGCAATAAAACACAAAGTTGTCTGTATACAGCGATAGACTGCAAATAAAAAAACTGAAATATGTTTAGCACTATCTTTTTGAAACTAAACAGAGTGCCCTGAGCTTCCCATCATCTGGCCGGTACTCCCAAAAGCATCTTAGCAGCCGTTATTAATGAACTTGCTCCATTTTATTGTTATCTCTCCAGAATTAGAAGAAGAAAGATTAATTTGAGAATCTGAGAAAGCACCTCACAAGTGCTGAGTGGAGGGGCCCAATAATTTCTTTAAGACTACAGGCTGGGAATACTTTCCTTGCTGACTGTCCCTTCGGATATTGGACAGTAACATGCCTTTACTAAGGCACTTATTTTCATTTTTTTTTGATACATGGAAATTATTTTTAACTATCAACATAAGTGGCTTAGAAATTAAAGACGGTCAGAAGTACCAGTTCTGTCAATAACTGAAAATAACGCATATTGAATATACTCGAAACCATATGCATTTCAGCAGCTTCAGTTTGTGCAAACCCATCTTCTTTCATATCCTTCGTAACTTTACACCCTCTGAGACTAGAATTTCAGATCTACATTGTTCAGCTGGTCATGAGGGGTAGGATATTTTTGACATTATTTGTCTGCTATTTAAAAATATAACAAAGACTAAGGTAAATGATCTTGTGAAAAAACACGGGTTGGTAACCTTCATAAAAGAAATAGTACTTATTAATATCTACTGATTTAATTTGTTTCAGGAACACATAAAACCAAAAGAAACAGAAACTCTTTTTCCCTACTGAACTGGCCACGAGGTGCAGTTTTCTGGCTTTGAAATTCGGGCCATAGAACTGAATTAAGAAGTTGGAGTATCACGCTAAATAACAGACTTTCCCAAGCCCTTTTTGTGTAGGAGAGAGAGAAGTTTCTTGAATGTTGTATCCTTCATGGAAACCAATGTCAAGAAAAACAGCATGAACAAATCCAGTAGTGTACTGCAGCCTGCTGGAAAGTCCTCTGCTATTATCTCTAGCACATTGCCTTCAGAGCAGGTTTCACCATCTAATGAATCAGATCTTCCCCAAATTTTGCCAGAAGTGGTACATCCAGAAGCTGTACCCCAGATAAGGCGACCAGGCACTGCAATAATATCAAAACGGTCAGATTCTTCAAACATGTCTCAGTCACCGCTAAATCGGCCAGTCATCCCACCAAGAAGACCTGGCTTCAGGATATGCTATATCTGTGGCAGAAACTTTGGGTCACATTCTATCTCTATACATGAACCCCAGTGCCTAAAGAAGTGGCATATTGAAAACAATCAGCTACCAAGGCAGCTCAGAAGAGCGGAGCCCAGGAAACCTGAGATCCTCACTGGTGATTCCTGTACACTTACATCTGAAAATGAGGCAGCCTATCATAGTGCTCAAGCCCAGCTTGTGCCCTGTGGAAACTGTGGACGGACCTTCCTTCCTGACCGTCTCATTGTGCACCAAAGAAGTTGCAGAAAAGATAGCAACGGTGTGGGGCTGTCAAGCTCTGCCCCTCATAACACTCATAAAGGCCCAAGCTCTGGATCTGGTTCAACATGTGCTGATCCATCTAAGGCCCGTCAAGGAAAGCACGAGGCTGCACCAGCCGTCTCAGATAAGGTAAATTGCTAAGCATGTGCTATATGAAAGTGTGTGGATGCATTTGGATGCTAGGCACTCCAAAGCAGACTGTCTTCCCATCAGATTTAAAATCACTTTCCTTCAGAAGGATCTTTTACCTCCACGCAAGTATTTTTCTGCTAACTGGTATGTAAGGGAAAAGGGGAACACTGTGTGTTTAAGGGAAACTGCTTCCCATTTCTTTTGATTTTCCCATTGAAAGGGAATAGTTGGGTTCTCAGTTGGCCATCTGAGGTGGTAGGGCACTTCCCTGAGACGGGAAAACCCTAGGAAAACCCAAGCGGCAGCGGAGCGGGCGGCGCTCGTCTCTTGACACGCGGCAGTGGACGGTTCCGCGCGGTGCCTGACGGGAGGGGGCGGTCCCGGCGGATACCGCGGGAGATTTAAACGGTCTCTTGGGAGCACGGCGACTGGGACGCGGCGAAGAGGAGCGAGGCACGTTATTACAAAGGGGCAGTTTGAGCGGCAGTTCGAGCAGGAAGGGCTCAGGGAGAGGCTGGTGATGGATCAGACGGGGCAGCTGACCATGGTGGCTACCAGGAAGAAGATTAAAACTGCTCCGGGAGCAGCAGCGAACAGGATGGATGTTGCCACCCAGACAGAGCCTCAGTGGGTCCATGCAACCACGCAGACCCTGGGCTGTAGGCAGTGCCCCCCTCCCACAGCAGCCCGTGCCTCTGATACCGGCTACACTTGTGGGAGCTGTGCACGAGTCGGAGAACTCCTTCACATGGTGGCAGAGCTGAGGGAGGAGGTGAACAGATTAAGGGCTATCAGGGAATGTGAGAGGGACATAGATCTTTGGAGCAGTGCCCTCGCACAAACCCAGCAGGCTGCTGGAGCCAATGCGGCGGAGCAGCTCGATCCTACAATCTGTGAGGCAGGGGGAACAAGAGATGGGGGATGGCAGCAAGTTCCTGTCCGGCGCAGGAAACCTGCTCCCCCCCACCCGGGCAACTAACCCCCAGATAGCCCTCAGAAATAAATATGAAGCGCTGCAGGTGGAACCTATTCCCCAGGAAGAAGGAGATGGTCCCCACAGCCTAGAAACATTCCCTAGGCTCCAGCGTCCTCAGAAGGCCCTAAAAACATCCTCTGTCAAGAAAAAGAGGAGAGTGATCGTCTTAGGGGATTCCCTTCTAAACGGAGTGGAGGGACCCATCTGCAGACCGGACCCTCTCCACAGGGAGGTCTGCTGCTTGCCAGGGGCATCAGTGAGGGACATCAATAGAAAACTCCCTTCCTTGGTGAAGGAAACAGATTACTATCCCCTGCTAGTATTTCAAATAGGCAATGATGACTTACAGCGCAGAAAGCTGAAACCCATCAAAAGAGACTTCAGGGCTTTAGGGAGGATGATGGAGGGCTCTGGAGCACAAGTGGTGTTTAGTTCTATCCCAATACTAAAGAATATGGAACAGGAGGTCAGGGACAAACAGCTGATTAATGCCTGGCTCCGAGCCTGGTGTGAGGAGAGAGGCTTTGGCTTCTTTGATCATGGGGTGACCCACCCACCCCCAGGTTTTCTTACTAGGGATGGGTCATGCTTGTCTCCAAGGGGGACTAAAGTTATCTCTAAAAATCTAGTTAGGCTCTTAAATAAAGCTTTAAACTAGATGTGAAGGGGGAAGGGGAGGAGACCAGGCTAGTTGGGAATGAGCCTGGAAGTGGGACACCGGCGACTGAGAAATGGTGTGCTGGAGAGGACCACCAGTACACCACCACAGGGCAAGTGAGGGCGAGTACAGGTGGGGACAGTAAGGATGAAACTGGGTCTGTGGAATTAGTTATTCCAAGGACCAGTCAATCGAGAATGAACTCACTTCCCTTTATGAGGGATGAAGGTTCATCAGCCCAACTGAAGTGCATATACACCAATGCAAGCAGCATGGGCAATAAGAAGGATGAGCTGGAAGCTATGGTAGGGCAAGGTGACTACAATGCCATTGCCATCACAGAAACGTGGTAGAATGACTCACATAACTGGAGTACAGCTATGTTGGGATATAAACTCTTCAGGTGGGACAGGAAGGGTAGGAAAGGAGGCGGGGTAGCACTCTATGTTAAAGAGTGTTTTGATACTCTTGAATTGGATTACGGTGAGGATGGGACTGAATGCCTATGGGTTAAAATCAGAGGACCCCACAAGAAGGCGGACCTTGTGATAGGAGTCTGTTACAGACCACCCAGCCAAGAAGAAGCAACTGATGAGCTCTTCTATAAACAGCTGGGGATAGTCTCTAAATCTCTGCCTCTTGTCCTTGTGGGTGACTTTAATTTTCCGGATGTCTGCTGGGAGTACAATACAGCAGAAAGGAAACAGTCTAGGAGGTTCCTGGAGTGCATCGAAGACAACTTCCTCGCACAACTGGTTAGTGAACCAACAAGGGAGGGTGCCTTCCTAGACCTGCTGTTTGCGAATAGAGAAGGTCTGTTGGGGATTTGACGGTTGGAGGACGCCTGGGACTAAGCGATCATGAGATGATAGGGTTTTCAGTTCTAGGTGGGATAAAGAAGGGGACTAACAAAACTATCACATTAAACTTCCAGAGGGCAGACTTTGGCCTGTTCAGAAGGTTGGTTAGCAAAGTCCCGTGGGAAACAGTCCTTCAGGGCAAGGGGGTCCACGAGGGCTGGGCGCTCTTGAAAAATAAAATCCTAGTAGCTCAAGAGCAGGCCATCCCTGTGTTCCGGAAAAGGAGACGGCAGGGGGAAAAGCCAGCTTGGTGGAGCAGGGAGATCTCAAGATGTGTCAATAATAAGAAGAAGCTCTATGTGCTTTGGAGGCAAGGACAGGCATCTTGGGTGGACTACAGGGAGGAAGTGAGATCATGCAGGGAAAAATTCAGGAGGGTCAAGGCCCAACTAGAAATCAAATTGGCTAAGTCTGTGAAAGACAACAAAAAGTCTTTCTACAAATACATTAACAGGAAAAGGAGGACGAGGGAGAATATCCAGTCCCTATTGGATGCAGAAGGAACAACAGTGACAGGGGATAAGGACAAGGCTGAGGTACTTAATGCCTTCTTCACCTCAGTCTTTAATAGCAAAGAAAGTTGTTCCTTCTGTTTACAAATCCAAGAGTTAGAGGGGGCAGATTGAGGCTCCCATGATCCAAGAGGAGGCGGTTAGAGACTTGCTTGCCCAGCTAGACTCCCACAAGTCTATGGGGCCGGATGGGATCCACCCAAGAGTATTGAAGGAGCTGGCGGATGTCCTTTCCAAACCCCTATCCATCATCTTCCAGAGGTCCTGGCTGACTGGGGAAGTTCCACTAGACTGGAGGCTGGTTAATGTTGTGCCCATCTACAAGAAGGGTTGCAGAGAGGATCCGGGGAACTACAGGCCTGTCAGTCTGACCTCAGTGCCAGGGAAAGTCATGGAACAGGTAATCTTGAGTGCTATCATGAAGCACATGCAAGAAACCGGGTGATCAGGCCCAGTCAACATGGGTTTACAAAGGGCAGATCTTGCCAAACTAACCGGATCACCTTCTATGACAAAATCACATGACTACTGGATGGGGGAAAGGCTGTGGATGTAGTCTTCTTGGACTTCAGTAAAGCCTTTGACACAGTTTCTCACAGCATTCTGCTTCAGTAACTGTCAGCCTCTGGCCTGGACAGGCGCACACTCTCCTGGGTTGAAAACTGGTTGGATGGCCGGGCCCAGAGAGTGGTAGTAAATGGAGTTAACTCCAGCTGGAGGCCAGTTACAAGTGGAGTTCCCCAGGGCTCAGTACTGGGTCCAGCCCTGTTCAATGTCTTTATCAATGACCTGGATGAAGGCATCGAGTGCACCCTCAGCAAGTTTGCAGATGACACTAAGCTGGGAGGAAGTGTCGATCTGCTGGAGGGTAGGGATGCTCTGCAAAAGGATCTGAACAGGCTGGACCGAGACCAATGGCATGAGGTTTAACAAGGCCAAATGCCGGGTCCTGCACTTGGGGCACAACAACCCTATGCAGTGCTACAGACTGGGGGAAGAGTGGCTGGAGAGCTGCATGGAAGAGAAGGACCTGGGGCTGCTGGCTGACAGCCGACTGAACATGAGCCAGCAGTGTGCCCAGGTGGCCAAGGCGGCCAATGGAATCTTGGCTTGTATCAGAAATGGGGTCACCAGCAGGTCCAGGGAGGTTATTCTCCCTCTGTACTCGGCACTGGTGAGACCGCACCTCGAATACTGTGTTCAGTTCTGGACCCCTCACCACAAGAAGGATGTTGAGGCTCTGGAGCGTGTCCAGGGAAGAGCAACAAAGCTGGTGAAGGGGCTGGAGAACAAGTCTTACGAGGAGCGGCTGAGAGAGCTGGGGTTGTTAGCCTGGAGAAGAGGAGGCTGAGGGGAGACCTTATTACTCTCTACAACTGCCTAAAAGGAGGTTGTGGAGAGGAGGGAGCTGGCCTCTTCTCCCAAGTGACAGGGGACAGGACAAGAGGGAATGGCCTGAAGCTCCGTCAGGGGAGGTTCAGGTTGGATATCAGACAAAAATTCTTCACAGAGAGAGTCATTGGGCACTGGAACAGGCTGCCCAGAGAGGTGGTCGAGTCGCCTTCCCTGGAGGTGTTTAAGGAAAGGGTGGATGAAGTGCTTAGGGACATGGTTTAGGGAGTGTTAGGAATGGTTGGACTCGATGATCCAGTGGGTCCTTTCCAACCTGGTGATTCTGTGATTCTGTGATTCATACTCTGTGGTCTTGTGAGAGTTATGCCCCAAAAGTGAACATTGTGTGCTACAGTTCCCTAGGAGATTCTGTTGAGCGGCTTAGGCAAGCTTTGAATGCTATATATTTTAACAGGTATTAAGTATTTTTATTTAGTTAACATGAAATCCAATGTTTCATTATCCTGTAAGCACACCTGTGGTTTTAAATTTTTACCATTATTCTTAACCTTGGCATGGAACATGAATTTACTGAGGACTGCATGTTCAAAGGTGGCAACTCGTATAACAACAACAAAATAAATAAGACTGCACATTTATTTCCACTGAATTTGATTCAGGATCCAAGAATAAAGAAGCTGATTCACATTATCCAAAAGCTACACAAAGTTTTGGAAAATTGCATACTTTTTGAGTATTTGTTTCTGCACAAGCTGTCTTTTGGCCAGGAGTTTTGTAAAAAGATAGATATCTATATTTAGGCTCAGTGTCTAAAATAAAAGGCTTCTTATTTTTTGTTTTTTTTCAATGGAGTTTGGACTCCTAATGGCCTACATTACTTTTGAAACTGGGATTTAGCTTTCTCAGTCAGCAAAGGAACACAATGCTATCCAGATTATTTCTAAATATGTTTTAAGAGTCAAAGAATGCTGTATTTCAGTTTTCCAGCAGCTGAATAAAATGGAGATAATAGCATTGTTGTAACAAATGTGAGAATAAAGCCAATGTGAGGAATTTTTATATTATGCTATTCAAATCCAATAACTGATAGACACTGGCAAATTAGGTCCACTCCTCAGGTCTTTTATCAGTAAATTTGAAATAACCCGCAAACAACTGAAAAGGAGATGTTGTTTTGCTACGCTACGTTGCACCATTTGATGAAGAACTGGTGTTGCTCTAAGTTCAGTGAAAGACATAAGTGTGAGATTTTTGTCTATCACAGATAATTCTGTATTTTTTTAAATAATAAAAAAAAAAAAAAGGCAGGGCAGTCCGTAGTTACAATGTCTTTAAAAATCCCAATTTTAGAGTGTGGTTTGGCATTGAGAGTGACTCTGTAAAAATGTTGCCCTCTTGCACAACATATCTACTCCCCGTGTGGATTTAGGCACATCTGCTGACTTGTTGAACAACAACATTATTACCACTTTTTACTTCTGTGAGCTCCGCAGAGCCAGAAAGAAATATATTCAAATCTATTCTTCCTTCTGTGTGAACAACAGGTTTCCTCATTTACTTCCAAGCACTTACAGTTTATGACTTGCAGCAGAACTAATGAGGCTGTGCTTATGGTTTGTAATTGTCCCTAGAGCACTTTATTATTTATGATGACATTCAGGAACGCCTTTCTCAGGTCCTTTATTTTACTGTTTTTAGAGATGTCCTTGGTATGGAGGTACACATTAAAGGCAGAGATAGGCGTGGAAAGAGTGAAAGAAATATCCTGTGATACTAGGAGCTGTTCAGAACTAGCAAACTGCTTCTAAGAAGTGGTCAGAGGAAACCTTTTTTCTATAGGTTTACATTCTCTGTGTGAGGGTCTCTATCTCCAGTTGAAAGATTTGAAAATCCACACGTGGAAGGAAGTTGAAAAGCACTTAGCTTGAATGAGCACTGCAGATTTGCTACCAGCAGGGGCAGGGTCTGGGTTTCATCTACAGTCTTCATCTTCTTCCAACATATTGTTTCAATTTAGTTGACCTTACCACCTACTTATTAATTCCATTAAAAAATACCAGTATTAGAGTGAAATGGCAGTCTGCCTTGGCCCTGGCAGGAAAGCATTTGGGACACTCTATGTCTCACTTAACAGACCTACTCACTGTGACAGTGAATTACTTAAGTACCTGTTTAACGTCCTGATTCAGCAAAATATCTGTGCGAAGGAATAACTGAAAAAAAATCCAGCCTTAAATAAGTGTATTTAAAAACTGTAATGTCAAATTAATTTATGCACTCAAAGAAGTCCTAAATTAAAAAGCTGAATTTTTCTCATTTTTAAAATAAATAAATGATAGATTTGCTGATATGCCATGGGAAGGACATGTTAACTTTACAACTGCAAGCACTTTTGCCTGTGTGGCTCTGTCCTGGAGCTCTCTGTGCCTTAGCAAGTGCAGGATCAACCAGACCAGTATCATTTTTGACAAACACTTAGTCTGGTAGCAAACACCTTTAGAGCTGGAGACTCAACAACCTCCAGAAGACATCTGTTACACTAACTGTTCTCACTGTCAGAAAGCAAGAAGACATCTGAGTTAATCATGTCTGGCTGTGTAAAGCAAACAACAGTCTACACTTAAGAGTCTCTCAAGGACCACATCAGCTCAGAAATTCTGTTTTGGATTCTGCTGTAATACCCCAGACAATGGAAGTCATGTCTGGATCTACTGAGACTCAAACTTGCACTGAAGGAGAGTATGGGGTTTATGCTTACATAGACCAAAATGTCTGCAACATGTAAGTGAATATTAATAACCTTCTGTGGGTATTTGCATTATAGACTTTTTGACAAAGATAACACTGATCCTAAAATCCTATCAAACATGTCACTAGCATCTGGTGCTGCCATCTGCTGTCTTCTTCTTATCCAGTTAACTACCTAAAATAAGATTTCGGCTAGCTTCCTATACTGTATTGTAATGCATTTTAATGCAGCTTAAGTCTTGAAAACTTATGCAGCAGCAAAATGTTGTAGCTTGATATAGCTTAATGCCATCTAGTCAGTCCTTCAGAGTCTGTGTAATTCTAATGAAGGTGGGAGGTCAATGCTAAACCTTGTTTGCCCCAGCTGCGGCAATTCTGAACATCATCTTTGGGGAATACTGACAAATATTTTTGCAAATATTGAAAGTTATATGAGGAGGGGCAGTGAATGGATGGTTTGAATGAGACTTATTATCATTGGGAATGACTGAGCTTCCCGCCTTTCTGCTTTTACACAAATGCCATGCTCCTTATATTGATGTATTTCTTTTAAAAGATAGGACATCAGGAGTAAAATGGGTTATTCTAGTGCTTACAGTGGAGTATAATTTGTAATTACCTGCATCATCTGGCAGAATTACCTTTCTGTTCAAGGAATTCGAAGACAGGTGTATGAGCGATCCTGTCTGCTGTTGCGTTGAGGCAGTGGCTGAGAGCACTCCAGAAGGCTGAGAAATGCACCTTTGGATGGTTGTGAGAGCCACACCACATATTATAAGCCTCACCTTATGCAAAATGCCTCTTACTTGCAGAGGGGAAGGTGTGGAAAGGGCTGCTTTCATACAACACAATGCCATTGCTAAGTGTTTGTACCAATCTCCTTCTCCTGAACCTCTAGCTTTGGCCTAGAGCAGGAGATTTCCCCTTCTCCCATAAAAACACATAGATAATTAAACAAATAAGAAAGGCAGAGGGTTGTGCAGTCCTGGATGATAAATATTTGTGGAGGAGAGTTTGGGAGTCAGTTTTATTGTGTGTACTTAAGAAGAAATTAAAAGCTTTGTGCAGTATGGGAGGATTTGACCTCATGTAACACCATAACAGCAGCCTGGGGCTAACCTCGAGTAATGTCAAGTCTATTGAAAATACATAGTTGCGTAGCCCTGTGAGCTAAATAACTTCATTCATGGTCATGCAGACACGCTTAGCAGCTTTGGAGAAAAAAGAAAATACTGAGACACCAGAGGAAAGCCTAACTGCACTGTTAGGTATTTGCAGGTATTTTTATAACAACACATATCCTCAGGAACAGACCTTCCCTACAACCCTTTTTAAAAGTGAAAAACAAAGCAGTGAGCAGACAGCCTAGCCACTGGCTTGTGAGTAGTTTGGGTTGGAAAACTGTGGTGATTCCAAAAATAGTTTAGTTTCAACTGCCGGCCGCCAGATGTGAAATTTGGAATAGGCAAACTCTGAAGAGAAAAAGAAATGAAGGATAAATATCATCATCTGTAGAAATTCAAAAAAAATCTTGTCATACCTCAGATTCCACAGTTAAGCAACAAAAGAGCTGTTCCTACCAATTGAAAGGATATTCTCCTTCAGGTTTTATTTTTCAGCTTTTTAACGTGTGTATTTGTAAAGAAGCATTTGTGTATGTAGTTAGATGTGTGGTGATGGTTCAAACTTGCTACATTTCTGGACAAAAAATTCCATCCTTAAAGTGATCAGATTCCTTTTAATTAATTCTGGTCTCTGCTGTTGTTTCTGTACAGTTTTTAATTGCAGAAGTTACAAAACAGAGACATTTCTACTTGAACGGATTTTCTAAATGTTTTTCCCACCAAATAGGATTTAGTATGAATCAATCCCAATTCATAACTTAGAAAGCAGAATCCTCTTTAGGTATGGACATGGTTTTGCTGTGTTGCAACACAAACCCCACCTATAAATGCTCTGCCAGGATCCGGAGGGATCACAGCACTGCTTACTCAATCTATAGGTTTCCCGGTGAGTCTACCAAAAAGTCCATCTCAGAACTGTGAAAATGTATTGAGATTGTATGAGATGAAGATCAGTATCTTTTGTCTTGCAGGCCTCTGGCAGCTGTTCTATAGTAGAATATTACAATGACTCTAGAACAAGTGTAATAGATTTGAATGAAGCAGTCAGAGATGAATAGTTGCCTCCATTCACTAGGGAAATATTTCAAAGCTAATAAACCTACTTGATTTTAACAAGGCTATTTCCGTTCCTCTGTAAAATTTATTAGGAGTATTTAATTTTGAATAATTTTTCACCTATCTCTGATCAGAACCTTAAGTTTCCTTGAAGCTATACATTTTTTTTTTTTCATTATACTGTCGAATACTGTGCAAATGTTTGTGACAGCGCAGGCAAATAAGCATGATTTCCATGTGTACTAGGATTATTTTTTCCCATTCTGGTAGTGTAAAGAGTCCCTAGAAAGCAAATGTAAATTAACTTGCTTTTTCTTAGTTTTCAGCCAATAAATAATATATTTTACTGGATGGCAAGAACCTGGCTAATGCAAACTAGAGAGGAAAATATGTTCCCAGTGTTTTTACACTTAGCATTTTTTTCAGAAAACTGTTTCTAAAATGCTCTAAGCATACCCGTACAAGCATGCATAGCAAAATGAGTCCTCTGACCTCAAGAGTTAACATTACAGTATCCTTATCTAAAGCTCTCCAGAGCATAGGAAGCAACATCTACTGCTTTCAAAAGACTTTACTGTGGGACCCAGAATCTTATCTCCAAATCAGACAAGGTCTAGCTCAAAAGCTGAAGTAAGGAAGTAGGCAAAAAATGATAACGAAAAAATAGAGAGCATTCTTAAAACAGCTGTTGCTATATTCAGCTATGAATAGGAAAAAAAGGTTATATATGTGTGTGTGTGTATATGTATACATAAATTGCTACCAATAATGGCTAAGGAAATTCCATTTGAAAATTAAGAGGATGAATATGTCCTTGGAATGACTGTCTTTGGATGTTATATTTCAATGAATTGGGAGAATGTTCCAGAAGTCCAACTTTTCCCAACAAAACCCACACTTTTAGAGTAGTATTTCTTCATGTAATTGAGTTTACATGTGTGATACAGGAAAGAAAGCTTATGCAGATTTTTCGGTAATGACATTTTCAGACTGTAGCACAAATGTAAGAAGAGCCGCCCAGAATTTCTTTAGTATGCTGATGGGCTGACAGAGAGAGTCATAAATACTGGAACAGGTTATGCTTTATCTTACACAGCAGTAGAGGAAAGAATGAAATCCCCACCTCTCTTGTTTGAGTCCCATGTTTGGTCTGGCATGGCTGTGCCTCTACCTTTAGGAGGTCTTGTCTTTTACTGGTATTGTGCGGTCAGGAGTGCAGGAAATGCTGGCAGCTATGAGACCCATCAGTGTGACTCAAATTGCTGTCTCTACAGTACGTTTTTATACTAATCCTGGAGCCCAGCTGGCACTGACACCATGCCTAGCCCAGGATGTGCCTAAGGACACAGTCAAGTCCATAATACACAATGCCACAGTAATTATACATTTTTCAAGCTTAGAATATGTATTTGTGGGGTTTGGTGTTGAAGGGTATTTTTCTACTGTTGAGCTGTTTTTCTCTGCAAACAAAAGCAGATCTGCAGTGCAGAAACAATGACTTGCTTAGAGCCCAGTTCTGCCCTCACTGCAGTCACTGGCAAAGTTCACACAGAGGGCTTGAGGATAAATGAGCAATTTTTTTTTTTTTTTTTTTTTGCCCCCCTATCCTGAAATATCCTGGATCAGTTTTAATCCTTCAAGGCCAAGAATTCCACCAGCTAACTGATCTGTGGCAGAGGTAATGTGAAGTTAGGGATCACAATCACACGCTTGAGACTGTTGACCTCACTGTCCAGCTTAAGAGACATGGTAAGACTGGACACAGAACTTTAACTGTATTCTGTCTGGAGTTGGAGTCATTCTGCTGCTGCACTAGATATCAGCAGTTCATCTGAGGAAGTTTTTTTGCTGCTTTCCATGCTAACTCTATTTGGTAGACAAAAAAGGGCTTCAACTTTTAAGATGGACACTGTGCTGCAGCAACCTGATCAAGCAGAGGAGTTGTTTCTTCCATGAACATGATGGTGTGAAAATAAAAGAGCTAAAACCTACATATCTAAATATTAGTTAGGTAACACACATGAATTGTCAGCCCTGTATCTGCCGGTGGAGCCTACCTGTTCTAGGTGGCCAGTTAATAAGCCAGCGCCTCTTACAACCTTCAACACTGAATCCAGAAACAGTTACACTGATTTCACAGATATGAATTGGTTTCTTAATCTACATGACTATTTTCATCCCAAGTTGCTCTGATTCAAAAGTAATGTTAAAATGATATTTATTCTTCTTCACTGTGATTATTTTTGCAGGCACCAGCGGTAAGACGGCCACTCACAGTGATTTGCTACATATGTGGCCGTGAGTATGGAACAAAGTCTATCAGTATCCATGAGCCACAATGCCTGAAAAAATGGCACCGGGAAAATAATATGCTAGCCAAACACTTGAGAAGGCCAGAGCCCAAAAAGCCTGAAGTCATTTCCATACAAGGTAAGCTACAGACCCAATGAGGAAATCAGAGAAAGTGGGAGGAAGAAAAAAAAACCAGTTTCAAGCAGTAGCTTAGCAGTTTGCAAGTAATTCTTTCTCTGCTTTACTCTGAAGAGAAGGTAGCTATCATGGCTTGTTTTAAGCTTTCTAGTAAGTATCCTGTTCTCCTTTTGTGCTGCATCTATTAGAAGTAAGCAGTCATTGCCTTGTTGGACATGCTTCCTGTGACAGTCTTCTTTATGTGCCAGTATGTTCTGAACTGAAACACAAAAAGATTTGCAATGTGTTTCGCAGCTACATCAGCACCTATTGACTACTTCCAAGGCTGTAGAAAAAGCATATTTTAAAAAGAGCAAAAGCATCCAAGAATAATATGAGGACTCGACATATACAGTCAATAAAATAAAATACCCTTCAAGCAACATACGGATAGATACTTCAGCTAGGTTTTATACCTATAGCACTGGTTATAAAAAAGCCTGACACTAGCACTTAGCAGTTGTAAACTGTCAATGGCCTCGAAAATAGTAGTGCTGTTGTAAAATAAGTCATACAATACTAGGTGCATCATGACTGGTAGAAAATGGAGTATTTTAAAAATCTACCTATAACATATAACATACATTCAGGTTTTTATTAAAATACAGATGAAAATGCAATATCTTCTACAATGAACATCCAATGGACATCCTTTTATTTATGAGGCTTAGAAGCTTTCTTTGTGAGACATTATAATATAAACACAGTCAAAAAAATATGTAGTATAAAAATTTTATTTCTGCCAATTATGTTTGTTTGTGCTGTGGGTTGTGTTTTCTAAGATACCTAAATCTCACTTCTTCAAATAAGTGAAAACTGATTACCCCCAGCACCCAACAGAGCATATATATATATGGGCTTCCATGCATACCCCAGGGATGTGTACTCACTGTAGGACCAAAAGGAAATCTTACCTGTGCTTTACCTGGAAGCTGCTCCTAGGACTTCCCCATTCCCACATAAAGTTATTTCACAATTTCAGCTGGATTTCCTGCTGTTGGTGTGAGCTAATTTGGGTCACCTTTGAACAGCTTGCTCACAGGCAGTTAATTCACCCACCCTTATATATATATATTTTTTTTTTTTTTTTCCCCCAACATTTCCCACATCCATCTCTGATGTCTGGAAAAGCAAATTCTCCTACAGCTCACTGTGAAAGAGTCATGCACTAGATCAGTTTACAGCAGTACAAAGAAATATGTACCCAGAAGACACTCACAGAAGGGAACAAGATCACTGAGAATACTAACCAGCTGTTTAAAATAATAACAATTGCAGCTCAAATAATATCTAATCAGGACTTGGTTGACAAATGCTAAGTAGCAGAATTGAATCTGTTGTAAAAGATACGTTCAAAAGACATTTTCATTGTATTTGCTCTTTTTCTTAAGCTTTTTTTAATTACTACACGTTGTGTGGTAAAAAAAAAAATATGGAGAAAATGAGAATTCCATCTGAAAGAGGAAAATGCAAAAGGACAAATCAGGTTATTTTGAAATACACTATTCTTATTTTGAAGGAGTGGAAGCGGAAAGACAACCACTCTTTTAGAGAACAATCCAGCAGAAGGCTCCCAGATATGAATCAGAAAGTTGTCTCATTTATGCAATGAGTCATATCAGGCGCCACACATCTCTTATGAGGTGTTGTGTGCCCACAGTTCCCCAGGGGACACTGACCTGCTTCCAGCATCTGTCCCTAAATGCCTGCTGATGCAACTCTGATCAGTTCTGTAGCTTGAGCTAAAATTGTTGTTCTCCCTGCAGTTGCCTCGTGCTCCTGGCCTCAAGAAAATAATCTCAGTGTTCTTGTTCCGTAAGACTTACTCTCTGTCTTCTGGTAAATGCTGTAACTGACCTTGGGACCGCATAGACGTACTGCATGTCTCACACTTTCTCAACTTAGAGAGGAGAGTTTACTCCTGTTATTGAGTGGAGCAGCCAATGTTCAAAAAAAGCTCAGAAATATTAACTGCTTACATAATTTTTTTTTTATAACTTACATAAATCTTTTTCTGAAAACTCAAGTGTCATGGGAAGACAACCACTGCCCTGATTACACAGTGTTTTGTTTGTGGAATGCCTAACACATGCCTGCAAGGAGAAAGTCATCTCTCTCTTTTTTTTTTTTTTTTATATTCAATAAACTTTCCAAAGTACAGAAAATACACATTCATTTCCTGCAAGCAAAGGGGATATTTGTCTCAGCCAAGAAGAGAAACACTACTTGGTTGCTCTTCTAACAAAAAGAACATTAGGAACAGGCATATTAAGAGATCTAAGGCTTATTGTGGTTATGTGAACCATTGGATATGAATCATATTAAAACTGTACGGGTCCTTAATGAAGAGCTCTATCATGTGCCAATGACAGAAACCACGGAATATTTTTAAATGCACAAATCTTTTTCTTTTAAAAATTGTTGGATGCTAACATGTTGAAGACAAAATCAATTGTTTAGTTTTTTTCTGTAGTCATACCTTTTGAGAAAGATAAAGCAAATAGATACTGAAATTGAACATGTAGATTTTTTTTCTGCATGTGCTTGGAATGAAGACTCTTAAGATCTAAATCCAGGTATCAAGCTACCTGGCCTTTTTGGAAACCATTTTGAAACAACACTATGTGAAAGTCCATTTCAAGATGAAAACAGACAATTTTTTATGCAGTCAAATAAAATCTTGAAACACATCTGAGGTGAGTGTTTGAAGATGCTTGTGAACTTTCAGAGCAGTCTCTCTTCCCACAGTGGAAAATAACTGAGGGCAAGAGTGGATTAGTGTTTAGATGATACTAGATGCATCACTGCAATGACTTCACTGGAAGTTGTGGCTTAAAAGAACTGTAGGTTTTGTCTGTAAGGTTTTAGGCTTACCTAAGCTTTACTCTACTTGTTGGCAAAACCTGCGCAGACTTTAACAGAAAGAAAACTGGGCCCCTTGTCCAGAGCAGTACAAAGAGCATATGCTCGAGTACGATATGCTCCTGCTGATTGCCATGGTCAGATAACACATGCTCATTAAAGAGAACTTGAAGTAAAGCCAAGAAGTGAAATTTGCTGATAATAGTATGTATGCAAAGATGTTAATAATTAGCTGAGAATGTATATCATAACGCACAGCATGATGTTTTCTCTGTAGTCTCATACAATACAAAATGATTCAGTTTTAAGTTAATTTAATTCAACCCCTGGGACAAAAAACAGAGTCTTTTTTATATATTTTTTACTCTTTTTCTTATTTCTTTTCTTTCTTTTTCATTTGAAAAAGCAATATGGTTTGGTTAAACTGAAAGGCTCAGTCAACAGGTATTTCCTGAAAATATTTTCCGTAAAGAGTTGAATGTGGGTCTCCAGAATGAAAGCTGATACTTTCTTTTTTTAATTTTCCAGCCAAAGATTTCTATGATCTTGATTCTTTAAATGAGGCTGCCTGGATCAGCGCCCAGAACCAGCTAGTTCCATGTGATGTTTGTGGGCGTACTTTTCTTCCAGACAGACTGATCGTCCACCAGCGGTCCTGTAAACCGAAACCTGCAATGTGAAGCGGATGTAACACGCATGCATGCATATGCATACATGCTCACAATGTATGCGTGTGTGTGTTTGTGTGTGCGTGAGTACATACACATGTAACCTTACCTTTCATGCAAACCATGAGAGAAATAAATTCCAGCTGGAGAGCCATGGGCATCAAAATTGCAGTATGTCATCAAATCACACGATCCAAAATCCTCCAGAGTAAAATCAGCAGTTGCTACTGTAGTGTAAGATCAAATATGGTGGTCTTCTAGTCCAGCGATAGCAAAAATGCCTTCTAATTTCTGTCATTCAAGTGCCACCTTGAAACCACAGTCTGAGAGGGATGTCATAAGAATACTTGAGAGTAATGTCAACTATCAACTTAGTTCTCCAGATTCTGTGCTTTGTTGGGTGTAGGAGAACCCATGTGAGGAATTTCCAGGTTGCTTTCTGAATCGCTGTGCTGGCTTCACCTCTGTTGGTTAAACATGGGATGTTCTTCAGCCCCACTCCTTTCACAGCTTTTTCACATTTAGCCATCTGGACCTCTGAGACAAGTTGTACCTTCTTCTTATGTTTCCCATTTTACATATGTGTTTGGCTTTTTCTATGCAGCAAAGGACAGAAAGAAGCCGCAGAGATCTTTCGCTGCAGAGATCCCCAAGAGAGTATCTCAGAAGGATCCATCTTGTGATCTTGCTTTTCAACAGATCTGTGAGGTTGGGAGGGATGGTATCATAGAATCATAAAATAGTTTTGGTTGGAAGGGGCCTTAAAGCACATCCAATTCCAGTCCCACTGCCACAGGCATGACACCTCCTAGTGGATCAGGCTGTTCAAGACCCCATCCAACCTGGCCTTGAACACTTCCAGGGATGGGGCATGGTGTAATATCAGGAGCTCCCTTGTCCGCAGGAACGTTTGGCTACATGTCCCTTGCTCAGTGAATATATTTATCTACCATTTCATAAACTGAAACTTAAGATAACTTTCAGGAAACTACAGTTTCAATGGGGGGTAATTCATTGACTCTTAGTGGATGCAAAGACAGAATGATGTTGATCATGAAAATTAATTCTTTGAAAATTTTGTTTTTCCTCTATTGAAGGTTTGTCCAGTTACTGTAAGGATCTCCAGCAGAACTTGACTAACCAGAGAAAACAAGTAGCTCCTTTGGGTTTGTTGGTTTTGAGTTGGGTTTTTTTGTGTCCTTGTACATCTTTGGCTCAAGATTATCCACTGACTGAATAGTTCCCACTCAGAGCTCCAGTGGGAGTCCTTGACGGACAGTGCAACTCATGAAGGCTGTGACTGCTACAAGTGCAATATTCCGATGTTAAGAGATTCAGCCATGAGGTAGAAGCAGGGACTGGCTGATTTTAGAAAACACCCCAGAAGGGCCCTATTCTTGGAGCATTTCTTGCTTAATAATGATACTGACCACGTGATTTATCCTCAGCTCAATAAAGTGATCATCCCAAAAATGTTAGAAGTTACGGCAGCACATCTTTGTCATGAACTTGATAAAAGAAAATGTATTTTTATGTCCTGCCAAAACAAGCATGCGTTGTCAGATGGCTGGAATAAAGTACCATTCTGCCCTTTATGCCAAATGTAACCACAACACAGTGCCAGTGAGAGCAAGAAGGGTAGGTATTATATAAGAAAGCAGTGGGGAAGGTGTTTGAATGTGCTGTTTGAAAAAATGTTATTATGTTATGGAGCAGAATAACAAAATGCATCAGGGTATCAGTTAAACATGTGAATGAATTAATACTCACTTTAACAAGGTACATCAGAGAACATTTTTTATTATTATTTTACTTACTCTAAAGTGTTTTGTTCCATATTCAGTAAGGTTATTCAAAAGGAGTGGCAAAATTCAGTACAAGTTGTTAACCAGCAGTACAGATTTCCTGATATCATGAAAGAAACCGTATGTCATGTATATTTTCACCTTCAGGCTCAAGCCCTAGAGCTGGCTGTCATGTACTGAGTGACCAATGTGACTTTTCTCAGAGCATTCATACTTACTATTGCACTTACAAATCAGAAGAAGTGGATGTCTTCATCCAAACTAAAATGAAATATGGATACCAGCCACTTTTCTTTTCTGAGCTATCAAGCTGTGTGATTTGTAGCATAAGTGAAATAAGAAGTAATATCATTGTGCTGTTATTAGGGGAATGCTCCCAGCTCCAGTCCTGGCGGGTTACTAATTCAGACTGGGAGAGGTACCAGCATTCTTTGGTGAAAATAATTTCCAAAACAATCAATGGCACCTCAGCAGCCCTTTCATCTTCAGAATGAGAAATGTATTGTCTGAAGACAGATATCTTCAGAAGTCAATGGTTCGGTTTCTGTTCTACAGTGCAAAGCTCTGTCAGTCCTGCAGATCTGCCCTTGTTAGTGCCACTGGTGGAGTTGGACTGGTTCCATCTCTTGCTCCTTTTGGCTGGGAGAAGGCATGTGGCCTGAGGAAAGAACATCAGCAGCACTGGTTTGAGATAACTAGAATGGCTTCTAGGAGCTGTTGGCAGGCAACACACTGCAAGCCACTGGAGGGTGTTGTAATTCACCTCAGATGCTGACCCAGTGAGGAGAGGCTAATTGTAGGATTATGGATGTCATGCAATCTCACCTTTGTGTCTCCTCTTCCTCTTCTTGGACACCTCTGCCTTTTGTTGGACATGATAAGCATTTTTTTTGGCTACAGCTGCCTCACTGAGTCATCAAGCTTTGTTACACAGTCACTTCAAGAGCAGAAACGTGTGTTAAAAAAACAAACACCCTTTGCAGAGTCACTGCAGTGTCTGGCATTAAAAATTTATCCTTGACTTTTGATGGGATAGAATCACAAAATCACAGAATCATAGAATAGTTTGGGTTGGAAGGGACCATAAGATCATCTAGTTCCAACCCCTGTCATAAGCAGGCACACCTCCCACTGGATCAGGCTGCCCAAGGCCCCATCCAACCTGGCCTTGAACACCTCCAGGGATGGGGCAGCCACAATTTCCCTGGGCAACCTGTGACAGTGTCTCATCACTGTCATTGTGAAGAAATTCCTTCTGTTTTTCTGCTTCATTGTCAGATCTACTGTTGTCTATTTTTTCTTTTCTGAATTATTATCCTAAAAAGCAATAAAATGTGCCTAACAAGCTTTGCAAAGTGTTTATAAATAATCCCGGAAGTCCTGAAATTAATTGTATTTCTACTGTGCTCTTGTGTTTTGTCCAAAAATACCACTTACAGGAGCTCCTGAGCCATATGCCTGAAGTATGGTTTCCACAGCAGCCTTTGAGGGAGTTAAATGAGGACCAGGCAAATTATGAGCTGCCTCTGCTTAAAGGTGATTGCTGCTGAGCTCTGAACACAACCCGGGATCTGTGCAATGGTGAGTCTTGCCACTCACAGAGGCAAGTCAATATGGGGTTGTGACAGCTAATGGCAAGAACAGAGCATGCGTGAAGTCAGCAGAAGGCAACACCTCTCAGAAAGATCTCAGAGGCTGTAACATCCCTTTTCCTCAGTGACACTGTGTGTACAATGATTTTCAAAATATATAGAAAAATAATGTCAGTGCTTGTAGGTTCTGTGACAAGATTTTTTTCTCTAGCAGAAACACTGATAATGCCTTCATGGTTTGCTCCCAACAGAGTTAAAATGAGATCTTACGAGCATTTATCATTATTGTTTGGCATTTATCATTCTGGCTTTCTTTTGCAGAAGAGGAAAAGGAAATGAGAAATTGAGCTACTTTGCTTCATTTCCGTACTTTAGTGATTTGTCACTTAACCTTATCTCATCCACTGTTGGCTCACAGTGATTTCCAGCTGAATCCCATGTTTCCTACTGGCACAACACATCTAAAGAGCTGAAAAATGTTTTCCTGTACTTCAAAAACAATGGCATTCTATCTAGTTGGTCACATATGTGCTGCTAGCAGCTGCAAAGTTCAAATCACATTGAACAAATAAGCATACACTTTCAGTTCTTAAAAAAAATCCCTCCCCAAAGTCCCCAACTGGTGATTTAGCTCAGCCAGTTGAACCTACCTAAAGTAAAAAACCTAGACATTTTAGAAAAGTAGTCCTGAAGATCGTAGTCAGGCTATATGAGTTTAACTGTAGGCTTCAAAACTTCAGCATTACTGAAAAAAACATAATTGCAAAATATTATATGTAAATTGGCATACTTGAGCAAGTTGAGAATGTCCCAGTCTTTCGGTTACCATACAAGCTTCAAAAGGTTCCACCTTTCTGAGGACAGTAGCAAAATATGCCTAATAGGCCTTTGCAAAACAATTTCATGGATCCATTTTCTTAAAGATTACCAGCAGTTAGGACTCCATAGCCTGAGGAACAAAAAAATTGTAAATACAATGTCATTTTACATATGAAAGATAATAAGAATCCACACAGATCTATGAATTCTCTCTAGATGGCATAGACCTGGAAAATATATAGCACTGTGTAGAATTCATGCTGACCACTGAGAATTTGTATGCCCAAGCTTCAGTTCAGGATTTGTAACATGAAGTCTGATTCTGTGCTCACTGAAGACAAGACGCACCCTAGTATATAGGTACAGGATGGATCCAGAAAAGCTAAAGAATCAGTCAGATCTTGACATGTGTGTGTCTTAATTAAATAAGTTCCTGGACATTTTATTATGGCACACAAGCTTTCATGGTCTATGTTCAACAATAGACGTTCACAATGGAGAAAAAGTTTGGTTTTATTACCCAGTTCAGGGAGCTTGTCCATGCAGAAGGAATTCTAGAGAGTCTTTTGTCTGAATCATTGTTCCTTTCAGGGCTCCTGTCTGACCAGGTGGGTTAGCTTACCTTCACTGTCAGTGAAATAGGGTTTCCTGAATTTTGTATTTCTGAATTGTGTCAGCCGAAGTGGGTTCAAATGAGTTTGCTGTATCTGGAGACATGCCATAGTCAGCAAGACAGTAGGATCATGCAAAAGCAGAATTCAACTTGGGTAGTAGCTCATCTAGGGAACAAAACCTACAGCCTGGAAAAACCTCCAAGAAGCTCTCTGAGGAACCGTCTACATTCTTGCATGCTGTTGCTTGCTTGCTTCTCAGTCAATATCATAAATCACATATACAGAGCATTTTAGACTCCAGGACATGCAAGGGTTAGGGAGTCAACCTAAACCTATGTATTTTAGAAAACTTCTGGCATTTGAAGTTCAAGAAAAATTGAGTAAGGTCAAGAAGAGAGACGTGATTGTAGAAATGGAAAATCTACCTCACATGTGAGACTCCAGGAGCTCAGACTATTTAACTGCTAAAGAAAACAGTAAGAAGTGCCTCATTGGTGGCCTATACATATCCAGATTACAGAGCCCTCTTTCTAGAAGAAAAGATTTAACAATCACCAAGGCAGGACTCTGATGCTAGAAAAACTCAGAAATAAGAAACTCAGAACTTTCAAAGGGTGGAGCGGTTTTTTGAGATTTGCTGTGGATACTCAATGGCAGGATTTTCACAAACTTTAATCATGAACTTTAAGTAATAATAAATATAAATAAATTCAAGCCAGCCATCCATAGTTCGTGGAAGACTGGACTAGTAAGACTTCCAGATTATGATAATATATAATAATTGACATATAATTTTCAGGACAAATAAAAACTGTTTGCAAAAGTCTAAGAAATATATTACAAGTAGCTAACAGCATCTCTGAATAAGGTAGTTAAGACTTTGAAGATAGCAGTTAAAAAGTTGAAACAGAAACATGCGTATCTGTTAAGTCTTTCCATCTTCAGTACCCTGATCTCTCCAAGAATGTAAACCCCATCAAACATGTAAATGCCAAGAGAAAACTGCTTCTCAAGACAATGGGTGTTGACCTGGGGTAGGATCTGTACCTGGATTTGGAAGCTGAATCAGATTGCAAAGTCAGATTGGGATAGGAAAGCTTTCAAATCAGCAGTGAGAGAGATCTCTGTACACAAAATTTGAGTAACTGCTTCAAATGGAAGATAAAGCTGCCAGTCTGATCAGAAATAGGAGATTGATTTAGAAACAAGTACGTGCTTTGCCTTCCTGGCACTTTTAGGGGTGAAAGATTTATCTCGGTTAACTCACAGGACTTCTAAATATAAATGGTTAGAAACTATCTCTTTCATGTTAGTTTCTCGCTTCATTTTTGTAATACACCCAATTCAAAACAAGCTGTATTTACTACTCTGTATTTATGCTGCATTTAAAGGCTGGAAAAAGTAAAAAAATGGCATCACCAGATACAGTTTGTGATAAGAGCAGAATTTCAAGACCTTCTTCTCCAGTCTGCTCCGTCTTCGCGCACTAGAGCTGTGTGTGTTAGCATCTAGGAGGCAAGCAGGATATTTCATGAGCAAGATCAGAGGACAGACTATAGCGCCAGACTTTGGTAGCAATGCAGTCCTCTGGGCAAAGCGTAGCTTACTTACAAAAGAGAACCCCATGGACTCTGTGCAGCCCAGACTCGGATGAGTACAAAAAATGCTGTTAAAAAAGCCACCATAGACTTCCCTGTAGTTGCCTTCCACCCTGTCTCCTTCTCCACCATTTAGCCTTATTTGATGTATTTGAACAGAGGTATCTCCTCCAAACATCTCTTGGAGAAGTTACTGTTGGAGAAGTTCTTGGTATATTGCCAGGAGGTTGTTGAACATGTGCAGCATGGAACAAGTCAGAAATACAGATCATACAGCGCACTCCATGTTACAAAGTGTTAAGCTGGATGCACTCAAGTAATACAGCATAGCCACAGAGAGGGGTTTAAATTCCTTGACACACAGTGTTTACATTATATCACTGGGAAGATAAGATTCTAAAAGACCATACGTTTTTAAAAACCCAGTTGTGGCTGTGAAAATAAAGACAATCTTCTCAGCTTATTGAAAGGAAGACAGGCTGCTTGATCTGTCATGCAGCTCTATTTCAGCTCTAAATTTTTTTAAAAATGAGGTTCAAGGGTAGGCACAAGCATTTACAGTCACAGAATTATAGTTCTGCATACTTAACCTTGAAATGCCCAGGATCCTGTGCATGTATTTCAAACTCATTTCATTTAAGTAATATAACTGACTAGATACCAAATTCCTCACTGATGTGACACTAAAAATACCCAATATGATTTCTGGACTATCTAGTTTAGGAAAACTTACACTTCTGAAAAGACAAGGGAAGACGCCCAAGCCAGCTTAACTCAGGTCTTCTGAAACAGTATCTGAGGGTCCTCTAATGTTTCCCATACATTGTGGTTTGTGAAGCTGACCTGAATGCAATAGGGACTGGATCCAGCCAGCCAGTAAAAGTGTAGCTATGGTATGAAGTAGTCTGGACAGGCAGTTTCTTTTTAAGGGAGATAAGAGGCTTTTCCACTTCACTTGTGAGTCTGCGGTCAAAGGAGATAGCTGTTTACATACCTCAAGAGATCCAGCTGTGTTTAGAGAACTGTTAGCTGTCTAAATGATAGAACGAGCTGTTGGTTTCTGCAAAGGTTTGTCACTTGTTAGGAAGGACCTGAAGATGGTCTGTGGACCTAACGATGAGTAAATGACAAGTATAATGTTAAGCAGCAGAGTATATCTTAGAGTGAAGAATGAGGGGAGCTCCTATCCAGCAAGGATATATGCGTTACGGATGTCTCAAGGTCTCTTACTACAACTAAGAAAAGGCTTCTGGAGTCTTAGCAGTGCTATAGTTTGATTTCTTCCTGACTGTGGCCCTGTCAAATATTGTTTGACTTTGCTATTCTAAGGAAAACATGTGTGCAGAGAAGGGGAGGTAGCAGCACATGTCTCAAGGTCCCTGGTCAGTGACTCCAAACCAGGAACACTAGTGCTAACTTTTATGTCTGGGTAGCATGCCAAATGTTAGTGCATTCCAGGCAAGCCTAGGGGTTTCAAAGCACTATGAAAAGCTCAAGGAGAAGGACTCTCATCCTTAATAGCTGGCACTCCTTTATAACACAATTCCAGCAATACAGCCTGAAGTACAGGGAAAGATCAACTCATAGTTATCTGAAGCCAAAGTTTAACGCAACACAGCCCTTATTCAGTTTTCTCTGCTTCTTGAGAGTTTCCTTCATCTAGTTTATAGCCTCCATCTGTCTGTTTCATCCACCGCTTGAGTCCTGCAGTTGTTTTCTGCCCAAAACCTGATTACAACAGCTCTCTGCACAGATGGTTGTTTTGCTGGTACCCTTGTTGGCTCACTTATGGGATAGACTTTCAAATTTAGTTTTCATCATCTATTTTAACTCATTTAAATAAAATTGCATAGGAAATTCTGCACAGTACAATTACACTGATACAGGTAATTAGTTTAAAACAACCACATGAAGTAACTATTCCTTGGCATACAAAAGCTGCAGTAACATACCAGTAAAATGAACCAACCTTAGCAGAACAACTTAGGGATATTTTTAATTGACAAAATGAGCATGAAGGTATGTCAAAACTTTGTTCCCCTCATTAGTGAAAACTGTAACAAAACCCAGCTTAGCTGGCATTGGGAGTGGCGTTCTCCAATGCAAGCAAGATGTTTGCCAGGAATAAAGAGGGGAGCAGGAAAAGGATGGCAGTTGTTGAGAGTAGAGTTTCAGTACATACCCACTGCTTTTCCACAGTGTGGTTACACAGATGTTTCTGATCAGTTCCACTTGGACCATCAAGGAGGTCTGGGACTTTCTGAGAGAAGCTGTAATTGATGCTGACCAACAACATGCCTATGCAGTATTGCATTCAAATATACAGCTAATTTCAACTTAGCAAGACATGACCTCAAAAGCAAATGGTCCAAATAGGCTAGTATATTGTGTTTGCAGGCAGATCTTGCAGCATGTTTGATGTTCCTTGCTGTTAAGATCAGTTTTTGAACTGTGTTTGCCTGAACTCCTTTAAAACTACCCAGGCATTTACGCTCATATTGCATCTCTCAGCACTCATTACTGTTAAGTTTAGGAGCAATAGCAGGATAGAACCTTTTGAAGAATGCCAAACATATATGTGAAATATTTTTTTCATTATATGTTTTACCAGAAAGACATAGCTAAACACAAATCCTCTGAGCAGGGGAGGGGGTGGTGGTGGGAGTTATGGAAGAAAGAAAGCAATTACACAAATGAAAGCCAAACACTTTTTGGGTTAGATCTTTTGCTAGTTATAGGAGGTGGAGTTTTGTCTCAGTTCAATAACATTATGGTGAAGGCAGCAAAATCAGTTTAGGATAAAAAATAGAGGACTGAATAATTTCTGAAACTTTGGGTTTGCATTTCAGAAATATATCTTCCCACTTTATTTTTTATTTCATTTGAAAAAAATCAGATTCAAAAATTCTGCAGATATATTGTCTCCTCATATTTAATTTCACTTGTTTCCTAAAAACTGTTTTGTGGTAGAAAGAAAATTACTATTACAGAACATACGACACTAATGGCAAAGTCCCCACACCTATGATATTTTCAAATCTAAAGAGAGACAAGGCATTTGGAAAGTAGTTTGTTTTGCTGCAAACTTGTAAGTAACTTTTACGATCACTCACATCTACACCAAGTTTGCTGCATCATCTTGTAGATGAGCTGCATTGCATAATACAGTACTAAAATGATAACTGCATTGACACAGTTATTGTATCAGTTTGAAACTGAAATAATTTTACAGGAGAACACAAAGGACTCTAAAATATTTGTGTAACTGCAGAAGTGACTAAAATATTCAGCATAGAGCATGCATCAATTATTCTAGAAAAAAAAAAATCAAATACTTGTTGTTATGCCTGTCTTTGTAGTATTAGATATTGCACTGTAGCAAGAAAACTCCACTAGTCAGTAAGTCAAACATATTTTGTCCCTTCTTGTAGACATATACTTTCACAAGTGGTAAGATTTACCAAAAATGCACCTTAAAAATGGATTCACATACATTTTAACAACAACAACAACAAAAAAACCTGAAAAACTAATACATTTCATGAAGAGAGGTTGTAGCAGTCTGTTGGAGCAATTAACACTGATGGTTTTTATTTTTTTTCCTGTGACTCTGTCCTTTTGTTCAACTTTAAATGACTGACCATTTTGTATCTGCAAGAAGCAGATAAAACAACACAGATTTTTGAAAGACCTTGTTTGATCTGCCTTGTTTGCGTGTGAATCGACAAAGCCCAGCAGGTGGCAATATAAGCACTTCTCGTAATTTGAATTTATTAAACTCATCCAATAACATTACTATGATTTAGTCATTTATAGGTCTGACTTACATGGAAAATAAGCCTCAGCACCGAAGGTGATTTTATTCACTAAAATGATGCAAATTCCATGTGTGAGAATCTGGCATTCTTTCCATTTCTGGATCCTTCTTGTGTCTTAGGGATTTGCCTAGTGCTATTACATTCATCTCAGGTTGAACAGAGTGCCTTGCAGTTGCTGAGAGCAGATTACACTTAGAAACACACCTCAGATGCTTGCTTTATTTCTGTAAGTTGATAGAGCAAGCTCTGATCACTGATTCCTCTTGAAATGCTGTTCTAAGCGGGTTTTACATATGAGTCACATGAAGTAAATATACTCATCTGGTTAAGGTTTCTAAAGGTTTGCTCTATCTGCAATTAATCAACTTCCTTCAAAAGCACAGTATGACTTCAAGGTCAAGTCTCCTGATAGCTAACTGATTGCCCGTTACTTTTGTACATGAACGTATATTGTTTAGGGATGAGTGGAAATATTTGAGACCGGAGTAGCACATTTTACTTCTAAAGAGGCTCCAACAAAGAACTCGTGGAAAAAGGCATAAAGGTTATAGGTTATAAAGGATATATTTAAAGTTGTTTCTAGCTATAAACTGCTTTCATCAAGTGACCTGAATATTTGTACATGCTTAGAGAAATACATTGAGAAAGCGAGCCTTGTGAATATTAAGTTTTCTTCCAGGCTTCTGGGTAGTGAAGTAACTGGAGAGTCCCCCAGGGTGAAATTAAGAACCAAAAGTGCTGGAGAGCCTCTGGGAACTCTGCAAGGACTGCTAAGAGATCTGACAGACTCTAATAACTATAATACTTTGCAGTCCCATCACACCTTCAATTCAGAGCTCTCCAAGTACTTTTAAATCAACCATTAGCTAAGGCTTACAGCCTCTGGCAGGCGAGGCTCATTAATGCTGTTTCAAAGTTGGGGAATTGATTGCTGGAGTGCAACATTACAAATCAGTTTTGTTTTCCTCTGCTTACCCTGACCTCTAAGAAACGGACCGTGACTAAGCCTTGCTAGGAACTTGAGGTTTGCCAGAAGCCTGTTTTTCTGAACTGTAGCAGACAACCTTGAAATTAAAATCCATATTTAATATTGTAAGACCAGTTCTAGAATAACTCATGTGAAGATAGACCAATCTACCTATGTAAAATCTTTGGCATTTTATGAAACATTAAGGAAAAACATGTCTTTGCAAATGTGGTCCGAAACAGAGATTACAGAGAGTAGAACTAGTTGCTTCTGCTCACAGTGTTACAGTTGCTAGAGAAATGTGTTGAGTAACCTGTTTAATGATGGGTCCTTTATTCCCCAGTCATGCTCATGTAATATCTGATACTTAAACTCACATCACACATTTGGAGTGAAAGATGCCTTCATCACAGACAAACCATGTGTGAACGAGAGACGAGTCCACTCCAGGCACTCCTCCCACATGGCTCCATATCTTCTAAAGAAATCATTGAATAATTTCCCCACCCACCATATGCCAGAAAAGCCAGGAGCTATCTTTATGTCAATTCAGAGGATGCTATAAATACCTGTATCTGACAAGCTGCACAGCAATTTTCTTAGCATTTGGCCCTTTGCTTTCTGATATTCTACTTGCTCTTTTTCCTCTAATGATGGCAATTTTTTATTTTCTCTCCTACTTTGCTCCTTCACTTTCCTGGAAAAAAAACCACCAAGCTATCTTAGGCCCCATCAAGCTGTCTAGTCACACATGGAATCCACAGGAGATCTAGGATATGCCAGTAGACGGCTCATGGTTTTAGAGTCTAGAGATCTTCCCACAGACAGCATCAGGAACCTGAGCAGGTTGCTTCTGCTGGCTGTGACAAAAGCCCCATCAGTGTGAGAGATGAAGTCCACCTTTTTTTTTCTGATTTAAACTGTCTGACAGCCCCTCAGGGGAAGATGCTACAGTCTGACATGCCAAAGTCTCTTGCCAGCACTGTGTCATGCTGCTACTCATCATCTATGACTCCGTGGTCTTGGGGCCTGGCCTTCAGACGTGGTCTCGTGTGGAAGAAGACCACGAGGACTCTGGCCCACTGTCACCATCTGGATTTGATGAAAACAGCTCAGAGGCAAGGCCACCCAGTAAGAGCTGAGCAAGGCACCTCCCTTTCCCCAGCTATCCAATGTCACATGGACTCTCAGCTACCAGGCTGGTGCCCCGTGTCATTAAGTACGCAGTCTGGGTAAAGTTTCGGTCTGGGGAAAGAGCAGGTAGAAGGTGAATGGCACGTTTAGGGGTGCTGTGTGGAATATGGGAACTCTCAGCAGGTTCCAGTCCTTTCCCAACACCTCTCTTCCTCCCTGCAGTGTACCACCCACAGGCTGCACTGAGGGGTTTGCTTGCTTGTTTAGTTGCAGCTTCCCATGCCCAGAACTGCAACTGCTGGGTTCCTGCTTGGTTTACACCGGTCCCGAGTGATATGCACAGCAACAGTGATGATTTCCACTGTATGTGGGACTCCCTGATAGCCTTTGCAGGCATCCACAGCCTGCTGCAGACCTGGCACCAGTCCCATACACAGACCATCCAGTGAACAGTCACAAGTGATCGGACCAATGTTTCTAAGAGAGATTTGGCTTCCCAAGTTATGAAATATATTGCAGAATCACAAAGTCCACCAGTTACTCTTCTAAAAAGGGGAAATCAAAGTAATGCTTCTTGGACCAGTGTCATATGGCTCAGATTTCTCAGTGCCAGATCTACTTCTGTTTAAAAACATGGGTGTCTGTTGGAAAAAGAAAGACATACCAGTTAGACAGGCAAGGAGGTGAGCTTTTTGGATTCTAGCACATATTGATTTTATCTTCTCACTATGTTCTTCAAGCCCTTTCTGTTTGATCTCTTCTTTCCTTCCTCCTATTTTCACTTCTTATCTATATATCTGACTGTGTCTACGTTAGCTTGCATTAAATTTCAGCAGACATATTTTAACATTGCCAGATCTTGATGGGGAGAGTTTCATTGTGTACACTTGGAATTTTTATGGATCAGAAATTTGGTGGAATATCATATTTGCAAAGGAAAAAAAAAAGGAGAAAAAAGAGAGACTAAAGCCTGATCGTTGGTCACATCAGAGAATACAGTGAAATAATATCTTATTTCTTTGTGTGTAACTGAGATCAGACTTTGGCTGTAGC
Organism: Cuculus canorus; assembly: GCF_017976375.1. Lineage (NCBI taxonomy): Eukaryota > Metazoa > Chordata > Aves > Cuculiformes > Cuculidae > Cuculus > Cuculus canorus. Next base: position 63,460,421 of record NC_071441.1, read on the forward strand.
TGTGTATTCTGTCAAAGACAGAAGACCATAGTCACCTTTGGGATAACGGTCAATTACAAAACCATCAGGCTGCCTTTCCTGTGCAGGTGGTGCAATATCATATCACACGTTGTTCTCTGTGAGCAACTGGCTTGCTAGATCTGCAGACTTCCCAATCTCTATGAGCTCTTCTGTAAAGATGAAGAAATTAATAGCCAAAACTAGTGATGAGCCACAGAGTCCAAGTCCAGGCTGAACCATTGTGAGAGCTGGGGCTGTAAAGGAATATTTAGTTACAAGGTTTCAGTGCATCTAATTAATATGTAGCAGAAATGGATTGGGGGACAATATTTGGCACCTGCAAACGTCTGCAGGTGCTAGGCACTAATATAAGTAAGACCCAATGTGAGTATTCACAAGTGTAAAAAGAAATTGGACTATTACCCACACATGCAGGCAGGATTACAGAGAACAGCAGGAACAGCATTTACAGTATCCTCCTGACCCTGAATTCACCCCATCCTTTTTCAGTACATAAACTACTGTAAGCATCAGATGTGACATACTGAAGTTTGATGTAAACCAGTACAAAACTGCACATGGTTCATTTAAAGCAATATCTCCTCTTTTAGCAACTGAACAGAATCAAAGATGACCACACTTCCACTGTTTCCTCGATGCACCTGATATTTGCTTTACAAGTTCTCAGTTACTGCTAGAAACACAGCACATCTTGTGTAGTAATACCAATGAGAAGAAAATGTTTGCATTGTACTGAAACACAGAAATGGTTCATTTTTATCCTGGCAACGCAATTCACTTCTTAATACCTGCAGCAAACACTAAGCTGAGCATTATTTTAAAGGGTGGTGAGAGATACATTTAAAGTTAAAAGGCAGCCTTCCCAATCTCTGCCCCATTTCCTTGCTGAAGGCAGGAATGGAGGATAAGGTTCCTGTGATGTATTAGATGACACACAGATTCTGCTCGCAATAATGCAGACACAAACTTCCAAAAAAGCTGAGCACATACAGTGAGACCTTTTGAACCTCTGGAGAAGATGAACATGCTAGATACTGGATCAATGTCTGGATTAGCACTAAGTGCCAACAGTCCTGCTGTATTCCCCTCCTCTCCAGTGGCTCAGGATGTCAGGAAAAGCAGCTGCAGCTGCTGGAGACAGGTGTGTGTTAACCAATTTCTCTTCTGAGAGCTGTCACCACTTATCAATGGCGAGAATGTCCAGCCTCTCTCTCCACACTGGAGTTGCCTCTAGGGAGATTACATTTTTTGTGTTCACCAGGTGTGCAAAGAACTCATACCCTACTCAGTCTGCTGCATCAACCTTGTCCTGATGCTAAAGCCAGTATATCAATTTCAGCTGGGTTTTTCTCACCACACACATCAGCTGAGCTCTGTTTCCAGCATTCAAATACTCTTCATGTGCTCTTGTGATGACCCAATACTGGAAAAAAGCCTTCATGTCAGGTTTCTAACTTGTAGACAAGAGTAAGAGCTTTAAAAATTGAAAGTGATTTGAAAAAAAGAACTAAAAAGATTTTAAAATAAAATGCATCTTCCTCCTACACAGGAATGTTGATTATACGTGACCTAGCCACTAAAAAATTGTGTTTGAGAACAAAAACTATCCTCTAATGTGGAGATAAATACTTTTAACTCCATTATAAGTGTTCCTGAAGAAAGAACACGTCCACAAATATAATGCACAATGTCAGTGTTTTACAAGTGGTAAACAGTCACATATTTTGCAAAGGATTAACTGAAAAGGAGACAGGAAATTAAGAATACTGAATTACCTACTAGCTTTTGCCAAACAATTGCCTCTTATCTTTGTCCATATCACAAGCCCTGAATTCCAGTCCCTGTATCTGTGAAATGTTCGAGGAATAATAATGCTCAACAAAGTGCATGTACTATGCAGCTATAATGTATTTAATATCTGCAGGGTATATGGAAAACATCACATAAAATACTTCAGAATACACAAAAGTATTATTTTCTGTTCTCTATCTCATGCTTAAGGGATATTTTTCATGATTTTTTTCTAAAGAATATATATTTTTTATTAATAAATCATTACTAAAAGCCAGTAAATATCTACAAAGACAATCACCCAGCTTCCAGACTTATTAGATACATCCCTACAAATAAGCTAATTCACAACATTCGTGTGCCTCTGCGTGATTGTGTAGGTATATGGCTATTAGGCAAAGAAGGAGAGGAACCAAAGATTATTTCAGAAATGAACTGAGGAGTTGAAACACACATGGTAGGTTTTTGTTTCAGCATGTCCAAGGCTGTTTATTTTATAGTTAATTCACTGTATTTTCACAATGTATGAAATGCTCACAACTATGAGTGTAACACAAATGTGTCATTCTTTAAAAGTTGCTACACAGTACCGGGAAATGCCAGAAGAATGGATTTTATAAAAAAAACCTGTGCAAATCTGGCAAGTTGCAAGTTATCAGTAAAGAAAAAGATTTTCATTCCCTGGTGGATTCATTTTAACAATGACTCCATTTTTTTTCTATTGGAACACAAGTTGTACACTTCTGCTGTGAAGAGATACGGTGGTTTGAAAAAAGGACAAAAGGTCCATGGCGAACAAAAGTCTGTTTGCTGAGACTGACTTTTTGTTGTTTGGAGTACTCCAGGAGGGTCTGGTCTCAGTTCGGTCACTGGTGTGACATGTAACTTTACAGAAATGTAAGATACTGCCACTTAGCCTTCCCAGTGATGTTATTTTACTGTCTCAGGCATGTACATTAATGAGGGAATTGCAGATCTGTTTACAGTGCTGCTGTTAGTCATGAAGCAAAACAAACTAAAGTCCATCTGCTTTCTGGTGCCACTGAAATGACCTTTTCCATTCTTTAGAGCCTTGAATTTTATCTTTGTATCTGTTGTGCCTTTGTGTAAGTAAGTCTTCGTAGCCAAAAAAAGCACCCTAAAGCTAAAATCCTGACCCTAGAATCCAAAAAAAAAGGGTCATTGATTTTGTTGGAGACAAAAGATTCTGGGGCATTTACCTGACATCATTCTATAATTGAGCTGCACTTATTAGGTCCTTATTCTGTGAACATTAAAATAATATTCTATGGGAAGTAGCCGTCAGTTTCTTCTGCGGCATGGAGTTGCAAAACAGTCTTGGCTCATCACACACAAAGAGTTATGATGTGTTAACAATAAATGCTCAAGTGAAGCAACTCTTTAGATCTGTGAAACAATACCCATAAACTGTGGATTTTGGAGGCAGATTCTCTTTTTTTTTCCTCTGGGTCCAGATCTCTTGCTGTATCATTTCAACTGGTCTTTTCAAAATCGCTGTATTTATCTTACCTCTAAAAGATAGTTGATTTAGCTTGATAGAGGGATTGATGTAATTTTTTTTCCCAAGTGAATACTTTGTTCTTTTAAGCCACAAATCCAAAACCTAGGAGAATCAGTTCACCTCATTTTTTCCCAATCAAATCAAAATTTCATGCTCTTTTCTTTGTTAGATGATGAGTTCTATTAATTATTTTCTGGCATCTTATCCAAGAGAATTTTCAGTACCTTTGATCACTCTTCCTTTCTTCTTTTTATTCCCTAACGTATTTCATGTGCAATAGTTTTCTGTCCTTCATGGCAGAGGAATAAAACAACTGGTGACACTGTACAGCTCTAATCACTAAATGGCTTTGTAATAAAACACAAGCAAATAAGTCACTGCTCTGCAAAACAAATGTAAAATACTAGTCTACATTAAAATGGTTTTGTGGCACAATAAGAAGCTTCAGAAAGGACACTTTTAAAGGCAAAACAAGAAAATGCGTGCTGAAAGATTATCTCAGCACCCTCCCAATGTGCCAGAACCCTGTATGACTCATGCCAGCCTGTAAAATGCAGTTGTGATTTCATCGTTTTTATTAGGCTTTTTTATATCCCTAATTTACCAGTGCATATAGGAACTGTATTAATTAAGGCTTGGAAAGCAATAACATTTGTTCTCGTTTTATGCATGTAGAGTGTTTATGCTGTCTGGGAATGTTTATCCAAAGCATACTTGTTTCCAAAGGATAATGACACTTCATCCTTCTTTCAGTGAAGTGGGCAAACCAAACAGCATCATTTTTCAAGGATGCAGCATCAACAAAAATACAAAGATAAATATTCCATGAAAAGTACCTGATTTCACTGATTAGTCATCTATTCCTTCTAAATCCTCCTTTCTTCTGATTCAAATTTATGCTGACTAAGACTTCAGTTCTGCGGTGCTCTTTCTGTGTTCAGGTACCAACTTGTAGCAAATGTTAGCACAGCAGAAGTCATAGCATCCTTTTTCTCTATATGCGACTAACTGACTAATGCCTGTATTTTGCAAGCTTTCAAAAATATTTACACAGAAAATAATTCACAAAAAGAAATTATTTTTTTGTGCATTTGTAAACCATTTCCAAGACTGCTGTATGAGAATATTTCCACGACCTTCTTTTGAGATACAAGACATATGCAGTTACCTTTATCCCAGCTAGTGTCTTCTGTTGGAGTGACAATGGCATTTGTGAAGAGATTTAGACTTACTGCATAAGACAGAAGGACTGGACCACAAAAACCTGTCCTGTAGCTCATTCACATCAAACTACTGAGACAAAATAGCTCTAAAGCCGCTGCAGCTTATCATAGTAGCTCAGTCTCTAGTACTTCAGAATGATAGGCAAGACTTGATAGTATCAGAGCCTGGATGTAACTAAAATAGATGAAGCAAAAAAAAAAAAAACAAACCCAAATATATTTTGATTTTTGTTTTAAAAAACCTCCTTTGAACTCAGTTTTAATATGTTAGGATGTGTTTTGTTGTTTAAAAAAAAAAAGACCAACTAAAACCCCACATATTTGAAACAATTGTTTTCCATTTTGCACTACTCTTTAATAATACTAAAACAAGAAAAGATATGACAGACTGGGCTGGCAGACATCATCCTTTTTCATTGCAGCTTGATTATCTGAAAATCCACCAAGGCATGGCAGCTCAATTTAGTCACATTACTCGCTTATGGCAATGGAAAAAAAAGGTTCCCTTTAATGTATCCCAGCCATCATGCAATACAATACCAAGGAAGGTTGGAAAAGGGTTTGTCTTGTTTTAAAGTCCTTCACCTCACATAAACCACAAAATAGTTGTTGGAAGGTAAAGGTTTTTGCAAACAGCATCTTATTCTTCTTTGCAAAAGAAGCATTTCACACAACTCGAGTGGTCCGTCTTACAAAGAGATGAACTTTCTCATTTGACTAGTTCTTTCTTACCTGGACCCAAATTCAAATCTATTTGCTGCCTGAATAGTGGCAAGCTGAACTTGTCAATCATTTCAGGATAATATATATCATATTTGAGGGAAAGGGATGATACTGCTCACTTAGTGTCACATACTTTAAATTGTGACATTGCAACCTCTGACCAAACCTCCAGAATCTGGCCTACTAGGCAGTAACATCACCAGCCAGGCTGTCTTTGCTCACAGTGTGCTAGAAAGACACAGTGAACCTCGAAATTGGGAAATAAACAAAAGATAGAAAACTACTCTGCTTCTTGTTTTTCCTTCTGATTTTGCGTAACTTCAAATGTAACAGAAAACCTATGATATAACCTTTATATTATTATATTAAGTGTGCAGTCAGTGCATAGATAAACCACCAAGTTAAAATGCCAAGCTCTATATTTTCCTTCATTTCCTATGTTCAAGGCTTCAATAAGTCTCTAATATAAGAGCCAAAACACTAATGCAGTGCTTCTTTCTCTCAATCCAGAGGAAACAGATGAGTCTTGATTAAGCCCCGCCAACCAGCAAAGATAATGCCTGTGCCCAAAGCTCAGCTTTGAGGCTGCCTAACACCAGGAATAAGGAGGCAGCTGCAGGCTTGGGTGACAGATGCAGAGCACTGATCCTGGGCACAGGAGCAGCAAAGATTTCAGACAGAGCTGTGCTGAGGATCGTCAGCCCTCAACAAGCTGGTGGGCTCAGCAAGCATCTTCTAGCCTTCCCTAAATCCTAGTGACAGTGGCATCTGGCAGAACCACAGAAGCCCAGAACAAGTCCTCCTCATGACCCTCCATACCTAGTTTTAGGAGGTAAAGGACATCAGGGCAAAGGAAAGTCAATGTATCAGCAGGAAGTTGTTGTTGCTGCATGTTTCCCACACCATCCAACTCCTTTTCTCCCACTCTCATCCCTTCCACTTTGATCTATGCTCTTTCCCTATGTTGGCTTGTGGGATTTCTGATCTGTGCTGGGTCGGAGGTACTAAAACATGACAAATAATAACAATAGAATAATATAGTGACTACCACAAAACAGAAGTAAAAGCCACTTTAACTTGGCCTGATACAACCAAGCACATGTAAGTACCATAATGATTGGCACTAAAAGTATCTCAGTTAATTTTATATAGTGTGTATATGGTCTGGAGTACCCAGCCAGACCAGGGTGAATATAGGATATGGTTTTGGTTTTTTAGGTTTAAAATAAATGACTACCTGTAATTGATATAGTTCTTCCTTACTTTTGAACATAGCATCTACTGTGCTGTTCTCACACAACCAAAATCTAAAAGGATCAGTTATATCTGTAGGAAGCAAAGCCTCTGCTATTGACACCATATCCTGTCTGCAGCTTCTTTGGATCTGATACAACTGTGGAGCCATTAGTAGTGAGAGTTTTTTATGAAACATTGCTTCTGATATTATTATCAAACTCTCCAGACATGATATTAGGAGAGTGCTGTTTGTGTAGTGGCTGTGATACAGTATGTCATTGCATTTTTCCATAATGTAGCCGAAACTGTCACAAGAAATAGCTCAGTATGGGTGGTGTGTGAGTGCACACAGCTTGTGTGCTGCGGGACTTGTTTAAAGTAGTGAAAAGCACCATTTCATAGTAAGAACTAAGGGACTTAGTCTGCATTTCTTTTATGGTTGCCAATAGCAGCTTCTTTTATCCAAAGAGATTAAAATATGCTTTTAAGTGCTTGCAAAGCCCTGGAATGTGTGGTTTACAACAGTATTAAGAACTGATCTATAATTACAAATAGACTTGGCACTAGTAACTTATTTGGTAAGCTTCTGAAATGCTGACTGTTTCATTCCTTTTAATAGATTGAATTTAGGTTGTACAAAACCAGGCAAATCAGAAGGTCTTGGTTTCCCCTTCCTTCCCTTTACCCTAGGAATTCAAACAAAGCATGTTGTTTCTGGATGCAGTCTGGATCTGACTGTTTCCTATCCTTCAGAATCCATGGTTCCAAAGCATCTCTGTCTCGTGTAACCCAAGCCAATGCTGGTTAGTTGTTTTCTGGATGTTACTCTTATTGGCAGGGGCTGTCCAACTTATAACAATGGGTCTGCAACGGTGACCTAAGCAAAAAGTCAACAAAGTAGCTTTAAAAAGATCAAGAATAGCTTATAGACACCACCTTGCTGTACAAGTGCCCTCTTGATGGAAACCTTTGCCACCTTTGCAGGCATTAGGCTTTGCAGTCCAGGCCCTGATTGCTTTCCCAGTGCCACGTGACAACACACCAGCAGAGACCAGTCAACAGAGAATGGAGGCCTTTTTCTTTACAATTCATTTGATGTACTTGCTCAGCCACTCTTGTGAGACTGAAATGTACTCATCACCTATGATCGGAGGACTAGCCCTGAAAACAGGGCAGAAAGAGTAAAACTGAGAATTCTGCCTTATGTAAATAAACTATTCACTGAATTTGGTGCTATTCTACGACAGGTCAAGTTAGTATTTTTAAGTAACCAAATTTTCAGTCATATATCAAAAATTAAGAAATGAAATCTGCTCGGCTTCTTTTAAATCAATGTTCATGCAAAACCCATGAAAATCAGTTGCAACAAAATTAAATTGTAATTCTTCACCAGACCATTGTTATACAAATGGCATCAATATATTTTCTCAAGCTGTGTAGAGAGAAGGAGTGAGAAGGGCTGGCCAACTGTCCTTTCCTGAAAGAACTTATGAAATGTTATTTTCATTGCATATGTTGACCCACTTCAGCCATGGCATATTCAGAACTGGAATCCTTGTATTATGGCAAAGGCAGAAAATTAAGCCAGTGAGGCAACCCTGCGTCAAGAAAGCATCATTTGAGAATTTTAGGTTCAAGAGTTACATCAGAATTGTTAAATAATTAAATACATGATTTCAGGATTGTCACTTTGGAAAGAGGTAGGTACTAGCTGGATTGGTTGCTCCAATGCTTTTTCATCACTTTCTTCATCATGGTCCTCACAATTCATGAAATCACATCAGTCAAAACTCTGACTCCTTTAAAATACTTTTTCTTTAAGCATGAGAATTTCTAATAAAATTTCATCATCTCCTTTACTCAGTGTTCACTACCTGGTCTAAGTAGCAGCTGGAAATGCAAGATGCTTATAACATTTACTATAAAGGAAGCTGAAAGTGTGTCATCTGACACAGGTACAAACCCCACTGCCTGAGCATCAAGCTAGATGGTGATGGGTCTGTTCCAATCTGGAAGCAATTTTAGTAGTGGTAGTCAAGTGCTGTAACTAATTCAGTAGGGCCTGCTGAGAGCTTCGCTGAAAGGCAGACATATCATCTCAGGCTGACTGCCACGCCAAAGCAACACACAGCTTCAGTTATCCAGAGTAACAAGAAGTATTGGTCTCCTTGTAGCCTGCCATACAGGCATGTTCTCAGAGTCAGACTCAGAAATTTAGTCCTAATTTTTTCATTCATTTCATAATTTTAACTTAAGGAAATTCCAACTATTCCACCACAGATTTCCCCAGGAGAAAGGAAGGAGAGAAGCCATTTGAATACTGGAAACAATTTACAGAAAATAATTTCAATTGGAAACAAGTTCTGGAGGTGGACATGAAAAGTTTTTAGGCTTGCCAACTCTTAAAAAAGCCACTGCTTAAAGTAATTTGGACATACAGACAGATAGATATAAATAACTCTGTTTTAAGGAGAAGGAACAGTGGAAGGAGCAGTTGCAGTGAAGCAACCATGTGCTAACCTACAAGGCAATATGAAGATAATTTACCCCAGTCTCTGGGGCACGATACCGAACAGACAAATTGAGAGATACATAAACTAGTGAGTACTTCACTCAAAAACAACAAAACATCTTCAGAAAAGGGTACCTGTGTTCAGGAATACAAGAGAAAAGTTAATTTGTATTTTCTTTCTCTCCAAATTTTTTTAAATCTTGCTTTTAGTGATTCTTGGCATTCTGTGTCTCTCAGCTGAGAGGCAGAAAGGTGCTTTTGATTCTGGTAACAACATAATTAGACAGCATATAGTACACCTGCAGAGGAGGAAAAGGAAAAGCTCTTCGTATTCTTTCCAGTAGTTCCTTACCTTTGCTTTTCCTCACCTAAATGCTCCAGATCTCTCTGTGAATGAACACAAAGCAATGGACTGATCACATACTTCAAACACCAGACTGCGGCTATCAAATGCTTACAGCAGTCTTTACACAGAACTATTCAGAGGTAATCTGTTGGCTGTAGCAGCTTCTTACAAATCATTTTGCAGTAGTTACTGAATAAACAATGTGCATATTCACATAGGGTTTTTAACAAGAAATTCACACCAACAAAAAGAACTGAATTTGATGGCTATTTGTTTTAAATAAATAACAGAAACCGTCCAGCAGCTGCCGAAGAAAGATAAAACTTCACCACCTTTCCTTCATGTATATAAAGGAGGTAGCATGACAATCTTTATTGAAAAAAAGAAACAGATCACATTGAATTTAGAGTTGTAAATGAGGGAGTAAAAGGAGAGATTTAAGTTACAGAGGAAGGATGTTGTCAAATACTTCTAGAAATAAAGAGTTTTATGTTCTGAAGAACATAAGAAGCACATTGAAGAGCCTTACTTGTTCCAGTTAAGGCACGAAAAAAAGCTGGGTGACAGGAACAGAGACTAAACCTCCATGCCTCAATCTAGACTACTTGACACGCCAAAGCTTAGTACAGAAACAGCAATGTGGGTATTTTAAGCTTCACACTGCGCAGCTTTGGTCTGCTCTTTTATAATGCATTTCTTATTGGTATCTTTTCCTTCATTTCACTGCCCTTTTTGCCTGTGGCCTGCTCATATTGGCTGGTTCTTTCTTTAGTCTTCTCTACTTCCTACAAACAGAGAGCACTTCTTCAACAGTCTATTATAATCTAGTTCTGTCTGTGTACTTCATGGATCTCACTTTGAATCAAATTTCAGGGAGAGTATAGTGAAAGATACAATAAGTGATTTTTTCAATAATGTTTCTGGATGTTTTATACTTTCAGAAAAGGTAACCACACAGGACAGTTGAACTTTCCATCACTGTATTTTTGTTTTTCAAAGACACCCCAGTTTGCTGTTGTTGCTACAGTTGACCAGAAAGCATGTAAATGCTACTGCCCAGGGCATCGGTGTTTCAGGAGAGGAGCTAAGGGAGGAATTCCTTTTTCTTTTTTTCATCACCCCCAACAACAATAAGTGCAATTCACCCAACCACTGCGGTCTTCAAATATATCAGCTGATCATAGAATACAAATACCGGAGTTCACTCTTCTTATATACAAGCAAAGTTAATTGCAGTAAGATAAAAGATTGGTCTGATGTTCCGTCTTTTATTTAGCAGAAAATTTTCTTTTTAAAACACATTAATTTACTTGCATGATCAAACATGAGCTGATAGATTTAACTCCTGCCCTACTTTCCAGACTGTGCTAGTCTCCCCGAGTGAAAATCTTATATGATAAACTACTTATGAATTGGACTTCCAGGATTATAACTGAGAAAAACACTGACTTATAAAGGTGTTCTTTCATGCGTAAGGAGAAAGTTTTATCCAGCTTGATCCTATTATAGACTGTTAGCACAGCTTATAATATTACCATGGCAGTGCTCCCTAATACTTGTGTAACTAAAAATCTGTCAGCATTTCTGCAACAATCATCTCTTTGAACAACACTTACCTATTTTTTTATCTCTTTCAAACACAATAAATATCTTTGTTGTAAACAATTTGCTATGGCTAAATAAGGCATACAGATATTTGTATGTACATTTAAGATGTGCAATAACATCAAAAGCATGGGAACAAAAAAATATAGTGATGATGAACTTATTCCTTAGTTTTAGGAATGTCAGTTTTGTGGAAAAACTAAGTCTCTGTTTCCATGAACTATCTGCATTTTTGTCTTAGCACATAATGTCCTCCCTAAATCTAAAAGAAGAAATAAAAGCCTAGGCTTATTCAACCTTGAAATAAAACACTGCTTTTAAAACAGTTCGTCTAGCAGAACTGAGAGATCTGATAAGTCAGGACTAACCTTCAATCTAACCCCATTCCTACAAACCTGAATATATCTTGTTATTTTAATCAGTGACAACAGCTTAGGTTCAGAGGTATAGAATTACATTTAATAAAATATTTCCTATTTTAGCAGTTGTTGCACACTCTGAATCTCCACAAAAGATGTGAACTTTATGGATCTGCCTCACAGGATACGCAAAAGTCAAACATAAGTTAATTGCAAATGAGTTGAATTTTACAATATAGAAACATAACTTCAGGTAAAATCCTGATCCCAGTGAAGACAGTGACATTTAGTCCAACCAGCTGTGTCCATACAACAAAGCAAGCAACAATTAACAATATAAAATTAATAGAAGGTAGTCACTGAGAGATTTAATTAGTCCACCCATTATTGAAGATGGAGCTATGTTACTAAATGTTTCATTCAGAAAAAAAAAAAAAACAACAAACCAAAACCAACCCCCCTCCAAAAAAAAAGAAGAAAAAAGAAGGGGAAGAGGGAAAAAAGATTAAAAAGAAAAAAAAGAAAAAATACTTTCATCGCCTTCAGCTATGAAAATATTTAGAAATGGCGAACTGAAATTCACCAACTGAACATGAAGAGAACTCAAAGAAACTTTAAACTTTATATTATTTTTCTATACTTACTTTTTTCTTGAAATCTTAAAAATAGTGAGGTTTCTGTAGCCAGCCATAACTCTAACCTTAAACCTTAATCCACTTACCTAATGGGATAGTTTTTCCATGTATCATGATGTTCAAAATATATGTAATACTTTCTCTATTCTTGACCACTTAGGCTGGAAAATCTAGTCTAACTCTAACTCAGAGAGAAATGGTGATAATGGACAGTGCTTTCCAGTGGAGACAGGGTATCTAAAAATACGACAAATCTGCTTTGTCTGTTTTTGATGGGGTAGTTTATGGAACAGCTGAAGCAGATTATAGTTTAAATTAATTCCACCGCAGCATGTTCACGAAACACTCTATGCACCCCTAGCATACTTAGCTTAAGCCACTTAGAAATCAAAATGTAGTAGAGATTCAGCTCTGAAGTGGCATGTGCACTTCGTTCTTACTTGCCATAGTGTCGTGATGCTGACTGAGGGCAAATGCAGGATAGAAACAGTGTGAAAGTATGGAAATATAGGTTTCCACAACTGATATATCAAAATGCAAGAAGAAAGAGAGAGAAGATGAGTGATGAATAAACAGGTCATGTCCACCCCAGGAAAATTAGATGTGGCAAGTAAATTTTCATTTCATTTGGACAGCAATTACCCGTTTAGTTACACGTAGACTTTTGGATCAGATGAGGTTATTTTTTTGCTTGTTTGCTTTTTAATGATGATACTTTTACTGAGGTTCTTTTCTTGTTGTTTTTCCCTGGTTAGTTCTACATACGGAAAAATGACATGAACTGAAAAAAAGGAAGCAACTAGAACACACAGAAGGGATATGTCAAGTCAAGGATCTTACTATTAAAATAGCAGCTGTCTGAGTGAACTTTTGGAAAGGAAAAGAACAATGCCAGAGATACACATCTTGGAACTGGGTCAGGATTACTTCATATTCAACTACATGAAATGTTTTACTATTTCCTTTAGGTCAATAAGACATTGAAAAGCCATTCAGCAGTTCAGGGACGTGTAATTTCTACACAATGTCAGAAAAGATGGTTAAAAGCAAGCTGACAGTGGATACTACATTGGAATTTTTGTGTAAAAACGAAAAAAAGAATACATAGAAGAATCTCTCTACCTTGCAAAATGTCCTTTGGGCAGCTCCGTGGGCATTAGTCTCTGTTCTTGCCAACAAAAAAAACAATATATGTTATAATTTATCTATATGGTCTGAAAATACTTGAAGGTATTTGTTTTGCAGTTAACACTACTCTCATCTATTTTCTTTCTCTATCTACTGACTGTACTCCCAACCTTCTTACATGACATAAGCAAGTTCCCAGTTACACACACTAGACCCAGTACAATCCGCCTCCTGGATGTTTCCTATTTTTCTCTTTTCATTCTGCCTTCCTTTTCTGCTTTCAGGATCTCTTCACTGTCATGTTCCAACTTATGTTTGGGAAAATCTTGTGAAGTCAGAGTGTTTAAACTCGACAGGTGCTGAGACTGCAAATTCCCCTGCTTTCCTTAAATGGGGTGGCATCAAAGGAAGATGCAGAGATCTGGCATCTATCAATGTCAGATCACTGTTACTCTTGTTTTGTCCATTTCATCCTTAAAATTCACAAATTATTTTAGCTAATTCACCACTACCTCCATGATCTCCATTGCCTGAACTTTCACTTACATTTAATTTTCCTGATATCATCCATATGTGAAAGAACTGACCTTAGGCTCTTATGTCTGGTTATAAACTTGGTCTTTTCATGCTTCAACGTTGCTAGACACCCAAAAAGCAACAGCTAGCAAAAGCACCTTGGGTTTTTTTGTAGCTGGCCAGGAGACAGCCTGTTTTGGCAGATAGATAGAGATTTGGCTAGGATGACCAATAAGCTTGTGACCCTCCAGGCTTCATTATTGCAGCGTACTAGGTCTGGCCCAGAATAATTTCCCACAGAGTGAAGGATTTGACAGCCTGTCAGTGTACAACCTCTGACAGTACAGATACAGCATCAGTAGGTTTCTGGGTTAAACTCAAAATTATTGATGTAGATTTTGTGAGGCATTCAGTTTGGATTTGGCAATCACATTAAGAGGTGTGGGGTGAGGAGGGCAGAATATTCTTATCTTAATGTTCATCTAATACCAGCTCCAAACAGTTTAAAGTGACCAAAAGTTATTTCTAAACTACACCAGCTGCCAGCAGCTCCAGAGTAATGATCTGCCAGGTTAGCACACCCCAGTGCAGCCATGCCTTGATTATGCAGCTTCCAGTTCTTGCACAGGGAGGATAAATTCTATGTGTGAAACCAGCTAGATGTTGGCATAAGACTTCCCTGGAAATCAGGAAATTCTCCTTGGCAGCTGCCAAGTTTAAATCCCCTTTTTATTCCTCTAAAATGGATAAAAAAATAGAAGAAGGAGAGAAGATATAACTCCACATCTTCATTTTCCAAGTTCTCAACAGGCTAAGTATTCTGGAGTTGTTGTCATTATGCAAGCACACCACAATAACAACAAATATCTAGAACAATGGAGTTGTCATTAGGCATAGAGGCTGGTACTTCCATGGTGGCCCATGGGTGGGGAACACACTCTCAAGAGAGATTGAAATAAATCTGGGTTTTTTCTGGAGGAAAAAATGGAACCTGTTTCTTTGCCAGTTCAAACAACAACAATAGCTCAAAGGAAAAGACACAAAAAAAAGAGGAGAAAAGGAAACGTCTGCAGAAAAAAACATAATAACTCTAGTGTAGTCCACAATACTAAGAGGACAAATGCAAAGAAAATATGAGTACTACACAAGATGTGTTATCACCGGCTACTGTTATGATCCTTATTGACATATTGGAAGGAAGAATATGAAAGATTAGAGCTAGATTCTCCATGGGTGTAAATGAGCATCATTCTTCCTTGACTGCAAAAACCATGACAATTTAGAACAGCTGTTATTTGGCCTGTATTGGTTTTTAGGGTTTTTCCTGGTTTTATTTTTGTAAATCACAGTGATAATCACGGGACATAGGATAGATTGACAATATGAGCTGTGAATCCCACAGGACATGTCTGCTGGTTTGAGTTTTAGAAGTCTTTTGAATGCTTAATGCAAAGCTAATTGAATAACTAACAAAGTTTTCTTTGGCAGAAAACCTATTTGGTATCAGAACAACTAAATGATGACTCCAAATGATGATTATCAACTGGTGTTATTGATGGTTGCTAGCTGTATTTTTGAGTGTTGGGAGAGGGAGAAATTAAATTCTGTATCATTGTCAGAAGAACTGGTATTCTAACTTCAGAGGGAGTGACTTTTGTAACTCCAGTTCAGCTTTTGCTTTCAAAATATGCTTTCTTCCTTATGGAGAACAACATGTTGTTTCTTAATTAGGTTTTGGTCTATATTGCCCACAGTCCTTATCTGCTTGTCAGGGATATTTCCAAAGACTACCAGAACCCAATACGCCTTTATTAATTGTGATTCTTTTACAAATGATTTATTGCAGACAAATGGGAGTACACATTACTTAGTAGCAACAGCAGAGAATAGCAGAGTAGAAAAAGAAGCATAAATTGTTTCTTCTTTAGTTCACAGTACTTTAAATAGCTATGTGCTTGACATCAGAGATGGAAAGCAGATAAATAATTGCAACAGTGAAAGAAAACAACGACATAGCATAGCCAAAATTCTGTCTGAAATAAGCTTGTTTGTAACTGCCTCTGTACAAGGGTAAGCAAAACACACACTCCCTACACAGTCATCAAGCAGTCAGGTTAAGTCAGCGTGAAGACTCACTAAACAATTCACTTTATACACTAGGAGTGCATAATACCATGTAAAAATCTTTAATTCAAAATGTTAATTACAGTAAATGAACACACAATTCTCCTGTGCTCCTCTTTGTTCACATTAATATTTCAGATTTTATATAGAAAAGTTCAGGCAGAGAGGTGGTTTTAGTAAGCTGTGGTGAACACAGATTTGCTAAATAAGAAGTTATGTGAATGGGAATCTTTTATCTTAATGGGAAATTTAATGTTCAGAATCATCTTCTCAGTACCGAGGAGGTGAAAACCCTCAACACCTAATCATAAAAACCACACATTCTTTTTCTCTGTTACTACAAGTGAACTGGCTGTTTTCCAGGACAAAGCAGCACCTTTGGCGAATGTGGCTGCAGCCTCCACTCACCCACCAAAATGCCTGTAATCAACTTCTATACAACTGCTGCATTTGTTTGTTATCATTCATCTAAGTATATTGGAACTGTTATTACTTTTACCCAAAGTAGTGTCTTTGGACTCGACAGGAGTACTTTGAGAGATTGTTTAACAAGGCAACATAACGATAGTGGTCTCTAACTGTGCAGCATGGCCACTGTTAGCAAAGCCAACCTATGTATACTCTGGTTTGTTGGGCTGACCCAGCAGATAAATTCTTGTCTTCAAAGTGATTAACAGAGAATTAAGAGGGATAAAGAATTGATGTTGACTTCCAAGGACTGATTTTCAGGGCTAGTTTTAGCTTTCACTGTAACAAGTTCCTTTCATATAGATATGCAGATAGATGTGTGTGTCTGCATGCAACTGTGTGTCTGCAAGTGTCATCTGAAATCTGACAGGACAAGACAACAGAAAACAGCCATCTCTCTCATGGCTTAAAAACTCCTTGTCTTGTCTCTGTGGCTGCCAGGTTGCCTCCACAAAGAATTACTGCAGTAATCTTCATTTCAGCAGAGAAGTATCAGGCCCCAACACAAGCATTTGGTCAACTTCCAAAGCTGAAGCTCTTCCACCCTAACAAATAGTCCTCTTTTCTCACATTGAGATTCATTACAAAGTAATCTAGAAGTCTTGCTATGCCTTTCTTTTAGGCCTTTATTATACAGTCACCTGGTTTCCAGAGATCTCTCTTGACATTTTTTTGATAGACGATTACTTTAACAATTACTTGAAGATCGTTTGAAATGTCTTGCTTTGACCTCATTCAGGAGATTACACATTCTGCCAAAAGATTGACAGTAAGCATGAATTTAAAATTTCTTAGAAAGATGTTATTAATAGGGGCATCTTCAGAATACTTGAATTAGCAGTGATGTATCAGTTATAGCTGTAAAGTTTTTCATTAATTTGTAGGGTTGACGTGATTAGAATTCACTTCTAGCTCTTATGATGATCTCTTACAATAATTTCTTAAAGAGCCCTTAGTGAGTGATGAGACTTCAGCAGTAGAGAGAGAAGGAGCTACACCAAGACAGTTATATAGCAGAAGATGTAATCCACTACTTCAAAGTCCATCTTACCCATGGTGGCTTTTTCAGGACGCTATACCCAAGGCCACATGGAAAGGTGGTCTTCATACATATAGCAAAGGAAAAACAAAAAAGAACGTGTCTTGCCATGTGAAAACTGTCTTGAGGACCATGCTTCAAAGCCTTCCAATTTGCCAACACTAACTCTCAGAATGAAGACTTGTGTATTCATGAATTCCAAGTTGTGGGCTTGTATTGTTGTCAACATCTCAGGGAATTCAAATCCTTTATAATCTATATAAGAAAACTTCTGCAAGGAAGCTTGAAAATATACTGGAAGTACATGGATGGTATGAAAATCTATGAGAATGAAGAGCTTATTTATAGTAGGTCAAGGCAAAAATAAAGCCAGTGTCAGAGTTTCAAAACGCAAATAGCTGAATAAGAAGCTGGAACAAATATACACAATTTAACAGTGAAGCTAATTAACTATTACAACGTTGTTAAAAGTGTAGTGATCATGATTAGATCCCTTTCTGAAAAACATTCTCTAGTTCAACCAGGAATTATGGGGCATTATGCCAGAACCTAGAGTAGCTGATTATGGTAATTGTCCCTGACCTTCTGATCCAGTAATGCCATGTACTGCCTTATCAACCAAACATATTATGTTCAATTCTTCTGCACCGTTGTGCTGGATGCATGACGAAGACCTCGGAGCCACATCACGAAATTCTCTGTGTGATTCACCCAGCAGAACAGATGAAATCAATAAGCTTTTAAAAAAGCTTAGGCTTGAGACTTCTCTCCCCTCACAGAACTGCACAATCATACAATGTTTTATGTTGTAAGGGACCCTAAAGAGATGAGTTACAATCATAGAATGGAATCATAGAATGATTTGAGTTGGAAGATCATGCAGTTCCACCCCCCATCCCTCCTGTAACAGGCAGAGAACTTTCCACTAAGCTACTCAAAGCCTCATCCATCCTGGTCTTGAACACTGGATGGGGCATCCGCAGCTTCTCTGGACGATCTGTTCCAGTGCCTTGCCACCCTCACAGGAAAGAATTTCTTCCTAATAGCTCATCTAAATCTTCCCTCTTTCAGCTAAAATCCGTTACCTCTCATCTTATCACTGCACTCCCTGATAAACAGCCCCTCCTCAGCTTTCATGCAGGCCTCCTTTAAATACCAAAAGGCTGTTACAAGGTCTTCCCAGAGCCTTCTCCTCTCCAGGCTGAACAACCCAACTCTCTCAGCCTGTCCTCATAGCAGAGGTTCTCCAGTCGTCTGATCATCTTTGTGGCCTCCTCTGGACTCACTCTAACAGATTCGTGTCCTTATTGTGCTGAGGACTCCAGAACTGAACACAGGATTCCAGGTGAGGTCTCACAAGAACAGAGTAGAGGGGGAGAATCACCTCCCTTGCCCTGCTGGTCACACTTCTTTTGATGCAGCCCAGGATACCATTGGCTTTCTGGTCTGCAAACACACATTGCTGGCTCATCTTGAGCTTCTTACCCACCAGCACTCCCAAGTTCTTCTCTTCAGGGCTGCATTCAAGCCATTCAGTGCTCAGCCAGTAATTCTGCTTCGGATTTCCCTGACCTAGGCATAAGACCTTGCACTTACTCAGCTGTGTTGAACTTCATGAGGCTAATGCATGCCCACCTGTAACGTCTGTCAAGATCTCTCTGGATGGCATCCCTTCTCCAGTGTGTTGACCATGCCACACAGCTCAGTGTCATCAGCAAATGGTGAGGGTGCACTCAGTGCCACTGTCCATGTGTGTTACAAAGATGTTATACAACACCAGTTCCAATACTTACCACTGCAGAATGCCATTCATCATTGGCCTCCACTAGGACACTGAGCTGTTGATCACAAGTCTTTGAATATGACTATCCAATTAATTCCTTATCCACTGAATGATCCATCTGTCAAATCCATACCTTTTCAATTCTCATGCTAGTTGGCAAGTAAATGGCTGCTTAAGATTGCAGAAAATACCTTCCTGCACAATCCCAGAAACAAAGATGTAAGCATTGAAAGATATTTTTGAACTAATTATGCAAGTTTTCATAATCCTGTCTCTTCTTATGAATGAGGATCCAAACTGTTTTCTTCTCAAGGCAACCGCTTACTTTCTGAAATTTATTGACAGCAGATTGCCCCATTGTAGGCTAATGAATCAGGTTCAGACATTATAAACCCTGAAAACAGTAGAAAAACTGCAGAAAAAAAATCATTTCTATTGCAGTCCCAGGCAGGCAGTCATAGTGTTTCTTCTTATACAGTAATTTCATGAATCTGAGATGGTAGACTTATTTGTCAGAATATCTGTGGTAGTGTTCATCATAATGAAAGTAAAACAATAAATCACTACTTGTAGCAGCCTATGCCATGTTGCTGTTGTTCTGTCTGTCATTATATTTGCTGTATTTTTACATGTGTCCCAGAATGAACACATTTTTCCAAACTGAGTAAAATATTTGATATGTTTTAGGGCAAACAGAAGGTGGGAAAAACTAAGAATTAAGTATTTCAAGAGCTAGATGCAAGGTTTACACGGTCTGTGTCCAATTTATCTTGACTCAGAATGTGAAGGTGAAGATCAGAACAACGCACCTGGCTTGGGCTCGGCCTTTTGACAGGAGTACATAAATTCTGTTGTGCTCTAAAAATGGTAACTATTCTTACTGGTTCTCAAAGCTGAATGGGGTTTATTTTCTTTTTAAAGAGAACATCTAAGTGCCCGCATGACTGCTTTGCTGACTGTGAGTCATCATGGATCATCAAATGACTGAGTTAAAGCTCGCTCTCTGCTATTTTAGGAGATGAACTTACTCTGTAACTGCTAGGTTTTGCTTAATGATACTGTTGGTGATGTTCCTTGCCGGAGATATCACAAGTCAGCAGCCACAGGACACCTCATGGAAGTCCACAGACTGCTTTTATATATGAAGAACTTTAAAACCCCATAGGGTTTTCAGCTGTTTAAGTTACCTGTACAACAGAACACCGATTCTCAGCCTTGCTGTTCTGAAAAATAAGGCAACATATTGTATGTTTCTGGATTCATCTCTTCCAGACTCCTGCTGCTTCCTTTCTATTCCTGCCCACCTCTTCCATGGCAGGACTACTGTGCATTTCCAGGAACATGTATAGAGGCACCAGAACTGGTCTTGCACAGGAAAAGTTCCTACAGTACATATGTCCATAGACTTCGTGCCTTACCTAAATTGTGGTTATGTCTTCACAAGCAGTATTATCAAACAACACTCTCACTTTTATACCTGTCTCAAGGTCATCTCTTAGGGGAGTTTCAAAAGCAACAGAGCGCTTTCTCTTTCACAAGTGCTGCTGGCTCAGAGATCTGCCTTTTCCCACGTGCATCCCACTATACGTTGTTCTGATGCAAATACTAGCCTTGATTTCATCAAGTAGGAATACTGAGGTTCAACAAACCATTAAATGATCCTGGAGAAATGTACTAGTAAAACAATGTGCAACACATTTTCAAACCACTTTACTTCTGGGAATCAGACAGCCAAAGAAAAGTCACTTCTATTTCAGCAAAAGTTTGCATCTGTGTACACAGTAAGAAGAGATCTAGTGATGTGTGGGTTTATTTTAAACAAAAATCAAACATGGTGCCATGTAACTGGCAGTAAGAATGAATCTTGAGATTCTTACAAGAACTCAGGCTGTGTATCATAATTTAGCTTATGTACAGCCATACAACCTAATCAGCACTCCTTATTCAAACAACAGTTCCAGCAATGAGTTCAGAAGTAAATGTATTAACAGGGTTATCAGCTCTAATTGAGATACAATCATACATAACGCATACAAAGACACTTGGCAAGCTTTTATCTTACAAGCTGTATTTGCATATGGATAGTATTTATAGTCTCTAAATTAAAATAAGGGGGGTTTTTTGTTTTGGTTTTCATCAATGCTGTTCATCAAGCAGGCCATACTCCTATATGACATTGTGTTCTGGAGCTGACCTGCATTCCTTCCAAACCATTTAATCACACACAGCTGACCGACATTCCTGTACAAAACCACCTAATCAAATGCACTACAAATACCCCAAATGGTTGCTTAATCACCATATATGTACAAGTGTGAAATGTGCAGTGTCCAAATATGCCCTTTCACAAAAGCGAATGACATAAAAGCAAAAGACATTTCCAAAGTAAACATTCCCCTTCTGCCCTCAATCGGCACAGACGTTTTTATGGTAGTTAAAGATAGTATTGCTGCACACAGTTGGCCTCGCACATGAAGATCAAAATTAAATGTAGTTCATATTCAAGCTTGTTTTCTATACATCTTAAAAATGCTGTCTAAGAAGGTGGCAATATAACAGCCTTCCACTCCTGGGCAAGAATGTTAAATAAGCTGCAAAATATTTGAAATTGCACGATGCTGCAGTGCCTAGACAGATCAGGGAACATATCTCAGGGGACTACATTTCCTTTCATCTCCAAGTTGCCGGGTTCAGGTGAAAAGCTTCTCAAAGTTGTTACTCTCTGATGATTGTGTCCCAGGATTAAACTGAATTAGTTATTTTCCTGTGGACAGTAGCCACACGTTGATTAGCACTTTTACTAGAAATACCTACAGGAGAGACAAGAGACCCACTGATCTGGAGACTGAACTGTTCTCTCCATTTCTAGAGATGGTCGCCCAAAGCGGTGCTACACGCTGACTGATGTGGGCATATTTGCAGTACTGCTAAGTCTGCTCAAATGTGTTCCACGGGCAATAGTTTTCTGAAGTGCTAAATTAGCATAAATTTATTTTAATTTTCTACTTGTATCTTTCGCACTTTTGCAGTGTTTGCTCCCCACAGAAAATGAAATCTAAGAAGTTACGCGTTTGAAATAATGGAAGCATGTAATCATTAAGGCTGGAAGAGGTCTCTAAGATCATTCAGCCCAACCATCAGCCCAATATCACCATACCCACTAAATCATGTTCTGAAATGCAATGTCTACACATTTTTTGAACACCTCCACAGAAGAAGACTCCACGCTTCCCTGGACAGCCTCTTCCAGTGCTTGACCATTTTTTTAGGTGGTCAAGATTTTTCTAAAATTTAATCTAAACCTTCTCTGGTGCAACTTGAGGCCATTTCCTCTTGTCTGATCACTTCTTACTTGGGAGAAGAGACCAGCACCGACTTCATTACAACCTCCTTTCAGGTAGTTGTAGAACGCAATGACTCCCCTCAGCCTCCTCCAGGCTAAACAATCCCAGCTCCTTCAGCTGCTCCTCATAAAACTTGCTGTCCAGACCCTTCACCAGCTTTGTTGCCCTTCTCTGAACATGTTCCAGCCTCTCAATGTCTTTCTTGTAGTGACGGGCCCCAAACTGAACACAAGTATTCAAGGTGCAGCCTCATCAGTGCTGAGTACAGGAGAATGACCACTCCCCTACTCCTGCTGGCCACACCATCTCTGATACAAGCCAGGATGCTGTTGGCCCACTTGGACGCTTGTGCACACTGCTGGCCCATGTTCAGTTGGCAGTTGCCCAGCACACCCTGGTCCTTCTCTGCTGGGCAGACTTCCAGCCACTCTTCCCCAAGCCTGTGGCACTGCATGGGATTGTTCCAACAGAAGTGCAAAACCCAGCTCTTGGCATTACTGAATCTCATATGTTGGCCTCAGCCTGCCCAGGTCCCTCTGAGCACCTTCCTCACTTCGAGTAGACTGACACTCCTACCCAATTTGGTGTTACCTGCAAACTTACTGAGGGTGCACTTGCTCTCTTAATCCAAATGATAGATAAAGACATCTAGATAGATGAAGACATCTAGTAGATAAAGACATGCTCAGGGACATGGCTTAGTGACAGATAGGAATGGTCGGACTCGATGATCTAAGAGGTCTTTTCCAACCTAGTGATTCTATATATTGAATAGAATCAGCCCCAACACTGAGCCCTGGGGAGCACCACTTGTGACCAGCTTCCAATTGGCTCTAACCCCATTTGTCACTATTCTTTGGACGTGACCATCCAGCCAGTTCTTACCAAGCTGTGGGTACCCAATTTTTTCTTGCTCTCAAGCAGATTGACACTCCTGCCCTACATGATGTCATCTGCAAACTGACTGAGGGAACACTGAATCCCCTCACCCAGAATAAAAGCACACAAAAGCCGAGGGAGATGGAAAGGTACATAAAAATATTTATATAAGAGACTAGATGGAAAATGTGTCAATGAATTGTGAGGGGAAAAAGTACTCCCTGTCAATGCTGTGAATGCATAGACAGAACAGGCTAAATCACACAGAAGAAAATCACTCAAAGGTCTACTCTCCTGCTCTTCTCCTGTTGTTACCAGATGCCTGGGTGGCAGGGCTGACCTGTCACTTTCCCTGCCCAGCGCCTACAGCACCAGAGGCACAGCTGGTGGGATTCTGGCTTGGGGTGAAAGTGCCCTTCAGGTTCTGCTGACCCTTGGCAGCATCAGAGAGAACAAGACAGGAAAGACCTGCTCTATGGGAAGGTGTTTCTTGCTGCCAACAGCTCTATGGGGGAAGCAGCAATACCTCTACTCTTCTCCTCCCCTCCCCAAAAAACAACTTCAAAACCAACCTAAAAGCCCCAGATTCACCTAGTTTTTTTTTTTTTTTAAACAGATGGGAGTGGTGTGTCCAGTTGGAGTTCCCAACATAAGAAAGATACAGAGCTGTTGGAACAGGTCCAGAGGAGACCATGAGTATGATCAGGATGCTGAAGCACCTCTGCGATGAGGACAGGCTGAGAGAGTTGGGCATGTTCAAGCTTAAGAAGGGTCTGGGAAGACCTTATAGTAACCTACCAGTACATGAAAGGGGCTGTGGGAAACCTGGGGAGGGGCTCTTTGTCAGAGAGTGCAGTGATAGGATGAGAGTTAACAGCTTTAAGCTGAAAGAGGGAAGATTTAGATGAGACATTAGGAAGAAATTCTTTCCTGCGAGGGTGGCAAGGCACTGGCACTGGTTGTCCAGAGAAGCCATGGATTTCTACAAGGACATGGAGCAATGGGACGAAGAGGAACTGCTTTAGATTGGAAAGGGGAAGATTTACATTAGATATTAGGGAGAAATATTCCACCATGAGAGCAGTGAGGCACTGGCGCAGGTTGCTCAGGGACTTTGTAGCTGCCCCATCTCTGGAGGTGTTCAAGGCCAGGTTGGATAGTTGGAGCATCCTGGTGCGGCGGGAGGTGTCCCTGCCCATGGCAGGGGGGGGTTTGAACTGGACGATCTTTAGAGCCCCTTGCAACCCAAACCACTCTATCGACTCTACGATTGCGTATCGCGTTCGCCACGGCGGCTTCGCACGTGCGCAGACCCCTCGGATGCCTCCCCCCCTTCGCCCCTCGCCCGCCTCGTTGGCTTTGGTGACGCCGGAGCAGGGGCGGGAGGAGGAGGAGGCGGCGGCAGGGCTCCGCCCGCGGGGGGCGCGCCGGCGGGAGCGCGCGCGGGGGGGTGCGCCTGCATCCCTGCCTCCCTTCCCCGTGGAAGGACGGGGGCGAAAGAGGCGGGGTGGAAGCCCTGAAGCCCTGCCCGCACCGGCTCGGGGGGGGGGCGGCACCTGAGTCCTTCCCCCCGCGTCTCCATCAGCCGTGAAACGGCGGCGGCCGAGCGGAGCGGTGAGATGGAGCGGAACGGGTGGGGTGGGGGCTTTGTTGCCGACGATAACGTTGGTTTGGTTTGGGGCGTGGAGGCGGGCGCGGGTCCTCGGTGGGGGATGCGGGAACGGCAGCGCCCGGGCGGGGCGGGGGGGACCCTCGGGGGCTGCTTTCTGTATGAAATCCGGGCTGAGCACGGTGGGTTTTAGCGGGGCTGGGCACAGCCGTGATGTCAGCCGCGTCTGTACCGACCCCCGGCACGGCGGATCGGCTCCTGCCTCCGCGCGGAGCCTCTGGGGGACGCGAAGCCTTCGCACCCTCCGGTCCCACCGGAATCTAGGAGAAAATCAAGGGACTTGCACGGTTGTGACTGTAGGGAAGCCAAGGCGAAGTTGCCTGGTAGGAAAAAAACCTGCCCGGGTTTATGCTTGGGTCAGTCTGAGATCGCGGTTTGGCTTTTTTTTTTTTTTTTTTTTGAAGCACCGGGGACCGAAAGTTTTTTCGTACCCGTTATCAGCTGGCGCTTTAATGCGAGGAAATGCGGTCGGTGTGAGGGAGCGGGAGGATCAGGTCCTGATGGCGCTGGTTGCAAACCGTCTGCTAAGTAGTCTCAGTCTTCATTGTCAGTGTTATCACCTCATGGCACTTTCGGTGGTTGGCTTAAAGCCACAGGTCTTGGAGAGCTGTTAATCAGAGCGCTGGGGCACCTCTGCCCTGAGGACAGGCTGAGAGTTGGGGTTGTTCAGCCTGGAGAAGAGAAGGCTCCCAGGAGACCTTACAGAGACCTTCCAGTACCTGAAAGGGGCTACAAGAAAGCCGGGGAGGGACCTTTTCCGAGGGCATGTAGTGATAGCATGAGGGAAAATGTCTTTATGTTAGAAGTGGGAAGATTTAGATGAGACATTAAGAAAAATTTCTTCACAATGAAGGTGGTGAGGTTCTGGCACAGGTTGCCCAGAGAAGTTGTGCCTGCCCCCTCCTTGAAAGTGTTCAAGGCCAGGTTGGATGGAGCATTGAGCAGCCTGGTCTGGTGGGACGTGTCCCTGCCCATGAGGAGACTTGGGACTGGATGAGCTTTAGAGTACCTTTCAACCCAAACCATTCTGTGATTCTTTGATTCATCAGTGGGAGGCTTTTTGAGAAAGTCTCCCACGCTCCCCAAAAGCATGCTGGTGCCTATGGTTCTATAGAAAATCTTGGAAATGTGGCCTCACTGTACACCTCAGCAATCCAGCCGCAAAAGGTAGCTAAAAAAGTTTTGAAGTAATTATTCTGAAGGAAGTCACGTGATTGCTGGATCCTTTGGTGATATTTGAATGGCTGAAGAAAGGGATGAGGTCATAGCATAGGAAAATCAAAATTACTTTTGTGCAAATAGTTCTGATCCTGCAGCTGAGAATTATCTTGAATGATGTGTACATGTTTAAGCCTTGCACAGTGCGCTATAGCATTCTACCCTTACTGAATTTAATAGGTATATGTACTGCATGTGATCCCAGTGAGCTATAAATAGTATGACCGGTTGCCATATTACCATCCATAAACGTGAGGTTCTTAGCCCCAAAGTCCCCTGCAACTAGCTCGTGGTTTGCCCAGTGAACATGATGAGTACTTCTCTCTTGGTACTGCTAAGCCTGCAAGTATGCCTGATGCCAGGCTGGAGACATATTTTGAAGATTTTGAACCTGAGCTGGAAACCTGGTCTGGAGAGCAGGCTTCAGGGTTTGCTCAGGAGGGAGTTCATACACAGTGAGAAAGGGTTGTGTCATGTCACTAGCACAATTAGAATTTGACCTGCCCAGTTGTCGAGAAAAAATTTGAGTCACCCTTCAATTATAGTTCCAAAATTGTGTTGTAACTTTTCCTTTAGATATTCCTTCAGGTAACCCACTGGCATAGTACCCGTGCCTGGTGCGAGAAGGCTATTTTTGTGAGGTGTGGTATGTTTCATTTCTGCATGTTTTCATGTGTCACAGACTGAATTGTGCATATTGACTATTCCACCTCACCTAGACACTAATGGTATCTTAAACCAGCAGTTCAGTCATCTTTCTTTGTGATTTCTGCTCTGTGTCTTTTATTCAATATGCAGCAGAAAGCACACATGGCTTGTAGCTTGTTGAAAAAGTGAGTAAAATAGAATTTTATCAGAGGAAAGGGCGAGTGAAGAGTTATCTCCAAATCTGAGGAGGCTGTAAGAGACCAGCCTGTTAAAAAAACTCCTTGTTTGAGGGAGTAGTCTGGTGCAGGCTGTGCAAAGTACTTTGAAGTGGCATTTTGGCATAAGAAGACGGTCAATCTTTCCGGTAAGTCCAATAGAAGATAATAAATTGTATTAGACAGAAACTACTCCTTTATATTTTTTTTTCTCTAATGACAGTGATGTTGTAAGTAAGCATGACATGATTTCTTTGGGACCATCTCCTGAAGAGCTGTATGTAAAAGGTGGACTGGTTGGACAAGGTGACTGAGTGGTACCTTTGGAGATGAAAAACCTCCCCTGAGTACTCTGTATAAGGTGATAGGTTGCTTTACATTTATATTTTTTCATGATTGGAAAACTGTAGTCCCCATTATCTAAATAGTTTATAACCTTTTTTTGACAAGGCATCAGCAGAGCTTCAAGAAACTGGGAAGTGCCTCTTACTGCCCCTCTTCTTCCCAATTGTCCAGTCTTGGTGGGAGCCAAAACGTATCCCCATATGAACTCTATATAGGTGCAAGAAATCTTCTTCCCCGATATACCTAAGATGGGATACCACCTGCAATAGTACAGCTTTCCTTCTCTCACGGTCCTTTTCCAGGATGTCTCAGACACCTCTTGTCTCTACACCCACGGCAGCTCTGTTCTGCTTGGACATTTGCCTGATTAGAACCAGGAAGGGGAAATCATGACAGCATTGCTACAGCTGCTCTAGTTTCTGTCGTCTGAAATGGAGGCAAGTGGGTAGTGCTGCCTCTACACTGCAATGAAATGCCAGCAAGAAAGGGAAGCAAACAGCCAGAGGCAGCTCGGTGCAGAGGGATTGACCATCATAGACAGCAGCATGAAAATGATATTGGCAATAGTGCAGGGATGCTGGTAGTTGCAGTTGTGATATAGTTAGGTGTCTTGTTTGCACGGACTGGTGATTGATGGTGCATATCACAAGCACAAAGAGCAGTAGTTCCAGCAGCCTTTATGGCTCACCTGTTTTCTGAGCATTTCAGCTGATGAGATGTGATGTGCAGCAGAGCTTTATTTCCACCCCTGTCTGTCTCTGATTACCTGGATGAAGCTCCAGAAGCAACCCATGAGTCATGAGCATGGTTACAGGTGCAAGAAGTGGAAGAGAAGGGAAAAATTACCATTCCTATTTCAGTTTTATTAGTATAAACCTACATCTATTTCAAGTTACAGTTGAGAGTTAAATGCCAGAAGGAGAACATTCTCATCCTTCCTTCTGCAGCCATGTTAGTTAATGCTAAATAAAATAAAGTTCTTACTTTTCAGACGCAAGTCTTTGTAAGGAATCTGTTTGTCAGTGCTTTACTGTATATTGGTTAGAAAATACAGTGATTTTCTATGGTTGAAATGCATGCATTCATTGTCAAGATGAAAGATATTAAAAAAGTAGAGAAGTATTGGATTTTGGAAGGGCAAACACTTGTTCTTTTCAACTGTTGACAGAATAGAACTATAACTAAACTAAAGGAAATAATGCTCAGACAATTGGCAAGAGGCTTGGAAGAGCTTTGTGTCTATGCTTTTTTTTCTGGCAGATCTGTTTCTCAAAGGAGGCAGGGAAGATAGGCTTACATTGAGCAGGTGCTTAGTAAACACAAGGGATTTTCTCTTTAAATGCAAATGTGGTTGTGTGATAGATTTATATGCATGTTGGAACCATTTGAAACAAGAAAATAGAACATGTGAATCAGATTCCTTATTAAGTTCCCAAGAGAGATATGAACAGAGGAGAAAAGAAAAATTATCAGTCATTGTGGTAGAAATGTCACCTACTGCTTACCTGTCTAAGGTGGAACTGTGATTTTATCTTCTAAGATAAAGCTGCAAATGATTCAGAGGTCTGCAGATCTTAGAGATATCAAGGAGAAATAAAATTCAGCTGTCATAGTCTGGCAGTTGGAGCAATCCTTCATTAGGTATAGTTTCTTGTAAAGTAGCGTTTACAGAAACTTACTTTGTATATGACTGTGGGTGATTTGCACTTGATAAAGAATTGTTGCAGGACTCTTGAAAATGTATTTTTCTGGTTAAAAAGTAGCATTAGGTTTGTAAGGTTTGCTGAAAGCATTTCCTTTTTAGTTCAGTTTCCTCCCTACTTCTCATTCGCAAACTGCTGGCACTATTTTTCTTTGTTTATACTGGAGAAAAAGGCATTGTCTCACTTATCTTTTAAACTCAATACAGTGTATTACATGACCTCGCCTTGTGTATAAATCCCCCCCCCCCTTCCACCTCTGTTTTATTGTTACTGTATCAATGTGGAACTTACCATTTAAAATGAAATTTTAATCAGGAACTTAACACTTCCTTTCAGCCCCTCAGTTCTAGCAAACTTGTTTACATCTGTGAGTAAAAATCAGGCTGTGCTGCATAGCTCTCTCACATGTGAATGGGAGGGGTATACATATGATTATGATTTGAAGCTATACTGCTCTGCTGGCTATTCATCCATGTAGTTCTTTTGCAGGATCTGGACGTATTGACTGTAGTGGACGAGGGAAAGGCTGTGGATGTAGTCTTCTTACACTTCAGTAAAGCCTTTGACACAGTTTCTCACAGCATTCTGCTTAGGAAACTTGTCTGTCTCTGGCCTGGATGGGCACACACTCTCTTGGGTTGAAAACTGGTTGGATGGTCGGGCCCAGAGAGCGGTGCTAAATGGAGTTAACTCCAGCTGGAGGCCAGTCACAAGCGGTGTCCCCAGGGCTTGGTGCTGGGT
Organism: Cuculus canorus; assembly: GCF_017976375.1. Classification (NCBI taxonomy): domain Eukaryota; kingdom Metazoa; phylum Chordata; class Aves; order Cuculiformes; family Cuculidae; genus Cuculus; species Cuculus canorus. Next base: position 63,490,214 of record NC_071441.1, read on the forward strand.
CCAGCCCTGTTTAGTGTCTTTATCAATGACCTATATGACAGGATCGAATGCACCCTTAGCAAGTTTGTAGACAACACTAAGCTGGGTGGAAGTGTCGATCTGCTAGAGGGTAGGGAGACTCTTCAAAGGGATCTGAACAGTCTGGACCGCTGGGCTGAGACCAATGGCATGAGGCTGAATAAGGCCAAATGCCGGGTCCTGCACTTGGGGCACAACAATCCTATGCAGTGCTACAGACTGGGGGAGGAGTGCCAGCAAAGCTGCCTGGAGAAGGACCTGGGGGTGTTGGTTGACAGCCGACTGAACATGAGCCAGCAGTGTGCCCAGGTGGCCAAGAAGGCCAATGGCGTCTTGTCTTGTATCAGAAACGCTGTGGCCAGCAGGTTCAGGGAGGTGATTCTGCCCCTGTACTCAGCACTGGTGAGACCGTGCCTCGAATCCTGTGCTCAGTTCTGGGCCCCTTGCTGCAAGAAGGATGTTGAGGCTCTGGGGCGTGTCCAGAGAAGAGTAACGAAGCTGGGGAAGGGGCTGGAGAACAAGTCTTATGAGGAGCGGCTGAGGGAACTGGGGTTGTTTAGCCTGGAGAAGAGGAGGCTGAGGGGAGACCTTATTGCTCTCTACGACTACCTGGAAGGAGGTTGTGGAGGGGAGGGTGCTGGCCTCTTCTCCCAAGTGACAGGGGGCAGGACAAGGGGGAATGGCCTCAACCTCCATCAGGGGAAGTTCAGACTAGATACCAGAAAAAAAAGTTTTCGCAGACAGGGTCATCGGGCACTGGCAGAGGCTGCCCAATGAGGTGGTTGAGTCACCATCCCTGGAGGGATTTAAAAGATAGGTAGGCGAGGTGCTCAGGGACATGGTTTAGTGAATGGTTGAACTTGATGATCGAAGAGGTCTTTCCCTAGTGGCTCTACGATTCTGTGATTCTATGACTGGCATTTTTCTTAAGAAATAGGAAATAACATTAACTGTCCAGACTAACAACTTATAATTAATGGCATGTGTGTGCGTGCATGTGCATGTCTTGTGTTCTCTTTCACTATAATACAACTGAAAATGTTCTGCCTTTTGTATGCTATGCTGTCAGTTCCAGTTGAGTCACAGTAGTAAATTTATGAAGAGCTTTTGAATTGGGTCAAGATTTCAAATATTGACATTGTCAGCACGGTAAGAGATTTTTACTGAATATTTGTAAATGCTGTGTCCACAATGTTTTTAAAAACAAAAGCCAACCAACCAAACAAAATAGAGCAAAGTAAAATGGGGAAATACAGAAGCAGAAGAGTGCTAGCAAAGTAAATAAGCTGCAGTCTCACATTCCCTGATCTACACTTCTGCTGTGATCAGTCTAATTATGCTCGTTTCTCCTCTTGCACTTCAGAGAGTCTTAAGGTACGTGTCCAAATTGTGTCATGGATATTGTCATTTTGCAAACTCGTGTGTTGAGCACTGGATAAAGCACAATATTTGTGCATGTTGCTAGGACATGGGTAGAAACCTATCTTGAGTTACAGAATGGAATCACCAGGACATTGAGTTCTACTGACATCATTAATTATTTGCTTTTCATTAACCTGAAACAGATTTTAAATTAGAGGTAAAGGAATTTATGGTAGCTAAATGTAGGCAGCTTTTGTTTGTGTTTAAGTTAATAGGCATCCTTGTGGTAGGAGTGAATGGAGTGAGGCAGTGTACACATGGGTCAAGCAACAGGTTGGAAAAAGGAGGATTCAGTTTTTCACTGTCCTTTTGAATATGATACATTCTACAGCATCCTGATGCGATATTTGCTTAAAACTTTTTCATAGCATACTTTTCAGGAGGCTTAATTTGTTTGTATTCTTCTATATATCTTTTTATTAGTTATTTTCATATTGCATTTTAAATTTTGCGTAGGAAAAGAACTACCTTTTAAAGTCTTCTTATTATAACAGTACTTGCTGTTACAATTCAACAGGTCACATCTTGGAAAAAATGCTGTCGAAACAATTAGTTGCAAGTTAAAAAGAGAACTACATTTGTCATATACTGTTACAGAGCATATGATACAGTGCCAACAATTAATGGTTAGAGGTTTTGCTTTTAGTTCAATGTTTCTGTTAATGTTTGTGTTAGTGTACCGTGTATCTTTGATAAGTGGTAAAGATACTGGGTTTGGTGATAAGTTGACTAATAATTCTAGATTCAGGAAGCCTCTGTTTACAAATAGCTCATTACAGCATTTCTTGGAACAGAATTTTGTGAGAACCAATATCTGAGAGTTTAATATAAGATCATTACTTATTGTTTAGCATTATTAATCTGATACCGATATACATGGCACAAATTTAGCAATTATCTCAGCTACTTGGTAGTGCTTTCAAAAGCATAGATCATATCAGTCTAATGGGTAGGTTTTACAGCAGACCTGGCAACTTTAGTTGGTCTGCTGTGACACTGAATAGAGAGCAACTAAACTCTCACCCACCACTTCCTGTTCTTGAAGGTCGTAGATGTAGCATTATCAGCAAACAGTGTAATGGAATGGAAATTGTATTTTTGCTCTTTACTGTGATGCTCCCTGTGTGGAGGAGTTGACTGTTGCCTCTCTGCACTCCCTAGTAAAGCACTTCATGAATCAGATCTGAGATGAAATGGCTGGAAGAGCACTGACTGATGACATGAGGGTTAGGAGTGATTGAGCGCTGAGATGCCCAGATCCGAGCTGGGGGGAGCATGACTGCGCATATGCTTGGAGCTTCCACAAAGTGAGCACAGGATTTTTATCTCTGTGCCCAGAACTTCATGTGTTTTGCTAGCTCACTCCTACCCATAGTGAATTAGGCTGTATCTAATGCCTGCTGCTGTGATGGAATTCCTTTCAGAACTTTATTTATCTGAGTCAACACTTGCTTGTGTGTCTTTATGCTCTCCTCGTAAGGCATCTAAGCATGCTGAAGAACTGCATTCCTTCTTAACATGTCCTCTGGTTCTGATTTAGCGAAATGCACACAAAATCTCCCTGGAGTGAATCATTCATTATGTTATCGGTTTAAGAACACGCATAAATCCCTTTGGTCACTTGTTGGATGAATGATAGTAAGGCGTCCTTGGGACAATGTAGAATCTGTAGTAGTTTGTAGCAAGCAGAGGGTATAGTGTTGCAGAAGTACAGCAAACTACCTTTTGAGGGGAGGAGATCCTGAATTTGAAGGATATTATCAGCCTCTGGGTTACTGCGTTTCAGTTAAGGTCTGTGCCTGGTAGCAGCAGTTGTAGAAGAAGACATTGTTTGTATTTTGATGTTCTTCTCAAATAACCGGCCTTGCAACAGCAGATAACTTATGTATCTGCCTAGGTAAGGGCATTAGTGCTTTATGAAGAGGAATGAGTGCCATTTACACATAACATGGTTGCCTCCAGGTGCCTCCAGTGTGTTAATGGTGTCTCTTTGTTAGATAGTAAAACTGAGTAAGTCACTCTAACTGAAGAATCAGATTATTGTGGGCTGACTCTGCGAATTCTCACAGGAAGGACCAGCCGGCACATGTTGCTGTGTTCTCCAGCAGTGCAAGGGAAGCAGGTTGTATTACCCCAGATAATACAGTTTAGCAAAATGGACACTTTCTCCAGCGTGTGTTCCTCATCAGGTCCCATGTGCTTTACAGTATCTTCCCAGGATTTGCTTTCTGCAAATGCAGCTTTTAGATTAACATACCTACACTATTTATGGATGTGTCTACATTGCAATCAAGTGGTGTGATTGCAGGACGTGCAGATAGATCTGTGCTGGCTTTGATCTATATGTGATGTGAAGATACGCTAGCCTAGATTTAAGAGAGGGCTGTCCAAGCCTTCTGGACAGGTTGTTAAGCCATGCTGAAGTCTGCCTTCATCTGTCTGCACTGCTATTTTTAACTGTGCTGTCTGGATTAGCACTACCATGGATACTTCTACACGTGCTGACATAAATTCACTACTGCAGGTCCACTTTTTCCCTACAACATTATTGCTGAATGCTCTGCATCTGGGTGTGCATCCGTTATTCTTTCTACTGGGACAGTCTAGTTTTCTTTTCTACTGAGTTTAGTTGTTTGCTTCACATTTAATTCCCCTCTGTAAAGAATTACAGAGATGTAGGAGAGACTTTTTGCAATTTTCCTCTCCAAAAATTTGTTTCATAGTCTCTATTCCAAGTTTGATTGTTAAGCTCAGCCCTAAAGAACCTCCAGATCCAGGCCACACATTTTTGCAAGTGCTGCTATCCAGATGAGAGACCAGGTTGACTTGGCAATGTTAGAAAGTTAGCATTTTAAAATGTTCTTTATGAAAGCATTGAATCTAGAGCACAATTATGTGGAAAAAAAAATGGAAATTATGTGAAAAACATCAGCAATGACGGGTGGTTGTCATATGTAAGATGCTGTCCAACTTCATTAAGAGGATTTGAACGTATTTTTAGGAGAAGTGATGTTTATGGGTTTTGAACATTTCAAGGAAGAGCCCTGTACTGCTTAGAGTTTCTTGTTTTGGTTTGGGTTTTGTTTTTAATGGATGTGGTAAAGGTTAGTTTTGCTTTGTCAGTCAGACTAGTTGTTAAGTTTCTCCACAGTCTTGTCAATGACAGACTCTTAATAAGGCATATGTTGCTGTGATATAAAACATGCTGTAGAGGATTAAGATGAAGGTGAACTTTTCAGCCTGGTGAAATGTTGCAACTTACTTATCTGCCAAGAAAACCTTTTGTTGTATAAATGGTTGAACTGAAATAAACAAAATATTCCTTCATCTTTCCTTCAACAGTTCTTTTAAAAAAGCATTTCTTATGACTGAACTTGACACTCTTCTGAGGAAGAACAGTCTTAGTTCTCTGGGTGGAGCACAAGAATGGAAGCGCGTACCAGCTAAGCCTAGTTCTAGCACCACATGATTTTGAATAAACTATCTAACTTTTTTCACTTATCCACCAAAAAAATGAGAAGAAAATATCTTAAGGAACTGGTGTAGCAGAATTGTCAGTAGGAGCACCTTTTTGTAATACAGAGATTTAAGAGTGCCTGATATTTTTCATTATGAAAAATTGCATCCTTTTCCTGAGCAGCTCCGGCATCTTCATGGTTTGAAGGTGCTAGTGGCTGAGTGTATCTCCCGTGGTGTGCTTAGTCCTCTTCAGTCCACTCAGTGGTCCTGCATAATGCTGGAGGAGCCCATTATGTTCCACAGAACTGTGCTCTACATAAATACCTCATTGTATGGTGGAAGTGGAGAACACAGTGTATCCTTGTGGTGGAAGCTTCCTTAAAAAAAAAGGCCATCACTGGAAATCACATGAATAGTTAAAAGATTTGTGATGGTTACAAAATCAGGTGCTTTTAAATTAAAAAAATAATAGAGCCACTTCATACCATCCTTGCTATTCTCTTTTTGGCAGGTTGCATGGCAGGTGGTCAGAGATGTTTAGCAGATCTCCTTGACTCATTTGCTAATGGAGCTGGAAGGTAGAAATTTGGTAATGAAGTAATATAAGGGACGTAATTACACAGGACATGGAAAAGGTGGAAGTACTGAATGCCTTCTTTGCCTTAGTCATTACTAGCAAGACATACCTTCAAGGGGGGAAGACTGGAGGAAAGAAAATGAAAGAGTGGAAGAGGATCAGGACAGGAAATGTTTCAGCAGCTGAGCATATGTAAATCCATGGGTCCTGATGGAGTGCACCAACCAGTGCTGGGGGAGCTGGCAGGTGTCATTGTGAGTCCAGTCTTAATAGTCTTTGATGAGTCATGGTGACAGGGAGAAGTTCCTGAAGACTGCAAATGTCACCGCCATTTCAAGAGGGGCAGGAAGGAGTACCCAGGGAGCTACAGGCTGGCCAGCCTTACCTCAATCCCTAGGAAGATGCTGGCACAGCTAGTCCTGGAAACCACTTACAGGCACATAAAGGACAAGAAAATTATTAGTGGTAGTCAGCATGGAAGGGAAGTCGTTCTGACCAGCTCATTGAATTTCTATGATGAAATGTCAAGCCTGGTACATGAGGAGAGATCAGTGGGTGGTGTCTGCCTAGGCTTAAATGAGGCTTTTGACATTGCCTCTCTTAAGGTCCTCACAAAGAATCTGTTTACATATAGGCTAGATGAGCGGGCAATGAGGTGGATTGAAAACTGACTGTATGGACATGTGAGAGGGTTGTGACCAGTGGAATAAAGTCTAGCTGGAGACCAGTGACTAGCAGTGTACCCCAGGGGTCAAATCTAGGTCCAGTCCTGATTGACATCATCATTAATGATCTGAGTGATGGTGCAGATTGAGCTCTCAGTAAGTTTGCAGGTGACACAGAACTGGTAGGAGAGGCTTATAAGCAAGAGGGTCGTGCTGTCAACCAGAGGGACGTGGACAGGCTGAAGAAGTGGGCTAACAGTAACCTCAAGGTACTTTACTGAAGTGCGAACCCTGCACCTGGGTAGGTACAGCCCCAGGAACCAATATGTGCTGAAGGCTACCCAGCTGGAGAGCAGCTTGGCAGAAAAGGACCAAACAGTTCAGGTGGGTACCAGATTGAACATGGACTAGCAGTGTGCCCTTTTGGCAAAGGTGGTGAATGGTATCCTGGGCTGCATTGACAAAGTATGTCCAACAATTCAAGGGAGGCGATCCTTCCCCTCGATTCAATGTTGATGAAGCCACATCTGAAGTACTCTGTCCAGTGCTGGGCTCTCCAGTACAAGAGACTCCGGGACATGTTGGAGAGAGTCCATCAGAGAGCCACAAAAATGACTAAGACATTGGAGTGTTTCAAATGAGAAAATGGTGAGAGATCTGGGGCTGTTCAGCTTGTAGAAGGAAGGCTCAAGGGACGATCTTGTCTTTATATATAAAGACCTGCAGGGAGAGTTCAAGAGGATGGAGTTCCAGTGGTGTCCAGGGATAGGAAGATGACATGAACAGGAAATTCCTTCTGAACATGAGGAAGCCCTTTTTCACTGTGTGACCAAGCTGCCACAGGTTGCCCAGAGAGGTTGTTGAGTCTTCATCTTTGGAGATATTCAGAAGCTGCCTAGACGCAGTCCTGGGCAACTGGGTCTAGCTTATGCTGCTTGAGCATTAGGAGTGGACTAGATGACATCTAGAGATCCTTTCCAACCTGAGTTGTTCTGTCATTTTGCAAAACACTGAAAAGGAGACTTTGTTGTAATTGATATGGACAAGGCAACACTGACTAGCCTGTGTCTCTGCCTTTGTGATGGTGGCCTTGTGTGGTGCTAAACATGAAACCCAAATCATTATATAGCAAGTAGCCATGCAAGCTGTGTGCTTACCCATTTAGGTTGTTTACAGGATCCTTTTGGCATCTGATATTTAGAAGAAATAACCTGCAGTGAGAGCTGTCTCCCAGTTCTGACAATGATCAATACAGTCTAGAAATATGGACAGATATGCTTGTACTCCCATGTGCTGTTTCTGATCCTAGCCTTTCTGTGGATTTTCTTGTGGCTTTCCATAGGTTCTTTTATCTCTGTTTCCAGTTTCTAGGTGAGGATAATAATCTTTCTTGATTTGTAATGGAGGTGGTGAATGAAATAATGAATGATTGTGAAACACTTGGGCAATACTAATGAATGTATTTGAAAATGAAATAAAGATATAAATGATCTTCTATTCACTATGGAGTTAAGACAGGCTAAAATAAGTAAGGTTTAGACTACCTAAATGCAGGATGGGGAAAACAAGAAATGGAAATAGACACCTGATATTTCTGAGTAGTTTTCATTGTGCTCTGCATGAGGTAGATAACATTTTGTAAAACATTGAAATGCGATCCTTCAGTTAGACTCTGGGTCAAAATCAGTATAAGCAAATGAATGTCCCCATGCATAAATATTGTAGCTTTATAGGTTTGTATGTAGTTTGTATGTAGTGTATGTAGTGAGTATGTATGTGCTTGAATTTTTGTAAGGAGTTTCAGCAATCTCTGAGAGAAGACAGTTACAAAATTGTGCCTTAGAATAGTATTACTGCTTCTGTAGCTGGCATTTATGCATTCCACACTTTTGCTAGAGCACTAATGTCTATCCAACTAAGTGCTTGTATTGGGTCTTATTTCCTGCCCATGTTATTTAAAACAAATAGTATTTGATAGCAGTATTCTATGTAGGATAGTACTGTATACCTGCAGAAATGCATTTGCAGTCAATTGCTGGTTTATGAAATGAAAAAATAATGACAGTTTCAGAAAACTACATTCTGACCTCAGGGGCGTAGATGTCTTTCCAGAATTATTTAGCTGTTCTTCACTGAATTTTCCAGTTTCCACTGAACTTCAAGTTTTGTTTGACAGTGCTTAGATTTACAGTAGTTTACACCATTTAACTTATAAGAATTTTGCAAACAACATTTCTAGGGGAAAAGGTATCGAAAATTGTGATGTTTTTGTCCTTTCTTCATTTTAGTTTTATCAAAATAAAGTATTTGTGTAGGTGTTAGTGGTTAAGTGCAATTGCTAATTTTAAGAAAAATTAATGTTTGCAGTAAAATTGTTAAATGTATTTTTTTGCTTTAAAAGTAAATACCTGTAATATATGTGTACAATCAAATTGGATGATTCCTCAAGTAGCATCAAATGCAAGTGGGCTGGTCTCACAAGGAGAGTGAGTTCTTGTGAGTGAGTTTTTGAGTTCAAAGCTTGTTTTTTTGGCCCAGGGCTACAATATATGCAGATATGTTGTCTGTGTGGCTTGCCCTGTCTAAGTTTGAGGCACGTACCAAATGGAAGGGTAATGCTTGTTACCCACTGGTGTCACATTACCTGACCGTGAATAACACCCATTTTGCATCAATGGGAAGTTTCACTTTGAAATTTGGAGTATTGCAGTTGTTAAGAGTTTAGCCACTGAGCATCTTAGTGTCCCATCACCGTGATGGGACAGTAGAGCTGATTGTCCAGATGTTAAAAAGAGTAAAAAAAGAGTATAAGTGGAGGACAGAATAGGAAAGAGGGATGGCCTGTTTGCAGAGAAAACAAGCCTTCCACATCTGAGCAGTGTAGACTTCACACAAATGGTGGATACACTTGACTTACTGTGACCCATGCAAGGAGTGTTACTTACATAGGAATTTTTGCTTGAATTTATAATAAAAGCCTACATGAAGCAAAAAAACAAAAAAATCATCATGGGACTAAATGCAGGATATATATTTTGGTATTTTGGCAGACAAATGTAAATGAGGCAAGTTCTAAATTTCTAACTTCAAATACAGCATTTGAATGTTAGAGACTTAAGAGAGTACTGTTTGGCATTGGTGCCTTCCCAGGATATTTCTAAAAGTAATTGAACAGACCACTGTAGAACTACAAGGTGTTGAAATTCTAATGGATTATTATTGTATTTGGGTTGAGGAATTTAAATGAGAAAATGAAAGATGTAGAGAACTGTTTGAAAAATGCCTTTTTCTCATCCTAAAAGTAATAATGAAAAAAACCCAAAACCCAGACCTCAACATGACCTAACAGATTATTTCAGCATTTGAAATATATTGAGCAAAGATATCTCAGATTACTTGGTTTATTGAAACAACAGTTATAAATTAAATGCGGTCTTCAATGAAAAAAAGGAGCACAGGAAAATTTATGGGGATGGCGTACTGATTAAATTAATTCCACATTTTTCTGTTATCAGTGTCACTGCAGAAGATAAAGTGAAAAAGGGTGCTGCATGACATTAAGGAGACAAACCAAAACCAGGATTTGTGCACTGTGTTGCAGAACTGCAATGAGAGGTCCTATGGTTTAATTGAAATGATTGTGCAGAGGGGAGAAGCTTTTGAAGGCAGCCCCAGTGCTGCTGCCCCCACTGCTGCTGCCGTTGATTCAGCAGAAAAAGGAGACTTCAGTTTCTGATTTTAAATGAGAGGGCAGTGAGTCACATCTGCTTTATTAAAGAGGTTGACACAGAACTCCCCACCCCCAAACCAACGCATAGTTTGGAAAGGCTGAACTCTGCTATGCTTGACTTCATCCTAACGTAAGTGCTGGAGCCCGCATTAGCAGTCGTGGTTGCCATAAGCCCTTTGCTGCTCTGTCTTAATTTGGGGCCAAATATCTGGTTCCTTGTGGATGCCATTACTAGAGTGTGTTATTTTTGGACATTTACACAAGAACTAGGCCACCAAAAGAAGGCATCTTTTTCATTTCTGTAGTTCATGAACTTGCAACAGCCCTGCAGATGTTGAATATTCATTACTTTTGCCAAAAGACTTTAGAAATTGTGAACACTTTTATGGTAGAGTACTTTGCAAATTATACCTGGAGAAAACTGTTGTTAAAGCAAAATATCATACATATTTGTATGTATGAATTTCTTCTCAAGTTGATTTGGAATCACATGTAACCATTAATTTCCTGAACGTCATGTTTAATTTGCCTAGAAGTGCACGTTTCTGAAGTCTTGCTTGAAGAAATACAAGAATTCCGTACACTTACATGCACTTTCTTATGTGGTGTGTCTTAACTTTGGTAAAGTTTTACGTTACTATGGAGTGGTTTTAAGTGATGCATGGGCTTTATACTTTCAGCCACCATCTAGGATGTAATGGTTGAATCTCCATTTTTTTATGTGTTTTCCATATAGAACGAGTTGTGGTTGTTGTCTTGACTGATGGCTTATGGTACATTAGGAGGCTTGATAGGGAATGTGGAAATGTAAAGCAAGGCATCTTTAGTATTCAAATAGTTAATTCCTTCTTATTTGGCAACGTTAGCGAATAGCTGCACGAGGCTTTACTCTTTCTTTGCTTACATTTGCAGTGCACTGATTGTGTCAGATAATTTAGGAGTCCTGTTAGCAGATCTCCCAATTGTCATTTAGTAGTTGCCTTATGAATTAAAGAAGGAGTAAGTGAAGCGCTGGCTTTAATGTGGAGTGCACTGTATTTCAATCAGTAGTAGTCTTTGAAATAATAAAGTGGACTTCAAATAATCTTGACATGAAATAGTATGGCATTTTAAGTCTCTCTTTGTGTTCCAAGCCACCATGACTTGATCCACAGAAGTCTTTGGTGCAGTCTCAAATCTAAGTTTAATGGAGGATTTACAGAAATGTTGAACAGCACTAGTACTTGTACATGATTTATGCAGTTATATATATATATATTACCGTTCTGTGTTATAAATTATTTGGTGTTTTAGTATTAAAAACAGATGACAACCTATAGCTTTAGCATTATGTATGCATAGAAGATGGATATACACCCATACATACTCTCTGTATTTGTGATTGTTGAATCTCTTTACTCTATTAAAGTGTATCATCCATTTCTGCCACCAATCATGAGTCAGTGCAAAATAATGGGCCCAATCATTTGAAAAATGCTCATTCACAATTTGCTTGTATTCATCTTGAAGTTCAGACTGCAGATGTGTAACCGTTCACTTTACTGTTCTTAGTGATGCATGTAAGCCTCCTGAGGATTCACATTTATGAACTTCCTGCATTACCATCTGTATTTAAAGTAGAACAGGTAGGTAACGAGAAATAAAATTTATTCCTGCCATAGAATTTATTGATATAAGAGGTAGCTATAAAAAACCAAAACCAACATTCAACCTGATTTTGTTAGTTCAGCTGCTGTATTTTCACTTGAAAAGTCACAAATTCAATTTACAGTGGGCTTTTCTTAGTAATTGCAGATACTGTATGTGTATTTTCTCCAAGGAGTCATACTTTGCAGTGCAAGTAGATTTTTTTTTCCTAAAATTCTGCAGGAAATTGAGAGAAAAGATTAGTATTGTTTCAGCTTACTTTGTTTAGCAGATTTTTTCTGGTGATAATTTACAGTTCTAAAATGACCAGAGAACAGAATTGTTAAGTCCTGATGTTTCTGCTCAGTCATAATCTTTCAAAGAAAGTTATGTCATACAAAATCTCTTGATCATTATGTGAATGTATTTTTTTAACCTGGGTTTGGTGTTAGCGTTAAATTACCAATACTCAAACCAAATATATTTGAAGACTACTTTGGGAAGCTCTGCTTAAGAAAATATTTTTAAAGCACAGTGGAGGTACAATGAACCAGTTACTAGCTGCACAATTTAAACTTCAACCTTGTACATTCAGTGTTCCAAGATAGATCAATGGCATATTTCCTACTGTTGTGCACGTTCTGTTTTATTGCTGATTGTTCCAGATTGTGCTGCTTGTCTAATTTAATCTTATTTAAGCTCAGTAGGCTATGTGATTATTTTTTTTGTGGTTTGCTTGTTTTTGTTTTGTTTTAGTCCATTCATGTATACTATATACTTTACCTTTTTTCCACCATTTCAGTAAACAAAGCAAAAAGCTCTTTCCTACACCTTCTTAACAGAGCTGCTTTTAACATATTTCTGAGATCTTGCAATTTCAGAAGTTATTTCGATTATAGGGGTAGTGCAGTTTGATTAATCATAAATTTAATCTTACTAGAATCTCCATAAGACAGTATTATAGTATCAATCCATTACTGTAATTTTGGCTCTTGAAACAGGTTGGAATCTTGATTAAGAAAAGCATTGTTTTCTTATATTTTTTCTTTGTATTTTTAAAACATGCTAAAGTTGATTGCTGTGATAGGGAGGAAAGTGCAAACAATGTTGTAACTACAGGTATAGTGTAATATGGCATTCTGTAAGTGTATTTTAGATCTCCAACTGCAACATGAAAAATGCAACTTTCACCAGGAGAAACAGGCACAAAAATTCTTCTCCTGTAAAGGGAGCGGTTTAAATCAAACAGGATGTTGGTTTACAGCACATACAAAATTTTTTACAAATACTCGCAGATTGCAGTTTTTCCAGACATGGGCCTGCAGGATGGCAACGTAACAAATAGCCTGCATTAAGGGAAATTTCTTCCGTAAAGTAAAAAAAATCACCAATGCTGTATTTACATCACCGTAATTCTGCAAAGTGAAAGAAGTCATTCTTTCTTGCTTTCAGAATGGACTTTAATGTATATTAAGAAAGAGATAGTAAACTTTTTTTGGCATCCCTCACTCACATCCTGTGGAGTACTCTAAGGCACCCTATGCTGGCTGAAAGGGGTGATGATTTGGAGCCAGCACAGTTGATGCCAGAACCGTTACATCATTTATTGGTGAAAGTGAGAGGATAATCAAGACTTGCTCTTTTCTAGACTCAAAGGAAGCTTTTCAGATTTCTGAACTGGAAAGTGCACATATGTCATGGCTTCTGGAAGCTAACATACCTTCCCCTGAGATCAGTTTTGGAGACTGGCTGGATTTGACTGGTCTGTTTGTCAAGTGGGTAGATGTAGCTCGGTTACATTAGCAGCAAATCTTGTCTGGTTATTCAGTGTAAATCTGAATTTTAGGTTCTGAATTTTAGGTAGAGCATGATAGTTTGTAGAATTGCTTGTTATGTGCACTCTTGGTTTCTATAGGTATATATGCAAGTATACAACAGTGCATTTTCTGTAACAGTGAGACTACCAGCTAATTCTGAAAGTTCTTACTTAGGTCTGATTTAGATCCACTTTCCTTCGCATGGAAATAACTACTTAAAAGATCCTGCTACCTTTTTAGAAAACTTCTACGAACATTAATTAACTTGCAGAGAAATGGAAAGTTGAGTCATCTTGCAGGGAAGAATGTGACTTCATAAGTGTTTTGGTGATGGGCTCTTTGAAGCTATCAGTTAGAGGAGAGATTATTGTCTTTTTGGTTCTACAGATGTGCCTAATCTCTTGCTGAAACTTTCCCATAAGCCACTGAGTAGTTTCTTTGTGTGACTCTCCAGCAGTTCTTATGGCTCTGCATGCTCATGTAAGTCCACAAAGAATTGTACTGCTACAAAACTCCATTGCTTATCTGCACTTGGGACTGTGTTTATCTTTTGATTGTTGGAACAGCTTAAGTGGGTGAAATTCTTCATAAATTGTCAAAACTTTGAGAACTCAGCTATGAGGTTTAGAGACCAACAGACCCAGGATTTTAGGCACATTCGGAATTCATGTGCCTCTGTTAATCTGCCTTTTCTAAACTCAGTATAATTTTTAAGGCACTAAAGTTGCAAAATTTATTATGTCTGCATAACTGCCTGTTCAGTGCAATGTCTGTAGTCTAGTTCCCATTAGGTTTTCCTATGATATCACAGCTATTCACAAAAAAAGCACTGATGGTGATGACGTAAGGGATGTTCATATTTCACATGAGACTGAATCACCAGTTTGTAGAGGATTCTGACAGCTGCAGACAATGCACTCCTTTCTTTGCCCAGCTAGGGTCCTTCTGGAATTGTAGGACATAATCTCTCATCTCCTAAGTACATTCATGAGAGTTACAACTGACTTTTGAGTAGCAGTAGTGTATTTCTTGGACGATAGATTTGCTAGATAACAAGCAGCCTAAGATCATATTCGTCAGTAGCAGCTAAGTGCTGAACTGACATTGCAGTCAAGAGTTCCTTTTCAGACTATACATCTGTGATAAAGATCAGTGAATCATCTCTATAATTGAAACACCATATGAACATCCTGGACCACATAAGGTTCCCTGCTTCAACAGTATTCCACAGTGCAAATTCTGGAACTGGCAACACTTTCTTCTGTGTGTAAGACACTAATTCTGCGATGGAAATGATATACACCCTGGTGACCGCTGCACAGTACAATTTGGGTCACAACACTGTGTGGTAGGATATATGAACCAGGAAATCCTTATTCCTCCCTGCTCACCAGATGTAACGCCTCTTTACCTTGCAACAAGTGAATGGAAAAGGTTGGAGCTGGTTTAAAAGGAATAATCTCTTAAACTGTTGCAACTGGTGCTGATTGTCCTGAATGGTATAAAAGCTGCCTTCTCTTCCTGAAACTGGGATAGATCCTACCTGGAGTGTCATTGCTTGTTTTAGTGTATGTGTGTATGGGAAAAAGAGGCAGTAAAAAAATATTCCTTTGTTGGAAAAAACGAATAAGAGTCTTACAACACTGCCTAGCCAACTACATGTATTCCCATTAAAGTGACTACACTTGTACCTTGGTCACATGCCAAGGCCGATTATGTGCTTTATAGATGCAGAAAATTGTGTTAATAAAATTACAAATTATAGTGCTACTATCCATAAGGACAAGCCTTGCTATGACAATATTGTTTACTTAAAAACTAGACGTTATAACATTGATGCTAAATTGCTTGTGCAGATTTTAAACCAAATCTAGTCAATCAGTGTTTCTGCTTACTTGTCAGTTGCGGGTAACTAAATATTTGCTTTTGAAGCTAAGCTGCTGTCTGCCAAATGTTCTCAGTATTTTTTCTTTCATAAATAAATGTATTCCCAGTTTCTAATTTTATTCTTTTACACTGTCCTAGAATTAGAAGTAGAAATGTTGGTTGTTATAAATTTTAGTGGAGAAAACAGAGATTTTGGTATTTGGCCATACATTCTTTCAGAAATCCTTGTCAACAGACTATAGTACATGTAACAGCTGTTCCTAGTGGGCCCAGTAGTCATCACTAGGAAAGAGTTCCAAAGTGCGGTACAGGCTATCTCAGTGGATGTGGAGGAGTTGGAGGGTGCTAGAAATAAAGATGGTCAATGGTGGGATCTCAGTCCTTCTCTTTATAGGATAAGCATCTCAGGCACACAGTTTCTGTATCTTAAATTACAGTCCTTTCAGAGGTCATCTTAAGTGATATGGTTGCATAATTTCACTTGTGAAGGCTAGCAGCGAGGAAACCGAATTGAGTGGTAGTTAATAGTTAGCAGAGATCAGAACCATCTGTTTTTTGGCATGCTTTCCTGTCGCCTTGAACAGAAGTGTGGTTGGAGTAGAACAAAAATAAAGCTACTGCTATGTAAAATAACCTTAGTTATAAATCAGTCAATACATAGGCATATCTGTGTTGTCCCATTCTGCTTCATCGCCAGACTCTATGTGATCATCTTTAGCTATTAAACTTCCTAGTTCTCACTCTCTAGCTCACTACATGGTTTGATGGCTTTATAATTGACTTTTAGTTCAGTGAAGTTTGAGTGGAATGTATAAAAAGAAAATAAAATGTGTTTTAAACTGTTCTGATAAGCTCATCTTTGTTAGTATTCTTGTTTTTCTGCTACCTTTGAGGTCTTTGCCCCACTTTTTTATTTGAGACTGGTTTTTGAGACATTCAGCTTCTTCATATGCTTGAACAAGAGGCACTAGACTGTTTCTCTCAGCTGCAGACATTTCCTGTTATCCAGCTCTGATTTTTCCTACTGTTGTCACCCATGTCCATGTATTCTGGTGTTTTTCCAGACAACAAGGCTGCTTTTTGGCTCCTTCATTTCCTTTCCATGTGTCCCTAATTAACAGTGACACCAACAGAAGTAGCTAAGAGTCCTTTAGGCAGAGCGCTTAAAATCTTGGGCTTTAAGACAGTCACATGTAATGAAGTAAGGGAGGCTGAATAATTGTCTGGAGAGTAGAGTCCTGGATGGAAAGTAACAGAAGTGCAAATGAAAAATGTTTCTGTTTGTTTTAATAATTTATAGTGTGGAGTCAAACCCCAGAGAAAGATTTAAACTTCAGCGGTAGGACATCTGTGGTCTGGTTTCCAACTGTAGTAGCAAGTCATTGTGGCCAACTGACATCAAAAAAGTTAAAAATACTACGGCAATATTTCTGCATGTGGTAAAGGAAAGCACACTGGTTTAAAAACTAATCTTACAATCTGTGATACTTTAGTGTGGAGGGCATTGGTTATGAATTTCTGTATGTTCATTAAAGGGCTGGGTTCTTTTTTTCTCTCTCCCACATTTTTTGAGGCTATTTCTGCCAATGTAGCTTAAGTGGGAGTGACATACTGGTAAATCAGAATGGAGGAGTTCTAAATCCACTTTCTACAAATGTGGTAAATGACACAGGGCAGAAGTGTACCCACTCCCTTTCCTTATCTGTGCTATCTTCTAAACATATAATTTAAATTTGCACAAATTATAAAGGCCAGTATTGCTCCAGTGAGTGGAAGACAATGAAGCTTGCCTGTTCATCTGTCTGGTAAACAATTCTGGAAAAAACAGCAAGCTGAGAAAGGACATGATACATGCTTTCAGAGACACCAGTAGTCCTCACAGAGTTCTGACTGACAATGGTTCTGGCTCTGGTAAAAATAGATAATTAGAGTATGTGATACTGGATCACAGGGTTCTTCTGGAAGACTAATCGCTAGTTATGTGGTTTAGAATATGAAAAAAAACTATATTTAGAATAAAAAGTTAAAGATACTTTTTGCATTTTTCTCTGGTTGCATTCAGAATGTTTCCATGTCTAATATGATCTTGTTTTCTTTAAGTGATGCTTTGTTTGATGCAAGAGGGTGAAAACTCAGAAAAGAAGTAACAAAGAAAAAATAGCTGAGGAAATCATGCTGTTCATTTAAGATTGTAAAGAATGATGTATGTTTTTCAAGTGATGAAGTTTTTAAAGATTTTCATCAATGTTAGTGTTCCCCATCCAGAAATCTGTGACTTTTATATGTCCCTAATGGCTTATAGATATTTAGCTGAATGACAATTAGTAAGGGAGCTGTGTTGATCTGTTTGTGTTTTTTTTGACATATCAGTCAATAGTAATAAAAAAACTGTAAGATCAATTTCAAAACCTCTTAGCAACCACATAAAAAATAACAATTGTATTGATTTCTCTGATAATTGTCCTGGAAGAATGGTAGGAGCTTAATGTTATGAATGTAATGAAATGCATTTATCAATAGACTGTGTTGGATATACTGCATTACCAGCCTGCAGTAAGATGCTGTTGGTAAGGCATCTAGATGTAAACTTTCATAGCCTCTTTCACAGACGGATGGAAGCGCACAAATAGTGAAAACAGGAGAAAACAGAGATATTGCAGAATACCTGTAGCAAAAGGCAGACATTTGAAAGGAAATGCAAGACTAATATCCTCTTCATTAATCTAGCAAGTTCCTTAAAAGGACATGAAACAAAATCTGTCATACATATGTTCTAGATTTTATAGAAGAGACTTTGTGAGAAATATTTTCAGAGCCTGCTGGGATATAGTCAGGATTATGGCAATTTCCCATAAGAACATGTGTTTACCAGCTCCAGCTTCCTTTTGAAACACTCTAAAGAATTGCTTTCATGAATAGCTTGTTGGGGTTTGTGTTTTTTTTCTTTTTATTTGAACAGGCAGAACAAACAGGATATCATGGTCACAATGAGCAGCATAATGAAATGATAAATACAACCTAATTGCAGCTTGTTTATATCATGATTATGCAGTTATTTTGATAGGTATTTCTGTTTCTACACACTATAAAAAAAATCTTTAAATGGTATTTTCTCTCTTTTGTTCTTTTCTGAGTTAAATATTCCAATATATACGGAGGACACTAAAATGAAAAAAACATTGAAACCATGCCAACCTGTAAAAAAATGTATATAAAATGCAAAATTAGTCTTCATCTCTGCCTTGGGTTCTCAGTGTTGGATATCCAACATTACATGCATTATGTGCAACGTTATGTTGCATTATGTGCATCCATTGTTTGAAATGTAAACTGCCTTGTATTTAGTTTCACAGAAATTTATAAGCTAGGAAATTAATAGAAAATGAATGTTTAGAGAAATAAGTCATTGTTAACGTAATAGCCACCAGTACTAGTCCATACATTTCTTCAGAGATTTGGTTGAAGGAATCCCATGGGTTATAGCTCTGGAAAGAAGAGGAATCTGAAAGCACTTGTTTATATCTGAGGACCATCTCCAAGCTGAAGAAAAGTCCATGCCAACAAGCAGGAAATCAAACAAAGGTGTCAAGAGTCAGTCCTGCGTGGTGCGTGGATGAGCCAGGAGCTCTGGACTGATCTGAGACATGAAATGTACAAGAGGTGGAAACACAGGCAAACGACCTAATAGTAGTGCAGAGCTGTTGTCTGACCTGGAATTGAGTCTTGAAAAGAATGTGAAGGGTAACAGGAAAGGCTTCTACATGAAAAGTAAAAAGAAACTAGGGAAAACGTGAACCAGTTACCAAATGGCAGGGAAACTGGTGAGAGAGGACACACAAAGACCAAGGTACTCGATGTCTTGTGTCAGTCACTACTGGTATAACAGTCTGCAGGAATCCCAGGCACCTGAAGTCAGTTGGAAGGTCTAGAGCAAGGAAGGAGGAGGAGGACAAGGTTAGGGAGTGGGGGACACATGTAATTCTACGGGGCCTGAAAGGCTGCACTCAGGAATGCCAAGAGTGACTGCTCTTGATAATCTTTGAAAGGTCATGGTGATGGAAGATTGGAAGAGACCAAATGTCACTCCTGTCTTCAAGAAGGGCAAGAAGCAAAACCTGGAGAAAAAAACACCTGATCATCCTCAACTCAATCTCTAATTAAAGTTGATGGAGAGAATCTGCCTGCAATGCACTTCCAAACACATGGAGTGCATGGAAGTAATCTAGAGTAATCGGTATTTCTGAAGGGGAAGCAATGCATAAAAAACCTGAGACTGCTCTAAAATTACATGACTGACTTGGTGGATGATGGGAGAACTGTGAACATTGTTATACTAAGACTTTTAACACTGTCTCCCATAACATCATTATAGACAAACTGACACGGTTGTGTCCATTCAGTGCTGGTGTAGATTGTTAGCATACTAGCAATTATACAGACCTGGACAATGGGACAGAGTGCAGTCTCATTAAGTTTATGGATGATAGAAGACTGGGAGGAGTTGTGCTACCATACAAAGTGGCCTGAACTGGCTGAGGGACTGGGTGGAGGGGAATCACATGAAGTTCAACAAAGGGAAGTGCTAACTCCTTCATCTGCAGAGGAATGTCCCCATGCACCAGTATGCGCTGGGGGCTGGAAATGAGCTCTGCAGAGAAGGATCTGGGGTTCGTTGTGGACACCAAGCTGACTATAACCTGATGAGGCCACACATGGAGTACTGGGTCCAGTTCTGGGCTCTGCAGGGCAAGACAGATGGTCTTAGTGGAGGAAGTCCAGCACAGAGATGCAAAGTTGATTAAGTAACAGGAGCCTCCTTCATATGAACAGAGGCTGAGAGAGCTGAGACTGTTGAGCCTGGAAATAGAAGGGTCAGGAGAATCTTGCCCATGTGTGTGAATACCTGATTGGATAGCATGAAGAAGTAAGAGCAAAGCTCTTTGTCGTGCCCTCTGACACTACAAGAGGTATTAGTTAGGAACTGAAATACATGAAATTCCATTTGAACACAAGAAAACACGATTTTACTGTGAGGCTGGTGAAATACTGGCACAGATTGCCCAGAGACATGGTGGATTCTCCATGGTTGAAGATACTCATAATCCAACTGGACACAGTCCTGGGTTTAACCTGCAGTAGCTGACCTGCATGAGCAGAGAGGTTGGACTAAATGATCTCAGGTTGATCCTTCCAGCCAAAGACATTCTGTGTTTTAACCTCAACAACTCAGTGCTATTTTGGGGCTTAATGTTGATCTGTCTGTGAGTTATTTCTGAAGTTATATAAAGCTAGTAAAAATATCCTTGCTCCTTTTTTTTCACTTTTCCCTTTGAGAATCTAAATTTTCCTTTTCTGAAAATTTATTTTTGTGGATGGGAGTATTTTTAAATTCAATCGCTGTTAAAATTTCTGCTTACAAGTGCACTGTTTGCCTCAAGTGTCTGTATCTTTTCAAAACCATTGAAATATTTCATATGAGAAAATCAGGTATATTTTACATGGAAGATGCTGATCTTTTTTGTGAGTGGAAAAAGTGGTGCTTTCATACCTGAGTGATAAGAACATCACGCTTTTAAGTAGCTGGCTTGTTTTTCTTGACTTTTTCGTATACCTCTAGATGACTGGTTTTTAAATTTAGTAGATATTTTTAAATGGATATTGGTATTTCCCCTGTAACAGATTTGAGAACTCCCACTCTGTACATTAAGCAGAAACCCCTCATCATTTTGAGTCATGCTGTCACAAAAAGTTTAGTGGAAAGACTGAACAAATTACTTTTGAGATGAGCAGTTACTGAAGATAACATGAGGTTAAATACATATTCATAGAACAGTTTAAAGGAAGAAGCAGAAACTATTACCATTTAAAGACCCTTTTTAAACAAGTGAAGGGAGCAGTTGTTGTGCCCAAATGGGGTTGGTGGCTGGCAGGAAGTAGAACTCCATAGCTTAGGTAAGTGGATGAAAGTAGCAGTGGAAATAAGTAGAACTACAGGATGTGAATGGAAGTAGCAGTGAAAATAAGTAGAACTACAGGATATTTTCCACACTTGACTAGTTTAATGTCCTTTAACAAAAAGTGGCCGAGGGGGAGGAAAAGTGCATTGTTTCATTTTATCTTCCCAGAGGTAAAATCTCTTTTATATGGAAAATTTCTAAATAAGGAATAAGCTTATGGAAATGAATGGTTAAAGTTAAATAGTGGTTCCTGTGTGCAAGGAGTGTAACAACGTGTCACAGTGGAGGGAAAAGGATATTGTTGCAGTGCACACAGTAGGAGCTGTACCTCTATGGATGATACCTCGGTTAATGCACTACTTTTCCTACTAGCACAAGTTGGCAAATGAATAAGTGGCAGAGCCAGACCAGGTTCCATTTCTAACACAAATGTTAATACTTTAGAAGTTGGTGTAAATCTCACCACCTGCTTTTCTTACAGTTTGGCTGTGGTTTGCATCCAAGACAGAAAATGTGTGTTCCACTCCAAATGTGCAGAGAGTGTGCAGCGCTGCTGCTGTCCTACGCTGGCCTCTCTTGTCACTAGATCACTACAAACAGTGGCATCATAGAAATAAGTTTTGATAATCAAACAGCATGTGTTCTTGATGTGTTCTAGTGAGGTTTCTGTCCAGTCTTTCCCATACGTACATGTGTCAGTTACAGAGGTGAGTTAGAATCATAGACCCATAGAATGGTATGATAGAATGATTTGAGTTGGAAGGGAACTTAAAGATCATCCAGTTCCAATTCCCCTGCCGTGGGCAAGGACACCATCCACTAGATCAGGTTGCTTATAGCCTCATCCAGCCTGATCTTCAACACCTCCGTGGCTGGTGGACAGCCTGTTCTCTGGACAACCTTCTCCGGTGCCTCACCATCCTCACAGTAAAAAATGTCTTTCTGACATCTAATCTAAATCTCTGCTCCCTCAGCTTAAACCATCCCCTCTCATCCCTACACTTCCTGATGAACAGCTCCTCCTCAGCTTTCCTGTAGCCCGTCTTTAATACTGGGAGGTTGCTAAAAGGTCTTCCCAGAACCTTCTTTTCTCCAGTTGTTTGATCAGGTTTTGATCTGTGTGTCAGTGAAGTTTAAAGCCTATAGAAGAACTAAGAAGCTGGTGTGTAATAACTGAAGCTGTTGCCTTATAAGCTAGAGTTTAATGAAAGAAGCATATTAATTTTGTGTGACTGTGTGGTATTACATATTAAGAGCAAACAGCCTTGTACAATGAAAAAATAAATTAATCAAATACAGATGGGTATCTCTTCTTCAATAGATGAGTTGTCCTCTCATTTGATTTGATCCCATCATTAAAATTAAGTAGACAGTGCATTAGGTTTTGTACAGTGCTTGAATCATGTATGCTGTTCCAGGTTTGAAATAACAGCTATTAATTTCCAACTCCAAAGGTTTTTCCTACAAGACTAATTGAAACAAACAAGTTTATTTTTCTGGGCCTCATTCTAGAATGCTCAAGTGCATGTATTCTGGCTGAATGTTCGGAGTCCAGTTTTCTCTGTGCTTCTCAATTGAAAAACAAAATGGAGTAGAAAAGATGTTTTATTTTTAGAAATATGGAGTAGTTTGCAATGAGCAGATGTCTTTCAAGTCGTATTGCCAAAAAACAATTCTTCAGTTGTTCAGATCACTTAGTAACCTGAATATTGATTTATTTTTGTTAGGTTGCTGTTTTCTTTTGGGAATGAAGAAGCAGAATCAGTCTCTTTTAATATTAAATGTAATGGTTATTAATGACAGTGTTAAATGGATTAGTGCTTAGAAAACAAGAAGGAATTACTTTCTAACAGCCCAGTAGACACTTCTTGCCTTAGGGTGGGTGATGTCTTAGTCACACAGATGTTGTGATGAATTTTCTGTGCAATTAGTAGAAGTAGAAGATAGAATAAGTGAACCATATGATATTACCTACCTCCACATGACTTCTCTGAAGTTACAGAATCATAGAATAGTTTAGAGTGGAAGGGACTTTTAAAGGTCATCTAGCCCAACTACCACTACAATGAGCAGGTATATCTAAAACTAGATCAGATATATCTAGGCATCACCCAGTCTGTCTTTGAATGTTTCAGGGATGGGACATTCACTGCTTCCCTGGGCAACCTGTTCCAGTGTTTCATCAACCTCACTGTAAAAACTTTCTTCCTTATACCTAGTCTGAATCTCCCCTCTTTTAGTTTAAAACCATTACCCCTTGTCCTATCACAGCAGTCCCTGCTTTGAAATCTGTCTCCATCTTTCTTATAAACCCCCTTTAGGTGTTGAAAGGCCACAATAAGGTCTCCCTGGAGCCTTCTCTTCTCCATGCTGAACAACCGCAACTCTCTCAGCATTTTCTCATAGAAGAGTTGCTCCATCCCTCATCCAGTCATCAATGATAGGCATCCACTACTTCTCTGAGCAACCTGTTCCAGTAAAAAACTTCTCCCTTTACTCAATCTAAATTGACCCTCTTTCAGTTGCTCCTTGTCCTGTAACAAGAGGCCCTAGTGAACAGTCTTTCTCTGTTTTTTTTCGTAAGGCAATAAGAAGGTTTCCCTGCAGCTTTCTCTTATCCAGAGTGAACAACCCTAACTCTTTCAGCCTTTCTTTGTTAGCAAAGGTGTTCCAGTCCTCTGACCTTTTTTGTGGTTCTTCCCTGACCCAACTCAACAGGTCCATGTCTTTGTTATACTGGATGCAGTGCTCTAGGTTGGGTAGAGGAGCAGAATCACCTCCTTTGACCTGCTGGGCATGCTTCTTTTGATGCAGCCTAGGGCTGGGGTTGGCCTTCTGGGCTGAGACCACCTTGTTGGCGCGTCTCCTTTAAGACTGCAAGCAATATGGATGAATATGTGATTTTGAGGTGTAGGTAAGTAATTCGGAGAAGGTTTGATTATATTTGGCCGGAAACAAATATTTTTAGTCTTCTCTAAAACTAGAGCTGAACGTGCATTGTCTTCATTAGGAACAAATAGAACTGGGCTTAGTATCTGTGCCTTGCCAGGGCTGCGGGTGGATTGTTTCTGCGTGTCTGGAATGCAGAGTTTTTCTGAAGATAAATTTTAAAAATAACATCTTTTAGTCTTAGAAAATTGTTGTGCTTTGCTGCATTCCTTCTTCCTGTCCTATCTGTGTAGCCTTGTGTACTGATGGTACTTCTGTGGTGATTAAAAGCAGTGCTTCTATTTTGACTTACATAAGATTCTTACTGTTACGAATTGCTGCTGTGAACTTTTAAACTCAGGAAAACTTCTGAATAAATGTGATAAGGGGTAAGGTAATCCTGGTTTCAGAATTCACTCCTTCACTGAAATAAATCACATCATTTTTCAACCTCAGTTAACTTTTCTTCTTTTTTTCTACAATAAATTGTTATTTAAAATTCATTTTTACTCTTTAAAATCTCCCCTTGCTCCTATTTTTATATCTTAAATTTAACTGGACAGATAATTTCCTTTGCATGATATATTTTTCTTGGCTCGCATAGAAGGAAGAAAAGCAAATAAAGTGGTACAAGGAAGGTGCTTAGTCAGTAATAGACAATCCAGACACTGACCATGACAAGTAATGGAAAAAAATGTTGTTTCATGTAATTAGAAAAAGCTTCAGGACCCCCAGAAGGTAAAAAAATTGGTCGCACAGTGCATTTCAGACTGCATTATAATATCACAAACCCTTATATGACTTAAAAGTGTCAACGTAGTCCAGCCACATGTCATTTTATTTGAATACACGAAGCTAAAGTGTGCTTGAAAAGCAAATTTATCTCCATTGGAGCTACATTCTGAAAGACATGTGCTTGAATATTTATTTATTATATCCAAGTAGTTTCCCCGGTAGAGATAATGCAGAGAATGTAAATATGAATGGGAAGTTGGGCTCTTTTAAGAGTGCATGTATGTATACTATTAAATTTAAAGTATTGCTCATAACTAGATGATCATTGTAGGTGCCTTCCAACTGAATATTCCATTCTGTTCTGTTCCATTCCATTCTGTTATAAAAAGATGAAACTGCAAGCTTTCTATGTCTTTGATGCTTTCTCCTTGCATTCTGCTTTTGAGACCTGCCGAGGTACCATCTGTATTCTGTGAATGAAGTTTTTCAGTTGTCCTGGGGATCTCCTAAAAACCGTCAAATATGACCTCTGCCAGAGTGCATTACAGTGTGTTTGCATCACGTTTATTTTTTGGTTGGATTACTCTCGTACCAAGGAGCTCTGTTACTAGACGAAGGCACGAACTATGTGAAAACCTGGACAAACACGAGTGTAGAGTGACTACGTAATACCTGTCTCAAAGAATGTGTGTTTTTTAATGTGAGACAGTGCACAGCTAGGCACCGAGGAGCATAAGAAGCAGTAAGAGGTATGATAGGTGGAGAGGCGGTGGTGTTAGCCTAGACTAGCTTTGCTAGGACACAGTGGCTGTACTTTCTTGTGTTCTTTCAATAGTTAGCTCTCATATCACTGAATTATGGCAGTGTGTTTGAACATACTATGGTGCTTTCCCGGTACTGTGTAGTAAATAATGTTATAAGGCCAAATTAATTATTGGTAGAACTTCACTGTTGTAGTGAAATATGAGGATGGAGGAACTGAATTGAGAGTTCTAGATGTTTCCTACTGATGACAGATAGTGTGCCTTCCTGAACTGTAGATTTTAATTGAGTGCTGGGCTTTTCAATTGATGCCAAGTAGGTTTAACATAATATAACATTACATTGTTCTATTTGTTTGAAAGGGAAGAAACTTGTTTTTACACTCGTGGTATTTCATAATGTTAGGGAATAAAATTCAGATGCTTACCAGATTTCAAACATTACTTGAAACGCATAATGTGTGCTTAAAGTCATTCTGCTAAAGCTCATGAATCTTGAGTTACTTTAGCCTCTAATATTTAGCAAAGGGCAATATGTTTATTTTGTTATCTTAGACCTATAATTATAAAATGTAACCTTATCCCCTAATTAAAAAGTAACTGTCACGGCATTTTGGCATTTAAGGCCTAAATCTTCAATATTAACTGTGCTTAAGGAAATAGGCTTTTGCCAACCACTATAGAACTATTTGCATCTGATTTGCTTTGTATTTGATTGAAAGTTTAAGAAAATCCCCAAATATTTTGGTCTAGTAGTTCTGAGATGTGGAAAACAAAATCCCATTGTGGCATTTAGCAGGATTTCTTTGAGTTACAACTGAAGCAAACATTTAATTGATATCAGATCTTTTATTGTTATTTGTTCTTGTTATTTATGTACCCTTAAATAATTCAAATTATGCATTCTCATTTAGTTGTTTTGTTTTGGCTCAATAAGGAATGCTTCCCTTGTGCTCCTTCTTGGATTTAGTCTTTCACATGCAGCACTGAGATGGTTTTGGCTGAGGTATTGGATCAGATTCCTTTGGAAGCTGCTGAATTCTCTATGATGTTGTTGCAAAGGTATCACTACAAATTAGGGGTTTTTTTTATGCCACAGTTTTGTATTAAGCAAACAGAATAAGAAACTGAAACTGATACTTTCTGCCTGTCACACCAATTTCTTCATTCACCCAGTTAATTGATGGACATAAAATGCTCTCTTGTATGGCCTTGGTATTGCCTAATGTTCATTAGCATAGATAAGGCAGTGGCCATCACAGTACAAAGTCAGCAGCAAGACTGGATTTTAAAGCATTCCTGCGGTTCCCACATTGAGTCTTCTTCATCCTCAAAAGGCACAACAGCCCTTGGGGATTGTTGTTGATGTGACTGGTTTTTTTTGAGACTGTGTGGTGAGACAAATCCAAGGCTTAATCTACCTTAGCTGTGAATAATGTAAGATTTTCACCTGCAGGTAATGCATGTCATCAGTCTAGAGTAGAGTTCTAGATGGATTTGTTCCCTGTATCTAATACTTCATTGCTTTTTGTTTTTAAAATTTTAATGGGAATTTCTTTCTTTGCCCCTTTTCTTTCCCTCATTCAAGTAATTGCATTGAATGCTTCTCAGTAGCAAGATTTGAGTTCAGATAACTAGTTTTACTGAGAAGGACGACAACAGAGGAAGTCTGTTTTGGAAAAACAATAAAGATTGTTGCTGTTTTTTGAAAAGGAGAAGATTTTTTTTCCCCTTTATTTTGCAACGTAAATCACAGCTTAGTATCTGCTGCAAAGCAACATATGCAGTATGTTATTATACCGATTCTACTATTACCACATTTCTGTGTGGTAATTTTTAGCTGGATCATTTCTCGTGGTAGAACGGTTTCATGAAATTGTAAAGCCCACTTTTTCTTGAGTACATGTGTGTGATGTGGTTTTCTTCTTTTAGCTGTGAATTCTGAGAACAGACAGGACCTCTTTTACCTGTATAATTGTGTATATGTGTGTACGTGTCTTTCTGCAAGCCAAATTGCTAGAAAGACCCTTTTGGGGGTTAAAACTTTGTGGAATATCTAATGTCTAGCTTCCAAAATACATTTAGGGAAATTGATCAGTTAAACAGCCAGTCTTTCTGTTGGCAGGCTGGAGACAGTCATCTGTATTGCTTTGGTGTTGATACTGGAAATACATTTTTCATCTCATGTCATCCATTGCAACGTATTTGGTTGCAATTATTTTTCCCTTGATTTCGACCAGTTGTGCTTATGATCTGCTTGTAAATGCTATTCAGATTGTTTATACTTCTGGCGATATGTTGGATTCAGCAGTTGCAAAGGTCTCAAAATAGTCACATCTGTGAGCACTAACCTTAGCGTATGGTTTGCATTATACATGGTGTAATTCTAGTACGTTAAATTGTATCAAAAAAGCGCATCTCTTGAATAAGACTCCAAGTATAGTCATGGGAAATCTTATGTGGTCATAGTATTTGTCCTGAGTTGCTGTCCAGTTTTACCTCACCAAGGAAAAAATTAACATCTTCTAGCAAACATAATGCATGAGTCTTTTACTTTTTCTTTACATATAGCTGAACTATGTTCAGAAAGATAAGTTTTCCATAGAAAAAATGAGTTTGTTTTGGTTACCAACTTCCTCTTCAGCTTTTCTGTGTTTCCTAGTCGTTATATTTTGTGAAGATAGAAAATAACACATTGAGGAGGTAATGTTGCAAGACTATGGACTGTTGTGATAGGTTTTGTACAGAAACAGTGTGGCCAGCAGGTCCAGGGAGGTGATTCTGCCCCTGAACTTGGCACTGGAGAGACCCCACCTCAAATACTGTGTTCAGTTCTGGTCCCCTTGCTACAAGGATGTTGAGACTCTGGACCATGTCCAGAGAAGAGCAACGAAGCTGGGGAAGGGGCTGGTGGACAAGTCTTACAAGGAGCGGCTGAGGGAACTTGCATTGTTTAGCTTGGAGAAGAGGAGGCTGAGGGAAGACCTTACCACGCTCTACAAGAGAGTACAGACCTTACACTCTCTACAGTTGCCTGAAAGGAGAGGAGGGTGCTGGCCTGTTCTGCCAAGTGACAGGGGACAGGACAAGGGGGAATGGCCTCAAGCTGCATCCTTTGGGTGCATCCATAGGCTCTGGTGTGGAGTCCCCCATAGTTTGCAGGCAGATACTGGCTCCACCATTAGCTTCCGTAGGCTGCAGGAAAGTCTCTATTCCAGTGCCTGATTCATCTCCACCTCCTACTTCTTCTTCACTGACCTGGGTGTCTGCAAGGTTTTTTCTTTCTCATATTCTCTCACATAGTCTCGCTCCACTTTTACAGCTGCTGCTGTGCAGCTGTTTTTTCCCTTAAATATGTTATCAGAGAGGTGCTACCACCACCACTGATTGACTCAGCCTTGGCCAGTAGTGGGTCTGTCTTGGTATTGGCTCAATAGGACATGGGAACAGCTTCTGGCAGCTTCTCACAGAAGCCACCCCTGTAACCTCTCCACTACCCAAACCTTGCCACCCAAAACCTTGCCACATGAACACAGTACAGTGACAATGCGCTTTGCCACAAGTAAGCTGTGATATCACACAAATGCAAAACATTAAAGACCATAAAGTGATATACTGAAATTCTGTGTTTCTGTTAAGAAAGCCAAATATCTAATATGGCAAAGAATCTGGAGACTTGAATATGTCACACCTTTTCAGAACACACAATTCCTTTCATTGCGAGTATTTTGTCTGATTTCTTTGGCTCCCTCTAAGAATAAACAGCATTTGAGAATTGTACAAAATGAAAACCTTCCGATTATTTTCCTATTAAAGGCACTTCAGTTTTCTCGTATCAAGTTGGATAGAGGGCTTTATAAGGGTTTTACGTTTTTGTAGCCATCTTCTTTCCCACTGCTTCTCTCAAGTCTAACAGCCACAGTGGGAGCCAATAAATAGGTAGCTGAGGTTGTTCTTACAGGCTGCCTTCCTCCTAAGTTTCTCCACCTCAGGAGTGCCTTATTTCTCTTATTGCAAGGAGCAGAAACATGCTTTTTTGTTATTTTTGCCTTTTTATTTTAATTAATGAGAAAATTATGCTGAATAGTCTTCTACCTTCAGTAACTTGGTGGAAAATAAAAATTTGCTTTTTCATCTCTTTCAATGTAAAACTGTAGATTTACCTCTTCTAATAAATTTTCAAGAACAAGCAACTTAAGATTGGCTTTGTGGCTGGTTTGTGTGTTATGAAGGAGATTAATGACTGAGATTTTGTTTTCCAGTAAGTATAACACCTGCAGAAAACATTTTCTTCAACCCCCTTATCCTAGGACATTTGTAACTGCCCGTGAATGTTTCACATAGTGATTTTATTTAGACCTACATAGCTGACGTGGTTATTCATAAACATTTCTTGGCAGTTGGGCTTGTATTATTTTTTACCTTCAGGCATTTCCTTTTGTTATGTACAAGTACTGGAAGGTTCTAATTTGCTTCCATAGTAAGGCTTGCATGGCCTATACATGGTGCCTCACAGTATTTAATAATACATTACACTTTTCTTTTCAGCCTCCTTTAGCATATCTTCCTTTTCCACTCTTAATTCTGTTGTACTTGTCTGTGGGATAATGCACACCTTTATTCTACTTAAGATTAAGAAAGTAATGAGCATTTTATTGGCTTCAATCTCATTGTTTAAGCTTCAATTTATTCAGAATTACATATTGACATTTGCAGCCAAATTTCTCGCTTTGCAGGAGTTTTCTCTTCTTTTTCCCTTGCTGTGAGGAAAAGGTTAAGGCCCCTGATAATCACTGAACATTGATATGATTCCAGTTTTGCCTTGGTCTCTCTTGTGGGAGATGTGCATTTGGAGTCTGAGGAGAAATAATTCCTCCATCCGTAAAGCACTGACTGCACTGTGTGCTAGTCTGCTTGTACGTGGAGATACAAGGTGTGGTAGGATTTTGTTCCCCATGGGCAGCATGATTCTCAGTTCTTTCCTGCCTTCTTGAGCAGAGGAAAACTATAGTAAGAGAAGTTACTGTGTTCAAGCCAGTAAGGTAATAGCATCCTTAAGAGAAGGTACGTTATTGATACTGCTATAGTTACAGAGTCAGGAGGATGTACAGCAGCTTAGGTCTTTACACATATTAAACTTATACAAGGATTAAGTGATGCTGAATCAAGTGTTTTTGACTTCCAGTTCAAGTACCACTTAGCTGTTCTCCTTAAAAGCTGCAATGGCTTCTTCATGATATGCACAGTAAAGACAGCAAATCACATTTGGCTTTTAGAATTTAGTTATAAAAGACTTTACTGTATAAGTTAAATGTTTTCAGTAATTCAGCAATTATATTAAACCATTTCTGTGTAGTTTTGACTCTTTAGTAGACAATCCATTTCTTTTTTTTAATTAGGTCTTCACTATTGTGCTGACTAACCCAAAATGTCCATTGAAGAATAATGGAAGCCCCTGAATACCTTGATTTGGATGAAATAGATTTTAGTGATGATATATCGGTAAGTACAAGTCTTATTTTTTTTTTTTCTAGTTGAGACTATCAGATATCTCATCCTGATAAAACAAAACAACACTTGTTAGAAGTCACACTCCATTTTACCTCATACATAGGAATGCTTAAATGAGTTGAGTCTAGAATTAAAAAAAGATGCTTTCTAAGGGAAATGTAATAAGCTTGGAAGGAAACCTTGATTCGTCTCTTTCCAGTAGTAGAAATTACTTGC
Source organism: Cuculus canorus (assembly GCF_017976375.1). Classification (NCBI taxonomy): domain Eukaryota; kingdom Metazoa; phylum Chordata; class Aves; order Cuculiformes; family Cuculidae; genus Cuculus; species Cuculus canorus. Next base: position 63,521,523 of record NC_071441.1, read on the forward strand.
AGATTAAATTAATAAATTAGTTTTATTTCTGGGTTGCTATCTACTCTGTTGTCTTGAATGAGTTACATGCGCTCTAGTGCTAGCCTTAGACACCAAAGTGGTTTTACCTTTTTTTAAATGAATGTCTTTCAGATGTAAAAAAACCCTCTGCCTCTCTCCCCTCTGAATTGCTCCTTTTTCATGTAAGTTGTGACTCTGCCCTTTCTACAAGTAGCCATTGCCAAATACAAAATTTTATCAATAGATGTGATGTAGCTACCTGTGACCTGGCAGAGCACAGAAAGAGGACAGCGCTGATCCTTAGCGTCACAAGAGGAACGACTGCAGCTATAGTTGCAAGCAGTGGTACTGTTCACCTACATTGTTAGTGGTTCTTACAGAAACTGGTATGGTACATACTATTACTCATAGTAATACTCCTGCTGTGTGTTTCTGCTTTTTGTGTAATGGAGTTGCTAATATGTTGGATGTCTGATTAACAGTAGACTTAAACACATAAATTAAATGTACTGTAAGTAAATATATCAATTAATTTTACATAAAAGAAAGTGTGCCACCATCTCCTTCCACATTTTTTATCATTTTATAGTGGGAGTTTCTGGGTGGTTTTTTGTTTTGGTGGTTTTTTTAGGGTTATTTTTGGTTTTTTTTTTACAAAAGACCTGGTTTTCCCTTTAGCATTTGAGACTCTTGATTAATTTTAAAATGTTCCAGATGCTTTATTCACAGACAGATTCCATTTGGAGAGGATTTTTTTTTTTTTTTACCTATTGTAACATTGAATTTTTATTGAAGTGGAATGTGGCAAATGCCCAAAATGTTGCAAGACAATGAGCCAATGTGGAGCAAATACCTTATTATGGGCAACTTTCCTTTTATTACTGTTATATGATAGATCATGTCCTGGTATCTGTTCCCATATTCAGTTTTGTAAAACTGTAAAACATAATAGATGTAACCTCTCCATGTCTCTCCCATTGTGGCTGTTGCTGCATACTGCTGGGTTGGGTTACTTGCTTTTCTGCTGAACAGCTCAGGCTGCCTATTTTAATGGGCTGTTCTTTCATTGGATATTGAACCTTGAATAAAAAAACAGCACAAATTATAGATGTAGCAGTTTTACTCCCTGATTTAGCAGGTACGATAACAAAGGTTTTGTTGCCAGAATCCAGATTAACATGAGAATTCATGGTTACTCTAGTGCTCTACTCGTATCTCGCTGCACACAATTTAAAGATACCTGACCTTCACATTGTATCATTAGCCTGCCATGGAAAGACCAGCTGCACAGCATCAGTTTTAGCAATTTATATTGTTCCTGCTAGCCCTCTGGTTCTAATCCAGTGCAGAAAAGTACTGATGAAAAATAAAGGCTGCTAGACGGCTGTTAAAATGATGCACTTATAAATATATATGTGTTAGAAAGCCACCATGTATGGACCAGGCCCTTGTAGACCATTTCAGCCAATATGACCAAAGCGTAATGGACACAGAAAATAGGCAGGAATTTGTTTTAAAAGGCAAGTAGATATGTAAGTAGGTTTGGTGGGGTTTTGTTGTTGTTGTTTACATTGTATTTGTAGATAAAATTAAACTGTACATTTCTGTAAAATCAGACTCATAGAACGCGTTTGGTTGGAAGGAACTTTCACAGGTCATCTAGTTCCAACCATCCTGCAAAGGGCTGGGACATCTTTCACTAGATCAGTTTGCTCAAAACCCCATTGTGGTGGATTGGCCTTGGCTGGCCACCAGGTGCCCACCTAGCTGCTCCTTCACTCCCGCTGCGTCAACAAGATGGGGAGAAAAATATAACAAAAAACTTGAGGGTGAAGATAAGGATAGAGAGATAACTCACCAATTACCATGACAGGAGAAACAGACTAGACTTGAGGATATTAATTTCGTTTATAGCCAGTCAAACATTGTGGGATAGTGAGATATAAAAACAAATGTAAAGAACATCTTCCCCCCACCTCTGTCTTCTTCCCAGGCTCAGCTTCACTTCCCACTTCTCCAACCCCTAGCCCTGTTGAGCACAGAGGGATGGCAGGAGTGAAGGTTGTGTTCAGTTCATAACACTTTGTTTCTGCTGCTTCTTCCTCCTGACATTCTTGTCCTGCTCCAGTGTGGGGCCCCTCCCACAGGGTACAGTTCCTCCTGAACTGCCCCAGAGTGGATCCTTCCCATCGGCTGCAGTTCAAGAACTGCTCCAGCAGGGGTTCTTTCCACAGGGTGTAGTCGGAGTGGACTGTGCCAGTGTGAGTCCGTCATGGGGTCACAACGCTTGCCAGAAAACATGCCCTTGAGTGGGCTCCTCTCCATGGGTCTGCTCCAGCCTGGGCTTTCCATGGGCTGCAGATTCCTTCAGGGCACTGTACGTGCTCTGATGTGATGTTCACCATTGGTGGCAGGGTGGATATCTGCCCCACCATTGTCTTCCCCTTGGGCTACAGGGAGATCTCTTATTCCAGTGCTTGAAGCACCTCCACCCCTTCCTTCTTCGTTAACCTTTGTGTCTGCAAAGTTGTTTCTTTCACATATGCTCACTCCTCTCTCACAGCTGCTGTTGTGCAGTGATTTTTATGCTTTCTTAAATATGTTGCCTCAGACATGCTACCAACATCACTGATGGGCTCAGCTTTGGGCAGGTGTGCATTCATCTTGGAGCCAGCTAGAACCAGCTCTGTCCCACACAGGGGCAGACCCTGGTGTCTTCTCACAAAAACCACCTTTGCAGCACCCCCCCCACCCCCACACTATTTTCCTATATAAACCATATGCAGTAATGAATGATGGGCATCCATCACTGCTCTAGGCAACCTGTCTCACCACCTTCAGTGTAAAAAAAGTCTTCCTTATATTCAGTCTAAATTGACCCTCTTTCAGTTGCCCCATGTTCTGTCACTACAAATCCAGGTAAACGGTGTATTTTTCTTATAAGCCCCCTTTATATATTGAGCAGCAGTGAGGTCTCCCTGCAGCTTTCTCTTCTCTTCTCCAAGGCTGAATGACCCCCAGCTCTCTCAGCCTTTCTTCATAGTAGAGGTATTCCAGTCCTCTGTCTGTTTTTGTGGTCCTTTTCTGGACCCATTCAGCGGGTCCCTATCTTTGTTGTACTGGGGCCCCACAGCTGAATGCAGTTCTCCAGGTGGCATCTTGTGAGAGCAGAATCAAGGGGCAGAATCACCTTCTTCACCCTGCTGGCCACGCTTCCTTTGATGCCGCCCAGGATATAGTTTGCTTTCTGGGCTGCAAGTGCATGTTGCCAGCTTATGTCCAATTTTTCATCTACCAGAATCTCCAAGTCTTTCTGTGCAGTGCTGCTCTCAGTCTCCCCCAGCAGTTGCCCTGACCCAACTGCAGGACTGTGTGCTAGGCCTTGTTGAACTTCGTGAGGCTGGCATAAGCCTGCTCCTCAAATTTGTCAAGGTCCCTCTGGATGATGATCTTTCCCTCACGCGCATCAACTGCACCGTTCAGTTTAGTGTCGTGTGGAAGCTTTCTGAGGGTGCAGTTAGTCCCAATATTGATATTATTGATGAAGGTACTAAATAATATTGTTTCCAGTATGCACTCTTGAGGGTTTCTGCTTGGAAACTGAGCCATTGACTGTAACTCACTGGACATGGCCAGTTCATTATCCATCTGACCATCCATCCATCAAACCTATATTTCTCCAAATTAAAGGCAAAAATGTTGTATGGGATTATGCCAGAGGCCATGCAGAAGTTGAGGTAGATGATCTCCATTCACTGTTATCACTCCGTCATAGAAGGCCACTAGATTAGTCAGGTATGATTTTCCCTTTGTGAAGCCATGTTAGCTGTCTGTAATAACACCTCTGTCATCCATATGCTTCAATGTAACTTCCAGGAAGACGTGTTCCATGGTCTTACTGGGCACTGAGCTGAGGCTGACTGGTTGGTAGTTCCCAGAAGCCTCCTATTTATTCTTGTTAAAAATGGATGTGATATTCGCTTTTCTCCAGTCCACTGGAGACTTGACCTTACTGCCATGACTTTTTTAATATGACTGAAAAGGCCTTAGCAACCACATCTTCCAATTCCCTCAGGGTCCTGGAATGCAAATACAATGCTTAATTTGCTAGCTAGGATGGTACTATTCCAAATCCATCTGGTATAGTGTATTTGAGTGTAGTTTAGGAAGCAGAATAGGTTTCTAGGACTCTTATTTACATTAAATAAAAATAATATTGTGACTGCAATGACATTAAGCAACCAAGCTGAATATTTTCATATACTTCTTCATGAACAATTAATCACTAATCCTAAGAAAGGAATAAAAAAACTCCATGACCTTTAAGTTGCATTAAATGATTGATAGACTATTAAATGTATATTACAAGCTTTCTCCTTTTTCCTGTTACTACTTGATTTTACCTATAAGTTTATTCCTGCTTTTAGGTCATATACTATTGTTACAGTAACCCAAAGATTTCTTATCCTTTAATTAAAACGCGGTATTTCTACTGCACTGTCAAACAGTGCAAATTGAAATTATTTTATTTCTTTTTTTACAAAAACAATACTAAATGACCTAGTCATAAGCAGAACTGCTGGTGCTACATATTTGTAAAATGTTTGAGCTTGAGTGTACCGATTATTGCTCTGATCATTCAAATAGCTCTATATGAATAAAAACCTGCTTCAGTGTTGCTCATGAAGGACCTAATTGGAAAGTGGATTCAAACATAATTAAGCAGCTGCTGAATTGTCAGGTATTTTAAAAGAGGTTGGAAACCTTCTTCTTGTCCATCCTCGCTTGGCAGGGCAGATGTAATGGTCAGGAGTGTGGCTGATTTCCTGGCCTTCTATTTGCTGGGCATGGGGCACCTCCTGAGCCTGAGGTCACCCTTCCTTGGCCGTGGAGAGAGTTGGGTTACCCCTCAGGCTCAGAGAGGTGTACAGACAACATACAGCCAGACTTTGCTGGCACAGCAACTGAGGCTTCAGGGCTCAGCATGAAGGGTTCTACTTAGCTCTGCAGGCACAGTCACTAGCTGCAGTGGATTGATTTATTTCTCCACCAGCTGATGAACTCATTGGTCCTTCTCTTTTGTTTTCCTTCTCTCCTTCTAGAGAGTGAAACAAAATGCGGATAGTCACTGAAATGTTCGTAGAAAGTGTTAGATTAAGATAAACATTTTATACCTTTAACGGTGTTAATGTCTGTATAGGTCTCCTTTAAAGTTAAAAGGAAGAATAACATATGGAGTGTTTACTGAAGATGCTATAAATAAAACGTAGCACAAATAACCTAACCAGTACTCCAAAGATGCTGACCACAACCATTAAGTAAGGCATTTATTTGGGGGAGGTGTTATTTCTCACAGGCACTGGGCCAGCCTAATCTCTTCTCTCTGCTTTTTTTGTTCTGGAACTGCTCACACTGACACTACAATAGCGAAAAATCTTTCTGCAGCCTCAGGCCAACTGTTGTTGCTTTAGTTGTTCTTGATGTGGCTTGCTACTCCCAAATCAATGTATAGGAAAAAGGGTGATGTTGCACGGTTATAATTTATTAAGCAAGTGTAATATGAAGGTATTCATTTAATGAGATTTGAATGTTAATAAAACAGTGTATTTTCCACTATAGCAAATAAACTGAAATGAGACTATGAAATGACTTGCAGTAATAACACCAGGAAACAAATGACCTATAATGAAGGAAGGTGTCCGTTTTCTCTATCTAGTTGAGAACAAGGAGCTGTGCATTTAGGCACAGAACACAGTCGCTGATGTCTTGATCCGATGCAGATGAATTTATTGAGTTTTCATGCTGACTGCAGTTGGAGCAGGACATGGTCCTTAGTGTTTAGAGAGTGTTTATGTTTTTCTTGTGTGTTGGGTTTAAAATTCATTATATTAAAATTTGAGAACTATGTTAAATTTTAAAGGTTAATATTTGCATTAATTCAAATTTGGTAATGCAGTTTTACATAATGAACAAATATTTTGTATTGTGAGGGAGGTTCCATATTCCGCTGAAGTAATCATGTCCATTGAAAGAAAGTGGAAATATCTTGCATTTCCACAGGATACTTTACTGCTTCTTGTCGCTTGTTTGCTGTTGATACTGTTCTTCCATCTTACAAAGTTCTTAAAGGGTTACTGAAATTCAGTGTTTCTGTTTGGACATAGGCATGCCTTAAATGTAGAAAAACAGCAATCAAAAAAACGCCATTACATGCATTATCTTGGGAAGAAGCCTTTTGTTTTGTTTCCAAATTTTACTGTCAGCCACAACACGCTGATTAGATAGCAAAGATTACAGTAAGCTTTCACTAATGAACTGATCTGATGTGCTTAGCTCTCATGTTGTCACCCTTTAGGCATGGCCCTCAGCCCTGGCTGAGTTGGTTGCTTTGACCATGAAATAGCAAAATGGTGTTTAATTTTGTATGTAAAACAATTTAAAAATATTGAATGAAAAGTGGGAAATAATTAAGGTCAAATGCCACTGAACAAGTGTTAAGTTCAAAATTCTGTTCTAGGGAAGGCTTGCAATCTTAACCTCTTTTCCGGTCCCTCTGTGGTACCACTAATAACCCTGAAATTTTTGGTTGAAGGAAAGCTAATAGATATTACTGATGATCAAAGGTAGACCTCAAAGTGTGAGTAAAAGTAGTTCTAGAGGGAAGAGCTGGCAATGGATTGTGCTGATGGCTGGGAAATGTCCCCTTTAAAAAGTAATTTTAGTTGCTTCCTCTATGAAAAACAGTTCTCCACGTGTTAACTGGAGACTATAGGTAGCAGGAGTGTAAATGCACAGGAGTCTTTTTGAGGACAGTGGTGAGTGGGAGGGCATCTGTTAATGAGATCAAATCAATATGATTAAAATCAATAATCAAATTTATAACATTTACTAGATTTTTGGTGGTGGGAGGTGGTAACTGAATACATTTTAGTGCAGTGTTGAAACAGAAAGAAAATCTGTTCTTCCAGGAAAGAACGTGAAAAAAAGACAAAAAGAGAGATAGTTTTCTGTTTTTGAGGTTGCCTGACAAAAGACATAGCAATGGAATACAAAAGGCCTCATTCTAATTGAATTACAAACTGTGTAATAGTTTAAACTGCACCAGCTGGTCTTACGAAGCTACCACATTCCTTGGAGACATGTTCCCTGGATTCTTTTAAGAGTCTTACTAGACCAGTTCAACATTGCCTTCTGAGTCTTTGTGCAGAAATAGCAAGATGTATAACTTAACAGCTCAATCTTTATTAACAATAACTGAAGTGAAGCACAGCACGTTGTTTGTGCATGTGTGTGTTTAACTTGTATTAGTTTATATTTATTAGCATCTTTCTTCCTGTCTCTGTTCATCTGCTCTTTGTTGCTTTAGGCTGTCACATCCTAGAGTAGTCAAAGCCTCAAAGACAACCCCTTGCTTAATGGGGATTGGATTGGAATTACTGGGTAGTTCTTTGGAATGCTGCTGCATGTTTTAATTAATAAGTTCAGTGTTGATCCTGGGAGTACTTACGAGAGATTCTTGTTGTAGTTGAGGTTTCTGAATACATCCCCAAATCAGGTCAGCAAGGGAAAAGCAAGGCATGGGAGGTTTTTGAGACTTAGTAAAGTAACTACAATCAGTTGAGCAACAGTCATAAATTTGCACCAGAGAAGTTACTTCTGCAGTGGTCACATGGAGTTGACTTTAGATTGTTTTGAAATAGATTGCCAGCTGTGAATCAGAAGCACATCAAACTTGGAACAGCAGAGTGTCAGAAAAAAAAAAGATAATGTATGACCATTTTTATGTGTGTGTGGAAGGCTCAAGTGGTTTTATATGTAGTTGTTTTGCTTCATTGGTCAAGAGCACACTAGCTAAAAATATCTGTTTCTTTGAAAACATATGGTGTTTATATATTCCTTAAAAATTTTCAGTTGTGCTAATCCTAAATGCTTTTTTCTGTTTTAGTTTCCAAAATACTGGTTTTAATAGCTTTTTTTTATGTGAGGAAAGGCATTGATCTTTCACAGACATAATGATTTTCAGTTGTTTAAGTGAAGATTTGTATAAAATTCAAGCATTTGATTAAGGAAGGCATGTTATTAAGTAACTTAATTTCTGTATGTCAGAATGTGTAGTGTTATAACACTGGATCGTGTGTCTTACCTAGGGTAATTCACAGGTTTATAAGAAAAAGATTCTGTTTCGTAAGATACGTATGCCTTCCTTGTTTTTTTCCCTTTTTGTGCTGAATTCAGAGAATAACAAACTGATTAACATCAGGCATATCCCATCACATCAAAGTAATAATGCAAGTTTGCTTTAATAAAGCCTAGGTTGAAGAAATGAACCTATTGTATGTTGTCTTATGTACACGCATCTCTCTATGAAATCATATCTCTAAGATGCAAATATTCTGCATTACTTTTACATAATTGTAAATTGTAAACAATATTGGTTTGTAAAAGTTTGAATTCTGATTTTTAAGCATGAAGCATCTTGCAGTATAATCACTGTAATAGATCCCCAGATGGGCAAAGTAAAAGCCCTGATATTTACTGTGATGCCTAGATCTGTTCCTGCCCTTAATGTATCTTGCATCCCATGGAAAGGATGAATATGTAAAATGTATTTGTGTCTTGAATAGTGATGGTCTGCAGGAAAGAGAAATCTGAGATGGGGGAACACTTCACTGTAGCTTTGAAAGACTTCGAGGTGGGACACAAAAGCAGATGTCATCTGCTTTTCTTATCACATGTGAGAAGACTGTCAGCCTGCTGGAAGTACTCTTGGATTGGTAGATTTAGGCTGTGTCCATGACATCAGGACGTCTTGAAAGTCTTACTCTTTGACTTTTTAAATGAATTACATTGTATAAATTTTTTCCTTTTTTACAGTATTCTGTAACTTCTCTCAAGACCATCCCAGAATTATGTAGAAGGTGTGATTCACAAAATGAAGACAGATCAGGTATGATACCCACTTCTGTCCACCCATCAATTTCTAGGCTGCTTTTTATCATGTACAGCTTGGCAACAAGAGCTTCTTGGCAGTGTTCTGTTGTTTTGTTTTCTCTCATTTTTGTACAGCTTTCTGGAAACACATTTTTTTTTTTTAATTTATTTTTTTTTAACAGATGTTAGTTCATTAGAACGAAAAAAAGTTCCATAAAAGGATTTGGCTGTATACAGATAAATGTAGGGCTTCATCTCAGCAGCTCCAAACCACAATATATGCAACAATTTACTTGAAAACCCGAGAAACCATTGGTGACAAGACGTAATAATGTAGGCGCCAATGAAAAAATGTTGGATACATTTACTACCCATATGGCCACGACCCTTTTGAGGGATGATGTTTTGCCAGAGTCTGAAACTGTATCAAGGATGCTACATGATAGAATCTACTCTAAGGCATGCTATAATAGTTAAGATTAAAGCAAAGTTTTTGAGTTTAATAGTGTAAACTAAATGAAGAGTCATGGCATATAGATGAGAACCAGCTGGAGATCTTCCCCCTGCCCCTAGACAAAAAGTGCATTCAGTGTTAGTTTTCACTCTGTAAATGAGATTAATCCCCTTTTGTTTTTCTCTTCCTGATGGAGGAGAAATGAATTGGTGAGAGGAGCATTTTTGTTGAACTATGAAAATTTTATTGTGCTTTCTGGTGTTTAATTGAACTTTGTTAATGTTGTTTCATCAAATACTTTTATAGCGGAAATGGGAGCCATGGAATTTGTGAGACAATAGAAGGCTTTAAGAACTGTGCTATACTTCGACAACTTTTATTACATTTCCATATTCCCTTTCAGAGAATTGTACATTTCTGAGGTGTAAGACAAACCTTTCTGAGAGCTACTTCTTCTACCAGAGTCATTAAAGGCCAGGTCATCACAGGGTATGTCACTGCCCTTGGCAATAAAAGGAGGCAAAGCTCTCCTTACCATACTTGCTTCCCACGTTACTGCCCACACGGTGCAGCAGTGATTGCTCACACAGTACTTCCTGCTGCAAGCAGAGGCAGGGAAGAAGTGGAATGGGAGACAACCCCTGACTGCCCCCTCCTCAATTCACTGCCCTATCTCATTCAACCCGAATGTTCCCCCTGTCCGTCCCCATCCTCCTCTGTCCCCACATTACATTCCATCCTTGCCCTTCCTCACCTCCCTCCCTCCCTCTTCTTTTCTCTTCTTCCTACTTTCTTGCTCCTTGTTCTCTTACTCATCCCTTTCTTCCATCCTTCTTTCTCATCCTTTGTTCTCCTTCCTTCTTCTCCCTCTTCTTCCTTCTCCTTGCTCCTTCTTTCCCTTTCCTTCCCGCTTCTTACCTACTTTTGCTTACATTCTGCCCCCTCTCTCACCATTCTCCCATTCTCATCCCATTCTTCCCCATGATTCTTCCCCATTCTTCCTTTATTCTTCCTCCCTCCTTCCCTCTTTCTTCCGCACTTCTTCCGCTCTACTACTTATGCTTCCCTGCCACTCTCCTTACCATTCATCCCCTTTCCTTCTCACACACATTTCTCCCACCATTGTTCCCCTCATTCCTCCTCCCATTCTTCTTCCCCCATTCTCCTCACCATTCACTCTGCCATTGTCCCCATTGTTTTCCCATCTATCCTCCCTACCATTCCACCCCACAATGTTTCATCCTATCATTCTTTCCGCCCATTTCTCCAGAGCTTACCTTTTCTTCCCCCACATTCTTCGTTCCACAGTTTTTCCCAACACTCTTCCCCATGAGTCTTTCCCAGTTTTCGCCCGATGTTCTCCCCAGTCTTCCCCCAAGTCTTTCCCAATATTCTTCCCACTGTTCTTCTAGACCATTCTTCCTCCTATTCTTCTCACCATTCCCCTCCCCATTATTCACTGCCCCTCATTGTCCCCTACATCATTCCCTGTCCAGTATCCCACCTCATCTCTTACATGTCTTTGCCCCTGTTTTCTCCCCACCACTGTTTCTTCCCACTCTCTGCCTATCAGCTGATTAGTGGCAACAGGGCATTAACTCTTGTCATAAAAGGATTAAAGCCACTTGTTCACTCAGCTGTTCCAAGGACAAGGTGAATTGGAGAAAGAATGCAAGAATAGCTCCTAAGACATATTCTACTGAGCGGTCTGTTCACTGGAACTGCTCAGCCACAGTGGCAGCATCACTATCTCTTTTCAGGAAGTATATTCTTTTTAAAATTCAGGTAGTAGTTTTAAAGTAAAATGCAGACCAATAGCAAGGTTGTAAACTCTTCCTTAAGACTGTAGGATATTGACAACTTATTTTGTAACTCTGTTATTTCATGGTGGCTTCTGCAGTTGGACATTATTCAATAATGATGTTAATTACATCTGCAGTCATCTATTGCCTCGAAAAGGGGCTGACAGAAGCAAGTACAGACATTGCTGGAAGACAGTAGTAGCACTGGGGAGTCTGCCAGTGGAAGTTAATTCACAGCTTTGTTTAAAAGGCTTGAGTCAAAAAACGAGGAGGTCCTTAGTAGTGATAATAGTATTGGCAAACTGGAAACAGTACTAAAATCTACTTTTTCTCTCTACTTATCACTTAAAGTTTTGGTGAATTGCAGAAAGTACTACATTCTATTTTATTTTGTTTATCTTAATCATTGATCAAATATATAGTGCTCAATGGGAAGTGTCACGTTGGTTCCCTGTACAGACCTCAGTATCTAAAATATCTTGAAATATCAACAGAGCTGCATCGGTCAACTGTATCAGTCAATGAGGAGCAGCTGAGGGAACTGTGGTTGTTTAGCCTTGAGAAGAGGAGGCTGAGGGGAGACCTTATTGCTCTCTAAAACTACCTGAAAGGAGCTTGTAGAGAGGAGGGTGCTGGCTCTCAAGTGACAGGGAACAGGACAAGGAGGAATGGCCTCAAGCTGCGCCAGGGGAGGTTCAAGCTGGACATCAGAAAAAAATTTTCACAGGAAGGGTTCTCAAGCAGTGGCAGAGGCTGCCCAGGGAGGTGGTGGAGTCACCATCCCTGGAGGAATTTAAAAGACGGGTGGATGAGATGCTCAGAGGCATCGTTTAGTGGTTGATAGGAATGATTGAACTCGATTATCCTGGAGGTCTTTTTCCAACCTTGTGATTCTGTGATTCTGTATGTAAGGCCCCATATGTTGATTTTTCATAAGTTGCTCTTGGTGCAGTCACTTGCCTTCCTCATATTTTAGACCAATTAAAAAAATTATCCCCAAATTACTTTTACTATGTGCTGGTTTTGAAGAAGAATGATTATATCATAAATCTTTACTATGCATGATATTCATGCTATTTTATCTCTGTATTCCATTGTCAATTTACGTAATTACACACGGAAAAACTCAGTTTACAACAGGCTGATCCAGCTTTATACTTCAGACTGACTTCTGCTCAGTTAGAGGTTGCATTTATTCCTTAAAACAGAGAAGAATGTAGAACTATCCAAGACATTTTCTTAAAGAACTAAAAGTTAAGCGTAAGTTAGCCATAGGATTAGATATGTGAGGACCCTAATAATCTAAAAAATAATTCTCTGCCAGCTTTGTCCCAGAAAAATATTTAGTTTGCTAAGACACTTAAGACAAAATTATAGAGAAGATGATTCAACTGTAGAGCACGTATAAATATGCTGAAAACCATTTTTGCCAGCAAGATTATTAGAACAGATTTAAACCAGACAGTTCATCTCTGTGGAATTACATTTTTTAATTGTATAGCTGATATTATGATGTCTTATTATTCACTGTTTGCCAATAAGTTTAGTAAATAGCCTTGTAAATCCCATTTTCTTTCCCTGTTTCATGTAAGCGTTGAATATGTTAGTAACGTATGGAAGTGTTTGATTACATTGCTTTCAAATTACTCTAAGTACTTTTAATCCCAGGCAAACACACCAGTGTTTACCAGTCACTATGCTTTCTCAAGCATTTTACATAGACCTTTAAACAGACTTTTTTTTTTTCTTAACTACTTCTGCCTGCCTGTAACTTGTGCTCAAATTACTTGTTCTTTTGGACAAAGAGAGATGAGAAATTCTAAGAAAGGATTTCCCTACGTGTAGTTTCTTCTCCGCAAGTTCCTACTGTCATCTCTATTGGACGGCACTGGCCAGTGATCTGAAGTAGTGGGAAGGTGCTGCAGTTCCTCACCCTCACCCTTTTGCAATGTGTGCCTGAAAGTCATGAACTCAGTACAGTCTCAGACCTGACTCCTGTGTGTACTTCCCTGGGTTTAGGGAGTCCTGATTTAGAAAAATTTTGAGGGATCCATGAAGCCAAAATACATCTCTCAATACCCCAAGATTATGAGGTAAAAGATATTTGGGATTGGAGAAAAGGTGCAGGACAAATCCTACTTTATCTACAATAAGGAGTGATTAAGGATGATTGTTTTCTCTACTATTATTCTTCAAGGGGATGGTCTTTGTAGCTAGCATAATAACGAGTAAGATGGGCATTTTCTTCTTCAAAGATAGAAAATCAAAGAGGGTATTTAAAAAATGTATCTAGCTAACTTGTTTTTCTGAAATGAAGTATTAGCCAGTCAGCCCATTGATTTCTGGCATTGTGTGATGTGGAATGATGAATTTAAACAGAAATCAGTCCTTTATGCCTTTGTTATTAAGCATGAAATTGCTTGCTTTCTCTCTGGGCAGATTTTCTGAGGCCACTTGAGCAAATGGTTCAAGACATCTGTGTTCAACAAGCTTCACTAAGCCATATCGTTGTTGGAGTTTATTCTGTCAGCTATGAAGGCTTTTGGTTGTCATTAAATGTATGTCTCAAATGAGAACCATAATATCCTACTCTAGATCTTTATTCACAGTTTTATACAAGCAAGTTCACCTTTAATGTTCAGCAATTTTCGTTCTGCACTGCTTTATTCATTCGCAAAGTAACTGTCATTCACAAAATTATTCAGAAAGTAAATTTGTGATTTGAGAAAAATAAATAAATCAGTGAATATAAAATTGCACTCAATTTCTGTCTCAAGCCCTTGGTATATTTTTAGCTGTAAGAGAAATTAAAATAAAACTTGATTTGGAGGCAGTCTTATGTGACATTAAATTCACAGAGTCTGTTGTGCTCCAGATACTTCCTGTGTAAATATGTCTGAAACAATACAGAATTAATTGGACAATTCCTTGGTAGTATACTGAAGAATTTTCTCAGAAAAAAATAATTACTATACAGTGTCACTTGTTATAGCTGTATTTAATCTCTTATCCTACCTCATTTCACATCCTCCCTTTTCCTGATAAACGTATTTTGTGCCATTTTATGGCTTCTTGTGATTTTTTAGTACAACTTTTTTACTCCTCCCTTTCATATCCTTAGGTCAATCTGGACAAGTTTAAACCCAGTTTATTAATTTTGACATTTTCTTTACCTCTTCTATATTGTCTTTGTTAGACTTAGCTTTGTGGTGTTCTTTCTCAAGCCAAGATAAGAAAACGTATTCGTTCACTGAAACTGGTATTAGAATTTGAATTACCTGGTAAAAGATGTTGTTGTTTAAAAGGATGAATTGTTTGCCTTGCTTATTCTTTCTTTCTTCTTTACAGTGGCTTCAAATTCCATTTAAGTGGGAACAAACCCCCTCTATTCTTATCTGTGCAGTGTTCTTTAATTCAGGTTCTCATGCTGTAAAGCTTACATTAAAGAATCCTGAAATATAATCCTGGAAGTTATTAATATACTAAAACTGTAAAACAGTGCCACCTTCAGTTAAAATTGTTAAATATTGTTTCAGCAATATTGATAAAACAGTGAATAGATATCCAGAACTGGTTTTGATTATCTATTGATATGTGAGGGACATCCCTTTCTCCATCGCTTGGAGCCCCAATATTACTGCCAGTGTTAGAGATAAATTTGCGCTAACAACCAGGAGGAGTTTTCTAAAGGTTTCTCTAGTGTAGGCAACACCTCAGTGCCTGTATGCAGAGTTAGAATCACAGTGCTCTAAATGGACCTGGAATGAGTACAAGCCTTAATTGATTCAAGAGTCTGTTAAAATCATATCACAAGGAAGAAGCTCAGGCATTTCTTTCAAAGGACAGTAAAACTCCAAATGTGAAAATTTGTGTATACTTACTGCAGGCCCTCAAATGATTGTATAATACATGAGCAAGATGGTGAAAATACTGCATTTAAAAATTTTTATTTAATAGGTATTGGCAGCTTTTAATGCTAATCCCTGGCTTCCTTGATTACAGTGATGGAAAGTGGAGTAAACTCCACGGTAAGTGAATTTATGAAGCAAGGAGGAAGCGTTTCAGGTAAAGGAGAGTAGTTTGAATGCGTTCATCCTTTGGTAACAACAAAGTCAACCTGACAGAGTTTGTTCTCTTTTACAGAACTACAGAATCCTAGAATGGTTTATGTTGGAGGGAACCTTCAAAGATTATCTCGTCCAAACCCCCTGCCATGGGCAGGGACCTCTTTCAGTAGAGCAGATGCTCAAAGCCCCATCCTGCCTAATTCTGAACACTCTCAACACTTCCCTGGATGGGGCATCCACAATTTCTACAGGAAACCTGTTCTAGTGTCCCTGCACCTTCGTTGTGAGGGTGCAAGACCTTGCACTTGGCCTTGTTGAACTTCATGAGGTTCACATGAACCTAGTTGTCAAGCCTTGTCAAGGTCCCCTCTGGATGGCATCTTTTCCTCAAGCAAACCAAGTGGTGTCATCTGCAGATTTACTGAGGGAGTACGCAATCCTGCTGTCTGTGTCTTCATAAAGATATTGAACAATATCAGTCCCAATAAAAAACCCTGAAGAACACCGCTCTAAATCTCCATTTGGACATCGAGCTGTTAAGTTTCTGGACTTGGCCATCCAGCCAGTTCCTGTTCCATAGAATAGACCATTCATCAAACCTCTCTCTCTAAATTAGAGACAAGAAAGTTGTACAGCCCTGTTTCAAAGGCCTTGCAGAAGTTGGTGTAAGTTTCATCAGTAGCTCTTTCCTTGTCCACTGATGCAATCACTCCATTGTACAAAGCCACTAAGATTAGTCAGGCATAATTTTCCCTTGGTAAAGCCACACTGACTGTCTGTACTCACCTGTCATCTATATGCCTTCACGTAGCTTCCAAAAGGACCTGTTCCATAATCTTCCTAGGCACAGAGATGAGGCTGACTGGTCAGCAGTTCCCAAGGTCCTCCTCTTTACCCTTTTTAGAGGGTAAGCAATTGAAGCCTAAATAGTAAAGAAGCTTCTTTTTGTATTGTTAGGAAGGACAGAGAGTATCTACTGGTATTGTGTACTCGGAGTTTCCAAGTACATGCTGAGTTGCTCTTGAGGTAAAATCCCCCAAACAGTGACTGCTCTTGTGTCTTTGTCAGTTTTGCAGTTTCTTTCCAGTGTTGCTACTAGCTGCAGTGTTCTTTCAGGGTGGTTATAACTTCGTCGCAGCATAACTTACATGAGAAGGCACCTCTGATGGCTATTTTGTCCATCTCCCCTTGCTCGGAGCACTTGCAGTTACAACAGATTGCTGAAGGACCTATCCTCTAAATGAACACTGCAATAAAGAACACTATAACCAGGTTTCTTGGGTGAAGTATAATTAGAGAAGCATAGTGCTCCCATTTCTTTGTCAACAGAAGATAGCTGTGATTCCACCTCAGAGTCTATTGAAATGGTCTTTCAATAGATCATTGAAAGATATATTAGGCATGATGAAATCAGCAGATAGTCTTATCATAGTCCAGGACTATCAGCTTTGGGGCCAAACCAGCATATTCTTCTCCTTTGTTCATGGTTTTACTGTGGTTTGTGACTGCACTGGTGTGGAGTTCACAGAAAACAAAGACTGAAATACAGGAAATTTAGATTTAGCACAGTCTGGATGCAGGGTCAGATCAAGTAGAAGCTTTAGTGCGATTGATGATTGATAACTGTTTGGGTAAAGAGAAGTCATCCAGTTTTCCTTCTGCACAGTGGTTCAACACAGTTGACTGGAGGATATTGCTGTCCTCCCTGAAAAGGAACAGACATAGCAAGCTAAAAAGGCTCAAGGATTTCCTTGACCGTGTAGCAATAAATATCACTGTCATCTACAGAAGAACAGGAGTGAACCAATATCTTTTAAAAGGGTGTGTAGGTGTCAAGTGACCTAGTAGACCAACATAAACTCAATTGACAACTGATTCACAAATTACTTTGATCTTTACAACCAATTTAGATATTATGAGGAGATTCTTCACGATGAGGATGGTGAGGCATTGGCCCAGGTTGCCCAGGGAAGTGGTGGATGCCCTGTCCCTGGAAGTGTTCAGGGCCAGGCTGGATGGAGCCCTGAGCAGCCTGGTATAGTGGGCTATGTCCCTGCCAATGGCTTGGACACGTGGTTGGAACTGGATGCTCTTTAGAATCCCTTCCACCCCAAACCATTCCATGATTCTATGATTTTCCTGCTTGGCAGCACCACTGCCTGTGGTGTGTCGCAGCTGTTCAAAGCAGCGTTTGTGACTATAGAACATTGGTCAAAGCATAAAGCTAAATGAGTTTGTGGTGACGGTGGCAGAAACACACTGTTAGGAGTTTGACCATTGCTTCAGTGATCTTTGAATGTGAGTCATTCTGGTTTCCTGACAATCTGGCACAGCAACATCTACAATACCCTCTGTGCTGTGGTCCATTCATTTTGTAATGGTACTGATGCATGATATAGAGCCTTTTCCCACCTCTATTTGCATCACCAGTCCTGTAAACTTCATGAAGCCAACACCATTTAAAGAAAGTAACTGTACTCATATGCCAGAGAGTAGGGCTCTTGCTCATACACCAGCAATAAATTTCAGGAGTAGTTTCCTTATAGAGCTGAAATAAAACTGAATTGTTATTTTCTTTATACTCGGGACAGTTTAAAGGTATTCCAGTGTTTGGCATTACATTGTAAATACCACAGAAACTACCCTACAAGGATAAAGTTTCATCTCTGCATGAGGGAGTCTTGATGGTTGGACAACACTCATTACCCTCTAATTGTACAGATGCTTGTATACCAGGTTAAACTCCCCTTCACCTCCCCAGGCCCTAGATACGGAGATGATGTTGAAAAATGCTCTGAAGTCAACAGATGCTTCCAATTGGAAACATGTTGTAAGGACCTTTTTTGGAAAGTTCAGGGTAAATTTTGATAAATAAAATTTTTAAAAAAAGTTATTAAATTGCAAGCAGTGTTGCTTCCTAATTGTCCCCTTTTCTGATTATTGGTCCTCAGTAGTTCTAGGGTATCTACAAATCAATCAATAAATAAATAAATAAGTGAAACTACAAATAAGCCTACAGGCCTCTTTATTCACATTTTGCATTTTCTCTTCCTCAAACAGAGGACAGAGCATAATCTGTAGTGAAGAACTACTTATTACAATTTAACCCTTGTATGTTTTCATCAGATATTGTTTTCTTTAGTGCCAAAGAAGTGCTTTGGCACCTCAGGTCTATTAGGCAGCACTATACTTCCTTACTTATGTGAATTAATTCTTCCTAGGTTTTGTGTTTCTCTTTTGTTTACATCAGCAACACCACAGGATTGTCTAAATCTCTTACATTAGTGAATAAAAGTTAAATAAATAACTTTGAGAGGATAGTTGGAAAAAAATTTTCATCACTTTGTGTTTAAGATACGGGTGCACTGAAGAGATAGAGTTTATGTAAGATTATACTAGAATGATTTGTCAAATCCGAGAATCTGTTTCACTGCTCCACGTTCCAGTTCTCTGTCTTAAACTCAAACCATCCTTTACAGACCATCCTTATACTGTTTATAAAAGAATCAAACACGATTTTGATTGCCCCCGCCTGAGTTCATATGTATGCACTGATGAGCAGGAGGCTTTTCCCCTGCAGCAGCTGTTGAAGACTACTCACATAACTCCTGCTGTACTGTTGATTTGGAGTACATAGGCAGCACTTGCTTTTGTGTCTTTAAAGAGCAAGTATATGAAAGCAAAATGGAAGAGATTCAGGCCATGCTCTGGTCCACTCTGGCTTGTGGTTTCAGTGTTGTGTAGGGGAAACCATGCTATAGCTGCCTAAGTGCTGATGTAGCCTGTACAGCACCGAAGTGGAAAATAGCACAAAGAATAATGATTTCTACCAGTTGACTTGCTTTTTTCCCTGCTGCTATGTGGTTAAATCTGTTTTATAATCCTTTATTAAATGGAGTGTGAATTTATGATCCCATATAAGTGAAGAATAAGTTTGTAAGTCAGTAAAAATATTGCTAACTTCTTGGTGTTCCAGTTTGCTTTTTGTAAAGACTTGCTGGGGAAAAAAAGTAGTGAAAGAAATGGAAGTACCTTACTCTGCTCTAACTGTAATGAAAGGAAAGAGAAATGCATGACTTCACAATGATCCAAGCCAGATTTGTAATAAAGGTCATTGCTTCTTTGCAGTGTCCTATTTTACAATTTTATCAGCAGTGGTTTGTGTAAATGTGTGTTATTAAGCTTAGAAAGTGGAGAAAGCCAACCAACAAAATAAATGGGAGCTTAAATAAAGTGACAACAAACAAAATGCTGATGCCTTTTCCTCTGTCTAGACCCCTGTGTTGAAAGCAGTGTTTTCATAAAACTCAGACAGAATTCATTTCCATACTGAGTGCTTAATAGTTCCTGTCAGAACAAAACAGCTGGGAAACATATGGTATCCATTTCCCTGTATCACTTGGAAAAAATTTCACATGTAAATAAAACCAACATAAAAGTGTAGGCCTTTGAACCTAGACTCTTATACAATACATAAATAAGTCAGTACAGTGCATTCTTTGTATTGGCCCACTAAGTTACATGCCTTTTGATTATTATTATTATTTTTATTTCTTCTTCAGAAATGTATTCTTAAGCACTTCCAAAAGTTTTAAGGTAATTTGCAGACATCCATAACTACTAAGCTATACTAATCTTTCACTTCAGACATTAATATTACCCTAGAAGTATATATATCTGTTTTCTTAGAAAGGTGCTCATGGCAAATTATGTGTTTTGACCACAAATTAGATCCCACTGATAGGCAGTTAGCACATGTAATAAATCTGCTTTGTTTAAACAGTATTCTTGACATTCAGAATGAATTAACTCTTAATGTACATTGAAAGAGGCCTGTAAGCTGCCTTTAGTGGTTTTAGCGCCGCCCCTCAACTGAAAATAACAAAATAAGGAAAACTCTTTGCTAGAGTTCACTGATTATGGAGATCATAAATATCACCAGCTGAGACTGTGTGAAAGAGTGCAAGTTCAGTAGGATTAAGAGTTCAGGTGCCTTGAGCTCCTACTGCAAAGAACTTGATATCCTGCAGTGCATTGAAATAGTTGTCTGGAAGGTCCAGAGCTGTGTCTGTGTATGTGCATAAATATGTAGGGTATATATAAGAGGGCTGGAAAGTTTGATAGAGAAGCCCAGCATACAGAGGAGAAGTGAAAAAGGAAACATCATACCAGAACAAGTAGGCTTATTTTTGAGATCAGAGAATCACAAAATTTGTCAAGTTGTCAGGGACCACTTGAGATCCAATGGCCCTGCTTAAGCAGAGTCACCTGGAGCAGATTAAAGCCCAGACTGCATCCAGTCAGATTTTAAGTATCTTCAGTGATGGAGAGACCACTATGTCTATGGGCAGCCTGTACCACTGCTTGACCAGCCTCACAGTAAAAAAGTGTTCTTGATGGGATATCATGTGTATCACTTCATGCTGATAGTCTGGTGGCCTGTCAGTTGGTGTCTTGGAGAATAGGCTCGTTCACTTGTCTTCATAGCTTCATGTGATGTAATTAGACACAAGGATAAGATTACTTCTAACTCTCCTCCAAGCTGAACAGTCCTAGTTTTCAGTCACTGTTAATGTGAACTTCTTGTTCTTGTATGAAAAATACTTCTCACAGAGGTAGCAGGCCTTAAAAATGAAATTGTTACTGTTGTTAAATCCGTTACAATGTTTAGATTAACCCTTTTGTTGACCTCCCAGAAAATCATCCTACTTTGCAATACATCTCCGTGCAATAATAAAAAGTGGAGTGCAAACTAGCTTAGTTGGGCAGGACCACTGTAGATTCCACTAGACCATTATTGATGTCCATTTCTTCATTAAATCTATTTTATATGTATATAGTTAAAATGTATGACCTGTTTGAAGAAAGTTTTGTTGTCTGAAGTGTCAAATTCTACAGCTGTTTTCCCAGAGATGCCATTGAATCTGCTTAGATACGAATATAGCATATTATCATGTAATTTGTGTTTGCAGTGTTTGGCCAGGTGTATCTTTAAAGCATGCTATATCATGTCACATATCTGGTATTAATCACTTTTAAATCACATTCCTCTATTTCTCTAGTTTCCAGCAGCAGCTGGAACTGTGGAGTCTCAACTCTTGCACAGAAACCAACAGGAATTGCAGATGTGTGCAATAAATTTAGACCAGTGAAGAGGGTTTCTCCATTAAAGCACCAACCAGAAAGTTCTGAGAACAATGAAAGTGATGACCAGAAGAATGAGAAGGGAGAATACCAGAAGGGAAGTGATTCTCAATCTATACCTCCAAATGATGACCAGAGCCCAGGAGGAGAGAGCCTTAAAAGCAAAAACATCGAGCCCACTGTTCTGCTTGGAGAGCTGGAGCACTATGACCTGGATATGGATGAAATTTTGGATGTGCCTTATATTAAATCAAGCCAGCAACTTGTTCCTTTTACAAAGGTAGCTCCTGAGAAAAAACTTCTGAATGTATGTTCAACAGTGAATGGTCTTAGCGGCAAGACCTGCTCTGCAGGGAACACAGAGAACTCGCCTGCCAGCGGGATGCAGTTCTGTGTGCTGTCTCCTGTGAAAGGCTCTCAGCTGAGGAAAACGCAGCCCATTGTGCTTGATCAGCATAAGCATTTAACAGAAGAATTAGAGCTTTCCCAGCCTTTAGTTAAGTGTGGCTCAACCCATGAATCTGAAGCCCAGGGCAAGGGCTTCCTCAGCAGGACATTTGTTGATCCTCATGCTCACAAAACTGAGAAGACTATGCCAAACTGCCACCTGAGGACTTTTCACCTGCAGACAGCAGTGGCAGAAAGCAAGCAGCTAGAGGAACTGAGTATGAACTGGAGCAGTACAGGGGGCACAGAAGAGAGGAACGAAGAGGTGAAAAAAATTAAGAGCATCTTAAACATTGTAAAGGAAGGCCAGATATCTTTACTGGTAAGTATCATCTTTTTCATAAAACATGTAGAATCTGTGATGTGATTGATTAATCCAGCAAAGCTAATGAAGTGCATATTTTGAATCGCTGCCCTTTTCATCTGATATGCCTCCTTAGAAATTGGGCATATGGGCTTTCAAATGGAAAGTTTTAATCTTTAAATCAAATATGTAGCAAAACTAAGATACTGGATTTGTGTCAGGGTGTCCAAGATTGCTTGTTTATGCAGTACACTGAAATCATGGAGAAGGCAGGCATTTGAACTGTTGAGATCACTCAAATATCAAATTTAAATCTTAATTGCATTTTGCTTTTCAAAACATTTGTGGGTTGTTTTGTTCAGTTACTGCTGCTTTACCTCAGTTGTTATTTAGAGGCTGATGATGGGAACAGAAGGGCTTCTGTTGTATTCTGATTATTATTCAGGAGTGTTTATGCTGTCTTGTTGCAGCAGCATTCCCAGGCAGAAGCTTTCTCTAAAGCCTCATTGGCCTCTGACCCATATGAAGTTTTTTAGTAAATTCTAGCACTGTGATCAAGCACCAATCAATGATGGTTTCCAAAGTAACTAAATGCAAGTTAACACAAAGATGCAGTGCATGTGATCTCCACTCAGAACGACTGGTGGAGGCACAGTGTATGTATAAGAAGGGGTTTTGTTAGATTTTTGTTTAGCGTGTCTGTTTACCAGTCTAGCTCAAGCACAAAGGCACTCTATTAACATAACAGCAAGAACAAAGGCAGATATTCAAAGACTACACAGAGACAGAAGAGAATTAGGGGGGAGAAGGACTTAGGCAGAAGGAATTAGGAGGCGAAAAGAGGCCATTATAGGTAGGAATAGATGGAAAGAAAATGCGTATTTTTTCCAGAAAGGTCAAAACCACTGAATGAAGTGGACTTGTTGAACAGTACTCTGGCAAGTCTGCACAGCTCTTAGGAACTTATTGCTACCCCTTAACTCTATATTGTTTGATCTCAATTGTTTTATCTCAAAGTTAGATTTGGGCAGAAATGATATATTAGGTCATGGTTTTGTAGTAATTTAGGTAAATATTCCAACATTTTTTTCATGGAAACAAGCTATCATATAAAAGTCTTTGTCATGTGTTTTAACTACATTTTAGATTGTGCTTAATGCAAGCTGCCACTTTTGTGATGAGTAGAATTAATCAGGAACTTTTTTTAGGAGTCATGCATATTTTCTGTTCAATTACGCATCAATATCATGCAAAAAAAAGAAGAGAAATCAAATGCAGAATAGGCAGAAATTATAAAAATGGGGGTATTTTTATAGCTACTTCATTTATCAAACTAGTACAGAGACTTAAAGCTACTCAAGATCTTTCACTGTTGTATAACAATTGAGAAGGAGAGAAACTAAATGGCGAATCAAGTTGATGAGCATCCTGTGTGTATCCTTTTGCTAATAATATTAGCAAGTTCTGTATAGTGAAGTGAAAAGCTCCTGGTTTTGAATGATAATATGTCTGTGGGGAAACGTCTTTATGTTTGGGATGTGTTTTGGGCTGAGTTTTAATATTCTGTGTCTTTTTATCCTTACTTGTAACTAATGTAATGCCTTTTTTAACAGCCACATTTAGCAGCGGATAACCTGGATAAGATCCATGATGAATGTGACAACAATCTGTTGCATGTAGCAGCATCAAAGGGACATGCAGAATGCCTGCAGCATCTCACTTCTTTGATGGGTGAAGACTGTTTGAATGAGCGAAACATTGAACAGCTAACTCCAGCTGGATTGGCTATAAAGGTAACTCATCTCTATTGTAATGTGACATAAAGGCCATCTAGTTTCTTTGTGTAATGGCAGTAAGCTATACATCCAGCAGGATGTTATTTTTCAAGCATTTTTAAGGTGAGAGTAAAAAGAACTGCTGGCTGGTACCACATAAGCAAATAAAAATGCATTACTCTGCAGGATACAATATCAGCTGTATAACATTGGCATTTGATATGTTGTTATCAGTACATATATATTAACTGACTAAAAAGGTTCTTTTAATATATTTTAAGGAAATTTCAGTTAACTCAGACTTGGGGTTTTTTTTAAAGACCACAACAGTTTCTTGCTTTTTATACATACAGGTATAATCCTGTAAAATGAGTGTGAGAACATCTTTACAAAGCTAAAAAAACTCTTATCCACTACTGGAGGTGAAACTTACTGGTTGTCTAGAACATTGCATCGAAATTAAAATGTACGTGTTACAGAACAACCGGACAGAAACTGCAAAAGTTAACTTCAGAGCTTACAGGAAAACCTATTATGTATGGAAATGTGGAAGTTATTGGTGTTGCTGCACTAGAATAAAACATGGTGTACAGGAAGACTGGTAATTTAACCATACTGATTCTAGTTCTTTCGTAAGTGAGATTGAATTGTTGAATGCCATTTGTTTTAGCCAGTAAATAACGTATGAAGAAAGAAGGAAAGAGGCAAGGTAAAATGCAAGAGTTCCTGTTCTTACGGGGTTTTTATTTTTACTTGCTTGTCAGGAAAACTTTAGAAACTGGCAGAGGACTGGTGGATTCCAGCCTGCAGTGTTGTGTCTTTGGGATGTCTTTCCAATGAGCTAGGACCCTGGTGCAGGTTTCAGGGTTGTTTTTTTATTATTATTATTATTTTTCTGGGACAAGCCATGTGAATATAAAATAAAACTGATATCTAGTTGTAAAAATGAAATGCTGTTATAAAAGTAAGGTATGTAGCTTCAATGCCTTGGCTCATTTTACAACTGAATAGTTATAGTCTGCCAATTTAAAGTTGTACAATTTTTGTTGGAAATAATTTTCTTTCTTGTTTTTTCAACCTAGCTATATAATGTTTTTATAAGCCAATAAAACCCTTTGTCTTTTTTCTCCAGGAGGGTTGGCTTGTTTAATAATTGGTTCCTTTAGTTTCTGTAGTACTTGATCATGCTTTGACGTGCACAAGAATTTCTCATGGTGACGTACAATGTTGGACTTGCCCTGGATCACAGAACTTTTGTGAGAGCCTTTAAATAATCTGGCATAACTGAACTTTTTAGCTCTTGATGCTTACTCCCAGAGTGGTTTTGCACGCTGATAGAACAGATTTTATATTTCTTGCTCTTACTTTATACCATTATAACTCCCTTAATTTTAGACCATGCAGAACATGCACCTATGTTCCACAGGAATGATAGCTATCAAAACAAAAGAAAATTTTTATCCGGGATTGTAAATTTCCATGACACAGAATTTTGGCAATTTAGTGATGAAGTATCACATTTTCCAGTAAGGCATTAATTAACTAAAACTAATTATTTTGGTTAAAAAACGTCTTTTTGACTTTGAGCTATGAGCTAGAGAGTGAACATGGAGTTGTGTTATGGCCAGTTGCATTGTCATATTGACAAGAACATTTTTATTCCGATTTTTCTTTCTCCTATATAGTTTTGAATGGGTTATTTAT
Organism: Cuculus canorus; assembly: GCF_017976375.1. Classification (NCBI taxonomy): domain Eukaryota; kingdom Metazoa; phylum Chordata; class Aves; order Cuculiformes; family Cuculidae; genus Cuculus; species Cuculus canorus. The sequence goes on from NC_071441.1 coordinate 63,547,151, forward strand.
TATATTCTTCTTTTTTATATAAAAACAAAACTGAATTTTGAAATGGATATTTCTTTCCTCATTATAACGTTTTCAGTTTTATGCACACAAACATCTTTTTTGTTATATATGTTGACTTGTGTGATGTTTTGACTGAGCAATTGAAAAACTTCAGCAATAAAGGATGTAATAGCCTTTCTGAACATTAGAGTTGAAATATTAAGTAAGAGCAGGCTGGAATGTAGGTCACGCCATCTGTGTTTACCAGGGTACTGTTGCTAAATAGGGGATGCAGCAAGAGAAGCTGCTAAAAGCTCTTGCCTTTACACTAGTTCTACCTGCTTCCACAGCATCTGCATCGCACTTCATGGTAACTTGCAAACTGCTAGGAGTGTGCATAGCCACTTGGCAGTCTTAAGACTGGGCTGTAAAAGGTGCTCAGGGCAAGAACCATTTCCTTTTTAGTTTTCATACAGTATCTGTTACAGGTAGGTTCTTATCCGTGAGGATTAGGTGTTCAGATCATACATATGCAAGAATAACTTAGGAAGTATGCATTTAATTAGTGATCAGTGAAGACTGGAGTATGTATAGAAACCATTCACTCTGCTCCAGCAAATATTCTCATGTACTTATTGAGCCTTGCTTGTACAAGTGATGGAAGCTATGATTTTACTCTAAACAGTCCGAGGATAGGGGACAGATTATGTATGTTATACTATTTGACTGCCACTTTCATATTGCCACTCTGCTATAATCAATAGCCAAACTGTAATCGATCCATGACAGCGAGATAAACAAGTACATTACATGAGAACAGATAAAAGAACAGATTGTCAAATAAACTGGAATTTCGGAACATTTTAGTAGTTCTGATAAGCTTTTTCATGTTTGTACATGTGTTTAGAACTGAACCGGCTGGAATTTAATTTTTTTTATTGTTTAGAATGGTCAGCTGGAGTGCGTTCGATGGATGGTGAGTGAAACAGAAGCTATTGCAGAATTAAGTTGCTCAAAAGACTATCCAAGCCTTATTCATTATGCAGGTTGCTATGGCCAGGTATGACTTTCGTTTACTTTTTAAAATAGATATTTAGATGCTTGAACCAGAATTTCAATTTAAAATGTCTTTACAGTTTTTTAATTGCAGATGTTCTTAATTAGTTCAAGTATAACAAAATCTTTTCCCACTGAGTCTATGTGTTTTTTTCAGTATTCTCCCTCTTAAGTATATATTTTTAATTTTTTTTTAAGCTTTAAGTAATGTCTAGGAGAAGATTAGCTGGCATATTAGGCCAGCCTATCAATCGCAAAGACATTTAGGATGATCAACTGTCATGAACCATAGGGGAGTTCTAGGACACATCAGAAGATCATCAAACATTTTGAAATAGTTCACATTCTGTTTCCAGGAGAGACCATTCTCAAAAAATTTTGGCAAATTATAGCAATTTAGGAATTCAGTATATTGGCAGTGAAATGAAGTGTGGTGAAACTTGAACATCATCTGTCTAGCTCTAGCCAGTTTTATTGAGAATTGCATATAAAAATGTGTTGTAAACCAATCCCGTTCCACATCTAATTTATAGGTAAATCTAATGATGAGAAACCATGGAAGTGCAGCATTTTGATACTTTGCTAATGTCTGGGGAAACATATACCACTTAATCACACCACATTCTCATCCCACAAAGTCTGTTTTTCCTAAATAGGCCTTACAATAACCCCTCTTCAAAGGACCTTCCCCAGGATTTACTACTCAAGGAATAGTGATCAGTTATTGTTCTCTAATCTCTTTGGCAGATGAGCCACTTTATCACCCAGTTTCTTTAATAGATATTAAGTATAAATGCAGAAAGCCCACTATTTTTGTGCTAATACTTTTTTTTCCTCTTACTTGTAAAAGAGTCAAAATGTAACCACTAAGGAAATTAATTTTTTCTTTCCAGTACAAGTTGGTTGTCCCATTCAGTGCCCTACAATTACTGTGATATGTTTCTACTGTTAACTGATCCCGTCCAAGCATGAATTTACTGGAGTTGCAAGGAAAGAGAGGGGGCAGGTTTCGAAGGCTACGAAGCTAGAAGTCTACCCTTTCTCTGGCTGTTTGCACAGCCATACAGACACCCTTGTTTTCATGATGTGCAAGAACCTCCATTGCCTTTTCTCTACTCACCTAACTAGTTGTTACCAGTGCAAGTTAGGACCATGCTGGATATGCTAATTGATTGTATCCTGCTTTCTCTAGTAAGTTTGGCCTTTAAACCTAGCACTGAATACAGGGAAGCTGGGAGCCGGATCAGAACTGGATTTGAGAAACGCATGTTTGCTACTGGGAAAAAAAGTTTGGAAGAGAAAGTTCCATGTGAACTTTAAATTCATATCTTCAATTGATTAGTTTAATTTTGTTCTCATCTCTGAAGGTATTTATACAAACTAAATCTGGTGAAGCTTTGGTTTTTTTCAGTGAGCTTTGCTGTCTGCTGCCAAGAATGGATCTGGCACACTTTATGTAGATTCTTTTCAGAGCAGGACGGAAGCTCCACCAGTTAAGAAACACCAGCTACAATCAGCCACCCGTGAAACTTAAAAAGGTGATATATAAATTACTGCCAAATTCCCTTAGTTAGATGAATGCCAAAGAAAGTTCACATTTAATATCAGTTATCTTGTTTTTTTCATCCATAAACATCTTGCAAACATGAGGGAATGTTGAGGCTGAAGGGGTGCCAGGCTATCTTACCCAACTGTGTTAAGAAGAAAAATCTCTGAGAAGTTGAAATGCATAGTTGGCACTATCCTTGAAGCTTTAATTTACCATTACTTAAACGAGAGATAATCCATGTAAACACTGGTCTTGGCAGAATTACAAGAGCAATATTTTTACAGGAAAGACCTGTTATTGGATCATTTTCTAAAAGAGTCAGTCCATCCACTGTTTCCCCAGGCATTAGGCATGCACACCATATTTTTCTTCAATAAATTTCATTTAGAATGGGCAGCAAAAGGGAGTTTGTAGCAGAGCTCCTATGTTAAAAGTAATCAAACCACAGTCATAGCCTGGCTTTAAAGATGTCACATCAATATTGTATTTATCTAATGAAAGAGGTGATGCATAAGTTCATCTGATGGAAGAGGAGAAGGCCTTAAAGTCAATCTGTAGCCTGGACAACACGCCTCCTAGCAAGGTCTTCTTTAACCTTTGGATTATGCAAGAAGCAACCACGGTTGTTGGCACAACTCTGCATGCCACGGATAAATCATGGGTACATGGTAGATTGTGTGCCAGCTGGTACTACAAGATGGTAGTGCCGACCTAGGTGCACATAGTAGGTTGTGACTAAGGGCTCCACAGGACTCTGGAGAACCAGAGCTAGAGGATGACTGAGGACCTCAGAGGGGCGCTCTGCACTGCTTTATGGTGGCACAGTGCAGGAGAGTGCAATGGGGAGGAATGTGAGACATTCAGATATGCAGATGGGTAACAACGCACCTTTTTTTGTACCTTAGTGTTTGCCTTCTTGTCTAATGTTGTTTTTGTAAGGTTAAGATCTTGTTTTCACTCACTTCTACTCCTCTCTCCTAAGGGACATTGGGAAGAGCAGCTTATTTGATTAATATTGAGTAGTGGGACTAGGATTAGCTGTAGAGTCAGTGCTCTTCATGCTAATCCTCCCATTTGTAGTCCATTCAATGATTTAAATGGTGTTTGTTAGTTGTTCTTTCTACGGCAAAAGTCAGCTGATGGAGCCAAAATCTGCCATCAGTCCCAAACCAAAATTTTGTGACATTTTCCCAGAATTTTTTTTATGGAGGTTTGAATTATTGTAGGTTTAGAATATGCCAGAAGGATGTTAACCATTGCTACAACATAAGACCATTGTAAGACTTAATATTATCAGATATGCTGAATATTTTGTCAGTATTTATCAGTTCCTGCTGCATAACAAATACCTGAGTATTTTCTTTTATTATAATCTCATTATTTTGTTACTATCCCTCATTTTGTCTGAATAAATAGAAGTGATGACTATAAACCTATTCTTAAGAACAACTGCATAATGTATTACTAAAGTGATATATTTTGATGTATGATGTTTTCATTTTTCCTAGATGCAAGTGAAGAGAATAGAAAATAGTTGTTTCGTTTTCTTTTATTTTCTTTTGGTTTTTGTTTTGTTTTGTTCTATTTTGTTTTTGTCAAGGATACATTTGTTAGAAAACATAGTACTTTGAGAGAAACACAGTTTTAAGTGTTATCCAACTTTGTGCCTGTCATCAGTTGCTACACAGAGAGTTCTAGAGTACAGATGATTGCATTTAGCCATCCAGGCACTTGATTTCATGTTGATAAGGTAAATGAGTAGAAGCATCATTTGATCCATGCTGATTGTGATTGTAAAATTACAGAACATGCTCAACTTTCTGGTCCCTATTATTTTCCAAAGAAATATGTCATTTCAAAGCTATAGTTGTCTTCCAATTCTGCAGAGTAGTTTTGCTAAAATATTTTTCTTTTAACTATTAAAACATACAGGCAATTTGTAAGAGTAGTGTAATCCTTCTTCACTGCTGGCCAACACCACAGGCATCTTGAGAAACTGTTCAAAAGTATTTCAAAAGGGATATATGATCTGAAGTCTCCATGCTGGCTGTCAGCTCTATTGGGCATTCAGCCAGGGAGAAGTAAAAATACCTATCCCTTCACCCTGTAATAAAAATAAAACTGCTGTTAGAGTGGAATATGAAGGAGATAGGTTCCAGGCAGACTAGGCCTCTGAAGTAGTAAGCGGAGATCAAGCTGCTTGAACGGGCAGAATCATGTGGAGGAGACCGAAAAGAGTCTGAAGAGCCATCTCCTTTTCCTTGACATTAAAATTTTTGTGGTAGTTTTATACCAAAGCAGAGGTTTATACTCAAAGTTCCTAGCTAGGTTGTCCTTTCCTCATTTTTATTCTTTCTCTTTCTTACATGATTATATCATCAGAGTCCTAGGGAGGCTCTTAGTATTATTTTATTTAGGTGCACTTCACTTTTACAGACCCACGTATCTTACTGTGGGCAATTATGTACTTCTGTATCACTGAAGCTGCTGAAGTGCTGCAGGGTAAGTCTGTGCATTGGTGTTTGCCTCACCAACACTAGAATCCACAAAACCCTTTTGAACTAGAGCTTCTAGCTAGTATAAGATGATAGATATCAACAGAAGATAATAAGAAATGTGTTAGAAAGTAGTTTATTGTTTTCAGCTATTCAGATGCAAAAACTGGGAGTACAGCTGTAGTCCACTATCCTTTAATGGACCTCACTTTTTTATGCAATCTAAAGATTTCTTTGAGATTTTCAGTATGTATCACATTCAGCAGGGCACGTTAAATTTAATCTGGAGAGCCATGGTGGGTTCCCAGAAAGAAGATTTTTTCCAAGTAAATCTGTGAAAATAAGAAATAAATGAAGCTAAGTGCATGTATATAAACTCTCCGTAGTTAGAAAAGAATACCCATTTATATGTGTATTACACCTGCATGGACAAACAGAAAACGATGTTAACAAGAATTAAATTACCACCTCAGTTTTGGCTTATGTAGTCTAACTTGCATATTTTGTGGTCCAAGTCTCCCCATCCCAAGTGGTCAATTAGTCAATACATCAAGAGCTTAGGACAGAGATATATCCTGAGTTTGGTTGTGTCGCTTCTCCTCTTACACAACAGCACAGGGATGGGACACGATGGTTGATATCAAGAATCTAATTGCTCGTATCTGTAATCTGCATGTACTTCTCTTTTAAGTTTTCCAAAGAGGCTTGTGAGGTTTCCCCAGATTTCACAAGCTGATTTTCAAATAGACACACAGGCTGCTCTGCCTTGGATTTCCTCTCCAACATACAGACATGCATGCTGTTTAATGCACAGCTTCTCAGAATCTGTTACAGTACTAATATTTTTCCAATTATGTCTTTTTGTAAAACAAATGAAGTATTTTGGTTTATTTCCTTGGGAAAAAGCAAGAAAAGAAAAGTGGAGGCAGACTCATGATACACTAAGTCCTACAAAGTTAACAGAGACTGAAAACAAGGAATTGTTGGACAGTATTAGTAACAGATGACAGTACTAGTATTCTTATAGTATATTTAGCTTTTCATTATTTCTTATTTTTTGTGACATCTCTTTCCCCAACCCCCTAGGAGAAAATCCTTTTGTGGCTTCTTCAGTTTATGCAAGAACAGGGGATTTCACTGGATGAAGTTGATCAAGATGGAAATACTGCTGTTCACATAGCTGCTCAGCATGGCTATCTAGGATGCATACAGGTAAAGTGACAGCTGTATCAGGAACTTCTTTACATCAAACTTGAATGACAGCAATCATGAAAGTGACTATAGGAGATCTTAAAAGTGGTAATATTATTGATACGTTAGAGTACACTAGAAGGAAGGACTTAGACTGAAATACCAAAAAGCTCTGTTTTTTTGCTTCAGTTCTCAGTTATTGTTAGTCCAAAGTAACTGTTGTATTGCAAGAAGATGATTATATTGTTTATACATAAGGAGCTTATGTGTATATTTTTATGGTACAAAAGCGCAGCCAGTGTAGATATGTGTACTATTCTTACTGTTCTGATAATTTCATTCTGTTTCTTTCCAATGAATAGTTGTAGCTCTCCATCTTAGGGGAAGTGTAACAGATAAATTTCTTCCTTGTGGAAGGATTTCTATCTTGAGTAAACCATCTTTTCCAGACTTGTAGTCTTTGAATGTACCTGTGTTAAACAGTGCAGTATGATGGTAATTTCTAACTAATTCTCAAAGAATTAGCTTGGGCACTGAAAGCAGTACAGTTCTGTAGAGCTGCTGAAAAAGAGTAGTTTGTCGTATTGAGGGTTACACAGATACAGTTTGGGTACTCTACATACAGTATTCAATGCAGACACACAAAAAAAACCCCTGTAGGTTTGAACTAGATGCCTAGGTGAGTCATCTCAACTTCGTTTTTAATGCAGGTGTACCCACTGTCCACCAAAGTTAATGGAACCATTAGGATTACATGGAAACCACTGGGTTACATTTCAGTATTTGGTGTTATCACTTTGAGTGAAAGGTGTTTGGGGAATAATAATAATAACATTATTTCAGGAGATTGCAGAAAGGTATTTGAGAAACAAATTAGTCACTAGAGAAGAATAGATAAAAGAATAAATAACCACATGACAACAGAAGGGCAAGAAATTGAAATCAAAGTGATCAAACCAAGTCTAAGGAAAATCATGGCTAAGAAGTAGTAATTCTCAAGTGTCTGAGGACTCAGATATGCATCCATAAAGATGTATTCCTCTTACCATACATGAACTCATCCACAACACCTCTTAGGCCACTGCAAATGCAGACGATTTGTATTCATTCAACCCTAAAAGAAATACAGCTAGTCAATTCTCATTAACTATCCTCTTCAGATAGCTAAATATATTTGCGCATGCTGTTATACTGAATCTACACATGAATAGCTGCTTGTCATTATTCTAACAGTCTATTCATATATCTGGACACAGAAAAGTCATAAGTCCATAAAAGCCTGTTTGAGAAGTAAAAAAAAAGAAAAACAAGTGACAGTTGAGCTGAATGAACAGACTTGAAAAGAATGTAGCCAAATAGATTTGGAGGACATGACCACCTCTGCATGTTCTCATTGATGGAATATGTCTTTGTCTTAAAGATGTCAGAAATGGACCCTGGACAAACGTTATGACAGTGAAATAAACAAATCATCACATATGTGCTGTATCTCGTGGTTTTATTACTGTATTCTACAAAATTGCTATGATCAGTTGGAAAAAAATGGATAGAAGAAATGTTTATGATTTATTAGTGGGGAGCAGTGCTTAGGGTTGCTAACTCAACAGTGCCTTATAAAGATATTCAGTGCATTTGAGGAAGGAATGAAAGTAGATGGCTTGGAACAAAGTGGTGATGTCTGCAGGCTGTTTTCATGGATAAAACTAAACCAAAAAGACAATAGCCCTATTCTATCCATGACAAATGACCAATAATAAATGACTTAGAATTCTCATTTATTTTATTACACATAAATATATAACTCAGCAAGTGTTTTATGTTCATCTGAAGCCATGAGAAATAAATTATGAAAACTCTAATGTCTACAAAAACATGCTAAGTTAGTAATGTTACTTCATTAACACCTCACAGTCTTGAGTGCATTTGATGTTTTGTTGTGCTATGAAACAAAATAAGCCCTCTGCCTAGTAAGCTTATAGTCTAATTTAAAACAATGTACAGTGAATGATTTGGTAACAAGAGAGAAGTGATAAAGGAAGCAGGGAGGTTATAAGTAGCGGTACAAAAGATGGAGAGTCACAGGCTGTCAGTGATTCCCCAACCCTCTAATTCACTGCCTCCATGAGTAGGTGACATTCCTATCACATTCCAAACTGTAAGATTGCTTTCAGCAGAGTCATAACTCTCACTTCTTGCTTTTCTTTGATGTTTTTAAGCTGAAAGAGGGTAGATTTAGATATTAGGAAGAAGTTTTTTACTCTGAGGGTGGTGATTTGTTTTACTTTGAGGTGGAAGAGTTTGTCCAGAGAAGTTGCTTTTGCATTGTGCAAAGTTAGCACAATATTCAGTAACAGATAGACAGATGCATCTGAAAAAGTTCATTATTGTTGCTCAGGAGAGAATCAATAGGTGCTTAAATGTAAGTCCTCTGTTTTCATTTGGTAGTCCCACTCACTGTATGAACGCTGGAAGTCATGATATGCTGTTCAAACAACTAAAGAGAAAACAAACACAGTAGAACTGCAAATGAAGAAGTATAGTCTTTTTACAGTTCTCGTGAACCACAGCCTGCTCTTCTATGTTATCTTTGTATCTGAGTGCTAGATCTTAGTGGTGTTTTGATTTCGGACTGCATACAAACTTGTCAGTGGCTGATTTTCAAACTTTGTTACCTTAGACCAACATTTTCAAGCATATTATTCATGAGTGCTTTGCATCCAATTATCTTGTGGTTGACCACAAGTCACAGTAGAGAAATACACTAAGAGGTGTCAATGTTTCTTTTTGTGTTTTTACAGACATTGGTTGAATATGGAGCAAATGTCACCATGCAAAACCATGTGGGAGAGAAACCGTCACAAAGTGCTGAGCGACATGGGCACACCATGTGTTCCCGCTACTTAGTGGTTGTGGAAACATGTATGTCATTGGCCTCTCAGGTTGTCAAGCTAACTAAGCAGCTGAAGGAGTAAGTGTTTCATTCTTAGCAGAGGAATCATTCTTTAAAAAATAACCTACTTTTTCTTCAGTTTATTAGCAGTGTCTGTTTTCTGCTTAATTTCCAAGACATGTTTCTACCTTATTTTTCCACTTTTTTGTGCTTTCAAGCCTCTGCCCCTTCTCATTTAGCAGCTCAGTTTTTCAGCGGTTCTCTTTGCAGCAGTTTGCTGTGGACATAAATGAAGGGAGAGGGAATGGAAAAGGGTAGGTATCAAGTGGTCAAGTCCACTTTCTGTTTGTATACCTTGGGATTGCATCTTTTCTGTTCATAGTTTCTGCTTGCGTAACATACATTTATATACTGGGCTCTTCCCAGTTACAGTCCTGAGTGTAAGCTAGAAGTAATGATGGAAGAAGACTCTTACCCTGTTTTGCAGCCCCGTCCTGTGTGAAAATCCAAGGATAGTTTGAACTACATGGCTGGGGCAGTTTCTCAAGGGCACTATCCTCTAGCATAACAGGAGAATTCATTTGAGACAGCACCTGTGAAGATCCTGAAAGCATAATATGGCAACAGATGGAAGTCCAGTTTACAGACTAAGTCACTTCAAACTGCTGTTAAACAGGAATAGCTCACACCTGGTCAGCTGAGCTGGCTTTCCTGTATTTTCTTCATTTAATTTTACTGGTGTTAATGTACAATATTCTAGAGACAAGAGTAGTGATTGTATCATTATGGATTGCTTTAATGGTCGATATCAACACAGAAGGGCCTTATGTGCTTCCCAGGCTCCCAGCTGGTGTAGACAAAAGCTGATCATTCAGTCATCTTTTATTCTGGGTGCTGTCTTAGGCAGGGATAAGAGCCTCTCTCTGATAATGCTGTATGTCCCCAGCCACAGGAAGACAAGAATGGTTGATGAGTCCTAAAAGAAAAGAAGAAATTACCACCTGTCATTATCATTTTATAGCAGTTCAAATCATCAAGGCAACGTTGAGCAGTTCTAGAGAGAAGTTATCCCAATCCATCACACTCTTTGGAGCCATTCCTATAAAGAAGGCACAGAACCAAAGCAATGAAGTCATGTTTTACTAGAGTTTTCACATCTTTCAGTTCTTCAATCCAAAGCAGCTCAGATGGCAGATACAGAGGAGAACAGCAAAATCGTTTCAGCTGGATCTTTTCTCCATTTAGAGGGAAAGCCTTTGTATTTGAAGGAAGAAAATCAGTGGTAACTACAGATGTTCCATTGAATCTTCACAAGGGGATTAACTGAGACTTTTTCCCAAAATAGGAATCAAGCAATTCTTTCCACAGGAAAATAGGAAAGTGGCCCGCAAAAACTGTTATTATCTTCAAAATAAAAGCTTTGATTTGCATCTCTTGCTAATTATAAAAGTTTGGTCAATCTAGTAGTGCTTTCTGAAATAAACAAAATAGTTAGGACAGTCACAAAAGTTCCCCACGGATTCTGTACAAAATGTTGGCTTTCATTTTACTTCCTAAGGTCTCCATGGGTCTTAGAATCTTAGTTATTTCATCACTGATTTCATCTGTCTAAAAAACCCTTAGTTGCCAGTGTAGAAAATTCCTGCCTGCACAAATATATGGTTTCTAGCACCAGTTACATTAGCAGTAATGACTTGCATTGATTGGTCTTTACTGGCTTGAAGAGACCAAGTCAGAAATAATGATATTAAATTAATGCTTCCCTTGACTTCTTTTACAATGCTGCTTGATGACAGATGGCTCTGCCTGCATTCCCAAAGGGTTGTATTGTCCCATGTTTATGGACCTGGATGTGCAAAGCAATTAAAGAATGAGACATTCGTTGATCCTTTTGATCAAGCGAAATTCTCTGGTGAGGCAAAGATAAAAGGAAACCATGAGTCAAAAAATGAGCATAAGAAAGTGATTTAATATCTTCTGGTGCCACTACTTTTCTGTGTTTTGTAAATAAATCCATGATGTACCTGAAACTTCATAGGAATAGATGGAAAAATATCAAATAACCAATTATTTTAGTAGTATGGCTAGTGATGTGGAAGTTGCTGGTTTGTTTGTTAGTTTATTTTTGTGATAGTAAGTGTTTTATAGGCATATAGGAAGAAACCTGGTATAAACTGTACAATGTTCATCTCTTTTTTACTTAGTTGAGCTGGTTTTCTGCTTTATATAATGGTCAGTCTTTTAAAGGCAACATAGTATGAATGACACTTCAGTAGAGTCCGGTAGCTCATCCTGTTCTTTGTTCATTTACTGAGCTCCCTAATTTAATTAGGAAGTAGCCGAAGTCCATAATTATCTAAGTAGGCAGAGAAAGGTCCCCACATGTTACTTACTGGGAATGTGGTCTGAGATAAGACCCTCAGAATTTGGGCATTAAATATCATAAAGTAGGAACTCTTACTCCTGGCACGACAGTGATTTTGTGTCCTAAATCACTCAGATTTTTAGACCTAGCAATACTGCCATTCCAAGAAGTTGTGATCCCTTGTTTTTCTTTGTTATCTTAGACATATATGTGTATGTAATATATCTTTAGGGATGGCGCTGGCAAGATGTGTGGGTTTCTGTGAGGTGTTTACTCTCTAGTTAAACTGTGAAAATGGAGGAAATGTTAATTCTTTTAGCACAATGAAGTGTTTAAGTGGAATGAGAATGTTAGCAGAAGAGGTGTCAGAGATTTCCATTAAAGCTAGAAATAGAAGGAAGCATAAAAGGCAAATAAAACAGATAAATTGCATCACAGTCTAATCTCAAATTAAAATTTCCCTGGCTCTTAAAACAGACTATCTGGGGAGTTGCAGTATAAGCCAATGTTGACAGATGGTAGGAGTAATTTTAAAATAGTCTGAGGAAGTGTGTAGGCATGAGGAAGGAACACAAAAAATTAAAGGAAAAAGTATGCACAGAGAGCATGGTCATATTATAAAATGTAGTGGTGAGGCAGTATGTCAAGGTCCCACCTTTATTTCTGTAGCACTTTTCAGATCCACTTGTTACATTACAAATAAAATGGTTGCTTTCTGCCAGGCCTGCCAGTACAAACCGTAGTCTAAAAAGTCATCTGGATTCTTTCTGGCTTTGACATCAGCAGTTATAAAGTCTGCATTTAGAACTCAGCTAATTCTTTTGCTGATGGGTTGGGAGCTAGGAAAGAGTCCAGCTCACTGGTGGAGAACTGTATTAGTTCTGCAGATCCAACAAGAATAGAAGTACTAAAAATGTATTACTCCTACAGCAACAGAAAAAGAGCCTGAGTGAAGCAGATAAAAAGTCATTTTCACATGGTTATTTGATCAGGACAAGGGAATAAAACCAAATGTTCCAGGTGAAAGATAGTGAATGTACAGTAACAAAATGCTTTAATTCTCTTGTTTTCTAGTAGTTTCCCAATAGTTCTGTCTGTGTAGAGTTTAGAGGCTCCAGACCTTACAAGTCACCACACAAAATTGAATGTTATCTGTGGTGGTCAGAAAGCTAAAGGGGTGTTTTGATTTTAGAATGGAAGGTCCAAATTGGATGGGAGCAGAAAGAGGGAGAATTTTTTGTGGCATATTTATCTATTCCTTCATTTTCGTAGAACTGCTGGAGGGTTTGCAGGTTGTCTTGTTTAACTGAGCCCTTCCTGTAGAAATAAGTATGTGGCAAGGCAGCAGAGGCTGTGATTACAGTTCTGTAGTAAATGGAATTTCAAGTATGAATGTCACCTTCATATTACCTCAATTTATATATACATATCTATTATTACAATTTTTTAAACATCAGTCTCTAAAGTTATTTAGAAAACTGTAGATAACACCACCACACTGAAAGCAATAGACTCTGGTAGGTACAGCGTTAGGTACAGCATTAGGTACTGAGTATAAGGTGGATGCAGAGCACAGATAGGACCTTTGGTGAAGCTGGGCAGCAAGCAGATGTTTTTTCTCCTACTCCTCTGGATACACAGAGGTCCTGGTTAGCTCCATCCTCCAGCTGAAGAATATAAGATCAGTCCTTCCCATTGTCAAAGGCTCCTCTCTAAGTTGTCTGAGCTATCACTTATCTGAGTAAAAGCCAACCATTGAATGCAGGAAGTGACTTCTTAATCTGTAGCTTTCCCCTTCCTTTACAAGTAAGATCCAAGTGACTCTAAGTTTGCTTTGCCAGATCTTTGTTTCTGGACTGGATTTTCTGTGAGTCACTTGGTTCCAATAAACTGCTCTGCTTATTATCCCACACTTGTCCTTATATGAAGTATACTAAATAATCCCTTACGTGACAGCATCTACCAGCTGATCTTGTACAGTCATCATAAAATGTCCACAGGGATTCAGAGACAAGTACAAACTCCCTGTTTATGCTAATATTTATAATTTCTCTTCTTATTTACTGTATAAAGTATAGATTAAGAGGACTTCATTTTTTAATACAAAGTTGAATGGGTAGCATCAGTTATGCTGTAGCTTACTAGTGCTGACAGTTTTACAATTCAAGGTAAACAGTCTTACATTTTCTTGCAGGCAGACAGTAGAACGTGTGACATTACAGAACCAACTGCAGCAGCTTTTAGAAGCCCAGCGGTCAGAGGGCAAGTCACTGCCCACGTCCCCAAGGTAAGATGACTGGAATTGTGCTGCAGCCTAGATTTGCAACTTCATGTTACATCTGATATCAGGACAAGATGTGATGCCTCTAAATAGTAGAGGTTCTATAAAGTGGTGTTCTGTAAAGTAGTTCTATAAAGTCGGTTTTATGCCACGGGCTTAAAGCGGACCTTCTAGAGTTCGACAGTGTGTAATGTTATATAAATGTTGGAGATACTGAGTATGAAATAAGAGTCCCAGTTTCCCAACAGAATTAAAATCAGATTTACAGTGGAATAGAGTGTATTTCTTGTTAGATGAATAGCAGAGGATCCTAGGAAAGTTGTAAAGTTTGACCTTGTGGAGGGACACTACACATTAGTGCCAGCGGTAATTCATAAAAGCCAGTTACCAACAAAACCTGCTTTCAGATTAATAACACTTCTTACGCTCATTAAATTTTCTGCCTGCAGTAGCTTGTATAAAAAGTCAAAACTCCAGAAATTTTATATATTGTTTATACATCCTGTCAGAAGTCCCAGAAATAGACACAAACAGAATAATGTTAAAGAAGGGGGAAGTAAAGGCAAAGAACTAGATCTGGATGGAGTTTACTGACATCTCTCAGCCGTCTGTCCTAGACTTCCAGTCTGAGACTTGGAAGTGAAGCAAGCACACACCTTAACTCTGGTAGCAATCTGAAGAAGACTTTGGAAGGAATTAAGTAACAGAAAGGAAGACATATACAGCGATTCTCCATGTTCCAAGAGTTGTTAGGAGCTGCATATATGTTGAAGTATAAAGCCAGCATAAAAGCTTCTGCAGGCATTGATAAGTGACTGCTTTTTTTCCATTCTCACAAAATCTCAGGCACTTTTCTGGCCAAATACTCCATATCGCTGAATTTCCTGTGTCAGTGTTTCAAATAGTTACAGAAACAAATGAGACTTTGGGATTGGAGATGTATTTCAGGAAAGGAACTTCAGCTAGGAAAGGGATGGAAACTCCAGCTGAAGTAGAAAAACACTGTGCAAAGAGTGGTTTTGTTATTTTTTTAGAATCATGGTCTTTGTCTTCCCTGTCTGCCAGCTCAGCAGGGGCAATGGGAGCAAACACCCTCTTCCAGGTCACTTGGTTTCTGTGATCTTTTCCTGATTGGTCTTCCCAAGTGGTATCGCAACTGAGTAGTGGTGAGCACCAGGACTGTTTAAGTTTTCATATCAGATAAGGTCATGTGAGAGGAAATTGCTCATCATTCATTGTTCCTGTATGAGCGTAGGTAGGTTTCAACATCTTTTTAGCTGAGTGAGCAAGTCTGCAGATGATACTTTATTATTTAAAATTTTATTTCATAGTTGGCTACTACTTTTCCATCCAGCTAGAACCTAGTTGTGAATATTATCATCATCCAAGGATCGAGTAGCAGATCTAAGAGAATCTATCATATTAATATGAACGTCTCTTGTAGATGCATGCATATTCTTCTGTGTCGGTTTGCAACGGGAAAAATGTGCAAAATGAATTGAAGATGAGGTGACTAGTGTAGGCCTGTGAATTTTGTACACTGTGAGAACTATGGACTTACACGAATAGAAGTTGTCTGCAAAAAAAAAAAGAGATTTATGAATTCAGTGCCTCACACTAACCTTAATTTTGTCACCTCATTCTTGCTTAGAGGAAAAGTGGTTTTAAATAAGCATGTGGAGTATTCTGAGCTCTGTCATATGTCCTGAGGAGAGAAATAGTCTCTGTAATTTATATTCTTTGCAAGTCAGAGTTACTTGAGGTTGCTGTTTCCTCACAATATAATATTTGGAGCTCTAAATTTAATTTATTATTCTAATAGTATTGAAATAAATTCATGTAACTTCCCTCATGCTTTTCACTATTTCATATCTGAAAAGGTTGTGAGAGCAAACGGACCTGAGTTTTTATGAGGTCTTATACAGCTATTATTAATAGCAGGTGAAGTTTAGATTTATGAAATCATTGCTGTGGGGAGAGCTGGTGCTTTTGCAGTATTTAGAATAAGCTACTTCTACATTAAGATGTGACATGGATAGTAGATATTTGGCCTTGTGGGCTTTTTTTCACCTTTTAAAACATTTCAACTCTCACAAATCAGAAACAGTTTTCCTAAAGTTTTCCTCAAAAAAGTCATCTTTGGCATTGAAATAGCCATTCTAAGTTTTGATTTTAAGGAGTTATCTTAGTAAGAGAAAGTGAAGAGACGCAAATCCTAATTAGGAGTGGAAGCAGGGTTAGATCTTTCTTTGTGTAATCTTCTCTGTGCCATCGTAGTAATGAATTCCATGTGAGTAACGATGAAAAGGATAAGTAACAATAAGTTGAGACAGACACGTACACCGGAAATGGCAGATTCACATTTTGTATGTGCATTAATTTGGCTGTGGTATTTCCTCCTTTTTTCTTTTTTTTTTTTTTAAGCTCACCATCTCCTCCTGCTTCTGGCAAACCCCAGTGGAAACCATCTGAAGCAGATGAATTGTCTCCACCAAAAAGTAAATTGAACACCCAAGATGGGATTCAGATTCTTGGCAGCTTGGGAACTTCTAGTCGTACTCGAGCCAAGATAAAAGATGAGGACTCAGATAAAATCTTGCGCCAGTTGTTGGGGAAGGAAATCTCTGAAAATGTCTGTATGCAAGAAAAGCTGACTTTGGAATTTCAGGATGCTCATGCATCCTCCAAGAATGTGAAGAAGATTTTGCCAGAGAAAAGGGAGTTGAAGTTAGCCCGACTGAGGCAACTGATGCAGAGGTCTCTCAGTGAGTCTGATACAGACTCAGCTAATTCTGAGGACCACAAGAATACCCCCTTGAAAAGAACTGACAAACCAAGGCCTCAGCCCATAGTGGAGAATGTTGAGAGCACAGAGAGTTTGCATCTGATGATTAAGAAACATACTTCCACAGCAGGACGCCGCTTCCCCTTTGGTATCAGGGCCTCTAAGTCTGTGGATGGCCACAGTCCTTCCCCTACTTCAGAGAGCAGCGATCCAGATAATGAAGCCCCATATCAGTCTGGTACTGTACCTCAGAGCCAGTTCTGTGGAGACAGCTGTCCATCCAGCACAGACACTACCACTGCTCAAAAGGTTGCCACCAGCCCTAAGAGTGCTCTCAAGTCTCCATCTTCAAAGCGCAGAACCTCCCAAAATTTGAAACTCCGAGTAACTTTTGAGGAGCCAGTGGTGCATGTGGAGCTAGCAGAGTCAGATCTAAATGAGGAAAAGGATAAAGACCGGGGAAAAGGACTCATACGGACTCCACCCAGCTCTGGGGAGCCAACAGGGGATCAGCTGAAAAGGCCTTTTGGAACCTTTAGGTCCATAATGGAGACACTGAGTGGCAACCAAAATAACAACAACAACTGTCAAACAGCAAACCTTATCAAAACCTCATCGACGCTGCCGTTTACTTCATTAGGAAGGAAGACAGCAGACAGTAAGGGAAATCCAGCAGCTCTCATGAAAGGAAGAAACAAGCCAGTGAGTGCATTGAAAGGAGGGTCTTTTTTACTCTTATCTCTTTAAGCAATTAATATGTGTTTGACAGCTTCTTCTTCCTGCCTTTCTATAGCAAAAGGATGCACACAAATACTTTATTGTATTTGACCTGTAGAAAGCCCATCTGCAGTTTGAATTCTGGAAGTTTTTTCCAAGGAGTGGCAGGTACTGCTTGTTCACAGAGTCCTTACTCTTAGTGAACACACTTCACATCTGTGCTGAAAGCTCTCCACAGAGATGTGATTCACCTGGAAATTATATTTTATGTTGCTCTGAGTGACAGGCCGTACAATGAGAATATCACACTTTTATCCATGGGATTTCAGAGGGCTGAATAACTGAAGGACTAGCTCTGTTGTGTCCTATAGCCAAGACTGATGAGGCAAACAGGATAAAAATAAGCAGTTGAACATAAAGAGGAGAAATAGCAGAGACAATCCTTCCTGCCTCTAGAGAAGTTGCAGCCATCCCTTAGATGTTGAAGCAGTGCATACCCAGCTTTTTTACCCACCCTTTCCTGACAGCATACAGTTTTCCCATGACAGAGCATATGGTTGATCTGTAGCAAACTTACTGGATCCAGATCATCCCCTCTCTGCAGTAAACAGGGTGCCCTTTCTGGGATCCCCACAAAAAGAGAAATGTCTCCGGTTAGGAGGCTGTCTCTCATTCAAAATAAAGAAGGAAATATTTTGAACAAATGTGTCTTCCAAGGGAAAGGAAGAGGTATTAAATGAAAGAGGTAGAGGCAGGAAATACTGTGAGTGCAGTGTGTTGTGCAGCTGAGAGAAGTGCAAGCAGCTGGAGATACAATAAAGAGTTGAGTGATAGGGAATGGTAGATGATTTAATCCTCTGTGAAAGACAGGGTGGGAGAGAAGAGGTGGATGGAAAGACATGAAGCAAAAGAATAATTTCATGATTTAAAAAAAAAAACATAAAGCAGGCCAAGAAGAGGAGGAGGAATAGTGAATTATATACTGTAATAAGTATGACAATGTAATGGGAGAAGAATACAGGAAAATCTTAGGCATAGAGGATGTAAGATGAGTATGAAAAAGAAACAGTGGAAAAAGAGAACTGGGAAACTGTGAGCAGTCCGTATTACTGGGTACTGCTAAAAATGTAGTGCTACAGCAGATTGTGAACTGAAAAATTCAAAAGAGACCTAATAAGGTAAACTGAAGTGGGACTGCATTTATTAAAGTGTACTCAGTATCACAGTATGAACTACTGGTTTGAGCCTTTAAAGACATGCACCATCTAGCCAATGAGCTGATCTAACATAGAAATATTTTCATAACACGAGGGTAAATTTTTACAAAGGAGTGATTTAGATTTTATAGTGACAGAGGATAAGGCAGTCTTGAGAGCTGTTCTGATAGATTGCAAGGTCATGAGCAGTTTTTGTAGTTCTTTAAGAAATTTGAAGAGTCAGATGAGGTAATTGATGCTTGCACTGTAGAATGCATGCTGTCTGTGAAAAGGTCACGTGTGCATGCATTGTTGCCAACATCAAAAGTGTGGGAAGAATACATTTTCATACCAACCCAGAGGACTACAGCACGATTCTCACAGAGGTAATGTGTTCAGGCTCATTTACTAACTCAAAAAGAAATCTATTAACATCTTATTGTGGCTATTTGACTGCATGTTTTGACAGAATTCCGTGTTATGCATGTGGTAAGCTCAGTGCATGTTTTTAACTTACATGATGTTGTACTTTTGTAGGGTCCTTACTTCAGCTACACCAGTCTTTCCTCTAGCACGTTGAATGAAGAACAGCTGTGTAACTATTCTTGGTATGTGCTTATGCATGGTGATGTTCTGCATCTCTGTTGCTTTGTGTTTGCTAGTGTTATCCATAAATGAAATACTGGGATTGATTGATGTGTAAGAAGGGAAATAAATGAACAGATGAAGATCTAAATTCCTAGAAAAGCAGAAAGTTATGCTGGATTTCTGCTGATGTCACTTTGAACTGGCTACAAGATTTCATTTCCAAGGGAATATAGAAAGTATTCATACTGGTAAATCCTCCAGGGAGTATAGCACACTTTAGCTGAGTATTCAGTTTCGGTTGAGTGAAAGTCAAGTACCAGATGAGAATGGAAGTAAATTTTCTTTCATAAGAAGAGCAGAAAGAACACAGTAAGTGTCTAAATGGAGACTACAGAGAACATGAGGCAGAATGGTGTACTTTAGGTCTAGTGTTCCCTTGTTTTCATGCATTTTTCTTTCTCACTCTCAGAGTTTGAAGTATAATGTGTTCTCTTAAAAGTCTGATAACTTTGTGTTCAAATGCCTTAATTTAAAAATATTCTTATCAGTATTATTCAGGCAGATAGAGACCAGTCCCTCAAGGTCCATAAAGCCATGTTGCAAAAAACAACATTTGAGAAAATGGGTGTTTATTTTATGAGCAAGTACTTTGTGAAAACAACCTGTCATGTTTATTCAGGTCTTTAACATTCACAAATTCATGTGACGGTATTTTTGTCTGTTGAACTGAGATGTAAATTCTTTCATGAGGCTTGGAAGTGATTACCATTAGCAACAAAATTGTACACTTGACAATACTTCTGAGAAAACTATAAATTAGTCATTCTGTAGTTCAGGAGTCTAAATTACTTTCACGTTATTCTTTTCCAACTGTCTAACGAATTTTTATTTATTCACTTGTTTTCTAATGCCAGGACCTTCCCATATTTAAAAACTCAGTTTCCGTAATGGAAATGGGAGTCTTATTCTGAATTCATTGGCACAGTGTATGTGAAACCAGAAACAGAACAGTATGGTTTCCAAGAGGTTTAATTCTCTCCTGAAAACAAAGAGGGAAATTCCAGTGGGGAAAATTGACTGCACAGCAATGGTTTGAGGGAGCATCGGTGGCAGCCTCCAGTCAAAACACCCAGCTGCCTTTCCAGACCATGGAGTAATACAAAACCATTACTCTCACCATTATGTTAGAGACATCTCCCATACGTAGCCAGCTGTTGTAATTTGGTATTGCTTTGTGTGAGTTCTCTGACATGAGAAATGGCATCTCCGCAGAATCAGTGTGAGATAGGGCATGTTTGGCTGCCACTGTAGAGCTGCAGTCACCTGCTGGTAGGGTGAAGGTTGGGCCTGAACTCCTTTTTATGCCTCCAGGCACTGTGTCCTGAAGCTGAACCTATGGTGATGGGCATGTGGAAAACAAAAGAGTAGAAAACAAGGAGCAGAGTCCACTAGGGGAACAGCTTGAGGAGGCTGTTATTGTACTCACAAATTAGGACAGCAGTGGGCAACTTGTGTACCAGAGCCCGTGGCATGAAATTTCCAAAAATCCTGTAACATATATTGTGCTTTTCAGAAATCAGAATGCAGATCTGAAGGCTTTCAGAGCTTCCAAGCCAGCTTTTGTGATGCTTTTTAGCATGTGTTGTGATTTTTGAATGGCAAAACGTGTGCTTGTCATTAGTCTGCTGCATGCTGCCCGGTAGTCTGTGAAATTTAAATGATAGAAGAACATCATCATCATCACGTGCACTACAAGCCCCTGGACAGGCTGAATTTTCCCCAAATGGTCTGCGGAGACTCTGTAATTCCCATTTCAGAGCTATTTTGAAAAAGGACCTTTCTGAAAAACAGGACAGTCTCCAGTGTTTTAAACCTTTGTAGACTGTTATATTCAGGAGGAGTATAATTCTGGACACAGTCTCAAACTCTAGATTCTTCTAAAAGTGGATTTTAGCATTTTCTGAAACCTGAACTCATTATACAATATCTGTCTTTGGGCAGATGATACTCCTGTCTACTAGTTTCCAGCTTGTTTTTCTTCAGCTTCAGTTTATTTCATTTGTTACCTTTTTTCATTCACAATACCCAAGTATATCAAGGCTTTCTAGTTTACCTTTTAAAGTTGGTCACACTTTAATTGAGGATTGTATTAAGTTTTATAGTGTCCTTTTGAAATTTGATGCACTCTATTTTTTTTAAGGATCTAGAGTAAATTTTGCATATGCAGAATGGATTGGGATAAATTTTCCTCTTCTGGAAGTATTAGATGGTTTTCTGCGTATTACAGCTCCAAGCAAATGCTTGTAGTTTTTTCCATCTTACATGTATGCCAATGAGTAGTTGTTTCCCACACTTTAAATCGTCTGAAATCTGCTGTGCATTAAACTAAGCACTAACTCACCATATCAATATAAAATCATATATTAGCTGCATCTATCAACAGCAAAAACTACTTCACATGTCAGGGGCAATCAGCAGAATATACCATCAGATCTCTGTGAGATGGTAAACTGGGCATGCTTCTAAAATCATAAGTGGATCTAACAGGATTCCCACTGCTGAATAAATTACGACTTCAAATATAGAACTCTGCAGCTCTATAGTAAACTCCATAAAGCTCTAGAAAAAGAGTTTATGGAGTATCTTATCTGTATGTCTAATAAAATAATTATGATTGTAACTAGTGCACTATAAAATCAATATGAAAGTAATTTAGGCGTTGTCCCAGACAATTTATACTTGTTCAGTGTGAGGTATTATAATCATGCAGCAGTATCTGTTGCATGAGAGATGTTTATTCTTTCTGTGGTGACACAGGCACCAGAACACATTAGAAACACGTTTAGTAATTAGTAATATTGGTAATTAATTTTCTTTAGGCCAGCAGGCACAGTTGTAAAAGGCATGTGTGTGCGGCATTGTCATCCAGGGACATCTGCATTAGCTAAAACGTGTCCTCTTCAAGATCACAGTGCAACCGTTTGAGTTGCAAAATGGGGAGCCTCTACATGGAGGACTCACCCACAGGGTCTTTCAGCGCTGCAAGTGTAAGCTAACGCGGAAGTCAATTGATGCCAATTACCCTTGCCTTAGGAAGCATCCTTTAAGAAAGCTCCACTGCTAACGTTTAGCATACTGTTCATAACAGCAGTGATTGTTAGGTGCCAGAAAGTAGTTATGGCAAAAAGTTAACTGATCCTCATTCACCTCCTCAAACTCAGCCCTACAAATCCTGTCTCCCCTATCTCAATTCTGTGTCTTTTGCCCTTACTTTGGGTACAGTAATTTTGATTAGTTAAGGAGATTTTAAAATAAAATGATCCCTTTTGCCCTCTTACTAGTATTGACAACTGTGATCCTCGAGAAGGCCAGCTTCTGTTAAATCTCAAAGTAACCACAAGGTTGCCTAAGCTTCCTAAGCATTAGTCTCTCGGGATTATTTGGTTATTTGTGGTGATTGTAGACTGGAATAAAGTTATTCTGGTTTACAAGTATCAGGCTTGCAAATACATGAGTTTAAGGCATGCTTTTTATACATATACGCTTGCCCTTTGCTGTGGATTTCCAACCCCCTGCTGGTATCAGTCCTTTGCAGGAACAAACCAGGTATTCCTGACTGTATTGTGGGAATTCTAATAACAAATTCTAATTCTAATAACTAAAAATGAGCCTTTTAACCTCTGTGGAAGTTCCTATAGGCTGGGTGCTTAATCAAAAATCCTTCATCTGGAAAGTTAATTGAAGAAAGGGGGAATTCAGAACAAGGAAATATGAAGGGAAGTTAAGAAACAAACCCAAAGCAAATCCTTCTATATTCCTAATGTTACCATGAGTAATTTTCTTCTTTTATTCTCTAGGCATGATGACATCAATAGGAAAAGCCAGAAATCCGACAGTGAAAAGAATACTGAAGAGCCAGAATTGCAGGAATTCTTCCTCTAAACCACATATGATGATTTCTCACTTTGTTTGAAATACCTGAAGTATATCCTTTTGAAACACTAATATGAGACATACCACTCACCAGCAAAACAGCAGCTGTTAGGATGCCTTAATTTGTAGCAGATAGACCATATACAAAACTTTTTTATCATATATGTGTATATGTAACTCGTTTGTAAGCTGTGCTGTGTAAAGGCATGGGTGAGCAAAAATAACAATTTGGAAATTGTTATGACACAGGCAACCTCCAAAATGTTTGTTGGGCCACAGAACACATTTTGTACTTTGTGTCTTGCATGGATATATTGTCATATATCTTTATTTCCCTTTGTTGATGGCATATAGTGTCAAAATTTCAGCCAGGACTCTGCCTGCTCAGCTCCTCAGTGAGACCAAGGCAAAAGCATTGATTTTTTTTTTTTTTTTAGTATGTTTTGTCTGTTGTTATTTCTATTTTTTGTAAAAAGGAAATAAAGATGGTGATATTGGGACACGCTGAGCGTAGGTACCTCTCCTGCTTCACTGTTTCATCTTTTGAGCTTTAAGTTTTTTGTGGGTCTCTTTGGTACTCAGTTGATAGTGAGACAATGCCCAGTAACAGGGTTTCCATTCAGTTAATCAAGTCAAGAATTGCTTTAATGTTTAGTGGTTCCTTTCAGCTTTAAAATGAGTAGAGGTAAAAAGAAAGCATAAATGCAATTTTAAATTATCATTTATTGTTGCTTGCAAAACACTGGCAACGTGCTCAGCTCTGTTCAAAGTACCGAGTAATCTGCTAAGACTTAGTCCATGTTCTTTCAAAGCTGTCATGATCCATTTTTAAAATGTACTTCAGACCTTTCAGGGAAAATGCAATCTGTTGAAGAATTCCCTTTGTTTCCAGTAAACTAAGAGCACATTCTGCAGATGTGTCATACAACACAACATCCAAAAGCAACCTCCTAGGCAATCTTTACTTGACTCATTTATTTAAATCAAATCTGCATGTATATGTTTGCTTTATTTTGATTATATTGATCTCTTTCCATTTGAAGACTGCTGCAGTTTGATGACAAAAACTGAAGTGCATGAGGATCTGTTTTACTGACTGCTCTAGTAGAACACAGAAAAGTCATAGGAAGCTTGCCAAAGAAACTTTTTATCATAAAGACAGTCATGTAACCATAGAATAGTTTGGGTTGCAAATGATGTATAAAAATCATCTAATTCCAACCACCTTGCAGTGGGCAGGGGCATAAAGAATTATGAGGTTAAGCAAACTGAATTCCTGCGATTACTGAACCAGTAAGTAAATAATGTGGGCACTCAAGAGGATCTTGATTACGTGCAACGGAGTTGCTTTCTGTGCAGTTTCTCTTGCCTGCTTTTTGCTGTGTTCTTTTTGACCATTTGGTTTCTTTTTTGGTCAGTGAGAAAAGAGAGGGACTACCTGAATGTGATTCATCCTACCTGCCAGAGATATCTCATTTACAGGAGTACCACTCTCTTCCTACACACTACAGGGAAAGCTTAGGTAGTAGAGCTCTTGGAAGAGTTACTTGGTATTTTGATGCCTTTAATTAAATGAGATAAATGTCTTTTCCTTAGGTCACTCTTCAGAATGATGTCATGTTTGACCACACAGCTTCCATGACTGAGTGCCCCGGGCAGTCTGCTTATAGGCTTTGCTTAAGCACATGTTTCTGGATAAATTGGAGCCAATTGAGAGATCAGCAAAAAAAATCCCTATTAGAAATAATAAAAGCATGCACTTAAAGAAATGAAATTCTGGTTTTCTCTCCACAGTTCTTATCTGTCACTTGGCAGCACTTTGAATTTTGAGCTAAAGTAATAAACCTAGCACTGTAGCTGACCTGAGCTGTGTTGTTTAAAGAAACAACCAAACCTCAAAAAATATCTGTCAGCCAGGAACAGCAGTACCTCTAACTGGGCCTCCTGTTGCCTGTGTGCATATGAAAAATCTGAATGCAAAGTGAGAAGAGACACATGTGCTGCAATTGCCAAAGTGCTGAAAGAGAGCATAAGAAGGAGAGATCCTGTGTCTGGTAGATGGACTTGAAACAAATTGGCAATTTGCAGTTTTGAGAGTGTGAAAGAGTGTTGACCATGGTCATGGAAATGGTAGAAGCAGCAGTCTTGCTGAGTGATCTTTACTGATTGGAGGTGTGTAAAATCTGACATAGCTATCTGTAGTGTGTAGCTGAAGCAGGGAATAAAACTGAACCTCTGTGAAAAGATTTGAAACAGACCAAGGTGTAAATATTGTCAAATCCTGGAAGAAAGAAATTGCCTCTTCCAGAGACTGAGGATTAAGTGTCAACTGGTCGCTGCAGGATAACGGTTTCTACAGAGTGTATTCTTGTACAGCACATGGTGAATCAAATTATCCAAGCAAATATGAATGGCACATAAGTATGGCAAATAGAGATTACTAAATGAGATGGGTTTGTAGTGCCAGAAGATGTTCAGGGTCTGTGCTTAAAAGATATCTGCGTGGTAATTGATATTGTGTTGAAGACTCCCAACCCCAATAAATGGAAAATTGAGTACATATGGGGAGGGTTGGGTGTTACAAAGAAAAGGTACACACACGGTTTGTATGGCAATTCACAGTTCCTGAGCACATTAGGGCAGAAAACAGTTTCAGGGCTTGCAAGCGCAAAACAGAGGCCAACTTGATCTAAGCATGAAAAGCAGTGTCTGGAGGGTTTTATCACTGGAGAAGGTGAACTCATGTTGTATAAACTGCTGATTTGACTGTTCCTAATTTGTAGTTTCTTTCCCACTGAGAGCCCCAAAGCCTACACATGGTACAATCTGATGTCATGCCTATTAGAGAAACGCTGATCCTCTGATCTTTAGCTGGCTGAAGCATGTCCTCTGCGTATTTGTATCCTTAGTAGCTATAGAATCCAGGTGCCATAACTCCTTCTGTTTGGTTTATAATCCTCTAGGCAGATCCTTTCTGGCATCAGTCTAAGTTAGGTTTCTGTCAGCAAAGCGTAAGCATTTCCCAGAGGCAGAAGAGCTGATAAGGGATTTTCCAGCAAACACCTTCAGAAAAGTCAGGCAAAGCTTTTAACAAGAGTACAAACCCCTCTTGATTACAACTCTTGGCAGAAAACGTCCTCCCCTTTCCACTCAGAAGTTTCTGATGAAAAGCAGGTAGTGAGGTCATTTGCTAGTGAACCAATGGATGTTCTAGTAAATCTATATCTCTTGACACCATGGACAGAAAGAATGACTTTTTGTGTTCTGTCACCCTCAAAGGTGAAAGAAAAAAGCCTCTCTGTGTTTGTCCTGTAATTCGGTTCCAAAGGTGATCAATAGGTTGTTGAAGTGCCATAATAATTTCCCAGTTTCATGTAACCTCTAGCTCTCTTGTGAAGAATGAAAATAATTTACTTGGAGCCTTGCTTTTTCATGGCTGGCTAATTCATTTGTTTGTTTCAGGTATTTGAGATGGGCAGCACATGGATACAAACAATATCAAGACTGCAAGTATGGTATTTTATTTCATCAGCAGGATGTGGGCTGTGCTTTGTCCTGCATTATTTGAGCAGTATTTTTGTTAGATTTCACTTATTTGCCTTTCAGTCACCCTACTAGAGCACAAATACATTAGTTTACTAGGTTACTAATGAAAAAAATAACCACGGCCAGTATAGTTGATGTGTAAGGGAGGTGAAGGGGTGAAGTTAGACAAAGAGTTTAGATTTAGTATTCATTTCAGTGTAACTGTCAGTCAGAAACCTTTTTGTAACATCAAGCTGACATGAGATCAATGGCATAACAAAATATGATTGAGAGTGTAACAGTAAAAAAAATACACTAACATCCATTTATTTATAACAAAATGGTAACTGTCTTAGAAATATGTTCTGTGACAGCTGATGTGTTGCAAGTTTCATCACCTCCCATTAAAGCAATGTCAGAATATGGGCATGCAACACAGCCAAAAGTAAAGTAAAAATGCCAGCAAATCATACACTAAGTACAAATTAAGAATTAGTGAATGGATCTCATGGTGAGACAGCTTTTGTCTCTACATAGACTTAAGAACAGCCTTCTAGCACCCTTGCAAGATTTCTTAGTCTTTTACAAGCTTACTTGATGGAAATTTGACAGAAAGGTCTGTGAAAAACCTAGTCCCTGCATTTGTAGCATCGAACCACAAATCTTAATTGTCTTGTCATGGAATGGTTTCTTAATGACATAATAGGAAGAATTTCTCAAATTATATTGCATTTCCTCTTGTTAATTCAGAAATGTCTTTTTAACTGTACATCAGCTGAACCCAAATATGAGCTGTTACATAATTAGGTTTTTTATAACCTTGTTTCTCAATTTAGAAATGCATTTTAAGATTTCAAGTAAGTACACAATTGTGGATGAGACTTAAGGATAGCACATGCCCTGCAACCAAAATGTTGGTCAAATACAAACCTACGCGTAGTATAAAATACGTAAGTGAAAATGCCTAAGCACTGGATAACCTGTAGTTCATCCTCTACCTCTGCACAATATCACTGCCGTGTCACTTTCTTGTGTACAGCGCACATAATGCCCACTATTTGTACCCATCTTTCTTTGTTACATTGACCAGTCAATACGTAGCTTTGACCCAACTATCACAGCCTGCAGCCGGAAGAAATCCAAGTAAAGGGAAGAGCATCCGCCATCCATCCTCCTTGCACACATTTAATAATGCATCGCCAGTTTTCCCTGTAGCCCAGATTTTATTACATGGACTGCTTTTGTCTAACATGTAGGGGCAACTATAAATACTTCCTCAAGCCATCTGTTTCCTGAAGAAGACGCTACTCTTTGTCTTTGATGCCTGCACAGTCACTTCCTTTCCCACTCTTAACTACTAAGTGTTTTGCCAGTGTGCTTGCTGGCAAACAGTATATGAGAGGAAGGGAATTAATTGTACTGGCTATATTTGGAAACCTGATAAGAAATCCTGAAACTGTTAGAACACAGATCTAGCTTTCATAGATCTATCGTCAGTCAGCAATACTGCTCCAAGAAAAGACAAAATTGTGGGTCTGG
The DNA here is from genome assembly GCF_017976375.1 of Cuculus canorus. Classification (NCBI taxonomy): domain Eukaryota; kingdom Metazoa; phylum Chordata; class Aves; order Cuculiformes; family Cuculidae; genus Cuculus; species Cuculus canorus. The sequence goes on from NC_071441.1 coordinate 63,575,240, forward strand.
AAGGGAAGAGGCCTGAAAGGTGTTTACCCCCCCCTTTCTCGTATACATGTGAACGTAAACTTACATGTAGATGGTGTACAGGAACGGAAAAACTGCAGAATAGGGACCGGCTCAGGGTGGGTTGCAATGCAAAAAGCTGCACCCCAGCTGTACACGTCTGTGCGTGCAGATAGGTATCTGTGGGCATGCAACAGAGTTAGAGAATCTTCACATTTTTCTCCTCATCTGTGGATATGGACAGCAAACCTAAAAATATGTTAAACAGTGAAACATGATAGTACGAAGCCAGAAGGAAACTGAAACAGAATTACTTACTAGAAAAACAAACAAACAAGCAAACAAACTAAACACAGACCAGTGACAGATAAGATTACTCTCTTCCAGTACGCAACTAAAAAGGAGGATGAGAATAACTGCCTCTCCTTGTTGCTCTGCCCATTGTCTCCTGTGGGTAGAACAAGTAGCAGTGAACATAGATCTGAAGCAAAATGGATGGAGGTTATGTGTTAGTAAATGATAACAATTGGAATCAATAGCTTGGGGAAAAACATGAGAGAGTTGTAAACGGAGGATTTTAAGAACAGGTGGAAGAAACAACTGTCAGCAATGCTGTGGTGCAGGCAATTGAACTTGGATGACCTCCTGAGATCTGTTTTAGGCTGCTCTCTTTAAGGGTCTGTAATTCAATTGTGTCAGAACCAGATTGAGAGAGAAAACTCTTGACGTCTTCACAAATCATGGCTTCTATAGCACTGTCAAGATAACCAACAGTTCAGCCAGAGGCCTATGGCATGGCATCTGTTAACTAAGAACATTGATCAAATAATATCTACATACAGGTTTGCTAAGCAATCAACTAGGTGACAAAGCTTTAGCCTTCCTTGAAAATGTCTGATCAAATTGTGGCAGCTAGTAAAATATGTTTCTGGTTCGTTAAGAAGCCAGATAAATTCCTTTTGTTCGGTGCAAGGCCAGTTTTCACTAAGCACCAGGTTTCTGAGCTACAAGAAAAGGTTCTTTAAGGATCTTCATATTTCACTGCATCCATGGCACAGGAGGAAGAGAAGAGGTCACTTTCTGACAGTGGGTGATCAGTACGGATTTAGTGAAAGGGAATAGTCTCCACGAGCAACTAAAGATGCTTATTTTGGTGAAGAGAAGCTGCCACTGCTCAAGTGAGATAGTAAGTGAGTGCAGAATGAGAGAGTGGTAATCTTGGGAGTGATCCTGGTACTGTACTTAGCCCTTAGTTCCCTTCCCTGTCACTCGGACATGGATTCTGTCTTTCCCTTGCTGGAATTACTCATTAAAAAAAAAAAAAAAAAGCATCTTAAAGATATCAACAAGACAGGTGTGACTTCACTCAGCAGTACAGGAATAAGTTACTTTGGTTCCCGTGATAAAGGGCTGCGTTCTTGCATGCAAAGGGTGCACTGGTGCTCTTGAAAACCAGGCTTGCCGCTGCTTCAGCCAGGTTCTGGGAGCAAAAGAGAACAGGAGAATTGTATCTTCAGCAGTATCTGCTCCCAAAATACTCCTGCCTTTCACTTAGCCATAGCCGCCGCTGTTTCCAGTGCCCTGACAACTGGGAAGTGGCAGCTGTGCTGGTACCCTACACAATTGCCTGCTTTACCAGTAAGGACAGCAAGACTTGGGCAGAAAATAAGAGCTGAACTGAGAGAGCATATGTGTAAAACAGGCTGCTGGTGAGCTTTTTCCTTTTTTTCAGAGGGAAATGCTTGTAAGATGATACTGGATAAATATATTACAGGTACTTTTATCTTTTCTGGGTGCCTTGTTCTGCAGAGCACTCACCTACTGTGCTACTTGTTGTTTACTCCTGGTGTCAGGGGCTGATTCGCTGATGTTGCTCGAGAAGATCTTGTTTGGCGATACGCAGTAGGATGCTGGTTACATCTATTTCACTCCAGGCCCATCATTTGACTGGACAGGACCAGATAAATAAATCAGCCAAGTTCTTTTGGATCATGACACTTGACAGTTCTCTTGGAAAAGAAAAAAACTTGATCTTAGAGTTAAGATTTACACCCAAAACAGTGACTGAGGCAGCTATGTTTGTATGAATTACTTTCTAAGACACTTGATAATGAGAATACCCTTTGGACCATCCCTTACAGATGGTGTTACAGTTCACAGTTGTTTGTTGACTTCATAAAAGCTTAACAGGAGAAAGAAATATCCTCAGAATCTATAGCCTGTATTTCTGTATCCCTGTTATTTTTTCCTGGGAATCCATTTGCAAGAAATAATTTTAATCGCATTGATTTTAAATATGCAAAGTACAAGCAGTACATTGTGCAAAGTGTTGACTGTTCTCACCTAAAAGTCACTTGGATGTCTCACTGCCTTGGAATTGTCTGCCTGATATGCTCCCAGGCATTCTCTCCTAAGCTGTGTTTCTGAAGCTATTTCACCTCTGTACTATCATGTAGTTAGAAAATAGTTGACTATATTCATGGACGTCTCTAATTCTACGATGGAAAATTGTTGTCCAGTGACATCCAGTTTCCAGTGACAGTACTGGAGATAATTTTTGTCAGTTTTCAGTAGAATTGTGCTGTGTCTTCACAAACCTGACAGTGCTGTAAGAGAAGGGGTTTTTTAAAGAGTACTTCAAAGCATTGAAAGACACTGTGTACAAACACTATTCACAAAGACGTTCCAGTGTAGGTACCCACGCTGACAGTTTTACTGTCTTCCTATGAACAAGTGAAGCAAATGCTGCAAGAGTCCACAATAAAAGAAACGGGGAAAATCCTTTTTATGCTGTAGCAATAAAAAAACCCAAGCATTCCCCTGTTCTGTTCTTTATTATAATTTTACAATAAACATAAAATATGCACGTATTTCATCAGGCAGTGTTAAATAGACAAAACATCCATCTGGGGATCAAATACTTGCATATGTTCCAATTATTTTGAGGTCTTATTTATAATCGTCCACTACTAGAACAGTAGTGGGCCTCTCTTTTTCTGAATTTCTAGTTTTCTTAGGTAAAGATATTTGCAACATGAAAAATAGTAGGCATATTTAGGGAGCTGTTATTCATCCCTTTTCAGACTTTTTCAGTAGAAAGAAAGGAGTGATTTGTACTCCAACATAAAATTTTTGGGCCAGAATCTAGGTGTGTTTAACAGGTATGTTATCTGCTCTAAACAGCTTTTAAAACTAGGACTGGACTTTATCTAGCAAGCACTAGGGAGAAGAGAGTTTGGTGTTGATTAAAATCAGTGCAGCTTGGAGATCTCCATTGCTGTCTTTTAAAGAAGTGCTTGGCAGTCAAGAGGCTTCTTCATGCTTTTCCCACAACTGCACCTCTTGAAGCTGTTGGAGGTCACCTTCAGCTTCAATGGTCTCTTGGACTGTTAAATGAGATGCTGGAAGAGAATGAATTTATTCTAAAAGCGAAGAGAGGATAACGATCCAGAAACAGGAGAAACCAATTTCTAACAGAGAATAATTTTTCACTTTTACCCTTGTCCTTTACATGGGTGGATGGATGGATGGATGGATGGATAGATGGATGGATGGATGAATAGATAGATAGATAGATAGATAATTAGATAGATAGATATTCTTTTATATGTTTATGTAAATATGTATATGTATCAAAAGAATTTAAGATGTCACTTAGACATAAAGATATATCTAACAAGTTTTCTCTGGCATTTCATGCTCATATAAGTTTACATAGCAGACCATATGTCCATCAAACACTGCTTGTTCAGAATAATGTTAACTTCAAAGCAGTGCGAGCATGCTATGCAAGGCACCAGGGAGCTGTTTAAGAAATATTTCGAATACAAGCCTTTCTAGGAGCCAAAATTCGCCTAATTATGTATTTAGAACTTGTTTTAACAGACATTTGGCAATATTTTACATACAAGCTTTTTAGAAGTTAAGTTGAAACCCAGTAACTGCAAATTCATAAGTCAGTGTTATGATCATTCTAATAGCAACTGTCCTTAGAGTATTGGTTTCTGTATTCCAGATGCCTCTTTTTGTGCCACTTGAAGTGCAACATGCTTCAGGTTTTAGAGCATAGCTCTTTAATGTGATCTCTTCTGGCATTAAAGGATTACAGGAACAGATTTCAGCAAACTCTTGACAAGATGATTATTGCAGGGACAAAGCTCTTAAGTGTTTGCCAGGAAGAATGCAGACATTGTTTGCATGCAATAATTTGAGGCTTAAGTTGAAAATGAACAGTATCCTGCATGTAGAACACAAGTGATGGAGAAACTCAGCAACAGACAAACCACGGCAGCATGGAGATGCTCATTGTCGTGTGGCTTCATTGATCACCAGAGGGAGACAGAGTGTGTAACATTTCAGGATAGCTCTGAAAGTGGTGGGTGGGCAATGCTCAGGGTAAAGGTGGAATATGCAAGTTTCCAAAACAATGATAGATATGCCTAGTAATCAAAGTTTACTGTTTTCCTTAGGATAAGTGTGTATATGAGGAGAAAAAGTAACTTTGTGTCAGCTGAGAACAAAATATTCCAGAATAAAAGCAGACTCACTAGTAATCTTTTTACTTTTAATTTAAGTTAATGCAATACTTATTCAAACATGAATTGTTTGATGAAATCAACACAGAAGCACGTGCACATGTTCTTTATTGGGGTGCAGGTTTGTTGAGAGATAACTGAAAGGGTATTTGAGACCTCATCTTCAAACCAGAGGAAACATTGTTATTAAAAAGAGCGTGTCTGCACTGACATTTAATTGTTTCAAAACTTGTTTATACCAAAGTAAATTTTGGTGGCCAGAATACTGCAGGGGGGAAGTGCATTCTCTTTTATAACCACAGTGCTTGTAATTAGCTTGAGTTATGACACAGCTAAAAAGACAGCAGAGATCATCTCTGCCTGGGCACCAGGGCCTAACACCTGCAGGGCAGTGAGATCAGCCTGTGGATGATGAACTCAAGTCTTCCCTGTTTCATCAGCCAGAGTAATAGTTTAGAAGTTTACAGTGGCTTTAGGAATGACTTCTAGAAAAAAATTCTGGCAGCCAAATGTCACGGTACTGCTCCAGGCAACAGACCTGCAGATCTCTGAGGCATCATAATTACCTGGATGAGGTGGCTTCCCACAGCCATCACAGCTAATTAACATCCTCTGCTCTCAAGAAATTGTATTTGCTAACTGCCTATCTGGCGAAATGTCTCCATTCTGCTTTCTATCTTAAGTTATTGATAGGGAAGAAAAAATTGGCAACTTAATAATTTCCAAGAAGCTGTGCTGTCAGACGCTGTTTTTCGCTGAAAGCCCATCCAGTGTCATTTCCCTGATGTGTCTCAGAGCAAAACCATACTGTAGTGGTCAAAATGATGTAGACTCTGAAGTATTCTGTATTCCAAAACACACACAGAAGATCTATCATTTCTTCTGTGTAACACCCATGATTACAGGACAAATGGATTGCTTACACAGCACTCACTTTAAACTACCAGGTATGCTACAACTTTCATCTATTCAAACACAGGGACATGAAGAGTTATTTAAAGCTCTGGAGAAAAAAAAGAAAGACACGGCAGCTTCCATAGCATGTCAAGGCAAAATAAATTCTGTTGATCAGATGGACAATTTTGTTCCATTCAGAACAGTGCCTTCATGTATGTCTCTGGCCTTTCTTCCTTTTGGCTGTTTTAACTGTTTTAAATTTAGTTAGGAAAAAAAGTGTTCTGTATGTCTAGTTCTATGAACCATTTCTTCTGTGGCACTGAAATAATGCCATTTCTGGATTGGTCAGACCAACAGGATTACCTTGTTGTTAATTGCTTGGGTTTGGCTTTACTGAAAGTTTTTCAGATTTAATAGTAAGCTTGAGCAAATAGGCAGACACATAATGTACTTCTCTTACTCTATTTCCTCTCAGATTTGGCAAGCTTCTGCAATTTCTCACATGAATTCTATGTAGTGGGTAAAGAGAAGAAGGCATATGTCATTTTACTGGTAGTACACTCATTCACCCCAAAATTACCTGAACTGGAAAGTTCTGTGCTAGTGTAGCATAGTTTTTCTTCAGCGAATCTCTTTGTTAGCATACACAGGTACTTAAACAGGAGAAAATGTTTTTCAGGAAGGCAAAAGCCTAACATTGTATCTACTTTGAGCATCCATTTTAAGATCAATTTAGAAAATATACACTGCTTTTGTTTTTGTTTCATCATTTCTTTTCCTCTTTTATTTAGTCATTTACACATCATGATAGAATTTAGCCATATGTACTATGTCAAGTGATGCGAATATTCTTTCTAATGAAGTTCCTTGAGAATTTTGTCATTAATTTTCAGCTATACTGAGAATTTTTCCCAGTGTTTACAACTAAGTAATATCTTTCATCTCCAGAGATCCTCAGAGTTTCTCACATGCTGTGAACCTGCCCCCAGTCATTCTTAGTTTTTCAGAGAATTTGTCTCCAGTGATGGGATTTAGGTTTTAGTTCAGCACATGCAGTGTTGGATGTGTATATATAATGTTTTTTATATCAAAAGCAAACATGGTTTTGCGTGAGGCTGTGTCTGGACATGCACAAAGACAAGTTATGTGTTTTAAAGAGCCATTGTTTCATTTACTGGCAGAGCATAACACAGGAAAAGCTGATGAGAGGCAGTGGAGATATTAACTCTTTTGGCCTGGGAGTCAGGAAGATAGCTGACATCCAAAGAAGAAATTTGGTGCTTTCTTACCACCTGCAAAATTATTTTCTCAGCAGGCTGGTATAGGCTGCTACAGACCATCAGTGAGCTTGTGCCTGTGTTTGTCTCAGAGCTTCCTGCCACAATTGCTGGAAAGCCCCTTTTCTCTCTGCATTTTCAGGCAACTTTGGGTGCAGCATGAAAGTGAAACACATAAAACTTTCCTATGAGAGGCCAACTTCCAATTTTTTTTTTTCCCTTTCATCTGGTCTTTTGCTGTAAAAATAAGATACAATTAAATATTAATAGGAAACTTCTAAAAACTCTTCTGTTATTTCCGTGGTTCTGGTTGAAATTGAAACTGCATCAGCCACTAATTGCTGCTCAAGTTCTTCACTTTTGCCTGTGTTCTTTCTCCTCTCCTTCTGAAGGTAAGGAAGAGTTAAGTCCGTGACTTCACAGAGGACTAGTAGTTCTTCCCAAAAGACAAGTCACAAGCAAACTATTTAATTGTAACTGTCTCACTGAAGAATTGGTACAGGAGTGAGACATGACTTCATTCTTTAACCCACATGCTTCACTGGTCTACGGAACCCTGGTGAGTTTGGCCCATTTTAGTCATAGTTGTCATGGGAGATCCTTAATGACTTTGTAAGGTAGCTTAAAAAATCTCCATACAGAATCCAGCATATGGTATATTTATTGGCAAATGCTAATTCTCCTAGGAACAAGTTCTGTAGTACAAATGATGAATTATGTGGCTTTATAAGCACTCATGTCATCAAATGCACCATTGACCTTTTTACATTTTCAGGGGGATTTTCTGCTGTGTGCAGTTTCTCTGGTTTGGAAGTGAAGCAGTTTAACAATGTATCCTGACGGAAACAGATAATCAATAATTTCAGTTTTGGTTACTGTAAAACGTAAATGAGACCTATATATTTGTTGGGCAAGTAAGCAATCCAGGATTTAGCAAAGCTTAAGCAGGGACTAAGAAAGAACATGAATATCCATAGTACAGGAGCACAAAGTAGAGTTCCTTCACAGAAAGAAAGAAGTAAAAGTAGGTCAAACAGTCCTTAAAGTGCCAGAGTTAAAAAAAAAGATTTCATTTAAAGCATGGGTTTTTTTGGAGCACAAAGCAAAACTGGGAAAATAATTCACTGCAGTGCCTAAGCCTGTATGAATTTCAACAGAAGATGCTTATAAGGTAGCCTGCAGTTAGCAACCAAGAGAATAGATTCCCATTCAGGTTCATCTGAGAGATGATCTGAATCTGTTGGCTGGATCCTGTGATTATAATTTTGGTCGTGGGCTTGTTGTGACATGGAAACCCTAGGAATCATATTCAGAACTGAAGGACTTCCTAAAATGACTAGACTGAGAAACAGAGCAAAAGGATGGTCATGTCTTGCCATACTCATTGCTTGAGACTAATTTGCACACAGGAACAGTGTCTGGACTATCAACTCAGCAAAATAAGACTGCTGCTGGAACCAGATTACTGTTTCCAGCAGGATGCTTTTCCTAAACTAACATTTTAAGATCTAATAGAAAGGATCAGCTATTACTACGTGTGTCTAACACACACAGCTTCCTGTGTATGGTACACAGTCCATGCTGTGTGCAGGTACCCACTGACTGCAGTATGCACAGAGCTCAGACAGAGAATGTTTTCTTTTTCTCATTGACCATAGCTCATGCTAAATTCAAAATTACACCCTCTGTTGAACCAGCTGATTAATTTGAGCTTTCTATCCTTGCCTTAATCACTATCACAGTCTGCTGTATCCAGAACTATTTCTGAAAGCTGGATGATAGAGCTGATATCAGGTCAGGCAGCCCACATAGGAGAAATTGAACCTATGTTTTGTAAGTTTCATCTGCTGCCAAGTAAAACCGAGGAATCCGTAGCTAGAGTGGTGATGTAGTTATTTTTGGTCCTGGTCTCTCTTTGCTCTCTGTGCAACAGCTGAGATGAACTAACTTAACACGGCATTGCAATACATGTACATGCTGCTCCAGCTGTGGGTAGACAGATAGATGTTGGAAACAGCTTTTTTCCTTGGGGCTGAATCTGTAGAAGGCATGTAAGTAAACAGTAGGTAAGTTAACTTGACTGTAATTCACTTGTGAGGTAGATGTCAGCACAATTCTGAGGAACAGCTAATGTTAATTTTCCGCTTGTTGTGCTGGCACACTACATGCCCCTAAAATTAGTGCTAGGAATTGTTCAGTGATTAGTCAGAGGGAAAGAGTGAGTTGTTGGCTCTACCACCACCAGAATTTCTTCATTTTAATGACTGGGACAGGCCATACTTCACTGCAGAAGCTGAGCAAGGCTGCAGATGAAGTTGAGGTAGAAGTGCCACCTTCATCACTTTTATGAAGAGTGACCATAACCACATTATGGGTGCAAGAAGCTGAGCACTTCTGCAGCTTCTTTCCCATCACACACCTCAGACTGCCCATCCACATCCACAGGGACTGTTCACCAGAGACATGTCAACCACGTCCCCTGTCCCTGCTGCTCAACCTCAGGACCCACAGTAGGCAGATACCTTGTCAGCATCAAGGCAATTATTCTTAAGGTCCCACTTACCCTCGGAGTATGAGTCAAACCACACTAGAGCAGCACAGCCACACTGGAAAAAAAAAGTAATTTCAGCAGACTGAATTGCTTGGGGCTTGGGCTGCCAAGAGAATTTTTGGGCCCTGAGAACATTTATATGCCCTGGGCCTGGGCTGCCTTCTCCATCCCATCGTGACTAATGGCCCTAATTGATTGGAACTGCCAAGCCTGGCTGCCAAGCAGAATATTTTTACAATCCTGGTCCTATTTATGCAGTGACAAATGTAAAACTCAGTGTCAGAAAAGAAAGTGTGAAACAGAGCTGTGAGAAAAGAAATAAATGTGCAGAGAGGACCTTGAAATAATGAATGAAAAGGCACTGAGGGGTGGTACCACATGTGAATACCTGTGACCGGTGTGAGTGAGTGCTGAGGGCCCTTCTGCAAACAAGTCTATGAAACAGCATTTGGCACATATTTTGAGAAGTTATTTTGCTTTGAACTATCCACCGTCTTCTGCTGGAGATGCTCTTGCTTTCCTGTTTTCAGTCTTTTTCAGGGACAAATGCCATCCAGATTTGTCACCTTTATCAGAGCACTTTAAAACACAGAACCAAACCTGTCACAAAATGACAGCCACAAAGGATCTTAGTAGGAGCAGACTGTCCTTATTGTCTGTGAAAGAGAAAACTTATTGTTTGTAAAAGACTATTCCCTCTCAGGCAACACAGCAGCTTTTTTAGCTGGGCAGAGGAAAAGGTGGTGTTCTGGTTTGATTTCTTCTGCTAACCAGAATAATCAGTGCATGCCCACTTGTTAGACAGATGAATCAACTTGTAGGATTATGGTGTTGTTCAGGCTGTGGTTTTACACTAGCACATGATAAACTGAAGTATTTAGTAGAGCTGGTCCAATGTAACAAATATTTTCTCTTTCGTTGCTACCTAAAAAAGACATGGGAATAGCAACAACTTCTCTCACAACAGCTCCACAGCTCTACAGCACAGTCAGCTTGTGGCAGACTGCAAGCCTCGACAAACCTGTCTGGCTTTTTGATCAGGCTGTCCCTTCAGTTATGTTTACTGTAGTTTTACGAATGCATCAAGCTTAAATGAAATACTTGGAAAAAGCCACAGAACATTCTGAGTAGACCCTGGGAGGCAGGAAGGTGAGGGTAATTAGTAAGGTTGCGATGTTTACTTTATCCAAGTTTGAAGTCTCTCTGCTTTTGCTTTTTCTCTCTTTGGCATTATGGACCTCTCTTTACTGTTGGTCTCTGAGCCCAATGCTTCCTACAGCAGTAGCTGCCTGCAGCTGCCCATTAGGCTGGTAAAATCAAAGAGTCAAAGTGTATGCATTTCCAGTACTTAGTAAGCACCTATCTGAGCTCTTACATAATTTTATTTGGCTTTCTTGACAGTAGCAACAAGCAATGAGATGCCCAGACAGAGATTGGAAGCAGATAAACTTGTCAAAGGACAATAACAGAGCAAGGATGTTGAGCAAGAAGCTGTCTTACTGAAAAAGCAAATACAGCAGTAATCACTGTAGAGGAGGCACACTTGCCTGGAATTGCCTTAGTGTGGTAAGATCAGTGCCTGTTCCCATGCATGTAGTAGATGACCTGATCTTTTACTGGATCCACCAGGAGTGTTTTATAAGCAGAATTGCCACACAGTCATTTGTCACTGTAGGGTCAGGAAGATGATTGCTGAGTTTTGCCCTTTTGTCTGCCTCTAGATATGAAAATTGATTGTGCATTGATTGCATGGTATATTGGCTTACTGCTAACATCGTAAATAAAGGCTGTAAATCTGCCCACTTTTTCACAGTGCTGGCTGAAATAAGGAACAGCCTGCATGGGATGAGTGACCTGCCCTGTTTTCCCATTCAGGCATTGGTAGCAGCAGCAAGAGGGGAGAAAAAATGTCCAGTTGTCTTATGTGACATAACATGGGATTGTGGTGTGGCCAGGCAGCAATGGGCTCAGACAGAGGAAAACACTTGCAAAGTGACATAAATCACACCTTTCCTCCCACACAGCCTTGCTGGAAAGAAGAGATACCAAGCCCTCCTTTCAGTATCCCTCCAGCAGGAGAAATACTAGGTTCAGATACTCACTCTGTCATGGTACCAGTGTTGTTTAACATTTTTGGCATAGACATGGACAGTGGGATTGGGTGCGCTCTCTGCAAGTTTGCTGATGACACCAAGCTGTGTGGCACCGTCGACACACTGGAGAGATATGATGCCATCCAGAGGGACCTCAACAGGCTTGATGGGTGGACCTGTGCAAACCTCATGAAATTCAACAAAGCCAAGTGCAAGATGTGGCATGTGGGTTGGGGCAATCCCAAGGAGAACTACCGGCTGGGCAGAGAATGGCTTGAGAGTAACACTGAGGAGAAGGCCTTAGGGGTGCTGATGGATGAGAAGCTCAACGTGAGCTGGCACTGTGTGCTTGCAGCCCAGAAAGCAAATCATATCCTGACCAGCATCAAAAGAAGTGTGACCAGCAGGTCGAGGGAGGTGATTCTGCCTCTCTGCTCTACTTTAGTGGTATTTCATCCTGGAGTACTGTGTCCAGTTCTGGACATCTCAGCACAGGAAGGGCATGGATCTGTTAGTGTGAGTCCAGAGGAGGCCACAAAGATGATCAGAGGGCTCAAGCACCTCCCATGTGAGGATAAGCTGAGAGAGTTGGGCTTGTTCAGCCTGGAGAAGAGAAGGATCTGAGGAGCTCTTACAGAGACCTTCCAGTACTTAAAGGGAAAGCTGAGGAGGGGCTCTTTTATCAGAGAGTACAAGGATAGGATGAGGGGTAGTATTTTCAAGCTGAAAGAGGGGAGATTTAGATGAGATATTAGGAAGAAATTTTTTTCCTGTGAGACTGGTGAGGCAGTGGCACAGGTGGCCCAGACAAGTCTTCGCTGCCCCATCCCTGCCGGTGCTCAAGGCCAGATAGGATAAGGCTTTGAGTAACTTGGTCTGGTGGGAGGCATCCCTGCCATTTTGTGGGTGGGTTGGAAATGGGGGGTCTTTAAGGTCCCTTCCCACCCAAACTATTCTATGATTGTATGATTCTTTGAGTCTTTTGTTCTTTGATTCTTTGATTCTATGATTCTTTGATTCTTTGATTCTATGACTAGAACACCATCGCTGTGCCCAAGAGCGCAACCGAAAATAACAAAATAAATCCTATTTTCTTCGGCAACTCCATTTCCCCGCAGAAAGCAGCAGAGGGGGCCCTTGTCCCGCAGTGAGGCAGCCCAGCTCCGCATCCTCCTCTGCAGTGAGCTGGGTACCACTCCCCGCAGGCGGAGATGTGTCCAGCTTCTGGGAAACCCTGGCAGCCCCATGAGAGGCGTGAAAAGGCAGAGGGAACCATGATGTTCTTTGTTGTCCCCCCCCGCCAATACAGAGGGAAATAAAGCTTGCCAGATGTTGTCCCTGAGTCAAAGGATGAGCGGAAAGGTTTCTGAGGCATGGGAGATAGGGCTCGCCTGACTCTTGTCCGTGCTGCCCTTCACAAAGTTAAAATTAGAGTTAACAAGCCAGGAGAATAATTTCTGTGGGCAGCTGCATCCTTTACCCCTCTCCTCCATCAATCCTTCTTCCCTGCAAGAGGCAATTTGAGGAAATGCTCTTCCCCATCATGCCCTGGTGACCTGCACTGGCACGTAAGATGTTTTTACTCACTTTACTAAGGCACAGTTTGGTGTCTTGCATATTTTGGGGGGATGGGCAGGTCTCAAAAAGCAAAGAGAATCGTAGAATCATAGAACCATAGAATACCTTGGGTTGGAAGGGACCTTGAAGCCCGTCTACTTCCAACTATGGGCAGGGACATCCCACTAGACCAGGCTGCCCAAGACCCATCCAACCTGGCCTTGAACACCTCCAGGGATGGGGCAGCCACAGCTTCTCCCTGAGAACTCTGTTGAGATTGAATTATTTCCCTTATGATCAGGAAAATCAGCCACAATGGGTATCATACTCTCAATCCTGTGTGATTTTACAGGAAAGTAAATTAGAGTGGCACGTGTTTGCATCCTTCATGGGTCAAGAACATGAAATAAGAACTTCCTGGGGTATTTTCCCTTTGTGTATCAAAAGAGAGAAACTATAGAATTTCAGCATTTTTTTTAATCACACCTAGCATTAAAGGATAGGTCATGAAGAATTGATTTAGCACTCATCACCAGAATTCATCTTATCTCTGAGCCTGTTTCAACAGCACAGCACTAATCCCAACAGGATAGCGCATTCAAGAGGGAACTTTGTTGTAAGACCCTGCCATAAATTACAATCATGATTACAGGTATCGCTGCAGAAGGGTCTTTTTTTAGTAATTATTATTTCCTGAGCTTTCATTTTCCCTACAGGAATAAAAGAGTGAACAGTTGTCGTGCATAATTGTCATGTATAATTCACGTTTATTCCATTTGTGTTTATTCAGCAAGAACTATATGCTTTAGCATAAAAGGAAATCAATCCCTGATGCAACAGCCCACAATTCATAGACAAGACAGAAACAGAAAGGAAAGGAACAATGAATGGCAATAAAGCCAGTTTTTATTTACTTGTGATGTTTATTTTTTCCCTGAAATTCTACCACGTACAGCTGTCTCACTTCTTGAAGTGTTGCATCTTCAGGTGCAATGTAATACATTACATTTGAGTCTTCAAATGGACCAAAATTTCCATGATGACTTGGAAAAGATTTTGTATAGCATTTGTAAAATACTTCCTTATTACTTTTATTAAAGTGTCTGGACGACAGATAGACTGTGAAGGAAAAGAATCAATAAAAGTACTAAGCTACGTAATGCTATTTTAAGTTTAGAGGTTTTGCACATAAAAGAGATAATAATTTTCTTCTTCATCATTTTTAAGTAGTCATCTGATTATTTAAAAGCTATTATTAGAATGCATTTCTGAGCAATTTTCTCCTCTACAAGCAAATTCACAAGAAATATCAAAGTTATGGCACAGCTGATCTTAATGAAATACAATTTTTAAAATATAAGGGAAATACCTATGAATTTATTGAAGAATATTTTTATGATTAATTTTGTCATCTTGATCTCTTGGGTATTGGAAAGCTTGGGGTGTTTTTTGCTAAACACATGGATGAGAGAAAACTGCTGAGCATTCAATAATGATTCAGATGGAGTCCTGAAACTAGCAGCACCAGCCATCCACCAGGACAACCTGCTATGGATAAACACAGAAGCCAATGGGAAGATACTAGCTTTTAATGTCTTCTAACTAGGAAAAGTGAGGAGAAAGTCAGTGAAACAGAAGCCAAATCAAGAATTTTAGATGAATGCTACCTGTCTTCTCTGGATTTGTGTGGCAAGCCCATCTCTGGGAAGGCATCACGAGGTAGCATCAAGCTGAACTGGCTTAGGACCTGCTGGAGCATCAGTTTGCTGCACCTCAGAGTACAGTATGGATATATCCTGTGCATAGCCTTCATGTGCTCCCATGACAAGAAACATGGACTCCACAGAAATTAAGAGCTGAAACTGGGTTTGTGGCCTCTTGCAGCTGAGAAACCTTTGCAGGTCTCTGGGTTCAGCCTCTTTACTCTTCCATCTAAGCTACCGTCGGCTCCATTCTTCTGTCAGCAGGTTTGTCTGCCTTCTCACTAGGCAGAGAGAATCTGGGCAGTTGTGGCAGAATTGGAATCACAGGGAGAAGGAGTAGCTCATGGGCAGGTAAAGGAGTGCTTTTGGGAGAGTCATGCAGCTGGCTGTGAACCTGGGAGCACCGAGAAGGGCTGCAGAGAGAGAACAGGTGAAAGTAAGAAAAAGCCAGAAATACCGATAATCTGCTTGCACCTCCGTGCTTCTGTGACCTTTTGGCCACTTCATGTCACCCGTTCTGTCACCTAGAGCCTTGGAGCCATTTAATGTGCCCACATGTCAGTGGGTAACCAAAAATAACAGGGAGGGTGGGACTGGGGCTAACAGTTATCTCTCAGTGATGCTGTAACACTGAACACATTTCTAGTGACCTGGGGGCTCAGAGTTAGGGCTCTGAGTTTCCTGATGAAAGAACAGTGGCAGAGTTGGTATATGACTCTCATAACCTTGAAACATCACATCAGCAGTATGTCTCCTCCCAGCTCTGTCTCAGCACTGTACCAGGGTGTCCCTTTGATCACTTTCCAGTGGGACCGTGTGCTAGAGATGCTGCAGCTCTGCTACTGAACATATCTGTGTGGAAAGAGCTAAATCATCTTTGATACTTACTGTATCATCAATATAATTATGCATTAGAGTTTTTGCTTCTCAGTGGATCCTGATTTTACAATGGATCCCATGGAAAAAAAATGTTGGAATAATGGATACTGTGCAGTAGTGACGTGGGATCTGGTCTTTCATAGCATGTAAGAAAATCATCCTTTGCTGGCTTGCATTGTGCTGCTGAGATGCTGCTACTAACCTGATACTACTTCTTGTCCATCTTGACTAAAAAGGTAGCATTTGATCTGGAAACACTACATATTTTATTTTAAATGGAATAGAAAAAAATTGATTTTAAGCCCTAATTGCATACGTGTCAAATAACATGTCACATTTAAAGGCTGTCGTGGGAGCTAACCAGTGTAATTGTATATGGACAGTGTTATCTAATTTACCCTGGTTTGTGTGATTTACTGGTATGTTTTGCTGTGGATTGCATTATTTAGTTGTTTGATAATCTCTTTTCTTTTGGTTGTGATTTATGAGATGGCATATCTGCTTGTTTTATACCAACATGTTATTTTGTCAATCAAAATCTCTTTGTGCTACAGCAATATACAGAAAAGATAGTCGGAGAACAACCCACAGAGTGTATCTAATGTTTGCTTTAAACAGATTATTTATGGGGAAATATATCGGAGGACCCAATTTGCAAAGCAGTGGTTGGTTATATGTAAAGAACAAATGCTGCAATCAGCACTCTATGGGTTTGCTTGCATATTTTTTTGTGGATCTGTACAGTTGTCTAAATGATTAATGAGTAGAAAATGAAAACTCTTTTTTTTCTTTTTGAGTCTTTGTACTTTTCCCTTCTCTCTCCTGATGGTGGAGTCATATCCTCTGTCTTTACTACACCACATTTCTTCCTCACCTTTCTAGGCTCATGCAAGACCAGGCAGAGAAACAGTACAGGGACTGGCTATTGCCATGCCCGGACACGGAGGCTACTGCTGCAGGGTGGAAAGGTTCAGAGGTTTACATCTGATTTGGTGGCTTTGTGCCTGAGTCACAGCTGATCAAAGGAAAAGGTATGGACTACATACTGAGCATTCAGAGCTGAGTGTTCAAAGGGCCATATATGCATGCCAAAGGCAGTACGTAATAAAATAAATCAGTTATGGTCCTTAATATCTCCTGGTGAGATGATATTGCAGGTACTTCATTTGATCTCTTTCTACAAATTTTGTATTTCATAATAAATAATTTTACAAGCTTTTCACTTGCTGAGTTTTTTTATTTTTTGAAAACCAGCAAAAAGCAAGAACTTACTGAAATGAAATAAAACACACTTTACACCCGTGAAGCACATGGTTTACTATGAACTCTCCACGAAATATGACAATGCAGTGATGGTGATGTCATTACAGAAAGAACAGTCTTGTAAGGGTACCCAATGCTTAAAAAAAGGTTCATGTCAAATGTTCTCCATTTTATTACAACCAATTCTGCTAAAACAGACACCCATTCAGATAACAAACTTGAGTCCCAAGCAGTTAAATGATGGTGTGCATAGTACATGCAGGTAGCCTTCTTAGATCACGACATAGGGCATAAACGCAGTGTTAAATTGCTGCTGTTCAGGTTTGTACCTGTATGAATTTTCTGGCAGTCGCTGTTTCAGGCAATATCAAAATTCAAATTGCCTTCTGTAGGGGCTGAGATTTACCCATGATATTAATTTATCAGCTAAAGCATTAAATCTCTGATTATGACCTCAGTTATTTACTCTACATATAGTTCAGATGTCAACATGGTGTAATCAGGACCTCAGATAGTTATAAGGAAAAGAAAGACAACACAAATGAAATTGTTGCTATTATCAAGGAGCGTATCTGAAATAACTTAGGAAACTTTCTGTTCATTTCAAACAGCTTTGGAGAGAACGCGAAATACTTAGTCCAATATTGCATGAGGTGTGCTTGTACCTTTAATACATCTCACATGTTTGTCAGGGAGAAAAAGTGAATCCATTCTTAGAAACAAACTTTGCCAGAGAAAAGGGAGCATGAGAAAGTGCAGTTCCCACCCAAGCTGCGAACAGGTATTTCCAGGTTAAGTAACCACGCAGCTTGATGGCCCTACTCAGAATTACAGGTTTACATGCTTTTTTTTCACTGTCTTTATCTCTGCATTCACAAACTCAATGGATGCCAGGTATTTGACCAAAAGACAACAATCTGTTTCCTTGAAACAAGAAAACTTTACAGGTCGAGGTGACTTAGCAGCGGAAACTAAAGCAAGGCAGAAAAGAACCTAAAATAATTTTTATCATCAAAGCTGCTGCTAAGAATAGTTAGAGTATCATTAATTCTATGATAGACAATCAAAGAGCATTTTGTAAGGAAATAAGAAGACAAGTAGAGTGCTGGTATAAATGGAGGAAATAAACAGGTATGATATTTTGTTATCTTTCTGACAAAATGTAAAAATTCAAAAAATTAACTGCTGAAGCAGTGTTCAGAGTGTATATAAACCAAGGGCTTTCCTTTAATCCTTTACTAATTCCCTTACTTATCTCTCCTACTGTACATGCATTGTTAACAAAGACACAAACAGAACAGAGACCCAAAGGCACTCCAAAGGAGTTAAATTCCAACATTTCAAGAACAAAATGCAGGATACCCTCCACTGGAAAAATCTTTGTACTGATCACAGTATATTTAGTTTTTAAGATTTATAAAACATTTTCAAAGTAGTATATACTACTTATACATATGTGTATTTCTGGATTGAAACATTTCATACTTTTTTATTATGATAGATACAGGGAGTTTAAAAAGATAACTTAATGATCACTTTTGAGTTATATCAAAGTACTAAATTCTCATTATAGTTTAGGAATAAATACGAGGAATGTAATTGAACTTCCATATTTTTAATGTATATTTTATGAGAGAAATTTAGTTACAGTATTTGTCTTTTGCTAGAAAAGTACTTCTAGTAGAAAAAGAACAGAAGTTTGTCCCTAAGTGATATTCCAGTACTTTTCTGCAATTTTGTTCAGAAGACTGGATGAAATAATATAAATTATTGATAGTGAATGCACTTCTTATAGCTGAAGAACAGATCATTCATGGTGATAATTAATTTGGCACTTCAGTGTAAGATTTTGTAAAAGGATACAGTGCAACTGGAATTTTCAACCTGCGTTACTTCAGACAATTTGACTGAGACATGGCTACAAAACTGAAACGTAACTTTA
This sequence comes from Cuculus canorus, assembly GCF_017976375.1. Lineage (NCBI taxonomy): Eukaryota > Metazoa > Chordata > Aves > Cuculiformes > Cuculidae > Cuculus > Cuculus canorus. The sequence continues at coordinate 63,593,934 of NC_071441.1, forward strand.
TCTTAATTGTGAGTTTTGTTTTACTTTATGTCAGAATACTTTCATTTTGGTTTTAAAATTTTAGTGAATGGGAAAACATTTGCAAGTAGTTGTACCAGGAGAGCTCTACACTGGATACTAGCAAATATTACTTGGAGTCACAGTCCCTGGAAGTATTTAAAGGACATGTAGGTGTGGTGCTTAGGGAAATGGTTTAGTGGTGGACTTGGCAGTGTTAGGTTTGTAGTCAGATTTGATGATCTTAAAGGTCTTTTCCAACCTAGAAGATTCTGTGACTCTGTGATTCTGTGATATGACTTGCATAATCAAGTGCTGTTGATTACACATCCTTTAGTGCATATTTTAATGGCTAAATGTGAAGGATTATCAAGTCATCGAGTATGGAGGTGTCTGTGACTGTATTATTTAATGGTAGATAATTTTATGGAAAATCTAAACCACTGTTCATTATGTGTATGATGTTGCTGCTGGAGGAGGTGTGAAGCAAAGTTACAAACAAAATAAACTAAAAAAAAACCCCAATTTTTAGAGACAGAATAAATAGTAAGAAGCATGTTTAATATAACTAATTTATAGATTAATGTGGTGCCAAGCCAGAATACATTAACAAGGTAAGGCTGCAGGGTCGCTTGGTAAGATAATATATTGCTTTCATTAAAAAGCAATCTGCATGGACCATATCCACTAACACTGGAAACTCTGCAGCTGTCACCTTTATCAGGGGAACAAGAGCAAGCCACTACATTTTAATCACTGGAGTTTGTCAGGAACGAAAAACAGCCAGCTTCCCACAAATCAACAGACATGTATCCTGATAAGGAGAGTGAATTGGAAAAGGACAGCTACACCCCGCACTACACCACCTATTCTGGAGTGATCAAAGCACTGTAATTGTAGCAGATAAATCTACTGAATTAGGCTTTGGGATGAAACACACGTCTTTTTACAAAACAAACGCATGCTTACTTGAGTCATCGATGACATATTTCACTTTTTAGTTAGAGTATTCCCAGTAGTTCACAAAGGCAGCAGGAGAGAAAAATAGGATGCTTGTATCCAAAATCTGGCAGCAATTTTTCCAAAATCTCTTTCCTGATCATTACATAGTAATTAATATCTGCACTGCTGTTACTTAGCTGTTCTTTGAGTGGCTCTGCCAATAAAAGTAAACATAATTATTTTTTATTACTCCTAGTCTTTGAGTTTGTCATATCTGACATACTTGAAAGGAGATACTATTTTTGTGTGTTAGATAATTATTCTTCAAACAGATGGCACTAAGCAACCAAGAGGGGCAATGCTTGGGATAGGAAGAACTTCAAGATTCTTGCAGAATACATACTATGAGAGTAAATTTTAATCTTTAGTGCAATCATAGTTATATGATAGCTATATGGCAGGCAATGATAACAGATATGAACCATATAATATAATAATATAACAAGGATTTCCTGTAATGAAAAAAGTATTAACTCTAAGACTGTCACGAAGAATTATTTTGTCCAAGGGAAATGTGGAAATATTTGATTGCTTGTGGAGGGATGACTGTAACTATTTTTAAGGTGAGGGGGGGATAGTAGACAAGAATCCTTTTTTTTATGAGCCTGCATTTGCAAAAGCTTTGGAGTACTGATATAAATCAGTAACAGAGGTGTTTTTAAAAAGAGTAATTTTAATACTCTGCATACACAGGTTGGAGGAAATGAGATATATCAGCTTTATGGGATTTACAGTTCTGAACTCCCTGCTAATGCACTAAATTGCTAGGATTAGCCAGTTTCTCTGAGCTCGTGTGATCCTTGCTGGCATTCCAGGAAAGAGTTTACTACCATTTGCACCAGCAGTTTGGATTCTTAATCAGCAGTGAGAGGGGAATAAAATAACTGTTACCTCACAAAGGAACAGTATTAATCTTGAGTAATACAATGCACCAAGGAATGTTTCTGTGATCTGTTATTTGTTGCTCATTAGATCAAATTAAATAATACAGGTCTTCTTATTTTAGTATTTCAAAACCTTTTAGCATTCAGAAAATATTCCAGATAAATCAATTAAGTATATTTTATTGGAAATTTCAAGGTAGTTTCACCTATGAGATCAATTCCTTCTTTGCTTATTTACATACGGTTAACAACCATCAAATATCAGAGCCACAGATCCCAGAAATGAGGTTTGTAACTAGAAAAGTTATAGTTAGGCTGTCCGGAGAGCTAAGCCTCAGAGAAATCCTCCTGTGGCGCAGTCTCCATGAGGGGACACATCCCATCTACAGCAATTCAAAAGGCATGTGGAAGCAGGCATCAACAGATACAGACAGGTCACCACAGAGACTCGGAAAGTGCCTGAGCAGTTGTGCAGGACACACATCCAAGCCTCCACCCGAAGACTCAGAGTTTGGGAGTCTGATTCCCAGGCGCTGTTGTAAGCATATGAGACCTATAGCTGTGTGATTGCTTCTCCTCGTGCCTCTTTACCAGGCTGACACGATGATGCCAGTGCAATAAACCAGAGTTCACAGGACTGTCGGCTGTATCTTTTTGCTGCTTGTACGCCTGGCTGGCTATCCATGAGAACAGCGCCAGGCAATTAAAACCCTCACTCACTAAGCAGGTAGCTAGGCAAACCAGCCCCTCTCACTTTCCTCCCTCTGTTTTTGTTCTTGCCGAAAGCTATAGTATCAAGGTCTTCCCCCACAGTGCTTATAGGCAGAGAGAGGTGCGTGAACACTGTTCCCACTTGCTGAGTTGCATTGTACAATGGAAAGCTACTTACCTCTGTTTTCAAGTTGTGCTTAATTCTACAATTGATCTCAAAGTATAAGAGAACAATGTTGTTAAATTCTTCTGAAAAAAAAAAAAAATCCAGGGAACTGTGGTTTTATTTTCTAAATTCTCAGGATATTTATCTACAAGAGAACCCCAGGCTGGTTTTATCATATGCTTGAAGCCTGTTGGTTACCTGAAGACCAGAAAACCTAATATGAAATCAGTTTATTCTTATATCCCAACCCTCAAAATCAATTATTTTTATCTCTTCCTCATTTCAGCTGTCCTTTTAAGGGTAAAATAATATGCAGAATGGCATGAGAATCAGAGATTTCTTTTTGTCTATCTTTTTCTTCTGGATACAAATTCATGTAATACATCATCTAGATAGATGCTGAAAGAAAATAACCAATACTCTGTCAACACTATGAAGAAAGTCCCATTGTCTTTCTCTTTTCTTGTACTTTACAAGAGATCTGAGTATTTCACGTTGATTGCTTGATTGGCTGCACTGGGACTCTTTAAAAATACTAAAAAAATCAACAGTCTGGTACAAATCAAACACAAGCTTCTATCAGTCATGAGCCTGGGGTATTATCTGAGGTTTTTACCCAAAAAGATGACATTAAAAGTTGCAGAAATTAATTGGTGCCATTGGCTGTAATGGCCTTTCCTGACACAGTTTCTCAAATGTAAAGAAAAATTATGGATAAGGCAAATTCCTCATGGGATTTTTATAGATGTCTGCTTTGTTCTGTTATTGTTTATTGCAAATGTTATTACTGTGATCTATTGCCCCGTCATGCTTTGTCTATACTGCTTATGCCATTTCACAGCCCTCAACAACTGAGGGCTTCTGTCACTGACTGAGGTATCATTTATTTTTAAATTCTGTATTTTATATATTCTTATAGCAATCTCTAGCTGCTAGTTCCATGTTTTTAAAATTTCATACTCAAACAGATCTTGTTCTGATTGTTTAAATGTTGCCAACAACCTTCTCAGAACAATTGTGAATCTTCTCTCAGTATTTGCATCTTCTTCTACAATTTGTTTAACTGCTGTACAAAGCTGCAGCAGCTATTAGTTTGTTTCATTTTGCATACCTATGAAACAAGTCTGTTATGACACCTTTCACTCTCTTCCTTTCTAGATTTATTACTTACAGCACTATCCTCTTCATTTCGATTTAGATTACCCTAAGTGCTATCCTTCCAGAAAGGTAATCCTTTTAGAAGCAGAAAACTAAGAAATGCAGCCAAATGCGTTATAGCAGTGCAAATATAGTAGTAAATGAATCCCCAAAAATTAGATTTAAGATTCATAAAAGGTTTCATAGTTAATACCAGCAGGTCTTTTTCTTAATATCATCAATGAAGTCAGACTATATGCAATTATATTGCATTGTGTTTTCCTTTCTGGGGGCTTGAAAGATCCACTAAAGGCGTTTGGAATCAAAGTCTTCCTTTTAAAGGTATGCTGTGACACTGTAACCAAACTCCAACAAATGTGGGCAAACAGGAAAAAACTATTGCTGTATTATAATGTCAGCAATGTAGGGGCATTTTGAGCTCATCATATGCATGTGTGAAGTAGTGCTAAATATTCAGCATCCTTAACCATCTGCCCAGCCTTCAGTCCATAAAATAGTGATGGTTAGTCTGTCATCTTTCAGTTTTAATCTGCCTTCTGTTGTGTGCATTAGTAATCTGTCTTCTGCCCATGCATTTTTACTTTGTCTGGTGAGTTACGGGTACTCTATCTAGTTCTGGTAACTTCAGTGTAAAGCTTTCAAACACACACTTTATCTCTTCGTGACTGTTGGTTTGTTTTTGTTTGGATAGATTCAAAGCTGTGCTTCAGCGTTTGAATTGATTGTCCTGTGCTAAAGTTGTAAACCCTTGCAGAGCCTCAGGAAGAGTTCACTGAAAATGGGAACTATGGGCTGAAGGGTTCAGTAACAGAAACACAGATTTTTCTTTCATATGGATTTTTCGTGGTGTACCTTCTCCCACCACTGATAGTCTTATTCTAGGGCAGGTCTTTGGTGGCCTGTTTTACATGGAGTTACAGTCACATGCCGGTAGTAATAGTTGAACATCCCCATAGCAAAATTATGATCACTATTAGTTAGACTTTTGCTGTCACTCTCAGGAAAAAGAGATCTGCATTTTAATAACTCTAGAAACTGAATATGACCTTTCTCATAACGGCAATTCCTCCAGGGCAGCATTATTAGACCGGACCTGTTGACAAGTCCCATTTGTGAATCTTAGATCGACAGGAAAGGGCTTTCTCTCCCCATCCTTGATTACTAAGAGCACTATTCTACCACCGTTCTTTCATCACTTTATTGTTTCATCCCGTACTCTCCATTATGGGTCAGATATCCTGTGTCATTTAGTGGCCCTCACTGGGAGTACTAGGGAACTGCCGAGAACAGCTGTATGGTTCGTGTCACATCTAAGCTGGAGCACCCAGTGACATTGTTCTTATCCGAAACTGTTACTTGTAGGGCCACCACCACCACCATCCATGTAGCTGGGTCCTTGAGGTACAAGATTGATTACCATTAAAGCCACCAGCATTTCTGCCCTGCCTGGAACTTAAAGGAGTGCTTATGGATCTTCCCTTCCCTTGTCTGATCATCTCCCAGGTCCGTGTGGTTTTTCGGGTACACATTATGACAATGATGCTGAAGCCTCGCAGTGAAGGTGTGACTCAGCCTGTCAAGTGATACAGCGTTTATAGCAAAAGCTGTAAGTAGGCAGGCACTTCTTTTTAAATCAACAAAATTCATCATGCAATTTAAATTACACATTATTTTGTGAAGTTGTGATCGATTCCTAAGGAGCTGAGAAAATGTTACATTTGCCAGGTTTTCAACACTCAGTTCCACCCTCTGTAATCCATGCCTAGAAAGCTAAAGTGGGATATCTGAGGTCTCACAACCACTGTGTGTCCTTGTTTGTACAGAAAATGGAGACTGAGCTGCATGTCAAGTGCCTTGCTTGTATTTAACTTCATGGAAGAGGAAAGCTGGGGCAGTGTCCAGGTTTTGCTTTCTCATTCAGATGAACTTGTACAAGGGTATTCAGAAGCAAAGCATCAGAAAGTTCCTGGGAGTCCACGCGTACACCTACAACTAGCACACTTCCTTGGCTGGCAGCTACCAAGATAAGACCCTAAGGAGGTGTGAGGAGCACCTCCATCTGCTACAGTCACTTATACAATGCAGTGTCATCCTCTCTATGCCTTACACGGGAAGCAGGCTGCCCTCATTCACCTCTAATTTCCCCCAGGGGCTGGTCAAAGAACATATGAGATGGATGCAAGGACAACAGCCCACTGGAGCTCAACCATTTGTTCTGCTTTCTCCCAGGTTACAGTAGCAGCAACCAACAGGTCTTAGAGTGGTATTTCCTAATTATGCTCTACGCATTGCTCTTCTGACAGCCATCCTTACAAAGCAGAGCTATAAAAGTCAGCCTGTCGATGTGCTCTGGGAGTGGAGTTAGGTTTTCTTAGAGCATATTGTTCTGATTTATTGAACCTGCTGATCACCTGACAAAGTTAACAGAGAGGAACCTTTATTTTTATCAGGTCATCCATGTAGTCAGGCCGCAAGACTCTGCGCAAAGACTGCAAGACAAAAATCAAAAAGGTCTGTTGTGCTTCCACTAGTGTTGTGGCAGTGTGAAGAGGACCTGCTTTTGATTTCTCACTGGTGTAGTTGTGCTGTTCCCAGAGATGCAGAGACGATGTGTAAGAGCATAGTTGGGGCTTTTTGAAGCCTTGCAACAACAGGATGCAGACCAGACCAACTCTTTCTTCAGAAATGAGCATGGGCTTGATTCTCGGTTTGTATAAACTGGCACAGCTGCAACTAGCTTTAGTAGGTAACTGTGGCGATTTAAATCATTAGAAAGCCTGGCTCCCCAGGCAGAGCAATGAGAAATGTAGGACAGCCAAAAAGAGGCATAGACCGTTAAAAATACGTTGGTAGAGATTTTTTTATATATACTCCAGGCTTGTCTTTAATCTTTAAAGTTTTAATCTTTTCCTGTCTACCAGACAGAACATGATGCATTTTTGGTGTATTTTCAAAGGTCAGGCCCAAAGTCATGCTCCTTTAGAGGTCTTATGTCTGTTTGCGCTTTTTTTTGATGTTTGTACCATCATGCAGACCTGATAAGCAGATGAATGACCATGATAAATGTGCGTAATGAGAAAGTGATAAGAACTGCAGCATCTGACATGAGTTATGTCTCTCTTGTCCAGAAATGGAGATGCTCTACTTTTATCTTCACTCTCTAATTTCTTAATTAGGACGAAAGCATATTTTCCACACAGTGCATATGTATTTGGCAAGCATGCTGTCTAATGACAAGATATCACAGCCAATGACCTTATTACAGATACTGCTGTAATTTTTTGTTTAAAAATGTCTCTTCTCCCTGAAGAGTATGAGCCACAGGATCAAGTCTATGCAGTGATATATAACAAAAATTGCTAGAGGTAAAATCTGATGGGATCCTGATGATTTCCAAAAAGTGGAGGATTAGGGCCCAATCCTGCGAGCTTTTGAAAATACATGCTTATTTTCTCACTTATATAGTCCAATTCAAGTTGCTGGGATTAGTTATAAGAGTAATGAAATACATATGTATTTTGAAAACCTGGCTATGAAAATCAGATTCAAATCTGAGATGCCCAGAGAGTCTAGATCCTGAAAGCCTTATAAGGGCAAAATTCTCTTTAGCAAGATTTGTCTAATGGATAGGACTCCTGGTTTAGGAAGACAATGAAAGTGTAGCCATTGAAACAGTACCCCAAAAATGAGCCACTGCACACTGTTGGAGAAATAGAGCTGCTGACTTTTTTAGCAAATGCAGTCTACATTTAAAGACCTTGACTTTCCAGAAATCAAATAAATGGTCTGAGTTAATTTATAGAAGGGATGCTTTCATCCAGTGAAAGCATTTTCTTCTGCCTATGCTGTGCAAAGATTCACATACTTGCACGCTTTTCCATGCTGAGCACTTCCACTGAAAACAGACATATGTTTGGGGAAGCAAAGTATAATGGGTTGAACCTTCTTCTCTCGAAGTGAGTGGCAAAACTGTCCACTTGAGTGAGAGAAAGATAAGATTAACAGCAATAAAGCTACACCAAGTTAAGAAATTCTGCATGCTGTAAGCATCAAAATGGTATTGGCTTAAAAACAATAGAATGAGAAATTAAAACTAATCTCTTTTGATTACATACTGCATAAATATTTTAACACAGTATTTTATTCTGCCATTTAATTATTTGCATTACTTTTCAGTAATAAGACTGAATTACTTGTGCTTAAAAGCTATCATGAATATTCAAAAGCTACTACTCCAGCTAACTGCAAAAGCATATTGTGCATATGTTTTTGTTTTGCTTGCATCAAAAGGCAAAGCTTATAAAACGTTAAAAGTACTATGTGTGGCGAAGAGGAGAGAAACATTTTGTGGAGGGTGTTTATTTAGATTTTCTTGGTTTCCTTTCAAACTAAGATTTGTTTACTAGAGGCATTACAATTTAGTGAGACAAATTAGGCTAAACTTTTTATCTCTGGTGGTTTGCACATGCACTGATTGAACTAGTATTTCTTCTAAAGATTGCCTAGGAAGATAAATGAACAAGAGGAGCAATTAGAGTAAGGAAAAACTAAAGATTGGCTGACATGATTTAAGTTTACCTCTAAGGCAGTTTGTCATTTTGTCTCTATAATCTCTATCAGAATTGACTAAAACCGTAAACATAAATCATTATACTAATTTATTTCACCGCACTGTGGTCTGGGAGAAGAAGATTTCATTTTTTTCAGCAGACTTTGGGGGATTCAACATTTGCAGAACTTTTTTAATATAGTAAAAAACAACAAGCCAGCCTAAAGAATCATTGATTAGTATTTCAGCTCCAAGAAATGTTCCTGTTATCATTGCTAAAATAACTATTAAGAATTCAAAACAAATGGGAATGGATTTGATTTTTTTTAATGACTGTATAAAGCTTAATGCACAACAAAATGTAATGTGAGGCCATCAGTTAATACTTCACACTAGACCAGTTAATAAGCAGCCTTCTCTCCCGAGATACATCAGAACGAAGTCTGTTGGACCATGGAATACCTTTGTGGTAGGAAAACCAGTAGATATCTGAGGACATCTTGCAGTATAAATCTCTGTGGCCTGTCACAAGCCCTGTTACAGACTCACCAAAAATAGGGCTCTGTATGTCTTCATTAGAAACTGTACTAACAACACTGGCTGCCTGCAATTTTATTCAGATGCCATGGAAAAGCAAGGATTATATTATGTTGCTCTTGTCAAGCGAAATATTACCTATCAGTGACTTTAAGGGATGGATTTTTCAATGCTATTTAGATATATACGTCCTGCTGACTTGTCTGTTCGTGAATGGTATTGTTCAGTTCAGTGGAGCTCCTTGCATGTGCCAATGGCAGCAGGATCACTGCCTGAATTGTTCCCCCAAAGGAATACCATCAGAGATTTTGCCTTTCTCATGCCCGTGCTCCCACAGACCCCGTACAGCACGGGCGGCACATTGCCTAGTTTCACTGCCAGCCAACCCTACGAAAACTAGAACAAATAAGGTTAGTTTCGATAGCTAGATCCAATAAAAGGAAGGAGAGGGAATGTGTCTCCATGTCTGGGAGGGCAGCCTGCAGCTAAACAGGCTGAACTTTCTGTTTAGTGAACTTTCTGAGTGTATTTCTAAACCTGGGCTAGGGATGGCACTTCGCTACAGCACCCTTTCTTAAAAATAGGTAATTTGAGGATGACTGGAACTTTGGGAGTTTGACTTCCTATAGATTTGTGTCTCCTAGTTTATTTACTTAGTAGCCCAAGAGGAAGAGTGTCTGGCACAGTGATTTCCCCTGTCAGACTATTTATAGGCCTCTCTGCCCCGCCTTGGCACCTGTTTGCATGACATCTTACGTTTATCTCTGTTTCAGAGCATTCTCCCTGCACCTTCTATAACACTGTGCAATCAAGGGCTCAAATGCTGTTATAAATGAATACACATTACACGATAAACATTACATACACTTGCATAGCGTGATTGCATAAGCTACAGGAAAACAGGATGAATCAGTATTTTTAAGATGAAAGCTTCAGAGTTTTCAAAAGCCTAACTTGCCTTGACAAATGCTTCAGCTATCTTCTGTGTCTGTACTGTACTTAATTTACACTAAATACAGTACAAGGAAACTGTCAGGAAAATGTGTCATTTCATTGCTTCACTGCTGCTTAACATAATGCACACACTATGAACGTGTATATCTCACTGAGAGATGTGTACAGGACTTGCTGTTCCATTGATTTCACTGGAATATCCACTCTGAGTGGCAGTTCACCCACTGGTCCATGGTGACCCCCTGTAGTCCCTGCAAATCACAGAAGCAGCTTATGGATTTGGGTGCGAGCACTGGGATAAATTCTGTGACCTGTGTTTTTCTTTCCTTCCACTACAGGTTTTTCTGCCCCCCTCTTTCATTGTAAGTATGGGTAACTTAAATCCCCCTTGATTTTTTTCAGATTTTTCTCTAAGTCAGAGCTTTTACCAGCTAGCTTGTGTGAGTAGCTTCGAACACAAACAAAACCCCTGCATTCTGAACAGAACACAATAGAATGGCAGGAGCTCTAACTGTTTTTTTCAACTTGATTTCCTACACTTTTTCCTAAAAAGCACGCTGCAAAAGGTTAGGTGGGTTTCTTAACTCCCTGCCCACCATCCCTGCCCCCCTCATGATAGCTGGGTCTGGGTTTTGAGACTGGAACAGTCATTTCCATAATGAACAGCAGTGTGTGGGAACAAGCAACTGCTGATGTCCAAAAATGCCAAAGACTTTTAACTTCTTTGAAACGGTTCTAAAGTCAAGATAAGCATTAGTGATGTAAAGAACCAAGATTAGCTCCAGCGCCGGCTTGGCCCTAAAGCAAAATTTGCAAGGAGCAAATATCTCAGTTCTCTGTAGAGGTAGGCCAGGCTGCATGAAAACCAGAAGAATTCCTACTTAGTTATAAACTCAGTGAATGGAGGGAAAAGAGGCAAATAATGCTAAGACTTCTGCCTGAGCAGGGAAGATATTTTGAGAAAATGCTCATCCCAGGTTTGAACTCCAGAGGGCAATAGTCCACAGCATGATAGGTATGTAGGCATTTATTAAAAAAAGGTCAATTTCAATAGGCTTCTCGGTAGGAGCAGAACTAGGGTCATGACAATAAACACATAACAATGGTAGGTGCAGAACATACAGCCAGGGTTGTCATAAGTACAGCTGGCAATGGAGTATGGAGCTAAAAGGGGAAAAAAATAAGTGCTTTCTTAACTGTGAAAGCAGTCAAACAGGAGTTCAGTAGCATGCTGGAGAAAAAGCAGGGTAGGTCATAGGTGACAAGAACATATGTTGCAGGAGCAGGTCAGAAAGGTCATGTAATTTGGATAAATCTCATGTGTGCTAACTGATAGCTTTAAGCTAAGTGTGAAAGGTGTATAAAAACTTATGACTATTCTAATTATACTTTTACAAAACTGAGCTTTTCACATGTTAGGAATACAGGAATTCTTACAAGCATCGCCTGAATTGCAAACACACTTGCACAGCTTTATTAATGCAACGCACCATTTGACTCTAATTAATAAGCAACAAAAATGTCTTAATACCACTAAAATATTTAATGTTACAATTGTTTTTTGAAAGATGCGCTAGATTCAACCTGTGTTTCTTTAAACCACTCTGACACTGGCTAATTCACTAGTAATACCAGTAAGCCCTCTCAGGCTTCTAACAGAAGATCACTGCTATGGTGGTGTTAATGAGTTATTTTAATTCCACACTATTATGCTTGCTGCCTACCTTGTCACTGCTGGCAGTGTGTGTCTTCTCCCATCATGCAGTGGAGATTTCCTTGTCCTTCTCCAGGTCTGAGCAGAGGCAACCTCACCTCAACACCATTATAGGTTTAATCACAAAGCAAAACAGGCTCCAAACAGCAATTAAACAGACAGTGGACAGGGGAAAAAAATAGAAACTGAAGTTCTCTTATTTACATGTCATTGGTTTGTGCTTCCATGAGTCAAGTTTTTCAGATAAAGACTTTGCACAGCTTGCTGTTAAATGCTGGCATCACTTCTCTCCCAGATGTCAGGGAAGAGCTACACCTGCCTGCCAAGCCTTTACTGGGGACAAAATATGAGGGAATAGTAGGAAATTAGTCAGCCACTCATCTACGATTCAGAGGTGAGAGATGAAAAAGAACTTAACTTCTGAATATATTTTTTTAATCCCAAATTCATGTTGTTGCCACATACTCCTGTCCCAGTAGCTATTTGTTTATGTTGTAAAAATAACCAGCTATTTAGCTCTATTATTTTTAGTTTTTCTGGTGTTTGCTTTCCCACATTAGTTTTCAGAGTGGATACTGTATGCCTCTGTTTTGTCCTAGTTTTACAGGGGCAGCATGAGTATAAACTTTAGTACTCACCTTTACTGTAAGGAACACAATCCCAGCTGCTGCTAAATAACTGAAGGCTGTGTCTGGTTCAGGCTGAGTACAGGTAAATTTGAGATAGATTTAGGTTTCAGTTGTTGTTTTTTTTTTTCTTTCTTTCCTAGTGGCATTTAATTTTTGCATTCCTTTCAAAACACCAAAGTTTTAAGTTTTTTCCTCTTGAACCATTGACTGGAATAACTGCACGAGATATTTACAAGTTCCACAAAGCTGCTGGATAATCACATACTTATAGAGGCCATGGCTATGATGCCAGAACATTTCTACCTATTTTGTTAGTTCCAGAAATGGGCACAGTAATCACAGATTTGTTATCCCAGGGTGTGACTCTTATTTTTAAAACCGGAATCAATGCACAGTGCTTAATATTGCCATGTTTGCTGTAGCTAAATCTAGAATCTGTTCTATCACTGCTTCCATACCAAAAACACTACATTTGCCTGTTTTAGATACCTGAGGGTCGTATTTCTTTCTGCAGAGATAACCTCTTGTGGCAGTTGCATTCCACTGTACACAGGAAACGACTGCGGGAGAAACTAAAGAGGATTGTTGTTTTAATTTTTTCTTTCTTATTAGTAAGAACAAAATGTAGGATGGAAATATTGGCAGAACACCAAGGAAAGATGAGGAAGGGAATCATATCCAAGACAGAAGCAAAATTCAAATTTGCATTTAATTGTTTGTGTTCAATGTGACTTTAAAAGAGAGGGAGCAAATAAGCTCTCTGAAAACAGTGGCACATAAGATCACCAGACACTAAGGGTTTATAAGAAAACTGTAGTATCACAACCAACTTTACAGGTTTGTAAATGGTAGTTTCTAGCTAAGAAAAACAAATGATCTATGCAATTTATTCTCCCAAAGTTCAATACCATCATCTAGTCACTGATTTTGCAGAGATGGTGAAACAAAAATACATGGACTTCAGTAAAGCATGGAATATTCTAAGGAAAATCATTAGTTAAGTAAAGATTAATATAAAAACTGTGAACTTGGCAGTAATTGGCTAAAAATTAGGTAGCAGTAGGTTCTTTTGTATAGGAGATAGAACAGCTGTTATAAGGTTACACTCAGAGTTTCTGAGAGGTCACCATGGGGAGTGATATTACTTGGTAGTCTTTGCATAAAAAGTTACGATAGTTTTTCCAAGGTGCAGAGCTGATAGAAACTGTCAGCCAAGGGGATTTGGGTGTCCTACAGGAACAACTAAATTACTGCAAGGGCTCCAGAAATAAAAACAAAAAGAAACTGAGTCATAAAACTGCCAGATGAATAACCTAGGGGCTGGTAAAAATCTCTGTTACAAGTGAGAGGCTTTGTACTTGAGAGGGAGAGAAACAGCAGTGATCATAGTATACAATACAGTCCTCAATCATGCACGACAAGAAAGAACAATGATGATATAGTACACCAGAAATATTGTACAGCAATGCTAAAAAAAAAAAAAAAACCAAAACAACAAACCCAAAACTTGCTGAAACCTCATGGAGATGTACAGGGCATGTAAAATTTTAGTGTTTGTTAAAGACAAATGAAGTCTGCAGGTATTGAGAAAGACGTTCAGGGAGGATGGGTAGCTTACAAAGTCATTCCCCTCTACTAACGTCCCTTCAGTTTATCTTTAAGTTGAAGGGAGTTCTTATACTCTTATGACTCACCCTGATGTTCCAGAAGAAGATTCTTTACATGTGGATTTTTAATTGTTATTAATTTTTTAACTTGCATACTACCTTTCCACTTTCACTCACAGACTCTCCTTCATGACATTATTTTTTCAAGGGCATCTTTCAGCACTCTTTTCCAGTGGTGCCTTCTTTCTGAATGTTTTACCAGACTGTTCTGTGCACTTATAATCTAAAATATTTTCTATGTGCCATGATAATATTGGTGATACAACAAACTTCAATGTTAAATTAAGGTTCCAGATTTATATGAGAGAATGGTTCCAGGTTAAGGGGTAGGTTTGTTGCAGATATCTTTGGAGCAAAACAGAAACAGGCAAGTTAAGAAAATGACACAAAATATGTATTAAACCTCATCCTACGGTGTGACCAGCACAGAGTGTAATATGTGTGGGGTTCTTATTTCATGTGCAAGAAAGATCTTTCCCGTAAATTTCAAATCCTATATTGGGTTGGATGCATTAAAAAAATTTTTGTTTTGAAGCAGCAGCTTGTCATCTGTATGAAGAATGTCTTTGCCTCACTGAGCAGCTTGTCATCTGTATGAAGAAAAAAAAACACAAACAAAACCCCAAAACCCATAAAAGCAACACTTCTGTCTTACTCAAATATGCAATTAAAGCTGCCCACATTACCATGATTTCAATTATTACTGACATATATTAAACTTGATGTATGATTAAACAATAGTTTTGATCCTAGCACAAATATCGGATATCATTTGTTTGTAATAAAACCATATTTTGCTTTTTAATGACAAAAAAAAATACTACTTTTCTATAACATGAGTTTACATCCACTAGTTCTCCACATCTCTCTATTCCACCACTTCTTTCCAGGACACACAAAATTTAGATTAAGTACATAATCTGACAGAATGCTTAAGTTCTAATCATAAATATTTTGTATGCTGTTTTTCTTCAGGCATAGTTTTTCTCCCTATATATTTTAATAATGATCTCCTAAATTTATATCCTACTTCTCTGACTTTTTGGGTCTGTTCATACCTGATACTATTAGAGTGCTGATGGTGATGTACAGCCTACCCTGCACCTTGTTCCTTGAAGAGTGTATCCTCTGCTGGAGATTCTCCTATTCTGGCCACAGATTTCCTACATCTCCAACACTTAAAAAAAACCCAGTAAGTTACTTTCTGCTGTTTCCACACAGGGTCAAAGGACTGAAGAGTAACAAGGAGCTGTGTTTTAAGGTGTAATCAAACTCTCCTATATCAAATCCAGCACTGAGCTGTGTTTAATTATTTTTATTTGTTTTTTTTCTAGGATTTTTTTATTGAAATACCAGAATGCACAAGTCCATACCACTCAAATATATTCAAATGCATCTTTCCAAAGGAGAGAAAAGGTATGACAGACAAAACGTGTGATTGCTAACAAGAGCTCGCATAACTTTCAAAATGCGACGTGGCAGGCATCTCTTCACACTCTGGGCAAATGGCACACAGTACCGGGAGACATTAGGTTTTTAAAAGTGAAGTTAAACTGATAAATTAGACCTCATTTATTGAACAGCAGTTACAGCCAATTGCCCAGGGAGTCATTTGACACCTTTGAAGACCCTGCTAACTTAATTGGCGATAGTTTGGGGGCTGAAGGAAACATTTAAGCCTGTAGCAGCAGGACACCGTGCAGCATGAAAATGGAGAAGACAGGCATTCTCACTGACAAGGGGAGTCATATATAGATTTTTGTGTCCATTGTTTTCGCTTATTTGTGTGTGTGCTTTACTCAGTCAATCAAATATAATTGACACCACTGGGTTCTGTTGTTTTGTAGATGACAGGAGCTAATGCAAGGGAAAAAAGCTGGAAGTAAACTTCCCCCTGAAAGGCTGTGTAAAGGTTTTTCCACTGGGCTTGTGACATTTTTTGCTCAATTGTATTAATTGATGTAGTGACAAGGCAGTTGGAAAGATGATGGATACTGATCACTACAGGGTTTTTGTTGTTTTTTTTTTTGGAGTATCTGGGCATTAACATAAAGTCTGCTTTTGTGTAAGCAGTAGGAATGCAGCAAGTAAGAATGTAAAATGAAGGTTTAAGCGCCTGCACGTTGTTTATGGGACTCAACCATCAACCGTCACAGCTGGAGACCACTACAGAATGAGCAAGGGGTGTTGCCTTGAGGCAGACTTTTACTCAGGACACCCATTTCCCCACCTCAAATTTTCTGTTCCATTTTTTGGCCTTCTGTTAAAGACCTTCAGATGTACCAGCTCTTTGTATCAGCTCAAAAGGATTATTTAGTTAAAACTAATGTGGCTCTTCCCTGAGTTGAAAAGTCAGGTTGGAAAACTAATTACCTGAATGAGGCAATATAAACTGTCAGTAGATTTTGGTTCCTCAGTCAGCTACCACGGTTAGGCGGCTGACTTCCAGCTCTGCAGAGTACAAGTGTGGGTAATCCCTGGATTCAAGGTACAGTATAATAACTACACTGTACCTTTCTGTAAGGATGCTGACAAACCACACACACATTTATTATTCTACCTCATAGCTTGCCACAGAAGACACTGTAGTCCCAGAACAAACAGATGCCCCCATTTGTAGGCGACCAAGTGCAGAGACAGTGGTAACACAAGTGTAGCTTTGCTTTTGAATACAGATCCTTGACCTGGGCTAACGCAGACATCAATCAGTCAGTTTCCTAAAGGATGTCACATCTGGAGTAGGATCAGTATGTAAACTGCATAATCGCAATCTTAGTTTTTCTGAAGACACCAGTGTCTGTCCCTTGCTTCTGGACTTCATTCAAAAGAAGTGGTGAAAAAGGGAGTTTGTAGGAGTCCGGACTTCCAAAGAAGAAAGTCAGTCCTTGACACAAAAATTTAAGTACACCTGTGAATCAACATTAGGGGGAGCATAGGTATCACCTATGAACACACACGTTGACAAAGTATAGATCCAGTCATAGTCTTCCATTTACTCACTGTCTACAGTTGTAGTTAGTAGGCTGGGATGATTAATGCATTTCATGCACCTTGACTTTAAATATCTCTCTTATGGATCCTGTTACTGGCTTAAGACCTACAGTTAAGAGGAAGTATTGCCCAGAGAAAGTTGTCCACAAAGATAAAATGATTCTTGAAGAAAACTCAGGAAAACTCAGCAAAAACAACGTGCTTCTTTTCATAAATAAATATTCCCATGAGTGGCTCTATCCTATAAATATTTTCTTTAGCAACTTGCAATAAACAAGTTGTATCCACAGTTTAAATGACCTGAATTCACTTCCTCCTCTACCACTGACTGGGTGTGATGATGGCAGTTTAGGATGAGAGGCACAAGAGGACTTAGTATCTTGTTCCTTCTGGAAATAGTACAAAGGAAAGCACTATTTCACAATTTCACACGCACACAATGCAGAAGAATAGGATACCCACAAACAGTAAACTGGCTAGGAGTTGTCCAAGTTAACCAAAAGGAAATACATAGAAGGGAGAGACTCAGTTCTGCTCTCCTCTGTGAGTCAGGGAAAAGAAGAGTTCCTCTTTTAGCCAGAACTGCAGCCAGCTACAAATTACTTTGTCTAGATTTGTAATCTGCTTCTTCTCAGACAACATGCTTCAGTCCTACTTTGGCTCATGCTGCCCTCCTCTCTCCAATGTGGAGCAATGTTTTGTACCTGGATTTGGGGAAGCATCATAACCTTCAGGCTGTAGGTCACCAGATGGTGGTTGTCCCATTGGCTTTTGCTGGACCTGTCTCAGGAAGTGAGGATCCAGCCAGCAGAGAGCCTGCCTTTTGCTGTTGGGAAGTCACTCTCCTCTCTGAGCAATGAACAGTTGATGTCATGCCCTCTGGTTGTGCAGCAGCAAAAGTGAGTGAGACTGGCAAACATGTGGGAGTCTGAAGACCATCTCGTTTTGTATTTGTGGGCTGTAAAATTATTTTGCCTGTATTTCTGTAAATTACAGGGAAAAGTGCAATAAAGAGAATTCATTGTTTCCCTCTGGTTTCAACCCTTACAGACTTTTCCCTTTATATGCCTTGGTGTGCCTGATCACAATGCTTGGTGTACCTGAAACAGTGAAGGCCAGATATCTCTGGAAAAAAGGTGGAAACATTTGCAAATTAAGTAGTAGATAATCAAAGGCACATACTAAAACAACCTGAAGAATTTCAGCATAGAATTGTCTTAATAGTTGAGCCAAAAAGTAAGAAATTGTTTCTCGTTATTTCTTTGGTACCTATTGTAAAAGATTGCCCATTTGGAAAGAGGAGTTTCATCAATACAAACCTGAGGTCACTTCAAAGTATTATACTGTTATCAGTTGTAGTCTCAATCAAAAGCCAGTAATAAGCTGCACACAATTAGACTGTACAGATGTTTGTATTGTGTACTTCTAGTGTACAATCTGATAGGAAATGAAGAACCAGTCAGAAATGCACTCTTGCTTAAAGAATGAGATGTAGCCATCAAAGGGAGATCCATGATTTTCCCACATCGTGGAAGGATAAAATCACCTACAAACCAGAGCAGACTCCTGGTAAAAAAAAAAAATTCTATGTTTGCACATCTATAGAAAGGGAAACCTTTGTTTCTGTTAGAAAGACTAAGGTCAGGTAAGAGGGTTAAAGACACCACATTTCAGAAAGTAAGGAAAGGAGGAGGGAAGAACAACAATTCATCTGAATAAGGGAGGGGGACACTCTTGACATAACATTAGCATAAGCAGATGAATAGCTGTTCTTATTTTTCAGCTTTGCCTTTTTTGTGTGTAAGTGTTCTGCTCGGTTTTACATTTTATAGACAAATATTGTACATACCCTGCTTTGTTTCATGGCTTAAGGGAGCTGGAAAACCACACGATGTCACACAAGGATGTGGTGAGGCTATAAATTGGGGCCAAGGGACACGTGACATGTTTCAACTCCTCAGTACATCCTCTACACTTCAGCCAGAGGATATCAGACATCCCTTTGAGCTGCATGAGACACAGGAGAGTGTGCATGACAGGGTTCAAAGGAAGAAAATTTTCGCAGTGACTGTTGATGACACTAAAGGCTCTCTGCACGTAATAAGATAACAGGATATAGGCTTGAGTTTGGAGGCTTATAGAAGATGTGTCACGTTTGCGGCACATTTGTGGGGTTTTCTTTCCCATGTAGGCACCTGCACAATTATAAAGAAGCTAAAACTCAGCATCTAGAAAGAAGACATAAATTTAAAGTATTCACCTGACTACACAGAAACTGCCTAGTAAAACTTCCAATTTTGTTGTCAAATACATCTAAAGCATTTGAATTCCACTAATTTCAGTAAACTTTCAGTCATGAGCCTACAATATTTAAGGATATACAACATAGTCTCTGCGTTCCGGTGGTGTATGACACAAAGAGGTGATTTCCCTAGGACAACATACACAGCAAACTGCTGAATCAAATCTGGAAATCTGTTCTTCTGGAACCAGTGTAAAGCCTTATCCTTTGAAATATACTGTTACTTCTAGTGGCTGATGCAACTGGGGAATTAGCATATTACTATCCTTGTAATTTAGCATATAGCTTCTAAAATATGTAATGTAGAACAAGCCATTTTCTCCTGCCAGGGAAAGCATCACAAGGCTGGAACTGTGGCTATCTTGCAAGACGCCACAAAACTAGGATAATGGCCTGGCATCACTGAAAAAATCTGTCAGTGGGTGTTTTGTTCCATTTCAGAGGAAGATTTTTATTCTATACAGCACTTCTATGAATGGAAACTGAAATAACACCACAGTGCTAGTACATTAGTAGAAACAGTGCAAAACAAATGTACAGGCACTGCCCCCTGCAGATGTTTTCAGTTTTCTGTTTAATTCTCCCTATGTAATTATGGCAATGTGGGAAATATTGGCAGCAATGGATGAGTCTGTAATCAGCATTCATTCTGTGTTTCATTATGAAATTAGAAATATTCCGCTGTGTCAGGAAGACAATATCCAGTGCAGCTTGTGGACTGTTGGCTCTAGAATCTTCTATCTCTTCATAGTCAAATGTGTTCTACTTTCAATAAAATCCCAGCAAAATTAAAAAGGCGAGTTATGTTATTTGTCATTGAGGTGGTGAAGAGCATAACTTAAGCTTCATTATAATGATTTTTTCACTTACTCTTCCCTTGTTTGTATGGTAATTATTTAAGTCAAGAAAAACAACAAAAGGAAATCCTTATGGTAAAAATTGGAAGGACGACTGAGTTCATACAAAGCAAAATGTTTCCCAAAGTATGCCATAAACTGTCATTTGTGGAAACTGTGATGCCTTTCAGAAACTTTACCATTGCATGGTACAGCATTATCATTCAATTCTCCAATCATCTCCTGAAAAAAAATCCATATATTGCTATTTTTTATTGTGCATGAATTATACTCATTCCTTCACAGAAAATATGGAAAAACATGACATATATTCAAGGGGCTTTATGTTTATGCATCAGCTCTATCACCATAATTGCAACAAAAATAGAAGCAGAAAAGAATATATCTTAGTATAAGAAGTACATGTGTGATTTTTCATTCTACTGCTGACTAACACAGTGTCACACAGCCCTCGGTCCCTTCGTGGTTACTCATATATGCTATTTCT
This sequence comes from Cuculus canorus, assembly GCF_017976375.1. Classification (NCBI taxonomy): domain Eukaryota; kingdom Metazoa; phylum Chordata; class Aves; order Cuculiformes; family Cuculidae; genus Cuculus; species Cuculus canorus. The sequence continues at coordinate 63,614,539 of NC_071441.1, forward strand.
TATGATCAAATAACATTTTTTATTTCCAAACTATCATTTTCATACTCTTTGGTAGTATCCTTTGGACTCACACAATATGTATGTCATACACACATGCAGATGGATCACAGGATCACAGAATCATAGAATCCTAGAATATGCTGAGTTGGAAAGTAAAGGATCATCGAGTCCAACTCCTGTCCCTGCATAGGACAATCCCACATTCATACCATCTGTCTGAGGGCTCTGTCAAAATGTTTCTTGTGGTGCCCGTTATATAACTATAAATCTACCTACAAATGTATTCCAGGGTCGCTTAGTCTGTGAATAAATGCAAGTGTGCGTTTGGTGTTTGTGCAAAGTCAAATTTTCTCCGTTCATCCTCTAGTTTGATTCACAGAAACAGAAAAATCTTTAATTTTATGGTGAATTTGTTGAGGTTGTACTGTTTGTGGCATGTGCAGAAAGACCAGCTTTTCCATACACCTAATCTACATGCACATGCCAGATGAAATCTCAGTATACATATTATAGGTCTCCAACAGGTAAATTTAGTCTTAAGATATACAGGGATCCTGACTAATGCCCACTGAAATTGTGAATGTAAAACAAGCAGAGAGTTTATGTCAAGACACAGGTTGGAGCAGCTGTGCCTTAGCTGCCTATTGGAGCATTAATGCCTCATGGCATATCTCCAGGTTATGACATGAAGACGCCACTACATCACTTCTTCAGTTTTCCATCCAGAGCACAGCTGAATGTGGCCCTAGATTCAACTCTTCTGCAGGAACTGGCTCTTCAAATATACCTACTGTTGAGAAGCCTAAGGAATTAGGCATTTCTAATAGGGTTTATCAGTAAGGTGTGTGCTTTCCTACTTCATAATCAGCATCTAAATTATGCACGTTAGCTCAAGATTTTAATAAGACTTCAAAGGACTTAGGTCGGGAGAGCGCACCAAGGAAGTAATATTTTAAGGAGCTGCATGTATAAAATGTGCATGTGGAGATTATAATAGAAGTGCACTACTTTGGATAATGTCTTGGGTTAAATATTTTGAAAGTAGTAGCAGTATAAAATTCTGTATTTTGTAGAATTTAAAGACCGCAGCCCATTAGAGCACTTCATTTCCACTTTTTCACTTATAGCCAGAACAGGTGCTTGAATGTATATGTAAATATGTTAAACTTGACGAGCTTTACACGAATGCAAGCAGTTGCTAAGACTGACAGTAAAATCAGAACCTTTTTTAGTAAATAAATGAAAGAACAGCTTTTGTCCAGACGTCTTGACACTTTTTCCCCCCATACTTATCCTAAAAATCAAAGTAATTTAGGCAGAACAATAAAATTTAGTGACATCACAAAAACAGAGATGGTCAGGTTACACAGAATGAAGTTCAGCCTTTCAGTGGGTTCTCTTACCCTTCTGATTTTGCTGAAGCTATGCCAATGTTATATAGGTCTAAATTTTGTTTAATCATCATAATGGTGTGCATGTTTGCATTTGCGAAGCAGGATCATTTTTTTCAGATGATTTAAACCAGCATATTGGATCAATGCTGTTAATGTTTTACATCAGTTCAGAATGCTGCCTGCACTATGCAGTTCGCATGCTAAAACAAAATGCTAGGGTTTCCTTGAACTTGCTACCTTGCTTGCCACAGTGGGAGGCAGAAATGTAGGACATATCTTCCTTAACTCATTCATAGGTGCATGAAACTGTGGTGTGCAAGAAATAGATGACATCAGATGCAGTTGGAATCATGCATTGACACAATATTTGTATGGTTCACTCCAGCTTTTGACACCTGTTCTTCATCGATGAAGTGTGATCATGCTTGCACATCAGAATGAAGCTGACAGCATTCTTGCAGGCCCTCCGCAGGCTTGCAGTTTTGTTTTTCACAGTAATAGATGAAAAATGAGAAGAGCAAACTCTTGGTGTGGTTATTCAAAGTTCATTTTCTCTTTCTGTTTATTGTCCTGCAATTGTTTCTTTAACAGACTCTATTGATCTAGGGAGGGGAAGCTCAGTGCTGTGCCACAATCACCTGCTCCCTGGGGAAAGAATAAACTATCCCACAAAAAGAGGGAGAAGAAAGGAAGAAAAAAACCCAAACCCTGAAGATTTACTAGGGGCCCTAGTGGATTCCTTCTTACACCAGAGCATCATTTAAGTCTATATTCTTCCATCTACATTGTTTGCAGTAAATAGCTGCCCATTATGTCAGGTCAGACAAGCGCTGTGGCGTCACAGCTCAGCAGCCGTGATCAGCTTGCCAAGTGTCCAGGGAGCAGACACGTGTCAAGTTCTTGAGCAGTCAAGGCTCAAAGCGACAGTTTATCTGGAGGGTTTAAAACATCCTTGCAAAGTTTCCCCTTCCTCCCTTCCCCCCTCTTGTTGACAATCTGCTTGAAAGAAGACAGATGCTGGAGTAGTTTTCTTTAGACTTGTTTAATTCCACAAGGTGCAATGCACCAAATACAATTCTGTCCATCTTTTGGGAGGCCACGTTGAGGAGAGAAAGATGTCCTTGGGGGAGGGCAAGGGTGCTTTGTCATGTTCTTTGCCCACAGTAAACAAATTATGTTAAAGTTCCAAGAGAAGCCAAAGAATTGTATTTGCGGTGACATTTTTCAAGCCACTTTTCAATTGTATTTACTTGAATACTTTATAGACCTTTAACACAGTGCCAAGTTATCAATAAGACATATATTTTTCCCTCCCATCGTTTTACGCTTAAAGCACAATAGAGTTGTCTGTGGATTTGTTTGCATGAAAATAAGGTTCATCTTGTGAACAGAGCTGAATCACTTATGAGACCATATCTTACAACACCAGCTTCAAATCACTGCCACATTTGCAGGCTGGTTCTGCTCATGGCACAAATCCAGAGCCATTTATCCTAGACATTAAGTCAAATAAAGTATGTTTTAAAAGTATAACAACTCAAAAAAAGTCTGTACTTTCTTTATAGTTTGTCATCCTCTGATCACAAGGAAGCACATTTTCACTTGAAAATTTCCCTGAGGGCAAACTTTTATCTGCTCCTGAGTGCCATTTACTACACATAAAAGATAATTTCTGTATTTGCTGCCTAAGTTGTACCTGCATTCTTCACTCTTCAGACAGGTGAGGGAGAGACCTTGAGCTGTCTGCAGACTAAGTGATCAAAGGCTTCAAACTTCCACATATATCCTCAAACTCAGGGACAGCAAACTGGCCTGTGTGGCAGTCTTTCACCTCTGTATGTTTTCCAAATGCAGATCATTATGTATACGTACACAGCACTGATCAAAAAGGCATTCACTTATCCTTCCTGTAATAGCTAACCAGCCAGGTTTAGAGTTAGTTTCACGATCTTGTGGTAGCTCTGTCTGATTTGCAACTTCCAAAATTCTGTCTGGAAAACCTTTTATCACAGAAGCCATCTTACTAACCAGAGAGGTCCATTTTAACATCCATCCATCCATCCATCCATCCATCCATCCATCCATCCATCCATCCATATCTACTTCTACAGAAAGAGAATGCTCATAACAAGCATATTTGCAGAAGACATTAGCTAATGTCTGAATCTTTTCTCAAAGGCTCCTTGCTAGATGCATCTAGGTGGCCATAGTCTTTTCAACTAATTCCTATGATTTTCCTCCAATTTCCACCCAAATTTGAATAAAATAAACCTGTCCTGAACCTGATAGCACTAGCGATGGCATTAAGTCTATTTCTCTGGTCTAGATAGTTTCCTGTGCCTCTCCCAATTTTCTTAAACGTGTTATGTCAGATATTGTGTCCAAACCTGAATTGACAGTTTAGTCACTGCCAGCAGGGCATTGTTAATCTCACTCAGATATAGCACAGTGTCTTACATGTGTGACCTGCACCGTGCTGAACTTGTAGCATGCACAACATAGAATTGGAAGAAAAGGAAGGTCAGTCACTGTAGAACAAGTGATCTTTCTTTCCCCATACTATCAGCAGGCTGTTAAGATAATTCTTGAAGCAAAATAAAATGTTGCAGATCAATTGTCACAGGTTATTTATCACTTGATTGCTCTGTAAATCATTGAGTCACCCCCTCTACTTTTGCCTGGCAGCTTACTAGCCACTGGATGAGCATCTTGGGCTCCCTCAGACCTGAAAACTGATGTTGTGTCACAGCGATGTCCCGATATGAGATCTCTGAGCAAGTTTCTGCAATAAGAAAGGCAGGAAAGTAAGCCTCTCTAGCAGCAGCATTTTCTAGCAATGCAAGTATATACAGTTACTTCTAGACTCCTTAAGCCTATTCTTACCACAGCAAAGGTTCAGTGGAGTATTGAGTCACAGAGTGAAGATTTGGAGTTGCATCTGAGTGTGATCTCCAGCTGGTGTTCTGTGCTGCTTGGGCAATATCATACCTTCGTGCAACTCCTTCACAGTGGCAGCACAAGCTGGCCTTCCAGAACTACATCTGCATCATTTTCATCTCCAGGCAACCCCTGCCTTACCTATCCTACTGCATAACAAAGTGTCAATGACTGCTGTTCTTCCTTTTGTTGTATCCAGCACCCTTAATCTTGTCTTCTACTAAGAGTTTGCACGATGTGTGAGAAAGACAGTAGTAAATGAAGCAAATATAATACTTTGTGTTAGAGTTTCTTTACATCATTTTCAGATGCTAATAAGTGGCGTAGAAATGCTCAGAAGGCAATTAATCTGTTTTTCATGCAATGCAAAGTGTGAAGAATGTATCATAGGTACAGTATTATGCTCTGAATAATGAAGAGGAAAGAAAATATCGAATATACTTTTTTTCTCTGCTGAATAATAAAATGAACCTATGAAAAGTACTTGATCATAATGCACATGACCGTTTGGACCACCTAGTGGCTGGCATAATCAGACTTCTGAGTGCATGATGCACTATGTAAATGTCACGATATTTCAACAAATTATTTTTGCTGCAATACAGAAATAGAGCCCATAGTTTGTAAAGATGGGGGTTCTTTTCCTTAAATTACTTTCATATATGTCTCCATGGAGAGCAATGTTTCTTCATACCATATTGGAAAACAGGTGTTAGATCACAGAAATTGCCAAGTACTGAAGTGATCGATGAATGCACATTTTAAAATTATTTTTTCATATCACATAGAAATCAATAACCTCAACACATCCTCTCATGACTAACATGATTCCAAAATCACAATTTGTTCTGTCTCTTCTACATCTTTCACTAAATTGAGAAAGTGATAAGGTTAACTATTTCTTGTGGCATTTAGATTTGTTTTTGACAGTGGCCTATGAACAGTGACCTTGATCACAGCAATCCATGACCATTCCTTCGGAAGGACCTCTTCTATGTTATTTTGTGAAAGCTTTAAAAGATGTATCACCATCATCAGAAAGCCTTCCTGAAATTTGAACAGTGTTTTAAAAAGAGATACTATATCTTAAACAGCAGAACTTGTATGAAGATTTTAGAGACCGTAAGAGAATCAAAGATACCACTGGTAAGAGAATACTTGATTCTATTAGAGTAGTGCTGGTTGTACAGTGTAGTGGAAACTTACTAACCCATCCTTTAGGATACCAAGTCTCTATGCATTTCAGGAATGCTCAGAATTATAACAAAGGAGCACTTCAATTCATAAAAAAATACTACAATCAGGAAAAGACAATTTATCAGAATGAAGTCTTTAAGTACTTTTTTGCTGCTATAATGCATCAAACTGAATAACTGAGCTGTATTATTACTATTTGAGGAAAATTTACCTAGTGATTAGAAAATGTCATTAGAGGGAAAATGATTGACTGTAAAAGTCTTTCTCTGATAAAATTTGTTGACCTAAATGATATTCCTCAAAGGTAAGCCAGCGTGTTATGTGATGTTCTCTTATTGATTGTTGATTCTGTGTGTACCTCTGGGAACAGAAACTGCAAAGAAATGTTTTGAAAGGAAAAAGAGTGACCTTTTCTATAGAGGCATTTTAAAACTATGTGATGCTGAAATAAATAACTGAAAGTATAACAAAGGTGGGGGGATCTTTGTGAAAAAGTAGGCACTTTTGTATACTCAGGAAGAAATCACAGTAATAATACAGCAACTGCTATCTGCAATGAAAGCTATAACTTCAACCCCTTTATACTCACTCACTCAATATTGGAGAGGTAACGTAAACTAGCAATCTTTTGCATAGAAAGCATGAAAGTCACATTAAGGGTTACTCAAAGTCTTGCGCCATTGTCACAGCTGAGAATCAGAATATTATATAATTATGGTTTTGCAATACTCTTAAATTATTAAAATATATATTCTGGGTTGGGTTTTTTTGTTTGATCAGTGTTTCAGTCAAAGATACTGAAGCCATCTCTCATACCCTTAAAAAAAAGAGGCTTGGTAGCAGAACTACTTTTATCTAACTGAAATAACTTGAAGATCACTACTACTTTTAGTGTAATATTTGAATCATGTTACTGGAAAGCTTAATTCTGGCCATCTGTCAGGCTGACTTACAGATGCTAAGTTATATGCAAGCCTTACAGGGAACACCATGTGGCTTATTCTTCATCAGTTTCTTTACAGTCTAAAGAGAACTAAACTATCCATTCTAAGTCTAATGTATTCCAAATCCCAAGAGGAGGAAGGAGGGTAAGTGTGGATCTATAGCAGGTTATGACCTTTAAGAGAACTCCAATTACAAGTACTGTGGGTAATTTCTCTTGGATCTTTACACGCCTCGAGACTAAGTAGTTACTATTCTTGTGTCCAAGATATGGCTATATAAACTAACATATATCTTGAAAGTATTCCTAAACATTTTAGCTGGAATACATTTTGGACATGCTATTATTGAATCATAAGAACAGTTTAATACTGAAAATCAAACACAGCAGAATGGAAACAACAAGTCATTTATATTACAAGGAGTTTTTGTAACAGAACTCAGCAAGGCAGACACTTCAACAGAGGAAGAATTTGCGAAAGGTAGATGAGAGAGAACAAGAATACCTGGCAAAGGAGAGCACTGCAGAGCAAAGCAGTGTTTTGATTCTTCAGTTTTCCCAACACGCCCAGGGGTTTCTTGGGTTGAAGAGGTGGATCAAGCCAGCAATATCACACCTAGACAGTTCTTCAGGTTCTTTCCTTCCATGTGACAACTGCAGGACATGAATACAGTCAGGATCTCTGCCAAAAATGCCATGGTCCAATATCCCAGCCATATGCCTACTCTCTTGCTGGAGCTTCCTCTACACGTGGCTATCCAGGTTAGCTCAGTTTTCACTTAAGCACTCACCTAAGCTCCAGCACCCTTCCCCACAGGCCCCTGCGCAGCAGTAACACCAGCACACCTCCCACCTCTCTCACATGCTGGAGCAAGAGATCATCCAGTTCTCTGCCTGCTGTGGAGACCATAGCAGCCACCCTCCAGCCACACAGCCTGCATGACACTCTCCAGCCCTTGCATCTTGCCTTCAGCTTTCTCTGTGCTTGCTGGAGTAGATTTTCCCTACATAAGCAGTTTATGGCAGTTGCCATATTTAGCAGCAGTCAACATTACAAATGCCAACACAAGTTTGTAGCCTTGGCACATTTGATTTATTTCTTCAGTTTTACCTTGCTTTTATGGTACCATGACTGTTACCACCCATGTTTTCTCAACACTACAGAATATTTGTATTGTGCGAATTGCCACTGCCTACACAGTCGCTTGGTTTTGGTTTTTTTTTTAGTGTTTTACAATGTTTTTCAATATTTTCATGCACCTTTGCTGCTGTTAGTTTCCTTTAATGTTTGTGCTCTTTTTTTTCCTGTCTTTGATTTGTTTACTTTTCCAGTTTGTTCAAGCAATCTGTTTGCATTTGATTTCTGTTCTTGTCTCTCTTTGTATTTGATATCATTGTTTGCACAATTCATACCAATTAAGTGTTTCTGGTTCACTGCACTGTTTGCACAGCAGTCTGCCTTCCAGGTGAGAGTCGCAGGCACGAATGAGTAGGATAGCATTAAGACCTGTGCAGACCCCCTTGTCTCCCATACACAACCAGTCACATTGGAAAGCGGAATGTCGAGGGGGAATGAATGGCAAAAGAATAATGTGAGAGCAACTAAGAGATGAGGAAAAACTTACAGAAAGAAGGAGCCGCAAACCCAGAAGACAGGAGATGCCAAACATTACAGATTTCTTGACATAGGCTTTTCTTGCTCTCATACGTAGCAAAACAAGAAAAATGGGTCTCACCATTCCCCCTTGAAATGAACAATCCCATCCACAATTTGCTGTAAAATAGAGCAAAAAAAATCCTATTTCACCAAGAGTCAGCCTTGAATGCAATCTAAGCAGCTTTCTGCCGTCCCTTTCAGAACACCAAACATATCTTCTGTTTTTACACAGAACATATTTACAGTGTCATGCAGAAGTCACCAAAGCAGAAACTGAGGTCCCTTGGTAAAGTGGCTTGATGTTTGTGAAGCAAGAGTCTCTCAGAGGTGGTATCACCACACATAGGAAGCAGCTTCACAGTTCTGTTAACAGCCAGAGCTTCTGCGGCTGTTAAAAGAAGGCCTGGCTCAGTCCATCTAGAGCTGTGGGACACCAGAATGTCACTGGTCACTGCCTGCTACTGACGATGGCCACATATGCCAGTGGACATCTGCCACGAACTGAAAACACCGCAGCAGAGTACCTTTATTTGGCTGGTGGAGACCTGTGCAGCCCACAGGAGAGCAAACAGAGATTAGCATACTGTCCGCACTTCTGGCACAGCCTTTAAAACCCAGACACACAATGCTCCTCCTTTTGTTATGCGCATCAAATTAAGGCAACTAGAACTGCAAACAAGCCATGTATTCTTACAGACTGCTCAGAGAACTGATGACTTTGCTGCTCCAAACAGATCAGAAAGAAAGCTGGAGTTGTCAGGGGCTCTTGACAAATGATTAGGACACCTTTTTTTCCTTGCAGTTAAGGGAAGAGTGTATTCATTCACTGATGCAACAAGCAAGGGCCAAGCTCAGAAGCGTGGCCTGCTAACACTGTCTCTCTGCCTGTGGACATCAACACATTTTCATGATCCTCTCCACTTTTGTAGCCCGACCTACACTCACCACCCATCCCACCCTAGCCTACACAGACACTGTGTGGCTGCAGAAAGTTCAGGGAGGCATGTTACGTGCTGATGGGTATGACTGTTGTAATCTACTAACAGCAGCGTTGTGAGCAGAACACTGTCACATACTTGAGAAAAAACATAGCTAATAAAATAATTTTCCAGAGAGCAAACAGGCTACCAAGCATGTCAGAATAGAAGGCTTGGAGCAAGCCACTACACCAACCATCAAGGCCACCTTCTTCAACTGGCTGCTTGGGGAATGAAGGTGTTTTGATTGGCATGCTCAGCAATGGCACAAAACCTTGCCCTGTGCTCCAGCTTATTTCATAGACATCACATTCATCCTGATCCTATCTTAAGCTGATCTGTCAAATTATGCAGTGTAATCCATCATGAAACTTCAGCCTTCTCGACAGATGTCTGCCTGTTGTTCTGCCTTAGCAGCTCTAGCCAGTTGGAAAATACCTCCGTTGAAGGCCTTTCTTACTAGTGACTGTCCCCCTGAGAAGGACTTAGGGTTTGGAACTGAATTTTCCAAAGATTTTAGTGGCTACATTCCTGCAAGGCCTGTCAGTATAGACTCTTCATAATCTAAAGTATCTTTGCTTCAGGTTAGCAAATGTCAATGATGTTCCAGAAGGAGCCACAGGTATTTCATGTTAAGATAATATTAATCATGTGTTTAAAGCAGGTGCCACAAACTGAAAATTTAGTGGTAGTAAATGTTTTCTATGGACTAAGAAATGCGACTTCAGGTACAGGCAGATGTGATTGTATATAATCTATAATACAGGCATGTATACAAGTTGCTGTCATTGGAGCAGTTTGACTAATCCCTTTAAATAAATCAGTACCACAGGTTTGTTACCAAACTTAGCTGGATAATCACAATGAACACAGCTGGTGGTGGTCAGGATTTTTATGCAAGGATTTTGGAGATGTTGGCAAAATGTGGTTACCTTCAATATTTTGTCTGTGTTCGCCTTTTGCTTCATGTAAGGTCATTGTATTGGGAACTATCTCAACTATTTAAAGTAAAATAAAAACTGTCAGCATGGGCTACAAGCTTATTTACCTAGACTTCTCCAGGTAACAGCAGGACAAACAACCATTCCAGAGGGAATAGAATAACATATGGTGTTAATCAGATATATTGAGCCATAGGATAATTCCTGGATGAGCACATTCTCTTTAAAAAGCTGTTTTACAAAAATAGTGACTATACTTTCACATTTCTGAAGTTCTTTCTTCAACTACCTACCAGAATTTCATGCATTTTAAAACCTTATATGGAACTATTAACATTTTTAATGATAGCTACTCCATTAACTGCCCCTTCAGAGTTTTGCTCTAACCTGCAGAAGCAATTTGTAGAATCACCTTACACCAAAATAAACCAAGTTTCTGTACTGAAGTCAGTAGAGTTACAGAAATTTTCAGTATAGAGGAACGTGTCTGAAGATGGCTGGAAATGTAACACTCTTTTTTAGTTCAGTTATTGATTACATTATTTTAGCATAATAAGACCAGAAGGAAGAGGAGAGCAGGCCAGAGTAAGCTTTGTTGTGTATGATATTCTTCCAACTACAACAGAGAGCATAAACTCATACCAGGCACTATTCGTTAGCAGTCAATGGACTAGAGCCTTGAAGAAGATAAATACAGTTTAGTGTTGCCATACAGATCTCCCTCTCTTTTTATTTTTTCTTGAGTTCTAACTAATGTTTGGATACATCTCGATAACATCTCTCCCATGTGAGTTCCAGATTGCACAAGATCAGGATATTTTTCAGAGTCACATTTTTGCCTTACAGCAAAATGTTGATACAATCAAGACCGGCTAGATTGCAAGCAATCACAATTTTTTAAAGTCCTGTTTCGTATTAACACAATAAATCTATTGCTTGACCAGATAAAATTATACACTGGATAAGATCTTATAGTTTATTTGTTTACAAAACTGCCAGGATGATTTTTTAGGTCCTTATTTCACTGTAGCCATGTAGATACAACTGATATAAGCACTGGATAAAATTACAGTTTTGTTCTGCTTCCAAGAAAATGTGTAGTATTCTTCCTTTGTTAGAGGAAGTTGTTGTGTCTTACTTTTAGCCTGAGTATCTCCACGTAGGTAGCTGGAGACTCTATTAGGCAACTGGGAGCATTTATAAACGTATTTTAATGTTGTGCTCGTTCTTTTTAAGGTGTAGGTACTCACGCTGCACTGTAGGGGAAGGGGGGTGTGGTGTGTAAAATGAGCCTGTGGGACAGTCAAAACTGTCTCATGAGGGAGGAAGGAGGAATGACACTCTCTTATCTCAGATTGTGCTTGTTTTCAGTGTCTCACAGTGGATAGATGAGTGAGTGCTTCTCTTTGCAGTCCCTCTTAGGGAGAGAAGGTGCCTGACGCTGGGGACCAGGAGCCTTGTTTAGACCAAATTCTTCAGAGATTATAGGAAAATAATGTGTGCAGCAATCAATGCCCAGTCCTGCCTTCCCCTCAGGGGCATGGCCTGTTGGTGGTTGGTGGGAAGAGTGTTGTTGTTTCACAAGGCTAGTTACTGGCCCTGGCTAAGGAAGCTCAGCACCACTCCAGGACTGTCCTGGACATGGCCTATTCTCCTCTCTGATAGAAGTAACCCCTCACAAGGAGGAGAGCGAAAGAAACATGTTGCTTATGGCTTTGGGAGAATCACGAGGGGCAGATTCATTTGTTGCAGGACCATGTCCCTAAGGTGGCTGTAGGCACAGCTGTGAGGTTAGAGCACACCAGTGGCACCTGTGGAAGGAACACCCAGTGTGAGAAAATCAGAAGCTGCAGCAGTGCACACACTGGATATGGATATCTGCCCAGAAATATGTGGTGGAGACTTTGGTATATTTTCTTCTTTGGAAAAGAAATGACATGGGAGAATATTTTAAAAGATGACAAAAAGCCCTGGATTGCTTTATTATACTTTCAATACTCACTCAGTATCACAAATCATAACAAACTTATCTACCTTATAGTAGACACAGGCCTGTATCGTAATGTCAGTAGCAATCTGCACTAACAGTAGCTATGTTCAGTATCTGTTTGTTGCAAGTAAATAGGTATTTAGTTAGCATTTGCTTTCATTGTAGATCTACCTGAAACACATCTTCTTGATTTTAAATTGAAAGTGTTACCCGATGATGCATTTTGCAGTTGTTCAGTACAATGGTGAGGAAAAAAAAGGCTTTGTGACTGGATTTGTACTCCTCTGCCTTTAGTCTGTTTACATTGCTATTGATTCAGGTAATGTATTCATCAGGGAAATAAAAATGTTGGGCCTTATTTAATTAAACCAAATTACTTTTGTGGCTTTTACATACTTTTGCTAATTTTTTCCCTTCTGGGAGTCCCATTAGCATGTGTAGAGCTTTGTTCTTTATTTGTAACAAAGAAAATAAAAGCAAGAGATAATTTCTGTGAATTGCAGTCATATGTCACCGATCAGACAGGACAAATAAAAAAGCATTAAGTGAATATCCTTTAAAGCAACAATAAACTTTAGAAAAGAATCAGAAAGCTGAAGGATCTAAAATTACTTTGCCTAATTCTCTGTTGTCATATTATTTTTCAAGATGGACTTCTTTGCATGTTCAGCACTGCAGCAGAATGCAAAGCAAGTTCCAGATATAAAAAGGTCTTAACTGTAGACAAGGAATAGACAAATATCTGTAGGTAAGTATCTATGCAATATAACTGTCAGTAGTAGTGTAATCTCAGTGACCACATGCAATTTCCAGGGCTGGAGGAAGGGTTTCAGAATAATATTCTCAGACTTGCCCCTTGTAAAAGTAATTTGAATCCATAAAATTCAGAGATTATTTCATACATCTTTGATCTCCAGTTCTTGCAAATCCGTAATGATTCTGTGAAAGCTGCGTGCTTCGATATGCTTGCCTCTATGCACCTACGTGATTAAAAAATGGGGAACCTAAGTGGCAAATCCCTGTATTCCTTCATTATCCCCATTCTGCCATGGTCTCAGCATTGCTGTGCCTTACATTTGCCTGCAATTGCACAAGCAGATTTAGAAGTAGCTCTAAATTAAGGGTAATACTAAAGGAACTAATTTCTTTACTATATTGAATGGTTTTATTATAGTAATAATTAGATTCTGAGCCAAAATACAGTTCCATGATTACCATCTAAATTAGAGCTTACTACCCTCTGCAAATCTTCCAAACTATGCAACAAAGAGTAACCTGTTTTTCCCTGTGGAATTTGTTTTAATAATCTATCCTGAAACATACTTTCTGGGGGTAGAGGAGAGGGGGAGCATGGGGAAGTGAGTCTCAAACAGAGAAAGAATGCAATATCTTACAACAGCTGACCACCCTCTCATTTCTGCTTGTTTTGAATTTTGTAGCAATTTATGATGGATAAATCAGTTACTCAGGAGGGCAAAAATTATATTAAAGCATTAATTTATTTTCAGCATCAATGTATCAGTAAATAACTAGATAAGTAGGGAGTAAAAATTTTATCATCATTATGCAACAGCTTTGTGAGCATAGTGAGAATGTTGTAGGCTCTTTCTGATTACTGTGGGCTTTCGTTTTCTTACTTGCAAGTCCGGTATCACATAGAATTTCTGAACAAAATAAATAGTTTTCTACACTATATTCTACATGCTATAACACTGAAGAACAAACTGTGTCTCCAGATTTAAAAACACAGATTCATTCAACTTCTTAAGGCTCCTTTTCCCACATGCAACATGCATATATACAATCTCAAATATATTGTTCACAGAAATTACTGTTTTGCTGACTCGGCTAAGTGAGGAAAGAACAATAATAACAGAGGCTTTAACACCTGAAGTGTATTTTGAGAAAACACCCATCGTTAATGATACAACAGGAAGCATCTCCACACAGATGTTAAGAAAAAGAGATAACTCTAGCTCTGTCTGCTGGAGAGAAACTTAGGTGCTTCCTGGAATGATTAATGCTCCTTATGAGTGAAAGAGCTTTTTCTTTTTGCCCAGATACCTGTTAATACTGCCTTAACCCTTGGCACTTCTAAGGAGTATCAAGGGGCTGCAAGTGAGCAGGTTGGGATGGGACAGCCACACAAGCCACAGGAGAGTATGGTGAAAAACAGAAAGCAGTTCAGCTCCCCACTTTTGGGAGTGTGCCGGCACCACAGATAACCCAAAGAGAATGTATCCCCGATTAGGCACAGTGCGGTAATGGAAAACCATCAGGTTCATTCTGTATTCAAGGTGGGCAGCTGTATAACAATTTGTTTCACAACAAAAAGTTGACAGAACAAATCCAAAACAACTCTGTGTGCATGTTTACATGGGAAGCTATTGGCATCAGCAGTGCATTTGAAGGTGTGCTTCAAGTCCCTTATGCTTTTTGTAACATTTTCAAATTCATTGCTGTCTTCAAGATGACAGGAAATTCAGGTCTGTCTTCCTCCTGGGAGATCTTTATTCACAGACAAGTCAAAAACCCTTGACAAAAGGCAACCAAGGGAACTTGCTGACCTTTTAGCTGCCTGTCTAACATCAGTGCAAGTATTGCTTCCTGATAAAAGGAGAAATTCAATTTAAGGGGAAATGTAGCAGGTATTTGAGTAGGCTCTCATTTTATTTTACTGCTTGGGCTGTCTCTCAAACGGAAAGCAAATGTAAATAAACAGGACTCCGTCCTTCATTCCAGTGCAGTCACCAGAGGTAGCAATGCTGCATACAAGGGTACTGTCATTCTTGCACCATTTTTGACCCCTCTCCCTGCTCTCTCCTTCACTTATTTATGTTTATCTCCACAAAATAAAATCATCATTAAGAAATCCTACCTTTATATTATCCCATTAATTTTTGTCCTTTATTTTGGGAAGAGATGTCCCCTTTATTGAAAACCCATCAGTACTACCTCACTTCTTCAGAAATTAGCTGATTCCTCAATCGTGGTTAACCACAGTAACTTTCATAGTTTGGAAGAGAAGTATAATGCCAGCATGCACAAAGCTTCCTGGACTATAAACATAGTCTAGATCTGTGTCCCAGCACATCCAATACCTTTTCTGTACAAACCTGTTCTCATCTTCCTCACTAGCCCCAAATGAACTATTAGTTTCTAATATGATCAGTCTGAAATCCTTGAGCTCTCACATGCGAAGTCTTTGCTGAAAAATGCATCAGGGGCTGGAGTATATTCTCTAAGATGAAAGGCTCAGAGGGGTGGGACTGTTCAGCCTGGAGAAGAGAAGGCTCAGGGGAATCCTGTCAACACATATGAATACCTGAATGTAGGGTGCAAAAAAAGAGAGAGACAGGCTCTTTTCAGTGGTGCCCAGTGGCAAGACCAGAGGTAATGAGCACCAACTAAAACACAGGAAATTATCTCTGAATGTAGGGGTGCTTAATCACTGCGAGGGTGACAGAGCAGTGGTACAGGTTGTCCAGGGAGGTGGTGGATTCTACATCTTTGGTGATATTCAAAACCCATATGGACATGATCCTGCACACCTGGATCTGGGTGCTCCTGCTTGAGCAGGGGAGTTGGATCAGAGGACCTTCAGAGGTCCTTTCCAATCTCAACTCTTCTGTGATTATGTGATGCATGCAGGACATTTGAAGCCAATAGACAAACTGAGTTCTTCAGAGAAGATATGCCATTTTATGTATAAGAAGAAAATCAAAAGAACATGAGTGTCCAATATTGAGAAAGATAGAATGACATTAAAAATGCTTGCATTAACATGTTATAATTTTGCATTAATATATTATAGTTTGGAGGTATCACCCCGTTGTACTCCGCTAACCAAATCTTTTTTGGTGTTAGCTTACTAAAAAGTAAAGACA
This sequence comes from Cuculus canorus, assembly GCF_017976375.1. NCBI lineage: Eukaryota > Metazoa > Chordata > Aves > Cuculiformes > Cuculidae > Cuculus > Cuculus canorus. The sequence goes on from NC_071441.1 coordinate 63,630,462, forward strand.
TTTCGTACCTAGAATTACTATCTCTGCTTCGGTGTGTACATAAGGATGTATTATTTTATTTCTATCTAGGACACAAACTATAGGAAAGTTTCAAAAAGAAATCCTCTGGTGCTTGCACAAGCTAACACACCTGTCTAAGAATAAGCTGTGGTCTGTTACAAAAATTAACCCTAAAATGTAGAAATATTTAACGACAGAGCTATTAGAGATTTACACATCAGGCTTAATTTGTAAATATTTATATTTTATATAATTAGTGTAAATTTGCTAAGCTGGCTTTTACAGCCTAATTTTGAAGCTGTTTAAGAGTTTGTTCCCACCCTAAGGCTACAACAGAAAAGATATCCATTTTGAAGAGACAAATAGAAAAGGCAGAATCAGTCTGTTACTGGACTAGTAAAATTACATTGTGGGAGGCAGGAAAAGGACAAGAAATTTTGAAGAACAAACTGTAAATGTAAAAATGCCTCATTTTTCCTGAGCTTTCAAAAGATACAGTTAAATGCTGCAGAGATACCACAGAAATATCATTTCAGATTGACACCATAGAGCTCTCTAGTATCCGTCCTAATTATTACATATAACTTCATAGGACAGACATTTTTCAGTATGTCATTATCATGAATCTTGGATTGCTGATGACTTTGACAACTAGAATTTGATGACTGAAATGCTGTCTGCATGCTCCATCAAAATACAAAAAGGTTTCTCACTGGAAACTAAAACCCACTTTTCTATGTAACGCTGTCTGTTCTGCATTGTCTCAGTGATGACGTATCTCTTTTTTTTTTTTTAAGTGGCTGCTTCAGTTTCTGAAGATACACTAAGAACATAAACCAATCAGTTCTAACCAGCTATTTCATATTCAGCCCACACATCCTGATAGGAGTGGAAACTGCTATCTAAGGTTATGAATGGCCTTAGATCCTGTGTAGACAAAGAAAAGGTAGAACAAATCGTCATAACTGATAAAAATGAGCCTTCTGACCTTCCAGGGTAAGCTGCCTCTTCAAATTTACATTCGGTAAAACAGTCCACTTTCTGCTCTGTGGGGCATTCTCCTCCTGGTACATGTATGTTCTGGTATGGAATATCACTATACTTAAACATTACTGCTGTTGCCTGTACAGAGACTGATTCACCAGTGGGATGGTGGATCAGTTTGTCAAGCTCACACACTCACTAGTCCTACTGCCATGGATCATCACTCAATCCTAGAAATCAACTTTCTGAAACATTAAAAGAAAAAATATCAGCTTCTTCAAATGTCAAGTCAGAAGCAGAAAAGCAGAAGTAATGAGGTCTTTTTGATACCTCTCCGAGATTTTTGCACTTCTGCTCACTGTTCTGGATGAAATTTTGCTGCTAGAGGAAACCTTGATAGTTCAGGTTACATGAACTACAGTTAAACACTTGAACTAAATTGTGGAGCTCCTGACATCTGTCTACCTATTATTTTTATAACATATATAACCTTCCTTCCTTGGAGAGAACCAGTCAAGGTTAGCAGCACACCAAGATTTAGGAAAGTTGATCCCTATCTTGATTCTCACTGATATTTATCTTCAGCTAAAAAATGAGGTCATATTTACAAAAACAATTATATTCCTTTTATTTAAATTCAACTACTATGCAGTACAATAGTGCTTCAAAACATTAGGGCTTCATCAGAACCAAAGGAGGAATTTGAAGGAATGTAAATAGATTTTTTTATTCATAGGTTCATGCCATCTTTTGATAAATTCACGTGTAGTTTAATCTTGTCAGTACCTAGTATCGAGATTTTAGTTCAGCAGCATGAATTCCCACATAACATTGCCTTCGGCTGTCCGTGATTACAGAATCATAGAATCATTAGGTTGGAAAAGACCTTGGAGATCATCAACTCAGATAGAAAAATCTGCAGGAAACTTTTCCACGAAGGTGAGATAAAGGAATCTCCCCTAAGACGTAAATGTTGCTATCACTGCAACGTTACCTGAGATCTGAATCACTGCCATAGAAGCAGTTCAGTGGCCATCATAGAATAGTTTGGGTTGGAAGGGACCTTAAAGATCATCCAGTTGCACACAGCCCCTGCCATGGGCAGGGACAACCCACTAAATCAGGCTGCCAATCAATAAGAGGCTGCCACAGTAACACCTGGTTGTGCAGTGTCTATGGTGCTGTGAAGAAGAATAACTGTTGCTCTACCACCCAAAACCACAAACATTTCCATGTGAACTAAATATGCACTCTATCACAAAGCTTCCTTCATGTCTTTCCATTGTACAAGAAAAGGAAAGTAGTCAGTTGCGCTGTAAACCTTATTCCTACAAAGTATCCGTCTGTAAAAGTTTCAACTCAATCTCTTGGTGATATTAACCACCAAGGATGAAAGGCATGGATGTTTAATCTGGAATGGGAGAGCATAGGATGGACTGAGAAAAGAGGGCAGGTGTAGTGACCATGCAACATACTCCTCCTTTACTAGAGTGGCTGAGATGCATTGTATTGCAGTCCACGGTGGCAAAGCTGGCATTCACCTGCTTCCTACAGTTTTGTCACTGGGCCCAGGAGATGCTGGCCTATTCTGCATTTTAAAAATAAAGGATCCTTTTGAGCTACACTGTCTTCTTTCTGAACCACAGGTGTCACAATGTTGCTCTGGTCCCCGCTGACTGCCAGGCACCCTAGTCCAAAGCCATTTTCTCTTTTTCTTACAGCTGCTTCACGTGCCTTGGAGGCACTGCAAAGCCACAAGAGATGCAGAGGCATGTAACACCGAGAGATTTTTGTAAGTAGCCCTGCAAAGGATTTGCTGAACACAACCTATCTGAAGCAAGTTGCCAAGTCTGCCAGACTTCTGCAAGACATCTTTGTCTAGGAGGTGAAACATCTAAGCACAGCAGTATTTTTCTTAAATGAGAAGGAGCTTATATGAATGTACCTGTTTGTTATGGCTTTAGAAGGGGAATTTCACTTGTGTCTTGCTACTGGAGGGTGAGTAATAGGTAAGGAGAGATGAGGATCTTGCCACTTTAAAATTAAGAGCACTGCTCCATAGCTTAAAAAAAAAATTAGAAAATACACATCCTAGGCTCCTTGTCCCACAGAACTCTCATTCCCTTAAAACACTTGTGCCAAGGGGAACGACCTGTCATGGCACTGCCACAGATAATATATATCTTTAGAAGAAAAAAAGGTCATTTTCAGCAGATATAAAGCCAGCAGATCCAATGCATGTGACAGCTCTCCTACTATAAAGGATGTGTTGCATTGAGGGTAGATTGAAATTAAAGTCTGTTCAGGAAACTTTTGTCTGGCAGTTGATCCCAGAGATCACGCTATTTTCAGTCTGAGCCAAGGCTGAGGATTCTGTGACTTGAGACAAGGCAAGAGAAGCAGATTGCTCAGGCTTCAGTTCTTCCGCCAACCCTCTCTTTCTCTGATGTGTGCAAAAAAAAGATGAGGGAATACCCTAGAAACAATTTACAGTCCAGTAATCTATGCAACCTACAGGTTTCAAACTCCTCTGAGAAATAAATCAAGGGTAATCTGGTGGGTTTTTCACAGTTTACCCCTGAAAAGATTGTCATTCCCTCAGTATATTTATTGCTCCTGAGTCTGGTTCTGACAAGGGATATCGATACATTAGACAGATTTATTATTTAAGCTTAAATCATATTTGACAGAATTCACTGGTTAATATTTTATTATGTACTAACAGTTCATCTAGAAATAACATTTTGCCCTAATTTTTCCAGGCACTTTGAAGATCTCTGCACCTGGCATGAAGAAAATGAACCGCCTGCGTGCCTGCATGAAATCTGCTTTCTGGCAGTTCTCCCAGCAGAAGCACAGGTTCTCAGGAGATCATAGGGGAGACCCAGACTGCTACACAGTATTGATCACAGATGAGCAGGCTGCAGTAACAACTCCTAGAGAAAGCTCACTACTTTTTTTCTGAAGACCTTTTCAAACCTTTCTCTAATCACTGGGTAGAAAGCCGTAAATTAAACCAGCAAGTTCAGGCTTTGGAAACGCTTAGCAGGCAGGGTGCAGCAGAAGAATGCATAAGAGTTTGAATTATTATATGCCACAACCTTCCATGTTTGCATTTGAGTCATAAGTTATGAAAGTGAGCATAAATAAGAATTAAATATCTGCAGTGTCTTTTTTCTTCTGTCCTTTGATTACAGTTCTGTGTTATTTATGACTCCCCAAAGAGAGCCAAACTTCTATTATGTGACATTTCGTCTGTAAATTGTTAAAGAATCACAAAAATGAAATACTTCACAGCAGGTTTTTCCTCTATTGCTTCCAGCCTGTGGCATTAGCTTGCTTCCTATCCCAAACCCCTCTTTAGTATGTGATTTTTTTTCTAGCGTGGAAGTATCATACAGTTTGTCTCTGTGATTTTCTCTAAAGCCAGGTGATCTAGCTGTACAAGGTATTTGATGTTTCTGTCACTTTCTAGGTCACTGTAATATTTTCATAAGGAAAGGAAAGGAAAGGAAAGGAAAGGAAAGGAAAGGAAAGGAAAGGAAAGGAAAGGAAAGGAAAGGAAAGGAAAGGAAAGGAAAGGAAAGGAAAGGAAAGGAAAGGAAAGGAAAGGAAAGGAAAGGAAAGGAAAGGAAAGGAAAGGAAAGGAAAGGAAAGGAAAGGAAAGGAAAGGAAAGGAAAGGAAAGGAAAGGAAAGGAAAGGAAAGGAAAGGAAAGGAAAGGAAAGGAAAGGAAAGGAAAGGAAAGGAAAGGAAAGGAAAGGAAAGGAAAGGAAAGGAAAGGAAAGGAAAGGAAAGGAAAGGAAAGGAAAGGGTCATTGCATATGGCAAGTTGTATTGAACAAAGTTACAGGCTACATAGGTTTTCATGATGCTGGTCAAAACAGCATTTTCTTGCCCCCATTGCAACTCTGGGCCATTTTTCTGGACCTCCCTGCTCTGTTAGAAATGCTCCTCTGAATTTCAGCTTCAGTTTTTTTGATATCTGGTCATATTTACTTTTCCCTGTACCAACACCGTCCTTAGATAGCTCTTGTCCCTCACAGGTATTCATACCTAGCTATATCTATAGAACAGTCTTTTCTACCCTTGGCTTTCATTTTGCTAAATTAAGCAGTCCTAAAGACATAAGAAATGGTGCCACGGAGGGCATAAATCTGAGTGTATAATTTCTAAGAGTTTATAGGCTATCACCTTCTCCACCTTTTATCATTATTTATTTTGTTCTTCCAGAAGAAGAGCACCCTCTTAAGTATTGCAAGAATGATTACCAGACAAGCCCATTTCTTTTATCTCTGTAATACTGGGTTTCATCTCTTGCACTCATAATGATTGTTCTTGCAGCATACTGTCTGAGCTTCTTGCACCAATATAAAAGCACTTCAGTTATTTCTCTCTCACTGAACTCAAATTCTGCAATGAATTATTGTCAACCCTTTTGCTGATGCTCTTTTCTGCAAGACTTCTGCTGCTTTTTTTTTTCCCCTATCCTTCTTTCTGTTCTCCTTTTTTCATCTGCCATTTTGCTCTTCCATATCTGAGATTTTTTTATAATTAAAACTAGATTTGGAAGACATATAACTACTTCCCCTTGATTTAAAGTTCCTATCAGTCATGGCAGCAACCATTGCCAAAAGATCATGCCTCAGGGCTCAAGGACAGTCCATCTGCCTTCTTGACAAGGAAGTGCAGTTGACTTCCTCATCATGTCATCCTTTCCTCAAGAACAAGGTACCATTTTGAGCATCTTCCCTTTTTGTCCCTGATGTTTTGTCAGGCTGTCTCATGCTGTCGTTTGTGCCGGTAGGAGAGAGCTAACATTAAATCAGGATTATCTCTATATCTTATATGTGCTCCTAGCCCAATCCTTGCAGGTCATCCCCTGCCTGCCAGCACCATCACAGGATTTCTGGTCCACCCTTGAAATGCTTGTAACTGGTCAGAGATCAGCACTCCTTACTGTCACAGCAGTAAATCCTGAGCCACTGGCCATCTTTGCTAGGATAGCAAAGGGTTATTCCCTCTCCTTTTCTCTTTCTTAAAAGAAGCAGGATCTCTGAAGTGCGGGCACTAAGTGACCAACCGGAGCAGGCAACAGGGTGCTGTCTGCAATTCCCACAGCACTGCAGTTCACACACAGCAGTCCTGTCTATCTGCGGGCATGAGACGGGTACTTGTCAGAGGCTTTCCACAAAGCTAAAATGAATGTAGCAAAATCTATTCAGCGAAAGGTTGTGTTTCATCCCCAGAACAAGCTTTGGCTTTGCAGCACAGTGACTGGGTTCACTTGGTTTTTATTTTTCAAGAATTGCTAACAGAAAATCTCTGCTTAAGACCTGTTCACTCTTCTGACAGCAAGAGCTCTGTTGAGCCTCTGAGTAGAAGCATCTACCTTCTCATAATTCTGTACAGTACAGTGACCCAATGACTAGCTTTAGCAACTTTTATTTTTGTATAGCTTTCATTCTTTTGAGAAGAAACTTATCCAATAAGTAAATAAAAACTATGCTTAGACAATGTTCTCAAAACCCAAACAAAAAGTAACTGTTTCAGAATGAAAATAATATAAAGTTCTTAAAAATTAAGACTGGACTTTTATAAACCCTCTGTTTTACTGTTTCATACTTTCTGCCTACTTCTTACATAATTTCCTTCCGACCTGTGTTATAACTGAGGTCTGATCCTGCAAACCATTAATGCCTGGAATGAAGTTAAATTTTACACAGGCTTATTTTGAGGATCTGGCTGGATTGTAGTGGTCAAAAGACAAATCGATGCTTGAGCCTTTAGTTGCATCTTTTAAATCCTCTCTCTTTTGAGGTAAATCACGTATACAGTGTCATGTAAGAAACTGTTACTTAATAATAGATGCCTATGCAGACCATTTGTTTTGTTAAGCACTGCTGTCTTCAGCACACAGCATTGACAGGAGATGACACAGAAGATAACTTGGCCTCTGACACCTTATATCCTCATTCTTAGTCCATTATCCTAAATGCTGGAAGAGTCTGGGCTGAGACCCCTTTGCCATCTGGCTGCCTTTCAATATTTTCTCCTAGGACACCTATCTGCATTCTATTTATGGACTGATGGGCATATATGGAGCTGGCTCAACGCCTCACAAACCTTTCCTTTATCTGTGTCAGCATGTGGAAGCAGCAGTGTCTGACCACAGACTCTGCGTATGCATGACAACAGTAATCCTAGCTATATTTTTAATATGTTTGCAAATATTTTTAATATTAGCAAAGAAAGGTGAAATCCAGAGAGATCCCTTCAATCCCAGGTGTTCTCAAATGCAGAAAACAACCTGCAAGAGAATACTTTAACCCATGAGCCCAAACAGTAAAGGCAGAAAAATCCCAATATACAGACAAGTCAATTCAAACTGCACACAATGGAGCTATTTCTACTTTTTTTCATTATTAGTACGTTATCAGTAAAGTCACAAATAAAAGTGTATCACACAGTCATCAGCCTTTTCTTAATGTACTTGGAAAATACTCATCATCTAATTCCGTTTCAAGCTCATCTCTGGAAGTGAATCAAAAAGATTAAAGAGGGTTCTTTCAGCTCAGATTTTACTGACAGTGCTGCTCCCTGTTCTTCCTGTCTCTTGCTCTCACATGTTTTCTTAAAGAAATTTATTTTTATTAGTTCTCATTAGCACTGCCAGTTTGGGGAAACACATTGCTGCTATTAAGATGCACATGTTCCTTTTCGGGGACTGGTGTAACAAGTTTTCGGAAGAATTTTGTCAGTGAAAGGAAGAGAAGAAACTACTAATACACCTCTTTTTTTTTGCCAAGAAATCACCTGCCCCAAGATTTCTTCATGGGGCAAGTTGTATTGTGGCTGTTGCATCAGGCAAAAGTTGTCTTCTCACATTGGATATTCTGTGCCTGGTTATTCTGTGCTTCCATCTTAGACCAGCCTAATCCCCCATCATACAAATCTCAGCAGCCTTCCAAATGTCAAAAGTAAATAGGTACTATCTACAGTTGTCTACTTGTTTTAAAATTGTTCAGCACTGACCTAAATGTTTCTGGACTGTGACCACTCATTGCCGGCTCATGTCAAACTCTCATCGAACAGCACCCCTAAGTCCTTCTCCACAGGGCAGCTCTCAATCACATCACCCTCATCCAGGATTGAAACCCGGAATTGCCCTGCCCCAGGTGTAGGACCATGCACTATGCTGTTCTTATCTGTGGAATAAGGAAACAAGGAGTTCTGACACAGTCAGGGACTGCTCAAACCTCTCTCTCTACTGGGCTGGCACTTCCTAGCAAAGCTTAGCAGCTCCTTCAATAAACAGGTAATGGACATAATGAACTAGCAGCAGTAAATACTAAATGACTGAGATCCTCTAGGAAAATCTTGTTGCTGTGATTTGATTCCCTGAACGTTTCCAATGCTAGTAGCGTTTCCTGACCTCAAAAATATTTTCTTCAGGAATGTGTTCCAGGAAGCTTTGCCTCAAATGGTTTCAGTTTGCCTCACTGACTACATAAGGCATCTCATCAGGTAGTCTAAGAAAGTAGCAGAAGAACAGACTTTTACTCTGTAGAAAGTCAATTATAACTTGGTAGTCATACAAAATGATGTACAGTCTTAAGGACTTGATCTCTCGCTGCTTTGTACACAGTTAACACATTTTTTTTTGTTAGAACTCAGAAAGTGTAAAATGCTACCTGACTTGTTTGCACTGCACTTGGGTAAATGCCAATACATTGCAAACCCAGTGATTCATTTCTGTGTACACATGCTTGAGACCTGATACTCAGCTTTCTCCCATACAGTCATACACAGCAGCTGAAAAGTATTGGTCCCAGCTGTGGAAAGCAAAAACACACTTTTCCACTGTTTAGTGCTTTGTGCTTACTGCTGGCTGTTGTTTCAGCTATCCTTCCCTCTCCTTTTCCTCTCCTGGAAACCAAACTGAATTTCAGTAACCGAATCTTCTTCCTGCTTTCATCTAATCTAAGACCTGCCCCTCTAAGATTTTAAACCATACTGATGCAGTTGCTGACTTGAGCGGAGCATTGCAGAGTGGAGTCTGAAATCCAAAAGGCACAGTCTCTTTCCAGGTTTTCCTCCCTGTTTGGGCAATATTAAAAATTTTTCACTCTATGTCTCTGATGAGTGGTATGACCCAAATGTCTGAAAGCAAACTTCTCCCTTCTCAGTGCTGCAATGAAGCTTTTTTGAAGAGATACTGTAACATCAGCCTGTGTAAACTCTGAGAAGACGGGCATCCTCAGTGCTTTTAAAATCCCTGCTCTGACAAGAGGTCCTGTAGTACTCTGCAAGCATCTGGCTGCTGGGGGAAAATGTGCAGGCATCCTAAGAGATTAGATATGCCCATCTGAGCTTCAAAGAAATGGACACTAAATTTGATTGAAACATGTTGAAGTCTTGAGATTCTCTTGTTTCTCAGGGGACTGATCCCTTTCCCAGGTACTGGTATTTCAGCCATCTCAAGCCATAGGAAGGATGCAGTGAGCAGTCCATCACCCACCTTCCACAAATACTGCATGCGGCACTGCCAGTATGGAGCCGTGGCTTCCCCACACACAAGCACCATCTAGGACAGGAGGCAGTGCTGGGACCATGTGGAGATAAGGGCTATAGAATGGCATGGATGGCCTGGGAAACACAATACTGAACTGGACCAACCCAGCAAGTATGCAGTGGGAGGAGATGCTCCCTGTTAGTGCCATGGCCATATCTCCCACAACTCTTTGGGAAGGAGGTGAGGGCTTGACCCAGTGTTTATTGTTATGAGAGGATTTTCATCTTCTTGAGTGGAAAATCTTACCAAGAAAAAGTCTGGAAAGTGAGTTCATACTTTCATAAGCCTTTACTGGGCTTCCCGACTCACATACTTGCTCCTTCATCACATTCATCTGGTTTCTTGTCTTACTGCCTTCTTGAGTGCAGGGTCCCCAGTGACTACAAGCGTGTTTGGTAGGTTATTTCCCTGACTTGCTCCACTTCACACATGTCTGATTTCACCTGTGCTTAGTATTGGTACACAAGAAAGTCTTCCATCCGTCCTTTGATGTTTTCACACTTTCAAGAGAAGCTATTAGCTTTCAATGTTTTACAATATCTATGTCATTCTTGCAACTGGCAAAATTTGGGATAACTCAGCAGGAAAAATAGATGCTCTGTAATTCATGGTAAAGAAACAGCACAGAAGTAGATTTACACAGTTGTGCTTTCATGCTTTTTAACTAAACAATTCTGTCTGCTACATTTGAGAAAAAAAATGAAGCAAAACAAAACAAAAAAACTTTCCCAAACTTGGGAGTAATCCTTGGGATCTTACTAATAGGTTGTTAATATTGCTTCTGTCACAAAGATATCTGCATAGATGAATTGTTGGGTTTTTTTTTTTATGATGAAATTAAATAACAGGTGTTTTTAGACATGTGAGGGTGTGGAATGTGGGAAAAAAGATCAGACCAAATTTATTGTTCCTTAAAGAGACTTTTAACATTATCAACTGAAGCTAGTTGATGGTCTCTTTCCAGGAGTGAAGACTCTTCAGTAAATGAGTGTTTAATAATCCTCATGTGCTCATTTTTGTAATCATTTCAGTCTGATATTAAAAACGACTCGTTCAGATGTCTCTCTGATACAAGGTATGCGTGTCAGTGTTTGGACAGAGAATAATTGGATTCATATCTCTGTTATGCTTTCAAATTGCTAGGTCAGATTTGGGTCTCTGGCTGTAAATTCTTCAATTCTATTCTAAGTCAAAGGAATGTGACAGATTTAATACCTAGAATAAGTTATTAACTGCAATGATGCATAAACCAGTGGCACTTTCCGAAATAGTCTATACTGTTTCTGTTTGCTAAGAAAAATTAAAACATTATCGTATTTTTTTGTTTCTCACTGTTCTTGTAAGCATTTTCCTTGATTAATCCATGAAGAACTAGAAACTGATGTGCCCATAAATACAAGCTTCTGATACTTTTTATTACAGTAATAATTTCTGATGGGATTCGTTTTCCTTTCAAAATCATAAAAGCGAGTAGTTTCTATACAGCCATGGCATTAAAGCATCACTAGCTATAAACAGAAAGTGCCTGTTCTTATCATGAACTGTTTATGAAAGACTAATATGGAATTATGAGCTGTGTGTAAAGGAATCAAGAAAGACCGGACAAGTGGCAAACTTTGCCAGTAGCTACATGTGCGTAGCTGCAAAAAAGGTAGAGTGACCTGTTGTCTTTGTACAACCGAGAATACTTGGGTTTGCTTCTCCTATATGCTGGCTAGCTATGGTGTGCTCCATGCTTTCCATGTCAGCCTGTTTTACCCCTTGGTCGCAGAGATCTTTGAGACTGAAGCTGTGGTTCCTACACAAAATTTTGCCACAAGTCCCTTGGGCTCATAACTTGAAGGATGACTTTTTATAACTCTCCTGACTGGCATTGTTTGTAAGACAGGTTGTTACAATTCCCTCGTTAGGTAATGAATGGTCATTGTTGGTGATAACGGAGGGCTTAGGACAAGGCAACCTACTATATGTGCCAATAAATATGTTTTGGGTTTAAGATACTCTCTTAGACAATTTGCTCCTGTGTAATTGTCTAAAAGATCACTGGGATACTCTAAATGCCTGCATCTGGAGGAAGCTCTGTGGGAAAACGTAGTCATTTTTTTTAGTATATAAGCTGATACAACCAGAAAAAAGAATACAACAGCACTGTAGCACACAAATCAGATCTGGGAATTTTGATACACGAAATGTAGCTGTATCTTTCCACAGTTGGTATTTGCTTAATGTAAACTAAAAAACAACCACCATACATCACATTTCACACCTTGATATCCTCAGAAATTGGCTAGAGTGCTGTGCACATCGTTATTGCCAGGTATCTGTGTTCCCTGTGCAGCTATTTGCATGAATAACTTCAGAAACAAACCAATTGTGGGTTTTTTATTATTAAAATGTGTATTTTTTTTAACCAGGATGATATCATCTTCCTTTGTTATCAAAATGTTGTCAAAGAAGTCTCTTAAGTTACTGCAAGAGAAATTATGTAGAGTGTGGACTTGAATTTAGAGGTTCTGCATCCTAAAAGTACTGCATAATTTTAGAATTATGTCTTTCATTTTGACTGTAAAATTTATCTTAGATCTGAAAAAGTGTTCTAGTAAAAAGTTCACACTTCAGTACCTGCTTTAAGAAAACATTTTTACTCAAATATTGTGAATTAGCCCAAACTAGAATAAAGAATATAGTACACACCATAGAGCAACTCTAGAAATCAACTTTAGTAAGTGTCATTCCTTTCTATAACACCTGTTGAGTTTTAGGAAAACCATCTACTAGGCTAGATCCATGATGATTCATGAAGTTACTAGAAAAGCCTACAAGAACCAGCCTGAAAAGGGCACTTTTACTTATTAAGTAGCACAATATTCATAAGATATAATGAAAATGTATTGTCCTTTTAGGAGCACTCTCAAGTTAGTCTTCACTTTTACCATTCAGAAGCCACATTTAATAAGTATTAACTATATTTTCCTTGAGGTAGTCAGTACCACAAAGCTACTAAATCATCTAAGCTAGCAGTGGTGAACAAGGCAAATGATTGGGAGGTACTACTTTATAATTTTATGTTGGTGGTAATACCTTTATAAGCTTTTAATCTTTCTTGTGGGTTTTTTTGCAACATTATGCAAAGTAATTTAATATATATATGACATCATCATGGCTAAGTGCTCAGGCCAAAGTGATGAATGATAGGAAATCTTGAAGCTGAGACTGGTCTGCTACCTTTAATTCACCATGTTGTGTCTAGCTACAGCAGGGACCCTGAAGCAGTGGGAAACATTCTATGCCTATAAATCACAACCAGTCATGCCCTCATTCTTATTTTGTTATGAGAATCACTTTCTGCTGTTGTAGGTACCCTTGGCACTTATGACAGTTTATGAATGGTTACTTTTATATCAAATTATATGTTTTGCTGTGACTGTGCAATCAGAGAGTTTTTGTCTTTCACACATTATGCCAGGTTATTGCACAGGGCATCATTTGTTACTGGTGTCAACAGCGCCCTACCACGAATAGCCACTATGGCAGCAGAAAGTACACAGAGTGGTGGAAACAACTGCAAAGGGTTTGTTAGAATTGCTTTAATATTTTGCATAACCAACTGTACCTGCTATAGGGAAGCAATAAGTGGTCCCTAAGGAATGACAGAATTCTCTCAATGAGTTTATTTTGTTGTAAAGGTCCACAAAACGCAGGAATGAGAATCACCAGCATGAAAGAAATGGAAATGCACAGTTCAGAAAATTGCTGCTTTGTACTACATGCAAAGCTACTGCAGTGGAATTGATGATTTGAAAGTTGTGGGGGCTTTTAAAGACTAAGAAAAAAATCCAGTAATTTTGGAGGTATAGCCAACTGAATTGAAATTAATTCAGTAAGTATTAAGGTTCCAAATTGGGTTTTTTAGAAAAAAAATTAGCAAAATCCAAATCATATCTTGGAAAAAAAATGTTGAAATGGGCTTTCATTTCATACTTTTTTTGATGTATTAAAGGTAGTTTTCATGATGTCACCCAGATAGTTTAAATAAACTGTTTGCATATAAGGTTAACAAGCTGCAGTGGTAGCAGCGTCTGTGTGGGATTATATTAGAATTAATTTGATCAATTACTTTTAGTTCCAGAGGTCTCCAGATGAGACAGAAGCCAGCATATGCAGTTTGGCAGATGAAGAATCAGAGCAGTCAACACATGCCGTGAAGGTAATGAACATTCTTTCAAACTTCATTTTTCATCCTAAGCAGAGAAGACAACTAAGCCAAGACACTGCTGCTCAGAGCAGCCAAAATGATAACCATAAATATTCATAATAGAAAGCCCATGGCTTAAAGGCATTTGAGAAGGATAAAATAAGTATTTTGCCATTAAAATGATGTTGTTAAACCTGGAGTTTTCATTATGATTTGCCCTGGAGCACATGGAGTTTACTCCAACTTAAGATGCACCTTCTCAATTAAAAGATTGCTGAGTGTTTTCTTCTGATAAACTGCTTGCAAGAAGAAGCTGGGATAAACAACACTTAGTCAAATCAGGGGAAATCTCTATGACAATGTATTTAATCTCTACAGCTGAGGTGAAACTCAGGAGCATCAATTCTGCTGGCCAGCTCTCATGGAACACAGCAGGAGGCAAAGCTGTGAAAGGATGCCATGGGCTCAGCAATGTCCAGCTATCATACTCTCATATACACAAAACTCCTTCACAAAACTCAAATTCATTAGGAGGTTTTCACTGGGTTAGAACCAGTTGCCTGCAATCCATATCCCAAATCTGTTCCATGCTAATGAGTGAAATTTGGGTTTGGTTTGAAATTTATTAGTGCACTAAACTGAAAATTGTGATGACAAATGCAAAGATGTAATGTTATGCATTGCATTATACATATGTACTCTATTTTCTATCAACTGTACTTTCTTTCTTTGCCTGGCTCTTCACAAATAGCTTCTCTGTATGTGAAGGTTCAGGATTCATTTTTCGTATTATGTACGATTAAGACAGAAGCTACTTCAGTTTGAGAAATTTCATCTTCAATATAAATCTGAGGTGCCCATTGGAAAAGAGAAATAGTGTGACTGTTTCTGTGTAACTAACTTTTAAATGGCCACATTTAAAGGTAAGATGATGCAGAAATCAAGCACATTTGCTCTGCTTAAGATTTTGTTGAACAGAATTGCTTATAAACTTTTTCTTTCCAAAAAGTGTGTCACATCAGTGTTTGCCATCAAGTAATTTCTTCTTTAAAGTTATTTAGATAATTTTATGTTTATTGATGTATCACAGATAGCTAGTTAAATTCATTGCAAGCCTTCCTGTTATGACTTTAGGGTCTGAGATTTACAGTCTCACAGTATTTTCACTTTACCTGCCAAAAAGCAAACTTCAATCAACCAAGTTTTGATAGCAAGACGTTCAGTTTCTCTCACTTCTCAGTACAGTTTACTTGTTCATATGCAGCTATTATCAAGTGATTCAATTCATGTTCATACCTTGGCATTTCTTGGTCATGTAGACATTGCACTTTGTTACATTTGAACAGAGATTCTGGGCAGAAATCCTGCAGATCACCTGGCACACTTGTTACTGTCGTGTAAGTTTTAATCTGCACTGTAAGAGTAAAGATGGTCTTATTAGAGTTTTTATTATCCCTGTCTCCTTCCTTCACATCTCCCACTGTTTTTTCAATAGTTAAAATAAATGCTCTCTCAGCCTCTTGCCTTTGCAGCTCCCCGAAGAAACAGCAAACTGTACATACCTGGCAGTGGGTGGCCATCAGGTATACAGCAAACTAGGTCATTAAGATCCACAGTTTGCAGGAAAAGCAGGGAATTTGGCATGTGTAATCAACACCCACGGTTCATTAAATGCCTCTCAGTTGTCATTGGCGATGTTGCCTGTCAAGTGGTAGCAACCCACTGCAGTCAATTTTGATAGCACTATTTCCCTATCAAAGAATTTGGCTATCACAGTTACAATGAAATGTTGACAGTAGGTGGTTTTAAATTTTTTCAGTGTTTGGGTACCGCAGGATACCACTCATGAGAGACAGTTGCTTTCACCAGAGCTTTTCCTACTTAGGAAACTCTACCTTCACCCTTCATCCACAGCATTATTGCCTGTCAGGACACACTCCTTTAGGGGCTGTCTTGCTTGCTCTGTTTTATCTGGATGCATAAGAATGCACATCTGAAGAAATGTTTATTGACTTCAGTGAGAGTTAGAGTTTATATGTCTGGGAACACTCAAGAAAACTAATTCAAATTAACTAAAGGTGTGAATTTAAAGTTTTGATTATTTTAACCGCATTATGTGCACATTCTTATTCAAAATTAAAGTGGCCCTAATTTAATTTAACTACATTTACTTCCAAAGTAAGTTAATACATTCTAAATGAGAGTTGGCTACAGGGGAGTTTAATGTGGTTTAGCCAATCCATTGTAAAAGTTAATTCAGATTGATTTTTTTTGCATGTTCTAGACAAAACCTTCAGTTCTTAAATCAGCTCTGAAATGGAATGTGAAATCCCATTTCATTTAGGTGTCTAGTCTGAAATGTTTCTCACTAGCTCCTCTGCATGTCTGCAGCCTATGCATTATAACTAGAGATATTTCTGAAGAATCAAAATGCTACTTTTGTCATTTGAAGGCTTTTTACATTAGAATTCCTTTGGAACAGAGGATTCCTACAAGAATACTTCTCAACCTATCTGGACATTAGATCATTAATTATTGAGTGTTTTGAAAATATGTTTTCATATCAGGATTTGAGGGCTCCTCTAAGTCTTCAAAAAGGAAGTCTCCCAAAAGGAAGAGAAAGTACCAAATTATTATTATACCATGAACCAGTGCAGAACAGAACCTAGGGTCCTAAAGACTGTGTATGTAAAAGAAAGTACACTGTGCTGACTTAGAGAAGTTATTCTAAGGCTAATACAGCACATACACATACAAATCCAAGCTCTCCATAAACTAAAAAATAATGGCTGTGAACTACAATACATAATGCCAAGGTTTCGTATTAACTGCTGGGCCACTGTCAGAAGGTAATACACTTATTTGCTGGTAGCAAGGAAGATGATGGCAGATGATTCTTTATAGCAATGATCCCCTTAAAACAGAGGTAGGTAGTGATATTTTCTTAGATCACAGTATCACGAGGTATGATTCACCTAGTTTTCAAATTGAGGGTAGCAGAAGAACTGTTAATTTTTCATGAAGTTGAAGCATGCTTTATTTTTCCAGAGAGAACTGTTAGTATGCCATTAGTTCAACATTAGCTCAAACAGACCCATTTGTTGATTGATTGATAGATGGACAGAAGAACAACATTCATTATATGAATAAAATGTGAAGATAAGCTAGATGAAGACTTATGAAGTGTCTCAATGAGTTAGTATAACAAATTTTACTGGCAGTCAATAAAGATTTGTGCTCCTAACCTTCTTAGCGATTTTGATGAAAAAGTAAAGATATGCCTGCATAGGGAAGTGCAGTTGTACCATATCGTACTATATCGCTTCTAATTTAATTAAGGGTCCCTGGAGAGTTTCTTTTCTGATAGCACACACTAAGACTGCTCTGCTGCAATGACTGTTGTTGTTATCAGTGTTTGCCCTATGAGGGTAGTGTGGATAAAGTATCACATGTTACAGTCATTATTTCATTTTGTTGTGTAGATGAACCTGAAGAGGACAAAGTATCTTTAAAAAATAGATTAGTATCTAAATTATGTAAACAAATTTGGGGCCTGTTAAAGTTAGGGGTAGGAAGAACTTTAGGATTTTTAAAGTTTAATATATGAAATATATAGATAGATTGTTTTTCTGCCTTTAACTTGTATGCATATTTGATTTCATTTGCAATTGGAATAATTTAAATACCTCAATTCAGTTTATAGGTATGAATTTATTCACACTTAATACTTCTAAAATTGTTAGATCCAGACTTAAAATCCTATCTTTTCCTTTCAGATTAGTTGGTATGTCAAAGATCTAAATGTACTAAATCTTCAAAATCAAACATATAAATGCCCAGCAAAGTGCCACATGTTAAGATCTAAAGCAATCCATCTTTCAGCACAGTCCTGTCTAGGAGCCTCGCAAAAATTTAAGCTCTCTGTGTGTGTACAAGCTTCATTCAGTAACCAAAGCCATTATTGGTTTTAACACAGCATTTTCATACTTCTTTGTAGCTATTTATGGAAGAAGCATTCAAAATTTAAGGAACTTCCTACTACCCGAAGTCTTACAGGAATAGGAAAAAATAAATTATCTATGAAAAAGAAAGTACAGATAATAAACCTGTTATTCATATTCATGTCATATTTTTTGTCCTACCCCAAAGCATGCCATGATATATACGCCTTCTCCAGAATTCATTCTTATGTTGATGAGATTAATTTGATGCACAAAAAACCCAAACTGAACAGATGAAAAAAACTTCCTTAAAGACTTCTCTGGGATGGCTGAAGCAAAATAATATAAGTAGGACACATTCACTGAGATGTCTAAACAGCACTACCAAGTCCATGACACAGAGGGTTTATTTAAAGTACTGTTTATTACTTGCAAACGTTATGGCCATATGAGCAGTCAGCGTGATCTGGTACAAATATATTTGCAAGACTTGCATCTAACAAATACTGTATGTGTGTAAACTGTAGTTAAACTACTGCAATAAAGCTGTACAGAAAGAGGTTAAAATTAGAGCTCTGTTTGTGAAACCAAGCCTGCAGTTCTGGCAGTGAAAGTGCAAAGAGGTTGGGACTGGCAGACCTCCTGTGGGCTGCAGTCCCTCGCACAGGCAGCTGACAGCTCAGCAGTGGCAAAAAGGGCTCCCTGAGCTCCCCCTGAACAGCGTCTCACTGTCTTAATGTTTAAATCCTGCTTCAGCGACAGGGTGTTAGTTTAAACCACAGCCAAATACAGTGATTTATCAGATTAGCATCATTCACTAGATTGAGCTCAAGCTTACTCATAATGGCACAGCTAGCGCTGTCCCTGAGGGATACGAATGAACAGTACCTCTGCTGTGGTTGTGGCATGGAGTAAAATTATTGTATGTGACATGTGAAGTCTAACTGCAGAGAAAATCATTAGCAATGACAAAACTGAGAATGAGGAACTCTTTCCCATTAAGAGTAGTGGAAAATGATTTAAAAATACTGAACTTGGAACAAGTTCTTGCTACTTGACCTATTATAGCAAAGGAAATGAAGATGTATTAATTCCTCCTATCTCTGACATCTATAAGTAAGACAGATATCACTACTATTGTTCTTCAAAAAGAATTCATCATTGTGATAAACCTTGTTTACATCCAGTAGTATTGCATGCAATCACTTGCTCCATTTGTGGCATCTTAAACACTGAACTCAACGGTTTCCTACTTGAGTGAGTTCTGCAGTTTTTGAATCATTAATTTATTTGGTGGAAAAGTCATGAAAAAATTAATCCTTCTAAGGTTACTGCTTCTTTAGTCACCTGTGAGGCATGCATGCACATTTCACTACCAAGGAATGCTCTTGGCAGCTGTAGGTGCTCTGTCTTGCAGCTTGATACCTCTTGGCACCAGGTAAAGCCTAGCACTTCCTGGCAGGCTCTCATTTTATTTCTCTGCTGCTGCTGCAGCAGCTGTTCTTAGCTGCAGGTTGACTGACAAATGCAGATTGGGGATGTTCCCCTCTAAACTTCAACATCACATTTTACTTTGTAGCTCCCAGAGGATGTAGCAGTAACTTCTCATGTGTTTACGTGCTCATCATCATGCTCTTTCCTACTGATTCTCCTTTCTCTGTGTTGTATGTGTAGATCCAAGTTCTGGTATAGCCAAAAATTTTGAAGAGATTTGAGAGGGTATTTCTTGATTGTTTTACAATTGACATTTCAAGGACTAAACAGTCAGGTCTAAATCCACAACTGTTGCTGAAGAACAGACCCACTGTTTCAAAGGAGCTTGTGGTCTCATTAAGGTGGCGTCTACACTTCCGCGTTTTGGATTAAGCATGCAACAGTCTTCTCTCCTGGTATTTTTTTAAGATTTATTACCTGTTAGCAGATTTTAGGGATGAAGACAGTAGCCAAAGATTGTAGCCATAAGCAGTGGCCATCCTTGGCACCACCAGAGGCTGTCACCAGAGTTTCTCCACTGGTGCTGAGTTGCCAGAATGGTACTTACACTAGGGCACTCCACTCATGACAGGCAAATTTGCATTTAGGAAGCCATCTGCACTAGGATTGGAGCAATGAAGACATCTACAAATGGTACTTGCTGTCTCAAATGCTGTTTATTTTCTGGGCCAGAGTTACACGGCAAGTCCCAGAAGGTGTAGTTACATGTAAAGCTGACAGCCTCGGAAAAAAGCTCTCTCTGACTCAGTCTTGCTCACTTAGGCTGTGAAACCTTTTGAATGAAGTCAAAACATACAGTATTTATACAGGAACTAACCCAATGGGCTCCCAGTTGATGACATGGTCTCATCTATGCTACTGGATTGCAAAATACTAAGAAGTTATTTGGTTATAACATTATTATTCAGTGGGCAACAGACAGAGCAAATAGTGCTTTTGAAAAGCCTCAAAAAAAAAAGTTAATCTAGTTCTGTAGTGTTGCACTATAATGAACAGTCACTTTCCAGCTAGTCAGAAGTCTAATTACAGCTCACTGCAAGCAGACAAATGATTTTTTCTGTGCTCCCAGTATGCAGTGCAGGCACATACACAGACATCAAAGTGCATGATGAATGATGATGAATCCATGATCCCTTTCTATATTCCTTTCTCCAAACATAGGATTTGGTATCTATTCAAAGCATAAAAGAGAGGATAAACAATCATCAGTCATTTTTAACAAGAGAAGTTCAGTAAAAAAGAAGCAAACAATATCTGTCTTCAGTTTATGATACCCATAAAAGAAACAAATTCAAATATTGAGCTTTTGAGAGAAAGCAATGAGAAAAATAAGCAACCCTTAAGTATAAAAATATAACCAAAACATATCCAAACAACACAAAATCCCACCATATCTTGACAGAGTCATTTTGGAGAGGGAAAAAAAAGAAAGAATAGATGAAGGAGAAAATCTCGTTTCTGTACTGTCCACAAATTAACTTAAACAAAATAGTCTTTTAGCTCCTAAAACCACCTCTTTCTGATCTGGAGAGATAAGTCCTGTTCATATCAGGATGACCCTTGTGGGCATGGAGCAACCTCTCTGCCCAATGACTTCAGTCTAGTGAGATGCATTCCAGAGGTAGCTGCCTAACACCAGGCTTACTCCTCACTCGGTAGCAGTCAGTGCATTCAAACTGAAGTATTTTGACAGGTAGGAGGATACCATGGCTCAAAGTCATAGTACCAGTGCTGAAGAGAGAGGGGAGAGGCTTGCCAAAATACACTCCCTCAAAGGTAGCTGCTTACTGTAATCACACATCATTTATTGAATATGAAAGACAGTCTGATACAGGCAGGGTGCAATGACCTTGCAATTTATTTCACTTTTCTTTGTCACAGACATGACACAGCTGGGTCAGACTGAGGTTCTTATACACTGTCTGACCAATATATGTTTTTTACCCTGCCTAGCAGTGTTCTGTACACAGGCCAATTAGAAGAAATTCCTCTTCAGAAGTGAGTAGCTCAGATATGGTGCAGGTGTTTACACTGACTCGTCTCAACTACTCACTGCCAAATTTGTCCAGAGCACAATCAAGCATTTCAGTGGTCTTCAGATACCGTAGGAGCCCTGCCTTGCTGACCTTGCCCACTCTTGCTCACGACTCCTCCCACAGCCGCAAATAACGTTTGTCCTTGGCCCTCGCCAGCCTGGACTGCCAGAAAACCAATGTTGAGGGGGTTTTGTATACCATTTTGGGATCGTCTTAGGGTATTACTCTGAGCTTCTCACTACTGGAATGTACAGCCTTAATTAAATATGTCTGCAATTCCAGGGATCAGATGGTTTTCTTGATTTTTAACAGGTTCATTTCTTCTTTGCAAACAATATTACCATGTATAAGATATTTGTACAGAGTAAGATGGAACATTTACAAAAGTATAAATCTTGCTAGGCAGCTCATATTTGAGATGCCGCCCAGTGTCTGAGCTTTCCTTTTATCAGTAGGACCTTTTGTTTAAATAATTAGTGTGCTTTATTGACGTCATTAGGCTTGAACATCTTAGAAAGTTTAAAAGTATACATCCACCTCCTTTCCCTGCACCTGAAGTCCCTTTCAGTCTTTTCACAGCATACAAACAGTGCAATACTCCCTGGAAATTTGACTGACTTCATTTAACTGTAGACAACAAGGATAAGTATATTATCAACACATGAGCAGATAACAGGATGTGGGCAACTTTTGGCAGTTGACCATCTAGTGACATGACAAATGTGCTGCTTCCATGCTGAATGCCATAAACAACCATGTATGCACTGTCTTTTTATAATCCACAGGGCAGTTTACATAGATAGGAGAGTTCAGATATCTGTTCTAATGAAATATATGTTTTAAGTTGTAAACATACATTTATTTATTTAATGAGCTTACTTCCAGAAAGTCACTAGCAGAAAGTCTAGCAGTTTAGAATCAGTAAGTACTGTAGGTGTATTGACTCAGCACTCCTGTGGTAAACATCTCTTTTTCCCAGCTCTACTGTAATGTTTTTGCTTTAATTTTGCTTATTAATATTCAGATAATGCTTACTACTATTCTCCCAGGAAAGCACCGCATTATTTCATTTTGCTTCAACAGATCTTCCCTATGTAAACCAAAGGAGGATAGATTTAGACTGGATATAAGGAAGAAAGTTTTTACAACGAGGGTGGTGAAACAGTGACACACATTGCCCAGAGAGGTAGTGGAGTCTCCATCCCTGGAAACATTTAAGGTCAGGTGTTTGGATGGGGCTCTGAGAAAAGAAACCTGATCTGATTCAAGATGTCCCTGCCTCTGCAGCAGGGTTAGACTAGATAACCTGTAAAATTCTCTTCCAACTCAAAGCCTTCTATGACTTGTTAATGTACTCTTTTCTCATTGTGTTTTGCAGAGCATTGTGGTATGCATGTCCTTGCCTGATCGCTTGATCTGAGGTCATGAAATTTCAAAGTGCTAAGTGCAGTCCAAGTATTTTTCCTCATAAATGAAATTAAAGAAAATATTCAGCTCTGTAGCGCTTTCACAAATCAAAGAGTAAGTGAAGGATTTAGGATTGTCTCTGATAAAAAAAGCTTACAGTAAGTAGCAAGAGTCAGCGATATAGCCACATAAGGCAAAAGCAAATGATGTGAGAAAACAGTTGCGTATACCCCTAGTCTTCACAATGTTTACTTCCAGGAATTTGGGATGCTATTAAACAATAAGTGCAGGATTATTTCACCTTGTGATGGTCTTGCAAGATAGAAAGGAGACTAGCTTCAATAGTACTAGAGTCCTCCAGGCATTTCTGAATTCCCTAGTGGGTTGGTATCCAATCAGCTTAAGAAAGAGGTCTCCAGACATCACATGGTGGATGTGGCACAACACAGCCTATAGTTCCCTCCTGAGTTCCTTCTGTGTTTTGTAACTCTTAAAGCCACGCTAAGAGATGTCATGCTCAAAGCGTTGGAAAAATAAATGCAAACTGATGTGAGAATGTGGCTGGGGGAAATCATCGCATGAAAGCCAAATCTGACATTAGTTTTGGACTTCATCGAATTTCTTTTTGGCATAACCATAACGGCAGCTGTTGCTCTGGGAATTATAATACAATGTTTTTCTTCATAGCCTTTGGGCCATCAATTAATGAATTCTTGGAGATTGTTACTATTTGTATAACACAAAATATATCAAGTTTATCTACTTTCCCATGGTGTCCAATAAAAGGATGATGGAGCCGTTCTCCTAACTCAACTTTACTTTTAATGCCAATGAACTAAATCCTGATTCACAGGCACTGCTGGTGTAAATGTACTGAGTACACTCCATTCCAACTCACAGTGCTCCTTAGAGAAAAGCTCACTAAAAAATACATTTCTAGTTGCTCTCTGGTGAGGTAGCTCATTACTTTCATCAGTGGAAGCTTAGAGTCCTCTCCTTGTCTTCATCTCTGCTTTAGCACATACATTACTAGATCGTTTGGGATGGATGTTGTGGACACAGTGTAAGACTGATGAGAATCCTTTCCTAGTATTCACAGCTCGGAAACATTCACTCTTTAGGAATAACAGAAGGTCCTGCATATGTAGAGAATTTCTGTGACTCTTTTAAATCAGGGAAATAGAAAACATTTTCATTTTTCTCAATTTGTCTTCTTCAAGGACTGAAATACTTTCTTTTTTGTAACAACTGGAATTCTCTGATACCACCGCTCACTCTCCTTCCCTGCAGAAGAGAAAGGTACCTACCTTGCATGGATGTCACCCAGACAACTGCTCAGAGCAGATGGACATAGATCTTGCCTTTATGCAAGAAAACATGTTGCAAGTTACTATATGTGCACTAAGCTCTCTCTTGTTCCCCATTTTCAAAGCAAATAAATCTTTGCTCTCAGACATTCAGAAATACAACATACTTCCTAACTATTTTAATTGTTTTTCTTGCAAATAGAGTATAAAACTAAACATAAAGGTCCAAGCCTAATGAGTTCTGTTATAAATAACCCAATGCATGACATTCCTTCTTTGTGTATAGACTTTTTTTTATTCTTTTCTATCTTAAAACATGATTCATAAAACAGAGTTTCACAATCCAGCTGCTAACCTTGGGGATCCATTCCAAAGCAGCTCTGGAAAGGCTGGCAGGTCATCTGGAGGAGAAGCTGTCTTAAGTTCTTCCAATTGGTCCCTAACCTGACAATTGCACTGCAACAATGCAAATGTAGTGACTCTTACTGAAAGAGACTAAAAGAGAAAAAAAATATCACAAGGGAGGCTGAAAATTTGTTACCAAAAAATCTGCAAGAATTTACATTATTGAAATCCAACTTTCACATATCTGAACAGTTTTGGTAACACGGGGGTAGCCTGTACTGCATCATCATGGAGTTTAGAAAGTCAGGATTCTATTCTCTAGGCAGTTTTATTAATTTTAAATATCATTTTTCTTTACAGATTTATTTCCTGCCTTCAGGTTTACATGGGGTGTGCGAGAACTTTCCAAGAAACAGGCTGAATTTTTCACTGGGAGTTTTTTCCCAAGAGATTGGTTTCCCGTAAGAAGTACCCAGGTAGGAGGCCAGACGTCACTTTTGGCCTGGCTTTCAGTTGTGCTGCTGGCATCAGATCCATGCTGAAAGAGTGAAGAAAGGAACCTGATGTCCAGGGGAAACAACAAGCTGCCGCCAGAGAACCAAGGACAGGAAAGAACTGCTCGGATGCAAGACAGAGTAATCATTGTGTCCTCACGTGGCATGTCCAAACCACAACATAAATGCAATCATAGTACAGAAAAATGGACTGAGAAAGTCTTGAGATGGTTACTACCAATTACCAGCATCATCTCTGTCCTTATAGCATTTCCAGTTTCTTCAGTGGAAAGATAACTGTGCCATTGATGGCTCTTCAATAGTGAGTCTTTTCATTCAGTTCTCTTGCACCGTCATCTGTGAAGATAACAGAATAAATAAGGGCAAAGTAGAGGCAGAAGCTAGAAAACAACAATTCTATAAAAAATAAGATGTAAAATAGTGTAAAGAAGAAAAGGAAAATAAAACACACATTCAACAGAAAAATGTTGGAAAGCAGGCAAAGATGATCATAGTGTCCCAGGTTCTAGTTAGGTATGTGGTATTTTATCCTCTACCTTGAAATCTGCATTTCAGTTTGTGCAAAATTTACAATGAAAACCAAAAGGTTTTATGGTCTGAAAATGGACTTTTGTATTTTGTCAGATAGAAGACAAATGAGCATAAGGCAGTGGGATGAACTAGAAATTTCTCGAGGTCTACTCCAACCTCATCTCCTACAATCCCATGATAAGGCAGAAAGTTATCACCGACAGATACGTAACTGACAAAAATAACTGATCAGGTTGAACAAATGTGAGAGACAAGACAGTTTTTTAAAAAGAATTCTTAAGAAAATACTGTACACAGGATTTATATCGTGACAGAATGATCTAAGTGATTTTGGTTTGTTTCAGGATTACTATCTTTCTTCACGTGAATTGGAACATTTGTTTGTGTTGGATGCTTCCCTTTTAAAAAATTCCCTGTGTCTTCTCTTCCAGATATAAATAAAGTTGAAAAAAATATGTGAAGTGTGGATGAAGGAGGAAAAACAACAGATCCAGACTCCCTGGTACCATTCAGTGGCAGCAGATGCCAAACATAACAAATAAGTTCTATAACAAGCTTTACATACTAGTTACCTTTTTAAAGAAAACTGAGGCATGAAAAAAATGGGAGTTTGATTCTGTGCCCCTCAATAAGCCCTTTTCAACAATCCATAAAATGTGGGTATCTCCAATGCAATGAGAGAACTCAGTGCTTGTTCTTACATTTACAGCAACAGCCTAAAATTGAGCAAAAGGAATTAGTCTGCAGGAGCTGTGCAGGTCCAGAGGTAAGAGATGCCACTCTACGACCAGGAAGAAAGTGAACCAATCTGCTCTCTGTTCTGAAACCACATGTACGTAGAACACTCCTGAAAGACATTGCTCAGGCTTCTGTGTAGTGTCTCACAAAAGAGTCGATCAACTCCATGCATTTTAGAAAGTTTTCTTATTATCTGCCCAAAACTTTCCCATATGCAAATAAGCCTTTACTTCTCACCATATCACGAGGGAAACACAGAACAGTTCACCAACAACTTTCTTAACACCATTCTTTACAACTATTACATATTATATTCTTTACAACTATTATATATTAAATTAGTATCTTGTCTCTCACTGTTTTCTCAGCTTTTCCTCACAAATCATGTTATCTGATTTTTTATTCTTTTTGTTGCTGCCCATTGAAATCCTTTTAGCTTGCCTACATCTCTCTTACCATGCTCTGCAGACACAGTATTCTTGACCTGGGGCCTGAGCATTGAGTTGAGTAAAGAAACCAACCTGTCTCTCATGCCTTATTCATAATACCCCTGTTAAATGTCCTGAAACAAAACCAGAGTATTTTGCAGGGGATGCCTCATGACCTCCTTGTGCTCTGCTCTACACTCTCAATTTCCTGATGCAGTTTTGTTTCCTCATCAATTAATCCTTGTTTTGTGCATTTCATATTTGCTTCCTGAATGCCTCTACAATTTTTTTAAGTCTGAATCTGTTTCACCAGCTAAATCACAACTGAAGGATTGACCCAGAATACATCCCTGTGGTATTAGCTTACAAAATCTTTGCATTTTGGCTGTGAAGCCTTGACTGTTCCCCTTTGGTATGGCTTGTTACTGCCTGTTGTGATAGATGGATGAGACAACTTGCTGCTGCTTCCCATCAGTTTCAGACAGCTTCTCTAATAGCAGATGTGTCTCTGAAAATGCGTATTATGATAATTACTCAAAGCTATCAAGTGAAATGTTTTTTCTAAAGATAGCAAACTACTCAGTGCTGCCAGCTGGTGATTTGCAATGGCTTTGATACAGTAGATTACCATTTCTCGATATTGCAAGCCATTTCTTATTCTGTTATTTGTTAACGTATTCCTCATCCTTCTGGTTGGACAACGTGCGAAGCATTTTTGTACCCAGATAACTGGTGCACAGGATTTATGATGCTTTTCTGGTGTACGTCTCTGTGACTTTTGTGACTGAATTTAGTATCCACTTTGTAAAGAGGGATGACGACAAGCTCTAGTCACACAATTTTCACAGTAAGTTTTGACATACATAGTTGTCTACCAATTCAGCTACTTAATCTGGAGAAATGGTAAGACTGTCCTGGACAGTCAAGGTTTGAACTGAACCACCAGAGGGAGTCTACCTAGCCCCAAATGTTATAGAAAATACTCTGACTTCACAAGAAAATTGTTATTTTTGGACCATACATTTCAAAAGAAAGTCTGAGGATACAGAAATGAGGACTTGAGTGGCAACCTTGAAGTAAATCCTGGGTATAAACCGTGTGCAGTTTAAATACCCGTGATAGAAATGGAAGTCTCCTAATTTACTGAATTCATAAAGCAACATGCCGCTTATGCCAGCTTTGACATAAGTGTCTGGGAAAAATGAATTTGAATGCATTTTTTTTCTTTGAGGAAGACAAAAATACAAAATCCTGCAACTAAGACCAATGAATTTTTCAAGAAGTAACATGCTCATCTGAAATAATAGCTTCCACATTAACATGGACTTAGCAAAGAGAAATATATTCTTGGCAATAGCTTAGAGCTTTTGTAAGAGAACAAAAAGCTCACTAGTCCAAAACAGCATTTGCTTCATTTTTCTACACTTCTGGTTAAATACAAATATTGGAATTTCCTAAGGCTGATGGTTAATACACGTTATTTTTGAGAGAAATAACTTCTAAGTAAGTGGCTTTCTAAACCAGAAAACCCACAATGAATTCCTATCACATTGAATAATTACAAATCCACTAATTGTTTTCCATTTTATTAAATTTGGATATTCTAATGCTTGGATGTAATAAGCTGTACAATGTCAGCATTTAAGTTTGTCATCCATCAGAACCTCTGAGAAGACTTTAATTTCCTTCATGTTTTAAAAGGCCTAAATGAAAATATATAAGCCTCTGAAAAAAAAATTAAAGAAATTTATCCCATCTAATATTCAAATGGATTACACTAATAATGATCTTGACTTAGTATGCATAAATTGCTTAGATCACACTGAAAGATGAAGATATATTAAATACTTTCAGAATCTCAAATTTTCTTAGGGCATACAGAAAAACTAAGCAAACGGCCTTGTCCTTATATATATGCCCATATTCTCACTGCCAGCTTTCAAGGTGTCTCCTGAATGCTCTGACTGTGTCCTCAGTATGCCACAATACTGGGGAGAGGATACACAGTGCCTCAAAATACAGCATCTCTCTCCCAGACTCCATCCATTCCCTGTACCCAGTGAAAGAATATAAGGACGACTGCTAGATCGATTCTTGGAGCCTGGAGTGGTGAGACCACTGAACAAGGGTTGGATCCAGTTCTCCAAGAGACGTTCAGCCTTCCTTATCCTTTCTCGATGCCTAGCCAGTGCCTGGACCTGGCAACCTACATCAGACAGCACAGCAAACACCTGTCTTCAGAGGTTGCTGCTGCCTAAACACCTGCACAAAAGCATTGGCACCAGTGCTGCACTCACATTTCTCCCATTCCTCCCAGTCTTAGCCAGTTCTTCAGATAGTGTTGCTTCTGGGACCAACCCTGCTACACGAGCAGCCTGTTACAGAAAAAAAAGATGTGCCAGCATAATTTTTTCATCCTTTCCTTGATGAATAGGTACAAAGAAGTCAGCCTGGCACACAGAGTGGTTTGATCACGGTAAATGGTGGAGAACATACCAGCGCGACAAAATGAATAAACAGTAGCCACCAGATGTATACTCGAGTTAACGTGCAGTCAGGGACAGCAGTGATGGTGAGGACCACATAGACTGTCCCCAAGTCTTTTTCTGGACCACCTACCTGCAGGCACCACCATCTTCTCTCACGGGGGCAGACCACACCCTTTCACTGCATGGGCTATGCTCCATCATTGCTTGCTCCATGTTAACAGCCCTGTCACCTGGGGACAGGATAAGAAATTTCCTCTGCTCTGGACAGCATAGTAGAAGCAGTTGTGGCTCCTGCTGCACTGAGAGCCCCAAGGTGATTTTTTTCCTTGATGGAGGCAGATGCCTATTGCCAGCATGACAGTGCGCAGTTTTAGGTAGTCTCTGGAGTGATTAGGTAAAAGCCAAAGAATAACTAAAGCTCAACACACACAGATTTGAAAGTGTCCAACTTCTTTGATCTCATTAGGAAACAGAAGCCTGAATGATCTTGGGTTGTAAGGTAAACTTTTGCATAACTAAGAGCAAGCAGACAGTTGCTGGTCTCACTGCACACCTGTGCAAATCAGAGTTGTATGCACAGCCTTTCTATCTATGCTGCTGAGAAAACTTAGCCAAATGTAGGAAGAGAGGAATCACCACAGCAAAGCAGAATTATGATCCTATCCCAACCACTAACAAAATTCTCCTCCCACATAGTAAAATGAATATTCCAAATGTCAAGAAGCAGATCATCTATATTTTAAAACACAAAGACTAATTAATCTTACAAACACTTAATATAGTTTAACTATGACTGACACTACACCATACAAACGTCTAAGACTTCCTCAAGATTTCAACTACATGTCTACATTCAGATTTTTTGTACTGAATGAGATTTATTTAATTTTTTTATATCAAAAAATAATGCAACTGAATAATAGTTCAATCATTGAGTATGACAAAATATTCTCTAAGCATGAAACTTAATTGCTAACTATTGTTCCAAAACAATCATGTTTTCTTCACCACTTCTCACATGTGCTATTCATTGCTTATTTGCCATGCAAAACCTATTTAATATTTTCGGTCTTGTGTTTCTGTCACGAAGTACTTGTTTCCAGGCCACCTGGGACACAATCAGCCAAACACGTTCAGACTGCAAACCCAGGTTGGCAAAATCACTTATGACTGCTCATGTCAAGTGGTCAGTTGGAGGATCAGTGCAGCAATAACCACTCATAAGAGAGGGAAACAAAAAGCAGAACACAATCACATCCTTTGCTAGCACAGAGGGAACTGGGCTGAACTTTTGGGTACAGCCAGGCGACCCATCTGCACAAAGGAGGTACTACTCCTAACCCAAGCTTTGAGCTGCCCATTCCCACCAAGCAGCTCCCAGATGTTACTGGTCTGGCCATTCACCCATGGCTTCCAGCAGCTTTCACTCTCATGGGCACTGCAGGCAGGTCTGCTGCGGCCAGCAGTCAGAGACTGTGGGCAACCAGCTGATTAGGTGGGAAAATGTAGCTTTGAAACACCGCGAGTTCAAACACCATTTGGAAATGAACATTTCAAAATAGCACATATTTTATAAAAACTAAATCAGAAGAGGACAGCAGGTATGCTTGTTGGAGGAAATGATTCAAAATACTAAGCTCAAATATCTTGAAGAAGTAAATCCATGGAGTAGCTGTGTTTGTCATTCTGGAGAAATCAGCTTGTCAGCTCCTTATGATCTATATTCCTAGTATCAGGCAGGAAGCGTGAGGCTGCTCTTCCTTTTTCCATTTTAATCCGTAGAACTGCAAACTAGAAAAAGGAACTGAAATATCAGTCCACTACCCTTATATGAATGTGCCAGCATGCTAGCAGTCACAGTAAGAGAACTTACTAACCTCTAGGACAAACAAACTTTCTTAGTTATACACTAAAAAATTTGCTTTCCAAACTTTTGACTGAGATACATACACACATATATTCCTAGACTACTAGATTATATATGAAAAGTCTACATAGAGAGAGCAGATAGATAATTTATGGATTACATAAAATCTATATAGAGTATATAGAGCATTATTTTATATATATAGTCTCTATATAATATATATGCAGACTATATATATCTATATATAAATGCTCTGTCTATATACATTGATAATGTTTATTCTGTCTCTTCATGCTTCCATTCTCTAGATATTGTTTTATAGTGGCTTTTCCCATCTGGATCCACAGATTTTTTATCTAAAAGTTCAGACCTCTGACAGCTAAAAGAGAGCTCGTATCAAACTGGACATCCACCTGAGTTGCTCAAGGCAAGGACCAAAGGTAAGGTGAGAACTACTATAGGTTTCCTGTACGGTCAATAGAAAGAGATAAAGGAGATAAGTGGGGGTGATCTAAAGTAACCTGGAATTGCTCTCTGTAGGTGTGTATCTTCTGCCAACTAAACAGGGAACATAGAAATGAGGAACCTTTCATTACAGTCAATTTAATATTCTGCTTAAGATAAGGTAAGACAAAGCTCTTTAAGATCTGTCTTTATCTGAAAGGGAAACAGGCTTTGGATAGAAAGTCCCTCCTAATAGTTTTACAGAGATTTTTAACGAGAACTGGTTAGCTGACAATCCCACAGTGTGACACCCTGGAATGCTCACCCAGACTTTCATTAGTATCACTTTAAGTTTACAATGAATTCATTCGGAACAGGTTCAATGATGTCACTAATTAACTTACTGGCAGAATCATACTTCTATAGTATTGAAATGAGAAGCTCAATGCTCTGCTTTTTTGGCATATGCAACAACAGGTTAATCAAAACAAAGAAAATATATTGTAGATTACAATATAAACTAGATAAATAGAAGATTAGAAAACTGCATGCACTTTTCGGTAGCTAAATTTCTAATTTATACAGGCTAACCACTTACAAATTCCCTTCTAAAACATCAAGGGAATCTCAACAGTGCGTTTCTCAAGCTCCCATCTTTTTATCAATGGATTCCTCAGTATTATAGGACTGATGTTCCTCCAAGAACTTCCCTGAGCTCTTGACGCTGTTTTCGTACAAAGAAATTTGAAAATGTGGTTAGCTTGTTTAGACAATATGTTGATTGCCTTCTCAATGCTCTTGAGAGATTAATTCTTTTTCTTACTTTGTATTTAGCATCTGTTATCATGTGAAGCACAAACTTGAAGGAAATAGATCTTCCAAGCCCACATTATGCCTCCACAGGATAAATTTAGCTGCAACATAGGGAAATAAAACGTCAAAAAAGGATAATGTTGTAACACCAGATTTCAGCTTAACATGTCTGAAAATATCTTAGAGAGCATCAGGTATATGTCTTAGACATACAAATACATGTATTAGATACTGTACTATCTCTACTGTCAACAATTCCAGACTCTTTTCCTCTACTGCTGTTTAGTGGATGTTTGTAAGCTTTCCTGTTACTTATTGAGAAAGCCATAATCAACATTAAATTGATAAACTAATTGTTATAACAGCCAGAGACAGTGCTATTTGATGGAAATCAATTATGTTAGAAGTTTTTCATTTTTCCTACTTATCTTTCATCCGGTCTGGCTGTAATGTAGACAGATGCCCTAAGTCAGGTTAGAGCAAAATTGTAAATGGTGCAAATTACAGCTGCATTTGGGCCGTGGAACTTTGAAATAAAGCAAATACTAGTTCATGCATACTCAGTGTGCAATTTTCAATGAAAAATTGCTTTCACATGCCCTTATCTTATATGTCCACAAAGTTGCAGGAGGGTGGAATCAGTGGATTGTAGATTATGCTCTGAAAAAAAAAAAAGACTGGAGACATTTGAAGCAGCTTTTTCTGGCGCCTAGCTCTCTTAATCCATGCAAATGCAAACATTTTGAGACATATTTTTGAGTTTGAGTGTGTTTTTTGTTTTCTTTAATTTGAGGGCTCTGGTTGTTTTAAAGCAGCAGCAGTACATGAGCCAGAGCGTCTGGAGAGGAGGGAAGTAATTTTTTCTCAGACTAATTTTGGATTGAGTATTATTAATAGTATTTAGAGTCAGGTTAATTCTATAGCCATTTCATAATTTCTATGATGATAAATACCATAATCAGCCAACAAGCCACATTTAAGATTAAGGCTCAGTAACTCAGAGGGTTTAGAATTTAGCATATATGTATGTACATGCTTTGCTGAATGAAATTTTCTCACCTAGCCATATTTGCCCTAAAGTCAAACATCTAACTATACATTTGCCTAAGCATTCCCTCTAAGCAATGGAAACAGATACTCATCATGCAATCCACACTAAACTAAGAGTTGAGGACAGGTAGAATTTTAGAGAAATCACCTTTTCCATTGACTGCCTCCTTCTGTAGCCCACAAATTGAGCTGAATAGCTTAGAGTAAATTCCTGCCTTGTAGCCAGCTGAAGTTATGAGGGCTATTAAACTGTACTCAAAACATATGTGCAAATGCTAAGGGAACACCAACGTGCAGGGTTTTGCAGCCACGTGTTGGATATCCATGTTCTTAAAATTCCAGCAGTGGTTTCAGCAAGCAGATTTTCATTCTTTCACTTTCAGCTCTAAAATAAAAGTGAATTACCTCAAAACAATCACACACAGCAACCTGAGTGGAGCAAACCGTTTTAAAGCACTGATCACCTACAAAGAACAGACACAACACCTCCCTCCTTTTATACATGCACAACTGCCGTAGAGGAACACTTGAATGCGAAACTCTGACCCTCCACAAGCTCTTTGGAGACCCTCTTGGCAATCCCCTAGCAATGGTTTCAAAGTCATGAGAACAAACAAAATGCATTGCCTCCAGTGTCTGGAATGGAAATGGCAAATTGTGTTCCTTATTAATCCCAGAGAACTACTTGCAACGTTGCCTGCACTTTTCATATACATTTTATAAATGGATGAATTAGCCAGCACCATAGTTTAATGTCTTAAGGCGGCAGATCTTCTTCCAGAAAAATCCTGTCATCAGTAAAATCTGCTTTTGTCCTATAAAAACAACTGAAAACTCTCAGCCATCTTACGATATAGCTAGTACCCCATCACTGGGATCCTACAGTATGGGAATAGGGGCATCTTAATATCACAGCCTGAACTTTGTGCCAAACAAGCAAAAAAACAAACTTCCTTCCCATAGGCTCAAGACTTGGCAGACAGTGGTCCCAAACATTGTGTTTATGGTGGTGAACTGGAGAAGACATTACACCCATTTTTGTTGCATGTCACTTCCATTTGCATCCATGCTGCCACCTTCTCTACCTTCAGGCTTTTGCCATGATTCTCTGTAAGGTTCTCACACATGAGAAAAGCTTCCTCTTTACTCACATTTTCCTCCCTCCTCAAATCTTCTAAACTAAGATTAGCTTAAGAACTGTAACTTCACAGAAGACAATGTAAACTTTCTTCACCTAAAAAGGGAAAACACAACTATTTTTTGAGCTTTCATCTTACCAAGTCCTACAGAGCTGAAGGTAGTATTGCTGGCTGAAAAGTGCACAGTGAGATGCAGCTCTGGCTACAGGAATTTTTAAAAAAATTCTTTGCTTTCAGCAGGTGATTTTTTTTTTTCTTTACAGAAATTTATAAATGGATTGCTGGGTTTTGATGTCTTTTTTTTCCTGAAACTGTTTTCATTACATTTCTGACACTAATGTTCTCACTAGTCTAAATCTTACCTGAAGAAATCAGATAAAAATAAATGGTAATGTTAAGTTCTGCCTTATTAAAGCAGTGATGGTAAGAGTTAGGAGGCATTTCTGAGCAACTCCCAATGCTGTACCAGAAAGTTGTTGCAGAAAAAAAGAGGATCACCTCTGATCCTGTCTCCCAGGTGAGGAAAATAAAATGGTTCAGAGATGAAGAAACTTGGAATCCATTAAAGAAAAACTGCATAATAGCTATACAATACTTTTCCTCTGACCAGAGGAATTTTCAAATTGTAACTCTTGACATGGCACACAGGGTGGCACCAACAGGAACTGCACATTTCTTTGTCTTTGACACTGTGTGCAAGGTCCAGCCTCCTTCCCTCTACTGTTCTGTTTTTCTAGGCATCCTTGTATTGTCTAATTCTGGATGAAAGAATGAAGACAACTCAAAATATCAATATAAACAGACAATTCTAAAAAAGGAGTCAAAGAACATGCACTGAAATGAATTGCTACAAATAACACTCAGATAACAGCTAAGACTGCACATGTATCTTTAAGCAGACTAAACATTTCTAATGCTCCTCCCTTTAACTAAAAGTCCTAGCAAATTAGATAACAGTAAAAATGAATGTCAACTGTATTTAAGTCTCAAAAATGTGTTAAAATTCATTACTAAAATGCTACAAATGTTCATACCATATATGGGACCAGCTGCAGATTTACGTGATTTCCTTCCATTATCAGAAAGTAGGTAAAGACAGTATGCTTATAGAAATGTACGAAATTGACTTGGTCATGGACCATAGGCTTGCAGTTCTGTGACCCAAAAACTTTACTGAGTCGCAGTTGAACTAATAATTACTTGGCCTTTAGGATCCCTTAGCTCTCTTTAATGTGATTAAGACTATATTTCTTTCTGTGGTCATGAACAGATGCTTGAAGAAAGTTTAGCTTCTTCCAAACACTGTCCTACCTCCAACCATATTGGGGGCTTTTTAGATGCATAGCATCCACTTTAGCAAGGGATGCCTCAGGTCTACCACCTGCTAACAACATCCTTGTATTTGTTTTCAGCATGACTTCTGTGACTGAGACAGAAGTACTTATGAGCTCTGAGAGACAGCCGGTCAGTGAATGGTGACTGTAGCCCAAAGCAAACTAGGATATCTCAGAAGCTGTTGAGTGTCCTTCATCAAGTCACAATTGCCAGGTTTAGATTTCAGGCTAATAGTCACAAAATAAAAACAAAGCTTTGCTGGAAGGCATTCTCTCTCTTGTAAAGCATAAGCCATGGAAGACAATCCCAATTACAGCAGATAAATACATATCACAGTAACAGATGTTTCTTGCTTAGTTCTCACCTGCCATTGGTGCTTAAGAAGATGAAAAAAATTAATATACTTCAACATCATCTTGCTGTTGTAACAGGGTAGAAATATCCAACTAAAGCTACTAGAGTTTTATATTTTAATATACTGCAACAGTAGATGAAGTGGGGAACAGGAATTCCCATTCTGTTAATTGATTGAGAGCAGTACCTGTTCCAAAGGTGAATGAAGTATCTAACTGGCAGAAGAACCACACATGTAAAAATTACTTTTCTCTAATAAATCAAAACACTGAGCACTCAGTGGCAATGAATAAAATACATGTGGCAGAGCAAATTAATTTTTTGTAAAATTAAATACCCGGATGGAAAGATGACCTACGTTTCACGGAAAAATATGATCTGAAGTGTAATGTTCATTTGGCTGATTGGATGAGTGGGCACAGGTGTCGAATGCAAAGATTTTGTTAATATTTGTGTTTTGTAATTTTTCTTAGGAAGCCTATCTGATTTCAGAGCTTTACTGCTGTGTGCAAGTGCTGGTACTACACAACAGCACATTATTCCTTTTTTAATATTTTATAAATGGGAAAAATAAAACCTTCAAAATTAATCTACTCTAATTCTAAGCACTCTGGTGGTTGTTGTTCCCTCACTGCACTTAGCAATTTTCTTACAACATCTCACAGTGAGCAAATATTCCTTTAGCATTTTGTGAACATTTTTATGATGCTTTCATAAAGAAGTTAATGAAACATTATATGTTAATCTAATATAGAGTAGGTACCAAACTGAGAAAAAAAAGTCAAAGGCTATTTTTCAGTGATTACCATTTTTATGGAAGGATGCATTGAATGAAAGATGACAGTGGTCTGCTGTAGGCCTGGTATGATTTAATATTCTCAGCAGTGCTGGAACAGGGAGAGTGCATACCTTATTTGTAAGTGATAACAAACAACTGTAGCATAACAAGAGAATTCAGAATGGTCAAAACGGATTGGAGTTAATGCTCGTTAAAAAAAAAAAAAAGAGGTAAAATTCAGCAGGAAATGTGAGATTTTACTCTAGATCACAAAACACTAAAGCAGCTTGAGCGCAGACTTTTTCACGTCTTCATCACTGGAGATGTTTAGTAAAAACTGTGACAAAGATTTTCCAGCAAATGGACTAGAAAACATGCTGTGGCTCCCTGTAGGTCTAAACCACATGGGCTGACCTTGAGCTTGTATAACTCATTATCACCCTCTCTTCCAAAATAGCTTCTTCTTAGCCTTGAATTTCTTTCAGTTTCATTGATAATTCAGTTGTTAAAACAACCAAGTACTGCAGTGGCAATTACATTAGTACAATGTTAAGACAGAGTTAGTGAAGTCCAACACCTGCAAGAAGTTAAAAAAATCTGACATATTTGATTACAAAGCTTTGATTCACATTGCTTAGAACTTCATTATTATTACTTTACATTGGGTTTGGACCAATGGAAGAAGAATATCTAAACAAAGTAATAAATGGTAAAAAAAAATAAATTACCATTTCTGGAGGGTTCTCAACTTCTCTCAAGGCTAATCAAGCAAGTATGGGACCTGACAAGGACTGACAAAAGGAAAGGAAGGGACAGAATAAAGAAGCAAAGACATAAAAGTCCACCCATAAAAACGGGTTTGTGTAAAGCTAATACTGTGATATTGAGGCTTGCTGCTTCAGTGGAGAAACCATTGAAACATTAGGCATTTTAGAAAAAAACCCCAAATTTTAGCTCATTCAGGTTGGGCATCCAAATTAGCAAACACTGTAGGTTTTATTTTTTCAGTCTCTGCTCACTATCTGTGTACTGGGCAATACTCTGAAGATAGAACTCATCGGTGTCTGTGACACAATTATATTTGGTAAAGACAAGCTTCAGAAAAAAGGTCTTGAGCAGACAAATCTTCAGAGCAGGGTTGGAACCACACATAATAAATGAAGGGCAGAGCTAACTGTTAGGTAACAATAACAAAAAAACCAGTGTCCGTAACCATTCAGTCAATGTTTCTTGGGGAGAGAGCTCCTATAGAAACGTTAGCATGTAAAGAGGTAATTAAAGCAGGCACAACATGTACACATGAAGGGCTGAAACAAGTTCTAGGTGTAAACTTAGCTTTGATGTTTCTACTGTTCAAGTTCTTGACTTTGCAACCTTAGTATCCTTTTCGTGTAGCATTACAGATGTGGATTTATTTGCCGCAAAGAAAGGAGTGACTGCCGCTTCCATCATCATATCTGGGTAGCTTCCTCTCCCCTCCTTAAATTCTTAGTAGCATGAAGTAGACTTGACCGCTATTACCTAATTGTTGAATAAGGTACATATTAGTACCCACATTGACAAGCGTGAGGCTCATCTTCAAACCAGGGTTTTGTTTTTTGCAGTAACACATCATAATATCATTTGTGATGGGCTTTTTGCAATTCTTCTAAGCTTTTCTGCAGTATTAATGGTTTTCCAGTTTATTTCCTTGATTGGTTTTCTCTATTTTGGATTATTTTTTCCATTCAGATTTACTAATCCACAGTTTTTCAACCCAAAATCTGTTAGTTAAAAATCCAGGCCCTGTAGCTATCTTTGTATTTCTCCTTGTCCCCTCTGCCACAGAAAGTATTAGACTTCTGCAGCCACAGATCCCTGAAGCACTGGACCAGTAAGTGAAAAAAACCTAACCCATACATACAATGTTACTTTGACTCAGAGAAGCTGAACTCTTTACATACCTTTCCCAATGAGTGACAAAAAAAACCAAACAAACCCACAACTAACATCTTCTCTGCTTTTAATTTTATTCTGCTTCTTTAACATACTCAGTTGCTGTGACAGATCACTATCTAGATGGCTTATGGACTGGGCTCCAAGGCTCATAGTAAATGGGGTTATATTGGGCTGGTCACTAGCGGGGTACTGCAGGGGCCAGTACTCTTTAATGTCTTCATAAATGACCTGCACGCAGGACTTGAAGATTTACTAAGTTTGCAGACAACATGGAATTGGGGTGAGCTGTTGACACTCTTGAGGGCAAAGAGACCCTGCAGAGAGATCTAGACGAACTGGAGGGCTGGGCAATCACCAACCACATGAAGTTTAACATGGGCAAGTGCTAGATTTTGCACCTGGGATACAGCAACCCTGGTTGTCCATACAGACTGTGGAGCAACAGGCTGGAGAGCAGCCTTGTGTAAAGGGATCTGGGGGTTCTGGTCGATGGCAAGTTGAACACGAGCCAGCAGCGTGCCCTAGTAGCCAAGAACACAACTGTGTCCTGGGGTCCATCAAGCACATCATTGCCAGCCGATAGAGCAAGGTGATCATTCTCCTTCGCTCCAGACTGATGGGGCCCCACCCTGAGTACTCTGGGCGGGCGGTTTGAGGCAACACAGTATAACAAGGACATGAAGCTGCTGCATAGAGCCCAGAGGAGGCCACAAAGTTGGTGAAGGATTTGTAGGGGAAGCCATAAGAGGAGCAACTAAAGTCACTTGGTCTGTTCAGTCTGGAGGAGACTGAAGGGAGACCTCATCACGGTCTACAGCTTCCTCACAAGAGAAAGAGGAGGAGCAAGCACTGATCTCTCCTCTCTGGTGACCAACGATACAACCTGAGGGACTGGCAGGAACGTGTGCTGGGGAGGTTTAGGTTGGATATTAGGAAAAGGTTCTTCAGTCAGAGGGTGGTGGAGAACCAGAACAACTCCCCAGGGAAGCAATCATGGTGCAAAGCCTGACAATATTCAAGAAGCATTTGGAGGATACACTCAGACACAAGGTGTGAATGTTGGGATTGTTCTGTGCAGGAACAGGAGTTGAACTCAATAATCTTTGTGGGTCTCTTCCAGTGCAGGTTGTTCTATTACTCTATGATGAGTACTTCAAGGTATTTCAGACAGCTGATTTACACTCTAGTCACATGAGCATAAAAGGCATGAGTGTGAATCTTGATGAAAACAGAAAAATAGTAAATCTAGAGGAAAACTATTAAACACCTAAGTAGTATGCTAGATTAGTACACTTGCTGGAACTCTAAAAACTTTCATACGTATCATCTTTCTAATCACAGCAAATAAAATTACAGTGAAATATCTTAACATATAATGTCAAAGGTCACAGAATTATTATGAGGTGATCCAATCCTAATTCTATATAAAATGTGCCTTTTAACTTGGAAAGCTTCCAAGAACAGCACAGTAGAACAGGAACACCACTACAAATTGGAAATCCAGCAGGGATGAAATGATAGTGCCATCCACAAAATTGTAGATGCCACAGAACTGCAATTCTGGACAGAAAATGTTTACATAATTTGAACAGTTTTTTTCAGTTTCTTACGCTGCGTTTTTTAAACCTTAAAAAGACCTCTGGGTGTTATTTTAAGATATACTGAACAGCTATAGGCTGAGTTCAGGAATAGAGTAAAAATGTGAATGAAGTACATTTTATTTCATACTCATTGCAAACAATTTAAGCATCATTACTATTTTTGCTTTGTACAGAAAAAGAAAACACAAGTAAGCTAGAAAATGTCTAATTCCTACGAAACGTAAAAATGCTATGCAACCTGGTAAATGACAAGGAAGTTACTACATCTTCTAGAAACTGATATTGTAGCTATGTTGGTCTCAAAATACATCTTATACTACAGCAGCAACAACTTTTTTTCTGACTTCTGGAAATATGGGAAGGCTTGACTGTTCCTTTTACATCTACTTCTGTACATCTAAGAATAGATATCACCACTTTCATTCAACCTTATGATCATAAATCTCCTCTATTTGATATCTTCTTTGTCATTTGCAATTGGTAACTTGGAGCTTCTGAGCTTCAATGCAAATTTAGCACTCTAGCGGGAGACTTACAAGGCCTCACTCGAAGCAGAGGTATTAAATGTCTTCAGAAGTTGGTGGGGATGAAGGACATTCTCTTTTAACTCAGCAGCCCACCCCGCTGAGGAGAGAGCTCTCCACAATTTCTTACATCTTGAGCTTCAGGAGTACAGATAAAAGTAAGCATGACACCTGGATTTCTGTTTACGCAGTTACAACTGTCTCATGGTGTGAATGGGAAGAGGATGAAGGAAAAAAATTAGCCTTTACTGGTCACACTGCAAACACTGGAGGTGCCACACTTGCCCTAGATTGCTTACAGTCTTAGGAAAAGACTCACTCCTCTGTGAAAAGCAACATCTCTGTTTGGACAGTTTAGAAATTAACTTCAACACAGTAAACATTAATGAAGTCCTCACAAGGCACAGACACACAGAGGACAAAATCTGTGCTTTATCAATATGGAAAATCAAGATACTTTTTAAAACTTGTTTTCAACGTCACAGAAACAACAAGAGCTCAAACCAAGTGTAAATATTCTCAGTAATGCTTACTACATAGACACAACATCTGACCTAATGAGTACTAAACCAACATTTTGGAAGAATTGATGCCATTTGTAATCTAACTCACAAACGCACAGGGGAAAAACAGCTATTTGGAAACAGTGACTTAAGGAACGGGCCTACAAATACCCTAGTTGCACAGGACATGTTACATTAGAGGTTGTGAATACTACCACGCATGATTGAAGGACTATTGTGCAAGAGTGGGCATGATGCTTCATATCCTCAGTCCCTAAGGAAGACCTTTTCTTCAACAGAGTAACAAGTGGAGCCACCTCACAGAAAAACTGTTCCTAATGAGTAACATGAAATGGATAATAAAATTTCTTAACTTCTATCCAACTCCATGGCACAGAGCACATTGGCAGAGAGCTGTAACAGAGCAAGTGTCTGCGTGCCGGCACGTACCTCCTGTTCAAGGAACCAGAAGATCCTAAAACATCTTGAGCCGGAATGAACCCACAAGGATCATCGACTCCAATTCCTGTCCCTGCACAGAACAACCGCAAAACTCACACCATGTGTCTGAGGGCATTGGCCAAGTGCTTCTTGAATACTGTCAGGTTTGAGCACGTAGTGTTTCAGAGGAAAAACATCTGGGAATGGCAGAGTGAGGAGTGGGATGGGAAAGGACCTTTCCCACCAGCTGGAGCTTTCCCCAGCTTCACTACCAGATGACTCACATCTGCACCCCAATGCAGGCAGGGAGAAACCCAGGGCTGGTGTCTCACCATGCCAGGGCAAGCGGTCAAAAACCCGGACACGTGCAGATACTGCCTTTGTGGGGCAAAGACTTTGCAAGGTTTCTACGGACAGCAACCAACTTCATCGGACCATTTCACGGTGG
This sequence comes from Cuculus canorus, assembly GCF_017976375.1. Lineage (NCBI taxonomy): Eukaryota > Metazoa > Chordata > Aves > Cuculiformes > Cuculidae > Cuculus > Cuculus canorus. The sequence continues at coordinate 63,672,681 of NC_071441.1, forward strand.
TAGAACCAGGCTGGGCCCCCGGGCTGTCACCCCAGGCAGGGCACGCTGCTCCGCCCTCCATCCCTGGCAGGGGATGCAGCTCCCCCTCTCCCCCAGGGCAGGGGATGCAGCTCCCCCTCTCCCCCACCCTCGGCTCCAGTCACGTGGCGGGGCCGGGTGCGGGCGTCACGTGACCGTGCGGCGGGGCTGGCGGGGAAGATGGCGGCGGAGCGGGAGCCTCCGCCACTGGGGGAGGCGCGGCCCGCCGACTTCGAGGAGCTGGAGGACGGCGAGGACCTCTTCACCAGCACCGTGTCCACGCTGGAGGTGAGAGCCTGCCTGCCTGACAGCGCGCGCGCCCCGGCCCTCACGGCCTGGGCCTTCCCCCATTGCGTTTTCCTCTCCCTTCACTTTCCCTTTCCCCCTCCCTTCCCCTTCTCTTTCCCGTTTCCCTCTCCCTTCCCCCCTGCTTTCCCCCCCCTCCTTTCCCCCCCTCCTTTCCCCCTCCTCCTTTCCCCCCCTCCTTTCCCCCCCCTCCTTTCCCCCCCTCCTTTCCCCCCCTCCTTTCCCCCCCTCCTTTCCCCCCCTCCTTTCCCCCCCTCCTTTCCCCCCCTCCTTTCCCCCCCTCCTTTCCCCCCTCCTTTCCCCCCCTCCTTTCCCCCCTCCTTTCTCCCCCACTTCCCCCCCCCTTTCCCCCCTCTTCTCCCCCCCTTTCGCCCTCCCTTTCCTCCTCCTTTCCCCCTGTCAAAAGAAATGGGGAACTCTTTTCTCAAGCACCATTTAGGCCAGGTCGACACTTTTCCTCACCTCATTCCCTTCTTGTGCTGCCAAGGTAATCAGTATTTTCCCCTTATTCCTCGTCAGACAGAGCCTGCCTGCAGCCCTCGCCTACAAGCCAGTGGGGCAGCTGCAGGCCAGTGAAGGCAGGAGGGACTCGTCCAAGAGGATCACAGAATGCTAGGTTGGAAGGGACTTCAGGGATCATCTGTCCAACATTTTTAGGTGGTGCATAGTTTAAATGAGATGGACCAGAACAAATGACTTGCTAGAAGGATTCTGCTTAAGCTGCCTTGCGTACTCTTCTGACAGACTCTTTCTTAGTCACTGATATTCTTGAAAACAGAAAACAGATTTGGATTATTTCATATCCCTTCCTTAAGTTACTTATTTCCTCACTGATATGGAAAAAAACCCAGTAATGTTTTAGAAGTGAAATGAAGAGTCTATAGAATTATAGAATGCCAAGTTGGGAGAGACTTCAGGGATCACGTGGTCTGACTTTTTTAGGTGATACATAGTTTAAATGAGATGGCCCAGAACCCTGTCAATCTGCACCTTAGAAGTGTCCAGTGTAGAGGAATCCACCACTTCCCCACGGAGATTATTCCAATATTTAACTCTTCTCATGGTGAAAAATATTCTTTTGGAATCTCCCCATAAGCATCTCATACCCATTACTCCTCGTCTTTTCCATGTGACTCCTCAATAAAAAGGGAGTCTCCATCTTCTTGGTAGACACCCATTATGTACTGGCACTTGGTAATAAGGTCTCCCCTAAGTCATCTCTTCTCAAGGCTGAACAAACCCAGGCCTCTCAGCCTTACTTGCTATAGAAGGTATCCCAGTCCTCTGATCGATCACCTTAGTGGCCCTTCTCTGGACTCTCTCAAGCCTGCAGTTGCTCAGGGATGTCAGAGGCTGGGAGACAGGAAAATCTGTGATGAATACATCTCTACACTGTCCTTGTTTTCCACGTCAAGGATCTAATACAAAGAACTAGAAACAACTGAGTTGGTGAATGGGTCCTGGTTCTGAAAAATGCTTGTGTGCTCTTTCAGTATAGAGAGAACATTTTCAGCTGAGTTGTTGTGATATTCCATCTCTGTGTTTTGCCAGTGTCTTCAGGAAGAACTTTGCTCTTTACACAGTTGCCTGTTTAAAACCAAAATTGTTCCTGTTCCTCTTTTCCTGAACAGTTTCCTGACCCTGACCTTTGCAGTAATAGGATCAGTGCTGGTTTATTTGTTTCACTCTGGCTATTGCTCGTCCTTAACAAAAAAGGACAGTATACAAATCAACTGTTAAATGTATTATTGTATTTCAAAGTCACTTGCCTTCTGTCGAGCCGCTTTATTTTTTTTTTTCCTTTTTCTTGTTATAGATGTAATCTGTGCAGTGGTAGAAAAAGATCTCTGGAGAAATGCTGTGAAAGAGTAGCAAATTTCATGAACCTGCAGTTGACAAGAGTTGCATCAGTAGACTTTTGTGCATCTGTGTGTGATACAGTGTGTGTTAATGGAGCCTTGTTCTGTGCACTTAGAATGACTGTGGTATGACATAAGTAAAATCTTTACTGATACGTTCCATGATTAAAACTGAAAGAGACATGGCAGATTTATTGTCTAAATCACAGTTAAAGTGAGGAGTTCTCATCTTAGTGTTTAAAAGTAGTTACTGAAAACTCCTATAACTGTAGAAACTGGCCAGGAAATGCACTTAGTATTGATTAGTTTGGTGGATAGTTCCATTGCTTTGTTTTTGTAGAGTCTGTTTGGAAGAAAGTAGCAGTATTTGGTTGCAGATACCAGAGGAGAGCATGGCAAGGGCCAGTGGAATCCAAAGCCAACTTCTGTGAAGGCCATAGTACTGTGAAAGGTTTCCCAATTTATTTATGTTGGAGTCGTCCGTTTGCATTTTGCATGATTAATTTCAGTCCCTGTCCTATTTTTTCTTGCTTTCATTCTCTTTGCAGCTTGCAAAAAGTATGCTCTTCCTCTCTTACCTCTGATTTGGTTGTGCAGTGGAGAAGCAAGAAGATTTCTAGTAGGTCTTCCAAATAGCTTCCACATTAATGAAGTCTCCGTGTGGGAAACATGTGCTAACTCACCTAAGTTTCTTCTGACAAAATATAAATTTAGTATATATTATGAACTTGTATATTATGTATATTAAATACAGAAAGGCTTACTGACTTCAGTGTATTATTGGTATAATCAGAGAGTATTGTTTATTTCAAGTTAAATTCTGTGATGCGAAGAAAAAGAAGCTGGAGTTTGAGGTTTCTCTGTGCACATACTAGAAGTTAGTGTCTTGAATTAAACCCTCTTAATTATGGAATATAAAATGTTGAAAGATCATACTGAGCTGTAACACCTGCTGTTTCAGGGGTGCAGTGGGAACACATTCTAAGATTTGAAAACTTGTGGTGTGGCAGAGTAAAAGAACACTTCCCTTTCTGTGAATACAGGGCACCGATGAACTCTGGACACCAAGCATGTCCAGGCTGGTGGGGTGCTTGTTTCCTTGTCAGATATTCAAGGTGCCTAAGTGTGGTGGAACGATTGGTTTTCATTGTGCCAACCATATTGTAATGTCTCAAGGACTGCCTCTATTAAATTCATGGTCACTGAGTCATCTCTAGCTTCTGGGGTTGCTTTCATCAATGAGAACACCCTAACTCAATCAGACAAATGGTCTAAGCCAAGATTGCATTTACAACAATATTCAGTGGTGGAGGCCGTGTGAAGAATATTGCTGATGATTATATATGTGTGCAGGTAGTCACCTGCAGTGCTCTTCCAGCTGCCAAATTTTTGTAGCTCAAGGACTTCCTGTGCTCTGGGTAGCATTACAATGTTAATAGCCTTCCATGAACTTATCTACTTGCTAAATTTTCATGTGCATGGGTTTTGTTTTGTTTTTAAAAGGTGTGCGTGGTATGCATGACATGAGGTTCTGGAACTTAATTATGCAGTATTAGAAGAATCATCCCCTATTATAAGTTTGTAATCATCACATTGCTTGTTTTCTGCCTGTGTCCTTTGCCACTGTTATGTGAGACCTCAAACAACTGTATGAAAGTCACTTTTGACAACCTACATAAAAAAACATGTTAGATTTTCTGAAAAATTGTATGTTTAGTGTTACTCTCATTTCATCTTTTACTCCTACATTCTCCTTGCCTTGGTCTATTTCTCTGACATCTTCCTTGTTTATGTATTGTGCCACTTCTTAATTATTCTTTCCTAAACTTCTCACTCATTTCCGTATTGCCTGGCACTTGTCTTTTGTAAAGCAGGTGTCATGTGAACATGTAGGTAAGCTGCCACCTCCTAGTTTCAACAGGTATTTTATGCCTAGGTGGTTTTTCTTTTGTAATGGAACAATGTGTGGAGTGACTTGAAAACAATGAGTAAGCAGTAGGTGTGGTAATCTATCAAGGGCTGTCATTTAGGGCAAGGTGTGTATATAATCTTATTGCCATCAGTTTATGCCAAAGATCTGCCATATGCAGATGTTTTTTGCGCAGAAGGTGGAACACAAGATAGACAGTCCAGATGTCTTTAATAATATTCATTGTATTGAACAGTGACAATTGTAGGGGAAGCAGTAGAGGCGCCATTGGAATATTTGAGAAGATAATATTAAGCCCTTCAACACTGTACTATACCTTTGCAGAGGACTAACTGTGTCTCATTCCTTGGTGTTAAATCCAGGCTGTAATGGAAGCATTAGATATAGGTGTTCATTCTGCTGTGATTGCTTGTGTTCATTTACTTTCTGCTGTCCTACTGTTGAGTCTGTTCTCTGTGCCCATGCTGTGATTTGTGAGCTTCTGTAACTGTGTTGCAGACAATGAGCAGGTTAACTCCAACAACTAGAATCATACAGGGGCCAGCCTTTGTCTGTAGCTGACTGGTTTGGGGGGACCCTACTATTAAAAGAAGAGGATGTCCAAACGTCTAGGGCGGAATTGTCAGACAACAGCAAATGCAAGAACTTGTTCTTCCTTCTTCCTTCCTTCAGAGCTATAAAATACTTAGTTATTATCACAGAATCCTAGAATGGTTTGGGTTGGAAGGGACCTTAAAGGTCATTCGGTTCCAACCCTCCTGTGATGGGCAGGGACACCCCTCCGCTAGATCAGGCTGCCCAAGGCCCCGTCCAGCCTGGCCTTGAACACTTCCAGGGATGGGGCAGCCACAACTTCCCTGGGCAACCCTCTCCAATTTATAGCCTTTGCCCCTAGACCTGCCACTACAAGCCTTTGTAAACAGTCCCTCCCCAGCTTTCTTGTAGGTCCCCTTCAGGTGCTGGAAGGTTGCTATAAGGTCTCCCCTGAGCCTTCTCTTCTCTAGGCTGAACAAGTCCAACTCTCTCAGCCTGTCCTCGTATGGGAGTTGCTTCAGCCCTCTGATCATCTTTGTAGCCCTCCTCTGGACCCGTTCCACAGTTCCATATCCTTCTTATGTTGAGGATTCCAGAACTGGACACAATACTCCAGGTGAGGTCTCACAGGAGAGGAATAGAGGGGCAGAATCCCCTCCCTTGCCATGCTGGCCATGCTTCTTTTGATGCAGCCGAGGATACAATTGGCCGTCTGGGCTGCAAGCGCATGTTGTCGGCTCATGTTGAGTTTCTTGTCAGTTGGCACCCCTAAGTCCTTCTCTGCAGGGCTGCTCTCAATCACATTCCCACCAAATGTATTGCTCAATAATAGGGGAAAATTGAGCTGCTTATTACCATTGCATATTGGAATGGCAATAAGAGACCTCTTTTTTTTCTACAAAGCAAGTAAAGCAGGATCCTGACTGTCCTGTGTGCTTGAATATCCTGGACATTGGGTATCTTAGTTCTAGGATACTTGACCTGATTTTCTTTTAGCTCAGGAGTCACTCAGAAGTTTCACAGGCATGAACCTTTCAGGAAATGGACATGTTTGTGAGGTTTTGCGGGCTGTTGAAATCAACTAAATTTTACATTTCTATACAGCCATGCTGTCCCTGTGTGTCTAAGCCTTGAGATGTTGTGTTAGTCTCATTTTCCATTTCATGTCTGATAGTGAGATTTTCACTGTGCTATCTGCTAACTCTGCTGACAGCTATCGTGATTGCCATTTTAGCTGTACTACATAGGGATAAGTGAGCAAGGTTAGAGCACTTTCTATTAGCCTGTGTCTGTAGTAGGATGTTACTGGAATAGCTTATTATGTTAATGGTTGTTTCAGTGTGTGGGTGCTTTTTTCAAGAGGCACATCTCTGACCCACCGACTGTGTAAAATAATCATTATTATTTTATTAGGAATTATTGATTCCAGTTTCTGATGCATTTAGGCGGTGGCTTTATGGGATGTTGTGGTTTCCATAACTACTTCTATAACTGGAGGTTGAAGATAACTTTTGACAATAACTTTTGAAGATAACTTCTGACCATATCAAACTAAACTTTGTTTCAAAATCCTTAAAAACAAGCTGATGCTGCGTCCAAAGTTGCAGTAAATGTTAAGACCATGAATAATTTTTAGGAATTTTCTACATGATGTCTTCGTAGAAAGTCCAAACTGATCATGAAGATATTTAACCCTATCCTTGATTTATCTGGTCTGGGAGTGATGCTGTTTGAAAATACCAAAGAGCTGTTGAAAGATTGGGCTAGGAAATACCACTTCAGCCCTCAGCTTGTTGCAGTTTACCTCCAGCCAGAAGCTGAGCTCGCTCACTCTCCCTGTCAGGGTGGGGGAGAAAATTAGAAGGGTAAAAGTGACAAAGCTCTTGAGTTGAGATAAAGGCAATTTAATAACTAAAGCAAATACTATGCACACAAACAAGGCAAAACAAGTTCATTTACTCCTTCCCACCAGCAGGTCTGTGTTCACCCATGTCCAGGAAAGCAGGGCTGCACCATGCATAGCAGTTAGTTGGGAAGACTAACACCCATCGCTCCAAACATCCTCCTCATCCTCCTTCTTCCCTCCAGCCTTTATTGCTGGGCATGTTGTTACCTGGTATGAAATATCCCTTTGGTCACATGGGGTTTGGTGTCCCGGCTGTGTTCCCTCACAGCTTTTTGTGCAATCCCCAGCCTGCGTGCTGACAGAGTAGTGAGAAACGGAGGCATCCTTCAAACTGTGTCAGCACTGTAAAGCGATAATTAAAACATCCCTATGTCATCAACACTGTTTTGGTCACAAATTCAAGTCATGGAATAATACAAGCTATTATGAAGGAGGTGAACTCTTTTACAGCCAAAACCAGTACACAGCTCAAAGGATATTTTAAGGGAAAGATATTTTACCTGCAAATAATCCACAAAACTATATTTCAATATCTACTATTATTAAAATCAGAGCTTCAGGTTTATAACGAATATAAATTTGTTATGTATACGTAAAATAAATTACACATAGGCAGAACTTCAGTTCCTCTGGAAATCTTCTGGTAAGAGTCACTTTTAGACCTGGTGTCTAGTACACAAATTATACCAGCTGCATGAATAAGCTTTGCTTCTGGAGCTTTCTGAGGTTCTCCTATGGTCTTTTTGTTTGAGTCCTGTTTGTTTTCAAGTATTCTCCAGTTGCAGTTCATGGAAACATAGGTATGTGAAATTTGGGGAAAGCCCTTTGTAAATGATATGCTAACTACAACTGTGAAGACTGGTAGGCAGCGCAGAGTTCTTGGCTTTCTTGAATAGTGTCGGGGCAGGATCATTCCCTGCTTGGTAAATGAAGAAGATCCATAATCCTACCAGGACTTGGTATCTTTCCGTGTATTTGTTGCTGTTCCTAGGAAGACTGTTCTGTCTTCAAGTTTGGAAAGGCATTGTATTGGCTTCTGATAGATTTGTTGCTTTTGGCATGTAGTATTTTTTTTTCTTCATACTATGCTATACATTGATCAGGTTTAAGTGTTGAAGGAGAATCTGGTGCCTGGTAGGGTTTCTTTATCTGATTAGAAGCCAGGTATAGGCAAAAGCAGTCATGAGTAACCAAACTACCTACCTGGATAAAACTGAGGAGATCCGCTTGGGAAATGAGTGAGTATTCTCTGAGAGCTCTTTTGGACTACTTACTAATGGGAGGACAGTTAAGGGCTAAAGCTGAAAGCCATCTGCTGTGTGAAACAAGTGATCAGGAAGGCTTTTGTTTCCTGTGTCTGGCCACATTACAGCTGTTTTTCTTGGAGGTGGATTAACAAGCATAAACTACAGTCATTCTGCATCTACTGTAGTGTGGGGTTCCCACTAGGTTCTAAACCTCAGATTTTTCAGCATGTAAGTGGGTTGCCGTTAGAAATTGAGATGCAGCAAAACTTCTTCATAGTGAATATCTATGATGTTTTCTTTAAGAATTGCTTTTGCTGATAAAACTTTAAACTACTTGAAGCTCAAAGGGAAATCAAGCATTTATGTGCTCTGCTGCTCTAGCTGAAGTGCAGGATCTTGAAATTGTGATTCTATGCAACACTTACCTACAGGGACAGACTTTTTCTCATAGAATATGTTACTTGGGAGTTCTCAAATCAAAATTGTTGTCTGTTATATGTGAGATGCACTATCTGTGCTGTCATTTGTAGAACAATGAAGTAGATGAAGTGGTGAGGTTTTTTAGGGTTAGTTCTTAGTTAATTTTGTCCAAATTAGCTGGAAGTCTTGTGATAACAGCGTAAGGATGGTGCTTCACAGAATGAACAAATACACCTGTATTACCTCAGAGCACTCTTGTTTCCTGTGGGATCGTTTTGGCATTGGTGTGGTATGAGACTAGGAGCGTACACATGAATAGTGGATTGGTTGGTTCTAAGGCTATAAGCTCTACTACCTACATACGTTTCCCATGTGTTTCTGCTTTGGCATTCTTTGCAGTCTAGAGAGCAGAATCCAAGAGGCAGTTTGAGAGGCTGCTCCTTTTCTTGCTTATTGCTTTGGTTTGTTTATTGGTTTCCTTACATTATACTTCGGCTTTTCAGGGAGTAGCAGCTTTTGGCAGAGGAAAGGGGATATAACCTTTTCTGTCATTTGAATAGAGCAGTTCCTTGTTGCAGCCATAGTCTGGTTTAGAGATATATAAATTTTCTAATACTCTTACAGATATCAGAATATTCTGATATTCTCTCACCTTTCCAGATTGAGAGTCTTGATTTCGTATGTTGCCTGAAAAACTGTTTTGTACCATGTTTGAATTTGTATGGCAGGATTTTGTTGCTTACTTCCTCTGTAGCAGAGTATCAGGTGACTGAGGTCTAGATAGATTTGGGGCCAGGATCTTGCTCTGTGCTCCTTGAAGTAAAGCAGCAGTGCCACATTCCGTGTCAGGACATACACTGTTCTTGGAAAGCGAGCTATAAGGAAGGCCTTTCCCTTGTAACTATTGCTGTGCTACATTTATGAATGTGAAAATACATCCTGGATGGATTCTTTTTTTTTTTACTCAGTGGCTTTGCAGTATTTTTCAGGCTTTTTAAAATCTTTTGTAGCCTCAGGGGTTTTTTGAAGTGTAGCCTAAAATATTTAGTATCGGTTTCGAATCCTGCTTCTGAACTTAAAATATGCCAACTCTCTGCATAAAAATAGGGAGTAAGTAGTGACACAGTTTTCAGATGCTTGTTTTGAAGTATATGTGTTCATGGAAAAGTATGCTGTTGTTGAAAACTCCTTAGCTAGCTATCTTCCAGGAAGTTGTGAGCAGTGTCTTGCAAATTTTCTAGAGCTATTGAAATAACCGTAGTTAGTATGAAGCTGATCTTCAGTTAGTTATGTGTGTTTTATGAGTAATCTATACGTTTGGTAGCTCAGCTTCAGTATTGCATTAATTTTCCTGCATTTAGCTTCCATGTCAGTACAATGTTACCTCTGTGGCAATAATCCCCACACTGAATCTGCTACAAAGACATGAAAATTTCTTGTGGCTGAAAGCATCCTTGAATTATTTGAATGGCATTAAAGCCCTTCTTTTAGTCTCTGAAAAACTGGTATACAGCCCTTGGAGATTTCTTTTTTTTTCATTTTTTTCCTGTGTACAAACCCAAATCTGAATACAAGCCTTTCCAAAAGGAACTTAAAAATCAATTTACGTTCAGCAATGCTAATGAACTTCTAGAAATTTCTGTAGCAGCTTTTGTTGCATGTTAATTAAACTTGCGGAAACAGGTGACTTTTTTTTTCTCTCTGAAAAGAAATGAGAAGAGCAATTGACTAACTCATATCCTTTGTTCATTGTTATCATGCTAGGAGTAGGAAATGGAAATAGCTGACAGGGTTTCCTTTCTGTACATCTTGCCTTGTTTCTTTGCAATGAAAGAATGTTTGTTGCAATAATTCTTATATGCAACGCGTAGCAAGTGGTTCTCTGCTAATTATTTCCCCCCCTTTTTTTTTTCTTTTAAAGTCAAGTCCTTCATCTCCTGAGCCAGCAAGTCTTCCTGCAGAAGACCTCAGCACAAACTCCAATGGTCCAAAGCAGGCAGAAATCATGCTAGATGATGACAGAGAAGACCTCTTTGCTGGTAATTGCTCTTTTCTTCAAATGTGTCTGAGTAAACTATTGCTTTTGGACTGAAAGGAATGTGCTTTTCTGGGAAAGAGGTTTGAAACCGTTTTATGCTGTAAAAGGTCATTTTCTTGGCTGCATTGAAATATGAAGCAGTAACCCAGCAGTGGAAATTTCAGTTTTAATTTTATGCTATTAGTATTGTAGCAAATCTTAACTGTTGCTTAACCTGTTGAAGGTATGAATCCTGGAAGATTCATTAAGTAATGAGTTAGTGCCTCTAGCCGTCACTAGTCATTCTTCCCTAAGTTCAAGAGTCATGTATTTAATTGAAGTTCTATCATTTTCTGCTGTATATTGGCAGGTTTTGAACTTGCAGGAGAAGTTACACACTATAAAGGAAAAATAGCTGAGATTCTTCTTTGCCCAACGTTGTTTGTTTTACCGTTAACACATCTTGTTATTGATTGTGTATTGTTGTAAAACTGTTTTGTAGTGTAGCCTTTCATTTCAAACTGAAAGTAGAAAATTTAATCTTACTTAGTAGTGAAAACAAAGTGATAGTTGACTTCTTTATACTCTTGATGTGATATATTTTGTAGCACAGCTGTTAATTACTCTCATATATTGAATTAGTGGCACTTTAGAAACTTACTTAATAGAAAAACAGTGTAAATTTCTTAAGTAGTTTGACAGTGATGTATGGATTTTTTTCTTGTGGGACTTCTAGCATTACTTAAGTTCGTGTACTAAATACAGGTTTCTCTGTCGTGTATTGTCAGCATGGTGTGGCAGTGTTAGCTGGTTAGTTTTGCGTTCTGCTGACAATGATAACAGTATTTATCACTGTGTTATTAGCAATATTAAAATTTAATGCGAGTTATGGTTGCAGTCCATTACAGGTCTAGGAACATTAACTATTAAAGAAAGGAGGTGTATTATTTGGAGTATGTTACATACATCAGAAGGTGTTTCTGAATGCTGCTTCTCACTTTTCCTATTACTACATACAGAGTGTGTCAGTTGGCAGTTGGCTTTGAATATGGTCCTTATCTCACCTTCATTGAATCCCTGATGTAATCATTCAAAACCAAATTTTATACCTTTAATTCTGGACTGTTTTATACAGATAAGTGTATACACATGCCCATTACTTTTGTTCTGAACTTACTAAATTTATATATTTGCTGATGACACTGTTAGAATGTATTGACTAGTTTACTAACTCCCTGAAAGTGTTTTGAGACAAAGAGAGAATAAAGGGTAATCTTACTTATGTTGTATTTTTATGACCTGATCTTAGGAGTTCTGAAGACTGTCAGTACTTTAGCAGCAAAGCTCTCTAGTACTAGGAATTTGGTTATTTAGCTTCAGTATATAAAGCCAGCTTTTTACAACCATAGAGCCATCTGGCATGGATATTTTAGGAAAGCCAATTCTCCTTTGGATACTATTAAGAGAAAAGGTGGCTGGAGTAAATATTGAAGGGAAATAGACAGGAGGAACAAATGTTAGCAGCCAGATTGTTTCAGCTGAAATGAATGCTGCAAGGAAAAACACACAGGGTTGATTCAGTGAGTTTGAATTATATTATGGCAGACGTTCCCTTAAATACATGCAGCACTGAACTGAAACCATCTAATGCACTGCATATTTACCACAACTAAGACTGGTCTTTAAAAGGTTAATTTGTATACAAACTGAGGCTAGTACAGACTCTTAGAAGGGGAAAAAAAACAAGAATGATTTATGGAGCCTAAGGCAGAATATGACATCTTTCACAGTATCCTGTTCTAAGCAGGAAGTTTGAATAATACAGTTGCACCCGGTGTCTTTGTAACACTGTCAGCATAGGCATTCTCAGAAACATGTCTAATTTGTGTTCCAGTGCTATGTATTCACAAGTATAACTATTTCTCTTTTTGGACTGTTTTGCTAGACAGTGATGTTAATCCATCTGATTAATTTACTTATACTGATTTGCAATGAATAGAAACAATGTGAGAAGACAACATGAAGTGTCTGTTTTCCTGCTTCCAGCACGTTTGCATAAGCCTGGCTTTCTGTGAAAGCAGGATATAATTTACGAGTGAGCGTGACTCTTTTCTCTAACGTATAAGTTCCAAAGAAAGCTTTCTTTGCAAAGCTTATTTGAGCATTTAACTGTAGAGATTCTGACTTTTTGAGGGCATGAACAATTCTAGTTTTACGCACTTATTTGTAAAAAATGTGATGGTATACCTCTGTAGCTGTTGTGGGCTTGATAAGTCTTTTTTACTATTTCATCTCATAGTGCAACTTAATAGAAAAAGAAGTGAGGCAGAAAAAAACATGTGATTTCCTGTACTGTTTTAATGCAGTTCAGAATCAGGGAAGATTTTTAGGCTTTTTTGACTGTACTTAAATCTTCGTTTTTATTGTGTTTCTGTAGCAGCTAAAGGGTAGTGTATGCAATAAAATGGTTTAGATACTCATTACCGTGTCTTTGCTGACTCATACATACTTTGGCTGAACTATTTAAACTGGGTTTCAAAGGTGGAAGAAGATAAGCTTTCTGTCAGTCATTGGATACCAGTAAATGTTGCAGCTGTATTCCTGATTATTGTGGTTCTTGTTTCTTTGAAGAAACAAACTGTCTTGCTAAACCCACTTAAGTGCTTTCACCCTTAGTGTCAGTGTGTTTCTTATTTGGCCAAGAAAGAATTACTTTACCTTACCTTTCAGAGCTCTTACATGCAGAGACCATGGTTAGTGCTCAAAACCAGATAGTACTAGGAGGACCTTGATGGGCTTTGAGGTGTGTATTAAAACCTGGCTGTCCATAAGCTGCTACTGTAGATTGAAGAACTAGACAATGAATTAGTCTTCCAAAATGTTGACCTAAATATCTGTATGTAGCTGCAGAAAAATGCCATGGATAGCGAGTGCAGGACGTAGCTGTCTGTGCCTTCTACCTCTACTGCTCGTAAATGACGAGCAGGGCTCTGAAGTTATGTCAGTGCCCTGTCGCCATTTTCAGGAAAATGGAAAATAACTATAATAATATTTTTTTCCTTTCCCCGAGTCTTGTAAAAGATTACTTTTGATGTTATTTTGGCTTTTTTTTTTTTAGCTCTGAAAGGTGTTTGGGAATGGATCATCTCAAGCTGATATCTAGCTGTTGTGTCCTGGGCGTTGTGGGATGGGGGTGGGGATGTCTTGGTTTTGTTGAGTTTTTGTTTTGTTTTTTTAGTTCAGGTCCTGATAGATTTGTCTTAGGCTATTTTTCTGGGAGCTGATACAGAAAAGGAGATGCTAATTCTGTGGACCAAGCAATACATGTAGTTTAAGCCCCTCTGAACAGGAGAAGTTTCTCGCTGATGGTGTCTGTCAGGCTGTTGTCCTGTGGTGTGCCTGATAAGCAAAGTTCAGTGCAGATTCCTTGCTGCTTTTTAGAAGCTGTTGCTTCAACTCGAGGTCTCTTCTGCAAGATACAAATGAACAAATGCATATAAACCCACAGTTTTGAAGTCAGAAGAATGCCTTATCAGAGGCTGCCTGTTCTGTTAGAACTATGTCTGTTCTTATTAAGATTATTCTTAGTATTTCTGGTGTAACAGTAAGGGTCATTTGCTATGGTGTGGTAGTTCTCACAGTTCTGTTAGGATAGTTGTCTCAAATACTACTACACCTGGAGAAGCCTTTTTTTTTTAATAACTTGTCCTCTGTTCTGAACAACAGTTTCTACTTCAGTTTACTTTTATGTAATCACCTGAGTAAACTTTCAAAGAGAATAAGCAAATTTAATCACTTGAGCCATGTCAGAGTTTTAGAGGTCTGACACGTAGAAGTGTGACCAGTTAAAATCATAGAATCTTTTGGTTGGAAAAGACATTTGAGATCATCAAGTCTAACTATACCTAACCACTGCTAAGACATATCCCTGAGTACCTTATCTACCTGTCTTTTAAATAGCTCCACGGATGGGGACTTTGCCACCTCCCTGGGTAGCCTGTTCCAGTGCCCGATAAATCATTCAGTGAAGAGGTTTTTCCTGATGTCTAATCTGAACCTCCCCTGATGCAACTTGAGGCCATTTCCTCTTGTCCTCGCCCGTATTACTTGGGAGAAGAGACCAACACCCACCTCGCTACAACCTCCTTTGAGGTATTTGTAGAGAGTGAAAAGGTCTCCCCTCAGCCTCCTTTTCTAAATAACCCCAGTTCCTCCAGCCACCTCTCATAAGGTTGTTCTCCAGCCCCTTCACGAGCTTTATTGTCCTTCTCTGGACACACTCCAGCAGCCCTATGTCTTCCTTGTAGTGAAGGGCCCAAAACTGAACACAGGATTCAAGGTGTGGCCTCGTACTCTACTGAGTACAGAGGTACAATCACTTCCGTGGCCCTGCTGGCCACACTTGTTTCTGATACAGACCAAGATGCCATTGGCCTTCTTGGCCACCTGGGCACACTGCTGGCTCATGTTCAGCTGACCTGTCAACCAACACTCCCAGGTCCTTCCCAGGTTTTTCCAGCCACTTGTCCCCAAGCGCTGCACAGGGTTGTTGTATCCCAAGTACAGGACTCTGTACTTGGCTTTGTTGAACGTTGTCCCGTTGGCCTCAGCCCATCAATCCAGCCTGTTTAGATCCCTCTGTAGAGCCTTGCTGCCCTCAAGCAGATTGACTCTTCCACCCAGGTTAGTGTCATCTGCTAATTTACTAAGGGTACATTCAATCCCCTCATCCAGGTCATTGATAAAGATATCAACCAGAACTGGACCAGTACTGAAAATAACTTTCTCAGTTGAAATGAGCTGCTGCTGAGAAACTGCAAACTTGTACTTTCTGAGATGGTGTTTGACAAATACTGGTGGTGAAAAGTAAAGAAACACAAGCTATCTAATGCTGAGATTGGACACCATGTTTGAGCGCTCATAGGAATTTGGTGTGGTTGGCTGTAGAATGTTAATTAAGCATAAATAGCTGTCTTCTGCAGGAGGGTGAGATGTTTTCATGTTCTTTTGGAACTAAGTGTTTTGGCAGTGACCCATAACAAAGATTGTTTATGTATTTTAAAGTAGGTATTTATGTGCAGAAGTCTTACAGCATTTGATTAGTGGGAGTGCTTAATGTGTGCTCATAACTGCTATGGCTGATGTTGCATCTCAGTGCTTTCCTGCTAAAAGTTGCACAGGGCAGTTTCTTCTCTTTAGCCAAGGAGAACTTCTCAGAAAAGCAAGACATCTTTAAGAATGTTAAAAACAAAACCAACAAAAAACCTACAACCTAATGCCTATGTTCTCATGGAAAATCCTAAAATTACTAAATCAAGCAATTGTTACTGAAAGTACCATAGTTTCTACTCTGAAACCTACCAAATTCATTTTTCCATGGGAAAAAAAACCCCAACAAATAAACAAGAATCTGATTTCTCAGAGTGAAAGAATGTGTTTAAGGAGCATAAAAATGAGAGTTCATCATAACAGATCTGTTTCTTTGGAGATAGATGTTCTACTCAAAGACTGCTTTTCTGAGGGGAAAAAAATAACTAGAAAGTGTAAGAGCCTGCTGCTGTTCTATAAAGCTAATACTTATTTTTCTCTTCAGAATCTTTAATACTTGTGTTTTAAAAAAATACCACATCCTTGTCTCTGTCCTGTTCTGTCATCTCACTCCTTTCCACTATCATTTCCATTTCACTCTTCTAGATTTACGTAATGTCCGGAATGCATGCAAACTTGGGGTGAAAGGTAGCAGGAGGGAGGATGGCATAAATTCTCCTTCCTAAAAGAACTGACCTACTTCTATCAAACAAACAGATACTATTTTCTCTGGGTAAGTTCTTCCAGGAAAATAGAAAAGAAGGACTAGTAGGCATCACCTTTAAAAAGTTGCTAATGTCTAGCCAACCTGGCTTCACTCAACTTTAGAAATACTGGTGTGGATGTAGTCTAATGTTGCTGGTCCTGCGGAAAGGAAAGCTCCTTGCCTTTCCAACCACTGTTCCTGCCACTTTCTCTGTTACAGAAATGATGCGCTAATTTAGCAGTATCTTTCAGCCATCTGTGGAACAGCAGCAGAGAGCTAATCGTCATTGTTTGTGCGATACACAGCCTAGTTCAGTTCGTAATACTAATGGGCATGAGGATACAAGTTTTAAAAAGACCAGTGCTGGGAAGGAGGGTGCTTCTGTTTTGTCTAATAGCAGTGCTGCTTTGTTACATTGAATTCACACTTTTTTTCATAAATATTATCTCTTATTCTATATATAAAATATTATGTTACATCTGGATGTGTAATTTTTCTGAGAAGTGTTTCTGTGACTCAATCATTTGGATATCATAGAATCTATATGTTGAATGCTACTAGCCACTAAGGAAGAGAACTATGTCTTTCCCATGCTTCTGTGTTGTTGTTCTACCAATTTAAAAGGCTTTCTTTGCAAATGCCTTAGTTGCTAAAGCATGACTTCCCAACTGATCTGAGCTTTATTGGTTTAAGATGTGACCTACTTCCTCTGGCATTTGAGGGCCAAAAGCATCACCTTCCTGGAGATCTGTAATTTCAAGTTTGGAAGAGCATTGCCAGCAGATTGAAGGATGTGGTCATTCCTCTCTGCTCAGCCCTGGTGAAGCCACGCCTGGAATGCTTCAATCCAGGTCTGAGCTGCCCAGTATAAGAGAGACATGGATGCTCTGGAGTGAGTTCACTGCAGGGCTGTGAAGATCATTAAGGGCATGAAGTGTACAGCGTATGTGTGGAGACAGAGAGCTGGGGCTGTTCAGCAAGGAGAAGAGCTGTCTTGGGGGGAGTCCTACAGTGTGCATAAATACCTAGTGAGGCAGAATTGGGAAGGGGGAGCCAGACTTCTCAGTGCTGCCCACTGACAGGACAAGAGGCAATGGGCACAAATTGAAATACAGGTAGTACATAAGAAAACCACATTCTTGGTTTATTTCTCTGTAAGTTATGAGGGTGTTCAAGCACTGGCACTGGTTGTCTGAGGAGGCTATGGGTTATCCATCCTTAGAGATGCTCAAAACCCATGGATGTGGTCCGTGCTTGAGCAAAGGCGTCAGACTAGGATCATAATGTAACTTTGCAGTAATAAATTGTATGATTTATTGGATGGTATTTCCAGTTCTATTTTTACGTTGCTAGCAGATTACAGGCTGATCTGGAGAAGCAAACAATCCTGTGTGGGACAAAAATGAGGCTTTTTTTTAAAAAAATACACAATAAAAACATTTCACAAATTTTAAAGTAGATTTGATCTTTAAAAGTAGATATGATCTCCTCTTTTCTGAACCTTGAATAAGGACTGATTATATTGATTACAAGCACTAGGCTTTAAAAAGTTTGGAAGAAAGGTGGCTTATTTTTTTTCTGAAAATTGAGTGGTTCATATAGACAGAAGTTGCATTCACAGCTCTCTTCCAAATTGCATCCTAAACCTTTTTGGTAACTGTGAATAACTCTGAGTGGATCTATTTTAGTGCCTTTTTGCCTACATGGTGAAGTCCTTGCCACAGGATGTCTAGTTTGTAGTGGGACTTGAGATCAGTTGGGAATTCAATTCTGATATCAAATTACTGTTCTGTTGTCAATATTATCTCTTAAGGAACTAGAATTCTTCCAAATGCACATTTAGGGGGAACCACAGCATTAGTAATTTAAGCTAGAACAGGAACTTCTCTGTATGCAGGAAGTGTGTAGTTTGCTAGTGCTCAGAATCAGTTAATGGAGGAAAGTACGTGGGATTTGTAGAGTAGAGATTTACATCCTCTTTGAAGACAGATAACTATCTACAGTCTGAAGAAAATACTTATTCTCTACTGAAATGTTTTAAGCCCCATAGAGGCTGAAAAATAGAGACAAAGCTTGTCAGTCTTACTAGGCTGAATGTCTCACCTGCTGATGTTTCTTTTTTACAGGTTGTGGGCTTTTGGCAGGGGCAGAGGTGTGTAATGGTGGTGTAACTTCATTTACCACATGGCTTGGTCTGCTCATGTGTCAGCTCATATGACTAAAATCAGTCATTGTTCAGAATGCAAATATCCATCCTATCTACAATTGCACAAAAGCTTCTTCGCTAACTCAGAATGTTTGTCTAGAAGCGACAGAAGAAGTTTCACTGGACAGTCCTGAGAGGGATCCAATACTTTCACCAGAACCTACTCCTGCCATCACTCCTGTAACGCCTACTACATTAGTTGCTCCCAGAATGGAATCGAAAAGCATAACATCCCCAGTGATTTTTGACAGATCCAGAGAGGAGGTAGGCAGTAAAATTCTAAGTAATAGAAATTTCTTGTTTGTTTTTTTAAATTTTTTTTCTTGTTTTAAAATGACAGTGTCATTTTGAATGTAAATGCGTCATGGGATCATCCTTAGCCAAAGTAAAGTATCTAAAAGAAAACCTATTCTGTTTATTTTGTGCATATAGTTAAGTATGAATTTGATTCATGAAAATACCGTAACAATTCATTGCTTAAGAGATGATGTTGGAGATCTGTAGTGTGAAGATTAAGATGCTCCATTCCTTCAGAATAGGTATTGTGGAAGTGTATGTAGGAACAAGGCAAGAGCTTGCCACAGGAGAAACAATGATATATATGATAACTCTTACTAGCATGTTAACTTGGTTTTCTGAAACTGTTGTTAATGGGGAAATGGAGGAAGCAGTTGTTAGCATTATCCTGCATGCTAACAAGCAGCTGAGGCTAATGGTATTTTTAACATTGCTCTTTATATTTGGTGTTCCATTCAAAGCCTGGGCATTGCTGAATGCCATTCATTCTGGAGTGTTCTGTTACTGGACAGTGCCTGCACTAAATGAGTTTGCGGACAACACTCACCTGTGATTCCATGATGGCTATTTCTCCAAAGACTGGAAGATAGCATTTTATTCTGACTTTTCCCCCTTTCAGCACTGGTACTATGTCACTTCTTAGTTTCTTAGGATCTTTGGTTTTATCAAACTTATATATTACGTGAAATATTACAAAATTCTCCACAGAAGCATCAGAAAAATCTGTCTGTTACTTTTGCCTTCCCAAGCTCTTCTGCTACCGGTGCCATTAATAAAAAGGTATATCTGTCCTTTGATTAGAGGCATGTAGAAACATTGCAAAGGAGAGTGGATTTGGAACCATAGTACTTTCTAACATTGGAGGAGATGCAAAGAACATACTTCTAAGAAAAATAGTGACTAAAAATTTTGAGGCTAACGAGTCCTGAGAAAAGGCTACTGTACTAAAAGCTTTTGCAGGAAGGCTTAGAACTAAAATCGTAGAATCATTTAGGTTGGAAAAAAACTTTGAGATCCTCAATTCCAACTGTTAACCTAACACTGCACAGTCCACCACGTGAACTTTGTTGCACTGACAATCAGTGTTAAAAATTGTATTCACTTAACGTTGGATGGTGTGTTTTGCGGGGTTGTGTAATTATGCAGATATACTGACTTTTTCTTCTCATTCTTCTTTCATACCCTTATCCTTGTAACCATACGTAATAAGAATGCATGTCACCTTGTTAAATATGACGTATCTTTTTCTCAGATTGAAGAGGAAGCAAATGGTGATTTGTTTGATATAGAAATCAATGTATCAGACCCAGAGAAAGTTGGTAAGTCTTATCCCTTGAAGACCATTCTGAGATTTTGGCACGATTGCTTATTCAGTTATCTTTTTGGCAGTTCTTAGTATCTAAATAAAATGCTATTTAATTTATATTTTAGAACAGAAAGTGTGTAGAGGGATTAAAATTAATACTAAGTATGTAATTAGTACATTAAGTACGTTTTTGCCTTAGTCTCCACTGGCAACCTCTCTTCCCTCAATTTTCAAGAGAATGGATCACAAGGCAGATGGGGAGCAGAGTCCCTTCCGCTGTCAAGAGCAGATCAGGCAATCACTCTCGTGAGAGCTCACCTGGAGCACTGCGTCCAACTCTGGGGCAGTCAGCACAGGAAAGACATGGGCCTGTTGGAGTGGGGCTGGAGGAGGGCAACCAAAATGATCAGCAGGATGGAACGTCTCTCCTATGAAGAAAGACTGGTAGAGTTGGGGTTGTTCAGCCTAGAGGAGAGAAGGTTTTGGGATGACCTTGTGGCAGCCTTCCAGTACTTAAAGGGGGCCTGCAGGAAAGCTGTGGACCAACTTTTTAGCAAGGCCTGTTGTGACAGAACAAGGATTAATGATTTTAAACAAAAAGAGGGCAGATGTAAGGAAGAAAATTTTACAGTGAGGGTGGTAGAACACTGGGACAGGTTGCCCAGAGAGGTGGTGGATGCCCCATTGATGGGAACATTCAAGGCCACGTTGAATGGGGCTCTGATCAGCCTGATGGAGTTGGAAGATGTTGCAGCCTATGGTAGGTGGGTTGGATTAGATAACCTTTAAAGGTCCCTTCCAGCCCAAACTATGATTCTAAGTATCTTAATTTTCTTACAGGTGATGGCATGAATGCTTATATGGCATACAGAGTAACAACTAAGGTAACTACTGCAATATGTATTTGCAAATAACTTTATATCATAGCTGAGTAGATGGATCAGTAATTCATAATGAATTTTCTTTTTTAAGACATCACTTTCCATGTTCCACAAAAATGAATTCTCTGTTAAAAGAAGATTCAGTGATTTTCTTGGCTTGCACAGCAAATTAGCAACAAAGTACATGCATATTGGTTACATTGTGCCTCCAGCTCCAGAAAAAAGTATTGTAGGTAAGTGTAGTTCCTATGAGGTTGATGTAAGCATGTCATTTAAGTACTGTAATGTGAATTAAGTATTTTCATACTTGTTGGGCTTGTTAAATAAATACTTCTCTGGACAAATATGAAGTACAACTTACGAGGTAATCCAAACTATTAAATATTATTCCTGTTCTGTATTTTAAAAAAGTTCAGGCTAAATTGGGAAGATATGTACTGGCCTCTTCCTAACTCAGACCGGCACTGATGATAAGAAGAACATTTGTCTTAATCCATGGCCTTCTTTTTCTTATCTATCGTTCTTTCTTCACTGTTGCCCTTCAGGAGCTGATTAGTCTATCAAAACAAAGATGTTAATTGAAAGTCTATTTTTAACTTGTGCTGTTATCAGTTGCCTGCAATATACAGGACTTCTTATGTACTCCACCTCACTAATCCTTCAGTCTGTTTCTTTTGGTTATGGTGAACACTAAAACTTCTAGTTACTTCTTTAAAGTTCTAATTAAGAAAATGTTTTTGAGTGATGCTAGTCTTCGTGAATGCCTTCAAAGATTAATCCTTTCTCCGTGAACTAAGAAGCAGGCCTGATGGATTGAAGCAGCTTCAATTTATGAGCTCTAAGTAGCAGAGGTTCTTGCAAAATAATTAAACATTTAAATCAGTAAAACCTGTTGAACTCTTTTGGCTTACCGATATAAATAAGGAATTGGACTCTAGAATGCTGTTTGATGTGTAGGGAATGGCAGGACTATTTTTTCAGTAGTTTAGTCTGTAAAGCTAAACGGAGCAGTTTTTCATGCAAGTAGGAATAAGCAGACTGAGTAGGTGTAGGCAGAAGAAAGCTTGGTAAGGTCATACTTTTAGTTCTGTGGAAAACGACTGTATTTTTCGATTGAAAATTAGAATTTTTGGTAGTTTTTGAAAATAATTATGATTCTATAACAACCCATTTTTCATGTTATGAAAGTAGGTTTGATTGCAAATGCTAACAGTGGTTATAAAAATGGGTTGAGGCTTCTAGTCAGGTCCTTTGGATGATACTACTTTTAAGGCATTTATGACAGCATGCAATTATGTGAAAATGTAGTACTTACAGGTGAATGTGACTGTGATGCAAGACAAAGCTTGAGCTGGATTTGAGATACTGCTTGAACAAAACTAGTGTAAATACTGATGCACCTGGAAGTATGTAAAATGATGAGATTTGCAGTGTGGGCAAGCACTGGCTGTCAGTTTACATCCTTGTACAGAGACCTTGTTAAGCTACAGATAAGTTGAGGAAACTTACAGACTCAGTGAGGAAACTCACTTCCCAAAGATTATGAAACTCCCACTTTAAACTTCAGTCCACAGAGAGTCATTTAGTATATATGTAGTCCATTCTGGAGAAAAAGGGGGATTTTAGGCTGATTTAAAATGAGCATCCTAAAGCAGAGAGCTGGCAAAATAGCTGTGAGTAAGATGACATACTGTGTTTGCATCATGTGGTTTTTTTTAAAGTCCTCATTCAGTGTTATGCAGTGTGCATTGGATAAAAGTCCTTAGCCTCTTTGTTGTGTTACATGTTGACAGCACTGGAGTTTCAAGTTCCAACTTTGATGATGAGCGGAAGGGGCTGGTATTTCAGACCTTACTCACAAACTGAAGTGGTCAATTACTGACTATGGAACAGTAGGATAAAACTGAGTCAGTGGTAATCTAGAGTTGGACATTCATTTAAACTACCTCTCTTCTTACATATATATGTTAGCAAATCAATTTTCCAGTTTTAAGAAAATTATCTATCGTGGATTCTTTCCTATGAAGGATTAGAGTGCTTGTGCTACAGAAATGGCTTTTACGCTTGCATTTAAATAGGCTTATATTAGCAGAGAAAGAATCCTGGCATGATATCTAGATCTAAACTGTCAATATCGCAGGTTAGGAATTCTTCATATTGGTCATTTCATTACATATACATTTCTTTTCCTCGTGAACCTCTGTTGCTATCAAATGTGAAGGATCTTTTGTGTTAAATGGCAGCACTTGGTGCTTTCTGCAGTGAAATATTAATGAGTAGTAGTACTCTAAAGCAAAAAGTGCGTGAAAGCATGTGAATTACCTCACCTTTTTTGTAATACTTTAATCCTTATACTTAAAATCGTATTTGATTTTACAGGTAAGTTGGATTTAAAATTATGCTACACTGTATAGTATACCTTTTAAAAAATGCTGATTGGATTTATTTTCATCATGTTACAGAGAAGGAAAAACTAAGGCTTCACTGAGAGGTTAAGGGTCCCTCTTTTTTCCTGTAAGGAAGCTGTTTGTCCCCTCCATGGATTACAGTGTGACACTTCTAAAGGCAGAAGGGAAATTGGGTGAGGAACAACTTTGGGAACTGTTGGCCTGGCAGGTCACAGAGTACATGTTCAGAATCTCAGGGCTTTTAGCTGGAGAAGCATAGAACTAACAGAGCAGGTATACACTACAGGTAGAAAAAAGAAGTTTGGACTGTGTCATTATATTTCTCCTGTGTTTTAGGAAGTAAGAATAATTATGAATGTTCAGTGTTTCCTGGTGTTTTTCATGGGATTCAGGTTCTTAAACTCACTGGGTTTGGGTCTTTAGCGCGAAGTATATTGAGCTCAGCCTGACAGTTGTAGAGCTCTTCTGTTGCTGAGATTGAATGTATTCCTCATACAGTAATGCATCGATAAGTTTGGCTTCCCTGTCATAGTTACTGGCTACTCTTGACTTGGGCAGAGGAAGCGATGTAAAGCCACATACATTTTGTTCCATGAATTCTACTCTCCATTTAGTTTGTAGTTGTTCATATGATTCAGAGCCATCAGAGCTGGTTAGTTTGCCTTAATTGACAAAAAAACTTAGTTTTAGAACTTAAAAAAAGAGCAGAATGAAAATATTGGGAATAAGCTTACCAGTTAATAGGCTTATAACCTGAGATTTATTTTCCTGTTCAGGTGGGTAACTGCTCTCTTCTTCTGGATGCTAGTGACCAGTAGGACACTGATCTTCAGTTAAATTGTCTTCTTAAATGCAAATTAAACTAGTTTTGTGTAATTTATAGTCATATTAAAGGAAAATGTATATTTCATGGAGCTGCTTTCACAGAACCAGGCAGCGTTCTGTGCTGATTTTTTTTTTTCTGTTCCTGTGTAGTGTTTTTCATTATAGCTTGGCTTAAATACATAAACTTAGTTGAGCATTATCTTCTAATCACATCAGTTATGTTAATGATTTATTTACAATAAAATAAAATCAATGTGATGCCATTTTCTTCGAAGGCATGACCAAGGTTAAAGTAGGCAAAGAAGATTCTTCATCTACAGAATTTGTAGAGAAAAGAAGAGCAGCTCTAGAAAGGTAATGTATGATAAACCTCTTTAGCCTCAGAATGACTTTTAAAGTATGACATGGGCTCTGTAATTGGGGCCTGGGCCATGTATACTTAGATGGTTTCTAGATGCTGTGTGCACCTGCCAAATTTCTGTGTAGAAATGGATTTATTCCCAGTAATAATGGGAAAGGTAGCCTTATTCGTAGAGAGGATTGTAGCTAACTCTTCTCAAACTAGTTGATGCTTAAAATTTAGATTGCGGAGATCTGGTACATAAAACTTTATTTACAATCAGCTTATTTAGGCGTTTTAGGTTTAAGGAATTACAGCACATTAGCAGTATATCTGTTGCATAGAAAATCAGCTTTTGGGCAGACGGATGGGTGAAGGAGACCTTCAGTCACTTGAAAGTAGAATGACCTTCCAGTGACTTACAGTATATTGATGTGACTAGCTGAATTTTGGCACAAGAGAGATTGGATCTCTGTCACCCTGCAGTAGTATACAGCTAATATTGTCCATGTGTCTTTGCTGGAAACGTACTACGTTATTTTCCCCTGTCGACATGGCTAGTGAATCCTTTAGAAAGTGACTAACTATACAATCTTTATTTTGGTATGATTTTTTTAATACGCCCATTGCTGTCCTGCAGTTGCATCATATGAGAATAATATACGTTGTAACAGTATCAGTTAAACTAGAAGTTTAGGAGAAGTCAGACATTTTAGATTGTATGTTGAAAGACCTATGTAGTAGATAATGTATGATGCTCTTGAACTTCTGGAGTTCCAGAGCCAATCTTAAATAAAAATCAGAGTCTTTTTGCTAATATATTAAATGTATGAACATATGAAACACTGAACCTCAAAATACTGATAGATTGTTCCATCTTAGTTACCTGTTACTGAAAATTGGCATAGCTTAACATTTGCCACTTTAAATTGCACCCAAAAGTTATTGATGTTGTTTTGTCACTTGGAGCAGAACTGTGAAACACGTTCTGATTATTCAAGAGGTCTGTTGCTAAAGGACCATTGTTGTGATACATGAAGACTTGGGCTACTAGCTAAGATCAGGGTAATTGAGCTTGGGTAACTGAACAGATACTTCCACACAACTTTAGGTCTCTCTGTATTAGAGATGACCAATTTCCCCGTTGGTTGCTTACTTGAACAGTGGAAGTAGGATTATAAAAAGTTTAATTTGCAAGCTTGTGTGCATGGTGCTGTTTCATTTATTTGTTAAAGGAATCACACTATTGTACCACTTCTAGTGAATGCTGAATATTCCTCTCATACTGGAGAAGGGACACCACAGGACTTTGGACAATGTTGGGGAGGCTTCACAGTATATTCCATTTGTATTTTTCAGAATCATTATGAATGTCTGCTCTGGCAAGGATTAACTTTTTCATTACGCCAACTTTAGCTGTCTTTTCCTTTTACAATCAAAAAATTACCTACCTAACAAAGTTTTCAGAGAGTGTTTAGAGGTAGTGGTTCTGTTGTTCTTGCCCTGTATCTGAGGAACAGATATTAATGTTGCCCAGAAAGTCAGACCAAAGAAATCTGCTTCAATTTGCTCTAACTTTTTTAACAGAGAACTATGGGGAAAGTGGGCAGGAAAAGCAATGCACCTTGTTAGATGAGTTCACTGAAATTTATGCCCTAGAGTAGTGAACTTAACATACTACAAGTCTGCCTGCTGGATGTCCTCAGGCACGTTGCCAGTTGTCTCCAGTGAAAATGTTAGAAGTCTCCCTTGGGGTACAGAGTACTCTCTAGCAGCAGATTTGTAAGGGAAAATCTCTGTGGTTGCTTGCCACATTCACTTTAACTTGTGCTTACTTGTTCTTGAGCACAGTACGAGCAAGGAAAAGTTGAGCAATCTGATTTATAAAATAGTTTCACTGCAACTCTTAGCTTCTTTAGGAAGAAAAATAAGGATCTGATGGAGGATGGGAAAAACACATTACTTTTACAATATTTATATACTTAAACTTTCAGTTAAAAGTCCCAGCCGGCATCACTTGCTAGGACAGCTTCTAAATTTTAATACAGTGAGGGTGTTCTGGTACTTTGCAGCTGAAGCTTGAGCAAAAACTGAAGTGTTGCAAAGAGTAGTGTGTGCTATTTCTTTCACTGCATCTTAACGAGCAGTGAATACTTTCTTTTTCAGTTCTTAGGGGAAGAATACTGTTAATTTCTCTCTTCAACCCATACTTGTTCAATCAACAGTTTCTAGTTCTAAGGAACATAAAAAAATTGCGAAGGGAAGGAGTTGCATTAGCATATTTTTGGGAGGTGGATGAGTCCTGTAGAACTGATATGGGTTTGAGTACAGCCAGTAAATAAAGGTTCATAGTTGGACCATAATAAAATCATTTCTCCTTTAATTCTAAAATGAATTTCCTTTAATTCTAAAACGAATTTCCTTTAATTCTAAAATAAGTTAGCCAGAATTATCTTTAACAAAAAGCCTGTCCACTGCACTCTGCAAGAATCTTTAAACCAGCTCATCTGTTTCTTTTCTGGCATAAATTGGCTATTATTAGAGGAAGAGAACTTCACTCAGCTGTTGAAACTATGAATTATAATATTTTACCACTGTCCAACATGTGGTTATGGCAGGTCCCACCTTAGTGAGCATGTGGTGTAAACAGGCAGTGTTAGAAACCACTACCTGCACCTTTGGAATGGAACGGAGTGCATGGAACTAAATCACTTTGTCAGAAGTTCCAGGTTCTGTGACAGCCTTACTAGACTAAAACTTAAGTGAAAGTTTCTACAGCTTAGTAGTCCTAGCTTGTAACTCTCTGTCGGATTTACCCCAGGTGCTTGTTGGTGGAAGGTGACAGAATGTGTAGGTATGATTTAAAGAGAAAGAGAGGGAGAGGAGTGAAGGGGCGTGGAGACAGAACTGTCATCTGGCCCTTTAGAGTTGCCTTTTAAGTGTGTTCAAGCCCCTTTAGAGCATGAGAGAGGGTATGTGCTACATTGTGCCCATTCTTTATATGAAGGACACTTTCCAGTACTGTCAGGCACATTGAATCTGGTTTGTTACCTAATATTTTAATTTTTGAAATCATAGGTATCTGCAACGAACCGTAAAACACCCAACCTTGTTACAGGATCCAGATTTAAGACAGTTCTTGGAAAGTTCTGAGGTATTTAAGTTCTTTTAAGTTTGCCTGTTTGTTTCTAGATATGGTAACCTACAAAGCAATATATTCTCTTTTTATTGAGACCTGGTCACCCAAATTCATATGAAATCAAATTGGGTTATACCCTTTGTGGGACGAAATGGCAGAGGATACTTAGGTAATAGTGTGCCTCTTCCTCTGATAAAACTTAAGAGTATTAGTGACCAAAAGCTATTTGATGTTCAGTGACTTCTCAAACAAGTCGATCTGTCCAGTTCTGAGTGAAGTTTGTCATACATGCTGAAAATCCATAATTGATGTTATTGATTGTTAAGTAAAATCAAGAATTAAACTGGCTTAAAAGCAACTGTCTTGCCTATAGGAGTCCAGCTTGAGGTATGCTGGTAGGATGTGAAAATGCTGACAATGCTGCTGCCCAGGCTAGATGTTTTATGAATAGAGGACTTCAGTCACCTGTGCTACCCATCTGGCACCTTTCCCAGTATTGAATAAATTGTTAAAGATATAATATCTCTTTATAAGTGTGCATAGTGGATTCACTGTAATACTGAACTGTCTTTTGGCCAGTGCCAATATCTTAGTTATACTAATAAGTCACAGAGACCTCACTACTGACAAAAGCATCCCTGATAGATAACTTGCAGTGTATTTGTCAATGCTGCTGACAGACAAAATCAACAGTAAATGGTCTGACATAGGGACCACCTTGTATGGCATATTCAGGCTAGCCTGAATAATAATATCAATTAAATTTAAAGTTTGTTAACTTACCCTTGAGGATTTCCAAGTACCTAAGCAAATACACAGTTCTCTTGATAATGCATGAGATTGGTTTTGATATCTGGCCTATACTGAAAAGCAAAAAGACATCAACCTTTTAGGACCAGCAAACAGAACAAATTTTGTATTACAATTAAATGTTTTACAGAATTTCTTTTGTCTAATTTGTTGTAAATCTAAGCTTTTCTGTTCCTGTGGTGGCGGTTTGTTCTCTATAGTGTATAGGTGGCTAGTTAGGACCTTTGGCTAGTTCATAATAACTTTGGACAAGTGGGTTGGTTGTTCCATTTAAATGTAAAAATGTAGAAGAAAAGTAAATAGTCTATATTTTTAAGTTTTCCTCTTGAGAATGTAAAAGTAGTAAATCTGAGAAATTAGATTCCGTTATATTGAAACACATAGGACTAAAGAAAACACTATATCCTTTTCTTTCCCCCTTGTGCCCAGTTAAACCTCCATCCTTTTAACCAGTCTGTTTGCCCTTATTTGTCATTCAATTCCAGCTGCCGAGAGCGGTTAACACCCAGGCTCTGAGTGGAGCAGGAATATTGAGGATGGTGAACAAGGCTGCTGACGCTGTCAACAAAATGACAATCAAGATGAATGAATCGGATGCAGTAAGAGCTGATTTTTCAGCTTGAATAATGAGACGAATTAATGAGCCTCAACAATTGCATTTTAAAGCTGTAGAAGTAGAAAATGGGTTATTAATTTGCTTATTGGCTTGAATTCTTAGCTGTATCAGTTGACCACACTGGTAGCATGTGGATAATTTGCTTCTTTAAAACCAGAAATGTTGCTGGTAATCTAATTTGTAATGCTTGCCTCTTTCATCTTTTGTCAGTGGTTTGAAGAAAAACAGCAGCAATTTGAGAATCTGGATCAGCAACTTAGGAAACTTCATGGCAGTGTTGAAGCGTTAGTCTGTCACAGAAAAGGTAACTTCACTTTTTTGCGGCTATATGAACTGAAGTGCTTGTAACTTAAGGAAATGGTGATGAAACAAAAGCTTAGTATGTCAGAGCACGTAAATAATTGAGTTATACAGTATATTTTAATACAAAAATCTTCTAGTTGTACATTTTAGTTTAGACTGCTCTAGCGGTTTTGTGTACCTATTTTTGCTCTTAATTTTAACCAGACTGTCTGACATTCCTGAAGTTAGTGTATCAATTTAGCGTAATTTTTTTCTTGCAGAGATTCAATACCATACCTAGCAAGTGAATCTACTACAGCAGACATCCATAAATATATCTGTAGGACTCATGGCAAAAGTAATTTCCTTCTGAACAAAAAGTGGCTGCATACATCCATTTAAACATCTTTTGGTTCAGTATTGCTTTGTTAACTGAGTTTAAGCTCATAAACAGGAATTTACTGTTCTTAATTTGGTTCATATATTAATATATCATCAAGCTACAGTTAAGGTAAACTTTTCTGGAAAGATAAGTAGTCTCAGAATATCAGCTTTTGGTTTACCTGTTTTAGAGAGAAGCAAAGTGTGTAAGTTTATATTTTAATATATTTTAATATATTTTGCTGTGTTGTCAAAGACAACTTTCCATCAGATGATTTTTTAAAAAAACCCAACAGCAAAACTTCCATTTGTAGTTCAAGACCATAAATGTGCCTTGAGACTATTGTATTATGGTAAAATATGGGATCACCTTTCAGCTCTTCACTTCCCAATGCGTTTGAAAATATCTTCAGTTGCTTTCTCGTAACTCTATCAGGAATTACTTCCAGTATTAAAGAA
This sequence comes from Cuculus canorus, assembly GCF_017976375.1. NCBI lineage: Eukaryota > Metazoa > Chordata > Aves > Cuculiformes > Cuculidae > Cuculus > Cuculus canorus. The sequence goes on from NC_071441.1 coordinate 63,702,662, forward strand.
TCTTTAGCCAGATGTCCGCAGGACTAAAGAGTATTTTAAGAACTAATGGAAAATCACACTATTTATCTGCTGTTGATTCAACACCTGCTCACAGATGTGAAGAAGGGCTTATTTTTTATAAAATTAGTTTAAGTTATACATGTTTAAAATATATGAAGACATTTTGCTTCTACAAACGTTGCTGGTGTCATGACTCTGCAGAAGCAGCACAGTTGCAAACAAGCTTGCACTTTTAATCCTGAAGTAATTTGGATTGAGCAGTTGTACAAAGGTCCTTTGTAAGACTTAAGTTTGTACAGGATGTCTTACATGGGATTTAATGAGACAGTTGCCCTAGTGTTTGTTAATAAATAACCTCAAAACTTCACCTTCATAGATGCCAACCATGCTAGTATGTGGGGTTTTTTTGCCTTTTAAGGCATGTCAGAATGTGACAAGACATTACAGCATGCACAGTTAAAGGTACTTTAGTCAATGAAACAGTCCAACAGAAGTAAATTCTACTCAAGGGCCTGGTTGTTTCCTGAAATGGCTGAGGTTTTTTTCTACTCTGAACTGCGTGGAACAACTATTAAAATTATTTTGAATTTGTTCTCTAGGTGACTTGGCTTTTGGTTTGTGAACTTGCATTTTTTTCTTTGAAATAGACAGTTGGATAATACCAAAGTGTCAGTATTTTTCGTGTCTTCTCGTAGACAGAGTAGGCATGACATCAACAGGCTCAGCAAAATATTTACTGATGGAGAGGGTTTTTTGTGCAATTTTTCTCCTAAGTGTGGTTTCAATGTGATCTCCGTGTGTATTTTACCGTGAGCTTTAGCAAATACAGATTATTTTTCAGTTGGTGAAGGTGGGATTTAAATAGGTCCACTGTTCTATGCTGCAGAGTAATAAAACAAATTAACTGCATTGTACTGAACATTACTCCTGTATTTCAGAGCTTTCAGCCAACACAGCTGCCTTTGCTAAAAGTGCTGCTATGTTAGGTAACTCTGAGGACCACACTGCTCTATCTAGAGCTTTGTCTCAGCTTGCAGAGGTTGAGGAAAAGATAGATCAGTTGCATCAAGAACAAGCTTTTGCCGACTTCTATGTGTTCTCAGAACTGCTTGGGGATTACATTCGTCTCATCGCTGCAGTAAAAGTGAGTACTACTAGGAAAAATACTGATTTTAGCTTTTAAATGCATATTCCTCAAATTGTAAATTAAAGGTAAATGAATGTGTGCATTTGCATGTACAACACAGTTAAGACTAAGTTTTTCTCCGGAAATTCTAGCTGAGTAAAATGAATGCATCTATGATAAGTTACTGCATTGATAAAAATGGTTGTGATAAAAAATGGGAATGGATTAATAAGATCCAGACAAAATGTAAATTCTGAACACCATCTACTTTAGGCAGTGCTTATTGTGCATTGTATTTGGGGACACCGTGCACTACAGTGACTAAGCATACTGTACTTGTTTCTTTGAGGTTACCTATTTTTACAGTATGCTCATAGATTTTGAGAACATGATTTGGCCATATAAATAGTTTCTGTAAATAAGAAACAAGTACAGTTTGTGAATCTACATCTCATTGAAAAAATACTCAATTTTGGTGTAATCATGCTGAACAGCATAATTAGGCTTTGACATGGGAAGGGGTGTCTATGAATTTTATTCAGAAATATCTTTGGACTTGCCAAGTTCTTGTCAGTACATATTTTTCTCTTTATTTTCTTTTTTTTTTTTTACAATGTATATTTTAATTCTGCTACTTTAGATGATTGCTAACAACTATGTATTGCTGAATATGTATGTAATCCATATGCATGAAAAGTTTGCTAGAATCTGCATTTAGAGAAATATTTGCATAATAAAGCACTTTGTAATGCTTGTTTTGGTAGTCTTTTGGTGGAATTAGGAACATAAAATGGTTTGGGGCACTAAAGTGTCTGCTCTGAAAAGGCTTCTTGAATACCTTGTTATTTGTGGGATGCATTGAGCTGTGCAAGCCTGCTGTCAAATTAAATGCAAGAAGACACAGTGATGTTTCTTTGAGTGTACTTATTCCAGTTTTATGCAGAATTACCTTTTCCTACTAAGAATTTAGATAGCTCTAACAAATTCCAGTTGTTTAATAAACATACATGTCCTTATAGGGTGTGTTTGATCATCGAATGAAATGCTGGCAGAAGTGGCAAGATGCTCAGGTCACTTTACAAAAAAAACGTGAAGCTGAAGCAAAGCTCCAACTTGCCAACAAACCTGATAAATTGCAGCAAGCTAAAGATGAGATAAAAGAGGTAATGTTGTCAGACATTATTCTGGACGCCAGACAACCTGCATTAACTCGTTCATTCTGCATCAGTGCACTATTTTATACCATTTTTATTTACAAATCACTTACTCATTTGCTGTTTTCCATATTTACTGAAATTGTTTAAAGGGATTTATTTAAAACATTGAATGTGTGCAATTGTTACTCATTGCAAAATCTGTAAGGCAGTTAATACTGTCTCTACAGAGTCTGGGAGATGGGAGGAGGGGAACATGGAGAAGTTAAATAATGCTTTAACTGTTAACAGATTGCTTTGGTAGGCAGAGGAACATCTCTTGGCCTCTAAATCTATAATCCAGCTAAGACAACTAATGGAGAACTGTTCCCGTGTTTTGCTTAATTATGCAGCATATCTACCCATATATATGTGTGTATGTATATATGGTGTAATTTCAGTAAAAATAAATCTAACATGTTGAAGTGTCATAATTTATACACTTTTTCTGTCATGCTTCACTAAGGAAATTGAAGAGGTAGGACAACTTAATTATTTAACATTTATGCATTCTAATTATGCACCAGTATTCTTCCATTAAACAATGGGAGAACATCATGGCAGTTTTCAAGCTCTCCGTACGCAGTTACTTTGTTGGCTTCCTCACTGGTCACTAACCACATGCTATTTTGTTCTTTCTGCCCTTCAATCTATTTTACATATGGCATTGAACTTGCTCATTAACTTGGCTTTCTTCTCAAAAAAAGGCCTTTGTTTATTGTGAAAACTCTTGTATGACCACAGTCTTGCTAGTTGTCTCTCCTGTCCATCCACAAAACAAGTGAGCTGGAACTGTACATCAAAAATACTTCCTGAGTATTGGAAGTAGTTGGAAGTAGTCAGTGATCCCTTCTCAGTCCCAATACTAAAAGAATTAATTATGTTGTTCCCAAAGCATTTTTTGTCTACTTTATTTGGTGATTAGAGAAGGTTATTAGTAAACCCACGATTTGAATATGCTGATCAGAAGTTATTGCTGCTATTGAAATACATTGTGTTCTTGAATTCTCTAGTAGTAGTCCTTCTGGCATAGAAGTTAGAAAGTAGAAGCCTACACAACTTGAGCTTCATCCATGACTCGGTTGGTTTTTGCAGATAAAAGGCTAATGAACAGTCCTAGAAATACCTTATTGAGTAAGGAGAAATTGCTCCTTGTCAGAAAGTGTAAGATGGCAGACTATTATCCAGTGATTATTTGTATGGAACCTGGCACTTGGGCATGATGAAACTGTGATGATAGATCCATTAGGCCTGTAGAGGCTTTCCATGGAGTCTCAGCCACCTCTAGTTACTGTGGTAGGAAGGCACAGGCTGTCTTGACCTTTTCCTTGGCTGAGTTTCAGTTATTATTAGATGACTTTTCAGGGGGTTCTCCTATGAATGGTGTCCTATTATGACTTATTGCATAGCTTCATGATGTCTATCAGAAAAGGAAAAATAGAAACGCATAGATATTTATTGGAACATAGGTGGTGTTCAACTCATATCACAATAGTAACTTGGCACTGCACCCAAAACGCTTTTGGGAATAAATGTCACCACTGGATTGCTAACAGGAACATGCTATATTGAAGTAAGTTGCTTCCCTGCTGCCTTTTTTGAGAAAGGTAAGTGTTACTGGCTATACTGGCTCCCATGACTCAGTTAATTTGTTGAGATGAACAGACAGTAGTTGCGTTTTAAATAGATTAGCCTGCATGCATTTTGAAGTGTGAAGCTGATAGGGTTTTTTACAGTATAACTACTCAGCTTAAATTTAACAATACAATAGGTGTGAAAGCAGTTACAAGATAATGTAGATGATATTTATCTCTTATTGTGTAGCTGGATGTCTTTTCCCATAAACTAAGGAGGAACATAACCTAGTGTCATGTATGCCTCATGAATGTCACACTCCCAGTGTGGCAAAACCACACAAGCAACTTCACTTCCTCTGAATTTTCCTTTTGTGCTTTTCTTACCTGCAATAACTTTTCTACTCCTGTTTTCTACAAAACCAGTTCCCAGTGAACAATAAGGCATGTGCTTTGGCTTGCCCAAGCAACATGCATTCTGATTGGAAAGCCAGTATACAGATCCTCACTAACTTGTCATCACTAACTGCAACAGAAATGTGTTAAAGATAATCATATACTTGACCATAAGTAGAGATGAAGATTTAAGTATCTTCTCTGGGATTAAGAAAGTACAAGGAATTAACTCTTTTAAACTTGATTGGGCAAGTAGTCACAGAAAGTTTACAAGTTTATATTCATTTTATATCAGTGTTTATAAATGGCACAGCAGGTAAAGCTTCAGAGATCCTTTTCCTTTTCTAAAGAACCTTTAAAAATGTTAATGTGTTCCTTAATAGGAATACTCAAGATATTTTTTGCATTTCATCTATAGATAGTATTACCTTAGAGATGCCATTATTTTAACTGATCTGGTGACATCCTGCTATACAAATTGTTACTTAGAAATAGTTATTGTAAGACTTTCCCATAAGTATGCAAAAAACCCAAACAGGTCCTTTTCAGCTCTTGAGTCACTGTCATTAATATACTAAAAAATTCAGATGCTGATAGGCTGAATGGATAACACAAAGTCTTATCTCTGCATGTCTTTCCTTTGCCAGTGGGAGACAAAAGTTCAGCAAGGGGAAAAGGATTTTGAACAGATCTCGAAAACCATTCGCAAGGAAGTGGGAAGATTTGAGGCATGTATAATTTTGTCCCAGTAAATAACAATTTTACTTTAGATAATATTTGATATTGCAAGTACAGTTGGTTAAGAGGTTAATATTCCATAATTTATTTATTAACAGAAGGAACGAGTGAAAGACTTTAAAACTGTTATTATCAAGTACTTAGAATCGTTAGTGCAAACACAACAGCAGGTAAGATAAAATTTAAGTTTTATCCAAGTTAATATTTAATATTTAATATTTAATGTTCCATATTAAGTTAGTTAAAAGAAAGACAAGCTTTAAGTATAGGAGTTTATAAAACATAAAGAACTACTTCTAGTCTGTACTGGAAAATAACAGTGATTCCAGTTTCCCAGCTGTTGCTATCCTCCCTTGCACAGCTGTAATTGAAGATAAGCAAAGGGAGAAACTCCTTAGCGATACGGGTGAGTCGAGGGTCTTATCTTCTTCTTCTAAAACTGAATTAATACTTTCACTGATAGTTTGGAGTAAATTGTAATGAATAGGTGCTTAGACTTACTGAGGAGATGTGAATACTTAAGTGTTGCTCTTTTAAAAACGTGTAAAATATTACTGAATAATGCAAAGCAATAAAACAGTTTAGTGATTCAGAAGTAGAACTTGTTCCCAAGATAGTGTCTGGAGTCTTTCTTCTGTTCATTTTAGAATATAACACTGTGGCTTTGTTTAATTTTATTTAATAAATAAATAAAAATGGTACCATTAGAGGTAAGAATAACAAACTGAGCAAACGGAGTTTACAAACAAATCCTGTATAGATGTGTTGTAAAACATGGCATTCAACATGAGGCAACAACTCTGCTGGTATGAGATTTGTGTATTACTTGGTTTTATTTCTTGCATTATGTAATAATGTGAATGGATAATATAAAGCAGCTATGTTCTTACTTTGTTTGCTGGAGACAAGTTTACCACAAGAGGAAAGTATATGTTTCCTTTTCCAGCTTCTGGTACTTGTTAGTGAGTGTTTTTCCTTTCTCTTCAAGCTAATTAAATACTGGGAGGCATTCCTACCTGAAGCCAAAGCCATCGCCTAAAAGAAGAATATTCCAAATGACAAGGCACTCTGGATTTTTGTCCTGCATAAAACTAAATTCCACAGTGAAATCACTTTAAATCATCTAAATAAACCACTATATATTTTACGAATTAACATGTGGCTTTTTTTATATACAATGACATTTTATTAACAAGCTGCATGTCCTGACCCTCTTTGAAGTGGACTGTGGCATGATGTTCTGCAATACATTGCTGAATTGAACACTATTGTGTCTTAATACTTGCACTAAAACGTGCACTGCAAGGCCAGAAAGCTGATATTTTTGTTCTTTACAATACAATGTTCTGTAGTACGTTTACCTGATCTTTATGAAACAAATTTAATTGCATTGATTAATGTGCACTTACACATTCCTGTACAAAATCATGTTTTTTGTGATTACAGTAATAAAGGGATGTACCTTGTGAAACATTAAGTACTCCTGTTCTTGTGTCTGGTGTTGTATTTACTGGTGTTTTTAGAAGTAGCATTTAGAATAACTTAAGATTATATCAAAGGCAGATACAACATTCTGTAAAGAATGCTGGAGAATGTATTAAAGATTCACGAACAAGTATTTGTGGTAAATATTCTGTTTTTTAATTCTGAATGTCTTCATTACAGGTATTTTCACCTGAAGTTATCACTGCCTTAGTAAACATTAATGTGTCAGTATTTAGAGGGTCAAAAACTGATGCTTGGGGAACAGTCAGGCATAAACCGGAATCTCTTCCAAGTGTTCTACAAAGTGTCTGAAGGGTTAGGATCACCTGCACAGTCAAATACTGATGTCCTGTTGAGCTGATAACATTTCACCAGTTGTCCTCTGTGGTCTCAGGATACAAATAGAAAACCTTGCAATCATTTTGGTAGTCAAGGAAGAAGAAAAGTAGATAATTTAGCTGACTGCAAACTAGTTGTAAGGGTTTTACTTGAATTCTATTGAATTCTGCTTGAGTTTTCTTGAGTAGAAAATGGATTTGCAAGGTCTGTTTATATCTTCTGTAAGAAATCAGAGCAGCTAAAACATTTTTGTGAAATACATGACATTAACATGAGGACATGCTGCTTTGTCATTTTAGTGATACACTGAGCTTGCTGACATATCAATATTGGTGGAATGTCTTAATATTAACAAATCTTAGGCAAATAATCATGTAAAATACAAGAGAAGCTGTTGCTTTCAGCTAGTCGTAAGAATGCAGGATAAGCTCATGAATTTGTATTGCTTGTGGTCAAGCATAAAGAAACATCTATATAATGCTACTTCTGAGCAGAATAGAAACCTAAGTTCAGCTGGAAGATCATATACTGATTTATGCCACAAAATTAATGTAGAATTTCTAGATTAGTGTCTCCTGTAGTTACTGTAAAGAGTTCTGTTGACACAGTATTTCTAGCACTTCTCAAGAAAACTAGTACAGAAGCTGTTAATGTAAAAAAAAAAAAGATATCAAACCTTTATCAAGCATCTTATGAAAGAAATGCTAGAACTTTAAGCTTGTAATATCTTGTGACTTAGCATTTGTTATGTCACTTAGCTTGTAACTGCTTTCTGAAAACCTCAAGTATGCAACAGGTTTACAGTGAAGAAATTGATGTAGGTACTAGAGTTGATAGAGATACACTTGACTTTAGCTTGCTCAGTGCTGATGAAAATTGACCAATAGCTCAAATTAAACTTCAGATTTTTTTCCATTGGGTACTTCTAGAATTAAAGACTCAGTTTGGACATGCGGAGCTGAAAATGAGTAAACATATACTTTCATGTTTTATCTTTACATGTTTTATCCAACTTTTTTAGCTCTTGATTTTTATTTTTTTTTCCTTCTATCAGGATTAGAATTCAGTTGAATTGTGGATTGGATTTTTTCTCTCTGTGATGAGAAGATGGGAAATAGCTTTCACATTGATCTGCTAGCAGGGGTGTGACTTTCTTTGTGTATACCAGACAACTGAAAACAAGAATGAGTGGTGTAGGGTTTTTTATTCCTTAAAACTATAAGCCTGTTGGAGAACAAAAGAGTAATAGCATTTCTGGAGTTCAGTGTCACAGAGGGTGGCTAATACAAAAAAAAAAAAAAAATTGTAGTCTTTTTTTACACTATAAGGCTAATTTGAAGACAGGACCCAGATCAGCAGTCACATTTGGCTATCGTAAAACTCATGTTGCTTCAAGGCACTGTTATGTTGTGTATATTCCCCTACATTATGGAGAATGAAGGTTTGCTTATTGTCTTTCCTCGTATGAGTTATGGTTCTGCCTGTATTCTTTCTAAGTGGTCTTGGTTGTACTCACTGGCTCATGAAAGTGTTCTGTGATGTTTTAAAAACACTTTTTTTTAAAAAACGGGGAGCTAAATCATTAGAGGAGCAAGGAGAAGCCTTTGAAAAGAAAATGCTGTTTTACTCAAAGCTTTATCAGTTATGTTGAATTTTCTACTGTTTACTTACATCGGTATCTGTAGGAGTACACTGAGGTGCAAATTTACTTAAACCAGGCTTTATGGTAGCAACTATAAAATCAGGAGCTGAGGTTGTGAACTTATTGAGGCATATCTTTTTTTTTTTAATCTAGCCTCTTGTTTTGATGTGTGCTTTACTTATCACTTTGATTAGGATTTTTATATGCATTTCTTTGCCTGCTTCTATTTTGGAAGCTAGCCATTCAGAAAACCCTTGAATCATGAGGATTAGCGGAAACTAATCTTTCAGAGTTCCCTATGTTTTCCTTTTTCTCTTGCATGAATCGTTCTAACATGATGAACATTGAGTTCCTCCTCTAGAAGGAACTGTACAGTGACAACTTTGAAAAAAAAGAAAACCAGAAGTGACCAGCAAAGGGGGGAGAGGTGTTTGAATTTTAAATATATATTTAATTTTTACATAGTCTTAAAGTTTATTGTGAAAATGTCACTTTCTTATTCAATTATTTAAGTGTGGCATACTTAAGTCATTGGATGTGGTTCTAAACAGTGATGATTCATAGTTTCTGTAATCGTAGTGGCTTAAACTAGAGTCTAGTGGCAGGTAATAGTTAAAACTGGAGTGTATTAATTAATTTAGTTTATATTCTGGAGTCCTGTGTCCAGTTCTGGAATCCCCAGCATAAGAAGGATATGGAGCTGTTGGAACAGGTCCAGAGGAGGCTACAAAGATGATCAGGAGGCTGGAGCACCTTCCCTATGAGGACAGGCTGAGAGAGTCAGGCTTGTTCAGCCTGGAGAAGGCTCAGAGGAGATCTTATAGCAACCTTCCGGTACCTGAAAGGGGCTACAGAAAAGCTGGAGAGGGACTTTTTATGAGGGCATGTAGTAATAGGATGAGGGGGAGTGGCTTTAAATAGGAAGGGGAAAGATTTAGATTAGACATTAGGAAGAAATTCTTCCTGATGAGGTTGGTGAGGCACTGGCACAGGTTGCCCAAGAACACTGTTATCCCCCCTCCCTGGAGGTGTTCAGGGCAGGGTTGGATGGGGCCTTGAGCAGTCTCATCTAATGGAAGGTGTCCCTGCCCATGGCAGGGAGGTTGGACCTGGGTGCGGTTTAAGGTCCCTTCCAACCATTCTATGATTTTATGATTCTAAGTTAACTTAAGTATATAACTGAAGATACTGAGACCTGTAACAAAAACCAGCATTGAAGACCAACACCTACAGTTCGTAGGTGACCTTTGGGGGCCTGGCTGACAGATGAATTTGAAGGCAGCCTATGTAACTGTTACTAGCCTAGCTCAGCCCTTTTACTGTCTAGCTGTTAAGATTACTGACATGATTTTAATCCACGTTACACTAGTTCAAATCAAGCTACATTTAAAATGTATTCTGCTTGCTTTGTTGTTTGTGGGAATCATTGCAGATTTGTCCAATTAGCTTTCAAAAACAAGAATCCTGGATGGTTTACAGTGCACATTGATAGCATTTTATGAATTAATGTTTCTTAAATTTTTGCCTCTCAGTGTATGAGACAAAAAGACAGCCCTTGGCTAGTAAGCCATTTGGAGAAATCCTATTCTTTCTTTAGATGTAACTTTAAAGATTAGCCAACTAACGATGATACATTGTGCAAATTAAGTATTTAACATTCCAAAACATATTGATGTATTTGAATTCAGCTCACCATGTAATCTTCCTTGTTCCTCTTAGCTGATGCGCAGTTAAATATTCCATTATTTACTATTGAATTTGAAACCAGATTAATGCCTCAACTTTTCTTTGTTAATAAGTTACATGATATTAGGGAGAAAAGCAGATTTTTGAAGTAATTGATTATTAGTTTGCAAGCAACCACAAACAGTGCCCCTATGAAATTCTTCTTCTGGCTTCTCCTCAGCATAAATACATTATGGCATAAACGGTGTCATTAGAATTGTCCATCCATCATGTATTAAGGGAAGATCAGCAACTAAGCTTAAAAACTAGAGCTTTACCAAAAACTAACAATAATTGTAGCATGATGATTATTCTCTGACGTGCCCACCTTTAACAGAACGATTAGACTATTGTTGTGCGGCCTGCTTTTCCTTGGGATCATTATAATCTATTTATGAAGATATACTTAGGGGCAAAATGGGATTCCTCATTCACTACCTTTAGTCATCTCTGTGGTCCAAGGATGTGGTTCCTATGATGAGACCAGAGGGGAACTGGAAACGCATTTGTTCTTGTCACCACTACCACAGAGCAGCACTATGATTGACTTGTTGGTCCTCGTCAGTTGTGGATACTGGCACAGGAGATGGGTTGTGCAGAAACAAACATCAGAGAACTATCTTGCTTTGATTTCAGGCCATTTTTTTATTGCGTACAGTTGTTACTTTGCTTTAGCAAAGTGAACCAGTGTTAGTTAGCTTTAATTCCCTTGACTTTAGGCAAAAGCCTGATATTTTGTATTGAATTCTTCAGGTCACAGGTCTTTGCTTATAGCAAAAGATAAGTAAATTTAGCTGGCAGTAAAGCAAAGAAAAATGGAGGGAAAAAGAGCTTGTAATGCTTCCCCTCCCCCCAGTGTTACTAGTCTAAAAGGAATCAAATTACTTTTCATAAGATATTTCTAAAAGCTGATCATAGAAGCACCAAGACAGCACAACCGCAGAGGTCAAATAAAAGTAATCATTTGTTTTCTATCCATTTTTGACGTATGTTTATATGCTTTGCTTATGCAAAATCAAACTCTGCATACACATTAATTTATAATGTTAGCTAGTCTTAAGATGAGTGACAGATGGTGAAGTTACACATCTTAACCATTTCGCTTCTGAGACTCCCCAGCAGTAAGGAAACCTTTCAAGGTGAGGTTTAAGATACTGCCGTCTAGTAAATACAGCTGTGGTTTGCTGTCATTTCGCTGTGAGAGCCTTACTCTCTGCAACACCATTGCCTGCTAAATGCAGCTAGTATTCCACCTAATGTTTCTGCCCCCAAATGCTTTTTAAGTCACTGATACACCTCTTGTTTTGCAGAGTAAGAACTTCTATTTCATTTCTCCAGTGACTAGAAATCATCCAGTTTGGTTTGCTGTGCTACATAATGGAATTAGAGGCAGCTTCTGAGGAACAGCCGCAATATGGGCAGCTTTCCTCAACGCTGGATGGGTTTTCCTGGTTTCACCTATTGGTTCACAACAGGCATTACTACAGGAAAGACAGTGAGGTGCTGGAGCACATCCAGAGAAGTGCAACAGATCTGAGGAAGGGTCTGGAGCCCAGGGACTAGGGAGAGCAGCTGACGGAACTGGGATTGTTTAATGTGGAGAAAAAAGGGGCCTGAGAGAAGACCTCATTGCTCTCTGCAGCTCCCAGAAAGGAGGTTGTAGCAATGTGAGTGTTGGTCTCTTCTTCTAAGTAACAATGGATAGGGCAAGAAGGAATGGCTTCAAGTTGCACCAGGGGAGGTTTAGCTTGGGCACTAGGAAAAATTCCTTCACTGAAAGGGTTGTCAAGCACTGGCAGAGGCTGCCCTGTGTGGATGTGGTGCTTAAGAACATGGTTCAGTGGTGGAGTCGGCAGTGTTGGGTTTACAGTTGGACTCAATTATCTTAAATGTCTTTTCCAGCTGAAAGGATCCTGTAATTCTGAGTTTGCACAGCTGTCAGGAGGGCGAGGGCATCGGCCAAGCAGGCACAGGGAGCGGTTGGAGCAACAGTGTGAATTTAGGGCTGGTTCTAAATTTCTTTATTAACGGGGTTCTCGGGCACAGAACAGGCTACCCAGAGCGGTGGTTGAGTCCCTATCCCTGGAGGTATTTAAAAGACAGCTCGATGAGGTGTGTAGGGATACGGTTTAGCAGTGGACATGTATGGTTGGACATGATGATCTCAAAGGTCTTTTCCAACCAAACTATCACGTTTCTACATTTCATACAGATTAATAGCATATATAGAATCATAGAATCATAGAATAGTTAGGGTTGGAAAGGACCTTAAAGATCACCCAGTTCCAACCCCCCTGCCATGGCCCCTTTCAGGTACTGGAAGGTCGCTATAAGATCTCCTGTAAGCCTTCTCTTCTCCAGGCTGAACAAGCCCGACTCTCAGCCTGTCCTCATATGGGAGGTTCTCCAGCCCTCTGATCATCTTTGTAGCCTCCTCTGGACCCGTTCCAACAGTTCCATGTCCTTCTTACCTTAAGGATTCAGAAGTAGACACAGTATTCCAGATGAGGTCTCAGAAGATAGCAATAGAGGGGCAGAATCACGTCCCTTGACCTGCTGACCATGCTTCTTATGACCATTAATCTATAGTTTCATAAACCATTTGTAATATATTATAGATATTTTTGTGAACAGGTGTGTCAAAGTTTGAAGACCTCACAGATTTCCTGTTTCAGCCTTTTCCAATCTTCCTATTAGTATTTAGCTTTCAGACTAGAAATAAGTATTTCTGAAGTTGGATGTTATTAATTAGAACATTGATTAGCGTGCTGGAAATGAAAGCTTTTATGTCTGTCTTGTTTGTTTGTTTGCTTCAACTTTGTGATTCTGATTTGCACAGCGCGAACATTTCTGTGTTGGCTGATCATGACCCATCTGTGTTACATAACTCTCAAAAGCCTGTCTTGGCCTTGGATCCTGTTGAAATCAACTGTTGTACAGGGGTCACTTGGGATACTGAAAATGCCAGCAAATAAACTCTTTAAAAGACTTGGAGTTTTAGGAAGCAAGCATCCTTTATGAAGCCTGAGCAACATGAGAGAGTAATCTCCATCAAACGTGCAGCCAGACAAGAGATGGTTACAGAATGTATTTCCCACTCACATGCATATTATCCCCAACGTGAAAAAGATATGGAGCTCTTGAAACAGGTCCAGAGAAGGCTATGAAGGGGATCCAGGTGCTGGAACACCTCTGCTGTAAGGAGAGAGTTGGGGTTGTTCAGCCTGGACAAGAGAAGGCTGAGGGGAGACCTATGGTAGCCTTCCAGTACCTGAAATCATACTGAAAATGCCGGCAAATAAACTCCCTAGGACTTATTTTAGTTTCAGAAAGTAAGCACCCTTTATCAGACCCAAGGGAGCCATCTCCATCAATTGTGTGCGGGGAGACAAGAGCTAGGACAGAATGGATTTCCCACTTACATGCGAATGGATAAATTTTCCCAGAAATCTTATGCATATTCTATTCTCTTCTAAGGACCAATTTTATTGTTATTATGAACTTCACAACAGTCAGACCTCTTGCTAATTTAGATTTAGACTAAACATAAGGAAGAATTTCTTCACAATGAGAGTGGTGAGGCCCTGGGACGCTGTGGCTGCTCCATCCCTGGAGGTGTTCAAGGCCAGGTTGGGTGGGGCTATGAGCAGCCTGATCCAATGGGACGCGTCCCTGCCCATGGCAGGGGTTCGAATGGGATGAGCTTTAAGGTCCTTTCCAACCCAAACTATTCTATGATTCTATGACTTTCTATGAAGACAACATGTAGAAACTTCCTAAAAATTATTCATGGTCTGAACATTTACTGTAACTTTGGATGTTTTTAAGCATTTTGAAACAAAGTTTAGTTTGATATCCTCAAACTATTTCTATGATGATTCTATGATTAATTTGGAGCTGGCTCCAGCTCTGCCTGACCTTGGCTTTGAGATAGAATCATAGAATCACCAGGTTGGAAAAGACCTCTTGGATCATTGAGTCTAACCATTCACTAATATATGTCCTTATGCACCTTGTCTACCCATCTTTTAAATCCCTCCAGGGATGGTGACTCCACCACTCCCTGGGCAGCCTCTCTCAGTACCCAATGACCCTTTTTGTGAAAAATTTTTTTTCTGATGGCCAGCCTGAACCTCCCCTGGCGCAGCTTGAGGCCATTCCGCCTTGTCCTGTCCCCTGTCACTGGGGAGAAGAGGCCAGCTCCCTCCTTTCCACAACCTCCTTTCAGGTAGTTGTAGAGAGCAATAAGGTCTCCCCTCAGCCTCCTCTTCTCCAGACTAAACAACCCCAGTTCCCTCAGCCGCTCCTTGTAAGACTTGTGCTCCAGCCCCCTCACCAGCTTCCTGGCTCTTCTCTGGACACGCTCCAGAGCCTCAGACACAGGAAGAGGCTGCAGACAGAGGTGATTACAGAAGAATATACATCTGTTGAGCACAGATCACACTGAACACCAGGTATTATCGTCCACAAAGAATGAACAGTGGCTGGAAAAACACTGAACGGAAACATGCTGCCAGACATTGTGCCTAAGTTTCAAAACCACAATTGCTTAGATGAAAGTGAACTCCACTTTAGCTTAAACCAAACCTCTCCCACGCTTTGCCATTGTTCCTATGCCTCGCCCCCTCCCACCATGGTTCCCTTCCCCCCTCCCCCCGGGGCGTGGCCTTGGCGCCCAGCCCCGCCCCACAAGTCACGTGACGCGCGAGGAGGTCACGTGCGGCGCGGGGTCACGTGCGGCGCGGCGATGGCGGGCGGCGCGGGCGCTTGAGCGCCCGGTTGGGGCTGGGGGGCGGTTCGGGGGTACGAGGAACCCGTCATGGAGGTGTACATCCCCTCCTTCCGCTACGAGGAGAGCGAGCTGGAGCGGGGCTACACGGTGAGGGGCGGCGGGGCGGGACAAACCCCCAGCGCCCCCAGGAGTGGGAGGGGGCCGGGGGGGCGCGGTAATGGGGGCGATGTGGCTGCAGTGAGCGCGAGGGGCGGTGTGAAGGTGCCTTTCCTGCAGCCCTCGGGGGTGGGATTGACCGGCACCTGCTGCCACGCGTGCTCCCAGCGTCTCCCAGCATGCACACCCGTGGCATCTTCTGCCACGCGTGTTCCCCAGCATCTCCCACCACACATACTCTTCGGTATCTCCTGCCACGCTTGCACCTTCAGCATCTCCCACCACGCACGTGCCCCACATCTCCTGGCATACACCACCCTGGCATCTCCTGCCACGCGTGCTCCCATCATCTACCTGCGCATGCACCCCTGGCATCTCCTGCCACGCGTGTGATTGCCCAGCATCTCCTGCCATGCATGCTCTCAGCATCTCCTGCCTTGTACACCCGTGGCATCTCCTGCCACACATGAACCAACACCTCACGGCATGCATGCCCACTTGGTATCTCTGGCCACACTCGCTCCCAGCATCTCCTTCCATGCATGCCACCAGCATTTCCCGCCACATGCCCACCTGCCACACCTGCCTCCTGCATCTCCTGCCACATGCACCCCCAGCATCTCCCGGCATGCACGCCCTTGGCATCTCCTGCCACACGTGCTCCCAGCATCTTCTGCCATGTGCGCACCCCCGGCATCTCCCACCACACATGATCCCAGGAGCTCCTAGCATGCATGCCCACTCAGCATCTCCCACCGCATGCACTCCCAGCATCTGCTGCCATGCACGCCCCGGCCTGTCCTGCCACATGTGCCCTAGCATCTTCCAGCTTGTGCAACCACTCAACATCTCCCGCCACATGCCACCAGCATCTCCTGCCATGCGTACTCCCAGCATCTCCTAGCATGCACACCCATTCAGCATCTCCTGCCATGACCTCCCTTCATCTTCTGCCATGCATACTCCCTGCATCTTCTGCATGCGCCCCTCCGCCACCTGTGCCCCCTGCATCTCCTGCAATGCACACACTCCTCAACATCTCCTGCCACATGTGGGCCCCCGACATCCATCACGTGCCCACCCAGCATCTCCTGCCTCACATGAGCCGCCCAACATCTTCCACCATGTGGGCATGCACTCATACAATATCTCCTGCCACACATGCTCCTGGCATCTCCACGCACACACCTTCCATGCATCTTCCACCACGCACGAGGTTGGCACTGCGGGGTCGTGAAGCATGAGGCAGTGAGTGGGGAGAGATGGTTGGTGCCTGCCATGAGGGGCGCTTCTGGGCATGGGGTCTTGATCTGGGCTCTCCCTGGCATGGGGAGAGAGGACGGTGTGGGGCTTAGTGTGAGGAAGGGGAGACTGAGCAAGCTGAGGTCATTTAGCTTGGAGATGAGGAGGCTGACGGGAGACCTTGTTGCTCTCTGCAACTCCCTGAAAGGAGGTAGTAGTGTGGCAGATGTTAGTCTCTTCTCCCAAGTGATAGGACAAGAGGAGATGGCCTCAAGTTGCGCCAGGGTAGGCTTAGATTGGATATTAGGAAAAATTTATTTACTGAAGGAGTGGTAAAGCATTGGAACAGTCTGCCTAGTGACAGGAAAAGTGGCAATGACTGCACATCAAAATACAGCGAATACCATTTAAATATAATGGAGCTTGTCCAGAGAAGGGCAGTGAAGCTGGCGAAGGGGCTGGAAAATGAGCCTTGATGGCAGCAGCTCAGGGTGGACCTTATTGCTCTCTACAATTGCGTGTAGGGAGGTTGTAGTGAGATGCTGGTCTCTTCTTCCAAGTGACAGGTGATAGGATGAGAGGATATGGCCTCAAGTTGTGCCAGGGGAGTTTCAAATTGGATTTTAGGAAAAATTTCTTCACTGAAAGAGCAGTCAAGCATTGGAAGAGGCTGCCCAGGGAAGTGTTGGAGTCTCATTTCCTGGAGGTATTAAAAAAATATATAGATGTGACACTTCAGGACATGGTTAAGTAAGCACAATCTTAATGATTCTATAGTGTTAATTTTGGGGTTGTCGTATGCAGGGATAGGAGTTGGACTCAATGATGCTTATGGCTCCTTTCCGACTTGGCTCATTCTGTGATTCTGTGATCTCTTGTGTAAGGAAAGGCTGTTGAGACTGGAGAAGAGAAGGATCAGGGGATCTCGTTACTGTGCTCTAGTAATCTGAAGGGAGGGAATGAGGAAAAGGGAGTGAGGCTGTTCTCGGTGGTTCTCAGTGCCTGGACAAGTTGCAGTGGGCACACATCAAAATACAGTGACTGCCATTTAAACATAACACAACACCGTTTTGTTACCATGAGAGTCGTCAAGCACTGGTGGAGGTAGTCCAAAAAGATTGTGAAGTCTCCATTCTTGGAGGTTCTCAAACCTAACTGGCTGTGGTCCTGGGCAGCCTCTTCTAGCTGACCCTGCTTCAGTAGAGGGCTCAGTTTACACAATTTCCAGAAGACTTTTTCATGTCGGTGGTTTTGTCATCTGATGGAGCTGTTGAGTTGTAAACTTTCCCACACGTTGCGGAGTGGACACGTGCTCTGTACTGGGGCCCAGGGCATGTGACTGAAAGTGGATATTCAAAGCTAGCTTCTTTTATTAAGGGTATTGATTTGGTAGTTCTGACCTGTTAAGAAACGCTAGGGAAAAAATTTACTCCTGTAGGTTTGATCCATGTAGGCATAATTGCATGAAGCGAGTGCATTTCTCCTTTGGTGCTAGGTAGCTAACC
The DNA here is from genome assembly GCF_017976375.1 of Cuculus canorus. NCBI lineage: Eukaryota > Metazoa > Chordata > Aves > Cuculiformes > Cuculidae > Cuculus > Cuculus canorus. Next base: position 63,720,515 of record NC_071441.1, read on the forward strand.
TGATGCTAATGCTGTATATATTCTTTGGTCCTTGGTACAGGCAAATATTTACAAGCCGTGTAAAACACTTTAGATGCTTTAACATGGAAGTGTAACTGCATTCATATTTCTGCCTCTTGGTTGAACGTAGAAGTGGCAAATGGTCCCAAACGACATGTTGCGTCATTTTGGGGGAATTAGACTGGTTTTAAAACATTCTTATTGAGTGTGGTTGCAATAGCAGAAACTGATCCCAGCATGTCCTACTTGGACAGGTTGGTTGAAGGGATAGTGATTTTTAAGGTGTGCATATCACTCAAACAAAATTTTTCATAGCCATAACCTTTTTAGTCTTTGTTTTTATTGTGCTTTTTGTTTCTTTAATAGTAATTCTGGCAGTGAATCCTGCTATCTGGAGGATTTGGGGCTTTAAATTTTATGAATGTTAAGCTTCAAAGAAATCAGAAATGAAACTGTTTATTTCTAGAAGTCATTCAAGAAAACTATCTTGAAAGTGAAAATGTTTGATTATTACAGCACTGTTGATCATTACAGCCCTGTTCCTTTTAGTTCCACTGGTGATGAGTCAAACTCATGCATGTGAAACTTGCTCTGGCTCAGCAGAGCTTAGTAGTTGCTCCTGTGTGATTACTTTGCCTCTTCAATCAGATGAAGGGGCTTCTATACCACATCGCATACAATAAATTACCATGCTTTATGCCGTCAAGTGCATTGGTTTAAGGATTTCCCTGACTGTGAAACTGTACTAGAAGTCATAACTAAAGTTCCTCTGGGTCAGGCATGCTTGCGGGAGAAGATAGGGAAGTCTATTCTGATAATAACATGTTGATTTCCTTTATGTTTTAAAGACTTTATGGATGATGAGTGAGCAAGGCTTATTCTAACTTAATTGTCAGGTTTTTACATTGTTAAATAATTTGCATAAGTATTGTTCCAAGCATAGAAATTCATGGTCAATGCAAATGAATATACTGTAAGCCCTCCCTCCAGCAAAACCAAGGTTAATGAGAGCTTACCATTGCTCTGCACTAGCTGGGAAGATAGTGTGTAGGCAGAGAGATTTACCTAAGAAGAAACAGTAACATAAGAATTATTTTGCACTGAGCAAAAGCCTGATTTCGCTTTTGAAGGCTGGAGCTTGTGAACATTGCCATCTCCAAACCACATCAGCTCTCATTCTTTTGGACCTCATTATGTGGAGGTTAATAGTCAGAAGCTGTGGGTTTGCTAGATACTGCTGTAAAATATGGGGATAGCAGCATGTTGAAGACTTTGTGATTAAGTAGATCTTCTGTGCCACCTGAATCTGATGAATTAGAAAAGTTGAGATAAGCGGAGGAAGCAACACTGAAGTATTGAATCTCTTTGAAACGTATCCTTCAAATTAAAGGGGATAGGTGTGATCCTAGGCTAGTGCAGTGTATGTACATGAAGTATGTTTTTTTCCATGGAATTATATAGATAATTAAATTTCAGTTATTGTGCGTCATCAGGCTTACATAGTATTAACATTTAAAAGAGAGTGTGGTGCAGAAGATCAAAAGAAGTGTACCCTGCCTGATGAACATGACTGGCAAACTGCTGAAGACAAGGAGAAGACTGAGGTAATCAACAATATTTTTGCTTCAGTCTTAACTGGCAACCCCTCTTCCCGCACCCCTGGACTGAGTGACCTCAAGACAGGGAGAGAGCGAAGTCCCTCACACTGTACCAGAATGTAGGTTTCGTGACCCTCTGGTGAATCTGAGCACACATAAGTCTATGGAACCTGATGAGGTGCATCTCAGAGCCTCAAGGGAGTTGGCTGATGTAGTTGCCAAGCCACTCTCCATGATATTTGAAAAGTTATGGCAGTCAGGTGAATTCTTGGTGACTGGAAAAAGGGAAGCATTGAACTCATTTTTACGAAGGGTAGAAAGGATGACCCTGCGAATGACAGACCTGTCAGCCTCACCTCTATGAAGATCATGGAACAGGACCTCCTACAAGCTATGGTAGGGCATGTGGAGGACATGGAAGTGATTTGAGACAGCCAGCATGGCTGGCAGTGTGTGCTCACAGCCCAGAAAACCAACTGTGTCCAATGCTGCATCAAAAGAAGCATAGCTGTGGAGCTGGCTCTACCCCTCTCCTGTGAGGAAAGTTGGGACTGTTCAGCCTGGAGAAGAGGAGGCACTGGGAAGATCTCATTGCAACCTTTCAGTACTTAAAAGGGGCTTATGAGAAAGACGGAGAGAGACTTTTTAGCAGGGGGTGTAGCAATAGGACAAGGGGTAATGCTTTTAAACTAAAAGAGGGAATATTAAGACTAGATCTAAGAAAGAATTTTTTACTTTGTGGGTGGTGAAACACAGAAAAAGGTTGCCCAGAGAGGTAGTAGAGGTGTCATACCTGGAAACATTCAAGGTCAGGTTGGATGGGGCTCTGAGCAACTTGATCTAGTTGAAGATATCCCTGCCCGTTGGAGGGGATTGGACCTTTAATGATCCCTTCCAACCTAAACCATTCTGTGATTCTGTGATGAAAAGAATACAACTTTACACAGTTGATTTTCTGCTATTCTCGTTCCCACAAGTGCTGACTTGCTCAGAATTAAGTGTTTTCTTGGAGGAGGGGAAACAAGGAACTATCAGAGATGTTGTGGTTAATAACAGAACAGGATGATGGAGCTTGGGGTAGATAGGAGTTTGCTCACATGCGGGTTTCCCACCAGCCCAGTAGTGTGCCAGGGGCTAAAAGAGGGTAACTTCTTTACTATTGGGGGCCATTGTGGAGAAACAGAGCTGAAAAAAGGGTTTTTGAGAAGTGTGGTTTCTTTGCTAACAACAGGGACTGTGGTGACCTCCTGAATGGAATAAGAGATTGGAAGCGGGCGCTTCCTCACTGCGGTGACTCTGCATGTCTACCGAAATACAACTTCCTGACATCTCCAAATCTCTGTTTCCTTCTCTTTAGCAGAACAGAATCCAGTTCCTCTTGGATTCGGGCTGCTACTGTAAAGAAAAGATACAACAAGAATATTTGTCCTTTCATTTAAGGAAGCTCATTATCAACTTCCTGGTTTGTTTTCAGCTTGTTTTCCGTGAAACCTGTTGTTTCAGATAATATTTTTTTTATCCTTGGTATGGCTAGGCAGCCCTGGAAAAATGGGTCAGACTGAGACCCATCAACCACCGGCTACCTTTAAAATAGTGGAATGCAGTTCTGGGGAGAGAGAGGAAGTGGCTTTCCACAGAAACTGGGAATTCCTCCTAGCTTCAAAGGAAAAACTACCAAGAAAGTAAGAACTAGAAAGGGTGAAGTCTTGACCAGTGATTGTTTGGTTTAGGAAAGGAAAGGTTAGGAAGAAAAACGAAAAGAAAGTCTATTATGCCAAACTGTCAACGAAGTAAATATGAAATTTACTCTTTTCCACCTTTGTAACTAAAGTGCTTGTCCTCTGATTTTGAACATGTTTTTTCCATACCCCTCACCCCCGCAAAAAAAGAGTAAATTTGCACTTGTCTGTTTGAGATGTATGTAAAATGGTGAAACACAGAATAAGGAAAATGTCTGTTTTCTTTGTGGACAATTAGATTTCATTGTCAGTTTAAATTGATGACACTAGCTTCCAAACTATTGAGCCTGTGCTAATAAATGCAACAGTTGTTCATAATTTGACAGTGAATGACCTTTAAATGTAGACGCTTACTAAGGATGTCCCTAGGGAACAATTCAACTTCGAAATGACACCCATGTGTTCTTGTTATCATTTAAATATGCTTCCTTTGTCAATAACAGAATAATAAATACTAGTTAGATTTCTAAAGTTGATTCAGATGCTAGGAAACTTGCTGAATAAATTAGTGTACATTTGATTTATATTGACCAAAAGAATTTTACAGTGGTATATTGCAGGTCAAGGTGACATACATTTAAATGTGTTGTAGAGCAGGGGGCATACTTGACTGACACATGTGCTTACTACGTTTTTAATTAACACTTCCGATACTACTCTCCACAAATTGCTCCAGGAGTTGCAAATGTTGTCCAAGTAAGATATGACAGGTAGAATCCTAAAGTACTGTGGATTTTTTGAGTGTCCATAGACTTCACCTCTGTAGAAATAGCAGTTTAATTACTGGGCTATACCGTTTGTTTATGGAAGTATAAAACTGCCAGGACTTAAAGTTTGGTATAGCTTATGTATTTCAGCACTCTTTACTGTTAAAGTAAGTGTGCATAAAATCAAGAAGGGGATTTTTTAGATGTTCTTCCACATGAAGCCTAAGAGTAAGCCACAATAGCAAGTGATGAATGTGAAGATAAAGGGGATATATTTATAAGTATTGTAGTTATAAAGCATGAAGGAAGTAATTATGGGAATGAGTTTACATAAAAGCAGTTTGAAGTATTACTGTTCTAACCCTTTCACTGAGTCTCTGGACTATGTGAACTTTGAAGTTTTAGAAAATATGAATGGGATCTCTGTCTTGAGTATGAAATTTGCCAGTGTGAAAACTTGTTGCTTACCATTCTGGTTTGTACAAGCTCACCAAGTGTTACCTTGTAACACAGGTCCTTTTGGAATCAGTGACAGACCAGTAACTCCAAGTTCAAAGAGGTTAGATAGAAATATTAGATCTGTTAGGTCAATTAGATTTTTTTTTTTGTCTTAGTGTCTTCATAGAGAATTTTTAGATAGAATTATAGAATCATAGAATAGTTAGGGTTGGAAGGGACCTTAAAGGTCATCTTTTTCCAACGTCCCTGTCATAAGCAGGGACATCTCACTAAATTAGGCTGTCCAAGGTCCCATCCATCCTGGCCTTGAACACCTCCAGGGATGGGGCAGCCACCCTGGGCAACCTCTTCCAGTGTCAGGTGTCCTGGTATCTCCACGAGGGAGTCAAGAGTAGAATCATAGAATTGTAGAATGGTTTGGGTTGGAAGGGACCTTAAAGGTCATCTCATTCCAACTCCCTGCCGTGGGCTTGACACCTTCCACCAGACCCAGCTGCTCAAAGCCTCGTCCAACCTGGCCTTGAACACTTGCTAGGGAGGGGGCATTCACAACTTCTCTGGGCAACCTGTGCCAGTGCCTCACCACCCTCATTGTGAAGAATTACTTCCTAATGTTTAATTTAAATCTTCCCCCTACCAATTTAAAGCCATTTACCCTCGTCTGGTCATTACAAGCCTTTGTAAAAAGCCTCTCCCCAGCTTTCTTGTAGTCCCTTTCAATATTAGAAGCTGCTCTAAGGTCCTCCAAGAGCCTTCTCTTCTCCAGGCTGAACAACCCCAACTCTCTCAGCCTGTCCTCATAGCAGAGGTGCTCCAGTACTCTCTGGTGAGACTTCACGTGGAGTAGAGGGGGAGAATCACTGACTTCGACATGCTGGCTAGAGTAGGTCTGTACAGATACTTTTCTCTCTTGCATGGGGAAATGAATAAGATTAAGATAACTTGACAATGCCAATGAATCTATAATATTAGAAATATGCTATATAGGAACATTGTTTAAAAAACAAATTTTAATTCCAATGAAGGAGCATGTATTAGTGAAAGAAACAGACCTGATAATTTAAGGCAAAGTGTGCTGTTATTGAAAATATCTTTTTTGTTGTTGTTAACTTTTGTACTTGTCAGCAGCAATGATTAATTTTTTTCCCTCCTGTCAGCTTTCCTGTTGACAGACTTTAAGCCAGTGATATGAAACTGACCACTTAGTATACAAAGGGAACTCAAAGTGTATAAAGTAAGGCACAGAGAATTTTTTCAGTGCGCATGAAGGCAGCTAAGGCAGAAGCTGGAGAAGGTAAAACCAAAGTAAAAAACTAACAGAATGTACTCACATCTGTAACAGTCAGTTAAAGCTGTTTTCTTTTTAGCGTATTTAATCTGCTTCAGGTTGTAGACAGATTAGACAGACATACAGCTCCAGTCATCTCTGATTGTTGTGCAATTGATCCACCCCAACTTCCCCTTCCAAATCACAGTCATGAAATCCAAGTGGAAGGGGCCATGTAAGATTTCTCTGAGCAAGAAATCACTTTTGATGTATTTCTGCAGTGTTTCTGCCTGTGTCAGCAGTAGAAGAAAGAAGGAGCAGCATGTTGACTCATATCAGTTTACTGTCTGAAAGACCAAAACTTGACATATTGTGTCAGTAAACGCAGTTCACTCTCAAGATCCACTGGTCTGTGGTTTTGATGAGGAAGTTGCATTTTCAGAAAGACAGGAGCTGGCAGAATGTTCAAACGTGCATCACAATAAAGATTTATTTTCATTCCATTGAATCTTTGAGAGGTGGTAGTGGCAACATTTTGCTAATAATACAACACTAGCAATCGAGTTATTTCATTAGGGGAATTTGTGCTTTACTGTTCCATTTGGTGTTTTCTTGCTGTGTAGTATGGAAGTAAAAGCTTGTCAGCGCAGATACTGTTAAGCCTATGTCCACTTTTTACTCTCCAGGAATGAGAATACCCCGGGCTGTAAAATCCAACAGGAAGGAAAGTGTAATAGATGTCTCTGGATTTTTATTACCATAACACACATTTAATTGGTCTTCAGACTTTTTAATGCTTGATGTAACTGATTCCAGGTTTAATTTATAATTAGTCATCATTGTTGTGGCATCTATAAAGTCATTTTGGAATTTCAGTGTATGATATCATTTTTATGGTAGGGGAGCAGTGAATCCTGAAGAAGTTAAAGGTGTGTTTTTCTTCTACAGCAGTGACAAGGTTATTAAAGTAACTTCGTATTGCAGGAGCAGTTTTAGAAAGTTGTCTTTTTAATGATAGGTATTAATTTTTTAGAATAACTGGGAACTTTAAATGGCAAGTCTTCAGACCATTACAATTCAAAGTTATCTGCTGGAAAATACAAAACCACCAGATATTCACCCACTAGCAGACTTCAATTTTTGTGTTCTTTGTGAATAATGTTGTTTGGGCTGCTAATTTACACAAACACGTTCTTCTTGGCCTTAGCTGTCTCTCTTTCTAATTTCCTTCATGATTTTTTTTTTTTATATCTGGGAATTAAAGGTTTGCTTGGATGCTGAATGTATGTGAATCTTAGTGTTTCTTGTTTCTTGTAATGATTATCTTTGAATTCTCAGGAAATAGGAAGGAAATTGATGGGACTTTATACTGCTGCTTAGTGACATAATTGTGTTTCTTACTCAAGAGGCTACTGAGGACAAAGTTTAGTCAGCCTCAGTCCAGCTTTGCTGAGGTGAAGAAAGGTCTTTCTGGTTCGCTGGCAGTGAGGAGGACATAGAGAAAAGAGCCTTGCATTGCAGAGTGCTTGCTGGTAGAATTTCAGTGCTACATTTGAGTACAGTGGAAGTACTTAGATTTTAATCTGGATTCTAAATACTAGTACACCATGGAACTGTGCAAATGAAAGCTTTCGTTTTGAATGCTCTTATCGTAAGCAACCATTATCTCTCTGGTTTAAAAGAGTCATGACAACTTCTATGAACCTTTCATTTTCAGTTTTTGGCTTAGGGAATGCTAAAATAACAACTTGTAGAGGGATTTTGATGACAAAGCAGAAGTGGTGTTATTCCATTTGAAAGTAGTATTTTAAATGGGAAATGAAAGAAGTGTATGTAGTCTGTTAACCAACTATTCTTAGATGTCTTGGTGATAAAGATGTAGCTGAAACATGGATGATCTCTTTCTGACAACAGTCTTTTTATTATTATTATTTCAACCTATATGTCATCTTAGAAGCATTTCACATCAACCAAGAAGTATTGTGTAGTTGTTGGGATTTTTTTAAATGAAGTATTTGGGGCACAACAGTAACACTTAGATACTTTTAGGTAATAAGATAGGACAGAAAGAGCATACCATGGGAAAAGAGCACCGTCTCCATTCCAGGTTTTAAACAAGATGTGTTTCCTCTCATTGCTCCTCTGCTGGTGCAGTGAGAGCTCCACCTCCTGTTCAAAACAACCCTTCAGCTCTAAAAGCATATAAACAGGAAATCTGAAAAGATGCTTTTGCATGTCGAAGCTGCCACCAGTGTAGCTAGAGTAAGTAATTTATAAGAAATGACAGTCAAACCTCCACTGCATCTTCCATTTAGTATATTATTTATTTGTGTGTCACAGTGTTTGTGAATCTCAGTTAAGACCAGGGCCTCTAGGTGACAGTTGTTGAATTGTGTACATGGAACAGAGTTTCAAAAATCACTCTCAGAAAGGGTTGTCTACTTTGGGCAGTTGTTGTTTACCTGATGAGATGCTGTGAAAAGTAATGCCAATCTAAAATGGTATTATTATTGTTTGACTGTTTAATTCTTCAGTATAATGAAAATGGTATAAAACTTAGGTGAAAGTCTTTTCTCTTCTTAGCCTACCCTAAAAGCTGCGAGATAAGAATTGCCAATCTTTGTTATTTGTTTTTATTTATTCCTTGTCTCCTCCTGCAGTTGATTCACTTTTTAAAAATGAATTCTCTTTTTATGCCTAGGCAGAAGGTATTCATGTGCTGCAGTATCTCCAAATTGGAAAATAATGAAATATAAAGCTTACCTATCATCTTTTATATAAGGACAAAGAAAGAGTCTTGATTATGTGGTGAAACAATCAATTGTTCAGCAGTGAGTTTGTATTGATTACAGCAAACTGCTTTTATGAAAAGCAACCATACGTACTTCCTTTACTCCTGGTCTTGCAGTGTGTCACAGTTCTGTTTGTTGGCATATAGATCCCCTGATGTACTCTTTACTTAGTAGTCAAACTCTTTCCAGGAATAAGGCTTCCTGGTCATGTGTCTTCCTTGCAGTCAAACTGTGATGGCAATTCCAATCTAACTTTCTTGTTCTTTTGAGATGTGGAAACATAAGGAACGTGTCTTCTTTTTTATCATGAATTAATGGACTAATATATCTATAGTAACATCAGGCAATGCTAGAAAAATAATTACTTTGATTGAAAGATACGAAATAAGGGATGTTCAGGAAAAATAAGCAAAGCAAACTTGGATTTTAATTGTAGATGCCAGTAGAATATAGAATATACTATAGAATCAGAAAATCTATTAGACTTTTTCTTTTCTGATTTCTTCCTAATTCTAAGAAAAAATTTGTCCCACAATGATGTACACTACATGAATCTCCCAAATACTCCGTTCTTAAAAGCAAGTTAAAGGACTTTTAAATGCTTGGTTTTAAATAAAGATCCATTCTTCTTCTAAAAGCCAGAGATCTAACTTCCATGTATGTTGTACTGAGGGAGCGTAAAAAATCCGTAGACACTGGAAACATCTATTTTCAGTATTGAATAGAAAATGTCAGAGGCCTTTTCTTTTGCTGAGCACTCAGAATGTGCTTGTGGATGTGTGATTGTAAGGACTACAAACTTTGCACTATTTCCTCTGCATATTTTAAAAATTCCTGTTTGATGCAGAGATTCTGAACCTCATGTAGATTCTGAAGTACAGCTGAATATATTTGGGTTTTATTCCCTTTCTGGAATTCTCCTCTATATCAAAACCTGTTCCTTTGTAGTTTCAGTTTCGCATTCTCTTTGCTGGAATGTTACAATGTCAGACTTCCAGATTTTGCCATGAATTCTTAGTGCCAGTGGGGAAGAGGGGAAGTACGTTTTCAGATGTGTTTTTAAACAACTTGGCAAGAAATTGTTAGAAGTGTTATTAAGGATAGTAATTGTTTCTTCTCAAGAAATATAGTACTTATATTGGTCTGAATGAGAGACAGTATAAGGGAATGTATTGAAAGTTCAATGCTTTCAACTGAGTCCTTTAACATTTTCCTTTTACCTTTTGGTGCGTACTTGCTACTATATATTTACCTAAAAATAAACATAAAGAAAATATGTTAAATGGAATCAGAAACAGTTGTAAGGTACTTGATAGAACCGTTTTCTCTCTGTGTGCATTTAGTCTTCATAGTTGAATTTTTCCTTTATTACTAGATGGTTTGTATCTAACTGCAGCTTCAGAAAACCTCCGTTGTAGTTTTAAGGCTGAACAAAACGTGGTACCATCTAGTTTGTAAACAGAACTCTAGATTAAAAGCCATTTTTCTGCCTAGACCATGGGAGAAGGGAATTTCTTCTGATAGGCAAAAGTTGTGTAAACTAAGAAGAGATGACTAGAAGTCAGATACTTAAACCATGAAAGCCACTGCTTTTTCTTTTGCCCCCCCCCCTTTTTTTTAAAGTGTGACTGTTATGAATGTCATTGCCCTTTTTTAATTCAGTGGCCAGGATAATACCACTAGTGCAAAAATTTCCTAGCTGCCAAGGTGTTTAAATAACGCATTTTGTGAAAGGATACAGAAAATGCAGCTACTTTAGCTTTGAAGCTTACTGGCAACATGCTGCACATTCAAAACTATTTTTTGCTACCCGGCCACTAAATTGTCAAAAATTGTTGATTTGAAAGGGGGTAAAAACCTGCTTAAAGTAATCACAGATATAACTGTTATCTGTTAAGGGCTAAGAACTTAATGCCTTGTTTCTCAAATGAGTTTTTACTATAACGAGATAGCTGTATCACACTCCTAAGTCAAAAGCTCATGAACTTGCCTGCATGGTTATTCCCAATCTCTACTCTTCTAACAAGCTTCCAAAGTTGTTGTTGCTTATAAAAGTGGAAAATAGGCCTGATAAAAATGTTTAGTCCGCAGGGCTGTGTTTTATTTATCATATCACGAAAGAACAATGTTTTGTTGTATCACGGTCAAAATAGAAGCGACCTTGCTTGTTCATGAGTCCTCAAAGCCTAGAGATAAGAGGCAAAATAATAGAGTACAATTGAAAGAGTGTAGTGTAATTATTTGTGGCTTGTCAAGTGAAGCCCTCTCAGGCCCCAAGTGATTCAAATCTGGGAACTCTGCACAATTCTGTACACTAACCATAGCCAGCATCAGAGAAATCTCACCCAGCTTCTCCGACAGTACTGAAATTGCATCAGTTTGTCATGCACTGAGCATGCCAGCTTCACACAATATCATTTGCTTGCAAATGGGGCTGGCCCCAACGCCCTGAGACACATTCTTTGGTATCTGACTCTTGGCCTGTGATTTGTCATGTCTCTAGTGCTATCGGCGTAAAGTAATTTTAATAGATTCTGATGGTTTGCTTGTGGAAGGTAAAGAATGCACTGCAGATTGTGTCAGGTAGCTTTCTATGGCATTTAGCATGGTAGAGGCCCTCGTGATGGTGATAGCCAAACAAAGAGTATGGAGGAATGAGAACCCTATTTTGAGTGATATTTAATGCTCCCCTTCTCAACACCCTGGTGTGGACATCCTTGCTAACTCAGCAGGTTCAAGAACTTAGCAGCTCAACAAAGCAGGGTTGTTTGTGCCTGGGAGTTGTTTACAGATGGAACATATTCCCAAAAATCAGTGACTTTGTTTCTCCCTGATCAAAAAGAAAATCACCCAAGACCTGTAAAAATGTTAATTAATTTCCAGGGACTAAACTGTATATATTTTTTTTCCCTGTGTTAAACTTAAAATAAAATCACTGCAATTTTTAGCAAATACATTCTTTGCTAATGTAAAAAAAAAAGCTCATACAATTCATATGAAATGTATCTTCTATAAAATTACATAAGTATAGTCTAGAACATAGATTCCTGAATAATTTCTTCATAGACTTTAATTGCAATAGTTATTTGACGATTACTGGTTTACTAAATCTTTCTTCAGAATAGTTTTCTTGCATTGTGAAACAAGTATGTGGCATTTTTTTACTCTTCTTTTGACACTACTGAGATGAGATTATTTTGCCATTGACAACTCTGATCTTTGCATCATTTTTTTTCAGCTGACTTCCTTAATTGATTACTACCTTAGTGTTGGAGCCTGCAGCATAGCTCTCCAGAATTCTGTTGACACCAATCGATTATGTGAAGGTGTTAATGTTAGTGATTTCATCTAAGAAACATTCAAAACTATGTCAGTAATCTGTCCTTAAAAACTGCCAGATCATTGAAACTTGTTATTTTGAACATGTTAGTTTGGTTTAACAAGGATTTCTCTGGAGAGCCAAAAAGCCCACAAACATTTTAGTGAATCCTGTGGGAAGAACAGACTTCTATTCAGTTGTTAGTACGTTAGTATAGCATACATGCACATGCCTTAATATTTAACAGACCATTTAAAAATATGTTCTTATTAATATTTATGGTATCTCTGAGGGATTTATAAAAATGCTTCAGCACAAACTATTTCTTTTTAGTTTTACCTGGGGAGTTCCTTACAGGAATGTAACTCTGAGCACCCCGCTAGCAAGTCTGTGCAAGTCTGCCACTTTTCTTTCCCACTGTAGCTTCCACATTTTCTAAGCAGTTTTGCATAGCTAAGCAAAATTTTTAAATGAGCCTGGTTTTTTTTCCTTTTCTGTTCTATATATATTCAGAAAAATACTGTTGTGTTATACAGCTCCTCAGGAAGTTGTGGGTTAGGATCAGAACTTGCTGTTCGATATTGCACATAAAAAGAAAGAAGAGTTTCTTTTTAAGTTTGACATAGACCAACTTTTAAAAGTATGTTTTGTTTTTATTTGTTGGTGGAGTTTTTTGTAGGATCGCTTCTTAAAAATATGTAGGTTTTTGTGGTGTGCTAGCTTATGTGAATGTTACTGGCGAATCGGTGAACTAGCTCTGCCTTGTCTCCTAGTTAAAAAAATGTGGTTGGCTGTGGAAAGTGCAAGTTAGTTGAGTCCAGTGAGCATGCTGTTAAGACAAATTTTGTTTGTAGTGAAGGCAATCTAAGTCAGTTTCCACTAAGCAAACATCCAAACCAATAAAATACTGTGGTCTGTGTAATGTCATTATATTCAGGTAGGGACAGAACATAGACATGTTCACACATACATGTGTTTCTACGCATGTGGGCGCAGGTACACAGAAGCACATGGGTATGTCACCACAGGAAGAATTTATTGCATTGTATTGCAGAGGGGTCTGTTTGAGGTCCTGAATTAGTTGATATTCAGATGACCTGGATAATACAATAAGAGTGTCTTTATTTAAATTCACCATCACAGCAGGGTAGAGGTGGCTGAGAACGTGCTGGGGAACAGGAACAGAATTAAAAACAGTTTTGGTGAATTGAAAAGATTATTTGAGAAAGGAAAATAAGGTGCTAATTTGTTGGAAACTGTTGCCAAGTGCTGTATTTATCAGAAATTATCAGTAGCAGAGAGTAAGATCCAACAGATTAGGTAACATGATGTTCCTAATAGTTTGATGCTGATGGATTTAAGAATCCCTAGTATGCAAGAATCGTGGTCCCTAACAAGGAATATGATTGCAGTGAAAAATTTTGATTTGTGGTGGCTTAGGCAGACAACTTCCATATTTCTCAAGGTTATGGTGGGAAGTGTGTAAGTAGGCAATACGAGTCAACATTTACTCAGTCCCCAGCTACAAACCTGTTCTTGCCACCTGCTTTGTAACAGTTCTTAATTTCTAGTTTGTAGACAGTAAAACGTGTTTCCATTTATAAATCATGAACAGACTTGCAGAAGAACATTGGAGTCTAATTTATCATTCCCCAGGGAAGGCAAGTTAGTAGTCAGGTGACCTGTCTGGTGGCTGACATACATTGACTGTCAGCGGTTTGGAGACCTGAATGCTGGATCACCCAAGCACTGGAGACAGAAGATTTGACTTTGATTACTGACTAAGGTCCAAACCTTATGGGTGGTTTTAACCTGACAGCTCTGTGCGTGCACAGAGTGCCCAGCCACTAACAAGGGGCATAAGAGACAAGGTACCACGGTACCTTACTCAGAAAATGAGCTGAGTGTGGAAATCTCCAAGTCAGCCAAATATGTTTTTACACCAATGCCATCACAGCGTGAGTTTGCACTTCTGTACAGAGTTCAGGGTTTTGAAACTGATGTGGATAAAAAACTGTAGTGTGATCAGAGCAGCTTACTAATGTAGTATTATATCTGGTGCAGAAGCTGGCTCAGCAAAGCTTTGGCATTGCCTTACTTTCTGCTACTACAGAGAAAAGAATCAGGGTTTGTAACAGATTTAGGGCCCTTCTTTTGGTGTAGACAGCTTAGAAGCATAAAAAAAAAAGTCTCTCATAGACTCGTAGAATGGTTTGAATCAGAAGAGACCTTTAAAAATCGTGTGGTCTGCCCCCCTCCCATGAGCAGAAACATGTTTCATTAGATCTAGTTGCTAATTAGTTCAAACCTGACGTTTAGCATTTTAATTGATGGAATATGCACAACTTCTGTGGGCAACCTGTTCCAGCGTCTCACCATACTCATGATAAAAAAATTCTTCCTTATGTCCCATCTAAATCTCACTTTTTCTAGTTTAAAACTATTGCCCCTTGTCCTATCCATCTTTCTAAAAGGCCCCTTTTACATATTGAAAGGCCACAAGTCGTCTTCCTCAGAACCTTCTCTTGTGCAGGCTAAACAACCCCAGCTCTCTCAGCCTTTCCTCCTAAGAGAGGTTTTCCAGCCTTTTGATCATTTTTGAGGTCCCCTTCTGGGCCCACTCCAGCAGGTCCATTTCTTTCCTGTCATGAGGACCTCAGAGCTGGGTATGGTGCTCCGGGTGGGGTCTCACGAGAGTGGAGCAGAGGAGCAGAATCATCTCCCTCAACCTGCTGGTCACACTTCTTTTTATGCTTCCAACATATGGTTGGACTTCTGGGCTGACAGCATACATTGCCAACTCATGCCCAGATTTAGTTCCACTGCTATTCCCAAGTCCTACTTCACTGGGCTGCTTTCAGTTGCTTCATGCTGTCTTTATACCAGGGCTGATGGTATGCCCTGACCCAAGTGGAGGACCTTGCGGTTGGCCCTGTTGAACCTCATAAGGCTCACCTGGGCCCACTTCTCAGAGTTGTCAAGGTCCCTCTGGTTGGCACCCCATCCTTCTGGCCAATCAACGGCACCACTCAGCTTGGGCTTTGGTTTAGTTCTATGTTTAGATGGCACACTTACAAGGCCTGGGATCAAACATGAGCAAGACCAGCCACGATAATGCTAAGCAGTTGCTCACTGAATAGTGTTGAGACCTTGAAAGGAAGTTTTTAATTATCTCTTGAAGCATTAAGCCTAAAAAGAAAGATAAATTTGTACACAGACAGCATTATTTCTTGAATTCCTTGTCTTCTGTTTGCTTGACTTTTAACCTCTGTTCTTTTTTTGTAATTTCTTTGACATAATAATGTATAAATATAAACTTATATACTGGCTGTTGTAGTGCACTGTGTTTCACTGAAAACAATAGTAAAGTTCACTGTACAGTTTTGAAAAAAGAAAAAAACAAGTTACAGGCTTCTTAAATGTTTTATAGCATGCCACTGCTTTTTTTTGTCTTTTATTCTCCTTTGTGTAACATTGTAAATATTTAAATATGGCTCCCAAAAATAAAATCTCTGTAAAATGTTGAGCTCCTGTTGAAGGCCTTAGGGATTTAGTATGCCGAGTTAGAGCTGGTTGAATGCATTTTAAAAATAACTTTTGGCTGTAAATGTTTGCTTCAACAACTTTGACAAGTGGTCAGGAGTAAGAGGTGCCGTGCCTGCTGGTGACCACTGAGAAGCTTCAGGGTCCAGGTGCTGCCTACAGGTTCCAGCTACTCCTGAGCAGCTGGAACAAGGGATGGCTTTTTGTAAGCTCCCAGTATGAAGCACTTACTGAGCAATACAGGACTGATTTGGTTTAGGTGCAGTTGAAACTTGCAGATGCTACAGAATATTCTTTTTAATTTTCAAGGATTTTGAAACACAGAGAGAAGATTAGAGTTATATGTCTATTGCTTAAGCTTTCTAAGCATAGGTTTCCTTCAGGAGCAGGAATTGGTACTGCTTTCTGTTACTAGATTCTAGGAATTAATCCTGGTTGGTGCCTCTTACAGAATCGTAGAATGGTTTGGGTTGGAAGGACCCTTAAAGCCTCTCCAGTTCCAGCCCCCCTGCCACAGGCAGGGACAACTTCCACTGGATCAGGTTGCTCAAAGTCCCATCAAACCTGGTCTTGAACACTTCCGGAGGTGGGGCAGTCACCACTTCTCTGGGCAACCTGGGCCAGGGTCATTTCCTGCATGCTTCATGCTATAATCATGTCTGTTTAATAAAGAGCCCAATGGTGAAAGGAATGCACTTAGAAGTTGCACTTAGTGTAAGCTTTGCTGTTTTCTGGGTTTTGGTGATCCTATTTAGGTACTGATTTCACACGGAAGTGTATGCATATGTGTCTAATACGTATATTAATAAAAAATGTGAGAACATTCAGCACTTCAAATAAATAACCATATTCTTCACTCAGTGTTAAGACCTTAAACTGATTCTCCTACAAAATCAATTGTTTAAATTAATAAAATAGTGTATTGGGTGATAGTGTGTATTACAGAGCACATTATTGGTTACCTGTCTTATTACTTAGTTGTATACTAAAACAAACAAAATTTAGACAAATAATTAGGTACTTCTGTAACCTTACTTTTAATGTATAAAATAAGAGCAGGAAGCACAGTGGGATTCATGGGGGCTCATTGTAATTGCTATTTGTGTTTACTTGGAAAAGTACAGTTTGTACATGTTTTTCTCATTTAAAACATGTAGTAGACAAATTTGTTTCTCCTGGGTGTTTTTTAAGAAAATTTTTGGACAAAATTGAAACTTGTGATAATATCATGACTCTCAGCTATAGATACTAGTATGTGGTAAGGGTTTGTTATACGCCATTCACTTGATTATGTTATTATTTATAATAACAAGAAGAACGATTATTTAGAAGACCATAGAAAGCAGTGAAGTATTTTTGCCTCTACTGAGTTATTGGTATCAGTCAGTCTGTAACTTGAATAAGGTATACGTGCTCTTTATCTGAGGATTCTCAGATAGGTTAGCTCAGGTTCACTCCTTGGAGTGATGATTTTTGTCAGTTTGTATCTTTGCTGGGGTGTCTGACAGACCAGTAGGGGTCACTCTGTGCATTGAATTTAGGATGTATGTTAAATAATTTTAATTAGGATTTTTTTTAATTGTGCATGCTGGCACACTTGAGAATAAATCCTGGAGAATAGTTGTTTTCATTACTTATTGTATTATTCTATTGTCTTTGAGTTGTGAGTATCTGTATGAAACAGATGTAATAGTTAACATTTTATAAGCTAGTGGCAAAGTGTGGCCATGTCAGCGATTGGATGTCTAATGATACAGTTTCAGGAGTGTCTAACTTTGAGACAGTCTTTGCAGTTTGCTGAAAAATGGGGTGTGCTGAAAAGAAAGTGGTCCTGGTTGGAGCTGCTGTTGTTTGACCTAAAACAATAAAAGAGTCTGGCAAGTCTAGTGTGGCAGGTTGTTGAGTCAGGTAAATGCTTCGGTAATGTTTTCTTCGGTTTCACTCAAAACCCAAACTTTAAGGCCATTTTAACATGTCTAACAGAAAGATACCAAGGATGTATTTCCTTCTAAACTATGTATCTATTAAATGTAATAGATGGCTGATAATATCCTGTTCTTCTAAGTCAGGTGGTTAATCTTGCAACTAGGTGATTATCAATGTGGTCACTTCAAACCAGCATAAAAGATCCACCTGTTTCCAGTTTTTCTGTAGTGACAGTGCTGTGAAATACCACTTTCCTCCCTGCCCTGCCCTAAAATCGGTATCTGAGGATTTGAAATGTTTTCTATACAAGGTTGAAGAAGGATGAAAGGACATAAGTATCTTAATCCTTTCTTAAATTGGAGCGTTTATCTAGTTTTAAATTAAAGATGAACAGTAAGATTTGTTGTTTGTAATACTTTAATTGCTGAAATTCCTTAATGAGGGTTGCATTGCATGTAATCAGATGGGGTTAGCTATGATGTTTATTTTCATATCCCTTCCCCTAACAACTTCTTCCACACTTACTGCAGCAGTTTCTGTACACGTGTTACTCTGTGCAACAGTTGTGCCTTCAGGACAATCCTCTGTGGATTTCAAACCTTATTTTGAAATGTCTTGAAGCCGTTTTGAGTCTTCTGTGTAAGTGGTCTGTGGAGAAAGCCCTGTTTCCAGGAAAAATCATGGTGGTATGATGCCCCAGCTGAGATGCAGGACCTGAGACTTCAGTTTCTTATTCATAGTGGTCTGGTAGTTTGCTTTAGAAAAGCGTAGAGAGTAGTGTGGATTCAGGTAAAACTGACATAGAGTGTAAGACTGTATTTGTGATACTCATAGTCTTTGCTTCCAAGTCTGCCTGGAAAAATAAAGTGATTGATTTCTACAGTACTGGTACAACAGCAGATGGGAGCAGAAAGAGGCAATCACAAGATAGCGTGCAGCAGCATTGCTCGTTTTTCAGTGCCTGCTGAGATTTGCTTAATTTGATTGATGAGCAGTATCTGAAAACTTATGCTGATCACTTTTGCACACATTCCACTCTGAAAGAGAATCTGCACAGGTTGTGTCTTTCTTCCTTTTTTTAATGAATTGGTTGAAATTGTAGTTATATTGATAATTTTTGCATTATTATAATGAATATCTTTGTTTCTCCCTTTCCTTGACTGTCATCTCTTTCCTAAGAGTTGCATAGCATGGAATAGAGGAGATGGTGGAGAAACAAGTGATAAAGAATATCAGTCTTTTTCTTGATTTCTTATTTTATAAAATTGATATTTTGCTAGATGATTCTAAAAGTGATATTTTACAAGTATGGAAATGTCTTTAAATGACTATGATACAGGGTCTGACACAAAAAAAATCCCAAGACTGTGCCCATAACACTTTTTATTTAACAAATTAAGAAAATAAACTGTGATGACTTTCAAAATTATGCCCCGCTGAGCTGACACACAGCTGCTTATGGTGCTGCCACCATTCAGAGCAATCCCGGAGATCATTTTCTGAAAGGCTGTTGAGTATCGCTGTTGTTCTTTCTTTCACATTTTCAGTTGACAAAAAAACGGTTCCTTTGAGCTCCACCTGAGCTCTGGGAAGAGAGAGCCAAGTCAGGGGAACAGGGTGGCTGCTCAACACAGTGATACTGTTAGCTAAAAGCTGCTTCACAGACAAAGCCCTGTGGGCTGCTGCATGCCAACATTTTCTGACCGAGGGTAAGAAAGCATCTCTATTTTGAACACACATCCACTTGTACTGAGTGAAGTGATTGAGCTGAGCCTTTTCTCAGGTTAGAACATGTTATATAGCCATCCTTTTGTCTCACCCCTCCCACTCTGGGTTCCAGAGCTATAGACGGGGAGCTGTGTCAGACCTTGTATATTTTTTATTAGGGTAGTAGAGTAACAAGTTTAGTAATCCTGTAACAGAGAGCTATAAGCGTATTTTCAGCAAATGTCGCTTGAATTAACAAAATTACTTCAGCTTCAGTCCAAGTATTTTTTAGCGTAGTGTGAGACTACTTATTTTCTCTTCTTCTGATGTTTATCTGCATATCCAGTGAAGTCATTACAAATTAAGTGAACCACAGCTTTTCTTGATTCTGTCACCAGGTATGCCGGTTGTTCTGGTCATCGAAGCCTAAACTATTTTAACATCTTTATATGTAGCCTTTATTTCTTCAAAACTGGTCTTTGAAATAAAAACTTGCTCTTTTTATTTCAAATACATTATTATCTTCTGTTACACTTTTAAAAACTTTAGAAGATTGGACATAAATATATTACCACCTCTTCAGGTGATGAGTATGTAGCAAAACTCTGCAGTGGCTGAAATTAATGGTGTGTTGCTAACATGGTAATAACTGTCATCATTAGTTTCAGTTAGGTAATATTAGTAGTTAACATAGCACATACTACTTAACGTGATTTACATATGATTTATTCTGATGGTTAATGGTAAATGAGTAGTGATAATTGGGACATTATAGGTGGGGGTTTTTTTAAAGGGAATATTTGGTATGGGCAAATGATTGTTTTATTACTCAGTGATATACTGTATTACTTGCAATTTTTTCTTCAAAAAAAGCTATCCATTCTGAGGCACATTGAAATAAGACTTTCCAGGAGAGTTCAGGAGTTTGTTGTGAATTAGGAATGTGACACAACATTGGCATACTGAATTATGCTGCACTTTCAAACAGCAGCTTGGTGAAAGAGGTACTAGAAAAAGAAACCTTAAATCTTTTTGCTTCTTTATGTATGGAGGAAACACGCAGTCATCTCTCTTCAAAATATGTCCAAAGAATGGTTTTTGAAGTATGTTCACAAGATCACCAAATTTGTATGTTCAGACGAGATAAAGGGAACAAGATCTAGAGTCTGAGAAGATAGAAATATGTTATTTTATTGACTTAAACAGTGTTTCTGTCATTGTAAATGAATGTGCAATTGGTTTTTTCTTTAATTTACTGTTTTTCTGTATGTACATTTTCATTTTTGATTCCGTTTAGGCTTCTTTTTATCAAATCATTGATGTAGTGACTCACCTTTTTTAAACTCGATCTCATTTTCAGGTGTACCTGAACTTAGCATAAAAACCCTAGAATGTAAGAAAAGTAAAAATCACTAAAAAAAAATAGAGGAAGAAACACAGTTCACAGATACAAACAGTTGGTAGTGTAACTGAGAGTTAACAGTAAGCTACTGCCCTGGCTTTGGCTGGGATAGAGTCAGTTTTTCTTCTCAGTAGTTGCACTTCTCAGTAGCTGCAGCGTTTTAGGTTTAGTATGAGAATAAGGTTGATAACACATCCTGGTTTTAATTGTGGTTGGGCAGTGTTTATGCTTGGCTGAAAGAGAATTAATTTAATTCCCGCTAGTTTTCTGTAGATTTTAGTATGAGAAGAATGCTGAAAAATACTGATGTTTATAGGTGTTTACTTAGGAAACCGAGGACCTTTCACAGTTTCCCATGTTTTACAAGTAAGCAGGTGTATTAAGCTGGGAGGAGCAGATCCAGGACAGCTGACCCAAACAGACCAACAGAAATATTACATACCATAAATGTCATGCTTATGATCAAGGGGAGAGTCTTCTGGAACAGACCTCTTCCTCGTCAGCTTCTGACCTGCTCACAGAGTCCCCTGCTCTCAGTGCTCCTGCGCCTGGTATCCAGTTTCTGGTTTTGTGACTTCTCAGCATTGGCTGTGATCTCAGCACCCACTAGAACTGCTGTGCTCCCTGTGTTCACTGTCTGGCATTCACTGTTGGAAGCGCACATTCCACAACTACTACTCAGAGACTCAGGCTGAATATAGTTTTGTGTATTTTATTATTAGTAGTTTCAGTCTCATCATTATTCTTTTTTTATTATTTTGTTAAAAGTGTTTTTATTTCAACCCATGAACCTTTCTTGCCCTTTCTGTTCCTTGGCCCAGGGTGGGGAAAGGCAAGAGAGCGGCTGCCTACTGTTAGCTGCTGGCTAAGGGCTACACTGGGGTAAGGTGAAAAGGCTTGTTGTAACGTCCAGTATTAAATGTTGTACTGGTTTGGGAAGTTACTGCTTCTACACTGAAATTTGTACATAGCACAAATCAGTCATTTTGCCAGGGAGCGGAGTAAGAGTCTGAAGCTCTAGGAGGGAGCAAAAAATGACATGGAAGTGCACTGTAGGAGTTTTCAGATCTGCAGTGTGGGACACTTTGAATGTTGTGCCTTCAGTGCAAAGATGAGCCCCTGCTCAAGGGTGCCCTCTTAAGTCATGTGTTTCCCAATAGAAAGATGTCGTTATATGATGCAGGTTGTAGTGTCTTATGCTTTGGGATTCAAGGTAGCAGGGAGATAAACGTAAATTACTGCAAATTGGTAAACATTGTAAGTGTTTATGACTGCATACATTTGTTTTTCATAGTCTTTGAGGATTTCTTTTAAAAACGTTAGATTCCTCATTTATAGTAAACTTTAATAAGACAACAGCCTATGGCACTAAGATCTATACTTTTCCAGTAGCACAGAAAGATTCCTCTGATGCATAATGAATCCAAACATTAGTTTTTCTTTTGACTTTGACTTTAACTCCATTGAGTTTAACTAGGAAAACAGAAAAGTCGTTGCTTCAGCTTAGTTTGCTTGTCTAGAAAGAAGTGATGATACTGCTACAGGCATGCTTTGAGCAATGACTTGGGCATTTACCCAGTTCATATATCCCTGTCATAAAGAGTCAGTTTCTGTTCTTTTGAAGTTGGATGCAGTGATGTAGGCACTCTGTGAATTATTCACAGGCAAGAAAAAGTCTTCTGTCTCTTCTAAAATGGAAAGAAATGCCTGTGATGTATGTTTTCCTGTAATGAAAGGAAGGAATATTAAAATAATGTCCTAAATATGGGCGATTTAGATTATTGCAGTTATGACCTGCAGTTAGGGTCTGATTTAGGGAAATAAAAACTGAATCTAGAAGTAAGTAGGTAGTAACATTATCATATGTGAAAATAATTTTATATCTAAAGATTATTGTAATTCACTATCAAATTTTGCACATCCTCTATGTATCCATGTGTCAGCAATCTTTCATATAGTCTCTGTTTCCAGTCCTCTTAGCTCCTGTTCTATTACAGTGGAAATGTATGGTTTCTTGCTTTTCCTAAGAGAAGTCACTCCACCAAATGTCCACCAAAATTTGGGAACGATTAATACTGGGTAGTGTATCCTTGATTTTTGGGGTAATTCAGGATAGCTTAATTTCATTGACTGGAGAGACATTTCTTGTGCTTTGGATAGATAATTCCCACTTCAAATAAAGCAAACGGTTCTAGATCCAGGGTTAATTTAAAAGTAGCTTACTTTAGGGTTTTTTTTTTTTCATGATTGGTTATGAATTGCTGCCATCATCAGTATCAGTGTCAAGGCTTGGAGCCCAGATTTTTATGCATAACAGACAACTGAGTTGAAGAGAATTTCCTGTTTTCTGTGTAAGCACAAAGTACAAGAACCAGACTTGGAAAGGACAAAATGTAATTTGTCTGCGACTTCTTGTCTAAAGATATTCCTCTTGATAATTTTGAGTTCTTATGAATAAAAGCTTATGCAGTAAATGGTTTTATGGCAGAAATGCAGAAGACTTCTTTTGTCTTTGTTTAAAGAAAAAGTCAGTGCTAAAATAAGTTTCTTAAATATACATAAAATAGCATCCTATCTGTACTGTCCATTGTCTGGAGTACTTCCTTTTCCCTTCCCACTAACTTCGAGAAGATTACAGAGACTTTGCTTTTCAGACATTTGGCATCATATACATTAAATGTGTGGCTGGTTTTTTAATCTTCCTTTTTCCCCTTAGAGCTGTACATATTAAATATGCACGGTTTTGTGTGCAAACAAATGCTGACTGTGAACCACAGCATCTAAGATGACACAGTTTCTGTTAGATCTAAACCAAGCTAGCTGTGGAAAAAAGTTGAAGATATATTTGAAAGCCACTTGGTAAGATTTAAGTCCTTGGTTTTATTTTTCTGAATTATAGTAAGTATTGGCTTCTGGCTGAAATTGTCCATCACAAGTAATTAGTACACACTGAAATTCTTAAGGTTTAGTGAAATCAATTTATCTGCTTCTGAGAAAAAAACAAAGGGAAAAGTGTTTTGCAGGGTTGATAAATAAATTCAGTCTTGTAACTGTTGCACTGCTTCTTTGTTTTTTTTCCTTTGAAATAGAAAGTGGGAATTTTTATTAGAGTGGGATTTTACAGAGTGGGGAAAGTAATTGCTCTGTACCTGAAACTTGATCCAAACTTAGCCAGGTGACCTCTGACAACCTCTGTTTACCGCGAGTTTTTTTCATTCTGAAAGCAAAATTCTTCTAGATTTTTTTGCAGAAAGTCTGTTGCAAGAACACCAAGAAAAGAACAAGGCTCTTTTAACTGTTATCCTTTTTATTTGAAAGAAATTTCAGGGTTACAACTGAACGGAAAACAGCAAGGCTGCAGTTGTCTTCTTTTGTTAGTAAGTCATATATAGGATAGTGTTGTTTCTGCTGAGAAATAGCAGATGTACTCTGCTTGTTTAAGGTGTTATTCATTTGCATTTCTCTCTAATTTTTAAAGCTTGAATTTCTCTAATTATGCTGTACTTGGATTTAGTCTACCTCTGGTCTCATGCTGCTTGTCTAGGTCAAGGGATAGGAAATACCTCCTCTGCGAACTCCAGTCTTTTGCCCCTTTCCCCTTGAAATGGAAGGGATTTTCTGAGTGCCCAATGTGGCTAATAGTTTTGTTTTGAATCCAGAAATTGTTTTCAATTATAAGTAGTTAACCTGACTGTAAGGCTTAAGTTAGAAAGGCTGAGCAAAGCTTATCCATTGTGAAGAGCTGCTTGTGGACCATTGGCATCTTTTCACTATGTGGATTTTTTCTTTGAAAAAAAGACCTACTTGCACTTGTCTACAGTAAGAGGTGAAATGGAAAGTAAGTCCATCTGAGGTCTGTGCTGTGATCAGAGTACCCCTAGAAGTTTCATGATTTCAAGTTATCCAGGTGCTTGTGGTAATATGCTAGGTTTTTTTAATCACTAGAGTTTACTTTGTGCTAGAACTGCTTTGAGTTTTCCAGTTAGTCTGCTAATGCAAACATAGATTCTGTAAGGGATGGTTGTATGCTGTAATTATATCCTTACAGGTTACTCTGTGGAAGATGAGGTTACATTGACATGTTTTTCTACTCAAGATATCAAAAAGAAGAAAGTAATAAAAATAAGAAAATTAATATTTTAGCTGCAGGATGGTTTGCATGGAGAGCCTCTGCTCACGAACTCTTCAGCATTTAAATCAATGCAGTTTGAAAGACTCTCATGAAAGTTGCTATAATAACCTCTGAAACACTAATGATCAGTTATCACTTCCATTGGGAAACTGTACCAGTCCCAAGCTTAAAAATGGTGATTTAAAATGTCTTCACTAAGCAGCACAGAATTTTACAGAAGTAAATCTTGAGTAGATCTGGCTCCCTAAATGGTAATTCCATCTTTTTTTTAAAAGGTCAGCTCAATTAGATTTTGGCAAGATTGAGTCTTCAGTGTCTCTTAGTATATTCATCAGGACACATTGGCTGGTAGTTTGCAAGTGGTCATGAGCAAAACAGGTTAGTAATACATTGGTACCAGTACAAATAGATTGTCCTCATCACCGCATAGACAAAACACTCATGAGAACTGTGCAATTCTTTAAGCACTAGTGGCATGATATAATGAAGTTGTATTCTATTAAGCACTTGTGTACAAGGGAGCAAAATGTCATCACCTGAGTGTGGCTGCATTTCTGTGATACAACCTCATCTGTTCCGCCAACTAGTTTTGCTCTGATCAATAAGCAGTTTTCTGTGGCCTTTCACTACTGTCAGATGTCATTGAATGATGTAAATACACGTCAGAAATAAGAAACTTGACAGCTCACCTAGACTAAAGAGAGAAGTGTGAGGAGAGGTGTACTGCTGGGATGGACAGAAATGACAGCTGATGTCTGTTGTGTATAAATGATTTGATGCTGCTACAGACAAGATTTTTCATTTTCCATAAGCATGTAACAAAATGACCGTGGCTTGTACGAGTCAAATCATTCAAAAAGACTGAAGAAAAAAAATGGCTTTTTATATTACAGGGCAGCACTGAACACAATGTTTTAAGTGGCCTACTTAGAAGTTACCTCTTATTTTGTTCTTTTCATACTACATCCTGGGTCCTACTTGCTGTTAAAATGAAGGAAGATTAAATATATACTGCAAGCGTTCTTCTGACCAGCATACGATGGGTTTGGAACTGTTGGAACCAGTCCAGAGGAGGCCAGAAAGATGATCAGAAGGCTGGAGCACCTCTGCTGTGAGAACAAGCTGAGATAGTTAGGGATGTTCAGCCTGGAGAAGGCTCTGCGAAGACCTTAGAGCAGCTTCTAGTGCCCACAGAGGGCTACAGGAACGCTGAAGAGGGACTTTTTATGAGGGCATGTATTGATAGGACAAGGGGGAATGGCTTTAAATTGGGAGGTTTATATTACACAATAGGAAGAAATTCTTCCCAATGAGAGTGGTGAGGCACTGGCATAGGTTGCCCAGGGAGGTTGTGGCTGCCCCAGCCCTGGAGGTGTTCCAGGCCAGGCTGGATGGGGCTTTGAGCAGCCTGATCTGATGGAAGGTGTCCCTGCCCATGGCAGGGGGTTGGAGCTGGATGGGCTTTAAGGTCCCTTCCAACCCAAGCCATTATATGATTCTATGAAAAATGTCTACTTACGCTAACATATTCTTCCAAGCATCAGAGAATTCACTTCTTCAACATTTCACCACAGGATAAAAAAAAATGGAGCTGTTTTGATTGGTTGAGTTTGTTGGGTTTTTTTTCAGATGAAGCTTAAAAAACCTTCAAAATTGACAGCAGGGTAATAAGAAGAAAACATGTATTCCATACTGGGGAGTTGTAGCTAAAATGTGCAATGTTTTTCTCATTTGAATTTTTTACTGTGTGCTTCATGATTGCAATGAGGATTAGCTGCCATAGGAGCTAGTGCAAAGAGTAGAGAGCTTATTACTACTCAGTATTTCATTTGTAGTTGCTGCACTATGGCTCTTAACATCGTGCAACACACTGTTACTCCAATTTTTCCATAAGGAGTTTACAACGCAAGTTCCAGACCACAATTTTCTGTCAGGAGAGAAAGTTTCTGTAATGGTTGGGGCTAGATAAACGTTTAAGCTGTTTGAACAAGAGCATGGTATGTGCCTTTTCATCTTGAAGGTTGATTAAATCCTTCCTATGCAACATAGAATCATAGAATAGTTTGGCTTGGAAGGAACCTTAAAGATCATCCAGTTCCAACTCCCCTGCCATGGGCAGGGACATCCCACTAGACCAGGCTGCCCAAGGCCCCATCCAACCTGGCCTTCCAACACCTCCAGGGATGGGGCAGCCACAACTTCCCTGGACAACCTGTTCCAGTGTTTCACCACTCTCATGGTGAAGAAATTCTTCCTTATGTCTGGTCTAAATCTGCCCCGTTCCCCCTTGTCCTATCACCACAAGCCTTTATGAATAGCCCCTCTTCAGCTTTAAACATAGATATCTTTAGTTTATTTGCTACCTCATAAGAAAGAAAACACGGAAGTCATGACTCTGAAGAAACAGTAAGTATATGTAAAATTAAATCTGTTTCTAAAAAGTCTATGATTTTAGTAATCCCATATAACACCTTTTGGTGTATCAGTAGAGAGATACGTGTTCTAGCTTGCTTGTAATGGCAATCTTACTGGTAACAGGTTGCCCTCCACACTGCTTTCCTGGGCACTGGCAAAACTCCTGAGAAGATAGGGTCTTGCCTTTGTTTGGTGGTGTGTGCATATGTATATAGATTTGCTGTGAAGCTACCTATCATCCAGTTGAGTGTTCACTACCCTAATATTTCTATTGTGCTTTAATATTCTTATTCATTACACTGAAGCATGGTTTGTATGATGGCAAGCTCAAGAGCCCTCAGGTCTGGTACTGTGTTGCCACTGTGGCAAGCTTTAGCTGTGTGCCATGTGGCCAGTGCTTATGTACTAGGGATTTGGTCTTCACTGGTCACTTGCCATACTGACCACGTGCACCAGGATGTCTCAGCTGAAAGGCCTGGTCTGGGAGCGGGAGTCGTGATTCCCATTGACTTCTGGAGTCCTTGGTTTGGGCTTTACATCTCTAAGGGATTTTCTCCAGGGCTCAAACAATAGCTGTCCTCAGCTGGAAAACTTTGACCGGGTTTTCTGAGAGGGGAATAAATCTTGGTTAAGAATAGCAAGCAAAAGCGTTCTAAAATAATTGTGTTCTCTTTTTTCTCAGACATCAGGTCATGTCTCTGCCTTTCCTTTTGTTAATTATTTGGTGCACCTCACCTTTGAGTTGTGTACCAGGAATGCCTAGGTGCTCATCTGCCGTTACACATTTGTAATGAGTACAATAGAAAGTAAAGTCAGTGATGCTAAGTCATTAATTGCTACTCTGCTAGCCTGCTTGAATTAATTTACTGCATATGATGAACTGTTGTGATAACAGGTAGGCTGCTGGAAGCCTCTGTGCACGCTGAAGTTTATTTTAAATCAGAAAATTATTTTGATTTGATTTCTAGTTTGGCTGATGAACTCACTCAGAGCCAGTATTGTTTCCTTGCAAATAAGAAACATTGTTACTCTTTCTAATACCTAAAATAGTCAAAATTATTTTTCAGCAGATTGGAATAATTGTTGTGTATAGAATAATGGTCACAAAACCAGAGTGGTGTCAAATTGTAGCTGTAACTTTTGTTACTGACTTCATTGTGGCCAGGTTATTACCCATTTCTTTGTGGAGGAGAAAGGGAGGTGATTGACCTGTAAGGTGAATGAAATCATGCAGAAGGAAAGTATTCTAGCTGCAGTCTTGTGTGTCTGGACTCAAATATCTTGAGAATGTTTATTGAAATTATCTAGAAACTACAAGAGGGTTCTGCAGCATTGTGGTGCTTTCCAGAATAATTTACAGAATACTTTGAAAATCCCAAATGAAGTGGGTAAAATATCCCTTTCCCATTGTGCACAGTCCCACTCTTGATGTGATATTTGAAAAGTTCTTTCTACAGCTATTGCTGCAACAGTTCTGAAATACACTTGCAATCATAAATACACCGTGCAGTGATATAAAGATGAAAACTCATCTGTGGCAACAGGAAGTTGTATGTTCATCCCAAACATACTGATCATAGCAATTTTCTATACCATTCTGTTTTTTTCTCTCTGTGCATTCTATGTATTAAAGTAAACACATAGCCCTTTTTTTATTTACAGATTTTGCAGTGTTTCTGTCACTTCAACTTCTTGTTTCTTATTAAGACTTCAGAGATACAAACCAGTAGCTCAGTAATTGCTTTCTTGAATCTGCCTTTAATAATTACATTTAGTAAAGCTGTATCGAAAATTAGAAAGGCAGAGACTAATGGAAAACTAGATTTTTCACTGAATTAGAAAGCAAGACAATCCATATATTGACAACATTTCAAGTTGAAACAGATCAGGAAAACTGTTTTGGACTGTCTGTGCAAAGAGGCAAACACAGGCCTGATGTGCAGTGGCATCTGCATTTTATACAGGCAGAGAAACTATAAGAGATTTCATGTAAATAGGTGTCTTGAGAGGGGACAGTACAAATCTGATTTGGAAGCCAGTCACTTGAGGTTTTTTTTTAACCAGAGAACATTTTTTTCTTTGCAAAGTCTAGAAAGTACAACTTTTCACTGATTAAAATACTTTGAAATAGGAGGTGGAGGAGAGAGGAAACATGTTTTAAGTTCTTACTTTAGACTGGACCATAACCTGTGGAAGAATATTTGTTGAGTTTGGTATGACAGCACTGTGAGCCAGTTTGCATGAAGGAAGTAGAAGAGGGAAGGTATTGGGTCATTGAGTCATCCCTGGGAGTTTTCGCTAAAGACGTAAAGCATTTGAATTCCCATTTTAAGAAAAGGAAAAAATACTGAAGCTATTTTCAGACTGCTATTCCTGATATGTTGAACATTTTAAATGCCTCTTATTACATGGGACATGGGAAGACCAACAAATGTGATCTACCTGGACTTCTGTAAAACCTTTCACATGGTCCCCCACAACATCCTTCTCTCCTGGAGAGATATGGATTTGATGGGTGGACAGTTCAGTGGACAAGAAACTGGTTGGATGGTCGTATTCAGAGAGTAGTGGTCAATGGCTCGAAGTCCAGATGGAGATCCATGACATGTGGTGTCCCTCAGGGGTGCGTACTGGGACCAGTGCTGTTTAATATCTTCAACAATGATATATACAGTGAGATTGAGTGCACCCTCAGCAAGTTTGCAGATGACACCAAGCTAAGTGCTGTAGCTGCCACACCAGAAGAATGGGATGTCATCCAGAGGGACCTGGACACTTAATAATAGTTTGCTTGGACAGCATAATGCTTCTGCTGCTTTTAGTACATATTCACAGAATGGGGCGCATGTCTTGCCTGAGGCTCTGTCAGGTTTGGGTCAGTATTCATCAGTAGAACATGGATCCTGTGATTTTTATGTCATAGTGGACCAGTTTCAGTAAACACAGAAAAAGAGAGTTTTGCTTCTGTAAATTTCTACAGTTTATTTATTGGATATTAAATGTATTTTACTTTAAATAGCTGCTGAATTTTCAATTTTCAGCATGTTTCATTGAACGTAGGTTGACGATTTGAAGGCTTCTGAACACAGAACTTTCTCCTACTAGAAACTTCACCTTGAATCCTGATCACATATAGTAACTTTAATTGTGTTGTGTATATTAAGTGCATGATAAATACATGTTGGTAATCTGATAAGTCTCTTCATTAATCCAGCAACTTTTATGACATACTGAGAACACCAGTTGCTAGTTAGCTTTGGAACCTTTGTTCGGGCAATGTGCTATGCTGTTCAGTGATAACAATGAAGAGGATACTATTAGATCACTGGCAATGTGAGAAATTTCACTTTTGTTTGTAGAACCCTTAAAAGCTAGTATTATCCTTGTTTGGGTTCAAAGTAGTGAATACAAAAGAAAGCACTGCCAGAGTCGCTGAGGAAATAGAGAAAACCAGAAAAGTGAGGAATTGCCTTTTGGAATTGCCATTTGAGCAAACTAGCATTATTTCTCCTTTAGGAAGTGTGTTGTCAATTGTGAATAAATTACTGTTTGAACAGTGACTTTTGGACCTACTGGTGCCTAGTGGGAAACATGAAAATCTTTTAGGAAGAGGAGTAGTGTGAAGCTAATGGGAATATCTGTTGTTTCCCATCCCATCAGCCTTCATCAAAATATTGCAACAGGGTCTTCGCAGAGACAACAGGTTGGGGATATCATTTGATAAATCAGAATCAATTTAAGTTTTCAAAGTAGTTACTCTGCAAAGCTAAAGAGTTTTGCTTCTCAGTAACACAAAACTGTACAAATGTGTGGCAAAGGAAACATTGTGACTGTGTGATTGTTTTTTCTATCTGTGTTACAAAAAACAAACATGGAAAAGGAAGGATTTTTTTTTTCTTTTCACTCTTCCTCGTCCTGGGGAAGGAGCTTTCATAGGATCATACGGTCATTTAGGTTTGCAGGGGCCCACAGAGGTACAAGCATGCCCCAGCGCTACCTCTATTCAAAGCAGGGCCCACAGAGATAGATTGCGCAGGATTTCATTCTATGATGTTTTGACTTTCTCTGCTACCTCTCCAGGCCCCTACTCCAGTGTTTGTCTAATGTGGACCTTGTGAGGCAACTTGGTGTGGTGTTAGTCTTATTTTTCTAGAAAAAATTGAGTGAGCTTTGTATGCAGTAGTTTTATATTGGTTCTTTTAAAATAATATATAGAAGGAGATTTGGTAGAGAGTGTTGTTTTCAGTGCAGAGAAAGATCTGGAAATAGGTTTCTACATTGCACAATATTTATTTCTATTTCTGATAGGTAGAATTTTACAACCTTTTTATCTTGCTGATTGATGTGGTGGTACATCTTGGGAGAAGGACATTTTGAAACCCAACATAAAGCGAGAACTGTCCAAAATCATTCAAGTCTTAGTTTTTTTGTGAAATTACTTTATAACAAAATAATTAATTTAAGTAATTATCAATATTTAGTAAGTTTGTCACTGTAATCTATACTAATATTTCATATCTTCTTTAGGACCATTACAAATCCCGTTAGTCTTTAACTGTCAGAAATGTTGCATTCAGTTTTAGTAGGATGTTACAATTTCATGTACAGTTAATAGTCAAGATCTTAAAAAGGTAGAATGTAATACAGGAATAGGAAAACGTCACCCTTTTAACACTAGCAGTTTTTTACTTACGCATTTTAAAGAATTGGTTTTCTCCTTTTTCTGTGGTCTTCAGAATAAGTAGAGAAGTCTGTTCTACTTAAAAACCCTCCACTTGTTTCGGTCAGTGTTTGTTAGTAGTTGCATTTTTCAGTTACGTGGTGTCTATGTATGCCAAAAACACCATCTAGAGCAAAATTCTGCAGGTGTTCATGGTTTTGCAGGTTAATGTCTTTTCTGAGACTTCGCTCGTGAGGTGGAGGAGCAAAGAGATATGTTTCGCTGAGAGTTTCCTCAGGTAGAAGAATCAATACTACATTTTGTGAAATTGCTCTTGTGTTTCCTCTTCTACCTCTTTAATATGTCCCAGAAGGGGCATTTGAGAAATGTTGTATCTATGTGTAGAACAATAGTGATCCCTGCAGCCGTACAGCTTCTCACGTTAAATCAGCTAGATGCCAGCACCAGCTGTGCATGGAGGAGCTGACTTCAGGAGATATTTGGGCTTGTGTGTGCATTTGCCAGGTTTGGTGGTGAGCTTTTGGGGGGAGTTGGGGGCTTTTTCTCCACATTTTTTATTCATTCCTTATTAAAAAACCTTGCTGACAAAGTTGGGAAGAAGTGCGTGAGTTCTAGAGTTAATTTCTGATGTCCTGAAATCAGGATCTGTGCAAGAGTATCCAAGGTAGGATGTGTTTGCTGTCTGAATGGGTGTAAGCATATTGTTTATCTCTGCTGTGCATCTGCTGAGTCTTCTGAGGACTTGGGATTTTAACTTTGGGCCTCTGAATTGTGCACAGGTGGGATGCTCTGAGTAGGTTTTCCTAGGAAAAAAGCGTGATATAAGTTGTTCAGCATTGCAGAAGCACTTGGATCTGAAGTTTCCAAAATGACTGCCTTAATCTGTGGGCCATGCATTCTGCACATATGGTTTTCCTGCCTTTTTGAATGTTTTTTAGTTCTTACACAGAAAGTGCCCCTAAGGACATCATCCCTTTGCTCATTTGTTCCCACAACATTGTAAGTCCCACCTGCTGAACAAACATTCAGTGGAGAAAAGTAGCGTTTCAGTGACTGTTGCAAGTAAATGTGTGCGGAGATGCTGCGTTGAATTGTGTGAAAAGCTTAAGTGATACTGAATATTTAAATTCACAACCCTTGTTTCTTAATGTTTTCCTTTTTCTACTTTTACTCGTAGGCAGGTGACTGGGAGTGAAGGGAAGAGGATGTGTCGGTGGATAGGTACTGTCCCAGACAGATGACTGGTGGGCATGGAGCTCCCAAGCCCCTACTGTCGACCTCTAGATTAAGAAGTGCCCAAGTTTTTATCACCCAGCCCACCCCATCAGCAGTGATGAGGAGGGAAGAGGGATACCATGTGACTTACAGTGACATGCATTTCTGACTCATACATGTTAGGAATGGTTGGACTCAATGATCCAATAGGTCCTTTCCAACCTAGTCATTCTGTGAGTCTATGATTCTATGATGAAGTTATGCGTTCCCTTCGGGGTTACAGGAGCTAGAGTCCCGCAGACTAGAAGCTCCTTCTCCTGCTTTTTCTTGGCTTACTTATTTTAATGGTGGTGCAGCACAGCCTTTTCAAGTGATGTTTGCACCGTAGTGTAGATTCCTGTCCAGCACCTCTTTCTTACAACAGCTTTAAGAGTGTTTCTTCTGCTCCATAACATCATAGCAGCTCCTGAACTGCAGAAAACTATTTTGTGGGCCTGAAATTTCCCCTAACTTTATGGAGATGCCATAAACTTCCAGTCAGCATGAAAGCACTGTAAAAATAACAGAGTACCAATAGTGTTGATGCCATTGGAAAACATGCAGTACGTGCATGCTCTGTGCAAAGTTTTGTTAGGAGTCAGACTTTTCTCCAGAAGTTTATGGGTTGGCCAAATTTGCCTCCCAGCTGTCTTTATAGTCTCCTTGTCCACATCTTGGGGGAATTTGTGCAAAATGGTTTGGATTTTGTTTTGGGTTGGGTTTGGATGTTTTGATTGGGGCTTTTGGCGTCAGTAAAGTAAAATATATTTTTCTTTAAGAATGTGTTTGGACTGTCTCAGCTGTAACTTTCTAAAAATATTTTCTGTCTGAATCACATACCTGGTATGGAAAGTCCAAGCCCAAAAATTAAAGGTTGGCAATACTATAAGTAAACTGAGAACAGACTCGTAATGGAAAATATTAGATTATTTTAATAACTCCTAGCACTGCCATTAACTCCTTTAATATATTTTATTAAATTATCTCTATCTTAGATGTTCTTGAAATGTTATTGAGATGTTAATTAAAAATAGCAGTAGTATGTGTGAGCTACAGCATGAAACAAGAAGGTGAGGAGTCAACTTGTGCCAGGGAATGTCCCTTCATTCCCCCTTCAGATTTCTTACCTGTGAAAAGCATATGTGGGTGAAAGAAAATGTAAGTAGAGACAGACACTGTACGGAAACATGAACAGTTGCTTGCGGAGGCAGCTGGAGATAAGATGGCATCTAATGTACACGACAAAGTAAGTTGAATTTTCCCTGCCCTCTAAATAGAGAAGTGGTGCATTCTGTAAATGTGTAGAAGAATGGACTTTTGCTGCAACTAAGAACTTAAAGTAAACTAAGCAAAGTTTACATTCCTTCTGCAGTGAGGCACTGGAGAATCACAATAATAGATGCTTTGTAATAAAAAATAGTTGAAGAAGTTATTTGTTGCAGTGGTTTGTGTGAATACAAATAGTAGAAGTTTTCCTATTCAGTACAAAAGGTGAAAACTGGGAAAATTCAATGACGTTTGCATAGGAGAGTGAAGATTTCATTAAGTTTGTAATAAGGCAGAAGGAAAATTTGAAGCCTCAGAGTGAGGGAAGGAGTGATAGCTGTGACAGAATCACATTCTATCTGTAATGGCTTCTCATTGTTATCTGTCATTTTTTTCTTGAGCGGAGTTTTGCATTTGTCCAGCTGATTGTAAGGAGTTGAGTCCCTACATATTCAAATACGGAGCTTGGTTCATGTCTGCAGGTGAATATCCGGAGTTTTCTAGTACAGTAAATCTTGTTCTTTTATACCCAAGGACAAGGACATGAAGTGTGACTCTCAAATTTCAGCTGAAAATTAGGCTTTTGTTTCCTCATAGTGCTGTGTTTAGAAATCTACTTGTTTTTATTACTGAAGTGTTAAAGCGATGTTAGTTCTTCAGTAGTCCATGCTTGGCTCTGTCTTTTTGCTTTCTTTGAGGAAGTGATCTCAGATTTTTAGACCTGTGAATGATACTTTTTAACTGTGATTGCTCCGATACATTTGAAATGATTGGTGTGTTGTGTTCAGCTCAAGCATCAGTCAGCAATTAAACATTTGGCACAATTTTCAATCATCCAGGGCCTGTTGCTTTATTTGCAGTATGCACACTTTTATTTCCATGTTTCCAATATCAGACTCAGTTTATATCTCATTTAAAATCTCTCTGAAAGTGTGTTGGAAATATAATACTTTATCTGGCTGAATCCACGTGCAGTATGTAATTACTAGATAGTTACCTCACTATCTTCTAAGTGATTGAGAGGCCAGTTGCAAATTAGCATGATTCTCACTGAATCAATTTTTGTTGTCTTTGAAATGATAAATATTTAATTGTACAACCAGTGCTCTCTGATAGGTTGTTCAATCTTTTATCACAGAATTGCTAATAGGATACTTTAATTATATATATTATTCTGGATATAGGTTTGTATTAGTCTTTGTGCTGCTACTGTATAAGATATATTTCTGCTTCTAATATATAAGATGTATACTGCAATATAGTGACATAATTGCACTGGATGTAGTCTCCATAAGCAGTTTAGATGTTCACTTTTCTTAGACATGGGTGTTTGGGTCAAATTCAGCTCATTCAGTTCAGCTCATTGCTTGGGTTTATACTGTAGCTCTAATTAAAGAAAGCAAATTATTCATGTCCCTGCGTTCTTCCCTGGAGTTCAAGTCAAATCTGAACACTGCATTCCTCTGAACGTCACACTTTTGTGGGATACCTGCATCTTGCTGACTGCAGCTCCTGCAGATGTACCCATGAAAGAGCCAGGCTGGCCCCGTTTGCACTGAGCTTTGTCCAGATGTTTCCACAAGCTTTGCAACTTTTGCTTTCCGCACTTCTGCTACTGTCAACTCTGACAGCATTACCTGAACTAGATTAAATCTGGCTCAAAAATATCTGCATTCACAACAGCCTCTAGGCCAACTACAACATAAATGCTCTGTTCAGAAGCTTAAAAACTTAAATCTTAATATGAGCACCATAGTTCATTATTTTGGGGCACTGTTGCATTTTCTTCAGTTGTGGCGCTGACTTTGTCACTTCCATTCTCTCCACCTTCCATATATGTGAGGAGCAGTTGGATGTATCGATAACCACATCCTGGTAATCTGCTTCAGATCTTGTGTCTGTCACAGCAGTTTTACTCCAGTAAGAATGAAACTGCCTTATAGCGCTTTGAGTTTATTCCCTCATCCCACTTTGAGTTACCATTTGAAAGAGCTTAACCTGGCAAGAGAAGCCTTTGGTGGGCTGGGTGGCATTCTTTTATAAATTGATGTGATGACTATTCTTTTTAGAAACAAGTGCTGGTGTTTGAAGTAGTGCTCTCAGCTGCACGTAGGAATAATGCAGGTGGCAGGCAATAATACAGGTAATTAGGTTTCCATTCTGGAAGGCAGGCCAGTGCTCATTCAGTGAAAGTTTAGATGAGCTAACTCCTTGAAAGGAAGTGCCTGAAAATGTTGCATGCATCCTGACTGATCGTCTTCATTAACAGAAAAGCAATTGAATCCTTCAGTTTGGGACTGAAGACAGGCTAATCTCAATATTTAAATGTCACGTTTGAAGGATCTTTACTAAGCTGCACAGACATTCAGAAAAGCAACCTACTTTGACTACTGCTCTTGAAAAATTAATTCGGATAAACTACTCATGTTGACAGATAAAGAGGAGCAGAGACTTCTCAGATGGATTATTGTGAAGACCTTAATAAGAAATGACGTAAGGTGCGTATACAGTATTTCTTTTGCCTGGTATTTACTCACCATGAAGAAAGTGGAGCTGATTTTGTAATAGCTTGTGTATAGTGTAACTTGACTAAATGCTGTTGTATTTGATGTTTATGTATGTTTACATACATACTAGCAGAGGAAAAGGCTAAATTCACATTCCGTGGTAGACATGCCATGAAATATAAGACAGGACAAAGCTAGCTTCGTTGAAGTATAGTGCTCATCACACTGTTATATGTATACTCTTTTATTGTGTTCTTTGACACCATTTGACATTTCTATTTGTAAATAAAACTGCAGTACTTTGGAGGTCTTAGGTGGCCCAGGTGTTTTTCAGACAGCAAATACAAGTACAGACAAAGTAACACAGACTTGAAGTCTCTAGAAAATACTTTGACTTGTGTCTAGCGTCTTGCAAAAAGGAGTTTCCTGCAGCTAGTTGGCTGCAATACAGGGGCATTTTCATTGTGGTTAGAAGTCATGTCCTGCCTTGAGAAGTGGAAGAACTTTATTTATGGACTCTGCAGATAAAATAGCAAAGGATTTTGTGACAAAATAGAAGAGTCCTTATAGTTCATGAAACTTAGAATTCATCTGTTTCATGTCAATATAATTTTGCCATCAGTTTGGCGTTTTTTTGCAGTATTCAAGTATTTTTTTCCCAATGTACTATTTCTATTGGAAAGTTCATCTTTTCCATAAAAAGTCTCATGGTTGTTCTATTAGCAGAACACTTCTGATAAGAGACATTGAGATGATCCAGATGGACAAATAGAGCAGGCTATTTTTTCTGTCTGTGTAACTGTAGGCATTAGCATGTATTAGTAACTTTTCCTTTTTCAGTAAAAGATCAACACATTTTTCCTTAAGCTTGATTCTGAGGAAGTTAGCCAAATAGGTGACTGTGGTGACAATGAGCTTTTAAAAGAATATCATCTGTGTAACAGTTGTGCTCTGCAGGACTACTAAAGAAAAATATCAAAAGCAAGTCAGATCTTGTATCTTCTTGGTTTGATTACAAATTAGATTTCCACAGTCAGTGCTTTGCTGGCAAGGGAGAGGCTTTTTAGTTTGGAAAGCCAAGTAAGTTATTTTTCAGGAAATGACAGAGGAGTTCCTATGGGGTTTTATGAACCATGTGTTTGGAAAAGATTGGTTTAAAGGGAGTTCAAAAAAGAAATCAGAAAACTCCCTATTCTTACATGTCAGCTGCTCTTTCATTCAACAGTGACAGATCTGTTGAAGCCTCCCTCAAGCTTCCCATGTTGTAGGAATTACAAAACTGTCTGGGTTGCACTATATGTTGTTTTACTACCTCTTCGTCTAAACCCTAAGAACTACAAGATGCACTTCTCAAAGACCATCTTCTGAAAATCCCCATGAGTCTTATGCACACCTTTTGTACATAATTCCTACAAGAACTGTGCCATTTTACGAAGCAGAGGATGGATGCCCGTACTGCAAAATAATGTAGGAGAAGGAATATCCGTAATTATTCTGAAGTATCAGTGGGAAAGGCAAGCTGTATGCTGAAAGATTCTTGAAGAGACTGTAATCTGGTCTGGGTAGGTACTAACACCAGTAGCACTGGTAAGTGTTAGTGAAGAGACAGCTTTTTCAGTAAATATAAGGCTGACATAAAATTAGTAAAGAGACATTTGAAATAGGAGCCATGTTTATTAGAGCTGCACTTGTGGTCATTCTTAGGTACACATATTTTTTTGGTTTTGTAATGAAAGTCCAAGTTAGATTGCAGTAATGTGAGATTTAACAGAAGGAGTCAGTGAAAGAACATACTTTTCCTCTCAATGGGTTTATGTCACAGGAGAAAATCTGTTTATTGCGTTAAAAAAAACATAAGGCTGCTTCTTCAGGCCAGGAGATGCACAGGCTGGAGCTGGTGGGAATAACCTGGAAATCCAGCAGCAAATGTGTCACTTCTCTGACATGGTCTTTCTCCGTCATAGACTCTGAACAAAGCAACATCATAACTGCATAATATCAGTTATGTTATTTATATATTATTTACATAGTTAATAGAACTATATACTTTTTTCATGTGGTGTAACTTAATATTGTAGAGTGTTATTGGGACTAAGTGAAAGAGTCTGATTTCAGATAACAGACATGATGATGCTGCTTATGGGGCTGCTTATGGGTACAACCCAGTTTTTTGGCTGACTTTAGGTAAGATAAGTGTATCATGTAATGAATAATGTAATGGATCTGAATATCTTTCGAGCCCTCCGGTAAAAGTGAAGCATTTGTTTTGAATAGGGCTGTACTTCCGGAGGTTGAAGCACAGATGCAACAATCAGTTGCCTGGGTCAGCAGAGAGGCAGAGGTAGCTGGGGGCTCATTGCCTATCTTTAAGCACCAGAGCTCCAAAGATCTGTGCTAGCAGAGCTGCCGTCTGCAGCTTCTTCTTTCTACCTGCTTTCAGGGATGTCATGAAAAGGGTTCAGCACATGTGAGTACTACTGCTAGGAAGGGTGGATGGCTCTCAGCTCTGTCCCTGTTCATCCTCCCCTCCAACACTCTTCTGATACCTGTCTTTTACTTCTTTTATGGTCTTATGGGAAGACCATGCAGGAGCTTCTGTAGGGACTGCTTATGTAGGGTGGAGAGAACAGTTGCTACAGGGAGGAGACAAAGATGTGACTATAAGCTGCCTACCTAAAGCACATAAGGTCTTAAGTCTCAACAAATGGATGTGGTGGGCATAACCCAAAGTAAATAATGGGTTCAAAACAGAGGAGAACTAGAAAGGACTGTGATTGCCCGAGAGAGAAAAAGGGAGATTTCCCACGCCTTATGCCTCCGTAACCCATGTCAGACTGTCTCTGCGCCCTTGAGCTCCCCTGTGCCCACTGCAGAACTGAGTTTTGCTGCCCCCCTCTTCCAAGGGATGAAGTTAGAATACATTAATTTGTTTTCATTCGGAGGATAGCAAGATTCAGTTTTATCAAGGCTGAGATGAAGTTTGAGTTGGCTCTGAATGCTGTCCCTGTCTCCACCTCTGCTCTAGAGGGCATTCAGAAGTGTGGAGCATTGCCATGAGGCCCTTACACCCCTGAGATACTGAACTGCTGGTGCAGCTGTGTGCAGCTCTGGTTACCACCACCACCACCTACATGCTCTTACCACTGATTTGGTGGACTATCATTTTCCCTTGGATCAGTTGGATAGGAATGGTTTTAAAGTCATTTTTTTGATCTCTGCTGTATGCCGTGGTCTTGTTCTAGTCATAGCACAACTGAGACAGAAAATGTGCCGTTGTCTGAACAATAATGAAACACTAAACACGTGGAAATCCTATTAGTGTTTCATGGACCATAGCTGTCATTTCATTTGCTCTGGAATTCCTTCCATATGGCCATGACAAAGGTTAAGGTTGAGTTTCTTGACACTTTGAATGCGTTAACTGTTCCTCAGACAGAAGTCTGTCAAGCAGACTAAAGGGATATATTTATTTCTGTAAGTAGTATATTAAATAGAACTAGTATTGGTGAGCTTGGTCTTGAGGGAGACAAAGCACAGTACTAGAATTTTGTGGGATTTTCTTTCCTGATGAATGTTAGACAAATGTATCTGGGTTTTGTACACTTCTCTTTTTCTGCTTCTGGTTTTTGTACCTCCTCGTTCTAAACAAGGCTGCCCCAAATCTCTTTCTCAACTGTAATGTTTCAGAAGTCTATGTACTTTGCAATTAATTTTTCCGTCTATATTTATACACAATGTGTTAGTATTAATTTACCGTAAACTGTTTAGTTAATATAATTTCCATAAGCAAATATAAAAGTGCCGTCTTTGTAGTTCTTATGTAATAGAAAACCAAGCTGAGAAATATTCTTGTTAGTTTTCCTTCCTACTCCCAGTCAGGTTGCCCTTCTTGCCTGTGTGTCTTTATTAAATTAATCATTCTGGGTTTTTTTGAGACAAAGGTACTGGAGCTACCTGTTTTGGTGTCAAATTATCAGAAAAAAATATGTACTTTTAAATCTAGTGTAAACGTTTGACATAGGTAAGAACTGAAAGAGGAAAGTATCAGTGTTTTTTACCACACAGTTCTTGATGTGCACTTACAAAACAGTGAGCTTACAGGAAGAGAAAGTGGTTCTTGTATGTCTTATTAGTTCCTGGTTTCTTCCATCTGTGTTTTCTGTCTTAGAAATGCACAGTGATACAGTAGCGGTTGTTTGCCAGTGTATAACTGAATTTAGTTATTATGTATTATGGTCCAGTTTCTGTAACAAGAAGAGAAATGTCAGTGTTCATGAAAGTTCTGAAAAGGGATCATTCAATTAGAGATTTGCTAATGATCAGAAATTGATAAATTCAGGAAAATGGCAAACAGAGACATGCTTGCTAGTAATAAGAAATGAAGAAAATGGTTTCTAAGGTCTGACTATAATCCACGTCATTGTAACAAAGTAGGGGCAAAAAAAATTGTTGTGTTTATTTTTTTTTTAATTATATGTTTTGTAATTGGAAATGGAAGTTTTTATTATTGTATTAACAAAAACCATAGGAATTCATAAAGATTTTCCTTCACAGGTTTGATGGTTATGAATTGCAGTGGTATATCTGCAATTCTGTTAGGCAAAAGATCACCTTTATTCATACTGATATCCATTCGAAAGCTATTTGCCCCATACATCATTTATGTGGGTTAAATTCTCTTGGAAGAATGCTTTTAATGAATACTGGTCCTCTGGCTTGGCGCAAGCACCGTTGAGAACTGTTGTGGTAGTAAGCAAGAAAGGTGAGTGATTTCTAGTTTCAGATTATGGTTTACAAGTACTCTTTACTCTTTTCTAATTAGTGTCTTGGTATCTATGGTCCCTTGTGTCCTAGTCAGGATGAACTGCAGATATAATTTCACTACAGTATAATTTCTGGTATTTCAATGGCTATTTTGCTTGTCTTAGTCAGTGATTAATTGTTGCATTTTTCATTTAACTAACTGTCACTTATAAAAAGTAAAGTCTTTTCAGAGTTATCTGTTCGTAGAACATGAACATTTTTACAAGAAAAGTAATTTCCTTGCAGTGTTGCATATTTTCTCCCATAGTTCTTCCGTCTTTATTTTGGCACTTTCATCTGTGTTCACCAGTTTCCTTACATTGTTTTTCTGTCAGGGCCTGCAGTTGCTCAATTAAATTTGTGCAAGGTTTGTCTACAGCTATTTTGAATCCATGAAGAGATCCTGTCTCTCTCATGAGCTAGTGTATCTTTCTGTCTTTCACACAAAGCTGTGTTGTTATATGAAATGATGGCACAGAAACTCGTTTCTGCACTTGTAGTTTGCTCTTGTGGATTGTGATCTGGTTAGCAGTGAGGAGACAAACCTGGAATTTATGCTGTCTGAATAAAGCCACTTAATAATATGAAGTTCATAAGCACACTATGTGTAATTTTACTTACTTGCATGTCTGCTTTACAAGTTAATTTGTAATCAATTTAATATTAGATTTGCATTAAATGAAAACATTTACAGTTCATCCACTTATTTATCACAGATTGCTTTATATTTCTGAAATACACGTGCCACAGTGTGTAGATTGGGAACAACTACCTTTTGCAGGGTTTTGTTGTCAAACTGTAATTTTCAGCCTTGTGTATATCAGATCTCTTGTCCAGCTTTGTAATATTAGATGGCTCCCAAAGCTGGGTCCAGGGGCTCTGGACAGTAGGAGTAGAAGGTAAAGTTAAAGCCACCATAATAATACAACCAGTTGAGGGTGTAAAGGTAGCGGATTTGTGGGTTTGGAAGTGGTATCACTGTTCATGGGAAGCTGTGGTTCTCTTGTCTCACATTTTCTGCAGAAGTGGTGGACAAATATATTCTTCAGTGTCATCTTGTTACCAAAATTGTGCAAACAGTAATTAAAACTTAGCTAAGATTAAAAAGGAGGCTGGATAAATGCTGCATATTTTTTGGTGTTCTGAAGCCATTTCTGCAATTCCTTCACCAGTGGTGAAACACAGAACAAAATAGATACATGCTTTGATAGAAGGTCCACAGAGGGATTTATATTTCTTTTCTTCCCTGTATTCCAAGTATTCTCCTTTATAAAATGACACGTTTATAGGCTTTAAAGGGAAAGACATTTCTCTGAAGTCACACATATATGTCTAAAACCAAAATGGGACTGCATGAGCCAAGCTACGATTCTCAAGAAAGTTACCTATCAAAGGAGTGCTTATAGCTGAGGCAGGAGCCCTTTAGACTTCTACAAATTGCTTGGCAAACCCTGTAGCCAACAGAAGTGCTAAAGTAATGGTGGTGTGG
The DNA here is from genome assembly GCF_017976375.1 of Cuculus canorus. Taxonomy (NCBI): domain Eukaryota; kingdom Metazoa; phylum Chordata; class Aves; order Cuculiformes; family Cuculidae; genus Cuculus; species Cuculus canorus. The sequence goes on from NC_071441.1 coordinate 63,763,521, forward strand.
TGGCTTTTAGATAATTGAGGTGTAGGTGGGTATTATGAGTGGCCTGTAATCACAGGAGATTTAATATCAAGTTAATTCAAAACCTTTGCTACACCTTAACTAGTGACTCGTGGACACTTCTGACATAACTAGGTTCGTATTCTGTAATCCATGCTTCTCACCAAGTTATCCTTGAAACTTCTTCAATACAGTGACTTTCCTGTGCAATCCAGAGCAAAACTGTTTCTTTCATACGGTGTGTAGAATATAAGTTGTAAGTAATGTTTTCCTCTCATGTAATTAGGATGTTGTCTCAACTGAAGAAAAAAGCCTATGAAGATTTTTCTTTGGATGTGATTCTCTTTACAACTCTGAACTTACAACGTATTCCTAAGGGTGCTTTGGAGGTTTTCACGTGCAGAGGAAAATTGTTTAAGAGCCAATAACTGTTATCTAAATAGATTGGGGGTGGAATCAATGCACCCAAATAAGGTCATCTGCTTGTGGTGATTAGGACACAGAACTAGTTCTTTTCAGAGAGGTAGAATGTAATGCAAGTTATTTTGATGGATTACAATGATCTGAACTAATTTTGGTGGTGTAAACATTGGTGTGAAGTGACTGCAGTCCCGTCCATGCTGCATTCAAACAAAGGTAGATGCATTTCCCTCAAGATTAAATAAAATGCTGTCCATTTCTAATGTGGTTTGGTTAGCCGGTGAAAACTATAGCATTTTGACCTGTTTGAAAGGCAGTTCTAGTGGACAACAGGAATTGTTTATCCAGCAGGTTTCTGTGTGTTTGCTCTGATCGGTGCTATCTGGGCATGTTGTGACAGAATTCCCTTTTTTTTCTGCATTCAGACATAAACAGTCTTTAGAAATTTATTTCAAAGAACTTTTTATTTGGCCTAGGTCTTGGGTCTTGATGTAATCATCTGTCCTGAACATCACCTCTCACTGTCCTGGAGATAATGATTTCCAGCATTTTCTGAGCAAAACAGAAAACAAAGAACTAGATAGACCAAGCACCTTTTCTCTATTGCTTTTTTGCTGATCTTGTCTTTATTTAATAGACCATGTTTTCCTGAGTACTTCAAAATATTTCTCATCACTTGCCCTCAGAACTGACATGGTGACCTGAGAATCAAGAAAATGTCATGTTAGTGACTACTAATTAGTGGATCCAGAGAGCTTCTTCTCCTGGCCTTTTAACCTTCCAGAGGCAGCAACAAAAGCTGTCACATGTATCATACAAAGAAAACAAGCATTTGCCATGTTGGGTTTTTCGATTTCCCAGGGTGTAGATGGTAGCACAAGCTCAATTGAGACTGCTGATGAATTTGTAAGTTAGGAAGAAATTAACCTATGATATACTGTTTGCATTTATTTTCCCTTTTGTATGCATAGCATACTGTATCTGTTACCCAGTTCTTAGTGGGCACGTGTGAGTGTGTTAATATGGTGTGTTGTAAAATAGAAAAAGACTGAATCTTTATTTATTTTCTCCTTTTTTATTTGTTCTTCACATCCTCTGTTTTTAAATTTTTTTGTAACAACTTCAAAATGTAGTAAGTATTTCTGAAAGGGAATATTTTATTGCTTAATTTTTCATGCACAGCATACCATCCAAGCTTAACTTGTGTTTTTGTATATTTCTTGAACAAACTTATTAACAGAAGATTCAGCTATACTTCCTGATAATCATTGTTGTACTTGTGTTCCTTGTGAGTCATCACAGATTTTTGGGACCACCTACTGGGAATGACTGTGGTAAAATATGAAGTCACTGCCATGTCACAGAAATGTTTGTGCAAGTAACATTAATCTCCTTTTTATTATTTATAATTTTCAGGTCTTTAAAATAGAGGTGCTAATGAATGGAAGGAAACATTTTGTGGAGAAGAGATACAGTGAATTCCATGCACTTCATAAAAAGGTAGTGATCTCATTCTTTATAAGATGTGACCTTATTTTGCTGTATCTATGATGTTTTCCTCTCTGTAGAAGTTGTTACTATACATGGTTAAATGCATGTTGTGATTCATGTCTCTGGAACTGAGTTCACAACTTTCTCAGTTTCTTTATTTTTTGGAAGGGGATGGTGACTTCTCAGATGTTAATGACTCTGCTTTTCATTTTGATCATTGTTTACATGCTGTATTGTTAAAATGCTGTCTGTAGTGTGTTTCTTTCTTGTAAAATCACAAAACAGGACACGTTCCTATAGCAAATAAATATGTTTTTGTTTTTTATCCAGTTAGGCAAATAATTTATTAGTTCTATAATCTGTTGCTAACCTGCTATATGTAAATCTGAGGAAACAACTTGCATACACCAGGAAACTGGACATGAAAAAGACAGAATCACAGAATGACCTGAGTTGGAAGAGACCCACAAAGATTGCTGAGTCCAACTGCTGTCCCTGGATAAGACAACACCAGCAATAACCCCGTGTGTCTGAGGGCATTGTCCAAATGCTTCTTGAATATTGTCAAGCTTGGCACCATGATTTCCTCCCCAGGGAGCCTGTTCCAGTGCCGTCCTCTGACTGAGGCACCTTCTCCTAGTATCCAGCCTAACCCTCCCCAGCCCATCTTCCTGCCATTCACTCAGGTTGTCATTAGCCACCACTGAGAAGAGATCGGTGACTGCTCCTCCTCCTTCCCTTGTAAGGAAGCAATAAACTGCTATGAGGTACCCCCTCTGACTCCTGTTCTCCAGGTGGAAGAGACCAAGTGACTTCAGCCACTCTTCAGTAGCTTTTGATCCTTTTTATACTACGGTGCCCAAAACTGCACACAGTAGTAGAGGTGAGGCCACACCAATGCAGAGTAGGGTGGGAACACTGAATAGATCATCTCACTCTGCTGCTTTTCAGACAATGAATGTGATATAAAATATTTGCTAAGCTTGTCTACTGAATCATCTTACTCATATATGAAGGGGAACTCAACATTTTCGAGATTAGTTATCCACTAATTGTTCTTTAAATTGTTTTGTTCACTGTTAAAAGAAAAGTATTTTTCCTTTCCATGCTGAACTGGATGCTGCTGTACAGTTCTGCAGCTTAAAAGCAAGTGTTACATTTTTTCCTGCCTTACAGAGGCCAAGTGCTGTGAAGGAGAATTTTGCTAAAGCATTGCAGCCCTTTGCAGGCAGTGCAGCAGCAATGAAGAGCTTCAGTCCTTTGTTCTTAGGATGCGAGTCAACTGAACATTGTTGGTTTATAGCTCTTAGTGGTGGTGGAGTGAGTGCACACACTCAGCTGCTCTAAATGACGCTGCTTGCCTTCAGTATAGAATCATAGAATGGTTTAGGCTGGAAGGGACTTTAAAACCCCCTGCCATGGCCAGGGACATCTCCCACCAGACCAGGCTGCTCAAACCCCTGTCCAGCCTGGCCTTAAACACTTTCAGGAATGGGGCATTCACAATTTCCCTGGGCAAACAGTGCCAGTGCCTCACCACCCTCATTGGGAAGAATTTCTTCCTAATGTCTAATCTAAATCTTTCCCTTTCTAATTTAAAGCCATTCCCCCTCGTTCTGTTACCACATACCTTGGAAAAAACCCCTCCCCAGCTTTCTTGAAGACCCCTGTAGGTACTGGAATGTTCCTATAAGGTCTCCCCAGAGCCTTGTCTTCTCCAGGCTGCACAACCCTAACTCTCTCAGCCTGTTCTCATAGCAGAGGTGCTTAAGCCCTCAGATCATTTTCATAGCTGTCCTCCGGACCGATTCCAACAGTTCTATATCCTTATGTTGAGAATTCCACAGTACTCCAGTATTGTTATGCTGAACACAATACTCCAGTTGGGGTCTCATGAGAGCAGAGCAGAAGGGGAGTAATTCTTTTGATGCAGCCCAGGATACAGTTGGCTTTCTCACCTGCACATTGCTGGTTCAAGTCAAGCTTCTCATCAAGCAGCACCTCCAAGACCTTCTTCACAGGCTGCTCTGAGGAGCGTGAGTGTTACAGCTTCTGCCGCTGCAGTGTAAGAGGAGCTTATCCACCCTAGAATGTTTGCTCATGTCCCTGAATCAGCTCAGGAATTATCTTATTCAGGGCAGAAGCATTATCCTGGTGGCAGGGAGTATGGATTTTGCCAGCCTTCTATGCTGCGTGGATATAAGTAAACCTGGGTAAAGAAAGGGCAACTATTAACTGATTTGTGTGTTTACCCTCAAAAGTCCAAGAATATATTTTGCTTTATTGCACTATAATTAAGATGTGCTGGTATTCCTTGCTTTTTTGCTTCCTAGTTGTGGTATCTTCCCAGTTGGGTTGATCTGCTGGAGGATAGGGAGGCTCTGCAAAGGAATCTGAACAGGCTGGACCAATGGGCTGAGACCAGTGGCATGAAGTTTAATAAGGCCAAAAGCCAGGTCCTGCACTTGGGGCACAACAACCCTATGCAGTGCTACAGACTAGGGGAAGAGTGGCTAGAAAGCTGCCTGGAGGAGAAGGACATGGTCCAGAGTGTGCCCAGGTGGCCAGGAAGGCCAATGGCATCTCGGCTTCTGTCAGAAATGGCATGGCGAGCAGGTTCAGGGAGGTGATTCTGCCCCTGTACTCAGCACTGGTGAGACCACACCTTCAATACTGTGCTCAGTTCTGGGCCCCTCGCTACAAAGATGTTGAGGCTCTGGAGCGTGTTCAGAGAAGAGGAACAAAGCTGGGGAAGGGGCTGGAGAACAAGTCTTACGAGGAGCAGCTGAGGGAACTGGGGTTGTTTAGCCTTGAGAAGAGGAGAGACCTTATTGCTGAGGGGACACCTTATTGCTCTCTATGACTACCTGAAAGGAGAGAAGAGAGCTGGCCTCTTCTCCAAAGTGACAGGGGACAGGACAAGGGGGAATGGCCTCAAGTTGCACCAGGGGAGGTTCAGACTAGATATCAGAAAAAGAATTTTCACAGGGTCATCGGGCGCTGGAACAGGCTGCCCAGGGAGGTGGTGGAGTCCCCATCCCTGGAGGGATTTAAAAGATCGGTAGACAAGGTGCTCAGGGACATGGTTTAGTGGCATGTAGGAATAGTTGGATTCCTCAATGATCCAAGAGGACTTTTCCAACCTGGTGATTCTATTGTCTGCTGCTACCTTTTAATACTCATTTCCTTGTTTATTCTTTTAATTTAGCTATGTCTCATATTTTTCCCCTTGTATTCACGTTGAGTATGATACCACATGATAACAGTGTCACATCACCCAAGCCATGCAATAGATGTCTAGTTATTTCACATATGACAGTGATCCTGGAATTGAAAGTAAAGCAAGTGAGTAGAAATTATACAACTAAATAAGTTGGGAACTATTAAGAGAGGGAATTCAGAATTTATGTGCTTAAAATACCATGCCCAAGTAGACCATCTCCTGAAGTTAGGATAGAACACAACAGAATAATTACATTTGGAAGGGAACAACAATGATAGTGTGGTCCAATTGCCTGACCCTTTCAGGGCTGACCAGAAGTTAAGGCATGTTATTAAGGGCAGTGTCCAAGTACCTTTTAAACACTGACAGACCTGCAGCATCGACCACCTCTTTAGGAAGCCTGTTCCGGTGTTTGACCATCCTCCTGGTAAAGAAACACTTCCTAACATCCAGTGTAAACCTGCCGTGGCACAGCTTCAAACCATTCCCACGCATCATGTCACTGAATCCCAGGGAGAAGCCATCAGCACTTCCCTCTCCATTTCCCCTTCTCAGGAATCTGTAGAGAGCTATGAGATCATCCCTCTGCCTGCTTTTCTCCAAACTAGACAAACTGATAGTCCTTAGCCTCCCCTCATAGGCTATGCCTTCCAGCCCTTCCATCAGCTTTGTTGCCCTCCTCTGAATGCATTCAAGTACCCTAAGATTTTTTGTAAGTTGTAAGGCCCAGAACTGCACACAGCACTCAAGGTGGTGGATCGCCATACGGGTGTAGCCCCATTCACTACAACCCTTTGAGTTCTGCCTTTTAACCCAGTTCTTTACCCCATACCCAGTGTATACCTGCTTATCCCACAGCAGGACAACTTGTCCAGAAGGATACAATGATAGAAGGATAGAGCATCAAAAACCTTACTAAAATCTGGAAAATCGAAATCCACCACTTTCCCTTTGTACACTGGGCAGGTGTCCTTATCCTGGAAGGGTATTAAATTAGTTGAAGAGGACTTTTCCTTTATGAACCTGTGTTCACTGTGCTTGATTACCTTATTATTCTTTAAATGTATTTGAATAGCATGCAGTATAATCTTCTCCATAATTTTTCCAGGAACTGAGGTTAGGCTACTAGATCTGTAGTTTCTTGGGTCTTCCCTTAAAACCTTCTTGCAAAGTAGAATAACATTGAGTAGCTTCCAGTCAGCTGGAGCTTCCCCAGACTCCCAAGGCCTTTGACAGGTGATTGAGAAGTGTTCTGCTGTACCCTAGAGGGAGTCAAGTCAGGCCCCATGGACTTAGGAACATTCAGCTGATACACTAAGTCCCTTACAATTTCAGTGCTAACAAATGGAAAGTTTCTGTTGCTGCACTTAGGTTCCTGAAACTCAGTGAACCTAACAGCCCAAGGTCCATCAGTTTTATTAAAGACTGAGGCAATAAAAAACCCAAAAGTATTGCATGCGTCTTCCTTTTCTTCTTCCCTTTTTCATTGTCTGCTTTCACTATCATTTCTGGAATTGCAGTTAATGCCCACAAAAGTCATGAATGGCTGTAGTCTTATTCTTAGATTTGTCTCGTTTTACACTGCTTCCTCTGCAGTAACTCATTTTGCAGAGATTTCCTTAGAACAACTGAAGAAACATAAATGACAGTCCCTTTCTCTCCCTCCAGAAACAGCAAAATAAGCAAAACGTGATAAACAAGTATTTTAATCAGACACTTTGCAACACTCTTCAGTTTGTTTCATCCTACTCTTCATCTGCCTGCTGTCTGTTTATATTGCTCTACACACATGATAGTGACTTCTTCTTATTTGTTCCCTGTACAGATGCAAACCACCCAGCATGTTTTTCACAACAATTCTTTTCTTAATTCTTGCATTCTGAAGTTGTAGTAGAAGTGCAGTAAATATAGTTGAACAGCTCATGCTCTGAACCTGTACTTGGGAGTACCGGGAGCATATGGCTGTTGGTTGATGAGAAGTTCGACATGAGCCGGCAACATGCGCTCGCAGCCCAGAAGTACAACCATATCCTGGGCTGCATCAAATGAATCGTTGCCAGCAGGAGAGAGGTGATTCTCCCCTCTGGTGAGACCTCACCTGTAGTCCTGTGTCCAGTTCTGAAATCTCCAATGTAAGGGTATGGAACTGTTGGAAAGGGTCCAGAGGAGGCCACGGAGATGATCAGAGGGCTGAAGGACCTCTGCTATGAGGACAGGCTGAGAGAGTTAGAGTTGTTCAGCCTGGAGAAGAGAAGGCTCTAGAGAGACTTTATAGTGACCTTCCAGTACCTGCAGGGAGCTACGGGAAAGCTGGGGAGGGACTTTTCACAGGGGCATGTGGCGATAAGACAAGGGAAAATTGCTTTAAATGGGAAGGGGGAGGATTTAGACTAGACATTAGGAAGACATTCTTCCTGATGAGAGTGGTGAGGCACTGGCACAGGCTGCCCAGGGCAGTGGTGACTGCTTCAGCCCTGGAGGTGTTCCAGGCCAGGTCGGATGGGGCCTTGGGCAGCCTGGTCTAGTGGGACATGTCCCTGCCCATGGCAAGGTCGTTGAAACTGCACGGGTTTTGAGGTCCCTTCCAACCCAAATTATTCTGTGATTCTGCGTTCAGCACTACAGAAATCGTGAAGGATATGTGGTAATGCATTATGATGTTTCACCCTTTTTTTCTACTTTCTGTTTTGTGTTAGGGCAGAAAATCTCAGCACTCTTAAATAAGCAGATGGTGTAATTGAACAATTTTTGTTCAGGAAGACTGTTTTAAACTTGTATCTTGATTATTCTTTGTGAAATATTTGTTCACATCCCGTGACACTATTTATACTCGGGTGCAGATACCAGTTCGCTTTCAGCATGCCAATAAGGTATTTATTTTTCATTCCTTTCTTGCCCTTTAATTTAAATTGTAAGTTTCACTCTAAACTGCTGTGAGTACATGGCAGTTGGAAAGGTATCTTTAGACTTACTGCATATTCAGGGTGCCCTTTGTGCTGGAGACACTGTAGTAAGCAGGAGAAACAAAGCTTCTTCAGAGAACAGCTGTGGCATGAAATGGGAATAGAGGCTGAAGGGGAGACTGTGCCTTTCACTGGAGAAGGCTGTGCTCCACGGGCATTGTATGGAGGAAGGAGGACACCGTTGCTCATATTGGATGTTATTCATTCGTTGGAATGCCAATTAAGGGTTTGATTCTATTTTTTTTTAAACAAAACTGGATTTGATCTTTCTTATATTCCAGTTGTGTAAAAATTGTGAAGTCCCGTTTCCTGTGCAATCTGGCTGTAGTGGAAAAGGTTTGAAATCTTTTCAAGACTGCCATGCTAAACCAGGAGGAGAAACTATTCCATTGACAGAAAACATCCCCTACTGTTGGCTTTTTTGAAATTGTTTGCATAGGTCATTATACTTTGCCTTGGTCATGACTGACAAACCAGGCCTTTGAGGCTGTGCACCATTCACATTTACAGTATTGGACTCAAGGCTAAACAAAATTTTTATAATTCTCATATGGAGGGGTTTTTAGAAAGAATTAAATTGTTCCTATGTGTATAACATGGTTAAAAATACAATGTTTTATTTGTATTTATTGTATTTGTATTTCTTCCTTTACAGTTTTAAATATTGGTATTACTTTTTAAGCACTAGAATGCTGGAAGGTGACAGTGTTACAACTATTGCATTAAAATCTGCAAAATCTTGAATTCCATACATCATTATGACAGTTATTTATAATTCTAGAATAATTAGTGTACACTAAATAATATTGATTTTTCACACTAGGACACATTATTCTTTACTTGATAATTTGACCTATCTCTTAATCTGCTAGGAAACAGAGAGTACAGTATGTCAAACAGGCATTAGGTCAGTGTTGTGGACCGAAAGGTATTACAGACAATAATTGTCCTCAGATAAGTTTTTCTTGTGTAGGGACAGGTCAGAAGCAATATAACTAATAAATATGTAGATTTGCTTAATATTCTTTGACATTGTAATCATTATTTCTTGCACTATGTTATTGGCTTCTTGTAATCATAAGAAAGTGGGCTTAACATTTCTTCCTTGTGCATCTATATAACATGTACTTTATATCTATATATAGTACGGTACCATGCTTGCACGTTTAAGCAATTGTTTATTGGATGCTTTACACAACAGGGCCACAGAGCACAAAAGGATTGTTAATCATCAGCCGAGGTACCAGCCACAGAGTATTTATCTTGTAAGCGGCTAGACCTCGGTGAATGCTTGTATTGTTTCAGATTTGTCTCCTTTCATCTGGAGCGTTCTCCTCATTTGTTACTCATCTGCAGGTGCTGTCATAGTTCGCAACAGCTGTGACCGTAGCTTCTTCAATACTCTCAACCAATTTAGAGGAGAAAACGGGGCTTTATGTTCTGGCTTTAAGATCAGTCAGTAAAAGTACATGGATTTGGGACTTTTTTTTGGTGGCTTGTTTTTTTCACTTCACATTTAATTGTAATTTAGCACTGTTAAGAAACAACGAAGTTGTAAAATGTTTCCAGAGCAATTGAGATTTCCTTGCTGCAGCTTCGTTACTTGTGATTGTAGAGACGTTGATATGTTGGCACTGCTTTTTCCTATAGTGACATCTCAGCAAGCTCAGAAATGAAATGTAAATTCTCAGTCTCCCATGGGTGTGCATGTCAAAGTCAATTTTGAGCTTCTTTCGTTGCATTCCTTGCCTCAGATTTACTCAGAGGCAATATCCAACAGAAAGAATGTGTAATGTCACCTTCTATTAAAATGCAATGGAATCTATTCGAATTATTATTTTTGCTCTGTAGTTTTGAGGAAAACTTTAATAATTTTTTTGTTTGCCCCAGCAAGAGGATCCTTGGTGTTGTCAGGCTGTGTGTTTGTGGCTATCGGTATGCACTCATGCGTATGCATGTACTCATTTCCGTATGTGTCTGTAAAAGCCTGCTATGGGAATCTTTAGAGGAATAGTTACGGAGCAATCTTGGAAATATATTCAGTGGCAATCTTGCTATTTCTGCATATAAGGTATTAAATGCAACTGTTGGTGCTATTTGAGAGCATAGATATTTTGCTCCCTTGATTGCCATCTCTCCAGAGAAATGGTTAGTTCTCCCTTCTCCCACCTGCTCATAGTTGTTGAAATCTGGACTTACAAATAGCCGTGGTGTTTTGTAACCTCAATTAGCAAGGTGCTATCTGGGTACGTTGTGGTAACATTGGGAGGTATCCTGCCAGGCTAACTAATCAGGAACTCAAGTATTTCCATGTAGCTCTTGCTGGTTTGTTTTAAGGCTGTGAAGCACAAGAAATTGTTAGTAGTGTTCCTTTTCACTGTCTGGGGCAGCTAGACATGGAGATTTTTAAATGCAACCTCTAGGTATGAAGTCTGCTTTATTTCAGTGAGCTGAGGTTAAGTAACTTCATTGCTGTGCTGTTGTCCTTTTCACATAAGTGTTTTACTTTTCCTGCCTCATCTCTAACGTAAATGTCTTTACTTTAAAGGGACATTATTATACTTTGTTTCTGTCTGCATTTCTTTTCATTTGCAGCTCAAGAAGTTCATAAGGACCCCTGAGATCCCTTCAAAGCATGTGAGAAACTGGGTCCCCAAGGTTCTGGAGCAGCGACGACAAGGCTTGGAGTTGTACTTGCAGGTGAGTCTCTTCTTCACACTGTGAAAGTAAGAGCAGCATCCATTTCCAGAGTGGTAGTATGCAAAGCATTTGAAGATACAACAGGTATGAAGTTGAGTGTTTAACTGATCAGCAATTTTAGAGGTGGGAAACGAGCTGGATACTTACCAGCCATGATTGTTTCTGTTCACTTAGCAAGTCTAGCAGCTAGGAATCCAGACTGTTTTGCATTTTTTTCCAGATATTGGCAGAAGATACTGTCTGACTTCAGTGAACCTGTTAGTACCTCGTTTTTCTGTGCCTAAAATGGGGAAAATAATGCTATTATTTCTGAAGTTGTTCTGATCCTACCAATGGAAAGTGTCGCAGAAGAGATACAATGAGTCTTTACTTAACTAGCCTCTATTTAGACAGATGAGGGAAGAATCAGCTTATAGAATCTATATCCCTCTACTATACATACTATACCTGAATTGTTGATTCATTTGAAAAAAACACCTGTCACCCAATATTGATCTCAGTCAGTTTGGAAAGTTTGATTTTAGTCCTAGATTGTACCTGTTTCAGTTCTGATTTTGCTACAGACTGTCTAGTTCGGTTCTGAATTTGGTACTGACTGTAAAAGGAGTCTTCAGGAATGACCCAGACACTAAAGACATCTAAATATACCGGTGATGCATCCCAGCCTTTTTTGATCAACAGAATTCCTACTGTCACCGTGATTGCTTTAAAAATGCCCTGTAGTGCAGTTTCACAGCCACTTCTCTTGTGACAACGCCAGATTAAGATGTCCTCTAGAGACTTTCTCAGTTCACTGCGTCTTCAGATGTACTGATGCAAGTACTGTTTTATTGAAGGGGATCGTAGAAAAATTATCTGAGTCAAAAGATAGTTGTTTTGGGAAGAAAGCAGAAGTGAGTATTCTATTTTTACTCAAATCAGAGTGGTAAAAGTAGCAAAACTTACAGAGATCTGATTTATGTCATTCCCAGTTGCAGTGGCACAACTGGAAGTATGGTGAACTGCAACATGGTCAGTGAACTGCATTCTTAGTGAGTAGATGGTAATCTGCACCACTCAGGAACCTCCGTTATTCTCAGGAAAGTTTATTAAGGAAAACTCTTAAGGAGGAGAATAGAATTATAGTGTGATATGAGACAGTATTACTTCTGACATTAAACTGTTAAAAAGGAATTAGAAAATAAGAAGGAAAGCACAGCTTAGATTATTTTCTGAGATATAAGGAGTGATTCAGGCAACATAATTTATTTTTTATTTTTAAGTACTCAGTATTGTTACATTGGAAAAATAAATCATCTTTTTCCTTCTTGCTCTTTGATACTTATAGCAACTTTAGCATCTAAAACTTAAACTTACTGTGTCGGTGAAAAAACAGTACTATCGTAGACTTTTATTTTGAAAAGCAAAGGGGCCTTTTTGGTTTTGATGGCTGTCAACACAGCTTGCTCCATCATCGTTATGTTTTTCTTTTATAGCCATTTGCTCTGAATTTTGTGGTTTTTTCTGATTTTCATGGAACTGGCTTTTGAAGAATATCGCTACTAAGGCATATGTACCAATTTCTCTTTTGAAAGTTGATTTTGTTGAAAAGATAAAGGGTGAATTGGTTGTCATTTTTTAATTGCTGGTAAACTAAAATAACATCGCCCCCTACTGGAAGAGTTAGTCAACTCTTGTTCTTGTACAGTCTTGTACGTTTTGTTAACTTTTCCCCTTCTGTCAACACTGGCTATCATAGGAATATGCAGTTAGGTTGGAGGTTACTTGGAGAAGAGAAGACTCTGAGGAGGCATTATTATGGCCTTTCAGTAGTTAAATGGGGCTTAGAGGAAAGGTGGGGAAAAGCTTTTTAGCATGGCCCCTAGCAACAGGACAGGGGATAATGGTTTTAAACTAAGAGAGGAGATATTTACACTTGATACTTGGAAGAATTTTTTTTTTTGCTGAGGGTGGTGAAGCAGTGGCACAGGCTGCTCAGAGAAGTGGTGGATACCCCATCCTTGGAAACATTCAAGGTCAGGTTGAATGGGGCTCTGAGCAGCCTGATCCAGTGGAAGATGTCCTTCCTCACTTCAAGGGGTGTGGACTGGATAACCTTCATGGTCCCTTCCAGCCCAAACCCTTCGATGATTCTGTGACTGCTGGATGTCATCTGATTAAGATATGACAAGTGTCTAAGTTATATCCATAGTAATTGCATGCTGAATTAAAACAAGAATAAAAATCATTATTACTGTTGTCATAGTCATTAATTTCTGGGTTTGCTGACAGAAAACAGAACTAATCATCAGTGAAATTTTTATTTTTAAAATAATGGAAGCCTCATTTTAGACAATTGTGTACTTTCTAAGGCATGGTGTAGGAACATACTACAATTTCAGAAGACTTGATCACCATTTAATACCATGCATATAAAATATTGCAAACATATTTTCAGGTGATACTAATGAGAATTAATCTGTAAGATTAATAAGATGGCTGCTGTCATCAGTGGTGATATTAGTAATCGGCCTTTTTTGCAGCTGGTAAACTGTTACGAACTCATGGTAGTCATAGAATCATGGAATGGTTTGGGTTGGAAGGGTCCTTAAAGCCCATCCAGTTCCAACCCCCCTGCCATGGGCAGGGACACCTCCCACTACACCAGGCTGCCCAAGGCCCATCCAACCTGGCCTTGAACACCTTCAGGGATGGGGCAGCCACAGCTTCCCTGGGCAGCCTGTGCCAGTGCCTCACCACTCTCATCGTGAAGAACATCATTAACTGTTTTTTCAAAGCCAGCCAGAATCTCATGCAGAGATTGATCATCTATGCAGATGTTACATTCAAATAATTTATTTTATATAATACATATTCATTATTGCACTTTGTACCTTGAAAACTCTACAGGCAAGAGTAACATACCATGCAGTTAGTAATCAAATACAGACCTGTATCTGACATGGTCTAATCATATTGGTTTCTTAAGATATTTTTAATTAAGTAGTCTTTTCTAGTTGAATGCAGATTAAGGTAATGATATGAAATTAGAATAGTAGAAACAATCTGAGTCAAGTGGTAAAGAAAGCAACAAATGCCCCTGTCTGAGCTGGAGGGTGTTGCAGTTGCCAGTAGCTTGTTACTTCTTTGTGACCTCTTTGTGGTGAAATCACCCTCTTAAATCCTTTCCTTTTCTTAAATCCTTTTTGTTTGTTTCATGGAGTGGATGGACAGGAGCTCAGAAACTTTTAATTATGTCTTTCTGAAGAACAGCAAAATTATGAATAAACCAAATATTATTACATTGTGAGATACAAATAGTAATTTTCTTAAATTTATCAGCATCTACTGTCAGCTAGTATTAATGAGATGTCTTATTTTTCTCTTGTATTTGAAAGGTTGAGTGGGGATTTTTTCTTGTTAAAACAAACCAGTTCTCATGGAACTGTGAAAAAAATATTTATCCGTATTGTTTTTAAGTGACTTTCATATTTTTGAAGTTGGGCTAGAAATTAGAACTTTAGTTTCTAACACTGTGGAACAATTGACTAGTAAGCACTAGTATTTCAGCTGCATGTGTATCAATAATACAGAGCACTTGCGTTTTCTGAGAACAAGCCACTAACTGACAAAAGGAAAGAATGATTGTGTTTAATTTATTAATGAGGAAGCAGATGCAAAGATAAGTGGATGACGGAGTGTGGCCCCAAACGTTCAAGCAAATTAGTATGAAGCAATAGGGTACTGCTCCTCTTCTGGTCCATGGTAACTGTCTCTGTGCGTGATCATAACCTGCAGCACACAGGACTGAAATCGAGCTGGTTTAGTCTTTGTCAGTTAAGAAGATCCCTATTACTGGCGGTGGAAGAAGACTGAAGTAGTTCTAATTACTTTGTGGTGACTATCAAGTAAGAGTTACCATAAATCAATTATTGTGTGATATAAATTCTGGCTAAATAGTTACTTATTTGTATATCTGAGCTTGTATCTCGTAATACAGCAGAGGTGATAATGTAAATGGTTTTAATTTGAAATTTGTAAAATAAATCATTAGGTTACACTGTTGCTGACAAAAATCTCTGTAATAGTAATAGTAGATTGCACCAAGATTTGAACTTAGCTATGATTTGTTTATGATTGTGAAATGTCTGTTCTTGACACATTTCCTGAGGATTCTGGTGTGGAGAAAAGGTATAAGATATAGAATTGAGGTTGCTGGTTTTTGTAGGAGCCTGTAATTTGAGCATGGCTGCCAACTGAGCCTGCTTTGAAAGCCTGTGTGTTTGTAAGCCTGGAGAACTACATTTGCTTGAAAGTACCAGAAAATAAAGGTAAGTACAGAAGGTGGTAGGGCAGATTTGTAGTTTACATTGTAGGTTCTGGGTGGTGTTTGTTTGGTTGGTTTTGTTTCAATTTTTTAGTCCACTTTATAATCTTGTACTGACCATGTATCACAACAAAATATAGAAATATGGTCTGCTTTGGAAGTGTATTTAAAGGAGATATAGATCACTTGAAATGCTCACTTTTGCATTTCATTTTTGTATGAGTTCAGTAGGTCATTTTCCAGATGGACCAGCTGAACTGGTAGTTGGGGTGTTATTTTGGACATTGAAGACGCTGTTGGGATTCCTAAGGGCAGCACTGAGGGACCTTACCTAATTGGTTATCGAAGCAGCTTCAGCTGCATTGTCAATCAGATCAGTATGTGTTACAAATAGATTTTATATGATGTACTCTTGGAGGAGCAGTTTTTATGGAGCTTATTTCCAGTGAATTGGTAATGGGAAAGAATTTGATCTAGCCACCTGCTCTCTGCTGATTTGGAGTTAGGTCATATCCTTGTCCCAGTAAGCTGACACTGGATGTTATTGCCATCCAGTCTCTCTGCCCCAGGGACTTGCCCTCTGACAGGTCTGCCTTTTAAAGTTCAATGGAATAGATATTTTCTAACCCCCTTGGGCAGAAGAAATCTCATCGTTTGCTGATATCATCAGTCCAACAAGATAACAGGCATCATTAACAGAATTCACTGTGAAGTGGCACCCACACCTCAGCATGAGACCATGTGTCTGCTTCTGATCCCCACTGAAATGATTTGCATATGGAGGTAGATTTTGGAGGAGACCCATATTTTTTTATGAGCTTCAGGATACTAACTTGTTTCTTGTGGTCTAGGTGACCTGAAGAAATTCTTCTTGTGGCTGGCAAGATGCTAATATAAAACAGAAGGCTGTAAACTTTCTGAACTGCTCTGTATGTGTGTAAGGTCTGTGTGTACGTATGTCTCCAAGCAGAGTTAATACGTAGAGCTAATATTTCTCTCTTGGGTGAGGTCAAGAAAACATACTTGCCTTTTATTTACTCTTGAACTTTTTACAAAGAGAACAGTCCTGATTCCTGGAGATAAGATTGGTTAAAGTGCTGCTTGGCTGTGAGATGTGAGGACTTCATGAACTTCAACATTCCAGCAGTTTCAGGATTCCAAATCTTCCAAGTGAATTACGGAGTTTATGAAACGGGACTAGAGATTTGTTTTCCATGTAAGGAAATAATCTGGAGATCTAAGAAGCACTTTGACCTATATTTCAGTATTCTTCAAAATACAATTCTCTTTAAAAATATTTTAACTACCAATCCTTCCTGAAAAAGATAAATAAAACCATATCTGTTATGATTCTGCTCTTAAGAAAGTACAATCCAATCCTCTGCTCCTTTGCTGTCTTAGTTTCCAGCAGGGTGGAGTAAGGAAAACAGTGGATGGGGTGATGAATAATGTGTAGTTGCTTTATGAGTAAGTGCATCAGAAATATAAAGGAGAAAATCACCCATTATTATATTGCATTTTTTTACTCTTTTTTGGGGAACAGTTCAACAGCAACTGCAAAAAAAAAAATGAAGACAAATTATCTGTTTCTGCAATCAGTGACTGCGGAAGGAAAACTGTCTCAAGGAAAATTTGGCGTCACACCTCACGGAAAAGGTGTCATTTCTTCATCAACCATGATGATTTTCTTTAATGACTTCAGTAAGTGTTGATACTAAATTCCTTGTCATCAAGCTTAAATAAATAAACAAACAGCCTTTCTTGACTGGACAATAGGTATGAACAAATCAATAGATATGGATGAAGGGTTAAATAATCTTCCATAACCCCAGAAAAGAGAAACAACACTCTGGTTTTAGTCATCAATGCAAATTGTATTCTAAAGCTTTTGAACTATTTTCTTTTAAGTTGATCTAATTGCATGCTGTTGCATCGTAAAAGCTTCAGATCAATTAAAGAAATAAAAATCAAAAAGATCTTTTTGTTGATTTGGAAACTGTGTTGCAGAACTAGTACAGCATTAGATATTGTAACTGAGAGTAAGACTCTTCTACTTTCTTTGAGTGTCAGTCATTACCCTTTTTTGCTGTCATTCTGAGGAGTGAGATAATTTGATTTTTCGGGGTTTTTTTATCTAATTGAGAAGAAAAAGAGTTTTCCATCACCTAGCAGCAAGTTTCATTAGTTCTTCATTGCTTAACTGATTCAATTTCTCTTGGCTTCTTGGTATTCTAACAAAGGGGAATGTGAACCCAGTCATTTATAACCTTGTCCATCCTCAATAAGACTGGAGACACCTCTGCTCTAAGAAAAGCCACCTAGACTCCAGCTGCCAGTCAGCACGTACTCTATATTGTGCATAGACTAGAGCTTTGCCTTTCAATAGCCAAATATCCTCCTCTGTAACTGTGGCTCAAATACTGCTTCAGAGTTTTCTTGGGTGGAGTAGGATCAGAAAGTGGGGAAGATGAATTCTTGGTGGTGCACAGGATTTTTCAATGTTTTCTTTTGTCTTTGTGAAGTGGAGTAAAAATTATCCCATGGTAGTACATAAAAGTCACCTTGAGCTCTGCTAGGCAGAATGAAAGTTAGGATTTCATGTAAAGGCATGGAGATCTTGGTTTGTAAGCTGGTTGAAGCTGACATCGTTCTCTAGGATCAGAAGCAATCTGTACATGCTTTCTAATTGGAACAGTTCTTGACATTCCATTATCAATATTAAAGAAGAAAAGAAATGTAACGTCGGTAGAGGTAGGCATTTTTGAACCAGTACTGTTGGAGCTCTTTAGAAGTTTTGAGATCTGCATGTGATATGTGTACTTCTGCGAGACATTGCTTTTGCCCAATAAAAATAAATCAACTTGGTTACTTTTTAATTCTGGAAATGGTAAAATCGTAGAACTATTCAATGATCATTCAGCTGTTCACATTTTATTTCTGTATAGTTCACATTCATCGCATTTATCCACTCTGTCAATGTTAACACTTGTTACAATTGTTCTTCCTTTATATTCTCAGAAATGCATTCTATATCAAGCATTTAGTTATTCTTGTATATGGGTGTGTCTTTGCCAAACGGTGTTGTGAATGCAAAATTTTAGATTGGTTCAAAGGAAGACTGAGAACGTTCATGGAAGAGAAGTTTATATCAAACATAGAAGGTTCTCAAGTTGGAAATAACTATTGAGACTGCTGGAGTATTGAAAGAATATGGTCTTGCTCATTTATATTCTTCCTTGGCATCCATTTGTAGCCATTGTCATAGATAAATAGGGTGCAGTGCTAAATGGAGCTTTGGTCTGAACCATTATGACCTTTCTTATGTGGTTCTTAAAGTAATTAAACACATACTTGTGTTTCAGCTTGTTACTAGATTAAATAAAACATGAATGTGTCTTCATGGTCATATCTGTGTGCATCATGAACACTATCCTTAAAACAAAAATATTGAATCATATGGTTGAGAATATATCACTGGACCATGTTTACATAATGAAGAGATATGCAGGTCAGATGTGACTGTGTACAGCTTCTTGTAAATGCTAATGCCTTTACCAAACGCTTTACACATGGGAGGTGATTTGCTATATATTTAAAAGCTGAAGTTGGAGGAAGAAATTGTAAGCTATAAAACTTCTATGCAAAACGTGGCCCTATTTTTATTCTTTTCCACCTTATTCTCTGCATGCGTGACCTGTTTTGTTTTTTTTTCCCCCACCAGACTTTTGTTTAACCATTACCCGTATCTGAGAGCAGGAGCTTGCGAGAATTCACTTTGACTTCCTTGTGTCATTCTTTAACTGCCACAAAGCTTTCTGGAGAGGCAATCCTTCCCTTTGTCCTGTGTAGGCATTCACTGCTGGGGTCTATTTCTAACTAATTGAAGATCAAATTGGCTTATTTGCAGAAAAAAAAAAAATCCCATCAAGTCCAGAACAGATGCTTATCTTCCTGTTTGCTGTTTCTGGAAACCAGTTTTGTTTTAAATGCAGGTGAATACATTGAGAAGAGTGAGCCTAGTGTTAAAAAGTTGCAAGTAAAATCTGGATTCAGTGAAATAAGTTTTAACTGATGTTTTGCTGAAAAGTCTGTTGAATCACCCACATCTATTAATCCCTTTGAAAATTCTCTCCATTATCCAAAATTATACAGTGTTTTCCTTCTCTAACTCCATTTAGTCTGCAGTAATCAGGCTTGAACTATACATGTAAGGAGCTCTAAAAACAATGGTATGATAAGTATGAAAAGACAAAATGTTCTTTGTTCTCATTAAAGATTGTGAGCAGAGTGTTAAATAATATTAATGGCTGGGATTGTCAGTACTTAACAGTACTTTCCTAGTACAAGTGATTTTATTGATCGATACAGTCTCAGTGTAACAGGGCAGATTATTCTACTGATTTTATCGAAACCTTAACTAAGTTTGTTAGTGTACCACATATCTTTAAATAGATCTAGATGATGATGTAGATTAAGAAAAGCAGACCACCATCCATCTTTTTTTGATCGGTTAATAACTTAAATCCATCATTGCTGCAACCAGCTCTTTTAAGATTCTGTTGTGCATACATGTTTCTTCGGTGGTGCAGATACATAGCTAGTTTTATATGGCTGTGAATTTTAAAGAGGTGTGCTTGACACATGCAGGATTGCATGTTTGTTAAGAAGAGGTGGAAAGTGAGAGAAAATGGGAAAGCAAAATAATTCTGTAGATAATTTAAAGGAGAGACATTTATTAAGAGTGCCTGTTTGCAGATGTGTTTCCTGCAGAAATATTCCAAGCATTTTTCAGGCATGCTTAGGAAAATTACCTGGTTTATGTTTCAAAGAGTTATACTTTTTGCTTCTCAAGTGGTGCTGTATTGTGGTTTACGATTCATGTTTTTTCCTTCACCTTTGTTGATCTCTTTGGTTTTGCTGCATAGAATTGTGCTGCATGAAATTCTTTCTCATTTCATTCTTTAGAAAACATGTCTAAATGCTCTTTCTCTTTTCATTGTACTACATATCATGACACTTCTGTTAGTTACTTTCACTCAAGTTAAGGTGGACATCAAACTGTACTAATTGTACATTTATATCCAGTGAGAGATGGTCTCTGTCGTCACCTGCATAAGCTAAGAATAAGGTATTTTAAGAGGAGGGAGAAAATAAGTTCTTTGGCTATGTCACAGCGAGGTTTAAGCAGAGCTAGGGATATTAAAACAGGTGGTGATACACTGCTATAGTCACTATCGTCTGCTGATGGCCAGTTGTTCTACTAACCATGATTCCTTCTAGAGGAATACAAAGTATGAGAATACTTACTTTATTTACCTATGGTGAAAGAAAAAATGGTCACCTTCCTTACCATGAAGGTAACTGCTCGTGTGTCAAGTAGGCTTTAAATTTTCAGAGTCTTTATTATCATTCAATATAGTCAAAAGAATCAGTTTCTCCTATGTCTTTAAGATTTTCAGTTCCTACTGTGTTGTTTTGCATAAACTAATTCTTATTTTTTTAAGTATAAATGATTATTGCTTTTTTAAATTGGACTTGCAAGGCAACTTGAGTCTTAAGGGCTTTTCCTTCAAAATTAATGAGTAAAGTTACTGAATGAATTGCCAGTGGAGGGGAAAACATTTTCTAGTGAAAGAGTGTTTTATTATTGCATGTGTAGTGTGACACACCATGTTCTGTTATGGTTGTTCATTGGAGTACAGCACTAAAGTAGTGTGTAGTTTAGAACTAGGTCTGCAAAATCATTGCCTTTGTGCAACCTGGTAGCATTCTTGTATCTACACTCTTTTTGTGACTGAAGACCAAGCATTTATATTTTTTCTGCATTTATAAATTGCATATGGAGGGCTGGGGGAAGAAAGTTCATAAATGAGTGAATAATTCTGTCTTTGACTTGGATTTGCAGATAGAACACAGGCCCCATTTGAAGGTGAGGGGTAGAAAATGAAATATTGAATATATGCTGAGTAACAGTACCATCCATTCTGTGCTTTGGATGAAGAACTGATTTTGTGGCAAAATAATGATATGGGATCATGCAAGCAACATTAAATAATTCCTTACACATAAGGAAGCTGAATTAAAGTTTGATTGATGAATTTCCATGAACTGAGAGAGGTGAATGGAGGAGGAGACGACTAGTGTTCCTCAGTTAGGTTGTGAGAAGGCAGTCAGTGAGCTTTCTCCTTTGGTCCTGCGGTAAATTGAACTCTCCTGCATTAGGTATAATTCCCTTGTGTGTGTTTCCTTTTCTTGACTTCTGTGCAGTCCTGCCTGTCTCCTTTCTGAAATCTGTTGAAAGATTTCACCGTGAACTAAGGGTAGAAGGTCCTGTGCTCCTGGATAGCCAAGGAGAATAACAAATGTGTGTCATCTTTTGCTAATATTGTCTGCCTCCATACACATAAGCATTGCTTGCCTTTTTTTTTCTTGTCGCTTGCTTGTTGTCTTTGTAAGCTGAGTATAACACAGATTTAATTAAATGTAAAAAAATCTCATTTTACTGAAGCTGTTGATTGTAGAATGTCTTGACTGAGACAGGCTTGAATTCAAGAGCATGTAGAGTTGCAAACAAATATGCATTACATTCAGTGAATTTGTAATGCTTAGATTTATGGCTATAAAATGGATTTTTCTTGTTGATTTTAAAAACATCGGCATTAAAATAAGAAACTTCCGTAGAGTTTCTTGTTGTGATAGATACTATGAATTATATATATTTAAAAGAAGTATTGATATAAAAATTAAGTTCTGTGATGCAGTTTCTTCTTTTTAATTTCTCATAATTATCATTGTTGCTATTTAATATACTTTTTATTCTGTGGATAAAAAAGTTTGCAGAAACAAAGTGTGAAGGAGAAGTAGAACCTTTAATTTCATTAGGCACATTGTAACTGGTGAAGATTAATGTATATATCTCTTGCTGATTCTTTTCAATTACTCAGTTCATATAAATTCCCAAACCTTGTTAATTATGCTGAAGTCAAGTGGTAATTTTTAACAGTATTTCCACAGCAAGGGAATTTTCCTGGTCTAACCTTGCCCTCCTGTAGAAACTCTCAGCAGATTAGGCATTCTGACTCTAGTCCATTCATTTTCAGCACAAGCCTAATTGCTGCCGACTGCCTGCCACAGGTACCCTGGTTATCGTACGTTTAAGGGATGCAGGTTCTTTGGAGAACAAATAAGGAAAGATTAATTGTTTGTTTTGTTCCATCCCAAGAGAAATGTGGGAGCTTAATCAAGAAAAATAATTTCTTCTGTTGATTTGGCTTATTTGTGGAAAGGGATAATTGTTTAGAGGCAGGCATAGAGCTATGCATTTTGAAAGAAATTTTGCCATTTACCTACTTGGGAAGCAAAGATACAGCAAAATGAATGTAACACAGCATTGGAATTGATGGGGATGGTTCACATTTCTCATAGTAAGTAATTTGGCTGCTGGGCTTTTATTTGAACCAATATTGGTAGGTGGTATTGTCATTTGTTTTGTCTGCTTCTTTGGAAATCTAATCAAGGAGACAATAGTAGGGGGAAAAACGCTTTTCCAAATTGTCCTTAATTGCTAGAGCACGAAGTGAGCTAAACACTCTGGTATTTCCAATTAAAGAACTTGTTTCCAGCAAGCACCATTAAATCTATCTTTCCCAATCTGATAAATAAGCTATCAAAGAGTGGAACAGATTAATTGAGAGCAATTAGTTCACAGCTCAGAGTAACAGTCAGAGTAAACCAACATTATCAATGAATGCAAATTTTACATAAAGCAATAAGAAGCACTGATGCAATAAAATAGAGCTCAGAGTAACCACTTGTGATACAGAATTAGTCTTGTTTGTTTCTCCTTGTAACAAAAGCATTAAAAAGCTGTTTCTCTTCAAGACCCCTGTTACCAAAACGTCAGATTGTATTTGACACCTTTGCTATGTACATTTCTTCTTCAACATGCTGCAGGAATTAACAGACATGGGAAAATCACAGATCCTACAACTCACAGCTGATCACAAGATTTACTCCAATTGCATCTGAAGTTCAAGACAATCCTACTAATACTACATTTGTATTTGTTACTGTCTGGTAGACATAGTAATCTCTAAGCGTAGTTTGCTTGTGTTAATAACCAGTAACATTTTTGATGAGTGTTCCTTTCTTCCATCTGTCTGTGCATGCCAAATGGTATTGACCCACATGTTGTAAGCACATGGGTCCTCTGGATATTTCACTTAATGACAAACCATAGGAGAACTGCCTGGATGCTTTCTTTAAGTGCCAGCCTTTCACTTTTTGAAAATGTGTGCTTCTGCATGATGAGAAAGTCTCTCTGTTACCTTAAGTATTCAAATAAATGCATAGGTGTTGAATATTAGTATAATAATAAAGAAAGTATTGTATGTTCTTTCAGTTGTTGATAGTTGTATATATAGGGGTTTGGAGTAATGTGTTCCATCAAGAAGGCAGGAGAGGATAAGATATAGTCTGTTATGCACTGAACAGTCTAATTTCTAAGTCAGTTTTTACAGAACTACCTTGTTTAGGTAAGTTATATCACTGCTGTGCAGGTCATGTAAACTGACAGCACAAACATACCAGCTGCGACAGCTTTTACAACTGCTGTCTTAGAACAGTAGTTTGTGCGGTGCATCCCTGGCCTTTACAGCAGCAATGTGACTGGAGTCTGCTTTTGTAGAATTACAGCTTTAAAATCGTTGGATAAAAATCTTATTTCTTATGCTGCTGCAACCCACTGGGTATATCTATTCTAGGAAAATGAAAAGGTCAGTGATAACTTTCCCAATAAAATGTTCTGAGAAAATGTCATTCCAGTTATGTGTATCTTACTGGGGGAGTTCATCCTCCATTTTTCAAGCATCTTATTTTTTATTTCCAGAATATCATCATCAGGGAAATACAGTATTCATAACTGTGATAGTATGGTGTTGTATCAGCTCATGAGCTCATGATAATAGACATCCTGCAGCAGATGTAGCACTTTGGACACAGGTCATTTACAGTGTTTTTCTTCATAGCCTTACTGGCAAGTCACTGGGAGATAACAGCTATATTCAGAGTAACTGTGGTTTTCAGAGCTACTTCTGGAAAATGTCCAGAATGTCCCCAAGAAATCGTGAGGAAGTTAGACAAGTGAAACCTCTCCCCATTTCTCCAGATGTCAGAGCATTCAGATCTCCAAATGTGCTTTTCCGCATAAGATCCGTTTCTCGCACCTGGTTCCATGGGGAAGATGCCTAATTTAGCATTTCAAAAGCACTCGTAAAGCCACATGAGATTACAGAGGAGCAAAGACCACACAGCAGTGGTATAACTTCAGGATTAGGAAGCACTTTGCTTTTTCATAATGACATTGTATTTATATTCTGTGCAACAGTGCTTACCTGCTTTACATGTGTATTTTTTTTTACAGTTAATCAAATTCAGGCACGTTTAATCATGCACCCTGAATTAGTTATCCAGCTTTAGGTGTGGCAGTGATAAGGACATGTACTGCAAGATTAAGTTACCATAAGATTTAGGAGTCTTTTTGTAGTGTTGGAAATAAAGGTTAGTGAGTTTTGTTGTGAATTTTTGCTCTTATGATGCAGGAAGTTGTTGATAGATATGGTCGAATGCAGATACCCAACTACACTATGATTAATGTAAAAATACAGACAGCATTTAAGAGGAGATGCTTAGCATCCAGGCTTGGCATCTCAATAAAAATTGAATGTGACCAAGAAGCAAACAAACAAAAAGAACCCAAATTGCTCTAGTTTGAATTTCTGCCAATTAAACTTCTAGTTTGATTATTTCTGCCCAATTTTACAAAGTGGTGACATTCACCAAAGAAGTTAGAAGAAAGTCCACCACTGAACCATTGATAGACACCAAGATACAGGTCAGGTCAAAAAGCTGGACTTGTTAATCTGTGGTTGGAGGCATCTAAATTATTTTCCATGTAGTATATTAACCAATTACAGCCAGCATATTATCACTATCTCAACCACCATGTTATTACTTTTATATCTATAGTAGATTCTTCCAACGTCATAAGTCACTACTCATTTTCCCATCCTTCCTCTTTCTTTTTCCCCCCTGAAATTTCATTTTGTCATTTTGACTGATTTATTCATTCCACGTGTCAGTCACAGTGCTATTTTCTGATGATCATGTGTTGAAGGTCACTTCTGTGTCCAGTCAACAGAGAGTGTAAGTTTTTTTGTAGACTTCAGTTCTGCTCTAAATCCCTTGTAAACCTTTACACAATATCCACATCCACTTTGATTTCAGACCACCACTTCTCCAGTCATACATGCACTGATGGCATGCTTTACTTTATTTGCTTATCATGGAGTATAGTCTGATTAAGCTTTCTGTACCACAGTATTGTTGCAGTGTTCTGTTCTTTCATTGAGGAACCCAAAAGTGTGACTTAAAATGTAACAATTTAGCTTCCGATGCCAAGAGTAAACCATTCAGGGACAGAACAATCACTAGAGAGGAAGGGTGCAACACAGCCTTTTTGCAAATTGTTCTTGCATGGGAAACCCAGAGACCAAAAGTGAATGATGGAGGTAAAGAATGTTGCTGTCTAAAACTGTCAGAATATATGATTAATGAATTCAACCTCATTTTCAACCTCATTTGCAGACTTTACTGGCCAAAATTAAGTAGTTCTCCAGTTGATGAGTAAGGAACATCAATTGCTAAGTGTGAAAATACCATCAAAAACATGAGATTTGTAGAGAGCGATTTGGTATTCTTGCAGTATTTTAATGTTATGACATTTTCTAACAGAAATACAGATAGCTACATTACTTCTGTTGGGGGCTATCTTGCATCCTTGTTTCTCCTTTCTGAAGAAGTCATCGCTCTTTCAATAACAAGAATGTGGAGAGTTCTAGCTAAATCAGAACATCATCTGCGGAACTGCTACGCAGTGATAAATGCAGCCCTCCAACTAATGCTACTTGTCTGCCATCAGCACAGAAGAATAAGCATTTGCTGACCCAAGTTAGCATGGTCTCTTTTCACAAATAATTGGATTGTTCCTCATGTTTATGAAGGACTCCCTTGCCGGTGAGTTTTGGGAGGGACGACTGTCAAGGAACAGAACCATAATGAAGTACTTGCAATTGAGCAAGGATTACATTGCTCCGTTAATTCTGTAAAAACGTGTCAGTTTGCCACTCAAATAAATGCCTAGAGTGCGTAAAACATGGAGCAGAGTGACCTCTAGAAGAAAAATCAATGGCAATTCATATTTCATATATCTATAATTGCTTGTGAGAGCATGGCAGCAGTTTGTTTATAGAGCAGCTCATTCTACTAGGGATTGTTTCCTGACTTTTTCTTCTTTTCAGTGGTGATGCCTCTCATGTACTGTGAATCACAGCCAGACACAGCAATAGACAAGTTTTATTGGTGGTGATTTTTTATTATTGTTTTTACATTACTGTCTTCAGAATTGCTGTACTGTGCTCTGTGTGAACCAGTGCACTAATCTATAGTCACGAGTAAATCGTATTCACAACTTCCTTGGAAGACTCCTAGAGCTTTTTTTTTTACCTTCATTTTAGTAGCCAAGGCTTTATCCTCTGTGAAGTTATCCATTTTAACCATCAAACTGAATCCATTTTGTGGCCTTCATTTTTAAGCAATTTGTCAGAGAGGCAAGGAATTCTCACAGTCTGCTAATTTAAAGACAGAATTTTGAAAATATCTTTCTTCTCCTTGCTTTGCTTTGCTTTGTTTTTTCATTTTTTTTAGGAAGCTGTTGTAAGATTTGTATCCCCACTGAGGACCAAGATGTCATAGGGATAGAGAAAATGCCGCTCACTTTATGGATTACTGTTAGGTCAACAAAACTTTGGCAGCATTGATTAACTTGACAGTGAGTACAGCAGTACATTTATCACTTATGGCTGTGCTGTAGAAAATCTAATAAGAGGCAAACAATTCCCTTTAGAGCAGTAACAGGTTCACTGTGGCTAACGGTGCATGCACTGGAAATTTCTGACTTTAAATTATACCCTTGCTGCTAGTTGGGTCATTGACTCAAAGCTACTGCACTTTCGCTGCTATGTTCTGTATTATTAATTTGATCAAAATTGTTTTGGCTTCTATAAATGTGATCAAACTGTATATTGAAGTTCATATAAACTGATAAGCATTTTTGAAGGCAGCGCGCAGAACGAGCTTTACCCAAGCTTCATTATGTAGAAGGGGCAACTGCCTATTATAACTGCAAATGTCTGCAGTCTTACAAGGTTATAAAAGAAAAATCTTGTGCTGTTGCTTAAAAGTCTGCCTCTGGTTCACAGATTTAAATAAGCTGAAACCCAAAACCTTTCCTACATGCAATAAGTTTCATTGGTTGGTCAGAAGGTCTTTTTTTATATATGCAAATGCATGCTTTATTAATTACCAGGAATGACCTTAAAAATGCTGTTCAAGTTGATTTGTAGGTATGTTTTTCCCCTTGTTTTTGTAAGAATTATGAGAACTGAACAACTAATAAGAGATTTTCTGTCTCCTGTGTATAAGTGCTGCTGCTTGACTGCAGGTTTGTGTTTGGTTCTAATCTGAACATGAAATTATCTTTTATTTGGTATTGCTTGGTTTCACTTTAATAAATAGTTTCTGGAAGTCCATAGCCAGTACATTGGCAAGTGTCTTTGCATTATGAATTGAGAAAATTAATTGGTTGTTTGGGTGTTTTTAAGTCTTTTACTTGGTAATTTTCTTAAATGGAAGTCCTGCATAAGATACTATTTTAGGGAAATGTACAAACCTTTTTTCCAGTTCAAATAACCAAAAGTAAGTAAAGTGTACATACCTGGGTAGTTGTGTATCTAGGCACAAGCAGGAAAGATCAATAAATAAAATGCAGTATTAAGTGCAGATCAGAACATACAGTGTGCAACTGAATTTGTGGCTTTATCTTTGTGGTATAATTTGCAAAATTGCTGTTCAAATGAGAGAGTAGGTGATTTTTTTTTTTTAATATTAGAATATATGTCTCACTAGAGTGGAGAGCCTTTGTGAGTAGCAACTGTTACTCCAAGTATTTTGTATTATTTTAAGAAACTGTTTAAATTGGAGATTTTGTTCTGCAATATCTGTAAAAATGATGTTTTCTTTGCTGGGAGAGAAGTATTCTACTTGAATCAATTGTCAGGAGGTTTAATGTAATAAGGCAGTTTGTGGTCTGACTAAAAGAAACACTGTGCAAAAGAAATTCCCATAGCAGTTTGTTTTTAACAGAAAAACTGAGTTCACCTGGAACATAAATACATTGAAAACCAAGACTTAATAAGGTAGAGCAGCTTTAGAAGGAAGCAGTGGATTGGTGTCTAAAGTATGTCTTGTAATGGCTAAGATTTTACCAAGTATCTGTGTTAATGATAGTATAGCTCTGTGAACAGCATAACAGCAAATTCTTTGTAACAAATGATCAGGGAAGCTGACATAAGTACCCTTTCCATAGGGAGGGGAAAAATACAATTAAAATAGTGCTTCCTCTTTTGTTCTTCCGGGTTTTTTTTTCTTTTCTAATTTGCAGGATAAAAGTTGTGTTTCTTATTGCTTTTTAGGGGCAACAAGATGCATTTCCACACTTTTTTCTGGGTTCATACAATAAAGGAGTTACCCTACTGCCTGCCTTACTGAACAGAGACCTGATATTGATTAACTATCACGCTGGCATCAGAACTACTCTTAGGATTCAATTTTTTTGTTGTTTTGCATATTTTATTGATCAAAAGTGGTAAATGAGCATCAAGCGTGCAAGAAGACGATGAATTGTTTACTTGCATAAAATAACCTTTCAATAAGGGAAGATGCATTGCTCACACTTTTGGTGCTGTTCTGCTGCCCGAAGCAGATGGCATTCAGCTGCTATTGATTTGCTCCTATAGTTACAGAGCAGCATGTAACAAGGCATGCTCATTTCTCTGAAAGAGACGTGAGGGGTTTTTGCCAGGGTGGTGGGAGTGATGAAGGAAGGACAGGGGGTTTGGGGGTTTGTTTTAGGGTTGGGTTTGGGGTTTTTTTGGCAAGAAAGAACAGGGAAAACCTTGCAGCTTCTGTTAGCAGGCTCTATGCAAACAGACGGCAGAGATTGTGCACTTGCAGAGAAAGGGAGTTACTTTATCTAGTTCTAGGACTTCTGGTGACATTGATTCCCACTGCAGATTGAATCCATAAGCAAGCCAAGTACTTAAGATTGTGAAGAGCATCCAGGATTTAGCGCTGCAGTCTCTACACCACACTTCTTTGCTGCTGTTTTATTTATACTCATTTTTTCCTACAAGTGTAAAAACTCTCAACACCTTTGCAAGACAAAATCATGCTGCAGTGTGCTGGGCTTGTTTCTGTAAACAGTTACTTTCACTGAGGAGTAAATAATTTAATAAATTGCTGTCAAATCTTGCCTGTAATGGGTGTGGGGAGGGAACAACGATCTTTCTCTGAAAGTTTATTTGAAAATGTATTTAATGCAGAATTCTGACACAAACAAGATCTTTAATTTGACAGATTTTAATGAAATGTAGATAGAAAAAGGTTTCAGTAAATAGAGCATAGGAATGGCTTTTCTAAGACAAAACACTTCAAATAACTTAAAGTTTTATTGCTGGAAGAGTAATATGGTTGGTGATAGTGGGAAGCAGGGTGCTGTCCTCAGTCAATGTATTTTAACATAGAAATAACACATATGTCAAGATCCAGAAGTGTGGTAGTATGAATGTTAACAATCTTGGCCTCTTGGTGACAAAACTGGACCAGTTCAATATTTTGACAATGTGATTTTCAGAGTTAAAGTCCTGTTTGCTCACCTGATTGTTCTGCAGGGACTCTTGCTGCTGGAAGTGCTTACGGGTGATTTTTGAACAGTCTTGAGTGTCTCCCTGCTCTGATATTGTTTAGGAATGTAAAATAATTTACTCCGTTATGACTGCCCTGTTCTCCTCTATGACATTTATTTTGCCTTCCTTTTTAATGAAAATAATCCATAAATTATAACCCCTGACAAAATATTCTCACAGCATAGTTAGTAGCTAGTTATTTTTCAAGAATTTCATTTAAACATGCATATTAATATTTGTTAAAAAATGTCCCACTTCATCTGTTCAAACTTCTTTTCTTACATTGATTCCAACTTGCTTGTGTAATTTATGAAATTATGAAAGCTTTTTTAATATCCATGTGGTTAGATGTCACTACATCTCGACTATTTGTCTGATGCTTCTGTAGCATAAGCAGGCAAGAAGAGATAGTCTGAATCTTTGACTTTGACCTGTTGGTTTCAATCTAGAGTAGAAATTTCTTATGAATGTTTTTCAAAGAGAACAAAACCTGGAAAGTTTTTCAGAAAGCAGATGCTATTGTATCAATGGCTACTGCTGTCAGCACAGCATCTACCACATTGTTCTTAGTTGCTTTGGTCTTGCTGTCCTGTGGGGCTAGGGAAATGTTTTAAACATAAGAATTATTACAAACAGAAATTATCAATAATTTAATGGGGCTTGGAAAAGTGCATGTTTTTAAACGGGATTTTCTCTGTTACAGTGGTCCTATGATAAAACCATTTGCTTCACAAATAAATGCATTTATATTATTTTTCCATTCTTGTGTCTATTTATATTGTTAGGACTTACTGGTCTTCCTCATCTCCCCTGTCTCTCTCCTTTCTAAGTTGGTTAGTGGTCAAAACTTACCTCATGCTTCTTTGACCTTATGTAAGCAACCCCCTTCATTAACTACAGGATTAGGATATCAGAGTAAATAGATAGTATATTAATAATTCAGCAAAAAAAAATCAGATTTTTGCCTTGCTTTGCTGCTAACAGTAAGTAAATGCAATACATATTTTCTTGGTAAGCTTATTAAAATTCAACATAAGCTTCAAATTTTTTAAAATTAAGCTTACTGATTTCCTTGCAGTTACTCTTCCAACAACACATAATAGCCTGGAGTCCTTATTCAACACCACCTTTTGTACTGAAAAGGCTACCAACAGTCAAAGCTAAAACCCAAAACCTTCCACCACCCGCCATATAAATCTAAATATATTTGTTCAGCTATGTTACCCCTTCTTTACCTCTGAAAAAAATGACACAAGGAGTTCATTAACCCCCAGGTGCAGTGAATTCCCCATGCTTTCTACATTCTCTTTCTTTGGAGTGGGTACCTGCTGCTTAGTCTAATTAGTTTCAAAGGGAATGTCGAGTCATTTCTCAAGAGTTTATTCTGACCTAAAACCTCCGACAAGAAAATACCAGGGAGACAATATAAGTTATTGTAGAGTTAAATTGCATTTTTGTAAGAATACCTTCTGGAAACAACGCAAATGAGGAAATCATCCTCAGATTTCCGATATGACATTTGCGTGAGATCACCATTCTTGTGGGGCACGAGACTTATTTTCATTGCTAACGTCCTCAGTCTTCACCAACCACCTGACTCTTTCCTCGTTCCCAGCAAAACAAGTTAGAGCTTCGGGGTGTTTCTTATGAAGCAATAAATAAATCAAAATGCTATTTCAAGGCTATTTTTAAATGTTTCAGTACTTTGGGGGGCCCTTTCAGTTCTTTTAAAGCTATGGTATTTGACCACAACCATATTATCCAACCAAAACATCCAACACTCAATCCAGCATCTGTATTTTAACAGGACAGTCTGTGACATTTTCCATTGAGACATATTTATCCATGCGTATGAGTGTAGGTGTATGAGTTTATAAATCCCCAGTTCTCTCATAGTACTCTTCTTTTTTAAAAAAAATATGTTTGTAATTTTTTTTACTCCTCTAGTTCTAGGGCAGCCACAAACAATGAGGTGTACACGGGTATTAACTCAGAAAATTCATGAATGAGTTCCCTTAGGTCCTTTGGACCAATGCTCTGTGATCCTGCTGATGTGTTACTGTAACAAGTAAATACTCTTCTGTGTATTTTATGATCTCAATTAGAGACATCCTTTGATGAGAATCCAAAGGGAAAAAAAGGAAAACTAAAAATATATGCTGAGGGTTCAGAGTTTAACTCTGGCAGTGTTGAATACCGATGGCTCGATGATGGCTGCTCGTGGCTTGGCTTGGATATGTGTACTTTTGCTGGGTAAAAAACTGGCTGGATGTGGTGAATGGAGTTAAATCCAGATGGCAGCCGGTCACAAGCGGTGTTCCCCAGAGCTCAATGTTGGGGCCAGTTCTGTTTAATATCTTTATCAGTGGTGTGGATGATGGTATCAAGTGCTCCCTCAGTAATTTTCCAGATGACACCACGTTGAGGAGTGTGGATCTGCTTGAGGGAAGGAAGGCTCTGCAGAGGGATCTGGACAGGGTAGGCCACTGGTTGTGATGCCTTGGACAAGTGATGGACCTGACAGTGTTAGATTTATGGTTGGATTTTATTACCTGAAAGGTCTTTTCCAAGCTAAGTGATTCTATGATTCTAAGAAAGGGTTTTCATATACACAGAGGACAGGAACATGCACCAAACCCCAGTATTCAGAAGAAAAGTCTTTGGACTGAAGAAACATTTGCAAATTTGGAAACTCTAGAACTGACATTTTCAGTACCAGCTTTGTTTGCCCTAAAAGTGGAGTATGTATTTATGATAGTCTTTAATTACCTGATCAGATACTGTTGCAAGTTTTTCCATCTTTTTTTCCCATCCAACCTCCTCCTCAGTGCCCAAGGATCGGCACAGAAGGAGAGCAGCATCTGCCTGTGCAAGAAACCAAAAAAAACCTACCGCTTTCCAGACTTTCAAGGTGTTGTAGTTTGCAACCTGAATGTTACCTCAATTTTTTCATTATAGTGTATTTGTATTTAGTTCATTTAAGCTTTCAGAAAACAGCACTGCAAGTTAATATCTCTTCTGCTTTGCATGTTGTTGAATTGTGTATTGCTGCTTCTTTTTATGGTTGGTTTTTTCCAAGACCTTCTTTCCCTGTAGTCTTGTGATGATCTTTCCAAACATAACTACCGAATTTCTTTACCATCCTAGTTGTGTGTTTTCTGGTTCTACTAATTGATATATATGTTATTGTCTAAGGTATTCCTGCACCTATTTTTTATCAGCAGCATTATTGACATGGTCTTAATTACTTGTTAATTGTCCATTGTCATGGTGGTCCGTTGACTTTTAAAAAACACTTCAATCCAGCCATTTTAAAATCAACATTTATTTTGGTGTCTTTCTTTGTCATTAGTGGATCTGCATACTCTTTGTACTATTTCTTCCTATTTATTATTTTCAAAAGCCTTTCTTGTCCCTGCTTTTTTTAATAGCGTTAACTCATCCTGCCCTTCTGCTTCTTTTCCTTTTGCTCTCTTGATTTCTTCATTTCACATCCAGCTTTGTCTTAACCTACAATCCTTTGAGAAGTGTCTCAGGAAATTATATTGACTGCTTCCTTTCATTTCTGTTTTTCAAAGGAACTGTAGTCTGTTGCACTTTACTTCTAATGTTTCAAGGGCTAGTCTATTTTGCTGCAGAGAGACTCACTGTTTGCTCCTACTACATTATGTTCGCAGTTTTCATAGAATCATAGAATCACCAGATTGGAAAGGACCCACCAAAGTCCAACCATTCATAACAATCCCTAAACTATGCCCCTCAGCACCTCATCCACCCGTTCCTTAAAAACCTCCGGGGAAGGTGACTCAACCACCTCCCCGGGCAGCCTGTTCCAGTGCCCAGTGACCCTTTCCATGAAAAATTTTTTCCTGATGTCCAGCCTGAACCTCCCTGGCGGAACTTCAGGCCATTCCCCCTTGTCCTGTCCCCTATCACTTGGGAGAAGAGCCCAGCTCCCTCCTCTCCACAACCTCCTTTCAGGTAGTTGTAGGGAGAGCAATAAGGTCTCCCCTCAGCCTCCTCTTCTCCAGGCTAAACAGCCCCAGTTCCCTCAGCCACTCCTCGTAAGACTTGTTCTCCAGCTCCCTCACCAGCTTTGTTGCTCTTCTCTGGACACGCTCCAGAGCCTCAACACCCTTCTTGTGGTGAGGGGCCCAGAACTGAACACAGTATTCAAGGTGTGGTCTCACCAGTGCCGAGTATAGAGGGAGAATAACCTCCCTGGGTTTTTTTTTTTCTGAAAAAAAACCTCAGTATTGTGTTTTTCACATCAAATGGGTTATATTTGTACACTTAGCCTCAAGTCAACCTACTCTCCACTTACTAGTTAAATATTTGAAACTGTAAAGGTGTAATTAACTAGCTTTCTAACTGAAGTACTCAATACCTTAAAACTTACTTTGTAGTATTCTTATTCAAAATGAGTAAAGGGTCACATTATTATGTTAGATAATGTTTAAGTAAACATGGTAGGTGCTGTCATGAATTTCTGCATGCGTGTTTTCAGTGATGAAACTGGATGGACTTCTCTTCCATACAGTTAATTTATCTTCTGTGTAGCTTGAGACTGCTGTGATAGATGAATTTGTCACTCATGAGATACCTGGTGAGTTTTAAGCTTATTGGAAGTATAACAAACTGATCTGAAAGTTGGTGCAGGAGTTTTTCTACTGTTCTCTGTTGCAATTCTCCCCTGCACGTCTTTTATTATTTCTTTTCTACGTTAACTTTCAGATAATAACTTACGGATCTTTGTTGGAAGTATTTTGGCATGTAATACCTACTGTCAATATCTTGTTCTTTTTCAAGCTCCAGTGTGTAGATGTCACACTTACTGTTGACCTTCATTTGATATGCAGCCTGAGAGTGTTAACTAGCTGCTACTCCACACAGAGTATAACTTCTGTGTTACTGTTTGGGTGTTTTCATGCTTCTTGTATCTTTATGCAGAGTTTTAAGCATGTTTTCTAAGGTCCTCCTGTTCTTGCGAAACTGCCCATCAGTGAATGGCTTTAAATTGGTAGGGGGAAGATTCAGATTAGATGTTAGAAAGAATTTCTTCACCATGAGAGTGGTGAGGCACTGGCACAGGTTGCCCAGGGAAGCTGTGGCTGCCTCATCCCTGGAGGTGGTGGAGGCCAGGTTGGATGGGGCCTTGGGCAGCCTGATCTAGTGGGAGGTGTCCCTGCCCTTGGCAGGGGGGTTGGAACTAGGTGATACTTAAGGTCCCTTCCAACCCAAACCATTCCACAATTCTGATTCTATAAATGTTTCCTGCAGTGATGAAAAGCGGAAGGCCCCTACTATGACAATTTAAGTGATGATTTATTTAGGAATAATTCTTGTTGGTAATGTATGACAAAATCATTACTGAAGAAGGGATTGAGTTTCTTCATGGTTCTTCATAATGGGTAATATATAACATTACTGTATCTGCTATTACTTTAAAAAAAGGAAAGCTTGCTCTTAGAAGTATGGTTCTTTCGTCTACTTGGTTTTTAGTTAATGTGTTCTTTTGGTAACCTTTTTATCATTTCATGGGACTGTGTAAAGCAGTTCAGGAAAAGCAGGTTAATAGAAGAATATAGACTCTATAAAGTGTTCTAAAAGATGTGGATTTTGCTCCCAGTGGAGACTGACACTCCAGCCTACTTACTGCAGCTGGAATGTATTGATTTTCTTCTCCTCCATTTTAGCTGCACCATGGAATTAGATATTGTGAAGCATCTTTCCCTGTGAAGAGAGGAAAAACTGTCATGAACTTTTTCACCCCAACAGTATAGCATTTCAAACTAAAGCCGATTGAGTGGAAAAGTCTGTAAGGACTCTTAAAAACCTTGTAACTCAGCTCCTTGCTCTTATCTCTCCTTTTCCAACAGCTGCTGCAGCAAACTTGAGAATGTATGATAGATGATTGTAAGAAATTAATTTTTAACTCTTTTTTCATTAAAAATAACAACAACAATAACAATGAAAATCCATGAAAACTACTCATTCTTGTGGCATGATCTCCTAAGGTTAGCAAAGTGGTCTTGTTCAGGTTTTCAGCAAGATGTTCAGTTACTGTTATAATTGGCTGATGAGTAGGTTTGGACCTAAATAGAATGCCGGTGTTCGATTTTGCAGTGTCCTCTGTGAAGATATGTCACCATTTACCCTGGCTTTAGTGACAATTTTCTAAAAAGGAAACTCGTGGGAAATCATTATGCTGTTTATATGTCTCCCTTGTTGGAGAACATTATCCTGTGATATTTTCGCGCTGTTTTCCACTGCATGATGGCGTCTAGCTAAGGTTAAGGCAGAACAAGTCCCTTTGCAATTTTGTGACTATA
This sequence comes from Cuculus canorus, assembly GCF_017976375.1. Classification (NCBI taxonomy): domain Eukaryota; kingdom Metazoa; phylum Chordata; class Aves; order Cuculiformes; family Cuculidae; genus Cuculus; species Cuculus canorus. Next base: position 63,799,814 of record NC_071441.1, read on the forward strand.
TTTTACTTGCTGAAGGAGAAAAGATAACCGACAATTAAGTATTTCAGATGTCACTGAAAGAACATGTGCAACTAATCAATTACATCCTTAGGGAATATGATTTTATGAAACTGATAAGGTAGAAAAATTGGAATTTTTGTGATTTGTGTTACATAATAATAATTGCACCCTTTCGATGAAGAAGACATTTCTGCTGATGTAAACATCAGGCTTTCCCTTGTGTGTTTGGGTTTTTTTTTTTCCTGAAGCGTGAAGTAGTTCATTAAAGTGTGACAGTAACAGATAAACACCCTTTACGATTTTCTAAGAAAATATGGCGCTTATGCGCTTAGTTCAGCTGAAATCAATGAGTTTGAAAAATGTATTTCTGGAGACACTTCCCAAATCACTTGCCAGGGGTTGTATTAGGTGTTTTAGTTTAGATTTGGTTTATGCTTGTTTGGGGTTTTTAAAATTTATTTTAGGTAGGAAATACACAAACTGTTATTTTTTCCTTAAATTAATCTACTTAGCACTCCAGAGACCATACTTGAAATTCATTGCTACAATCTTGGCGAATTCAGGTGTATTAGAAATACATATTACTAACAACTAATTGTGAGGGTTTATTTCTTTATATCTTTATGTTAAATATACATGTTTAAGTCCCTGATTGCAGACAAAACAAGGTAGTAGTCATGTTTACAAGCCAATGTCATATATTCACTTGAACAATGGCTATGGTTGAATATGTAATTAATAACGAATTATAGATAGTTGTTTACAGACTTAACCTAATGATTATTTTTCTGCCCAGCTGTTATTTAAAGAACATCAAGTTGCAAAAATATGTATTTCTTACAAGTTTCCAGTCAGAAATCTGTTGCATTAATTGTTCCAGATAAATTAAGCCAACCATGATGACATTTTTTTGTGCTTTAAGAGGATTTTTTTAACAGCTTAAGTAGGAATTTGAGAATGCTTACGTTTTACTCTGGACATCCACTTTGGGCCACCACCAGAGGCAGGAAATGCAGGTAGGCAGATACACCTATTTCAGCGTGCCTGGCTTTTTTTGTTGTTGTTCTGAGGGTTCTTTTCCTCTTTTCCTTTGGTTTCTACCATGTATACTAAAGGACTGGATTATCTGCTGACTTTTTTTATTGAAGCCAATGAAGTCAAGCCATAAGATAATTTGCCCTCTTATTAGTATAATTATCTTGTACTTTCATTTATTTTTTTAGTTCCTTAAAATGTATGCCAAAATATGTTGCATCAGTTGAAAGCTCCTCCTTGGTTCAGTGGAGTCATTCCTCCCTTCATAAAATCCTGGGAATGACAAAATTCCCAATCAACAGAGGCAACATCCAAAATACAGAGCAGTGCAAAATTGCCTTTGCTTCTCTGGAAATTCTGCATTTCAGAGTTTATTAAATCACCAAAGCAGAGTTATCCACAGTTAACAGACTCTGTGGATTAACACACTAAAACAGGCACTATTTGCTTACACCTTCTTGTGAAATACATTTGTTTGGGGCAGGGCTGGCAGGGCTGGGGTTCACTTGGTGCGTGTCATGAAAAAGAACTAAAAGAAATAGACTGAGATATTAATCTGGAGTGAGTGGAAGTAGAAACAAATAGGTTTGTAAGAGCTACTGGGAGCTTTCCTTTTATACAGTATTGTACCTTTCTCTTCTTTGACAACTGATGCTCTGTTCAGCAGCCTCAGCAGGCAACTCAGCTTCTGGAAAAACCTGCCAAAAGGTGCAAATATGAGGTTGCATGTAAGCATTTGAAGCCCTTAAACATCTCCATACCACTTTTTTGCAGTTCTTTATTGTATATAATTAGTAAGATGGTTTTATTTGAGCAAATCATACACATTGTTATGCAGTTCACACACCCTCTGAATATGCATCTGTTTCTACCCCTCCTTCTGTGCATAACCTGAATGCAGAACAGGATAAATTCTGCAACAGCAGAGTGCTGATTTTGCAGTATGCAAATGAAGTGGCATTTTTTAATGCAGCATCTTCATATAGAGGTGAACTGAAAGGCTTAACACTTGCCAGCATTTCAGACGTCCTCATTAACATCCAATACAGTCTAGAAGTGAAAATTTCAAAAGCTGCACTTTCCCTGTTCTTCTTTTCAAACACTTTAGTGATGGACTTAGCTGTTGAAGAAATGTAGACTCCGAATTCAGATTTGCAAATGTAACATAACAAACCAAACTTCTGAAATACCTTTGTTTTCAAATGTTTTTCTCTCTTCAATTCTATGCACATCTTATGTAATTTTTACACTTAACTAGGTTTTTATTACACAAATAACCAAATCATTTCCTATAAAACCTGCTATAAAATCTACGTAACCTCTAGATGTCTCTTCCAGTCTTAACTTTTTTTATAATCCTTTTATCCTCTACGTAATGTTGTGTCTCTGTAGTGATATTGTGATATAAAAGAATACACATAAGTTATCTCCTGAATGCAATCAGAGGAGGGTTTCTTCCCACCAGCAGTCTTGTTTCTTCTCTAGGTTTTGCTCCTCCAAACATAGAATGTGAAATTGAACGGGATAAAGGTGGATAGCTTTTCTTGTACAAGTCATTTTATTTATAAATCTAGTGAAGTTTCTTCCATTCATTCCTTCACTATGGGTTTCTATGAAGGAAAGCTCTTCAGGGAAGAGCTTGTGGTCTTCATTTGCACGTGAAGTACATATTTTTTTCTGAATATATGAAGTATGAACTGTAGTTAATTAGGGGTTTAACATTTCAAGTGAGATTTTGTTAAATTTATGGGCTGTTTTGTTTGTCTTATGGAAATTAAAGGTGCACAATTACTTTTAGTCTACTTCTATGAAACTGTTAGGGATCTATTGTTTCCCTTAAAAGTTACTCTTCCATGATGAACTTGCACCTAAACATCTTGTTTATTTGCTCTGTATTTTTAAGTGTACTTGTAACTAATTTATTGAAAATGGTAAATCATCTTATTGATAGAGAAACAGAGGATGAAATCTGGCCTTTATGTCATTGCTGTGGAAGAATGTGGCAGGTCTAGCCAGCGGCTCTTTGATCAGAGCTTTGTCATTAGGGGTCACACCACAGATATAAGAAGTACATTGTAAGCTGATCTGTCAAGCCAAGCAAAGAGTTTCCCTTGTTGGCATTTACTAAGGCATGCATTAATGAAATTGCACAAAATGGAGACTTCCTTTTTCCACCAATGTGCCAGACAGGAGTCTTCTCTGAGGTGAACATGAAAACACTGAACTGTAGCTGCTTTATTTTGTATTTTAAATAAACAGGATTTTGTGTGTCAATAACTTAGTTCCAAAAGCAGACATCTGTGCTTGAGAGGCATATAGTTTGGCACTGGTCATGGCAGGTGAAAGACTGTAGTAGTATACACTGCATGTATTTATATGTGATTCATTAAGAACTGTGATTTTCCTTTTGAAATTAAGCACTCCAAAATAGCTGTAAAAAAAATGAGAATTGAAAAGTGTTACAAGTGGGAAATGTTTTGGCAGCTTGAATACAAGTGTGCAGTATCTTAAACTTGAAAAAAATCTTGGGTTTCTATTGTGCCTTTTTTTTTTCAGACAGTCATTTTAGAAAATGAAGAGCTCCCTAAAATATTTCTTGATTTCCTGAATGTTCGCCATCTACCTACCTTGCCAAAAGCAGAAAGCTGTGGGTAAGCTCTCATTTACTGAAAAATACAGGGAGGCCAAAAGGCCCGGATCCACTCAATGCTGATGCAATTCCATTGACTTAAAATGGTCTTGCTGCCAACTCTAACACTGTAAAATAAATGGGCATTAGGTTCATGTTAAGTATGTTTATATATCCTCAAAAGGTGGTAAAATAAATCCAGCCTGTTTAGAGACAGAAGTGAGGTTTAATGTAATGTTCTTGGAAAGCAAGGGAGAGTTTAGATGAGAAAAATATAATTTTGAAGTATCTACTGAAATTAATTTTGTAAGATATTCATAAACACTAAAATTGCATAGAAAGTCTTTGCATGTGTTTTACAGTTAAAGTATCTGGATAAAATAGAAGTTCTCTCTGTGATGATTTTATGATCTACCTCTGTGTGTTTGATAATGGAGTCTTTTGCCTTTCTGATGACGTCTGCCCCAAAAGTCCTACTGCCTTTCCTCTGGGAAGGGTTCTTGGTCATGGTGGGAGAAAAGAATCTTAGTATGATTATGATGACTGTAGTGATACAGAAGTACCCAAAACAGTGCAACTCGAAGCTCTGCCACCATTTGCAGCTGTAAGGTTTGTAGGGGGAATAACATCTGCTATGCAAACTGACATGGTTGGAAAGGCCAGCAGTGTTATCAGGACTTGCTCCCCTGAAAGCTATGAGGCCCTTTTCCACTTCAGGGGAGGCTGTTTGGATCTCCAGTGGAGAGAAGGCAAGTTCTAAAAAATGGAGATCGCTTTGAGACCCTCTTACGCTCAGAAGTATCTGTGCCTGGGGTGGTTTCCAGAGTGATTCAGAAGCTAACAGACTTGTAGTTTTCATTGGTAGTTAATGACATCCATCAGTACCCTCAGCTGGACGTAGTCCATCACTTCATAGATAGATAGAGAAGCTTGTGAACCTGATAGTAAAATAAAGACTCTCATTTCCAAGTAGTGGTTGTTGTGGAATGATTTCTTCTCCCACATTCAATTACATCAAACTAATTTTGCAGCTATTGACCGGGAGAATGTTGCTGTCTTTGATGGTTCTTACAGGCTTTGGGTTTTTTTACTCTACATTTAATTGTGTTGTAACCAAAGTTTCCTCTTCCTATACTTGCAGCTCTTTTGATGAAACAGAATCTGAAGAATCAAGGTGAGCTTGATTTCTACTCTTTCTAGGACACCAGATTAATAAACCACTTGATATTTTGCCATTTACTGTATGTGTTCCTTGTAGTCAACAAAATAGCATTAGTTTAGCATTAAAATTAGTTGTATTTGTTAAATATCATGGGTATTCTGTGCTAGATCCATCCATTTGTAGTGTGAACTGAGCATACTTAGGCTTGTATTGAGAAATTCTTTACAAAACCCTAATGCTGCTAGCTCTGAAATATTACTGGGAATGTTTTTTTATCCATTGAAGTGTAATTTTTTTAACAAGAAGATTTAGCAGAAGAAATTCAAGGTTTGGGTTCTCCCCTATGCATTTGATAGAGCTTTGTTTGTATGTGGTTGCACTACTTGGCACATGTGTATACGGAACAGAGAGGAGAGTGTTGGTGCTGTCTGTGGGGTGATGTCTGTACAACAACCAGGGTAGGAGACAGCCATGTGAGGGGCTTCCTGAGAGCTTTCTCTCCATGGGTGATGTGTACAGCAATTGCTTTGGGGGGCTGGAAGAACATGATGAGATTTTGAGTCTGTTTGGTGGCCTGAAGAGCCTGTAGACTGTGGACCCTGGTTGTAGGTGGTTTTCTGGCCTGTATTATGCAAGATACCAGGGAGCAGAGCGGGATCAGGAGGCGATCTCAAAGCCAGCTGCAAGCCACCACTCCTGGGTTGCAGCCCCTTCACCTCCAGCTTCATGTTGATGGTTTCACTGTGTGGATGAGGAGCGGGGACCTTTTCTTCCAGGAGTTGGAGGGATTGGCACTGGTGTGCATAAACACACTGGCTTGGTTCTTGCGCGGCTCAACCACCTCATTTTATCAAAGCTAGTTTGTAGAATATTCTGTTTGCTGTCCCTTGATACTGACATGCCTGTTCTTGACCTTTCCAGCAAACTGTCCCACCAGCCTGTGCTGCTGTTCCTAAGAGATCCATATGTCTTGCCTAAAGCCAACGGTAATCAAACCTGTCATCTGTTAACAGCACTTTACTGATCTGACCCTGCACCGCATAAACCCCATTATTATTAATACTGGCCTAGTCAAATGACAGTGGCCCAAAATCTAATAACCTGCCAATAAAACGATAGTTCTTGTGTAAGAAACCATTAAAACACTAAGTGGAGTGGGTGATTTATAAAAGGGTGGGGTTTTCTCACCCAGTTGTTCTCTCAGACAAACCTGCTGAGAATTCAAATCAAAAGATGAAGAACATTGCTTTTCTGTTCTTCTTGTTGACCCTTCGGGGTGTTTGCCTGAAGGATGTGAACTTAGAGGCCCAGTCGTTTGTAAGTGCTTTTTCCCTAAACACCAGTCGATCTACTGCGAGCGTGTTTGTATTTCCATTTGGATTATTACTATTTCTTATCATTTATAACCTCTAGAGCTCTTTAGGGGGAACAAAAAAAAAGACTGTATACTTTAAGTATAATTGATGTATTTCACAGGACATTTATGTTAGCCTTCATCTCTTAATACATGGCTCAAAGGGAGTGTTTGAAATAGCTGGTTATAAACCCTTTTTTATATATAAAAAGTTCTTTGCATTATTAATTCATAGCACTTACCCTCTGTCTTAAATTAAATGTGTGCAGGAAAAAAATACCATTTTTAGTAGTGTGTTCCTCTTGGTTTTGTCATTTTACTTCTTTGAACTATTACTTCTCTTAAATTTTGTATTAAAAATACAACACAGTTTCAAGAGAGAATTTTCTTTCAGAACTGAAACTTAAGATTTTTTTTAGATGTGGCATTTTTTTTTATTTTACAGAATACTGTGTTGAAATCAAGACTCAGACTCTTGAGCTGCCTTGAAAGCAATGAAAATTTTAAGAGTAAATTTAGGAAAGAATACTTGTTTGTTTGTAGTTTCTTAGCCAATGGAGTGTACTGCCTTGGGATTTTCTCAAGCTGTATATGAATACCTGAAGGAAGGTTGTAAAGAAGACAAAGCCAAAGTCTTTTTAGTGGTGCCCAGTGGCAGGAGAAGAACATAAGAAACATCAGGAAGTACTGTCAACTGTGAAGGTGACAAAGCACTGGTACAGGTTGCCCAGAATGGTGTGGAGTTTCCATCCTTGGAGATACTCAGAAGCTGTCTGGATATGGTCCTGGGCAACTGGCTATAGGTGTCCATGCTTGGGCAGCACGTTAAACCAGATGACCACCAGATGACTCTTCCAGGTGCAACCATTCTGTGACTGTTGTTTTTTCAAGCTGTTTGTCTAAACTATAGGGACTGGGCTCATGTATTTTGAGAGGGTTAAATAGTCTCTCTAGCTAGTAGTGTGGCCCGACAGTATTGAGCCCATGGAGTCTTACTGAACTTCAAGTTGTAGTTCTATGGTGAAACAGCCAGTGCAGAGGTCCTGTGTGACCAAGGTCCACACTGGAAGACACATGACAGGGTAATTTTTTTACTTTGGCTTAGCACTAGTCCGGTCACATGGACAGAATGCCTGTTTGGGGCTGGACTACAAATCACAAAATTGACGAACCTGGGCACAGTAAGGTCAGTTCCCAAGGTCACTCCTGACTCAAGTGACAACAGTAATGCAGAGGCACCCACAGAGTTACCTGTGTCTAGAACCCGGTTCAGATTACTGCCTATACTGACATTCAGAGTGAGCCACGTGTCGTAATCTTACTGTTTAATACTCCTTAATTGCAAACTTGGATTCCTTGAGAGCAAGATGTAAGTTATTAACATCATTTAATTTCGTACCATTCCTGACAGAGAAAATGGATTTCCTATACAGTTATCCTGAAAAATTAAGACAGTGCTAAAAGTTTCAGCCCACATAGGGCTTTGCTCTAAAACATCTAAAACACCCATCTGAGATGTTGCAATTCTGTCATGGTATTTATTTTCCTTCTCTACTGTGTGCCTCCATGTTTAAATATTAAGTAGGCCTCATTAATTACATCTGAAACAAAGGACTTTGCAGGCTTTTGCCAAGGCATTTTTTGGCCTTGACACACAATACTGAGAATTTCATATGACAGGTGAATATTCTTTCTATTTGAAGACCCTCAAACATCAAATTAATTTGCAAGTTCTTCTTTAACTTATTGAGTTAAAACATAAATTTCAATGTCAGCTGAAGTTTAAAAAAAGAAGAAAAAAAGTCATAAGCCAGAGGCTCTACTTGTTGACTTGAGTCTCGTTAGAAGAAACAGATTTTTTACACAACTACTATTGTTTTTTTTTAATTGTTTTTAGTTTGCAACATAGAGAAAATTTAGATTTCTTTCTAAAATTTTCACATCGATTCTTAGTTTGATAGATCCTTGATTCCTTTGTAGAAGGCCACCAATGGTGTTCAAACTATGACCAAAAGTAAGTGTCCATTAGCAAATAACTATTCATTGTATGTACTTTTTGAAGAACATGAAGTATGACAGTTGTGTGGATCAGATATGGAGTTAGTCCTTCCTGGATGCAGGAATGCCTGTGTTAACATCTTCCTATAAAATAGGAAATTGTGTATTTGTGGGGTTTTAATGAGCTTGATAGTTATTTCCAGAACATAATACTCAAAGAATTTTTTTCACCTCTTCACTGCACTGTCTTTATAGTCTCACCATTATTCAAGTGAGTGGACTTCAAGCATTGTTGGGTTGCAGGACAACTTACCAAAAAATGAGAATCATATTTACAAACTTAACAGATTTTCAGACTCACTTTTTCATGCTGTATATAACGCCATCTGAATGCACAAGCACATTACTTTTTGAGTAAGGTGGCCATTTCTTTTTGAGGGGGTGGGGAAACAAAAACATACTACTTTGAAGAAAAATGAAGAAAAAATGAAGAAAGAACTTAAAATGCCGCAAGTTGAAAATAATACGTAAGGTGATAAAATGTGGAATCTCAGATTTAATGTCACTTGTTTGAAAATTGTTCTGATGATTCTATAAACCATTAAGTATCACAGATCTGCAAGACTGTGCTTCGGTGTATTTATACATTTAACTTGTATTAGTATGCTTTATTTTTTTTAAGCAACAAAGCTTTGCAGTATATCAGCTGCTTTAAAGTTGTATAATTTTTTTGATCAATATTCATTTTCTTATGTATACTGTATGTTATAGAGGAACCAGTAAAAACTGGTATCTGAAACTGCAGCATTTAATTTAGAAGGAAAGCATCAGATTGCCCTTACAAGTGTATTTTTAATAACATTAATGACAACAGCATAGGGTTATTCTACCAGGGTGATTTGGGATAGCTGAGCTTGCAGAACTTGAGGATTCATTATTGGATTCAAAATATTAACAAGTAATTTATAATGATGACTTACTAGGAGAAGCCGGAGAGAATTATGCATAGTGCAAGTTGCAGTTCGTTAGAACATGCTAAAATACCTGGTTTTAACATGTTTTATACACTGGAACCACCTTACTAATACCTATGAGAGAACATCTTTAAGCTAATAAGGATTCTTTTTTTTTCTTACCAAATCCAAATCTACTTTTTGTTCAAAATTTTTACCTTTTAGCAAAAGAAATACGGGCAAAACCTTATCCCACCTACATTATGTGATCTAATCTATCAAGTGTCTAATGATTTTTAAAAATGTTGTATCCCCCTTTTTTAAATATCCTGTCAATAGGTGAAGGACGTATTTGATTATTGTGGAAAGTTCTGTATCAGAAATAGTCTGTAATTCTAGGCAAACCCATTTCCTAGTGTACTAGCAATTTTAGGACTGCAAGGTGTTATCAGGAATTCTTACTCTTAATGCCCAGTAATTTAAGTAAACTCCTCATTAAAAACACATTAGTTGGTACATTTGAATAATATTTTCACTTCAGTACTGTATATCGTGCACTTCCTCTGAGTGGATCTTTTACTTGTTCTATCATGTAATTTTTTCATGCTAAATTGAACATGAAAATTGTCACCTTCCTCTACATCTGTCGTAAGAACATAGTGGGCTGTTTTTTCTCCAGATGTTATAGGATGACTTTTTGTAACACACGACATTTTGTGTTGGTCAGCCAGCCTGAAATTTTCCTGCCTCAAATAATCATCTCTGATTGTAGAGCCATCCTCAAGTCTCCTAAGTCTAAACATTGCTGTAAACCACAGTGGAAAAACAGCTTTGAAGTATTCCCTGTAGCAATCTTGGAATTCCTTCAAGTATATTGAGATTTTGTTAGAAATTGAACTGCCAGTGTAATTCATCTTCCTTGTGAGAAAAGATTCAGATAAAGAGCTGGAGCCTAGCAGCATTAAGTATAAGAACACCCCTTTAAATCAATAAGCTACAAATCTGGCAGCGCATTCATGCAATGCCCAGTGCTTCACTAAAGTGGCTTTAGTGCTGAAGCAGCATTACTAATAGCATACCCGCAGCACGGATAAACAGTTGAGTGATGCAGTAACCCAAATTATACGAGGCCTTGCCTAGTTGAGTTTCGCAAAAACATTTATCTTGTACTGAAAAAGATAAGAAAGCAAGCTTTTTTTCTTTTCTTTTTTCTTCAGATGACTTCCCGAACGTAGTTATAGAAGGCATTCTACATGGAATATTTTATCCTCATTTATTGCCCAGGTAGAAGTGATGCGTGAATAGAAGAAGCTGAAGCAAGTCTCTGACTCATGTTTAATTAAATTAATGGGATTGACATTCTCTGCTGTGAAAATTTATGCTGAGAAGAGGCACAGCCTCAGTTTTAAGTTCAAAATTATCTCTTTTTGAATAAAATCAATGTCACTACAATTGCTGCTTTAAAAAAATAAGATATGGAGACAACAATACTGAAGATATTTATACCTTCTAAATATTGACATGCTCTAACTGTTTAACACTAAAAGCTGAAAGTGATACACTGAATTACACTAACCTTTGAAATGAAATGAAAGCTTTACTAATTATTTCTGTAATTTCTGTAATAAATTACACTAAATCTTTTTGCATCAGGATTTTTCCCAGCACGTTACCCATTGCTGGCAGTGGGATGCATTAAAAGTGCTGGCACTGAAGAGAGTTTGTGAGAAATTGCCCAAAAAAAAAATTATTAAGAAAACTAAAGCAATTTCAAAGTATTTTGTTCATTTTTCTTAAATTATTTTGAATCTGCTCCTTAGTATCAGGTTGGAAAAGAGCCAGTGCAGGTGTATGGAGAGTTTCTATTGGAAAACACCCTTCCACATTCTGAAATTCATAGCGCGCTCTCAGGAAATTTTCTAGATTTCAGTCAAAATTATTTAATCTACCAAGATACTTTACATGGCATTTACGCATCTCAATTCAGTTATGACATCTAATCTGTGTATATGTTTACTCCTCGCATCAAGTTGCGGATTGTATTCCATATCTTAATGTTTTGTAAGTCACAGAGCATCCAGCTCTGTGGTAAAGCTAGAGCAAGAATATGATTAAGTAGTAAAATGATAAAACTAAAACTGATACATATACATACACACATATATGTATTTGTTCAGATTTAACTGGAAATTTGTATGTGTGCTACTGGGCATTACAAATAAATTACTAGAAAATAAATGTACCGCTTCAGTGGGTTTTGTGCATTTTTATTCGAATAAGGCATTACTCTGAGCTTATGTCATCAGACATGAGAAAATACTCATCCGCTCATTTTAAGTTCTCAGCCACGTGGCACCTGAACACGTGAGGCTTATAGAAGTGCATGTCTTGGGCAAGAGAATTCAGTGCAGTTGAACAGCCAGTAAGTCACTGGATTCTTCAGCAGAAGTGAGTGTTGTACAAAACCAGTAACTGCAGAGCTACACACAAACAGATCTCTGATCCTGGAGACACATGGGTTGCCTCCTGCTGACTGCTAAACCTGTGCTAATGCTGCCTGGGGAAGGTGAAAAGCTGGGATTGGTATAAAAGGTTGGTCTGTGCCTGCAGCACTTGTTCAGGTAACAGAACTCTCTCCACTGTCTACAGATCAACCCCTAGGAAAGCTTTCAGCTACTAGCAGGAAGCTATTTGAGCAAGACAGCCTGAAGCATTCTCGCTCTTACTTCATAACACTGCTTCCCAGTGCTGCTTTTCAGACAAATTTTACTTTAAACAGTATAAACGAAAATTAACAGGGTTAAAATGGACATCTGATTGCCTAATACTAGGCAAATTTAGAGCACTCAACAATTTCTCCTCTAGCTCTGCTTTAAACAGGAGAAATCCTTTCATAGCTCTCTGAAGAAAAGCGTTGGCATTTACCCTGAGGAGGCCCCAGGACTGTGGATTGTGCACCGGCAGAAGCACCCCTCTAGCCACAAATGGTGTGATGGGAGGACCTGAGGTAAATCCTTGCCTGCAGCATTTTCCTGTTCACTCACAACAGGAGTGCCAGTAGGTACCTACAAGCTCTTTGCTGAATTCCCTCTTCCCCAGCACCGGTCAAAGTCTGGATCCCTCACGTGGGCTCCAGGACATCATTCTGGAAAGTGGTCACTACAGAGATAAGTGCTGTGTTACCTGCTGTGCAGATAGACGGATCCCTTATCAGATCTTGGCATCGGCTCTTCTGTCTCTAGTTATAAACCACTGGAAACTTAAGAGAAAAAAATATCTACACATTTATCCTGTGGAGTAATGTAACTATATGAAAGTCATAGCAACTCACCTTATGGTGACCTTGTCAAAGAGCTACCAGTTAACTCGTCAGCCTACGAGTTACTTAAGCATTACAAGAATAACGAAGCTGAAGTTGCATCTGTGACATATAGCAAAACTGCAAGAAAAAAGCATATGAGGTTTATAATAAATAGCTAGGTGTTACAAAATCCACTGTGCTGTAAAACAGGGACTCCTCTGTTTTAATCAGTTACTAACTGATGATCTTATTTAACAACAGAGAAAGCTGCTCTTTCTTGATTACAGGGTTGTATCTGAGTACTCTGTTTTTTCAAAAGACAGCATGGACTTTATCTGACACTTTAAGATTAGAGAAATCTACCACCCTTCCTCACCTTGCAATCTCATTTCCTGGAAAGCGGCACTCCCTGCATATTTTGCAGAATCAACTGAGGTAAGAAAAAAGGCCAGGGGCAAGGGAGGAATAAAAAACACTTTTCATCAAGTATTTATTTGAAATCACTTTATTTATTCAAAACACTTCTGTGTTTTGCTTTTTTTTTAATTTTTAAAAATGCTGATATTTATACAGAAAATAACATTTTCAGTTGAAAAAGTAGAAACAAATATTGGAAAAACCTCCAGAGACAAAACTCATGTATTTTAAACCTTGAAAAAATGGAAGTACTTCTAAACTTTTTCATGAAAGACTTTTTCTGCAAGATCTAGGATTTAGTTGAATATGCTTGAACTTCAAGGAGTGACAGCTCCATCAAGTTGTTATAGAAATAGTCACATTTCAAGTATCTGGAAAATGATAAGTATTGTGTAAATACTTATATCAGGGAGTGCAGGGATAGGACAAGGGGCAATGGTTTTAAGCAGAAAGAGGGGAGACTTAGATCTAAGACATTACGAAGAAATACTTTCCTGTGAGGCTGGAGAGGTCTTTGGGCAGGTTGCCCAGGGAAGCTGTGGCTGCCCCAGCCCTGGAGATGTTCAACGCCACATTGGGTGGGGCCTTGAGCAGCCTGGTCTGGTGGGAGGTGTCCCTGCCCATGGGAGAGGGGGTGCAACTGGATGGGCTTTGAGGTCCTTTCCATCCCAAACTGTTCCATGATTCTATGAAATCCAGCCTCAGTTTTAAGGTGAAAACTCAATGGATAGTGAGATCAGTCAAAAACAGGCCTTACAGAGAAGTTATTAAGTTTCACTTTCTATTCTGACTGTTGGTCTTACCAGTCATCAACTTCAACTACAAAAGGCTCTTTTACAGCTATTTTGCCACTGTTCACAATCACACAGTCTTGAAGGGGCTGGTCGTGTTCATCTGTCTGCTGGAGTTCAATCAAGTGCACCACAGACTGTTAAAAGAAAAAAAAAAGACTTCATTTTAGCCCAGGCAACTCCAGTGGCTCAAGTCTGGCACCAGGTAAACAACTGAAGTGCTCCTAGCACTACTATTTATTAAACAACTTCTGAAAAAAGACCTATACCCTGTTGAGTTCCCAATTTTTTTCTCGCCACATTAGCACTCCGCAATGCACACAAACTTGACAAGCACATGGAAGGCTGTTTGTCCTTCTATAAAAGCTTCCAGCCAACAAAAATGTGATGGGGCAACTGAAAATATCCTTTCAGTTCATCAGCCTAGCATATACAGGGTCCACCCGTAGCCTATGAGCAGAAAGTGGATCCAGCAATGATAAAGGATAAGCAGTAATTATTTTTCTAATCATACAACACAACTGTGCTTCAAGAAATCTAATGACTGCTTTTACCTTGAGTGTAACATGCGCACCAATTTTAAGTGTGGTACCATGTGTAAAAGTGATTCTTTTTGACTGCCTTAAATCACGTTTGAGACTGCGGCAGAGGCAGTGCCCTTCAGCACTTTATCTAACTCTCACAAGCGGCCCAGCTCTGCTTGCTGCGCAGAGAGGTTATGCTGCAACCTTGCAAGTAGGGAGAGCAGGGGCAGAACGGTATCTCAGACCCCAAACTCAGTTCCAGAACTATCCTAGAAGAAGCAAGGTGCAGGTCCACCAAAACTTATAAATAATTCTCTGTCAGAGATGCCATTTGTGCGCCTGCCATCCTCGGAGAGAGAAAAGGAGTGGAGCCCAAGTGGTATCCTTGCACTTTCCTCTCTCCCTTTCCTCCTTTTCTCTCTTTCTTTTCCCTTAACACAGATTTAGCAGCCAATGCCAATCTTATCTCTACAAGTGTCTGTACAAATGAACTCCTTTTTAGACAAATCACTCGGCATCATTTTGCCTTCATTTAGCCCCATGGGTACTGTACCCATAAATTTTACAGTGTCATCCCGGTAACCCATGGACTGTCCTGGCTGGGTCATGACACCATGCTCTCCAGTCAGACAGAAGGAGGTGAGCTACCAGCAGCTTCACGCTGGGCAACTAATTAAAGTAGTATTTTAAAAGGACAAAAATTGAGTTAGGAATATCAACTTAGTCCAAGTCTTGCAAAAATTTTCTGCTACCACTGTAGCTTGTGAGAACTGAATTTAATATGAATGCGGGAACGGGAGGTAAGTGTTCCGATGAGGTTTCCAAACTCCTCAAAGAACTGGTCAGTGCAGCAGTTCGTGTTTCCCCATTCAGTTCAAAACAGATGAAATGGAACAACTTAAAAGGAAAAGCAGACTACTAAAAGTTGGAAGTAGCATTTTTAAACTTGAATTTTGTTTGGCTTTTGATCAGTTTTGCAGCTGTGTACAAGCTGAGGCAATTAACTAGACTTTTTTCCTTCTTTTTAAAGAGATCTAAATATCGGTGTTTGTATGCTTTACATTCACATGCTTCTAAAAACCCTTAACAGTGAAAGTGTTATCTATAACTAACACATGCTACAAAATCAGATTTTAGCTTGTAGCAATACAATTGTTTCCTGGATAACAGCGTTAGTAAAAGGTGAACCTGAACTCACTCCATCTCTAATCTGCAAACATGTCAGTGTTGATTTCAGTGGCTTGTGGTGTGAAACGAGCTTTGAAAGCCAAAGGCGTAATTTATGTTTCCATTTCTGCAGTCGCCATTTGCTATTTCAGCTCCTGGGTCTTCAAAACTGTTTTCTACCACGTACATATTAGATAAACACTCAACTGTTTTGAACCACAATGGTGTGAGTTACGCTAACACAGATAGAACACAACAGAATTTATTCAGATTTTCATGGATTAATCTACTACTTTTGACTCACCATTCCATCAAGGACTTTGCCAAATACTACATGTTTTCCATCTAACCAGGAAGGCTTTGTCACACTTATGAAGAACTGGGATCCATTGGTGTCTGGGCCAGAATTAGCCATGCTAACCCATCCAATGCCATAGTGTTTCAGCTTGAAGTTCTCATCTGGAAACCTTTCTCCATAGATGCTTCTTCCTATGATAGAAAATCAAATTAAAAAATCCCTTTTTGTTAAAAAACAGGAAAAACAATTAATAAATTCAGGGCTTGAAGATTCATTGTTTGAGTAAGTGCAGCAATGTCACTGTTCCCTCATCAGTGGTTCCATAACTAAAAGGACTTTGTGTGTAAAGAAAAAGATAAGCTAAAACGCCACATGTAAGGAGAGAGATTTAAAGCTGATGATCCTTTATCCTCTGAGTTTAACAAGCAAGCAACCCCTACCTTCAAGGGTCCTGTTAACATACACTGCTGAACAATGATATACTTCAACAATTTTTAATTACATAATTACAGCCACCCAAAATAAGGCTGCCGTGTTTTGTGACAATTTAGATTTTACAACTTTTTCCTCCTAATAAGAAGTCACTTTAGACGTGTTTGGACATATACAAAGACCAAATGGAAGTTAGCCCAGAAGACTTGGTGTGGATTTGTACAAGCATTACATAAGGATTTTGATGTTTCTAAAATAGTTCAGAAAACACTTGAGTCACGTTTAAACCACCATCATTTTGAAAAGAGAAGGCTGTCTGTCTCATTCTTTGTGCCTAGCACAGTGGGGACACTGATTTCAACACACCAACAGATACTATACCAATAAAGAGTATTAGCAGGCAAACAAACAGTGCCTACCTTTAAT
This sequence comes from Cuculus canorus, assembly GCF_017976375.1. Classification (NCBI taxonomy): domain Eukaryota; kingdom Metazoa; phylum Chordata; class Aves; order Cuculiformes; family Cuculidae; genus Cuculus; species Cuculus canorus. The sequence continues at coordinate 63,816,301 of NC_071441.1, forward strand.
GCTAGAACTGTGCCTTTGGTATTTTAGTCTTCCCCATTGTTCGCTGCAAGGAAAAGGAATGTGTGTTTTCCATTCCGTCTCAGCGGGGAAATCACTAACACTGAGTGCAGACAGTTCAAATCGTAGCACGTGAAGAATGTGCATGTAAAGGAAGAGAAGAAATCAGAAGCCAGAATGCATGCAATGCAAGAGCTGTGCACTGGGACTGTCCTCCTTAGCAGACTGAACTGGCCTTCTGGAGGCTCAGGAGGGAGAACGGATACACACAGCCACCATTCACACCACCACTGAGTTTATGGTTTTAAACTTAGTAAGAGAAAAAAGGGAAGAGGCCATGGCATGACCCTCATGTTCTAATTTCTCTGCCCTTGTTTTGTAATTCTCCCCACTGCACATGTCAGAAGGTCCCACAGAACTGGCTGAGCTGAGGGCAGAGAGGACAGCCTACTCCTTCCCTACCTGCCTTCCCTCTACATGCTTTCACTGTTTCATCATGGATTAGTTTTCCACTGGATGACTTGAATAGGTTCACGTATATGAGCAATCAGCGAGTGCCTCAGAGAAAGAGCACTGTCACAAAGCCAGAGCAGGTGGGGGGGGGTGTGGAGATGACCACCTTTTGGAGACAGTATGTTATAGAAGCAGCTCAGCTGTTCAAGTGGCAGCAGCTCACCACACAAAGCCACGCTTCTTGAATGGGGATAGTCACAGACAGAAAAGAGCTATCTGCAGAAATTCAGGACAAAGGAAGCTCTACACATACATGTAATCAGCAATCCAAATAATTGCAATCCAAATAATTGCAACTTATGTTTCAAGATGCTTGGAAAAGTACTAGACGCTCTAAAACAAATGTTTGTGCGTTGTTTTTTTTTTCATTTATGTGGGCCAAAAGAATGAGACAATATGCTGGTTGCCCATCTTTTAAGCAGATATTCGGAGAACGAAAAGGAACCTGGAAAATACTAAGCATGTTACCTCCTGATCCATCTCCAGCTGTAAAGTCTCCTCCTTGAATCATGAAGTCTTTGATCACACGATGAAATTTACTTCCTTTGTATCCATATCCTCTCTAAGAAAATGAAATAATTCTTTAAATGAATAAAACATCCAGTTCTATACAGTCATATGGAAATACACGAGGTGAATGGGCAGGTTTCACAGACTATACTACCACTGGAGACAAATACTGGCAAGAGACACATTGAACTGAGATGCAGCTGGGCTGCACTGCCACAAAGCAGGTATTAGTGGGGTGACCAAATCCATAGTCTTTATTGGACTGGTATCTACCACAGTACTTCTGCATGATAGATCTGCCTGGCAGGGACAGACTGAGATGGTGATATGTCATAATTTCATCTTGTGAACCAAGCCCCAGGGACCTGAGGAGATACACCACTGCCCAAGCAGGGATGGAACTCTTGTACAGGCTCCACTGAATCAACAGTGACAGGTCACAACTGAAACAGCATTAAACAAATATTCATTTCCCAATCCATACTTGAGTGCACAGTGGAAGAAGACAGCAAACATACTTCTCCAGTTGCCAGCACAATGAAGTTCTCCACAGTCTTTGGGACAACTTTTCCAAACAATCCAATTACAATTCTGCCAACGTCTTTGTCTCCAATCTTCACATCAAAGAACACCTGAATATTTTCATGAAAAGAATAAGTGATACAAACATGAGCACAACAAAATGGCCAAACTTCTGAAAGCGTAAGGTGTTAAGAAACTGCTTGTGGCTGGTTTCTGTTAGTAGTAGTCTGAATTCCTGATGGTGCTGTTTAAGAAAAATCCTTTCAGAGCTACTCATATCAGATTATGCAGAAAACTGTTTGAGAGTTGGCAACTTTTCATTTTGATTCTTATTGCTCTTAGCGGCTCAGTGAGACTGCTGTATCACAAGTTAGAAGATTCAAGCATTCAAGATTTCTCCCAGATACACATATCTTTAAAGCCATACAGAAAAACTGAAAACTGAAAGTAAGGAAGAGCGCTGATGCTATTCCAGTGTGGTGAACAACAACGAGGAACTACAGTACTGACACTCCCCACAAACAATAGTTGGTTCTCCACTCATAATCTTAACTGTTCTAGGCATTAGTGATATGTGATTAAGTACAGATGAAAGCCTAAACTTCATTAAACTGACAAACAGTGGGAAGAAAATCCCATGCCTCAAGCAAGGAGTCACTTCCTAAATATGAACTCAAATCTCATAAAGAATAACCAGGCTACATAGTTCAGCTGATTGCCTAAAAGCTTCAATGTAGATGTTGCTGGAAAGCAACTTCAAAAAGGCAAATGAGCTATAAAGGACCTTAATACAGTTCAGAATATATGAATACATTATTTGAACGTGCAAAAATGTTCCAACAATTACTGAAAATAGGAACAGCTGTCAGGAAATGAGGGATTTTGAAGTTCTGAAAAAGTTACATAAAGACTATTACAACTTCTAGGAAACAGCAATGTGTATCCCTATGATGTGGTATTTGCTGTTCCTTGTGGCACTCGACCAAGTATTACTTGTCTGCAACGCTAAGAAATTACTCCAATGATGATAATAAATGACCACAGTCTCTCCAACGTGAATGCCTCTTTCACGCTCTCCTACTAAACATTTCTACTGTTTCTTGATCTTCCATGTGGTTTTGACTGTTGAACTTTCAGCTAATGCAATAAAAGCGCTATAAAGAAAATAAAATTCCTTTTGATACACTTCATTCATTTCCTTGGCACTAAATAACATACTTCTTAGATGTGTGGCTCCCAAAGTATTAACAGCACACTTTCACTAACTTCTAAATGTTTTTATACACACAGTGCTCTGAAATTCACTGCCAAGCATATCTAGGTAAAGGGTATTGCCTTCGTTTTCTAAACACACCTTATTTTGCCTTGAAACGTTGTCCTAGTAGAAGCACTGTCTGAAATAAATAGCCCAACCAAGGCTACTCCTGATAGCAGTAACATCAAACGCTTTCACAATGGAGACAAGACCACCACATATTGCAAACCTAATCCAAGCAGAAGGCTTCATCCATGGCAGAGCTGTTCACCTAAGCAGCAAGCCCAGTACTTCCAGAAAGTGTTGTTTCAGCTCATTCTGCATCTGTGAACAAACAGTAAGTGTCTGCCTTCCTGTTAGCACCCCACATACCTGTCCTACGCCCCTGGTGAGTTTTGGAAAGCTCTGCACTTCCTCATTATGTGCCACACTGCACATCTGTACATATTTCTGGCTAGGAAATCAAAATATCAAAATATTTGGTAGCACTAGATGCAACTTTTGCATAGAAAAACCATGTTGCCTTAACTGTATTTCCTTCAGTTCTCTGGGAAGTCAATAAGCATGTAGACATTAGTAAGCTGGTCCACACAGCAGTGTCAAATCTTAGAAAACTTCTGGACAGATTCTTCACCAAAAACTCTTAAAGAAAATAAAGACTATACATTTTCAGTCTTATTTTTATAGATATTAATCTTATTTACAATTTGCAGTAAGTATTTCAAGACTGAAAAGAAGAAAATAGTTCACCAGTAAGAGCAATTGGTTCTCAAGAACATATTCATATATAACGCACACAAGATGTTGTGTATCAAAATGAAAAAAGGGACAGCAGTACTCAGCTGGCAGTAGCAGCCATTTAGGACTCCTCGGGTACCTGACACGTGTGTATTTATGCGCAGGCTTCTACCAGGTTCTGTATTCTGAGGCATTTCCCCCCTCCTGCAGGCTTCTATTAGTTCTTGAGATCTCAAACCATAAGAAAATCAAGGGACAGACTTTGGGCTTCTCACTGGTATCCTTTATACTGGAACAGCTGGTTGCATTTTTGATTGAAAATATGCAGGAACAATGCAAATCTCACCGGTTCGCAAGAGTTTAGAAAGCACTTTAAGAACTTATGGACCAAAGTGTATCAAAAGCTATTAATGATCTCCAAAAGTTCCTGAGTTCTAGATATGTGAAAGCTGGGAGAGCATTCCAGTGGGGCATCACTTTGCTATTACTCAGTTCTGAAGTTTTCAGGGGGAGGAGGGAGGCTGAATGTGAAAGAAAGATCTCATGATCACTACAGACTAGGTAATATAATGACAAATGAACTACTGTTAAATGCAAAATACTGCACATGGAAGAGGACTATACAGTCACAACAAGAGGTCCTAAATCAGCTGCCACTCAGAAAAGACACCTGGAGTCACCCTGAGCAGTCCGATGAAAAGTCTGGCTCCGGGCTTGTGAAGGTCAGAAAAGGAAAATGGATGTTAGACATTATTAGAAATGCATAGGCACAAGTGGCTTTCTATGATGGGGTAACTGCAGCAGTGGACACAAGTCAACTGTCTGATGTGATATATCTGGACTTCTGTAAAGCCTTTCACACGGTCTCCTACAACATCCTTCTCCCTAAATTGGACAGACAGGGATTTGATGGGTGGACAGTTCAGTGGATAAGAAACTGGTTGGATGGCTGTATTCAGAGAGTAGTGGTCAATGGCTCGAAGTCTAGATGGAGATCCACGACAAGTGGTGTCCCTCAGGGGTCTGTACTGGGACAAGTGCTGTTCAATATCTTCAACAATGATATAGACAGTGAGATCAAGTGCACCCTCAGCAAGTTTGCAGATGACACCAAGCTGAGTGGTGAGCTGCCACACCAGAAGGACAAGACATCATCCAGAGGGATCTCAACAGGCTGGAAAAATGGGGCTATGTGAACCTTATGAGGTTCAACAAGGCCAAGTGCAAGGTCCTGCACCTGGGTCGGGCAATCCCCATTTTCAGTACACGATGGGGGATGATGTGATTGAGAGTAGCCCTGCGAAGAAGGACTTGAGAGTGCTGGCCGATGAGAAGCTCAGCATGAGCTGGCAATGTGCACTCACAGCCCAGAAGGCCAACCGAATCCTGGGCTGCATCAAAAGAAGCCAGGGCCAGGGAGGTGATTCTGCCCCTCTTTTCTCTCTCTTTTCCAGGTGAGACCTCACCTGGAGAATTGTGTCCAGTTCTGGAATCCTCCACATAAGAAGGACGTGGAGCTGTTAGAACGGCTCCAGAGGACGCTACAAAGATGATCAGAGGGCTAGAGCACATCCCATACGAGGACAGGCTGAAAGTTGGGGTTGATCAGCCTGGAGAACAGAAGGTTCCAAGGAGACCTTATTGTGACCTTCCAGTACCTGAAGGGGCTACAAGAAAGCTGGGGAGGGACTGTTCACAAAGCCTTGTAGTGATAGGACAAGAGGCAAAGGCTATAAACTGGAGAGGGGCAGATTTAGACTAGACATAACGAAGAATTTCTTCACCATGAGAGTGGTGAGGCACTGGCCCAGGTTGCCCAGGGAAGTTGTGGCTGCCCCATCCCTGGAGGTGTTCAAAGCCAGGATGGATGTGGCTTGAGCAGCCTGGTCTAGCGGGAGGTGTCCCTGCGCATGGCAGGGGTGTTGGAACTGGATGGGCTTTGAGGTCCCTTCCAACCCAAACTAGTCTATCATTCTAAGATTCTATGATTTGATGAGTTCTGTAAAGTTATGAGTGGCTTGGACAAGAACAACTGGCAGCTGCAATTGTCTATGTCCTGCAATGTGGAATCAGAAAATGGCACAGAATGAAGTTCTAGGCAGAAGGTCTGAAGAAACAAAGTACTTTATGCATATTTAAACTGAAATATATTGTGAGAAGATGATTTGTAGGCTGAAAAGTATGAGATTTATACCCCAAAAAAATCCCAAATGAATAGACTAGAAGCCCATGGCAATGAAACTGTAGACACCTGTAGACAACAGTGGTAATGAAGTTCAGAAACAAAGGCACAGAAGCAACTCTGCCTCTGCTCTGCCCTGTTATGCTTTCACGAGTCCAGTCATCTTTCTGCAGGAACAAGGCACTCACTCTTGAGAGAAGGCAGAGAGGTACCTGGGGGCAGAAACATCTAATCCCTACTTTATCCAACACCAGAACACACATCGCACCTCCTGCTTCAGCAAAAAGACTTGGGAAAGAGATGTAGCTTTGGAAACAGATGTCAGTGTGTTGCAATAACCAGGTGCAACCCCATCCCACTACCAGGCAGCATCTCCCACAAGTCTCTTGGGCAGTGCCATCTGTAATTACTGCATGTGCCTCTGGCACAAACCCCATCTGGCTAGGGAAACAGATCTGCAACACTGAGCCACGCTGGCAGCACACTCAGTGGTTTGATGTGGTCAGGGTCAGGTTTTAACCCACACCAGATGCCCAAGCCTGTGGCAGGCAGGAACAACAAGGGAGCGGGAAATAAGGTGGCCATAAAATGGCTCCTAATACCAAGAGCTTCAGCGAAGTGGGGGACTGGGGGGGAGGGCAGGCAAGACCTCTTCCCACTCTGCATGGAAGTCATGTGTTTACCTCCTTTTCTACCTTTGTAGTCACTTAACAAAGTTCCACCTCACCAAAAGGGAGATTTACGGTCGTCCCACAACCTCAGAGCATCACCTACAAGCAGAGCAGCACAGTAACATCGAAGGGAGAATTTATGTTCCGTCTTTATATTTAGATTGAATATTAGGAACAAATTTGTTACTGTGAGGGTGATGAGGCACTGGAAAAGGTTGCCCAAAGAAGACGTGGATGCTCCATCCCTGAAGGTGTCTCAGGCCAGGCTGGATGGGGCAGTGTAGCAATTATTTGGGGCACCATTGATCTACCTCCAATAAAAAAACAAATAAATAAAAATAAAATACAGAAGGGAAAAAAAAAAAACAAAAAGAAAGCAAACTATCTCAAAGACAGTATGCTGCTCCACCCTGCTGCTGGGTAACAGTTTATGCTGTTTGACGCCCAATATTCTGAGTATTTCTCTTTAAAATAACAGCTGGCCACTTCCACTGCCCAGCAACCACTGCAAGAGAAATATATGATGTAAAAATTACAAGTTCTTCCTGTTGGGGCTATAGCACAACAGATGTGCTTGCTGAACTTCTCAGCCAGTGCGGACGTGGCCACACATTCCCCAGCTGCCTGTGGTGACAGCCACCGAGGAACAGCGGGTCGGGAAGTAGCCATTCCTGGAAGCTCAGCTGGCCCAAAGTCTGAAGGGGTACAGAAAGGGGGCAGAGAATCACAGAATGGTTTGGGTTGGAAGGGACCTCAAAGCCCATCCAGTTCCAACACCCCTGCCATGCGCAGGGACACCTCCCGCTAGACCAGGCTGCTCAAGCCACATCCATCCTGGCCTTGAACACCTCCAGGGATGGGGCAGCCACAACTTCCCTGGGCAACCTGGGCCAGTGCCTCACCACTCTCATGGTGAAGAAATTCTTCATTATGTCTAGTCTAAATCTGCCCCTCTTCAGTTTACAGCCATTGCCCCTCATCCTATCACTACAAGGCTTTGTGAACAGTCCCTCCCCAGCTTTCTTGTAGCCCCTTCAGGTACTGGAAGGTCGCAATAAGGTCTCCTTGGAGCCTTCTGTTCTCCAGGCTGATCAATCCCAACTCTCAGCCTGCAGGAATGGGGCATCCACAAATTTCCCTGGGCAACCTGTGCCAGTGCCTCACCACCCTCATTGGGAGCAATTTCTTCCTATTGTCTAATCTAAATCTTCCCCTTACCAATTTAAAGCCATTCTCCCTTGTCTTTTCACTATATGCCCTTTTTAAAAGTCCCTCCCCAGCTTTCTTGTAGGCCCCTTTCAGTACTAGAAGGTCAGTGGAAGGTCTCCCTGAAGCCTTCTCTTCTCCAGGCTGAACAACCCCAGCTCTCTCAGCCTGTCCTTGTATGGGAGGTGATCCAGTCCTTGGATCATCGTCGTAGCCCTCCGCTGGACCCGTTCCAACAGTTCCATACCCACTGTACACTGCCCAGAAGCACATCTTCAACACTTTATTCAAACTTCCTTCATTTTAACAGCAAGTTAAAACCAAAGGTCTCCCTGAAGCCTTCTCTTCTCCAGGCTGAACAACCCCAACCCTCCCACCCTGTCCTCATAACAGAGGTGCTCCAGCCCTTGGATCCTCTTTGTAGCCTCCTCTGGACCCGTTCCAACAGCTCTATATCACTTTCATCTTGGGGATAACATACATCTAAGTGAGATACATATTATGTCATTATTATACATCCCGTCCCAGCTCTGCTCTGGCTGCACACGACGGATGGAGATCGCTCCCTCGTGTTGTCCCAGCCTTACACAGGGTGCTCGCTTCCTAAAACTCCATATCGAGCCCTAGAGAGTTTATTTGCCAGCCTTTTCCGTTCCATTTCAGGCACTGGAAGCTGCTCGAAGGTCCCCCCGGAGGCTTTCGTTCCTCAGGCTGCACAACCCCAACACTCTGCGAGGCCCAAACGAGATAAAAACCAAACCCTAAACACTTATAAAATGGCAAAGTGGACGCTTTGGTCCAAGCCAAGCCCCGGGAAGCGGCTCGGGAATCGTTTACACGGCGGATCGGGATGGGGAGCGCCCACCCCGCTCCCATCGCCGCCGTCCCCGGGGGCCGGGACTCACCTTGGCCGTCACGCTGGGTCCCCTCTTCTTGAAGCCTTCGGCGGATCCGGCCAGGAGGCAAAGGGAAGCGATAGCAGCGAGGAACGCCGGCCGTCCCCCCCGCGACATGGCGATGCGAGCAGCGCTGAGGCGCCTGCGCGGCGCCGCCCGGGGCGGCTACGGGGGTTGGGAGCGGGCGGTCGGTCCTGCTGCCGTCTGGGGAGTCGGTACTTGGGCAGCGAGTGTCCGGGTGTGGGGAGCTCCTGTCCCGGTTTGAGGAGCCCCTGTCCCGGTATGGGGAGTCTCCATCCTTTATCAGCCCTGGGCAGCACGAGGGAGTTAACTCCAGTGGAGATAAATGGAGTTAAATCCAGCTGGAGGCCAGTCACAAGTGCTGTCAGAAGCATAGAAGCATAGAATCACCAGGTTGGAAAAGACCTCTTGGATCATCGAGTCAAACCATTCCCATCTGCCACTAAACCATGTCCCTGAGCAACTCGTCTTCCTGTCTTTTAAATCCCTCCTGGGATGGTGACTCCACTCCCTCCCTGGGCAGCCTCTGCCAGTGCTTCAGAACCCTTTCTATGAATATTTTTTTCCTGATATCCAGTCTGAACCTCCCCTGGCACAGCTTGAGGCCATTCCCCCTTGTCTTATCCCCTGTCACTTGGGAGAAGAGGCCAGTACCCTCCTCTCCTTTCAGGTAGTTGTAGAGAGCAATAAGGTCTCCCTTCAGTCTCCTCCAGGCTAAACAACCCCAGTTTCCTCAGCCGCTCCTCGTAAGACTTGTGCTCCAGCCCCTTCACCAGCTTCGTTTCTCTTCTCTGGACACGCTCCAGAGCCTCAACATCCTTCTTGTAGCAAGCGTCCCTGAGGGCTCAGTGCTGAGTTCAATCCTGTTCAGTATCTTTATCAATGACCTGGATGAAGGCATTGAGTGCACCCTTAGCAAATTTGCAGATGACACTAAGCTGTGAGGAAGTGTCGATCTGCTGGAGGGTAGGGAGGCTCTGCAAAGGGATCTGAAAAGGCTGGACTGATGGGCTGAGACCAGTGGCATGAGGCTGAACAAGGCCAAATGCCGGGTCCTGCACTTGGGGCACAACAACCCTGTGCAGTGCTACAGACTGGGGGAAGAGCGGCAGCAAACCTGCCTGGAGAAAAGAAGGCTCTGGAACCTTAGAGCGAACTTCGAGTACTGAAAGGGCTACAAGAAAGCTGGAGAGAGACTTTTAACAAGGGCATATAGTGGTAGAATGAGGGGAAATGGTTTTATATTGGAAGGGGGAAGGTTTAGATTAGACATTAGGAAGAAATTGTTCCCGATGAGGTTGGTGAGGCACTGGCACAGGTTGCCCAGGGAAATTATGGATGCCCCCTTCCTGGAGGTGTTCAAGGGCAGGTTGAATGAGGCTTTGAGGAGCCTGGTGTGGTGGGAGGTGCCCCTGCCCCTGGCAGGGGGTTGGAAATGGATGGGCTTTAAGGCCTTCCAATCCAAACCATTCTATGATTCTATGATTCTGTGTATAAATTTTCACAGAAATCTTATGCACACTGTTACTTTCTAAGGGCTAACTTTATTGTTATTATGAACTTCACAACAGTCAAAACCCTTGCTAATTTGGAGCTTTGGAGCCAGCTCTGCCTGACCTTACATTTGAGAAAAGAAAAGACTGCAAACAGAGGTGACTGTAGAAGACACATCTGTTCAGCATAGATCATACTTAACACAAGACATAACAGTGTCAGGAAAAACACTATTTAAAAAAACATGCTATAAAAAAACATGCTATCAGAGGGGCCTTCTGTATGACTTTCAAAGAATACGATTACTTAGATGAAACTTAACTGGATTTTAACTTAAATAAAATATATTCCAGTTTCTGTAATAGTAACTGCTTCTCAGTAGAATAGTAACTTCTCTCAAGCAGGGAGGCTGCAAGGAGGGCAGCCGGCACTGGCCTTGCTTCACTTCAGTGAGAAAGAGGGGGGAGCACCACAGAGCACAGCCAGCAGGGTCCCTGCCTGGGCTGGAAGCAGTGAGGTTACAGTGTTCAGGCTCCATGGATGTCTTCTGAGTGGGTTCTCCTGCTCTTTATGTGAGCCACAGGACCTTTGCTGCATTTGAGGTGAATACAACTGGCGGGGGGGGTCAATGGTGCCAGTTCCTTGGAGGGTCAGTGGGAAGCTGTGGGACTTCCTCGGGGGCTCAGCCTTGCCGAACAGGAACTAGAATTACCTGTAGGAGCTAATTAGGCCAGTCCATGTGTACAGGGGGATTCCTTGAGGATCCCACAAGAATCACAGAATGGTTTGGGTTGGAAGGGAACAGGAAGGTCATCTAGTCCAACCCCCCTGAAGTAAGCAGGGACATCTCCAATTCAGTCAGATTGCTCTGAGCCCCATCCAACCTGACCTTGAATATTTCCACCTCCTCTACTTTCTAACACCTCTCCAGGCAACCTATTCCACTGTTTCACTAACCTCACTGTAAAAAATTTCTTCGTTATAAACAGTCTAAAGCTGCCCTTCCTTAGTTTAAAACCATTACTTCTTGTCCTGTCAAAACAGACCTTGCTAAAAAAGTTTGTCCTCATTTTTCCTGCAGGCCCCCTTTCAGTACTGGAAAGCTTCTGTAAGGTCCTTCCAGAGCCTTCTCTTCTCCGGGCTGAACAACCCCAACTCTCTCAGCCTGTCCTTGTAGGAAAGGTGTTCCAGCCCTGTGATGGTCTTTGGGGCCCTCTGTGTTGAGGACTCCAGAGCTGGATGCAGTGCTCCAGGTAATGTCTCAGGAGAGTGAAGCAGAGTGGCAGAATCACCTCCCTCTACTTGGCTGTTTGAAGGTTTTTGAAAGTGGATTGTTGGTCTTTCCTCCTTGGCATATTTAACATGCTGGGTAGACAAGCAAGCCTCTGAGGCACCTTTTTTCACCCAGGGGGTGGTGGAGGTCCCCAGGAAAGCAGTCATGTTGCCAAGCCTGAAAATATTCAAGAAGCGTTCAGACAACACTCTCAGATGCATGGTGTGAATGTTGGGGTTGTCCTATGCGGGACAGGAGTTGGACTTAATGATCCTTGTCGATCATCCATAACTCATGACATTCTATGATTTTAGCACCCACGTCAGTGTCCCTGGCTTTGAGCAATAGCGAGCTGCACCAAACAAATTCATCAAATGCAGATATCTTCCCCAAGCCATTGCCTACCAAGATAGGGAAGAGGGATCCCAGTCTAGCAAATTACCTTTGTACTGGCCTGTTACCTTCTCTTCTCAAAAACTATTTGCATTCAGGGCCCATCGCAAATGGCATTGCTGCTACAGTCTCTGGAAAATGCAAAAATTGTAGCACATGGTAAAATGTGTGGCCTCCCAAGTGCCACAATATGGGGAAAAAAAACTGTTAGTAAATACTGAAAGACTGCAAGCAGGAGGCTGACAGTGGCTTATGTGAACACACTCAGCATTCAGCTGATCAGCGCTGTGTTTATGGGTATATGGCATAGCACCTGTGCAGAGGGTTTGATTGTAAAGCCAGCCAGAGCTCTGGTGGAGTGCCCAAGGGACAATAAGCGCTGCGTTGCCACAGCTACACTGACATTGTCTCTGATTCTCAGCTTGAGACTGTGCCTCAACTAGCAAATAGTAGACACAACAGTCGGTGCTGAAATGTTGATATCCAGGCTGCATGCTTTTCAGGTGATCTGACCAGCTGACCAAATGCCCACTAGCAGTTGAAGAGTGCTGGGCTTGCTCCTGGAACATCTTCTGGTTTATTTTCATTGATGGGAAGCTAGTTTGTGCATAGAAGACCTCTCTGTGTGAACCAAAGCACAGTAGGTGGTAGTGTTAGAAAGATCCACTTCAGAAGTGGTCTCCCTATCCAAACTAAAAGGCACCACAAACATACCCTACTGCACAGATTTGACTAAGACTGGTCATAGACTTTCTTTTTTTTCAGAGGATGTCACTTTTTTTCTGTTTTCCATTCTGCCCCAGATGCTGCCTACATTAGTGCATCTGAGTGCAACAAAATTTCTCATCAGGTGACTGTAGTAAAAATCATTTCCCAGGCACAGCAGAAAGTGGTAGTTACTGATTCCACATTGCATAACATATGAGCGGAAATAGCAGATTATCATCTTGCTTAACTGATGACCGACACAAGCAGATGCCCTTTCCTCAAGAGATGTAAAATACCTGTGGTTGTACCTCCCCAGCTGAAGAACCACCTGGACTAATCTAAGGCTTAACTTTGGCACCTAATCTGTGTGCTGGCATTTTGTTAAACTGAGGGCTTTACCAAAGCCCTGCCAGTGGACACTCACCGCTCAGCACTGAGCCTAAGAGGCTTCAGGGGATGGTTCAAAACAGTTACCCAGTTTCCCTGAAGCTAAATAGATCTGTTTGTCTTAGTGCTGAACCAAAACTAGTTCATGTTTGTATGGGTGGTTAAAGTACTTCTTTCATCCTGTTGTTAGTGGTTGTTGTATTTCATACTCACATTCTTTTTTAACTATCAAAGCAGGCCCAAATCTTTACTGTCTTTTATGCTAGATTCTTCTATACCTCAGTGCACGTTCAGCAAGTATGTGAATATGAGACTTTATTCAGGGTAAACTGAATATGTGCTTGTTTTCTTTGCCAGCTTGATAAGGTGCTGAGAATTTAAAATTATGATTCAGCTGCCTTCCTTGCACTGCGTCACCACATAATAATGGTGTTTGACTAGCTCTGGAATTAAGATTTACTCCAGAAAAATAACAAAATCCAAAGATATACAGATCTATTTCTGTAGTTATGTACAAACTTTAAAAGGACTGTGTTATTGTACAGATATGTTAGAAAATAGTTAGAGATTTTAGGTAAATACTCACAGAAACCATTTGCATCCCATATATGTACTTGGTCTCATAAATACCAATATCCAGAAGGTGAAAACTTGCCATGTCCATCTTTCTTTATCGCTATAATCTACAATATAATCTACCTTTATTATGGCTGCCTATTCAGTATTTGTCTGCTCTGAAGCTTATGCTTACACTAAACAGGAAATATTACAGACTGTGGGATATCCAGAGGAATATGGTGAAAATAGGAAAAGGTTCCCCTTGGAGCATATATAAGGCCATGTTAAAATTATTCGGCACTCTGACAGTAATATTTTTAAGTTTGGGGTGAGTGGGAAGAGAACTATGTGGGATGGAACATTTTTCATACTCCAGATATGTGTAAGCCATAAGGTAAATGTTAACAGAAGTGTGGGAGAAGGTGGAGCCATAGCTAATTCTAAGTTTTGAATCTGAAAGGGGACAAATACTGGTTGATGAGACTGTTTTCTCAGAGGGGTTCAGTCAGAGTAGTACACTGGTTGAAATCATGGGGTGCTGAGCAACAAGAAATGAGCTGGGAAGACAAGAAAAGATGATCTGGCTGGGCGGCTCCTTAATTTCATACTCCTTCATGCAGAAGGGTCTATTCTGTGTAAATATGAAGAAAAACACTATCCACAGTTCTCCCCAAAATTCTCTTCCACTCTCAATAAAAATGTTGGTGTTTGTAAGGATGACTTCCCCGTTTGTTGAAGTATGAATAAGAATGTTTCATCCATGCACAGGATGGGTGTACAGGACAGGAAGAATGAAATGAGTGGTTAATAGCATTGAAGAGGTTTGAAAACAGCAAGATCAGACATGATCTGGTTTGCATTATCTTGGAAAGTTTACGCACATTGGTGATGATGCTAAATAACTTTTGGAAGGAGATAAAACAATGCTTAAGGAGGAAAACTCAAAAAGAGGCAGAAACTTAATATAGTCAATGAAAACTCAGTTTTATGGAAAATCTCTTCCTGATGCTGAAAGATGTATGTGTTCTTTTTGTTGGAATTTGATGTTATGGCTATCAAACTGAAAGTACGCAAATGCCAGACAAACAGTAGGATTGGTATTGTGAAAAGAAAGAAATCCCTACAATAAAAATAAGGGAAGATAGATAAAAATCTGGTTTGACCTCTTTGTTTTCCTGTTTTTATTATTCTCAACTATCTTGGAAATTTTGGAGGTTTTGACAAACTGTTTACAGAGGCAAACTGAGTACAGTCTGCTGAGAATTACACTGAATTCACTGTGGCTTTGCACAGGGACAGTTTCTGTATGTTAAAAAAAAATGCAAAATCAGGAGAGGGTCTACCATCTTCCCTATCCATGAACAATTTGTTCACCTCTTCAGTGCAGCTTATTTGAAGACCTTATCATTTCTTCCCTCATTTTTCTTTAGTGTAGACTAAACAACCCCAATTCCTTCAATCTTTCCACATGGGTCAAATATTAGAGCGGACGTCATCTGGCTGTGCAGATTTTAGTTGAAATATTACTTTTATCCTTACATGCAAGTAGAAGTTACAGATAAGCACATTTATAATACAAGCACATATTATAACTTATTGGGCTGGGGTTTTTTTATTGATCAAGTGACACGAGGCTATTGTGATAATTACACAGCCCATTAAAAGAATATTTTCAAACTATCTTGTATTTGTAACATACTTACAGGACATTTTGCATTTTAGGACTAGCAGATGTGTTATTTTGGTGCTTGGTTTTCTAAAGTAATCAAGCCTCTAGAAGAATACTTTCTACTGTTTGGCAGTCTTAAATTTAAGTAATAGTATCTGTAATGAGGTGTTTCATTGCTTCTGATGAGCTCTCTCTACAATTTAAAATGGGTGCAGAAGACAGATATATTAAGCATACAGCATCTGACAGATTTTGATTTCTAGTCCTGCTAGCATTGGCAATAATTCTAGCACTTCCTTTCAGCACTATGGCATTTTAGTGAGCTATGATTTATTGTAGTGATATAGAAATATTTCACATCCAAACTGCTCTAGTATATCATGTTATACAGGTAAAAAGAATTCTGGGCATGACATACGTAATAATAATGCTTTATGGTTCTATAGGCACTTTCATCAATGTTAACTGCTTGACAGCTGCCAGGCTATAACTCGGACTAAGCGCTGTGTTCTGTAAGTCTGCTGTAAGTGAGCTTTTATTTTTATTTCTTCACTTTGAAATGAGTTTTTGATTCTCCAGCCTGAAGCACTGAAAGTGTGTCATCTTTCCCAGGCTTGATCTTTGTCCATATGGTTTCACAATGCCATCATATAACTTCTCTTGGGATTTTAATGTATCACTGGCAGAGTAAAATCATATGTTTAAGCTAAACTTTAATCCCATAAATACTCAGAATGACACCACTTCATCTCAAACATTTTCTCAATTGTAAATTGGCTAAAACCTATAAAATATCAGGGCCATTTGGATTGTTTCTAAGAGACCACACTTAAAAAAGCAACTTAAGGTCCACATATTGTAAGTAAGTCACTATATATGGCCTTCATGAATAATTAAGAAAGAGGTTTATGGGGAGTTTTGTTTGTGGTTTTTTGTCTTTTCCTTTATATGACTTCAGAAAGATGGAGTGTATCATATGT
The DNA here is from genome assembly GCF_017976375.1 of Cuculus canorus. Taxonomy (NCBI): domain Eukaryota; kingdom Metazoa; phylum Chordata; class Aves; order Cuculiformes; family Cuculidae; genus Cuculus; species Cuculus canorus. Next base: position 63,832,274 of record NC_071441.1, read on the forward strand.
GCTGTCTCTTCTATTAAATCACTTGTAAAATGGCTTAGACTTCTCCTGTCATCTGGTGCACTTATGCAAAATAAATGTGTCCTATGCTCGGGTAAGTGTCTTCCTTTTGATGAATAGTTTTTAAGCTTTTTAGATTTTGTATCCAAATACAATTTGAAGTGTCACCCTTTCCACTCTAACGGTCAAAGCATTTATTTAGGTGATATACCAGCAATGTGTTTTCAAAATAGTGCAGCTGGAGCCAGAACCACTTTTGCTTTGAGCACATTTGTTTACAGGATATCAGAGCTATCTGTAATTGCACATCTCACTGCAGTGAGCATTTAGCACATAGTCATTCATTTGAATTCTGTTTTTCATAAAATCTAGAGTTGCATAAGATTCCTTAGCAGAAAAAAACCCCCAAAAAACAGTAGTAAGGGAGCAAGCATAGCATCAGATTTCTTTGTTTTCAAGGCAAAAAAAAAGCTAAACCATAGCTGAGAAGCTAAAATGTCATAGCATCTTGAAATTATGTGTTTCTTTCTCTGATTATTACTTACAGTAAAGATTCTAGTTCTCCAAACACTTTCTGTATATCTCTTGACTATGTCTGTGGTCTGTCTTCCATCTAGTGGCTCACACTTAAAGGTAACTTCATAGGTGTTTGAAAAGTATGCCGTTGTCAATAACTGTTCCAGTAATCAATACTTCTAGGCTGGTAATGCCTGGATATGCAAATCAGAATATACAGCCTGAAGAGAAAAGAGGAGAAAATTTCTTCCTCAAAAAAATAAGTAATAAGTTGAAAAAGTTGTGATTCAGCATCTCATCACGTGACTATGGTGAATAATTGATCCAGCTTTGCTTTTTTTCACGTGAGTTTTTTAATTATTGTTAAGGTAGTGATTGGTTGAGGTTTTGTTTAGCAAGGGGAAAGTAAGGGAAGAAGGAAATAGGAAGAATGGCACAGGGAAAGCTCATAGGAGGTAAAAAGCAACTCAGAAGTAATGCTTGGAAGACCGCTAACACTGAGAAAGTGTTTGAATGGGATTGGTCCCTACCTTCCAAATACCAGAGAAAATTGTGGTAGTGAAGAGGAGAAATGGGGCTTGCAGCTGTTCAAGAAAGTGACAATAACAAATACAAGAAGTTTTCCTTTACAAGTTCTAAAGAAGGTGGTCAGATGATTAGAGAACTTTTATACAGAAATTGGTAATTTTAGAAAAGACTTGAGTATCCAGAACCAGGGAGAAAGCTGCTTCAAGGGTGGTTTTAAATGGACAAATATGAGTTGGTGATTTGATTCAAAGTGTGTGAAAGATGAGAATAAATGATATTTCTCTCTTTGACTCACTCTGGAGCCTGCTGTGCTGACAGAAATACAGAGTTAGCTTCATTAGTATAGGAAATATGGCTTAGAAGATACAGAGAAGACAGGTATGTGTAATTTCAGTGTCCTTGAAGTCCAACATTGTTATTACCATGCTAAAAGTGGTGTCTGATCAAAGATCCCTTCTACTTAGTAGGTTTCTAATTGGTAAGATGCAGTGTTATTGAAAGAATGAATAATTAACTATCTTACAGAGTATAGTGCATGAGAAATACCTTAAGCTACGTACAAAGATCTGGGGCTAGTTCTTCACCTGCGTATTTCCTTTTGACTTTGAAAGAGATTTCATATTTAAGCATACACAGTTGCCTGCATACAGTTGGCCTAGATATCACTCTATTTGTTGCATGTTTCAGGACATTATGAAAATATACACTGATGTAAAGAAAATTTTGTTAGAGCTGTAGTATTATTCCTGGAAGGGTTGTCAGTCAGAGCTGAAACTTCTGAGAAATACATACCGTTATAATTTGACTATGTGAAATGATTTTGTATAAATTTTTGTACATTAAATGTGTGCTTATAAAGCAAATTTGCTTTTGCTTTATTAAACTACCTCTACCTTGGCTCATGAGATTTTTCTCCATTTTATTTCTGCCCCCCATCTTGCAGAGGAGGGGAATTATAGAGTGGCATGGCAGGCACCTGGCATCCAGTCAAGGCCAACTCAACCTAAAAGAAGTCCAGTAAATGGACTGCAGTAGCTGAAGGAACTCTGCCAGGATTATGTGAGCACCTAGGAAAGGCCACTAGTGCTGCTTACAAGATAAGCAGTAAGTGCTCAGCTGTAGGCAAGTGCGTATAATTGGTGTTTCCCCTTAATGTCTTTTTTCTGAACAGTTTTGTGGTCAGACATATGTAAACTTCTGTACAGTGATCATTGTTAAGAATTTCTGTGTCACAGCATCTAGGAAAGCAGGGTGATTTCTCGCATTTGGAAAAAAAGCAGTGTCCTGACTAGCATGATATAGCAACTTGCTGTGTATTGACATTTTAGCGTTGTTTGCATGGGATTTGCATTCATTCCAATGAATGCCATTGAAGCTATACTTTTTTTCCCCCTTTCTGTTACCTATTCCAAGTTGATTTTCCTTATTTGAAGTCATTTATTTTATAAAAGGCCTATTCTGGAGCTTTGTAAACTACATTTTTCACCTAGTAACTCGTTACAGCTGTCACCCTGGTATTTCATCACAGGGTTTGTAGTAGTGCTCGTAATGAATGGTAATGAAAGCATGTTGATTTTGAGAAAGGAATTCTAGAAAATTTGGAGATAATTCTGATTCTCAGTTTTGGAGAGCTGCACTGATGGCAGTGGACTTCTTTTAGGTTGAGTTGGCCTTGACTGCATGCCAGGTGCCTGCCATGCCACTCTATGATTCCCCTTCTCCGCAAGATGGGGGGCAGAAATAAAATGGAGAAAAATCTCGTGAGCCAAGGTAGAGGTAGTTTAATAAAGCAAAAGCAAAGGTCACATGCAGAAGTAAAGGAAAACAGAAGATTTACTCTCTGTTTCAGCAGGTACTTCAGTACAGCTGCTGGTTGCTCTGGAAGACAAGCATTGTAATAACAATGCCTCCTCCAACTTCTCTTAGCTTTTATTGCTGAGCAGATGCCATATGATATGGAGTATCCCTTTGGTCAGTTTGGGTCAGCTGTCCTGGCTGTGTCACCTCCCAAGATCTTGGCCAGTCCAAGCCTACTGGCCTTTGGAGATACGGAGGGGGGAATATTGGAGTCACTGAAGCTGTGCAAGCACTGCTCACCAGCAGCCAAAATACTGATGTTATCAACACCTTTCTAGCTACCAATGGGAAGCAAAGCACTGTGAGACCTGCTATGGGGAAAATTAACTCCATCTCAGCCAGAACCAGTACACCTTTATATTTACAAGTTAGATGTTCAGAGGTGCTCCAACGATCTCAGCACTGAATACCTGTTATCAAAAGCAGAACCAAGAGGCCTGACGTGAAAACCTGGGGATTTTAAACACTTTGTTCACTTTTGGGAAAGGAGCTTCAGCAATTAGGGAACTTTTCAGTATTGTTTTTGGACTTCACAGGGTTAAGCTAGTGGAAAAGTGTAATGTTTTAAAGATTTTCTAAAAGTGTCAGCAACCCCCCCTAAGCTCTGCAGACCTCACAAACCATTTTAAAACAAGAACTTCTTACAAAATACATAGAATATACATAATGCATGGAAATGCAATTGTCTGGAATGACAATTTGCTCATACTGCTGTCACTTCTCAATATTTAATTCATAGGAAACTGATGCTGATGGCATATTTCCCACTTGCTGTTTGTGTTCTCTCTATTACCTGTGAAGCAAGACTGCTAAGACTTCATTTTAAGTATTTGGTCTTTTGTACACGGCCGTTAAATGTTTTACTGTTTGGGTTTTTTTTTTATCACACATTGATACAAATGCTGTAAAATGTCAGAAAACTTGGAAATAGCCTGGCAGCCTGGGGAATTTAAATTTCCCTAAATAAACAGAGCAAGTCTCTGACCACACTGATCTAGTTAAAGATGTCCCTCTGCTCATTGCAGGGTGTTGAACTAGATGACCTTTAAAGACCGCTTCCAACCCAAACCATCCTATGATTCTCTGAAAACGAATCAAATTTGTGACTGTGAGCAAAGGGATAAATAGCTCAAGAATCAGATGGGTTAATATAATTTTACTGGGAAATGCTTTCAGAAATATGACTTTGTGTTGTGTTTTATATGCCGAAATGCTTAGTGCATTGGTAACACCATTGAAACTTCTGTTATTCTTTCAGTCTTTAGATGGCTTAGTCTTTGCTGGATGCCATATTTTCCTTATGTCTGGAAACATAACCTGATTGTGTAATGTTTTGGATGGCATGTCTCACAGAGTTTTGGTTGACAAAGTAATGATTTGGATGGTGAAGCAGATTACAGATTCCCATTTATATTATTAATTCCGTAAATTCTAGATAATCCTCATTAGAGGCCCAAAAGCCTTACATTGGTTATTAGTTTTGAGTTCAAAATAGACTTTCATGGATTTAAATCTAATCCTACAAATGCTACCTGATTTATTTCTATGTCAGCCTTTACATGTCTTAAAATATGGGCCTAGTTTCTAGCAGAAGCAGCAGAAGAGTGGAAACAGAGCAGATGTTTCTCTGATCGTATCTAGGGATATGTCAGTGGTATTCTTAAAAATAGAGAAATTTTGGCTTGGCAAACTACTGGTGGCACTTTTCTCCTCATTAAAACATCAGATTGATAAAGTCCATGCACTGCTCTGTTCCAAAATGTTCAGGCTTCTTTAAACATTAACATTCTTATGATTTCATTGGCACTGCAGGCTTCTAGGGAACTCACTTTTTACAGACTCTTCCTTCACAGCTTTCCTTCCATCAACCTGACAAGTAAGAAAAAAGTCACCCCTAAGACTGCCAGTTGTGGCTGCTGCTGAAAGCAAGGGATTACAGTGAATACTTAAAATTCACTTCCAGGAAAGCTTTCCCTTTTTGGGGGCTATGCCCTTTCTCTCTCCCAGTTGACAGAAAAGCCAGCACTTTCTTAGATTTAGCAATGTTCTGTGTCAAAATTCTCTAACTTCAGACAGCATAGCCAGGGAAGTGACAGTTTTATATGTATCCCTTTGTAGAAGACCTCAGTAGTGTTGTAAATCCAGAGTTTATTCACAACTGTTGTGCTCATACATTGCTATAAAAGCAGACTGATCTATCATGTGATGTGAAAACTACTGTTTTCACGCTTGGAACACCAATCTGTAAATTCGAACCAGTAAATCTTCTTGAATGTGAAGACAAAATGGGTACTCCTTTCATAAACACATTGACTATGTATATTGTGTCTAATGCAGCAAATGTTCCCTCAGAGGATAAACAATGTCATCCACAGCTAAAATGTTGTCTTTTAATGACACGGTTCATAAATTATAATGTCATTAGGAAATTAGATTAAAACCATTTACAAAAGGAAGATGAGTGTTTGAAATGTAAATTAGAACTGGGATCTTTTCTTTTTCTTCCTCTTAAGCATCAGTGTAAACTCAGTTCTTGCAAAGTGGTGTTTGCTTCTGTCAAAGCAGGATATTCAAGAACACATGAATGGTGCGTTAGTGAAGCCTTCCAGCAGGGGTATCCTTATTGGCTGACCTTCTCTTCTCCCTGTCTGTGATGCTTCCCTATTAATTGCATTTTCAGTCTGAGCAGGATTTCTACATTTGGTAGTGTAGGATTTATACTTTTGGCAGGCTGTAAGGATCAGCTGGGCTAAGGATGTTTTTCTAGTGAGACCAAGTGTGTCCACACATGGCCATTTTTCTGCCCGAGGGTGTGAGTGGTAGAGGAGATATTTCACGGCTATGATCTGATTAAATTAAGCTTATCCATAGTTGTGTCTGAACCTCTTACCGGTTCAAAGATAGAGGCAGAATTCATATGCTTCTTCCTTCAGACCTAGAACACATCAGCATGACTACAGATATCACAAATCATATTTCAGACATGACCTGAATGAGCAAAATTGTCAGGTGTCCCAAACACGATTTCTAGAGGAAAAGGAGATTGCTGTCAGATCAATTCATTAGAAGGAATTCCTCTGTGGAAGCTGGGACAGGAATAGGTCATCTGTGAGGGACAGCTAAAAAAGACAGGCACAACTTCATGCTGTGGCAAGCTGGGATAAACAAGAAGTTACAGCTTCATGTTTCCTTTTCTTTCCTTCCCTTCTTTTCTTTTCCCACTGGCTTCCTCAGAGATTCATGAAAACTTTTAGCCCATCTGCTTGCACAGTGACTCGTATCACTGCCTCGTTGCTACACAGAGGTCAGTGGCTCAGTTGCACGTCCCATCTGTATTTTTCAAAAGTAAACCATTAGAAGAGTAAGTGACAAGTCCTCACTGGAGCAGCTTGCAGCAGTACAGCCACCGTTGTGTCTCTGTCTTCCAGTGGACGGTGTTGCCACTGCTATTAAGACAGCAGGATGCTGACAGGAAGTCAAATACAACTAGCACATCCTAAATCACAACAGGGTCAAAATTGTGCTGTGAAATGATGCTTCGACTATCTGCCTGAGATACTGATTCCAGCAATATACAGACCTCTGTGTCACTCTATGAAGCCTTGACATCATGTCTGAAATTGGATAACCAGGTAGCATCAGTATCTACAAATGCTTTACATAACATGTAGCTTGCCTGGAAACAGTATCTCCTTGCTGGGCAAAGACTCGCAAACACTGACTTTTGTTCAGATCTTGAACAAATCTCAGTTGCTGAACTCCTATCCAGCTTTGCATCTACTTTTCCAACAGGATCATCTTCAAAGAGTTGTCTGAGTGAGTTGAATGAGGTAGAAAGCTGTCATGCAAGTAAAGGCTCTAAGACTGAGCTCAAGATTCTGGATAAATAGTTGAAATTAATTAAATTACTTTCTTGATTCTAAAACTGTAGTCCACTAACCAGTTGCAAATTATCTGCACTGTGTTTTCTGAATAACAGATGTGTTTGGAAGGCGTTGTATTTTAGAATAATAGAATTTGTTTTTAACAGAATTCTGGCAGAGATTTTCAGAATTGGCTGGGGAAGGGAAGAAGTCTTTTAAATACTCCGCTGCCTTTCCAAACAAAGCAGCTCAGCTCCATTTTCAAGGAACTGAGGAATCACCATATATAATTATAGATAGGTATAGATCATGAGCTATTGTTGTTATATTAGGGGTATTATGCCTACAAACTTCAAAGGCTAGCAGATCCTACATGTTGGCAGTCCTGGAGCAGGAGCAATGAGGATATTCCATGTAAGAAAACTCTGTGAATGAGGAGCAGGAAAAAGGTTTCACGCACTGCCACAGCCATCTCTGACCCAAACCCAGCTACTTATAAAAACTCAGAAGCTGCTGTGGCAGTTTTGTTTCTCTCATAAAAATACTGGCAGTCAAAAAGATAGTTTAGTATTTTGAGAATCTGGCTTTCAAAACAGCCTCGGAATTTTACATACTCTGAAAGAAATCATTTAAAAAAAAAGGTAGCCAGGAAATGCACGTGGGAGTAGAGTGCATGACTTAGGTGACATCAAAGCTGCTGTTGACTTCAGAAGACCTTAAATCAGGATAAGTCAAGACTTGCATGGCAAACTAGTTCAGACTGGTATCTCCTCAACACCGGGAAAGTCTATATTCAACTATATGAAATCATGTGTACTTAAAGACTACACATCTGGTTTAGCCCTGTCTCATGAGCAGTGTGGTAAATTCAGTAGGACTTGGAGAACAGACTTACTCGAGTTTATCCTGGAAATAAGGTTATAATGATGAAGAGGAGAATCAGTGAAAAGGCAAGCGGTTTGAGTTTATCTTGTATGCCATTTTTCCCCCAAGAAATACCAACGGTGCAAAAAGAAAAAGATAGAGTGAAGAAAGGTGAAGAAAGTAATAATAAGAAGGCCAAATTACACTCAGACATATGTATATTCACTTCTTTTTCCTTTTTCACTTGAAGGAAAAATAATTGTGTTATTAAAGTTTCTCAGTGACAACATGTAGCCCTACTGGCTACTACCTTTGACTGACAGGTGTGAGGATCAGAAACAATGTCAGAAAATGCAGTCTTTACTCAAATTCTAGTTGACAGGATACAGCTGAAGTGCTTTAGTTTAGGAAGAAATAGGTTCAAAGACTTTCAGGGATTAATATGCTTTTTATTTCCTAGGATTACTGGCATGAATCATGTAGGCATGACCTTTGTTCTGAATGTAGTTACAGATTGCATCTTTCCCTTATTAATTTTTATTTATTTCTATTTACCTGCCTTGGTTCAGCCAGATAGAAAAGAGAAGTAGCAACACTGGACTTTGAGAAAAATATAGAGAAATAGGGAGAAATCACTTTGATTAGAATTGGAATACTCTTTGGTGAACAGAGGATGTCTTTTTCTGCAGAAGGACTGAAATAAATTTTTCAGAAGTTGCCACTTAAGAGACACCTGAAAACTAAAAGCAGAGCTATCTTCTTCCTCTCTCAACTTGGTGGAACAGTAGCCCGACAAAAGAGTACTGTAGATAAGGAGCTGAGTTTGGAGCTCAGTTGCTTTTGCTGACCCTTTTCCCTTCCTTAATGTAATGTCTAGCTGCCTAGAACCATGATTATTCCACAATACAAGAGTTCCCAAAGATTTTCTTAGTTTCATCAGCCCGACTTGTAATTTTAACATATCTGCGGTTATGAGGCTATCATTGTAGGATTACATACAAAGGTCATCAAAGGAGCATTTCCTATTGAATTTTGGGGGGGAGGGTTAGAGACATTGGATCAAGACCTTTTGTGCTTACTGATAATTACTCAGAAAACCTTTCAAGAGAAAATCTCTGTAGCATATGAAATCAGAGAGGAAAAGATAAGAAGTCTCAGTACTCACTCATTAGTGATAATACTAGCCTCCCATTTTATATTAGGCTCCTGCACATTACTGCATGTTATTGAGGATTAGGCAATGAGCAACACTGATAAGAAGATTATGCTCTTTCTCTGTAAGTGGAACTACACATTATTTTTTGTTGTTTCATAGTCTAAGCTCCTTAATATGATTTTCTTCAAGGCCTTTTCCCCAGGCATTGAAAAGGGGAACTGATACTTCTGTAAGAACTTGTGTAAGAGACGGTACAGGGTCTAGCACATAGCCCATGAGATGCTACTATCAACGAGAAGTCTGACTGTGGTTTGTGATGTGGTTTAAAACCCACAAACTGATCAGAGTCCTTGTGACTAAACAGGATGAGCCAGATTCAGAAGCTTGCACTGTGATGGCTTCCTTTTGTGTTGCCCCTGATTTGACTTAACTGGGGGCTATAGCCGAGAAGAGGTGATCCTATTCTTTATTGTCTCTTCCTGTACATCACAAGTGACAAAGTTTAACCAGTCCTTTTTGTTATATGAAATAATCTTGCAAATATATAGTGTGCCAGATGAACCTGCTGATCTGTTAGAGAATGTATGCTTCTTTTTTTGTGCAGTAGTTGTCTGGAGCATCAAACAGCCCACTCTAAAGCCTCCTAATAGATCCAGTTTTATATTGGTGAAGGAAAGAAAAAGGAGTGTGGAAATGGGATAGTGAGACATGCCTGCTGTCATGTAGTATTAAACAGAACACGTAGGTACACCCTGAAAAATAGCAGGTATTTAGGACATGCTTTATTCTAGGATCTCATAGTCTGTTGGATATTTCCATACCTATTTCCTTTCCACTCAACAGAGTGTAAATGCTTTTGTGGTTTTCGTTCCAAAGCATTGCAAAGACTAACTCAACAACACAGTTCCTCTGCGGATTTGTTGTAGATTCTCGTGATGACTTGCCCATGTTGCACTCCCAAGATGTCACCAGCTTCCTCTTCTCTGCTTTTGTACCACATATATTGTTTGGTTAGGCCTACAGGATAGGACTGACTGCAGTAGGCATTTTAATGGAATAGGAGTGAATTCCTCTTATTCACACAACTGGTTAAGAATTAGGTAGGTGGTAAATGATGCTGTTGGTTTCGTTTTGATCAAAACATTCAGATAGTTGAGCTAAAGCATGCAGCTGTGCTCACACATGCAAAATTCTTGCTAACAGCTTTCTTGCCACTCTGTTTTTTTCCTCAGAACTCTTCCCTGTCGCATGACTGAAAGTTACATTATTCGTTTCTATTATTAATTAACATACCAAATCAGGAAAAATAGCTACTATTTGGCATGATTTTAATTTTAAGAGTTTTTACTTAGTGCAGGTTTAGTGCTGGGGGAGATGGTTAGACCACAGTTCTGGACTCCCCAGTACAAGAGACGTGGACATACTAAAGAAGGTCTAGCAAAGGGCCACAAAGACAATGACGGAACTGTAGCATATCTGAGAGAGCTGAGACTGTTCATTCTGGAGAACAGGTTGTCCAAGAAAGTGGTAAGTGTCCCTTCCCTGGGGGTGTTCAAGGCTAGTCTGGATGGGTCTTGGAGCACCCTGATACAGTGGGAGGTGTCCCTGCCCATTGCCAGGGTGGGAGTTAGATGATATTTAAGGTCCCTTCCAACACAAACTATTCTATGAGTCTGTGATTCTACAAGAAGAGAAGGCTCAGGGGGATCTCACCATCACAGGACCAGAGACAATGATGCAAAACTGAAACATAGAAATCTTCCTCTGAACAGAAAATATATCATCTCTGTTACTATGACTGGGCACTGACGCAGGTTGTCCAGGGAAGCGTGCAGTCTCCCTCCTACAAAATGTTCAACAGCCATCCTGGGCAACTGACTGTGTGTGTCTCTGCTTGAGCAGGGGCGTGGACTGGATCACCTCCAGCTGTCTCTTCCAAGCTCAAATGTGCTATAACTCTATTCTATTCTACTAAACTCCTGTTCTTACTGAGAGTTTGAACTTCTATCACTGCTTATGACCCTTCCTGATGATAAGATACACAATAATTTAATTTTCCAATGTGTCCAACTGTTCTTCACTATTCCTCCTTAAGAAGAAATACCAGAATTACTGCCATATGCACTCTGTCTTTAATCTTGGAAAAATAAACACTGAAGACATTGAGGGTGAAGCAAATTGCTCAGTTTCCAAAAATAGAACAAACAGCAACAAGTTATCCTCTTCTTCAACATGCAGAAGTAACTGAAGAATTGTCTGCTAGTAATTAATACAGAAAAAAAAAAAAAAACATAAGACAAATAAGGCAAAACCTATATGAATGTGGAGGCAATTTAGGAAGGATTTTGCAATATGTAGTTAGACCCCAAATCTTAGACGTCCCATCCTCAGAGTTAGCTCCAAGAACACCATACCCCCATGACCTAGCTGGCACAAATAGGACTTTCAGTTGCATTACCAGAGGCTCTATTCATCAAATTAAAGGGCGCAGGCAAAAGAAATCTATTCACTTCTGGACCACTTTCCACTGAATGACTTTCCACTGTGAAATTCATTAAATAAAGACTCTGAATGCTATAGTCCTGTGGCTACCACCAGCTGGAATTGGATAAGCCCCCTGCACCACCCTCTCTAGACATGTGTCACTAGCTCCTTGTGATTTGTTATTGTGTGTACACAACACTTACTTCATACAACAAGCAGGGATAGACGAATAATATCTAGAACTCTTGGATCTTTCTTCCCAGACTTGTGCCCCTTGTGGTAGACAAGCACTGTTACAGGAGTGGAACAATTTTTGGTATCTCTTTATGATGGCGTGTGGATTGCTGTTCAAGTTTGTTTTCCAGGTGTAAGCTTCATGGTTATTTTAATACCATAATAGGAATGAGGCTATAGCTGAAGCACAGAATCAAAATCACTACAAATGTTGAAGCTGCAGGTTGCGCAATATCTTCTGACAGCACAGAACTACTCTACAAATCATGACTCCAAGTAATGATTTTTCTGTAGTCTGAATCAAATTTGTGGGACTGTCTCTGTGGGACTTCCTGAAAGAAGCTGTTTAGGACAGACACGTGATAGAAGGTGGAGCCATGGAATAAAGTAAACCCATTTTCCTTTGTTGTCAGTCTACCTCAGCCCTTCACTATCAGCAATAGCATAATTTTAAGGCATTGCACTTTTTTTGCTGCTCATATTTCTAGTTTAGGCACTAGCCTGTTTTCCATATGGCACAGGAACCTTCTCTCCGTATCTTCTGTATAACAGGTTACCTTTTTTGTTATTGCACACACACACACTTTGTTATTGAACTCATTTCAGATACTTTTACAGCATGTCTGATTTTTCTCTTCTTAATAATTCTCATCCCTTTTATCTTTAAGGTTTAACACTCAGCTAATATCAGTTAAGCAACATTTGAGACAGCCCACTTGAAGGAAAACAGTATAAATAAAGCTGTTCTGACACAGGTTGTCACCTCAGAAGTGCCAGAGGTGTGGACAGTGCTTTATAAAGTCGTCTGTTCTTCAGCTGCTGGGAATGAAATGTGACAGTGCAATCTCTATTTGTGGTTGGCTGTAAAAGGCAGAGACAGTGGGAACAGGAGATTCCAGTGTCCTAATTCTGCTTCTTAATAATTATGCGTCTGTCCTGGGGCACTTAACAAAAGCCCCCCAAATATTATACATATATTTATCAGTTCACATTACATTTGTTTGATTGGTTTCAAAGAATGTATTTTTTATGTATGAAGACTAAATCCATAGTTACTCCATATAGAATCAAGATCTGTTTTTCCACAGACTTTGTTTCTTCATCTGGAGGATAGCAATCTGCTATGTTAGTGATATTGATAAGAGGCTTTGTAGATAAAAATGGCAAAGGATGTGCTATTTGCCACCTTTCCTTTCTACTTGTTCCTACCATTTATTCTTGGCCCGACTCCAAAAAATCTTAATGGAATAAAGTCTGAGTAGACCTTAGATAAGGTTTGCGATACCTTACCTTTCTATTCATTTTTAACTGAACATAATTGTCTGCCAGATAAACGCAGCTTACTGTTGTACTACTGAGTGCTTCATGGAGTTCTAGATTTTCTCCGAAGTATGCAAATAATAGCTGAACAACCCTCATAATGCCCTAAAGGACATACCACTTCTGTGGACTTCTTTTTGGCAGATGTACTCAAAAGTGAATGTTCTAGGCTGCAAGTTAAACGCTGTTTGAGGACTTCTTGACTGCATGTACGCTTACAAGTTTGGACCATATAAATGTGTACAGCAATGTTTTGAAACAAGCCAGATCTGCTTATTATTCCAACTTAATTGCTGAACGGGCAGACTGCCCTACTCTCTTGTAACTTTTTATTGCAGGGAAGCTGTCTAATCTGGCTCTTCCTCCATCAGCAGAACTTTATGAACTGTTCACATCCCGCTTTGAGAACAAAATTAAGATCATTGTGAGTCAGCTGCCCTCTAATGAAGCTGCCAACACTAACAATTCTGTAATTCCAAATCTTGAGCCTGTCAAAATACTCACGCTACAAATACTTTTGGCATTTAATGCTCCAGCACCTCAGGACACTATTATGTTTTGCCAAATCTTTGGTCTAAACAGTTACAGTTTTTCTTGATTCTCTAATCCCTCTGGGTTCTCACATTGTTAATCTTTCTTTGATGGTGGAGAACTTCTTAATAATGCCACAAAGTAAAACAATTATCAGTCCAGTTTTTAAGAAAAAAATCTGTTACCAATAGAAGATCCAGCATGTTGCCATCTAGTACTCAGTCATCATTCTTTTTTTATTATTATTTTAGTGATTGTAACGTATTGCAAATGGGGCAATATCTTTCAAAGAAGGTCTCTTGGCTTCCTGTCAGGCTGGACCCTGTCCTCTGCACTATGAAACAATATTCTTAAGAGTTTATTTTTGATCTTCATACCCTGACTGATGATGAATTTTTTGCTGCTGCTGCTTGACCTCTGTGTTTCCTTTGGCATTATTTTGATCATAATAGAATATTAGGTCTCTTGGCAACCCAGATTGATTTAGCTCTTGTTTTCATTGAGACCTGTTATGCTCACAATCATTCAGCCTTTCTCTTTCTGTCTGTCTCTCTCATGCATATATTCACAAGCAAACACACTCAAGAGTATCTTGTGCATACCAGAGCAAAAAGCAGGCAAGCAGAAGTGATCTGATGGTTAATAACCAACTTATCTGCTCAGTGTGTGGGTTTATTCACTGTAATTCAATTAATAGATGTAATACCTGCCACACATACCATTTTTCATCAGAAGGTATGAAAGCTTTTTACAAAGATGGCTAAGAACTAATGTTTTGTTAGAAATACTGTTGCAGACAGGGAAGTTTGCCTGTTATGTTATTGGGGAGAGTAGCTACGCTGGGAGCAGAAACCAAGCTATCCGTGTACAGGGTCATGAAGATAGGGATATCATTACTGAAATCTCATGCCTTTTCAGACATCCTTTCTCAGCCTATGTATATGTCATTATTTTGTTTACACTATTCATGATATAGACAGATTTAGGTTCTATTTCTTTTAGTCTCTATCTGTCTCAGAGCAAATCTTTGTTGTCTGCAAAATGTTCGCTTCCAGGACACTTTATATGTACAGGACTGTCAACTGGGTAATCATTTGCCCAGATGTAATTTAATGCTATACAGTCAGCAGGTATGCTTAGATATTCAGGTGTTAGATCACTCCATTTCATAGTGCTGTGTCTATTAGCGCTGGTCTTTTGCTTAGCTTTCCTCAAAATGTAAAACTGAGACATGTAAAGCTAAATTACCAGTCATTGGTTCCAGAAAGGAACTGCACCTAGTTTCCTTTTTGCATTCTTTATCAGCGCTAAAGGTATTCCTGTCTTGTAAATCAAATCCCTTCTTTTATCAATTCTTATCTCATAGACAACTAATATGTATTATTCTCAGCCTTTTTTGGTTACATTTGGTATTTCTTGTGTTTATTGAAAATATTGCCAAAACACCGGTTCATTCCTGTTTGCAAAGTATACTATTTTAAATGGTTTTATATAGTCAAGTACTCTTAATGTCAACATCTGGTCTCCAGAATATTTTGAAATTATCTGTGATATTTCAGTAAGTGATCTGACTTTCACCAAGTAAAAAGTGAAATCTTAAAAGTTTATGAAAATGAAATCTTAATTTGATTCTTCTTGGGCCATTGTTTCCAAGATTTGTGAGAATATATGAAATATTACTGGTGTTTTTAATAAAAAAAATATTTTAGATAAGTCAAGTAATCAAGCATGCAAGATATTAAATACTAGTGAACTTTTCCAACCAACTTCACATGGGAAAAATCCTTAAAATGTGGCTTTTAAGTGGCTGTAACTATAGTGTAATGAAGGTTGTGTTTTTCATCGTCTCTTAGAGTTCCTGCATTGCATTTGTTCTTTTGAGGGACTCCAGTGCAGCCAGTCCTAAAAACCTAACCTACATTCTAAAAATAAAGCTGCTTTTTTTAACCTGATCACATCATATCACAGATAATAAAGATTAAAGAATCAGAGACTAGCTAATAAATCTGCTTATCTTATATAAATGGAAAAGTATCTAGCTCATTCTCCCACAGCTGTGTTGAGTCTACACAACTACCAGGAATTAAAAGTGATTAAAAAAAATACATTTTAATCACGGGGAAATAGAAGAAGGAAAAGCAGGTATGACTCAATTCACACCAGGATTAAGACTGTAATGGAAGATGACATTTTCGTATAGTCACTTTGCTGACTACAGTCACCCTTTGATTTTAAACAGATACAGTTGTACCAATCTTGGTGTAAAAGGCATAGGAACTTTTTTCAGTCCAGTGTAAACTTCCCACTAAATAAGCTGAAACTAATCGTGCTTAACAATAATTGTTTTGAAATTGTGACTTCCACCTGCTTATTCAAGCTCATAGGTGAATACATTTAGCTAGCTAGTCTTTTTCTCAAGTAATTGTCAAAGGAAAATATGTTGCAAAATCCTGCCGAGAACTAAAACAGATCTAATAAATCCAATATCATGCTCAGTTTTATGCATAGTCTATTCCTTCAGACTGAACTGTTATTGATTTGCCATCTAATTCTTGGGATACAAAGGAAACATATTACACAGCTGTCAGGTTAATTTCCAATGCAGATTTTAACATAAATGAATGGACATAAGTGTTTTGTGACTCAAGTTCAAATTGTACTCAGGGAATGCTATATTGCCTTCACACACATCAGAATACCATTTGCCTTTCTGGAAAACTCTCTTTATGGGAAATATTGCAGAAGATATATAGTTCTTGAACACGCTCTACAGAAGATACATGCTGAAAATAATCTTTGAACATTCTGTTCTTAAAAGGCTTTGTGGAAAAACAGATTTCTGCTGCTGAACCTGAAAGATATTCTTAGGTTATTCTGAATTCAGCCTGTGACTGTTATCACCCTTCATACACAATTAGACAAAGTTAAAAAGAAGTGATAATGATTCTGTCACTTCTGGAAGTCATGTGGTTTTAGCTGAGGAGTCATTTTGCCTCCATATCAGTATTCAAGTTAATTAGTTTAGTGGTCTTTAACCATGGCATAAAACTATATTAAAATTATTCTTAATGCTTTTGTTTAAAGTATGTGATCAAAGCATGCAAATGTTCAGTATTTTCCAGCAGTAAGACGGACAATAAATGCTTGATTTTAAAATGGAAGCTTTGTACGCTGAGTACGTGACAGTGTTTACTATAGCGCTTATCCTGCTGAAATCAGTGGGACTCAAGATGTGCTGATGGCATCAAAATTTGCCTATTTTTATTATTCTTTACTCTTGCTTACTAAAAAATAAAAAAATAGAAATTATATAGTAACAGAGCTTCTCTAAGTGCATATTTTGTCTTTGCTTGGCATACTTCCTTCCCTTCAGCCCTATTATTTTTGCTTTGAAACCATTTATATAATAATAGTAGTACTGCTTTAAGATAACATTTCTTTATGGGCTGTACTAGTGACATTGTTCTACATGCACTGAAAGGAGTCTAGTGTTGCAGTTCTGTGTAAAATCTGTAAAACATTTTTTTCTGCGGCTTTGCAGCCTGAAAGAACTAAGAGGTGCTCAGAAAAACACTCTATGTGCTACCCCCTCCCCCCCCCTTTTTTTTTTTTAATGTATAGTGTTTATATAACTGTACATTTCCTGATTCTTGTTTCTGAGAGAATTTTCTCTGGACTTTCTTACTAGCTACTCAGCTCTCTGCCTCTGCTTCTGATTTTTTTTTGCAAACCTGAAGCATTCTCTAAAGTTCCATGATGAGCAAGGCTTCATGGTGGACAACCAAATCAGCAGTCAAGGAAGAGTACATTTTGAAAAGTAGATGCCAGGTTATTAAGGGAAAGAAAAGTTTTACAGAGCAGAAGAGTAACATCGGGAGTGCCTTGCCTCATTGACATGAAACTAGAATCTGCAGTTCAGGATCAGAAAGGACAGCAACTTATTAGTTTAATTTAGATGGCTAAGACAGGCCATCGTTCAAATTAGGTTGGATTTGTGTGATGAGTAAGTTTGTTTCACCTCTGTACTGAAGCTCACTTGTGCTCTAAGTGACTAAACAGTATGTTAAGTCACTGTTAATGTTTTTATGTTATCAGTGTTTTTAGGACATTTTATCTTAAGTAGTCTGTTGTATTGAAGTGTGTGGTATGTTTTAACAGTTCATGTAGGTACAGAATAGACAGGAAATTATTCTGAAACGTAGAAAATTTTGAATATCAATGGACATTAAGTTACTTCAATTGCCTGATGTGCTTTAGAAGTCTTTTCTAACAAAGAAATTGGTGGTTTCATATCAAAAATAGTGATAACGTTCCAGGGTGTTATGAATCCGTTCCAAATAAATAGTGTAATTTGGATTTGTATGTCTGAAAAGAAATAACACAAGAAATGATTAATAGGACTTTTGAAAAACTCTATTAAACTAGTTATGCTGCTTGTCACTGAGTTCGTGATTATACATTATATTGGCAACGTGACTAACTTCTTCTATATTCCCTGGAAATGTAAATATAATAGATGATTAAAAATATTTATGTCTAGAAAATTCAAAGTCATAAAGGCTGTAGTAGAAACAATAGTCCTTATCAGCGGAGTTATAACAAAAGAATAAATGCATTTATATGAGAATTTATCCTAAAATAAGGTAAAAGTAAACAAATTTTCAAGTTTAATACTAGGCATATTCTGTTCAGTACACCTTTTATTAGAGAAAGAAAACATAAAGTTATCCCAAATGTCTTTCTGGTAGAGTGGTAGAGGTCATTTTCCAAGTTGCTGCTTGACCACCTTCCTTAAGTGACACAGGCTGTGTGTATCACAGCCTTCAGTGTCACACAAAAAGCGTACAAGGAGAATTTCTTCTCAATGTAGCCGTATGTGAAGAAATTACCAACTGCAGTTTATTTTTGTCACCAGACAGCTAAACAGTGTGTTCAGCCAGCACAACAAATAGTGTAGGAGGTCCCTTCCATTCAGCACAAGAATTAAGCTGCTTCTGAGGGTATTTTGCATTAGTCTAATTGATACAAACTGAATAAGGACGCGATTCCTTTTCCTACTTTTGTCTAAAGTTTGTAACCTTCAGAAGAGATATGGTAAGTCATTTTAGGACAATAGCATCTTATGTTCTAAGAAAAAATTCCAAAGTGAAAGTAGCAAAATGTAAAACACCTGTACCTTACTACTTACATGTTGTCCTGTAAAAGTCCTGTATGAACTGTTTGATCTGATTTAAGTGCACTTTCTTATACTGTAAATTAAATAACCAACATAAAAGAACATCAGAAAATCAAATTCCATAGTTTGCAAACTCCAGGACTGTCAGTCCATATTGTTGTGAAGGTCTGAACAATGTGCCTTAAGATCTCAGTAGTGGGCTTCTGTCACTGGAACAAAAGCAGCAACAGTAAACCTTCTGGGATACAGTGGAAGGAAATATCCTATACATGTTGCTAGAGGAACCATTTGCATACCAGAAGTGGGAAGTGGAAGGAACAGCATTCCAAGGTTTGCTCTCTGCTTTGGAGAGGAACTAAAGTCTTGTGATCACAGCAGTGGCTGCAAGGGATGAATCGTGTATAGGTTTGACACTTTTGCAAGCGAACACGGTTTATCCAGCAGCTCTGATACATGTTAAAGATGTGTGATTTGTCTGCAGTGTTGTCAGGCAGAAGCTTAAGCTTTTGGTTATGCCATTTCACCTAGTCACCCACATGGCACAACAGTGAATGCCAGCTCAGTCCTCATATTTTGGTCAAGTTCCTCCTAACACCTCGTGGCCATTAGCTGTTCTGCAGACAGCCAGTGCCTAAGTCTCTGATGCTTTTCTGCATAGTTTTTTTGTCAAGAAGTTAGATGGAATTTTATAGCTGGTTGTTTGATCTTAACCCTTCATTTTCTTCAATGGTTATTCCAAACTGCCAGCACAGATGTTACCTGATCCCGATTGCCACAGGCTGGCTCCCACCCTTTGTCCTTCCATTGTATATATGTATACCATAATAGGGTCATTTGCCTTATTTTTTCCTATGTTTTCTTGGCACAAAATCATGTTCTGACAATTTATCTTCATTTAGCTTTTTTTTTTTTTCAAGCATCAGGAATTGCTAAAATTGCACTGATGTGCTTAATGTCTTGGAGGGCTCTCAATTTTAACTGGTCAAGATTTTCTTATGGTTATAAGATAAAAATAACCATTATGTTTTGGTCTAACAGAACGTTTCCCTGTGGTTACCAGCAACTGCTGGATACATTTTTTTTTTGCTCTGTTCTATGTAGGATATTCACTTTCTCAGATCCTCTCAGCATTTTTGCTTGACTGAGTCCTTTCCCAGTTCAGAGGCCTAAAGCAACCCTTTTCTTTCCCTCTATTTACTAATGGCACATTGTATTCCGGAAACTTTTTTTGGTTCTTTCTACTAAAAACATTAAGTTTGTTATAGGGTATTGTGGGGGAAGTGGGAGAGGTTAGGGCTCTATTTTCTAACTTTTCTAGACTTAAAGGTTATTCCAGAGTTACCTGCAATGGCAGTGTACTGAACTGAGTGACCAAAGTGCTTCTGTCTCCCCCTACCTCTTCTTTCTAAACCAAAGAATCAGTACTTGCATTTCTAGCACAGCAGAACACCTAAGCTCTTCCAGCCAAAATGTGGAATAGCTCACACCATCATGTCTCTACAAAAGCTTTGGAGTTTTAGAGTTGTCTGGTTTTGATGTCTGTTCAGCTGGGTGGAAGTTAAGTACCTGTGACAGGGTACTACTTGTTTTCTCCAAATAAAGGAGTTAGCTCCAAGTATAGATTTAGCACGGATGCACAAGCTGAAATAATAAGGCCAGTCTAGTTGTCAGGAGGCAAACAGGAAACTAGAAAAACTGTTTCTTGTTAGTCAGAAGGGAAAGTGCGGGATTTCGCTTAGGCAAGTTTGCACCTTAAGGTGTGCCATCATTCCATAGATCTCCATACATCACATGTTTTGGTTTTGGCTCCCTTGCCATGAATAATTCATGCTGGGAGATGTCAGAAAGTAAGCTTTGCTGCAGAAAATTGCCAGCTGCAGAATGATTTCTCTCTGTGAAAAGCCAGTTGTTTTACCTGTGTCATTTATTCTTTGAACAACTGTATTTCTGGATTCAATTCTGGACTTCAGCTGCCATGAGCCATAGTTCATTGTGGGAAATACTTAGCGACATCAAGAACTGAAACAAATATTTGTTCAGTAAACCATCAGAAACTGAACTATTGTGGAGTGGCTACAACTCTGATGTAGTTACTTAGTAATTTTCATTTTTGATTTAGATACTCATCCTTGAGAATTCATCTTCATATGCAGTTCACTTTTGTTCATTTACCTACTAAACTGGTGATCTTCATTAACACTGTGGTAGCAGCCCAAAGTTTTCTTCTTGGTCCTAAAGTTGTGACCAGATGTTTTTCACAGTATGCGTGGTACAGACCACACATTTAATTCAAAGAGCTATTTTCTCCAAGTCCTTTTTTACACATGAAAGAGTACCAAAACAGCTATTCCTGAGTAATTATATCAGAATGTACATTTGTATTCCAGAATTTGGCTTACTGAAGTCAAACTAAGTCATATTTGGCTTACTAAAATCAAGTGAATTCTCATATATGAGCTTATTTTAAGCAAAAAGTCACCTTCCAGACATAACCCAGCAAAAATACAAACATCAGCAGGGCCAGTATTTCAGACGTGCTCTTGCAGCCTCTTACCATTTGGTACACAAGGCGAAGGAAGACTTGGTCCCTGCTTTGAACTTTTGTTCCCTGGGACTGTCAGTCTTTTCATTTCCTCATCAATAGATTCACTGGTGATTTATGGGGAGGGGAAGGGGGAAGGGAAGGGGAGGGAAGAACTACCAGAGTACAGGCCTAGGAAAATCTGTTAGAAAAGTATATGTTATGAAAAAGCATCGAAGTGGGAAACATAAAGCGTGAGGTGGTTTTTCTGCTTTTTTCTCTTAAAAATATTGACTCGCGATTATGATGCTAAGCCAAAATTGAGAAAGGACCCCTCACTGCAGAATTCTCATGACAATACTAACCATTAAAGTACTGCTACTATTGAGTTTTGCCCAGACCTTATCATTCTTGTGTCACATGCGTGGAATCATATTTAATAGATTCCATATTTATGGGAGCTATTTTTAGATAAAGTACAGGAAAACTCTATAGACTATGTTTCACTGTTTGAAGTAGCCACCTAGTGTTGCTTAAGAATTCAGAATGTTGAGTCACTTAGTTTTGCAAAGCTTGACATTGGGGATTGTGTTGGTCTGCCTTTCAGACTGCTCTCTTACACCACTTCCAAAATTGTGGTGAATGGAATACACGCCAGAGCATGCACTCAGCCATGCAGAAATCAAAAAATCACAAAAGCTATGCTTAAAATTGTCATATGTGCTTACTGTATTCTGTCTATTAATCTTGTCATCACGGAGAGAATGGATTTTAAATTGTAGAATCCTATCTGGAAAAACATCTTCTTATAATGCAATATAGATTAAACCGTGTCTTTGGTTTGTTAAAAAAAAAAAAGCCCAAAGAAAAAAAATATATTTGAATAGTTAATTTAATTCTCAGATAATAAAAAATAGCTTCCAATGGGCTGTGCATGAAAGTTGGAGAGAAATTAATCTAAATTTGTCATGTTTAAGTTCAACTTTTTTTTTTTTTTACCCTGAATTAATTTATTTTCATTTGGTCTTTGCTACTAAGAGTAATGCCTTTTCTCGTCCCACGCCTCGCTTTGAGCAGAGTTTGTTTTGTTGATGGATATCAATATTTGAATCTGACTGTTCAGGGGGATTTGGTGGCTGGGGGGATTGGTAATAGACTATGGAGCGTTTCGCCTCAGAGGTCACTAGTTCACATCCGTATCTGGTCAATAATGGCAGAAAGTCGTTATGCATCTGGCTGACATCTGCTTGGTGGCCATTGCCAAGTAATTTAATAATCTCAGTCTAGTTCCACGTGGCCAGGTGCATTCTGTTCTCCTGAAAGCAGACCTCCTGCTCAAGTTGCACCACGGGAAGTTTAGATTGGATGTTAGGAAAGATTTCTTTACAGAAAGATTGGTGAAGCGTTGGATGAGGCTGGTCAGGGAAGTGGTGGAGTCTCCTTCCTTGGAGCTGTTCAAAGGGCATGTAGATGTGGCACTTCAGGACACGGTCCAGTAGGCATCATGGTATTGTGTTGATGGTTGGACTTGATGACCTTAGAGGTCTTACCTAATATTAACATTTTATGATTCCTCGACCAGTCTCTTGCTACCTGCTCCCAAGGGAGATCCCAACCACCTTTCTGAGGAACATACACCCCTCCAGACATGAGACCTTCTTGGGGTCTGCCTCACACCAGCACCCTACAAGAAGAGAAGCAGGTGTGCTGGCTACCTCACAAGGGGTCAGCCCAGCACTGTCTCCCCTGAGACCCTGGGATTGCGGTCCTGTGGTGGGGGTGCGTGGGGGTGGGGGGGAAGAATGGGGGGGAAGATGGGAGGTGAAGGAGGGGTGGGGGTGAGGATGGGAGGGAGGAGAAAGGGGTGTTTAGGGGGAGAAATGCATCAGTATGGGGGGGGGATGGAAAGTGGGGAGGGAATGAAGGGTGTGAAGGGGTGATAGCAGATGGGTGTGTGTGAGTGTGAGTGGGGGGGGGGTGGAGAGGTGGGGGAGATGGGTAGAGAGGGTGAAAGGTGGTTGGGGGAAGGTGGCAGTGGGTGAGGGCATGTGGCTGTGGGGGGGCCTGGAAAGGTGGGTGTGGGAGCGAGGGGTTGGGGGGAGCGGGGGGCGTGTGTATTGGGGGCAGGGGGTAGGGGTTGGGGGTGCTGGAGGGAGGGTGTGTATGTGGAGGGGCTTGAGGGAGGTGTGTAGGGGGTGGGTGGATGGAAAGGTGAGGGGTTCGGGTTGTGAGTGGGGTGTGGAGGTGGGTGAAAGTGCGAGTATGGGGGTGTATGCAATGGGGCATGGTGTGTAGGGGGGTGGGGGGTAGGGGGGTTGCTGGGAGGAGAGTGTGTAAGTGGGGGGGCATGGAGTGTGCGTATATAGGGGGTGGGGGTGCAGAAGTTGGGGCGGTGGGAGTGTGGATGTGGGGGTGGGTGAAGGTGAGGGTGTGGGGGTGTATGCAAGGGAGGGCGTGGTGTGTGTGTGGAGGTGGGTGGCATGGGGTAGGGAGTGCTAGAGGATTGTGGGGGGGCATGGTGTGTGTTTGTAGGGGAGTAGAGAGGTAGGGGGGTTGGGGTTGTGAGTGATGGTGTGGACGTGGGTGAAGATGGGGGTGTGGGGGTATATGCAGGGGGGGCGTGGGGGGTGTGTGTAGAGTTGTGGGGTGTGGGGTTGTGTTTGAAGGGGATTGGGATGTGTAAAGGGTGGGGAGTGGAAAGGGGGGGAGGGGAGGCTGGGGGGGGTTGTGAAGGTGAGGGTGGGTGAAGGTGGGGGTGTGGGGTCTATGCAGAGGGGGCATGGGGGGGTGTAGAGGTGGGGTGCGTGGGGAAGGTGGAGGCAGGTGTGTGGGGAGATGGTGGGGAGGTGGGTGCAGGTGGAGGAGGTGGATGTGGTTGTAGCTGTGTAGGCTGGGATGAGGTGACTTTTGGGGGTGTGGGTGACAGCATCCCCTTTCCTCGGCTGTTCCCCCCGGACTGTGAGGTCTCCATCCCCTGGCAGCGCCGGGATACCGGGAGCGGGGTCCCCTCCCTCTGCCCCGTCCCACCGACATCACCCCGCCGCCCTTTCTGCTCCGCAGCCCTTCCCTGACCCCGCTGCCACTTGGGGAGGGGCAGGTTTTTGGGGGATCGTTTTTACCCACTCTTGCCACGCTTTGCTTCCTATTGAATTTAATGGAAGGAGGTGGGGGTTGGGAGGGGGAAAAAGGCCTGGCTTCAGTTCAGAAAAATGCTCGGGAGGTGGCGAGTGTCGCCCCCTGCCCCTCGCTCTCCCGGGGATGCCCGGGATGCGGTGGGAGCCGCAGGACCAGCATCTCCGCGGGTACCACGTTTTAACCACGTGTGTGGCAAAACGTCCCAGCTTTGTGCAGACCCCACCGCCATCCCTTCTCCTCCCCCTGGTCTTTTCGAGGGAAACTGAATCCACACGGTGAGATGTAGGAGAGCGAGGATCTCCGTGAATCCCATCTGAATAAATGTCTATATTAATGAATTATTAACTCAGCCGCTCATGACCTTAAAACTGGAATGAGGAGACGCCTAGGGCAAGAAGGAAAGCTGTTGAATCCTTTATCGGACTCCTGTCAGAGGTAACCGACCATTTGTCTTCCCCAGATCAGGAGAATTAATTAATATGAAAGGCAAACTTTTTAATTGTGTGTCAAACGAAATCAGATAGGGTGTCCCCGATCCAATCCCTTCCTAAAGGTGGTTTAGCTCCCTTTTCTACCCCCAGCCTAAAATAAAACCCTGGAGTTTCCAAAGAGGCGGGCATCCTTCCTAAGGGTTATTTACAAAACAACAGCAACAACAACAAAAAATCGCAGGCAAAATGATGAATTTGGGTAGTTAATTTATCGATCCTGGCTCCTCTTCCCGCTTGTTTTATTTTAGAGGTCATTAATCAATGAAGAAAAACACCACCGTGTTCCCCCTTTGCATTTAATACACTTACCCTCCTTATTTATTTCTTTTGAACAAATTCCTAGCAAATATTCTCCAATCGATTCGTAGGCGATGGATTTTTATAAAGGTTTGATCGCTTTCTAAACGGTCAATATGATTTGTTTCAGTGCTCGTCCTCTAAATAATGGAAAAGCCTGAGAGAAGGGGAAGGAAGAGGCAGTAGGTAAAAAATCCTTTCTTTATTTCTGCATCTTTACACACAAAAGTCACATCCAGGAGGTGAAAAAGGAGAAAGAAAGAAAAAAAAAATTTTAAAAAAAAAAAAAGTGAAGGGGAAAAAAAACAAGCAAGCGACCAAGAAATAGGAACAACTTAGACCCCAGACAAACCGGGGGAGAGAGAGACGACAGGGACTCGCACAAGCCGCTTTGCCTGGGCAAGAGAGAGCAGAGGTCAGGGCTGGCTAAAGCCATCCTGGGGAGGGGCAGGTTCAGGGGCTGGGAGCCCTGCTCGCAGATCTGCTCTTTCCAAGGGGTTGAAGGGGCCGGGAGAGGTGTTATTTTGGAGAGGCTGAAGCCAGAGGCTTTCCGTGTCCTGGTGAGACACGTCGCTCCCTTCCCGACTCGGCGCCGGAGCTGCCCCGCTGCTCATCGAGCTTCCCTGCCGTCTCTCTCCTTTCCCAGCGTGAACCAAATGAATCCAAGAGCAGCGAAGGTGCTTGTCCTTAAAGAAAAAAAAACAACACCCAAACGAGGAGGCTCCTGCCCGAGTGTCAGGGAGCCCGGGACCTGCTGGCCCTCAGGACGGGAGACAGCGGTGAGCCTGGGACTCCTTTCCTCCTCTTCCCTCCGGTTCCGAAGCGTTAAAGGGTCTATAAATTATATTCTGCCACCTCGATCGCTCTAAGCGCTACTTCTGTTTCAGTACAAACTCCCGCAGTAACAGGTTAAAGTCCTCCTAGTATGAACCCTCGTGGAATATTCCTGTTAACAACCGAAGGCAAGTACGGGTATTGACAATGGACTTAAGACCTTTAGCTGGGAGTTCATCACGCTTTTCTAGCGTGAAACGAATTTTAGAGATCGCTCCCACTAAAAGCAATTCAGTATTTTTAAAAGATGTCCCATAAAGAAAACAACAATAACGCAGAGGTGTACATTTAAAAAAAAAATTAAAATGGAAAGGGATGTAATTAAATTGTGACCAGAAGGAGCTGGCCAAGGACAAGACACTGCATTAATGCAGTGAAAACAGAGAAAACCAGGCGTGCCCACTTGCAGATGCTCGTATCCAACAAGGCGAGTGTGTGAACAGGCTCCCACCCCGCACCTCTGTCCCTCGGCTGAACGGCAGTGTCACAACTTCACAAAGTGGATTAATAGAGCGAGAGGGCTGAAAATTCATTATATGTTACAGGACGGAATTGATCAAAGACATAAAGAAGGTTTTTATAGCCAGCTATATAACCCGTAAAAATCGGGGACTTTTCTTACTCGTGTTTGCCTTTAACTTAGGTATTATCAATCTATAGAGCAGATGACAGATGACCTTGTCAAAATGACGCCAGCCAAAACATTTTTGCCCCAGCCCTGTTCAAATTTGTGTTACAATGTCCTGCCTTAGACACAGACAAAGTCTAAACAGCAGCAGCTTTCCCAGGCTTTGCGAGGATAAAGGGTGGGAAAGAAATAAGCTAGAAGCAGGGTGGGGGGAATGGCAAAAACTGTTTAAACGACCACACGTTAGGTTTGTAAGCAAGTGCACGTTTAGTGGCAGCGTGACACCTGACAAAGGGGGCTTTTCTGACACTAAGGAGATGGTTTGGTGACATAAAAACTTCATGTAAGTATTTTGGCTTGAAGGGATGGGGTATTAAGTACATGCGGTATACGTAAGGGATTGTAGCTGTCTAGTTTTTCATGTGGTGTAGGAGAGAAGCTGAATAAAGCTATATACTCACTGGTACGTGAGCTCAACAACTGAGTAGCGGATCGGGGAAAAAAAAAAAAAGCCAATTTTTAAGCAAAGAGAAGAGAAAAAGTCTCTAGAGATGAGAAGTTTCTCGCCACCGGTTGCATCTCCGCCCGCATATTTCTTGCTGGTTGCTGTAACCGAGTGTAGAGAGCAGGAGAGAGACCTGCTGGTGTTCGAGGGGACAAGGACTGGGGAGGGAGAGTTTCTAGGACGGTGAGTTGCCATGTCTGTGTTTGGATCTCCTGGATCAGGTCTCAGGTAGGCGAGGGGACCGGGAGGAGGGTCATGCCAGGAGAAACGTGAAGTAAAGTAAGTGGAAGAGTAGCGAGACAGTGAAAGGGACCAGGAAGGGCTCTAAAACCCACCTGAGCCCTCGAAAGGCAAAAGGTAAAGGAGGCAAGGCCACGGCTCTCGGGAGCCTGGCTTGGGGGCTGCAGCTCGGTTCTGCGCCTGGGCATCCTGCTCGCGACATCGATTCCCGTCCACCAGGATCAAAGCCCAGCTCTTCCCGGGGCGCTGTGCTCCCGGAGCCGGGGAGGGAAGGGGGGGAGGCAGTGAGGGAGAGGGGGAGGGAAGGAGGGAAGGAGGGTCGGAGGAGGGAAGGAAAGAAACGGACACCTTTAAAAGTTGAGCGAGGAACAAAGTGGAGGGAAGTTGCCAAAAAAAAGGGCTCCGCGTTAGGACTCGCTGGCGACTTCCCGCTCCCTTCCCTCCCCTCCCTCTCGCACACACCACACACACCACTTTGTATTTTGCGCTGTCGTAGAACCCACGTGTCCACGGCGGAGTCTGCCAGAGCCGAGAGAAGCGCCCGGGCGCGACTGAGATGCGCAGCCACGGCAGAGGGAGCCCGGCGGCTCGCAGCTAGCCGGCACCTGGAGCAGGATTCCTCCCCCCACCTCCCGCTTTCCCCGTGGACAAAGAGCAGGAAAAACTCTCTCGTGTAGACCCTCCTCCGGCTCGAAGGCTCCCTGGGCTGCCTGCAGCTCTGCACCCCGCTCAGGTAAGGCAGAACCGCGGCGGGGCATCCTCACCCGGGGGTGCTGCTGCTCTAAACGCTGGTGGGGAAAGCAGGAGCGGCTGGAGGGAAAAGAACCAGCGTGTGCGTGCATGGGACTGAAGTTTCTTCCTCCTCCTACATTGTTGTCAACTTGGAGAGCCTTTTGCGTGCTCGGAGGGAATGGAAGGGGAAGGCATTGACGGGGATGGGGTGAGCTTCTCGCCTCTCCGCGGGCGTGAGGGGCTGCCCTCCGCCGCCCCCGTCCTGCCCGAGCTCCGGGAGAGCCCTGTCCTTCCTCTCGTGTCCGCCCCGGAGCTCTTCCGGACGAGGATTTCTCCCTCCGAGCCTGGCACGGGCAGGGGGAGGCAAACGGGGGAGGGAAGGCGCTGGGAAACCACGCGTGTCCGAGCGTGGAAACCAGGCTTTCCCAAGCGTAGGAACCAGGCTTTCCCGAGCGTATAAACCAGGCTTTTCCGAGCGTGGCAGGCGCCCGTGGGCTTGGGGCGGGGGTCTCACGTCTTCTGTCCCGTTCCGCTCCGCAGGCAGCGCGGTACCAGGGCACCTCAGCGCGATGCTGAAGCCCGGCGACGCCGGCGGATCCGCGTTCCTGAAGGTGGATCCCGCCTATCTGCAGCACTGGCAGCAGCTTTTCCCGCAGAGCAGCCAGCTGAAGAGCAGTGGAGCCCTCGCCCAGCTCCAGCCGCCCGAGAGAACCGAGCCCCCGGCCGATAGCCTCCGCCAGCGCCCCGCATCCCTCTCCTCCGCCTCCTCCTCCTCTTCCTCGTCCACTCCGTCTTCCTCCGCCACCTCCTCGTGCGTGGCAGCGGCTGCCGCTTCCCTGGCCGGCTTGACCTCCCTGCCTGTGACCCAGCTGCCGGTTTTCGGGCCGCTGCCGAGCTCCGAACCCCCGGCCGGGGGAGCGCCCGCCGCCCTGCAGGGCAAAGACTTGTGCGGAGCCGCTGGTGGCAAATGCGGGGCCGCTCGGTTCCGCTGCACGGCCGAGGAGCTGGACTACTACCTGTACGGGCAGCAGCGAATGGAGATCATCCCCTTGAACCAGCACACCAGTGACCCCAACAACCGTACGTATCCTGCCCCTTTCTCGCAGTCCCCGCACTCCCCATCCTCCGCCTCTCCTCTCACCGGGCCAGCCGAGGGATTCTCCAAACTGGGCGATACCGACAATGCCGGCAAATAACTCTCTAAGACTCGGTTTTAGAGTTTTAGAAAGCAAGCACCCCTTTATCGTGGGGGACGGCAGTCGGTTCCTGCACAGTTCCGCCCGTGAGGAGCATCCTTCGCCCTGCCCTTCCCTCCCTCGAGCTGCTTTTGCTTTGCGCCCAGCGCCTTCGGGAGGCGAGCGGTCACCCCTCGGTAAGAGCTTTTCTTGTTTGAGACCCAGATCCTTCCCTGGAAGGCACACTTTCCCGGGAAGGTTGCTGTGGAGGTAGATTTCTCTTCGGAAGGCTGCTTAGGAAAAATGGATTCAAGAGATGGTTCAGAGGAACTTGGTATAAAACTAGTCCTTTTCTTGCCTCTTGCTTGCCTCGCTCGGTTCCTGCCTGGAAAGCCTGGGGCTTCGCCGAATGCCCAGAAATCAATTACTCCTCCGAGCTGAGCAGGGGAAAAGTTGCACTTTTTTTTTGTCAGATGGACGGGGGTAAAGTTTTCCTTCCTCTTATCTTGGAGTACGGAAAAGCATGACATGGTCATTTAATAAGAAAACTCGGTTTTCTAGGCGAAAAAGGTCGTCTGCCCAAGTATCGGAACTCATATAACACTTGTTGGTTAGAAAACGATTAATATTGCTGTTGCTAATTATAGAAGATTTTTCTTTAGGGAGGAGTGAGTGGGTGGGGTTTTTTGGGTGTTTTTTTTTTTTGGGGGGGGGAGAGGCCGCCCTTATTATTGAATATCTATATTGACTATAAGTTTGTGATTTAGAAATTGGTTCTACTTGTATTTATTTCCCGTATCTGTCAATACTGCACAACCCAAGAAACTCACGGAGTGAAAATAACTAGATGAACTCTATCAATTAATCTGATTTGTTACTAGCATTCAAAACACACGTATCTGTCCGTGTTGAAATACCGAAACATAGCTTCAGCCCGTTCACTTTTTGTCCATTGCTTAAAAAAACACTGTCTTATCCTAAGGTTTCTTAAAATTCTTTATTTTTATTGTCCTCCCCCTGCCTCAACACAACTATTTAAGGAAGGCTTAACCCAAACCCAGCAATCCGTAAGATCATCCTCAAGCAAAATGTGGATTCGTTTAATTTCATTTCAGATGCTAAGTTTGTTCTGAAAGTTTCCAAGAAACTCTGTTGTGTATTAATTAAGCTACGTGGATGCTTGCATAGTCTTAAAGATTGTATGTACGCCTTAAAGAGCGAGAGGAGGGTTGACTCTGAGTTTGGTGGGGATTCCTTCCCCCTCTTCTTAACATCGCAAATCTTTCTGTATTGGATACCAACTTTGTTTTGAGCGATTTCCTCGTTCTTAGTTTCACCCTGTATCGAAACGTGTCAGTGCATTTTCTGTTCCGGGGTGCAGAAAACGTGATCTCATAAATTACATGCGCCCAAATGAATCTGAAATGCACTTTTAATCGCCAACCGAACCCTTCAGACAATACATGTTTTACTTCTTGGAGCAGCTCTGTAAGTTTGCAAGATAAAGGTTTTAAAAGAGAAAGGAAGATAAAAAAGCGATTGGGGTGAGACGGGACATTTTTTAAGGACTGAGTGGAATAAAAGCACGGAGCAGAGTTGCAGGCGAGGTCTGCAGAGTTTCTTCCCAATCGCGATATATAAAAAGGGTGGAGAGCAGTCAGATCGATGGTAGGAAGGACTCCTTCAAATCTACTCTGGTTTGGATGGGGCAGGGTGCTGCCAGCACTATCTCTTCCTTTTTTTTCCTGCAGGGAGATCTAAGAAGCCTTGTAGCTGAACTTGTTTGCGAGGCGTCTTTCTCTCTATTAGTTGTCGCTGAGCAAAACTTTGACTCCGAGTGTTTCAACCTCCTGGGACCAGGTGTGTTCTCTTTGGAGGACTCGTTCTTAAAGGAAAAAAACAAACAAAAAAAACCAAACTAAAAACCAGGCCAACAAAAAAAAAACCACCCAAACAAACAACAACAAAAAAAGGGAATTGTAGGTGAGGAAGGATCAGGGGAACCGCGATCCGAGCCATGCCAGGCTCTCCGCTCCCTCGCCGAGCAAAGGCTTCCCTGAGCTCCTCGGGGATGTTGCACGGAGCCCGTGGGCAGCCGGGGCTTTCAGCTTCTCCCCCGTGGGTCGACTTTAGTTGGGAGTTAGGACTTGCTTGCTGCACTTGTAGCCCTGCGAGGCTTTGGAAGGGCGCCTTGCGTGCGGGGCTCTGCCCAGCCTGGCACAGACACCCACCCGCGCGACCACCGTCCCCTCCTCGGGCTCCTGTCTCCCTGGTTTTCATTTCAGATGTGCCTCCTAGGCGAACCAAGCGAGTGTCGCGTTTCCACCCTATTTCCCAAACCTCCCGTTTCCCCGAGCATCCTCTTCTTTTCCGGGGCACACGGCCTTCCTCCCTCATCATCCCCCCCGCATCCCCAGCAGCAACTACCCCGCCGGGCTCCTCATCCTCTCGGGAGAGGCGCCTGCAAACTTGGCTGGTGTCTTCGGCTTCTCTGAGGGCAGCAGGGAGGCAGGAGGATCCCACGGGAACGGGGAGAAGCTGGAAGGGTGTCGGCTCTCCCGGCTGGAAAGGCTCTCCACTGCCCGGCGCCGGGCGGCCGCCCTGGGAAGAGGGATGGGAGGAGGTTTCCCCGCAGACACACGCCTGGACAGTGAAATATCAATGAATGGAGCACGATCTTGGGCGAGGAAGGGGGTCGAGGGCCTCCAAGGAGCTGTGGGTTAAGTGTCTGTGTGTAATTGTTTTAAGTCGAAAGAGGGTTAGTTAGGGAAAACAAACCAAACAAACAAACAAAAAATAACCCACTGAAATATATATAAAAAAAATTACCCTAACCCGACAACCAAGAAACAAACCCCAGGAAAGTAAAGGGAATTATGCTAAAACCCTGATAGTGTGGCAGGCGGCTGGGGACCGTTTTCTCCCCCGCTCCGAATCTGGGAGGAGGACGGAGGGTCTTTCTGGGCGCCGGCGCGGCGAGTCGGAGATCTCCTCGGGCGAGTTTGGGGGGTGTGGGGCCAGCTGGCTCCGCTGTCAGCTTGCCCCTCGCTGCTGGGGAGAGGCTTTCGCGACGAGAGGTCTGCGGCTCCTCTACCCTCACCAGGAAGAGCCAGCCTGCCACTGTAGTAATAAATACGCTGCGTAAAACCGAAGTGTCACGCAAGCAAGCCGCTTGCACGCCTCCTCCTATTCAATTTACGGGGAGACGGCGTGTGCATAACAGGCTGTGAAGTGGATCGGTGTGGGGAATATTTGGATTTTTCTCTCTAGGCTGCTGGTAACCTGTATGATTTAGCTATTTTACATCATTAGATACCCAGCACCCTTAAACAGAGCAGATAGCTATATATTAGATTGAGGTTAGAGAAGGTGGTGACTGTTTATTTAGGGTGATAAAATGGTCCATCAGCAGTAATCTCCATCGATATGTGCCACCAGGAGATGAAGGATGAGGGGACAAGCCACAATTAATTGCCCTATAGTTTTGTAGGAGAGAGTGGAGCCGGTGCGGACTGAACTTCGATCTCCTATTCAAGAGCCTATTCATCATCTCTACATTGTATATGGGGGTCTCTTAGGGGCAGGGGGTGGCAAGGTTTATCTACACACAATATTCTCCTACTCTTCTTATACCTGACACGGAAATTTAATTCATTCATACCTTCAATCGAAAATTAAACCCACCTCCCCCAACCCGCCCCCCGCCCTCCTCGCGAATGTAACCCGAAAGACACTCCGCAAGCGGGACAGTCCCCCAGGGTTTCGCATATCGTCATCCTCGCAGGAGTTGGGGCAGGATGTGCCTGATTCGAGGCATTTGGTCCCCGCGGCAGCTTTTACGCTGGTGCGGGAGCATCGCCCGGGGGCTCCCGCTCTCCTCCCCGGCTTCACGGGGTTTGGTCCCGGCCGGGAGGCAGCCGAGAGGCGAGGGGATGGGGTAAACCAAGGGGAAAGATCCTGAGAAAGGTCGTGCATAGGCAGGTGGAGTGTCCGGGACCCTGCGCAGGCAGTGGTTCCCCGCGCTCCAGAGTCCACATCCCCGCATCCCCGCACCCCGCATCCCCACATCCCCCCATCCTTTCATTCCCACATGCCTGCATCCCCACATCCTCACATCCCCACATCCCACATCCTTGCATTCCTGCATCCCCGCATCCCCACATCCCCACATCCCCACCTCCCCACATCTCCACATTCCCACATCTCCACATCCCTGCATCCCCGCATCCTCATCTCCCCACATCCTGCATCCCCACATTCCCATATCTCCGCACCTCCGCATCCCACACCCCAGCTTTGCAGTCCCTTCCCCAGACTCAGCCCCACTCTCCTCCATGTGAGTTTAGGATAGATATGCAAATAAATAAAAGAAATCCGAGGAGAGAAGTACATCTGCATTTTGTCCCCTCTAGTGAGGCAGTTCACCAGAAAATTAGATTTATTTAGCAAAAAAAAAAAAAAAAAAATATCAGCTTGTCAATGAGGAAACCTGTATACAAGGAACTTGTAATATCTAAGATCCCTCTAGAAATGAAAGGGCACTGTCTCACCCAGCCCACCCTTTCTCTTAGCTGAGTGCCCGGGACCAGGCAGGGATGCAGGGGCAGCTGCAGTGATTTATACTCACAAGTGAGTAATACCCTGTGAAATGATGGCCAATTGCACTGGATACCTGCATGCTTGCAGTGAGTTATGAAGCTGAGGGTCAGAGGCCACCCTTCTTTAATACCAGCAAACTGCAGGTATCCAGTATAACTGCACCTTTGAAGCATATTATTGCTGAGACAAAAATGTATTTCTTTCATTTATTGTTACAGCTGGTTTGCTGGTTCAAACACAATGTCGGACCCTACCTTCCACTGACAAAAGCTTTCTTTGCTAGGATTTCCTTTAAAATATACAATAGTAGTGTTATTTAGGTTGGAGGGTGTTTAGAACAATATCTTTGGGGCAATGAGGTGTCCTTTCCCTTTGCCTAGGTTTGGTACTTTTAAGTGTACTCTTATGCAGGTATAGCACTGGCATTACATTGTGTTCATTTTTAGGGAGGCAAATAAATGATAACATATTGCGCTCCTCCCCCAAAAAACATACTAAAGAGCTCCACCAGGAAATAATATGGTTTTTTTCTTGCTTCTTCCTTCCCTTAATTCTCCCATCTATAGAGCATGAAGGTATCAAACGAGAAACTGATCTCTCCAAAGAGTCTGGCTGCATCTGGGCCTGCAATAGAGCATTGCCACTGACCTTACCCTCTAAGTCTCCTGTTTTTATCAGGAGACACTCTGCTCTGGCTGCAGTCCTCCTTGCTTTTTTTCCCCAGTTCTTAACAAATCCCTTAACTTTCTCACATTTTTTGCTTCTTCTTGTTTCAATTTGGGGCTTGACTGGTGCTACTAAACCCAGCGGAAGTATTAATTTTAGCGGTCCTTCAAGGAGGTATGTACTCACACAGCTCTCTCTCTCTGAGGCCAAAATAGGATGAAGGGCACAGTACATCTCTTCTTGTTGCCCTGTGTGGCAGTCTTCTGGAAAGCTCACAATTATGCCATCACATTCCCTTTACATGAACATCCCACATCTACATATGTCTTAATGGTTCCCATCCAGTTTGGGGATTCTAGTGATGTCAGTGGACCACAGCCCTCTCTTGACTCAAAAAACCCTCTTTTACCATGTATTTTCAAGCAAGCTGGTGTATGGCCTCACATCCTACTTTGTAGTATCCATGAAGACAACGCTGTTCATCCTTCCTGTGAGTCAGGATAGTGTGAAAGTCTTAAAGTTCTCCTTTATTTCTCCTATCTGATATTAAGTGCTTCCTTCTCTTGCCCTCTGAGGCAGAGGAATCCACTACTTAGAGTGACTGTCTTTAAATGGGGGGTGTAATGTTATTGAAAGCGTGCT
The DNA here is from genome assembly GCF_017976375.1 of Cuculus canorus. Taxonomy (NCBI): domain Eukaryota; kingdom Metazoa; phylum Chordata; class Aves; order Cuculiformes; family Cuculidae; genus Cuculus; species Cuculus canorus. The sequence goes on from NC_071441.1 coordinate 63,867,265, forward strand.
TGGGTCAAAGCCTTCCATGTATCGTTACACAAAAGTTAAGTCACAGAAGAGGAAAAGATGCACAGTAACTTTTCACTCAAAGAATGGTAAAATAAGCCTACTAGGGCTTCCACTCAAATCATTTATAAGGATTTTTTAAAATTTTATTTGTACATTTACATAAAAACTGAAGAGAGATGTATAAAGCATGCAACTAGGAAGAATTTCAGTACTGCTTAGTATTAAAGATTGACTTGCCTCTCATCAACAAACCATAAAGCAGAACAGTTTCAGAACATATCCCATTTTCCAAATTTTCAGTTTTGGCAGGACAAAGGGAAAGGAACACAGCAGGAGACCAGATACTGCCGCTGCCAAACATTAAGACATTAGCAATGTTTTTGTATAATATAAAATAAATATCACTGTGTGTGACTTTCAGAAAGGGTAAGTGACAGTGGCACAGGGATCGTTTGTAGTCCTCATCAATTTCTTACTTTCTTTTCCTTGAAAAGGCAAAAGTAAAATATTTTATCCACACTCATGCATGCATATTATCAAGACGAATTGAAGAAATCCTTGTTGTAGGCAGGTACTAAAAGTTGTGTAAATGAAAAGTCATGCATATCTGGTGGCAGGAGGCAGGAAATCGACACTGAAATTGCCTGAGTGGAGTCTTGAAGATGCCTTAGCATGTTTAATGTAAGTTGCTACAGAGACATCGTGTCTCCAAGAAAGCCATTAATAATCAGTTAGTTGGGAGGAGAGTTATGCATCTAGATCGCCAAACATTGCAAACAGGTCGGATTCAAGGGCCTGCGCTGGGTGCTAATTGACATTATGGTTAGACATCCTCTCTGTAAGCCCTCAGTTTTCCTGTCAAATGTTTTCTTTCTAACTCGCATGGTAAGATGTCGGATTTGTTTAAAGTATATTTACATGCCAACCTGTTTGGGGTTGATTTTTTTTCTTTTTTTTTTTCCTATTTGAGATCTTTTCCTGTATGATCTCTGGTGCCAAACTTCAATCCAGCCGCTGAGCTCTTTGAGTATGCCAGAAACACAGGGTTTCTTGATGACTGGTTTTAAGAGGAAAGAAAAGATATTGTGGTGATACCTCACTTTCCAAACTAGCTGTGGAAACAACTACAAAAAACCCTCCAGCTTGTACTTGGTGTCTTTTATTCATCATGACTGGGAATGACTGTAGGAATATTTGCTGCATAATAATCTTCTCTCAGGACTAGCCAGAAACCTTTTCCCTAGAGTCCTACAAATCTCATCCTCCAGCCACCTCTAATTGACGTGGCTGAGTGAGCAAAACCCCTCTGCAGTTGCGGCTTAACCCAAAAAAAGAGTTGTTTTGTGACAGGGATTCTATTGTTATGGAAAGGCTTTAACCCCCAGCCGAAGGGCTTTTTTTTTTGCCAGTATGAGCACAGTCTCCATAGTCTGCTTTGTCCTATAGTTGCACTGGTGTGCTGCAGTGCTGGCAAGAGCTCTTCTTCCCTACTGTCTCTTTTCCTCTATGCCGTATGACATGTCAGGGATATCATGGGGCAAGTTTCATACGCAGGCCTTCTTCTGCAGGGGCTCCCATCAGAGTAATGTGCAACTCGGGGCTTCCTTGCTTGCTTTCAGCTTGAGATCTGTAATTGATGTTATGGGCAAAGAACTTGAACAGACAAGCACCAGGTAGGGACCCAATGCATTTCCTGCAAGACTCACAGGGAAGCATAATGATTTCGGGGAATTATTCCATGTGTAACTGTCAAATATTTTGATATTTCTGAATGCATCATTTTAGTGTGATACAATTTAAAAGAGAATGACAGGAAATAGTGCTTAGAAAGTGTGTCTAAAATCAGAGAATGAAAACAGAGGCCATTTTTTTAAAATGCAACTTTTATTACCCCGTAACAGCTCTTACTGAATAGAGAGGAAGGTTTCCCTTTGAATGGTCTGTAGGAAAGAGTCGTACATAATGCATAGTATATCCACCTTAAGAAGAATAGCTGAGTCAGTCCCCCTAAGAACAGAATCTGTGGTTACAGGCAATATAGCAAATCTAAATCTGTGCCTTAGACCAAGAAATTCCAACTTCTATAGTAAATGCTGTACTTTATTTTTATAAGAATGGGTGTAGGTTATATAAAATTATTAGCGGAAAGGTCAAGGATTTGCTACATGAATATTATGGCATAGTTATGGTTTTCCCTTTGTATCGCTGGAATAAATTTATATGAAAACCTTTACTGTGCTACAAAAGTGAAGTGTGCAGAAAGTAGTGAGTTATTTAAATAGATTTATTGATATGTTAGCTCAGCGCACCTCCAGAGAAATGGATTTTCTGAGCATGATACATTTTCCTGGAAGTTGTACCTTCATGGTATGTGCAATAGACTGCTATGGAAATATTTAACCAAAATTTTCTTCGCTCAAAAGAGAAAAATAACAGTCAGATCTTCCCCAAATAGAGAAACATCATCTGTTTTTAAGAGCAGCTAGGGAAATCACCATTTGTGCAAACTGGTCTTTTTCATGGGATCTTCTCACAAAACCAGACATGTTTGGTTTTTTTTTTTCGTAGCCATAAGTATATGTAACAGGCAAAGAACATGCACTTCATTCAATAAAAATTTTCAAAGGTGTGCTAGAAGTCAGTAATATTTGCTATGTAATTTCAATTTCAAGATTAGATTCTGCTGCAAGAAAATAAATGTTCACACATGCACCGATTTTTCATTTATGGCATTCTGCTTTATCCATTGTATTTTCTAAACAGGCATGCACACATATGTTAATGTAAAAAATAGAGGGAATGTTCATTTAAAATAAAAATGAAATTAAATCCTGTTCCAATTAAAACCTTGGGCTGAGCTGTGGCAAGGCAAATGAGGATGACTTGTAAGGCATTATGATTGCCTTCTAAAATGTCTGACTGAAATACAGTGGAATGGTTTAAATGGACCTTATAATAGCCAGAAAATGAATCTTGAAAAACTGTGTTAAAAAAAATTACTCTTGGCAGGTGTGTGAGCAGACCAGGCTTACAAAGCGTCTGCAGGGTTTCTGCTCAGCCTCTGGCATATAAACAGCAAGCAAGTCTGTTTGAGTGATGGTATGCCATACAATGGTAGGAAAAGTAGAGGGATCTTCACGATGTTACCCATGCCAGTGATTGTGGTGGTAGCCAATGGCACCATATTGATAGTGTTTTTCCCCCTTTACCCTGCAGGATGTGACATGTGTGCAGACAACCGCAATGGCGAGTGCCCCATGCATGGGCCCCTCCACTCCCTGCGGCGTCTGGTGGGGACCAGCAGTGCTGCTGCAGCAGCTCCTCCACCTGAGATCCCAGAATGGCTCCGGGACCTGCCCCGGGAAGTGTGCCTGTGCACCAGCACAGTGCCTGGCCTTGCTTACGGCATCTGTGCAGCACAGCGGATCCAGCAGGGCACCTGGATTGGGCCCTTCCAGGGAGTCCTGCTCTTGCCAGAGAAAGTTCAAGCAGGAGCCATCAGAAACACTCAGCATCTCTGGGAAGTAAGTTGTCACCTTTCTTTCCTTGCCAAATTTGATCATAAATTGATTGTAATTGTATGTAGTACTAGCACTGTTCACTAGCAGTGAAAAGGAACAACACAATTTAAGTAAGCTGAGCCAGAAGATTTGAAAATGTAGCCGGTGCAAGCAAAAGCCTTGACTCACTAGAGGTAGCCAGAAAACCAGCAGACACCTCAGAGCTCTGACTGGTTTGCAAAAGAGCAGATAGTTGCAGGTGCTGTGATGTGGAGTAGAGACACACTGCCAGAGCAGTCTGAAGGTTACAACACTCAGTGCTCTCTACATTTTGACCTCAAGAGCTGACTGAGCGCTCAGATCGCACAGTACTAGTGGTATCATCTTAGTCTGAATAGCATAGATGGGTTGGGATGGCGTATCGCACTGTTATAGTGGCCTACAGACGGTACAATAAAGCTGCTGAAACAAGTGCAGGAGCCTATTCTACAGCCCTGCTCTTTGCACAGTGACAGCATCAATTCTTGTTCACAATTTAGTCCAATGCTGGTCCTGCACCAACTAAGCATTCCTTTAGTGATGCTTTCAGTGTTTTTGTGTGAAAACCACTTTCAACTATCTGAAGATGATGATGATGATTATTATAATATTAATTTGTCTCCCTCTTAGGGAGGACAATGGTGATAACTGACATGAAAACATTCAGGCTGTGATAGTTTGGATCATTTTGCAATGAACACTGACTGTGGTTTGGCAGAACAGACCGTAAGCCGGCTATTGTGTTCCCTTGCCTGTACAGGACCACCCATGTCTGTCACTGTTCGTGACCACCTACATTTTCTCCAGTGAAGCACTGGGGTTTTGTGCTTAGGTGTAGTTTGTATGCAGATGCTGACAAAAGCATCTTGTGGTAAGTTAATTTAGAAAGAAAAGACAGCATATGATCATTTTTCACACAGATCTAGTACTTAATAGGGAACACGTATAATCCCTGTGCGTGTTAGTACTTGTTCACAGAAAGTCCTTACTATCTACCTAGTCTTTCACCATTTATTTCTTCTCTGCATTGTGCTGAAAGATGTAATTTCTTAGTTCTGCTTAGTCCTCTGTAGCTGCAGCTTCTGCTCACCTCAAGACTCACTGCTACAGAGAGTGAGTAGAAACGTGTCCATAGGTCTGCTGGTGATAGTTACTCATCTAGACCAAATCAGCATCTTCAGAATATAACGGGATGTGCTTGCTGGCTAAAAACTCGACAAGGAGTCCATGAAGATGCAGAGAGATTTTTTGCTGTCTTCTGTGGGTGTACGGTAAAAGTGAATGGATATTAAAAATACATTTGGCGTTGTGGAGCCAGCATGTTGTGTATGGCACTTGTTCACAGAAGACCTGTGAATATTTAGGTTGTCTAAATTTTTGTCATTATTATGTTCTATTTTTGCATACTATCTGTGTAGTCGCTTTCTATGAATAGGATTTCTTATGCATTACTTATAAGAAAACAAATGGTAAATAACAAATCAGCGTCTTTCTCTCAAAGTCTTTACGCAAAAAAGTCATTGTAGCAAGAGGGAGATTTTCACATTAAATTGTAAAAGATCAACCTCAGAACACGTCTAAATATACTCAGTAGAACCGGATGACTTGCAGTCATTGGGAGGTTTTTTTCTGCCTTCAGTGGGGATGGATATTAATAAATTTAACTTAAATCTATTCCTACCAAAGCCCAGTGATAATAATAAGAGCATTGTAGGGCATGTTATTAATCAAGTATTTTCTTACAGAATGCTCTATAACGATGTTGGAGGCTTTATTTTCATTGTTTAGAGGGGTTTTGTGGTTTAGACTATGCTAATTAACAGAATATAAAATAGTAAAATAATAAAATATGCTTGCCAACTCTTCAAGTTACATAAAACACTGAAATTTAGCTAAAATAAATGGAGTTAGAGAATTTTACACTATATTTAGGTACTTACATTCTGAATTTAATTTTTTAATTATGAATCAGTTATATGCAAGTTGTAATCGTTGATAGTGTTTTCTTAAAATACATAAGAATTTTTTAGTTTAATTTCAAATGAACTTAAAAATTGTTTTGAAGCAATGAAAGAAGGAAGTTTGCTCGGCAAAAAGCCAAAAGCAAAGAAGAAAAAGATGTTAAGTAATAATAAGAAATAGTACTGATGTGTGTGCCAGATTCAGGCCATCAATTGGTGTCAGATTAGTTTTTGAGTGCATTTACTCTGCTGTTCTTAACACACAATACAGATTTCTTGTTGGCTAGCAAAATGAGTGTATGCATTTAATGAATTACCTTAAAAATAATGATTAAATTTAGGTTTTGGGGGGACATACTGTCATGGTCATGGATTATTTCTGTTAATGGCAAAAATTGTTAGTGAAGAATCACATACTCTAAGCTCTAGCTGAAAGTTTTAGCCCTTTCTCATTTGTTTTGACTTTCAATTTGGTATGTTTTATCTATGAGAGAACTAATGTTTAATAAAGAAAAAGTATAGCAAAAAAACCCAATCAGAAAATGTGTGTGATTTTATAAAGCTGATCTTTTAAAATAAATAATACCAATAATGTATGTATCCGAATAGTGTGTATTCTTTTAGTCTATATGCTGCAGGAGTGTGCATTAAATAACTGTAAATGCTAGGGGAATGTCTCATCCTTGTCCCTTTATAAAACTGTGGGTCTAGTAAATTTTTTCTACCCATCTTTTTGAGATAGGTGCAAAGCATGTCCACAGATCAGCTATTTAGCTTTATGTCTCGATGGACGTTGTAGCGAGAACTTCTCTCTCTTAGTACTGTAAATAACATTCTAATATTTTTTTGTCTCAGCACTACAAAGAAAAATTAATAGATACTCGTTTTTGTTTAGAGTTCTTTGTCTTTAGTACACACCAGATAAATAGAAGGGCTATTTCAAAGACTTTTAAGTCGAGTTACTCATTTGAGGGCTTTTTTTTCTTTTTTTTAATTCTCTTTGTTGTGGGAAACATCAGAAGCATTGCATTTGATGTATAGTTCAGAGCTGTGGGAATATGCTTCAGTTTGACTGCACAAGTGTTCCCGTCATACTCTCAATGTTTGCTTAGTTTGTAATCTATACAGCATAACATATAGTGATTTGGAGTAAGTCACATACCATTCCATTACCTCACAACAGGCCCTGACACCTATGGGTGTTCACGGGAAATTATAGAGTTCTCTTGTAATCAGCCAACATAATTTTTTGTAACTTGCAGAAAGATTAGTTCTTAAGAAAGCCAAAAATATTAGTAATTTTTAGTTGTATTTCTCCCCCCTGAACTCTGGTCCATTTCTATCCAATCCAGAGTTTGCTTTTATTTTATAAAAATGCAATAAACTGTGTTTTGTTTAAAACAAAACCAGGATTGGGTGTATTAAGTAAACACTCTCTTTGATAGTACAGGTATTTATTCCAGCATCACTTGATAATATTTCTGATCTTTTTTCTATGCTATTTTTTTTTAAGTAATGAGAACAATCCTTTTGTTACTGCAAAGAAAACAGAGACTTTCTCAGCAATTAAGTCTTACTGACGAGGATGAGATAATTTTCCCCTAATGTGTTTTCTAATAAAGAAGTGAAAAGGCACACTTGATTCCAACATATATGAAAACATTATCTCAATTATTAATGTGTTCTCACTCCCTAGAGATAAATTAATCTAGTTGCACATGGTTTCCCCTTTCTGCTTAACATCAAAATTTAATAAGAGTAGACTTAAGGAATGTATACAATATACAGTTAAATTCTATAAGAATAAAACAGAAGTTTAAAGGGCTTATACAGTTTAGTAGTTGAAGTTTTTCAGGCTCAAAACTTTAAACTGTGAATTCTGGAAACAGCTAAGTCGTAAACGGTCTTTTCTTTTGCAAATGCAGTTTAGATGGAAAAACTTTTACTGGCAGACTTATCACAGGATAGAATCTTACAGTTTCCTTTTCTTCATTCTCCTAATAAAGAGTTTGCAGTCTGGACTTTTTTTTTGGTTCAGATATCACGTAAGTTTTTTTCTTGGAAAAGTCCAAGAATGTAAAACATATTATTTAATTTTACTTTAACTTGACGTAAATTGAGCTTTGCTTCACTTTCTCATATCTTGTTTTTTTTTAACAGAGATGAGCAAAATATGCATATATCAGGGCATTCATTAGGAATCACAAATTGCTAAACTTATGTTACTGATTTTCTCCTTAAACAGTCAGGATTAACTGGCACTACTAGAAGTTGTACATGTCATATTAATAAAGTACCATTTGATTACTTACTGGCCTTTTTGTGCCTCTACTGAAGTCAAAGAAAACATCGCCTTTGACTTAATCTGAATCAAGAACAGGCATTTTGCAGGGACGTGTGCTGGCCACAGTCCATGTAATGGTGCTGTATGTTTCTGTACAAACTAATATTCAGAGAGAATCCCTACCTTTCCAAGGAAGCACTCATTCCAGTTGCAGTGATAGATTTGTATTCAGATTCTCAAGGTTGTAGTTTTGAACTAAGTTTGCTGTTTCAGTAAACTGCTGAGGGACAGAATTACGTGCGCACCGTTGTTCTATCAAAGCAAAAATTATGTTTCTCAGCAATCCATCATCTAGTACTCTGCACTGCTTGTCAGCCCTGTTTCAAATATGTCATGTTCATGAAATTCAAATAATTTTGTCTTGAAAAAAACTCTTAGTTACATTACTATTATATCTTAAATTGTGCAGAGTAATAGCTTGTGCCGTTCTGTAGTTTAGTTTGCCTTTTCTGAGTTTTTGTGTGATGTAATTCCCTTGTATTTATTTTCTGTAAAAAAAGCACAATAATTTTTAATTTTACACTGTTTTTAAATTCACCTGCTGCCTACAGGAAATATCTCTAATGTTGTGTTCAGTGGCTTGTAAGCTGAAAGCTCAGTAAGAGCACATTCAGTGCCAGAGCTTCTTTATGCAGCACCTTAGAAGAAAATTGTGCTAAGCTGTGTAAAGGAGCTTGTTAAAATTAGTATTTCTGAATCACTTAGTATCACATCTTTCCAGATAAGTTTTATAAGTTATAGATTCCTTACTTAGGGACAGTGTATTGTTAGCTTAATCCTAACTATTAATACTGCTTTGTGTTTGATAATTCCTATTCTTCAAAAAGCTAAACTAAATCTTGATGTTTCTTTTAGAAATCCTGTGATTTTTTACAAGGCTTTCTCATGCTTTATCTGCATAATCTCTATTTTTTCACTATGTTTATTCCATGTACACAAGGTATCTATTGTATGCCTGAGCAGATAAATAAGTCTAAGCACAAGTGCAACAAAATAAATGTAATTTAGCACAGGGACTGATCCTCTTCCTATTTAACAGTGCAAAGTTTGAAATAAATGTTGGTGGGGAGTTGGATACAAACCCAGAATCTCAACAGTGTTACTGAAAACAATAATTCCATGGAATGCACGGAATATGCACGTCTGGATACACACTATTCCCAGAAAAAAAAAATTTCTAGATTGCCAGATCATCCAGGGTCTGTCTGTTTTTCCATGGCAGATAATCTCACCTTGGAGATTCTACTATGTAGCAAGCAAAAATACTGAAATGGAACACAAATAAATATAAACCCTAATTTTTGTCCTTATTTGACCACTATGTTTCTGTATTATGCAGAAGTGATCCAATTACTGATATTACTGTAACAATCTTTTTTGTTTTCAATTAGTAAAAGCAGTTTCTATTGTTGTATGAAATCTATCTTGTATGGCCTTAAATTACTTTTAATTTATGATCCCATTAACAGTGAATTGTTTCTATTGACTTTTGATTCAAAGTGGGTGAGTAAAGGCAGTATTTTAATGAGATATATGGATATCCAAAATATGTTGTTACCTGATGCCAATAGTATGTTGGTTAAGGTTTGATAAGCCAAACGGGCAGCACATGCTTTTCAGGGTGGTGGTGATGTTCAATGTTTTGCAGAACTGTCTCAATCACTACTTTATGCGTTTTGGTGCCCCAGCTTCCACGGCATCAAACACGCATGGACTTTATAATGCCGACTTTTAGGTACCTGCTTAAAATATAAGCTGGAAAATCCATCCCATGGTATACTCTCCTTCCATGCATTTGGCACCTTTTTTTCAGATAAGTTACAGAATTCCATTATCCAAATTGTTACACATGTGTGACAGCGGTTGACCTTTAGTCATGTCAATCCTTTTTGTGTAGGCCTTGGGCTCCAGCCTAATGGCTCAAAGCCTGATTTACTCACTGTAATAAGGGCAGGAGGTCGAGCAATTGTCAGCTTGCCTGCTCGTACTCGTCTCAGAGCCTGGTTGAAGGCTGTTAACACAAAGCTTTTCAAAGTGAATTTACAACCACCACCACTGACAGAGGCCAATCAGTACACCATAAATGTCAGGTTAGTGAGATTGAGCAGTAAGTAAAGTACTGGCAGCCCACTATTGGCTGAAATCAATTGCTTAAGGTTTAACTGAGAATAGCAGTCCATGTATAACCACATCTGTGGAACCGGCTTAAATATGGAGTGCAAGTTGGAGAGTGGATTAGGTAGAATTGCCCATCAGCAACAGCCATGGCACCAAGTCCTGCATTTCTTCTCCTTCCATAGGGATGATATCTGCACTGATGGGATTCATGGTCAAAAAGTTGCTGGACCTACCTCTTAGTTATAAAAATAAAGTTGTTCTTTATTGGGTATGGAAGAAATAAAAGAAAGAATAAACAGTGTGCTGTCTTACCCAGACAAATGAGGCCAGAAATATTTTCAATTCATTAATTCATTAATTCATTAATACTCAACTATTTTTAAGTTCTTGATTCCAGAGAAGGCTTTTTTCATAATGAAACTCTAGCTTTTTGCTGTTGGCTTGTAACTGGAAACTATTACAGAATTCACTAATGAGTGATTATGTACCTGACGGTCTGAATATCCATGAGATGTAGTTACCCACAAGACTGAATGTTTTTGTCATTTTGTGTAGTGACAGCTTGGACAACAATTCATTTGGCTTTGAAAGCATCAGCATTAAAATGTAGGAATCCATTAAAATGCTGTATGCCAGGATTTATAAATTAGGCAATTTCCTTGATTATCGCAATCATTTACAAAATTGATTGTCCTGGTGTGGTATAGGCAGATTTCAGCAATGATCATTGACAACAGGCACATCCTGTAATGTGTATACTCATTGTTCCCTAAAAGAAATGCTAGTCTACTACGAGGTTATTCTCCATCTCAAGGTCAATTAAGCATTGAAAAAGTCTACTAATGTAGAAGATCACACATCTTTAAAGGAGAACCACATCAGCTATTTATGGACTGTAACGATAGCTGGAACACCTATTTTTTTTCTGCTTGTAATTTGTTTGCTGATGGCCAAGGCATTCATTTGAATCTGCAGTGCATATTCTCTTTGTGATCTGTTATTGAAAGGTAAATAATTTTGGCAAATTGAAGCTGTAAATATTTATTCGATTGAAGATTTAAAAGTCAATAATGTGTTTTATTTGTTGCATCTTAAAGTTCTAATTAACCAATGGATATAGTGTATAGTAACTGGATTTGGGTCAATTATTTCTGCAAGACATAATAAAGACATTATGTCACAAAGAAAATACCCCTTAGAAGTGTTCCTGTATTAAAACAAATACAATAAAGCTGCAAAATGCTAGCCACCAACCACAAAACCACAGTGCTTACTACTTGCGTGAAAATAAGCAGTATGCATGGTAAAAACCTAATAAATGTTAAGCATCACAATGCAGGCACTTATAGGAGGTCTTTTTTTGCAAACTGTGGATGAGGTCCAGTCATAGCTCGCAACAAGCTAATTTGTGTGAGGCCTCATGCAGATCATGAGCTTCCAGGAGTAATATCCTGCAGTTGTTAATCAGTCCTTGCTCAGACAAGATAGCCATCTATGTCACTAGAAACTTTGATTTAATGAGGTCTTCAGGCATGACTGAATTACACAGTATCACTTTAATCACAATTCTTAAATCATTTTTTTCCAAGGTAGATCAACCATTCTTTCAGAACCGTAGAGAGACCTGCATATTGTCTGCCACTGTCTGTGCAACAACGGTAACATGCAGTTAACGTAAAGGTACCCCTGTACAAATGCATTTGTTCGATCTAAGGACAGTATTTTACTGTGAATAAAGGGAGGGTTGCATTGCCCGTGACTGTGTAGTAGTGCATTGTATTTAGTTAGATAAATATTAGCATCAAAGGGAAAAATTTTTGTGGTATCTTGTAAAAAATCTGTAACTCATAAATTTATTGTTTGTACTACATTACATATTTGTTGGATGAATTTAGCAAGATGTACATAAACAATTCCATATTTTAACAGTAATTCAACCTGGTACTTTCTGTGTAGAGACCTACTGGTGTATAAGCAAGCAAATTTAGTGACCCTGGGACGTTCCCAAAGATGTTTTGATTTCATCTGTGGAACTGCAAAGTAGAGAAAAATGGTTTTATCTTGAGTACAAGGACCTCCTACTGAAATAGAGGCCATATGAAGGCTCTGTTCTTCACGTTGTTTACCTGTAACAGACTCTTGAATTTCGAAATAGAGTAATGGTCAGTATTTGTTACAGTCTAAGCTGTAAATCCTACATTAAGTCAAGAGTCATGAATAAAGTAAATCAATTAAAGTAAATTGAAGGTCCATGACTTTTAGCCAGGCTGATTTTTCAGTTCTAAAGGTCATTATTTTTTAAAAAAGAACGGTTTGTATGTACTTTTTGCCTAGTGCCATGTCAGCATTCACTGTTGAAAGCAGGGTATTAGTTTCTATCAGTTTGTCAAAAGAACTTTTATAACTGTACGGATTGCTGACTGATACTATTTTTAGACCACCACTTTACCAAAAGAGCTTACCATTGAAGTAAAAATAATAATAAAAATACTCTCTTTTCTATATTCTATTCTGTATCTATATTAAGTTGTCTTGAATTCTGTCCTGATTTCTAATGCTCCAGTAAAAAGGAGATGAAAGAGGTGAACAATTACTTAGAGAAAAATGAGAACAACTTAGGCATACTTTTTCCATTTGTAAGATCAGTTGCTATTAAAACAAATCTTCATTTCCAATATGAGATGTGAATTTTTGTTGAGCTACAGGTATTTCCATGGGTTTGTGTTAATTCATTTTGCTATGACCAGCAAGAGCAGTGACACCTGCAGTAGCAAAGTGACATTTGTCCACCTCTAAAAGAGTGAGTTGCCTTTCAGACCAAACATTCTGAGGAGGATTCGATATTTGATTTAAAAAAAAACTTCTAAAAAAAATTTTATTCTTATTCACAGCAAAGGGCCATTCTCCATTTCAGAGCAGAAAAAGTAGTGTGCATGTTGGTTAGGTGCCTCTATACGGCATGCATTTGGAAAGTTCAGGAACACTAACATTTCATCAAAATAAATACGTTTATTTTTATATAATGCAAAAATATCATCAGAATACTTAAACAAAGCTGATAGGTGGAAAAAAAGTTTGATTTTTAAAAAGATTGTTTTTTTCATGCAGTAAAGTGGAGGTTGCAGACTAGTTTTTTCACTTACAAATTTTACTTAAAGCTGCTGTAATGCTTTGGGGCACTTGGCAAAGTGTACCAAGCTAAGATCTCAGCTGTGTTTTCAGCAGCGTTGGTTTTTCCATGGCCCCAAACCTACAAATTGTTAGGTACTGTACTGTGGCATTTTGCTGGTGAGGAGTTCCTCCTGAGAAATCTGAGGTCTTTGTTTCTGTGTTGGGACCCGAGATTTTCACCCAGATGAATCTTTTCTGTGGTTCTTCAGCAAACACAATAGAGTTTAATTTACTGTAAATCTTTCAGCAAGGTTCAAAAATCAGGTAAGGAGCTTGGAAAGCTCAATTTCTGATGAAATTTTATGAAAAAAAATTAACTTTGACATTTCCTTAGACTACACACTGATCGTGAAGATGTTTGTGTAAAAAATGGGTACTGTATTGATGTTCCAATCTTTGCGTTTATGTTGTCTCATCTGAGTTTCACTCTCTTTACTTTAATGACCAGGATCCCATTCAAGTTACTTGGAATAAAAAGGGGTTGTTTAAGGAATATTAACTTACTTGTTTGTCTGTCCAGCATAGTACCTATTTTATCCCCAGCCTAGGGACTTGGTGAATTTTCAACAGTGGGAGTTCTCCATCAGAAACTGCATGGCCTGGGCTCAGGGTTGTCTCTAGCCCAACGTATGGTGGAACATACATCAGAGTAGGCTATGTATCTGAGCCTGGGTGGGCTCAGACTATAACTCTGGCTGAGTAGCTATTTGACCTTGGGGTCTGCCATTCCCAACAAAGGATGACTGAGTGTCAGGCTGGGGTTTGCAGCCTCCCTTTCCTCCAAAGACTACATTTGCCTGTCTCTTTTCTTAACCTTTGTGGGTTTTTGCTTATTTAATAAAATGTTAATTTTTATGCCCTAATTACCCAAAAGTGACATGTCCCAGAGGCAATAGTGTTGCAGGAGTTTTACTTCACTGTTTGAATTAGGTTTTTCCTTTACTTTTGAAAGACTAATTTGTGTACAATTTCATTGTCTGCTGCCAAGTCAAATAAGATGGCTTCTTTATTAAAGACACAGCAACTGTCATATTGAATCACTTTAAGGACTTTGTAGGGTCTTAATCTGCTTAATCCTTCATTCTGAGTTCGTATTTCTTCCACATTATTACTTATCTCTTCTGAAATCTCACAGGTCCACATAATATACACTATTCATTCCCACCTCATGGCCTGGATGTCATAGTGGCTGTATTTATGATCAGAAATAGCTAGCAATGCCTCTCAGGATGCTATCAATCACAATTTTAAATAACAATGATAGCCACACAGGACCTTCTCTCCTCTCTGAAACAGAAATTTGCACAGGACCTTCTCTCCTCTCTGAAACTGAGTAGCACACGGCTCCCATACCACACCCAGCCGATGCTGGCTGGGTAGTTCAGGAAAAACACTCATTTCCCTGTCTCATTTGACTTTCAGATCATCTGTTTTAAGGGATGAAAGACATCAAGAATTTAAACTTGCTAGCACATTCAAGGAGAAAACAGCTGGCTACAGGAATAGTTAAGTCAATTCCATGTCTTGGCAATAATTTATGATTAGAATCATCCTAGTGAAGATATGGACCACCATCATGTTTATTTTAATATTTTTTACATTTTCTTATTTATTTTTTACTTTTTAATGCTTTTTTACTTTTTAAAAATAATATCTTGTTTATTTTATTATTTATTACTGTGAAAATCCTACATTAAAAATGCTTTTTTAAATTCCTGAAATGACATGAATTTGTCTCAGTGCTTTCTACAAAGCAAGCAAACGTTCTTGCATTTTCTCTCTGTGTGGAAAGTGACTGAATTTATTTGGTCATAATATTTGAATATTTTTATTATTTAATTAGCTGGAAGTTTGCTGTTGGGAGTATCTGTTTCTAGTTCTAGCTGTTAAACTACATTAGCTGTGGAAAAAAGGTCTTCTTTTTCACAGGTGAATATGGTCTGGATGCAAGTTAATTCTTACATAGTTAATCCATTGGTTTATTTAAATTATAATACAGTCAGTCATTGCAACTTGATATTAACTTATCTGGTAAAACTCTAAAAGAGGTAACGTTGAGAAATTTCAGTATATGAAAGTCTTGGTAGTGTACTATCCAAGGATCAGATCTGAAAGCCTGACTGAATTTCTCCCTCCCTCATACTCTTTCAGGGTCTCACCATTAAAGTCAGAGAGCTAGACATCTTATTTTCCACTTTTCCTCAGCAAATTCATATATCTATGGAGGTTGAAAAAGTGGACCTTTAGATCATAGGGAAAATTGGGGCAACAGATAGATGTAGTCAGCTAAAACAGTGTGTTTGATGAAGATGGAGGATAGGACAGTGAGGCAAAGTAGTGCCACTGTGTTTGGAGAAAGAGCCGGGCTCTCTCAGACCATGACTCTTGTAGGAGATTACTACCATCCTTTCTCTTTGTTCTCAAAGATTACAGGTAATTTTACCACACTCTCACCAACTAGGCTAGACTTGTCTCATGAGCATTACAGTACTGATAAATCTATTATTCAGTTTTTGAACTGGTGCTGTCTGCTGATGACATTTGGATATCCCACTGAAAGTCACAGGCAAAATGTTAAGAAATAATAGCATTCAGAATTAATAATTTTCTTCCTTATGGTCTCATTGTTTTCTGCTCTTGATTTTTCATACTTTCTTGTTGATCCATTTAAATACTTTATCTTATTTAGAGTTTCAGAAAATTGCAGGTACTTCAAAAGGTCGCTTGTGAAAATTCTTGAGCGTTCAAAGCAATTTGTAGAGAACTTTTAGCCTTTCTTAGCATAGCACTAGGAAATATAATATCACACCAAGGATGGACCATGGGCAGGCACAACTGGACGTGAGCTAGCTAGGTCTGTGGTCTAAGCTGACCAGAGAGAAGCCTGCTGTGGACTGGAAGCCACATAAGAGTGTATCTGCTAGCACAGTGTCGTGCCCAAGGGAAAAAATAACATGTTTAATTGTCTTATGGGCTGAAACAAAATTGCGCCCACTTAGTGTTTATTACAATTACAGTGGGCTGGATCTCTGTATCTTCTGACATGTTCTGTGCCTGCTGAGGAAAATATTTCTCCAATATACTCCAATCTTAGTCTCCATTCCACAAAAAAAAAAAAAAGAAAAAGAAAAAAAAAAGGTAGAGTTTTAAAGAGAGTAGAGATTTTAAATTCATACATCACTCTCTTAAACTTTCCATCATGGAAGAGTCTGTTGGAAAGACACCAGGGATGAGGAGAGAGACTGTGGCTTTTTGCATGAGTATAGGAATTTGTGTTTGAGTTGCCCATGAGCATTATGGCATTTAACGCTCCATCAGAAGGGTTATAGCAGCTATAAATTGTATTAAACAAATAGGATCATGTGACTGAAATATTTTTTAAGATTTACATTGTGTCCAGCAATCAGAGAACTGTGGGAAAAGAGAAGTGAGTAAAAGGTGGCTGTGGAGGTGATCAGCTTCTGGAAAAAAACCCCAACTTTGAATGGAGTTCTTAATGGAGCTTAATACTTTGCCTTTGCTATAGAACAGGTTAGAATTGATTTCACTTCTTTGTAGGTGCACTTACAAATGGAAAAAAGAGCCCCAAACTCTCACAGATGGGCTTGTCTATTCAGTGGGTGAGATGGGATAGCCAAAATACCACAGATAGAAGCTGAAGCTAGACAAAATGCATCTCAAAAGGAGAAGGTAATTATGTTTTACAGTAGTTAAACATAAAAATGCCGTAAAGTCTTACTTTGACTCTTAAAGTCCATTAGATGTGTTCAGTTCTGCATTTTGGCGTTGGATGATCTGAGCCTTTGCCTCTATGATTTGTGAATTTCCAGACCTTTACTCCCTAGGCCATGCATGAGGAGAGAAAGACTGCCTGCATCTTCATTGTAACACTTTACATAAGGGTTTCATCTTCAGCAGGGTTGTTGCTGGGAATTTCTTTCCTGAATTGTGCAGGTAGATTCTGCTTTCTCTTTGTTTGGCTTTTTTTTTTTTTTTTTAATTTTTATTTTTTTTATTGTGGGGCTGGAGGATTTCCACAGGGATTGGGCCGGGGACAGTGGTTTGAGAAGTTAATCTTACATTTCACTACTTGCATGTTTGTGCCCTAAGTTGACTGCCACTGACTGTGCAGGCTTGTAACAGTCTGTGCAGCTTCAGATGTGGCCATCCTGGCTTGCTGGTTCATCTGGACATTACTCGCCTTAGCAATTCCATACGATTGTGGGGGCATCAGCAACTTGTGGCACACTAGTCCTCTCCCTTTTTTTCTGAGCCTTTCCCTGTATGGAAGCTAATGGCCTATGAAGTGTAGTCTGGAGCCGATGATTGAACAGTCTCTTCAGGCTGTAAAACCATGAAGCTATGAAGACAACCAAAAAAAGTTACTGCATCTGTGTAAATCTTATCAAAACTGAGCTCTGCTCGTTCTCCCAAGTAAGAGTATCTGTGCTTATAAATTCTTCTCAGCCTGCTTTTCTGACAGAGTGCAGCACATCAGAGGAATTGTCTGATAAAGTTGGGGGGAGAGAAGAGGGATTATTATAAAAGCCAGACATGTGGCTTCTGCCCGGAAGTCTGCATATTTCCCTTGTACATGAAGTGGCGTATACAGACTGCAGTTTAACCCAGAGCTTCAGAGAAATAATAATATGAAAGAAAGAGCAACAGTAGCCTTGAATTTTCTTGCAATGATCCTATTGCAACAGCAGCAAATGGACAAGGAGCCATACACCACAACCCCCACAGCTGTCACTTTGGCAAACCTTTTGATGAATTGGATCTTGATATTTACAGAATCTATTAAAATACAGCCCATCATGTGTTTGTTTATATGTTGGCAAGATGATGTACGCCCTGTGGGTCAAGGGTGATGTGCACTGTTTTGGTGTTCTTGTCAAAGCAGCTAAAAAAAGAGCATTTAAATAATTTTTGTAGAATAATTGTCTAAGAATGTAAGAGCAACATACAAAATTCTTACTTTGAAAAAAAAATCTCTACTGATCTGACGCAAAAGTCTGAGCTTGTTATCAATCAAAAAGACTTTCCTACTTCTTCTGTAATATGTTAGAAAATTGGCATCTCAGATAGAAAAACAAATAGCAAAATTAAACAGAAAGGGATTGATCTAACTACTTGGGTGGTTTATCCAGTACCATATAAAATGTTTCACTTGGGCTTGTCACATATTAAATATATTTTGTTAAGAAATGAGGCTATATAGCACATACAAAATCTTACCCTATTTTGCTATAAATTTTCTAAATCAGAAATAGCTTTATGAGGATATCAGATGTGTTTCTTCAGACATCATTCATATATGTTTCATTTTTCTTTGCAGTTATGAAGAAAAAACTATCTAAAATTAAATCATATAAATCTAGTTGTCCTCACAGATATGCCTTGTAATTCCAAATTTAGCTGTATCAAGGGTGTTGTCTTTGTAAAATTGGATGCCAAACTCATACGCTGAAGGATTCCACAGCATTACCCCAACTTCGTTGTATTGTTATTAGATTATATTCTCATGAATAAGGCTAAGAGCTAAGACAACTTATTGTAAAAGAACTTCTTCCCATCTCACATTTTTATTAGTTGGGGTTTTTTTAGCACCTTGGAATCATTTGCCTCAGAAATTAATAACTCTTGTTCCAAGAAAAAGCTAGCACATGGTCATTTATGTGCCATAAAAGAAATCATGGAAGAGAGCAGGTAAAGAAGATGAGTTTCAGGGGAACAAAAAATATACAGTTTTCTCAGATTTTTTGTGTGCATGTTCTCAGATTGTTGAAGTATCCAAATGATTGTTGAGGTATCCTGTTTTCAAAAGGAATACAAGGAATAGGTTCATTTTGAATACAGAGTGGAACTGGGATGAAAATCCTGAGCGAAGAAAAGCGTGTGTAAAGGTGAAAAAAAAAAAGAGTGGGTGGATAAAGTGGGGGAAAGGAAGGACTGAATATAGGCAGCATGAGAAAGGAGGGATCAGGAGTGTTGCGGGTAAGGAACAGAAGTTGACTGCTGGACATGAGATATCCTGAGATGTGCTGAAGAACTGGTAGCATTCCCAACCTTGTGTGTGATTCTGTGATTTGCCTTCTAGTCCCCATTGAGAAGAGGAACCTGAGAACAGATTGTATTCCCTTCAGATTTCCTCTTCCTAAAGGGGACAGACTGTGCTGGTTCATCTCTGTGCTTATTCCTGGGCCCTGAGGTCTCAGAAAGCTGCCCTTTGGCTTAGGTCTGCAAAAGGAAGCAAAACAGCCTGTTCTTTTATTCATGTTACAGATAGGATGCTCACTGCTTTTCTGAACTCAAATACTGCTAGTGGGTTTTTTTTCTTTCTTTCTTTCTTTCTTTCTTTCTTTCTTTCTTTCTTTCTTTCTTTCTTTCTTTCTTTCTTTCTTTCTTTCTTTCTTTCTTTCTTTCTTCTTTTGTTATATATTTCTAAAACTGTTCTGGCAAAGAAAAGTGCTTGTAACTTTCAAAATGAAAGCCAAGAACCTCCTTCACATATCTGGGAACTTCTATCTTCCTCTTTATTCCTTCAACTTGCTTTAACCTTGCTTCAAAAACATTACTTCAAATAAGTTTTTCTACCCCCCTTCTTTTATTCTTCCCCCACTTTTTTTCGACAATGAACCAATATAGAACCAGTTGTGAGATTGCAGTCTACAAATAGTTGCCCAGATAGAGCTGAGCTAATGCCACCCAAAGGAAAATCATGGTTCATCAGGTGCTAGTGAGGCTCTATCTATCCTCTACAATGAAGTGTTGGGTAATTTCTGAATGAGCTCTTGCACTTGCATGGTAAAATGTAGCTGAGTTTTCAATATCATTAGCCTGGGTGCATCATTGCACTGTGCCCAGGTGCAATGCATTAGGTTGCATTGCATAAAGTTAGCAAGGTCTGAGATTCTGCTCCTGAAGCCACCCAAGTGGTGAACAAGGTTCTGAGCAGAGCTCAGTGATGAGACAGTACAAAATATTAGTGTCCTAGGAAGAAACAAGAGTGTCCCAATTTGCCTATTGTGCTGAGCTATTTATAAGGGTCTCTAATTAGGTGCCACAGAACTTACAGATGCATGGTGTATGCGAACCTGAAATAAGATCTGAAACTTAATAACATTTTGTTTTCCTAACTTAATTTTGAGTGTTAAGCCTACAGCGGAATCAGAAAAAATCATTATCAGCCCAAAACTTGTACTTAATTTTGTGGAAGTTTACATAAAGATTTTATGTGTAATGTTTAAAACACTTAAGCAGTACAGTGTAAACCTAAGAAAGGAGGTGATTGTGGTTTGAAACTGAAGGTATATGCAAAAAATCCATTTCTCTTAAGCCTGATTTTATTTTATTCTATTTTATTTTTATTTATAAACAGCTAATAAAGGCTCTAGTGTGGTTTATAACTCTGTAAACTTCTACATGAATTACAGACAAAAGTCACACTTAGATTACATTTGCCAGATTTTCCAAGACTGTAGGACTGAATGCTCTTTGGACAATGTTTCTGACAGTTTAATTAATTGTAATGGAAATATAACAAAGTGCTCATGCCTTTAACTGTATTCTTTGGCAAGTACTACACATTATGAAGAACTTCATAGCTCCAAAAAGGAAAGAATCCAATACATTAGTTAAGCTTTTTCATTTTTATTAATGGTCTTTGTTATGGTCTTTATTATGTGGGAAACAGACTTCTAGGCAAGAAGAATGAAAATGAGAAAGAACAAAAAAATGTTTCTTTCAGTGTCATGCCTAATAAGCTCTCATGAGCCTTATACACTGATTAGTCCCATTCAGTGAGTGTGCTTGGAAGTAACGAGGCACAGTACAAGATTTAGTCACTGGTTATAGATACGTAGTCAGTGATGCTAGGGGTCAAATATTAGAAAAAGAAAACAGTCAGGTTGTCTACTTGCCACTGCAGTTGCTCCCACCAGAGGTTATTAAGCTGTTGTCCATGATGCCCTGGTGGTCTGCAGGACCTTGCAAATGGTCTACAGATTACACGGAGGGCTGATTTCAAAGGAGTCTCACTAGGTGGTATAATCGTGAGCTATATTTCAGCACCATCATGACAGATGCTTTCCCTGACACAAGACAGGACCTGCACCATGCCTGGTGTTGGGATTCCAGTAGGATTTCCACATATTCAGTTAAGAATGTCCATGTTCTCGTCTGACACTTCTTTGCAAATGTCATATTTGTTTATGCGGGTTATATCAGTTTTTCCTGTGAAACCTTGTCATAGCTGAATGCCAGTTGTTGACACAGAGTACAGGCACAGCTCACTTCAACGGGGTCAAAAGTGACCTTCGTTGCAGCTGGTTCCACTGTCTGGATAACAAGATTATGGCAAGAGTCGCTAGATGACACTATTACATATTATCACACAGTCTTTTTTCTTAGTGCCTGTGTTCAGTCTTTAAAGATATTCTGGTTTGTCTCCTGTTAGTTTATACTGCTGCAAGCACCAGGGAGATTATCTGGCTGATTAAATATTTCTGATCAGACTTTGGTGAAAGACAGAGTTGGTCCTACATTTCGGACAAGACTGAATATGATTTGACTCTTTCAATTGACTGAATTTCAACAGCAATAATATCTCCTCTGTAAAGAAAGAGATTTGCAAATACTTTTGCCTCTGGAGAACTCAGAAAGCACTCTTGTCCAACATGGGACAGGGCTGTGGTGGCACAGGAGCAGTTGGGTGATCTGGTGGGGTGCCTTTGCAGAGAGAAGGTTGGCAAAAAGAGCCACAGCTACTTTACTAGCCACTCACCCAGTTTAACCTGATCATGCCTTAGAGTGATGGAATATTTGGAGCCACTGTCATCTTTCATGTGGAAACTATGCTTTCCCTTGACCCCTCCTCCTGTGGAGGGTTAAGAGCCTCTGGTTTTAAATAAGGTCTTTTTTCTCCTCCATCTGATAAGAACAAAATAGTTAGGTGCACCAGGCTCCATTATTTTATGCTGCTGTTTGCAATGTCAAGATTTTGCTGCAACGCGAGCAGTGGTATGCAATTATTGTTATGCTCCAGACATACTTATATTCTTGCCACTCGCATATTATCTCAAAGCTTCTGAAGAACAACTTGAGGCATCCCAGCCAGTCAAATCTTGAAACTAAAATTGAGTAGAAGTGGCACAGTGTTAAGTTTTGGGTTGGGCTTTTTTGTTTGTTTGGATTTGTTGTGGGATTTTTTTGTTAATTTGTTTGGGTTTTTTTTTTTTTTTAAAAAAAAATTAAATACATGTTTGAAAAGCTTTCCTGACATAGTAGTTTTAGGAGCAATACAAAAAAAGGGATTAAAAAAGGGATTTTTTCCTTTTACTTTTGAGTTGTCTTGCTGGAATCATTTAGTGGGTAGGAAAGGTCATTTCAGGGAAGCAGCTTTCAGCAGCATTACAAGCACTGCTCTCCTAAAAGCTGCTGTTGCTGTTGTTCACTATGCCAAAAAAAAAAAAAAAGAAAGAAAAAGAAAAAGTGAGAAGTAAAATTTAGAAAGAAAGCTGAAATTTACAAAAAAAATAGAAGAAGAAATAAGAAGAGACAATGATATTCGTTGCATCATTTCTCGTGATTTGTTGCCTTCATACTTTCATACTCCATTCATAATGGAGGCTAAGAATTTTTAAGACTGATTTGATGCTATGCACTTAGTTATATAAAGAAACTATTCTTGTTTTGCTAGTAAAAAATGCACTACAAGAGACACACTCAAATGTTAAGGTGATAAAAGTTGTTTACATATATATATACACATTTTTTTTTTCCTTAAAGAGCATGAGAAAGCAACCAATACAAAAGCAGTATGAAAACGACTGACATTCTTGAGTGCTAGTCTCATTAAACTCCATTCAGGGTGTGGCAATTAGGTCTTATTTGCACTCCAATTAACTAACCTTCAGTATCAGTAAGTTAAATATCTGTTGCCCTCCGACGAAGCCTTTTTTCCTCTGTTATTTCTACAAGGACTTTCGGTAACAGGGCTGGGTTATACAATTGACTGTAATTGGTTAATATTATGTGAAACAAATCCTGCCTACAAGTCACTAGCAAACTTCATTTTAGTCCGCATGTGAACAAAGGAAATAATCAATAGCACCTGAATATTTATTATCATTTTCTCTTATTGCAAATTCACTAAGGACATGTTACATTGCAGCCAAATCTGTGTTTGCACCTTTGTGCAGATATAAGCCAACCAGCTTGAGTTAGGATAGTTATTTCAGCCTTATAAGTAGTGTAACTCCAGTAATACAGAGCTTTAACACTGGGTGCAAAACTCACAGTAAAATATTGTAAATTCCCCCAAATACATCCCATGCTGCTGTGATTGCCCTGCTGTCCTGACCTAGATAGCTAGATTTACACCTAGAGAACAGATTTGTCTGTATCAGTCCTAGTCACTTTGCTTGCAGTTTAGACATGCTCTAAATCAATACGATGTTTAATCTGTGGTTATACTCAATATATATGAAATCAGAACAGGGCTGATATCTCTTCCTATGCAATGCATCTGATATGTCTGTTAAGCAAAGGCTACTTTATTTAAGCATTCTCTGTGTTTCAAATGCAGAGCCAGAGCCATCTATATTTTTCTTGGATAATATTTGTTCCCAGTTGTAGGCATCAGAAGGTCAGAAGAAGTTCAAAA
Organism: Cuculus canorus; assembly: GCF_017976375.1. Classification (NCBI taxonomy): domain Eukaryota; kingdom Metazoa; phylum Chordata; class Aves; order Cuculiformes; family Cuculidae; genus Cuculus; species Cuculus canorus. The sequence goes on from NC_071441.1 coordinate 63,891,064, forward strand.
TGACATGATGGAGTTTATCTATTTGTTTGGAAAAATGATCTTCTTATTACCATAGCAAGTTATATTAAATTGTTTTAGTTGTATGATATAGGATTTTTATATTAGTGTCATATTTTAAATGTATTTATAAAACAATTGAGCTTTGACTGTTATAATTCAGATCTGTGCAGTTTTATAACTGAGACATTTGCAAATTTACAGTTAAAATTATTTTGGCAAGGATGAAACGCAGATGGATTTTAAAAGAAAAACTTCAGATAATTGCATCATGATGGATCTTTTGAGTCCTGTTCATTTCTGCTCTCAAAGATATTAAATCAATACAAGTCTCAGGACTGACTGTATGCAATATATGAATGATGTATGTGATGAGGTTTGGACTTTTTTCTCATTTATGTGCACAGCGTATGCAGATGTGCCATTAAAGCTGACAGTATGTTTAAGCAGAATTGCAATGTTAATGATACAGCTTGCCTCGGGTGTAAGATGAGAATTGCAATACATATCTTTGTAATATTACAGGTGAAAAGCACCACAAACATTTGTTAGAAAAGAGGTACAGTCCTCCTGCTCTTTCTCTTCCATCACCACAATCATTTAAAAATCTGCCAGTTGTATGCTTCCTGCTGGTTATTATTGTACTGACTTTTAGAGGACCTACACCAAAATTAAAAGACAGAAACAGAGATCCTCTGCGTTGTAGAGCATGATGACTTTTGACACTATTTGTAGACTTTGCATGGAATTTTGTGTGTTAAGAGTTTCCCATGCCAATATGATCTTGTGTCTGATTCAGATCTTATTTACAATCTTAAAAACTTTATCGGAAGCTGAGAGGGGGAGTGTTAGTGTTCATTGATTTTGAACATATTTAGAGAAATCCCATTTTAGATTGAGAAAATACGTCACAAAAAATGACGTTTAAATTTGAGGAATATGAAATATATCTACAATTGAACTACATTACTGCTGATGATTTACCTGTACTGACCGGAATTTATTTAATTCAAAGTCATAACTGTAGTGATAGGAAGACAGTAATCCCTCCTCGGTTTTCACTAAATTTAATGTAATATGTATGTAAGTAAAATATCCTGATATGTGTAAAAAGTATCTAAAACGTAAATGACAACAGGAACTGCCATTTTCTTCTTTCAGGACTGCCAGACATTCTGTTTATTACAGAATATCCTGTATATACAGTGAAGTAAAATATGCAAAGCACATAGGGCACCTTCTTTTCCCTATTGTCACGTCAACTGCACTTTTCCAAACACGCAGCAGCTTAAATTTCCAGAGGTTCAGAAAAACAGCAGCTGCATCTAGACCTGTTGCCTCTGCAATTGGTGCAGCCCATGAGGTTTGTTGAGCAAACTCAAACTGTGGACCGTGACTTTTCTGTCCAGCACTGTTCCAGACTTCACATTCCTGCTACTTCACATTTCATGATGTGACTTCTAAAAGCAGATATATGCTTTTGGTATGTTGTCAAGAAGATTATTGAAGATGCAGATAGGTATTAATGGGAGTCAGCAAAGGTCAGTGACCCAATCTATATCTCACTGTTGAGCAAAAGTTACTGTTTTATTGTGAGCACTTCTTGTCACCACCATACCTCTTCTCTACTACACATTATAAGGCCAGATATCCCAGGAGATCATTCCTACAACATCTGCAGTGAGAGACTCCATGTGCTTAGCTTCCAGTGCTATCAGCAGCAGTGCTAAGTAAGTAATAACTGAAAAATATGTAGATATCAGTGTTATATACTGGAATCAGTGAGAAGTGGAGATTTTTAAAGCAGTGAAATCTTTGGGGACAAAGGACGCACATCCTTATTAAACCAGACTTCATTTGTTCTGCTCACTGAGTAACTAGCCTTTAAATTATGGAATGCTCCTGAATGTACCTCATTATTAAGCCTCTGCTAAGTGTCTTCTCCTCTCAGTCAGTTTGTTTATTCATCTTTGATTCCAAGGATTTGCTCAATTTTCTAGTAAGTATAATATATTTCCTATCCAGATGCCGCATGGGATTACTAGACAATTTACTTATCTGGACAAAATAAATGTCTTTCCTTTGAAGCCTGTAGAAACTCACATCCTTCTCTGCTTTCTACTGGAGAGCAAAGTGTCTTTGAGAAAAAAGAAGCAAAATCTTCCACAGTGACATACTATCATACTCTGTTGAATGATCCTCGTTATTTTTTGACAGAATGAGTCAGCAGAGGCTAGAATCATAGTGCATTAACCTCTCCCATCTCACTCTTCCCATACTCCCAGTTTTTTGGACAGTTTTTAGACAAATTTGAACAGGCTAAGATGACAGTCCTGGGATTGCAGCAGCTGTTTGGTTCGTCTCAGCACAGTGTCTTATCTAGAGCTGGCTGTGACTCTGTAATAGCAGTGACTCCCTAATGCTGAAGTACTTTTTCATTTTCTTCTCTCACCTTCTGCTTAAATTTTGGCAGAAAACATTGGCCCCTTTAGTTTACTGTTGTTAGGTGGAGTGAGTTCTGGATACTAAGCAACCAAGGGGTTTGAGTTTAGGAATGTTTTCCAAATAACTATAAAATATGAAATTTATGTTATCCGCAATATGTTGGAGGTCAGTTCGCCCTCAAAAACATAATGTCTGACAATTGTGCTTTCTTAGTGTGGGTTAGAGAAAGAATATAGTAGACTTAGGAAAACATCATAATTTAAGAAGTGACACATTTCAACAAAGACATAAAACTGTAGGCAGTATAGAAAAGAAGCAAAACCTTAGGAAACCATTACTTCATTAGGACAAATATTTTATGTCTTTTAGAAGACTCCTTATTAAAAAGGGTGAGCTCTAGGACATTCACGTTCGCGTGAAATCATAAATCTGCCACTTGAGAACAAAAAGTGCTTCTTTCTATGGATAAATTCATTTATATTACAGTTTCATCAAATTATTTGAAAATGGTTAATCTGAGAGTATAGCTAAGAGCCAGCACACAGTTATTTTTAACATTGCCTCCTCTCGCAATCATAGTGGTCAGGCCAGTTTGGAAAGTGAGAGCCATACAGTAAGTATGCAGTCTGTGAGGCGTAAAAAATAAAGTGATTGAAGACTCATTTTCTTGCTATTAGCAGGCGCATGTTCCTCCTGTATACTTACACAAAGTATCCAAGTGAATTCTTATATTTTCTACATTGCTTACCATCTCCCATCCTTTCTTCCCTTTCTCTTTGCCCTCAAATACATGGGTTAATATATATGACTTCAAGTTACCTACCTTCTGGATGGACTGGCAGGCAGGGGATACTAGCAGGACAAGAAAGGACTTAGATTTTAACTCGTCTGTATGTAGATTCTGAGTTTATTTTCTCCTTGAATGGGAGGGAGCTGGTAGAACTTTGTGCTCCACTGGGAAACCCAATATTTTTCACTTCTCACCAAGGGGAAGTGAGGCAATTCCTGCTTACCTCGGGAAAACTGTGAAGTCATGCTCCCTATTAATCTCTTTGCATTTAAACAGAGAATTTTGGGGATTATGCATGAAGGAAAAAGAGATAGGAAAGGACTGGGGAAAGGTTACGCTTTCATCGTGTTTTCTGGGTCTCCCAGTTCATTTGGCCTTATCTGTGTCTTTTAGATTGCAAGCTCTTAGGTGCCATGGCTGGTTTTATGTATGCTTTTAATAACCTATCACTAGTATAAAACAGATAGCTAGTTACAAATCTTTGGGGGTTTCCAAAGAAACTAATTTTATTTTTCTAGAGAATGCTAAGAAACTAAAACTGCTTGCATAGAATTGACAGTTTCAGGGAAATCACTGATGAATAAAACTTCAGAGAAGATGGTTCAAAGTAATCCAAACCTGTTACTCATATATTTTCTAAACATTTTCTTACATTTTCTAATAAAAAAATATTTCTCAGTTTAGAACTCCTATCAGTTTTAACTCTCAGTAAAAATATAATAAAACATTTTGTTATGATTTATAAAATCATGAAATGATCCAGACGAATTTTTATTCCTTTTTTTTTAAATCTGGTTCCAAAGATTTTGTTATTATTATTGCTTTACAAACATTGAGAAAGTTTTGTTTAAATCTCATAAAATAATTTTACCTCTGTAGCTCTGTTGAACGGTAATTAATTTCCTCTTTGTGTTAACCTTTGAGTATGGGTGGGAAATAATCAAAATAAGAACTGGTTTATTTTCCTTTGGTTTTAGAATTCAGGTGGGGGGGAAGCCTTTTTTGGGTGAATCATTCTGTTCTGCAAATCAGTGGCTCTCTTGTTTTCTGATTAATTCATCTGCTTTAAATGCCTTTGTAAAAATGTCGACATTTAAGGCCAGTACACTTGCTGTCCAAAATACTCTCTTATTTCTGAAATATATCTGGTGCATCTGTATTAGCCTACATAAGCCATCTAAATATTTTCACTTAAAATTGTTTGGGATAAAAACCCTGCCCTTTTACCTAAAGTCATTTTAGAACACAGAGCAGAGTCAAGAACAGAGGTAAGCTGCATAGTGTTAAACGTGGAACATAAAAATGCAGAATGAAATAAAGAAAATATGAACAAACCCCTTTGCAGTCAGTCCTTGGTTTTCACTGTAATGAAGCATTCTTGACTGATTTTCTGCTGCCCATATCAAGTGAAGGACAATAAAAAAGGAGCATGATAAGATAATGGGGGATGGGAGAGTAGAGGAAACTGAAAAGAATTTTGAATAACATTGGTTAGATATAGAAAAGAAAGATGAAATTATTAGTAAGAAAAATGTTTTGTCATCTATTTAGAAATAAGGATGAAGAAGAACAATAATAGCATGAATGATATCTTGTCACAATGCGATATACAGTCATGGAACAGCATAACATATAGATCCAAATGTAAATATTTATAGAGCATATATATGTGTTGTATCTAGTTGGAGGAGTGGTGGTGTTTGATTCATCCCAGGAACAAGGAAACATGCCTCCTGTTGAATTGCTGGCGCTGTTACTGTCAGCCTCTCCATGTGTCTTGGACATCTCCAGTCCCAGTACTTTCTTTGTAAGGTACCACATAGCTTCTGAGAACGGACTGAAGCCCTGCAGAGTGCGGCTTGGCTCCATGCTAGCCTTTTGGAGAGAGGTTAATTTATATTTACTGGTAAATATGTCTCATTCTACAATTTTAAAAACTAAATTCATGAGTCACATGAAGTGTAAATGAAGAACAGGCTACAGCTTTGCCACTTATTTCTAGATCTAGCTTTCTGGAGTATACTTTTGCTTGGGCACAAAGCTGGAATGTGGATACCTAAAGGGAAAAAGTTTACTTTTTTTTATCATCCATGTAATTTTCCAGAACAAGTACTTCCATTCTCATCTGTTGAGGTTCTCAGTCAGGCTTTAATTTTCACAGTGTGAAGATGTGATGAGTACATGAGCAGCCACTCAGGTTTGCTGGTCATAGTCTGAGATTAATTACAAAATGTAGGTTTGCAACAGTAAGCTTGCCAAAATCTATCAAACATTGATCCTTTTCCATGTCAGCAAATACAGAAATGAAAAGGATGAAGGAAAGGTTGAGCTGAAGAGCAGTTGGAACCTGTTGTGTTTCATCCACCCCAACAGAAAGGCAAAACATCATAAGGATGAGTCCACCCTTTATTTACAGTATATATAATTCGTGACAGTGGTTTTTATAACTCTAAAAATTACACTTAATAAATATGAGGAGATACAGGTTTTCTTGATTACTTAAACCTAAATGTTTATTCAAGCTTTCATGAGAAGTTTGTCTCAATTTAAACAGAGCTATGACTGCTGAACGGATGCCATTTTTTTGATGTGTACTCAGTACACATGAAACAAGTTTTAATAACATACACACTCATTTAACTGGTAAAAGTATTCTACAGAGACGCTGCTTCGGCATGGTTTGCCTGCTGCAATCAGAATGAAACCAAAGTAGCCTTTTCATAGGTAGATTATATTTAAGGGTTTTATCTTTCAGTTCATGCAATAAAATGATTGCTGGATTTAATTAAAAAAACCAGAAGAAACGTGTGTAAATACTGCTGCTGCAGTTCAGTGCAGTGCAGTATTGCCTGTATTTTCCCTTTTGATGTTGATGTTATGGAGAAGTTGGAGACACTAACACATTGTGGATATTGCTGCTGAGAAGGAGAAGGGAAAAAGATAGGCTTGAAACACAGCCTGTGAGATGGCATAAAGCCAATGCACTGAAAAACGGCAAACGTCACATTTAACAGCTGGGCGCAGAAATATTTCTCTTTAATTTGGAAGGAGAAAATTTTTTTCACAGCAGGGCACTCTCAAAAGAGCACAACATCAAAGAGGGTGGGTCTCCCCAGTCAAACATCATCTGGCTCCAGTGATGGAGCAAAATGAATGAACTGTCAGGACTTTTTTCCAGTGTGTATGTTTTTGCCAAGTGAAAAGTAAAAGGTTCAGTGGCTTGTTCTGATCACAGACCAAATCCTGATAATGGAAAGCTGATTCCCTGAAGTCTTCCTCTGATCAGCTGACAGGCAATGTCTGAGGAAGACCCCAGATTGATTGATGGTCCACTTTGTATTGATGGCCTCTGCCACCCTTACAGATAAGTGAGATTTGCCAAATACTTAACAGCTCTGGAGGGCTCCTGTGATTGTGACTTAAACAAAGTTCTAATCTAATGTTATAATCCTCACAGAAACGAATTCTCTTCCATAGAATCTTAACATGATACTTACCAATACCAGGACTGCACTCCAGCAAGAAAAAGACCCATCTCGCATTCTCCACCATGTATCCACTAGCCGTACCAGCACTACTCCTTTATGTACCCTTTTCATCTGCTTCTTGACTCTGACTTCATCCCCAAAGCAGCTGCAAACTAACCATCACCATGCTGGTTTTCTGGCAATCCTATAATCTAACAGATTTGATGGAATAATACAGCACAGACATTTTTTCAATATAAAAACATGGCGACACAGTTTGCATAGCCATTACTCATTTGTTTTATGAGGAATCTCAGGCATAGTTTATCATATACTTTATTACTTGACCTTTTAATCATCATCTGGGGAACTTAGCATTCCAGACATTCCAAAATATTCCAAACTAAAAATGTCAGTGTGCCTCATTATTTAAAACTCACAAAGGAATTAAGTATATTTTCTAAAATATGTCTTTTTTACTGAAACTCCTCATTTATGGTAAGCCATAATGAGACATTTAAAATAGGATTGAAAGAGTTATCTGTGTAGTCTGTACTGCAGTAGTAAATGGGTGCTCCGCTGGAATAGATGTTCTGCGCTTACACTGTAAAGATAGTCCCTACCCATATTTCCTTATTATACAAGCTCAGAGTGAAGATAAACAAATGGTACACAGAAAAAAGATCAAATTCCCTGTTTTCTACAGTGACAGGATCAAGGCACATAATATAACTACTTGCTGTAAGTATACAACAAACTTTTCAGAGCAGGAGCTGAACCCAGGCATCTGCAGAGCAATTCCAGTGTCTGAACAAAGGCTCATAATGCCATTATAAACCCTGGAAAGTACCTAAGACATACAGACGGGGCTGACAGGTAAGGCACAGAACTTGGGGGGATCTACCTGCCTTCTGGAGCAGTTACTGGAGTCTCAGTGGGATACTCGGGGACATCAGAGACACTAGTGGAAACTTAAGTTTAGACAACTGAAAATAATTTTTTGCATCCTGGTGCAGTACCCAACCCTTATCAGTGGGTCACAACTGTTACACTAGGCAGTGATGCTTTGGTCAGAACAAAGTATTGTTCTTGATACTGAATGAAAGTGAAGTTACTTACAGACAGGTTTTCATTTCAGGTTTTTTACATGTAACTAATTTCTTCGTTAGAGTGGGGGTTTTTTTTTCTCCACTTCTTTTTTTTTTTCTCACAGAATACCCATAAACCGTGAGACAGGAATTTTACAGTGAAAGTGGTGGAGGTCATCACTATCTTGTGAGCTAATGAGACGGTCTCCAGAAATCTGTTCCAATCTCAGTGATTCCACAAGTCCCTGAAGGGCCCCTGACTTCAAATGAGACCATAGCCTCTCATTCCCTTTTTCAAAGGAAAAAGAAGAATTCCCTGCCACAAGGCAAGAACTCTTGCTTAGAAAGTTAGAACAAATTACATCTGCTTTTACCTGCCTAAAAAGCAGACAGGCATGTAGGGTTCCAAAGTGTCCAACTAAGCAGGAACTTGAGACCCATTGGCTTCAGTAGCAGTTTGAAGTTTAACTTGGTAAAGCATTTTTGACTGTTTTGCTACAGGACTGAAAATGTCTTTAGGATCTCTGTGCTCTAAAAGAAAAGTATGTTTCTAAGCTGCTTCTTAAAATGCTTAGGGAGAAATGGTACTGGAGCTTTAAAAAATCCTAAAGGTAAAGAAAAGAGTGAAAAGCCTCAAGTGCTTCAAAGTGGAAACAAACAAAATCCCTAATCTAGCAAGCTTCATTTACAGAATGATAGCCTTGCCATATATTCTGTGTGCCAGAGTACTTTAAGTATCTCTGAAAGTTTCATTAACTATTGAGGCTGGAGTCTGTAAGTCTAAAATCTGCTACCTTCTGGAAGTTGTAATTCAGAGTTTCATGCACAAAGCTATGACAACACTGTTTGGAACCATGTTTTGAAAATGTACTCAAAATAAATTACAGCTCTGAGGGCTCAAAAACTGTTCTTAGCGCCATCAGCTTTCTCTTGCTCAGTAGTAAGGTAAGGCCTGAATCACATTTGAACAACAGGTATTTCTTTCTCTCCCTGCAACTTCCCTCTTCCCCACATGTTAGAATTACGGCAATTTAGATTTATTTCAACTTACAAGTGTCTTCTGGTCCTGAGTGATTTCTCTAAGGTCACCGAGTTATCAGTAAGCCCTCAGGAGCTATGTACCCACTCATTTGTTTCAGCTGCATTGCCTAGCTTGATGCTGAGTGATTAAATCTGCCAAAACTTGGTTTTTTACATGCTGCTCTGGAGTGCTGTCCTCTGTCACATTATGTTTGTGGTTAGCTATTTTCCCCTTTTAATTCTTTGTCCAGCTGCATGGGTATATTGACTATATGGAAATAGGTTGAAAGCACAGCTCAGCTGAATGACAGGGGACCCTTCTGGAATATTTGGTAAAAGAATGAAAATTATGGAACAAACACTCTTTAATTTCACTTTGCAGTGTCTAAAGGCTTTGAGATGCTGCTAGTAAATGGCCACAGCTTTGTCATTGCCTTGCAAGGGAACCAGCCACGTATTCAGACATACTGAGTGCAACAGAGATCACCTTAACCATCTTGATTTCCTGGCCCAGAATAGCACCTTAGGGCCTCTACTACTGACTAAGTTTAGTGAGGCTTCGTGGAAGAGTGAGGCTTCTTAGCATCAGGCCCTTACAGTCTGCTTTTAACTACTTCCCTGATACCTATACTGGGCTATGCATCTACCAGCCAACTGGTGTAAGAGTCTTCTGTGTGGGTTACATCAGCTTTGATCATTTGCCCCTCTCTTTTTAAACAACCTTTTCTGTTTTAGTTTAGTTTTCTCCTGGTCTCTTTGGATACTGAGCCTATTTCTCTTCATGTTCCATATCCTACATAAATGAGACTGCAGAGAACAACTTCGGTCTATCGCCTCCCCATGATCTTCTGCTACCAGGGCTGCATGAAATGCAGTACAGGGAGCAAAGTGGAAATACCAATGCTATGTGAAAATGTCCACCACAGAATGCTCTGTGGCCAAAATGTCACTGCTTTTTCTGTTCTATGCCTGAACTTGTCAGGAGACTGCAAAAGCACACAGTGGTGAGGCCATGTTAAGTCAGTAAATACTGCATGAACACCAGTCCTTTACAGACCTGTTTGCATGTGTGCAAGTTTCCAACTTCACGTGTGTTTTTCCTCCACTGTTTCTTCCCCTTTTTGCCCTGTTGTTGAATAACACTGGTTTGTGTTATGTGTAATTCTTCCTTATTCCAGGACCTCCATGGGCTAGTGTCAAAATAAACCATTGAGACTTGACTTAAAATAATTTAATGAAGTCCACATAATCAGCAGGGCATTGCTCTCATGACGCTTTCTGGAATAAAGCCCTAATTCTCCAACTGCTTACACAGATGCTTGATTTCACACACGAGTAGTCCCATTGAGATCAATGGGACTACAACATGTGCGTAAGTGTTTGGTGGACTGGGGTCTAAGTGAGAGATGAAGCCTTTCACCTAGCACGGACAGCTCAAAACAATGTTTATAGTTTCATATGCTATAATCCTTTGAGAAACATTAAATAGCTTTCAATATTAGTTGGCAAGTATCCTCTTTTATAAAATTTGCTAGATGATGCCTGCTAGATTAAAGAGAAGGAACATTAAGCAGATATTACAATATGTATGCTCAGTATCAGCTATGGATAATTGTAGAATATAGCTATGAATACTGTGAGCAGTTAAAGGCCATTGGCTGTCAGGCTGTATTTCTGTGCATTTTCACAGAGGTGTCGCATCCCCGGGAGATTATTGCCAACAAATATTAAAGAATATTTTATTCTGATTTTAACCAGTGAGGCCTCCTGATGTTTCTTCCTTGCTCACTTATTCTGGATTTCTATTCTGTTAACAGCTCAGAATGTTTCAGTGCACTTCAAAAACATTTGAAAATCTTCCTGTTAATTCTGAGTATAAAGAAGTAGACACAATCTTTCATGTAGTACAAAAATTGAAAGAGTAAAAATCATTCTTTAAATGAATTGTTGCATTTTCTACATGGTAATGAACTATTATACAGTTATTAAAAAAATAGAAACACTGTGAAGTAAGTAACTATTAGTTGACTCAGATTTATCTCATATACATATAAAGATTATAGTAAATAGCTTTTCCTGTCTGCATAACAATAAACATGAACTTTTCTTATTTCACAGAATCACTAAATCACAGAATCACTAGGTTGGAAAAGACCTCCTGGATCATCGAGTCCAACCATTCCTACCAACCACTAAACCATGATCCTGAGTATCTCACCCACCCGTCTTTTAAACACCTCCAGGGATGGTGACTCCACCACTCCCTGAGAAGCTTCTGCCAGTGCCCCATGACTCTTTCTGTGAAAAAAATTTTTCTGATGTCCAGCCTGAACCTCCCCTGGTGGATCTTCAGGCCATTCCCCCTTGTCCTGTCTCCTGTCACTTTGGAGAAGAGGCCAGCACCCTCCTCTCCACAACCTCCTTTCAGGTAGTTGTAGAGAGTGATAAGGTCTCCCCTCAGCCTCCTCTCCTCCAGGCTAAACAACCCCAGCTCTCTCAGCCGCTCCTCGTGAGACTTATTCTCCAGCCCCTTCCCCAGCTTTGTTGCTATTTTCTGGAAATGCTCCAGAGCCTCAAAACACTTCTTGGAGTGAGGGACCCAGAACTGAACACAGTACTCAAGGTGTGGTCTCACCAGTGCCGAATACAGGGGGACAATAACCTCCCTGGACCTGCTGGCCACGCCGTTTCTGATACAGGTCAAGATGCCATTGGCCTTCTTGGCCACCTGGGCACACTGCTGGCTCCTGTTCATACGCTGTCAACCAACACCCCCAGGTCCTTCTCTTCCGTGCAGCTCTCCAGCCACTCTTCCCAAGTCTGTAACACCACATAGGGTTGTTGTGCCCCAAGTGCAGGACCCGATATTTGGCCTTGTTAAACTCATGCCATTGGTCTCAGCACACCGGTCCAGCCTGTTCAGATCCCTTTGAAGAGCCTCCCTACCCTCCATCAGATCGACACTTCCACCCAGCTGAGTGTCATCCGCAAACTTACTTAGACTGCATTCGATCCCATCGTCCAGGTCATTGATAAAGACATTGAATAGGACTGGACCCAGTACCGAGCCCTGGGGACACCACTTGTAACTGGCCTCCAGCTGGAGTTAACTCCGTTTTCCACCACTCTCTGGGCCCGACCATCCAACCAGTTTTCAACCCAGGAGAGTGTGTGCCTGTCCAGGCCAGAGGCAGACAGTTTCCTAGGCAGAATTCTGTGAGAAACTGTGTCAAAGGCTTTACTGAAGTCCAAGAAGACTACATCCACAGCCTTTCCCTTATCCAGTAGTCGAGTCTCTTTGTCATAGAAGGCGATCAGGTGAGTTTGGCAAGACCAGCTTTTCATGAACCCATGTTGACTGGGCCTGATCACCCGGTTCTCTTGCATGTGCTTCTTGATAGCACTCAAATTCACCTGTTCCATGACTTTCCCCAGCACTCAGGTCAGACTGACAGGCTTGTAGTTTCCTGGGTCCTCCCTCCGACCCTCCTTGTAGATGGGTATAACACTAGCCAGCCTCCAGTCAAGCGGAACTTCCGCAGTCAGCCAGAATTGCTGAAAGATGATGGAAAGGGGTTTGGCAAGCATGTCCGCCAGCTCCTTCAATACTCTTGGGTGGATCCCATCTGGCACCATAGACTTGTGAGCATCTAATTGGACAAGTAAATCTCTAACCACCTCCTCTTGTATCATGGGAGCTTTGTTCTGCTTCTCTAACTCCTGGGCATGTACACACAGGGAACAACGTTCCTTACTACTACTTTCATCATAAGACAACAAACTTAGATGTTACCTGTAGCTTATTTGTATTTTTAGTGCTGTTACCTGTTTCTTAAGAATCAGGAGGCATATTTTCAGTGGCAAAACAAATCAATTTGTCTTATCAAGCAACAGTGGAATATATGAGATATATTTATAATTAACATCTTTCTAAATTAATGTCCATACAAATGAATAGGCAGCCTGTCCAAATGCTTCTGCTTACAGTAAAATGAGATTGCTGACATGCATACTACTACATTTTCATACCAGTTTTAAGTGTGTTTTGATTATTACAGATCTAATATATTAGGCATCAGAGTTACCACAATGTGATGACTAGATGTTTCCTTATACTGGCTAAGAATAATTTGTCCGTTTACTGTATAGGCAATGTAGCAGATAGTAGGTAATTTACGAAGAATTTCAATGTTTGAGCTGTGGTCTTTGTAAAGCATGCAATTATATAATGTTGTTATTATATATCAACGTTAGTGAGTTTTTTATTTAAGCTGTATTTGGAGACTTTTCCTTGCATTGCACTTTGCTTCTGAGTTTCATTGTATTTCATGTCTTCTTTTATATAGAGAGAATTAAAGTTGTTCTTAAAGTGTTTGCTGAGTGGTCTGACTTGGTCACGAGGCTAGTGAATCAAAAGAGAAAGACCTGATGGTTAAATGCATGGTTGTTTATACACAGCTTTCTCATTCAGTGAGTAACAAGGAGAACATGCATCTTCAGAAGGGCTTTCCTCTCCATCAGATGCCCAGCTCCTAACATGAGACACATTTAAAACCTAAAAGCATGAATTCTTCAAATAATTGTTATAAAACATCAACCCAGCTGTAGCTTGATTTTCAGCCTAAACTATGAACGTTAAATGCAGTCTATGCAAGTAATTTTGTCAGTTGTTTCTTCTCTTTCAGTTCCTGCAACATCTTCTTAACAATTCAAACTTTCTAGATAATGAGGTCCTCTGTCAGTGTTTTGATTTCAAAGGGAGCTAGGCACCAATGTTCTACATAGAATCCAATGTAAATGAGTAAGTTATCAGGTCATGTATACAATCCATTTTGCTTTATTTGACATAATTAGAAATGCTAACAAATAAATAATGTATACATGTCACAGTAAACGCTTGCACCCATTGGCATTTTGCTTAACAATCACTGCCTTAGGCAAGACAAATCACTGAATTTTACTGTGCACTTACCTGTGTGAGTCTCAGAGCTTTTCAGAAAAGTGACTGTTTGCTATTTCTTCTGCTTTATGGAAGAACTAACCTTCCCTGTCATTTGTTAAGGCAGCTATAGAGCTCTGTTCTACCAGTAACTCCACCAGTAACTCCAATCTATCAAAGTCTATGTGTATTCAACTTTTCTAACAGTAAAAGGAAATAGTAAAATAGTGGAACCAGCCCAAAATGGACCATAGCAGACACACAGATTCTGTGTCTTTCTGCCTGTAGTTTTCTTCTCCAGATATCCAAATGAATAAATGAACAGAGAAGGATGGCCTGCGTGGCTGAAGAGTTATGGGCCCCAGGAAGGAAACTGGATTCCAAGGTTTAGCATGCATCAGAAAGACTATGCATTATGCAGTGGGTTTCACTGGCTCTTACAAAGGGACACATGCAGAGCTGCTCTTTCTACTGTCAAGAACAGGCTTTACAGGTCAGACTCAGAATGCAAGCTTCCACAGTTCCACGTCTTTTACAGACTGTCAGATAAATACCTAGGCTTATAAACACTGTCCTTTTTTTGGCATTGTTTTCAACTGCTCTTTAGGATACAGTCACCTGTAGAGAATATTGTAGTGCTGTTAAATCAAAAGGAAGATCTCACAGTAGTGAGATTTATATAATATAAGGATTATTCAGTTTTGATGTCCAAGCCACCAAATGAAGAAGCTTTCAGTGCTGTTGTAGCTTGTAGGTTCATAAATTTTTATAGAAAGAACATAACTTCTATGGATGCTACCGTATCTGACATGTCGGTCTGTTTCCTCAGACTGCTACATTTTTCTCCATACTTCCAGTAGTTCAGAGCACCTCCATTGTTCTAAAATTCATGGCTGATGATTTATGTTATGTGCTTATCAAAAGTACTCCTTGCCATCTTGACTCTCCCCACTGAAGTGAAGGGTAGAACTTCTTGTGGGAGGAGAAGGCTAATGATGACTGATTTGACAATCCTATGACCTTATTCATGAGATGTCAATGAACAGCAAAAAGCAAGATTCTTTACTAATGGAAAGAATTAATTATTGCCTATTTTGTACTTTTCTTCACATATTTCTTGATTTCTTAGAATTTAAAACATTATTCTAACAGCTACTTTTACAATACAAACACACATGCCAAGAAAAATCCCACTTTCGGGACTAATCTTTTCTCCCACTGCCTGCAAGGAAAATAAGAGGTCAATTAACTCGTATGCTAATAACTATTTTATTTGTCAAAATGGTAAAACAAAATGCAGGCAAGATTTCAAAAAACACAGTCCTTTAGCAAGCCATGGAAAGAGAACAAAGGAAAGCAACAGATAAAGGGAAAAGTACTCCAAAGAACTAATAATTTTTGCTCTCCCCATCTCTTCTGTGAAACAGTTTTTAATTGTTTCATAGCTCGGCTTTCTCTGCAGCTATGCTATTACATTTGGGGTCCTTTATTCTAAAATTCTGTGGCATCTGTACCAGAAAATTGAATAACCATTTATAGCATTGGAATTACTTTTTATCCAAGTGAGCAATACTGGCTGTGTCTGTATTGAAGTAACAGAGATTTTTCAGAAAGCTCTTTAGAACTCTGCCTTATCTATTAATACTACTTAAATCTTACGTGGTCTTGCCTAGACTTGGTATGTTGCCAGAGTGACACATGTTCCAGCAACTGCTTCTTATTTTATTTGATAATGGTCATTCATAGATTTTAGAGCGTCACTTACATAAGACTCCGTGTGGTTTAGAAATAATGTTATTGCCATTAAGTGTTTCTATTCTCATTGACATTAGTAGTTTCAGTATCTAGAGTCTCCAAATAATTATCAATAACAAATCCAATAAGTAATAAATCCAGTCCTTCATATGTAATTAATATTTGCATGCCACTACAAGATGAACCTGACCAGTACCAGTCCATTGACATCCTACTTGCTTTTTCCCATATTTCACAGTTGGAATGCATATACAGGTCATGAGAAATATCAGTGGCACTCTGTAAGAAATTTCATCATATACTGCATGCCTTTCTGTATTTATGTCTTGATTAGTGAGTAAATTGGTGTTTGTAAATAAAGGAATATAAAAAATGGAAAGAGAAAGTGTAACCGGTTGTGCTGGTTACACTTTGGTCTTCCTAGGGAAACGAAGCTAGTTTTGTTTTATTCTGAAGTCAAAGGATGAAATTCATAAAATAATAATGCACTTCACATTCTGAGTGTCTTGATATGTGACATACAAGTAAATGTCCTGTAAATATTCAAGAACCTATTAAGAAGTTAGTTAATTATATAGGAACTGCTAAGCAGGAACACAAGTCACGTCAAATGAGAAGGTGAATGCAGTTCTCTTTTATCAGTCTTTGGTCTCTGCTAGTAGTCTGATGCATTCTTCAGAATTGTAACAGACCACAAAAAAGAAACATTAAAAATTTGAAATGTTTAAAGAGAAAAAAGAAAACAAACCCAACCATTAAAACTCAGAAAAAAAACAGTTAAAAAGTTCTTTGGTTCAGAAGAGGGAAAAGATACAGTAAGCAATTTAGGTAATACTTCCAAGTTTAATCAAAGTAGAAAAATGCAATAAATAATTTCATTTCCACTGCTTTTATGTGTTACAGAAAAAGAATGTGTATTTTTCATAGGGAGTTGAAGACTTTGTGTTTTGCTTTGCCATGAGGCACTTGCAATATGTTAAAATTTGTGCCAGTGCAGATAGAATCATAGAATCATAGAATAGTTTGGGTTGGAAGAGACCTTAAAGATCATCTAGTTCCAACCCCTCTGCCATGGGAAGGAACATGTCCTGATAGACCACGCTGCCCAAGACCTCATCCAACCTGACCTTGGACACCTCCAGGGATGGGGCATCCACAGCTTCCCTTGGCAACCAGGATGGAATGATTTAATAAGGTAGTCAAAGATTTTCAGTAACATCAGTTTGTCACAGAATTCTAGAGTTTTGGGGGTTTTGTGATAAATATTATGAGTGTTTAAGTATATATGTGTGCGTAATACAGATGCAGGAGGATGTGTACCTCCACATAGTTTGCTACAATGTCTGGCTTCACAGCTAGCACTATAGGTTTGCTTTTGCTCTATTATGTCTGGTCATGGTTTGCTCCCACAGTATGGTTTCTTCAGGCCATTATGTAGTGGCTGATAGATTTAACCAATTGTCATATGAATGGGAATTGGTGCACAATGGTAATATGAATAATAATAACAATATCAGTTAAGTTTTTCTCACATTTTTACCTACAATATGCAATTTGTCAAATAAATGGATGCAATGCAGTGTTGCTAACCTTCTAAGCTTAGTGTTTTCACTTCTGTACATTCCTGTAAGAACTGGGCAAACAAGGCTGTGGGAAGGATTCTGACTGTGTAACTTCATTTGCAATGCCACTAGTATCCTCCTAGAAAAATATAGAATAGTGTCACCGATGCATCAATACTTGCAAAAATGAAGCATTTGAAAATCTTTAGTCTTGCTTGTAGAGCAGTCCTTCCTACTCCAGTGGCTTGGTTTGAGCGAAAGTAGAATCAGTTTCCAACTTCAGCTCAGTCTTGTCTGAGAAACCTCAGTTTCTGAAAGTTAACTGCATGATTTTCAGACAGCGTTTCTCTCTAGAAGTGATAACAGAGGGCACTGGTATGCAGGATGGCCATTGTTTATACTTATTCCTATAGAAACCAATGCCGTCTTCAAGATGATGGTATGCCATAAGTCAAAGAGGTGAAAAAAGTTTGCACCAGCAGGGAGGTGTGGATGGGAAGGTGACCCCAAACTGACCAACAGAGTATTGCATCCCATACGTATCATACTTGGTTTAAAACAGAGGGATCATGAGCGTTGCTCTCTCTTCTTTGGTGGCTGATATCCAGTGAGGACACCATCTGTCTTTTTGCCCCTGATCCTGGATCTGTGTATTCCCATACCCAGTCTAGCTCCCTCCTGTCACTGAGTCCAGCCTGAGACCCTTTCCTCGTGCCTGCTCTGCAGCGTTTATCTTGATGCAGTAATTGAGAGAGGGCAATTTTGTGGGTTTTTTATATATTCTACTATTTTCTTATTAATAGTATTTTCCTTGTTGTTATTGTTTCATTAAAGTTGGTATAGTTTCATTTTCCAGCCCGCAAGTCTTCTTCTCTCACTTTTCTTTCTTCTTTCCCTTGGCAGTGGGAAGGGAATTGGGAGGCTAGCTATTGACATTTAGCTGCCAATCAAGCTGGCCTGGGGCTGAACTGTGACACTCAAGACAAGGCCTGAGAAAGTTCTAGTCCTGAGGTTTTGTGGCAGGTTTTAATTTCTTACATCATCTCGCGACTGTCCACATACACAAAGTTCTGAGTAGGTCCCTGTGTGTCCAGATATGTCTGTCAGTACCAATTATTGCACTTTTCTTTGTCTTTGCTGTTTCATATCATCTGGTGATTAGGAAGCTATCAGTTCTTTATTTATGGGAATTAGTTTTGCCTCACGTTAAACCATACACTATTATGTTAGTAAGTACCATGGAAATGAATAGATAATAAACACTGTTCTGGGACTGTTTGGACAGATATTGCCAAAATGGTCCCAGCCAAGCACTGTTAGTCATTATTTTTCATCCTCTTCCTTTTTTGTAGGCTGATTTCCTGTAAAACTTTTGTATTTCCGTTATAGATCTTTATTGTTTTGCATATTTTTCTCATATGTTCAACATACATTAATACACTTACATCAGAATAGGTCCTTGCTGGTAATCAACAAAATATAAAAAATAAGTGAAATTCCTGGTATGGGAATATTTGTTTGCCCCTGTGGACTTCTGACTTTTCTGGCTTTATTCCACCATTCAGTGCATGTCATTCAGCAATTCATTTCTCCAACTCCAGAACATCTGCCTAGGTTCCACCTCGTCATTGTCATAGGCACTCGGGAACAAATGATAAGATCTCTGTAGACACTTGATTTCCCTGTCTCTCATGCTCTAGTAAAGTATATGTTGCTCCTGATTACTCCCAGTCCCTCTTAGTCAAAAGCAAAAGCAAGGCTGGCTCCTGAATTTGAGGTTTTCATATGGCACAGTAAAGAAATATATCCTGATTCCTGTGTACATTTTTATATGCATTGTAGGAAACATTCTTAATAAATCACAAATACTGAATATAGTCATATAATTTCTGAGGTTATTCTCCTGATATTGAAATAGAAATACAAGACTGGTAATTTTCTTCCTCTAAAAATGTTCTATGCGATGTAATATATGTTTCCTCTTTAATTAGCAGAGTTAGTACTTTCATGAAGACATTAATTGTGGCTCATACAATTTCAAAAGGATAACATTTTGGAGTAAGATTATTAAAGGAAGGGAGGCTCTTCAAAGGGATCTGAACAGGCTGGACCAGTGCGCTGAGACCAGTGGTATAAGGTTTACCAAAGCCAGGTGCCGGCTCCTGCACTTGGGGCACAACAACCCTGTGCAGTGCTACAGACTAGGAGAAGTCTGGCTAGAAAGCTGCCTGGAGGAGAAGGACCTGGGGGTGTTGGTTGACAGCAACTGAACAGAAGCCAGCAGTGTGCCCAGGTGGCCAAGAAGGCCAATGGCATCTTGGCTTGTATCAGAAACAGTGTGGCCAGCAGGTTCAGGGGGGTTATTCTCTGCCTCTGTACTCAGCACTGGTGAGACCGCACCTTGAATACTGTGTTCAGTTCTGGGCCCCTCACCACAAGAAGGATGTTGAGGCTCTGGAGCGTGTCCAGGGAAGAGCAACGAAGCTGGTGAGGGGTCTGGAGAACAAGTCTTATGAGGAGTGGCTGAGAGAGCTGGGGTTGTTTAGTCTGGAGGAGAGGAGGTTGAGGGGAGACCTTATCACTCTCTACAACTACCTGAAAGGAGGTTGTGGAGAGGAGGGAGCTGGGCTCTTCTCCCAAGTGACAGGGGACAGGACAAGAGGGAATGGCCTGAAGCTCTGCCAGGGGAAGTTTAGGCTGGACATCAGGAAAAAATTTTTTCACAGAAAGAGTCATGGGGCACTGGCAGAGGCTGCCCAGGGAGGTGGTGGAGTCACCTTCCCTGGAGGTGTTTAAGGGACAGGTGGATGAGGTGCTGAGGGGCATGGTTTAGGAAGTGTTAGGACTGGTTTGACTCGATGATCCAGTGAGTCCTTTCCAACCTGGTGATTCTACGATTCTATGACATCTGTGAAGAGGAAAGAGATTTGAAGATCAGGTTTACTTCAGACGTGAAGTTTAACGAAGTAATTGTGTAACATGTAAAAATCTTGCAAGACCATTTGCTTTCACTAGGATTAGTGCTTCCTCGACAATGTTTTTTAAGCAGTCAGAAGGGCAGGTGTGCATGAAACACGTATCTTTTAGTTTCAGAACTTCTAGAGTAGTTTTATTTTTCAAATTCAGCGGAGCCACCCATTTCTGAATAAAAACACAACACTGTCTTTTTGAAAACTTAATGTAATTGGCTCTCATTTCCTTTACAGGGATGTCATGTCTAGGAAAACCATGATTCCCTTAGGACTCATTTCTCATTTACTACTTCAAAAAATTATAAGTCTCAAGAGAGCATCTAAAGGCATATTCAACTATCTTTTTCTTCTCATCTAATTTGTTTTGGTATTATGAATCCTGCAACTCCCTAATGTATGATGTGAGGCTGTTGGAAGTACATGCTCTTGATGCAACTGAAATGTGAAGGACGGGATACTTGTTTAGGGACTAATACTGCCCCTTGCTCAGATGTTCCAGCCATTTCAATGCAAGCTTTACATTCAGATTTTCTTGTTTATCTGGCAGTTCATTATTTAAGGCCAGCCTGTCAAAATAGGTTAAATATTCTTTGGGAAACATGGTCACATCTTTGAGACAGGACAAATATGTTTAATACAAAGAGATTGGCTCGATAAAAGGAACATGATAAACTTGCAACCCCTAAAATACTTTTCTGCTGTTCCGTGTAGATTTCTAAGAGCATCAGTACACAATGACAAATCTCGTCGCAATAAATGCCTGGAAAAGGCATGGAAAGACACCAGAAAAGCAGTGAAAATGATTGCTGATGATTTGTTCTAACTACTTGACCTTGTGACATCTTCCCCAGATATATGACCAAGATGGGACACTGCAGCACTTTATTGATGGCGGAGAACCCAGTAAGTCAAGCTGGATGAGGTATATCCGATGTGCAAGGCACTGCGGGGAACAGAACTTAACAGTGGTTCAGTACAGGTAAAGTACGTTTTGATTTACTCAATGCGACAAAGCAAAAAATTTTTGGTTTTTTTGAAACATCAGACTGTAACTGTCACCAGTACCACTAAAGACAGTAGCAGGGTTTTTGTGAATGTGCTTATTTGAGGCAATACAAAAGCTGCAGAGTGTAGTGAGTATGGGTTTAATTTTAGTTGCCCTAAGCTGAAGCCACTGTAATAAGCATGCTTGACCTGGAGCTCCTCGGAACAAGTACAGCCCTGTGTCGCTTGTGTGACCCCACTGCGTAGAATCCTCTGCACTTTTTCTAATGGTTTGATCAGCAGCAAGACAACACAAGCAACCTTCCATCTTTAATAAAGGTGCACGAGCTACAGAACGAATGGCAGGAGAGGAATTTTGTACTCCAAGGTTTTGGGAGGGTTGGCGATGAGACATGTATACATCTACAGCTTATACATTGAGTGCACCTGCCAGCCAGAGTTGTTAGTGCTCGTGGCTCCTATGTGTCTGGCTAAAGAAGGTCAAAATGTGAAGAAAAATGTAGAAGTGTTATGGTGCATTTTATTTTGTACTTGCAAACAGATCCAGAAAACCCAGACAACGCATTACATAAATACATGATCTCAGCTATAAACAAACCTTTTGCCTCAGAATCAGAAGCAACTCCTTGGCCTTATTAAACATGGTAGGAAGCACATCAAAGAATGCCTTGGGCTTGCCAGTTGCAGTGAACAATCCTGCTTTTCACTAGTTGCTTTAAGGAGTGGACTTTTCTTTAGGAAGAATCTTAAACTTATTTAAAGTACCTTTAAAATTAAAAACAAAACATACAAAAGAACCTTAAAAAGAAATACATATAAAATCTGATTATCCCATAGGTTTCCAATTTAACAATGATAAAATTGTACTATTGCATTTTCAGCTTTTTTATTCTCTGGCCAGTTGACTAAATAATGCTGCAGTTAAAAAATAACAATCCTATTTATACATTACAAATCTTTTATTATACCCTTAAATATCTGATATCTATAGCTAAAATCCCATTGGATTTTAAATAAACACACTGGGTAATGAATGAAGATTGCTGTGATGAAAGAGTATTTTTGTAGGTATCTTGTGAGTTATTCCTTAGTGTGGTGGTGTGTGCGTGCACATGTATATATAAAAATAAGAAAAAATAAAATATGCCTACATATATAGACATGACAAACCGAAATGAAAAGGGAGCATGAGAAAGTCATTACACATCTGTCAATATTAAGTGGATTTTACAACTCTCCTTTCATGATGGAGTTTTTACTTAAGAGTTCCCTCTGTTGATCTGTTTTCGATTACTTCAGATCTTTATAAAATGAACTACAAAAACACAATTTAAAAAACTGGCATCTATCACCAGTGACTGCGTCCAAGTGTAAGAAAATAGAAAAGTTGGACACTGAAAAACCAGCGTAATTTTTATTGTACATGGACGTCCTCCTCACAGAAATTCAGCTGGTTTAAATTCATTCTGTTATGATTTGTAATATCTAAATGGAATTTTCTTCAAAGTGCTCTTGATTGATTGACCCTTAGCTGAACGTTTTGTTTTTATTTTGAGGCTGACAATAATGTTTGTTGGCATGTGTTCTGCTTCAACTGCGTTGGGACGCCATGAAGCTATCTTTATGAGTCATCCAACCACAATACTAAATACATGTCAGCAAAGGAAATATTATCCAAAAAGGGAAAAATCCCTTTGATGTACTTCAGCATGCAGAGATTTCTGCGAGTTTTGGAAGCTCTGCACGCTTGTAAGGGACGGTGTACGCTTACACTTTTTTTACCCTGCCTACTCCAAGACTCACAGACCACCCATTGCTCAAAAACAGTTCTGCTCTTTCAGCGGCAAAGTGTGTCATTTGATTTTAACACATTCATTTGCCGGGCTGCTGTGTTTATGTTAAGGGAAGCCAAACTGAGAGATGAAATGTTACAAGGGTGAAGTACAAAGTAGACTCAATTTTTCTCAAGTTAGGAGATGCTGGTAATTTATAGCGTGACTCCAATTTTCATTTTTATGTAGCAGTGGAAAGAATTAACAAAACTCATAGCTCTAGGAAGAAAGAGAGGGAGAGGAGAAGGAAAGCAGAGAATGAGACACAAAGAGGAGAGTTTTTGTCAGATATTCATAGAAGGGTAGGAAAAGCGTTCTGCTTAGCTAGCAGTGCCCTCCTGAGACAGGGTGGCAGTAAGTATGGAAAATAACAAGATAAATGAATTTTTTGCAGCTGCTAGTAAAATATTGAGAATCTGCACTTTTTTATTGATCTTTATGATCCTGTTGCCAAGAGCCACTTTGCGGTGACAAAATATGTTGACAAGTGCATATCTCACCGCCGTGAAAAATGTGGTAAAAGATTCTCCTTATGTCTGCAGTGTTATACAAGGAACAAATTGCATCGCTACAGCCAATTCTTTATAGAAAGTCTAAATTTAAGGCCTACCAACCCTAAACACTTTTATCTTGAACTTCAGGCTAACGTTTGTAGCAATTCTTCACTCAGAAAACCAGTTGAGGCCTAACATTTTTTTTGGTCTATAGATGTTTCTCTGCCTTACATAAGCTGTTATAAAAAATGGTCATTTCTTGTTACTTTGACTGTATCATTTTGATATGTAATCCTTCAGTGAGAGTGGAGTGTTCTTGTATATATTGAATTTCTATCCATCTCACAGGAGTGTGTTTTACTCTTCCATGTGAAGCCTAAGGGAAAAGGCACTACAAACTGATAATACTTTTATTTTATCTTGTGCCCTATCCTACTCTTATTCAGTTTTTGTCCCCATGTAAATCTGTTGACTGTAGAAGTATCACTCTGAAGCTACTTACATCAGCACAAAATCAGGATAAAACTTTTGGGTTTACGCTACAGGCCCTAGTACTTTTCCTTTTATCCCCTCTCAACTTCCATTTCAGTTATCTAGGCATATCCACAATCTTTTCCCACAGAGAGATGTGATAAGATAACACATTTACAGTAACAATAACATATACTTACCGAGGGATCATCAGCATTACCCTTATGCTCCATACAGAGGAAGATTTAATGACTGTACTTTAGGATTAACCCCTTTTTTTAATTTCCCTAAACCAAAGTCTAGTTTACTTTATAATTAAGATCTCCCTTTTTGAAGGTACATTACTGTGATGAAAGGCTACTTCAAAAGTCTTGC
Organism: Cuculus canorus; assembly: GCF_017976375.1. Lineage (NCBI taxonomy): Eukaryota > Metazoa > Chordata > Aves > Cuculiformes > Cuculidae > Cuculus > Cuculus canorus. Next base: position 63,915,276 of record NC_071441.1, read on the forward strand.
TGAAAGACCTTACTGAAATGAAAGAACTGTTGTTTGTTTATCCCTAGAGTACGTTAACTTTAGCTTAGCAGGCAAATACAAAGCTGTTTAAATGGCTGAACTTATTGAACTATGTGTACCACTTTAATGCTTGTACTGTGTGAGCACAATATAGCACTTCTAAATTCATTTTAAAAGGGATGTTGCAAGAAAATACCTTGTCTTCATAAAAATCTCAGTGCTCGTGAAATCCTAGTGTTTAAAACATATAGGTACAAAGTGTCTGTAAGGTCTTTGTCACTCTATGCTATCAGAACAAAATCCTTCCCTAATGACAGATCTGGTTTTAAGATAATAAGTAAGTTATTAGTTTAGCTATCTGCAGAAATGCTTTGAAAAACATTAGATTTCTACTGCGATACTATGTATGATAAGAGGATAACAATCTATTGCTAAATTAGGCATTTTTTTTTTCACTTTGATTAGGTCAAATATATTCTACCGGGCTTGTATAGATATCCCCAGGGGCACCGAGCTATTGGTGTGGTACAATGACAGCTACACATCTTTCTTTGGAATTCCTCTCCAGTGCATCGCACAAGATGAAAATTGTAAGTTTTTCCTTGCATTTCTACCTGTTTAAACCAGAATTCCTGTTTTATACCTAATCTGTTATATTCGTAGATTATTTTAAGACATACTAAAGTGGTTGTATATTTAAGGTAAGGTTAATGTGTACAAAATAAAACCCTGAAGCTGACACAATTAGGCTGTGCAAAATCACAGTTTGGTTACCTAAATAAATGGAGGTGTTTGGAAGTGTGCAAGTATGAGCAATGAAGTGGCAGGTTCCCTACCATGGCAGCCCCACATACCTTGGTAGTGTGTAGAAACACTCTTCCTTACAAGTGATTAATTCCTAGTCTATTATTAACTGATTTGCTTGTCCCTCTCCACTGTTATCAGACCTATGACAAGCCACAGTCTTGCCAAAACATTAACATGTTGCAGGTCCACAAGGCCTCTGCTAGTGAATCTTCGTTGTGTTATCACTGAGTACACCAAGAAAAGCTTTGTCTAATTGATTGTAGAGATGTGATCCTGATGTTAAAAGTCAGCTTCTCTAAGTACAAACTGAGTGTAAGTAGCCTGAAATGACAATGAGCATCCATTCCATCCTGGCCATCCCCATTTCTGTCCATTCTTCAACCCCTTTTCAAGACTTTTTTTTTTTTTATAGTTTGCTAGTAATCATCACGAAGTTGAGCATATATATTATAACATAGACTCAGTGCAATCTATCTAGATATCTTTGTCTGTAATCAGAATGGGTGATCCAAGCACACCCTTCAGTTTCACTGTTTGTGAGTGGAACTTGATTAGAGCTTACATCAAAGACCTCTACTCCATTTTGACAGCTGTGTATCTACACAGTAGAAGTAACCAATAATGAATGCCTGATTGACTTTGGTCAAAAGCAGCCCTGTGTCTGGCCACACTTAATCAATCACATATAAGATGTATTTTTTTGGTCAAGCACTTGGATACTTAAACAGCAATGCTAGGATAAACTTGTGTCTCGTAGCAACTTAAGTACTGAACCATGCAGCAATAAAACAGCAAGATAGCAGGGATTAAACTGTCAAAAATAAACACCTTTTTTCACCCTGAGTTTTCAAATCTCTTGGACTTGAGAAAAGTTTAAAAGATATTTAATTACTGGCAGTAATGTTTGCTGATAAAACTCATGCTCTGCAGTGTAGAATACCGAAATATTATTTTTTCTTTCATGAGCTGAAGTTTACAAAACCTTTACTTGAAAAGCAAAGCATGATGGCTAAAATCTCTAAATATTGTCACTTGCTGTTTTGCTGTGAGAGAAGCCAGAGTTTCATCCACAGAGAGACTGACATGAGTAGATTAAATTCACCTCTGAGCATGGAGCCTGCCGCAGGGAGGTATATGGCTTAAGTGCCACTTAAGCCCTCAGAGTAGACCTTCTGCTTATCTTCTGCACAGGGATATTTTCACCCAGTACAAACTCTGGCTATATGTCTTTAATATCCTGATCTTATGCTCCTGTGGACTTTTATGAATAAAATTTTAAAAAAATAAAAAATTATCTTCTTCTCATGTGAGAGTTTTGAGGCAAAATGAAACTGTAAAATTGTCTGTTGTAGTGAAGAGACACAGAAGATGCATTATATATCTAGAAACTTGTGACAGACAGCCCTGTGACTTTACTTAGAAATCAGGTCCTCGGATACTCCAGACAAGAACATCCTGGGAAGGACCTCAACTTACATAAATTAAATAGTATGTAATATCATAACATTGGAGTCATTATGATTGATGGAAGATACTAGAACATAACTCTGTGAAGTAACTGACATTATATGAGGTATTAGCAAAACATTAGTTTGTATTACATTTTTGTTGTATATTAAATAATTTTGAACTATTCCAGCTCACAACCGAAATTTAATTCTTACATTTTCTTTTAGAAATCTGACATTGTGACTTATCTCAACAGAGTTACAGTTTCTAATTACCTGTTTAGTGGGTGTTATGCACCTATTTGTAAATATCTACATATAAATACTTTGTGACAGTAACTGAGTGAACATATGTAGACATAGACATATGCACACAACACATTTAATTTAAAAGTCTCCATTAAAATATTAACTCATGAGGTTCAGCATGCCAAAATTAGAAAGCATGAGAACGTTTTGGGTCCAGGCGGCCTAAATTATGCTTCTATTTGCATCGTGGTGCAATTTTTCATTAACTGATCCCAATTTTCTATAGGACACTTGCTTCACTCCCTGCATAATCAAGATGATACTCAGCTGTGAGTGAGGCAACTGTTAAGCTGTCCTCTAGATGTTTGACCTTCTGCCTTATCATGCAACATCCTAATTCAGAGTTAAATCACCTTTTTGTGGGAACAGCATATTGCATTTGTTGTTTAAATACTTGAATGCCTCAAAACCCACAGTTAAATGATGATCATAAGACCTTAACAGGACTAGAGAAAAATTTTGTTCCTGTTTTATAAGTAGGAAATTGATGCACCAGGATGTCTTTGCCTATATCTTACATAGTCTTGTGGTGATCTAAGTGTTATTAACCTTAATCATACAAATCACAGTGAAGTCATTGGCTGTGTACCGTACTGGCTGTGTGACTACTTGTGAGATGTAATAGTATACCCTTAGGGGCTGTGCTTAAAGAAGATAACTGAACTATTGCTGCAGTAGATATTTAAGGTACTTGTTGTATCTCAGCGAGTGTCCAATCAAGGATTTTTTTTCCCCATGTTCTCGAAATTCATGCTTGTCTGTGATAGAGGGATTGGACATGTTGTCTGCAAGATGCAGAGTAAGGGTATCACAAATGTAGCATCATTTTTTTTCAGATGACAATCCCATTGTGCAATAAGTGTATATGACAGTCAGGCTTCTCTGAGTCCTTTCAGTCTCAGACACTCCTTTGTATCAGTTTTCATTTCAGAGTCACAGAATGCAGCATCATCCATTCAGATCACTGTCTCATTCAAGCCCATTTTTTTGTGCATTGTTAAAATAAAATTGTTTAATTCTAGTGATTCTAGTGTCAAGAAAATGGATGTTTTTCTTTTTCTTTTTTTTTTTTTTTTTGGTGTCTCCCAACACTGTATTAGTTTTAAAAGGCATAAAAAGGATCTTATTTACTTTTCTTGTTTTCTCCCAGTGAATGTCCCTTCGACTGTAATGGAAGCCATGTCCAGACAAGACACCCTACAGCCATTTAATAAAAGTAGCAAACTATCCCCTGCCACTCCACAGCGATCCGTAGTATTTCCACAGACTCCGTGTAGCAGAAATTTTTCTCTCCTGGATAAGTCTGGGTCCATCGAGTCAGGATTTAACCAGATCAGTGTCAAAAACCAACGAGTTCTTGCAAGCCCAACTTCAACAAGCCAACTAAATTCTGAGTTCAGTGACTGGCATCTTTGGAAATGTGGGCAATGCTTTAAGACTTTCACCCAGCGGATCCTCTTACAGATGCATGTGTGTACGCAGAACCCTGACAGGTAAAGCCCAGGCTCTCTTTATTTCTGTATCTACTGATAGCCAGATCCACTGCTTTCTTCTTTTATCAAGCTGTTATCACTTCCAAAACCAACCCATTATTAGGAGGAGCCTGTACAACATAATTCATCTGCAGCTGTGTGAAGTAAGCCGATAAAACCCATTGCTTGACTTCACTATTTGTAAAAACATTTGGTGCCTAAATGTGCAGATAAAGGGAAATAGCTAAGGATATAATCTTGTTTTCAGAATGGTTTGGTACATCTGATGGAGGCAACAAAATAGAAGAAAAATTTATTAATATCATAGATGGAAAAATGAGGTCAAGATAATTAAAAGTCTGTCTTCCAAAGATAATCTAACCTACTGCTCAGTGGCTGTCACCGTCATTTCAGGGTTCACCTATAGTGTGCAATGTGTATGAACTTAATTAAGTACTAAGAGGTAATGAATTGGAATTTTTTGCTTAGTACTATTTTTCTTCAGAGCATGCAAATCCATAAATCGTGCAAAGCTGTCAAAAGGAAATACCTACTCCACTAGTGATGTGGAGGAAAACAGATGCCACTTATTCAATAAACTAATATCCACACAGAAGAAAAATGTTGACTAGATACCTCAGAGTCAAAGTTGGTTTGAAAGTTTGTCAATACAGAATTTTATGGCCGTGAACTGAGGATGAAATTTAGCTGAACAAGTGAATTAAAATTTCAGGTTCTCTGACCGGTGGCACAGTAAATGTAATGGAACCATTATTTATGAATCAAAGCTGGTTTATTTGACAGTTTTGATAGCTGGCAGGACAAAAGACAAAAATCAAATTAATTCAATAAAAAAGGCTGCACGTGTTTTGTCTCTTCTTCAGCTGTGAAGAAGGTTTGAGCAGACCAGCTGAATCCTCGAAAGGTTGTTCTAAAAATAGCATTTAACTCTGAATTATATTAACCAAAACACTACCAAAAAATGGTCAACAATGAGTCTGTGCATGTGTTTGTATGCATGTCTATATGTCTTTTTGTGTAGGTGACTATCTACGTGTACATATATGCCTGCGTGATTCTGTGAGTGCAGAGATACAGGACTATATATCCAATTTCCCTGGAATTAATGTCAAGCCCACTTGACAAGGGGCAAACTAGACTCCATGCAAATCTTTATAGAATTTAGGGAGTTGATAATATTGTAAATCTAAATAAGCCCTTTCAATGTTTTCTGAGTGTTATGCTGATCTTAGCAGAAATAAACACCGTGTTAAAGAAGCTGTATGACAAAAATGCCAATTTAAGTGCCACAACATGGAATATGGATACTGAATGGTCCACTCCCCTAAGTTTTATGGACTTCAATGTTAAAGCATCCTAGGCATACTCTAAAGCATAAAATGCTGTTTTAGAGAGTCTAGAAGAGGTAGATTGTGAGGCTCCCCCACATACTTTTTCAGAGACTAATCCAACCAAGTGTGATGCCTAGATTTCATCTCTTCATACACTTGAACCTGTGTCCTCCTTTACAAAGAACTGAACTGCAGATAATAGTTAAAACCAAGAAGATTGTCCCCTAATGGGGTGGTTCTGCATTCTCAGAGCAGTTAAATATTCATTTTACCAGAATGCGAAAGTGAGGATAAGTCTATCCTACAATTAGGTCTGTTATCTTGTAAGTAAGAGATATGATTTTTTAAATTTTTACTTATTTTTATTTATTTTGTCCTAACTGTCATGTATCAAATATTGCTTTAAACGTGGGCTTTATTTTAAGTCTTCCCCCTTAGAACTGAACACCCTCCCTAGCAGGTTCCTGATTCATACCCTTTTATTGTTTTTTCGCTCCCATCCCTACCTAATTTGTCTGTGCAGAACAGCTTCAACAAGGAATTGCAGAGCATTTTTGACTCAGAATACCTATACCATAGCTAGGAAAACTATTTAGATCAGAAGACATGTTGGCTTCCCTAGGAGCAAAGAGAGGAAGGATTGGAGGAAGGGCTGAGCAGATTTGGGGAGGATAGGGTGGAGGGGAGGTAAGCAAAGACTGAGTTAGAAGTATTGATTCCCAGAAACTTTCAGGAAGGTTTGAAACGTGATAGCTAGCGCCTTTTTCTTAATAATGATGCTGGCTAATTTAGCTGATTTCTTGTTGGCTTGTTGGGTTTTGTGAACTCTGCTCTTAAGAAACTTTTTCTCTTGTGTTATACAGAGAACATAAAACCTAAATCGGGATCAATCTATTACATAAACACTAGATACTACAATGCTCTTTTCTGTGACACCTGTGTTCCCTTTGTCCTGGAAAAATTGCTTAAATCTCTATGTTTTCATTATAACTGTGCAGTCTCCTTGTGAAGGCCAGTTTTGTAATGCCTTTGTTTCTGTAAGGTATGTCATCAATGTAACTGCTGTAAACCATTTCCCAATAGGGCAATATGTGAGATGTCAGTCACATGAATTTGTTTAAGCTCACAGCAATTAATTCAGTGTTTGAAATTACCAGGATAACAGTTACTGCAGATCATAATCACCCTAGGATCTTATATGCTTGGTTAGAAATCATTACAGCTTGAGCTTATATCACAGGCAGCATTCTGCCTTTTAGCAGGTACCAGTAAATTCACTATTTAGAGATCCAGTGGCTGGAAAAGTGTTGTCTTTGGTTTCTTAAACATATTGCATTTCTCCAGATGAAAAATTCTTGTAGTGGTGAACAAAATTTCCTGGAAACAAGAAAATAGGGTGTGATTTGTGAAAGAATACTGCTTCCTAGCCTGAAGCACAGGGTGCAAGTCTCTGGTTTGTATTTTCTCAATATCTGCAGCACCACTCTGACTGATAAACAGCTCCTCATTTATTGTCAGCAACTTGTGAGCACACCAGCCACTGTACCTTTGATGTGACTGAAGCAGCAGGCCCTGTCTTCTCTAGGAAATGACTTCAGACTATCTGCTCTGGCTTAGCATTTGTTTTTCTACAACGCTGATTACCTACAGCATGAGGTGCAGGGAAAACCTCTTTGAATCTATACAGGAGTCTGATTCGTAGGCTGAAATTTCAGAAGAGCGGACCACTTGGGGCTTGAGAAATTAAAAAAAGAAATTACTTTAAAGCCACTTAGAGTCAGAAAATATCTGAATGAGAGCAGATATAAAAATGGCCAAAATATACTTAATTCTGTTAGGCAGTAAGAGAGAAATGATCATATGTAACAGGCAGTTGATTTAATAACTAATATTTTTCAAAAAATTATTAATCAAAAAAAGAGAATTATTAAGATCTTCTACTGTTTTTGTTATTTTAGATTAAGATTAGGATTTTAATTTTAATTAAACTTAGATTATTTACTGGTTTACTTACAATTTATTTTCCTCTTTTCACTGAAACTTCTCTATCTTATTAGAATTTGTAGGGCTTCTCTTCAAACTTAATGGTAATTGGGATCAGAGTGAATGTGGGAGGTGTAGATTTTAATCCATCAAGATTTGAATTCTGGGACTTTCTAAGACTTTGGGACCTTTTTTTCAGCGCAGACAGACTCAGTTTCAAAAACTGTTTCTTAGAGAGGGAGTCATAAGTCTATTTTGTCTTCTGTTTTTTTGTCCACGGCTTTTTTTTTTTTATTTATTTGTATTTTTTTGGACTTGATTTTTCATTTTTGGGTTTTGGTTTTGTTAGTTTCTTTTCCCGCTGCAGAAATTCTCAAGAATCCTATGTGGGAGCAGTTCAGAAAGGCATAACTAAAAACCTTTGAATAATTTTTAAAGCAATTCTTTTTTCTGAACAGCAACCCCTTCCTGATAATGAAGCAGTCTCTTTTAATGATACTTTTCTTCTTTCTCAATAAGATCACTTGATTCAGGATGTGTTGGTGTCTAGGAAAGGCAGATGGCTTCCCAAGAGCTGTCTGTGACACATTGTCGTACACAACAGGTACACCTGTGTGATGTATATTCCCCCTGCTTGCCAGATGTATAAGCTGATAATTTGAGGCAAAAGCCACTCTATAAGTGTGTCTGTGGCTGATAAATTATGGATATTACCTGGCCCACACTACTTTTGTTTACTCAAAAGACATTATTGTACTCATGTTTTGCTGTAGCACCTCAATATTAAATTGTGAGGTTCTTTCTAAAAATGACATGTTGAAGTTTGAATTTACCACTTTAATAGATTCTCTTCTCTTAGGTAATGTCTCAGCCCATTTTGTGGTTTTTTTTTGTTTGTTACAGGCTTTGTACCTCTGACTTTGACACTCTCTTTAAGTCCATTAACTAAGTATGTCCCAAAACAGATGTAAAAAATGTGAACGTTGTGAGAAAGAGTTGTCTATTTCTGTTCATAGAGTGTCTATGGAATAGCGCTCAATTAAACACCGTGCTGAATTTAGTGGTTGTTTTGCATAATCGTTTCACAAAGGTTTGCAGACTTCCAGTACTCATAGTTAGTGGCAACAAAGGGTGTACAGAGCAGCACCTCTCCCTGATAGTTTCAGAAGTTATAAAACACTTTGAGTGTGCTAACTTTATGCTTTTGATAGTTTCTCTTCAAACATTTGTAAGAGATAATTCCAGAACTCCCAGTGGGTCTAGCTCTGCCTTCCCTGCCACTGTGTGATCCCTGAAATGCTCAGGGCAGTAGGGGAAATGCTCAGTGCTGAAGGGGAACATGAAGGCAGTAGGTGATGTAAAGTCCAGAGTCAGTGATTGTAATGCACCAATGGCCACACTGTTTGTAGGGAAGATTGTGTGTGCAAGCTACCAGCTTTCCTAGGTGTCACTTCCTTCTCCAGCCTCATAATTCAGCTTGCTAGAAGAAGATATTCCTTAAAAATACGTTTTCGTTAGGATGACTGTAACATAACATTGTGTATTGTACAAAGGCCTGGCCCCGAAAGCTGATCCTGGTCCTGTTTCAATGTGCCCTGCTTTCACTTATTTTGCAGACGGCTGTAGTGAGACAACCTTCCCCGTGTCACAGCATACAGCCCTGCCCTCTGTTTAATGGAGCTCTGTATCCCACGCCTTGTTTTTACACTTCTTCTTAGCCCTCAACAAGAAGAAAACCACTTTGAACCACAAGTCAGTCTCTCTTCTTTCAGCTTTTCAGATTTCCTAACAGGAAAAAAATTACAGCAATGTGCTATTTTAATTTCCTGATCTGACAGTATTTCAATGATAGAATTACAGGCATTCAAGACTTCACTATTACAAGTAATTCACCTTCTAAGGATTATGCTGGCAATTCACATGCCCCTTGAAGACAGCAGACTCAGTTCAGAAGAGGCCGCACTAGAAATTTGTTCATTATAAAAGAAAGAATTCAAAAATTCAGTGGAAAACAATCATAAGATTTTTTAGGATTCTAATAATTCAGACCATGAATAATAAAAGATAAATAATTAGAAGCTATGCCACATTTGCTGAATGAATATCTAAGAAGAATCAATCTAGAAGTACAGTTGTCTGTCAGCAGCTGTTCCAGATCCAAAGATACAGATTTTTCTATTGTTATCCCTTAACATGCTTTGCACATGAGCTTTGGTGAGGTTCAAAGAGCTTCGCAGAGGAACGTAGGTTTTGTATTGGTCCTATACATGGTGCAGTTTCCCCCAGAAAAAAATCAGCAGCAAAAGTGAGAACATTGTATGATGGGAAGACATTACCAAACAACAAAATCATTCAAGATCCCTAAATTAGACACCAAAAAGTACTCTTGACTAGGTTAATTTTGAAAATGTAAAGTGAAAAACTTGGAAAAGCTCAAAATATAAATAACTGCAAAAACTGAAAACTACTACATTACAGTTCTCCCTTCTGAATTTCACTTTAAATGTCCTGTATTCTCACTGTGGGCCATCATACAGTCAGGGACACAAAGATTAGGTTCCCTAGAAAAAGTCAGTGGACTCTACATTTTATTAAACCAAGAAAGCTGATTGATGGTGCTTAGGGTTAATGGCAATTCTGTAATTTTTCTAATAGGAGAATTTGCTTGTAGGTAAGTAGATTTCCTTTTTTGAGATCAGACCGGAAAGCAGAGAACTAGAAAAATATGTAGTTAGGTGTTTAATGAAAAACATCAGAATCGCTCTTCATGGCTGTCAGCACATCATTCTCATCTGCGCATAGCTATACGGGTATATCAATTTAGCTGTTTTAAATGTAACTTCAACACATTACATGAGAAGGTTTTTATTTGGTTTGATTTACATCTGGAGTGGCCTACAAGACCTTTTGTAGAAAACGTGATGATGAAGACATTCAAAACTATGTTGTTTCTGGTACATGAGAACTGGAGAGAGAGAAAAAATATTTCTTCAGATACTCAACATGTACCTTAAGGACCTGGCACATCTTTTTCATCAAACTGATTGCTTTCATGCTCTCAAATCTGCCTGTAGATCTGCAAAGCAATATTACAGTTACATAGGCTTTCGTATGTGAAATGACTGATGTCCACTCTGTTTGAGCATTATTTTTCTGGAGCACCAACACACATCTAAGCTGTGACACAGCTATGCCTCTGTTCACATGGACAGCTTCAAGCTTGAGATAGTACAATGCGTCCTCAGTTATTCCAGTGGAAATGAATTTTTCTGGGCTGAAACTGCATTCAGTTTAGATGCACATCTTTGAAAATGCAGCCTATGAAGACCACCATTTTTGTCACTACATCCCTTTTCCTTCTGTCTGCAAACCTCTGCTATAAAGAGATTACCATCTTAATTCATTGTCCCAGCACAGACCAAAGTGATGGCAGAAGACATATCTGCTAGATCAAAGACAGGACTGCTTTGCCTGTGTCGATGTACTCACTGAACCGAGCATTCCTCTTGTTCAGTCCCCCTGCACCACTTTCATTTTTTAAAAGAGCAACATATTGATCTTATTTTCTGCCAGGAAGATATTCTGAGTACAGTAAAATGGTTACCAGAAAACAAAATGATAACTTTTATGCTTACCGTATTACTTTTTTGTTAATGTAAAAAGAAGCAGTATTCAAAACTTGTCAAGATTTGGCACATTTGAATCTGCAATTGTGTAAATGAGATACAACATTTTAAAATTGTTATGGTATTTCAATGCATTTGTAGACTTTCTTTTTAAAATGACCTTTGTTTAATATTTGCCATATATTTAGCTTGAAAAAATTACTTATCCTGCTCATTTTAGTATTAATCAGAATCACCTGGAAAATGCATCCCCTACACAGAGAAGAGTAACTTCTTTAATAGTTGTTCTCCCAAGGTATGGATGAACGGAAAAAATACAGTCAAAGTGATTTCACAATAGGTGATTTTTTTGCAGGGTTCTTCTTCTTGAGCATCAAACAGTGAAATATACTCTGAGTACACATATTAATATTCTTTGTAAACAAGAAAAAAATTTTAGCCAGTATAGGGGGTAAAAACATTTTACTTGGCATCACAATGTTCAGTTATGACAGGTTTAGAATTTTAACTATTTAAAAATAAGTTGCAGTGTCACTTTTCACTGTATAAAATTAATCACATTGACTGTTAAAAAAATAAAGGATTAATTGGTTTTATGTAGTGTCTTATCATTTATTGTGGTAGCTGTTAAAAATAGATAACCAGAGGCTAATAGATGTTAATGGTCCCTTTCACTATTAAAAAAAAATCAATGTTTTGTGGATACAGACTATCTTTATGTGTTCTTTTTGCTCAGAAGTGTTTAGTTTGAGAATATCCAAACAAATAAGTCTGCATTCACAAATTATCTTTGTGTTACCAGCACTTGAAGTTTCATGTCAAGTTTGATAAATATTTTCTGTGAAAATTAACTGCGCACTTGAAGAAAGGATAAGACTGGGTGCACTACTTGTCTTCCAGTAAGAGAAATAGATATTCAGTACTTATTTCTTTCTTAAAATATTATTTTACATAAATTAATGTATTTTTAAGGGCCACATAATCTAGGTTAAGTAACCTTTCCACAGTTTTTATATATTTCTTCCAAACTTTTTTGAGAGCTTTTAGATTTTCAAATGTAAGTAATTAAAATTGTAAGCTATTGAGTTATTGACTAATACTGAGCTATTAATCAAGCTAAAAAATTCTACAATCAAGGTTCAGTGCTCTGAAGCAGTGTAAAATAATAGTATTTGTGTTCAGTGATGCAAGTAGCCACAATTAAGCAGTTCACTTGACAAATGAGATAGTTCACTTTATTTTGCACTTAATTGAATTGTACATACTTTGTCTCCATTGTCTCCTTCCTTTTAGTTTTGATTTCTAGCCATTTAAACACACACATTTATTAAAGAGAGAGCAATTAAGTTAGTGTTGGCCATCGGCTCTAGAAATGCGGACATAAAGAGCTGTGCCTTAAAATGTTATGCAGGGCAAAAATCATTACTATCCCTCTAGAAAAATTCTTCATTTTCTTAACAAAAACTCTTATGAGCCCACAGGACTCTGTCACTAACTTAATTCAAATGTGGAAAGGAAAAAAATGGTGTGGGATGTTGATATTATATCACTTCTACCAAACAGAAGCATATAGGCATCATTTCTTTTAGTTTTGTTTTAGTTAGCAACAGTATTTGCATTTCAGCAGTCCTGTCTTGCCTTGCTGTCTGGTATCATTTTCTTTCTGTGTTTGCAGCCTCTTTGTTATGATTCTGAATTTGTAACATATCACAGTTTTTTTTGTTTGTTGTGTTTGCTTTTAACAAACTGTGCTGTTGAAAATCTAACTTCTGAGTTTCATTTCAAGATTATAAAAAAAAGCATTTTCAGTCTGGATGGGAGAAATGTGTTAATTAAATGCAAATATTTTCAGTAACAGTAAGAAAATAGAAAGATAGGTGTAGCATGGTGGTTATTTTTTCCAATGTCTCTTATTTAAAAAAATAGTGATCTCAAAAGCCCCTAGATTGCTCTACAGCAATGTAGAAAAACTTAATTGTGGGCAGTCACAGAATCCACCTAGGACAGATGTGTAACAAATAGACATGCATTTGTAGGTAAGACGGTAGCTGGCACCAGCAGAGGGTTTCACGAGTCTCTTAGCTCTGATGTGTGAGGATTTGTTTTTGTGACTAAACAATATCATGTGAAGTTTCAGAGAAATAAAGCAGGTATATAACAGATAGTGTAGGTTCACTAACTTGCTGAATTATGTTTTGCAGGGCATGACACCCATATAGCTATAGTCAATTCCTGCACAAACACTTCACTGTTAACAAAAGGATTGAGTTCTGTGTACGTGTCTCCCAAGAAAGCCCCAGAGAAGTGCACCCGCAGTTCTTTTTGGAAATTACTGGGAAGATAAACTGTTCCTGCACATCTACTTTCCTGCTCACATCAACAGAAAACACTGACAGTGAGATGTTTCTCTTTCCCATCACAGGCCCTACCAGTGTGGTCACTGCTCCCAGTCTTTCTCCCAACCTTCAGAGCTGAGGAATCACGTAGTTACACACTCCAGTGACAGGCCTTTCAAGTGTGGCTACTGCGGTCGAGCCTTTGCTGGTGCCACAACACTCAACAACCACATCCGGACACACACTGGAGAAAAACCGTTCAAGTAAGTACTTGAGGCCAGCAGCCTTTGCCAGCCGAGATTAGAGAGGGAAATGCATTGCTGCTGCTCACGAGCACCACTGGTCCATGCCTTTCCCTTGAAAGCCAAGCTCAAACAACTAGATAAACCCCTTAGTGGTGTGGCTAAAGTCAGAATTAAACCACGCTTGGCTTTAGGTGCCTTGCAAACCCTCTGAGCAATTTTCGGGCCTCTCATGAGACCCTGATGGTTTTAATTAAATGACAATCTGCTGCCAGAGAACCATAGCTGAAAATACACTCAAGATTGGGACACACTATGGTGTAAGAACATTAATGTGATTCTTAGATGTCTACATGCTAAGGTAGATGGAGCTTCACGTAGATGATAATTCGGATCTGGTTAAATGTGGGGGAGAATTATGCATCTTTTTTTTAGTCTCAGAATCACTGCATAGAGAATGCAACTCTGGCTTGTGGCATAAGTTTAGAAAGATCACAATAAGGAATTGATAGTGTTCAGCTGTCCAAGATATAAGGAAAAAATAAGTCATCCAATTAAAATCTTTTTTAACTAAACAAACTCTGCTTACTTCTACATTTTTTTTTACTGAAATTAAAGCCCAAGACCCGAGTCTCAGAAATTTTCCCTCTATGCTTGCTTCCAGACATAGCATGGCAGATCCAGCTGGATTTTGCCTTTTGTTTGCCTGTTGTGTTCTCTCCCTATCTAACAGGAGGTTTTCTCCAAGACAGAATACGAGATTTCTCTTTGCTGACCTGACAGACACAAATTTTATGAATATTGTATCTGGAACAATCTCACATTGGAAGAAAAATGATGTATTGATATCAACGTTATACATTGATATCACTTTTTCTGGAAGCTACCTGAATTTCCTAGGAGACATGGGAATAAGTGTAGAAGAAGCTGTGTGTCTCTCCCACTTCTCCAAGGACTCTGTCCTCCATTTGCTTTTCTCTGTCTTTCTTTTCTACTTTTGCTGTACTATGCTCTCGGTCTGGTTAATGTAAGAGAGCTCAGCCATGGGGCCTGTCAGAACCCCTCATAACAAGCTCGGTAGAGATACCAGTAGAGATGCTTTGCCTCCATATATGGTTGAAAGGAAGCATGGCATCCATACATGTCTCTGCTGGGGGCAAGGGGACAGAGCCAGAAACCAAATGCTGCATATCCAGTACAGAAGAGCTTGCATACCAGAAATCATGGCTAGTGTTGTCAGTGGCAAAACATGGAAACTCGGAGCATCTAAACTTCAGCTCCTCTACAGCCAGTCTGTTGAATGCTCAGAGCCCATAAAAAGTGAGCCAAAAATAGTGCAAGCAATCAGATTGATTTTATCTAGTTGCTATGTAAATAGATTTTAGTAATTAATGGAAGAGGTTTCCAGGTCAAAATGGAAAATAGATTTCTTTTAATGTTAAGGTGTTACTTATGTGTAACCTTGTTGACTCCACTTAATTTTTTTCCTTAACATCCTGTTTTTGTCATGTTTCCAATAGATCTGCTATTTTGCCCCATTTAGAGTAATTTTTTTTCCCCTTTGGTTTAGTAATTTTTTCCCTTTTGAACAAAGGTCTTGACTACAGTACAATTTCATTTCTGAAAGGGTTTAATGTATGTACTACAATTAACCAGTGGTCTGGGATTTGTTTGTTTGTTTTGCTGGAAGTATTTAAGTATTCCAGGATATATATGCTAATTTTCATTGCTGCAGGACAGAGCAAGAAAACCCATAGATGCTTTGTACTGCTTACTTATGATATATGTCATAATTTCATTCTTGTGAGATTTTTATTTCATTTCTTCCTTAAACTCAAGGAGCAGTAGTAACAGTTTCTCTCTGGAAGACTTGTTGAAGTGTTCACAGTAATCTGACTAGTAACTTCACATACATCTGAAACTGGGGCTGCAGTTTTTCCTATTGCTGCTCATCAGATAAGGGGACACATACACTCGGATCCTGCAAGCTGTTCAGAAGGGCAGATTTGCCTCTCATGCAGGGCCGCTTGCATTTGAGAGGGGAGGGGCAGAAAACTTATCTAGAAATTTATCCACTCTCTCTGCTGGAGGAACAAGAGATAGCTACAGCTCATCTTGATGTCTCATCATCATTTAGATCCTACTTTGAAAAGCAGGGTTCCAAGACCCAGTATTAAGTAAGCTTAGGAAAAAAGCCCAACAAATGCTAGTAAAAGAGAACCACACATGGGACAAATAAGACTTCTGTCTCTCGATCACATGATTTAGATTTTAAAAGCTTGTTTACAAAGGGATTTTGAGTGTGGAGTTACCAAAAAAAAAGGGCAAAACTGAAAAGTCCATTGAGATGGTTTTCCATATCTCAAAAAGTCTGCAGTTGTGGTAATGTACACACTTCTGCTGAATCATATTTTCACTGTTAACAAGAATGACCGTATATGGATAGTGCTAAATTACTTCAAGTCTAACGAAGTTATTGTAAAAATAAGAGGCATATTTTAAAAGGTATTACAAAGTTCAATTTCACAGGTGAAAATAGCCAGTCAGTTGGAGAGTTAACATGCATCTACTGGGAATGTAATCTCATTATTTCTAATGCAGTAAGATAGTTATATTTGTAAGTGGACAAATTATAGTGTTCATGGACTAAGCAAGCGATCTCAAGCGCTAAAGTGGATGTTTATATGCATATTATTGTCAGAAGGTGGTTTCAAAAGTGTTGAACACAGGGTGACAGTAGTTTAAATAATTTGCATTAATGTTTAAGAGGAAGCCTGTAATTGGATAAAAAGCTTTTTCTGTGAGAGGCACTTTCTTTGTAGGTCCTAGGTGACTTAGGATGTATAGTGGAAGATTTTTCTATTTGCTTTTCGTTACAGATAACAATGCTAAGTGAGGTTATCTGTAGTCAAAGCTTTAGCTGCATTGTCTGGACTTCAGGTCCAGTTAGAAGGGATTTCTTTTCATGTCATCGCAAGTTATCAAGTCAGCCTCACTAGTGTAATGTTTTTGTGTATTCTTATCTTACTGAAGTCTCCACTACGGCTGCTAGTCTGTGCACAAAGCTCATAAGTAAATTAGAAGGTAAGAGAAAAAGGAAAATTATCGGCTACCCCTATTTTCTTAAATTCTTTCTCCTCATTCTCTTCCGTTCCAGCAAAATTCAACAACAGACAATAGTGAATCTATCTGCCTGCAGAATCAGGCTTGTCCAAACATCTAATATTTGAAAGCCAAACAAAAAGAATTAGAGGAAAGATTCATTCAGATTGGGATAACCCAGGCGTTTTATGTTGTTTCTTATTTAAATACACAACTGGGCAACATTCATTTCAGATTGAATATACAGGTTGTACCTGCAATGACATTTTAACTTCATCCTGTTTTGTTTGGGGTTTTTTAGCCCTTTCAAATGAGTTTAAAATTCGGAGTTAAATGTAGTTCTTGAATGAAAACTTAAAATCGTTACTTTCAAAATATCAAATGCAAATATTTTTTTCCTAAGATAGACTGTCAGCATTTTCTTCGCCCAATGTCTTTTAAAGTGCTTGATATAAACTTGGTAAATAAACCTACCTGTAAGTGCAATGTTGATACCTCAAAAGCACTGTGAAACAAACAAGCAGACCTGTGACCATGAGTGCTATCTGACCAAATACAGAAAACCCAGTACCTTAGAAATATTCAAATCCTACTGATGTTCGTGTTGTCTGTGAATTGAAGAACCATTTTGTTTACCACTCCCACCCAAGAAAATTACACAATGAAATGTTAGTCTTATGTTTGACGAGGCTGTACCTTTTAGTACAATATTGCTCTGTACAATTAAAATGAAGGTACATACATTGTAAGAAAAGATAACACGGATCCAGTTTTCATTGATGGCATCTAATTGTGTGAGGACTTTTAAATTTCTTCTTTGGGTCTACAGTGTGTCAGGGGCTGTTTAAATTACTCTCAAACACCATCAGATGGCTTTACTGGAAATTCACAGTAATCAGCTAAAAGGTATAATTATTACCAATTCTTGTATTTATTATATGTTTAACAGACAAGCTTGGGCTCAGCCCCATGGTTGCTTTGTGAATGGTCTCATGAAATGTGAAAATTTTTTCCTTTCTGACTGTTTTGACTTCTGTTCCACCTTTCAACACAACATTGAAGTTATGGCTTTTAGTATAGAAACATGTACACAAAACCATGCATATGTATGCTTAACAGTCTCATAGACACAGATCATTGCAGTTGAGATTCTGCTACAACAAGCTGGGAAAAGATGATTGTTAGAGGGGAAGAACACATCATAATTCAAATGAAAAACATTTCTACTTTTCCTGTCATTCCTACCTACAGTGAGGTAGTTAAGCTGACTGCTGCAACACTGTCATCTTCACCTTTCCCATCAATTAGTCAGGCTTTGTTCTGACTTTTGCAGGAGGACTGTATAGTGCAGACAGCACAGCCTGACCAGCAGCAATACTTGGCATCCACATCCCTCATCTCCAAAGGGTAGATTCTTGTAGCAAGAGATTTATTCTTTTCTGGTCTCTTTTTAGAACTATTCTTCCCTCTGTCTGTGTAGGAGTTTCTCACAATAGTCTGTTGTTGGGAAATTAAAGCACTGTCATGGCAGAAGATGTTTGCGGTACAGGATGGTAACTTGTGTGTTAGAGAAATACAGTGATCCTTGCTCCGTTCTTTCAAGAGCAATGCAAGGTGCTGGATGAATGTAGTGCCCAGCTCTTGCCTCCCAGGCAAACTCCACACAGGGTAAGGAAGTCTGCCACAGCTGACCAGTGGTTTTAATGAGTAACTCTGTGTTTTGATTACCTTATAGTCTTTCTTTGATTCGTGGATGGTCCCTAGGCATCCCAGTATAATATATTTCATTTATTTGGCCAAGCACTTAGAAGTTTGGTGTTGCCACACCCAGTTTTCTCAGTTGTTTTGCAACTGTACCACTTACAGCTTCGCTAGGCTAGAATTTAAGCCTGCTATTACTCAGCAAGGAAAGTGCTTGTATTTGTAGACATCAAAATAACAAAACTATCAAGTTCAAGTAGATGGTAATATCTCATGCAGACTAAGTTATGCCCCCAGCCTTAAAATTGATTCTAATGCCTCCGTGATAGATATATATATGTATATAAAAATAATACAATAATTTGCAAGTTTGTCAGGCAGTGAAAGGTAGTATATTTAGACACACTAATCCAGTAACTAATCAGTTTTCTAATAAACAATCAGCAGTACACTAATGTGTCATCAGCACTTCAGGAGCTCTGGAGAGTGGATGATCTGCACGTAGACATTAATGAATACCCAAAAAATCATTAAGTAATCAATACTTCTGAGTTATTTTCATTGAGCTGATAGGTCTGATACATTAAAGCTGACATTTTACATTTGTCAAGATCACGATGTAGTTTTTAGCAGTGGAACAGGCTGCTAAAAATATTCCATGAAAGACAATCAAAGAAACACAACTTAAAAGTGTTGACATTTCAGATTGGTATAGTAGCTTGGCTGAATGACTTTGTAATGTCTGTGCTAAATGTTCCTGAAACACAACTTTCTTGCTAAAAACTACCAATGTGACGAATGTTCCACAATTATGCATATGTGTAAATATCTTTCTTTTCCCTTTTTTTCTTTTGTAAGCAGCTAGATTGGTGACAGTTCACTT
Organism: Cuculus canorus; assembly: GCF_017976375.1. NCBI lineage: Eukaryota > Metazoa > Chordata > Aves > Cuculiformes > Cuculidae > Cuculus > Cuculus canorus. The sequence continues at coordinate 63,934,537 of NC_071441.1, forward strand.
TCTATCATTCACATCAGTGAAGAAAGAAAGATGAATATGAATTAGCTGAGCCCTTTGTTTTCCTCAATCTTCCTTTGAAGGTGAAGATTTCATTGTAGTGATGCTTTTATGATAATCTTCTTTGAAAATAAACCATCATACAGCACCATTAAATCAAAGGTGGCTTTTGCAGAGAGTGCCATACAAGAAGAATCTGCTTTACCCATATTTGCGATTTATCAAACACCCCTATCTAGAGTTCAGAATGCAAATTAAGAGGGCAGTATTTGGAAGATTGAAAACAATATGTTCTCTTTCAAAGCAGGCGTAGGGGATTCGTCTCAAGCTAGCAATAACTCCCATCCTATCCTCTCTCAAATTCAATGTCTTTGTTCAATCATTCACATGCTATTTTTGTTACAGATTATGTTTCTTTAAAGAGAGAATAGGGTAGAAAGAGAAGAAAATACTGATGACGGTTATAAGTTTCTGCTCGATCTACGAGATTTCTCAGATAGTGTGGGTGTTTTCAAATAATTAGGTAACTACTAACTCTATGCGCCTATTTAAAATAAAACCCACCATATAGTCAGACCAGATAAACAAAGAGTTTTCTCTTGTTCTGGCATCAAACGATTATTGCTTTGTGATTTCTCTTCTTCCAATAGGCAATTGTGGATTTTAAATTAGCAGAAGGTGAAATTCTATTTGTCATCAATTTCTCCTAGGGGTTACAGAGCAGAAAACTGCAGACAAGCTGCTTCTTTGATGGCTCACTCCTAAAAATCTCTTTTTGTTCTTTATCTATTTGAACTGACAGTGATCAGAGCTACAGCAGGACAGGCCTCTCTGGAGAAATCACCTTCCCCCTGTCTATTGACAGATTCCTCTGTTCTGAATCAGACAGGCCTTGTCCCATCATAGGCATCAAGGCCTTGGAAGTAGCCACCAATTAAACCTCTTGAGCCAGTAAAATCTGAAGCCACTTTTGAGTGTCTGTTCTGATTAGGCAGGATGAGACAAAGCCCATCATCCCCCCAGAGCAGCTCCCTGGTCTCAATTTTCTCTCTTGCCTTCACCAGGTGCGAGAGGTGTGAGAGGAGCTTCACACAAGCCACCCAGCTGAGTCGACACCAGAGGATGCCCAATGAGTGCAAGCCAATAACAGAGAGCACAGAATCAATTGAAGTGGATTAACTGATTGACTGGTTGGAATTAAACTGCAAGGAAAGTCATGATTAAATGTCACGGACACTTAAGCAAAACCAAAGATTTCCTCTGAGCAACTTTCAATCAGTTCCAGAAAACCAAAAGCAGTAATAAAATAAGTAAGATGTTAAGAGATATTGATCCTGGCATGGAAGTGAGACCAGGAAAGAGATTATTTATTTATGACTAGGGGTGAGTCTTATTTCAATTGACAAGTTACTTGGGACTGTTAACATTTCAAGTCCCGCCATGTATTGCTTTAATTCTAAAAGCCTTTATAATTGTTATTTAATGCCAAAGTGAGGAATCTCAAGGGTTCTTCTGCCCATAGTTATGACTGAGAATGCACATGGACTTGTTTATTGTCGCACCTTTTTTGTAGCATGACTCAAAGGACCCAAAAGTAATCTGTACGTTTGGCTGGGCTGGGCTAAGTTGATCTTGACATGGCTGTAATAGAAATTGCTGTGTGGGATAGGAAGTGATCAAGAGCTATATCTGGGTCAGTGTCAGCCTCCTCAGACCAAAGGGCTTTTCATTTCCATAATCTCATGTCTCACACCGTGCACTTTTTCATGCAAGTAGTTTCATTCAACAGCATTGTTTTGGCACAGATATTCTAGAAAAAAAAAAAAAGAAAAAAAAGGACAAAAAAGAAATGTTGTATAGCTGCAAATAAACATTATATAAAGAAGACAGTAGGAAAACTATGTTAAACTAATAGAGCTCTCAAATTCAGTCTAATAGCTATGAAAGAAAGAGACTGTAAAAAATATTTTAAATGTTTAAGATTCCAGTCTATGTGTAAATTGTATTATGAGGAGCAAAATACTTAAAAGGTGTTTTTTATTTGGGTGATTGATTTAGTGGCTTGCTGATTTCTAGGAAAACTGATCAGAAATCCAACTGTAGTCCATTGATAGTTTTACTCTGTTGGTTTGGATCAAATTGAAAATGCTCCTGTGTTAGATGAAACTTCCAACATACTTGGGCTGAGCTTCAAAACAAAAGCTAAATCTGAACTCAAACACTTTGTAAATGGCTTGGAGGCTTCGTTCACTTCATGGAAAATTGCCTAGTGCAGTCATGAATGAAAGTAAGCCAAAATATTCCCAACATCAATGTAAAAATTTCAGATGTCATTACATTGGTTCAATTTAACAACTTCCATACTGGCTTTTATCAAGCTTTTATCCTTGATGTATTTCGTATTTCATGATTTTGTCTGATCATGAATGGTTTTCACTTTTAGAGACCAGCAGTGTTTGTTTATATATTGATTGTCTCAATGCTAGAGCTGTAGTTTGATAAAAATGTAAAAAAAATAAATAAAAAAATCACAAAATCACAAAAAACCCAAAAATAAACTACCACTGACAAGAAGAAAAACCTTAACAGTTCTGAAGTCATGCTATATCACAATGTAAAACTGCAAAATAAATTTGTGGAGATTATGGGGATTAAAACAGATTCATTCAGTTTTGTACCAAAACTGAAGTGCTATGTGGCTCGTAAGGGCTCTGTTGATTATATTAAATATTTTGAAAACACTTATGGGGATGATTTTAAATATGTAGAGAATTAAGTATTCAGTTCTGTAAAGGGCTAGACAGAATCAGCTACAAACTTAATAACAGCTTCAGACCATTTATGAGTTCCGCAAAGAGCTCAAGCAGAGAAAAAGCATACCTTAAAATTCAAATGCATTTAAGAGGAATTTAAAAGCTACGTCATCCTTCCTGCAGGATGTTCATTTATTATAATGCAGAAACTACTCTGAAAAGTCTGGAGTTTCGAAGCTTGGCACGGAGTTACTTCAGGAGTTACTCTATTTGTGTTTGGCCATTGAAAGTGTACAACAGGGGAAAAAAAGATTTTTTTCAACACATTCTAGCAAGTACCAGATTATCGCTTAAAGAGGTTTCAAACGTATGAATTTTTCAGCTCTGTTTCTCAGTGCAGAGGTATGGGGAGTGAGAAATTCTCTCTGTTTCTTGCCTGAGTCTATCCTCCAAACTATGAGTGATTCTTACCTACTATATAAATGTGTGTGGTTTTTTGTTTTTTAGGTTTAAAGAAGCATGGGAAACTGGGTAGGGCGAATTATGCCTTGAAGGTGACTATTTGGACGCTGATTTATTCCTAACAAGGCTAATAAAAAGAAAAAACAAAATCTAATCCTAAACTTTTCTGTTCCTCACACCTGGCAGTTCACAACTACTCTTATTTAAAAGACAAAATAAAGTAACATCTTAGTGGGACTCTAGCTTTTAGTTAATACTTGAACAGCAACTGTAAACCATTTCTGCAAGCAAATAGAGATGCTCACAAAAAAAAAACCAACCAAAAAAACACCCAAAAAATAAAACGAACCCCAAACCAAACCCAAAAAGCAGAAATTTATATAGAGAGTGAGCAGGGAAAGGGTATGGTGCTCTGAAAAGCAAATGTGAGCTATCTGTTAGATCTTTGACTTGTGCTGTCGCATTATCTAACCACGCTTTCCTGTCCAGGGATGTGTTTAGCGGTAGTTCAGAGCACTCAGCCTCTTGCAGAAAGGGATTTATACTTGCATGATAAAATGCAAATAGCATGTAAGAATGTGCTTACAGATATTGCAAGTTCCCTGCTGATTATAGATAGTCTTATTCATATGTTTTTAATTAAACATACGTCCAAATGAGCGTGAAATAAAGATCAATTATTTTAAGATTTTACTGGATTTTAAAAAAAATGTAACAAAGTAGAATTTCTGCAGAGCTTACTTTTGTTTCTTCCAAATAATTACTTCTTGTGTAAATCACTGTGTTGTGCCAGATGCCTAAGCACAATTTCAGTTGTTGTATTATTTTATAAGTGGCACTTTCACAAACATACCTGGCAGCATGCAAAAACAATTCAGCAAAACTCGGTGATTTCATAGCGGGGTTTTCTCCAGTGCAACATTTGGTATTCTGTTACAACTTAGCAAATGTAAAATTAACAGGGACGAGTAAAGTACATGCTAGTTTTGGACTACACAGAATCCAGTTCTTGTCTGCACCTCCCGAACGCTAGGTGAGTTTCTGTTCATGCATCAACAGAACAACTATACATTTAGGTCTATTATGAATACATTATGTGTTTGCACACAGTACACTGAAGCAGTAAATTTAGAACAATTATCTTTAAATGTAGCAATTATGTGCCTGCCATTTCAGAATTTCTGAAGCACTTGGCATCTCTGTTTTATAGTCTGGTAAATAAATACAAGCTTGGTTTTTTTTAAACTTTTTCGTTCAACCCTGAACATGTTGGAAGTCACATTTAAAAACCGTGCCTAGTTCTGATTTTTTTCCAGTACGGAATTCAATTTTATACATTCACAGAGTTATTCCTTTCCGAAGGATATTAGTTTTTTTATGAAGCTGCAGTTATAAACCCAAAATATAATCTTTTTTTAATACAATTTTATTGTCTTCCCATGAAAGAAAGCTGTGTTGGGAATAATTACAGCGTATTACATACTAGAAACTTACAAGCAATGATATGTATATCTTTCATTTTGGTAACATCATCTCTCCTTTTAATTACTTTTTATTATTTGTATGGTGCAGATACATTATGCGACTGTTACATTATGTGATGCTGTCTTAGAGCCTACAAAATTATGCGATTTCAGATGAATAAGTAGCTGAAAGTCCAAAAGTAAGTCCTCATTGTTTTTGCAAGTCATCAATTTCTATGATTTCTTTTTTTAAATTACCATTACAGCACTCTTATGTTCCATCCAAGTCTTTCTGTGGATAAAATTCCAGAAAATAAAATATTCTGGGACTGCATGAAGCTTTTTTCTTACATTTTGTCTAGATTTTGGAAATTTTGACATCAAGTCAATCTGAAAAAGGGCATAAATCCACCCAATAGATGTAGAGTATGCTGAAGGGGTCCTCTGTTGTAGTAAAAATAATAATGACACTGTAATTAGAAGGGTAAACAGCTTGCTTGAATTTTTTAAACTTCATAAAATTACATCTTTTTTACTGCAAAGGACCAATTAACTCATGCATGTAGCTGTATTCTTGTGATATCAATTGTAAAGATTACATTGTGTTCAAATGAATATAACAGGCACACATTTAAAAAGAAGACAAAAAATGTAAATATATTTGATTAATAAAACATTTCTATTACTATATCCTAAGCCTTTGTTTTATGTTAGATTATGTATGGAATTTTGTTTATTCTGTGCAGAAAACCAAATACGTTTAAATGCGTGTGCACTGAAGGCTGCCTCAAATAATCACAGTCCCTTGCTGTCATTTTCACTATGAGCTTCCAAAAGGGTTTTACAGTATGTCACACACTGATTTGCAGTGAGAAGTGAGTGAGATCAGGTTCAGTTTTCTTGGTGACTGAGCTCAAGTGCAATATGCTCAAGCAATTTCTCAACTGTTTTCTGGAATCCGCTTATATAGATTTATGATGCAAATTGCGTCATGTCGTAACCAAGATCTTCTATTCTCTTTACAGGAATGTGAGGTTTTTATGGTTGGCAGCCGAAGTCTTGTTTAGTTACCTGAATCCTTATTTACAAGGATCACCATCTAGTGGACTAAGACAGAATTTCAAAACTCCACTTGATGTAATGTCCAAGTTTATATTTTAAAAATAATTCTAAACCCCAAACTAAAAGCACTACTCGTGCTCCACTGCAAGGGGCCTTCTGTGCCTTTTTTTAACATTATTTCACTGCCATTGTGTATGTCAAAGGGCAGTGATTAGTTCACTAAGTCACTCCTTGTTCCACTTGAAAAAATACCACTTGAGTATGAGAAAAATATGTCAGTTTCTGTCATTTTTCATGTTGTATGACCTTTTACATAAGCACAAGAACCACCACGGTAGAATAATTGTGCAAAACTACTGTACTTGAGAAAATATCCAGGTAAATTGGCCAGCAGACTGCCTGCTGGTTTGCAAGTAGCAGGGACAGTCAATCATTCAAAGCAAGATTCTACACATCCAAGGAAAATTCTTTGTAACAAGAATTGAGTCACGCTGTATGAGATTATATCGCCAAACCGACATAATCTGTCATGAGCTAATGAGACACAAATGTCTAAAGGTGGTGGTGGGTGGAGAAGCCCTTTGGCTGGTGGCCCAATCTATGATATAAAAGAGTCCTGGGGTCTACCTTCTTGCATCTCCTCCAGTGCATGATTTAGAAGGGGTGAGGCTCAGGTCTGCTAGTATTTTTCTTTTAATTCATTTACTGAACTTTTTTGCTGGGCTAAGGGCTAGGATTTTGCTGCCTTCTTACTTTTGTCCCTGCATGTTTTCACTGAGATCTAGGGAAGAATCAGACCAATGTTAAAGTGCAAGAGACCAGCAGAGCAAGACAGCATCAATTTTATTGATTGTTGGGTTTTTAAAATCCAAACGAAGCGGACACTTTCTTCTAAACAAATACATAGAGATCACCAGTGTCCATATTAAAGCAAACATTACTTAAGTAGCTTCCTTGGTACCACGCAGCATCTGCCAGTTAAAACAAGTCCAGTGACATCTTAACACCACAAAGTAAACCTGTACTTGAGCTGATGACACAGATGTTCGAGCTGCACTTTAATGCCCAAGTATTGAACACCAATTATTCCATCCTCAGATTCTCTTGTTTCCCTGCTTGCTAAATGACAGTCAGCAAAACACTTTGACAACAAACTTGGTCAATCTCTTGACCTGATAGCCTTTTGTACTGGACTTGTACAGCAGGTTTTCAACACACCCAATTTCCTGGTGAAACAGACATATACACCAACCAATGGTACAACAATGATTAGGTGCCTAAGAATAAGATTTGCACAAGAGTGTACTGGATAGGAGTTTTGTCTTTCTCCTCAGTACTTCCTGGGGGCCATAGTGAAGTAGATCCCTGACCAGCTAGTCAAGAAACAGCCATAGTTACCTTTTTTCCCTCTAAATCTGAATCATCTCAACAGGCATAAAACCAATTGAGAAGACCACAGGTGATAGATGGACAGTCACAAGTGTTTTCCCATCCATGTAAGAAAGGTCATCAACAAAGCAATGCTGTAGAAGACCCAGATATCCAAATATGACTACAATTAGTCCAAGCACATAGAGAGGGAAGGGGAACATATAGTCTATCATAAAGAGATCAAAATCTTAGTGCTCAACTCAATAGGTCTCACTTTTGTGGATTACATTGACAAAATTTAATTTTTTTTCAGTGTTTATTTTTATTATAGGTAACACAACCTAAAACAACACCCAAAGTCTTGGAAAGCCATAGGTGAAACCTAGGTGAATCCTAGGCCAATGATTTTATCCACAGCTAGATCACTCTAGCTTTCTCCCAGATGTTTTCCTCTTCACCAATCATAGCAGATGAGTCTTACCTGTACTTACCCACAGATTTCATTTTTTTCCAGTCTTTAGTCTTCAGTGCTTCCTGTCTTTGCTCTCACCATTTCCATCTATTATACTCTTATTTTTCTCTTTCCCTCTGACATTAGTACATTCAATCATTCTCCTAATCTCTAGAGGTTCTCCAAATAATCTTGCAACTGACTAAGAAAAGATGTTTTATTTATTTATTTTGGCACAAGTCACAGAAATAGTTTTTTTTCTATATTCTTAGCTTCAATAGAATGAGTCAAACTATAGTAATCATGCAGATCCTTCAACCTGGAATTGCTTTTTCTAGGGAGCAAAGAACATTTTGGCCTACAGCACACACACTGCAAGTGATCAAACATTTTTCTGGAAGCTATTTAGCATTTTTTTGTTGACTAGCTTTTTACTGGAGCAATTGTTTTCTGTGTTCTCATAGCATAAAGTGTAGTTAGATAGTCAGTAAACTAAAATTTTCATACAGAAAACACTTCCTATGAGTAAAAATGGGAGCACAATTTAATGCATGCGCTGAGCCATACTTGTAATGATTGTAAGAGTCTCCACCTTTTCTTTTTTTCTTTAAAACCTAAAAAGCCAATTTCTACTTCTTGCACAGAAGATCTTCAAGAACGAGGATAATATATTGCTGTAATACTGCACCATAGTTCTGCACAACAAAATGCTGCAGTAGTGTCTGATCAGTTAGTGATAAGAACACCATGTAGCTCCCATCTCAGTTTTTGAAATTGCTTATGTGATGAAGATATATGTTCTGTGAATACAGGGGCAGACACAACTGAAAACAGTATCTGATTCATTACCATTGTGTTGTTTGAGCCATTTTTATTTAAGGAGTTAATGACAGAAAGGAGGCTGCACTGTTCTTTAATGGGAAGTAATCAGATCTGGGAAGTTTAAGCTCTGAAAGAAATGTAGAAGCATATTGTATCTGCTTTCCATCTTACTAATTTTTTTTGCCCTGTGCTAACAGTAAAACTCCTAGAGAAAGATCTTCTTCAAAATGTATATTTTAAATGAAGATTTTTTTTCACTTTTCCCTCCAAGAATTTACTCTCAATAAAAGTAGAGGGCCTGCATGAAATGAAAGAAAAGAAAAAAGAAAAAAAAGATATTTTTCTTCCGAAAATTTTAGGAAAAGGGTGTTTAAAAAAAAGTCCCCATAAAGTATGCAGCTTTGTGCATGATTCTTCTTCAAGAGCTCCTTTTTATCCAAAAACTATAAGTCTAATTACTAAAAAATTATGACCATTTGTATACTACAAAATATTTTTATATATTTTATATATATTTGTATACTACAAACCATGGCTACTACAAACGGTCTGGTCTTCTGTGTAATCTTCTTAGTAACATTGTTGATTTTTAAATTATTGTTTTACTTTTTACTGTGGCTGGAAACAGCATCAGTCTCTTTCAGTCTTGTGTGGCCATATGGTCTTAATTCACCCAAAGTCAAGTCCTAATGAAAGTACTGCATTGTGCAGTTTATCATATATATTAACAAGTCATACTGTAAATTATGGATGGATTTTAAGCCATGTGTAGCTTTCCTCTTCTCTCTCTTTGGTTTGCCAGTAGTTTTCTAGTTTAGGATTTTTCAGTGTTGAATTAGGTTGCTGGCCAGCTCCCTTTTATGTCAACAACATAAGTACAAGGGCTTTTTGCCCACAAACCCCCATGACAAGCTCAATATAATCCTTCATATTGTCTTCAGATGCAAAACTTACCTGACTACTTCCATCCAAGTAAAAAACAGCATAGCCTCCTTTCTATAATTAACTCATTAACTGAAAACAAGCTAAGCAATCCTATGGTAATGACTCAGATGTTGGTTTTGGTTTTATCTCCCTGTCCTGGTTTTGTGTTGTGATGTTTATCTTCATCGAAATTACACATTTCAGAAAGAGGAGAAAATAAAAGAAATTGGTGTCACGTATGGTCAATCTTCATCTTTTTGTGCCATAATTTGGTTTGTACCCCTCTCACCACTGAACTTGTCACTAACATCACAGGTAAAATCACATGAACTAATTCAAATTACAATGTTGAATTAGGATAAATAATAAAATAACATATTAAATATATGTTGATATAGCAAAGCCATAAAAAATTATGCTCATGTATGTTAGGGCAAAGCAGAGGTGCTACTATACTCTAATTTTTTTTAAGTGGGGGGGAGGGGTCTGTTTTTCACAAAATGTTCAACCTATTCAACCTACCTAGTGAGGCTGAGATGATGCAATCTATCCCCAAATCTGTCACAACCCTAGCTGTAGCCATTTAAAATAGCCTATCCAATCATCCAGCTCTTGATTGTTTGATGTTCTTACTGGCTTTACACTTTTGATTAAGAGGCTCAGCAAAGAGGTGAAGTTGCAGAATAGCAAAGGGTTCCTTGACCTAAAGAACCTGAAGTCAGCAGGTCACTTACAGTGACTGTGATTTATTGAACAATAAACACAGCCTCACCAAACCCTTTTCTTTCCACACTGACCTATTTTTTGCAGGCATCATATTCTTGTTCAGTGAAGACAGGCAGAGAACTTTCAGAAAGATTATTTAGTCTTGATGTCAAAGCAAATGTATCTGTGATTCTGCCTAACTATAATCATGCATTTCAATAAATGGATTCTCAGAAATGGGATAAACTAAAAATAACAATTAATGCTACCAAAGAGTTTTAGCATGTTCTGCTAAAACAAAGAAAAACACTAAATCTCATTTCATTAAAACATAAAACTTCAATGATGAGTCTTTTCTGGAAAAACCATATGAAATTTTGGTGAGAGAGTAAAGAATATTTTGTTTCTGACGTCTTGTGTGTAGGACAAGAAGAAGAGTTTGCATCAAGGAAAAATAAGCATGCTTTTTCAAGCTAAAACATCTTTTTTTTCAGTGGGGGTATAAAAAAGAACATAAATGAAAGGAAAAAAAGCAGGGGGAAATATCCTGATTGTATGGAAATAAGTATTTTCACCACTTTAATTCTTGAAATGTAGTATGATTCCTAGCAATGTTAAGGGACGGCTTTGAAGCACAAGTAAATTCATCACACCTGACTAAAGATCAAGTCCATATTTAGGCAATCAAACCTGCGATGATTTTTATACTATTTTTGTTTAACTAAATTTTCTTAGTAAGTGTCTCCTTTACCATACAGTCTTACTGATCTATGTAAATCATGGATGACAATCACAAGCTTTCTTCCATATTCAAGTACAGGTACACATGCAGGCTTTCATTCTCATTCTCATTCTCATTCTCTCTCCCTAATCTTTAATTAAGCCTTTCTGCTTCAAAAGATCCAAACTTTTTATAAGTAGAAAGAAAATGGAAAACGAAGGGAAAAAGGTGATAAAGTTGTGTGTTCATTAAAGGAAGGAGGAAACTTTCTACCAGGAAATCTGACTGTCTAATTAAGAAAATGCATATATCACACATAATTTTTTCATTTGAATTACTTTTCAGGTAACTGCTTCATTTGTCTTTGGATTCAATGTACTGCATTTTGCCTTGCATTAAATCAAGGTAATCTTCCACATGATAGATCATCTGGCTGCTGTTCTTACACGGTAGTACTTGGGACTTTTTGACAGTCTTTACCCTACATTTAAAATTAAATGCTTCATAAAGGAATGAAAAATAAGCTTCTTCTAACCAAAACCTTTCCAAGGGAGATGAATGACTTCTATTTGCTCCAAGAGGTTCCAACCAGCACATGCTACCTCAGAAAGGGCAACTGCACGCTTGCTACTCTGCTGCCCCACTCTGGGAGCTCTGGGAGCAGAGTGCCAAGCTGGCTAGATTCTTTCCTAAACATGAAACTGGCAGAACAATTAAAAGCACAGGAAGAGAAAGTCCACGTGCTGCATTCCATCCCAAACTTAATCACATTTAAAATGGACCTGCATATACAGATAAACAAAGAATGCCTTTAAATACCAATCAATTAACAAAGGCAATCATGTTTTCAGGCTTGGAAGCTCGAGTTTTCTGCTTATTGTTAGCTTGCAACCGCGTTTTAAATGAATGCAGCCTGATGGGAAAGGATGGTAAGCTGAGGGCTGACCACATGTTTCATTCAGGGTCTGTTTGTTTTCTGTGCCCACTCATGTCACTACAGATCTGCAGTGTCTGCCACTTGTGTGACATAATTTATGTTTGTAGTACTCTTCCATGGTGCCCCTGTGTTTTCAAATGCTTAACGCTGCTAGGAGTAAATGACTTCTTTCCATTCCAGCTCAAAGTGCCAGAAGGCAGGAGAAATTTAAACACAACTAAGATCAACATTATGTGTCTACTTGGCCTCCACATCTAGCAACACAGTCATAAATTACTTAGGCTTCTTATTTAAGAATTTAAAAGGCCCTATAAGCTTGGCAAATTTTCTGTAACAATGCTTCTTCTATGTGGCTTATAAATATTGGAAGTCCCAGAAGCTGCACTTTGCATTGTATTTGATGAGAGGGCCACTGTTTGACCAAGCACTTTCCCATTCAGATGCTGTTTCATTGTTGGCTGTTGCAATGGTAGCAGCCTCAAAATACTGAAAACAATGAGGTATCATGTAATTTCAGTTCTTGATCTGCTTCTTCCAGATACTGTTCCTGCTTAATGGAAATAGTCTCTCTCCTTAAATGTCAGGTCTTTTTATCCTCGCAGTCACATTCATCTGTTTCCCTGCTGGGTACACACATGTCTAAGAGCCTTAAGATTGACCTTGCAATACTTAAAAAACCAATATCCCATTAAAATGGGAACCCTCTCACTGGCAGGAGGAAACTAAGCATCATTTCTGGTAGGGTCCCTTGATATGATGAGGATTATGAAAGATTTATGTCACATTCATGCTGGCAAACCCTGACTCCAGCAGTCAGTCTTGCATCTGTGTCAGTGCAGTACTCAGCCATCCAAACACTGATAGTTACTTTGCAGTCATCAAACTGCAAATCAATGCAATCGGTATTGCTGCACATCATACAACTGATAATGTTGTTCTGTGGTGTCTGTGATAACTGGCTGACCAACCACTAACTCTGGTTTAATTCTATCAAAGAACTCTTTATTACGGTAAGTCCATGAAAGCCGCTTTACCCTCAGTTGGACTATGTTTTCCTTCTTAAAGAACATACTGTGGTTGAAGTTAGTGAAGCGTTTTTCCCAAGTTGTGGATTATGCAATATGGAAAGTATTTCTCAAAGGATCCACTATTGTTTGCTCTGAATTACTTAGCCCCTCTAGGAAATATAATACCAGGCATTTGGGCGGTATGAAGAGTGTTTCAGCACTGCTGTCAATAAATGAAATGACAGTAATGATTCCTTCCTGCACCTCCACAGAAGACAAAGAGCAAATAAGTTCTAAATATGGGTTAACCTCATTAATGTTACTGCTAGAAGTTTGTAACTGCCCTAGGTAATGTCATCACAATTTCTGCTGGCTTACTCCTGTAAGAAGTGCAAACCTGCAATTATTGGGCTGGCAGAATATTGTTACCTAAGAAACAGAGATGTTCTAAAAAATTAATAAAACCCCTGCTATCCCTCCTCTCCTCAGTCCCCTTGTACTGATGTGCAGAACTCTGAGCCATAGAGAATTTTTTTTAATCGCATCTCCAGACTTCCTAAGGCCCATGTGCAATGAAAAGGTTCAAGTAACAGATACGGAAAAGCACAGCATCCATTAATTTCTTTCTCCTCAATGGCATTGACTTCACTCTCAGCTTCATGAGTCATCATTTATGATCTCAGTAATTTACTGCAATGGGCACGAGATATACCACAAAATCAATGAAAATGAAGGCAAATTCAGAACTAAGATCAGGGCCTGTAAGTCACTAGTGTTCAAAAATGATGGAGTGAGAATTATTACATGGTTTCCTATTGACCTCAACTGTCCATGGTATCTCTTGCCCAAGTGCAGCAATGCACAGACTCTTTATTGTACAGGAATCAAGCTGCAGTCTCTGCTGAGCCACCTGGCCTCCTTAACACTTAAAGATGAACTGCAAATCAATTATGAAAATAGAGTTTAGTCCATATTTATGGGCTGAATGTCCCTACTAGCCAGGCTCTAGGGTACATTCAGAACAGAAATACATTTCATCTGCTCCTTTAAATAATTTGTTTTCCTCTGGGAAATCCTCCTGATAATTCTTAGTTCCCTGCAGATATTTCTGAATACATCTTTCTGTGCTACTGCAAAAACCATGAGGTAATGCTGGTGGCGCTTAAATGTCTTATATCCATGAAAGTATGTTCAGGAAATGCAGTTTTTCTGTGGAAAAGAAGGCGCGCACCCTCTCCACTGGATGCTCCTACCTGTCATTCCATTAGAGTAGACTGGAAAGGCATTTGAGCTTTATTAATTGTTTATATTTATTTTTTTAGATAAACTTGACAACATTAAGAAGCTGCTCTCCGTGGAAATCATATTAGAAGTGTTTGCCATTCTCTCCATTAGAGCAAATTGGTGATCAAAATAGACAAGTCTTGGACACGTTATTAGAAATAGAAAAATTATCCCAAGAATTTTATTTCTCCTTGCCAGGAAAACCTCAAATAACCCCTGATAAGCATACTAAGGCTCATATTCATGAAGGAAGACAGAAGCAAAAAAATTAATTGAGAAGATACAATTCCTGTTTTTGTAGCACTTTACTGTTTCTTTTGCTTATGATCATTTGCTGTCTGAACTGCCCAAAGCACATTCAAACACCACTCTCTCCTTGTCTTAATTCCAAGATCCATTCCAGGATCTGCTCACAGAACAAAACTTGGCAGCAAGGAGGGCCGGGAGAGCTGGTGATAGTATGAGTCGGATGCAAGTGAAGTGCTTGTTTCAGAATGGAAGAAATAATAAATAGGAGACAAGAAATAGAAATAGAAAATGTTTGGAGAACACCATTGAAAAGCGGCTGGAAGAAAACTCTTCCATATGTGAAAAGAGCAAGAAAGGTGTACCTTAGGGAAATACTTTTAAAGTTAATGCAATGGAAGAAAATATTTTAAAACCCAGTTCAAAGCCTTCGTTATATTATTACAGTTTAAAATAGTCCTTCAGGCTGTGTTAGGGATGGGTGCCCTGAATAGCACATGCCACAGTTTTAGCCCTGTTCTTCATCTGGACAGGGACGGGGTTGGAGTGTTCAGAGGTGGAAAAACAAAAGGAGAGGGATGAAGAAGGTAAAAAGGGCCCATGAGTGCCTCGGCCACATTGCACTTCAAGTTTGGATGTGTCACTGCATCAGATATCTGACGTGGGAGCGGGGTAGTGTTACCACGTCCCTCAGGTGAGGCTGGGGCTTATAACTGAAGGATCTTTATTTTTTTCCCCTACAAGGCTAGAGGATGAAAGATATGAAGAACAACTAACTCCAAATGGAAAACCAGTACTTTGATAAGCAGAAATTGTTCTTTGCAATCGTCTGGATGTCAGTTCTCTTACAGAAGATAACTGGATATTTAGATCTGTTGTAATTCAGATTCAGAAAGAAAGAGAAAAATAAGGTAAAACTGGAAGGCCAGTTCAGAATTGAGCAGCTATTGAGGGTCATAGGACAGAAGGAACTTTTGTCATGTATTAGTTTTCTATTGCAGGCCCTCTTTTAGGAGCAAAGTAATTCCCACTGACTTCATTGAGTTTTCATACGTTCTCAGAGTTATGTTGCTGCACTCGTTTGTCAGTAACACGACAACATTTCCTGACTCAGGGCCTTTAGTCCACCTTATTGAAAGCTATGCACATGCTTCACAAAATCATCTGACAGCCCCAACAGCAACATTAGATTGGTTCATAAAACTGCAGGACTCTGAGGGATGCTTGGATTTATATTCTGTGCTGTAACTGTAAGATCGCTATCCAATATTTTGAGGCTATTAGAGGATTTTCATAAGGGAAAACATGCTTTTGGCAAAACCACAACAAAACCTATGCTTTTTCCTTCATTCAAGGTTAATTTTCATATAAATTTTTGTTAGAGAAACTACAAAATAACTAGAGAAAAGTACTTTTTGAATATTTTCTTCCAAGTTTTGAGTTAAAAAAAGATAAAAGGGAATGGAAACAAATTATAATCAATATGTTTCATTTTGTACTGCAGGAAAATTACTCTGTTAAGAGACTATGCATAACCTTAAGCAATACCAGATGTGGTACAGAGAGATGCATTAACTACTACACACAGTTTGGAGTTTTCTTTCAAGGCAGCTAAGAACAGGTAGATTTGATAGGTCAAAATGTTAGGCCAGAAGAAGCCAGTTAATGAAGTAGAGTCAGATTTGTTAAAAAACAACTACAACACAGGGATCATGAAGATTGTAAAACATTATGTTATCCTTTGGAATGACTATTCTGAACAGAGAAATATAGATGTTATTTTCCTAAGTTTTGACTTAGAAAAAGGGAAATTTATTACAATTATCTGAGGATATGACAGTGGTTAAGTCACTCCCCTTTTCATCAGCCCCAGTTAGACTGAGGTTGTACTGTTTTGTAACACACCCGATTGATAGGTGTGTTGCCATTTGCCAGAAGCGTCAAGCCTGTGAACTCCATGTGATAGAGGAAAGCAGGGAGAAAGTACCCACCACAACCAAGCTCCCCAAAGTATTTCTCTGTTGTGATGTATCATTCACATGTCATGCAGTAGTCTTTAACTCTCACCTCAGGTGAAAGGAAAATCAGCTCAGATGGTGGTTAGCAGCTGCTTCAGATCTGTCTGAAACACAGGCTGTCATAAAAATATATAGCCATAGAAATCTCTTGTGCTCAGGTATAGAGAGAAGTGCTGGTGAACTGTCTAAATACTAGTGTGTCTCATCCAGACAAAATAAAACATTATCAACAACCAAAAACCTACTAAATCCAAGCCTTCACATAAATGGCATATTTCTCTGGACTGAATTTTCCCTTTTCACTAGTTCTAGATCATGTTATGAATACTACAAAACCAGACTCCAGGGAACGATCTTTCACAGGCAGGCAGACAGGCTAAATGAGGTAAGATTTTTGCCAGCTGTAATTTTTCTGATCTGTGATCTGTGCAGTATATTCTAAAAAGCCAAAAATATCCACATACTCTCAGAGGATAGGTCAGACTTAGATGGACAGCCAAGAAAACTCCACAAGTCTTAGCATCAGAGCTCGCCAAGATAAGGGAGCTCAAGCTTATTTGAGCTCCAGCTCTCACATTCGGTTTCTTCAAAGATCCGTCCTGCAGCTCTCATCATTTTTCCTGTCCTATCCTGCCTGAGCCACTATGGACTCCCTATGTATTTAGCCAATAAGGACCAAGCTCAGCAAAGCCTTTAACAGCTACTGGGCATGGGAATAAATATAAGCCTGCATGATAATGCAAAATCAGAGTAACTCTAACATGGTTAGAGAATAGCTTTTAAAAGTTGCTGTATGGCTTCCATAGGCCAGCAGTCAGTGAAAATATCCACACCCAGGGCTTGAATCCACCTCAGTGGAACTATGGACTTGGAGAGTTACACCAAGGGTGGACTTGGCCGTATATCCAGAGCCTTTTAAAGACTTCTCTCGTATTTCCTCTGTAATTTAAAAAATGCACCCCAGTGCATTTTAATTCTGTTGCAGTAGGTCAGCAGCCCAGAAAAATACACAGAATCCCACTAAATATAATGAATTGGAGTCATCATTCCCTACATATGTTTTGTGACAGGACTGCCTTTGTGTGGTCCTGATAATAGTTGGGAGAAAGTACTAAATAATTCCTGTGTATTCACATAACTTCACTGCTGCCAGGATTTGTTTACCCATTGACCACTCCCAGCACATTACGTAGACTGTATTTCTCTCAAAAGGTTCATTCTGTATCTTCCACCTCACATGTATACTTAAGAAGTGACTATTTTGAGTCATGTCAGTAAGTCTGTTATCGTCCCCCTACTTCTCTATGGTTTTATTTAAAGAAAAATGGAGATCTTAAAGATAGGAAATCATATATAAATGGTATTCTAGATATTCAGCCTGAATCCTGCGGTCCTCATTCAATCTTTATCCTGGCACAGCTCTTACTGAGGTCAATGGGCATGTAGCCTGAATAAAGACTAAAAGCAGTGAGACTGAGACCACTGGGTAAAATTACTAGAGATGAACAAATTAGTTTGGATAGACTAGCAATGAAACAAAATCTATACTCAAAACCTAGGCTGAGTTGAAGACAGTCCTTCATATTTAGCTGTGAGTATATCTTTTGCGAATATTCATATTCACAGATTGGGTCTCTCCTTCCTGGCCTCAAACATGTATGAATTCCTACAGCTATCTTTTCTTCCCGAGATGGTAGTCCTATCACAGGAGAAGACTTCCTCCCTGCAGGAGCTCAGCTCAGCAGACAGACAATTACGGGAGATGAACAAGGCAGCTCTCACTGCAGGACCTGGGCATGGCCTGGCTAAGAAAATTTTGGGGTTTTTAAAAAAAAATTTTTCAAGAGCACCAAACCGCCAACAATCTGAATTTCTGATAAATGGCAGTTGAAGTACACATCTCTTCCTGTTACTGCTTTTCTTTCGGTCTTCTCATGTGTTCATACAGCTCTGTCATGCTTCAAGAGATGCCACTTCCAAGATCCTCTCCAGAGGCCCATCCATGCCTCTGCAGCCAGGACAGAAAATTTTCTAGGACACAGGAGAGCTGCAGTGAAACATCACGAGCTTATGCCAATGTGAGGTGCCAGGAGCCTTTTCCTGCCTAAAGAAGCACATGCATATTGCTTTGCCCTTCATGCTTGTCTTTTGTGTATTCAAGAAGACACGTCTCTGCCCATGGATGCTTACCTTAACTTTGAAATAGAGTGTTCAAGACCAAAACCTCCAGTCACATTCGTACTCACTTTTACAACAAGGAGTGGAGGTGAAACTGCAATGCAGGGGAGACTGCAATGTGCTTCTGCAGATCCAGACATGATGGCAATTTTTTTTTTTGCAACAACTGGAAAGTTCAGATGAAATCTTGGTGCAGTAAGAAGTCTAGCTGTAATTTGTGACCAAAAATGTTTAGACAGGCCATAGAAAAAGCATCAGACCTGTGAGTATTAAAATAATTGGAATCTGCTACAGCTTGACTTTCGCATTTTTGCAAAATGTTAGTGCACTTCGTGTGTGTGCTCAACAGGTAACAAAAAGGCTGTGTCAGTTAATTTTCATGCTTTTCTGGTAGAGCTAAAGGACAGCAGATCATTTATATAATTTCCAGTTGAAAAACTTTGTTTAAAAATCTGATTTTGTGGTTGAGTGACTCAAATGCATTCATTAATATTTTTGAAGGTATTGGAGACAAGCACCATAAATTTGATTTTCAGATATTATGGATCTTTGGTGATAAAATTTAGAAATAAATAATAAAGCATCTCCTCCAGATTATTTAAACTGCAAAGGCAAATGTACCTGCTATATATTAACACTGTCAGCCACCTAGGCATTACAGTGGATTTTTAATGTGTTTCATCAAAACACTTAAAGGCACTTTTTAAAATATATGATCCAGTAAATAAAAAAATATAGGACGTAATCTTCAAGGCACACTGATTAATGCAAAATTGACTTCAACAAATGCAGGTTATGGCCACAGTCCAGGAAGGTCCCTTGGTGCTGAAGAGTTTCATACAATAGTTTTCCATTTTCAAAATCACATCAATTTTTATTTACAACATTTTGAAAACAGATACAGCAACATTCAATCAACTGCCTAGCAATAATTTTAAATCCCTCACTATTAAATTGTAAAAGTTTGTGTCATGGGAAGAGAACAATGCTGTAGAGAGCTGATTTTGTGACTGTCACCACCTCCAGAACTATCAGCTGCTGTGCAGTGCTGCCTGTGAGGAGACAGAGATGAACTGGGCTAAATTATTTATTGCAAGTAAGTAAGTTATGCAATGTAGTTGTCTCTTCCCCTCCCCTGCTTTTTTTTTCTCTTTGTGAACAAATACTTATTTCTTCAGATATGTTCTTGGCAGATAGTCCCAAAATATTTGCGTGATCAAAATTCAGAGTAGAATTTATGCATGGAAATACCCACGGTGTCAACAGATGTTAAATGAGTATATAACAGCAATCAAATGTTATTAGATGTTCTCTGCCATACCTCAGCAGCACCACTTTGAGGAATATACCTATAGTTCTTTTCTGTAATTATTTCTTATATTAATTTATTAATGTCTGCATCTAGTAGCAGACACACAACTGCCAGGTATAACACAAGCATATATAAACACTGGCTTTCTGCCTACAACATAGGTTTAACTAGCAGAGAGCTTAGACAACATACAAATGCTGGGAAATTAAAGCTAAATATTTCCTGAATAACACCTTCACATAATGAGAAAGTAGTAAGGTGTGCACCCTGTTGTTGGTCTTTGGGCTTCAGCCTCAGCAGCTGCTATCAGCGCTTCTCCAGGCTGCTATGCAAGGCAAAGTGGGGCTCAACCAGGGGTGGCAACTGGCTGCTTGTTTCCAATTGTGAAGTTACAATTAACTGAAACGGGAAATTACAGCACCTGCTCTGTGCGTTAGCTGGAGGCTGACAGAAGCACCCTGTAATGATATCTGTGCAAGCACTTCACAGAAAAGACATTTTTCTTCTTGAAAGACCAGTAAGAAGATAATTTAGTGCATGCACTACTCATGATAACTCTTTCTAGAGGACTTGAAGGTGCTGGGGAGTTTGAAGTGCAGATTTTCCTCCCTACCCAATCTCATATTATTCTTTTTTTTGTAGGAAATGGAGGCCTGATGAAGACATCCCTCTCAGCTTCTAAGAGGTCATGACTGCCTGCTGACCTGCTGGTGGAAATTGGAGATAAACAACATGGAGGTGTTATTTGAGGCACCTCACCCATAAGCGGATGAAAAAGCATTAAAGTTTTCATGAAAGCGTTCACCACATACAAAGAAAAGAAAAACAGGAAATGAAAAGAGAAGAGAGAGAATAAAAGTTCAGACAAAGTCTTCAGGGTTCCAGTGTCAATAATCTTTTTATAAGTCAAAAAAGTTTGAGTCATTTTTTATGAAAAGAAAAGCCTGTTTTATTGACTGATGAAAGCTTTATGATAGCTCTATAATCTGGTCTATAATTTCTAAATTGTTCCCGAACTTACCCCTCCAGAGAGTCTCTGATGGCAGCACGGGGAACTCACAACCTGTGAGTCTAACAGCCACTGCCACCCCTCTGAAAGAGGGATCAGGGGTACAAGCATGGATGAGTCTTGCTCTTTCAACCTCTACTGAACACATAGCATAGGAAAAGACAGGCAGCATAAAGTTCATCAAGACCTTAGCAAAACTCGAATGATATTTCACTCTTGCTAAGTGTAATCACTGCAAGGCTGCGGTAGAGTTTGGTCGTTCCCATGCAAGGAAACAGACTCATGTTTTCCTCATGTTTCCCATGTAAGGAGAGATGGACATGCTAGAGGCAGTTCAGGTGAATACCCCTAAGATGAGGTGATAAGAAACGGTTAACCCTTTCCACAATCAAAGCAGCACATATATGATGTTGAGGCTAATCAGAGCCATCATATTGTGAACTACAAGGTGTGGCTATTTAAGCAATTTCAAGAATGAAATTGGCTACTTTAAAACCAGTAGAAGGACATCACATGCAAGCAACATGTACACAGGAAGTGCTGCAGCCTACAGGGTTCCCAAGTCTGAGGAGCAGGAAATCCTTAAAAACTAAACTGTAAGTCTGTAATAAAGATTTGGCCTCACTGGGTCAGGCGTTTCAAGCAAAAAAAGCACCAAGGACATTTTCTACTTCACAGTGATTCACAGCTGCCTCTGGGGGCCACTGCAATAAACTGGAAGAACACTTGCACATCACAGACACTAGGTTCCACCCTAGGGGATAGGAACCAAGGGTCATCCCATCAAACACCCCTTCTCAGCTGTAGTAGATCACAAGAGCTGAACACGGGTTGGTGCAAGACCTACAAAGCTCCTGTTCGTACAAAATGTGTGCATTAGATACCCCCACCACTGTGAAATAGGAACAGTTGAAAAGAAATTACATAGAGGCTCATACATGGCTTCAGCAAAACTTGTAGGAGGGAAGAGAAGACAGAGACAATGTATTTTTCTTCATTTTCCACTAGCAATTCTCCAGTCTAAGGGAAATCATTGGTATGTTTTTATGCATGCATGGTGTGAGAATGAATGCTTCTTTCCTCACAATGAAAAGTTAACATTTTTAGGTGTTGGCACAAGAATAGTTCTATGTGCCTTCCAATTCACTCCAGTGCTGCGAGCTTTTTTCTGGTGATTTCTGAGTTCTTCTGGGCTTTGGGCTTGTGAAAAACTGGTAATGTTACTCATATTCTGTCCATTATTTTATACAAGTAGGTTAATGAGTGCATGCAACATGATAACTATGGCGAAGGACCTCTATGGGCCGCTGCCAGCTCAAACACCAGTCGATCCAGACCAAATAAAGTTGTTCTGCAGCATCTTAAACTATATGATGCATTTAGAAAGAAAAAAAACACGTTTCTTTACAGAGACGAGTTTACAAAGAGTTTGAGATTTCTGGGAGCCCTCAGGGGTCCCTGGGGCATGGTTGGTGCCAGAGTGCTTGAAGCACACTCCAGTATGGATGAGGACTGAAAACTTCAGGGTAACAGGGTATTTGGCCCCAAGACTGTAACTGCTGAAGGATACTGCTTGGTTTATTCACCTCAATCGAGCAGGACAGCAGTGGGCTCTTGCTGCAAAAAAAAGGTCAGGGCTGCCTTTCTGGCTCCCTGCTGTTCATGCACAGCGCCAATCTCTTCACGCCACTTTTGGCTCCTCTCAGCTCAGTGAAGGGAGCAGTCTTCAGCTAGTCAAGGGATTAATTTAATCCCTAGGTCTTTATTAGCTTTCACCCTATAAACCAGTTTTCATTTCAATGTAGGACTATAGGCATGGATTAAAGACTTTCAGAGCAGCTTGGTAAGTGCACAGGGTGGTTCTTATGCTCAAGAGAGCGGTCTTGAAGATCTCTCCAAACTTGGCATGAGCTGCTGCTGAGACACCCTTATGTTCGTTATTTCAATGAGGAAAAATGAGCTGAAAGAAGATAAACTTATATAATGTTTTTCTTTCCTTCCCCTACCCCCATTCCCTCCAAACCTTACATTCTTTTGTGTTGTTTGAGTTCCCCAGTGCTTTATATGAGGATTCAGAAGTCTGGTCCTCTGGAAACAATTGTTACGTCAGCTGACATTAACACAGCAAGCACTTTAACTATTTTTCCAACATATCCATCAAGTGCAATAGCCAAAACATTAATTCTCATTATGCTTCAACAAAGTTTCTCATTTTCCTCTAATTCTGTCACCAGACTGCCTCCATGCAAGACTGCTTTACACATAGATCAAGTCATTTAACTAAAAGGACTTCAGGAAGTTTTATTTTTAGTGACCTTGTGCCTATACGTTTATGAATGTTCTGGGCCATTTATGACACAAATTTGAGCCCCTCCTGTCCCAAGTTAACAAAAAATATGTATACTTTAAATCAGCCAAAAATGTAAAATTCCATATCACTGTTACTGGCTTAAAAACTAGACGTAACCCTCTAGGATCATTAGAAAAGGTAGAGTAATACACAGAGATGAGTGCAGCTGCTGAAACCTGCATCAAGGCTTTCTTGCTGCCTACAAGTACAGGGTCATGTGGGTTATCCCTAAAGATTCATCACCCAGGTTCAGAAGTCTCAATTCTGAATTTTTGTTCGCTGGACAAAGGAAAACGTTGCTCAGGGACGTTTAACAAGATCAAGAAAGTACAGAGGGGAAAAAATAGAATATTACTGGTTTTAAGTCATAATTAAACAGTTAGAGATATGCATTATTTTTTACTGAAGATGGTCAAGTCTGATATTTGAGAGCTCTAATGTTCAGGGCACTGACAGTGTTGTAACTGGGCTGGTCTAAGATCATAACACATATGAAAACCTATCCACTAATAAATAATGAATGTCCCCTATAAGATATCATAGTTTCACAGTGGGCAGAGGCTAAAAACATACCAATAATATCTCAGATATTATTATAACTATTGATAAATGTTCCCATTTTAGAACTATAATGCAGTAAATGTATTAACCAGAGTCTGTGCTTACTTTTTAAATGAAGCATGCAGCCCCATCTGACTCACCAAACTGCTTTTTAACCTTCAAATATCACCCCAAAAAATGTGTGTCAAAACTACGGTTGAAGGAAGTAAGATTCTGGTCATGCCCCCAGAGAGCTGAATCGTGCCAGATCAACTCCCACATACTTTCTGGGTGTGTTGAAGATTTATAAAATACATTCCCACCAACATTAACGGAGTTTAGTATAGGTAATTGACCTTGTAAATCAAGAATAGAATAGACCCTATAATGTATAATATTTTGAGGTATTTATCACTTTGCTGTGGCAGACAGGATTTCAGCATGTAAATCGTTATAATGGCAACAGTAATTTTACATCCCCATGCCTGCATGGCAGTGAAAGTGCCCCTGTGGCTGTGGGGAGGGCTTTCTCTCTGCACCTCCTCATGCAGCCCCAGCACTGCAGAGACTGAGAGATGGGAAACACTTCTCTGTGGTCCACAGAGACTGGCACAAAAAGGACAAAGCAGTATGCAAAATGGCATCCACTCTTTTGTTACTTCTGCAACTGTACATCTAATTTTCCATGCCCTTTGATCTACTTACGATTTTCTCTAGATTTCATTCCAGCACTGCAGGATTTTTGTTCCTAAGGACGAAGTATATTTAGGTTATTCTCAGTTCAATCCCATATCATGATGAAAAGACAACATAAGCCATGGCTGAATTTATATTCAGAAAATTTAAAAACATTTGAAGTGAGATAAAAGAAATAATCCTGAGGCAAACTACATGTTAAAGTCTCCAGTTCTGCTAATATACTCCAGAAATGCACAATGGCTTTAAGAATACATTGCAACCTTCAGATAACTGTTAATGCATGTAAGTGTTTTGCAGGAAAAAAGACATTTTATGTTATCTGCAAAAAGCCCTCTTGAGTAAAAGTCCATATCTCCAGGTATTTCTTTTAGAGGAGAGCAGTTTAATAAAAATAACAAAGCTAGAAACCAAAAACATTAACTTTCACTTTGCCTAGCTACATGCTAGTACTCTTGCTGTAATTATAACACAGAGGTCATTCCAAAGGAATTACCAGCCTTCAAATGATATGAGACAATTATTCTCCAGGGAGTCGGACAAATTTGTAAGACAAATACAGTTGAAATTTCAGACATCAATCTCTTTTTTACCATAGCATGGGAACAAGGGAGCTGTGAAATGTAATTTTACCCTAAGGCCCAACAAACGATCGCATTAAAATGATTTTTAAAAAAAGACTTTACATCTATTGTATCTTAGAAGTGAATGTAGCATTAGATATTTCTAAGCTTCCTGCGAATAGTAGTATTTAATAGAATCTGTAAAAAACACTTTACAGATGCAGATGTTTTTTGCTACCCTATGGGCAGCCCAGCTGGGTAGTCACTGAAGGCAGCTCCACGTGCAGTGGCGCCAGCATTAGGTGCTGTGCCGGGGAGCAGCGCAGTGTCCAGAGCCAGTTCCCACTCACTGTGCAAACTCCTGGCTGCAGGAGCTCTGGTCAGACCTTGCTGCACCGGCTCCCAGCTGCCACTTGCCTCTTCTTGTGGTAGATGTCTACAGGAGGAGGTTTCCTGGAGTGTCTGTATTTAACGTGCCCTGCTATTCCCTACACCAGAGGAAGCCAAGCCAGTTGCATGCACACCTGTGGCAAGAAGCTGTGCTGGGTGGGAGCCTTGTTTCGCTTGTCCTGACAACCATGAATGGAAAGTTTAAGGATAAAACCCTCCAACCATCTCAAAAGCACCCTGAAAGGCTTTCAGAGATCATCCCTGTGAGACTGAGAACCACAAGGGCACCCATTAATGGTGTGCATCACCAAGGGTGTAAGAGAGGTAATAATACCCCAAAAGGCAGTACCTATGGACACACTGCTTTCTATGCTTCAATCCATCAGCATTAAATTGCCTCACATCAGCTCAGTTTAACAACAACCCTGCACAGCCTGAGCTCATCCAGCAGAAAAATTTGTAATTGGTAGGACCCATCCTCAAACGTAGCTCAGCTTTCTAATGGAACTCATGCACCCAGCACACCACTACCAACGCTCATGTGCGGAAAGAAGCAAATCCCCCTGCTCCTGCTTGCGTGGAGTCAGTCAACCTGTTGTGTGTATTTACACTGCATTAGTCATGCCACCATTGATTTGAGTGGACCACTTATGTGAGCTAAGCAGGAGTTAGCCCAGTGTGTGTTCTGTAGTTGAAGTGGTGAAGTGGAAAATGGATATTAAGGAACTGCTCTTTGGCCAAGGTTTGATTTACAGAAACCTATAACAGTCTCATTCTTCAGATAAGTGCATTTCTCCAACTGTTATTACTCAAGAAAAAAAGCTCCTTAGAAATCTTTACGGCTGACACATTGCAATGTGACTTTGTACAACTTGGCAATGCAGATCTGCATGTTTTTATTGTGTTTAGATAGTACGATTCATTTTATTCGTATGTGGAATTCAAACTTTAGCTTCAGCTTCATTCTTGCATTGCATTGTGTCCATATCTGCCCATGTTGGCACAAGATTTCTGTGGAGCAGAAGAGAGAAGGAGCTTGTAGGTATGTACATTTGTGCACATACTTGCATCCATTTTTTCCAAGGAATCCAAATGGATTCCTGTCCATTTGACACCTACTGTCAACTTCTGCCTGAATGATCTCATTAGGTATTGCCTCTGCAAATATTTAGGTTTACCTGCTGACTTCCATTGATTGTACAAGAACACTTCTCAAAAGGAAGCTGGCAAATTAATGAGAAATGCCAACACATCCGGGTTTAAATGAGTGCAAAGCATAGCAGCACCTGCCTGGCTGATGAAGAAAATTGACTGTGCAGAGCTATGCTGAGCTTCTTTGGTATTTTGGGTGGGGAAAGTGGTCAAAACATAATTTTTCCATTTACAAGACCAAATAATCTCATTCTACCCACACACCGGTTTTCTAAGGTACTGTAGCTTTCCCAAGAGATGTAACTAATTGTTAGTTAAAAACAGAAAGCTGGCATGATGAGTGATAGGCATCTCAAAGTTGCCATGCAATGTCTCACCAGCAAACACTTTTCCCACCTTATTGTGGGAACAATTTGAGTGCCACAGCAAGTTCCCAGCAGCATAAAAAGTTATGAGTCCCTGATGCTACATAGTTTCCTAAGTTAGCTTTAAACTAACACACTGTTGTATTAATAGACAGGCAAAAATGAAGGGAGTAACACAAGCCAGTAAAAAAAAAAAAACAGAAATGCATGTACAGATTTTGTACATTCATATATCTTTTATTTGGCTTAATTTAGCCAAATATAATTACTCTTACCCCATGGCACAGGTGAAAAATCTTTCATTGCCTCTTGTCTGCATATTATTATAAGGGCATGGGAACTCCCATTTGCTTGGAGACACCTAAGACTAGCAAGACTAACCATCAACATAATGCTAATATGCCTATTAGAACATGTCCTAAAGCACCACATCAAGACTTTTGAACATCTCCAGGGTTAGTGACTCCACCATTTCCCTGGATGGCCTGTTCCAATGCTTCACCACTCTTTCAGCAAAGAATTTTTTCCTACTATCAAATCTAAACCTTCCCCGGCGCAACTTGAGGCCATTTGCCTCGTTTTGGGTAGCTGTAGAGTGGAATAAGATAGCAAAACAAAATTTTGTGAAGATTCCTGTATATCAAAACTAAAATTAAACTAAACTAAACTCTCATCTCACCAGGTTCTCTTGCCCATGACAAATAAATCACAAGTTTTAAATAAAAAACTGTGTCATGCCTCCTCACTGCCCTTATTAGGAGGGCTAGCTTCCTATGAGTACAGCAGAAGTCTTTGCTCTTTCCATAATTTTCTGATTGAGGATAATCTGTGTATCTCATGACTTTGTTGCATGTAATCCTATTTCTTTATGACCATTGCACACTCCTGGTTTGTTCCATCATGTTGTGTTCATATGAAATCGAGACTGATATGCCAAGACACTGATTGTGAGGGTGGTAGGGAATTACCTAAAAGCTCTGGAAATGACAGTCTTACAATAGTCAGAGCCACTTCTGCCTATAAGGACTCCAGAATTCAATAGAAAGAAATGCAGTTTAAAGTAATTGATTTGATTTCTTTTTTTTTTTTTGATAGAAAAAGAAGAATAACTGCAAAGAGTCATTGAAAGGCTATTTTCACTGTAAATCACTACAGATTCAAGAACGGCTGTACTTGGATCAACAGAGTATCTAACCTATAGTCAACCCAAGAGTTTAATTTTCAAAACTTGGCTTCCAGTGTTGGAAGCATGAGATCAAGCCAAGATATGTCGCCAGTAAAAGGCTGGAGCTCAAAGCCAGTGTTGAATTACAGAGCCCAGAAGGTTTACGGAAGTGTTTAGTGAAAATTGTTTGCAAATGGGTTTAGAAAAATTTTGTACCTCTTGCTGGCTGCTTCAGGATCTGAGCTTGTCAGAAGAGCCGAAGGTCTCTCCTCCTGTCACCCTGGCAGAGATATGGAGGACCTGCATGTTGGCAGGCAGGGTGCTTAATGCTCTAATCAAAATCCTGAAATTAAGTTTGAGAGTCTTTCTGAAAGATGTGCTTTAGCCACAGCACGTGTTCTCCAGCCAAAGAAGATACTGGGTCCCTTCCAGGCGTAGCTGGATGAAATGTTAAGCCCCCCAATACAAAAAATGAGATTGCATGATCTAATGGTCCCTTCTGGACTCAAATATTCCACCAAAACTGGCATATTTAGTGCTTTTTTTTTTTTTCTGTTTATCAGTTGCATTATTAAGTGGAACAGTTCTACGAGGAACAGAAGTAAACTACATACACAGGATTTTGCCTGGAGCGAAGCAGATTTGCGTTTCATTTCTCAGCTTTGGTCTTGTATCTGATATCTATTAAAAAAAAAAGTCATGGGGCCTGCAGGAATTGTGCTAATCAATGGGCAGTAAATTTATGCTTTTAAATAGCTTTGTTGTCCCCATAACCAGTGCAGTCATCACTTACGTCACGGCTTGCACAGGAGTGGTTTTGGCAGTACCTCTGTTGCAGGAAAGCCCTGGAAGTGAGTTGCTGTTGTTAAATGTATACTCCCAGTTCATTTCAGAGCAGAGCAGAAACACTGATACCCTGTAGGATAAGCAGCTCCTAGAGGTCACAGGGAAACATACTCGCATCTCATTGAGGTGCACTTATTTCTGTCCCCTCACACAGGCAAATACTTTTTAGTGAAACTTATGATGTTTGGCTTGTAACCGCATCCACTGATTTGTGATTGCTGCTTTCTGAGTTTTTTTCACTTGGAATCTTTTTGAGATTTCCTGCTTCTCTTTATGCTTACTTAGGTCACGCATTTAATTTAAATGGGTGGAAAAGTGCTTTGTAAAACCTGTTCCTCCCCTCACAAAAGGCCTGAGTCTGGTAGTATATCTAACCTTTTTAAGAACATTCACTATGCCATGGAGATAGAGATCTTATCATATCTGTGGATGAGGTACCTTCTGTCCTAGGGAATTTCTCAGAAGTGTTGATATAGCTAAGATCAAGGGTTTTCTATGAAAAATTCTTAAAATAACTCTAGGGACTCTCTGAAATCTTTTGGCTAGTTCCCTTTGGCTGTGAGAGCTATTGTACCAGGAGGCATGTATGTATGGCTTATTTCTCTCACCTGTATTTGTTCTGCTGGAGCCTTTTCAGCACTTATTTTATGTCCCTAGGACCAAAATTAATAGAGGACGACCTTGCTAAACTGACAGCAATTCAATGGGATTCTAGTTTCTTTCCTCTTGGAAGTCTGAACATTGCAATGATGCAAGGTATCTGCTGGTCTCAGCCATGCAAAATGAAGCCCTGTTTGTATCCTTGGACATATATAGGGAGATGTGCTGCAAGCACCCCGCCAGTGTGAGTTACCAGGGTCTTATCCCATTCTTTCCTAATTTTTTTCCTGAAATTCTCCACTTGGCACCAAAGCAACAAAGACAGTGTAAGATGCAGATATTTGTATTTCTTCAACCAGACAATGTGCTACCTAGGCTGGCAGCACCGAGCAAGCAGCTTGGCATGTCATCAGTCTGTCCTGCATTACTGTGAGGGATGTAAACCACTAAACACTTTGTTTCATGCTCATCTTATTGTGCAAAACAGGTTCTGTAAATGACATGGTTTTCACCCAGGATGTCACGAGAGTATCTTGGGTTTTTCCCACTGACCACAGTCTAAATGACTTGAGCTATAGACCTCTGCTGCAGTCTGAGAAAATGTAATTTAACCACTTGACCACTTTAACCACTTCTCTGTCATAAAAAGATTACCCTCCTGGGTAAGCTGCTTACCGTCCCTGAGCAGGACGCAAGATATAACAGAACTGTGCACTATCAGCACAGAGCAGCAGTAGTGGGCTTTGAAAACTAAACATCATAGAATCATAGAATCACCAGGTTGGAAAGGACCCACTGGATCATAGAGTCCAACCATTCCTAACACTCCCTAACATCACCTGAAGGCATGCTGCTAAATGCACCCTAGTGATTGCTGTGTGGCAACAGCAGTCTCAACTGCATCCCTCACTTCACCTGTGCAATTACTTTGGCAGCATGGTCAGCCCCGATCTGAGTTTTTAAGGAGAAGATGTAAAGAAGTCAAAGCTAATCACTTCCCTTCCCAGAAAACAGTTCTTTGCTGGAATAAAAAACCAGCCAAGAACATCCTTCCACATGAGTAATCAATGCTGAGCCTTGGTGGGCAATCTCTTAAAGTCAAAACCTTTTAACCTAACAAAGAAAAAATGAGACTGTCCCAGCAACACTCTATATGTTTAAAGCCATCTGTGCACTTAAGTATTTTCCTAAGTAACCCCTCTTAAGGAGGCTGGTAGCTGTTAAAGGATCTCAAGTGTGTTCTGCTAATGCAGTATTTCTTCTCTCCTTGAAAAAAGGCTCATCTGATATTACATGAAAGTTAGGTTTAAACTTCAGTAATGGGCTGATGAGCTGCCTGCTATTTTATACTGAAAAACATTGCATGCTTACCTGCAATACTGTTCTCTCTAATTGATTCTATCCTAAAGGTATTTCCCATGCCTCCACCTCCTTCCTTTGCTCTGATTAACAATCATAGCATGATCTCATCAGGCCTCGACAAGTATTGATGGGCCACTGTACCATGAGGCTAATAAAGTGTGTTACCCAGTATTTCCTGGTGACACATAAAAACTCCCTTATGAAAGACACAGGAGACAGAATATAATATAAATGCCTTTCTAGTAACTGCAGAGTATTGTGGGCCCCATGGTGCCAGGTACCAGGGCATTATTTAAAGGAGCTCTGCGGGGCAGCAGTACACAAGCGTCTGGTGGTGGGAGGCAGGGATGGGGCACTGACGCCTGGATCCCTGATGTGCTGCAGCCGTGGCAGAGGTGATGGGGTCAGGAAGGACCCTGAGCACTTTGTGGGAAAGCAAAACAAGCAGGTGTCCTCCCTGGATGCTGCCCCCTCACCTGAGCAAAGCCCTTAGAGATCAGCAGACCTCTATGACTCTATGCTGCCTCCACTTGCTGTTGCTGTTTTCTTTTCTCTATTACCTCCACATTGGCCCTGTTAGTACAAGAACATCATCTGACTGCAATAGTAAACGTGCACTGTGTAGGTAAGTCCATTCTTTTAAAGGGGGGGGGGGGGGGAACATATATCAGATGTTTTGCTCAGTTAACTTCCTTCCTATTTACAATTATTCCCTGAGTACCTGTCAAACATTAAACAAAAAAAGGCTAAATTGTTTTCTCCTCTCTGCCACCTCATGACACACATGCCAACCCTTGGACTCAATGATCCTTCTGGGTCCTTTCCAACTCAGGACTTTCTATGATTTTACAAGGACTGCAATGTCAGTTCAAGACCATGAGCACAGCCATAGTCCCAACTCTGCAATTGTCCACTGAGTCTTCCAGACCATCAGCTGCACTGGGACTTGTGGATGCTGGTCCTTGTCCCATGATAGGGTGATAGAGGAGTTCCCCGCCTCCCAAAGACTAGGTGAGGGCCCGACATCTACGCAGGTGTCCCGCCTGCACTAGCTTCGCTGGAATGATGTTCTTTGGGGTAATGTGCTCATGGAGCCCCAAGGGGAGCTGAATTGAGCCACTCTCTCCATCGTCTTTGGGAGGAGCCTCGTAGCTCCCCCTTGCAGGTAACCCCCATCCTCTCTCCTCTCCTCCCATCCCTTCATTTGCTAGCAAACTGATTATTCCTTATTAAGAAAAAGTTTAGATCCTGAAATTCGTGTTGTTGAGAGGAAGGCAGAGGAGAGTCACAAGATTAACAACTTGAGGACTCACAGGAGCCGCTTGGAAGAAAAGAGGAAATATAATCCAAGAGGTACAGCAACAAAGAAAATCCCTTCTCTATCTATCAAGCCCTCTTTCCCCAGCCTCTGTGAATGCCTCACCTCCTGCACAGTCTCTGAATATAAACTTTGCTCAGCACACTCAGGGTAATCTTTTCACATCATAAAACTTATAATCCTCCTAAAGTGGTTTCCTAGGGTTTGAGGTATGATGCACTTATCAAATAACCGAAACAAATAAATCAGCTTATTTAGGCTGTGGTCAGTGTGTGTGTAGCTCTGTGTACACAGGGAGGAAGCCAGCGCCATACCAGCATTTGTATATATTAGCAACAAAGCTGTCTGTGACAAGCTGTCCTCTGCACAACTAAATATTTAGTTGCGTGTCATAAGTAACCTCTTAAGCGATTAAAGTGAGAGGGTGCTCTCTGTCCGCGCTGGTGTGGGGAGCCGGGGCATTAGGTCAAGCAGTATGGCAGGCTGGGGAGGAAAGCCCTCGGTGCAGCCGTGTAGATGGGAGAAGGGAGGATGCGCATGGCAGAATCCACGCACCCATTCTGCAGGGCCTGGGGACCCAGCTGAGCAGCTGTGATGCTGGGGACAACCCCACTCCAGCCAGGGGTGCACAGCTCCAGTCATGCTTTCTTGTCATGTGTCTCTGCCTAGAAACTGGCTCTAACTATGGTCCTTGTGTCTTTGTTGCATACTTGTACAGAGTTCAAGTTTTCAAATATTTGTTGCTAAATTTTATTAGTGTTAGGGAAAGCTTTATTTTTAACTTGGGCTGTATTTATGGATTCTCATGGTTGCAAATTTTTTTTTTGCATGTACAAAATTAAACGAATAGAGCAAATTAACATTTAAGAATTATAGAATATATGCTTCTTGATATATCAACAATATATACATAAACATATTGTTATTAAACTCAAAACCTACTATCTTGTAAGAATTAAACCAACAAGCTACAAAAGCTACCCTAAACTTGTACCCTCTATGTTTTTCTGCATCTACAGTAAGTGCTTTCTTCTGTGTTCAACCACCATCACAACAACATTCACTTAAAATGTCAGGGTTGTTGGGATATAGATATGTGCTTCACAGAGTATCTTAAATTTGAGAAGTAAACCAGCATATGTTAGGGACCTGGACCTGGGTTTTTCCTCCTCCTGTTGCCTCCTGCCCTTCCCCTCAGGCTCTTGCTGCACGATTTTTGCTCTTCAGAAGATATTTTAGCTTTTCCTTACTCTGAGGGGGGAACTCCAGGGCCAATTTCAGCTATTTTCAAGAATATTGATGTCATTTCTATTTCAGTATGTGCCATATAGAGGCAAAGGGCAAAGCAAGATTGAGCTGTTGTCCTGCAAGGATGAACCACGCACGGGAAGAAAGTTGGAGAGGCTGACGGCAGCAATGCCCAGGAAGAAGGGATAGGGCTCCTCTGTGCCCTCTGGCACCTGACACATCTTCTTGTCTCATATCTACCCTCAGAGGGGAGCCCCTTCCCATCCTAGCCTTTCCTCAGCCACCAAGGATGCTCTAGCTGTGCCAAGGCTGTCCTGGGTTCCCGGAGCACATTTTGCAAGGGCTGCTGCAGAGTTTGGGCAGCATCTCCCATGAGGAGGGTAGAAACTTAACCCTCCCTATTCCTTTTAGAAGTGTTTGTTTACACCCAGAAGCTGGACTGAAAAAAATGCCAGGATTTTGCCCTGGTGTTGATGGCACAGAGAAATGTTTAAGAACTTTGCTTCCACAAAATGTTTCTAAAAGTTTTGTTACTTGCACTGGGGAGAGCACCATGAGGAACACAGTGGTATCGTCATATTCTTTTCTAGAATGTACCAGGTTAATCAGAAAATTAAGGCTCAAATAACCAATTCACCAGCAAGTAATTTCAGTCTGTCATGGAAATAATCTACATTTCTAACTTATCTAAAGTAAAGTAAGCCATACTACCCTCCAGCAGCTCTGAAACCATTATAAATTATTGAATAAGTCATCTTTTTTATATTGTTATTGACATAATAAATATATTTACTTGAAAACATCCAGAGCTGCATAGGCATAGAAGTATTTATGAGCCTGTGCTCTTTACAGCACTGCTTTACAGGGTGCTGTCAACTGTGGAGAGGAAACAGAAAGAGAAGGAAGATGGTTTCTCCTCTGATGTTCTTGTCAACAGACATAGTGATTCAGTCAGCCCCATCACTACTGGCCCTTGTCTTCATGGGCCACAAAATAAAATTAAAAAAATAAATCAAAGTGCAAATGGTGTGGCTGGTTTTACTTTTTCTTTTTAATGGTTAATTCTGGACCACTAACAAATCTATGGTCCTGCAAACAGAAATTATACTGCTCTTGGTAACACAGAGCAGCTTAAGCTTTAAGTTGCCACCAGAGTAGCTCTGAAAGTCATAAAAAAATAGAGACCTTGGGACATAAATGCAGTGTCAAAGTGACAGGAGATTTGTCAGGCAATGTTGAAAATCTTTGTGTGCAGCAGTTAGGGAGAGGGAAGGTGTCTGCAGCCACAGCAGAAGCTGCCAGGGCCAAAGACACTTTCCCAAGCGTTGTGAGGGATCCTGTGTGTCACAGTGCACGTTTAACCAGAGAATGATATACATGCATGGCATCGAAATTCTACACAAAAAATACTGCAATAGGAATTGCTGTGTGCAGGAGTGAGCCCACACACAATAAAAGTTGGATCAGCCCAGGGTGGGCACACTTGCAATTGGGACATCACAGCCAAACCCTATCCTGACACCTGATGGGTGCTTGGCCACCCCTGAGTCCAAACACTGACAACTTCTGTGAGAATTTAGGCTGCCCTCTGGACATTCTAGGGTGCAAAGTACTTATAAGAAAACCCTCCTTCTGAAGTAAAGGCTTCATTATATTTTTTTGTCTGTCTCCTTAGGCTGTAAATATATCATCAGTGGGTCTTCCATTTCCTGTGAGTTAAATTAGCAATTACTATCTGTGAATTCACAGGAGTGCTTTCTATAATGAGGAAAAACAGCAGCATATTTCAAAGAGCATTTCTCCATGGAATGCAAGTCCAGATGAAGATTTAGCCTGTTTTTTTAATTTAAGTCTGGTGGAGCAACATGTCATACCTCAGACATTGACAACAAATCAGCCTTTATTCAAGTGTGAAAATGAAGGCATAAATTGCAGGCTGCTTAGCTCTCAAAACAATGTCACATTACAAGAAATGTGATATTTTTAAGAGAAACAGGAAAAAATTTATCAAAGTTTTTGTTATTATTGCATTATCCTCCTGCTTGATCTACTTGCTATAGATACTTGGTGTCTGCTTAAGTGCTTTCCATTCTTCCCATAAGCAAATTCTGGCTGAAAACTATATATCATTTTACTCTTGATCACTGCTAGTCTCAGTACCTCATTACAGCAGAGCACTTTTTGAAACTGAGCTATAGCCCAGATAAATGATTGTATAAAGTTTTAAATAAACATACAACATTTATGTTATGTTGTTTCACAGGGATGATTTATAGTCATTTTCTTCTTCCAGTCCTGAGCTCTGGACATAAAAGACACTGAGTTCTCTGCTGTTTATCCAAGCTAAATCCTCTGTTTGTTCTGCATAAGCATTCTTGATTCTTTAATATATTGCAGGCTTTAGCTTCAGGTTTATTCCCTCTGGGATAGTGGAATTAGATACATCAACTGCCAAAGATAAGGTACGGACATTGTAGCTTAATAGCCATTAAAATAGATACCATGATAACAAAAAATGGAGCTAGAAAAGGGAGTCGAGATTGTGATATTTTAAAAATATGTATTTATGAGACTTAGATGAATAAGTGTAAGATTTCAGAAACCTTCACGAGGAAACCTCAAAATGGTGGTGGGATCTTGCTTGTTTCATTTTTATTTCGTAGGGATAAGAGGATCAGAAATGAAAGAGATTGTGAACCAGGTAATATGTTGCCTTTTATGTTCACAAAGACAATTCTGTTTCTTCTTGCTAAAATGACATTACATAACCTGGAGGCCAAGCCACTGAAACATTGCTCTGTGCTTACTACAGAAGAAAATTCTAAGAAAGTGCTGCAAGATAAAGAAAGCCTGCCTTAAGAAAACCTTGTTTTCTATTCTATTTACCATGTGGTGGATTCTATTTACCATGTTCCTTCTTTCATTGGAGTAGGTAAATATACATATAAGTAAGTTCAAACTGTATACGGGTAGTCTGTTTACTTCATACTGCTATTCTTCATTGAAGCCTTGTTCCTCTCTTAAAAAAGCAGACAGCACTAAACTCTTCTTTTTTTTCTTCTTTTCTGAGCTTAAATGGGACAAATTTTGAGCTAAGACCCATAAAAGTTCCTTTTGAGTTAAACTCAGTATTTGTTCTTATTTTTTTGCGTTAAAACACAGTGTTAGGATTTAAAGATGTAATGCTTGACAAAGTAGAAAAAAATTAAGAGTTATAGTCTTTAATGTAACATACCCTAAATCATCTCTTACCACAGTATAACAGTTAAGCTAAGATTCTAGAGGTCCTAAATGGACTTCCATTTTTTTCTGAGTCAGGATTAACTGGTGTATAAGTAACAGACTGGGTGCTTTCACTGCCAAAAATTATCTTACTAAATGTTTGAATTGGGAAGTCCTGAACTCTAACCAGCAGCCCTGAGTCTACTCATACAAGCTCGTTATTTTGTGGTACACAAGTTGGTATGTTGTCCATGGTCTGGAGCAGACTGCATTCCGTAAAGCATGAAATGATTTTTACATGAAACTTCAGTGGTAAAATAAGCAGAAAGCAAAATAGAGACATGGACAGACATGTTTATTTATTTTTTATTATTATTCTGCAAGCATTTATTTGAGCTGAAATACTTCCCTTTTACAGTGGTGGGATATCTCCAGGAGTAATGGTGCAGATGTTGTGAATGACTTACTCTATGAGCGTGAAAGGAAGGGCAAAAAGAAAGCTCAAAAAAAATCCTTCATCTCTCCGTGAAAGACTGCTTCAGTATACATAAATATTATCTTTTTTAAAAAAAGCTTATTTTCTGTGGATGCTGCCTATTTTTAAAAAGACTTGAAATCAAGACTGCTTTATAATGAAATAAAGTACATAAAGCAATGTGTAATCTCTCTGCATTTTTAATTACCAAACTTTTTAAAAATTATTCATTGTAAGCAAACCACAGTTTATTAATTGCTGGTGAAGTCTGCTGTTGTCTCTGTCAGGTGTACACTTGATAAGAGGAAAAGGAAAAAAGAGGAAGCATGTAAAATCTACTCTAGAAAAAAAATGGGAATTTGTTGCTATACAGGAAAAAGCGTTGGTTTAGTGAGTGCCAGCAGTAGCGTCTTCTGCCTGGGATGACAAGTGCAGTGCCTCAAAACCATTGCTTCCTCCTTTTTCTCCCCCTGGTGCCCTCTATGGCTCAGCAGCCCCTGAGTTTTCATGCTGAATTCCAGATCTGAAAGGAGAATTTGTCACCATCCTGTGGGGTGCAGGCGTCCTGCTCAGCAGCAGGCAGTTGGTTTTGCAGCATTTGAGAATTACTTTGCTAAGCGTTGGCCTCCCCACACCTTCAAGACTCATTTCCAACAGTATCTGTCACGTTTGTTAGGATAATAGGGATTTGCTTTTATTAGTATTTCAATACCAATCAGTCACAAAATGATTTTCCTATAAAAGTTTTCTCTAAAACCCTCACAATTACTTATTTGCTCAATAGATGGGATATGGCAAACAATACTTGACCTTTTCTTTTCTGAACAGCTGTAACAACCAAGCATTAACTAGCCATTCATCAAAGCATCAGTGTAGTGAGGAATCACCCTCTTCTTACCCTGAGAGAGACAAAAGTAAACACTACTGCTCCATAGCACACACAGCATTATTTGGGGCAGGGCTAAAACTTAGATATTTTGTCTATTTGTTCTGCTCTAGCCAAGTGATTTTATTTAATTCATCTCTTAAGAAGATTAACCCAGTCTTGAAAGACTACAGCCTTGGACTCCCTTAGTTTCCTTAGAAATTAAGACAGCTGTACATAAGGACTTAAGTATTTTTGCTTTTTTCTAAAGCTTTTGGATGAATTGGTAATTAGCCAGGAGAATGAAAGAGGATACTGCTCTTATTTTAGTAATTAAATCAAAGTAAATAGTCTGTACTCGTTTGCTGAAGAAGCATCCCAGTAGAAGCTAGTAACTACAGCTTTTGAGGCATTAAGACAACCCTATCTAGCACAAAGACTCTGCGTTTAAAGCAGTTTGTGAACCACTTACACAGAAAACCTTTTCCCACATTATTCTCATTTTGCTGATAGGCAGTGGAGGCCCAGAGGTCTGTTCAAGATCACTCAACACCCCTATAGCCAACATGGGCAGAGAAATCACAGACTTTGTGCCCTCGGCCTGCCAGTGGAGAGCCCCTTCATGAGTGATTCAGGAGAGATTTTGCCATGTTGCACCAACTACTGCAATCTGAGCTTTTGTCAGGATGGCAAAGCACTGATTTTCCCCTACACAGTGTTACAAAGATAATGCTTTCTAAAATGTACTTCTGCTAAGCTCACCTATTTCTACTCATGCTATCACAAGCCACCTATATTGATGACAGAATATGTAAATTAGAGTCAGCAGCATAAAAATGTTTATTCCCAGGTAAAATTATAAGAACACTTTAACGATTTGCAGTATATATGCAATAAGAAGATAAGAGTCATGGAGTTAAAAAAATATTTGTTCTGCAACATGTAGTAGGATGGGACAGGTGAAAAATACTGTAGAGGAACATAAGGATGTTGCTGAAGCATGCAAGTTTTTCCACAAAAAGCAATGCCCTCTCATGGAGATATACCTACTAATTCTTTGTAGTACTGGTGTGATCTTGCTTTTCTGCTTGACATTCTGCTTAATTTTTTCATTTGCTTTGTGTTATTAGCCCCATTTCTTCAGTGTACTAATTGGATTATTACCAGAAAAGTCAGGATAAAACAATAAGCTAGAGCACTGAAAACATCATACCTACCAACATTGAGGAAAACTGTAGTAAAAAATATTATTGCTACACAAGCATAAAAAAAATATTAAATAGTCCCAATAATATATCCTTAACATCATCTGAATGGTTCCTGGAGAAGCAGGTAGGCTCTGCGGTTTTCACCAAATACACATTGATATTCACAGAAGCATACCCACAGTACTGGCTTAAAGTGCTGTCTCTAAAAACAAATTATTATGCAGTCTTATTTATTTGGATGAGAAGCATCATATCAGTTTCGTGACAGGTATGAATGGGACTTAACCTTTGTGTGTGCGTGTCTGATTATAAACGGAATAACAGCTTATGTGCTTTTCAACCCTGATTTGGCTCACATAATGTACTACAATACTAATCTTCTTGCCAAAAATAGCCTTCGCAGGCAAACATACTGGTGGTCTGATGTCCTGTACAGCCAGCATTTCTTAACACAAGATCACTAAAACTATTTTCTGTCACTCAACAACAAAAAAATCCCCCACTTCTGCTACGCTATTAAGCAAATACAAAATAAGTCAAAGACTGCCTTTACGCCTTATACCAAATTCTACAACACATTTACAACCTTGATTGCTTAAGCAACTTAAACACCAGTGATTTAATTTTGCTGCTCTTCTTAAATTTGTATTTGTAAAACAAAACTTACGATAGTCATAGTAAATCAGTCTTCCAACAATTCTTACAGGTTTTTTTCATAGTACGATTAAAGCTATGAGCAACTTAGAATAAGTGTTTAAACAATATTATGCTTTGGACTGTTCTACTAGACTGTCTGACCCAGTAAATCCACTCTAAATTTTGATACTGTATTATTTTTCAATGCAGTTATGTCTTAGTAACTGCATCAAAATCCTGTGGTCAAACATTCAGTAACACTACGCTTCCATTATCAAATCTACTCTCTATGTATATTGTTAGAACAAAACTTTTCAAAGTAATACATAAACGGTTTAAAATGCTGTCAAACTACTATAAGTATTTTACTTGGGATGGGGCGGGGGAAGAGTACTGGACTACAAACTAGTGTGTGTCACTTTTCCAGAAGCATTATTAATGGGGACTATTTTAGTCTTCCGTGATGGGGAACAACAGGCTGTAGGGTTTTATTCAAGTTAAGAATAGAAAATAACGGTACTTGCAAGAATTCAATTACGCTGCATTAAAGCTGCCATGGGGTTACTGTACATTTATACATCAGAAAGTCAGTAAATTATTTTTCTATAAATTAGTCTTTCAAAGTTGACTTTTTTTTTTTCCTTTCTGTTCTGAATGCCAAACTCCTGACTGCTTCTCCACCACAGAGACTTCATATCTGGATAACCGACATCTGTAAAAACATTTCTAATGAAAACACTACTAATACAACTCCCTGGAGAAACAAATGAAATGAGATCTAAGTACGCAGCCGCCTTTATACAGCTCTGTCTTTCACAATAGCGGGGCTAGTGCTTCCTATCCAAGCCTTGACACAGGTCATGATCATTTAGGCACAGTAGCAGCAAAATAAATAATTGTGTAAATATGTAATAACTGGTATAAATACTTCAGTAGCACTCAGGAGATATGATAAAGGACT
This sequence comes from Cuculus canorus, assembly GCF_017976375.1. Lineage (NCBI taxonomy): Eukaryota > Metazoa > Chordata > Aves > Cuculiformes > Cuculidae > Cuculus > Cuculus canorus. The sequence goes on from NC_071441.1 coordinate 63,975,221, forward strand.
TCCTTAACGGACAACTAAAGACAGTTTATCTTGGTGGATGGAAGGGACAAGAATTTACACTACAGTGAAAGAAAACCATGGACTGAATACTTGGAAGCTCAGTGCCAGACGTAATGCTTCTTTTCCACAACAGAAGTTTTAAAAGTGTTTTAGTGTTAAAAGCATTGGATTTAGCAACTGCTAAAATAATATATACCTTCATCCCAAAACCCAATATACTGGAAAAATCAGTAATTTAACTATGTATTTAAATAATCCAGTTTCAAAGCAAAACAGTACCATCTTTACTTTTAATAATTTGTCATAATTTTTAATGATGCATCCCACTGCTTGAGTAAATAAGAATTCAGAGGCAGTTTTTCTGATAAACAGTCTAACAATTAACTGGGGAAAAGATCTATTTCTGTTTAACAGTTCTCAGTCTTAGGTAATGCTCCATATCAGGATCTACAAATATATCCAGATTTGATGCCATTCTTTTAAACCTGTATTAAGTACTTTGAGGCAGCTCTTTGTTAGTAATGATCAGTAATAGCAAGAAACCACCAGTGTAAGGAAAATTGGCACCTACAGAGATAGGAAGGGATTCTCTGCTTGAAAATTATCAGAAAAAACCCCAATATTTCTAACTGCCATCTTTTTTAGATGGGCTAATGGTTTTCCTTTAGAAAAACAGATTGAACAAATGCAGGATATAATAGAAGTTTCCTTATTCAAAGCCAACTACAAGTTCTGGGCCAGAATCCTAAGGCAGATGAAAGCTGGAACTGATTTGACAGACAACTGACATAGAACAGCCCACCCCCAAACTCCCTTCCTCCCGTTTACTATTTTTTATGGACATTGGGGTTCCCAGAAACATATCAGTAAGAGTACTTGTTCTGAAACAATTCCATAAACTTCCCTAGCGAAACCTGGATGCACTAAAATCAATAAAAAGAGTTTGCCAGAATATACCAGGAGAGACTAGATGTTGCTCCTCTTCCCATCTTCTTTTCTAGGGTGTACAGAATTAGAACTGAACCCATACACAAGGATTCCATTTTCAGCAGTCTTTTTATGCTGGATATATTAAAATAAGCTCATTATCTCATGTATCTGTTTTAAGTAGAACTTCTTTTGCCATGAAGAGAGATTATGATAAAAAATTTTAAAAGATTTTTGAATAGAAAATGGTATTTAGTCTTTCCACTGATTAGTTCCAACCTTTAAAATGGTTTTCAGGCAAAAAAATGGCAAGTGAAACCCAAAGTAATTGTTTTTTAAGGTAAAAAAATTTATATTGAGTTCATCTCTGCTATAGATATCTGATACAAATTCAGGTTTTGTTTGTAGAGTACGTCAGACTGAAGCATATAGAAAAATAGTGCTGGAATAAACTGAAATATTAAGGTTAAAGTATCATTCATTTTCTCATTCTAATACAAACAATGAACACTACATGTGATAACTACATAACAAAACCAAACCACTACGTAAGTTTAACAATTACAAAATTCATGCTTCTCACCTTGTAAGGAGTGACCTTTCAAATGACAAAACGGACCCAAGTAGCTTAAATTATCAGGCTTTCAAGTGTTTTTAGAAAATAAGTGTTCTATCTTTTATTCCATTCACCATTCTGATTTACTAGAGAGAAAATTAACCTGAGCAGGTTTGGCTGTTTTGGTTGGATTTTTTTTTTTTCTAATCCACAACAACATGATGGCATTTTTCTTTACAAGATAGGGAAGAGACTCAATTAGAAATTAAACAGGGACATTAACTGTGAAGGTGAACTTGCCAATTTCATGGATTCAAGAGACTGTCATACTAATGAAAACAGTACATAAGCATTTTTGTTCAAATATGTAGTTGAAAAAATAAACAAAAACCTTAATACTTACTTAAAATTCAAATTTTATTAAATAAAGTAACACACTAAAAGTCATAGTATACCAATTAAAAAAAAATCCCCGGTTATGAAAATTAAGTCAGCACAATCTTTGTTATCTTTAAGTCTAAGGCACCCTCCAGTGTTTGAAGGAGAAACTACATGTCTAGCAAGCAAGAATTTGAAAAATGAAAAAGTCTTCCTGTCATAAGTTCCCTCATAAATTTACAGTAATTCCATATGATCAGATATGTAACATGACAAAGCCGTGATGTAAAAAAATTGTACAATTACTTTTCATAGAATTGGATGTTCACTTTTCATAGTGTTGGATTTATGAAGGTGTTACTTGCTTTGCTAGTGGAGAGGAATCTCTATGTACGCTAACTTGAATAATACAGTAGAGCGTGCAAAGTACTACAAAAGCATTTCTTACAAAGTCTGTTACTGATCAGCGATAAGTCCTCCCAGAACATGATGTCTATGTTTATACAGCTTGTTCAAAACTAAGAAGCCTAAACCAATAATTTATTAAATGGCAGACAGGCCCACAGTAGGAAGGAAGAAAAAAGATACACCTAGAGAGGCAAAGACATGTCGATGGAATACAGAAAAAAAAAATAAAAATCAAGACTTAATGTATACCATAAAAACGAGGAAGGTCTCGAGCGTACAGTCATGACCATGGAAGTTCACTGATTTTAGGTAAAAAAAGAATATTTGCATTGGTATATTTGTTCATTCTAAAGGTAACAAATCCTTAGACATTTTCAATACTTGACACTGGAATAGAGAAACATTTCTCCCTACAGGACAAAGTAGAATGCCTGCTGAGAGGACACTGTTATAAGTTAATGCTATTAAGCTAGATCCACACAAACCATTTTAAAACTACTGAAATATAATGAAGGCTGGAAACCACAGCTTTTTCAACTGTGATTAGGTACAAACTAATATGTCTTGTGGATTTTTCTTTTGGCATTTAGCACTCCGAGAGTGACCTGTTCATACTTCCACAATCAAACAATGTATGTAGGGTTTTGTTTAAGGGATAATGAGATAACAGGCTTTGAAGTGTATGTTAAGTGAATGCAAAGTGCTTAGGTCTTGATTAAAACATCTTAGAAAAGCTCATTTTATGCATGTGTTCAGAATTTAAACTGCATAAAGTCACCAAATTAGTGTTTCGATTATCCTTCCTCATTAGCAAGGGATAAGAGAAAGCATGCATGCTTCTGAACTAGGTCTTTACATTTCTGGCTTTACCCTTACAGGCTTATGTGCAAAACTGCTCAGGCAAAGGGATTTTCATTCTGGACAATCAGGCTAGTTACTTAATGAATTCAGTTAGTTTCATAAGGTCTGAGAACTTTTACCCTTCCCACTCAAAATGACATTCGGTCAGTGCTGCACTTCAGTTTGAAATTAAGAGTTCTGGTAGGAAAAATAGCTGAAGTACTTTTCCTCTGTATAGCTGAAGAGATCTTTTTAAAAGATGGAAAAAAAACGGAAAAAACATGACAATATTGACCAAAAGTATTAGAATTAATATTAAAAATATTACAAATAAACCTTGCCAGATTAATGCAAAAAGAGGTAGCAGACACTTCAGAAGAAAGTACACAGGATAAACTTATTTACATATTTATATGTACATGAGTATAAAAACATTAAAAAAAGGCATCCCCTCTGTAAAACTTAGAAACAGTGCTTAGCTTCATATGTTGCAAGTATTTACAGTTAACTTCAAAAGAGCTAATAATAGTGTGCAAAATTAAACACAACCTTACATATCTGTACAAATTAGTACAGGCTTATAAGAATCTCTTATATTGGCTCTTTTTGCCAACTTCCTGTATGCTTTTATTTAGTGATGTTCCTTTTTGCAATAACTTCTCGAATTTGACGATCAAGTTCACTTACAATATGGTCTTCATGATTATATACTCCTGTTCTCAACAGGGTATCTCTCTCTTCTATCAGACGAGAGAGATAATCATCCATATTCTCATTTAGTTTTCTAGAGTGGAGACTATCCACTCTACCAGCAGAATTATCTCTAACATCTTGCAATTGTTTTCGCTCTTCTTCTTGTTGCTTTAGCCTGATGTGGATAAAATGGGAAGAAGCAGAAGATTATTATGAAGAATCACTGATTATTTTCACATTGCAACTCCAGGTTATTTATCTACTGAACTACTTAGTAAAATTAAGAAATATAGAAAAGGTAACAAATTATCTTCATTCTAGTTAAAAACAAATAAGTAAAGCAAATTTTATACTTAAATTCTAACAAACCCTTTTCTATGTATGAATTTGACTACAATACCTGCTACCAAGGCTCCTAGTTTGATAATGCAAACGGCATTCAAGAGGGTTAAACATACAGAACTACTGCAGACACTTTTTGGATGACAACATTAGGTAAGTAGATCTAAAAATTTATTGCGTTCAATATATGAACAGTGCATGCTTCTTTCTTTTCTTAATGCAACAGTTTTAATCCTTAAAACTGAAGGTTTAAAAAAGAAAAAAGCCTGGTGCTGTACAACTATGACCATAACAGAGATTTTTCTATACCGCAGTACTGTTGCATTTTATAAATGGGTCGTTAAACTGCGTTCTTTCAGTTTCAGTCAATTATAATATTGAACCTTCTTCTATTTTGAGACAAACAGCAAGGAAAGACAAAGGGGGAGAAAAAAGGTATCTTACAAATGCTTTTATACCTATTAAGTTCATTTCTGATATCCTCCAGCTCTTGCCGGTCTGTTTTTCCCAGCTCTTTTTCTTCTGCTGCCAAATAGCGCAATCTCATGTGCTCCAGCTCTTGTTTCTGCTTTTTAAGGTGAGCCACTGCATTTTCTTGTTCACGCTAATGTAGGTGAAAACATAACTTCGTTAAAATACACGTAGAAGCGCCAATCGTAGTGCCATGGGCAAAACTTCAGGGATGAAGTAATAACAATTACATCTCCAGCAGTATTAGAAGTGTAGGATTTAAACAGAATGTCTTCACTTTTAATATCTATAACACAGTAAGACAGTGACCACAACTGCAGTGAAATTATCCAGCCTGAATAGGCTGAAGCAAGTTAGATACTCTCCTGTTAACAAAACACCAAATCATTACAAATGCTTTTACAATCTCTGCTTAATCTCATAAAAGTGAGTAATTTATATTTGTGGAACTGCTCAATACATTCGGTGTTTTAAATTATAACTATTTTTTTAGAAATAAAAGCAGAAAAATGCTAAATAGCTGCAGGAAACTTCCATTGAAGCTTCATAGTGCTCAGCACCAAAGCTACAAGAACTACTTTTTGAAATTACAATTTGCAGTTAAAAAAATATGCCTTGGAAACAAATCTCTGCTAAGACTTCCTTTTACATTTATCTAGCTCTGTGCAAAACTTAAGATACCTTATTTTGTGGATTTAATCAAATTAATCAATCCATTCTAAAAGTTTATTTTGTTCTATTTTTTTAAGCTCTATGCAGACAGTGTCACAAAATTGGGCTTTGAATCCTCTACCACTTAGTGGCATTAAAGTGCCTTAATGAGAAGTGTGGTCCTCTCTCCACTTGTTTTCCTCCTAGTCATTTTCCATATGACCTTTTGCAATATCTCAATACAGTCAGTATTGCACTCTGAATGAGACTGAAGACCTGAGGTAAAATGGCAATTCTTCCTGTAGTTAAAAAATAAGGCAGGAGGTTACACAAACATCCTGGATCTAGACATACGGTGAAGTGCAAGTTTACCTTTCTAACTTTGACATTGCTTTCATCTGACATATTTGATTGTTAATACAATCAGTTTTATATTTATTATAGGGATAAAACCCATAATTTTATTTAGTAGGTGTGAGCATACTCATTATACAGTCAACCTAAAAATATTTGGAAGAGTCTAGTCAGGCAATTTCCTGAACCTCGGTTCCCAACATTCTAAGCACTCCCTGTTGATGATCAATAAGAGACACGAAAATCTGCATTTCACAAGGAATGGGTGTAAAGACTCTAATTGTTAATATGAGCAGGCAATCAACAGCAAAGTAACTGACAAGTAATTATAGCATGTATGTAACCCCCAAATACTCGATTTTTATACTAAATACACTAGCCAGGCAAATGAAATGTTAGAACTGCAGTAAGACAGGCCGGAAAGCCTGAAGAACAACTTGCTAAAGGGATACACCCTAATAATAAAATCAGAAGCAGGAATCCTGCCAAAGAGTCTACAGCTGATAGATGACTGAAGTATAAAAAAGCAGCACTTAGGACTGATAAGAACACAGACCTTCCTTCCCCATCAAGAGTTCACTGCAGAAGAACAGTTCCATGTGTGAAGTATCCTTTTTTATGTGGGACAGGTTTGAAGAACAGTCACAGACTGAAGTAGAATAGATTTTAGAACAGGAATCTACAAACACATATAGCAAATATTAACAAGTCACTACAGCCAGCTGATATTTACCCAAGAGTTTAAGCGTTCTAAGGGAAATCCAAACAAAATTGCAAGACTAACTGAAGGTATAATCTGTCTCCAAAATTGGTGTTGACACCACAGGAGTAACTATTTTCCTATTTTTTTTTTTTCTTTCTTTAAACAGAGATCCTAGAAATACCCAGGAACTACCAGCAGGGCTGACAGTGGCCACATTGGTTGACACCATAAATCAAAACCCAAACTATCAGGATGTATAGGTACACCAGGAAGAATGAATCTAGCTTTTGTAAGAAAGATGTACTTCCAACAAGTCTGAAACCTTCCCCCCCCAACCTCCCTACCCCCCAATAAAACAACACAAAGAAAGCACCTAAAACCAAACACGAAACAAAGCTGTCACAGAGAAAGTCTTCTCAGACTACTTTGGGTTTAGAAGACCAAAAAAGGACAGTAACTGATCATTTCCACAACAGCAAGATGCCAACAGTGGAATCCACAAGAATTTACTCTATGGTATATTCATAAATTAGGAAGTCATTCTGGAATAAACAGGTTGCTGATAATACAAAATTATTCAGTTGGGAAAAAAGCGGATGTGAAAGAGTAGGATATTATAGAGACAAAAATATTAATTAGTCTGAAAAAGAAACAGATAAATTAAGACGACACTCACTGATGTCTGTTAAACATAACAGCCTGAATGCAACCGCTGGCTCATGATGTGCTCAACTAATTGAATATCCTCCAGCTGCCCTCAGTGAAAGACATTAAAGTCCTGTTTCTAGATCTTGTGTACCTACTGCTGGCTATGGTGTGAGCTAGATTTGTATTTCACATTAGTTGGGTAGATAAGTTTTTTCCGCCCAATGAAAAGCACTAGCTAAAAGTCAAAACTAGGTGAATTCCAACTAGAGATGCAATTCAAGTTATTAAAACACAGGAAAATCGATCACTTCTACATTACACCAAACATGTCAGGAGCTTCTTAATCACAGAATGCTTTGATTTAGGATAGATAGATCAAACATTACAGTTGAAGTATTAAAAAAAAAAAAAAGAGAGGGTACTTTTCACAAATATCACAATGGTATTCTCTGATTTCCAAATATCTGGATAGGCAACAGCATCCAGACAGTTAAAGCAAATTTCAAGTGTACAAAAGGCTACACAGAGGAATGTGATTATTTTAACTATTTTGATAGTTGTACGTATCTTGAGTTATCTGCTTTGCTAAATACAGGTAAGTAACATAAAATGCTGAGCATGATCTAGTCTCAAATAGGTTGATAGTACAACTTAAGTTATAGTAAAAGTAAGTCAATGGACAGTAAATTGGATTATCTCCATTACCCAAGACCTAGAAGTAAGAGGACGGGCTAATATTTAGCTCTTTTCAAGATCATCACTATTCTTCATGCTCTCATTCAAAGTTAAAACCTCTTCATAATGAAGCAAGTTAAAGATATTGCTGTGTTTCAGAAAAAAAGCTGATAATAATACCGTTAGGCAGAAATGATATAAAATTTTGAGTACGTTAAACCTCCTTTGCAAAGCTCCATTTTGCCTCATGAGAGGAGCTATGCCCTGTATGTATAGAACACGCCTATAAATTCCTACCTGTCTGTCCTGCTGGTAAAGAATCCAGTAATTCAGTCTGGAGACTACCTACTGTTCCTGATCAGACAAGTCTAAAGAAATTTTCTATACATATTCTTGTAGATACAGTACAGCCTGGAATTAATTTGTCTAGCACAACTTCATTTTCCTGTTGATATTATCTAACGGTAGTAAGAGTCTTGGAGGCCACACATAAATAAGACAGCAATTTACAAGGAAACTGTCTCATCTGAAGGAAAAGACCCTCGCTGCTAGACAATAAGGCTGATACCTTCCTCTTAGATGATGTAAAAATCTAAGCCTTTTACAGTCTAACAGCCATTATCTTCTCTTCCAGTCTTTCTACCTATGTTGATTTGTAGATGATTGGCTTCTTGCTCTGCAGTTCAGTTCATTCATGCTCTAACTCCTCCATTACAAACTAGAACTACTGTCATAGGAAGCTGGGGTATTAAGGTAAGTCTGACAAATTTGTGTATTTCAGTAACTCTGTGAAAGACTTTTTTCAGGGTATGTTGGTTAACCTGAAACTAACACTGGAAAACAAATGCAAAACAGAGTACCACTTATTGCAAGCACAGCAAGACTTTAACTTGCCAGCAGAAAATGACATCTCTGCCTACTAATGAAACATTATGAGATACGTATTACACACAAATCAAACAGCTGTGACTACACTTAGAAGTCTTCTCATTCCCTCCCTCACGCGCCCACTCCTTTGTGGAGTGCATTACTCAGATCCATAAGGAAACTTCTTGCAAGTTTTCTTACAACTGAAGCTTTGGAGGAAAGACCTAACTGCGTGCTGCCACTTGGGAGCAGAAGTTTCATGAAAAGTTGATATATTACTATTTGAGACAGGAAAGTTCAACTATCTGCTGTGTTCATTCATAATGGCAATCTAAGAGCAAAAAAAACATTTTAAACAAATTGAAATAAAAAACACACATTAGAAGAAGTACATATACTGAAGGTTAAGAGAACGAAGTCTGAAGCTCAATCAGACCAGAAAGAAGACAGAATATTTCTAATGCTTTACTACTTATCGGAAGGGATCTCGTTTAATACCTTGGTCCTTTATGCCCTCACTGAACTAGACAGTTTCAAAACCGTAAGCTTTTTTGATTAAAAAACATCTTTAGTCATGATTAACAGAACTAAGAAAAGGACAAAAGAGAATGATGTAAAAGCCAAGGAGAGATATAGGAAAAGCAAATCTTTCCTGAAGGATCTTTGTTCAGTTCCAGTTCCTTTTGATGTTTCTCTACGGGAAAAATGTCACTGGTGAGGATGCTTGTTCCTCAGGATAATAATCCCCAGACTTGAAGAGAAGTAAGTTTGAACATAGTAAATGCTAAATTATCCTTTTCTCCATAGAGAAGAGAGAAATCTTACCAGTACATTTCATCTCCAAGTTAATGCTGGCTAGGACTTGGTTTCAGGTAAATGTGATTAGAAATTTAATTTGATTACTAATGCAATTGTGATACAGATGTGACAAATAGTTGGCATTTCCTTGTTTGGGAGGAGAGAGGGAAAAGATTAGATTAATTTTAGCCCTGTAACCGTGGAAGTCAAGGATTTCTGTAGCATTTCATGCCATGAGCCCGAATAATTACATTTAAGCACAATAATATTAAATAAAAAAATAAAACCAAACATTTTTCTGAGGCAAGATTCCCCTAGGATTCAGTTTAAGACTGTCCAACTTGGGGTGGAAAAAAAAAAAGAAAAAAAAAGGGACTTTGCAGATTCATTTATGGTGTATCCTGTGTGTAATTTAAGTTACACACTTCGTACTCTGTGATTTTCAAATATCTTTCCCAACCTTAGTCTTTGACTCATTTAGAAGTCTGTCATAACAATTTCTATGGTGCATAACGGCAAACTAGCTCTATGTATACTATCCATAGCAGACCAACAGAAAACCATTTCCTAATAATCCATCAATACGAGACAATGGCAAAGAATTTACAACAGTTGTTTGATAAGAAGTGAGGCATGCTGACTTTGAATTAGTTTATATACAATTTTGTTATGTTGAAGGACCATACAAAGACTGTCTTTTGATGTGATAAGAGAGACGGAAGTATTTCTTATGCATCACAGTGATGAAACTGGTGTCACTTTGTCAGAGACATTCAGGTATGAAAAGCACTCTTTCCATCACAGTTTAACAATCCATTGGGCAACAAGCATTATCTTTAAAAAAAAAGCAGAATAAACCAAATTCTATTGCATAATAGTACTTGAAATATAGCAGAATTTACTGTGAGATCATCCAAAATGAAAAATCCCCAATACTAACGCAACACTTCTGCACATTTACAGTGCTAATAAAGCAAAGTTCTGCATTTCTAACCCCACTTATAACATCTTCATTTTATTCTATGTGTATTTAAAACCCGAGTTATAATCGAATCCAAAGTATTGTTTAAGTGTACCTCAGTGCACACAAGTTCATACATACATACACACTGTATGCAAACATTCATTCATACATGCTTAAACTTCTCAGTCGAGACTTTCTGACACACTTCACATTTCAGAGAGAATATGATCCTGAAATAAGGAACATTTCAGATATATTCCCAACTGCTTATTGTAGCCAGTGAGCCTGTTTTAAGCCTCAGTAAGAATGATTAGAATTTTAAGTTTTAAACTTTAAGAATTTTGCATTTTTAAATTCAGGTAAAGGAAAACTCTGAATCATCAGCTGCTGGACTAGAGGCAGCTTTGTGGCTAGAAGGTTAAGATCCACTAGAAACTCAAAACATTTGTAAGCCTGGCTCTTGAAACATTTATGAGCCACTACCCCATACTGAGGCAGCCACAGATTAACCAAGAGTATCGTGTGAAAATTACTCCAAAAATTATTTTTGCAATATAGTCTTAGTTGGCTCAGGTACCTTCTCCTCCACTACTTTCTCAGCACTGTTAATCGCACTGTTCCTTTAGTTCACTTTCTCTCCCATTCTCCCTCAGTTAACACTTATCACCAATATTCCTATCCCGTACTGTTATTTTGTCATCCTCCTCTTACCTCCCTATAAAAAAAAGAAATCCAGTCCAAACAAAGCTACACACTAGCTATGAAGATAATTTACCTCAAGGATTTACCACTTCTCTTCATCTGTTTGCATTTCTGTAATGTAGTGCTTAAGACATAGAATACTGTTTTAGAAGCTTGCATGGTGGGATCTTCAATCATGTTTTGAAATCGTACTACAGGAATATCAGCATTAAGTAAAAATTAACTCGTAATAAAAAAACCTCAAAATTTCAATTATAATCAGATTACAAAAGAATCCCTGTATGCTACCAGGTGCTCTAGTTAAGAAGCTCTTCAATCAAGGAAGCACAATCTTTATTTTGCCATAGCTGCCTATAAATCCAAAAGGGAGATGTAAACATACATACACTAGACTAAACAATGGCTAAATAGCAGCCACTATTCACTCTCCCACTCACACATACCATTCAAGTCTGTGGGAAAAACTTACGATTGAAGCTAAGGAACTCAAGTAAAGTTTTCTGAAAATAACCCAGAGCTGACAAGTCAGTAGGAAGGCCTGGATGGTTTCAAGACACAGTTTTTAACCAAGACTTGGACTTCCAACTGAGGGGGTTTTGGTGCTTTTTTAAGAAAAACAAAGATTTAGATACCATCCTTGGCTAAATTACTTATAAATTAATCAAATTAATTACTGAGTGGATTAGCAAGACACTGGACAAGACAAACTGAATGTCAGCCAACAAATACAGTCTATGTTCTTTTAAACAAACGCATCAGTGCTGGTTTTAACAGATCTGTAAGGCACAAACACATAAAAAGACTTAAAAAAACATTTCTCCCAGAACACTAAATAATGTATGCATGTAGATTCTGAGATTTTCGCTTTCTAGATGGTAAAAGAGATTATCAACTGCTGAAAAAGATGTCTGCCAGCTTTGATTTTTGTTTTGATATGTTGTTTCCTGCACTCAGACAAGCACTAAGATTAGCATCGAAGACCTCTGTAAGCATGTATTCAATTTTGAGTAAATAGTTCTACAGTTCTCAAAAATAATGCTCACATACATAAAAACTACAGAATCCTATTTGTGTAGTATTGAGATCTCCCAGCCAAACTTCGAGGGACGTTTTTTGATACAATCCACCCAGGCACACAGATACATACCCAACCTGTTGACATTTTTGTCTTTCTAAATCTGAAGATAAATGAAGTATTGATACAGGCTCGCACTAAGCAACAAAGAGGAAAGAAAAGCAAACTGGGTGAAGTCTATTTTCACTCAGCTTTACAAACTCTGTTTGAATTCAACTAACTTCTGTATTTTGTTAAGCATGATGTATGTGTATCCTCATGTACTTTAGATCTTTTTCTCGTTACTACGGGCATTGCGTTTAGCATTCAAAATCCTCAACATGGGAAGTTTAAGAGCATTTGCTATTAAAAATCCCATAGATTTCTAAGTTTGTACTGCATATCTCATATTCTGCAAAATATAAAACCATCACAGATGTGTGCTAAGAACTAGTTCCAAAGTAAAAGGAAACTTTTTTAATTAAGGAAACATTGACTTTTATGGTTGCAAATCAGAAGAGCATTTTACTAAATGCTTAGCCTGTAGATTATGCTTCTTTAATTCACAAATTGACTGTACTAGGTCACCTTTGAGTAATGGAAATCTCTGTTTAAACATTTTTCTGGCAACAGGCACAAAGCATTAGATCTCATTTCCAAGACTTACCAGCTGGGTTTTGTCATTAACATTTATTAACAATCTAAGATATGGCTTTCAGCGTCTAATCCTCACTACACAAATGTTTTGTATAGTTCTCTAGAGAGCTTTGGTGTGACAAATTACTGGCACAGATTACAGCTCTGTGGCTATTCACCAGAGGCAATGCAAAATTAACATGGTACTAATCCAATTTAAACAAGAAATTGGTCAAAGTATGCACAATTGCACAAACCATCTGAACTAAGGCAAATGTAGAATTCCTGAAGCAACAGTTTCCAAATTTATATTTAAAACACAGTAAATGGTTTTTGATCAGCTCCGCTTCAACTTTTATTTGGCTCTTTAAAGTCACATAAATACTTTATCAACAGACTAAATATAAAATGAAGTACAGAGTATAAGAGCTACAAGAAATTACTTTGAAGGGGTTTGTTCTGTAGTAGAAGATTTTTAGGTAGAATAATTCACTGTACATGCCAACTTATTTTATGGTTCAGGCTTTCAGGAAGAGGGTCGACTGAAACCATCTACATTTGCTACCAAATTCAGATTGTCAGGTCTATGGCGAAGAAATTTAGAATAAAAACTTCATAGTGATACATACTAGCATTAATCAGGTGAGCAAAAAAAATCTTCTCTTATTCTAAAGGAATTTAAAAATGTACCAGTAAGAATGGTAATAGCCTGGACATGCCATGGCTGCTGAAGAAGTCTTAATCAGAGAGAAAACTTATTGTCTTCCTTTTCTCATCTTGTAAGCACATATGTTTCAGAAATTAGAGATGAGAATTCATGACTGCCTTTATCACTAGGCAAAAAAGGACACATTTGAAGACAGCAAAGAAATACGAGTTCTTAATTATTGTGATTATCTAGCACATTAATTCTCTTCATAGAGAAACAGATTAAAATAGTTAATAATCAATTAGGTGAGGGTGGGCTTATCTTCTTACCCTCTGAAAACTGAATATCTAGCAGCAGGAACAAAGCAGGAACTATAATCCCTAAAAATAACACATTTCGTCAAACAGGAAGTAGGTGTCAATATAGGTAATAAAAAACTTTTACAAAACACGAATTCTGAAGCTTTACACCTGTATCAAGGTTTGTTCAACTACAGGGATCAATTATTTATTAATTCGTTTGTCAAGGCAAATGCTAATACTTGCCATTCTTAAGTATATTATTTAGCTAATGTTTACTATAATTCATAAAGAACAGCAATGACAAATACGGAGGCAAATGGATTAAGTGAAGATGAAGTTTCTACTCCTTTAAGTCTGAACAGAGTATTTTCAAGCCATGTGAATGCATATAAACATGTTATACGTATATATAGACACATACACAAACACACATGCACACACAAGCAATCTGTTCAGACACAGCAATAAAATAACTCATGCCACATTAGTATAAGATTAGGACTTACAAAAGCAGGAGAAAGCTTCACTTCAAGTTTTCTGCAACTTTACTTCATTTTGCATTATTTAAACCTTAAAATCACTGTTGCTAAAAGCTAAGATTTGTTTCTCATCTTCACTCCTCATGCATTTTACAATTAAAATATGGAACAGTTAGGACTGTAACTGACCAAGACGCTTGGAACAGGAACAAAATATTTTCTCTGGAAGGGCTGACTGAGCATGACTGCAAATGAGATTAACAAAAAACTTTTCTTTTTTGAATCATGCCTGCTGCTATGCCACTAGCTATGCCAGTCTTCTCCGCAGACCAAGTCTTTCCTGAGTTCCCTTAATCATTCCCAAGTTCAATGTCAAATTCAAATCAGCTTTGCTGTTCTTATTTTTGTAAAAGTAGTGTAGCTTAGAGCTTTAATTTCACAAAGTTAAACACCAATAAAATAAAGCCAGACAGTAGTTAACAGTAATTATAAGTAGCTTCCAACACTACCTCAGCTTGATTATTTCATATGAAAAGAAGAAAACTTGCATACCTGTTTCAACCTTCCAAGTTCTTTCAAGGCCCTTGTCCATTGTTGTTTGTAGTGGAGCTTTGACTTGGTAGCTGACTCTAGTTTTCTTTCAAGTTCAACCTAAAAGCAATTAAAATCATATCAGCTGAAGCAATAACAACAGTAACAATCACTGAAAGATGTATACATACAAAGGGTCTGGCTTAAGAGAAGTGTTTATGTAGTGTAATATACAACATCATCTAAAGCTGTTATATAATGTAATATAAATATTATGGCACATGAACATTTTCTTGTTTAAAATATAGCCTTATTTTTATTGGATGGTCTTCTATAAAAAAAGAAAAATATTAGTTTTTAGTACTAAATCTGCTGATGTAACCTTTAAATTTAAGATTCCCAAATTAGCAACTCCCTCCCCCTCTTTTTTATCTCCCTGAAGATTATAAACATTAATTTAAACAGAAACACTGATAGATAAACCCTGCCTTTAAAATGTGTGTAATTTTTTCTTCTTTCCTGCAGCTGATGGAAGTTCTATGTTCTTTTCTCTGAAACAGACATCTGTTCAAACCATTCTTTAAAAACAGTCTTCAAAATCACTTATTCTATGTGAATCTTTGATCTTACTACGTAAAGAAAGTCTTAAAAAAAATGCTACACACTAAGAATTCATTGCATTCTGTGCAAAAAGTAAATTATGAAGCACAGAGAACACAGTAACCTGAAAAAAATCATTTTTCATTAACAACCCATAGGTAGGAATACTTTCTTTTCGTAAAAAAAAGTACGTATCATTAAATTTCTGAAGATATTAAAGCACTGACTTTTGTTTTAAAATATAACAAAAAAAAAAGGAAACCTCAACTAGTTAAGCTGTGAGTTTAAAAAGGCTGTAGAGACAAACATTTTTAATCAATTGCTTGCTTGATCAGAAGTTATTCAAGCATACAGTAACACTCAGACTGGCCATGTGACTGAGTGCATTTTGTGCCAAGAAGACAGGTCCATTTTTTTCAGCTTACTTGGTCAACAATTTGACTCGAACCGCACAATAATTCTGAGCATAAAATGCCCATATCTGTGGTGTTATTTAAGCAAAATACCCTCTGCTGAAGGCACGTATGGTTTCTAAGAAAACAACTTACAACAGTGATAAGCAAAAAAACTCTTCTCATAAATACTTAAAAAGAACGGAATACCAGTCTAAATTAATCCTCCCAAGAAAATCGTCATTTTCTAAATGTTTTGTAAACAGAATGCTCGGAGTCTTGCATGATGTTAGCAATTTAAATATATAGGCTATGTGGCTTTCCTGTCTTAGCCTCTAATAACACTGCTTCTTCCACAGAAATAAGGCCACTGCTTGCCTTGTTTTTGTTTGAATATTTAAAGTCTGAAGAACTTGTTGCAAAAAAGTAAAATAAAACAGACAAATCAACCATTTGATCATGCAAGATTATTCCACATCTCTTATCAGCGACTGGATCATTGAGACAGTTTTTAATTTAAAGACTAGAGAAATCCAAGATACCTTTTCTAAAGTGAGAAGATTTATTTCTGATTGTAGCTGGATTTCTGGTTTGCTACTTCGTTGTTCTTTGTATTGCTGGAACTCCTTCTCCAAAATTTTATGCTTATTTTCTGCTTCATAGAGCTACATTAAGGAAACCCAAGATATAACGCAAGTTAGCAGAAAAAAAACCCAAACGTTCACAGACAAAGAATTAGGTTAAAGAACTGAAGTTACTCCTCAGTCCCTGGAACATCTTACTGTTAATTATCTGTTATAAAACAGATACTGAAAGCTACACATTCATAATTAATGATTTCTTCATGATTCGCATACAGCAACGTTTTAACAGGAAGAATTTTAAAGAGGATCTTTGCTCAGTACTGGAAAGAAAAAAACAAGTCTGTCCTCCATGTCCAACATGGAAAAATCGAGATTTATAAAACATTGCTGTTCACATTTCTAAAACGACTTGCAGAAGAAACACAGACAAAAAACTATTTAGATTTACACACATCTTTTAAGCCAACAGTGTTATCTACTGTATGAAGTTTTATTACTGACATGATTTCACCAGCATAACTTCAGTAACATCTGGAAGAGGAAACAACTCAAACTTTGCACAGCCAAAAGATTATTTAGAAGAACGGGTAAAGTAGAAAGACTTCAGTGACTAATGACTTAATGCTACGTACCTCTGCCCTTACTGTGTACTTCCACAGTTTCATGAAGATCTTATAAAGTGAGAGCTTTGCTTTTCATCTTAAATGGGTAATTTGAAAACAAATGCTAATAGACAATTACTTTGCTACAAAGAAACAAAGTCAAATGTTTAACAGCTTTTTGCATTATACCATATGAAAAATATTAAGAATATTTCATAAAATGTTTTGAAAGAGTAGTTTACGTTCTTCTGTTAAACACTGTTCAGTTAGAAATACCATAACACACCTGATGAAACTAATGTATTTCATCACACAATACAATCCCAAATACTGTATTTGTATTTATTTCCAGCTGGTTGCTGCAAGGTCTTCCATGAACTGTCTCCAAGAATTTGTATCCAGAATACTGGTTGAAAATGCTTGAGAGGATTAATTTGTTTCCAACCTTCTTCTATTAGTACATCGATATTCGAATTCTTTGGATCTCTTAATTGACTCACTTATTTTTCTTCCAAAATGCTGCTTTTTGCATCTTTCTTTTTTTAAAAGAATTAATGTAAGAAAGCAAGATGCTTCTTAACAGCCATATAAAAACACAGTTCACCGCAGCTATTTTTCACTCATAACCACAACAGCCAACTTTGGCATAAGTTACTATTACACTTCACCTTTCCATTTTTATCCACTTCTTTAAAGCAGACATATAGACATGATGCCAATGACAAAAACAGTAACTAATTTCTTTAGCTACAAAGAGTACCAGCTCTCCGAAGAACGTCCACATTAATTTTTAATTTCTTGTTTGGTTCCGAGTACACTTTCAAAAATTGAATTTCTCATGACATTTCAGGTTGTAGACTGTTGGGGAACTGCACAAATCATACAAATAAAGCACAGCTTCCTTATTCAAGAAGAGTGACGTTCTTCAAGGTGGACCTTCAAGGATCTTGCACATGGTGGAGCTTTTCTCCAAACAAGTTAGACATCTAAGAACTCTACAATTACAGGATCAAAACTGTGTATTGACACACCTCCTTAAATGGTAATGAATAAGCCAATGCATTTTTTTAACTATTGTAATTCACTCTAACACTCCTTGTTAAAAAAGAAAAACACACAAACAAAAACCCCACACCCAAAATGGTAAAAAGAGAGGCCCATTAGAACTGGTTGCAACAGAAACTTTCTGCTTGTGCACACTACAAAGGGAACCATCCTCCAGTGAGATTCCAAACCAAACAAAAACTCTCCACACCTCCATGAAAGCAAAACAGAAAAGGTTCTCATGCAGAATACATAAGAAGTAACAACGACCTCATATTGAAGCATAAGAGATTAGAAACAGCAGGAACAGCACAGAGAAATACAGTCAGCTGGGTCAGCTGGAAGAAATGGCCTTCATATGAAGCAAGTAAAAACTTAGCAATGCTCGCGTTTGGAAGAGAGACTAAGACAACTAAGACAGGCACCTAAGCCATGAGGAACAGTATGTAACACAGGCACTAAAGGCTTCTTCATAATTATTAAGCAACAAGATTAAAATAACAAAAAGAAGTTTTAAAATACATAACACATAATTAAATTTTTGTACTCTTTGCCACAGGATGTTGCAATGCTAAAAATAGAAATTCTTTTTAAAACGGATCAGATGAGTTAATGAAGAATACTTTCACAGATGGCTAGTAAATATGGAATGCTGCCTCTGGCTGTGGGTATATGTAACATTTGATGATATTGCTGGATTTACCAAAACTGTATTTTCCCATTGTCCCATTTCTCATTTTCTTGCACTCTGAATGCAACTATTGCTGCAACAGAATGCTGAGCTAACTGGATCTTTGGTCTGATATGGTGCATCTGTTCTGAATAGAAACAATAACATGATTGTGATGCTATTGCAACCTAGCTAAATGAAGTCAGACGGAGTAGAAAGAATGAATTTGGAAAATGACATCTGATGGTGGCATTTGGCCTTCAGTCTTGAGCCTGAAGAACTATTGGCCATCTTATGTGGACTGATACAGCAATGGCAGCTGCCAACAACATCATCTACAGTGTAGATGTGATCCACTTACTTTGAATTGGATTGCATTCTGCAGTTTGAAACTGCTCATCTCAATTCAATGATTGGTCAGTAGAACAGCCAACAATAGCATCTTCTAGATTAGCACCAATTTTCGTATTAGCTATATTTAAAAAGGTGACTGTACCTTGGTTAACATATGCTGTCATGAAATTTAGCTGATCAGTTCTTCAATTAATCAAAGCTATTGTAGGATTATCACTCTCACACAACAGCAATTAAAAGCACCAAAGCAAGTAGTTAATCTACATTAAACCTTAGTAATGCATAAATTGTTATTAATTAGATAAAGTGTTTAATATTGTAACTGCTTGAAAAAGCTAGTCCTAACTTTCGAAATTTTACAGTAAGCTACAACAGTCAAGAAAAACAGCTACCTTGAATAGTGGCCTTGTCATTAGTGCAAATGCTATCTCACAGGATGAAAGAATGTGGTTTACTATTTCTCTGTTTAATGAAACTACTACTTTCAGAATAGGAGATCATAAAAAGTTAGATCCCTCTCCACCTTGCTCCAAAAAAGATACTAGAAATACTCTTCTGCAATGGAAGAATAAAACGCACTGCATAGTCAGGCTACCTAGATGTTTTGCTAGATGTTAATTACTACTTATTAAGTTACAGAAATGTATACTACTGCTCAGGTTCTACAAATAATGTTTGCTTGTAACTGCAGCTTGATTTTCAGAACTGAAAAAAAGTAAGTACAACTACTGCATCACAAACTGACCCAACTACTGAGCAAGACAGAGATCTACCCAAACACATGGCTCAATGAATAACAGAAATAAAATGTTTATTACAATGTTGGAAGAATGTGCTTGCCTCAAAGCCATTGCTCAACTTAGTATACTTACTTTTAAAAAGATTATTCAAATAAGCAAATGGTCGAGGCAGAAAACTTAAGTGTACTTACCTGCTGATGTAAGCGAAGCTTGTCTTCTTCCAGCTGTTTGATTTTTGACCTTTCTAGCTCAACTTGGTGTGCACATTCTTCCCTGGCTCGCCGCACAGAATCCTGTAGCTCCTGCAGGTTTTGTTCATACTCTGCTTGCAACTCCTTCTTCACTCTTTGAAGCTTAAAGAGACATTAATATTAATGCACAGGTGAAAGAGGTTTATTTTAAGAAACTTTCTTAAAACTGTTGTTATTATACATGACAAAAAATTGTTATCCATTTTAGAAACTAAACAGAAATTCCATTGTTATCTACATCTGTTTGCTATATACTCTTTTACTGGCTTTCAGTTTAACTAGGGAGCTGGAAGTTACTATATTTGGACTACAAATATAGGTCTTGCTTGACTATCGTAAAAAGGACCTATCTGGGACCTATCTGGATCTGTACTGTACTTTCAACATGGAATTGCTAAAGTAAATTTAATATTCACCTTTCTACTACAAGCTAAAAAGCTAAATATAGCTCCTCACCACAGAAACAACCAAGATATCCTCTAGATTGCTAAGGCTGCACTCTTCAAATTGCACATATTAAGAATTTCTCACTGAGCTGAACAGGAAGACATTCCTTGACATGTTTGAACTTTCTAGAAAGATGTTACTGGCCCAGATAACTGCTTGCTCAATAGAAACATCTCCAAAACGGCTTATTTCTCAAACTGTGTAATTTCTAAATGAACCCTACACATTTTGTCTAGACACTTTTGGAATCCATTGATTTTTATTATCTCTAAACCCTCAGGTCACAATCGCACTAAATTTAGAGCAAGTTTTGAGACAAACACGTATGAGATTCAAAACAAATACTTTTACTCAGACTGAAATGCATTTGGCCAAACCCCATCACCAGATTTTTTGCATAGATGTTAAAGGTAAAGTTAGACACTATTTACAGTACAAACTGCATCTTGAGAGGTACAGACAGCCTGAGTACTGAACAAGAGACCAGCCATTCCCAGTGTTGGGACCCTTCTTAACTTAGTTCACAAGAACAGGAGGGATTGAGATGACTAAAAGATTAATTTGAGAAATAAAGTTTATTGGATTGCTAAATCCTTACAGCAGTTCACCTATAGAATTGTGAGTTTGTTCTGAAGTACAAAAATAGGCAGTCTGTTTTCTTTCTCTTTTCATATGACTAGCTTCCCCAAGGACTCACACCCCACTTCTTCATCTTGGGGATGTCCAGTGAGATCTAGAAACAGTGGTAGCTATTGATTACTCCTGCATACTCTCCTGTCACTACAAAAAGAAGTATGAAATGGCAACGCTACCAAATTGCTGGATAACAAAACCTAGACAACTGCAGTTTTTCCCAGCATTCTTTGTCACCTTATCCTATTTCAATAGCTAAGCTAGAGATTACTGTTTGAAGTACAGCACTCTTGTACACATGTACAATGTTCACCTGACTGTACTGAACTTGAGATATGCCAACCTTATATAAACCTTATATAAATAACTCCATTGACACACTAATTCAGTTAAGAATAGAAAATGTATAGCTCTAATTCTAGCAATCAATTTAAAAGTTCACTGAACTCCTTTTCAGTCAAAAAGTGTAGCTGTAATAAAAGTTGGCTTAAACTACTAGTGCTCCTCTAAGTAGCAATATGAATATGGCTATTTCAGTTCTTATATCCAAGTCACAATTACGTCTACATGAAAATTCAAACCTTTTAAAAACAGCTCATGTAATTGCATTGTTCAAAATGACCGAACACTTTTTACCTCCGATTCTGCACTAAAAAGCTGTTGTTCTCGCTTTTCTAGATGTCTCAGGGTTTTATGAAGCTGTTCTTCCAAAACAGTATATTCCACCACCTAAATTAAAAAAAAAAAAAAAAAGGCATTTTGTTTTCTTGCAATAAAAGTAATGTTTTAGGCAGGTGAAGAAACTACTCTTGCTATAGAATAAAATATTGACAATTTTTGTTTGGAAATTTGCATATAGAACAAATCTCCAGCTCTTAATAAAGAAATCACAATGCTGTCTTTCATTCTAATACAGTAAAGGCTAACAGGTTACCATACGCAGCTGTGCTGTAGAAGTGCATTTTGACCATGCAAATGAAAGGCAATTAAAGTTAAAAAGCCCTCAAAGCAAGCTAACTTAAAGGATTTCTAACAAGTACTCTATGACTGAGAGCAACATTTATCTTTCGCACGGTTGCAGACTACATGCATGAGTACCATTAGGTATGAAGACTAAATCACAGACACTTTATTCTATAATTACAAAATACATTGTGAAATTTTATATCAACGAGATTTATAACAAGTCTTTCAGCAAGTATAAAAAACTACTTTCCTTACCTTTTTCTTCACTAAGGATTCTCTTTCTCTATCTCTTTTCTTCCATTCTTCTGCAATTGCTTGCATATGAGCCATTTCCTTCTTTTTAAGCTTTGAAGAAGCAAGAAAAGGAACAAAAAACCCCAAAGAGAAAAATCAAAGTTGTTGGAAAGAAAATGTTAAAGGAGGTAGTATTAGCTGAACTAAGCCTTGAAGCAAAAGAATTAAAAAGCTAAGTGTTGTATACTGACATATCAAAGTTAAGGTACGATTCTGATAGTGAAAGATATTTCTTATCCTTAAGTACAAAATACAAAGTAAGCCTAAGTTTGAGAAAAATACCTTAACAAATAGACACTAGATTCTCAGTACCTTTTAGGAAGAAGCATGTACTCTAAGAACACCTAGAATTACTTCAAGAATAGAAAACGCAGCAATGGATTTTGATTAAGAATAAAGAAATGCAGTGTTCATATTAACAACAATAATCTGAATCCTGAGAATCTACTGTACTTCATACAGAACTAGAGGAAATTATGAAAGGGCTATTCTGTATTTCACTACTTTAGCACCTATTTCAGTCATTTAACAGAAAAAAAAACAATCAACCTTCTTCCTTAAGAATATGGAAGACATTTGTGTAGAACTGAACTTTTGATACTCTACAGGAGCAAAATCTAGTTCTTATTTGGAGCAGTGGCAAGTTTAACAAAAATGCAGTTAATATTTCTCTCACCAATCTTGCTAAAGCTTCTCTGGCAGTCATGTAGTTCAGAAAATAAACAGAAAGAATAAAAACCTGATTTTCAA
Source organism: Cuculus canorus (assembly GCF_017976375.1). NCBI lineage: Eukaryota > Metazoa > Chordata > Aves > Cuculiformes > Cuculidae > Cuculus > Cuculus canorus. The sequence goes on from NC_071441.1 coordinate 63,998,176, forward strand.
AAACGTCCTCTTGCATTTCCTTCCACATTTCTAACTCCAGTGCTGCTTTGTATTCAAGAGTTTCTCGAGGTTCTGGATGGTTTTCTGGGGCACGACGCTGGCTGTGAGGGACATGCTGTTTTTGACCAGCACCTACGCACTGATATAATAAATGGTGGATTTTAACTGGAAACCAAACTTCTCAAAGTATTGAAGGGAAAAGGGTAAGATATATGTAGAATTTACCTGAGAAGAATCTGACACCAGAATTTCTTGCACTTTCACAAGCCCGTAGTCTTCCAAAGTGACAGCATACGAAAGGTCTGCTATTCTGTTACCTGACCTATAAACAGCATTAGAATGTTATTTTCATGAAAACTGTCTTAAAAATACAGAGCGTGAATTGTAAGACAACACAGCAAAGCTGAAGTGCTAAAAAGTTTTATGTAAACTCAGAGATTCTAAACAGCTGCCTATATAAGAGCCCAAATACGGTCTCCCATGTATATCATTTTAACTTAGGGACTGATTTATGCAAGCTTTACAACTTTAACAAATAAATAGATTCCCAACGACAAGTTAACTAACAGCTTACTATAACCCACACATTCCTGTAACAGGAGAATGATCCAAAATTGTACCTGTGGTCTTAAACCTTTATAACAAATATACCATTCTAAGTCACTCAATGAATTTCATTAGTCTTCCTTTCTTAAATGCTAGCAGTAACTTTCTACTTAGCCACGGCATAATAAGTTGCTTAGCATCTCATGTGTGGTAAGCCGTCCTTGCATTACTAAAATACACATTTCTGGGCGCTTCAGCACAACAAACTGACAATTCGCTTATATTGCAAATATGCACCTCCTCTTGTACAACAAAAAAAATGTCAAGATAACAGATATTTTAGTAAACTCATTTGAAATTAGTTGCAGTTTCTACCTAAGTATGACAGTTTGTCTCTGTCTGGCTCATCTCTAATCACAGATGAAATGTAGTAACCAAAGGTAGTTTTTCACACAAAGGTATTAAGAGAAGGAATACATACAAATTATACGACTGTAAGTTATCCCTCTTCTAACAAAGTACACTGCAGTGCAGACCTGTACTTGGTGAGACATGAAATTATCACTTCAGTTTCAACTACCCAATGATGCAAAGGTAATTATATAATCACTCGAAGCCTGAAAGCTGCAGAATTAGGTATCAAGCAACTTGCAACAAAAGGCTGCAAGAATTAATCATGGCTATAGTTTTTACAGTAATTCTCTCCAAGCAAATATAAAAAGAATATTTTACGAATATTTAACCGAACGAACATTTGTACTTCACATAAGTTAAAAATCAAAGCAAGATGCAAGGCAGCGGACATCAGAAAACTGGATAGTTAAGTCAGTTTAACATATTAGTGTAAAAAGAATGTTACACCAACAAAAGCAAAGCTAGAAAGGTATTAGCACAGTCAAATGAAGAGACCTGATCACATTTTGAGTATGCCATCTAGTGGTTGAGGTTTGTTTCTTTCTAACAAACCTATTCTTTGTGTATTCTTAGCGTACAGTCAGATCATAAAGCAACTCTCCACAAAATCAGCCCAAAGTTTACATCAATTCAGCTCAATTTTATATAAGTGTGGGAGAAGGGACGACATCAGTCAGTGTCAGTAACCTGAAGTCTCCTGTGTGTCAAATACAGTGTGTCTCAATTATCTGTAGGATTAAACGTTTAGAACCTATCTCAGTCTTAATAGCAATTATATTTATTTATAAAGGCATAATACAGTTCCATTATCCATCTAGAAAAAGATGAAGATCTAGACATTGCTAGTTAGCACAGCTGACATCTTCAACAGGGACACAGGACAGAATAACAATATATTTTCTTCATATACATTAAAAAAAGGAACATCACTCCTCTATGTAAATGAACGTGTATCTTCAGACAGAATATTAACTAATAACACTGCTCCTCCTGAAGCAAACTGGCTTAAATCCCTGCTCTTATCACAGGATATAATCCTGAAACAGGAAGCTTCTCCACTCTATGGGATACATCTGCCCTAACTTTCATCAAAGTCAGTTGCATCTAAAAGTATACTATGAACAAACTTTTTTAACTATTTTTTGGATAACAGCAGCTTTTTGTAATTTTTAAGTAACTTACTCAGGGAAGTATCTCAATAGCATTTTTTCTATTTATTTATTTGTTTAAACTGTCTGTGAAGCTTATCAAAGACAATGATTATATGCAGGTTTATTATGATGACTCTAATAGTGGTGTGGAGTTGCACAATATGCCTGTGGAAATGTAACTTTAAATCTCTTAATCTCTTGGAACCCAATATTGCAATAGTCTGCAGCCTGTGTTCCTATTCAAAAAGTTAAATGAGAAGACTTTGCCCTTTTTCACAGAAATACTAAACAAACAATTTTTCAAAACTTGTTCACAGCAAGTAACTTTTAAGAACAGTTCTTACCCTTGTGTTGCTGTGACACTGACTGTTTCCTTAAAAGTCTGACGCCAGCATTGTTCACCATTACCACCCAAGAACTGGGTTTTTTCTGAAGCCAAAACATTTGAAAGCTGAAGACTCGCCACCCCTAGAAGTAAGTCTTCAGCTGTTTTATCTCTATGCCACAATTCAACCAGCAGAGGTAATCTGAAACAAGAAGTGATTTTAGTGTCAGGAATCAATACAAAAGAGGAAGCATTCCTATTCATTTGGCAAATGGACCTCATGCTCTAGAAGTAACTTCCCAAAACAGCAATGGTTGCAACTACCAAACAAAATTTTACTGCCTCTCACTCATAGAAGAGCAAGACTCGACTTTTTATCTTCTTCATCATTTACTCACTTTTGTCAGATTATCACTCCTTTCTGCAATTACTAGAAAGAAAAGTGCTAAAGTGAAAGTGATAGACTACATAATCTCAACAGACCCAGTTCATCATCACTCATAAATGCCTAAAAATAGTAACTGCCACTTATACAAAAAAACCTCCTCCACCTCTTCTTTCAAAATACCACTATTTTGTTGATCGCTTATTCCACTTCTCAATCAGTTATCAAAAGCTGGGGGGACTACTGGTAAAACTGTGCCACAGCCCTCACTGTCCATAGTTTCCTAGGTACTTGATGTGTTTTCAAAGTTACTGGATAGTCATCATGTATTAAAATGAAAAATTAAACACTTATCTATCTAATTTGAAGTAATGCTTTTTTAAAACTATGGTATTAACCTTTACTTTAAGCTTACAGCAACAGTACCTGACATCTGCACAAGTATTCAAAAGATAAAAGCAAGAATTTTACAGTTTATGATACTGTGTATAAGCAATACAGAAACTGGAAAAGCACTGTGTTAAATGTTCATTGGCATTAGCACTTGGATTCTTTACTAAATTCTCAAGCTGATGATCTTAGGCAAAATAATCAAGCCTGTGACTTTATCTACAACAAGAAATACAAAAAGCATAATTAAGATAAGAAGAATGCAAGTTATCACCTAAAGAATGTTTCTTGAAGTTGATGAGGTATGGCTGCCAAGTCAAATGCACAGTAGGACTGTGGAAGGAAGACTTCCATGTTCTTTCTGACTTCTACAGGTGGGTTCGTCATAATAGGCGCTGCACTGCCAAAAAATGGATACGAGTACCTAATAGAAACAATAACAAAAATAATCAAGTAATAATTTAATAAAGACATGCTTTTCTCTTATACTTTCTCCATCAATAAAACCAGTTTAGACACCTTTCACTGAAGTACAAATCATACTAAAGTTAACAGAATTTGCAAACAAGTCCTACAATGGAATTTAGGTCTCAAATATTCTTATTTCCATTTGCTTCAGCACTGCTCCAGTTTCATCTACATTTGCTGTTTTTTGCAAAAGCTTTAATGACCTGTTAAGTTCACAGGCCTACAGTTTTTAATTCCCAGAGTTTAAAATTCACTAAAAGGAAAGTTGAATCATTTTACCAATATGATTTACAATGTGGTCTGACACTATTCTACCAGCACAGTTCAGTGTATGACAAACTACAATAAAGGAGAGCCTAAGAACCTCTTGAACTCTGCTGTGATCAAATTGATGATGCCAGCTGTAGGCTAAGTTAAATAATATAAATGCTACATCAAATGCTACCACTTACAAAATTCCATACGCAAACTATTTATGCAGAACTGCTTAAAGAGCCTGTTGGGACCTGAACGAAAAAAAGCTCCAAACAGTGAAAATGCACTTTTTTTTACCTACAACTTTCCTTCACACTTATGCGTTTGAATGTTTCTCCTGTTCAGTTTCTTGCTATATTCATTACTGACTGTAAAAGTTGATATTCATAAAACAGCAAAACCCATTTGTTGTCACTGTTCTGAAACAATCAATTCACTGTTTGAATGTTATGTGAACAAGCTTCCGTGTGACAAAATTCCATCCAACATTGTTTTCCACATACTATTTAACCATACAGCCTATACAGAAAACCATTAATGGTGCAAACTCTACTAGTGGTGTTACAAAATATTCAAGAAGGCCAACGGCATCTTGGCTTGTATCAGAGAGGGGGTCACCAGCAGGTCCAGGGAGGTTATTCTCCCTCTGTACTCGGCACTGGTGAGACCGCACCTCGAATACTGTGTTCAGTTCTGGACCCCTCACCACAAGAAGGATGTTGAGGCTCTGGAGCGTGTCCAGAGAAGAGCAACAAAGCTGGTGAAGGGGCTGGAGAACAAGTCTTATGAGGAGCGGCTGAGAGAGCTGGGGTTGTTTAGCCTGGAGAAGAGGAGGCTGAGGGGAGACCTTATTACTCTCTACAACTACCTGAAAGGAGGTTGTGGAGAGGAGGGAGATGGCCTCTTCTCCCAAGTGATAGGACAAGAGGGAATGGCCTGAAGCTCCATCAGGGGAGGTTCAGGTTGGATATCATAAAAATTCTTCACAGTAAGAGTCATTGGGCACTGGAACAGGCTGCCCAGGGAGGTGGTCGAGTCGCCTTCCCTGGAGGTGTTTAAGGAACGGGTGGATGAAGTGCTGAGGGACATGGTTTAGGAAGTGTTAGGAATGGTTGGACTCGATGATCCAATGGGTCCTTTCCAACCTTGTGATTCTGTGAGTCTGTGAAAATATTGAATCCCTCCACCCAAACTCTACCTTTTTACCCTAGTTTAGAGCTAAAAGTTCAAGAACCATAAACATGAACAGAATGCCCAGTGACTACTTCAAACTGTATTGAACTTAACTGTGTCAGAACAACAATGCGAAGCAAAACGTGGATGCACCTCCACACCACAAATATTCAACACTCTCTAACCAAAACGCCACTTAAAGATACACTTCATCACATGCACCAAAATGGTCCTAGTGGAAACTAGAAGGCAAACTAAAAACTGCTCTGTTAATCCAGTGGTTCATATACCATCAATAACTAAAATTCCACAAGTACAGATTTATTTTTTAAAAAACAAAAAAAAAAAATCACCCCTGTAGCTACAAATTCCTGATCCTAAACTAAAAGGAAAACCTAAACAAAAAAACTTGATAAAACAAAGTTTGTCTCTTCACTGGCAACATTAAGCAGACCCCAACCTGCATATAGACACTGGTTTCAATACTCTTTAATTGATCGCTCACATTTTAGTTATTATTATTATTATTACTATTTAGTTCTTAAAACCTGAACAAAACAACTTGATAAAACAAAGTTTCTCTTCACTGGCAATGTTAAACAAACCCCAACCTGCAAATAGACACAGTTTCAATAACTTTTAGTTGATCGTTCACATTTTAGTTCTCATTCTGTCAACTCAGCATTCACTTCCCAGCTAACATCTGCTCATTCTTCAAAACCGTGGCCATACTTTCATGATGACATCAGTAACAAACTAATCCCCAAGCAATTGTTCCAAACTAGCACTGGCAGTTTTCTACTTTTGCTTCAGGCAGAAGCCTTCCATATGCAAAGAGCTTGTCTTTTTTATAACTCCACAAATTCAAAGTAACAGAAGATGCTACGCCTCCCTGCTACTTGCCATTTGTACCAGACTATCAAAGCCCCTGATGCTACCTCTCAGAATGATAATGCATCTACTACACTAATTCTTCAATTCAAGACTAGAATATGCTTCCTTTAGATTTACTGTCACACACAAAGTGAACTGTCTCTTACAAAAACACTACAAGGAGATATTGGTGGAGACATGGAAAGCTACAGAAACCACTCCTTTCATCATTGGGAAAGGCGGCCAGAAAGTAAGGAAACAAGTCCTTCTCCTTTTCCTCCACTGACTGAAGTGCAGGCGAATTGTTATATAATTTCTTTAACGATGGAACGCTTAGAAGTTTAGCGATGAGCCATTGCAAAGTATTTCACTACTGAAAATTAGCTACCGAAAGGTAAAGGCCATCACACAGCATGCTGCTAACAATCAAATTATGAAGGTACTATACTGAAAAGATAGATACAGCTATTACCAAGAATAAGATCTACAAAAATAAATTGTACCTTAAAATGCCATTTATTGGAAACCCAACTTCCAGACCACGTATACTTCGAAGGTCTATTGAAAAGCAAAAATGGTGAGAGGTTGCTGGAATGACAATTTTCTGTGCTGACACAGGCTCAGGAGAATTGGAAGCAACCATACGGTTGAGATGAGATGCAGCTACTGGACCATGACCATTATCAGCTGAAAACACAGAAGAAAATTTGTGCATATTTATAATGATTTGTTCAGCTCAAAATAACAAAATATATTAAAGATAGGTCTACACTTTAAAAGCAAGTAAAAATAAGTTGCTTCCCCAGGAGATTTCAATTCTTTGTAATATAAGCTTATACAAGTTAAAACGGCCACTCTCTTTGCAAGTTACTGCTTCCAAAGGAAAAACACCAAAAAAAAAAGATACTTTAAATCTTTTTTAAAAAATCTAATAGTTTCCCTTTCTTTTTAATCTTCAAAGTTATGTAAGTTTATGTCACTGAAAAAAGTTTAGACTAAGATCCAAGACATTAAATTCTTCAGAAGGTAAGACTTCAGTTTCAACAATTTACATAATTGTTCCAAGCCAACTAACTAAAATGCTCTAGCTAAGTCTGTGAAGCCCATCTGCTTACACTCTTTGATTAAAACCCACCTACTGTGACATCCATTTTATAATTTAAGAAGCAAAAGCTCCAGTGAGTGCCTGTTGAATTGCGTCCAGGCTTCTCACTGTGACCCAATACTGCTTTCAAAGAGAAAAAAGGTCAAACAAGGTTTTCAGTCAAGGTCTCCAAAAGGTATTTTTCAAATAAGCTTAGCACTGTAAGGTAGAAAAAGAGGCAAAGACACCGTCAGAGAAGCCTTTTGCAAGCTGGCTGTTCTAATCCTCTTTCTTCACAACTATCTAAAATTACTCCATTTTTGTCATTTTTAAAGAAATACATCACAGCAAGCATTTGCTTTATTTTTCTCCTGCTTGTTTAAGTATTTTGTTTGCAATAACAGCAACAATACAAAAAATAAAAATCCAATAATACTTCAACACCAGGTAGTTAGCACAACGTAGGAATGAAATGATTCTCAGTGATTCACATAAAACCTCATTAGATTGCTTGATGCAATGAAATAGCTGATTAGAAGTTTAAAGCTGTCACAGACAAGTACAAAAATTGTGTACAGTCTACTGCTACAATTAACTTCAGTTGCTTCTATATTCAAATTTCCTTCAATGCACTAAATTAGATAAATTTTGCATTACTTGAATTTTGCAGATCTGACAACAGAGGTGACTTTGCTCTGGTTTGCGATTTGGAAACAGGAAGTTCTTCAGTACACTGCTTGTTAACCTCTTGGCAAGACTCAGCCACCAGCCCTGAAAGATAAATGTGAAATGGTATGTTTTACATTCTACCAAAACAAACACTTATAAAATTAGTATTAATAAAAAAGCACAATCCTGGGTTTCTTAATTGCAGATTCAAACTAGCTGCTGGATTCCAATATTTTTTCTTGATAAAGGTCTCAATCCTTGCTTATCAGTTAGGATTAAAAGAAAATTTGGCTCAATTAGCAGACAAATCCTGAGACATGTACTAGGATACAGGTTTTCCTGTACAGAACTTTATTCTTTAGGATGAATTTCAAAAGAATAGTAATACAAACATCATTAGAAAGATAATCAACTATTCAGCTTCATTCATAGATCACCTCTTAAGATGATGTGTGTTCAGTAATGTTTAGCAAACTAACACTTTCTTCTGAGCTTTACTCTATCATTGTAGCACTTCCTCTCTCATTTGTTCCTCTTTGACCTCTCCCCAACCTAGCCCTCAAATCAAACCCAAGGGAAGTCTTGGAAAACAACATGTGCTACCAAGTCCCTACAAAAGGATAACAAATAAAGAAAAAACCCCAATAGTGTGTTTTGTCCATGAATCTCTACAGTATGAACGTTTGTCTCCACAGTTTATGATTCACATAGTAAATTCCTTAAAGTTATTGAAAAGCACATTCCCCCACCCTTCTGTTTAATAAACGTGAATCTTGGACCATTTGATCTCTTCACTGAGCAAGTCAGTTTCTTCCTTGATATTGTACTAAGCTTCCCCATTCTCAAATTCAGGGAATTCCAGACATTTCTGGTATTCTTTCTCAAGCTGATGACTATCCACATCGCTTGTAATCTACACCACCAAATCCGTAATCTGACTCTTCCAGGTGTTTTCAACAACCATCATGTTCAAATTACAATATTTACTCTCCTCCTACTCCTTGTTTCATGTAAGTAATTCTCACTTGTCTGAAATTTATCACCACAAAAGATTAGTACACAATCCAAGACCACACGTGATAACTTGGGAAAAAAATACACTGCATACCCTTTTTCTTCAGTTTTGTGCCTTTTTCAAACTTAAGACTTTCCACCTCACTTTCAGTTGCTTTGTCTTCTGTTGAAGAAGAGTGGTCGGCTGGAGATGATATATTCTGTGATCTCTGCTGTAGGACTTCTGTTTTTCCACTAATAGGTGAAAGAGCTTTCTCCTGTGGCTGTCTGGGTTCAGTTGGAGCATTTAAGGGAATCAAAGGCTGAATGAAGTGATACAGTTTTCTTAGTGATCATGGCTTGCACTGGAAAATTCTTTCTACAACAATTTTAGTTTGACATCATTTTTCTGACATAGAAAAAATTAAGCAATAAAACAATCATTCATACAAAGCACTTCATCATTAAGACTTTCTTCTATATTCTTAACCATCAAATATGATTTAAAATACCATTTTTAACATAACACCATGCAACAGTGTCTAAACTAAAAATAAACAAGTAAGCTATACCTGGGCATTCAAGCTCTCTCTTTGCAGAGTTACAGATACCCCAACAGTAGGAGCCATGCCCAAAGGCAACTGCGGCAGTTTCTGTTTAGCTCTATTTGGTGGAATGAGGACAAACGCTCCTTCTATTGTCACAGGGTGTTGATCAATCTCCACACTTTTCTTCAGTAATCCAGACAGGGATATTTCAGTGCTTCCAAGAGACTGGTCTCCACAGCAAAGGTGGATCTGCATACATACAAAAGTGCTAGAAAGTAACTGGCCTGTGCATTTCCACTTGTACTGAGTGTGCATCATCTACTAAAGGTAGCATAAATAAATCAAATTAAACTTATCCCTAGTCTAGTCTAGGTACACTGAGAACAAATATTCTGATCACTGAGATAATAGCTACGAAATTTCAGTCTTGAGCAGGCAGGATTTGTGCAGGGCTCTGCAGCAGTGATCAGTGCAGGGCCCTTCTGAGGACCTGTCACATCATCCTTTCTAGAGGACAAATTCAGCAGTTTGAGGATTCTAAACGCTGCACAGAGACTCTTGCCCTGAATGTACAGGCATATAAAAATGCCTGACTGCAAGGTAAAGGAAAAGAAGTTATTTGAAAGCTTAAGCTTTGTGAATATATTTAGACACCACATAAATAGGAAGGATTTTGAAATAAGTAACTGTCTCTTAATTCCTGGTAAGAAACATTGTTCCCTTTTTCAAACCTTGACTCAACTCTTCCTTTCCTCCACAGCTTACTACCTATACACCCAAGTAAAAGACAGATCTTAAAAAAAAAAACACTGCAAGGCAATTCATTTTCCTCAGTGAAAGTTACTCTTTGAAACTTACATACCAACTTGCTCTTTCCCAAGTAAGAGTCACTTCAGTTCTGTTTTAGCAGATCAGAAGACTGTACTCTGATCCTTAACATTTATTACATTTAATGTAGACTTTAATGCTAAAAAATATCAGCTGCCAACATGTGTATGTACATACACATATATATATATACACAACAATATACAATGCACACACACAGAGTTTGTCAGATAGCAACTTTTATAACTAAAGTCTTCAGTTTTCAAAAAAAATATATTCAATATTATGGATCATAAAACAGTGCTCTGAACCTATATCCTAAATTTTAAGCAGTTGAGTGAGAAGTCAGAGAAAGAAAACTATAAATCAAGATGTGGATTTGACCTCATGACAACTCTTGTTCAACAAGTCATTAGCTAACATGATCAAAACAGACAATTCTCTGTAGGTGTTCTTATATATAATATATGCCATATTAAATACTTCATTTCAAGACCACAAAGATTAAATTCTAAATATATCAGTGTATGTTTCTCCAAAAGCTGTCATTACTAAGATAAAATTGTGACCAAAATATCTGGAACAATATAAGATTTAAACAGAAACATTCTGAAACTAACCTGAACAACAAAACTGGAGTGGTTTGCACAAGTTTAAATGAAAATAACTTTAAAAGGTCCAAATCTGAGAATTACTTTGTACAGCCAACACTGTCTTATTTACCAGCTATGTTATTACAAACACTATAATATATCCAACCAACCAGTCTCATTTTCTAATGACTTTAACGGGAGCCAGACACGGATTGCCACCAACACTTTCAATACTACCCAATATTTAGAATCACAGAATCATAAAATCATTTAGGCTGGAAAAGACCTTTAAAGATCATCAAGTCCAACTGTAAACCAAACACTGCAAACTCCACCACTAAACTATGTCCCCCATTTAAAGACACAGCTAAAGATAAGCAATTTCTGCTACCAGCCCAAATATGGCTGTATTTAAAAGTAGTATATGGCTAAGGAGTGGGAAAAAAGCCAAGCCTTCTCATTATTCATAAAGAGTACATAAAGAAGACAGTGATTCCAGACCTTGGGCAAGGGTGACCTGAGCAGCTGGTGTGGGTGCAGTTATCACAGGCGGCACAAAGCAGGACTGTGGTTACAGATGGTCTGATTTCAAAGCAGGTCCCACAGCTCAGAGCTCTTGATAATGCCACATTGACTCTTTGGGAATATCATGCTGCAGCAATACCTCTTATCATGACACAGAACTCAGCTTACAACAGCAACCATACTAAAGAGACTGTACTCCATCTGAGCTTGACAGCTTGCTGGTAGGGCTTGCCTTACATCAGCAAGAGAATCAGCGTATATTTGAACCAAATTATTGTAATGCAATTTAGTTTTGGAAAGATTAATGCTCTCCAGTTTCAGTCTGATCCATATTCTATTTCTTTTATTTTCATTATTTTTTTCACTCACATTTGAGAAGAAACAGCTTACCTGCAATTTTGACTGTGTGTAAAGATAAGCTTGAAGGACATCAGCTTTACTACGTATTCGAACTGAAGCTCTTTCTGGCTCAAAGTTTGGATTAATTAAATCAGAAAAAGGTTCATTTGCAACATCATTTCCCAGTAATGAGTAATAGAAAAAAAACTCAGGCCGTCCTTCAGGAAGCTTCATGGTACTAGGAACTAACTAAAAAAGATGCAGAAAAGAAGAATATATCTCTTTCATTAATGTACAGTTACAGTAATCCTTAAGCATTAGCTTGGAAATGTAAGAGCTTAAAGTGATCTCAAACTACTGAGTACCTGACCTAAATCCTAGCTTGCACTACCCAAAATAGAAAAGGATACATTTATACTAACACTCAACTTAATAAAGAAAAAAAAATGTTACTTTACAAGCCTACTAAAAACTTGCAAAATGACTCACTGCAAATCACCTTTAAGATTTAACAGCACCAAGGGCTGTAACTGATATATTCAATAATGTCAAGCACTGCATAAATATCTTGAAATGAGCAGTGCCTTCACAAAATATTTACAGTGTAATTGAGTTATATAATAACTTAAGTGATTGAATAAGAGTTGAACAACCAGAAATAGCTACTTCATCCAGTAGCCACTGCAACTGAGCTCAATGCCTAAAAAGGCACAAGCTACCCTAGAGTGATCACTGTAAATTTATTACACTTCACAAGGCCCTATATTTCTGACATGGAAAATTATTTCCTCTGGAAAAAGATGGCAAGACTGAGGAGAGCTCACCATATACTACAAGTTATAGATCAATTAAAACCATGCTGGCCTGGAGTCGTGACTTACACATAGTAATTTGGGCATACCTATACTATTAAATCAGAAAACGTGTAACAGTGGAGCGCAGGACAGCATAAACACAGCAGCTGAGGTCCACAGCTGAAATAATCGCATTAGTATGGTACTTCATCCAAACTAATACGTTCTTCCCTTCAGCAACACAAACTCGACCCTTTTGTATATCTTACGGATCTGAAAAGTATTTTGTCTCATTTGAACTTCAGAACGTGGCCACCAGATTGAAGGCCAATATTATCCTTACACATAGTTTTTATACTATATTGAAATACAAATGTACACATTTCATAAAAGTGCATAGCTTAAAATGAATGCAATTTCATCTCCAAAATAATTCCAATCTTTTATCTGTGATTTGACACATCAGCACACAATGGTTTAAAATTCAAGTGAAAGTGTATTAACTCAATAGTGGACAAGGCTACTGCAAGAAAGGTAAAAGGAAATCACAACTAGAAATAAGGCATGGGAGGGCAAAAATACAAGTGTAGGATAGTACTTCTTAAAAACTACACATAGCAAGGAAACAAACCTGTTCCAAATGTGTGGCAAACACAACGGTTACAGACAAGACAAAGTAGTCTCTGCAGTACTGTGCTGGTCCAATTTGATGATAGCCCTCTTCTTCATTCAAGACTGGCAAAATACTTATAGGGTCTATTTCAGAAGGAAGGGCAGATGCTAACAGAGAAGAAGAAAATTAAATAACTTGTGACCTTATTAATTCCTGCAGGATTTTAAATTTAATTGCATTTTTATCTTTAGCTATTTCACATGTGGAAAGAAAAGTTATAAATAAAGATCTTGATGCTCCCCAAGTATTTCAACACAATAAAGTCCCTAAGTATACTTAAGTATAGCTACAAAAATACTCTGAAATTCCTTTCTATTCACTGGGCACACATACTATTTTGAACACTATGCTAGACAGAATGCTACTGCGTAGTTTTATTTCATGTTACAATGAGTAACATTACAGTGACGGGAACCTTACTTCAGTAGGTTAGAGTCTACCATGCTGTTTCTTTATTTTACTTATTAAAGGAAATGCAAGACAGCAACTGCATATGAGAATGTGTTCAATCATTTAAAGGATGTCTCACTCCACAGACCTTTGGAATGTTTCATTTAAGGATTTTTACCTGAAGTCTCCAGGGCATAAAACACTGTTTGTATTTTGGTTTATTACTTTCTACCCTACAGTGCCAATAACTCAATACACTTCAAAACACCTTCTGTTACACCAAACTGTAATAATCACACAGCACTTCTGGTTGTGAACCAAAAGGCTCCATTTCAAATAATGGAAACTTTAGACTCCATAGGTCAGCAAAGAAAAAAAGAACTAAAAATAAAATTTGAAGTGTATGAATCCTAAAAGCAAAACACCTCCTTAGCTGTCTGACTAGACTACAATTGTGCAGTCCAGCTTTGTCATATCAAATGCTAGGAACATTAATGTTAAACCTGCAAAAATCCACATTTCTTTTCTTCCATTGCCTAAATACAGCATTGACTACCCTTGAGATGGCACAAGAAAGGAAACAGTTTGCAAAATTGTTTGTGTCAATTATTCCACAGAAAGCATTAAGTGGAAGGCAGAGCCAGGTGAAGGCAGAAGGAATTTCTTGTATTTTCTGTCAGGTCATGAGGGACAGGAGAGTTTGCAGGCAAGTTTGCAGGCAGAAAGATCACAAGGGAAGTGCAAATTAACAAGTCATTTACAGTAGTTCCTTGCCTCCTTTACAAACTTTACAGGATGCAAAATTCCCCCATATTTTGCTGTGAACTTGAAAGGATGGGTTAAGTCAAGCGATTATGCTGGAACTCCAATACTACTCTAAGGTCTCTTGGAATGTAGTCAAGGCAAAGTGTCACAAAATTCACTGGTAGTAACAGATGCTTAGTTTTTAGAAATTAAGTACATCAGCTTTTGGGTAGCGGATGAGTGGGGAGGTAAATTTGAGGTTTGAGGGTCTTTTTTTTTTTTTCTTTTCACTCAAGTTTCTAAGGGTTTGGCTTGGGATTTGTTCTTTTTAAACTACCAGCTTGCATTAAAAAAATCCCAGATAAAAGAATTACTGAAAAGTACAGCACAGAAATAACTTACTAGAGCTAATGTTTGAGTTCTAATAGATTTTTGACACATCTCATTAATTACTTGTGACAGGAATTTACAAGGGAATCCAGAAGAGGGATGAGTCACTACTGTTAAAGTAGATGTTACTACAAAAACTCATCAACAGAAGATGTTTTGAGTACTGAATTATTCAGATTCCATGAAAAGCCCATCAGAAAATAGAAGCAGTATACCCTACAAGAGAAACATTGCATCGCTCTATAATTCCAAGCTCAAACTACTGAAACTGCATTCTGTGAAAGGAGCTTCTCACTTCTTTCTTTACAGAACTTGCCAAAGCCCTGAAGTACAAGCAAAATACCCACAAGAGTAAATTATGGGCCACTGTTCCTGATTTTAAAGATCAGTCAGTTTGCAACTCTGTCCACCAGAAAGCCAAAGGATTACTACAGTAAAGCACTCTTGTGAAGTTATTACCACGAGGTACAGTAATCAGCTGTTAATAATTTGCACTGGAAATGCTATGAAATTAAATTTCTCTCAAGACTTAAAATACATTTCCAACAAGTGATATGTTCATCTTGCATGGGAACATTTTAAATTCCAAGCGAGTGATACTCTTGCATTACTTACCCTTCGTTTCTCTAAGGGGTGCCTCCCTTACTTTAAAGCCATCAACTGGTGCTTTTAAATCAGTCTCTAACACAACACCTACTTGTATTTCAGATTTAAATTTACTGTACTTGTTACTGAGCAGAGGATACCACTTCGGTGCCTACATAATTAAAAACAAAATTAAAAAACAAGAGCACTTAAAAAAAAGGGAAAAAACATAATATTATTACAGAAAAATTAGACTTGCTGTAGTGCTTCTACTTCATCATCTACAGAAACGCACCTTAGGTTTTATTTCCAAAAATGCAGGCTATTTTGAGAATACTATTATACTAAAAGTTTCTACAGAATGATTCCTGGAAGACTAGCTGAACATACTCTTTTCCAGTCATTTGTAGAATAAACTAGTTGGCAAGAAAAACATGCCATAAATCTTAAATTACAAGAGAAAATCTTCTAGTTCTCAACTGGAAGTGCACAGTAGTTTACATGAGTCACAAATCCTTAAGTAGTACAATGCTAAAGTAAGAAACCAGGGTCCTGTTATGACCCATATCAGACTTATGTCATACTCAAAAATAAGACCGCAAAATTTTACCTGTGCCTTAATTCAAATTTGACTATCTATAAACAGTACCGTTGTAAAAACATAGATTTGTAAAGATTTATACCCCATAACATACCTGTCTCTTTTCCTGCACAGACCTTAAATCAAGTACAACATAGCCTATATTCTCTTTAGCTGAAGTTGCAGGATCCAACGCAAAACACTGGAGTTTGATAGGTGATCGCTGCAGCCTGAAAGAAAAACTCAGTTTAAATCCAAAGTTATCTCTGCAATTATTTCACAAAAACAATTCGTAAGTTTCACACATACTAATGATACAAAATTTAGTTGTTACATAACCAGTTTTAGTAGGTCAGAAACTGGGTTTCTGAGAATCTAAAAATTCATCATTAAGTGAGAGAACAAACAAGTCACTTGATTTTGTAAAAGTGTATTGGAGTCTCACGGAGTCTCAAGTGTTAATAGGAAGACACTGAGAAATTCAATCTCATCCATGTACAAGAAATACACACTGCATCTCACATGAAATTGGAAATTCACTTGTGAGGGTATCTTAAAAATAGGACTAAGTCTTTTGTGCAAGGCACCTAATGCTTAGGGGCACAGATAAGGCATCTAGCATTACATAGATTTTGGCAGTTTTCTTTGGTCAAACAATGATAATACGGTCTTTAAATTCTTTGAAAACGTGGAGGTAATATTCTAACATGTCAGTTAACACCAGATGACAGTTATGGAAACCTTATTCAAAATCTCAGCTATTAAATTGGACATTATCAAAAACTCCTACGTAGGCTTTTCAAGCTTGAAGTTAATTCTGTGTCACAGTGTACATAAAGCTTGAGTCTGATGCTCAGACTACAGCATTATTACTTTGCTGTAGACACTTGGGTTTTTTCAGTACTGTAAAAACATACCCTTTATATTTTTTTTTAATATGACTCATCTTGCCACATACTACTTTTCTTCGTTTTGGCAACTTTACGGCACATCACGGTGCAGCTAAAAGAAAGTCCCTTAAAAAAATTCCGATGATAGTAATATAAAAATTCTATTTAAGTAGTTTTAAAGGCAAGTAAATTGAAATTTATCTCTAAATTAGACTTAACTTTGACATAAGACAAATTAAGCTTTCCTTTCGAGCTAAAGCAAAACATTTTTCTAACTTTTCTAATAACCCTCATCTAAGTAACCTCACTTTCTGAAAATTAAAGACATGTCTCTCGGTCCGTAGAAGTGATAATACCTAAAGTTTATAGTTATCATCAAAGTAATAGGGGGCAGAAAGACCACTCCTTACATCTATTCCTATAGAGGTAAAGGCCACCCTCAAACTGGTGGAATGCCTTAAGTAAAAGAGGCAAAAACGTGTCAGACTTGCAGAGAGGGGTGGACAGGAGAGGTGACCCAAACTGACCAGAGTATTCCATCCCACGTATGTCATCCTCAGCATAAAACTGAGGGATCACAAGGGTCAGGCACTCTTCTTTGATGGGTGGCATTTAGTGTGGACGTTGCCTGCTCTTCTGTTCCCTCAGTTCCAATTTGTGCACTCGTGAACCTATTTCCTGAACGCAGCTCCCATAGGCTACTGAGTCCAGTGTGGGACCCTTCCCCACATCTGCCCTCAAGTGTCAGTGATGACATATAGTTATCAGGGGGTTCAATTTTTTATATATTTCCTTATTAATACAATCTTCCTTTTCATTACTGTTGTTTCGTTAAAGCTGTTTTAGTTTCCAGCCCAGAAGTATGTCCCTTATTCTCCGTTCCTTTGGAGTGGAGAAACTGGGACCATGGCTGCCTACATTCAGCTGTTGACCCGGCCAGGAGGGAGAGCTAAACTGTGATGTAATGTTACCTGTGCTGATGAAGTGCTTTCCTATCAAGTTCCCAGGCCAATTCCGTAGCAAATTCTGGCTGATCAGTATGCTCTACAGGATCAGTAGCCAACTGTTCACCATCAAACTTTGCTTCAACTATAAGCATGTGCTGGGGTCGTTTCGGAAAACAGCGCCCTGTAAAAGAGTATAATTGTCATGCACCATCACTAAAAAAAAAAAAAAGAAGTGAGAACTCAGATTCATGCCATAAACCTATTACGTAAAAATACACTTTGCATATGTTCTTCTCTGTGCTTACTCCAAAGCTATGTTCTTCATATTCAAAGTCTTCCCGCTATGCAGAAGTGAGAAACAACCTGACACGAAACAGACTATTTGTGAAGCACCCAGAAACAGCAAGACACCAAACAACAAAGAGAGAAAGAAACTAGTAGAATTAAATTTTGAGAAATCTCTGTGGGGAAATAGAACAAGTGAGCAGGTTAGAGGCAGAGGCTGAATGTTTTGGGCCTCTGTGGCTGATTTTATCACTGTCCCACATCAAAGCAGAAGACAAGATCGAACAAAAGCAACAAAAGGTATTTTTCATACTGCTTGTTGTTGAAAAACAATGACTACTACATTAGGAAACTGCCTTAGTGCTGTGTTGTGTAGACAGTTGGACTAGATGATCTTACGAGGTCTTTTTCTCATAACATACAGAATCATTATATATTCTATTTTATTCCTGTTAAATAAATATTGTTTCTATAATACATTTGTAGAGGATTTATCCTGGATTCAGCATCATCCTGTATTTCAATGAATAACTGCAATGACCAAATGAAGGGAACGCTTTTAAAGCTTACAGCTATCACAGTGTGGGTGTGCATGGGAGGGCAGGATCTTATTTTAAAGCCACCTTGGCAAACTAGAAAAGCAGACAGATGGATAACAGGATTTACTCCAAAAAGAGAAAGCATTCTGTCAAAATAACCCAAACCAGAAAACCGCCCTGCACGTTACTTATGCCTTAGAAAGTATTACATAGAATATATAATAAAGAGTATAAAACAGCAAGTATAATCTGCAGACACACAAGATGAACAATTACTAGCTAGGTAGTTGAGTCAATACTAAAGAAAAAGCTCACAGTAATGCTGCAAGAGTGACAGAAACACCAGAATATACTTAAAAAAGAAAAGAAAGGGGGAACAGATGTAGCAATCCTGATCACAGCAAGAGATGGGCTGTATGCGGATACCTTGGTCCAAAGTTTTCCCAAAGTGCAGCCCAGCTGCCAAGGACCCCATTACGCCAGGTGAAAGGAGCCAGGAAAGGCAGTCAGGATCTGGAGGGAAGGTTGGAAAAGGGCCCCCTGTGCCCATCAGGCACAGCAGTGGTGTGGGGTTTAAAGCCCGGCACAGGCAACACGGGTCAGACAATGCCAAAACAGGCAGCGATGCTTTTCAGCATGGGAAGGACAATTCCGATACCAAAAATGCCAGCAAATAAACTCCCCGAGACTCATTTTGGAGCTTTAGAAAGCAAGCACCCTTTTTCAGGCCTGGGCAACACGAGGGAGCGATCTCCATCCATCGTGTGCAGCCAGACAAGAGCTGGGACAGAATACACTTCCCACTTAGATGCATATGGATAAATTCTCCCAGATATCTTATGCATATCTATTCCCTTCCAAAGACTCATTTTAATGTTATTATGAGCTTCACAACAGTCAAACTTCTTGCTAATTTGGAGCTGCTCTCTGCCTGACTTTGCATTTGGAATAAGGGAAGACTGCAAACAGAGGTGATCACAGAAGAGACATCCATTCAGCACAGATCATACTTCACACAGCATGTTATTATCAGCAAAGAACAAACAGTGTCTGGAAAAAACAGCGTTTTAAGGAAAACATGCTATCAGAAACACACTCTGCCTGACTTTCAAAAATTACAATTACTTAGATGAAACTCAACTCTACTTTAGCTTAAACCAAAAATATTCCGCGTTCTGCAATAGTAGCTACTTCTTGTATCAACTCCACCACTGATGTTAAGTGATATTTTGGGTGAATAATCCCAGAAGCACAACTGGCGGTGCACTGCCCTCGCTCTAAGGCATAACGAGCTTTATTAATGAAACCGCACAGCTTGGCTGATCGCCTCCTTCCACCGCAGCGATCGCACCCGCAGGCGGCGGCTTCTCAGCACGGGACAGGGACGACCGGGATGCCGGCAACTCGCCCACCCCCTCCGGTTACCTTCCAGGACGGAGACGACGATCAGCAGCCGGTCAGTGGCTCGGGAGACCATTTCCCCGCTGCGCCCCAGGGATGATGGGCCGGGAAAGAGGGATGCTGCGACCTCGGGGAGAGCGGAGTGGGAGGAGGGATGCTGCACCTGGTGGGAGCGGCTGGGAAGCGGAGCGGAGGACGGGACCAGGGAATTCAAGCGGCCGTCCTGTCCTACCGCCACTCTCCGCCCTTTCCCGCCTCAGAGCCCCTTTAACCGCCTCACAGCCGCTTCCGCCCGGCAACGGCGACCCCGCCCGCAGCGCCGCCAGCCCGCCAAGAGGCGCCGGAAGCGCGCGGCGCCTCGGCTCCGCCTCCTCGGCGCCTCCGCTGCCCACGCCCCGCCCCGGGCTCCGCCCAGTCCCACGCTCCGCCCCCAGTTCCGGTCCCGGTCCCAGCCCCGCCCGCCCCGCCCCGGTCCTTCCAGGATCCGCGGTAGGTGCGGAAAATCAATAAGGCCTCAGTGCCTGAACAGCAGTATTTAGCTAAGAATTTAATATATTTATTTTGATTTCTAGAAGCTTCTGTAAGTTGCTATTCAGAAAGTACTTCTAGGATGTCCAGGTATTTGTCCTTTTCAGGGATAAGATTTTAATGGTAAAATGTTAAGTGAATAGTCTAGCAGCTTAAATTATAATAACATCTAACAGCATGTTCAGAAGTGATTGAAAACTTTATTTGTATTACTGAAATGAAAGAGTGTTAAATCAGCCTCCTCGTGAGGCTGTTCCTGCTCTGCAGGCACCGGAGCACACGAGGGGTGCCTGGGAACCCCGCAGAGGGCACCATCCGATGTGGTGGTCCCTTCCTTGATGGAAACTGCAGCACTGCTGGAGGAGGCCAGGTGAGATTTGGGTGTTCCCCCTCTGAAGCAGGAGGAGCCGGAGCTGCCCTCAGGGCTTTCCTGGGGGCTGGGGGTCCATCTCCTCGGGGAATGCCAGGGCCTCCCAGGCAAGTGGTCCCCCGCCCTGGCTGGGAGCTGAGGGGCTGCAGCCCTGGCCAGAGGGACCGGCCACCTCTGCTGCCTTCCCCAGCCCCTCCTGAGGCTCCTCCTGCTTTGCAGAGGTGGCTGAGGATCCAGGATGGATGGACTGCCCAAGATGGATGGACTCATCCAGGAGGGTGGCCTCTGATGTGCAGGGCTGCTCCTCATCATTGCAGCATGCAGGGCTGCTCTCAGAGGCCACATGAGGCTCAGGACTCCCCGGTCTGGAGCTTGAGCAGCTGGAGTACCTGAGGGAGCTGGAGCAGCTGGGGCAGCTGGGGGAGCTGGAGCTGGCCGCAGGGTTCTCCTCCTCCTCTCCAGCAGCATCGGAGTGCACCAGCTTCCAGGCCTCGCCACTACAGTACTACGCAATGTTATCAATGAGGCCATGGACCAGGTCTTCTGTGTATGGCTGTAAGGTGGGCTGCACCTAATTTAAATTTACTGTACTTGTTACTGAGCAGAGGATACCACTTCGGTGCCTACATAATTAAAAACAAAATTAAAAAACAAGAGCACTTAAACAAAACAGGGAAAAAACGGAATATTACTACCGAAAAATTAGACTTGCTCTAGTGCTTCTACTTCATCATCTACAGAAATGCACCTTAGGTTTTATTTCCAAAAATGCTAGTGAGAAGCATGCTTTAAAAACAAAAGATGCACTGGAGAATCTTGAGTTATGAGATGATACTAAAACTTAAAAAGCAGTGATATAAAAATAGTTCATTTTCCTGCATACCTGCATATTTAACTCTGATTTATTTGCAGTGGTTTTCACTGTATTTTATTCTGCGGGTACTTTGACAAGTTTTTGTGTTTTCTTAATGCTAACAAATTTCCGTCTTGATTTTATCTTACTAAGTGATTTTTTAACACAATAAAAATCATAATCCTCGTCCTGCCAAGCTTGAAAAATGTAAGCAGTCGTAGTGTAGTCAACAGGATAATCCCATATTCATATGCTTGAGAGTGTTCAGGTCTTAAATTTTTTTGCTTGACTTCTCAATAGCAAGAAAGCGTATAACATTACAACTGGCCCACAGTCATTCTACATGGCAGAGAAACGTACGTCCTCCACATCTCAAGAACTTGTATCCTGAGAAATCATAACCGATTACTTCACATTTTCACTCCAAGACAAATAATAACATATATTTCTGGAGGAAAATAAATTTACATGAATAAAAATAATTAATTTTCAAGTGAAACATTGATTAAATTGTGAGAGAAGTGAGTGAAGACAATCATTTTTTCATAATTTACCTGGAGGTTAACCCGATACACATCATTTATTTATTACAATGCAATACTGTGCAGGGGTAAAAAGAAGATGATTGGCAGCACTTTTGTCTTGTCTTTTCCTTTTATTCCTGGCTTTCTCAGTTTACACGCACCTGTATGCTTTTACTACTCATTATTTTGGAACAGTTGTGATTCTATGTGTATTTGTAATTAGGCTTTTACACTCATATCTTTTGGATGCTTACATCTAAATATAAAATTATTCTAATAAATGAATTAGATTTCCTTCCACTCCAGTGCTTGATATAATTTCAACTTTCAATAATTTCTCCATTACCTTTTAAAGGATCCTTAGATAGATCATTAATGAATATCTTTCAGATAACTCATTTCTTGGTTTTTTTAACTTTAGAACTTCAGATGCAATTTCAAATTACTTACAACTTCAAAACTTACCATGTAGATGTAACCTCTTCAGACAGAGTTGGGAAGAAGCACAATAATAAAAATATCATCCACATAAAGAAAATGAAGGTTTTTCTTGAAGGTCATACGTTATTCAACAGCGTAGAATTTCTACATTGACAAAGGACTAAAGGCAAGAGTGACTTTTGTCCTATACTGCAAATTATACAGCCACCAGAACTCTTTGAGGAAAATATTAGACAGACAAGCATCTGTTTCAATTAGTATAGGTATAGTCTTGAAACAGGGAGTAAAATATTATGATCTCTATGGACTTCATAAAGCAATGTTTGGATGAAGAATAAAAGACTGTCCAGTAGCCTGCCTTCCAATGAGGAGCCCAGAGCAGCACATGCTCCAGGAGGAAAGGCAGAACCCAAACGAGCCTGAAGTACTGCCACAGCCCAGTAAAGGCCAGCAGAATTCTAAGACGGAGCAACCCAGGTCACCAAATGGGACCGTATCTTTCCAACAAGCCAGGAGATGTCCTGTTTGGGTGACGCCGGGGCCTCTCACAGGGCTGGGAAGAGTCCAGAGGCCTGGGGACTGTTCTCTTCAGGGCACACCGGGGCCTCTTAGAGCACAGAGGAGAGTCCTGGGGGCTGGAGGTCCGTTTCCTCAGGGCACGCTGGGGCCTCTGGCGTTGCCGAGGAGAGCCCTCAGGGCTGGGGACTGTTCTCTTCGGGGCACGCCGGGGCCTCTTGCGGGGCAGCGGAGAGTCGTGGCGGCTGAGGACTCTTCTCTTCGGGGCACGCCGGAGTCTCTGGCAGGGCAGAGGAGAGTCCTGGCGGCCGCGGCCTCCAAAGCAAGTGCTCCCTGGGGCCTGGCAACTCTTCTCTTCGGGGCAGGCCGGGGCCTCCCAGGCAAGTGGTCCTTGCCCTGGTTGGGAGCCGAGGGGCTGCAGCCCTGGCCAGAGGGACCGGCCACCTCTGCTGTATCCCCTGGCTCCTCATGAGGCTGTTCCTGCTCTGCAGGGACTGGAGCACACGAGGGGTGCCTGGGAACCCGGCAGAGGGCACCATCCGATATGCTGGTCCCTTCCTTGATGGAAACTGCAGCACTGGTGGAGGAGGCCAGGTGAGATTTGGGTGTTCCCCCTCTGAAGCAGGAGGAGCCGGAGCTGCCCTCAGGGCTTTCCTGGGGGCTGGGGGTCCATCTCCTCGGGGAATGCCAGGGCCTCCCAGGCAAGTGGTCCCCCGCCCTGGCTGGGAGCTGAGGGGCTGCAGCCCTGGCCAGAGGGACCGGCCACCTCTGCTGCCTTCCCCAGCCCCTCCTGAGGCTCCTCCTGCTTTGCAGAGATGGCTGAGGATCCAGGATGGATGGACTCCCCTTGGAGGGTGGCCTCTGATGTGCAGGGCTGCTCACAGAGGCCACATGAGGGCTCAGGACTCCCTGGTCTGGAGCCAGACCAGCAGGACCAGCTGGGGGAGTTGGTGCAGCTGGGGGAGTTGGTGGGGGACTGGCGTCTGAGGACTATTCCCTTTGGGGCAGGCCGAGGCTTCTGGCAGGGCGGAGGAGAGTCCTGGGGCCTGGCAACTCTTCTCTTCGGGGCAGGCCGGGGCCTCCCAGGCAAGTGGTCCTTGCCCTGGCTGGGAGCCGAGGGGCTGCAGCCCTGGCCAGAGGGACCGGCCACCTCTGCTGTATCCCCTGGCTCCTCGTGAGGCTGTTCCTGCTCTGCAGGCACTGGAGAAGACGAGGGGTGCCTGGGAACCCCGCAGAGGGCACCATCCGATATGCTGGTCCCTTCCTTGATGGAAACTGCAGGGCTGCTGGAGGGGGCCAGGTGAGATTTAGGTGTTCCCCCTCTGAAGCTGGAGGAGCCGGAGCTGCCCTCAGGGCTTTCCTGGGGGCTGGGGGTCCATCTCCTCGTGTTGGGAACAGAGATAGAAAATGTATATATATATATATATATATCTTAGAATCATTTAAACGACTTTCTCTAATAGTTCTCTTTTGTATACATTTAAACGACTATCTCTAATAGTTCTCTTTTGTATACATTTAAACGACTTTCTCTAATAGTTCTCCTTTGTATACATAACTGTAGGATTTGTATACATAACTGAAACTAACAGTCCTAACTACAGCCTACCTTGGAATGTGGAGGTGCACTAGCTTGGAATGTGGAGGTGCACTAGCATTAACAGTGGAATGTGAAGATTTAATGGCTTAGAAGTCCAGAGAACATAAAGTTACTAACCTTATCTAAGCTATTTGAATAGTACTAACAGTGAAGGTACAAAGTAGCTAACGAAGCACGAAGTAAGGAATGTTGCAACTTAAGCGATTCTTATGTTGAGAAACTGCCAGAAACACGAAAGGTGAAAAGGACAACGCGAGGAAGAAGAGCTGCTTCATCTGAGGAAGAGTGTTTTCTTCATCCCCACGACCACCAGAAGAGGGTGCGCAAGTGCAATAGAGACTGATGCTGATGAAGCAATTTGAAATGAATATGTAACAGGTTGAGCAAGGACCTTTTGAATATGTAACAGATTGAGTAACATTTTAAGGATAAAAAGCGAACGCGATGTAACGGTCTTTGGAGCCAGATTTGGGTGCGTACCCCTGGTTCCCGGGGCCTCGAAATAAAGCACCACATATAACCTTCTTCGTATGGTTATGTGTTTGTCTCTACGCTAACAGTTTTGGCGACCCAGATGGGACCTCGCGGGCATTGCTGAGGCGGCTCGCATCGATCCTGCTCCGGCCGGCACCGAGTGATTCTCGGGGAGCCATCGACCGCAACCGACCTCCGCTGCCCTCGACGGACCAAGGATTTTGTTGGTAAGACACGGTGCTTTATCGGGAATGGTACCATAATTGTGGTTTAGGTAAAACCTGCCTGTTAGACGCGGCCAAAGCTGCGCTTGGTTGGGTTACGGAGCTCCAGCAAAGGTTTGGGTATCGTTTGTGGGATAAGAGCGAAAGCTCTACGAGTCTGGTAATAGAGGTTCTTGGTTATTGCTCTTGGTGGTTTATATTTGTTTGCGCCGACCTAAGGTAGTCAATATATATATAGATACTCGCGTGCGCCAATTTAATTGCTTGGGAACGTGGTATACAAAGACGTTTGTTTGTCTGTGCTTAAGTGAAATTGTAGATATGTCACCGATTCCAGGGTCATCCCCTTTAGGGTGTATATTAAGACACTGGAAAGAAGGAGGATTCGGGCAAGAGATGCAAAAGAAAAAGTTGATAGATTATTGTAATGTTTGGTGGACTCAATACGCTTTGGAGGATCAAGTGCAGTGGCCGGAACACGGGACTTTGGACTATAATACTATTTTGCAGCTAATGTATTGCAAGCAGGAAGGAAAATGGGACGAGGTCCCGTATGTGGAGTTGTTCTTTGTGTTACGGAATAATAGGGAGTGGCAAAAGGAGTGTGGAATTATGTTGTTAGAAACTGAGTCGAACAGTAGATGTCGGGGTTGTAGCGCTGAGGGAAAATGTATACAGTGTTCGGCAGTAGAGAATGTAGTGCAGCACCGGCAAGATGAGGATTTTGATCTCTTAATAGCCCCCTTGACTCCTACAGCCCCAGAGATATACAAGGAAGAGAATTTAGAGAAACAGGTGGAGGATTCAAACACCCCGATATCTCATAGAACACGGCAACGAGAAACAGTAGAGCAAGGAGCAAAAACAAAGATAATGGCTCCATTGAGACAGGGCATAGGAGCTGAAGGACCGGTTTATGTAAAGGTACCGTTTTCTCCCGGAGATCTAATGCTCTGGAAACAATCAGCCGGGACTTACCGAGAAAATCCAGATAAAGTGGCACGGGTAGTAAAAATGATTATGAAAACACAAAATCCGGATTGGGATGACATACAGGTGTTGTTAGATACACTAATGGATACAACAGAGAAGGGAATGGTATTAAAAGCGGCACGGGAACGAGTAAGAGAGGACATAAGACAGGGAGTAGCCACTGGAACAGTGGAACAAAACTTTCCTATAGAGGATCCGATGTGGGACTAAAATACTGCAAGGGGAATGGGTTACCTGAAAAGATATCAGGAATGGGTGGTAGTAGGGGTTCAAACGGCAATGCCAAAGGTGATAAATTGGTCAAAACTCTACAACATAAGGCAAGAAAAGACGGAGTCCCCGTCTGTGTTCTTAGAACGCCTTATAGAGGCAGCTCGGAAATACACTGATTTGGATGTAGAAAATGAACAAGCTAGAGTACAGCTAGCTTTTATCTTCTTGGGCCAATCACAGGAGGATATTAGGAGGAAATTACAGAAGCTAGACGGAGCTGAATTGCGTGATCTGGACAGGCTATTAGAAGTGGCGTGGAAAGTATATAATAATAGAGAAAAGGAAAGCACGCAAAGACAAAATAGAAATCTGTTGGCTGCAATGCAGGGAAAGGATTTTCAAGTAGGAAACAGAGGGAGGGGGCGAGGAATGAGGCGAGGACGGGAGACAGGAGGACCTGTTGCAAGGATGGAGTCCAGATTCAATAGACTTGGGATAAACCAATGTGCGTATTGTAAACAGGAAGGGCATTGGAAAAATGAATGCCCACAAGGATTGGGGCAGAGAGGCTCAGGACTGCCAACCGGGAATGCGGGAGCTATCCGAACTATGACTATGGGAGATTATGGGAATCAGAGCTGACTAGACGAGGATAAGGAAGAACCCATGGTAAAAGTAAGGTTAGGGGAAAAAGACGTTCAATTTCTAATAGATACAGGGGCCACATATTCAGTTCTGAATGACTTACACGGGACAAGTCCAGGTACCGCGGACTCAATATCTTCTGTTGCAATATGTTGATGACATTTTGATAGCAACGGAAACCGAACCAACCTGCATCCAGGTAACAATAGACATCCTGAATCAATTGGGGTTAAATGGCTATAAGGTTTCCAAGGAGAAAGTACAAATTGCATGCACTACAGTGATATATTTAGGATGCGAAATCACACAGGGCCAGAGAAAATTAGGAACAGATCGAATCCGAGCCATTTGTGCAACACCCGAACCCCGGAATCTACATGAGTTAAGATCATTCCTAGGGATGGCAGGCTGGTGCAGGCTCTGGATCTTGAATTATGGACTAATAGCCAAGCCCTTGTATGAAGTTCAAAAATCATTGACCTTTACTTGGGAAAGGCCGCAGAAGGAAGCCTTTGGAAAGTTAAAGGAGGCCTTAACTAAGGCACCGGCATTAGGGTTGCCAGACCTAACTAAAAATTTTCAACTGTACGTGTATGAGCAACAACGGTTAGCATTAGGAGTCCTAACACAGAAACTGGGGAGCTGGAAAAGACCAGTAGGATATTTTTCCAAACAACTGGACCCAGTAAGCGCTGGATGGCCATCGTGCTTAAGGGCAGTGGCAGCAACAGTACTATTAATACAAGAAGCTCGAAAATTGACGCTGGGAAAGCGCATTGAAGTATATGTGCCCCACATGGTACTAACAGTTCTTGAACAAAAAGGGGGGCATTGGCTCTCCCCAAGCAGGATGATGAAATTCCAAGCGATGCTCACAGAACAAGATGATGTGGACCTGAAGACCACTAATATATTAAACCCGGCAGCCTTTTTGGGAGCAGCGGCAGAAGATGGCCCTCTAGAACATGACTGCGTGGAAATCATTGAGCATACGTATGCTACTAGAAAAGATTTGAAAGATGTTCCAATTGAACAGCCAGATCAGGAACTTTTCACAGACGGAAGCAGCTTCGTGGAAAATGGGACCCGATATGCTGGATATGCGGTAGTAACACAAGGGTCGGTAATCGAGGCAAAAGCATTACCAGCCGGAACATCCGCTCAAAAGGCAGAAATAATTGCCCTCACAAGAGCTCTGGAAATAAGTGAGAGTAAGAAAGTAAACATATGGACAGATTCAAAATACGCATTCGGAGTAGTTCACATACATGGAGCATTATGGAAGGAGAGAGGGCTCTTATCTTCGCAAGGTACAGGAATTAGACATCAGAAGGAAATATTAGAATTGATAGCTGCTGTGCAGTTACCCGAACAGGTGGCAATTATGCATTGTAAAGCGCATCAGAAGGAGAACTCAAGGGTTGCAGAAGGAAATTCACTAGCTGATCAAGCAGCTCGGCGGGCCGCACGACAAACACAGAGGACTATGGCCTTGATACCCACTAAGACGAGCGAATTCTACAAGTATCTAGACCAAAAACCGATATATTCAAAGGAAGATGAAAAGCTAGCGGAATTAACAAAGGCCCAATTGAATTCAGATGGATGGTATTGGACAACGACTGGACAGGTTATAGTGCCACCCAGTGTTATGCGAGCAATCTTACAGGTGGAACATCAGAAATGTCATTGGGGAGCAGAAGCTTTAGTCGCCTACTTGAAACGAAACATAATTTCGGTACAAATGATGACGATAGCTAAATCAATAAATGCAAGATGTGAAACCTGCTTGAAGAATAATCCGGTTGTTAGAAGAAGAGCAGAGATAGGACATATTAGGGTAGGGATGGAACCAGGTGACTATTGGCAAATAGACTTTGCAGAGTTACCAAAAGCTCAAGGTTACCGATATCTATTAGTTGGTGTCGATACCTTTTCTGGATGGCCAGAAGCCTTTCCCTGTTGCACAAACCAAGCTAAAGAGACAGTGAAGTGGTTACTGCGAGAAATTATACCAAGGTTTGGGGTCCCGCTAGGGATATCTACAGACAGAGGACCACATTTTGTGGCTGCTGTGGTTCAGGAGGTGAGCAAGTTCCTAGGAATTTCCTGGAACCTTCACACCCCTTGGAGACCGCAGTCAAGTGGACAGGTGGAAAAGATGAATCAGACGATAAAGAGGCAGATTAGTAAAATATGCCAGGAGGCAAAAATTCAGTGGCCACAGGCATTACCAATGGCACTTCTGAGGATAAGGGTGAAGCCTAGAAAAGAGGTTGGGGTAAGCCCTTATGAAATACTTTTCGGGAGACCCTGTGAGGCACCACAGCCGAACCTTAACATGCATGTAAAAGGTGGGCAAGATGTGTATAACTATGTAATGTCACTTGCTAGAACCTTGACACGACTGCGGAGTACACTGGTCTGGAACCGACCTCTGTCACTGGAAAACCCAGTACACGACATCAATCCGGGAGACCAGGTTTACGTCCGCGACTGGACTGAAGAACCACTGAAGGAACGGTGGAATGGACCATACCTGGTGCTGCTAACTACCTTTACTACAATCAAGGTAAAGTGAATTGACTCCTGGATTCATTACACAAGGGTAAAGAAGGTTCCCGGAGAGTGGCGTGTGGAGGAAACAGGACCAACTAAATTGAAATTCACACATCGTAAGGATGTCTAACTATATTTATGGGACTGTGATAATAATATGGTCTTTAATTACCACAACCCTCCAAGCAGATGTTTATCAGAAGGGCAGTGATCTACAAGGCAATGCCATTCTGTCTTGCATGATCCAGAATCGAGAAGAATCATTACAAAAAGAAAGGGATACGAGTAGAAAGAAGCGGGAATTGGATCCTACTCCGACACCACAAGTAATACACCTCCCTTCAAGGGACCCTGAGGAGAATTTGATAATAGGATTGATCAAAGATTTTGCAGAAATACAAAATACAAGTAAAATAACTGCCTGCCTTCCAGTACCGAAGGCGGCAGGAGAACCTATAAATTGGGGAATAATAACCCTTCCTCTTCCCGAACCCCAAGGAAATAAAACAGAATGTAAACAAATAACTGTTAAAAAGGAAAAAACAAATCAGAGTGAGAGGAGAATTGCTTCCAGAACATATTTGCAAACGTTTTGCGAATTTTACCTTTACCTCGAAGGAAATATATTCTGGGGGAAAATTTGGAATATGTGAATATGATAAGGTAATAGTAGAAAAAGACATACAATGGGAATGCCAAGAAAGACAGAAACAATTGGAATGGGAAACTATTTGGTCAACTAATATCTTACAAAAGTTCCATTATGGAGGAAATGCTTCCTGGTGCATAAAGTGGAAGGGAAAACAGGATTATACGGTTCCAACAAAAGTCCTTCTAGAGAATAATGGAGTCAGTCGGGAAGAAGGTCAAAAGGTATCATGGTGGCATTGTGCAGAAGTCTGGGACTGTGATTCAGATCCAGATGAGATAGCAATACCCCCAGTAAGAGTAGCCTTAAAGACCGGGTGTGCTTGTCGAGGGTATAAGAGTGGAGGACAAGTAATTCCCTATCAAAAACCTGATTGTAAATATTCAACAATTAAAAGCATGGGAAATTTTGTGTGGGCTAATAGTGATGGAACATGGACTACCCACTTATCGGTTACAGGAAAGGTTAAAGAAATTACATTGGGCTTACCCACCCTATGTCCAATTTGGAAACGATCCCCTTTCAAAGGAAAATTAGAAACTCTGCAAATCAATAGAATTAAGAGAGAGACGAAAGAAGATGACACATGGCAGGAACCTTCTACAGGAGTAAAAGTAGGATGGGCTTTGGAATCCCTTTTTGCTGCCCCAGTAGCCACTTACCGAAATAGGGACATGATTTATAAATTAATAGGACAAACTGAAAGACTAGCTAGAGTGACTAAAAAGGGGTTTAGGGACTTAAACATGCAACTTCAGGCAACAACGAAAATGACCCTGCAGAACAGAATGGCATTAGATATCTTGCTTCTAAAGGAACATGGTGTATGTGGGTATTTGAAGAATCAGGTGGATCACTGCTGTATACATATACTAAATGTAACAGAAGATATAGAATATGACATATCGCAGTTAAAGAGAATCGAACAAGAAGCAGAAGAAGAAAGAAAGGAAATCGGTCATAACTGGGTAGGAGAATTGTTTAATGGATTAGGAATACATTTGGGGGGATGGATCCAGTCTCTCTTAGAAACACTTTTCATGCTACTAATGGTGTTTTTAATAATATATCTGGTATACCTATGTATCCGTCGAGAGATCACCCGCAGTTCCAGTTGGACGCATAAAATAATAGGAGCAGTGACTCGGGAATATCCCCGACACCCAGCTCCCCCTCCGACGTACAGGAAATCAATAGAAATGTGATAAATACTTTCTTAAATAAGAAAGTATCATCAAAAGGGGGGAATGTTGGGAACAGAGATAGAAAATGTATATATATATATATTTCTTAGAATCATTTAAACGACTTTCTCTAATAGTTCTCTTTTGTATACATTTAAACGACTTTCTCTAATAGTTCTCCTTTGTATGCATAACTGTAGGATTTGTATACATAACTGAAACTAACAGTCCTAACTACAGCCTACCTTGGAATGTGGAGGTGCACTAGCTTGGAATGTGGAGGTGCACTAGCATTAACAGTGGAATGTGAAGATTTAATGGCTTAGAAGTCGAGAGAACATAAAGTTACTAACCTTATCTAAGCTATTTGAATAGTACTAACAGTGAAGGTACAAAGTAGCTAACGAAGCACGAAGTAAGGAATGTTGCAACTTAAGCGATTCTTATGTTGAGAAACTGCCAGAAACACGAAAGGTGAAAAGGACAACGCGAGGAAGAAGAGCTGCTTCATCTGAGGAAGAGTGTTTTCTTCATCCCCACGACCACCAGAAGAGGGTGCGCAAGTGCAATAGAGACTGATGCTGATGAAGCAATTTGAAATGAATATGTAACAGGTTGAGCAAGGACCTTTTGAATATGTAACAGATTGAGTAACATTTTAAGGATAAAAAGCGAACGCGATGTAACGGTCTTTGGAGCCAGATTTGGGTGCGTACCCCTGGTTCCCGGGGCCTCGAAATAAAGCACCACATATAACCTTCTTCGTATGGTTATGTGTTTGTCTCTACGCTAACACTCGGGGAATGCCAGGGCCTCCCAGGCAAGTGGTCCCCGCCCTGGCTGGGAGCCGAGGGGCTGCAGCCCTGGCCAGAGGGACCTGACACCTCTGCTGCCTTCCCCAGCCCCTCCTGAGGCTCCTCTTGCTCTGCAGGGATGGCTGAGGGTTCAGGATGGATGGACTCCCATTGGAGGGTGGCCTCTGATGTGCAGGGTTGCTCCTCATCATTGCAGCATGTAGGGCTGCTCACAGAGGCCACATGAGGCTCAGGACTCCCCGGTCTGGAGGTTGAGCAGCAGGACCAGCTGGGGGAGCTGGAGCAGCTGGGGGACTTGGTGCAGCTGGGAGATCTGGGGCAGCTGAGAGAGTTGGGGCAGCTGGTTCTCCTTGTCCTGCCGGCAAGACAATCGTTCAGCTGAGATGTCCCCTCCAGAACGCTACCCTCTTCCGTGAGCGGCGCTTTCTGTCCCTAATCACACCGAGGTCATCATTTGAGAGAACTGAGGCACGGACTCCTGAACTTGTATTAACAGAAGACCCTTTACTGCAAAAGCAGGCTGCTTTTATGCAACTCTGCTGAATTTCGAAAAACAAGGCGGTATCTGGTTGGTTACAAACAACTGGCCTCGCGCTCAAACTTCAGAATAACTGTTCAACCGGGAACCGATCGCTCGCTGTTCACACGCAGTCCCAATTCCTTCTGTGGGCATCAGAAGGCTACAATTGCTGCTTCTGTTCTTCTGTTTACGGTACTTCTCATAGGCACTTTCCCGGCAATGTTCCTCTCTTGTCCGCTTCTTCATGGGTGCCTCCAGGGCGCTCATCAGCTCAGCCAATTAATTCTTATGTGTGCTGCCTGCGCACGCTAACTCCTAAATCTAACCCCTAACTTGGTTTAATCCTAACCCTAACGCTACCGGCAGCTAATCCTAACCAGAATCCTAACGGTAACCCCCGAACGTAAGACTAATCCTAAACCTAAAAATAAACCCTGCCGGGACAGGACCGGACGGGAGGTGCCTGGGAACCATGCAGAGGGCACCATCCGATGTGCTGGTCCCTTCTCTCATGCTGGAGCCTGCAGGGCTGCTGGAGGAAGCCGGCTGAGGTTTAGGTCTCCCCCTTCTGAAGCTGGAGGAGCTGGAGCTGGCCTCGGGGCTTTCCTGGGGGCTGGAGGACCATCTCTTCAGAGCACGCCGGCGACGCTTGCAGGGCAGAGGAGAGTCCTGGGGGCTGGGGACTCTTCTCTTCGGGGCACGATGGGGCCTCTGGCGGGGCAGAGGAGAGTCCTGGGGACTGGGGGCTCTTCTCTTTTGGGCACGATGGGGCCTCTGGCGGGGCAGAGGAGAGTCCTGGGGGCTGGGGGCTCTTCTCTTTTGGGCACGATGGGGCCTCTGGCGGGGCAGAGGAGAGTCCTGGGGGCTGGGGGCTCTTCTCTTTTGGGCACGATGGGGCCTCTGGCGGGGCAGAGGAGAGTCCTGGGGGCTGGGGACTCTTTTCTTCAGGGCATGCCGAGGCTTCTGGCGGGGCGGAGGAGAGTTCTGGGGCCTGGCAACTCTTCTCTTCGGGGCAGGCCGGGGCCTCCCAGGCAAATGGTCCTTGCCCTGGCTGGGAGCCGAGGGGCTGCAGCCCTGGCCAGAGGGACCGGCCACCTCTGCTGTATCCCCTGGCTCCTCGTGAGGCTGTTCCTGCTCTGCAGGGACCAGAGCAGACAAGGGGTGCCTGGGAACCCCGCAGAGGGCACCATCCGATGTGCTGGTCCCTTCCTTGATGCCGGAAAGTGCAGGACTGCTGGAGGAGGCCAGGTGAGATTTGGGTCTCCCCCTTCTGAAGCTGGAGGAGCTGGAGCTGGCCTCGGGGCTTTCCTGGGGGCTGGGAGTCCACGTCTTCAGAGCACGCTGGGGACTCTTGCATGGCGGAGGAGAGTCCTGGCGGCTGGGTACTCTTCTCTTCATGGCACGCCGGGACCTCTGGCCGGGGGGGGGGAGAGTCCTGGGGGCTGGAGACTCTTCTCTTTTGGACACGCCGGGACCTCTGACAGGGCAGAGGAGAGTTCTGGGGCCTGGCAACTCTTCTCTTCGGGGCAGGCTGGGGCCTCCCAGGCAAGTGGTCCTTGCCCTGGTTGGGAGCCGAGGGGCTGCAGCCCTGGCCAGTGGGATCGGCCACCTCTGCTGTATCCCCTGGCTCCTCATGAGGCTGTTCCTGCTCTGCAGGGACCGGAGCAGACGAGGGGTGCCTGGGAACCCGGCAGAGGGCACCATCCGATATGCTGGTCCCTTCCTTGATGCTGGAAAGTGCAGGACTGCTGGAGGAGGCCAGGTGAGATTTGGGTCTCCCCTCTCTGAAGCTGGAGGAGCCGGAGCTGCCCTCGGGGCTTTCCTGGGGGCTGGGGGTCCATCTCCATGGGGAACGCCAGGGCCTCCCAGGCAAGCAGTCCCCGCCCTGGCTGGGAGCTGAGGGGCTGCAGCCCTGGCCAGAGGGACCTGACACCTCTGCTGCCTTCCCCAGCCCCTCCTGAGGCTCCTCTTGCTCTGCAGGGATGGCGGAGGGTTCAGGATGGATGGACTCCCATTGGAGGGTGGCCTCTGATGTGCAGGGTTGCTCCTCATCATTGCCGCATGTAGGGCTGCTCACAGAGGCCACATGAGGCTCAGGACTCCCCAGTCTGGAGGTTGAGCAGCAGGACCAGCTGGGGGAGCTGGAGCAGCTGGGGGACTTGGTGCAGCTGGGAGATCTGGGGCAGCTGAGAGAGTTGGGGTAGCTGGGGAAGCTGGAGCAGCTGGAGGAGCTGGAGATGGCCGCAGAGTTCTCCTCCTCCTCTCCGGCAGCATCGCAGTGCACCAGCTTCCAGGCCTTGCCACTGCAGTACCACGCAATGTTATCAATGAGGCCACGGACCAGGTCTTCTGTGTATGGCTGTAAGGTGGGCTGCAGCGTCTGGACCAGAACCTCCTCATCTGGACCGCAGGTGCACAGAAGGTGCAGGATGCTGCTTTCTGCACTCTTTGTTCTCCACCACTGCGCCCCAAATATTGCCTCCAGCTCATAGTGCAGCCACGGCAGCACAAAATCAAGGACATGTTGATGGCGTTGGAAAAGTTCTGCCCAGACCTGAAATGGGACGCCGCCCACGGATCCTGGTTGCAAATTTCCCTCCTCAGCTGAGGACACTGTCCCCTGCGGAGAGGATGGAGGGCCTTGGGGGCTGTTTTTGGCCAGGCAGCTGAGAGAGCTTCCTGCCTGGCTGCTGGCATCTGGCAGGTCTTCAGGGGCTGGTGTGTTGAGCTCTGCCGAGTTGTCTTCCACTTGCACAAAATACCTGACAGCTCCTATCGGTCCTCTGCAGACTGGGCACGCTGGATCCACCCGTGCCCAAAGCAGGATGCAGCCCAGGCAGAACTGGTGCCCGCATGGCTGCACTAAGCCAATGCTCTTCCAAGAATCGTAGCAGATCGGGCAGCTCCGTTCTGCCTCGACGGACATGTTTTGCCTCTGCTATGGACTTGGGAACACTGAGGATGAGGAGTTGCTCCTCCTTGCTGGTGCTGTCACTGCCAAAGTCTGTCGCCGTCACTGCCAAAGGCTATTGCGCTGTCAAACAGAGAGAGGCCGTGGTCACTCGCTGTCCTTGGGAGGGCACGGGAGGAAGAAGCGGCCAGGCCCTCCGAGAAGGACACTCTCCATGCTCACCGAGCCCCGTTGCCTGCCCCACAGCCACCCGAGGGCAATGTTTCCCTGCACAACTCACCTCTGCTGCTCCTGCGCGTCCAGCGATGCCCTGCTGCCTGAACTGGGCAGGGCTGCGGAAATAGGGAATGGCTCTGCAATGGGCACCGAGAGCTGCTGACAGCAGCCCACGAAACACCACTCAGGTCCAGGAGAAGCCTGGCTCGACGCTCCACGCCTGGCAGGCACGCTCGGCAGGCGTCCAGGCACGAGCCAGACTGAGACAGGCTCGGTCAGAGCCTGAAGGCAGGCAGCGAGGGACACGTCAGGTCACAGTCCATCGCTTTATGATGTCACAATCCACCGTCAGGAGACATCTCACTCCACGGTGACAGGGTGATGTTCTAACAGGCCTTCCACCGCGATGGCTCTGCTGCCTCTGCACACGCGTCTGGGGCTACTGCTGTGCCACTTTCCACGCCCTCTCCTCACCTGTGTCTTCTGCTCGCCGTCAGGGTTTCATGCCAGTCACCAAGACCCGGGCTATGCCTTCTCTTCTGCTCGGGGACCCCAGTGGAAAGTGGGAAGGGCCGGGGGGCTGGGGTCAGGGCTTCTTCCCAGTGTGCCCCTGCCTGCCTCGCACCGAGAAGCCCAGGGCAGCACATGCCCCAGGAGGGCTGCCAGAACCCAAACCAGCCTGAAGTGCTGCCACAGCCTAGTGAAGGCCAGCAGAATTCTAAGACGGAGCAAGCCAGGTCACCAAATGGGACTGTATTTCATTATTAATGATCTGGTCATTACAGAACTGTCTTGGCCCAAACCCACGGGCTTTTGCCCTTTTCTGATTCTTGCCCAGCATCCGCTGTGGGGGAGCAAGGGAGCGGCCGCGTGGTGCTGAGCTGCCGGCCACGCTTAAACCACAGCACCCTTTGAGCCAAAGACTGATGGAGAGAGTGCTCATCCTTCCTCCTCCGTCCCGGTGCAGCATCCCCTGCATCACCCCAGGGTGCACGAATGCACTTCTAGGGTGGATCAGCCGTCTTAGAGGGGGAGTTAAGGCCTTTTTTGGGGTGAATAACGATGTTGGAGGAGGGAATCAATGCCTTTAGGGAGGGATTAAGCCCTTTAAATGGTCTAGTGGGATATCCCTGTCCATGGAAGGGGGGTTGGAAGAACATGATCTTAAGGTGCCTTCCAACCCAAACTATTCTATGATTCTATGAGTCTATGATCAATCCCACCCTCAAAGCCATCTGGAGATCCACTTTTATTTTCCACATCTCTAAAGGCAAAATGAATTTTCAGGGAAAAATTTAGCTGGGGAGAAGAAATAAACGCAAGAATTCTGACTGTTGGTTTGGCAGCTTTATGTAAAGGGAAGGCAAGTTGTCCCTGTCCCGGATAAAAAGCAATACTTTAAGTCAGTAACTGGAAATTTCCAGTCTCTGTAAATCATTGTAGTTGATGATAACCCTGGTTGTAAAGGTCCCGTGTTATCCATACCTTCATTAATCCATGGCAAATCACGTAACCACCTCCATTTTCCTGATTTTTTCGGAATCACGAACACGAGAGTGTTGCAAGGGCTCATTGAAGGTTGTATTTGTCTGGCTTGTAGTTGTTCCTGTACCAACTGCTATTAAGATGGAACTTTTTTTCCTATTGCGTCACGTAATCGATCTACAAACGTCACGTAAGGTTCTGCGTTTCCTTGTTTCATTGATGTAAACGACATGTAAACTTCCACTAAATCGCCCTGCTTGCTCTCCATCACTATCACTATCCTGTTCCCCAAGTCTTATCTTCCTGCGATCTCTCTCCTTTTTCTTCATTTGCCTTCTCGAGGACAACAAGGAGGTTTTTGAAACAACAGTTTTTTCACTATCAGAATAATCAATCTCGTTCCTTCCTCGTTGCTGCTCACTATCACTCTCATATGTTTGGGCGGCCATTTCCTGCCTGTCCCACTCTCCTGACGTGCCCATACCTGTGGCCCAGGGCCTTCGAACTGCCTCTGCTACTCCCTTGACACAGCGCATTTCTTTTAAAGTCTCAAAGACTAAACGCCACGTAGTCATAACACGCATGGCATTTTCATCACCTTTGGAAGCATGTTCAAAAAGCAAATTACCAACTTCTTTCCAAGACTGAACATCAAAAACATGTGGTGATTCTGCGGGCAAATTCTTATTCTTCAACCACGCTGATAATAATTCTAGCATATATTTGTCATGCTTAACTTTTCGTTTCTTTAAAATATGTTGCAGCATTCTTATTATCGTTTTCCCTCAGTCGACATATTAGAACCTATCTCTCTATCTCTCTTAAGTTTCTCAGGTGCTCACCTGAATCTCGTGGAAGAGGTGATTGATTAGCCTTAGGGTCTTTGTCTGCTCGGTCCTGCCGGCAAGACAATCGTTCAGCTGAGATGTCCCC
The DNA here is from genome assembly GCF_017976375.1 of Cuculus canorus. Classification (NCBI taxonomy): domain Eukaryota; kingdom Metazoa; phylum Chordata; class Aves; order Cuculiformes; family Cuculidae; genus Cuculus; species Cuculus canorus. The sequence goes on from NC_071441.1 coordinate 64,036,606, forward strand.
TCCAGAACGCTACCCTCTTCCGTGAGCGGCGCTTTCTGTCCCTAATCACACCGAGGTCATCATTTGAGAGAACTGAGGCACGGACTCCTGAACTTGTATTAACAGAAGACCCTTTACTGCAAAAGCAGGCTGCTTTTATGCAACTCTGCTGAATTTCGAAAAACAAGGCGGTATCTGGTTGGTTACAAACAACTGGCCTCGTGCTCAAACTTCAGAATAACTGTTCAATCGGGAACCGATCGCTCGCTGTTCACACGCAGTCCCAATTCCTTCTGTGGGCATCAGAAGGCTACAATTGCTGCTTCTGTTCTTCTGTTTACGGTACTTCTCATAGGCACTTTCCCAGCAATGTTCCTCTCTTGTCCGCTTCTTCATGGGTGCCTCCAGGGCGCTCATCAGCTCAGCCAATTAATTCTTATGTGTGCTGCCTGCGCATGCTAACTCCTAAATCTAACCCCTAACTTGGTTGAATGCCAGTTAACCCTAACACTACCGGCAGCTAATCCTAACCAGAATCCTAACGGTAACCCCCAAACGTAAGACTAATCCTAAACCTAAGAAATAAACCCTGCCGGGACAGGACCGGACGGGAGGTGCCTGGGAACCATGCAGAGGGCACCATCCGATGTGCTGGTCCCTTCTCTCATGCTGGAGCCTGCAGGGCTGCTGGAGGAAGCCGGCTGAGGTTTAGGTCTCCCCCTTCTGAAGCTGGAGGAGCTGGAGCTGGCCTCGGGGCTTTTCCTGCTAAATTCTCAAGCTGATGATCGTAGGCAAAATAATCAAGCCTGTTACTTCATCTATAACAAGAAATACAAAAAGCATAATTAAGATAAGAAGAATGCAAGTTATCACCTAAAGAATGTTTCTTGAAGTTGATGAGGTATGGCTGCCAAGTCAAATGCACAGTAGGACTGTGGAAGGAAGACTTCCATGTTCTTTCTGACTTCTACAGGTGGGTTCGTCATAATAGGCGCTGCACTGCCAAAAAATGGATACGAGTACCTAATAGAAATAATAACAAAAATAATCAAGTAATAATTTAATAAAGACATGCTTTTCTCTTATACTTTCTCCATCAATAAAACCAGTTTAGACACCTTTCACTGAAGTACAAATCATAGTAAAGTTAACAGAATTTGCACACAAGTCCTACAATGGAATTTAGGTCTCAAATATTCTTATTTCCATTTGCTTCAGCACTGCTCCAGTTTCATCTACATTTGCTGTTTTTTGCAAAAGCTTTAATGACCTGTTAAGTTCACAGGCCTACAGTTTTTAATTCCCAGAGTTTAATTCACTAAAAGGAAAGTTGAATCATTTTACCAATATGATTTACAATGTGGTCTGACACTATTCTACCAGCACAGTTCAGTGTATGACAAACTACAATAAAGGAGAGCCTAAAAACCTCTTGAACTCTGCTGTGATCAAATTGATGATGCCAGCTGTAGGCTAAGTTAAATAATATAAATGCTACATCAAATGCTACCACTTACAAAATTTCATACGCAAACTATTTATGCAGAACTGCTTAAAGAGCCTGTTGGGACCTGAATGAAAAAAAGCTCCAAATAAACAGTGAAAATGCATTTTTTTTTTTTTTACCTACAACTTTCCTTCACATTTATGCGTTTGAATGTTTCTCCTGTTCAGTTTCTTGCTATATTCATTACTGACTGTAAAAGTTGATATTCATAAAACAGCAAAACCCATTTGTTGTCACTGTTCTGAAACAATCAATTCACTGTTTGAATGTTATGTGAAAAAGCTTCCGTGTGACAAAATTCCATCCAACATTGCTTTCCACATACTATTTAACCATATAGCCTATACAGAAAACCATTAATGGTGCAAACTCTGCTAGTGGTGCTACAAAACATTGAATCCCTCCACCCAAACTCTACCTTTTTACCCTAGTTTAGAGCTAAAAGTTCAAGAACCATGAACATGAACAGAATGCCCAGTGACTACTTCAAACTGTATTGAACTTAACTGTGTCAGAACAACAATGCGAAGCAAAATGTGGATGCACCTCCACGCCACAAATATTCAACACTCTCTAACCAAAACGCCGCTTAAAGATACACTTCATCGCATGCACCAAAATGGTCCTAGTGGAAACTAGAAGGCAAACTAAAAACTGCTCTGTTAATCCAGTGGTTCATATACCATCAATAACTAAAATTCCACAAGTACAGATTTATTTTTTAAAAAACAAAAAAAATCACCCCTGTAGCTACAAATTCCTGATCCTAAACTAAAAGGAAAACCTAAACAAAAAAACTTGATAAAACAAAGTTTGTCTCTTCACTGGCAACATTAAGCAGACCCCAACCTGCATATAGACACTGGTTTCAATACTCTTTAATTGATCGCTCACATTTTAGTTATTATTATTATTATTACTATTTAGTTCTTAAAACCTGAACAAAACAACTTGATAAAACAAAGTTTCTCTTCACTGGCAATGTTAAACAAACCCCAACCTGCAAATAGACACAGTTTCAATAACTTTTAGTTGATCGTTCACATTTTAGTTCTCATTCTGTCAACTCAGCATTCACTTCCCAGCTAACATCTGCTCATTCTTCAAAACCGTGGCCATACTTTCATGATGACATCAGTAACAAACTAATCCCCAAGCAATTGTTCCAAACTAGCACTGGCAGTTTTCTACTTTTGCTTCAGGCAGAAGCCTTCCATATGCAAAGAGCTTGTCTTTTTTATAACTCCACAAATTCAAAGTAACAGAAGATGCTACGCCTCCCTGCTACTTGCCGTTTGTACCAGACTATTCAAAGCCCCTGATGCTACCTCTCAGAATGATAATGCATCTACTACACTAATTCTTCAATTCAAGACTAGAATATGCTTCCTTTAGATTTACTGTCACACACAAAGTGAACTGTCTCTTACAAAAACACTACAAGGAGATATTGGTGGAGACATGGAAAGCTACAGAAACCACTCCTTTCATCATTGGGAAAGGCGGCCAGAAAGTAAGGAAACAAGTCCTTCTCCTTTTCCTCCACTGACTGAAGTGCAGGCGAATTGTTATATAATTTCTTTAACGATGGAACGCTTAGAAGTTTAGCGATGAGCCATTGCAAAGTATTTCACTACTGAAAATTAGCTACCGAAAGGTAAAGGCCATCACACAGCATGCTGCTAACAATCAAATTATGAAGGTACTATACTGAAAAGATAGATACAGCTATTACCAAGAATAAGATCTACAAAAATAAATTGTACCTTAAAATGCCATTTATTGGAAACCCAACTTCCAGACCACGTATACTTCGAAGGTCTATTGAAAAGCAAAAATGGTGAGAGGTTGCTGGAATGACAATTTTCTGTGCTGACACAGGCTCAGGAGAATTGGAAGCAACCATACGGTTGAGATGAGATGCAGCTACTGGACCATGACCATTATCAGCTGAAAACACAGAAGAAAATTTGTGCATATTTATAATGATTTGTTCAGCTCAAAATAACAAAATATATTAAAGATAGGTCTACACTTTAAAAGCAAGTAAAAATAAGTTGCTTCCCCAGGAGATTTCAATTCTTTGTAATATAAGCTTATACAAGTTAAAACGGCCACTCTCTTTGCAAGTTACTGCTTCCAAAGGAAAAACACCAAAAAAAAAAGATACTTTAAATCTTTTTTAAAAAATCTAATAGTTTCCCTTTCTTTTTAATCTTCAAAGTTATGTAAGTTTATGTCACTGAAAAAAGTTTAGACTAAGATCCAAGACATTAAATTCTTCAGAAGGTAAGACTTCAGTTTCAACAATTTACATAATTGTTCCAAGCCAACTAACTAAAATGCTCTAGCTAAGTCTGTGAAGCCCATCTGCTTACACTCTTTGATTAAAACCCACCTACTGTGACATCCATTTTATAATTTAAGAAGCAAAAGCTCCAGTGAGTGCCTGTTGAATTGCGTCCAGGCTTCTCACTGTGACCCAATACTGCTTTCAAAGAGAAAAAAGGTCAAACAAGGTTTTCAGTCAAGGTCTCCAAAAGGTATTTTTCAAATAAGCTTAGCACTGTAAGGTAGAAAAAGAGGCAAAGACACCGTCAGAGAAGCCTTTTGCAAGCTGGCTGTTCTAATCCTCTTTCTTCACAACTATCTAAAATTACTCCATTTTTGTCATTTTTAAAGAAATACATCACAGCAAGCATTTGCTTTATTTTTCTCCTGCTTGTTTAAGTATTTTGTTTGCAATAACAGCAACAATACAAAAAATAAAAATCCAATAATACTTCAACACCAGGTAGTTAGCACAACGTAGGAATGAAATGATTCTCAGTGATTCACATAAAACCTCATTAGATTGCTTGATGCAATGAAATAGCTGATTAGAAGTTTAAAGCTGTCACAGACAAGTACAAAAATTGTGTACAGTCTACTGCTACAATTAACTTCAGTTGCTTCTATATTCAAATTTCCTTCAATGCACTAAATTAGATAAATTTTGCATTACTTGAATTTTGCAGATCTGACAACAGAGGTGACTTTGCTCTGGTTTGCGATTTGGAAACAGGAAGTTCTTCAGTACACTGCTTGTTAACCTCTTGGCAAGACTCAGCCACCAGCCCTGAAAGATAAATGTGAAATGGTATGTTTTACATTCTACCAAAACAAACACTTATAAAATTAGTATTAATAAAAAAGCACAATCCTGGGTTTCTTAATTGCAGATTCAAACTAGCTGCTGGATTCCAATATTTTTTCTTGATAAAGGTCTCAATCCTTGCTTATCAGTTAGGATTAAAAGAAAATTTGGCTCAATTAGCAGACAAATCCTGAGACATGTACTAGGATACAGGTTTTCCTGTACAGAACTTTATTCTTTAGGATGAATTTCAAAAGAATAGTAATACAAACATCATTAGAAAGATAATCAACTATTCAGCTTCATTCATAGATCACCTCTTAAGATGATGTGTGTTCAGTAATGTTTAGCAAACTAACACTTTCTTCTGAGCTTTACTCTATCATTGTAGCACTTCCTCTCTCATTTGTTCCTCTTTGACCTCTCCCCAACCTAGCCCTCAAATCAAACCCAAGGGAAGTCTTGGAAAACAACATGTGCTACCAAGTCCCTACAAAAGGATAACAAATAAAGAAAAAACCCCAATAGTGTGTTTTGTCCATGAATCTCTACAGTATGAACGTTTGTCTCCACAGTTTATGATTCACATAGTAAATTCCTTAAAGTTATTGAAAAGCACATTCCCCCACCCTTCTGTTTAATAAACGTGAATCTTGGACCATTTGATCTCTTCACTGAGCAAGTCAGTTTCTTCCTTGATATTGTACTAAGCTTCCCCATTCTCAAATTCAGGGAATTCCAGACATTTCTGGTATTCTTTCTCAAGCTGATGACTATCCACATCGCTTGTAATCTACACCACCAAATCCGTAATCTGACTCTTCCAGGTGTTTTCAACAACCATCATGTTCAAATTACAATATTTACTCTCCTCCTACTCCTTGTTTCATGTAAGTAATTCTCACTTGTCTGAAATTTATCACCACAAAAGATTAGTACACAATCCAAGACCACACGTGATAACTTGGGAAAAAAATACACTGCATACCCTTTTTCTTCAGTTTTGTGCCTTTTTCAAACTTAAGACTTTCCACCTCACTTTCAGTTGCTTTGTCTTCTGTTGAAGAAGAGTGGTCGGCTGGAGATGATATATTCTGTGATCTCTGCTGTAGGACTTCTGTTTTTTCCACTAATAGGTGAAAGAGCTTTCTCCTGTGGCTGTCTGGGTTCAGTTGGAGCATTTAAGGGAATCAAAGGCTGAATGAAGTGATACAGTTTTCTTAGTGATCATGGCTTGCACTGGAAAATTCTTTCTACAACAATTTTAGTTTGACATCATTTTTCTGACATAGAAAAAATTAAGCAATAAAACAATCATTCATACAAAGCAACTTCATCATTAAGACTTTCTTCTATATTCTTAACCATCAAATATGATTTAAAATACCATTTTTAACATAACACCATGCAACAGTGTCTAAACTAAAAATAAACAAGTAAGCTATACCTGGGCATTCAAGCTCTCTCTTTGCAGAGTTACAGATACCCCAACAGTAGGAGCCATGCCCAAAGGCAACTGCGGCAGTTTCTGTTTAGCTCTATTTGGTGGAATGAGGACAAACGCTCCTTCTATTGTCACAGGGTGTTGATCAATCTCCACACTTTTCTTCAGTAATCCAGACAGGGATATTTCAGTGCTTCCAAGAGACTGGTCTCCACAGCAAAGGTGGATCTGCATACATACAAAAGTGCTAGAAAGTAACTGGCCTGTGCATTTCCACTTGTACTGAGTGTGCATCATCTACTAAAGGTAGCATAAATAAATCAAATTAAACTTATCCCTAGTCTAGTCTAGGTACACTGAGAACAAATATTCTGATCACTGAGATAATAGCTACGAAATTTCAGTCTTGAGCAGGCAGGATTTGTGCAGGGCTCTGCAGCAGTGATCAGTGCAGGGCCCTTCTGAGGACCTGTCACATCATCCTTTCTAGAGGACAAATTCAGCAGTTTGAGGATTCTAAACGCTGCACAGAGACTCTTGCCCTGAATGTACAGGCATATAAAAATGCCTGACTGCAAGGTAAAGGAAAAGAAGTATTTGAAAGCTTAAGCTTTGTGAATATATTTAGACACCACATAAATAGGAAGGATTTTGAAATAAGTAACTGTCTCTTAATTCCTGGTAAGAAACATTGTTCCCTTTTTCAAACCTTGACTCAACTCTTCCTTTCCTCCACAGCTTACTACCTATACACCCAAGTAAAAGACAGATCTTAAAAAAAAAAAACACTGCAAGGCAATTCATTTTCCTCAGTGAAAGTTACTCTTTGAAACTTACATACCAACTTGCTCTTTCCCAAGTAAGAGTCACTTCAGTTCTGTTTTAGCAGATCAGAAGACTGTACTCTGATCCTTAACATTTATTACATTTAATGTAGACTTTAATGCTAAAAAATATCAGCTGCCAACATGTGTATGTACATACACATATATATATATATACACAACAATATACAATGCACACACACAGAGTTTGTCAGATAGCAACTTTTATAACTAAAGTCTTCAGTTTTCAAAAAAAATATATTCAATATTATGGATCATAAAACAGTGCTCTGAACCTATATCCTAAATTTAAGCAGTTGAGTGAGAAGTCAGAGAAAGAAAACTATAAATCAAGATGTGGATTTGACCTCATGACAACTCTTGTTCAACAAGTCATTAGCTAACATGATCAAAACAGACAATTCTCTGTAGGTGTTCTTATATATAATATATGCCATATTAAATACTTCATTTCAAGACCACAAAGATTAAATTCTAAATATATCAGTGTATGTTTCTCCAAAAGCTGTCATTACTAAGATAAAATTGTGACCAAAATATCTGGAACAATATAAGATTTAAACAGAAACATTCTGAAACTAACCTGAACAACAAAACTGGAGTGGTTTGCACAAGTTTAAATGAAAATAACTTAAAAGGTCCAAATCTGAGAATTACTTTGTACAGCCAACACTGTCTTATTTACCAGCTATGTTATTACAAACACTATAATATATCCAACCAACCAGTCTCATTTTCTAATGACTTTAACGGGAGCCAGACACGGATTGCCACCAACACTTTCAATACTACCCAATATTTAGAATCACAGAATCATAAAATCATTTAGGCTGGAAAAGACCTTTAAAGATCATCAAGTCCAACTGTAAACCAAACACTGCAAACTCCACCACTAAACTATGTCCCCCATTTAAGACACAGCTAAAGATAAGCAATTTCTGCTACCAGCCCAAATATGGCTGTATTTAAAAGTAGTATATGGCTAAGGAGTGGGAAAAAAGCCAAGCCTTCTCATTATTCATAAAGAGTACATAAAGAAGACAGTGATTCCAGACCTTGGGCAAGGGTGACCTGAGCAGCTGGTGTGGGTGCAGTTATCACAGGCGGCACAAAGCAGGACTGTGGTTACAGATGGTCTGATTTCAAAGCAGGTCCCACAGCTCAGAGCTCTTGATAATGCCACATTGACTCTTTGGGAATATCATGCTGCAGCAATACCTCTTATCATGACACAGAACTCAGCTTACAACAGCAACCATACTAAAGAGACTGTACTCCATCTGAGCTTGACAGCTTGCTGGTAGGGGCTTGCCTTACATCAGCAAGAGAATCAGCGTATATTTGAACCAAATTATTGTAATGCAATTTAGTTTTGGAAAGATTAATGCTCTCCAGTTTCAGTCTGATCCATATTCTATTTCTTTTATTTTCATTATTTTTTTCACTCACATTTGAGAAGAAACAGCTTACCTGCAATTTTGACTGTGTGTAAAGATAAGCTTGAAGGACATCAGCTTTACTACGTATTCGAACTGAAGCTCTTTCTGGCTCAAAGTTTGGATTAATTAAATCAGAAAAAGGTTCATTTTGCAACATCATTTCCCAGTAATGAGTAATAGAAAAAAACTCAGGCCGTCCTTCAGGAAGCTTCATGGTACTAGGAACTAACTAAAAAAGATGCAGAAAAGAAGAATATATCTCTTTCATTAATGTACAGTTACAGTGATCTTAAGCATTAGCTTGGAAATGTAAGAGCTTAAAGTGATCTCAAACTACTGAGTACCTGACCTAAATCCTAGCTTGCACTACCCAAAATAGAAAAGGATACATTTATACTAACACTCAACTTAATAAAAGAAAAAAAAATGTTACTTTACAAGCCTACTAAAAACTTGCAAATGACTCACTGCAAATCACCTTTAAGATTTAACAGCACCAAGGGCTGTAACTGATATATTCAATAATGTCAAGCACTGCATAAATATCTTGAAATGAGCAGTGCCTTCACAAAATATTTACAGTGTAATTGAGTTATATAATAACTTAAGTGATTGAATAAGAGTTGAACAACCAGAAATAGCTACTTCATCCAGTAGCCACTGCAACTGAGCTCAATGCCTAAAAGGCACAAGCTACCCTAGAGTGATCACTGTAAATTTATTACACTTCACAAGGCCCTATTTCTGACATGGAAAATTATTTCCTCTGGAAAAGATGGCAAGACTGAGGAGAGCTCACCATATACTACAAGTTATAGATCAATTAAAACCATGCTGGCCTGGAGTCGTGACTTACACATAGTAATTTGGGCATACCTATACTATTAAATCAGAAAACGTGTAACAGTGGAGCGCAGGACAGCATAAACACAGCAGCTGAGGGTCCACAGCTGAAATAATCGCATTAGTATGGTACTTCATCCAAACTAATACGTTCTTCCCTTCAGCAACACAAACTCGACCCTTTTGTATATCTTACGGATCTGAAAAGTATTTTGTCTCATTTGAACTTCAGAACGTGGCCACCAGATTGAAGGCCAATATGTATCCTTACACATAGTTTTTATACTATATTGAAATACCAATGTACACATTTCATAAAAGTGCATAGCTTAAAATGAATGCAATTTCATCTCCAAATAATTCCAATCTTTTATCTGTGATTTGACACATCAGCACACAATGGTTTAAAATTCAAGTGAAAGTGTATTAACTCAATAGTGGACAAGGTTACTGCAAGAAAGGTAAAAGGAAATCACAACTAGAAATAAGGCATGGGGAGGGCAAAAATACAAGTGTAGGATAGTACTTCTTAAAAACTACACATAGCAAGGAAACAACCTGTTCCAAATGTGTGGCAAACACAAACGGTTACAGACAAGACAAAGTAGTCTCTGCAGTACTGTGCTGGTCCAATTTGATGATAGCCCTCTTCTTCATTCAAGACTGGCAAAATACTTATAGGGTCTATTTCAGAAGGAAGGCAGATGCTAACAGAGAAGAAGAAAATTAAATAACTTGTGACCTTATTAATTCCTGCAGGATTTAAATTTAATTGCATTTTTATCTTTAGCTATTTCACATGTGGAAAGAAAAGTTATAAATAAAGATCTTGATGCTCCCCAAGTATTTTCAACACAATAAAGTCCCTAAGTATACTTAAGTATAGCTACAAAAATACTCTGAAATTCCTTTCTATTCACTGGGCACACATACTATTTTGAACACTATGCTAGACAGAATGCTACTGCGTAGTTTTATTTCATGTTACAATGAGTACATTACAGTGACGGGAACCTACTTCAGTAGGTTAGAGTCTACCATGCTGTTTCTTTATTTTACTTATTAAAGGAAATGCAAGACAGCAACTGCATATGAGAATGTGTTCAATCATTTAAAGGATGTCTCACTCCACAGACCTTTGGAATGTTCATTTAAGGATTTTTACCTGAAGTCTCCAGGGCATTAAAACACTGTTTGTATTTTGGTTTATTACTTTCTACCCTACAGTGCCATAACTCAATACACTTCAAAACCCTTCTGTTACACCAAACTGTAATAATCACACAGCACTTCTGGTTGTGAACCAAAAGGCTCCATTTCAAATAATGGAAACTTTAGACTCCATAGGTCAGCAAAGAAAAAAAGAACTAAAATAAAATTTGAAGTGTATGAATCCTAAAAGCCAAAACACCTCCTTAGCTGTCTGACTAGACTACAATTGTGCAGTCCAGCTTTGTCATATCAAATGCTAGGAACATTAATGTTAAACCTGCAAAAAATCCACATTTCTTTTCTTCCATTGCCTAAATACAGCATTGACTACCCTTGAGATGGCACAAGAAAGGAACAGTTTGCAAAATTGTTTGTGTCAATTATTCCACAGAAAGCATTAAGTGGAAGGCAGAGCCAGGAATTTCTGGCAGAAGGAATTTCTGAAGGCAGAAGGAATTTCTTGTATTTTCTGTCAGGTCATGAGGGACAGGAGAGTTTGCAGGCAAGTTTGCAGGCAGAAAGATCACAAGGGAAGTGCAAATTAAACAAGTCATTTACAGTAGTTCCTTGCCTCCTTTACAAACTTTACAGGATGCAAAATTCCCCCATATTTTGCTGTGAACTTGAAAGGATGGGTTAAGTCAAGCGATTATGCTGGAACTCCAATACTACTCTAAGGTCTCTTGGAATGTAGTCAAGGCAAAGTGGTCACAAAATTCACTGGTAGTAACAGATGCTTAGTTTTTTAGAAATTAAGTACATCAGCTTTTGGTAGCGGATGAGTGGGGAGGTAAATTTGAGGTTTGAGGGTCTTTTTTTTTTTTCTTTTCACTCAAGTTTCTAAGGGTTGGCTTGGATTTGTTCTTTTTAAACTACCAGCTTGCATTAAAAAAATCCCAGATAAAAGAATTACTGAAAAGTACAGCACAGAAATAACTTACTAGAGCTAATGTTTGAGTTCTAATAGATTTTTGACACATCTCATTAATTACTTGTGACAGGAATTTACAAGGGAATCCAGAAGAGGGATGAGTCACTACTGTTAAAGTAGATGTTACTACAAAAACTCATCAACAGAAGATGTTTTGAGTACTGAATTATTCAGATTCCATGAAAAGCCCCATCAGAAAATAGAAGCAGTATACCCTACAAGAGAAACATTGCATCGCTCTATAATTCCAAGCTCAAACTACTGAAACTGCATTCTGTGAAAGGAGCTTCTCACTTCTTTCTTTACAGAACTTGCCAAAGCCCTGAAGTACAAGCAAAATACCCACAAGAGTAAATTATGGGCCACTGTTCTGATTTTAAAGATCAGTTTGCAACTCTGTCCACCAGAAAGCCAAAGGATTACTACAGTAAAGCACTCTTGTGAAGTTTTACCACGAGGTACAGTAATCAGCTGTTAATAATTTTGCACTGGAAATGCTATGAAATGTAAATTTCTCTCAAGACTTTAAATACATTTCCAACAAGTGATATGTTTCATCTTGCATGGGGAACATTTTAAATTCAAGCGAGTGATACTCTTGCATTACTTACCCTTCGTTTCTCTAAGGGGTGCCTCCCTTACTTTTAAAGCCCTCACTGGTGCTTTTAAATCAGTCTCTAACACAACCCCTACTTGTATTTCAGATTTAAATTTACTGTACTTGTTACTGAGCAGAGGATACCACTTCGGTGCCTACATAATTAAAAACAAAATTAAAAAACAAGAGCACTTAAAAAAAAGGGAAAAAACATAATATTATTACAGAAAAATTAGACTTGCTGGTAGTCGCTTCTACTTCATCATTACAGAACGCACCTTAGGTTTATTTTCCAAAAATGCAGGCTATTTTGAGAATACTATTATACTAAAAGTTTCTACAGAATGATTCCTGGAAGACTAGCTGAACATACTCTTTTCCAGTCATTTGTAGAATAAACTAGTTGGCAAGAAAAACATGCCAGTAAATCTTAAATTACAAGAGAAAATCTTCTAGTTCTCAACTGGAAGTGCACAGTAGTTTACATGAGTCACAAATCCTTAAGTAGTACAATGCTAAAGTAAGAAACCAGGGTCCTGTTATGACCCATATCAGACTTATGTTCATACTCAAAAATAAGACCGCAAAATTTTACCTGTGCCTTAATTCAAATTTGACTATCTATAAACAGTACCGTTGTAAAAACATAGATTTGTAAAGATTTATACCCCATAAATACCTGTCTCTTTTCCTGCACAGACCTTAAATCAAGTACAACATAGCCTATATTCTCTTTAGCTGAAGTTGCAGGATCCAACGCAAAACACTGGAGTTTGATAGTGTGATCGCTGCAGCCTGAAAGAAAAAACTCAGTTTAAATCCAAAGTTATCTCTGCAATTATTTCACAAAAACAATTCGTAAGTTTCACACATACTAATGATACAAAATTTAGTTGTTACATAACCAGTTTTAGTAGGTCAGAAACTGGGTTTCTGAGAATCTAAAAATTCATCATTAAGTGAGAGAACAACAAGTCACTTGATTTTGTAAAAGTGTATTGGAGTCTCACGGAGTCTCAAGTGTTAATAGGAAGACACTGAGAAATTCAATCTCATCCATGTACAAGAAATACACACTGCATCTCACATGAAATTGGAAATTCACTTGTGAGGGTATCTTAAAATAGGACTAAGTCTTTGTGCAAGGCACCTAATGCTTAGGGGCACAGATAAGGCATCTAGCATTACATAGATTTTTGGCAGTTTTCTTTGGTCAACAATGATAATACGGTCTTTAAATTCTTTGAAAACGTGGAAGGTAATATTCTAACATGTCAGTTAACACCAGATGACAGTTATGAAACCTTATTCAAAATCTCAGCTATTAAATTGGACATTATCAAAAACTCCTACGTAGGCTTTTCAAGCTTGAAGTTAATTTCTGTGTCACAGTGTACATAAAGCTTGAGTCTGATGCTCAGACTACAGCATTATTACTTTGCTGTAGACACTTGGGTTTTTTCAGTACTGTAAAAACATACCCTTTATATTTTTTTTTAATATGACTCATCTTGCCACATACTACTTTTCTTCGTTTTGGCAACTTTACGGCACATCACGGTGCAGCTAAAAGAAAGTCCCTTAAAAAATTCCGATGATAGTAATATAAAAATTCTATTTAAGTAGTTTTAAAGGCAAGTAAATTGAAATTTATCTCTAAATTAGACTTAACTTTGACATAAGACAAATTAAGCTTTCCTTTCGAGCTAAAGCAAAACATTTTTCTAACTTTTCTAATAACCCTCATCTAAGTAACCTCACTTTCTGAAAATTAAAGACATGTCTCTCGGTCCGTAGAAGTGATAATACCTAAAGTTTATAGTTATCATCAAAGTAATAGGGGGCAGAAAGACACTCCTTACATCTATTCCTATAGAGGTAAAGGCCACCCTCAAACTGGTGGAATGCCTTAAGTAAAAGAGGCAAAAAACGTGTCAGACTTGCAGAGAGGGGTGGACAGGAGAGGTGACCAAACTGACCAGAGTAATTCCATCCCACGTACGTCATCCTCAGCATAAACTGAGGGATCACAAGGTCAGGCACCTCTCTTTGATGGGTGGCATTTAGTGTGGACGTTGCCTGCTCTTCTGTTCCCTCAGTTCCAATTTGTGCACTCGTGAACCTATTTCCTGAACGCAGCTCCCATAGGCTACTGAGTCCAGTGCGGGACCCTTCCCACATCTGCCCTCAAGTGTCAGTGATGACATATAGTTATCAGGGGGGTTCAATTTTTATATATTTCCTTATTAATACAATCTTCCTTTTCAATTTACTGTTGTTTCGTTAAAGCTGTTTTAGGTTTCCAGCCAGAAGTATGTCCCTTATTCTCCGTTCCTTTGGGAGTGGAGAAACTGGGACCATGGCTGCCTACATTCAGCTGTTGACCCCGGCCAGGAGGGAGGGCTAAACTGTGATGTAATGTTACCTGTGCTGATGAAGTGCTTTTCCTATCAAGTTCCCAGGCCAATTCCGTAGCAAATTCTGGCTGATCAGTATGCTCTACAGGATCAGTAGCCAACCGTTCACCATCAAACTTTGCTTCAACTATAAGCATGTGCTGGGGTCGTTTCGGAAAACAGCGCCCTGTAAAAGAGTATAATTGTCATGCACCATCACTAAAAAAAAAAAAAAGAAGTGAGAACTCAGATTCATGCCATAAACCTATTACGTAAAAATACACTTTGCATATGTTTCTTCTCTGTGCTTACTCCAAAGCTATGTTCTTCATATTCAAAGTCTTCCCGCTATGCAGAAGTGAGAAACAACCTGACACGAAAACAGACTATTTGTGAATCACCCAGAAACAGCAGGACACCAAACAACAAAGAGAGAAAGAAACTAGTAGAATTAAATTTTGAGAAATCTCTGTGGGGAAATAGAACAAGTGAGCAGTGTTTAGAGGCAGAGGCTGAATGTTTTGGGCCTCTGTGGCTGATTTTATCACTGTCCCACATCAAAGCAGAAGACAAGATCGACAAAAGCAACAAAAGGTATTTTTCATACTGCTTGTTGTTGAAAAACAATGACTACTACATTAGGAAACTGCCTTAGTGCTGTGTTGTGTAGACAGTTGGACTAGATGATCTTACGAGGTCTTTTTCTCATAACATACAGAATCATTATATATTCTATTTTATTCCTGTTAAATAAATATTGTTTCTATAATACATTTGTAGAGGATTTATCCTGGATTCAGCATCATCCTGTATTTCAATGAATAACTGCAATGACCAAAATGAAGGGAACGCTTTTAAAGCTTACAGCTATCACAGTGTGGGCGGTGCATGGGAGGGCAGGGATCTTATTTTAAAGCCACCTTGGCAAACTAGAAAGCAGGACAGATGGATAACAGGATTTACTCCAAAAAGAGAAAGCATTCTGTTCAAAATAACCCAAACCAGAAAACCGCCCTGCACGTTACTTATGCCTTAGAAAAGTATTACATAGAATATATAATAAAGAGTATAAAACAGCAAGTATAATCTGCAGACACACAAGATGAACAATTACTAGCTAGGTAGTTGAGTCAATACTAAAGAAAAAGCTCACAGTAATGCTTGCAAGGAGTGACAGAAACACCAGAATATACTTAAAACGAAAAGAAAAGGGGAACAGATGTAGCAATCCTGATCACAGCAAGAGATTGGGCTGTATGCGGATACCTTGGTCCAAAGTTTTCCCAAAGTGCAGCCCAGCTGCCAAGGACCCCATTACGCCAGGTGAAAGGAGCCAGGAAAGGCAGTCAGGATCTGGAGGGAAGGTTGGAAAAGGGCCCCCTGTGCCCATCAGGCACAGCAGTGGTGTGGGGTTTAAAAGCCCGGCACAGGCAACACGGGTCAGACAATGCCAAAACAGGCCAGCGATGCTTTTCAGCATGGGAAGGACAATTCCGATACCAAAAATGCAGCAAATAAACTCCCCGAGACTCATTTTGGAGCTTTAGAAAGCAAGCACCCTTTTTCAGGCCTGGGCAACACGAGGGAGCGATCTCCATCCCATCGTGTGCAGCCAGACAAGAGCTGGGACAGAATACACTTCCCACTTAGATGCATATGGATAAATTCTCCCAGAGTATCTTATGGCATATCTATTCCCTTCCAAAGACTCATTTTAATGTTATTATGAGCTTCACAACAGTCCAAACTTCTTGCTAATTTTGGAGCTGCTCTCTGCCTGACTTTGCATTTGGAATAAGGGAAGACTGCAACAGAGGTGATCACAGAAGAGACATCCATTCAGCACAGATCATACTTCACACAGCTGTTATTATCAGCAAAGAACAAACAGTGTCTGGAAAAAAACAGCGTTTTAAGGGAAAACATGCTATCAGAAACACACTCTGGCCTGACTTTCAAAAATTACAATTACTTAGATGAAACTCAACTCTACTTTAGCCTTAAACCAAAAATATTCCGCGTTTTGCAATAGTAGCTACTTCTTGTATCAACTCCACCACTGATGTTAAGTGATATTTTGGGTGAATAATCCCAGAAGCACAACTGGCGGTGCACTGCCCCTCGCTTAAGGCATAACGAGCTTTATTAATGAAACCGCCACAGCTTGGCTGATCGCCTCCTTCCACCGCCGCGATCGCACCCGCAGGCGGCGGCTTCTCAGCACGGGACAGGGACGACCGGGATGCCGGCAACTCGCCCACCCCCTCCGGTTACCTTCCAGGACGGAGACGACGATCAGCAGCCGGTCAGTGGCTCGGGAGACCATTTCCCCGCTGCGCCCCATGGATGATGGGCCGGGAAAGAGGGATTGCTGCGACCTCGGGGAGAGCGGAGTGGGAGGAGGGATGCTGCACCTGGTGGGAGCGGCTGGGAAGCGGAGCGGAGGACGGGACCAGGGAATTCAAGCGGCCGTCCTGTCCTACCGCCACTCTCCGCCCTTTCCCGCCTCAGAGGCCCCTTTAACCGCCTCACAGCCGCTTCCGCCCGGCAACGGCGACCCCGCCCGCAGCGCCGCCAGCCCGCCAAGAGGGCGCCGGAAGCGCGCGGCGCCCTCGGCTCCGCCTCCTCGGCGCCTCCGCTGCCCACGCCCCGCCCCGGGCTCCGCCCAGTCCCACGCTCCGCCCCCAGTTCCGGTCCCGGTCCCAGCCCCGCCCGCCCCGCCCCGGTCCTTCCAGGATCCGCGGTAGGTGCGGAAAATCAATAAGGCCTCAGTGCCTGAACAGCAGTATTTAGCTAAGAATTTAATATATTTATTTTGATTTCTAGAACGCTTCTGTAAGTTGCTATTCAGAAAGTACTTCTAGGATGTCCAGGTATTTGTCCTTTTCAGGGATAAGATTTTAATGGTAAAATGTTAAGTGAATAGTCTAGCTAGCTTAAATTATAATAACATCTAACAGCATGTTCAGAAGTGATTGAAAACTTTATTTGTATTACTGAAATGAAAGAGGTGTTAAATCAGCCTTCCTCGTGAGGCCTGTTCCTGCTCTGCAGGCACCGGAGGCACACGAGGGGTGCACTGGGAACCCCGCAGAGGGCACCATCCGATGTGGTGGTCCCTTCCTTGATGGAAACTGCAGCACTGCTGGAGGAGGCCAGGTGAGATTTGGTGTGTTCCCCCTCTGAAGCAGGAGGAGCCGGAGCTGCCCTCAGGGCTTTCCTGGGGGCTGGGGGTCCATCTCCTCGGGGAATGCCAGGGCCTCCCAGGCAAGTGGTCCCCCGCCCTGGCTGGGAGCTGAGGGGCTGCAGCCCTGGCCAGAGGGACCGGCCACCTCTGCTGCCTTCCCCAGCCCCTCCTGAGGCTCCTCCTGCTTTGCAGAGGTGGCTGAGGATCCAGGATGGATGGACTGCCCAGGATGGATGGACTCATCCAGAGGGTGGCCTCTGATGTGCAGGGGCTGCTCCTCATCATTGCAGCATGCAGGGCTGCTCTCAGAGGCCACATGAGGCTCAGGACTCCCCCGGTCTGGAGCTTGAGCAGCTGGAGTACCTGAGGGAGCTGGAGCAGCTGGGGCAGCTGGGGGAGCTGGAGCTGGCCGCAGGGTTCTCCTCCTCCTCTCCAGCAGCATCGAGTGCACCAGCTTCCAGGCCTCGCCACTACAGTACTACGCAATGTTATCAATGAGGCCATGGACCAGGTCTTCTGTGTATGGCTGTAAGGTGGGCTGCACCTAATTTAAATTTACTGTACTTGTTACTGAGCAGAGGATACCACTTCGGTGCCTACATAATTAAAAACAAATTAAAAACAAGAGCACTTAAACAAAACAGGGAAAAAACGGAATATTACTACCGAAAAATTAGACTTGCTCTAGTGCTTCTACTTCATCATCTACAGAAATGCACCTTAGGTTTTATTTCCAAAAATGCTAGTGAGAAGCATGCTTTTAAAAACAAAAGATGCACTGGAGAATCTTGAGTTATGAGATGATACTAAACTTAAAAAGCAGTGATATAAAAATAGTTCATTTTCCTGCATACCTGCATATTTAACTCTGATTTATTGCAGTGGTTTTCACTGTATTTTATTCTGCGGGTACTTTGACAAGTTTTTGTGTTTTCTTAATGCTAACAAATTTCCGTCTTGATTTTATCTTACTAAGTGATTTTTAACACAATAAAAATCATAATCCTCGTCCTGCCAAGCTTGAAAATGTAAGCAGTCGTAGTGTAGTCACAGGATAATCCCATATTCATATGCTTGAGAGTGTTCAGGTCTTAATTTTTTTGCTTGACTTCTCAATAGCAAGAAAGCGTATAACATTACAACTGGCCCACAGTCATTCTACATGGCAGAGAAACGTACGTCCTCCACATCTCAAGAACTTGTATCCTGAGAAATCATAACCGATTACTTCACATTTTCACTCCAAGACAAATATAACATATATTTCTGGAGGAAATAAATTTACATGAATAAAAATAATTAATTTTCAAGTGAAACATTGATTAAATTGTGAGAGAAGTGAGTGAAGACAATCATTTTTCATAATTTACCTGGAGGTTAACCCGATACACATCATTTATTTATTACAATGCAATACTGTGCAGGGGTAAAAAGAAGATGATTGCAGCACTTTTGTCTTGTCTTTTCCTTTTATTCCTGGCTTTCTCAGTTTACACGCACCTGT
Source organism: Cuculus canorus (assembly GCF_017976375.1). Taxonomy (NCBI): domain Eukaryota; kingdom Metazoa; phylum Chordata; class Aves; order Cuculiformes; family Cuculidae; genus Cuculus; species Cuculus canorus. The sequence goes on from NC_071441.1 coordinate 64,055,627, forward strand.
ATGCTTTTACTACTCATTATTTTGGAACAGTTGTGATTCTATGTGTATTTGTAATTAGGCTTTTACACTCATATCTTTTGGATGCTTACATCTAAATATAAAATTATTCTAATAAATGAATTAGATTTCCTTCCACTCCAGTGCTTGATATAATTTCAACTTTCAATAATTTCTCCATTACCTTTTAAAGGATCCTTAGATAGATCATTAATGAATATCTTTCAGATAACTCATTTCTTGGTTTTTTAACTTTAGAACTTCAGATGCAATTTCAAATTACTTACAACTTCAAAACTTACCATGTAGATGTAACCTCTTCAGACAGAGTTGGGAAGAAGCACACAATAAAAAATATCATCCACATAAAGAAAATGAAGGTTTTTCTTGAAGGTCATACGTTATTCAACAGCGTAGAATTTCTACATTGACAAGGACTAAAGGCAAGAGTGACTTTTGTCCATACTGCAAATTATACAGCCACCAACTCTTTGAGGAAAATATTAGACAGACAAGCATCTGTTTCAATTAGTATAGGTATAGTCTTGAAACAGGGAGTAAAATATATGATCTCTATGGACTTCATAAAGCAATGTTTGGATGAAGAATAAAAGACTGTCCAGTAGCCTGCCTTCCAATGAGGAGCCCAGAGCAGCACATGCTCCAGGAGGAAAGGCAGAACCCAAACGAGCCTGAAGTACTGCCACAGCCCAGTAAAGGCCAGCAGAATTCTAAGACGGAGCAACCCAGGTCACCAAATGGGACCGTATCTTTCCAACAAGCCAGGAGATGTCCTGTTTGGGTGACGCCGGGGCCTCTCACAGGGCTGGAAGAGTCCAGAGGCCTGGGGACTGTTCTCTTCAGGGCACACCGGGCCTCTTAGAGCACAGAGGAGAGTCCTGGGGCTGGAGGTCCGTTTCCTCAGGGCACGCTGGGGCCTCTGGCGTTGCCGAGGAGAGCCTCAGGGCTGGGACTGTTCTCTTCGGGGCACGCCGGGGCCTCTTGCGGGGCAGCGGAGAGTCGTGGCGGCTGAGGACTCTTCTCTTCGGGGCACGCCGGAGTCTCTGGCAGGGCAGAGGAGAGTCCTGGCCGGCCGCGGCCTCCAAAGCAAGTGCTCCCTGGGGCCTGGCAACTCTTCTCTTCGGGCAGGCCGGGGCCTCCCAGGCAAGTGGTCCTTGCCCGGTTGGGAGCCGAGGGGCTGCATACCTGGCCAGAGGGACCGGCCACCTCTGCTGTATACCCTGGCTCCTCATGAGCTGTTCCTGCTCTGCAGGGACTGGAGCACACGAGGGGTGCCTGGGAACCCGGCAGAGGGCACCATCCTATATGCTGGTCCCTTCCTTGATGGAAACTGCAGCACTGGTGGAGGAGGCCAGGTGAGATTTGGGTGTTCCCCCCTCGGAAGCAGGAGGAGCCCGAGCTGCCCTCAGGGCTTTCCTGGGCGGGTGGGGGTCCATCTCTCCTCGGGGAATGCCAGGGCCTCCCAGGCAAGTGGTCCCCCGCCCTGGCTGGGAGCTGAGGGGCTGCAGCCCTGGCCAGAGGGACCGGCCACCTCTGCTGCCTTCCCCAGCCCCTCCTGAGGCTCCTCCTGCTTTGCAGAGATGGCTGAGGATCCAGGATGGATGGACTCCCTTGGAGGGTGGCCTCTGATGTGCAGGGCTGCTCACAGAGGCCACATGAGGGCTCAGGACTCCCTGGTCTGGAGCCAGACCAGCAGGACCAGCTGGGGGAGTTGGTGCAGCTGGGGGAGTTGGTGGGGGACTGGCGTCTGAGGACTATTCCCTTTGGGGCAGGCCGAGGCTTCTGGCAGGGCGGAGGAGAGTCCTGGGGCCTGGCAACTCTTCTCTTCGGGGCAGGCCGGGGCCTCCCAGGCAAGTGGTCCTGCCCTGGCTGGGAGCCGAGGGGCTGCAGCCCTGGCCAGAGGGACCGGCCACCTCTGCTGTATCCCCTGGCTCCTCGTGAGGCTGTTCCTGCTCTGCAGGCACTGGAGAAGACGAGGGGTGCCTGGGAACCAGCAGAGGGCACCATCCGATATGCTGGTCCCCCTTGATGGAACTGCAGGGCTGCTGGAGGGGCCAGGTGAGATTTAGGTGTTCCCCCTCTGAAGCTGGAGGAGCCGGAGCTGCCCTCAGGCTTTCCTGGGGGCTGGGTCCATCTCCTCGTGTTGGGAACAGAGATAGAAAATGTATATATATATATATATCTTAGAATCATTTAAACGACTTTCTCTAATAGTCTCTTTTGTATACATTTAAACGACTATCTCTAATAGTTCTCTTTTGTACATTTAAACGACTTTCTCTAATAGTTCTCCTTTGTATAATAACTGTAGGATTGTATACATAACTGAAACTAACAGCCTAACTACAGCCTACCTTGGAATGTGGAGGTGCACTAGCTTGAATGTGGAGGTGCACTAGCATTAACAGTGGAATGTGAAGATTTAATGGCTTAGAAGTCCAGAGAACATAAAGTTACTAACCTTATCTAAGCTATTTGAATAGTACTAACAGTGAAGGTACAAAGTAGCTAACGAAGCACGAGTAAGGAATGTTGCAACTTAAGCGATTCTTATGTTGAGAAACTGCCAGAAACACGAAAGGTGAAAAGGACAACGCGAGGAAGAAGAGCTGCTTCATATGAGGAAGAGTGTTTTCTTCATCCCCACGACCACCAGAAGAGGGTGCGCAAGTGCAATAGAGACTGAGCTGATGAAGCAATTTGAATGAATATGTAACAGGTTGAGCAAGGACCTTTTGATATAGTAACAGATTGAGTAACATTTTAAGGATAAAAAGCGAAAGCGATGTAACGGTCTTGGAGCCAGATTTGGTGCGTACCCCTGGTTCCGGGGCTCGAAATAAAGCACCACATTAACCTTCTTCGTATGGTTATGTGTTTGTCTTCACGCTAACAGTTTTGGCGACCCAGATGGGACCTCGCGGGCATTGCTGAGGCGGCTCGCATCGATCCTGCTCCAGCCGGCACCGAGTGATTCTCGGGGAGCCATCGACCGCAACCGACCTCCGCTGCCCTCGACGGACCAAGGATTTTTGTTGGTAAGGCACGGTGCTTTATCGGGAATGGTACCATAATTGTGGTTTAGGTAAACCTGCCTGTTAGACAGCGGCCAAAGCTGCGCTTGGTTGGGTTAACGGAGCTCCAGCAAAGGTTTGGGTATCGTTTGTGGGATAGAGCGAAAGCTCTACGAGTCTGGTAATAGAGGTTCTTGGTTATTGCTCTTGGTGGTTATATTTGTTTGCGCCGACCTAAGGTAGTCAATATATATATAGATACTCGCTGCGCCAATTTAATTGCTTGGGAACGTGGTATACAAAGACGTTGTTGTCTGTGCTTAAGTGAAATTGTAGATATGTCACCGATTCCAGGGTCATCCCCTTTAGGGTGTATATAAGACACTGGAAAGAAGGAGGATTGGGCAAGAGATGCAAAAGAAAAAGTTGATAGATTATTGTAATGTTTGGTGGACTCAATACGCTTTGGAGGATCAAGTGCAGTGGCCGGAACACGGGATTTGGACTATAATACTATTTTGCAGCTAATGTATTGCAAGCAGGAAGGAAAATGGGACGAGTCCCGTAGTGGAGTTGTTCTTGTGTTACGGAATAATAGGGAGTGGCAAAAGGAGTGTGGAATTATGTTGTTAGAAACTGAGTCGAACAGTAGATGTCGGGGTTGTAGCGCTGAGGAAAATGATACAGTGTTCGGCAGTAGAGAATGTAGTGCAGCACGGCAAGATGAGGATTTTGATCTCTTAATAGCCCCCTTGACTCTACAGCCCCAGAGATATACAAGGAAGAGAATTTAGAGAAACAGGTGGGGATTCAAACACCCCGATATCTCATAGAACACGGCAACGAGAAACAGTAGAGCAAGGAGCAAAAACAAAGATAAGGCTCCATTGAGACAGGGCATAGGAGCTGAAGGACCGGTTTATGTAAAGGTACCGTTTTCTCCCGGAGATCTAATGCTCTGGAAACAATCAGCCGGGACTTACCGAGAAAATCCAGATAAAGTGGCACGGGTAGTAAAAATGATTATGAAAACACAAAATCCGGATTGGGATGACATACAGGTGTTGTTAGATACACTAATGGATACAACAGAGAAGGGAATGGTATTAAAAGCGGCACGGGAACGAGTAAGAGAGGACATAAGACAGGGAGTAGCCACTGGAACAGTGGAACAAAACTTTCCTATAGAGGATCCGATGTGGGACTAAAATACTGCAAGGGGAATGGGTTACCTGAAAAGATATCAGGAATGGGTGGTAGTAGGGGTTCAAACGGCAATGCCAAAGGTGATAAATTGGTCAAAACTCTACAAACATAAGCAAGAAAAGACGGAGTCCCCGTCTGTGTTCTTTAGAACGCCTTATAGAGGCAGCTCGGAAATACACTGATTTGGATGTAGAAAATGAACAAGCTAGAGTACAGCTAGCTTTTATCTTCTTGGGCCAATCACAGGAGGATATTAGGAGGAAATTACAGAAGCTAGACGGAGCTGAATTGCGTGATTGGACAGGCTATTAGAAGTGGCGTGGAAAGTATATAATAATAGAGAAAAGGAAAGCACGCAAAGAACAAAATAGAAATCTGTGGCTTGCAATGCAGGGAAAGGATTTTCAAGTAGGAAACAGAGGGAGGGGGCGAGGAATGAGGCGCGGACGGGAGACAGGAGGACCTGTTGCAAGGATGGAGTCCAGATTCAATTAGACTTGGGATAAACCAATGTGAGTATTGTAAACAGGAAGGGCATTGGAAAAAATGAATGCCACACAAGGATTGGGCAGAGAGGCTCAGGACTTGCCAAAGGCCGAAGGCGGGAGCTATCCGAACTATGACTATGGGAGATTATGGGAATCAGAGCTGACTAGACGAGGATAAGGAAGAACCATGGTAAAAGTAAGGTTTAGGGGAAAAAGACGTTCAATTTCTAATAGATACAGGGGCCACCTATTCAGTTCTGAATGACTTACACGGGACAAGTCCAGGTACCGCGGACTCATATCTTCTGTTGCAATATGTTGATGACATTTGATAGCAACGGAAACCGAACCAACCTGCATCCAGGTAACAAAGACATCCTGAATCAATTGGGGTTAAATGGCTATAAGGTTTCCAAGGAGAAAGTACAAATTGCATGCATACAGTGATATATTTAGGATGCGAATCACAACAGGGCCAGAGAAAATTAGGAACAGATCGAATCCGAGCCATTTGTGCAACACCCGAACCCCGGAATCTACATGAGTTAAGATCATTCCTAGGATGGCAGGCTGGTGCAGGCTCTGGATCTTGAATTATGGACTAATAGCCAAGCCCTTGTATGAAGTTCAAAAATCATTGACCTTTACTTGGGAAAGGCCGCAGAAGGAAGCCTTTGGAAAGTTAAAGGAGGCCTTAACTAAGGCACCGGCATTAGGGTTGCCAGACCTAACTAAAAATTTTCAACTGTACGTGTATGAGCAACAACGGTTAGCATTAGGAGTCCTAACACAGAAACTGGGGAGCTGGAAAAGACCAGTAGGATATTTTTCCAAACAACTGGACCCAGTAAGCGCTGGATGGCCATCGTGCTTAAGGGCAGTGGCAGCAACAGTACTATTAATACAAGAAGCTCGAAAATTGACGCTGGGAAAGCGCATTGAAGTATATGTGCCCCACATGGTACTAACAGTTCTTGAACAAAAAGGGGGGCATTGGCTCTCCCCAAGCAGGATGATGAAATTCCAAGCGATGCTCACAGAACAAGATGATGTGGACCTGAAGACCACTAATATATTAAACCCGGCAGCCTTTTTGGGAGCAGCGGCAGAAGATGGCCCTCTAGAACATGACTGCGTGGAAATCATTGAGCATACGTATGCTACTAGAAAAGATTTGAAAGATGTTCCAATTGAACAGCCAGATCAGGAACTTTTCACAGACGGAAGCAGCTTCGTGGAAAATGGGACCCGATATGCTGGATATGCGGTAGTAACACAAGGGTCGGTAATCGAGGCAAAAGCATTACCAGCCGGAACATCCGCTCAAAAGGCAGAAATAATTGCCCTCACAAGAGCTCTGGAAATAAGTGAGAGTAAGAAAGTAAACATATGGACAGATTCAAAATACGCATTCGGAGTAGTTCACATACATGGAGCATTATGGAAGGAGAGAGGGCTCTTATCTTCGCAAGGTACAGGAATTAGACATCAGAAGGAAATATTAGAATTGATAGCTGCTGTGCAGTTACCCGAACAGGTGGCAATTATGCATTGTAAAGCGCATCAGAAGGAGAACTCAAGGGTTGCAGAAGGAAATTCACTAGCTGATCAAGCAGCTCGGCGGGCCCGCACGACAAACACAGAGGACTATGGCCTTGATACCCACTAAGACGAGCGAATTCTACAAGTATCTAGACCAAAAACCGATATATTCAAAGAAGATGAAAAGCTAGCGGAATTAACAAAGGCCCAATTGAATTCAGATGGATGGTATTGGACAACGACTGGACAGGTTATAGTGCCACCCAGGTTATGCGAGCAATCTTACAGGTGGAACATCAGAAATGTCATTGGGGAGCAGAAGCTTTAGTCGCCTACTTGAAACGAAACATAATTTCGGTACAAATGATGACGATAGCTAAATCAAAAATGCAAGATGTGAAACCTGCTTGAAGAATAATCCGGTTGTTAGAAGAAGAGCAGAGATAGGAACTATTAGGGTAGGATGGAACCAGGTGACTATTGGCAAATAGACTTTGCAGAGTTACCAAAAGCTCAAGGTTACCGATATCTACTTAGTGTGGTGTCGATACCTTTCTGGATGGCCAGAAGCTTTCCCTGTGCACAAACCAGCTAAAGAGACAGTGAAGTGGTTACTGCGAGAAATTATACCAAGGTTTGGGGTCCCGCTAGGGATATCTACAGACAGAGGACCACATTTTGTGGCTGCTGTGGTTCAGGAGGTGAGCAAGTTCCTAGGAATTTCCTGGAACCTTCACACCCCTTGGAGACCGCAGTCAAGTGGACAGGTGGAAAAGATGAATCAGACGATAAAGAGGGCAGATTAGTAAAATATGCCAGGACGGCAAAAATTCAGTGGCCACAGGCATTACCAATGGCACTTCTGAGGATAAGGGTGAAGCCTAGAAAAAGAGGTTGGGTAAGCCCTTATGAAATACTTTCGGGAGACCCTGTGAGGCACCACAGCCGAACCTTAACATGCATGTAAAAGGTGGGCAAGATGTGTATAAACTATGTAATGTCACTTGCTAGAACCTTGACACGACTGCGGAGTACACTGGTCTGGAACCTGACTCTGTCACTGGAAAACCCAGTACACGACATCATATCCGGCGAGAGACCAGGTTTACGTCCGCGACTGGACTGAAGAACCACTGAAGGAACGGTGGAATGGACCATACCTGGTGCTGCTAACTACCTTTACTACAATCAAGGTAAAGTGAATTGACTCCTGGATTCATTACACAAGGGTAAAGAAGGTTCCCGGAGAGTGCGTGTGGAGGAAACAGGACCCAACTAAATTGAAATTCACACATCGTAAGGATGTCTAACTATATTTATGTGGGACTGTGATAATAATATGGTCTTTAATTACCACAACCCTCCAAGCAGATGTTTATCAGAAGGGCAGGGATCTACAAGGCAATGCCATTCTGTCTTGCATGATCCAGAATCGAGAAGAATCATTACAAAAAGAAAGGGATACGAGTAGAAAGAAGCGGGAATTGGATCCTACTTCCGACACCACAAGTAATACACCTCCCTTCAAGGGACCCTGAGGAGAATTTGATAATAGGATTGGATCAAAGATTTTGCAGAAATAACAAAAATACAAGTAAAATAACTGCCTGCCTTCCAGTACCGAAGGCGGCAGGAGAACCTATAAATTGGGGAATAATAACCCTTCCTCTTCCCGACCCAAGGAAATAAAACAGAATGTAAACAAATAACTGTTAAAAAGGAAAAACAAATCAGAGTGAGAGGAGAATTGCTTCCAGAACATATTTGCAAACGTTTTGCGAATTTTACCTTTACCTCGAAGGAAATATATTCTGGGGGAAAAATTTGGAATATGTGAATATGATAGGTAATAGTAGAAAAGACATACAATGGGAATGCCAAGAAAGACAGAAACAATTGGAATGGGAAACTATTTGGTCAACTAATATCTTACAAAAGTTCCATTATGGAGGAAATGCTTCCTGGTGCATAAAGTGGAAGGGAAAACAGGATTATACGGTTCCAACAAAAGTACTTCTAGAGAATAATGGAGTCAGTCGGGAAGAAGGTCAAAAGGTATCATGGTGGCATTGTGCAGAAGTCTGGGACTGTGATTCAGATCCAGATGAGATAGCAATACCCCCAGTAAGAGTAGCCTTAAAGACCGGGTGTGCTTGTCGAGGGTATAAGAGTGGAGGACAAGTAATTCCCTATCAAAAAACCTGATTGTAAATATTCAACAATTAAAAGCATGGAAATTTGTGTGGGCTAATAGTGATGGAACATGGACTACCCACTTTATCGGTTACAGGAAAGGTTAAAGAAATTACATTGGGCTTACCCACCCTATGTCCAATTTGGAAAACGATCCCCTTTCAAAGGAAAATTAGAAACTCTGCAAATCAATAGAATTAAGAGAGAGACGAAAGAAGATGACACATGGCAGGAACCTTCTACAGGAGTAAAAGTAGGATGGGCTTTGGAATCCCTTTTTGCTGCCCCAGTAGCCACTTACCGAAATAGGGACATGATTTATAAATTAATAGGACAAACTGAAAGACTAGCTAGAGTGACTAAAAAGGGGTTTAGGGACTTAAAACATGCAACTTCAGGCAACAACGAAAATGACCCTGGCAGAACAGAATGGCATTAGATATCTTGCTTCTAAAGGAACATGGTGTATGTGGGTATTTGAAGAATCAGGTGGATCACTGCTGTATACATATACTAAATGTAACAGAAGATATAAGAATATGACATATCGCAGTTAAAGAGAATCGAACAAGAAGCAGAAGAAGAAAGAAAGGAAATCGGTCATAACTGGGTAGGAGAATTGTTTAATGGATTAGGAATACATTTGGGGGGATGGATCCAGTCTCTCTTAGAAACACTTTTCATGCTACTAATGGTGTTTTTAAATAATATATCTGGTATACCTATGTATCCGTCGAGAGATCACCCGCAGTTCCAGTTGGACGCATAAAATAATAGGAGCAGTGACTCGGGAATATCCCCGACACCCAGCTCCCCTCCGACGTACAGGAAATCAATAGAAATGTGATAAATACTTTCTTAAATAAGAAAGTATCATCAAAAAGGGGGGAATGTTGGGAACAGAGATAGAAAATGTATATATATATATAATTTCTTAGAATCATTTAAACGACTTCGCTAATAGTTCTCTTTTGTATACATTTAAACGACTTTCTCTAATAGTTCTCCTTTGTATGGCATAACTGTAGGATTTGTATACATAACTGAAACTAACAGTCCCTAACTACAGCCTACCTTGGAATGTGGAGGTGCACTAGCTTGGAATGTGGAGGTGCACTAGCATTAACAGTGGAATGTGAAGATTTAATGGCTTAGAAGTCGAGTAGAACATAAAGTTACTAACCTTATCTAAGCTATTTGAATAGTACTAACAGTGAAGGTACAAAGTAGCTAACGAAGCACGAAGTAAGGAATGTTGCAACTTAAGCGATTCTTATGTTGAGAAACTGCCAGAAACACGAAAGGTGAAAGGACAACGCGAGGAAGAAGAGCTGCTTCATCTGAGGAAGAGTGTTTTCTTCATCCCCACGACCACCAGAAGAGGGTGCGCAAGTGCAATAGAGACTGATGCTGATGAAGCAATTTGCAAATGAATATGTAACAGGTTGAGCAAGGACCTTTTGAAGATGTAACAGATTGAGTAACATTTTAAGGATAAAAAGCGAACGCGATGTAACGTCTTTGGAGCCAGATTTGGGTGCGTACCCCTGGTTCCCGGGGCCTCGAAATAAAGCACCACATATAACCTTCTTCGTATGGTTATGTGTTTGTCTCTACGCTAACACTCGGGGAATGCCAGGGCCTCCAGGCAAGTGGTTCCCCGCCCTGGCTGGGAGCCGAGGGGCTGCAGCCCTGGCCAGAGGGACCTGACACCTCTGCTGCCTTCCCCAGCCCCTCCTGAGCTCCTCTTGCTCTGCAGGGATGGCTGAGGGTTCAGGATGGATGGACTTCCCATTGGAGGGTGGCCTCTGATGTGCAGGGTTGCTCCTCATCATTGCAGCATGTAGGGCTGCTCACAGAGGCCACATGAGGCTCAGGACTCCCCGGTCTGGAGGTTGAGCAGCAGGACCAGCTGGGGGAGCTGGAGCAGCTGGGGGACTTGGTGCAGCTGGGAGATCTGGGGCAGCTGAGAGAGTTGGGGCAGCTGGTTCTCCTTGTCCTGCCGGCAAGGACAATCGTTCAGCTGAGATGTCCCCCTCCAGAACGCTACCCTCTTCCGTGAGCGGCGCTTTCTGTCCCTAATCACACCGAGGTCATCATTTGAGAGAACTGAGGCACGGACTCCTGAACTTGTATTAACAGAAGACCCTTTACTGCAAAAGCAGGCTGCTTTTATGCAACTCTGCTGAATTTCGAAAAACAAGGCGGTATCTGGTTGGTTACAAACAACTGGCCTCGCGCTCTAAACTTCAGAATAACTGTTCAACCGGGAACCGATCGCTCGCTGTTCACACGCAGTCCCAATTCCTTCTGTGGGCATCAGAAGGCTACAATTGCTGCTTCTGTTCTTCTGTTTACTGGTACTTCTCATAGGCACTTTCCCGGCAATGTTCCTCTCTTGTCCGATTCTTCATGGGTGCCTCCAGGGCGCTCATCAGCTCAGCCAATTAATTCTTATGTGTGCTGCCTGCGCACGCTAACTCCTAAATCTAACCCCTAACTTGGTTTAATCCTAACCCTAACGCTACCGGCAGCTAATCCTAACCAGAATCCTAACGGTACCCCCGAACGTAAGACTAATCCTAAACCTAAAAATAAACCCTGCCGGGACAGGACCGGACGGGAGGTTGCCTGGGAACCATTGCAGAGGGCACCATCCGATGTGCTGGTCCCTTCTCTCATGCTGGAGCCTGCAGGGCTGCTGGAGGAAGCCGGCTGAGGTTTAGGTCTCCCCCTTCTGAAGCTGGAGGAGCTGGAGCTGGCCTCGGGGCTTTCCTGGGGGCTGGAGGACCATCTCTTCAGAGCACGCCGGCGACGCTTTGCAGGGCAGAGGAGAGTCCTGGGGGCTGGGGGACTCTTCTCTTCGGTGGCTACGATGGGGCCTCTGCGGGGCAGAGGAGAGTCCTGGGGACTGGGGGCTCTTCTCTTGTGGGCACGATGGGGCCTCTGGCGGGGCAGAGGAGAGTCCTGGGGGCTGGGGGCTCTTCTCTTTTGGGCACGATGGGGCCTCTGGCGGGGCAGAGGAGAGTCCTGGGGGCTGGGGGCTCTTCTCTTTTGGGCACGATGGGGCCTCTGGCGGGGCAGAGGAGAGTCCTGGGGGCTGGGGACTCTTTTCTTCAGGGCATGCCGAGGCTTCTGGCGGGTGCGGAGGAGAGTTCTGGGGCCTGGCAACTCTTCTCTTTCGGGGGCAGGCCGGGGCCTCCCAGGCAAATGGTCCTTGCCCTGGCTGGGAGCCGAGGGGCTGCAGCCCTGGCCAGAGGGACCGGCCACCTCTGCTGTATCCCCTGGCTCCTCGTGAAGGCTGTTCCTGCTCTGCAGGGACCAGAGCAGACAAGGGGGTGCCTGGGAACCCCGCAGAGGGCACCATCCGATGTGCTGGTCCCTTCCTTGATTGCCGGAAAAGTGCAGGACTGCTGGAGGAGGCCAGGTGAGATTTGGGTCTCCCCCCTCTGAAGCTGGAGGAGCTGGAGCTGGCCTCGGGGCTTTCCTGGGGGCTGGGAGTCCACGTTCTCAGAGCACGCTGGGGACTCTTGCATGGCGTAGGAGAGTCCTGGCGGCTGGGTACTCTTCTCTTCATGGCACGCCGGGACCTCTGGCCGGGGGGGGAGAGTCCTGGGGGCTGGAGACTCTTCTCTTTTTGGGACACGCCGGGACCTCTGACAGGGCAGAGGAGAGTTCTGGGGCCTGGCAACTCTTCTCTTCGGGGCAGGCTGGGGCCTCCCAGGCAAGTGGTCCTTGCCCTGGCTGGGAGCCGAGGGGCTGCAGCCCTGGCCAGTGGGATCGGCCACCTCTGCTGTATCCCCTGGCTCCTCATGAGGCTGTTCCTGCTCTGCAGGGACCGGAGCAGACGAGGGTGCCTGGGAACCCGGCAGAGGGCACATCCTATGTGCTGGTCCCTTCCTTGATGCTGGAACCTGCAGGGCTGCTGGAGGAGGCCAGGTGAGATTTGGTTCTCCCCCCTCTGAAGCTGGAGGAGCCAGAGCTGGCCTCTGGGCTTTCCTGGGGGCTGGGGTCCATCTCCTTGGGGAACGCTGGGGCCTCCCAGGCAAGCAGTCCCCGCCCTGGCTGGGAGCTGAGGGGCTGCAGCCCTGGCCAGAGGGACCTGACACCTCTGCTGCCTTCCCCAGCCCCTCCTGAGGCTCCTCTTGCTCTGCAGGGATGGCGGAGGGTTCAAGGATGGATGGACTCCCATTGGAGGGTGGCCTCTGATGTGCAGGGTTGCTCCTCATCATTGCCGCATGTAGGGCTGCTCACAGAGGCCACATGAGGCTCAGGACTCCCCAGTCTGGAGGTTGAGCAGCAGGACCAGCTGGGGGAGCTGGAGCAGCTGGGGGACTTGGTGCAGCTGGGAGATCTGGGGCAGCTGAGAGAGTTGGGGTAGCTGGGGAAGCTGGAGCAGCTGGAGGAGCTGGAGATGGCCGCAGAGTTCTCCTCCTCCTCTCCGGCAGCAATCGCAGTGCACCAGCTTCCAGGCCTTGCCACTGCAGTACCACGCAATGTTATCAATGAGGCCACGGACCAGGTCTTCTGTGTATGGCTGTAAGGTGGCTGCAGCGTCTGGACCAGAACCTCCTCATCTGGACCGCAGGTGCACAGAAGGTGCAGGATGCTTGCTTTCTGCACTCTTTGTTCTCCACCACTGCGCCCCAAATATTGCCTCCAGCTCATAGTGCAGCCACGGCAGCACAAAATCAAGGACATGTTGATGGCGTTGGAAAAGTTCTGCCCAGAACCTGAAATGGGACGCCGCCCACGGATCCTGGTTTGCAAATTTCCCTCCTCAGCTGAGGACACTGTCCCCCTGCGGAGAGGATGGAGGGCCTTGGGGGCTGTTTTTGGCCCAGGCAGCTGAGAGAGCTTCCTGCCTGGCTGCTGGCATCTGGCAGGTCTTCAGGGGCTGGTGTGTTGAGCTCTGCCGAGTTGTCTTCCACTTGCACAAAATACCTGACAGCTCCTATCGGTCCTCTGCAGACTGGGCACGCTGGATCCACCCGTGCCCAAAGCAGGATGCAGCCCAGGCAGAACTGGTGCCCGCATGGCTGCACTAAGCCAATGCTCTTCCAAGAATCGTAGCAGATCGGGCAGCTCCGTTCTGCCTCGACGGACATGTTTTGCCTCTGCTATGGACTTGGGAACACTGAGGATGAGGAGTTGCTCCTCCTTGCTGGTGCTGTTCACTGCCAAAGTCTGTCGCCGTCACTCTGCCAAAGGCTATTTGCGCTGTCAAACAGAGAGAGGCCGTGGTCACTCGCTGTCCTTAGGGAGGGCACGGAGGAAGAAGCGGCCAGGCCCTCCGAGAAGGACACTCTCCATGCTCACCGAGCCCCGTTGCCTGCCCCACAGCCACCCGAGGGCAATGTTCCCTGCACAACTCACCTCTGCTGCTCCTGCGCGTCCAGCGATGCCCTGCTGCTGAACTGGGCAGGGCTGCGGAAATAGGGAATGGCTCTGCAATGGGCACGAGAGCTGCTGACAGCAGCCCACCGAAACACCACTCAGGTCCAGGAGAAGCCTGCTCGACGCTCCACGCCTGGTCAGGCACGCTCCGGCAGGCGTCCAGGGCACGAGCCAGACTGAGACAGGCTCGGTCAGAGCCTGAAGGCAGGCAGCGAGGGACACGTCAGGTCACAGTCCATCGCTTTATGATGTCACAAGTCCACCGTCAGGAGACATCTCACTCCACGGTGACAGGGTGATGTTCTAACAGGCCTTCCACCGCGATGGCTCTGCTGCCTCTGCACACGCGTCTGGGGCTACTGCTGTGCCACTTTCCACGCCCTCTCCTCACCTGTGTCTTCTGCTCGCCGTCAAGGGTTTCATGCCAGGTCACCAAGACCCCGGGCTATGCCTTCTCTTCTGCTCGGGGACCCCAGTGGAAAGTGGGAAGGGCCGGGGGGCTGGGGTCAGGGCTTCTTCCCAGTGTGCCCCTGCCTGCCTCGCACCGAGAAGCCCAGGGCAGCACATGCCCCAGGAGGGCTGCCAGAACCCAAACCAGCCTGAAGTTGCTGCCACAGCCTAGTTGAAGGCCAGCAGAATTCTAAGACGGAGCAAGCCAGGTCACCAAATGGGACTGTATTTTCATTATTAATGATCTGGTCATTACAGAACTGTCTTGGCCCAAACCCACGGCTTTTGCCCTTTTCTGATTCTTGCCCAGCATCCGCTGTGGGGGAGCAAGGGAGCGGCCGCGTGGTGCTGAGCTGCCGGCCACGCTTAAACCACAGCACCCTTTGAGCCAAAGACTGATGGAGAGAGTGCTCATCCTTCCTCCTCCGTCCCGCGGTGCAGCATCCCCTGCATCACCCCAGGGTGCACGAATGCACTTCTAGGGTGGATCAGCCGTCTTAGAGGGGGAGTTAAGGCCTTTTTTGGGGTGAATAACGATGTTGGAGGAGGGAATCAATGCCTTTTAGGGAGGGATTAAGCCCTTTAAATGGTCTGGTGGGTTATCCCTGTCCATGGCAGGGGTTTGGAAGAACATGATCTTAAGGTGCCTTCCAACCCAAACTATTCTATGATTCTATGAGTCTATGAGTCTGTGAGTTAATGATCAATCCCACCCTCAAAGCCATCAGGAGATCCACTTTTATTTTCCACATTTCTAAAGACAAAATGAATTTTCAGGGAAAAATTTAGCTAAGGAGAAGAAATAAAAGCAAGAATTCTGACTGTTGGTTTGGCAGCTTTATGTAAATGGAAGGCAAGTTGTCCCTGTCCTGGAGAAAATGCAATACTTTATGTCAGTAACTGGAAATTTCCAGTCTCTGTAAATCATTGTAGTTGACAATAACTCTGGTTGTAAAGGTCCCGTGTTATCCATACCTTCATTAATCCGTCGCAAATCACGTAACCGCCTCCATTTTCCTGATTTTTTCAGAATCACAAACACGAGAGTGTTGCAAGGGCTCATTGAAGGTTGTATTTGCCCGGCTTGTAGTTTGTTCCTGTACCAACTGCTGTTAAGATGGAACTTTTTTTCCTATTGTGTCACGTAATCGATCTACAAACGTCACGTAAGGTTCTGCGTTTCCTTGTTTCATTGATGTAAACGACATGTAAACTTCCACTAAATCGCCCTGCTTGCTCTCCATCACTATCACTATCCTGTTCCCCAAGTCGTATCTTCCTGCGATCTCTCTCCTTTTTCTTCATTTGCCTTCTCGAGGACAACAAGGAGGTTTTTGAAACAACAGTTTTTTCACTATCAGAATAATCAATCTCGTTCCTTCCTCGTTGCTGCTCACTATCACTCTCATATGTTTGGGCGGCCATTTCCTGCCTGTCCCACTCTCCTGATGTGCCCATACCTGTGGCCCAGGGCCTTCGAACTGCCTCTGCTACTCCCTTGACACAGCGCATTTCTTTTAAAGTCTCAAAGACTAAACGCCACGTAGTCATAACACGCATGGCATTTTCATCACCTTTGGAAGCATGTTCAAAAAGCAAATTAACCAACTTCTTTCCAAGACTGAACATCAAAAACATGTGGTGATTCTGCGGGCAAATTCTTATTCTTCAACCACGCTGATAATAATTCTAGCATATATTTGTCATGCTTAACTTTTCGTTTCTTTAAAATATGTTGCAGCATTCTTATTATCGTTTTCCCTCAGTCGACATATTAGAACCTATCTCTCTATCTCTCTTAAGTTTCTCAGGTGCTCACCTGAATCTCGTGGAAGAGGTGATTGATTAGCCTTAGGGTCTTTGTCTGCTCGGTCCTGCCGGCAAGACAATCGTTCAGCTGAGATGTCCCCTCCAGAACGCTACCCTCTTCCGTGAGCGGCGCTTTCTGTCCCTAATCACACCGAGGTCATCATTTGAGAGAACTGAGGCACGGACTCCTGAACTTGTATTAACAGAAGACCCTTTACTGCAAAAGCAGGCTGCTTTTATGCAACTCTGCTGAATTTCGAAAAACAAGGCGGTATCTGGTTGGTTACAAACAACTGGCCTCGTGCTCAAACTTCAGAATAACTGTTCAATCGGGAACCGATCGCTCGCTGTTCACACGCAGTCCCAATTCCTTCTGTGGGCATCAGAAGGCTACAATTGCTGCTTCTGTTCTTCTGTTTACGGTACTTCTCATAGGCACTTTCCCGGCAATGTTCCTCTCTTGTCCGCTTCTTCATGGGTGCCTCCAGGGCGCTCATCAGCTCAGCCAATTAATTCTTATGTGTGCTGCCTGCGCATGCTAACTCCTAAATCTAACCCCTAACTTGGTTTAATCCTAACCCTAACACTACCGGCAGCTAATCCTAACCAGAATCCTAACGGTAACCCCCGAACGTAAGACTAATCCTAAACCTAAAAATAAACCCTGCCGGGACAGGACCGGACGGGAGGTGCCTGGGAACCATGCAGAGGGCACCATCCGATGTGCTGGTCCCTTCTCTCATGCTGGAGCCTGCAGGGCTGCTGGAGGAAGCCGGCTGAGGTTTAGGTCTCCCCCTTCTGAAGCTGGAGGAGCTGGAGCTGGCCTCGGGGCTTTTCCTGCTAAATTCTCAAGCTGATGATCGTAGGCAAAATAATCAAGCCTGTTACTTCATCTATAACAAGAAATACAAAAAGCATAATTAAGATAAGAAGAATGCAAGTTATCACCTAAAGAATGTTTCTTGAAGTTGATGAGGTATGGCTGCCAAGTCAAATGCACAGTAGGACTGTGGAAGGAAGACTTCCATGTTCTTTCTGACTTCTACAGGTGGGTTCGTCATAATAGGCGCTGCACTGCCAAAAAATGGATACGAGTACCTAATAGAAATAATAACAAAAATAATCAAGTAATAATTTAATAAAGACATGCTTTCTCTTATACTTTCTCCATCAATAAAACCAGTTTAGACACCTTTCACTGAAGTACAAATCATAGTAAAGTTAACAGAATTTGCACACAAGTCCTACAATGGAATTTAGGTCTCAAATATTCTTATTTCCATTTGCTTCAGCACTGCTCCAGTTTCATCTACAATTTGCTGTTTTTTGCAAAAGCTTTAATGACCTGTTAAGTTCACAGGCCTACAGTTTTTAATTCCCCAGAGTTTAATTCACTAAAAGGAAAGTTGAATCATTTTAACCAATATGATTTACAATGTGGTCTGACACTATTCTACCAGCACAGTTCAGTGTATGACAAACTACAATAAAGGAGAGCCTAAAACCTCTTGAACTCTGCCTGTGATCAAATTGATGATGCCAGCTGTAGGCTAAGTTTAAATAATATAAATGCTACATCAAATGCTACCACTTACAAAATTTCATACGCAAACTATTTATGCAGAACTGCTTAAAGAGCCTGTTGGGACCTGAATGAAAAAAAGCTCCAAATAAACAGTGAAAATGCATTTTTTTTTTTTTTACCTACAACTTTCCTTCACATTTATGCGTTTGAATGTTTCTCCTGTTCAGTTTCTTGCTATATTCATTACTGACTGTAAAAGTTGATATTCATAAAACAGCAAAACCCATTTGTTGTCACTGTTCTGAAACAATCAATTCACTGTTTGAATGTTATGTGAAAAAGCTTCCGTGTGACAAAAATTCCATCCAACATTGCTTTCCACATACTATTTAACCATATAGCCTATACAGAAAACCATTAATGGTGCAAACTCTGCTAGTGGTGCTACAAACATTGAATCCCTCCACCCAAACTCTACCTTTTTACCCTAGTTTTAGAGCTAAAGTCAAGAACCATGAACATGAACAGAATGCCCAGTGACTACTTCAAACTGTATTGAACTTAACTGTGTCAGAACAACAATGCGAAGCAAAATGTGGATGCACCTCCACGCCCAAATATTCAACACTCTCTAACCAAAACGCCGCTTAAAGATACACTTCATCGCATGCACCAAATGGTCCTAGTGGAAACTAGAAGGCAAACTAAAAACTGCTCTGTTAATCCAGTGGTTCATATACCATCAATAACTAAAATTCCACAAGTACAGATTTATTTTTAAAAAACAAAAAAAATCACCCCTGTAGCTACAAATTCCTGATCCTAAACTAAAAGGAAAACCTAAACAAAAAAACTTGATAAAACAAAGTTTGTCTCTTCACTGGCAACATTAAGCAGACCCCAACCTGCATATAGACACTGGTTTCAATACTCTTTAATTGATCGCTCACATTTTAGTTATTATTATTATTATTACTATTTAGTTCTTAAAACCTGAACAAAACAACTTGATAAAACAAAGTTTCTCTTCACTGGCAATGTTAAACAAACCCCAACCTGCAAATAGACACAGTTTCAATAACTTTTAGTTGATCGTTCACATTTTAGTTCTCATTCTGTCAACTCAGCATTCACTTCCCAGCTAACATCTGCTCATTCTTCAAAACCGTGGCCATACTTTCATGATGACATCAGTAACAAACTAATCCCCAAGCAATTGTTCCAAACTAGCACTGGCAGTTTTCTACTTTTGCTTCAGGCAGAAGCCTTCCATATGCAAAGAGCTTGTCTTTTTTATAACTCCACAAATTCAAAGTAACAGAAGATGCTACGCCTCCCTGCTACTTGCCGTTTGTACCAGACTATTCAAAGCCCCTGATGCTACCTCTCAG
The DNA here is from genome assembly GCF_017976375.1 of Cuculus canorus. Taxonomy (NCBI): domain Eukaryota; kingdom Metazoa; phylum Chordata; class Aves; order Cuculiformes; family Cuculidae; genus Cuculus; species Cuculus canorus. The sequence goes on from NC_071441.1 coordinate 64,074,660, forward strand.
AATGATAATGCATCTACTACACTAATTCTTCAATTCAAGACTAGAATATGCTTCCTTTAGATTTACTGTCACACACAAAGTGAACTGTCTCTTACAAAACACTACAAGGAGATATTGGTGGAGACATGGAAAGCTACAGAAACCACTCCTTTCATCATTGGGAAAGGCGGCCAGAAAGTAAGGAAACAAGTCCTTCTCCTTTTCCTCCACTGACTGAAGTGCAGGCGAATTGTTATATAATTTCTTTAACGATGGAACGCTTAGAAGTTTAGCGATGAGCCATTGCAAAGTATTTCACTACTGAAAATTAGCTACCGAAAGGTAAAGGCCATCACACAGCATGCTGCTAACAATCAAATTATGAAGGTACTATACTGAAAAGATAGATACAGCTATTACCAAGAATAAGATCTACAAAAATAAATTGTACCTTAAAATGCCATTTATTGGAAACCCAACTTCCAGACCACGTATACTTCGAAGGTCTATTGAAAAGCAAAAATGGTGAGAGGTTGCTGGAATGACAATTTTCTGTGCTGACACAGGCTCAGGAGAATTGGAAGCAACCATACGGTTGAGATGAGATGCAGCTACTGGACCATGACCATTATCAGCTGAAAACACAGAAGAAAATTTGTGCATATTTATAATGATTTGTTCAGCTCAAAATAACAAAATATATTAAAGATAGGTCTACACTTTAAAAGCAAGTAAAAATAAGTTGCTTCCCCAGGAGATTTCAATTCTTTGTAATATAAGCTTATACAAGTTAAAACGGCCACTCTCTTTGCAAGTTACTGCTTCCAAAGGAAAAACACCAAAAAAAAAAGATACTTTAAATCTTTTTTAAAAAATCTAATAGTTTCCCTTTCTTTTTAATCTTCAAAGTTATGTAAGTTTATGTCACTGAAAAAAGTTTAGACTAAGATCCAAGACATTAAATTCTTCAGAAGGTAAGACTTCAGTTTCAACAATTTACATAATTGTTCCAAGCCAACTAACTAAAATGCTCTAGCTAAGTCTGTGAAGCCCATCTGCTTACACTCTTTGATTAAAACCCACCTACTGTGACATCCATTTTATAATTTAAGAAGCAAAAGCTCCAGTGAGTGCCTGTTGAATTGCGTCCAGGCTTCTCACTGTGACCCAATACTGCTTTCAAAGAGAAAAAAGGTCAAACAAGGTTTTCAGTCAAGGTCTCCAAAAGGTATTTTTCAAATAAGCTTAGCACTGTAAGGTAGAAAAAGAGGCAAAGACACCGTCAGAGAAGCCTTTTGCAAGCTGGCTGTTCTAATCCTCTTTCTTCACAACTATCTAAAATTACTCCATTTTTGTCATTTTTAAAGAAATACATCACAGCAAGCATTTGCTTTATTTTTTCTCCTGCTTGTTTAAGTATTTTGTTTGCAATAACAGCAACAATACAAAAAATAAAAATCCAATAATACTTCAACACCAGGTAGTTAGCACAACGTAGGAATGAAATGATTCTCAGTGATTCACATAAAACCTCATTAGATTGCTTGATGCAATGAAATAGCTGATTAGAAGTTTAAAGCTGTCACAGACAAGTACAAAAATTGTGTACAGTCTACTGCTACAATTAACTTCAGTTTGCTTCTATATTCAAATTTCCTTCAATGCACTAAATTAGATAAATTTTGCATTACTTGAATTTTGCAGATCTGACAACAGAGGTGACTTTGCTCTGGTTTGCGATTTGGAAACAGGAAGTTCTTCAGTACACTGCTTGTTAACCTCTTGGCAAGACTCAGCCACCAGCCCTGAAAGATAAATGTGAAATGGTATGTTTTACATTCTACCAAAACAAACACTTATAAAATTAGTATTAATAAAAAAGCACAATCCTGGGTTTCTTAATTGCAGATTCAAACTAGCTGCTGGATTCCAATATTTTTTCTTGATAAAGGTCTCAATCCTTGCTTATCAGTTAGGATTAAAAGAAAATTTGGCTCAATTAGCAGACAAATCCTGAGACATGTACTAGGATACAGGTTTTCCTGTACAGAACTTTATTCTTTAGGATGAATTTCAAAAGAATAGTAATACAAACATCATTAGAAAGATAATCAACTATTCAGCTTCATTCATAGATCACCTCTTAAGATGATGTGTGTTCAGTAATGTTTAGCAAACTAACACTTTCTTCTGAGCTTTACTCTATCATTGTAGCACTTCCTCTCTCATTTGTTCCTCTTTGACCTCTCCCCAACCTAGCCCTCAAATCAAACCCAAGGGAAGTCTTGGAAAACAACATGTGCTACCAAGTCCCTACAAAAGGATAACAAATAAAGAAAAAACCCCAATAGTGTGTTTTGTCCATGAATCTCTACAGTATGACCGTTTGTCTCCACAGTTTATGATTCACATAGTAAATTCCTTAAAGTTATTGAAAAGCACATTCCCCCACCCTTCTGTTTAATAAACGTGAATCTTGGACCATTTGATCTCTTCACTGAGCAAGTCAGTTTCTTCCTTGATATTGTACTAAGCTTCCCCATTCTCAAATTCAGGGAATTCCAGACATTTCTGTATTCTTTCTCAAGCTGATGACTATCCACATCGCTTGTAATCTACACCACCAAATCCGTAATCTGACTCTTCCAGGTGTTTTCAACAACCATCATGTTCAAATTACAATATTTACTCTCCTCCTACTCCTTGTTTCATGTAAGTAATTCTCACTTGTCTGAAATTTATCACCACAAAAGATTAGTACACAATCCAAGACCACACGTGATAACTTGGGAAAAAAATACACTGCATACCTTTTTCTTCAGTTTTGTGCCTTTTTCAAACTTAAGACTTTCCACCTCACTTTCAGTTGCTTTGTCTTCTGTTGAAGAAGAGTGGTCGGCTGGAGATGATATATTCTGTGATCTCTGCTGTAGGACTTCTGTTTTTCCACTAATAGGTGAAAGAGCTTTCTCCTGTGGCTGTCTGGGTTCAGTTGGAGCATTTAAGGGAATCAAAGGCTGAATGAAGTGATACAGTTTTCTTAGTGATCATGGCTTGCACTGGAAAATTCTTTCTACAACAATTTTAGTTTGACATCATTTTCTGACATAGAAAAAATTAAGCAATAAAACAATCATTCATACAAAGCACTTCATCATTAAGACTTTCTTCTATATTCTTAACCATCAAATATGATTTAAAATACCATTTTTAACATAACACCATGCAACAGTGTCTAAACTAAAAATAAACAAGTAAGCTATACCTGGGCATTCAAGCTCTCTCTTTGCAGAGTTACAGATACCCCAACAGTAGGAGCCATGCCCAAAGGCAACTGCGGCAGTTTCTGTTTAGCTCTATTTGGTGGAATGAGGACAAACGCTCCTTCTATTGTCACAGGGTGTTGATCAATCTCCACACTTTTCTTCAGTAATCCAGACAGGGATATTTCAGTGCTTCCAAGAGACTGGTCTCCACAGCAAAGGTGGATCTGCATACATACAAAAGTGCTAGAAAGTAACTGGCCTGTGCATTTCCACTTGTACTGAGTGTGCATCATCTACTAAAGGTAGCATAAATAAATCAAATTAAACTTATCCCTAGTCTAGTCTAGGTACACTGAGAACAAATATTCTGATCACTGAGATAATAGCTACGAAATTTCAGTCTTGAGCAGGCAGGATTTGTGCAGGGCTCTGCAGCAGTGATCAGTGCAGGGCCCTTCTGAGGACCTGTCACATCATCCTTTCTAGAGGACAAATTCAGCAGTTTGAGGATTCTAAACGCTGCACAGAGACTCTTGCCCTGAATGTACAGGCATATAAAAATGCCTGACTGCAAGGTAAAGGAAAAGAAGTTATTTGAAAGCTTAAGCTTTGTGAATATATTTAGACACCACATAAATAGGAAGGATTTTGAAATAAGTAACTGTCTCTTAATTCCTGGTAAGAAACATTGTTCCCTTTTTCAACCTTGACTCAACTCTTCCTTTCCTCCACAGCTTACTACCTATACACCCAAGTAAAAGACAGATCTTAAAAAAAAAAACACTGCAAGGCAATTCATTTTCCTCAGTGAAAGTTACTCTTTGAAACTTACATACCAACTTGCTCTTTCCCAAGTAAGAGTCACTTCAGTTCTGTTTTAGCAGATCAGAAGACTGTACTCTGATCCTTAACATTTATTACATTTAATGTAGACTTTAATGCTAAAAAATATCAGCTGCCAACATGTGTATGTACATACACATATATATATATATACACAACAATATACAATGCACACACACAGAGTTTGTCAGATAGCAACTTTTATAACTAAAGTCTTCAGTTTTCAAAAAAAATATATTCAATATTATGGATCATAAAACAGTGCTCTGAACCTATATCCTAAATTTTAAGCAGTTGAGTGAGAAGTCAGAGAAAGAAAACTATAAATCAAGATGTGGATTTGACCTCATGACAACTCTTGTTCAACAAGTCATTAGCTAACATGATCAAAACAGACAATTCTCTGTAGGTGTTCTTATATATAATATATGCCATATTAAATACTTCATTTCAAGACCACAAAGATTAAATTCTAAATATATCAGTGTATGTTTCTCCAAAAGCTGTCATTACTAAGATAAAATTGTGACCAAAATATCTGGAACAATATAAGATTTAAACAGAAACATTCTGAAACTAACCTGAACAACAAAACTGGAGTGGTTTGCACAAGTTTAAATGAAAATAACTTTAAAAGGTCCAAATCTGAGAATTACTTGTACAGCCAACACTGTCTTATTTACCAGCTATGTTATTACAAACACTATAATATATCCAACCAACCAGTCTCATTTTCTAATGACTTTAACGGGAGCCAGACACGGATTGCCACCAACACTTTCAATACTACCCAATATTTAGAATCACAGAATCATAAAATCATTTAGGCTGGAAAAGACCTTTAAAGATCATCAAGTCCAACTGTAAACCAAACACTGCAAACTCCACCACTAAACTATGTCCCCCATTTAAAGACACAGCTAAAGATAAGCAATTTCTGCTACCAGCCCAAATATGGCTGTATTTAAAAGTAGTATATGGCTAAGGAGTGGGAAAAAAGCCAAGCCTTCTCATTATTCATAAAGAGTACATAAAGAAGACAGTGATTCCAGACCTTGGGCAAGGGTGACCTGAGCAGCTGGTGTGGGTGCAGTTATCACAGGCGGCACAAAGCAGGACTGTGGTTACAGATGGTCTGATTTCAAAGCAGGTCCCACAGCTCAGAGCTCTTGATAATGCCACATTGACTCTTTGGGAATATCATGCTGCAGCAATACCTCTTATCATGACACAGAACTCAGCTTACAACAGCAACCATACTAAAGAGACTGTACTCCATCTGAGCTTGACAGCTTGCTGGTAGGGCTTGCCTTACATCAGCAAGAGAATCAGCGTATATTTGAACCAAATTATTGTAATGCAATTTAGTTTTGGAAAGATTAATGCTCTCCAGTTTCAGTCTGATCCATATTCTATTTCTTTTATTTTCATTATTTTTTTTCACTCACATTTGAGAAGAAACAGCTTACCTGCAATTTTGAACTGTGTGTAAAGATAAGCTTGAAGGACATCAGCTTTACTACGTATTCGAACTGAAGCTCTTTCTGGCTCAAAGTTTGGATTAATTAAATCAGAAAAAAGGTTCATTTGCAACATCATTTCCCAGTAATGAGTAATAGAAAAAAAACTCAGGCCGTCCTTCAGGAAGCTTCATGGTACTAGGAACTAACTAAAAAAGATGCAGAAAAGAAGAATATATCTCTTTCATTAATGTACAGTTACAGTGATCCTTAAGCATTAGCTTGGAAATGTAAGAGCTTAAAGTGATCTCAAACTACTGAGTACCTGACCTAAATCCTAGCTTGCACTACCCAAAATAGAAAAGGATACATTTATACTAACACTCAACTTAATAAAGAAAAAAAAATGTTACTTTACAAGCCTACTAAAAACTTGCAAAATGACTCACTGCAAATCACCTTTAAGATTTAACAGCACCAAGGGCTGTAACTGATATATTCAATAATGTCAAGCACTGCATAAATATCTTGAAATGAGCAGTGCCTTCACAAAATATTTTACAGTGTAATTGAGTTATATAATAACTTAAGTGATTGAATAAGAGTTGAACAACCAGAAATAGCTACTTCATCCAGTAGCCACTGCAACTGAGCTCAATGCCTAAAAAGGCACAAGCTACCCTAGAGTGATCACTGTAAATTTATTACACTTCACAAGGCCCTATATTTCTGACATGGAAAATTATTTCCTCTGGAAAAAGATGGCAAGACTGAGGAGAGCTCACCATATACTACAAGTTATAGATCAATTAAAACCATGCTGGCCTGGAGTCGTGACTTACACATAGTAATTTGGGCATACCTATACTATTAAATCAGAAAACGTGTAACAGTGGAGCGCAGGACAGCATAAACACAGCAGCTGAGGTCCACAGCTGAAATAATCGCATTAGTATGGTACTTCATCCAAACTAATACGTTCTTCCCTTCAGCAACACAAACTCGACCCTTTTGTATATCTTACGGATCTGAAAAGTATTTTGTCTCATTTGAACTTCAGAACGTGGCCACCAGATTGAAGGCCAATATTATCCTTACACATAGTTTTTATACTATATTGAAATACAAATGTACACATTTCATAAAAGTGCATAGCTTAAAATGAATGCAATTTCATCTCCAAAATAATTCCAATCTTTTATCTGTGATTTGACACATCAGCACACAATGGTTTAAAATTCAAGTGAAAGTGTATTAACTCAATAGTGGACAAGGTTACTGCAAGAAAGGTAAAAGGAAATCACAACTAGAAATAAGGCATGGGAGGGCAAAAATACAAGTGTAGGATAGTACTTCTTAAAAACTACACATAGCAAGGAAACAAACCTGTTCCAAATGTGTGGCAAACACAACGGTTACAGACAAGACAAAGTAGTCTCTGCAGTACTGTGCTGGTCCAATTTGATGATAGCCCTCTTCTTCATTCAAGACTGGCAAAATACTTATAGGGTCTATTTCAGAAGGAAGGGCAGATGCTAACAGAGAAGAAGAAAATTAAATAACTTGTGACCTTATTAATTCCTGCAGGATTTTAAATTTAATTGCATTTTATCTTTAGCTATTTCACATGTGGAAAGAAAAGTTATAAATAAAGATCTTGATGCTCCCCAAGTATTTCAACACAATAAAGTCCCTAAGTATACTTAAGTATAGCTACAAAAATACTCTGAAATTCCTTTCTATTCACTGGGCACACATACTATTTTGAACACTATGCTAGACAGAATGCTACTGCGTAGTTTTATTTCATGTTACAATGAGTAACATTACAGTGACGGGAACCTTACTTCAGTAGGTTAGAGTCTACCATGCTGTTTCTTTATTTTACTTATTAAAGGAAATGCAAGACAGCAACTGCATATGAGAATGTGTTCAATCATTTAAAGGATGTCTCACTCCACAGACCTTTGGAATGTTTCATTTAAGGATTTTTACCTGAAGTCTCCAGGGCATAAAACACTGTTTGTATTTTGGTTTATTACTTTCTACCCTACAGTGCCAATAACTCAATACACTTCAAAACACCTTCTGTTACACCAAACTGTAATAATCACACAGCACTTCTGGTTGTGAACCAAAAGGCTCCATTTCAAATAATGGAAACTTTAGACTCCATAGGTCAGCAAAGAAAAAAAGAACTAAAAATAAAATTTGAAGTGTATGAATCCTAAAAGCAAAACACCTCCTTAGCTGTCTGACTAGACTACAATTGTGCAGTCCAGCTTTGTCATATCAAATGCTAGGAACATTAATGTTAAACCTGCAAAAATCCACATTTCTTTTCTTCCATTGCCTAAATACAGCATTGACTACCCTTGAGATGGCACAAGAAAGGAAACAGTTTGCAAAATTGTTTGTGTCAATTATTCCACAGAAAGCATTAAGTGGAAGGCAGAGCCAGGAATTTCTGGCAGAAGGAATTTCTGAAGGCAGAAGGAATTTCTTGTATTTTCTGTCAGGTCATGAGGGACAGGAGAGTTTGCAGGCAAGTTTGCAGGCAGAAAGATCACAAGGGAAGTGCAAATTAACAAGTCATTTACAGTAGTTCCTTGCCTCCTTTACAAACTTTACAGGATGCAAAATTCCCCCATATTTTGCTGTGAACTTGAAAGGATGGGTTAAGTCAAGCGATTATGCTGGAACTCCAATACTACTCTAAGGTCTCTTGGAATGTAGTCAAGGCAAAGTGTCACAAAATTCACTGGTAGTAACAGATGCTTAGTTTTTAGAAATTAAGTACATCAGCTTTTGGGTAGCGGATGAGTGGGGAGGTAAATTTGAGGTTTGAGGGTCTTTTTTTTTTTCTTTTCACTCAAGTTTCTAAGGGTTTGGCTTGGGATTTGTTCTTTTTAAACTACCAGCTTGCATTAAAAAAATCCCAGATAAAAGAATTACTGAAAAGTACAGCACAGAAATAACTTACTAGAGCTAATGTTTGAGTTCTAATAGATTTTTTGACACATCTCATTAATTACTTGTGACAGGAATTTACAAGGGAATCCAGAAGAGGGATGAGTCACTACTGTTAAAGTAGATGTTACTACAAAAACTCATCAACAGAAGATGTTTTGAGTACTGAATTATTCAGATTCCATGAAAAGCCCATCAGAAAATAGAAGCAGTATACCCTACAAGAGAAACATTGCATCGCTCTATAATTCCAAGCTCAAACTACTGAAACTGCATTCTGTGAAAGGAGCTTCTCACTTCTTTCTTTACAGAACTTGCCAAAGCCCTGAAGTACAAGCAAAATACCCACAAGAGTAAATTATGGGCCACTGTTCCTGATTTTAAAGATCAGTTTGCAACTCTGTCCACCAGAAAGCCAAAGGATTACTACAGTAAAGCACTCTTGTGAAGTTATTACCACGAGGTACAGTAATCAGCTGTTAATAATTTGCACTGGAAATGCTATGAAATTAAATTTCTCTCAAGACTTAAAATACATTTCCAACAAGTGATATGTTCATCTTGCATGGGAACATTTTAAATTCCAAGCGAGTGATACTCTTGCATTACTTACCCTTCGTTTCTCTAAGGGGTGCCTCCCTTACTTTAAAGCCATCAACTGGTGCTTTTAAATCAGTCTCTAACACAACACCTACTTGTATTTCAGATTTAAATTTACTGTACTTGTTACTGAGCAGAGGATACCACTTCGGTGCCTACATAATTAAAAACAAAATTAAAAACAAGAGCACTTAAAAAAAAAGGGAAAAAACATAATATTATTACAGAAAAATTAGACTTGCTGTAGTGCTTCTACTTCATCATCTACAGAAACGCACCTTAGGTTTTATTTCCAAAATGCAGGCTATTTTGAGAATACTATTATACTAAAAGTTTCTACAGAATGATTCCTGGAAGACTAGCTGAACATACTCTTTTCCAGTCATTTGTAGAATAAACTAGTTGGCAAGAAAAACATGCCATAAATCTTAAATTACAAGAGAAAATCTTCTAGTTCTCAACTGGAAGTGCACAGTAGTTTACATGAGTCACAAATCCTTAAGTAGTACAATGCTAAAGTAAGAAACCAGGGTCCTGTTATGACCCATATCAGACTTATGTCATACTCAAAAATAAGACCGCAAAATTTTACCTGTGCCTTAATTCAAATTTGACTATCTATAAACAGTACCGTTGTAAAAACATAGATTTGTAAAGATTTATACCCCATAACATACCTGTCTCTTTTCCTGCACAGACCTTAAATCAAGTACAACATAGCCTATATTCTCTTTAGCTGAAGTTGCAGGATCCAACGCAAAACACTGGAGTTTGATAGGTTGATCGCTGCAGCCTGAAAGAAAAACTCAGTTTAAATCCAAGTTATCTCTGCAATTATTTCACAAAAACAATTCGTAAGTTTCACACATACTAATGATACAAAATTTAGTTGTTACATAACCAGTTTTAGTAGGTCAGAAACTGGGTTTCTGAGAATCTAAAAATTCATCATTAAGTGAGAGAACAAACAAGTCACTTGATTTTGTAAAAGTGTATTGGAGTCTCACGGAGTCTCAAGTGTTAATAGGAAGACACTGAGAAATTCAATCTCATCCATGTACAAGAAATACACACTGCATCTCACATGAAATTGGAAATTCACTTGTGAGGGTATCTTAAAAATAGGACTAAGTCTTTTGTGCAAGGCACCTAATGCTTAGGGGCACAGATAAGGCATCTAGCATTACATAGATTTTGGCAGTTTTCTTTGGTCAAACAATGATAATACGGTCTTTAAATTCTTTGAAAACGTGGAGGTAATATTCTAACATGTCAGTTAACACCAGATGACAGTTATGGAAACCTTATTCAAAATCTCAGCTATTAAATTGGACATTATCAAAAACTCCTACGTAGGCTTTTCAAGCTTGAAGTTAATTCTGTGTCACAGTGTACATAAAGCTTGAGTCTGATGCTCAGACTACAGCATTATTACTTTGCTGTAGACACTTGGGTTTTTTCAGTACTGTAAAAACATACCCTTTATATTTTTTTTTAATATGACTCATCTTGCCACATACTACTTTTCTTCGTTTTGGCAACTTTACGGCACATCACGGTGCAGCTAAAAGAAAGTCCCTTAAAAAAATTCCGATGATAGTAATATAAAAATTCTATTTAAGTAGTTTTAAAGGCAAGTAAATTGAAATTTATCTCTAAATTAGACTTAACTTTGACATAAGACAAATTAAGCTTTCCTTTCGAGCTAAAGCAAAACATTTTTCTAACTTTTCTAATAACCCTCATCTAAGTAACCTCACTTTCTGAAAATTAAAGACATGTCTCTCGGTCCGTAGAAGTGATAATACCTAAAGTTTATAGTTATCATCAAAGTAATAGGGGGCAGAAAGACCACTCCTTACATCTATTCCTATAGAGGTAAAGGCCACCCTCAAACTGGTGGAATGCCTTAAGTAAAAGAGGCAAAAACGTGTCAGACTTGCAGAGAGGGGTGGACAGGAGAGGTGACCCAAACTGACCAGAGTATTCCATCCCACGTACGTCATCCTCAGCATAAAACTGAGGGATCACAAGGGTCAGGCACTCTTCTTTGATGGGTGGCATTTAGTGTGGACGTTGCCTGCTCTTCTGTTCCCTCAGTTCCAATTTGTGCACTCGTGAACCTATTTCCTGAACGCAGCTCCCATAGGCTACTGAGTCCAGTGCGGGACCCTTCCCCACATCTGCCCTCAAGTGTCAGTGATGACATATAGTTATCAGGGGGTTCAATTTTTTATATATTTCCTTATTAATACAATCTTCCTTTTCATTACTGTTGTTTCGTTAAAGCTGTTTTAGTTTCCAGCCCAGAAGTATGTCCCTTATTCTCCGTTCCTTTGGAGTGGAGAAACTGGGACCATGGCTGCCTACATTCAGCTGTTGACCCGGCCAGGAGGGAGGGCTAAACTGTGATGTAATGTTACCTGTGCTGATGAAGTGCTTTCCTATCAAGTTCCCAGGCCAATTCCGTAGCAAATTCTGGCTGATCAGTATGCTCTACAGGATCAGTAGCCAACCGTTCACCATCAAACTTTGCTTCAACTATAAGCATGTGCTGGGGTCGTTTCGGAAAACAGCGCCCTGTAAAAGAGTATAATTGTCATGCACCATCACTAAAAAAAAAAAAAAAGAAGTGAGAACTCAGATTCATGCCATAAACCTATTACGTAAAAATACACTTTGCATATGTTCTTCTCTGTGCTTACTCCAAAGCTATGTTCTTCATATTCAAAGTCTTCCCGCTATGCAGAAGTGAGAAACAACCTGACACGAAACAGACTATTTGTGAAGCACCCAGAAACAGCAAGACACCAAACAACAAAGAGAGAAAGAAACTAGTAGAATTAAATTTTGAGAAATCTCTGTGGGGAAATAGAACAAGTGAGCAGGTTAGAGGCAGAGGCTGAATGTTTTGGGCCTCTGTGGCTGATTTTATCACTGTCCCACATCAAAGCAGAAGACAAGATCGAACAAAAGCAACAAAAGGTATTTTTCATACTGCTTGTTGTTGAAAAAACAATGACTACTACATTAGGAAACTGCCTTAGTGCTGTGTTGTGTAGACAGTTGGACTAGATGATCTTACGAGGTCTTTTTCTCATAACATACAGAATCATTATATATTCTATTTTATTCCTGTTAAATAAATATTGTTTCTATAATACATTTGTAGAGGATTTATCCTGGATTCAGCATCATCCTGTATTTCAATGAATAACTGCAATGACCAAATGAAGGGAACGCTTTTAAAGCTTACAGCTATCACAGTGTGGGCGTGCATGGGAGGGCAGGATCTTATTTTAAAGCCACCTTGGCAAACTAGAAAAGCAGACAGATGGATAACAGGATTTACTCCAAAAAGAGAAAGCATTCTGTCAAAATAACCCAAACCAGAAAACCGCCCTGCACGTTACTTATGCCTTAGAAAGTATTACATAGAATATATAATAAAGAGTATAAAACAGCAAGTATAATCTGCAGACACACAAGATGAACAATTACTAGCTAGGTAGTTGAGTCAATACTAAAGAAAAAGCTCACAGTAATGCTGCAAGAGTGACAGAAACACCAGAATATACTTAAAAAAGAAAAGAAAGGGGGAACAGATGTAGCAATCCTGATCACAGCAAGAGATGGGCTGTATGCGGATACCTTGGTCCAAAGTTTTCCCAAAGTGCAGCCCAGCTGCCAAGGACCCCATTACGCCAGGTGAAAGGAGCCAGGAAAGGCAGTCAGGATCTGGAGGGAAGGTTGGAAAAGGGCCCCCTGTGCCCATCAGGCACAGCAGTGGTGTGGGGTTTAAAGCCCGGCACAGGCAACACGGGTCAGACAATGCCAAAACAGGCAGCGATGCTTTTCAGCATGGGAAGGACAATTCCGATACCAAAAATGCCAGCAAATAAACTCCCCGAGACTCATTTTGGAGCTTTAGAAAGCAAGCACCCTTTTTCAGGCCTGGGCAACACGAGGGAGCGATCTCCATCCATCGTGTGCAGCCAGACAAGAGCTGGGACAGAATACACTTCCCACTTAGATGCATATGGATAAATTCTCCCAGATATCTTATGCATATCTATTCCCTTCCAAAGACTCATTTTAATGTTATTATGAGCTTCACAACAGTCAAACTTCTTGCTAATTTGGAGCTGCTCTCTGCCTGACTTTGCATTTGGAATAAGGGAAGACTGCAAACAGAGGTGATCACAGAAGAGACATCCATTCAGCACAGATCATACTTCACACAGCATGTTATTATCAGCAAAGAACAAACAGTGTCTGGAAAAAACAGCGTTTTAAGGAAAACATGCTATCAGAAACACACTCTGCCTGACTTTCAAAAATTACAATTACTTAGATGAAACTCAACTCTACTTTAGCTTAAACCAAAAATATTCCGCGTTTTGCAATAGTAGCTACTTCTTGTATCAACTCCACCACTGATGTTAAGTGATATTTTGGGTGAATAATCCCAGAAGCACAACTGGCGGTGCACTGCCCTCGCTCTAAGGCATAACGAGCTTTATTAATGAAACCGCACAGCTTGGCTGATCGCCTCCTTCCACCGCAGCGATCGCACCCGCAGGCGGCGGCTTCTCAGCACGGGACAGGGACGACCGGGATGCCGGCAACTCGCCCACCCCCTCCGGTTACCTTCCAGGACGGAGACGACGATCAGCAGCCGGTCAGTGGCTCGGGAGACCATTTCCCCGCTGCGCCCCATGGATGATGGGCCGGGAAAGAGGGATGCTGCGACCTCGGGGAGAGCGGAGTGGGAGGAGGGATGCTGCACCTGGTGGGAGCGGCTGGGAAGCGGAGCGGAGGACGGGACCAGGGAATTCAAGCGGCCGTCCTGTCCTACCGCCACTCTCCGCCCTTTCCCGCCTCAGAGCCCCTTTAACCGCCTCACAGCCGCTTCCGCCCGGCAACGGCGACCCCGCCCGCAGCGCCGCCAGCCCGCCAAGAGGCGCCGGAAGCGCGCGGCGCCTCGGCTCCGCCTCCTCGGCGCCTCCGCTGCCCACGCCCCGCCCCGGGCTCCGCCCAGTCCCACGCTCCGCCCCCAGTTCCGGTCCCGGTCCCAGCCCCGCCCGCCCCGCCCCGGTCCTTCCAGGATCCGCGGTAGGTGCGGAAAATCAATAAGGCCTCAGTGCCTGAACAGCAGTATTTAGCTAAGAATTTAATATATTTATTTTGATTTCTAGAAGCTTCTGTAAGTTGCTATTCAGAAAGTACTTCTAGGATGTCCAGGTATTTGTCCTTTTCAGGGATAAGATTTTAATGGTAAAATGTTAAGTGAATAGTCTAGCAGCTTAAATTATAATAACATCTAACAGCATGTTCAGAAGTGATTGAAAACTTTATTTGTATTACTGAAATGAAAGAGTGTTAAATCAGCCTCCTCGTGAGGCTGTTCCTGCTCTGCAGGCACCGGAGCACACGAGGGGTGCCTGGGAACCCCGCAGAGGGCACCATCCGATGTGGTGGTCCCTTCCTTGATGGAAACTGCAGCACTGCTGGAGGAGGCCAGGTGAGATTTGGGTGTTCCCCCTCTGAAGCAGGAGGAGCCGGAGCTGCCCTCAGGGCTTTCCTGGGGGCTGGGGGTCCATCTCCTCGGGGAATGCCAGGGCCTCCCAGGCAAGTGGTCCCCCGCCCTGGCTGGGAGCTGAGGGGCTGCAGCCCTGGCCAGAGGGACCGGCCACCTCTGCTGCCTTCCCCAGCCCCTCCTGAGGCTCCTCCTGCTTTGCAGAGGTGGCTGAGGATCCAGGATGGATGGACTGCCCAGGATGGATGGACTCATCCAGGAGGGTGGCCTCTGATGTGCAGGGCTGCTCCTCATCATTGCAGCATGCAGGGCTGCTCTCAGAGGCCACATGAGGCTCAGGACTCCCCGGTCTGGAGCTTGAGCAGCTGGAGTACCTGAGGGAGCTGGAGCAGCTGGGGCAGCTGGGGGAGCTGGAGCTGGCCGCAGGGTTCTCCTCCTCCTCTCCAGCAGCATCGCAGTGCACCAGCTTCCAGGCCTCGCCACTACAGTACTACGCAATGTTATCAATGAGGCCATGGACCAGGTCTTCTGTGTATGGCTGTAAGGTGGGCTGCACCTAATTTAAATTTACTGTACTTGTTACTGAGCAGAGGATACCACTTCGGTGCCTACATAATTAAAAACAAAATTAAAAAACAAGAGCACTTAAACAAAACAGGGAAAAAAACGGAATATTACTACCGAAAAATTAGACTTGCTCTAGTGCTTCTACTTCATCATCTACAGAAATGCACCTTAGGTTTTATTTCCAAAAATGCTAGTGAGAAGCATGCTTTAAAAACAAAAGATGCACTGGAGAATCCTGAGTTATGAGATGATACTAAAACTTAAAAAGCAGTGATATAAAAATAGTTCATTTTCCTGCATACCTGCATATTTAACTCTGATTTATTTGCAGTGGTTTTCACTGTATTTTATTCTGCGGGTACTTTGACAAGTTTTTGTGTTTTCTTAATGCTAACAAATTTCCGTCTTGATTTTATCTTACTAAGTGATTTTTTAACACAATAAAAATCATAATCCTCGTCCTGCCAAGCTTGAAAAATGTAAGCAGTCGTAGTGTAGTCAACAGGATAATCCCATATTCATATGCTTGAGAGTGTTCAGGTCTTAAATTTTTTTGCTTGACTTCTCAATAGCAAGAAAGCGTATAACATTACAACTGGCCCACAGTCATTCTACATGGCAGAGAAACGTACGTCCTCCACATCTCAAGAACTTGTATCCTGAGAAATCATAACCGATTACTTCACATTTTCACTCCAAGACAAATAATAACATATATTTCTGGAGGAAAATAAATTTACATGAATAAAAATAATTAATTTTCAAGTGAAACATTGATTAAATTGTGAGAGAAGTGAGTGAAGACAATCATTTTTTCATAATTTACCTGGAGGTTAACCCGATACACATCATTTATTTATTACAATGCAATACTGTGCAGGGGTAAAAAGAAGATGATTGGCAGCACTTTTGTCTTGTCTTTTCCTTTTATTCCTGGCTTTCTCAGTTTACACGCACCTGTATGCTTTTACTACTCATTATTTTGGAACAGTTGTGATTCTATGTGTATTTGTAATTAGGCTTTTACACTCATATCTTTTGGATGCTTACATCTAAATATAAAATTATTCTAATAAATGAATTAGATTTCCTTCCACTCCAGTGCTTGATATAATTTCAACTTTCAATAATTTCTCCATTACCTTTTAAAGGATCCTTAGATAGATCATTAATGAATATCTTTCAGATAACTCATTTCTTGGTTTTTTTAACTTTAGAACTTCAGATGCAATTTCAAATTACTTACAACTTCAAAACTTACCATGTAGATGTAACCTCTTCAGACAGAGTTGGGAAGAAGCACAATAATAAAAATATCATCCACATAAAGAAAATGAAGGTTTTTCTTGAAGGTCATACGTTATTCAACAGCGTAGAATTTCTACATTGACAAAGGACTAAAGGCAAGAGTGACTTTTGTCCTATACTGCAAATTATACAGCCACCAGAACTCTTTGAGGAAAATATTAGACAGACAAGCATCTGTTTCAATTAGTATAGGTATAGTCTTGAAACAGGGAGTAAAATATTATGATCTCTATGGACTTCATAAAGCAATGTTTGGATGAAGAATAAAAGACTGTCCAGTAGCCTGCCTTCCAATGAGGAGCCCAGAGCAGCACATGCTCCAGGAGGAAAGGCAGAACCCAAACGAGCCTGAAGTACTGCCACAGCCCAGTAAAGGCCAGCAGAATTCTAAGACGGAGCAACCCAGGTCACCAAATGGGACCGTATCTTTCCAACAAGCCAGGAGATGTCCTGTTTGGGTGACGCCGGGGCCTCTCACAGGGCTGGGAAGAGTCCAGAGGCCTGGGGACTGTTCTCTTCAGGGCACACCGGGGCCTCTTAGAGCACAGAGGAGAGTCCTGGGGGCTGGAGGTCCGTTTCCTCAGGGCACGCTGGGGCCTCTGGCGTTGCCGAGGAGAGCCCTCAGGGCTGGGGACTGTTCTCTTTGGGGCACGCCGGGGCCTCTTGCGGGGCAGCGGAGAGTCGTGGCGGCTGAGGACTCTTCTCTTCGGGGCACGCCGGAGTCTCTGGCAGGGCAGAGGAGAGTCCTGGCGGCCGCGGCCTCCAAAGCAAGTGCTCCCTGGGGCCTGGCAACTCTTCTCTTCGGGGCAGGCCGGGGCCTCCCAGGCAAGTGGTCCTTGCCCTGGTTGGGAGCCGAGGGGCTGCAGCCCTGGCCAGAGGGACCGGCCACCTCTGCTGTATCCCCTGGCTCCTCATGAGGCTGTTCCTGCTCTGCAGGGACTGGAGCACACGAGGGGTGCCTGGGAACCCGGCAGAGGGCACCATCCGATATGCTGGTCCCTTCCTTGATGGAAACTGCAGCACTGGTGGAGGAGGCCAGGTGAGATTTGGGTGTTCCCCCTCTGAAGCAGGAGGAGCCGGAGCTGCCCTCAGGGCTTTCCTGGGGGCTGGGGGTCCATCTCCTCGGGGAATGCCAGGGCCTCCCAGGCAAGTGGTCCCCCGCCCTGGCTGGGAGCTGAGGGGCTGCAGCCCTGGCCAGAGGGACCGGCCACCTCTGCTGCCTTCCCCAGCCCCTCCTGAGGCTCCTCCTGCTTTGCAGAGATGGCTGAGGATCCAGGATGGATGGACTCCCCTTGGAGGGTGGCCTCTGATGTGCAGGGCTGCTCACAGAGGCCACATGAGGGCTCAGGACTCCCTGGTCTGGAGCCAGACCAGCAGGACCAGCTGGGGGAGTTGGTGCAGCTGGGGGAGTTGGTGGGGGACTGGTGTCTGAGGACTATTCCCTTTGGGGCAGGCCGAGGCTTCTGGCAGGGCGGAGGAGAGTCCTGGGGCCTGGCAACTCTTCTCTTCGGGGCAGGCCGGGGCCTCCCAGGCAAGTGGTCCTTGCCCTGGCTGGGAGCCGAGGGGCTGCAGCCCTGCCCAGAGGGACCGGCCACCTCTGCTGTATCCCCTGGCTCCTCGTGAGGCTGTTCCTGCTCTGCAGGCACTGGAGAAGACGAGGGGTGCCTGGGAACCCCGCAGAGGGCACCATCCAATATGCTGGTCCCTTCCTTGATGGAAACTGCAGGGCTGCTGGAGGAGGCCAGGTGAGATTTAGGTGTTCCCCCTCTGAAGCTGGAGGAGCCAGAGCTGCCCTCAGGGCTTTCCTGGGGGCTGGGGGTCCATCTCCTCGTGTTGGGAACAGAGATAGAAAATGTATATATATATATATATCTTAGAATCATTTAAACGACTTTCTCTAATAGTTCTCTTTTGTATACATTTAAACGACTATCTCTAATAGTTCTCTTTTGTATACATTTAAACGACTTTCTCTAATAGTTCTCCTTTGTATACATAACTGTAGGATTTGTATACATAACTGAAACTAACAGTCCTAACTACAGCCTACCTTGGAATGTGGAGGTGCACTAGCTTGGAATGTGGAGGTGCACTAGCATTAACAGTGGAATGTGAAGATTTAATGGCTTAGAAGTCGCGAGAACATAAAGTTACTAACCTTATCTAAGCTATTTGAATAGTACTAACAGTGAAGGTACAAAGTAGCTAACGAAGCATGAAGTAAGGAATGTTGCAACTTAAGCGATTCTTATGTTGAGAAACTGCCAGAAACACGAAAGGTGAAAAGGACAACGCGAGGAAGAAGAGCTGCTTCATCTGAGGAAGAGTGTTTTCTTCATCCCCACGACCACCAGAAGAGGGTGCGCAAGTGCAATAGAGACTGATGCTGATGAAGCAATTTGAAATGAATATGTAACAGGTTGAGCAAGGACCTTTTGAATATGTAACAGATTGAGTAACATTTTAAGGATAAAAAGCGAACGCGATGTAACGGTCTTTGGAGCCAGATTTGGGTGCGTACCCCTGGTTCCCGGGGCCTCGAAATAAAGCACCACATGTAACCTTCTTCGTATGGTTATGTGTTTGTCTCTACGCTAACAGTTTTGGCGACCCAGATGGGACCTCGCGGGCATTGCTGAGGCGGCTCGCATCGATCCTGCTCCGGCCGGCACCGAGTGATTCTCGGGGAGCCATCGACCGCAACCGACCTCCGCTGCCCTCGACGGACCAAGGATTTTGTTGGTAAGGCACGGTGCTTTATCGGGAATGGTACCATAATTGTGGTTTAGGTAAAACCTGCCTGTTAGACGCGGCCAAAGCTGCGCTTGGTTGGGTTACGGAGCTCCAGCAAAGGTTTGGGTATCGTTTGTGGGATAAGAGCGAAAGCTCTACGAGTCTGGTAATAGAGGTTCTTGGTTATTGCTCTTGGTGGTTTATATTTGTTTGCGCCGACCTAAGGTAGTCAATATATATATAGATACTCGCGTGCGCCAATTTAATTGCTTGGGAACGTGGTATACAAAGACGTTTGTTTGTCTGTGCTTAAGTGAAATTGTAGATATGTCACCGATTCCAGGGTCATCCCCTTTAGGGTGTATATTAAGACACTGGAAAGAAGGAGGATTCGGGCAAGAGATGCAAAAGAAAAAGTTGATAGATTATTGTAATGTTTGGTGGACTCAATACGCTTTGGAGGATCAAGTGCAGTGGCCGGAACACGGGACTTTGGACTATAATACTATTTTGCAGCTAATGTATTGCAAGCAGGAAGGAAAATGGGACGAGGTCCCGTATGTGGAGTTGTTCTTTGTGTTACGGAATAATAGGGAGTGGCAAAAGGAGTGTGGAATTATGTTGTTAGAAACTGAGTCGAACAGTAGATGTCGGGGTTGTAGCGCTGAGGGAAAATGTATACAGTGTTCGGCAGTAGAGAATGTAGTGCAGCACCGGCAAGATGAGGATTTTGATCTCTTAATAGCCCCCTTGACTCCTACAGCCCCAGAGATATACAAGGAAGAGAATTTAGAGAAACAGGTGGAGGATTCAAACACCCCGATATCTCATAGAACACGGCAACGAGAAACAGTAGAGCAAGGAGCAAAAACAAAGATAATGGCTCCATTGAGACAGGGCATAGGAGCTGAAGGACCGGTTTATGTAAAGGTACCGTTTTCTCCCGGAGATCTAATGCTCTGGAAACAATCAGCCGGGACTTACCGAGAAAATCCAGATAAAGTGGCACGGGTAGTAAAAATGATTATGAAAACACAAAATCCGGATTGGGATGACATACAGGTGTTGTTAGATACACTAATGGATACAACAGAGAAGGGAATGGTATTAAAAGCGGCACGGGAACGAGTAAGAGAGGACATAAGACAGGGAGTAGCCACTGGAACAGTGGAACAAAACTTTCCTATAGAGGATCCGATGTGGGACTAAAATACTGCAAGGGGAATGGGTTACCTGAAAAGATATCAGGAATGGGTGGTAGTAGGGGTTCAAACGGCAATGCCAAAGGTGATAAATTGGTCAAAACTCTACAACATAAGGCAAGAAAAGACGGAGTCCCCGTCTGTGTTCTTAGAACGCCTTATAGAGGCAGCTCGGAAATACACTGATTTGGATGTAGAAAATGAACAAGCTAGAGTACAGCTAGCTTTTATCTTCTTGGGCCAATCACAGGAGGATATTAGGAGGAAATTACAGAAGCTAGACGGAGCTGAATTGCGTGATCTGGACAGGCTATTAGAAGTGGCGTGGAAAGTATATAATAATAGAGAAAAGGAAAGCACGCAAAGACAAAATAGAAATCTGTTGGCTGCAATGCAGGGAAAGGATTTTCAAGTAGGAAACAGAGGGAGGGGGCGAGGAATGAGGCGAGGACGGGAGACAGGAGGACCTGTTGCAAGGATGGAGTCCAGATTCAATAGACTTGGGATAAACCAATGTGCGTATTGTAAACAGGAAGGGCATTGGAAAAATGAATGCCCACAAGGATTGGGGCAGAGAGGCTCAGGACTGCCAACCGGGAATGCGGGAGCTATCCGAACTATGACTATGGGAGATTATGGGAATCAGAGCTGACTAGACGAGGATAAGGAAGAACCCATGGTAAAAGTAAGGTTAGGGGAAAAAGACGTTCAATTTCTAATAGATACAGGGGCCACATATTCAGTTCTGAATGACTTACGGGACAAGTCCAGGTACCGCGGACTCAATATCTTCTGTTGCAATATGTTGATGACATTTTGATAGCAACGGAAACCGAACCAACCTGCATCCAGGTAACAATAGACATCCTGAATCAATTGGGGTTAAATGGCTATAAGGTTTCCAAGGAGAAAGTACAAATTGCATGCACTACAGTGATATATTTAGGATGCGAAATCACACAGGGCCAGAGAAAATTAGGAACAGATCGAATCCGAGCCATTTGTGCAACACCCGAACCCCGGAATCTACATGAGTTAAGATCATTCCTAGGGATGGCAGGCTGGTGCAGGCTCTGGATCTTGAATTATGGACTAATAGCCAAGCCCTTGTATGAAGTTCAAAAATCATTGACCTTTACTTGGGAAAGGCCGCAGAAGGAAGCCTTTGGAAAGTTAAAGGAGGCCTTAACTAAGGCACCGGCATTAGGGTTGCCAGACCTAACTAAAAATTTTCAACTGTACGTGTATGAGCGACAACGGTTAGCATTAGGAGTCCTAACACAGAAACTGGGGAGCTGGAAAAGACCAGTAGGATATTTTTCCAAACAACTGGACCCAGTAAGCGCTGGATGGCCATCGTGCTTAAGGGCAGTGGCAGCAACAGTACTATTAATACAAGAAGCTCGAAAATTGACGCTGGGAAAGCGCATTGAAGTATATGTGCCCCACATGGTACTAACAGTTCTTGAACAAAAAGGGGGGCATTGGCTCTCCCCAAGCAGGATGATGAAATTCCAAGCGATGCTCACAGAACAAGATGATGTGGACCTGAAGACCACTAATATATTAAACCCGGCAGCCTTTTTGGGAGCAGCGGCAGAAGATGGCCCTCTAGAACATGACTGCGTGGAAATCATTGAGCATACGTATGCTACTAGAAAAGATTTGAAAGATGTTCCAATTGAACAGCCAGATCAGGAACTTTTCACAGACGGAAGCAGCTTCGTGGAAAATGGGACCCGATATGCTGGATATGCGGTAGTAACACAAGGGTCGGTAATCGAGGCAAAAGCATTACCAGCCGGAACATCCGCTCAAAAGGCAGAAATAATTGCCCTCACAAGAGCTCTGGAAATAAGTGAGAGTAAGAAAGTAAACATATGGACAGATTCAAAATACGCATTCGGAGTAGTTCACATACATGGAGCATTATGGAAGGAGAGAGGGCTCTTATCTTCGCAAGGTACAGGAATTAGACATCAGAAGGAAATATTAGAATTGATAGCTGCTGTGCAGTTACCCGAACAGGTGGCAATTATGCATTGTAAAGCGCATCAGAAGGAGAACTCAAGGGTTGCAGAAGGAAATTCACTAGCTGATCAAGCAGCTCGGCGGGCCGCACGACAAACACAGAGGACTATGGCCTTGATACCCACTAAGACGAGCGAATTCTACAAGTATCTAGACCAAAAACCGATATATTCAAAGGAAGATGAAAAGCTAGCGGAATTAACAAAGGCCCAATTGAATTCAGATGGATGGTATTGGACAACGACTGGACAGGTTATAGTGCCACCCAGTGTTATGCGAGCAATCTTACAGGTGGAACATCAGAAATGTCATTGGGGAGCAGAAGCTTTAGTCGCCTACTTGAAACGAAACATAATTTCGGTACAAATGATGACGATAGCTAAATCAATAAATGCAAGATGTGAAACCTGCTTGAAGAATAATCCGGTTGTTAGAAGAAGAGCAGAGATAGGACATATTAGGGTAGGGATGGAACCAGGTGACTATTGGCAAATAGACTTTGCAGAGTTACCAAAAGCTCAAGGTTACCGATATCTATTAGTTGGTGTCGATACCTTTTCTGGATGGCCAGAAGCCTTTCCCTGTTGCACAAACCAAGCTAAAGAGACAGTGAAGTGGTTACTGCGAGAAATTATACCAAGGTTTGGGGTCCCGCTAGGGATATCTACAGACAGAGGACCACATTTTGTGGCTGCTGTGGTTCAGGAGGTGAGCAAGTTCCTAGGAATTTCCTGGAACCTTCACACCCCTTGGAGACCGCAGTCAAGTGGACAGGTGGAAAAGATGAATCAGACGATAAAGAGGCAGATTAGTAAAATATGCCAGGAGGCAAAAATTCAGTGGCCACAGGCATTACCAATGGCACTTCTGAGGATAAGGGTGAAGCCTAGAAAAGAGGTTGGGGTAAGCCCTTATGAAATACTTTTCGGGAGACCCTATGAGGCACCACAGCCGAACCTTAACATGCATGTAAAAGGTGGGCAAGATGTGTATAACTATGTAATGTCACTTGCTAGAACCTTGACACGACTGCGGAGTACACTGGTCTGGAACCGACCTCTGTCACTGGAAAACCCAGTACACGACATCAATCTGGGAGACCAGGTTTACGTCCGCGACTGGACTGAAGAACCACTGAAGGAACGGTGGAATGGACCATACCTGGTGCTGCTAACTACCTTTACTACAATCAAGGTAAAGTGAATTGACTCCTGGATTCATTACACAAGGGTAAAGAAGGTTCCCGGAGAGTGGCGTGTGGAGGAAACAGGACCAACTAAATTGAAATTCACACATCGTAAGGATGTCTAACTATATTTATGGGACTGTGATAATAATATGGTCTTTAATTACCACAACCCTCCAAGCAGATGTTTATCAGAAGGGCAGTGATCTACAAGGCAATGCCATTCTGTCTTGCATGATCCAGAATCGAGAAGAATCATTACAAAAAGAAAGGGATACGAGTAGATAGAAGCGGGAATTGGATCCTACTCTGACACCACAAGTAATACACCTCCCTTCAAGGGACCCTGAGGAGAATTTGATAATAGGATTGATCAAAGATTTTGCAGAAATACAAAATACAAGTAAAATAACTGCCTGCCTTCCAGTACCGAAGGCGGCAGGAGAACCTATAAATTGGGGAATAATAACCCTTCCTCTTCCCGAACCCCAAGGAAATAAAACAGAATGTAAACAAATAACTGTTAAAAAGGAAAAACAAATCAGAGTGAGAGGAGAATTGCTTCCAGAACATATTTGCAAACGTTTTGCGAATTTTACCTTTACCTCGAAGGAAATATATTCTGGGGGAAAATTTGGAATATGTGAATATGATAAGGTAATAGTAGAAAAAGACATACAATGGGAATGCCAAGAAAGACAGAAACAATTGGAATGGGAAACTATTTGGTCAACTAATATCTTACAAAAGTTCCATTATGGAGGAAATGCTTCCTGGTGCATAAAGTGGAAGGGAAAACAGGATTATACGGTTCCAACAAAAGTCCTTCTAGAGAATAATGGAGTCAGTCGGGAAGAAGGTCAAAAGGTATCATGGTGGCATTGTGCAGAAGTCTGGGACTGTGATTCAGATCCAGATGAGATAGCAATACCCCCAGTAAGAGTAGCCTTAAAGACCGGGTGTGCTTGTCGAGGGTATAAGAGTGGAGGACAAGTAATTCCCTATCAAAAACCTGATTGTAAATATTCAACAATTAAAAGCATGGGAAATTTTGTATGGGCTAATAGTGATGGAACATGGACTACCCACTTATCGGTTACAGGAAAGGTTAAAGAAATTACATTGGGCTTACCCACCCTATGTCCAATTTGGAAACGATCCCCTTTCAAAGGAAAATTAGAAACTCTGCAAATCAATAGAATTAAGAGAGAGGCGAAAGAAGATGACACATGGCAGGAACCTTCTACAGGAGTAAAAGTAGGATGGGCTTTGGAATCCCTTTTTGCTGCCCCAGTAGCCACTTACCGAAATAGGGACATGATTTATAAATTAATAGGACAAACTGAAAGACTAGCTAGAGTGACTAAAAAGGGGTTTAGGGACTTAAACATGCAACTTCAGGCAACAACGAAAATGACCCTGCAGAACAGAATGGCATTAGATATCTTACTTCTAAAGGAACATGGTGTATGTGGGTATTTGAAGAATCAGGTGGATCACTGCTGTATACATATACTAAATGTAACAGAAGATATAGAATATGACATATCGCAGTTAAAGAGAATCGAACAAGAAGCAGAAGAAGAAAGAAAGGAAATCGGTCATAACTGGGTAGGAGAATTGTTTAATGGATTAGGAATACATTTGGGGGGATGGATCCAGTCTCTCTTAGAAACACTTTTCATGCTACTAATGGTGTTTTTAATAATATATCTGGTATACCTATGTATCCGTCGAGAGATCACCCGCAGTTCCAGTTGGACGCATAAAATAATAGGAGCAGTGACTCGGGAATATCCCCGACACCCAGCTCCCCCTCCGACGTACAGGGAATCAATAGAAATGTGATAAATACTTTCTTAAATAAGAAAGTATCATCAAAAGGGGGGAATGTTGGGAACAGAGATAGAAAATGTATATATATATATATTTCTTAGAATCATTTAAACGACTTTCTCTAATAGTTCTCTTTTGTATACATTTAAACGACTTTCTCTAATAGTTCTCCTTTGTATGCATAACTGTAGGATTTGTATACATAACTGAAACTAACAGTCCTAACTACAGCCTACCTTGGAATGTGGAGGTGCACTAGCATTAACAGTGGAATGTGAAGATTTAATGGCTTAGAAGTCGAGAGAACATAAAGTTACTAACCTTATCTAAGCTATTTGAATAGTACTAACAGTGAAGGTACAAAGTAGCTAACGAAGCACGAAGTAAGGAATGTTGCAACTTAAGCGATTCTTATGTTGAGAAACTGCCAGAAACACGAAAGGTGAAAAGGACAACGCGAGGAAGAAAAGCTGCTTCATCTGAGGAAGAGTGTTTTCTTCATCCCCACGACCACCAGAAGAGGGTGCGCAAGTGCAATAGAGACTGATGCTGATGAAGCAATTTGAAATGAATATGTAACAGGTTGAGCAAGGACCTTTTGAATATGTAACAGATTGAGTAACATTTTAAGGATAAAAAGCGAACGCGATGTAACGGTCTTTGGAGCCAGATTTGGGTGCGTACCCCTGGTTCCCGGGGCCTCGAAATAAAGCACCACATATAACCTTCTTCGTATGGTTATGTGTTTGTCTCTATGCTAACACTCGGGGAATGCCAGGGCCTCCCAGGCAAGTGGTCCCCGCCCTGGCTGGGAGCCGAGGGGCTGCAGCCCTGGCCAGAGGGACCTGACACCTCTGCTGCCTTCCCCAGCCCCTCCTGAGGCTCCTCTTGCTCTGCAGGGATGGCTGAGGGTTCAGGATGGATGGACTCCCATTGGAGGGTGGCCTCTGATGTGCAGGGTTGCTCCTCATCATTGCCGCATGTAGGGCTGCTCACAGAGGCCACATGAGGCTCAGGACTCCCCGGTCTGGAGGTTGAGCAGCAGGACCAGCTGGGGGAGCTGGAGCAGCTGGGGGACTTGGTGCAGCTGGGAGATCTGGGGCAGCTGAGAGAGTTGGGGCAGCTGGTTCTCCTTGTCCTGCCGGCAAGACAATCGTTCAGCTGAGATGTCCCCTCCAGAACGCTACCCTCTTCCGTGAGCGGCGCTTTCTGTCCCTAATCACACCGAGGTCATCATTTGAGAGAACTGAGGCACGGACTCCTGAACTTGTATTAACAGAAGACCCTTTACTGCAAAAGCAGGCTGCTTTTATGCAACTCTGCTGAATTTCGAAAAACAAGGCGGTATCTGGTTGGTTACAAACAACTGGCCTCGCGCTCAAACTTCAGAATAACTGTTCAACCGGGAACCGATCGCTCGCTGTTCACACGCAGTCCCAATTCCTTCTGTGGGCATCAGAAGGCTACAATTGCTGCTTCTGTTCTTCTGTTTACGGTACTTCTCATAGGCACTTTCCCGGCAATGTTCCTCTCTTGTCCGCTTCTTCATGGGTGCCTCCAGGGCGCTCATCAGCTCAGCCAATTAATTCTTATGTGTGCTGCCTGCGCACGCTAACTCCTAAATCTAACCCCTAACTTGGTTTAATCCTAACCCTAACACTACCGGCAGCTAATCCTAACCAGAATCCTAACGGTAACCCCCGAACGTAAGACTAATCCTAAACCTAAAAATAAACCCTGCCGGGACAGGACCGGATGGGAGGTGCCTGGGAACCATGCAGAGGGCACCATCCGATGTGCTGGTCCCTTCTCTCATGCTGGAGCCTGCAGGGCTGCTGGAGGAAGCCGGCTGAGGTTTAGGTCTCCCCCTTCTGAAGCTGGAGGAGCTGGAGCTGGCCTCGGGGCTTTCCTGGGGGCTGGAGGACCATCTCTTCAGAGCACGCCGGCGACGCTTGCAGGGCAGAGGAGAGTCCTGGGGGCTGGGGACTCTTCTCTTCGGGGCACGATGGGGCCTCTGGCGGGGCAGAGGAGAGTCCTGGGGGCTGGGGGCTCTTCTCTTTTGGGCACGATGGGGCCTCTGGTGGGGCAGAGGAGAGTCCTGGGGGCTGGGGGCTCTTCTCTTTTGGGCACGATGGGGCCTCTGGCGGGGCAGAGGAGAGTCCTGGGGGCTGGGGGCTCTTCTCTTTTGGGCACGATGGGGCCTCTGGTGGGGCAGAGGAGAGTCCTGGGGGCTGGGGACTCTTTTCTTCAGGGCATGCCGAGGCTTCTGGCGGGGCGGAGGAGAGTTCTGGGGCCTGGCAACTCTTCTCTTCGGGACAGGCCGGGGCCTCCCAGGCAAATGGTCCTTGCCCTGGCTGGGAGCCGAGGGGCTGCAGCCCTGGCCAGAGGGACCGGCCACCTCTGCTGTATCCCCTGGCTCCTCGTGAGGCTGTTCCTGCTCTGCAGGGACCAGAGCAGACAAGGGGTGCCTGGGAACCCCGCAGAGGGCACCATCCGATATGCTGGTCCCTTCCTTGATGCCGGAAAGTGCAGGACTGCTGGAGGAGGCCAGGTGAGATTTGGGTCTCCCCCTTCTGAAGCTGGAGGAGCTGGAGCTGGCCTCGGGGCTTTCCTGGGGGCTGGGAGTCCACGTCTTCAGAGCACGCTGGGGACTCTTGCATGGCGGAGGAGAGTCCTGGCGGCTGGGTACTCTTCTCTTCATGGCACGCCGGGACCTCTGGCTGGGGAGGGGAGAGTCCTGGGGGCTGGAGACTCTTCTCTTTTGGACACGCCGGGACCTCTGACAGGGCAGAGGAGAGTTCTGGGGCCTGGCAACTCTTCTCTTCGGGGCAGGCTGGGGCCTCCCAGGCAAGTGGTCCTTGCCCTGGCTGGGAGCCGCGGGGCTGCAGCCCTGGCCAGTGGGATCGGCCACCTCTGCTGTATCCCCTGGCTCCTCATGAGGCTGTTCCTGCTCTGCAGGGACCGGAGCAGACGAGGGGTGCCTGGGAACCCCGCAGAGGGCACCATCCGATATGCTGGTCCCTTCCTTGATGCTGGAAAGTGCAGGACTGCTGGAGGAGGCCAGGTGAGATTTGGGTCTCCCCTCTCTGAAGCTGGAGGAGCCGGAGCTGCCCTCGGGGCTTTCCTGGGGGCTGGGGGTCCATCTCCATGGGGAACGCCAGGGCCTCCCAGGCAAGCAGTCCCCGCCCTGGCTGGGAGCTGAGGGGCTGCAGCCCTGGCCAGAGGGACCTGACACCTCTGCTGCCTTCCCCAGCCCCTCCTGAGGCTCCTCTTGCTCTGCAGGGATGGCGGAGGGTTCAGGATGGATGGACTCCCATTGGAGGGTGGCCTCTGATGTGCAGGGTTGCTCCTCATCATTGCCGCATGTAGGGCTGCTCACAGAGGCCACATGAGGCTCAGGACTCCCCAGTCTGGAGGTTGAGCAGCAGGACCAGCTGGGGGAGCTGGAGCAGCTGGGGGACTTGGTGCAGCTGGGAGATCTGGGGCAGCTGAGAGAGTTGGGGTAGCTGGGGAAGCTGGAGCAGCTGGGGGAGTTGGAGCTGGCCGCAGGGTTCTCCTCCTCCTCTCCGGCAGCATCGCAGTGCACCAGCTTCCAGGCCTCGCCGCTGCAGTACCACGCAATGTTATCAATGAGGCCACGGACCAGGTCTTCTGTGTATGGCTGTAAGGTGGGCTGCAGCGTCTGGACCAGAACTTCCTCATCTGGACCGCAGGTGCACAGAACAGTGCAGGATGCTGCTTTCTGCGCTCCTTATTCTCCACCACTGCGCCCCAAATATTGCCTCCAGCTCATAGCGCAGCCACGGCAGCACAAAAACAAGGACATTTGGATGGCGTTGGAAAAGTTCTGCCCAGACCTGAACCGGGACGCTGCCCACGGATCCTGGTTGCAAATTTCCCTCCTCAGCTGAGGACACTGTCCCCTGCGGAGAGGATGGAGGGCCTTGGGGGATGTTTTTTGACCAGGCAGCTGAGAGAGCTTCCTGCCTGGCTGCTGGCATCTGGCAAGTCTTCAGGGGCTGGTGTGTTGAGCTCTGCCGAGTTGTCTTCCACTTGCACAAAATACCTGACAGCTCCTATCGGTCCTCTGCAGACTGGGCACGCTGGATCCACCCGTGCCCAAAGCAGGATGCAGCCCAGGCAGAACCGGTGCCCGCATGGCTGCACTAAGCCAAGGCTTTTCCAAGAATCGTAGCAGATCGGGCAGCTCCGTTCTGCCTCGACGGACATGTTTTGCCTCTGCTATGGACTTGGGAACACTGAGGATGAGGAGTTGCTCCTCCTTGCTGGTGCTGTCACTGCCAAAGGCTGTTGCGCTGTCAAACAGAGAGAGGCCGTGGTTACTCGCTGTCCTTGGGAGGGCACGGGAGGAAGAAGCGGCCAGGCCCCCCGAGAAGGACACTCTCCATGCTCACCGAGCCCCGTTGCCTGCCCCACAGCCACCCGAGGGCAATGTTTCCCTGCACAACTCACCTCTGCTGCTCCTGCGCGTCCAGCGATGCCCTGCTGCCTGAACTGGGCAGGGCTGGGGAAATAGGGAATGGCTCTGCAATGGGCACCGAGAGCTGCTGACAGCAGCCCACGAAACACCACTCAGGTCCAGGAGAAGCCTGGCTCGACGCTCCACGCCTCGCAGGCACGCTCGGCAGGCGTCCAGGCACGAGCCAGACTGAGACAGGCTCGGTCAGAGCCTGAAGGCAGGCAGCGAGGGACACGTCAGGTCACAGTCCATCGCTTTATGATGTCACAATCCACCATCGGGAGACATCTCACTCCACGGTGACAGGGTGATGTTCTAACAGGCCTTCCACCGCGATGGCTCTGCTGCCTCTGCACACGCGTCTGGGGCTACTGCTGTGCCACTTTCCACGCCCTCTCCTCACCTGTGTCTTCTGCTCGCCGTCAGGGTTTCATGCCAGTCACCAAGACCCGGGCTATGCCTTCTCTTCTGCTCGGGGACCCCAGTGGAAAGTGGGAAGGGCCGGGGGGCTGGGGTCAGGGCTTCTGCCCAGTGTGCCCCTGCCTGCCTTGCACCGAGGAGCCCAGAGCAGCACATGCCCCAGGAGGGCTGCCAGAACCCAAACCAGCCTGAAGTGCTGCCACAGCCTAGTGAAGGCCAGCAGAATTCTAAGACGGAGCAAGCCGGGTCACCAAATGGGACTGTATTTCATTATTAATGATCTGGTCATTACAGAACTGTCTTGGCCCAAACCCACGGGCTTTTGCCCTTTTCCGATTCTCGCCCAGCATCCGCTGTGGGGGAGCAAGGGAGCGGCCGCGTGGTGCTGAGCTGCCGGCCACGCTTAAACCACAGCACCCTATGCGCAAAAGACTGATGGTGAGAGTGCTCATCCTTCCTCCTCCGTCCCGGTGCAGCATCCCCTGCATCAGCCCAGGGTGCACGAATGCACCTCTAGGGTGGATCAGCCATCTTAGAGGGGGAGTTAAGGCCTTTTTTGGGGGGAAAAACGATGTTGGAGGAGGGAATCAATGCCTTTAGGGAGGGATTAAGCCCTTTAAATGGGATTGAACCCCCCTTGGGTGGTAGTTAATCCCCCCTGGGAAAGATTGCCCATCCTAAGGCGGTTTTTAACTCCTCTTGGGGAGGGATTAAACCCCTTGAGGGGAAGTTCACCTCCCTGAGGGCAGGAATGAAGCCCCTGCAGAAGGAATTTACCCTCTCCAATCCCAGGGGGGATTGGCCGTTTCACAGCCACTTCCCTGGTTCCTGTGCTCCGTTATGGGGGCGCCTAACCCCAAAACACCACCAGTTTCCAACTCGCAACCCCCGCTGGGTTCAAGGGGGAGGGGGGTGTCTGGTTCTGCTCCCAATGGGGCGAAAAGCAGAGAAACCCATGGATCACTGCCAAGAAACCCCAAATCCATGGAGGGCGAGGAGGTGCGGGCGCCCCAATCTGCACCCCACAAGCTGGGGAGGGACTGGTTACAAAGGCTTGCGGTGACAGGACCAGGGGCAATGGCTATAAACTGGAGAGGGTCAGATTTAGACTAGACGTAAGGAGCAATTTCTTCACCGAGAGAGTGGTGAGGCCCTGGCACAGTTGCCCAGGGAAGTTGTGGTTGCCCCATCCCTGGAGGTGTTAAAGGCCAGGTTGGATGGGGCCTTGGGCAGCCTGGTCTAGTGGCATATCCCTGTCCATTGCCGGGGGGCTTGGAAGAAGATGATCTTAAGGTGCCTTATAACAAAATATTCTATGATTCTAGGAGTCTAGGAGTCTATGATTCTATGATCGATCCTACCCTCAAAGCCATCGGGAGATCCGCTTTTATTTTCCACATCTCTAAAGGCAAAATGAATTTTCAGGGAAAAATGTAGCTAGGGAGAAGAAATAAAAGCAAGACTTCTGACTCTTGTTTGGCAGCTTTATGTAAAGTACAAGATTAAAAGTCAAGGTAGAGGTTCCAACAGCAGGCAGCACAAGAAGTTCACTGCAGAATTGTCTTCTTTCCAACAAGACCAGGAGCGCCAGCCCAGACTGCTCGAAAGGATGCTCGTGGAATCATGGAATGGTTCGGTATGGGCTGGAAACGCACACAGTTGCCACCAGCACCACAGGCAGGGACACCTTCCACTGGTGTGGCAGTGCCTAACTCTTACTCTAGCCATAAAGCTAACCGTGGGTGATGGAAATAGCCCTTCCTTTTCCTTCAGTTGATGGCACTTGGAGTCCTGCAGTGCTGCCGGAGTCGCAGGCACCAACGGGACTGGGGAGAGTGCCGGGAGCCACGAGATGTCCTGTTTGGGTGACGCCGGGGCATCTCACAGGGCAGGGAAGAGTCCAGAGGCCCGGGGACTTTTCTCTTCAGGGCACGCCGGGGCCTCTTAGAGCGCAGAGGACAGTCCTGGGGGCTGGAGGTCCGTTTCCTCAGGGCACGCTGGGGCCTCTGGCGTTGCAGAGGAGAGCCCTCAGGGCTGGGGACTGTTCTCTTCAGGGCACGCCGGGGCCTCTTGCG
Organism: Cuculus canorus; assembly: GCF_017976375.1. Classification (NCBI taxonomy): domain Eukaryota; kingdom Metazoa; phylum Chordata; class Aves; order Cuculiformes; family Cuculidae; genus Cuculus; species Cuculus canorus. The sequence goes on from NC_071441.1 coordinate 64,107,155, forward strand.
GGGCAGCGGAGAGTCGTGGCGGCTGAGGACTCTTTTTGGGGCACGCCGGGGGTTCTGGCAGGGCCGAGGAGAGTCCTGGCGGCTGGGGACTCTTCTCTTTGAGGCACGACGGGGACTCTGGCGGGGCGGAGGAGAGTCCTGGCGTCTGAGGACTCTTCTCTTTGGGGCACGACGGGGCCTCTGGCAGGGCGGAGGTGAGTCCTGGCGGCTGGGGACTCTTCTCTTTGGGGCACGCCGGGGCCTCTGAAGCAAGTGCTCCCTGTCTGGAATGGGAGCCAAGGGGCTGGAACCCTGCTCAGTGGGACCTCCCTCCTTTGCTGCCTTTTCCGGCCCCTCCTGGGGCTCCTGCTCTGCAGGGATGGCTGTGGATCCAGGGTGGATGGGCTCCCTCTGGAGGGTGGCCTCTGATGTGCAGGGCTGCTCCTCAACATTGCAGCAGGCAGGGCTGCTCACAGAGGCCACGTGAGGCTCAGGACTCCCCGGTCTGGAGCCTGAGCAGCTGGAGGATCTGAGGGAGCTGGAGCAGCTGGGGGAGTTGGAGCTGGCCGCAGGGTTCTCCTCCTCCTCTCCGGCAGCATCGCAGTGCACCAGCTTCCAGGCCTCGCCGCTGCAGTACCACGCAATGTTATCAATGAGGCCACGGACCAGGTCTTCTGTGTATGGCTGTAAGGTGGGCTGCAGCGTCTGGACCAGAACCTCCTCATCTGGACCGCAGGTGCACAGAAGGTGCAGGATGCTGCTTTCTGCGCTCCTTATTCTCCACCACTGCGCCCCAAATATTGCCTCCAGCTCATAGTGCAGCCACGGCAGCACAAAAACAAGGACATTTGGATGGCGTTGGAAAAGTTCTGCCCAGACCTGAACCGGGACGCTGCCCACGGATCCTGGTTGCAAATTTCCCTCCTCAGCTGAGGACACTGTCCCCTGCGGAGAGGATGGAGGGCCTTGGGGGATGTTTTCGACCAGGCAGCTGAGAGAGCTTCCTGCCTGGCTGCTGGCATCTGGCAAGTCTTCAGGGGCTGGTGTGTTGAGCTCTGCCGAGTTGTCTTCCACTTGCACAAAATACCTGACAGCTCCTATCGGTCCTCTGCAGACTGGGCACGCTGGATCCACCCGTGCCCAAAGCAGGATGCAGCCCAGGCAGAACCGGTGCCCGCATGGCTGCACTAAGCCAAGGCTTTTCCAAGAATCGTAGCAGATCGGGCAGCTCCGTTCTGCCTCGACGGACATGTTTTGCCTCTGCTATGGACTTGGGAACACTGAGGATGAGGAGTTGCTCCTCCTTGCTGGTGCTGTCACTGCCAAAGGCTGTTGCGCTGTCAAACAGAGAGAGGCCGTGGTTACTCGCTGTCCTTGGGAGGGCACGGGAGGAAGAAGCGGCCAGGCCCCCCGAGAAGGACACTCTCCATGCTCACCGAGCCCCGTTGCCTGCCCCACAGCCACCCGAGGGCAATGTTTCCCTGCACAACTCACCTCTGCTGCTCCTGCGCGTCCAGCGATGCCCTGCTGCCTGAACTGGGCAGGGCTGCGGAAATAGGGAATGGCTCTGCAATGGGCACCGAGAGCTGCTGACGGCAGCCCACGAAACACCACTCAGGTCCAGGAGAAGCCTGGCTCGACGCTCCACGCCTCGCAGGCACGCTCGGCAGGCGTCCAGGCACGAGCCAGACTGAGACAGGCTCGGTCAGAGCCTGAAGGCAGGCAGCGAGGGACACGTCAGGTCACAGTCCATCGCTTTATGATGTCACAATCCACCATCGGGAGACATCTCACTCCACGGTGACAGGGTGATGTTCTAACAGGCCTTCCACCGCGATGGCTCTGCTGCCTCTGCACACGCGTCTGGGGCTACTGCTGTGCCACTTTCCACGCCCTCTCCTCACCTGTGTCTTCTGCTCGCCGTCAGGGTTTCACGCCAGTCACCAAGACCCGGGCTATGCCTTCTCTTCTGCTCGGGGATCCCAGTGGAAAGTGGGAAGGGCCGGGGGGCTGGGGTCAGGGCTTCTGCCCAGTGTGCCCCTGCCTGCCTTGCACCGAGGAGCCCAGAGCAGCACATGCCCCAGGAGGGCTGCCAGAACCCAAACCAGCCTGAAGTGCTGCCACAGCCTAGTGAAGGCCAGCAGAATTCTAAGACGGAGCAAGCCGGGTCACCAAATGGGACTGTATTTCATTATTAATGATCTGGTCATTACAGAACTGTCTTGGCCCAAACCCACGGGCTTTTGCCCTTTTCCGATTCTCGCCCAGCATCCGCTGTGGGGGAGCAAGGGAGCGGCCGCGTGGTGCTGAGCTGCCGGCCACGCTTAAACCACAGCACCCTATGCGCAAAAGACTGATGGTGAGAGTGCTCATCCTTCCTCCTCCGTCCCGGTGCAGCATCCCCTGCATCAGCCCAGGGTGCACGAATGCACCTCTAGGGTGGATCAGCCATCTTAGAGGGGGAGTTAAGGCCTTTTTTGGGGGGAAAAACGATGTTGGAGGAGGGAATCAATGCCTTTAGGGAGGGATTAAGCCCTTTAAATGGGATTGAACCCCCCTTGGGTGGTAGTTAATCCCCCCTGGGAAAGATTGCCCATCCTAAGGCGGTTTTTAACTCCTCTTGGGGAGGGATTAAACCCCTTGAGGGGAAGTTCACCTCCCTGAGGGCAGGAATGAAGCCCCTGCAGAAGGAATTTACCCTCTCCAATCCCAGGGGGGATTGGCCGTTTCACAGCCACTTCCCTGGTTCCTGTGCTCCGTTATGGGGGCGCCTAACCCCAAAACACCACCAGTTTCCAACTCGCAACCCCCGCTGGGTTCAAGGGGGAGGGGGGTGTCTGGTTCTGCTCCCAATGGGGCGAAAAGCAGAGAAACCCATGGATCACTGCCAAGAAACCCCAAATCCATGGAGGGCGAGGAGGTGCGGGCGCCCCAATCTGCACCCCACAAGCTGGGGAGGGACTGGTTACAAAGGCTTGCGGTGACAGGACCAGGGGCAATGGCTATAAACTGGAGAGGGTCAGATTTAGACTAGACGTAAGGAGCAATTTCTTCACCGAGAGAGTGGTGAGGCCCTGGCACAGTTGCCCAGGGAAGTTGTGGTTGCCCCATCCCTGGAGGTGTTAAAGGCCAGGTTGGATGGGGCCTTGGGCAGCCTGGTCTAGTGGCATATCCCTGTCCATTGCCGGGGGGCTTGGAAGAAGATGATCTTAAGGTGCCTTATAACAAAATATTCTATGATTCTAGGAGTCTAGGAGTCTATGATTCTATGATCGATCCTACCCTCAAAGCCATCGGGAGATCCGCTTTTATTTTCCACATCTCTAAAGGCAAAATGAATTTTCAGGGAAAAATGTAGCTAGGGAGAAGAAATAAAAGCAAGACTTCTGACTCTTGTTTGGCAGCTTTATGTAAAGTACAAGATTAAAAGTCAAGGTAGAGGTTCCAACAGCAGGCAGCACAAGAAGTTCACTGCAGAATTGTCTTCTTTCCAACAAGACCAGGAGCGCCAGCCCAGACTGCTCGAAAGGATGCTCGTGGAATCATGGAATGGTTCGGTATGGGCTGGAAACGCACACAGTTGCCACCAGCACCACAGGCAGGGACACCTTCCACTGGTGTGGCAGTGCCTAACTCTTACTCTAGCCATAAAGCTAACCGTGGGTGATGGAAATAGCCCTTCCTTTTCCTTCAGTTGATGGCACTTGGAGTCCTGCAGTGCTGCCGGAGTCGCAGGCACCAACGGGACTGGGGAGAGTGCCGGGAGCCACGAGATGTCCTGTTTGGGTGACGCCGGGGCATCTCACAGGGCAGGGAAGAGTCCAGAGGCCCGGGGACTTTTCTCTTCAGGGCACGCCGGGGCCTCTTAGAGCGCAGAGGACAGTCCTGGGGGCTGGAGGTCCGTTTCCTCAGGGCACGCTGGGGCCTCTGGCGTTGCAGAGGAGAGCCCTCAGGGCTGGGGACTGTTCTCTTCAGGGCACGCCGGGGCCTCTTGCGGGGCAGCGGAGAGTCGTGGCGGCTGAGGACTCTTTTTGGGGCACGCCGGGGGTTCTGGCAGGGCCGAGGAGAGTCCTGGCGGCTGGGGACTCTTCTCTTTGAGGCACGACGGGGACTCTGGCGGGGCGGAGGAGAGTCCTGGCGTCTGAGGACTCTTCTCTTTGGGGCACGACGGGGCCTCTGGCAGGGCGGAGGTGAGTCCTGGCGGCTGGGGACTCTTCTCTTTGGGGCACGCCGGGGCCTCTGAAGCAAGTGCTCCCTGTCTGGAATGGGAGCCAAGGGGCTGGAACCCTGCTCAGTGGGACCTCCCTCCTTTGCTGCCTTTTCCGGCCCCTCCTGGGGCTCCTGCTCTGCAGGGATGGCTGTGGATCCAGGGTGGATGGGCTCCCTCTGGAGGGTGGCCTCTGATGTGCAGGGCTGCTCCTCAACATTGCAGCAGGCAGGGCTGCTCACAGAGGCCACGTGAGGCTCAGGACTGCCCGGTCTGGAGCCTGAGCAGCTGGAGGATCTGAGGGAGCTGGAGCAGCTGGGGGAGTTGGAGCTGGCCGCAGGGTTCTCCTCCTCCTCTCCGGCAGCATCGCAGTGCACCAGCTTCCAGGCCTCGCCGCTGCAGTACCACGCAATGTTATCAATGAGGCCACGGACCAGGTCTTCTGTGTATGGCTGTAAGGTGGGCTGCAGCGTCTGGACCAGAACTTCCTCATCTGGACCGCAGGTGCACAGAACATGCAGGATGCTGCTTTCTGCGCTCCTTATTCTCCACCACTGCGCCCCAAATATTGCCTCCAGCTCATAGCGCAGCCACGGCAGCACAAAAACAAGGACATTTGGATGGCGTTGGAAAAGTTCTGCCCAGACCTGAACCGGGACGCTGCCCACGGATCCTGGTTGCAAATTTCCCTCCTCAGCTGAGGACACTGTCCCCTGCGGAGAGGATGGAGGGCCTTGGGGGATGTTTTCGACCAGGCAGCTGAGAGAGCTTCCTGCCTGGCTGCTGGCATCTGGCAAGTCTTCAGGGGCTGGTGTGTTGAGCTCTGCCGAGTTGTCTTCCACTTGCACAAAATACCTGACAGCTCCTATCGGTCCTCTGCAGACTGGGCACGCTGGATCCACCCGTGCCCAAAGCAGGATGCAGCCCAGGCAGAACCGGTGCCCGCATGGCTGCACTAAGCCAAGGCTTTTCCAAGAATCGTAGCAGATCGGGCAGCTCCGTTCTGCCTCGACGGACATGTTTTGCCTCTGCTATGGACTTGGGAACACTGAGGATGAGGAGTTGCTCCTCCTTGCTGGTGCTGTCACTGCCAAAGGCTGTTGCGCTGTCAAACAGAGAGAGGCCGTGGTTACTCGCTGTCCTTGGGAGGGCACGGGAGGAAGAAGCGGCCAGGCCCCCCGAGAAGGACACTCTCCATGCTCACCGAGCCCCGTTGCCTGCCCCACAGCCACCCGAGGGCAATGTTTCCCTGCACAACTCACCTCTGCTGCTCCTGCGCGTCCAGCGATGCCCTGCTGCCTGAACTGGGCAGGGCTGGGGAAATAGGGAATGGCTCTGCAATGGGCACCGAGAGCTGCTGACAGCAGCCCACGAAACACCACTCAGGTCCAGGAGAAGCTTGGCTCGACGCTCCACGCCTCGCAGGCACGCTCGGCAGGCGTCCAGGCACGAGCCAGACTGAGACAGGCTCGGTCAGAGCCTGAAGGCAGGCAGCGAGGGACACGTCAGGTCACAGTCCATCGCTTTATGATGTCACAATCCACCATCGGGAGACATCTCACTCCACGGTGACAGGGTGATGTTCTAACAGGCCTTCCACCGCGATGGCTCTGCTGCCTCTGCACACGCGTCTGGGGCTACTGCTGTGCCACTTTCCACGCCCTCTCCTCACCTGTGTCTTCTGCTCGCCGTCAGGGTTTCACGCCAGTCACCAAGACCCGGGCTATGCCTTCTCTTCTGCTCGGGGATCCCAGTGGAAAGTGGGAAGGGCCGGGGGGCTGGGGTCAGGGCTTCTGCCCAGTGTGCCCCTGCCTGCCTTGCACCGAGGAGCCCAGAGCAGCACATGCCCCAGGAGGGCTGCCAGAACCCAAACCAGCCTGAAGTGCTGCCACAGCCTAGTGAAGGCCAGCAGAATTCTAAGACGGAGCAAGCCGGGTCACCAAATGGGACTGTATTTCATTATTAATGATCTGGTCATTACAGAACTGTCTTGGCCCAAACCCACGGGCTTTTGCCCTTTTCCGATTCTCGCCCAGCATCCGCTGTGGGGGAGCAAGGGAGCGGCCGCGTGGTGCTGAGCTGCCGGCCACGCTTAAACCACAGCACCCTATGCGCAAAAGACTGATGGTGAGAGTGCTCATCCTTCCTCCTCCGTCCCGGTGCAGCATCCCCTGCATCAGCCCAGGGTGCACGAATGCACCTCTAGGGTGGATCAGCCATCTTAGAGGGGGAGTTAAGGCCTTTTTTGGGGGGGAAAAACGATGTTGGAGGAGGGAATCAATGCCTTTAGGGAGGGATTAAGCCCTTTAAATGGGATTGAACCCCCCTTGGGTGGTAGTTAATCCCCCCTGGGAAAGATTGCCCATCCTAAGGCGGTTTTTAACTCCTCTTGGGGAGGGATTAAACCCCTTGAGGGGAAGTTCACCTCCCTGAGGGCAGGAATGAAGCCCCTGCAGAAGGAATTTACCCTCTCCAATCCCAGGGGGGATTGGCCGTTTCACAGCCACTTCCCTGGTTCCTGTGCTCCGTTATGGGGGCGCCTAACCCCAAAACACCACCAGTTTCCAACTCGCAACCCCCGCTGGGTTCAAGGGGGAGGGGGGTGTCTGGTTCTGCTCCCAATGGGGCGAAAAGCAGAGAAACCCATGGATCACTGCCAAGAAACCCCAAATCCATGGAGGGCGAGGAGGTGCGGGCGCCCCAATCTGCACCCCACAAGCTGGGGAGGGACTGGTTACAAAGGCTTGCGGTGACAGGACCAGGGGCAATGGCTATAAACTGGAGAGGGTCAGATTTAGACTAGACGTAAGGAGCAATTTCTTCACCGAGAGAGTGGTGAGGCCCTGGCACAGTTGCCCAGGGAAGTTGTGGTTGCCCCATCCCTGGAGGTGTTAAAGGCCAGGTTGGATGGGGCCTTGGGCAGCCTGGTCTAGTGGCATATCCCTGTCCATTGCCGGGGGGCTTGGAAGAAGATGATCTTAAGGTGCCTTATAACAAAATATTCTATGATTCTAGGAGTCTAGGAGTCTATGATTCTATGATCGATCCTACCCTCAAAGCCATCGGGAGATCCACTTTTATTTTCCACATCTCTAAAGGCAAAATGAATTTTCAGGGAAAAATGTAGCTAGGGAGAAGAAATAAAAGCAAGACTTCTGACTCTTGTTTGGCAGCTTTATGTAAAGTACAAGATTAAAAGTCAAGGTAGAGGTTCCAACAGCAGGCAGCACAAGAAGTTCACTGCAGAATTGTCTTCTTTCCAACAAGACCAGGAGCGCCAGCCCAGACTGCTCGAAAGGATGCTCGTGGAATCATGGAATGGTTCGGTATGGGCTGGAAACGCACACAGTTGCCACCAGCACCACAGGCAGGGACACCTTCCACTGGTGTGGCAGTGCCTAACTCTTACTCTAGCCATAAAGCTAACCGTGGGTGATGGAAATAGCCCTTCCTTTTCCTTCAGTTGATGGCACTTGGAGTCCTGCAGTGCTGCCGGAGTCGCAGGCACCAACGGGACTGGGGAGAGTGCCGGGAGCCACGAGATGTCCTGTTTGGGTGACGCCGGGGCATCTCACAGGGCAGGGAAGAGTCCAGAGGCCCGGGGACTTTTCTCTTCAGGGCACGCCGGGGCCTCTTAGAGCGCAGAGGACAGTCCTGGGGGCTGGAGGTCCGTTTCCTCAGGGCACGCTGGGGCCTCTGGCGTTGCAGAGGAGAGCCCTCAGGGCTGGGGACTGTTCTCTTCAGGGCACGCCGGGGCCTCTTGCGGGGCAGCGGAGAGTCGTGGCGGCTGAGGACTCTTTTTGGGGCACGCCGGGGGTTCTGGCAGGGCCGAGGAGAGTCCTGGCGGCTGGGGACTCTTCTCTTTGAGGCACGACGGGGACTCTGGCGGGGCGGAGGAGAGTCCTGGCGTCTGAGGACTCTTCTCTTTGGGGCACGACGGGGCCTCTGGCAGGGCGGAGGTGAGTCCTGGCGGCTGGGGACTCTTCTCTTTGGGGCACGCCGGGGCCTCTGAAGCAAGTGCTCCCTGTCTGGAATGGGAGCCAAGGGGCTGGAACCCTGCTCAGTGGGACCTCCCTCCTTTGCTGCCTTTTCCGGCCCCTCCTGGGGCTCCTGCTCTGCAGGGATGGCTGTGGATCCAGGGTGGATGGGCTCCCTCTGGAGGGTGGCCTCTGATGTGCAGGGCTGCTCCTCAACATTGCAGCAGGCAGGGCTGCTCACAGAGGCCACGTGAGGCTCAGGACTGCCCGGTCTGGAGCCTGAGCAGCTGGAGGATCTGAGGGAGCTGGAGCAGCTGGGGGAGTTGGAGCTGGCCGCAGGGTTCTCCTCCTCCTCTCCGGCAGCATCGCAGTGCACCAGCTTCCAGGCCTCGCCGCTGCAGTACCACGCAATGTTATCAATGAGGCCACGGACCAGGTCTTCTGTGTATGGCTGTAAGGTGGGCTGCAGCGTCTGGACCAGAACTTCCTCATCTGGACCGCAGGTGCACAGAACATGCAGGATGCTGCTTTCTGCGCTCCTTATTCTCCACCACTGCGCCCCAAATATTGCCTCCAGCTCATAGCGCAGCCACGGCAGCACAAAAACAAGGACATTTGGATGGCGTTGGAAAAGTTCTGCCCAGACCTGAACCGGGACGCTGCCCACGGATCCTGGTTGCAAATTTCCCTCCTCAGCTGAGGACACTGTCCCCTGCGGAGAGGATGGAGGGCCTTGGGGGATGTTTTCGACCAGGCAGCTGAGAGAGCTTCCTGCCTGGCTGCTGGCATCTGGCAAGTCTTCAGGGGCTGGTGTGTTGAGCTCTGCCGAGTTGTCTTCCACTTGCACAAAATACCTGACAGCTCCTATCGGTCCTCTGCAGACTGGGCACGCTGGATCCACCCGTGCCCAAAGCAGGATGCAGCCCAGGCAGAACCGGTGCCCGCATGGCTGCACTAAGCCAAGGCTTTTCCAAGAATCGTAGCAGATCGGGCAGCTCCGTTCTGCCTCGACGGACATGTTTTGCCTCTGCTATGGACTTGGGAACACTGAGGATGAGGAGTTGCTCCTCCTTGCTGGTGCTGTCACTGCCAAAGGCTGTTGCGCTGTCAAACAGAGAGAGGCCGTGGTTACTCGCTGTCCTTGGGAGGGCACGGGAGGAAGAAGCGGCCAGGCCCCCCGAGAAGGACACTCTCCATGCTCACCGAGCCCCGTTGCCTGCCCCACAGCCACCCGAGGGCAATGTTTCCCTGCACAACTCACCTCTGCTGCTCCTGCGCGTCCAGCGATGCCCTGCTGCCTGAACTGGGCAGGGCTGGGGAAATAGGGAATGGCTCTGCAATGGGCACCGAGAGCTGCTGACAGCAGCCCACGAAACACCACTCAGGTCCAGGAGAAGCTTGGCTCGACGCTCCACGCCTCGCAGGCACGCTCGGCAGGCGTCCAGGCACGAGCCAGACTGAGACAGGCTCGGTCAGAGCCTGAAGGCAGGCAGCGAGGGACACGTCAGGTCACAGTCCATCGCTTTATGATGTCACAATCCACCATCGGGAGACATCTCACTCCACGGTGACAGGGTGATGTTCTAACAGGCCTTCCACCGCGATGGCTCTGCTGCCTCTGCACACGCGTCTGGGGCTACTGCTGTGCCACTTTCCACGCCCTCTCCTCACCTGTGTCTTCTGCTCGCCGTCAGGGTTTCACGCCAGTCACCAAGACCCGGGCTATGCCTTCTCTTCTGCTCGGGGATCCCAGTGGAAAGTGGGAAGGGCCGGGGGGCTGGGGTCAGGGCTTCTGCCCAGTGTGCCCCTGCCTGCCTTGCACCGAGGAGCCCAGAGCAGCACATGCCCCAGGAGGGCTGCCAGAACCCAAACCAGCCTGAAGTGCTGCCACAGCCTAGTGAAGGCCAGCAGAATTCTAAGACGGAGCAAGCCGGGTCACCAAATGGGACTGTATTTCATTATTAATGATCTGGTCATTACAGAACTGTCTTGGCCCAAACCCACGGGCTTTTGCCCTTTTCCGATTCTCGCCCAGCATCCGCTGTGGGGGAGCAAGGGAGCGGCCGCGTGGTGCTGAGCTGCCGGCCACGCTTAAACCACAGCACCCTATGCGCAAAAGACTGATGGTGAGAGTGCTCATCCTTCCTCCTCCGTCCCGGTGCAGCATCCCCTGCATCAGCCCAGGGTGCACGAATGCACCTCTAGGGTGGATCAGCCATCTTAGAGGGGGAGTTAAGGCCTTTTTTGGGGGGGAAAAACGATGTTGGAGGAGGGAATCAATGCCTTTAGGGAGGGATTAAGCCCTTTAAATGGGATTGAACCCCCCTTGGGTGGTAGTTAATCCCCCCTGGGAAAGATTGCCCATCCTAAGGCGGTTTTTAACTCCTCTTGGGGAGGGATTAAACCCCTTGAGGGGAAGTTCACCTCCCTGAGGGCAGGAATGAAGCCCCTGCAGAAGGAATTTACCCTCTCCAATCCCAGGGGGGATTGGCCGTTTCACAGCCACTTCCCTGGTTCCTGTGCTCCGTTATGGGGGCGCCTAACCCCAAAACACCACCAGTTTCCAACTCGCAACCCCCGCTGGGTTCAAGGGGGAGGGGGGTGTCTGGTTCTGCTCCCAATGGGGCGAAAAGCAGAGAAACCCATGGATCACTGCCAAGAAACCCCAAATCCATGGAGGGCGAGGAGGTGCGGGCGCCCCAATCTGCACCCCACAAGCTGGGGAGGGACTGGTTACAAAGGCTTGCGGTGACAGGACCAGGGGCAATGGCTATAAACTGGAGAGGGTCAGATTTAGACTAGACGTAAGGAGCAATTTCTTCACCGAGAGAGTGGTGAGGCCCTGGCACAGTTGCCCAGGGAAGTTGTGGTTGCCCCATCCCTGGAGGTGTTAAAGGCCAGGTTGGATGGGGCCTTGGGCAGCCTGGTCTAGTGGCATATCCCTGTCCATTGCCGGGGGGCTTGGAAGAAGATGATCTTAAGGTGCCTTATAACAAAATATTCTATGATTCTAGGAGTCTAGGAGTCTATGATTCTATGATCGATCCTACCCTCAAAGCCATCGGGAGATCCACTTTTATTTTCCACATCTCTAAAGGCAAAATGAATTTTCAGGGAAAAATGTAGCTAGGGAGAAGAAATAAAAGCAAGACTTCTGACTCTTGTTTGGCAGCTTTATGTAAAGTACAAGATTAAAAGTCAAGGTAGAGGTTCCAACAGCAGGCAGCACAAGAAGTTCACTGCAGAATTGTCTTCTTTCCAACAAGACCAGGAGCGCCAGCCCAGACTGCTCGAAAGGATGCTCGTGGAATCATGGAATGGTTCGGTATGGGCTGGAAACGCACACAGTTGCCACCAGCACCACAGGCAGGGACACCTTCCACTGGTGTGGCAGTGCCTAACTCTTACTCTAGCCATAAAGCTAACCGTGGGTGATGGAAATAGCCCTTCCTTTTCCTTCAGTTGATGGCACTTGGAGTCCTGCAGTGCTGCCGGAGTCGCAGGCACCAACGGGACTGGGGAGAGTGCCGGGAGCCACGAGATGTCCTGTTTGGGTGACGCCGGGGCATCTCACAGGGCAGGGAAGAGTCCAGAGGCCCGGGGACTTTTCTCTTCAGGGCACGCCGGGGCCTCTTAGAGCGCAGAGGACAGTCCTGGGGGCTGGAGGTCCGTTTCCTCAGGGCACGCTGGGGCCTCTGGCGTTGCAGAGGAGAGCCCTCAGGGCTGGGGACTGTTCTCTTCAGGGCACGCCGGGGCCTCTTGCGGGGCAGCGGAGAGTCGTGGCGGCTGAGGACTCTTTTTGGGGCACGCCGGGGGTTCTGGCAGGGCCGAGGAGAGTCCTGGCGGCTGGGGACTCTTCTCTTTGAGGCACGACGGGGACTCTGGCGGGGCGGAGGAGAGTCCTGGCGTCTGAGGACTCTTCTCTTTGGGGCACGACGGGGCCTCTGGCAGGGCGGAGGTGAGTCCTGGCGGCTGGGGACTCTTCTCTTTGGGGCACGCCGGGGCCTCTGAAGCAAGTGCTCCCTGTCTGGAATGGGAGCCAAGGGGCTGGAACCCTGCTCAGTGGGACCTCCCTCCTTTGCTGCCTTTTCCGGCCCCTCCTGGGGCTCCTGCTCTGCAGGGATGGCTGTGGATCCAGGGTGGATGGGCTCCCTCTGGAGGGTGGCCTCTGATGTGCAGGGCTGCTCCTCAACATTGCAGCAGGCAGGGCTGCTCACAGAGGCCACGTGAGGCTCAGGACTGCCCGGTCTGGAGCCTGAGCAGCTGGAGGATCTGAGGGAGCTGGAGCAGCTGGGGGAGTTGGAGCTGGCCGCAGGGTTCTCCTCCTCCTCTCCGGCAGCATCGCAGTGCACCAGCTTCCAGGCCTCGCCGCTGCAGTACCACGCAATGTTATCAATGAGGCCACGGACCAGGTCTTCTGTGTATGGCTGTAAGGTGGGCTGCAGCGTCTGGACCAGAACTTCCTCATCTGGACCGCAGGTGCACAGAACATGCAGGATGCTGCTTTCTGCGCTCCTTATTCTCCACCACTGCGCCCCAAATATTGCCTCCAGCTCATAGCGCAGCCACGGCAGCACAAAAACAAGGACATTTGGATGGCGTTGGAAAAGTTCTGCCCAGACCTGAACCGGGACGCTGCCCACGGATCCTGGTTGCAAATTTCCCTCCTCAGCTGAGGACACTGTCCCCTGCGGAGAGGATGGAGGGCCTTGGGGGATGTTTTCGACCAGGCAGCTGAGAGAGCTTCCTGCCTGGCTGCTGGCATCTGGCAAGTCTTCAGGGGCTGGTGTGTTGAGCTCTGCCGAGTTGTCTTCCACTTGCACAAAATACCTGACAGCTCCTATCGGTCCTCTGCAGACTGGGCACGCTGGATCCACCCGTGCCCAAAGCAGGATGCAGCCCAGGCAGAACCGGTGCCCGCATGGCTGCACTAAGCCAAGGCTTTTCCAAGAATCGTAGCAGATCGGGCAGCTCCGTTCTGCCTCGACGGACATGTTTTGCCTCTGCTATGGACTTGGGAACACTGAGGATGAGGAGTTGCTCCTCCTTGCTGGTGCTGTCACTGCCAAAGGCTGTTGCGCTGTCAAACAGAGAGAGGCCGTGGTTACTCGCTGTCCTTGGGAGGGCACGGGAGGAAGAAGCGGCCAGGCCCCCCGAGAAGGACACTCTCCATGCTCACCGAGCCCCGTTGCCTGCCCCACAGCCACCCGAGGGCAATGTTTCCCTGCACAACTCACCTCTGCTGCTCCTGCGCGTCCAGCGATGCCCTGCTGCCTGAACTGGGCAGGGCTGGGGAAATAGGGAATGGCTCTGCAATGGGCACCGAGAGCTGCTGACAGCAGCCCACGAAACACCACTCAGGTCCAGGAGAAGCTTGGCTCGACGCTCCACGCCTCGCAGGCACGCTCGGCAGGCGTCCAGGCACGAGCCAGACTGAGACAGGCTCGGTCAGAGCCTGAAGGCAGGCAGCGAGGGACACGTCAGGTCACAGTCCATCGCTTTATGATGTCACAATCCACCATCGGGAGACATCTCACTCCACGGTGACAGGGTGATGTTCTAACAGGCCTTCCACCGCGATGGCTCTGCTGCCTCTGCACACGCGTCTGGGGCTACTGCTGTGCCACTTTCCACGCCCTCTCCTCACCTGTGTCTTCTGCTCGCCGTCAGGGTTTCACGCCAGTCACCAAGACCCGGGCTATGCCTTCTCTTCTGCTCGGGGATCCCAGTGGAAAGTGGGAAGGGCCGGGGGGCTGGGGTCAGGGCTTCTTCCCAGTGTGCCCCTGCCTGCCTTGCACCGAGGAGCCCAGAGCAGCACATGCCCCAGGAGGGCTGCCAGAACCCAAACCAGCCTGAAGTGCTGCCACAGCCTAGTGAAGGCCAGCAGAATTCTAAGACGGAGCAAGCCGGGTCACCAAATGGGACTGTATTTCATTATTAATGATCTGGTCATTACAGAACTGTCTTGGCCCAAACCCACGGGCTTTTGCCCTTTTCCGATTCTCGCCCAGCATCCGCTGTGGGGGAGCAAGGGAGCGGCCGCGTGGTGCTGAGCTGCCGGCCACGCTTAAACCACAGCACCCTATGCGCAAAAGACTGATGGTGAGAGTGCTCATCCTTCCTCCTCCGTCCCGGTGCAGCATCCCCTGCATCAGCCCAGGGTGCACGAATGCACCTCTAGGGTGGATCAGCCATCTTAGAGGGGGAGTTAAGGCCTTTTTTGGGGGGAAAAACGATGTTGGAGGAGGGAATCAATGCCTTTAGGGAGGGATTAAGCCCTTTAAATGGGATTGAACCCCCCTTGGGTGGTAGTTAATCCCCCCTGGGAAAGATTGCCCATCCTAAGGCGGTTTTTAACTCCTCTTGGGGAGGGATTAAACCCCTTGAGGGGAAGTTCACCTCCCTGAGGGCAGGAATGAAGCCCCTGCAGAAGGAATTTACCCTCTCCAATCCCAGGGGGGATTGGCCGTTTCACAGCCACTTCCCTGGTTCCTGTGCTCCGTTATGGGGGCGCCTAACCCCAAAACACCACCAGTTTCCAACTCGCAACCCCCGCTGGGTTCAAGGGGGAGGGGGGTGTCTGGTTCTGCTCCCAATGGGGCGAAAAGCAGAGAAACCCATGGATCACTGCCAAGAAACCCCAAATCCATGGAGGGCGAGGAGGTGCGGGCGCCCCAATCTGCACCCCACAAGCTGGGTAGGGACTGGTTACAAAGGCTTGTGGTGACAGGACCAGGGGCAATGGCTATAAACTGGAGAGGGTCAGATTTAGACTAGACGTAAGGAGCAATTTCTTCACCGAGAGAGTGGTGAGGCCCTGGCACAGTTGCCCAGGGAAGTTGTGGTTGCCCCATCCCTGGAGGTGTTAAAGGCCAGGTTGGATGGGGCCTTGGGCAGCCTGGTCTAGTGGCATATCCCTGTCCATTGCCGGGGGGCTTGGAAGAAGATGATCTTAAGGTGCCTTATAACAAAATATTCTATGATTCTAGGAGTCTAGGAGTCTATGATTCTATGATCGATCCTACCCTCAAAGCCATCGGGAGATCCACTTTTATTTTCCACATCTCTAAAGGCAAAATGAATTTTCAGGGAAAAATGTAGCTAGGGAGAAGAAATAAAAGCAAGACTTCTGACTCTTGTTTGGCAGCTTTATGTAAAGTACAAGATTAAAAGTCAAGGTAGAGGTTCCAACAGCAGGCGGCACAAGAAGTTCACTGCAGAATTGTCTTCTTTCCAACAAGACCAGGAGCGCCAGCCCAGACTGCTCGAAAGGATGCTCGTGGAATCATGGAATGGTTCGGTATGGGCTGGAAACGCACACAGTTGCCACCAGCACCACAGGCAGGGACACCTTCCACTGGTGTGGCAGTGCCTAACTCTTACTCTAGCCATAAAGCTAACCGTGGGTGATGGAAATAGCCCTTCCTTTTCCTTCAGTTGATGGCACTTGGAGTCCTGCAGTGCTGCCGGAGTCGCAGGCACCAACGGGACTGGGGAGAGTGCCGGGAGCCACGAGATGTCCTGTTTGGGTGACGCCGGGGCATCTCACAGGGCAGGGAAGAGTCCAGAGGCCCGGGGACTTTTCTCTTCAGGGCACGCCGGGGCCTCTTAGAGCGCAGAGGACAGTCCTGGGGGCTGGAGGTCCGTTTCCTCAGGGCACGCTGGGGCCTCTGGCGTTGCAGAGGAGAGCCCTCAGGGCTGGGGACTGTTCTCTTCAGGGCACGCCGGGGCCTCTTGCGGGGCAGCGGAGAGTCGTGGCGGCTGAGGACTCTTTTTGGGGCACGCCGGGGGTTCTGGCAGGGCCGAGGAGAGTCCTGGCGGCTGGGGACTCTTCTCTTTGAGGCACGACGGGGACTCTGGCGGGGCGGAGGAGAGTCCTGGCGTCTGAGGACTCTTCTCTTTGGGGCACGACGGGGCCTCTGGCAGGGCGGAGGTGAGTCCTGGCGGCTGGGGACTCTTCTCTTTGGGGCACGCCGGGGCCTCTGAAGCAAGTGCTCCCTGTCTGGAATGGGAGCCAAGGGGCTGGAACCCTGCTCAGTGGGACCTCCCTCCTTTGCTGCCTTTTCCGGCCCCTCCTGGGGCTCCTGCTCTGCAGGGATGGCTGTGGATCCAGGGTGGATGGGCTCCCTCTGGAGGGTGGCCTCTGATGTGCAGGGCTGCTCCTCAACATTGCAGCAGGCAGGGCTGCTCACAGAGGCCACGTGAGGCTCAGGACTGCCCGGTCTGGAGCCTGAGCAGCTGGAGGATCTGAGGGAGCTGGAGCAGCTGGGGGAGTTGGAGCTGGCCGCAGGGTTCTCCTCCTCCTCTCCGGCAGCATCGCAGTGCACCAGCTTCCAGGCCTCGCCGCTGCAGTACCACGCAATGTTATCAATGAGGCCACGGACCAGGTCTTCTGTGTATGGCTGTAAGGTGGGCTGCAGCGTCTGGACCAGAACTTCCTCATCTGGACCGCAGGTGCACAGAACATGCAGGATGCTGCTTTCTGCGCTCCTTATTCTCCACCACTGCGCCCCAAATATTGCCTCCAGCTCATAGCGCAGCCACGGCAGCACAAAAACAAGGACATTTGGATGGCGTTGGAAAAGTTCTGCCCAGACCTGAACCGGGACGCTGCCCACGGATCCTGGTTGCAAATTTCCCTCCTCAGCTGAGGACACTGTCCCCTGCGGAGAGGATGGAGGGCCTTGGGGGATGTTTTCGACCAGGCAGCTGAGAGAGCTTCCTGCCTGGCTGCTGGCATCTGGCAAGTCTTCAGGGGCTGGTGTGTTGAGCTCTGCCGAGTTGTCTTCCACTTGCACAAAATACCTGACAGCTCCTATCGGTCCTCTGCAGACTGGGCACGCTGGATCCACCCGTGCCCAAAGCAGGATGCAGCCCAGGCAGAACCGGTGCCCGCATGGCTGCACTAAGCCAAGGCTTTTCCAAGAATCGTAGCAGATCGGGCAGCTCCGTTCTGCCTCGACGGACATGTTTTGCCTCTGCTATGGACTTGGGAACACTGAGGATGAGGAGTTGCTCCTCCTTGCTGGTGCTGTCACTGCCAAAGGCTGTTGCGCTGTCAAACAGAGAGAGGCCGTGGTTACTCGCTGTCCTTGGGAGGGCACGGGAGGAAGAAGCGGCCAGGCCCCCCGAGAAGGACACTCTCCATGCTCACCGAGCCCCGTTGCCTGCCCCACAGCCACCCGAGGGCAATGTTTCCCTGCACAACTCACCTCTGCTGCTCCTGCGCGTCCAGCGATGCCCTGCTGCCTGAACTGGGCAGGGCTGGGGAAATAGGGAATGGCTCTGCAATGGGCACCGAGAGCTGCTGACAGCAGCCCACGAAACACCACTCAGGTCCAGGAGAAGCTTGGCTCGACGCTCCACGCCTCGCAGGCACGCTCGGCAGGCGTCCAGGCACGAGCCAGACTGAGACAGGCTCGGTCAGAGCCTGAAGGCAGGCAGCGAGGGACACGTCAGGTCACAGTCCATCGCTTTATGATGTCACAATCCACCATCGGGAGACATCTCACTCCACGGTGACAGGGTGATGTTCTAACAGGCCTTCCACCGCGATGGCTCTGCTGCCTCTGCACACGCGTCTGGGGCTACTGCTGTGCCACTTTCCACGCCCTCTCCTCACCTGTGTCTTCTGCTCGCCGTCAGGGTTTCACGCCAGTCACCAAGACCCGGGCTATGCCTTCTCTTCTGCTCGGGGATCCCAGTGGAAAGTGGGAAGGGCCGGGGGGCTGGGGTCAGGGCTTCTGCCCAGTGTGCCCCTGCCTGCCTTGCACCGAGGAGCCCAGAGCAGCACATGCCCCAGGAGGGCTGCCAGAACCCAAACCAGCCTGAAGTGCTGCCACAGCCTAGTGAAGGCCAGCAGAATTCTAAGACGGAGCAAGCCGGGTCACCAAATGGGACTGTATTTCATTATTAATGATCTGGTCATTACAGAACTGTCTTGGCCCAAACCCACGGGCTTTTGCCCTTTTCCGATTCTCGCCCAGCATCCGCTGTGGGGGAGCAAGGGAGCGGCCGCGTGGTGCTGAGCTGCCGGCCACGCTTAAACCACAGCACCCTATGCGCAAAAGACTGATGGTGAGAGTGCTCATCCTTCCTCCTCCGTCCCGGTGCAGCATCCCCTGCATCAGCCCAGGGTGCACGAATGCACCTCTAGGGTGGATCAGCCATCTTAGAGGGGGAGTTAAGGCCTTTTTTGGGGGGAAAAACGATGTTGGAGGAGGGAATCAATGCCTTTAGGGAGGGATTAAGCCCTTTAAATGGGATTGAACCCCCCTTGGGTGGTAGTTAATCCCCCCTGGGAAAGATTGCCCATCCTAAGGCGGTTTTTAACTCCTCTTGGGGAGGGATTAAACCCCTTGAGGGGAAGTTCACCTCCCTGAGGGCAGGAATGAAGCCCCTGCAGAAGGAATTTACCCTCTCCAATCCCAGGGGGGATTGGCCGTTTCACAGCCACTTCCCTGGTTCCTGTGCTCCGTTATGGGGGCGCCTAACCCCAAAACACCACCAGTTTCCAACTCGCAACCCCCGCTGGGTTCAAGGGGGAGGGGGGTGTCTGGTTCTGCTCCCAATGGGGCGAAAAGCAGAGAAACCCATGGATCACTGCCAAGAAACCCCAAATCCATGGAGGGCGAGGAGGTGCGGGCGCCCCAATCTGCACCCCACAAGCTGGGGAGGGACTGGTTACAAAGGCTTGTGGTGACAGGACCAGGGGCAATGGCTATAAACTGGAGAGGGTCAGATTTAGACTAGACGTAAGGAGCAATTTCTTCACCGAGAGAGTGGTGAGGCCCTGGCACAGTTGCCCAGGGAAGTTGTGGTTGCCCCATCCCTGGAGGTGTTAAAGGCCAGGTTGGATGGGGCCTTGGGCAGCCTGGTCTAGTGGCATATCCCTGTCCATTGCCGGGGGGCTTGGAAGAAGATGATCTTAAGGTGCCTTATAACAAAATATTCTATGATTCTAGGAGTCTAGGAGTCTATGATTCTATGATCGATCCTACCCTCAAAGCCATCGGGAGATCCACTTTTATTTTCCACATCTCTAAAGGCAAAATGAATTTTCAGGGAAAAATGTAGCTAGGGAGAAGAAATAAAAGCAAGACTTCTGACTCTTGTTTGGCAGCTTTATGTAAAGTACAAGATTAAAAGTCAAGGTAGAGGTTCCAACAGCAGGCAGGCACAAGAAGTTCACTGCAGAATTGTCTTCTTTCCAACAAGACCAGGAGCGCCAGCCCAGACTGCTCGAAAGGATGCTCGTGGAATCATGGAATGGTTCGGTATGGGCTGGAAACGCACACAGTTGCCACCAGCACCACAGGCAGGGACACCTTCCACTGGTGTGGCAGTGCCTAACTCTTACTCTAGCCATAAAGCTAACCGTGGGTGATGGAAATAGCCCTTCCTTTTCCTTCAGTTGATGGCACTTGGAGTCCTGCAGTGCTGCCGGAGTCGCAGGCACCAACGGGACTGGGGAGAGTGCCGGGAGCCACGAGATGTCCTGTTTGGGTGACGCCGGGGCATCTCACAGGGCAGGGAAGAGTCCAGAGGCCCGGGGACTTTTCTCTTCAGGGCACGCCGGGGCCTCTTAGAGCGCAGAGGACAGTCCTGGGGGCTGGAGGTCCGTTTCCTCAGGGCACGCTGGGGCCTCTGGCGTTGCAGAGGAGAGCCCTCAGGGCTGGGGACTGTTCTCTTCAGGGCACGCCGGGGCCTCTTGCGGGGCAGCGGAGAGTCGTGGCGGCTGAGGACTCTTTTTGGGGCACGCCGGGGGTTCTGGCAGGGCCGAGGAGAGTCCTGGCGGCTGGGGACTCTTCTCTTTGAGGCACGACGGGGACTCTGGCGGGGCGGAGGAGAGTCCTGGCGTCTGAGGACTCTTCTCTTTGGGGCACGACGGGGCCTCTGGCAGGGCGGAGGTGAGTCCTGGCGGCTGGGGACTCTTCTCTTTGGGGCACGCCGGGGCCTCTGAAGCAAGTGCTCCCTGTCTGGAATGGGAGCCAAGGGGCTGGAACCCTGCTCAGTGGGACCTCCCTCCTTTGCTGCCTTTTCCGGCCCCTCCTGGGGCTCCTGCTCTGCAGGGATGGCTGTGGATCCAGGGTGGATGGGCTCCCTCTGGAGGGTGGCCTCTGATGTGCAGGGCTGCTCCTCAACATTGCAGCAGGCAGGGCTGCTCACAGAGGCCACGTGAGGCTCAGGACTGCCCGGTCTGGAGCCTGAGCAGCTGGAGGATCTGAGGGAGCTGGAGCAGCTGGGGGAGTTGGAGCTGGCCGCAGGGTTCTCCTCCTCCTCTCCGGCAGCATCGCAGTGCACCAGCTTCCAGGCCTCGCCGCTGCAGTACCACGCAATGTTATCAATGAGGCCACGGACCAGGTCTTCTGTGTATGGCTGTAAGGTGGGCTGCAGCGTCTGGACCAGAACTTCCTCATCTGGACCGCAGGTGCACAGAACATGCAGGATGCTGCTTTCTGCGCTCCTTATTCTCCACCACTGCGCCCCAAATATTGCCTCCAGCTCATAGCGCAGCCACGGCAGCACAAAAACAAGGACATTTGGATGGCGTTGGAAAAGTTCTGCCCAGACCTGAACCGGGACGCTGCCCACGGATCCTGGTTGCAAATTTCCCTCCTCAGCTGAGGACACTGTCCCCTGCGGAGAGGATGGAGGGCCTTGGGGGATGTTTTCGACCAGGCAGCTGAGAGAGCTTCCTGCCTGGCTGCTGGCATCTGGCA